>NC_057849.1:170183716-172683716 GCF_015237465.2 Chelonia mydas
TGGGTAAGCATAGTAATCAGCACCTACAAGTGTAAAATCCCTCAGCTGCTAGGAGCACTGTCTGCATATCTCTGAAAAGAAAATCAGTACCCTGCTACTTCAATTGTACAGTCTTGTGGTTCAGGCACTGGCATTCAGGGAATCTGGATTCAACACCTGGGTCCCCCACAGGCTTCCTTGGGCAAGTCACTTAAGGACAGATTATTAAATTAGTAAAAGGTATTTAGGTGCCTAACTCCCTTTGCAATCACTGAGCGTGAGGCACCTATCTACTTTTAAAGACCTGACCCTTAATCACTCAGTTACACCATCTGTAAAATGAGGAAAATAACATTTCCTTCCTCTCACCCTAACTGTCTTATCTAGTTACATTTTCAGGACTCTTTGTAGGTGTATGTACAGTGCATAAAAATGGGGTCTAGGTGCTATTGTAATCCAAACAATAAATACACAGTAAATGGAAGCAAAATAGTTTTATATATATAAAAATACCACGAACATTCTCATAATTCTACTACTATTATTTATATGCAATGAGATGCTAGTTTCTCACTTATGTTTTTTCAATGATCTATTTTAGATCATCAGCACCTAGTGCAATGGAGCCCAGCCCTGACTGATGCCTCTAGCTGCTACTGTCATACAAATAATAATTAATAATAATAGTGCATTTGTCCCACAGGAATGTCTAGGGGCAATCACATGGTGTAATTAGATATCACATTATTTGTGCCATTACACGTGATATAATTAATTGTTCCCTTTGTATTTTCAAATAATACAGAACTGTTTGACAAATACTGTATATTTTATGCACTTATATTCGTTTTTTTCTGAATTTGTATTGCTTGTCGAATTGTTTATTCATATCAATAAAGCCTAAGATCAAAAAGAATAAAGTAAAATAATCATGTACTAAAGAATGCAGTATAAGCTATTTTGTAACCCTCTGAAGCAAGTAATGTTATATTGCCTTATGTGAGTCGTATTTATATTTTTGACATGCACTACTACTAACCTAGTGACTCTTGTAGTACTTGGTTCATTATTACCTGACCTCAGAAATACAGTACAGAAGCAAATCTCCAAGAAACTACCATAACCTTTCAACATTCATTGTGCTATGACAGTTTGTGTTATGTTCTGTACATTTTTGAGGGCTGAAACTTGAACTGAAAAACAAGTGTTCCTGATTTTGGACAGAAGATGTATTCTGTAAGTGGCAACTGCCATAGTGAGGACACTGATGCTGTATCTACAAAATCTGTGTGCGTGCGCACAAGCACTCATACACATTCAATCTTACTTGCCCATTACCTAAAAGATCTTTAGTGGTCAGTCATTTATATTTTATAGCTGAGCTCTGTAGAGTGATTATTTTGCAATTTGTGCAGGGGTTTACTATAAGATGCTTCTATGACTGATTTATCATGTATGTCTACAAATGCTTTGAGCTCAGCAGGTACCTTGAAGGTGTTTTTGTTGTATCTTGCTGATATCAGAACATGCCATTACAAATCTGCTGCCACAGATGTAATTCACATACTAACAAAATGTGTTGAAGATCTCCAAATGGACTTACTATCTCACAAATGCAGATAGAAATTCTTCAATTTCCAGACAAATTGTCTTCCCAGAGGAACTGCAGAAAATCCCCAAATCTGAACATGCACCAAGAACTATTTGTCTTTAGGGAACTTTGTTCTTCTTCAAAAAAATTACCAGCCTTGTCAAATGCCAATTATGTGGCTTAAAACTCATTCCAAATATGTGTGTGTTTGTGTGTGTGTATGTGAGAGAGAGAGAGAGTGAGAGAGAGAGAGAGAGTTAATAGTACTAAAAGTTACACTGTTCAGATATTTTTGAAAGATCTTAAGAGATATTTTTAGTATGAAAGAAAACATTCTTCAGGAGTGCTGATTTCAAAATGAAATGGCCTGAAAGGTGATGCACTTAAAAACATATCATACTAGAAAACAAATATTGCTACAAAGGTGCAATGTCAACCTTTACATTAAGGTGCTGGTGACCAAACTAATTTCAAAGATAAACTTAAAACTGAAATGTAGTTCAAACTGATTTTTTAAAAATATATCTGCAATATGCACCCTTGGATGCCATGTGCCTTTTTCTTGGTTCATGGACCCTTTTACTGGGTCCATCATTATGCCTGGCACATGCCATCTTGACCTTCCACTATTTAAACAGTGTTATTAACTGTTGGTCTCCCTTATTATCTTTAAAGCAGTGATTATTGAACAAAATATCTCCTTTTTGTTCTCTAATGTTATACATTGTATTAGAACATAACTTTATCAAATGTGAGGGCTTGGACCAACTATGGTGAAATATTCTGAGCCCATCCTACCAGGCTCCTCCAAGCAGTTGCAAAGTAAGTATATATCCCATTAATTGGCAGAACTGCCTACTAACTAATAGGGAATGCAGGGCTAACCAGAATTTAGATCTATCTGGGAGTGGCACTGCTGGAGAAAAGTGGGGCCAGGTGACATAGGAGATAGGATTCAGGTGAGGGTGACCCTGGCTACTCTGCATTGCCTTTCGCATCTCAATTTTGCATACAGCTGTGTTAGACATTATGAGGCAAGATCTGAAATAATCCTTAATAATATATATATATATATATATATATATATATATATATATATATATAGTATGTGTGTGTGTATGTGCGTACACACACACACACACACACACACACACACACACAAGGAGTAGCCAGCAGAGGCAGAACGCATGGCAGAACTAGCACAAAAACAGTTGAGCCCACCTGGATATCACAACATGAAGCAGCAGCAGAGAAATATGTTCCAACCCTCCTTAGCTGAAAGGAGAAAAGCATATCCCTATCCCAGTGGGCACTTGATGTGGCAATGGGTATTTAACATGAGCCCTTACTTTTCTGACCACCCCCGCAGCTGCCCTTCTTCTCTCCTTTCCCTGCAGACTTGCATCCTCACTCCAATGCTGAAAAAATTATTCACTTAAGAGGCCATCACTCGTTTATGAACTTTTAAAAGCAAAAACATTATTTATTCCATATCCCATTAAGGATCCACCATGTACGTATACACATAGCGTAATGGCGTAAAATTCCTCATGAAAGTTGTCTGTGCTTATGGATAAAGCCCACTTTTAAAAGTAAATGTCTTAACCACTTGTTAATGTTTGTTCTGTATCTATACGTAAAGGTATATATGTTATATGTATACACATACACATAGGAACACAAATGCACACACACACAGTGAAACAATCCTTTATAATTTTAAACATAATACTGTCTTCTAGTGGCTTTGAGAGGATGTTTCATTTTTACATCTGTAAAGTCATTCTCTCCTCAGCTGGTAAGTCATGGCCAGGAATAATTTCCTTTGCTCTTTAAATATCTCCCTAGAGAACTGTGCTCATAATGGAAATGCTGGCACAACTGTAGCAGAAATGCCAAACACTGCTCAAATTTGATCCATTGTTTCAGCAATTATGCTACTCAGCACTGTCAAGTCTCTTTAAGCCTGAACCCAAATCCATGAGATTAGCCCTTCTCCCCATCAAGAGACAGGAACAACCATTTTGAGTCCCAACAGAAATCAATGCTATTTTGGAGCAATTTTTATATTTGCACAGTAATACAAAATTCTTAGCAGAGCAATTCTTCTTACGAGAAGTATTAGAGTACTGAAAAAAAATATAACTATGTAATTGTGTCAAGTTTTTGTTTCATACATATTTATGAGAAAAAACGATTTCTCATGATTTTCTATGAGAATTCACAAGATCACAAATTGGATGGGAGAAATGTCAAATTCTGACATTTGTCATCTTTTGGAATTAAAAATAGTGGATTTGTCACACAAATATGGACAGGTATAATTGTGATTTTCTAAATTTGTAGCAAGGCAAAATGTCAGCCTTTTACACACATTCTGCCTTTCACTTTTAATTTGGAAAAATAATGTATTATCTGTCTTTCAAATAGAATTTTAATTGAGCATGGCACAGTTTTCTTGCTAGAAACTGGGAGAAGGAGACAGGCCAAAAGGAATGCTCTCAGACATGTTATCTAGTCATGTCTTCTAGTGGCACTGAAAGGAAAATTTCAAGTAGCGCCAAGTAAAAGTACCTGCATGTGATCAATTGCCTGGGTATTTAAAGCTCAGTAAATCTTTATTAGTGGGCAACCAAAACCTGAGATTTCAAAAAGATTTTCCCAGGAAGTTCTGCAATGGTCAAAGGTTACATATTAATTAGATTTATTTTGTTCAGTATCTTAAAATAGGAGAGTTAGTGTGCAACGGAGTGCTCAGAACTGTTCTATCTGGGCATGTTTAATAAAGCAGTTTTTATATTTGGCATGAGAAAATATGTATTCTATAGAAGTGTATGTGTGCGTGTGGGGGGGGTGTTCTATTTTTTATTTGTTTTACCCCAACATAAAATTGCAAAATATCAAACTCTAACTCCATTTACTGTGCAATGACATGACTTCACTTATTGTCTACTGTCATTTCTTTACTCTCAACACAACATTAAGAATGAGAGGAAACCACATGCACCCAACTGGGATCCAAATAACCATTTTAACTAACTATATATCAACACTGAAGTCCTAGCTACACATATACGCAGCTGCGTAAGGTTCTTGTGACTTCTGCATAAGAAGACAGGATGTCCATAAGAGGGTTCCCAAGCTATTTAAAGGCATACTACCTAATTCCTACACCTATGGTATATTATCAAATGAAAGGGAGAATGCAAGTGATGATTTTCCAGTTGCTGGTGTATACTATGGAAACAATAGCCTTTTATTATTATAAGCCAGTGCAGTCTGTCACAAAATTGCGTGATATTCTGAGGACAAAGAAAATAGTTCCAGGACTGTTGTGGCAGGACACTACCCCTTCACAAGCAACTTTCTTCTATCTCCTAATTTTTGTAAGATGCACCCTTCCTGAACTCAGGGCAAATGCAGAGCAATTTAAAGCTCACAAATTAATGAATAACCAATCTGACAAGAAGTTAACTCATAGACTGAAAAAGAAAGTTAAGATAATGAAGTCACCCCTCAGGCAAAAAAAAAGAAAAAAAAAGAGCAAGCAGGTTTTGTCAGACCAACAGGGGAAGCCATACTAAAGCTCTGTACACCAGTCTTCAGAACTCAAACATGACAGGTGAATTGTTAAGGTGGAGCATGAGGACAGAATCGGTTTCTGAGGTAGCCAGGGCTAAACTTACAGAACACTGTGTGCTGTGCTGGGATTCAGAACAAGATACAGAAACTTGAACAGTATTTGTAAGTCACTAGTTTAAATGGGAACCAGATCAACAATGTCAAGGTGCCAGGTCTCTGGACCGTCATCAGCTAGTATGTAAAATGAGTTAGTAAATCTCAATTAAATTCCTAGTAGGCAGGCGTCCAAAACGCAAAAACTCAACAACTCACAAGAAGCCCATCCCTCACCTTATTGGCAATCTCACCGAATAGTGTAAGGCTTGAATGGACAAGAAGAGAAGTCTCTTCAGACCTTGTTTAGGTTACTGTGATGAGGCTGGGCATACTGGTGGTACTACCTAGCTGTTAGGTCACTGGGACTGAACTCTCCCGTCTCTAGAGTTTCTTGCCAGCAATCACTCCGACAGTGTGGTGGTCCCCTTCTTGGTAGGTAGCAACTTAGCCCTTTGGCCAGGTCACCAGTCAAGTCCTCCTGTCATAACAGAGACCACGGTCCAATGTCCCCACATAAGAAAGAGTCTTCAGACCACCTCCAGGTCCCTGTGGGTTGCGTACCCTTACCTCAGGGCTTAAATAAGAACAGCCATGCCAGGTCAGATCAATGGTCCATTTAGCCCCATATCCTGTCTTCTGACAGTGGTCAATGTCAGGTGCTTCAGAGGGAATGAACAGAACAGGCAATCATCAAGTGATTCATCCCGTCATCCTCTCCCAGCTTCTGTCAATCTGAGGCATAGGGACACCCAGAGCATGGGATTTGCATCCGTGATCATCTTGGCTAATAACCATTGATGGTCCTATCTTCTATGAACTTATCTATTTTTTTTAATCCCAGTTATAGTTTTGACTTTTACAGCATCCCCTGGCAACGAGTTCCACAGGTTGACTATGCCTTGTGTGAAGAAGTACTTCATTTTGTTTCTTTTAAAATTGATGCCTATTAATTTCATTGGGTGATCCCTGCTTCTTGTGTTATGTGAAGGAGTAAGTAACACATCATTATTCACTTTCTCCACACCATTCAAGATTTTATAGACCTCTACCATATCCCCTGTTAGCTGTCTTTTTTCCAAGCTGAAAAGGTACAGCAAAAGGTGATTCTCTCCTTGGGTGGAATCTGTTCGAAGTCCCTAAAAATTTTTGTTGCCCTTTGCTGTACCTTTTCCAATTCTAATTCATCCTTTTTTGAGATGGGGCAAGCAGAACTTCAAGCAGTATTCAAGTGTGGGCATACCATTGATTTACATAGTGGCATTATGATATTTTCTGTCTTATTACCTATCCATTTACTAACGGTTCCTAACATTCTGTTAGCTTTTTTGACTACTGCTGCAAATTTATATTTTCAAAGAACGATCTACAATGTCTCCAAAATCTCTTTCTTGAGGGGTAAAAGCTAATTTAGACCCCATCATTTTGACCATATAGTTGGGATTATATTTTCCAATGTGCACTAATTTACATTTATCAGCACTGAATTTCATCCGCTACTTTGTTGCCCAGTTTCCCACTTTTGTGAGATCTCTTTGTAACTCTTCTCATTCAGCTTTGGACTTAACTATACTAAGTAATTTTGCATCATTTGCAAATTTTGCCACCTCTCTACCCCTTTTTCCAGATCAATATGTTGAACAGCATTATTCCCTGTGCAGATCCCTGGGGAACACCACTATTTCCCTCTTTCCATTCTGAAAAATGACCATTTATTCCATTATTTGGCTTTTAATCAGTTACTGATCCATGAGAAGACCTTCCCTCTCATCCCATGATTGCTTACCTTGTTTAACATCCTTAGCTGTGGGACCTTGTCAAAGACTTTTTGAAAGTCCAAGTACACTATATCCACTGGATCACCCTTGTTCCCATGTTTGTTGATCCCCTCAAAGAATCCTAATAGATTGGTGAGGCATGATTTCCCTTCACAAAAGCTGTGCTGATGCTTCCCCAACTGATTGCATTAATCTATGTGTCTGATAATTCTGTTCTTTATGTTTCAACCAATTGCTTGGTATTGAAGTTAGTCTTACCTGCCTGTAATTTCCAGGATCACCTCTGGAGTCTTTTTTTAAATTTGGTGTCACATTAGTTGTCTTCCTGTGATAGGTTCCATACCACAGTTAGTAGTTCAGCAATTTCATATTTGACTACCTTCAAAACTCTTGTGTGAATACAATTTGTCCTGGTGACTTATTGCCATTTCATTTATTGATTTGTTCCAAAACCTCCTCTACTGTCACCTCAATCTGGGACAGTTCTTCAGACCGCCAGGTCCTGGATTTCATGATACGTAGTTACATTATTTCTCTCTTCCCAGTATTTATTTTTTTAAATTGCAATATTGCTTTCTTAATGGTGCCCCATTTTCCTGATGCTCCTACTAAGTGTTTTAGTGTAAACTTTTCAGTGTCTGAGTTTCTCATACAAAATTCCACTCCCAGAAGATGTGATCAACTTTCAGTTCTCATATAGCTCATCTGTGTGTTTGTTAATTAAAGCCAAGTTACTGTTTAAGCCACTGTGCCCGGTAAGTATTTGGAGTAGAGCTATCGCAATCTTTCTCTCAGGTTCTTGCAGTATGTCAACATTTTTGATTCAGGGCATAATTCATTAAATTTCTTCCCCCTTGTTTCTTTTCTCCATACTTCCTTCCAACCCTCTCTCGGTTCAATTTAAAGAGCTGTTTACTTTTAGGGCAGGTGTACACTACGGGGCACAGTTGACCTAAGTTATGCAACTCCAACTATGTGAATAACATAGCTGGAGTTGACATAGCTTAGGTCGACCTTTTGCGGTGTCTACACCACGCTGGGTCGATGGGAGAAACTCTCCCGTCGACTTATGTTATGCTTCTCGTTCCAGTGGAGTAATGGAGTCGACAGGAGAGTGATTGGCAGACAATTTAGCAGGTCTTCAGTAGACCCACTAAATCAAGCCCTGGTGATCACCACGCATTGATCCTCTGGTAAGTGGAGACAAGCCCTTAGAGGGATGTCTGTCATTTTTACAGCATTTTTTGCTACTTTGTCAGTCTCCTTATTTCCTGCTATCCCAACATGCATGCCATTTCAATATTAAATTCCATCTGTGCCAATTGTTAGTAACAATAATTCATTAATTATATCCTTTCTGCTATCTTAACTCCCATTTTTGTCAGCAAGTAAATCTGATAGTGAATCCAACAAGATGACAACTGAGACAGGTCACATGGCCAGTACCCAATATAATGACAACATTATTCCTGTTCCTTCCACCAATAACAACTACAAAATTTGATAGTCTTATGGACTTCTTCTTTCCCAGTATTGGGACACAAAGTGCTGTCCCCATTCCCATTCCCCCCCATATTTACACCCATCCATAAATATTTATCACATACATATCCATTTGCTGAATTTAATGCATTTAGCTCTCCGTTTCCCCCCTTTTAATTTCATTATATATTTCCACATTTATATTGGGGATATGATTTTTCATGCATAATGCACTCCCTCATGCCTATATATGTTAATGTGTTCTAGGTCTTTCTTTTCTCTTAGTTTGTCTACATTGTAAACCTATTGCCATGAGGCATTTTTGGTATTTTCCCCCCATGCTGTCAACTGAATTCCCAGTATTCTTCACATATTTCTTTACTCTTTCCATCTTCTCTGTTTCCAATAACTTTTGCCCAAAAGGTAATGTCCAATAAATTTATTTTTAATGCTACAGGCAGTTCACCAGCATCCATCTGCATTACACACAAAGGTGTTGTGATGAAGGCACTGCACGCAGCACATAATGCCAGAGCTTGGGTTCCATCTAGCTTCCTTAGGTTCATTTTTGATGCTGAGCTATATGCTTGGCACCGGTGCTCAATATTTCATCTTATTAATGCTCTATGATGCATTACCATTGCTTTATTTTCCATACCCCAGGCTGTTCCAGAAATACTTTTAAGTATATTGAGGTTATCTTTACATTTAGCTATAGTATTTTTAATGTGATCCTTCCATGTTGGTTTGCTATCAAATGGCACACTGAGGAATGTGTAGCTTTTAACTATACCTATGTGCTGTCCATAGAGAGCTTACAATGCTTTAAAATTTTCCTTTTAATGAATATCATTTCTTTAGTTTTGAGAACCGAAAATTTATAGCCTCTCATGTCTCCCCATTCTTCACTTTTCCTAAGTGTTTCATTAATTCGCTTCTCAGCTATTTCCTGGTTTCTGTTTTTAGCTCATATAGCACAATCATCTGGAAACAAGAATATGCCACTGTAACCGGCCTCAGTGGGTCACAACTGAGGATGCCAAATTCAGGACTAACTGCTGAGAAATAGAGCATATAGACCCCACGACTAATCCCCCATAGGATATACCAAACCAGCAACAAAAGTAAACTTCTGTTTCACCACACTAGCTAACAGTACGACATAAAGTCACTTTCCTCAGGCATTCCAGTTCTTATATCACCACCAAAAACATTGGATTCAGAGATGAACGGTTCTTTACAACCAATCTCATCAACTAATAGGTTCTTCTGATCCCAAAGGACCAGCCACACACCCAGGTCAATATATAACTTAGATCTTACCCAAAACCATTCTGATGCCAATCCTTTAGTATCTAAAATCTAAAGGTTTATTCATGAAAAGAAAGAAAGAAAGAAAGAAAGAAAGAAAGAAAGAAAGAAAGAAAGAAAGAAAGAAAGAAAGAAAGAAAGAAAGAAAGAAAGAAAGAAAGAAAGGTGAGCGTTAAAGTTGGTTAAAGGAATCAAATACATACAGTAATTGTAAAGTTCTTGGTTCAGGCTTGTAGCAGTAATGGAATAAACTGCTGGCTTAAGTCAAGTCTCCAGCTGCTTCCAAATAATTGGAAGGTCCTAAGTCCATTGGTTAGAATGCTCCCATTAGTATGAGTTCATAGTCCAGAGGCTTGGACAAGAAAGAGGCTGGAGCAGGATAGAGGCAAAATGGAGGTGTTTCCAGGGCCATTTATATTGTCTGCCATTGTTTCAAACAAGAACCTCAGCACAGGTAGGGGAGAATCACAGGTGATCACATAGTGTTTGGAGTCACATGGGCAAGTCACATGTTCATGCCCAATTTCACTCAGTCATTGCAGGAAGCCATTAGTTATATTCCAGATAGCACGTTTACAGGACAGTCCACTCAGTGTAGATGGGCATCTCTCATGGTCTATTGTCAGTCATGTGTTTCTTGATGAGCCACTTAATTTGAATAGTCCCTCCAAGATGTCCTGGCTAGCTACTTTGTGGGTGGTACCCCAGGAGCAAACATTTGAAATCCAGGTATAGAGCCAATACTCATAACTTCAAATTCAAAAATGATACGTGCATACAGATAGCATAATCATGAGCAGGAAATCATAATATTTTCATAGACACCTCACTTGACAACCTTTGTACAAGATTTGCTGCAAATATATAACAGTGGTTGCAACAATGCTCTATATGGTCATATTGTAATCAGATAACGTCACAGCCTGTTTCTGTACTCATCCTTTTTGGGAGTTTTTTTTATCATTACACTGAGTAAGTAGGGATGATGACATTCCCCTGCGGAGTGCCATTTATGATTGTATATATGCTAGAGTAAGCTTTCTCTACTCTGAGCCACATAGAGTATATATCTGAATCAAAGATTACTTAAGTAAAGAACTTTTGTGTGTGTGTGTGGATGCTATTTTATGCAATAAGCCCTCGCTCCATAATGTATCATATATTTTTTCAATAAGTAGGCAAGCTACTATCATATAATCATTTTATATACTTTTTCTGCATCCATCTCTATGTTTACTATATGATTAGCTGTACTCCTTCCACTCTTGAACCCACTTTGCACATTGTCTATAAGTCAATTTTTCTCTAGATATGTTGTTAAACTTTCAGCCACCATTCTGTCTGTGGCTGTACCCATACATGATATAAGGGCAATTGGATGTCTTCTTACTTTAAATGTCTCTCTTGGTAAAAAAAAAAAAATGCAATTAGCCATTTATCCCTTACCTTTTGGGTTGTCTCAACCAGAGCATACTTGCACATTCCATCTCCCCTTTTCCATGTCCCCAAACAAATGAAAACCCTTTACTAATAAACTACCCTCAAAATTGCCTGTCTGCTTCCACGGGACAAAACTCCAGTTGATCCCTGCCTAGGACAGATGAAGCAAAGAGTGCCACTTATGTGGCATTGTTCTCTGCCTCTCCCAGACCCTGTGGAAGTCTACTTGCGGAGATTCAGATCTACAGGTAGGGACCAGCCTGTGTGGCCAGTGTTTTCCACGCTCCATCCATAAAACAAATCTATAAAGATTCCACTCACAATTATCCAATTCCAATTAAAAAGTATCAGTGTTAATTTTGTGTATAGTCATACTCTGTGATTCTCTGAAGTTCCAAAGTATCAGCTGAAAGCATAGGGCGTCTGTACAGATACTGTGGCTCTCCTCCCTATAGGTCTCTTTGGTAATGGAAACATGCTATCTTGGCAATGAAAAACAGGGCAGGCCCTGGCAACAAACTTTCATTACCAGGAAGATCCAATGGGGAGCATGGAGACATACTGCCTCTGAACCACCTATTCTTTCTTCAAGAGTCAGGTCCTTTCACCGTGAGGGAACACACAGAGAAAGCTCCACAAGAGAATCCCACAGATGGTTTAGTCTAGAGACCACTGAAATGGATGGGACTCTATTGGCTTCAATAGGCTTTGGATAGGACCCTGAATTTAGAGTCTCTTATGTGTTTTCCTTTGTTTCCCTCCCATCTAGGGACAGACTGGGCCAAGCTGTTTGAAGCCTGGTCAAGTAGAGTCCAACACAGCCATGTCTGTATTTGTTAGATTTCCAGTTTCTATAATTTCTTCTTGTAACTCAGACATGTTCACTGCACTCACTAGACCAAAAGCATAAGCAATATGATTAATCTTAATAACATCCTCCAGATGAAATCTTTTAATAAAAATTGTGTTGTCAATGTCCTTTATTTAAAGGCTATCACTGAGCATCAGCTGTGCAATACCTTGGCTCCAGCAGAAATAATGAATCATAATCATTATTAAACCTGCGTTCACTATATTAGATATTTGAGAGAGATAAACCAGTCCATAAATAGCTTTTTCAATACACTTTTTGAGGTATCTGTTTGGAGTTCTGGAGATGGATAACTCTTTCTACCGGGATTTGCTCTACCATTTACTCTGCTTCTCCTGTCATGGTCTGACCTTCTTTAGACGAAGACCTTGGTTTGCTAATTTTACAGGACTAAGAATGATTTTGTCTGCTCTCACAGCTGTCATGCTAAGAGTTAGCTCTGCTTTTTTCCCCTCTCTGATATTCAGAATACTTGTTTCAATCCTTTATCAATTTCTAGATCAAATTTTCATGTGCTGATTCTATTCTTTTTTCAAAAATAACTACGCTAGATTGTATGCAATTACAATTAAACAAAAAATATTCAAATAATTATGGAGGTCTGATTTAAACCCACAAAACTAGAGATCTGTACAGATAAGCAGAAATCCCATCCTTTAGTTCAATCTATTGTTCTTGGATGTTAAAATACATGTGGTACTGAAGATCACCTACTTGTCTGGTTACTATTATAGTATAGTCCCTACTAGGAAAATGTGAGTCTGGGGTAAAAGGATCCCTGCCTCATTCACTAGCCATCTTTTGAGGTGGGGCAGTGTGAGGCAAACTTTATATTGTGTACGCATATGTGGTAGGACAGGCTGATACTCTCTAGCCAAATATCTCCAGAGTCTGGAACTTTTATTGCTTAATAAAACATTGGAAATGCCATCAGAACCTGTTAAGAAGCTGAAGAATTCAGAAGTAAGGAAATGACCATGTTACAATTTGCATGGGAAGACTTAAACTTGCGTCTTTTTTAAGTGCATCATAGATTTAAGGCCATAATGGACCACTATGATCACCCAGTATAACCTCCTGCATGACACCGGCCACAAAATGTCCCCTAAATAATTTCTGTTCGAATTAGAGCATATATTTTAGAAAAATATGCACTCTTGATTGAAAAATTTCTAGTGATGGAGAATCCACCTCAATCATTGGTAAATTGTTTCAATGATTAATTACCCTCACTGTTAAAAATTTACATTTTATTTCCAGTCTGAATTTATCTAACTTCAACGTCCAGGCATTGCATCTTGTAATACCTTTGTCTGCTACATTAAAAAGCCTATTATCCAATATTTGTTCCCCATTATGATACAGTTTTTAAATACATGATCATATACAATTTCTCAGAATACAATACCATAACATTTTTTCAACAACCTCAGACATATATGTAGAGCATAATCTACTGCTATGTTCTGTGTGTGTGAGAATCCTTTCAACCTGTTTTTATGACCTTTATTCCATTTAGGTCTCCTTTTTACCTATCAGACAAATTTTGAACTCCTTATTACAGAGATGGAATGTTTTGGCTTCTCTTCCGAAAACTGAAAGCACAATTGGTAAAGATGCTAGAATTGTTATATTTGTATTCTTATCAGGGGGAGTTTGGGTCCTAAAATTAATTGGCAACACACTGAAACTTTAATAATGTTTTAGTCCCAGGAAGGGGAGATTTGTCCCAGCCTAACTGATCTTGGGGAATGGTCAGAATGATGGAGGAAAGTGAGAGTAAAGAGTGAAGTGGCTTTTCAACTACTCTGCTGTAGGATCATGCAGAGGCATAGAAGGGAACAAGATGGTTATACAAATAAACTCTCCTTCCTATTCTCTAGACCTCTGCAGACTCCAATTTCCCTATGCAAGAGCCATTAAGGCTGTTACTGCCTCAGGCAGCAATAGGCCCTATGGAGCACCTATACAGGGTAAAGAAGAGGTCCTGAAGTTTGCAGAACTCAGTCAGGGGGCCCAAAATGACAGGTTGCTGGATGAGGGAGTTGTAGAGAGGCCTTGTATACTCCCCTGTTTCCTTATGGGAAGTTTTCAACCTGAAGGTTCCTTTATCAGCCAGAGGCTCCTTGTGCAGGAGAAGACTGGTAGATGTCCTGTTGGAACGTGGGATTTTGGGAGGGAAAGAGCTTCAGGAGTTCAAGGAGCAAGTGAGCCAGGGATGATTAAGAGGATCATCCCTGGGGAGGAATGATCAATAGCCATTTTAGGGAAAGCGGGGTGAGGGGTGGATTTTAGTTTCAACACGGAAATAGAAAATCTAGTTTGATTCAGTTTGGGGGATGAGAAAATGTTTGGGCTATTTTTCCCTAACCGATTTGTCCATCGGTAAATTGTGTGCATATTTTCCACTTCACATAGTTATTTGTGTCGTTTCTGATTTCCCAGTCAGCTTCTTCTCTCTCCGTCCTTCCTTCCCATGCTCCGTCCTCCCTACCCATACTTACACCTCCAACCTGCATACATCACTGTGTTCTTGATGGATTAATTTGGAGTAGTAATTTGCAAATTTTCTCCAATGGCCCTTAAGCTACAATACATTTCTCAGATCAGCAGAAGCCCTTGAAATGTGCTTTCAGTATGCATACTGCAAATGAAACTAGCAAGTTAGAAATCTGTAAGTGGACAGGAAAATTAGAGAGAATACATTTTTCACTTACATGGGCCTGGAATTTTCTTTAATTATTTGTAACCCTAAAGCCATGGAGAAATCTCTCTTTTGACTTAGATTTTACAAGTAAATATCCAGTGGGGCAAAAACAAATTCAGAAGTCTATTATGGGGCAGTGATAAGTTTTTAGATCAATGAAAGATGGTAGCATAGATCTTTTAAAAAGAGGGTTATCCAAATCCACTTAGAACAAAATTTCCAAACAATAATGAATCTGAACTAGCAAAGACAATCATGTACTATAGAACTTCAAACTAGGCCAAATAAGGCTTCACAGACTGGGTTGGCCCAGAAAGTGTTATAATTATGGCTTAACAAAGTCAACTGACATCCTATAAATCTGTTGACTTGCCTTGAAAATCGCACATTATTTTTCTCCCTGTATGAACCTTCTTCAGTATCTTAAAAAAAGCAACTGACTACTACTAATGGATTTTCAAGCACATGTGTAAATCATATCTGACGTACCATAGCAGAATATTCTCTCTCAGGTAAGAATACTAGCTTTCTTAGATGCTAGTCTTCCTTTTGAAGTACAAAAACAGTTTTATCCTATTATTGTGAATTTCCTGACAAAGTACATTACTTAATAATTGTAATTTATGCATCTTTCAAAATCTTTTATGTTTCCTACAATTATCTTTTCAATATCTTTCATCAGCTCAATTGTTCCAGAAGATGACTTGTCACACATGGAATATTTATTCCAAATCGTGCTGCTTCAACAAGGATTTACAACTTTGATAACTTCCTCATACAAGAGAAAATCTTTTCTCTAATACTGTACTTTTTTTCCCCCCATCACTGTAAAGTTCATAGAATCATAGAATCATAGAATATCAGGGTTGGAAGGGACCCCAGAAGGTCATCTAGTCCAACCCCCTGCTCGAAGCAGGACCAATTCCCAGTTAAATCATCCCAGCCAGGGCTTTGTCAAGCCTGACCTTAAAAACCTCTAAGGAAGGAGATTCTACCACCTCCCTAGGTAACGCATTCCAGTGTTTCACCACCCTCTTAGTGAAAAAGTTTTTCCTAATATCCAATCTAAACCTCCCCCATTGCAACTTGAGACCATTACTCCTCGTTCTGTCATCTTCTACCATTGAGAACAGTCTAGAGCCATCCTCTTTGGAACCCCCTTTCAGGTAGTTGAAAGCAGCTATCAAATCCCCCCTCATTCTTCTCTTCTGCAGACTAAACAATCCCAGTTCCCTCAGCCTCTCCTCATAAGTCATGTGCTCTAGACCCCTAATCATTTTTGTTGCCCTTCGCTGGACACTCTCCAATTTATCCACATCCTTCTTGTAGTGTGGGGCCCAAAACTGGACACAGTACTCCAGATGAGGCCTCACCAGTGTCGAATAGAGGGGAACGATCACGTCCCTCGATCTGCTCGCTATGCCCCTACTTATACATCCCAAAATGCCATTGGCATTCTTGGCAACAAGGGCACACTGCTGACTCATATCCAGCTTCTCGTCCACTGTCACCCCTAGGTCCTTTTCCGCAGAACTGCTGCCTAGCCATTCGGTCCCTAGTCTGTACCAGTAACCAAATGGAAACATTTTTATGATGTATTTATCAGACAGTGTAGGGACTGCAGCTGATTTACAGTGCAAAAGGCCTGTTTCTGAGATGTACTGAACACCTGCCATTCCCATGGATTTCAATTATAGCTGTGATTGCTCCACTGGTTCCGGTCCAGCATTTATGTTCCTTTAATGTTTACTTTCCAGTGTTACAACAAATTTGTTTCTCAATGCTATATTTTAAAAAAAGTGTAATAGAAATAAGAGATGGAAAAGATCTTTAGCAAAGTCATCTAGGCACTGACTTACAACAGTATTTAGGCACCTAAACACAGAGATATGCACCTACTGGAATTTACAAAAGAACCTAAGCATTTTAAGTGCCTAACTTCTATTGAAAGTCTATGGGAGTTAATGCCTAGCTGAATATTTAGGTGCCTAAATTCCTTCATAAATTCCTGGTCCTTAGTACAGCTCCTTACCTTTGCAGGGATTCCCCACATGTAGTACATTTGTAAGTACTTTATAAAACTGGGACAGTTGTTCTATTGCAGTTACACTGCAATTACAATGCAATTATAATGTATAAACTATAACAATGAGGGATAGATTGTAGGATTTTGTACTAGGTAAAAAAAAAAAGCACATTGACACAATCATAAGTAATGTTTTGTATCTGAAACCAAAAGATTAGTAAGTAATTTGGTCACTTAGTTAAGGTTCGGTTAAATAATTATGGGGCAGATCTTCAGGTGCTATATAATATCATAGTTCCATTGAAGCTATGGAGCTATGATAATTTACCCAGTGAATCTGTCCTCCTAGGTATAAAGACGCATAACCAGTGTAGTTACACTGTAACTACAGTGTAATGAAGCTATTCTATAACAAATGAAGTACAATTATAGTCACTTTATTATAAAATAATATAATGTAGTATTTAGTATGCTCAGTGCTGTACCAGACAGAAATAAGGACAGTTGCAGCTCCCTGATAGTTAGACAGAAGTCTGCAGTTCTCCTTTTTTGGTGGTTCCACTACAGTTCTAGACCAGGGATTGGCAACCTTTGGCATGCGGCACGCCAGGATAAGCCTGCTGGCGGACCGGGCCAGTTTGTTTACCTGCCACATCCGCAGGTTCGGCCGTTCACAGCTCCCACTGGCCGCACTTCACCGCTCCAGGCCAATGGGGGCTGCGGGAAGCTGTGTGGGCCAAGGGATGTGCTGGTCGCCAATTCCCGCACCCCCCCATTGGCCTGGAGCGGTGAACCGCGGCCAGTGGGAGCTGCAATTGTCTGAACCTGCGGACGCGACAGGTGAACAAACTAGCCCGGCCTGCCAGGGGGCTTACCATGGCGGGCCACAGGTTGCCGATCCCTGTTCTAGACTCTTGTCTCCCTAGGTTTCTAAGCCACAGCCAACATACTTATATAGGTGTTGCCAGTACCCAAGTGTGCGTGGCTCAGTTTCACTGAATCACAGAAATGTAGGGCTGGAAGGGATCTCACAAGGACATCATGTTTAGCCCTTTGTGTTTAGGCAGAAACAAATGAACTAAGATCATCCCTGACAGGTGTTTGTCCAACTTGCTCTTAATAGCCTCCAAGGATAGGGATTCCTCAACCTTCCTTGTAAGTCTATTCCAGAATTTAATTACCCTTATAGCTATAAAGTTTTTCCTAATGTCTACCCTAAAGCTCCCTTGCTGCAGATTAAGCCTATTACTTCTTGTCCTTCAGTGGACATGGAGAACAATTGATCACCAGCCTCTTTATAACACCTCTTAACATATTTGAAGACTGTTATTAGGTTCCCTGCCAATCTTCTTTTATCAAGACTAAATTTGCCCAAGTTGTTTTTTAAACTTTCTTCATAAGTTAGGTTTTCTAAACCTTTTATCATTTTTGCTGTTCTCTTCTGGTCTCTCCACATCTTTTTCCTTTCCGTTTTGTTTTTTGTCTCACTTTAGAACCTTTGAAGCTCTTCAATAAAATTATTTCCCCAAAAGCTGAAGAAATAGACCCACAATTTTTAAAATGTATCAGCTCTTGTCATTTCAGATGGAAAAATAAGTTTCAAAAATTGTATACTATGTGATAGATTTAGGAGGGAACATTTATCTTCACAGAGGAATAGCAAAAGGATCAGGTCTGTCATGATTATGAGTATGGAAAGCTTATGGCTGAAGATAATGTTTAAGAGGATATTCTGAAGACAATATACAATACAAAAAGAAACTTATTTCAGAGAGTACTGGAAAAATGCTGTACTGTACTGTAACTGAAGCTGGTGATGATTTATGGAATAAAAATTATTGGCTATGTCCAAATGATTAACAAAACTGAGCACAAACAAGAAAAAAGGAAGCATAATTGTTCAAAGCAAAGTAATACTGGTAGAAATAGAAAATTAGAACAAAGGCAGGGTAAATTAAAGCAAAGAGAAGAAAAGACAGAGTCAAGGGACTAGATTAGAAGAAGCCTTGAATATCACAAAGACACATTTATAACCCAGCTAATTAAGTATTATACCACACAACCTGCTTTGAAATACCAGCAATTAACATTGAAAAATGCCAATCCTTATTTCATAAAGCATGTATGAAGACATGCGAGAAATAAGCAAATAAGCCACCAATACTGCAAACATTTATGCACGCATGCAATGTAGTACACCATGTGTCAATCAGACTATTCTTAGTGCATAAAGTTATGTCTGTACATAATAATTTTCCAGACTGGGGTTATAAATATCAGGGAAGATTCATTCCCTATACTGCAGGAATTACTGTGTGAAAAGTTGTTGATAAAGTCAGGGGTTCTCAAACTGTGGGTTGGGACCCCAAAGTGGGTCACAACCCTGTTTTCATGGGGTCGCCAGGACTAGCATTAGACTTGCTGAGGCCCATGGCTGAAGCCCAAGGGCTTCAGCCCTGAGTGGTGGGACTCAGGCTTTGGCTTCAGCCCTCGGCCGTAGGGCTTAGTTTACAGGACTGCCCCCACCCCACCCGGGCTGAGGCCCTCGGCTTCAGCTTTGGCTCCCCCACCCAGGGCTGAAGCCCTTGGGCTTTGGCCCCCCACCTGAGTTGGTAGGACTGGGGTGGGCTCAGGCTTTGGTCACCTCTTATAGGGTCATGTAATATTTTTTGTTGTCGGAAGGGGGTTGCAGTGCAATGAAGTTTGAGAACCGCTGATCTAGTCTAATATCCTACCTCTGTATCCTAGGACTGTTGTTTCCAAGGAAGGTATAATAAACCCTTCAGTGGACAGGTATGGGATAAGTAGGCAAAATTACTCCTAACCCCCAGTAGTTTAAGCTTGCTTTATGCCCTGAAGCATGAAAGTTTATATGCCCCCCAAAGCTCATGTTAAATTTAAAAACAATATATTTACCCAGACAATTCTAGATATTCTTTTGTTATCAAAATAAATGCCCAATATTCATATGAGTACTCCTACTAATATTAGATACTGGAATGAGTGAAGTCAATAGGACTATTCAGGTAAATAAATGCTCTCCAAAATGAGTTCCACAACCTAAATTAGCAGGTGAAAAGAACTGTAGTCCTTATTTCATGCTAACTGAACTATTTGGCAAAATAAATATTTATCAATAACAACTATGAATACATATATGCATATGACTAGAGGATAGTGCACTGGACTGGACTCAGGAGACCTGGGTTCTTTCTATTCCTTGCTCTGATAATGATCGTTAACATTCCTTTGTAAAGCACTTTGAGATCTACAGATGAAAAGCACTACACAAGAGCTAGGTATTAGTGCTCAGTTGAACTAAATTAGAAGACCATCATTCCATTTTGGTGGACTTGTGCAGAACATTTGCCATGTATGACAGACATTAAATTCAATCAATAAGGCAGTGTGGTCTACAGTAATGAGCACTAGGTCAGGAGGTCTGGAGTTCTAATGATGGCTCTGTATGGCCTTGTGCAGCTCACTTTTCCTTCTGTCTCAGAGTCCCTTCTGTAAAAAGAGGATAACAGCACTTGCCATCTATCTGACAGAAGTGGAGTGAGAATTAGTTAATATCTCTGCAGTGCTTTGAACTTAGTACTTATACAAATGCTAAGTATTATTAGTCATCCTTGTGTGTCAAGCCAAAGCTCAAAAGATGGAAGATCCTTTTCATGATGTTAGGACTTGCTACGTGATAAATAAGGAGTATAATATCAGAGAATTTGTATTTACCAGACACTAGTATAAAACATACTGCTGCAGAATGAACTCAGCTAATCAAAACCTTTCCTAAGGAGAAGTTACAGAATATTTGTTTATGCTGATTTGTTGTTTTTGTAAAAGTTATACATGTTATCCTCAACTTTAGAACATTTTTAAAATTAATCTCCAGCAAACTAGAACACATGTGGATATGCTTTGGTTCTTTCTTCAAGTATGTACTAAACTATTTCTAACAGCTTAAAAATATTTTGTTGATACTGGCCATTAAAAAGTGCTTATGTAATTTGATATTGCCATTTAAGGGATAATACTTTCTTCCCTGGGAGAAAAATGGCATTTTGTTCTTGTAAGGGGAAAAATGTTGCCTAATGTATGCTACTGTACACTGGGAATGAATCTTTTCTTACTTGGAAACTGATCAGTGGCTTTATACAGACACCAAAATCTTCAGGTTATGCTTATAGCACAGGTGAGAACTCAGTCTTTGCTTCAAAATAACAAGTATCCACTGTTAGCCTTTTGCTTAAGTTTATATGCCAACTGCTTGCCAGTTCTCTTGCAAGATTCCTAATAATTTTGTTTCAAACAGAATAAAGCAACCTCAGCTTTTTCAGACAGAAGTTTTGTTGATTTCATAACGTAGATTGATGAGAGTTCTGAGTTCCTCTGTGGAGGAACTCAGTCTAAATCCAACGTCTTAATTTCCTTCACAAGGGTATCAATTCTATGTTCTCTCCATTTTTTATTAAGGTGCCATAAAAGAGTATGTGACCTCTGATGAAGACTTTAAAGACTTCCCAAAGTGTGGTAGTTGATGAAGTAGTGGGGGCATTTGTTTTTTATTTATTATTAATTAATAAATTAATTAATATTATTTCTAACGCCTGCTGGATAGAGTTAACAAATGATGAATCAATCAGCAGAGGAGTATTTTATCTCCCCCATGTTAGTTGGGGGTGCATATCCTGAGGGCCTAAAGACATTTATATATATATAGGAGCTTGGCCAGCTATAACAATAGTTCCAATGCCACAATCAGTGATAGAATTGATCGAGTCTTGTGACACTAAGCAATAGTCCAGTACTGAATATGCTGAATGAGCTATTAAAAAAACAACAACCCCTATAGTTTCTGCCTGCAGGATTTCCCAGTTTCCACTCCTTGTTGTAATCCTACCTCAGCCATGTTGGTATGAAGTGCTGGATGAGTTTTTATGCAGAGATGGAGAAGACTTATCAAGGACTGGGTCTAGAGTTTCATTAAAGTCTATAATAATAGAATGGTGGCCCATATAATTTATACTCAAAAATATGATAATTTTTTGGACCATGTTGATTTGGCTCATAGAGATTGGCAAAGGTTATATATATTGCCAATTTCACCATTGAGGACATTAAGTCTGCCCTCATTCTCAGATCTTGTGCTCAAAATATTAACATTCAACATTTTATGTATTAGTATAGCAATGCCCCTTGCTCTAGAATTAAAGCAAAATAAACTAAGAGGTCTGCCCAATCTCTACTCATTTTACAAGCTTCAAATCCCATTAGAGAGGTCTCCTGGAGCATGCAATGTAAACATTCTCTGTTAAAAGCACTGAGTATATTTTTTAAACTTTTAATATGGTTATTGAATCCCTTTATATGGCAAGAGACACATTTAATTATCAGAGCCATTTTTGTTAAAATATACCAGATTAAATATAAAGTTCTTTTGTGAATAAATGAGACATTGCAAATGTTCTTGAGCAGCATACAGTTCTTTCATATCTAAGTAGCAAAAGTCATATAATCCAGAGGAAGGGTGTTGCTTCCCACTACATATTCTACAGGGGTGGGAAGGAAATTCCAAAGATGGGAGGGTAACAGGAGTGAAGCAGAAAAAAGAAATTAAATAAGTGAAAAAGCAAAACAGAAAAGATAGTGGGAAAAATGGACACTAGTACCATACAATCAGAAGAAGGGTATATGTAAACAGTCCAAAAATACACACTTGAGGAAGACCATATTAGATGAAACATGGAGATCCTCACAGCTGCTGGGGCCCAAACATTAAAACTATAGTATTCACTTGTTACCAATAAAATCCTTGATTCATTAGTCTATAGGGAAGCACCATCTGATATAGGAATGTTTAAAAAAATGTAGTTACTGATCAAATGATTGATTTAACATTGATGCTTTTTCATGAGTTAAGGCAACAGGAAGTAAATTGAGAATAACTCTTTAACTCCAAAGAGAGAGAGAAAAAGAAAAGGAATGTACCAATAGCAACTAGTGCCCATCAACTTGGTTAGAGGAGCCATAACAGATCTCAGAGAGCAATACATACATTCCATATGGTCAGATCATTCCATAGTTATCCCCCCTTGCAAAGGAGGAGTTTGCAGAACTTTGAGGTATTTTCCTGCCTCCCAAGGTGAACTGTGACACTATATTCTTCTCCCTGCCCCCCCCCCCCCCTTGCTGGTAATAGCTCATCTTAAGTGATCACTCTCCTTACAGTGTGCATGATAAACACCCATTTTTTCATGTTCTGTGTGTATATAAATCTCCTCAATATATTTTCCACTGAATGCATCCGATGAAGTGAGTTGTAGCTCACGAAAGCTTATGCTCAAATAAATTGGTTAGTCTCTAAGGTGCCACAAGTACTCCTTTTCTTTTTGCGAATCCAGACTAACACGGCTGCTACTCTGAAAACTATATTCTTGGAATTCTTAAGATGGAGCATTGCCAGTTATTTAATAAAATGCTTCAGGCCATCTTCCTGGCCAACTGTTTTGCTTGGTTAAAAGCTGCTATCATTGCAATAACATCATAGACATATTCTTGAAAGATTAGCATTTTAATTGCTGGTTCACCCAATAACAGCTCCTTTTCCCCCCTCTCATTTCTGAAATACAAGCTTTTTAGTGATAAACTTCAGGAACTCCACAATCAATGTTCTAGACCTGACCTCCTGGAGCTGACTTGTGGTCAAGGGGGCTGGTGTGCCTGTTTTATATCAAAACAATAATCTACCTACAGATCTAACAATTTAGGAGGCTAGGGACAAATTCAGAGAGTTTACCATTATCTATTCTCTTAGGGATGCCCACAATCCTGATGTTACATTGTCCTGAGTGGCTTTCTAGATCAATTAGCTTGGTCTTAATAGTCTTGATATCATTAAAGTTCTTCATAACTTGTAATTTGTTCTCAGTGAGATCATCTATTTCAGAAACCGTGTTCTGCTTCACCCATCCGTCTGGATAAAGCTTGTGGTGTACTCTGAATCTCACTCATGGTGGTTTGTAGTGTGGAAACTAGATTTAATTTCAGTAGTATCTGCTACCTTCTGTTGTACAACAGCCATCAGCTGCATTCCTCAAATTCAGGCACCATTTTATTTGTAGGTGGATGGAGAAGGCAGATCTGTTTTTTTTTCCCCTGTGCTTTTGGTTTCAGAGAGGAAGATGCAGAACTAGAGTGAATCTTGGAGAATTCAGTAGCTGAGTGCAATATTTCTCAGGGTTGGATGGTGAGTTTTAGGGTATTATGTTTGGGGATTCCTTGTGTGTCACTTCAGAGCTCAAGCAATCTACATCCACCTTGTTTGCAGCATCCTTTGAGGTCCCTAGCCCTCCTCTTTGAATTGGTCATTCTCAGGTATCCACCGTGTATTCATTCTAATATCTTCCTTCCTATCACTATGGGAACCATGATCTCTGATCCTGCAAGAGAACTTCTGAGATCACTAGTAGCTCTTTTTTATAGGGGGGAAATGCAGATGGGAAGTATTGACTTTTCACACCTCATAGCTCATATCACAGCTTGCAGCATTTCACCTTTAGTTGTTTCTCTCTCCAGTTCATCCCATATGCATGGAGATGCATTATGTGATGCTTTTATCATGTTTACATGGATGTTTACTCTTATTCAAGATCATCAGATTGTGTACTGACAAATGGAGCATATGCTTTTGAGTGTGTGTCTGCCATTACTAACTGGCATCAAGGTTGGAATGCTAGGGTCATGTCATATTACTTCTGAAAGTACAGAAGTGTCTCTGTATTGTTGGTGGTGCTTTTCCAAATCCCTTTTTGTGTATTGCAGTCTGTGGTTGTGCTCAGTTTCTGCTTTGAAGATACAGCCACAGAGAAAGTCATGAAATCGCATGTATCCATATGCCAAACCTATAGTCTCTTTTTCAATTTGTGTGTGCATCATCTTTTTGATGGTTATAGCCGTAGATGAATATGTGATTGGCAACCAATCAGTTCCATAACACTGTGTACTGCTCCCAGCCCTTCTTTCAAGGCATCTGTGGAGAATTTTTGATGTCTTTCAGTGGGTCAAAAAACTGGAGCACTGGAGGTGATGTCAGAATGTGCTTTGGTATCCATATCAATTGAGGAGCCTTGTGGAGGTAATGTCTTAGGTGAGTTATGGGAGCTGTATAGCAAGGTATGAACTGGCTGACACAATTTAGCATGTCTAGCAGCCTTTTAATTCTTTTTTTTTAATCTCCAGGTCTGAGCATTTTCAGTATTGCCTGAATCTTTGATTCATTGAGCAAGATTCCCTTTGAGGTCAATCTCTCTCTCAGGTATGTTATTTGATTGAAATTTACATTTGGACTTCAATTTAAGGTTTACTTGCAATTACTAATGAGTGAACCCAATCTGTTGGTTCTTCTGTTCTGTGAAGATACCATCCTGTGTCATGTTTCACAGCTCATATGCTAGCCTCTCTCTTAAAGTTTTTGGAACTTTTCAGGTACCATGTACTACAGTTTTTGCATCTTCTGTTCTCCATATCTTGTATATTGACACCCATTTCTTGGGACTACATCTTCACGTGATGCTATTAATACTTGTATATCTGTTTCTCTGTTGTCTATCACTACATTGCATACATGCTCTTAATGAGACCAAGCACCTTACATATGTCTAAGCCCAAGATAGGTTGTTTGTCTCCGTGTACCATCACAAAATTATTTGATCATTTTCCCTTTGTATTTAAAGATCAGTGTTCATCCTCCCAACACTGGAATTGTTCCTCCATTATAGTCTTTCACGGACACTTTTGACTCTTCAACTTTTATATGCTCCTTACATCTTTCTATTTCAGTCCCTGTTACTACATTTACATGTGCTTCAGTGTCTATCTTTTATGCCTCATATGTGGCATTTGTGCACATTTTAATTAGCCAATCTTGCATTTTCAACCTCCTCCTCCACTATTCTTCTTAAGCATAGCTCTTTCTCATCACTTGAAGAATCCCTTTCTGTATTTAATACATATACTTTCCTGTTGTCTCTGTTCACTTCAATATAGTGATTGGGTTTATTACAATTTCTGCATATTAGCCCCATGCTGGGCATTTCTCTATACTCATGCTGATTGCCACGTAGCTGTCATTGTTTCCTGCTTTACATGTTTTTATCCTTAGCCAATTTAATTTCTGTGAACTTTTCTCTTGATGCATAGGTATGGTTCTCATAGTCATGAGCTCTGTGCTTTTCTCTAGGGCTTTTACTTATATTTCTGTTTGTTCTGCTGCTGGGCATATATATATTGCCTTTTCAAATGTCAGCACCATCTCCCTTCATAACCATTCATGAACTTTTTCTTGTTACACCCCCGGATAATCTAGTTTTTAATGATAGTGTCTTAACATTCTATGTGTGCAGTATTAACAAAAACAAAAACAAAAAGGGAAACTGACTCTACTGGGGAAACAGTGAAACTGACTTTACACAAATGGTAGGATTTACAAGGGGGATTTAGATGGTGCAATGCACAAATAAATAAATATGCACAGAAGCAGGGGGACTAGAAGGGGGTTTCTCTCAGGGGGATGCTTTAACCACAGGGCTACAGAGTCATTAACTGTTTCTCTGGCTCACTGAATATTTTATTATTTGTACTCAGTGGAACAGCTCCAATAAGGAAGATTGAGGGAGACCTGCCCCATAATATCCCAGAGCCCAGTGGTTAGGAGCCCCTCTTAGCGAATGAGACAACCAAATCCCAATCCTTCTCCACATCACGCGGAGTGAAGAATTGAACTGGCATCTCCAACATCCTGAGTAATTGCCCAAATCGTTGGGCAAAAAGTTATAAGGGGGAGAGAGGCACAACTGCTTTATCCTCCAGCCATTCTGTGCTGGTTTAGTGTGCTCTGAGCATGCCTACTAGATCAGAACTAAAAGGCAAAATTTTGGGACGGGAGAGAGAATTTCCAGTTCATGAATCCTACTGGGACTTAGGGGAGACTTAGGTAGCAAGCTGCTGGGAGGTGTCAGGAATGATGTGGCTCTGAACATGCCCAGCCACTGAAATTTAAGTGCCTTTGGGATTTTACTAGTGGAACCTCACATGCCTAGGGACTCTAGGGTTAGGCAACTGCGGCGCGTGCGGTTTCAGTGGCACTCAAGTCCTCCTTGCGAATCCCATCCAAAGTGCTACCGAATGTTAAAACTAATGTAAAGAAATAGAGAAACAAAATCTAATCTTTTAAAATTATAGTAAATTTAGGCATTATTTGTAACAGTGGGTAACAAATTTAAAGGGATGAGGAAGAAATAACTGAATTCCACATTTTGTGGTTGATGTATTTTTTGTTGTTGGTTTTTTTTTTTGTGGATTTGGTTTTGTTTTCTTTTTTTGTTTCTTTGAGATGGCCTCAAAGCTACAAAAATTGGATTTCTAACACCTCTTAATTCAGGTGTATTTGAATCGGGAGAATTGATTTGAGTCCCTCTCTAGTAATTCAGAATATTTTAAGGTCTTATTCTTCTTCCCTATTACCACAGGAGGACCTAAATTGTATAAGAAGCAAACTCTAATTGAGGAAGCCATTATGAAAGTATGTACCTGTACAAAAGAGATCAATACCCTAGTTACTGGATAGGGACTCAATGAAAGTTTTCAAAGTATCTCTTCCTCTATTAAGCTTTTCTTTCAGATTCTTACTTTGCATATGAGCTCCCATGGCAAATAATGCACCTGTTATTCAGCACATTTCCCATTATAACATATTGCAAACAAAAGAATAGCAGATTGCACAATGTCAGAGTTAACAGGAAAGTAGGAATCAAACACTCTAGGAGAGAGATTTAGTGGCACCAAGAAAATTAAATGAATACAAGGGAATAACCCATTTAAAAACTAGATTACATTTTCAAAGCATTTAGAATAGTACAATGTAGCCGTCTGAAGTAGATAACTAAAACTAATACTTCTTATTAAGCAATCGTTTTCCAATGGAACCAAAGTAAAATTTAATAATCTCAGCTGTAAAGTGAATATGTAAAAAACAATATGTATAAAAGACCAATTTACAGTAAGACTTGGGCCAGCGAGTAGCCAAAGCATAAATATTTTAAAAGATTATTTCTCAGTGATAAGACCAGGCATTTACAGAATTTCTTTGCAAAAGTATCAAGAAAATCTGGCAGTATTTGTTACGAATTATTACCCCAGTCCAGCCTTCAGATCAGTTGTTGAGACTAATTTTGCACTTACTGGCCATGACTTTAATGGGACTCCAGACTCCAGGAAGACACAAGAGTCTAACCACATACATTTGATTGTAGGATTGGGTCCTATGGGTAGAATTGTTTGAAAATATTTCTACTCAGTTTTTTTTTTTTTTTTTTTGTTGGAAGATGCTGTATTATTGAAACCAAAATGTTTTGTGGAAGTGAGCTGGTTTTCACAAAATTTCTGTCAGAAAGGAGTCTCAGGTACAGAATAGAACTTAAAATTTCAGAGACACACACACATTAACACAAGTGCCCTAACCACTGGGTTATAGTATTAGTATTACACAACAACCCATTCTCAAGAGCACAGTTTGTCCTAAATTACTAACATGCTCTTTGGGGGCTAAGAAATATTGGGGGTTTTACTAGAGAATGATACAACTCGTAAATGTCCTTGTGATGAGTGATTCACCAGCCATTGTGTGGGGTATGGCATTGTAGGGTTCTTCGCACCATACCCCACCAATCAGCCATTTAGAGCTGATGGTGGCCCCCTTTATCTTGTGACTCAGCCCTCTGTTCTGGTCTCATTTCAGTCTTGTCTCTTTCACTGTAAGTCAGTGTCTCATTCAATAGTAGTTCAGCAGCCTTGTGATAGGTCTCCAGCCTGACTTAGCTCCCTAGCCCTTATTACCGTTGTCTCAGGACTTTTCACTGGTGGCCTGCATGGGAACCCTGTTCCTTCCTCTACCCTGTGTTGTATCCCAGGGCCCCTCTAGCAGGTGACTAAGCTTTGCATCTTCAGGCCTCCTGCTTTTTCCCAGAACTTCTTCCTACTGAGGCTTGCCTGGGGAGAGAACTGTAATATGTCCCAAATGGGGAGAAAAAAAAAAAGCCTGGCACATTAAATCTTTTAACCATCAAGGAAGTACAAAAATTGGCCAGTGCGAACTCTACCTGCCTCTAGGCCTTCTTTCCAAGCCCTCCTAAGCCTCAGAGGAAAGGCATAACACTAAAATAGTCCAACCATGGTCCTGGCCTTTCAGGAGAGACATCAAGAACCGTAGCCTGGCTCAGTTTTCTCAGGGCTATTGGGCAGTGTTCACAGGAACCCTCAGGCAACATCATTCTCTGTGGTTCTTCTGTCAGGGGGGGCTAACAGAGAGAGGCCCCTTCTGCACTTGTTTTCTCTCTTTTAAGGTTCCTCTACCATGGCTGGCATGCCACACAGGTGTGGTGGGTTGGAGCAGGCTGTTTGACAAACACATCGATGCTGAATTTTATGATCAGTGAATACAACATGATAAATTAGTTAAAGCAACTTCTATTCAAAGTTACAACAGATACCACCCACCGCTGGAACAGATTCACAGGTTAAAATAAGACATTTAAATAACAGCTTATGATTTGTGATGCTTAGTATTTTTAAGTTCCATTTATAATCACAGCTCCACAGAAATATTATTTTCTTGGCATCTAGTCATTAGTAATACTTTAAATTAAATGGAGATTAACCAATGTTAATTACAGTGGAACTCCTACAGATGTACAATACAGCTCGTCATAATAACTTGAGTTTAGTGAGATTCATTATATTGTAGTTAATACCCCCAAATTAATAATGATTTGTTTCTCTCCTTTAAAAGTTTTGCCTAATCGGAATTATATAGATTAAACAACACAAAACAACAATTCCAATCAGCAGTTTTAGGGATTTTAAACTGTGTTAAAATCCAGAGCTAAAACAATGTCAAGTGGACATATAGGCCCATCTAATGAAATGTGAAGCTCTTGTCTGGGGCAGAAGCAGAAATGTATGTGTTTCCATTAAAAAAAATTAAATCAATCAGAAAAATTATGGCATTCCTGCTCAACTCCTCAGAACTTTTTTCAAGGCCTGATAATCCTCCATTCTCTGAGCACCTTTAAATAAATGCAGCTGAAGAACTCTAAAACAACCACATTAAAATTTCAAACTATCCTAAAATTAATACATGTAAACCTGTAAATATAGACTAAGCATGACAGATTTAAACTGAAAGAAAGCTGCCATTGACATCTTACCATTCAAGGACATATAAAACCATCTGAAAACTGAGACTGAAAACAAACCTTAATAAAACTAACCATTAATAACGAATAATCTATGCATAAATATTTTGGATGGAGTTAACTGAAGTTAATCAGAATTTTGCCATTTACTTCAACAAAGTTGGGATTTCATCTTCCCGTTCCTCCTCTTCCCGCCTTTCTGCCACCATTAAAAGAAAGTGACATAAACAAGGACTTTAGCACAAACAGAAGGTTTTTGCATTATTACAACCAAAGACTGAATAGTGATGTACTGGGTCACGGCATGTCAGGCACTGGGTCGCTCTGGTCAGCAACGCCACCTGGGACGTTAAAAGTTCAGTCGGCGGTGCTGCCCAGCTAAGGCAGGCTAGTGCCAACCTGTTCCGACACCGTGCTGAGTCCCGGAAGCAGCCAGCAGTGGTTCCGGCTTTTGGGCAGGGGCACCATAGAGCTCCATGCACTGCCCCCGCCCCAAGCACTGGCTCCGGAGCTTGGGGGTGGGGGCGTTGCCTGTGGGCGAGAGCCACACAGAGACGCTTGCGTGCCTTTGCCTAGGAGACAGACCTGCTCCTGGCCGCTTCAGGCACAGCGCCGTCTGCGGTGCCAAGACAGATGGGAAGCCTGCCTTTGTATCCCAGCTGCGCTGCTGACCGGGAGCCACCGGAGGTAAATCCACACCCCAAACCCGTGCCCCAATCCCCTACTCCAGCCCTGAGCCCCCCAGACACAGAACTCCTTCCTGCACCACAAACCCCTCATCCCCAGCCCCTTCCCAGAGTCTTTACCCCCATCCCAGAACCCAGAGCCCCTCCTGCACCCCAACCCCCTCATCCCTGGCCTTACCCCAGAACCTGCACCCCCAGCCCAGAGCCCTGACCCCCTCCTGCACCCCAACCCCCTGCCCCAGCCCAGAGCCCCCTCCCACACCTTGAGCCACTCATTCCGAGCCACACCCTCCAGCCCTCACCCCCACTCTGCAACCCTATGCCCCAGCCCTGAGCCCCTCCCATACCATAATCCCCTCATCTCCAGCTCTGTTGGGTCATGGGCATCAACAATTTTCTTCATCTGGGTCCCCAGAAAAAAAAGATTTGAAAACCACTAGTGCAGAGATCCTGATACAAGCCCATTTAAGTCAATGGGAAAACTCCATGAGATTTCAATAGACTGCAACAGACTGTAATAAGTGAAATAATTTGATTCTCCACATAATTTTTTTCATATCTTTCTGCTAAGATTTCAAAGAGTACAACATATTAGGCTCAATTCTAGCATAACTTCAGTGGAATTACATCAAGGATGAACATGGTACATCTGCTATTTTTCATTATATGTTCTATAGGAAAATAAATCTACTGTATGGTTGTAGAGGCCTAATTTCCAGACCTTCCTTGTGCTTAGGAAAATACACTAAATGTTACTTCCATAGTAGTTGCAGCAGACTCTCCCAAGTGTGGCTGGCCTGCTCCACCAGCTGGTGTAGAGGATAAAGGGACTCCGCCCTGCCTACTCTGCTTCCCATTCCCAAACCTTTTGGGCAGTATGAATCCTCAGGGGAGTAATTCGGGCGCAATCCTTGAGCATGTCAGAGTACAGGACTGCAATTCTACCCAGCCCTTATACAGTCCATGCAAGGTCAAAGGGAGATTTCTGACTCCTCCCAGCCTCCTTATCTCATGCATGCATAATATTGTGGAGTTAGCTTATCCATTCCCTAAGGAACATAACACTTTGTATTGTTCTCCTGTGACACCTTTAGCTAACCTTGGTAGGGGTCTTGTTGAGCTGGAAAGAGTTGCATCCAGACATTTCTTTATTAGTGAGGACAACTGAAATAAAATAGGACTTTGTTTGTTTCTTCTAGGAGTTCATGCGTTGGTGTTTATTGCCCATCTGAAGCCATAATCCTCTGAGGCACAGTTATCTCTGCATCAACTAAATAGAGAAGATGTGACAAACAGAGATCGTAAATTCCTAAGGGGATAAATATAAATGGCAGATAAATATAAATGTCCTCTTGAAACCCAAGATCTTGTTTTCATTCAGATATTTTTGCCACTTAAAGCAGAAGATAGAGGATTCCAGAAAATCCCTAATAGACTTCCCAGTCTAACTCCCATTGAAATTCATACAAATATTTGAAGTAGGAGCTGGTTTGAGTTCATAAAAGGAGGACCATTTCACATTGTTCTTTTTTAATTATTGCCATACATTTTCACCCTGCTCTCCTATTTATTTATTTTACACTTTGCACTTTTAAAACTTCTTGGGCAAAATTGTGAGCTGAGGATGGGGAGAAGCAAAGGTATTTTTAAGGTGCCTTAGGGGACCAGATCTGGACCTGATTCAAGTGGCAGCAGCCACTGCACTGTTGTAATTTAAACCAGCTGGAATGGTCCCTTAGACGCTGTTCCACCAGCCAAAGATTGAGTACATTGTAATCAAGGCCTGTGCCCTTCCCATAGCTGACTTTCATACATCCCTTCACTGGGGAGAAGAGGACCCGGAGGGGCTGGCATAGCTGTCAGCCCAGGATTCCCTCCACCCCATGCTTGAGGAACCTTCAGTTGCCATTTCTGGCCACTTCATTGCCATGTTACACTCCTCTGATTGCACAAAATGACCAGAGTAAGGCTGAGGATTTGGCTCCTTCTCTCCAAAAAGCTTTACCAACATTCCTAAATTAAACCCCCATGAGGTACAGAATATAGCTGGTTGGAAAAAGGCTTTTTCCCCCAATAGAAAACAAAACAAATTCTCCTTCAACAAAATTTGCCATTGAAAAAAATATGATGTTTTGGTAAAAATAAAATTAAAATAAAGTAAAAAAATCCCAAATATTTTCAGCTGAAAACTGAAAAATTCAGAAATGGCAGTGCCTCATGGGAATGGTAGTCCTAGTATCTCAAACACCTATTTTCCTCTATGGAGTGGAGTCCCTGGCCAAACTACTTTTCCTATGATGCACCAGCCATGGTGGTGAATCATGGGAATCCCAGGGCCATAATACATCCTGAGAGATACAGTTCTGAAAGGGAGCATATGGTATCTAAACTACAGGTCCCATGAGACATGGTGAACAGTATTTCCAAACTGAAATGTTCAGTTTCCACTTTCCAGCCCAAACTTATCAGATTTTGAATGTTCATGATTTTGATGAAAAGACAAAATTTTCTGTGGAAAAGATATTATCTGTGAAGAATTATGTTTAGCTAAAAATGCTATTTTTTGGTGTAAAACCAGTTTTGATAGAATTGTTTTGATAAGCCTGAGTATAGAAACATTATTAGCCCAGTTTTACATATGGGGAAAATGAGGTATAGAACAGTTAACTGCCTTGGATCAAAGTAAAACAGAAAGTCTGCAGAGATATCGGAAACGAACTGTACCATAGCCACAAGAAAAAATGGTAATTTACAGTGAAGAAGAAAAACAGGATTGAGCCCTGTGGGATTTGTTTACTTTTTGAAGGAAAAGGAGCTGATAGAAATTTGGTTGAGAGGATTTTCAAAATTTTGCATGCAGCATCAGCAGCTCTTTTATAACATTTTTCTTTGTCTTAAACATCTAACATAGCCAGAGAAACAGTGTTTATTATTTAATATGCAACTCGGGATTTACACTGCAATTTGTTTTATGAAGCTCAAACTTGATACATTTTCAGTCGTCCACACAAAAAACACTCTAGAAAATCTGAATTTTTGAAGTCCCTCTCTATAGATATTTAAGACAGGAATGAAGCAAAATAAATTCAGGATTTGATTACACAGCCTACAATACTTTACACACACGGTGTTAAAATTTAATATGGGAACTTTTATTTTCTATTCTATGGGAACTATTTTCAAACAAATGCTAGAGGGCCAAGTCATTTGTACATTTATTAAATACCACAAACCTCCCTGTTTTTATAATATTAAAATGTTACAGCAAGGTATCTGAAATTGAATAAAAAATATGACAGGTTTCCGAGTAGCAGCCATGTTAGTCTGTATCCGCAAAAAGAAAAGGAGTTCTTGTGGCACCTTAGAGACTAACGAATTTATTTAAATAAATTCGTTAGTCTCTAAGGTGCCACAAGTACTCCTTTTCTTTTTAATAAAAAATATGAGACTGTTCAAATAAACTTTTCATCCATAAGATTATATATAGAGAGAATGTATTTGATGTGATGTATATTAAACTTATATCCATAAGAGTGTCTCCTGTGTGGATCATTCATTTCAATAGTGAAAGATTGAACATTTGTTCCTGCAGGGATGTGGAGGGGGGGTTGTATTTCTTGGATTACAATTCTAAGAAACAATTCATTTCCTTTCTAAATGGATGGAGTTTAACATACTAAGATACACTAATGTTTTTTTTTTTTTCAGAAACTTTCTCTATTTTTAACTTATTTAGTTGTGAGAAGCTGGCTTTGCATCTCCATCCATAATTTCACTTTTAAGATCCATGTTGTGTATATTTAAGGATCAGTCACTGACATTTGGATATTCTCGATGGACTGCAGACTTGCTGAAGGTGTTAGTAAACTAAGAGGCAACATAACGTACATCTATAGTAATGGTGCTGTGTAGAGTACAAACGTTCACCCAACTAGTACAGGTATATACAGCAGTGTAGATAGTGAGGCATGACTTAGATGAATAGAGTTGAGTGTCTTACGCACCTGAATCCTAGGGTATATACCCTACATGGTTCTCTATTCACCGAAACAGTGCCACCTATGTCTACAGTGCTATTTTTAGCAGTATAGTGTCCTACCACATTCCCTCTGCCAGAGACTTTCCATGGGGTAGTGAAAGACTCTAGCAGCAGGGAGCTGCCAGAGCCTTTCCCCACTGCCTCCCTCCTGCCAAAGCCTTTCACTGCTGTATGTATCTATGCATAACAAGTATGGATGCAGCCTGCCTTTTACTGTGGCATATACCTACACATACCCTACACACCACCATAAATTCAGATAAGGCATAAGAGGCATTGGCCCTGATTCCTGTGTTTGCTTGAGATTTCCACACTGCTTAGGGTCTGTGTTCAGGAAAGAGGCCAGCTAAGGGCAGGAAGAATGTGGTTAGAAGGCTGGCTGGAATCAGTCACAGTCTGATACAAACTCAAAAGGCAAATCAGTGCAAAATAATGCTGACCAGCAGTGATCTGGAGTTTGGTGGCAACAGAACATAGTTCCGTTGGAGCAAAGGGACCCTAAGAGTTCTGGAGGCAGACGACTCAGTCTTTCATGGCAATAACTTGGGTAGTATAACTTCCACAGCAACTCCCACCACCATCACCGAGAGGAAAAACCAGAAGGAAATTACTTGAATATATACTTACAGATTTTCCAGGGCGATGTGAGATTTGGGGTACATGGAGTCCATCTCATTCGAGTTTCATCCAGAATTATCCTGCACACAATGGCAGATGTTTCAATTTAAAGTGATATTTTCATAGTCTTATTTGCTTACTTCCAACAAAATCTCCTTTAGTTGTTTTTTCCTTGTTAAAATAAACTATATGTTTATGTCATTTCCATATTCAAAATCAAAGCCAGAGCAAATGTCTGCATAAAGTGAAATGTGGTGCAATTATGAAAATAAAAATGGTAAAAGGCCAGCAAATATATAGCAATACATTAATTGTAATATCTGGTACCAACCTGCCAAACTTCTATGAGAACATCAATTACATTGTTACGTTCGCAATGGGTTAAGCAGCACATGCACTGGAATAATAAGATTCTGACAAGAGCACATGAAAGCTGAGACATTTAGAACCACATTTTCAAAAGAAGGAGTAACGGGTACAGCCAAGTATCAAATAATTGCACGCCTAACTACTCAGTGGTGCATTTGGTTGCCCAGGTTCCTGTATAAATATCGAATGCATCCATCAGCATAGTAACTAGACACCATAATCATGAATTAAACAAAGTATACAATTAGCGAAAGGTGTCATTCTCTACTGCTAAGTGAAATTTGGAACGTCTGTCCTGTGGGAAATTCTAGAACGTTTCAACATTGTTTTTGTCCGAAAACAAGATAAAAATGTGAAACTGTAAAGTTTTTTGTGGAACAGAAATTCTGAATTTTTTTTATTTGGAAATGCTGAAATATTTCCTTTTGATATTTTTGATTGAAATACAACATTTTGACATTTCATTTTGTTGAACTGGCACAAAAAACTCTTCATTTTGAGTCAGTTCAGTATTCATTTGCATTTTCACCTCGTGATGCAGTACCTCATGGGAGCTGTGGTTCAGGAGCCTGGTGCTCTCCTTTCTTCCCTATGTGCCAGACTCCAGTCCGGAGTATTTCTTCAGAATGCACCCAGAGACACATGACTCCCATAGTGTTCCACTCAGCTCGATCAAAGGGCAATCCACATTTAATTATGTGAAGTGTAGTCCTCCAGGAAATCCAGCTAATAAGAGTGAATGGGGGCCCAAACCACAACTCCCATAAAACAGTACACTGATAGGGAAATGCAATGTAATGCTTTGCTGAGCTCATTTAAAAACACAACTTTTCAGATAATTTCAAAATTGAAATATTCTGACTGAGGCACTGAACTAACACAAAATGAAATACTTCATTTCGGTGTTCCTGATGGAAAATCTCACTGACTCCAACCCCATCAAATTTTTTCCAATGGCTAATTTTGATTTTGCAGAAACTGCAGCTTATGTCAAAAATCATTCTGGCATACAATTCCAGATCAGCTCTAATACTTTTCTCTTCACCCTTCATTTTACCCCCAATCTGGAAAGGCACTTAAGTGTTTGCTTAAATGAGCATAAGAGTAGTCCCACTAAGTCAAAGGTAAGCATATGCTTAATTGCCTTTCTGGATTAGAATCTTATTGCCATTTGATGCATAGGGTTTTCTTTATGGTTAGCACTGATTATCTCCAGTGAAGTAGTGCTGGATAATTCTGCACCCATTGCACAGGGAACGTCTGTTCAAAGAAGAAAGATTAATACTTTGCCATAAAAGTGGTCTGAGTTACACTTATCTTGACCACTCATTGTTGAGAGTTCCATAGGTGAGTGCCTTCCACTAAGGAAATCTTGTACCTCTTGGCTTTGTTAGCCCCATAGTCCTTATGGATCACAACTATGGTTATTTGTCATGGAAAAGGGGAGGGGGGAAGGTGAGTCATTTCTGTGGTAGCTGGGGCCCAGCCCACTATAGGTTTTGAAGGTTAGCAAGAGGGTCTTGAACTAGCTGTGGAGCGAGGCAGGTTTTCACTCAATCAAACTCACTCTTTTTCACTCTCATCTTACAGGCATAATCATTTCATACTCATTATTACTATTACTCATACTTTTATTATTGAGCACTGACAATATGTTTGGCACTGTAGAAAGTGCATATACAACAGGAGACCCTGCCCTGAAGATCTTACAATCTAGAAAGTACAAACAAAAAGACAGACATAGATAAGACAGAAATCCCTGGGAAACCCAGAGAATGGTGCCAATTCATTATTATTATGCTCTCTCCAAAGGGCATTAGATTCATGAAGATTACTATCAATAGATATCACAGAAGAAGTTAATCTTCCGAAGCAGTTAGAAGGAATGGAGGGTGGAAGCATCTGCCATGCAGAGGAGCATCATGGAAGAAGACACAGTTTAGAGGTGGAGAGAAACATGAAGGAAGTATTGAAGCTCGCATTGTTGATGGTACTTGATAATGAAGTTCTGAAAACATGCACGCACAATTGAGTCTACTTCAGCTTTAACTCACTCCATATTTTAAGAAATTATGTCCTTTTTCATATAAAAAATGGGAAGCACATTAAAAAAAAACAACTGCCCACTGTTGTGTAGTTCTTTCTCCTTTCTTCATGAAAAGACCCTGTGAGGGGCATCTGTTCTACCTGTTGCAAGACATGCAGGATGTTAGTGCTAATCAAAAAGTCACACTAGATGATCATAAGGGTCATCCCTTCTGACCTTAGACTCTAAGAGTATAAATCCACAGTAGTACTAATAAATATAAATTCACTCCCCGTCAGAAGATATAACAGCATATTTAACATATTTCACCATTTTTGGTACAAGACAGACCAAGATTTTGTTTTCTTCCTGGAAGCATTTCTCCATTAATGCCCCCAAGCAGACTTGACCAGAGAAGAACTACATTTTTTAAACAAACTGTAATATTCCCTCTATGCGAAACAGCAAATATAGTGCTGCAGTTGTTATAGTTAACTGCAAGGATTAGAGTACACAGGTGAAATGCTATAGATAGGATTTATTCCTTGCTTTGTCTTAGATATAGCTAGCCACCAGAGCTGATTCTGTGACGCGGGAGAGCTTTGCAAAGGAGGGAATTAATGTAAGGAAAAAAAGTGCAGAGAGACATTGAAATCAAAAGCAAGAGGAGAGATAAAATAAATTAAGCAGGCATCACCTTTCTGTGTTTTATTCTGATTGTGAAAGAATGCCAAGCAAATCAGCCACAAAATCCCATTTTTAGTGTGAGTACAATGCGAGTGGGAGTGATTTGTTTTAACTGTGGGGAGAAAAAGTGTATAGGTAAGTTGTGTCCAGCAAATCTATCCTGGAAAGTTAGTAAAGAAACATTTGAGTAATGAAGGGGGCAAGAATAATGATATACAGAAGTCCACCATGTTTATTTTTGTGCAAAAGGCCAAAGCCAACTAAGGTAACAGCAGCATCCCCATTGCTCAGTTAGTTCCAGAAGAGGATCTCACTCATGTTATTTGAGCCATTATTGCTCAGTGTTGTGCTGTGCCAAAGAAGTGAGCAAAGGGAACAGTGGGAGTGTTCAAGAATAAGAGATACGATGGCAGAATACATTAAAATACCTGGTCAGCATAGAAGTGACAGAGAAATTGGAAGAAAACATCAAGACAAACATCACGAGTCTCAGAGTAATATGCAGTATTTTTATAAGACTCCTTGAGGTGTTGCAAGAGAGATGCCAGATGCTTGAGTGCGCCTTCCATCGCAATTTGCAACACTACAAAGCCAGGACAGCTTTGTATTCTCAAATACATATTTGACCATATAGCAGGTGAAATTTCAATTTAGCTGTTCTTTCTTTTCAAGCTTGGGCAGGGTCACATACTTTTTATATGCAGATTGTGCAAGATGTGACATTTGTTAATGTGTTCCTTGTTGTCACCTGCAGGAATAAACATGTTTTATATATTCTTGCTTTTAACGTCTTGCATACTATCCTCATTATTTGGGACATCCCTCATTTTAAACCCAAATTTATTCTGCCACACACAGATTTGCTGTTAACACAATTTAATTTGTATTATTGTGAATTACGTAGATCAAATATACAGAGTCAAGAAAGTGACTAAGGGTACGTCTACACTACGAAATTAGGTCAAATTTATAGAAGTCGTTTTTTTTAGAAATCGTTTTTATATATTCCAGTGTGTGTGTCCCCACAGAAAATACTCTAAGTGCATTAAGTGCATTAACTCGGTGGAGTGCTTCCACAATACCGAGGCAAGTGTCGACTTCCGGAGTGTTGTACTGTGGGTAGCTATCCCACAGTTCCCGCAGTCTCTGCTGCCCATTGGAATTCTGGGTTGAGATCCCAATGCCTGATGGGGCTAAAACATTGTCGCAGATGGTTCTGGGTACATATCGTCAGGCCCCCGTTCCCTCCCTCCGTCCGTGAAAGCAGCCGCAGACAATCATTTCGCGCCTTTTTTCTTGAGTTACCTGTGCAGACGCCATACCACGGCAAGCATGGAGCCCGCTCAGCTAACCGTCACCGTTTGTCTCCTGGGTGCTGGCAGACGTGGTACTGCATTGCTACACAGCAGCAGCAACCCATTGCCTTGTGGCAGAAGACGGTGCAATAGGACTGGTAGCCGTCATCGTCATGTCCAAGGTGCTCCTGGCCACGTCGGCTGGGAGCGCCTGGGCAGACATGGGTGCAGGGACTACATTAGAAGTGACTTGACCAGGTCATTCTCTTTAGTCCTGCAGTCAGTCCTATTGAACCATCTTATGGTGAGCAGGCAGGTGATACGGATTGCTAGCAGTCCTCTTGTACCATCTTCTGCTGGGCAGGCAAGAGATGAGGATGGCTAGCAGTCCTATTGTACCATCTTCTGCCGAGCAGCCATGAGATGTGGATGGCTTGCAGTCCTTCTGCACCGTCTGCTTCCAGCCAATGATGTAAAAGATAGATGGAGTGGATCAAAACAAGAAATAGACCAGATTTGTTTTGTACTCATTTGCTTCCTCCCCGCCCCCCATCTAGGGGATTCATCCCTCTAGGTCACACTGCAGTCACTCACAGAGAAGGTGCAGCGAGGTAAATCTAGCCATGTATCAATCAGAGGCCAGACCAACCTGCTTGTTCCAATAAGAACTATTACTTAGGTGCACCATTTCTTATTGGAACCCTCCGTGAAGTCCTGCCTGAAATACTCCTTGATGTAAAGCCACCCCCTTTGTTGATTTTAATTCCCTGTAAGCCAACCCTGTAAGCCATGTCGTCAGTCACCCCTCCCTCCTTCAGAGCAATGGCAGACAATTGTTCCGTGCCTTTTTTCTGTGCGGACACCATACCAAGGCAAGCATGGAGGCCACTCAGCTCACTTTGGCAATTAGGAGCACATTAAACACCACACGCATTATCCAGCAGTATATGCAGGACCAGAACCTGGCAGAGCGATACCGGGCGAGGAGGCGATGTCAGCGCGGTCACGTAAGTGATCAAGACATGGACACAGATTTCTCTGAAAGCATGGGCCCTGCCAATGCACACATCATGGTGCTAATGGGGCAGGTTCATGCGGTGGAACGCTGATTCTGGGCTCGGGAAACAAGCACAGACTGGTGGGACTGCACAGTGTTGCAGGTCTGGGATGATTCCCAGTGGCTGCGAAACTTTCGCATGCGTAAGGGCACTTTCATGGAACTTTGTGACTTGCTTTCCCCTGCCCTGAAGCGCATGAATACCAAGATGAGAGCGGCCCTCACAGTTGAGAAGCGAGTGGCGATAGCCCTGTGGAAGCTTGCAACGCCAGACAGCTACCGGTCAGTTGCGAATCAATTTGGAGTGGGCAAATCTACTGTGGGGGCTGCTGTGATGCAAGTAGCCCACGCAACCAAAGATCTGCTGATATCAAGGGTAGTGACCCTGGGAAATGTGCAGGTCATAGTGGATGGCTTTGCTGCAATGGGATTCCCTAACTGTGGTGGGGCCATAGATGGAACCCATATCCCTATCTTGGCACCGGAGCACCAAGCCGGCGAGTACATAAACCACAGGGGTTACTTTTCAATAGTGCTGCAAGCTCTGGTGGATCACAAGGAACGTTTCACCAACATCAACGTGGGATGGCCGGGAAAGGTACATGACGCTCGCATCTTCAGGAACTCTGGTCTGTTTCAAAAGCTGCAGGAAGGGACTTTATTCCCAGACCAGAAAATAACTGTTGGGAATGTTGAAATGCCTATAGTTATCCTTGGGGACCCAGCCTACCCCTTAATGCCATGGCTCATGAAGCCGTACACAGGCAGCCTGGACAGTAGTGAGGAGCTGTTCAACTACAGGCTGAGCAAGTGCAGAATGGTGGTAGAATGTGCATTTAGACGTTTAAAGGCGCGCTGGCGCAGTTTACTGACTCGCTTAGACCTCAGCGAAACCAATATTCCCACTGTTATTACTGCTTGCTGTGCGCTCCACAATATCTGTGAGAGTAAGGGGGAGACGTTTATGGTGGGGTGGGAGGTTGAGGCAAATCGCCTGGCTGCTGGTTACGCTCAGCCAGACACTAGGGCGGTTAGAAGAGCACAGGAGGGCGCGGTACGCATCAGAGAAGCTTTGAAAACCAGTTTCATGACTGGACAGGCTACGGTGTGAAAGTTCTGTTTGTTTCTCCTTGATGAAACCCCCTCCCCTTGGTTCACTCTACTTCCCTGTAAGCTAACCACCCTCCCCTCCTGCCTTCAATCACCGCTTGCAGAGGCAATAAAGTCATTGTTGCTTCACATTCATGCATTCTTTATTCAGTCATCACACAAATAGCGGGATGACTACCAAGGTAGCCCAGGAGGGGTGGTGGAGGAGGGAAGAAAATGCGACACAGCACTTTAAAAGTTTACAACTTTAAAATTTATTGAATGCCAGCCTTCTGTTTTTTGGGCAATCCTCTGTGGTGGAGTGGCTGGTTGGCTGGAGGCCCCCTCACCATGTCGTTGGGCGTCTGGGTGAGGAGGCTATGGAACTTGGGGAGGAGGGTGGTTAGTTACACGGGGCTGTAGCGGCAGTCTGTGCTCCAGCTGCCTTTGCTGCAGCTCAACCATACACCAGAGCATATAGGTTTGATCCTCCAGCAGCCTCAGCATTGAATCCTGTCTCGTCTCATCACGCTGCCGCCACATTTGAGCTTCAGCCCTGTCTTCAGCCCACCACTTACTCTCTTCAGCCCGCCACCTCTCCTCCCGGTCATTTTGTGCTTTCCTGCACTCTGACATTATTTGCCTCGACGCATTCGTCTGTGCTCTGTCAGTGTGGGAGGACAGCATGAGCTCAGAGAACATTTCATCACGAGTGCCTTTTTTTTTTCTTTCTAATCTTCACTAGCCTCTGAGAAGGAGAAGATCCTGTGATCATTGAAACACATGCAGCTGATGGAGAAAAAAAAAGGGACAGCGGTATTTAAAAAGACACATTTTATAAAACAATGGCTATACTCTTTCAGGGTAAACCTTGCTGTTAACATTACATACATAGCACATGTGCTTTCGTTACAAGGTCACATTTTGCCTCCCCCCACCGCGTGGCTACCCCTCAACCCTCCCCCCTCCCCGTGGCTAACAGCGGGGAACATTTCTGTTCAGCCACAGGCAAACAGCCCAGCAGGAACGGGCACCTCTGAGTGTCCCCTGAAGAAAAGCACCTTATTTTAACCAGGTGACCATGAATGATATCTCACTCTCCTGAGGATAACACAGAGAGATAAAGAACGGATGTTGTTTGAACGCCAGCAAACATACACTGCAATGCTTTGTTGTACAATGATTCCCGAGTACGTGCTACTGGCCTGGAGTGGTAAAGTGTCCTACCATGCTGGATGGAATAAGGCTGCCCTCCCCAGAAACCTTTTCAAAGGCTTTGGGAGTACATCCAGGAGAGCCGCGAATCCCAGGGCAAATGAATCCTTTCACATGCTTGCTTTTAAACCATGTATAGTATTTTAAAAGGTACACTCACCGGAGGTCCCTTGTCCGCCTGCCGGGTCCAGGAGGCAGTCTTGGGTGGATTCGGGGGGTACTGGCTCCAGGTCCAGGGTGAGAAACAGTTCCTGGCTGTCGGGAAAACCGGTTTCTCCGCTTGCTTGCTGTGAGCTATCTACAACCTCCTCCTCATCATCATCTTCTTCATCTCCAAAACCTGCTTCCGTGTTGCCTCCATCTCCATTGAAGGAGTCAAACAACACGGCTGGGGTAGTGGTGGCTGAACCCCCTAAAATGGCATGCAGCTCATCATAGAAGCAGCATGTTTGGGGCTCTGACCCAGAGCAGCCGTTTGCCTCTCTGGTTTTCTGGTAGGCTTGCCTCAGCTCCTTAAGTTTCACGCAGCACTGCTTTGGGTCCCTGTTATGGCCTCTGTCCTTCATGCCCTGGGAGATTTTGACAAAGGTTTTGGCATTTTGAAAACTGGAACGGAGTTCTGATAGCACGGATTCCTCTCCCCATACAGCGATCAGATCCTGTACCTCCCGTTCAGTCCATGCTGGAGCTCTTTTGCGATTCTGTGCTGGCTGCCACTTCCCACAGCCTACATTGGCCTGGAACGGAGAACAGCGGCCAGTGGGTGCTGCGATCTGCGAATCCTGTGGACACTGCAGATAAACAAATCGGCCTGGCCCACCAGCCGATTTCCCTGACAGGCTGCATGCCAAAGGTTGCTGATCTCTGGTCTAAACATTCTTATACAACTAATATCTATTTTGAACAAAACTAACATACAGGAGGAGCTGATTTGGTTTCCAGGTATGGGTTTATCAGTTCTTAGCTAATGGCTATGGCCTTGGTCTGAGCCAGCACTTGGTTTACACATGTATCCCCTGAAATACCCTCCACAAGGATAGGGCTTTGTAACTTGGCAAGGGATAGGTTGGGGCCACGGAGATGGCTACTCAATGACATTGTACAAGGCCTGGCCTATTGCTGAATGGCTTAACATTCGTTCAGGAGATTTCCTTTTTTCAGTGTGGACCCCACCCTGAAGGAGCTTTCCTGGGGCAATGGCAAGGGGAGAAAGATATGGGAGCACATCTACTGGGGAGCAGTGCTGTCACTGAGACAAGGTTCAGCTGGGGGCAGAAAGACAGTGATGTTCAGACAGTAGCCTGACATGAAGAGGGCATCATGTGATAAAGGTTTACGTGAGCCAGAAAACCAGCCTTTTTACTGGACAGGGAGGAGCAATCCTACCTCCACCATTGGAAGAATTCCAGGAAAACTCCCAAAGTGAAAATTCAAGGAGATTCTTTGCTCCTTACATATAAATAACACATGTAAGGAGAGATTTGGCTCTGAGTGAGTTGACCAAAATCACAAAAGAAAAATGTGGCAGAGCTCCAATAGAGTTCAGGTTTTGACTCCCAGTTGTTTTCTTTAACTATAAGACCATCACACATCCCTCTTTCCTAACTGTTCATTTCTGTATCTGAGATTAACCTGTAGGGGCAGACTTTCTCAAACTAAGGTCCAAGAATTTTTTTTTCCCCTAGGTGGGGCTTGAGTGTTCCTGGAATTTCTTCTTCCTCAGAATGAAAGTTAACATTTAGAGTATGTTTGTTTTAATTTAGTAACAGCAAATGTGAGGAGGGTCATAAAGTCCCCCTCAAAGCACTCAGAATAGTTAGAAAAGAAGTCTTTTGACCAGAAAGTTTGTGAAACAGTACACTGGAGCAGAAATCTTTACTCATGAACTCCTTTCTATAATCAGCTTAAATTACACTCAACATTATTTTAATCAGATTCTTTCCCCTTAACAGAATTCAATCCACATAACCAGTGCATATGAAGGTTTATCTTTGGAATGATGCATAGGTGTTAATATCACTTTGTATGATTCCTTGCAGTTATTTCCCTAGACACAGGGTGAAGTTATATCATGGAAACCACAGAGGTGAAATAGCTACTTAAGAAGATTTTTACAAATGTTACTCCTACCAGGAACAGTTTAATTTTAGTAGTTCTTTAATTAATAGCACATTAAGATGCATAATTCAAAAATATACCCAAGGAATTCATTCATTTAAAATAAGAATATCATAAATAACACAGATAATAAACTTACAAGTGTGTAATTGGATTTTTAAATTAAACATGTTTTTTACATTTGAATAAGTTCTTTATCTTGCAGGCTTGACCCCTTTTTCATGTTATCACTTTTTACCTTCATAAATAAAATGAGCAGTGGCACTTACAGGTCACCATCGCAATACCTACAAAGAAGCTGATTAGCCTTGTGCCTACAAAAATGTAGGTCAGTAATGCGTTCATTACCTGAATCTACCCAGTACATTTCCCAGAGCCTGAACAGAACAGGAAGACCTTAGAGTACTTTATTAATGTTATATACGTATTACATCCAAAATTAAAGTACACTAGAAGCATTCAGGTTGCAAAGTCAAGGAACCAAAAGTTAGGAAATGATAGCATTGAGGTTGATTTTGGTCTCCTTGTGCATATGTATTATGGTATAGTCTAACTATATGATCATGTACTATTTTATCATTCAGTCCTTTCTCTGTCCATGACCTCCCTGGCTAGTGTTCCCACATCCTGTACATATTTCCTCCTCCCCACCAAATTTCAAGTCCCTGCTACAAAGCATGGAACCACTAGAGTGTCTCAGTGACATGGCTGTGACAATAGTTTTTAGCATGGTGAAAACAATGTATTTTCACCTAACCTTATTCTCAGAAACAACTGAACCATTTTAACTAAAACTTTTCAAAGAAATTGAAGCCTGAGGCAGACACCTGGCATGGACAATTTCAGCCCAAGCAGTAGAAGTTAAAAGCAGTTAAAAACAGGGCTGTATAAAGAAAAATGCCAGGCAACCTTAACTACAGGCATCATTACCTGCACCACCTATAATATATACAAAGACAGCAACTGAGACGTAGATCCTAAAACCTTTATGAATGTGAAGAGTAGATATGACCAATGCATAGGGCTTTTGTTTAAAAAAACCCTCAAAGTCTAATTTTAATTAATATATTTGTTACCATGTTCAGCACAATTAAAGGTTTCAGAGTAACAGCCGTGTTAGTCTGTATTTGCAAAAAGAAAAGGAGTACTTGTGGCATCTTAGAGACTAACCAATTTATTTGAGCATAAGCTTTCGTGAGCTACAGCTCACTTCATCGGATCCGATGAAGTGAGCTGTAGCTCACAAAATCTTATGCTCAAATAAATTGGTTAGTCTCTACGGTGCCACAAGTACTCCTTTTCTTTTAGCACAATTAAAGAATTTCCTAAAATGAACAGAGGGAAATTGTCTCAAAGGACAAATTCTGAAGAATATTTGTGACTACTAGCAAAGGAATGAAAAAAAAATCACTACGTCATTTTATTTATTTTTAAAATTGTCTTTTTATTTTCCATTCAGTGACAATATTGTTACACAAATAAATGTCACATTATATTAATAAAATTAGAACCTATCAATCAAATATACTTGAAAAATAATAAAGCTTTGTTGACCTCTTGCTAAGATAATTTACATCTGATGATTCTAGCCCACTGGCCTCTTGAGGAAACCTTTTATGAAAGAAATAGCTAAAGCTATTACATTATCTAATCTGACAGGTAGTGAAATGTAATCCCTCCACTGTGTAATGCAGACAAATGACAATTTGAAATACTTAACATAACTAAAGATGTGCAGATGTTGAATTAGTCATCTTTGGAAAGCATCTGACTAATACCCTCTTGCAAATATCTCATCTAAAATGTGTTTGCCAATTATTCAATTTTAAATCCTTCTCTTATTGCAGGAAATGACTCTATGTTGTATGAAAAATCTTTAAGTAAAGGTGTTTAGTCAGTATTTCCATCTATGTGCGGGTACAGGAAAAACTTTCCCCCCACACTCCCAGCCCCTTTGTGAATAATCTGGCAACATACTCAAAATTCAAAAGGGTCTGATCCTAATGCCACTGTTACAGGGGACACTCCCCTCTTAAGTGCCTCCTATTGATTGGGTGTATTGCTGCAATCCCTTTTTTCCCTATTTCTAGTGTCCTCTGTAGGTTACCAGCCTCACTAGGCAGGTTTTCAGTGGCTCAGCCCTCCAGCTAAGTCACTCAATCAAAATTGAATGAACACCTTCTGGGGTATGAAAAGCCCAACAAGCTCTTTGCCCTCACCATGGTCTTTAGCTCCTGTCTCTGGGCCCTTTAGATCTCATCTTTGTTTGGCCTTCCAAAGTAGCCTGGTTTCCTTCTCGGGACATAGGCCACTCCCACACCAGCTGGTGACGGTACCCAACTCAGGGACCCTGTGAACAGCAGCCATGTATCGCTGCCTCCAGTCCCCTGCTGCTATTCCCTTGGCCTTTTCCCACATAGCCTCTTTCTCTGCATCCTTAACTCAGGGCTGAGATTCTCAGATCGTTTGCCTCCTTGCTGAATGCAAAATGTCACCAGAACCCATCTTCTGTCTCTCTCTCTCAACCTCCTGTGACCAGTGAGGAGCACCCTTCCTGGATCCTTTGGTTGCAGCCAGGAACTGACCTGCTCAGGTCCTGAAGCTCCTTTTATCTGACCCAGCTGGGCTCTGATTGGCTGTTTCCATAAGGCCCTTTGTGGCCCCTTGCTGGAGGCCCCACTGTCCTACTACACCCTTCCACAGTCAATTATGCTAATTTTATGCTGGAATATTCCAGTGAATCCAATGAAGTTTTTTCTCTAGATTTTCATCAGTGTGATATCACAGTCAGGCCCAGATTATTTACTTTTTAAATCTCACTGTCCTAATTTGTCCCCAATTCCTACTCTAGATTATTGTGATTTTAGCATGAGAAAGTCCCCAAGGTCTCAAAGATTTCATTATTTTGAGGACCAGGTAGGTTTGTCTCTTACACAGATCAAATTCCATGCCAACTACAATGTTCCCCATCAGTTTCTTGATGGCTTTGTATGATTAAGGAACATCATCCAAGTTGGCTAGACAAATTCTATCAGTGAAGACCAAGATTAACTCACACCAGTCACCACCCAACAGGTTCACATGCAGAAAAAACTGTGCAATTCTCACAGTCCAGAAGACCGGTTATTTCTTTTGACCTTGAAGATTTAGTTTGCATAGAAACTGGATAGCTCTTTAATAACCAGAGGAATAACACTATTCGTTAAGACGGAGAACAACCAAGAACAACGAATAAGCCGTGTGATTGGGATACTTATGACTTCAGTGCTATAAACACTCCATATTATCCCCTCAGAAATACAGAGCAAAAACTACTGTACTTTCTGTGCATAGGGACCAACATTCAATTAGAAAGGTAAGCTAAGGGAAGCATGATGCTGAGCGCTTGGCACTGTAACCTCAGAAAGAACAAGATGTCATCTTGCAGAAGTGATATGCATGACAGCAAAAGCAGATGAATATAATCAGGCCCCAAGAATTGAAGGTCTCCTGTTCACTGCCTCCTTCCTTGACCCATTCCATAAGTGCCTGAAACCTCAAGTACCTGGACACAGGATATTCTCTCTCTCTCTCTCTCTCTAAATAAAATGACTTATACACACATCCTCCACAGCATAAGTTTGGTGTGTTGGGCTTGTGAAATTCATCCCTTGTAAAGAATAAGCAGATTTATAACTGTATCAAGAATCAGACACCTGAATGCTTCCATAGTGCAAAATCACAGGGCATAAACAGGGCACATCAAGATTAGCTTTGAATGTCTTGAAGCACAAATTGACCTAAAGCTTGTAAAAAGGATGCCTATGGTGAATCTATTTGCAAAGATTTGGGTGAATATTATGTTAATGACAGAGTCCACACTGGCAGTGTATACGTACAGTATTTCCTTTATTAACATGCCTTTGACGACATGTGACTAATCTATAAGATGATGTCACATACTAGTACATCCACACATCAGTGTGATGATGCCCTGCCCTCTTGCATCAAAGCATATATTCAATGATTTAATAAATTTATGAAGAGGATTATAAGATGGGGTGGCCTGCGATAGCAGGGCACAGGCCATGATGATCCAAGAGGTGCCTTCAATCCTATGTTCCAGGATCAACACTTTAGCTTCATATATTGACATTAATTCATCCTTTTATCAGCTATCTTATGTTTGGCCCTGAATATTTAAGGGAATACCTTTCCTGCATGGAAGCTCTTAGCGCATCAACAGTTTACTTCAAGGAGCACCTAATTCTCCCCGAGGCAACAAAGCCCTGCTTCATCGTCTCTGGCAGAGTTATTGTTCTGTTAGGCATCCATATGACAAAGCTACTCAGCATAGAGTCTGCAAAACATTGATGGCTAGACACAGTAGTCTAATACACTGCAGATTGTCTATGGTGCAGAGTGTTTTTATGCCACAACTTCTGACTTGAGACTGTAAAAAGTCTAACGTTCTGCTTCTCTGGCACAGTTCATGGCACCAACAATGAATGAAGTGTCAAAGATCAAAAAATAATTGATACTTCTTGTCTGGAGGCATTAGAGTTTAGATGGTTTTATTTGGTTAAGTAGCTCCCTGAATATGTCACCCAAGTCAAATGTATCAAAGATTTCTGCATTGTGGCTATGCTATGTTGACTCAACCAGGAGCTAAGATCACACTGATGTTTTGGATTTATGGTGTGCTTTACGGCTACACTGACACACATCTTGTGTTTAATAGATTCAAAGATGTGTTCATCAAGGCAATTTTACACTAACAGCTCAACCTACAGTCTGTGGTATGTCAATATTTCTACTTCTTGATACACCTCCATAACAGACAATGTCACTCCTTTGCACCTAACAGCAATATTATATCCATATTTATTCAATGCTGCTTCAACTTCTCAGCATGAAGTCTGCAGCAAATAGATGCTTCAGCTTCTAGGTACAGCTCTATGCCAACGATACTTTATTTGACCTCCACAGCTCTGATAAAGCGCAGTACTTCCTATGCCACAGGACTGTTCTGCACTGACTTCTCAGCATGGGTTATCTGTGCATTATAGGGCCATTACAGTTTGGAGGTACAGGTTTGTGCTGATTCCACTCACTCCAACCTGCATAGCCTGAATTCTTCTTGATTTCAGTTCATAGTGTGTCAACAACTCATCACAGAAAAAACCCTCCAAGTTTGTGGGGCAGTTCTGCAGTGATGCCATGAGCCTCAAGGCCTTTATATCTGATAGACAAAGGTCTCAACACAGAACTTGCTAGGCCCATATTCAAGTTTAATATGGGTCACTTTGAGAATCTCTGGATCAGATATATAGCTCAAATTGACCAGAGTCTCATTTCAAATTCTCAGAAGACCTGAAGTGCTACATTCTTACACAGAGCGCTTTAAGGGTTCCAAGGGTAGAAGATACCTTCATTTGTCCACAAAGAACTATTTGGCCATGAATAGCTCTTCAGTTGAATCAATGATAAAGAAGAAGAAGACAACAGACAATATAGTCAGAATAACTGTGGGAACCAAAGAACCATACAAAATGGAGTATGTAATCAACATATTCAAAAAGATTTTCGTAGGAAGATGATGCTCCTGCTCAGAAATACGTCAAGGTTACTGAGGTGACACTTAAGAGTGGTTTCAGTGAACCTGAACTGAAGTGATGTGGGAAACCCTCACCTCAGGACAAAACTTAAGACTTGATAAGCTACCAAGCTCTTTAAATTAAACTTGTGCTCAAATAACACAGCTTGGAGCACTGAGGAAACTATCAGAAAGACTGCAAATAACTGAAAAAAGACAGAGAATATTATCCAGACTAATGGATTAATGGAGAACTGGAAATAGCTGTGATGGAGCAATTCCCACAGAGATCTCCTTTGGAGAAGACAAGTTAGGGAGAAAATTCCAAAGTGCTCCTAAGGACTGGAAATCTTTCTGTGCATGACACAATGCCTCAAAGTTCCAAAAGTCTTTGATAATTAGTGGTTTTCTGTGAGAGTCACAACACCCTATCATTGGAATGTAGTCAAGAAGGTATCTTTGGAGAACTGGGGATTAGAACCATTTACAAATGAAATTTAAATTAAGGATCTATACCCTGAGATCAATAAACTATGATTGAGTGTATATTCATATATGTCTGGTGTACTTCTCAAGTTCTCTAAGGCACTCACAATGCCCCCAAGAAATGTACCAATAGACTAGTAATACCCAACCAAACAGGCCTCTTCGTATAATGGTTCTGATAACTCTGGTAACTTTGGAAAGATTTTTGAAGAAATTGGGACTCAAACAGGAATCGGAATGAAGAAAGATGGAGATAGTAAATAGTTTGGCAGACAAGGAAAGAGAGGGAGCTAGAAGTATCAGATTTTATTTTCAGAATTGGGTCCATAGTATGGAATGTTCTCTCAAAACTTAGGAATTTCAATTTCTGGGAATACGGACCAATTGCTTTCTACTACACCAGCATAAGTGAAGCCCTCTGTAATCATATTTTGAGTATAAGCAAACTTTCCTCACAGATTGATAGGGATAATTGTTCACCAATAACTTATTTCAAAATCCCTGAACAATAGGGCAATGTGGATCACTTCTTTTATTATATCATGTTGCCTTCTCACAAATCAAAGATTTAAAATCTTATTTACTGAGGTTGAAATAGTAGTGTTCATGTTATTGGAAAGGCCCATGTGATCCTTCTCTTTGAATGTCTGAAATTCTATGATACAAGAGTTCACAAGAGCTATATTGCATAGTTTCTTAAATTGAAATTCTTTACTAATGTGGTTGCATTATAGCTGGTACAAATGACAGAAACGTGTCAGTGCAGCCACTAGGTTGTGCACTGATACTCTGGAAGAAATGAACATTTTTTCTTCTGAAGAAGTCACATATTTATCTACTATAATTTAAAATTAATGTGATACCTCTAACACCTAGAATTCACTGTGAACACTACAGTACATTAGTATATGTAATATTCCATTTTACATCTGATTCATGATTTATAAAATGGAGGTATAATGGCCTGTAACACCTTAAAGGTCTTTATTTTTAATCATCTAGATGATATCATGCCTAGGATTTCAGGACAACTATGACTTTGCCTAGTGGAATTCTTCATAGTTAAGCCTACTGTATTGTATAACATTTCAGCCCATTTTTATTGTCTGTAGTATTAAAGTTACATATAAAAGATATGAAAGTGTATAGTGAAATGTACTGATAGTTAAACTCTATTCCCTAAATCACAATGTTGAGCATTTTGTTAAGTACAGTAGTCACCATAATTAGCATCTGTTTCAGTTTTGAAAATTATTTTATTGAATAAACTTTACTCTCGAGGTCTAAACATGGAGAAAGTACTCCAAAGCAACCAATGCTAATTACTCTGTGATTAGTCCTCCAGAGTGATATTTAAATAACATGACAAGGCTGACAAGGGGAAGTACGTTACAGTATTATAAAAATAAGATTTTCTTGGGAGCAAGAAGTTCAAGGCATGTTTTGCACTAGAGGTGAGTGATAGTTGTCAGAAACAAATAATGGAGATGTCAAGATTTAGGCAAGCACAGGAGGGAATCTTTCTGTGACTCTCTGCTAACAGAGTTATAATATTTTGAGAGAAACTTTTGGGTTCAAATGTAATCTTCATTGGGATTGTTATTATTGTGCTCCTAATCAGAAATCAGTAAACAAAAATTGAAATAAAATGTGTTACTCATACAGGAAAAAAATAACTGTCTAATAAAGATTCCTTTTAGAACATTTTCTGCTAAGATCATGCCTTTTGAAGAAAAAATAAATAGTTGAAACTAAATTTCAGTAGGTCTCTGCATACTATAAAACTGGAGATTCGTCCACCAAAATGTGCTAGTTTAATTTCATAGGTTTTTGTATTCAGAAATCTTGATGTGAATGGCAGTTCCCAAATTTATCAATAGGTCTCTGCTCATTCTATACAGAGAGCCCTATGGATTTATGTTCTGCATAAAATTCTTAGCTATTATCAGTCATACTAGCTTTCAAATTAAGGACAGACATTGCCTTTGTTTATATACATAGACGTAACATAACAGAAAAATGTTAACTGTATATGGGATGAAGGCGCAAACTAACACAAACAGCAGGGTCCAAACAGATTAGGTAACATCAAAATGACTAGGAAATTTTATTTTTCTATACAGCTATAGGTAAGGTTTTATATGCTGCATACATTTTTATTTATTTATTTATTTTTGGCTTTTAAGCCATGCCCCACAGAGGAGATCGTGTATACATGCACACAGCTTTCATGGGAACTGGTAGGTAGAATTCTGACTGACTCAGCAAGAACTCATCCTGAAGTCTCTTAAAAAAATGCAAGCTTCAGCACCAGCTTAGCCACCTATTCTGACAGGGTGGTATATATTGCCCTCTTCACATAGCTAGCTCACCACTGGCATGGCCCCATCCTTACCTCACCTTTTACCAGGAGCTAAACGATCAGGAGGTATTTAGAGGTGGTCAGGATTTTTTCTATGATTTGTGTGTGTGTGTGTGCGCGTGTGCACGAAAGGGGTGGTTTTGACTAAACTTGTATCTGGAAGGTTTCTAAGGTCCATGATTAAATTCCTATTGAAAACCAAAAAAAGTGAGCCCCCAAAACTATCAGTAGCCTGGTGGCTATGCCATGTACTTGGTACGCAGGAGTCATGGGAGAACCAAGTTTGTTTGTATTCTGCCAGATTTTTACAGGAGAGATTGAAAGAGACCTGCCCAGAACAGCCAAGACGTTCAAAAAATAAAAGACTGTATTGTAATGCACAGTCAATAGTAGGCTAGAAACCTTAATTTTAGCATTTCCTAACTTTTGAGTGCTTTGCAACTTTCATATTTTTGCAACTGTAGGTCTTTAAAAAAGCAAATTGAAAAAACAAATAAAAACATAATATATATAACAAATGGAAGAAAGGGGAAGTTGATAGTAATGAACAGAAATCTGAACTTAGGAATTGTAGAAAAATATAGAAATCTATGTTCAGCAGACTTAAAGCACAATAGGAAGGTATTTTTAAAAAATATAATAGGAACAAAAAAGAATCCTAACAGTGGCATTGGTCCATTACTAGATGGAAATATTAGAATTGTCAATAATAATGCAGAAAAGGCAGAAATGTTCAAAAATATTTCTGCTCTGTATTGGGGGTGGGAAAAATCAGATTATATAATCATATCAGATGATTACGAAGAAACAGTAGTAACTCAGGAGGATGTTAAACAGCAGCTTCTAGAGTTAGACATTCTTAAATCAGCAAGTTATAACTTGCAACTAAGAATTTTAAAAGATTTGGTCAAGCAGCTTACTGAATCAGTAGTATTGATCTTCAAGAACTTTTAGAACAATGGGGAAGATCAAGAAGACTGGAAGAAAACTAATGTGCCAATATTTTAAAAAAGGGTAAACAGAACAACCCAGGTAATTATAGGCCTGTCAGTCTGTCATTGATTCCAGCCAAGATAATAGAGCAATTAATAAAGAATTAAGGAGGGTAATATAACTAATGCCATTCAGCATGGGTTTATGAAAAATAGATATCAAATTAGTTTGACAGGATGTTATCTTTGATGAGATTACATGTTTGCATGTAATGGGTCGTTGGGTCATTTCACAAAGTAAAAACTGTTTCCCCATGCTAATTTCCCCCCCCATTGTTACTCACACCTTCTTGTCAACTGTTTGAAATGGGACATTCTGATCATCACTATACAAGTTTTTTTTCTCCTGATGATAATAGCCCACCTTAATTGATTAGTGTCATTAGAGTTGGTATGGCAACACCCATTTTTTCATGTTCTCTGTGTATATATAATCTTCCTACTATATTTTCCACTGCATGCATCCGATGAAGTGGGTTTTAGCCCATGAAAGCTTATGCTCAAATAAATTTGTTAGTCTCTAAGGTGTGTGATGGGGCAAGGCCAGATGGCTATAGAAAACTAGTGGGAGATAGATGTATTAGCTCCAGACTAAACAAATCCCTGGTACCAGGTTAAGTGAAATGGAATCTGCTCCAGGTCAATTAAGACACCTGGGGCCAATTAAGAACTTTCCAGAAGGCAGGGAGAATGCTAGGTTGATTGGGACACCTGAAGCCAATCAGGGGCTGGCTGAAACTAGTTAAAAGCCTCCCAGTCAGTCAGGTGGGTGTGCATGTCAGGAGCTGTGGGAGGAAGTTGTGCTGTTGGAGAGGCTGAGTAGTACACACCATATCGGGCACAAGGAAGGAGGCCCTGAGGTAAGGGTGAAGTGGAGCTTGAGGAAGTGAGGGCTGCTGTGGGAGAAGTAACTCAGGGAATTGTACATGTCATGTTTCTAAAAGGTCAGCTACCATAGCTGATACTATTAGGGTCCCTGGGCTGGAGCCCGGAGTAGAGAGTGGGCCCGGGCTCCCCCCCCCCACTTTTGCCCCCTGATTCATCACTGAGACTGGGAGACAACAGAGACTGTGCAAGGAAGGATAACTTCTCCTCAACTCCCTTGCTGGCTTATGATGAAAATGGCTCAGTAGACTGTGACCCTTGTCTCTAGAAAAAGAAAGGTTACGTGGAGGGTCACAGTGAACCTCTGAGGCTAGCAAAATCCACCAGGAAATGTGGGACCCACGGAGGCAAGGACAGAGCTTTGTCACAACTGGTGTCAGGAGTGGGACTTCATTCACAGTGTGACGGAAGAAAGAGGTTTATAAAAAAACCCCAGATATGATAACGCCAGGAAAGAGGTGGCCAAGATCGATGGGAAACCCGTGGATGGGAAGGTCAATATCTCCTTGGGTAGAGTCCCTCTCTTTATTAGTTTGTTACAATATTTCTCTTCCCTTATGGATGGTAGTACATTAACATACCATTGTAGGGCCAAAGAAACTCAAAGGAGTGACAAGAAAATGCTATGACATGCAACAGTCTGCTAATATGGCTGCTCTATCTCTCCTCTAAGAGGCTCCTGCTGATGATGCTCAAGAAGAATCTTCAGCATGCATCCTTATGCTCACAGCAGCTGATATCTCAGGATTACAGTTTGATTCCTTATGTGCTAACGAGAAAAAAAAAAAAGCAACTTGATTTCACTTCACAAGACGCTATTTTTTTTTTTATTTTTTATTTTTTGTGAAAGGTGATCCAGCATTTTCAGCTTTTGTTTAAGTCTGAACCTTGGAAAGGGAATCATGCATGAAAAAGTATTGTGAATAAAAGAACTTATGATTTAGACAGCAATTAGGAGACTACTAAGAACTGAAACATAAGTGAAAGAACTTCAACAGAAGTTGAATATCAGCATTCAGGCAAGTAGAAAGGTGCTATGGCAACCACTAGCCTTTCTTTTAGTTAATGTCTAGATGAAAATGCACTTCAAAGGGATTTAAAGAAAAAAAAAATCTATTCTGTGCAACCAGAAGGATAACCTCATGAGAAAATTCATGAACACTTGAAAAAGAAATAAAGTCTAGTGCCTGATTCTGATCTCACTTTCTGCCTACGTAAATGCACTGAATTTATTTGAGTCACACTGGATTTGCTCATTATAACGGATCACATTGGGCTGATAGTGAGGCAAATATTCAAAGCACAATGTGGATTCAGAAGGAAAACTGCCTTTGACTTGAGTGGGATTCATAATGCAAAACCCTAAACAGCACAGTCGAACTATGCAACAAAAAGAGTGTATGCAATTAATGGACGCATATACAGAACAATAAACATGCTGAAGACACAATTTGATCAAAGGGTCGATAACATAGCTATTAGAGTTGCAAAACAAATGCACATTTTAAATGTGTTTAATTTTAGAACAACACAAGTCATTTTTTAACTACTGATTTGGCAAAATAACGTAGGTACAGACAATGTGCATTACGCATTTGCTGCAGCTGCCAGTAAAACCCAAAAGATTGAACATAGTTCATGAATATTTACTACTAGGCAATTTGATGTTTATTATATTCTGAAATCACAGGCTTGTTGTTTGCCTTCCTTCAAAAGATTATTTTTGTGATGTGATTTTGCAGCACAATTACACAAAATGTAGTGCTATTTTATTACTCGCAAGAAGCTTTACCAAATCTCTGCTTCCTTTTTTAAAAACCAACCTTATTTAGACAAACTGCAAAGGAACAATGACAGAAAATGCACTGGCACTTTTAACACTAATCTCAGGTTGCAGATTGCTATATTTTTGTACGCTATAGACATGGAAGAGAGGGCACAAGATTGCCTGATTCCCAGACTTATAAAGTGGAGTAGCAGTCTCAACTTCTGTTGTCTTAATTTCATATCATGGCTTCTTCTTGATAACTGTAACATTAGAAAGGCATTGAATATCACTGAGCTAATACACCAAACATTTTGTAAAATTAAAGGTGAATAGAAATCAATATAACTTCACAGGATCTCAGTTAAGTATCCTGTGTTTCCTCTGAGTAGTTGACATCTACAAGTTCTACAACAGAGTAAGGGAAAAGCTATACTGTATTTCTTGTACAACTGTATGTGTTCATAATGCCACCAACTGTTGCAGAGTAAACTGCACTGAATCTAAGTTTTGTTAGTAAATAAGGGTCTGGTACTGCAGCCCTTACTCTTATTCTCTTACGACTTGATTCAAAGAATAGACCGATTCTCTGACTTCACTAGGTTTTAGATCAGGTCCATTAGCAGTCTGTATTACTTTAGTGGGACTGTGAACATGGGGTGTGTGTGTGTGTGTGTGTGTGTGTGTGTGTGTGTGTGGAGTGTACTTAAAATTTTCCAGTGGAACAGTTTTCTGTTGGAAAACACTAATTTGACAAAATCAAAGTGTTTTGCAGGAACATATTTAGTTGACATTTTCAAGGGGAATTATGTAAACATTTTGTTTTAACTTTTATGTTATATTAATACATCAGAGTCAAATTGGGTGAGGTAATATCTTTTATAGGACTGTGAATGGGTGTGCTGATGGGACAGTGCCCCCTTTGGTCAAAAGGAATGGAGTTCACTTGATCTGGCAGGGTGGTCAATCAGCTCCTTTTGCCCATTCCAGGATATGAAGAGGTTAGTTTCAGTCCTGCTAGGGTGTGCAGTTTTCTCCCTTATAGTTGTATGGGGGGCGTTAGCTGGTACTGGTATTCAGGGAGTCTGTAAACCGCATCGGTTCTTAAGTCTCTGAAAGGTTGGTAGGGGAACATGGGGCCATACACTCTACTGGGTTCTAGCTCAGGGTCCTCAGGCAGGTGGAATCAGGCTTCAATTCCTTCTTCTTCTGTTCCCTGCGCTCCATCCTACTTCCCTTAGTTGTCCAGGCTGTTGTCCCTTCTCCAGGTGCTGCCTCTGGGTGGCTTCTCAGTAGCTTGCTGCGTGTCTATGTCCACCCTGCTTGCTCCATTGGCTGCTGCCCCACCCTCTCCCTCTCAGCTCTTTTATTTTGCTGTGAGGCTGCCAATCAGCAATGGCTGGCAGTTTCTGCATTAACCCCTTGGTTGTCAGGGCAGCATGGGGTAAATACATCCCATGACAGATCTTTTCCCTGTGGACAGAAGCAGGATAGGTCTCTTCCTAAGCAGTTCTTCTGCTATCTCTGGAGAAGAAATCTTATTTTGGTGGCAGGATGATCCTTTACTGATAAAGTGTATGGTTGTAGTCTGAAATACAACCTCATTACTCTTGCATTTGTCTTTATAGTTCAGCCATTTTAGTGGGGTGTGATTGGTCAGCAATTTGAAATAGTTGCATAGGAGATAGCACCTGAGTGTCTTGACAGCCCATTTCACTGCAAGGCACTCCTTTTTGACTATTGCATATGCTTTCTCACAGGGGAGTAACTTTGGGTTTAAGTACAATACTGGGTGTTTCTTACCATCCTATTCTTGAGATAGTACTATTCCCATGGCAACTTCAGTGGCATCTGTCTGGAGTATAAAGAGCCTCTCCAAGTCTTGGAGTTTTGGTACTGGTTGGCTGCACAGAACCTCTTTAATCTTTTGGAAGGCCATCTGGCATTCATTAGTCCACCTCACTTTTCAGGGACCACAGGCCCTAGTTAGTCCAATTAAGGGCGCTGCCAGTGTGGTGAATATAGGCACAAATTTTCCATAATATTCTGGTAGCCCCAAAATGACCAGACTTATTTTTTGGTCTCAAGGTTTTTACCTTGTCAATATGGATGAGAAGCTGGATATGAGTCAACTGTGTGCCCTTGTTGCCAAGAAGGCTAACAGCATATTGGGCTGCATTAGTAGGAGCATTGCCAGCAGATCAAAGGAAGTGATTATTCCCTCTGTTCGGTACTGGTGAGGCCACATCTGGAGTATTACATCCAGTTTTGGGGTCCCACTACAGAAAGGATGTGGACAAATTGGAGAATGTCCTGCGGAGGGCAACAAAAATTATTAGAAAGCAGGGGCACATGACTTATGAGGAGAGGCTGAGGGGACTGGGCTTATTTAGTCTTCAGAAGAGAAGAATGAGGGGGGAATTTGATACTAGCCTTCAGCTACCTAAAGGGGCGTTCCAAAGAGGATGGAGCTCAGCTGTTCTCAGTGGTGGAAGATAACAGAACAAGGAGCAATGGTTTCAAGGAGTCTGCGGGGGGGGGGGGTCTAGGAAAAAGTATCTCCATCCTTAGAGGTTTTTAAGGTCTGGCTTGACAAAAGCCTGGGTGGGATGGTTTTGTTTGGGTTGGTCCTGCTTAGAGCAGGGGGTTGGATTACATGATCTAAACAAGTGGCTGTGTAATCATTATGCAGCTGCAAGATCTTTTTCAATAGGGTCGAAGGATGGTGGTTGCACCATGGAAACTGAATGGCATTGTTCTGAATTGAGGAGTCCCTCCACTGTGGAGAAAACATTTTTTTCCCCCACATTACACTCTTGTCAAGGGGATCTGCCAATATTTCCCCAGTCAGATCTAAGATTGTTATACACCTTGCTTGTCCTAGATGTTTGGGGAGGTCATCTACATGAGGCATTGGGACAAACTGAAATTTTATTTACTTTTTGAAAATCTATACAAAATCTGACTGAGCCAGGACTTTGGACAAGGACTATAGGACTACACCATGCACTTTGGGATTCCAGAACAACCTCTAGCTTCTGCATCTTCTTTAATTCTTATTTGACTACTGTCTGGTATGGGCCATATGGCCTCTCTCACAACATTCCTTGGCTTTTTCTCTGTGAGGTGGAACATCGTGTCTGTTTGTCCGACTCTTGCAAGATGACATCCTTGAACTCACCAGCCAGGAAGTTGGCCTGTTGCTGGGTGTCAAGAGTTCTTCCAGCTGAACTTTCAAGTGGGCAACTGATGATCATATCTGTGGTCCTAACTTCAGTTGGTAGGGGCAGGGTGCTATAAGGAGTCCTTCTCTACCTGTCCATGGTTTTAGCAAGTTCACATGATAGATCTGATTTTATTTTTTTCTGATTCGGCTAGAAGACTTAATAATTTGCTGGACCAACCTGGCAGGTAATCTTATACAGGCCCTACCATTTGGCCATCAGTTTTGATTTGGAAACTGAGTAATACAAAGACATGTTGCCCTCTCCAACACCCTTAGTCTGCCCCCATTTTGTAGGTCTGCCCCTGGGTTGTTTTAACCATTTGTAGGTTCTGTTTAGAGAACCCCCACAAAGCCTTCAGGCGATTTCCGAGTTGTAGAACTTACTGCCCTACATTGGGTATCGTATTGCCCTGTTCTTCCCAGTCCTACTTCACTAACATGAGTATTCCCTGTGGCTGCCACCATAGAAGAGTTTGAAAAGTGGGAAGCCCTTTGAGGTTTATGCGGCTTCTTGTATTATGAACAGGAGCAGGGGAAGGAGCACCTCCCAGTGATAAAGGTCAGTCCTGATGAAGCATTTGAGCAGCCCCTTGAGGCTCTAGTTGAAGTGTTCACCCAGGCTATCTGTCTGGGGGTAACATATGGATCTATCTAAGTTCTTGATTCATAGTAGACAGCACATTTCCTTCATCAGCTTGGAAATGAAATTTGTACCCTAGTCCATCAGGATCTCCTTGGTAGGCCTACCCTCATCAATATTTTTAACCACTCTGTTGCTATCACTGAGGCTATAGTGGTTCATAGGGAAACTGTTTTGGGGTAGTGGGTGGTATAGTCAATGATAATCAGTATGTATTGGTAGCTGGGAGTACTCTTCTCTATAGGTCCTATGAGGTCTACTCCTATCCATTCGAATGGGACTTCTATCAGCAGAAGGGGAACCAAAGGAGCTGATCACATTCAATTAGGTATGGGCCTGTTGACAGTCAGGGCAAGAAGCAAAATCATCTTATACCTCTTTATCAATTCCTGGCCAAAAGAAGCAGGTAATAGACAGGTAGGAATTTTCTGCTGGCCCAGGTGGCCTACTGTTGGTACCTCATTGTCCATGTGAATATTTTCCATCTGAATATGTGGGTATATTGTTAACACTTCAGGTTACCTTGTGCCAAGCAATATAATAGGTCTCCCCATAGTTCAAAATGAGGTAGACAGGTGGACAGTACAGGCCTCAACATTTCCCCAGCTATGAGAGCTATGGCTATTTCATATACCCTCAATAAGGAATCCTCCCTTTGCTGTTCAACCCGCAAGTTACATGATCCAGACTGCTTCCTGATATCTAGTGATTCTTGTTCAGGGGAAAAAAACTCTAGGAATTCCTGTTCTGGTGGATTTGTCTGACTCATCCAGACAACAATCCCAGTCTCTTTTGTGTAAGTCCCATCCCCCATGTCTGGCAGTGTGTTTCTCATGCCTGGTCTGCTGGGCTTTCATCTCGGGTAGAAAGCGGTCTTTGTCCTTGAAGGGAAAGAGTTTGCCTAGGGTCTGTTTTGCTTCCCTTGTCATCTCCATTTGGCTTCTCAAGAAGGTCTGTAGTACAAGCTTAAAGTGAGGCCAGTCCCATTCCAACAGAATTGTATATGGCAGTTTACCTGCTAGGCCTACTATGAGGTGGCCTGTTTGTCCACCTGCCCTTAAAAGGCCTTTGTACAGGAGTAGTCCCTCATGTCCCCATAAATGCACATCAGGGACACTGCCTTCTGAGTGGACTTTGGCCCCCCTCAGCAGATCACTCCACCTGCTGAACCATGTAATAGCAGGATACTCAAGGCCTTGGCCTGGTGTGGTCCCCTGGTTCTCAACTTTGGAGAGTGGGGTGGGAAGTTAGCGGAGGTCAACTTTTGTCATGAGGTCTTAACTGTTGCGGGTGAGGTTGGTCTTCATCCTGCAGTCTCAGAACAGCCATTACCCCTTTGGTTAGCCCTTGTTGACCTCTGAAGAGCTCTGTACTCCAAAATTGCCTTTATGGTAATTAAGTTCTCTGCTAGCCTCACCACATCTTCCAGAGTCTTTCATGCTCAACGGGTAGTGATCAATGGCTCCATGTCTAGTTGGCAGCCGGTGTCAAGTGGAGTGCCCCAGGGGTCGGTCCTGGGGCCGGTTTTGTTCAATATCTTCATAAATGATCTGGAGGATGGTGTGGATTGCACTCTCAGCAAATTTGCGGATGATACTAAAGTAGGAGGAGTGGTAGATAACGCTGGAGGGCAGGGATAGGATACAGAGGGACTTAGACAAATTAGAGGATTGGGCCAAAAGAAATCTGATGAGGTTCAACAAGGACAAGTGCAGAGTCCTGCACTTGGGACGGACGAACCCGATGCACCGCTACAGACTAGGGACCGAATGGCTAGGCAGCAGTTCTGCGGAAAAGGACCTAGGGGTGACAGTGGACGAGAAGCTGGATATGAGTCAGCAGTGTGCCCTTGTTGCCAAGAAGGCCAATGGCATTTTGGGATGTATAAGTAGGGGCATAGCGAGCAGATCGAGGGACGTGATCGTCCCCCTCTATTCGACATTGGTGAGGCCTCATCTGGAGTACTGTGTCCAGTTTTGGGCCCCAGACTACAAGAAGGATGAGGATAAATTGGAGAGAGTCCAGCAAAGGGCAACAAAAATGATTAGGGGTCTGGAACACATGACTTATGAGGAGAGGCTGAGGGAACTGGGATTGTTTAGTCTGCAGAAGAGAAGAATGAGGGGGGATTTGATAGCTGCTTTCAACTACCTGAGAGGTGGTTCCAGAGAGGTGGTTCTAGAATAGTTCTAGACTATTCTCAGTGGTAGAAGAGGACAGGACAAGGAGTAATGGTCTCAAGTTGCAGTGGGGGAGGTTTAGGTTGGATATTAGGAAAAACTTTTTCACTGGGAGGGTGGTGAAACACTGGAATGCATTACCTAGGGAGGTGGTAGAATCTCCTTCCTTAGAAGTTTTTAAGGTCAGGCTTGACAAAGCCCTGGCTGGGATGCTTTAATTGGGGATTGGTCCTGCTTTGAGCAGGGGGTTGGACTAGATGACCTCCTGAGGTCCCTTCCAACCCTGATATTCTATTATTCTATTCTATGATTCTATGATTCAGTGCCTCTGTATCCATATGTGCATGGCAATGGGGAGGACTCAGAGGAATTTTTGAAGGACAAATGAGTTTAGCAATCTGCCTGTTCATCCTGGCCTCAGGCCTCATTCACTTTCAGTTGACATCTTTGAGTTTCTGTGCCAGTGTCCAGGGCCTCCTGGATGGGCTAAACCTTTGCACTTTGAAACAGCAATGGCAAGTCTCTTTGAATAATTGCAGCCGATCAAATATGGCTGCCTTTATTGTTGGATAGCCAAGGGCAGATTGTTGGTCAATGGCCCCATAAGTGGTCTGTGCTTCTCTGGTCAAAAACAGGTGCTAGGCAGATTGCCCATGTGTCGGTGGGCGCATATGGCAAAATATTCTAAGGTCTCAAAAAAGGCCTCTGGATCATCATCCAGGCCCATCTTGGACAACACGGGCCCGCTGAACCGACTTGTCAAGTCTACCCTAGCTCCAGACAGCAGGGGCATGGCCACCCCAGATGGTGCCCTCATCAGGCTATCCAGCTGCTGTTGTGGGTGGCTAACATGTCCAGTATTCACTGGCTCTGCAGTTGAGCCATGGCCTGGGCCTCCTGATGTCGCAGCTGGGTGGTACTTGTAGCTCATTTTGCCATTGCTGGGCCTGTAACAACTGTAGTATCAAGGTCTGTGTCTGAAATTATTGCTCCTGTGCCACTGCTTCTCATCTAAGACAGCTGCCTGCTGTTCGACTAGGACCTGGAGAGCTTTGTGCATTAACCCGATGGACCAAATTCTGTTGATGAAAGAGATAAGCTTTTGAGCTTGCACAGAACTCTTCTTCAAGTCACACTGCAAACAATCTTAATATAATATAGAATTAAAGAAAGCTGAAATGAAATGTTTTTACTTCATTGATTTTTTTTAAAAAGAGTTAAAGGCTTTAATCATCTTCTTAACATCTTTATTTTTATTCTACACCCATCGAACGAGGACACCAGAAATATCCAGACAGACCTAACCTGAAGCTTTTTTTCTGAACAGGCATCACTACAATACCCTCTTGTGATAATTGAGCTGTGGGTCCCTGAAAACAACCCTAAAATCATAGCAATTGCCAGCCTGGATCAAACCTGCAGACCTAGGACTCCAGTCAGCTGTCTCAGACAGTGGCCAGTACTCGCAGAATCAGAAGAAGCTGTAAGAAACCTAGGAGGTACCTTTGTAATTGCTTTCAGTGGCTTGTTTCTGTTGCAAAGCACAAAAGTTTATATCCTTGACATTAAATTAAAAAAAAATCTCATTTTAACTGTGGCCGTTTTCCTTATCCATAGAGATATTTAACCAGTCACTAAATCACGCTATGCTCTGACCTCCGTGATATACTGTGGCAATGAGTTCCACAGTTTAATTCCCTTTTATCAGTTTTAAATTAATTGCCTTTAAATTCCTTTGAATGTCTCCTTGTCCTTGTATTATGGAGAGGGTAACTAGGATTATCGTCTTTAAATCATTCATTATTTTTGTCCCTCTAACACGTTCCCTTATTCACCTTTTTTCCAAATTAAACATTTCCAGTCTTTTCAGCCTATCTTCATAAGGAAGCCTTTCCAAGCTTCTGACAAGCATCATCACTCTTCTCTGGAACCCTTATATTTCTACTACAGGTTTTTAGAAACAAGACAGGATTCAATGTAGTTTTTCAATGGAGGCATTCCCTTCATTTAGATAATGCCACTATATTAGTTTCAAAATAGTTTTCATACATCATAACTTTGTTTGCTTTTTTGGTGACCCTTACACATTAAGCAGAAGTTTTCAGTGAGATGACCACAACAACACCAAGGTATTTTTTTTCATGAGTAGTTATATTTAGTTTAAAACACAGAAATGTGTACAAATAGGCCAAATGATTCCTGCCAATGTGCATTAGCTCATGTTTGTCAAGGTTAAATTTTATCTGTCCCCATGTTACCTATTCAATATACTTAGGTAGATTCCTATGAAAAACAACTGAAAAACATTGACCAGTTGATTTTGTCCTTCCCCAGACTCAAAATGAGTCTATTTTTCTTCTATTGGGTCAAACCCCATTTCTACTGGGTCAGACTAGAAACACTGATATTTATCCTCTTCATTTTCTAGCATTTTCTCTTTCCAGAATATTTTTCTAAGCATGAAATGGATCTTTTATGCAACTTTAATTTCCTTTGCATTGAGAGAAGCAAAATAGAGATGGTACACCAAAATACATCCTTCCCATGGCTCTCAAACCTTACTGAAACCTAATAACTAAATGGAAGGGTAATTAACTTTTTGATTTTAAGGAAAGCCGATAAAAGCTTGTTTGACAAAGTTTGAATCTCCGGAAAGCTGATTGCTATGGCTCTACTCACAATATATATTCAGGATTTGTAAAATAATATGATAGAATTAATGTCTTTCAAATGACTACTTGCTTAATCTAATTATTTTGATTGCTTCATTTCACTTTAAATTATATCACTACCTAATTCTACCTCCTACACTATTCCGGTTGCTTTCTGGTCTCAATATAAGACAAATCCTAGGATTGGGACAACATTTGAGGAGCAACAAAAGATGACTATTTTCAGGTAACTGTGATAAAATTTGTGCCAGTTTCCTCCACTATTTTAAAATTGTTGTGACGTAAATGATTTACTTCCAGGACACATATAAATTATACTTCTACTTCTCAATGGGGTGTATGGTACTTCCGTCCCCTTGTATGTCTTGAATTAATTAAGCTACATAAAACAATGTTAGGTTTCAGAGTAGCAGCCGTGTTAGTCTGTATCTGCAAAAAGAAAAGGAGGACTTGTGGCACCTTAGAGACTAACCAATTTATTTGAGCATAAGCTTTTGTGAGCTACAGCTCACTTCATCGGATGCAGCGATGTATTACTCATTGGCTAAAGATCTCTGAGAGGGTTTTTCAAAAGCTGGTCACTAATATAGGCCTCTATTTAATCTTAACAGTGAAGAGTCATCAAATTCTTATTAAATTTATAATATACTTCTCCTTTGTGTTAAATTCATATTTAACAAGTATCTCCCTCTCTGATCAACATCATGCCTTCTGTTTGTTTTAATAGATAACATAGTAAATGCTCTCACATTCATAATTCTATATCTGTGACATAGTAATTGTTTCTTTAGCAGCCAGTTTTGATTATATTAACAAGATCAGATTTACTCCTAAAAGCAAATATCATACTATGAGCTTTTTGAGAACTTTTTAATATAGAATTGGAAGCCAGATCCTTACATTTTAGGGCTTCTTTCACGTTTATGTTTATGGTTCAGTCCTCTAGAAGCTTTTTAATGGTTTTTTAAACATACTTTAAATACATATCGCTGGTGACAAAATACTCAATGAAAAGAAACACAACATATCATCTTAAAAACCATCATGGCCTAACATCAAAAATGATCCTAAGGTATATTATACAGGCTCAACTTAAAATGATCAAATTTGGCCCTATAAGGTACAATACAAAGTTTAAGTTTATGTTTGACTCAAATATTAAAAACATATGGATACAAAAATAAAGTACATAAGTTGCCGATATAATTTCTAGCTAATTGGATTTCTTCAAAATTCTTTTTTTTAAAAGTACTACCTGCTTATCACAAGACAATTTTGATAGATTATTACAATCAATTATACATCAGCAATTAGGTAATTCATAGGAAAAATATACTAATGTTAAAATTTGATTAAGAAGTTCAGTAATAGGAAACACTTTATAGGCAGTGTATAAAAGTGGCTTAACTCTGTCATACCAGCTGACACTTTGCCAGGAAGACAAGCTTCAAAATCAGCCTGGGAATTTTGCAGATTACCCCTAGTGATTCCAGATTCCACAGGACTGCCCCTTTCCCCTTGCCCACACATACACAGTGAGCAGGGAACATACAAATAAACATAATCTGTACTCAGATAAAGGGCTATGAATTTTCTACAGCTCATGCTGTCTGGCCCATTTCAAAATAATGGCTTTTTCGAAGTTTGCATATTTTAAAGATACTGCATGTGGTTGCAAAATCCGTCACATCTAACTCTCTGTAGAGTGCCATTGATTCCAATGTAAGGATGTCAGAATCTTACCCTTAAAAACAAACAAGCACACAAAACCCAAGATTTTGTTTTTCATAAAAAGCTCCTATTAACAAAAACAAAAAAAACCCACAATTTTTCTTTAAGTACAGAAAATATGAGATAATATTGGACTGCATTAAAACAGAATGTTGTTCAAAGTTTTACTTAAGGCAGTAGTATGTTCTTGTATGATTTAGAAAGTAATCAACCAGATCAGGCCAATCAGGAAACAAGACTGCTCACAAAGTGACAGGAATATTTATATTGCCTCTTTTAATTTACTTTGCTATTAGCTACACAGTATGAGACAGGTTCACGCAATGGAACGGACTGACTGACCATATGCACAGTATGACTGAAAAGTGCAGGTATCGGTACGCTGCTACCACCATTAGCTTCCCCAAGTCGGGCAGAGAGGGTCAGGCCCAGGACCACAGATTTTCTACAGACCAATCAGCAATACTTGCTAGCCAGAGGAGTGAACGCACCACACCACATCCCAGGCTGAAAGGGATGATGCTGTCTGTTGTGTGAACACTCTCCAAGCCTCGAGGAGGTCTGCTGGCTGAGCCAGTGAGGATTTCTCTTGGGATTAGGTTACATTGTGACCCCTCTGTATCCCTTTTCAGCATGAATTGTGAATTTAAGTCACAATCTATCTCAATGTAAACCAAAAAACTCAATTAATAAGGGATGGACCCTGCACACTTTACTCAGGGAAGACTCCCACTGAGTTCAATGTCTTCCTTCTTTTCTGACTTTAATGGGAGTTTTGCCTGTGTAAGAAGGATGTTAGGCCTGGGTCCGTATCCTGTACATTTTACATAAACACCCACAACAATATTTATTTTGTAATTGTCAAATAATATTAAGCAGGCATGCATGGGAACTTCATTTGAGATACTGTAGCAAATTTTCAGCCTTCCTTTAATTAATTCCTTTAATTCCTTCAATTTTACATCTGTTTTTGGAGACCAGAGTTGGAATGTGAAAATGTGGCTGATGGCATTTAACATTTCAAAGGTACATGTGAGCTTAGCCATAGAAATGGGTATTGTATAGGTACACTACTCAAGGATTAGCCCTGGGAAGTAGTGTGCATCAGAGACAACCTTCTGACACTCAAATTTTCTCCTTGATCCATCTTTCTCTGGGGGTTAGTCATTAGTAAATAGGATGAAATTAAATAAGGATAAGTGCAAAGTACTCCACTTAGGAAGGAACAATCAGTTGCACATATACAACATGGGAAATGACTGCCTAGGAAGGAGTACTGCAGAAAGGGATCTAGGGGTCAGAGTGGATCACAAGCTAAATATGAGTCAACAGTGTAACGCTGTTGCAAAAAAAACAAACATCATTCTGGGGTGTATTAGCAGGAGTATTGTAATCAAGACATGAGAAGTAATTCTTCCACTCTATTCCACGCTGATTAGGCCTGAACTGGAATATTGTGTCCAGTTCTGGGCACCACATTTCAGAAAAGATGTGGACAAATTGGAGAAAGTCCAGAGAAGAGCAACAAAAATGATTAAAGATCTAGAAAACATGACCTATGAGGGAAGATTGAAAAAGTTGGGTTTGTTTAGTCTGGAGAAGAGAAGACTGAAGGGGGACATGTTTTCAAGTACATAAAATGTTGTTACAAGGAGGAGGGAGAAAAATTGTTCTTTTTAACCTCTGAAGATAGGGCAAGAAGCAAAGGTCTTAAATTGCAGCACGGTCAGTTTAGGTTGGACATTAGGAAAAACTTCCTAACTGTCAGAGTGGTTAATCACTGGAATAAACTGCCTAGGGAGGTTGTGGAATCTCCATCACTGGGGATTTTTAAGAGCAGGTTGGACAAACACTTGTCAGGGATGATCTAGATAATACTTAGTCCTGCCTTGAGTGCAGGGGACTGGACTAGATGACTTCTCAAGGTCCCTTCCAGTTTTATGATTTATTGCTGGCCCATATCAGCAGTGAATTTTGCCATCCCTGCCCTGGCTTAGGTACTCTCGTCAGCATATTAGAAAGTCAAAGCTAAGGCTCCACTCATTTTCTGTCTCTCTCTGCCCTTTTGCTCTGGAGAGAAGAATAAATGGATGCTGGATAGCCCTTTAACAGTGTATATCAAGAGCCATTAGCCAGATAGTCTCCACAGAGGTCTAAGGGTTTTTGTGGGAGGGTTTTAATCCCTACCCTAGTCCCCTAAGAAGGGGTGTAGTCCAAGTGAAAATCTAGCCCTTACTTCATCGTATGCCAAATTGTGAAAGTATGCCCTGATTTGCATATCACACTGAATTGAGAGAAACCTCGATTTAAAATTGGTCAATAGCTATGTGTTTATTGCCAATAAAATGAATGGGATACCCATGAGAAATGTTCCCAACATCTGCCTCCTGCTACCCCAACAAAAGGTAATTGGTTTTCCTCTAGTTTCTTGCCCTTTAATTCTTAGACTGAAAACCAGAGGTTCTCAAACTGTGGTCCACGGACCACTCCATTCAGGTGGTTCGCAGATAGTTCCATCTAAGTTGCGTGCCAGGCGGCCACACACAAGAGAATGAAGGGCCACCCACCTAATTAGTGGAGCCGCGCTTGCATGGCTGACTAATGGCATGGCATGGCATGACTAATTAGGTGCCTGGACCCTGGAGAAGGTGCACATGTAAGGTGAGGTGGTGGCCTTGGGGGATTATGGGATAGGTGAGAGGGGGAAGTGGGGTGAGAAGAGAGGGTAGGGGGAATTTGGGATGTACAGGGCTGCGGCAGCCAGAGAAAGAGGCGACTTTCTCCAGCTGCCGGGGAAGAACCCCCTCCTTCCCAGCCCCAGCTTAGGGGACTGCCATGCCGGGGGAGAGACTACTGATATTAAAATATGAGTTGTGTGCTTTTATTTGTAGAACAAAAACATGTTAATTATTATTTAGGGGGGTTTATATAGCACCTTTATCCAAAGGATTTTACAATGGTTAGCTAATGGTACAAACAACATTTTGGAAGATCGTTAAGTGGTTCACCAAGACCCTCAGCAATTTTCAAGTGGTCCGCAGTTTGAAAAACTTTGGATCAGGCCCTTAAGTAAATAGATGCCTTATTATATTGTGATTCAGACTTAAAGTGCCAAATACGACTATAGTAGAAATAGCAGTTCCTGTATGCATGGGAATGCAAGGGCTACAAATATTCTTGCCTCTTGTGCAGGATTCTGTAGTTTTAAGAAAGGTTTGCTGAAAATATATGGAATTGCTAGATGTTCTGAGAAATGGGTTCATCCAACTTTACCAATGGTAACATAATAGTTACCATGTTTATTTACACAGTCAATGCTCCAAAATTATCTGACTACTTTGTGACTCACTGAGTGTGGAAAAAAATATGCTCACCAAATTCCATACTTTATAGAGACAGAGATCACTGGAAGGACATTCTCAAAATACAAAGCACTGCCACTTCATCATTCTTCTGCTCAACATCCATGCATGGTTAATTACCAAAAAGAACAGCTACAGTGCCCTCTATTCAAGCCCCTCTAGACTGCTCTTTCCTGCTATGAAGTGGAGATAAATGCCAAAAAGAAAGTTGGGTGAAAAGCTGCTCCCTCTCTTCCTTTCACTCTCCTCACTAAGATCATACTTGCCGAAAGCCCCAAGATGAACAAAATTTAATTGTTCACCAGTCACAGCTTTTCTATAAATGTCATGGCTTTTTATTCCATCATCTTGTAGTCCTGCAAGTCATTACTCACAGGCAACTCCTTCCTTACAGAAACCTCAGAAAGGAACCTCTTCTATTTCCAGGAGCAGCTGTTCCACACCTCTCTCCCCCCTAGGTACTCACTCCAGTACATAAAGTCACTTCATAGTCATACAGGAAGACAATGAATAATTATTTGGCCACAAAAATAGTGAGAATGATTTTATAGTCTAGTAGTTTGGGATTCACGTGGGTGGGGAAAGACTCACATTCCATGCTCTGCCCTAATGAATAATTATTTCTAAATGGTGGGACAACTTCTACAGGAGACATTGAGGGAGACCAATACCAGGATATCCCATAGCCCTGTGGTTATGTCACTCTTCAGGTCACAGTCTCCCACATCCCAGGTGAATGCTCTCATCACTGGGTTTAAGATTGTAACGTTGGTCATTGTCGTCCTCTTGCACCATGGCATTTTGTGAAATGCCTCCTTTGCTTTTAACAAAATGCCCAAAATTGAAACAAGAATTCACCTGAAGAAGAGCTCTCTGTAAGCTCGAAAGTTTGTCTCTCTCACCAACCTAAGTTGGTCTGATAAAAGAGATTACCTCACCCATCTTGTCTCTCCAAAACTGAAACAAATTTTTTTCATGTTTTGTTTCAACATTGCCAATATGTTTCATTATTTTTTCAGTTCAGTCAAAACTGTTCTGTGAACTTGACACATATTTGAAAATAATTCTGGCTCTACTCAAATTGCATTTCTGGGGTACATTTATTTGCTTCCCTCCCCCCCAACCTCTACTTTACAATTCAGACCAAGGAATTTACCAGTAAGAATGCAAACCTGACAATTCTCAGAAAACTCAAACTGTGCTCAAAATAGTAAATTCTAAACTTTGGAGAGGATGAACTGTATTCTTCATAAAGGTTGAATCTCTTCTATAAGTGAAATACTCGGCTGAACAATACACAGACATATGTGCATGCAGGTATGCACACTTCTAAGAAAAATAGTCTATATTACTATTCTAAAAGACTTCACTTTAAATATAATTGCTTCACGCTGGGATCAGCATTACAGATTAATTTTATAATCCTCTTTAGCTTGCTTTGTTTTAAGATTTATGGCTACAGTACTAAGGTCTAAGGTATACTTATAGCAGCATTTGCAAGCTAACACATGATTATCTCCTCCTAGTCTCATGTTTGCAATTTCTACATAATCATTTTACTTTTTAATTGTTTAATTGCTACAGTATTTTCTCACTCAGATCCATTAGAGTGACAATACATATTCCCAGCAGTTTTTACAATTCTCAGTTTCTAAAGTGCTTTAGCAAACATTATACATTAGGAAGTCTTCATACATTATTTGTGTAATTATTCTTGTTTGTTGTTTTGTGATAAATATGTATGTTGCCCAAAATACACAAGGATTCCTGCCCATAATCTTTGTCATTCTGATGTATATTTCAAAGGAAACTTATAGCTAGGTACCACCACTGATTCATTATCTGCAGTATTTTTCAACTATAATTTACTAAGCTGCTAATTATTAACTATTTTCTACACCTTACCAAAAAAGTCAGCTAAACTTAAGTTTAATGAGCTGTCATCATCTTATTGTTCTACTGAATTACAGAGGGATTTTCAGTCACATGGATCAATAGAACCAAAGAATCTGGCAGCTGGCAACTAATAATTAAAAATTAGCTCTTCTAATGAAAAAAGATTCATTTGTTTTACCAGTAGCTTTGTCTAGAGAGAGAGATGCTGTTTTTCTCTGTTGTCTCTGGAATTGTGGTGCCTGTTTTGGCATTCAAAAAATACAATGGCTAAGTTCCCAGAGGGGGCTTTGAACCTAATTGGGTGTCCGACCTCCTGAAGAGTTTTGCAAATCTCAGGCAACAGATAATCTGCCTACGGCTACACATAGTCATACGCCTGCATTGGTCTGTAAATTATTTGGGACCTAGAGCTGCACAATGAGAAAAATTATTAAAGCGGTCAAACCCCCCCAGCCATTTACAGGTCCCACGATGAATCTTACTAGAAATACAAAATAGCATTTTATCAATAAAATTGATTTCCACTATTAGCAGATGTGGACATTTCAGATGCAGACTTTTGTCACCTGGCTCTAATACTGAGGTACCATGACTCCTACTTTTCTTTTCCATATGTAGTATGGGGCTGTATTATGATTGTACACTAGATATTCCAGTGGCAGCCAATGAGTTCTGTTATATTTTGTGTAGGTTCTTAGTTTGCGCTTAGCACCATAGTAGCTGAGAACTGACAGTGGTTATGGTACAATGCAAGAACCCTACTAAATAGACGTCAGTACTTTCAACAGACAAAAAGGGATTACTTTTTTGTTTCAGAGTCAACCTTTTTACCCTGGAGTAGAGCTCAGTGGCATACAGCTCTCTCCTTTTCAGTGTGAATTCCAGGTAGCTTTTCTTTTACAATGAACGGGAATATTGTATGAACTGCAAAATGAAACTTTTAATCACACTTATGAATAGTTCCACTTTTTTTTTTACTACAGAGCTCAAAATATGACAGAAGTATTTCTTCATTTACAGTCTACTCTCGTCTGCCTCAATATTTTACACTCAGTGTACAGTAAGTCTTGCCTTAAAGTACATCAGACTTACCTGAAGAAATGGCTCCCTTTGGGCAAGCAGGTAGAAATAACTTCAGTGAGGACAGGTGACTTCTGTTATCATTGATCTGTTTCTGTCTTAATATACATCAATCATATTTATAAATGCGTGAATATAAAAATATGCACAGGGCTTAATTCTGTTCCATTGCTCAAGCCCAGGGTGAGAAAGTAAGAGATGGATGAAAATAATCCTTATAATTAATCAGAAGAAAATAGCCCTTAGTAAAGGTTTTTATGGGGATATTTTCAAATTGATATGTGAAGTTTAGGCCAGAAGCCTGACACGTCAACATCTTTATACAGTTACTGTTTCATTGAGGTAATACAATTATCTGAATGAAACTGTAACCTATGGAGTTACTGCTGACATATCCATATTATACATTATCTAATATACATGCACCACATCTATGAGCTTGTTCCTGATCACTCTTATTCACATGAGTAGTCCTTACTTATGAGTGTAATCCTAGTGTCTTCAATAGGGCTATTGATATGAGCAAGAGGCTTGCAGGATAGAACTTGATTTAAAATGAGCAACATGTATATTTAAAAGTAGCAACATGTTTGTTAAAAAAATTTATATTCAGACTGAATGATGTTGATGACACTATACATGCCTGGGGTGGGGGTGGGGGGGGGGGGGAAATCAGTACAGTATAAAGAGAAAAAAACAAACCTTTTTTTCTTAGATGATTTTATTGACATTGTAACAGCTCTATAGGGAGCAAGTAGAAGGTTGATTGATACATTATGTCAAATATATCTATAAATTTGGTATTAAGAGGGAATTTTTCAGCAGCGAGAGGTTATTGACCAAATATTTTAGTGACTGGCAAAAACCATGATAAGGTGGAATTTCACTTCTGAGACATGGAAAGGGGCTGATCAGAATGCAATTTTATTTAATGGCTACAAGCAAAACATTAACGGTTTCTGCCTTTGACTGTGGTCACATTAAAATAAAATAAATACAATAATAATAGTATTAATGATAGACCATCACAGCTGACAGACTGGAAGGTGTCATGTCACTTTGAAATCTTGAACTATTCACTGTCAAGATAGACTGTATTTTATGCTTTATCAGTTAAAACAATGCCCTGTATTCAATTAAGGCCTGATTCTTAAAGATGCTGAACACCCTCCATTCCACTAAAGTCAACAGGGGGTAAGAGCGCACATTGCAGAAATGAGTCCTAAGGCGACAACATTTCTGAAGTCCTAATCATGAGATATCAGAAAATAATACCCAAGGGTTTTTTTTAAGTTACTAATGAATGTATTAAAAAGAGATTGGGTTTATGGCCAGGTAGTGTTAGACCTAACATTTTAGTGTTTTTTTTTATTTAATAAAAACAATATTACAATCCTTAATATGAACAAAAATGCTTTCATATTTTTTAATTCAGAGAAAAGTTGGTAATTTTCTCCCCAAATTGGATGTTGCATGTTGGAACACAAACTCAAATACTGGGCCAGTATTGCCAACCCCAAGCATTGAAAAATCTAAGTCAGGTCTCTCAGAATCATGAGACTGTCTTAATCATTTCATATTAAAAATAATGAAGAGTGGATTTTTGTTTTGTTTTGTTTTCCTTATGATCTTTGAGTCTTTGGGGGTAACATTCAAACCTTCTCCACAATCAAAGGGCTAGAAAATTTACTGTTTCCTCCTACTTTCCAAGGGTGAGGATTTGGAGGCTTGTGCAGAAGGAATTTGGGCAAGGCCAACAATCTCCACAGAGGAAAATTAAGGGCTTGTCTAAACTGGCAATTTACAGCTCTGCAACTTTCTCGCTGAGGGGTGTGAAAAAAACATCCCCCTGAGCGCAGCAAGTTTCAGTGCTGTAAAGCGCCAGTGTAGGCAGTGCCCCAGCGCTGGGAGCCGTGCCCCCCGTGGAGGTGGGTATTTTAGAGCGCTGGGAGAGCTCTCTCCCAGGGCTACGCCACAACCACACAAGCCACGTTAACGCACTGCCGCGGCAGCTCTTTAGCATTGCCAGCGTAGACTAGCCCTAAGTGATTCATATGGATTAAGAAACATGCTAATCACAGACTCCCATTTTTCAATGGAATCATGTTCAATTATTTCTCTCATATAGCTAATGGCTGAATCATAGGAAGACAATAATTCAGTCGGTGCTGGCCTTTCTAGATATATCTCTTTAAAATGTTTAAGTATCAGTACTTGACTTAATTTTATCCCCAAAGGGATTTACTCTGGAATGTTCTCAGTGACGTTATTTCTTCACCTAGCTTGCAATGTGACTGTCAGGCTTAGATAATGAAAAGTGTTTTCCTCTAGCGATAGCTCCAAAGAAAGAAAGAAAGAAAAATAAAAGGACTTTCTGTCAACATTAGTATTCAGCTGTAATTTGCCATTGGCTTGGACTCAAATCTTTCCACATGTAAAATGTAAATTACTCATGTCTGAGAGGAAGAAACCATTTTAACTTCAAAGGTGACCCAATCAACATATACAAGTGGGGCCATGGCAGCAAAACTATGCTTTGATCTAAATAAGCTGATCCTACATGCAGATTTTTTCCCCCCAGTTTTACATTTTTCTGAAAATTTTCTTAGACCTTCTTAAACTAAGACTCTGAACAGTTAGAAATTGTTGATGTTTCCCAATATTCTTTAGTTAAAAATAATCCTTGTCATTCTCTTCTCACCCCCATAATACATACATAAGAATGCAATATGATTCTTCATACTGATTAGATAGCTAGATGGACAGAATCGTGTTTGCTCCTGAAACACCCCCTAGAAGCAAATACAATTTTACAACATTGCTATACGCACCCCATTCCCTCCCCATCCTCAGTAATTGACTGTCCAGCCGTTATTACACAGTGCCACACCCTGTTCTAGCTCCCCTTGAGGATGAACACCAGTCTGTTTTGTTTGGATCCAGCCACTGGATCCCACATGCTTCCAGGCTAGCTGGGTATGGACTGGGTCCGGGCACTGCCTCTGGGCCTCTGCACACTCTGGGGTGCAGATCCTCTTAGCACCCTTTCCTGAGATATGGGACTCTCCAGATTAAATGTCCTGCCCTGAAACTACTCCTGGACCTTTTAAGCCTTTCCAATCCGGACTGTGCACTCCCCACAAAACTGTGGACCCTCTGGCTTATTTGTTAACCCCTTCAGGGGCACACTACGCCAGTTTAAAGCAAGGATACACACACGTGTTGAACAGGAATTCTAAAGCCACAGTAACTTTTACTCTCAAAGCATGCAAGGGTTACAGACCTTTAGATAGAACATCAAAAAAGTATACAGGGTCTCATGAGTCTATGCCTTGTGGCCTTCTGTGAGTCCTTAGGCCGGTTGTGAGGTTGGTAGGCCCCTCCCAGCCACTCCCCCTGCATAGTCTTCCAGTTGTCAATCAATAAACAACTAGTGAGAAGGTGGTGACTTGGACATATGAAACTTTGTCAGGTGACCTCCTAAGCAACTTCAAAACCCTTATCATGTAATTAGTTGCTTAAATCTAATCCTTCCTAGGGTCCAACTGGGAAAACAATTTTCCCAGGACTGCAACCAGCCTGTTGTTCTGGGATGAACCCATTTGAATGGAGGACCATCAAGACTGATGACACTTGATATCTTTATATTATTATCCTGTCTGCTAAAGGTAAGGAATTCTTCTAACACTTTCTGGGTGTCCAAGCTCAAGATGGAAGCTACAGTGCAAAAGTGATGGGCATAGAACAGTCCATTATCAAAGTGGTATTCACAAAACAGAATGGAGTTTACAGATGGTTAGAGATATGCAGATAAATACTGATTTGTCACATTTTGTTTTGCAAATGTGTATTCAAATAAGAATTTTAGCTATTCCTGGATACTCAGGTAGCAGCTATGACTAAAAATTCCTTGTCTTTCTCACAACCCAATCTGTGCTTGGCAAAAGCAATATGATTTTATTTTCTTTCTAGTGCAGCTCTCACTACAATTACCCATACTTCAAGATTTCTCACTGCGTAGGAAAGATAGGATGTATGGCAAGAGACTACCCTGCCTTAACCAAGAAATCTTCATTGATCTGAAACTCAAACAAAAAGCGGAAACTAGGTCAAATTACAAAGGATGAGTATACACAAATGACACAAGTATGTAGGGAAAACAATTAGAAAGGCCAAGGCACAAAATGAGATTAAGCTAGTTAGAAATATAAAGGATAACAAGAACATAACTACAAAAACATTAGAAGCAAGAGGAAGACCAAGGACAGGGTAAGCCCATTATTTAATAATGGGGGTGGGGGGAAAGAGGGAGATGGGACAATAACAAAAAAATGTGGAAATGGCAGAAATGCCAAATGGCTTTTTTGTTTCATTTTCACTGAAAAGGTAAGTACCAAATGGACATCTAATTTAGTGAATGCCAGTGAAAATGAGGTAGGATCAGAGGCTAATTTAGGGAAAGAACAAGTTAAAATTACTTAAACGAATCACCAGAGCCTGGTGAAATACACTCTAGGTTACTCAAAGAGATGACTGAGGAGATATCTGAGCCATTAGCAATTATCTTTGAAAAGTCATGGAAGACAGGTGAGATTCCAGAAGACAGGAAAAAGAGCAAATACAGTATTAATCTATAAAAAGAGGAATAAGGACAACCTGGGGAATTACAGACCAGTCATCTTAACTTCAGTACCAGAAAGATAATGGAGCAAATATTTAAGCAATCCATTTGCAGACACCTAGGAGATAATAAGATGATAGGTAACAGTCATCATGGATTTGTCAAGAACAAATCCTGTCAAACCAACCAAATAGCATTGTTGTTGTTTTTTGATAGGGTAACAAGCCTTGCAGATAGGAGGGAAGTGGTACATGTGTTATATCTTGACTTTAATAAGGCTTTCGATACTGTCTTACACAACCTCCTCATAAACAAACTAGGGAAATACAATCTAGATAGAGCTACTAAAAGGTGGGTGCATAACTGGTGGGAAACCATTCCTGCGTAGGAGTTATCAGTGCTTCACAGTCAAGCTGCAAGGAAATATTGAGTGGGGTCCCTCAGGGATCAATTCTTGGTCTGTTCAATATCTTCATTAATGATTTAGATAATGGCATAGAGAATACACAGATGATTTGCAGATGATACCAAGCTGGGAGGTGTTGCAAGTGCTTTGGAGGATAAGATTAAAATTCAAAGTGATCTGGACAAACTGGAGAAATGGTCTGAAGTAAATAGGATGAAATTCAATAAGGACAAATGCAAAGTACTTCACTTAGGAAGGAACACTCAGTTACACACATACAAAATGGGAAATGACTGCCTAGGAAGGAGTACCGTGGAAAGTGATCTGGGGATCATAGTGGATCACAAGCTAAATGTGAGTCAACAGGGTAACACTGTTGCAGAAAAAAGCAAATGTCGTTCTGGGATGTACTAGCAGGAGTGTTGTAAGCAAGACATGAGAAGTAATTCTTCCACTCTACTCCATTCTGATTAGGCCCCAACTGGAATATTTCCTCCAGTTCTGGGTACCACATTTCAGGAAAGATGTAGACAAACTTGAAACATTCCAGAGAAGAGCAACAGAAATGATTAAAGGTCTAGAAAACATGACACATGAAAATATTGGTTTTCTTAGTCTGGAGAAGAGAAGACTGCGAGGGGACATGATAACAGTTTTCAAGTACACAAAAGGTTGTTACAGGGAGGAGGGAGAAAAATTGTACTCTTTAACCACGGAGGATCGTACAAGAAACAAACTGCCCTTTCTGCAATTTTTAAGTTAAATATGAGGGAAAACTTCCTAACTGTCAGAGTGGTTAAGCACTGGAATAAATTGCTTAGGGAGGTTGTGGAATCTCTGTCACTGGAGATTTTTTAAGAGCAGGTTAGACAAACACCTATCAGGGATGGTCTACATAATACTTAGTCCTGCCAGGAGTGCAGGGGCCTGGACTAAATGATCTCCCAAGGTCCTTTCCAGTCCCATGATTCTATGATTAGACACTACTGCATGACAGTTACATGGGAGTACATATATCTAAAGACATTCAGAAACTTCAGTTAATGAAAAATGGAATTGCCCGTCTGTTAAGAAGTGCTTCACAGAGTGAACATAGTACACGTTTGCTCTGTAGCCTGTACTAACTTCCAGTTAATTTCTGTATGGAATTTAAGGTGTTGATTTTCACCTATAAAGCCTTAAATGATTTGCGACCTGAATACTGTAGAGACCACCTCAGTCTTTGTTTGATACTGCTGCATCTGTAATCAGCATAGGCTATCAAGCTAACACTTCTTCAACACTTAGCCATAGCGATCATTCACCATTTGGTCTATTCCTGCTCAACCGCAAAGGTTTGAGGGCCTAAGAATCCAACACCGGAACAGACTTGATGAACCCATGTAATAGAGGGTTTGACTCTGGGTTGCTTCCACCCCTTGTTACAAGCTACCTGGAGAATGGCATTCACTGGAATGTCTTGTGGCATCCTTGCAACATGTCTGAAAAGCGTAAGACACTGCCTGAAGACAATGACACCAGTAGTGTGTAGACCCGAGCAACCATAAAGATCTGCATTACAGATGAAATCATTCCACTTTATGCCCAATATACAACATTGACATTTTGTGTGGAAAGCCTCCAGTTTTGTCCAGTCTGTGTGGCGTAGTGTCCATGTTTTGCAGCTGTACAACTGTATGGGAAGGATACAGCTCAAATAAACTGTGAACTTTGGTCTCATACTAAGATGATGTTGAGTCCATATCTGTTGTAAATGGTCCATGGCAGATGCTGTGATGCAAATCCGATGGAGAACCTCCATGTGAGAAGTGGAGGAGCTGGTACGTATAGAACCAAGACAGCCAAAGCTGGAAACTGATTCAACAGTTTCATTGTTCAAAGAGATTGGAGTCACGGATGGACCTGGTCCTAGATTTTGTAGTTTTGTCTTTGACCATGAAACATGGAGAGCAATCTTAGCTGACTCCTCCTCCATACACTGGAGTGCCTCACAAAACCTGCCAGGGCTCTGTGCTAAAAGAACAACGTCATTAGTGTAGTCAAGGTCTGTGGTCACCAATCTCAATGTCTGTGGACCTGACGGAATGCTGCATTATGAAATCCATTGCCTGACAAAAGAGTGGAGGGCCAAAACACAACCCTAACACCAGATACTGATTTAAAAAGACGTTGACATCGGGTTCCCCAGATGAACATGGGTAGGGGTTCCATTTTGCTGTTCTCTTATCAAATCCAGCAGAGTGGTAGGGATATCTATGCCCTTTAAGGACTTCCATAACACGACATGGTCTACTGAATCAAATGCAGACTTAAGATCAACGTACGCACCATGCAGGGGCTGCCTGAACTCGCGATGTATCTCCGACAACAAGCGAAGAGCCAAAATTGTGTCTAATCTGGACCTGTTCCTCGTAAAGCCTGACTGTTGGGGATGATGCTTCAGATGTAGCAAAGGCTCCAGGCATGCCAGCAAACCATGTGCAAACACCTTCCCTGGAATGGAGAGCAAAGTGTTTGGCCTGTAGCTCTTACATTCACTGCACGGTCCCTTGCCCTTATAGAGTGAGATCACAATACCATCCTTCCAGGTGGTTGGCAGTGTTCCAGTTCTCCACACCAGATGAAAGATGGCCAAAATTGATTCTGCCACAGGATCAATAGCACATTTTTGCAGCTCTGAGGGGATGCCATGAGCACCGGCTGCGCATCCATTTTTCAGTTTAGAGATGGCACACATCACTTCATCCAGTGTTGGTGCATCAGTACAAATGTCTGGATCCAGAACCACAGTGACTGCTAGATCATTCAGCTCTGAACAAGTGGCAGCTGGAGGATGGTTCAGGACACTGTGATAATGTTTCACCCATAACGAGAGAATCCGCTGAGGTTGTGAATGGTGCGGAATGCTGGCTTCAAGTCGCCTCTGGCTAAGCCAAATTCGACATCATCTGCCACTTGGTTATAACATGCCTTGTGATCACTGAGTGCCAGGGTGTTAATTTTTTGCTTCAGCTGATTATGAGTGCGCTTATCACCACACTGATGAGCTACGACCTTCAATTTAATTATCTGGAAGGCCTTCTTTGATAGGCATCGTTGGTGTGCTGGATGCCTATAGCCAGTCATCTGCTCAACAGATTGGTTGAAGGTAGAAATGAACAGGGACCAGGCAACCTCCACATTGTCTGGCAGATTAGCTAGATATGAGAATCTGTTGCTGACATCAACACAGAACCTGTTGTCTAAACCTGGCACACGGAGTGCATCAATGTCAAGCTTATTCATCATCTCAGTGGACTTACCTGCTGGTTGGAATATCAACACCATACGGTGACCACTAGATGGTGATCTGTGTTTGCCGCTCATTACACACCACAATATTCTCTGCAAGAGGTGAGGTGATGCCTATCGCATGTGGTGCAACTCCTTCTGAGTGACGCCATCATGAGAGATCCATGACATTGCCGCTTGAACCATGACCCAAGAATGGAAAGATTCTGGGTGGCACAGAATGTAAGCAAGCGACGAGAGTTATCATTGGGTGTGCCTAAAGCATAATGAGCAATGACCTGTTCAAACCCAGTTTGCAGGGAGCCAGTAAACTGCATTCAGCTAACACTGCCCCAGGTTTAAAGAGAATGTGCTGGAAACATCACATATTCCATGAGGGGCCTTTCATTTGGAAAGTCACTTGACCCTTGACGTGACAAAACTCAGATCTGATGACTTTCAATGCTGCCTGAAAAACTGATTTTGGGTGCTTTTTCTGATGGGTGTGTGTGGGGGGTGGGGTGGGAGAGGCTTAGGAATACATGATGACTACATGAGAGGGGTTATATAGAGTTCAAAATGGAATTTTTCAAAATTTATTTTTGTTCCAAATTTTCATAGAATCATAGACTCATAGAATATCAGGGTTGGAAGGGACCTTAGGAGGTCATCTAGTCCAACCCCCTGCTCAAAGCAGGACCAATCCCCAACTAAATCATCCCAATCAGGGCTTTGTCGAGCCTGACCTTAAAAACCTCAGATGAAGGAGATTCCATCACCTCCCTAGGTAACGCATTCCTGATTTTACAGAGGTGATTTTTACATTTTTTTAAAAATAAAATCCTTCTTTTCAGAACCTGACGAATTGTCTATTGTCGTAAGACCCAGGGGTTTGGGTCTGTGATCGCTTTGTAACCAATTGGTTAGGATATTATTCTCAAGCCTCCCCAGGAAAGGGGGTGTAAGGGTTTGGGGGGATATTTTGAGGGAATAGGAACTCCAAGTGGTCTTTTCCCTGATTCTTAGTTAAATCACTTGGTGGTGGCAGCATACCCTCCAAGGGCAAAGAATTTGTGCCTTGGGGAAGTTTCAACCTAAGCTGGTAGAAATAAGGTTAGGGGGTCTTTCATGCTGGTCCCCACATCTGTACCTTAGAGTTCAGAGTGGGGAGGGAACCCTGCAAGACCACCAGACCAGGGAGATGAGGTTGATGAGTCTTTCTTCCGGCAACTAATGGAAATTACTAGATCGTAGGCCCTGGTTATCATGGGAGACTTCAATCACCCTGATATCTGCTGGGGAGAGCAATAAAGTGGTGCACAGACAATCCAAGAAGTTTTTGGAAAGTGTAGGGGACAATTTCCTGGTGCAAGTGCTGGAGGAGCAGAGCTCTTTTTGACCTGCTGCTCAGAAACTGGGAAGAATTAGTAGGGGAAGCAAAAGTGGAGGGGAACCTGGGAGGTAGTGACCATGAGATGGTCGAGGTCAGGATCCTGACACAAGAAAGAAAGGAGAGCAGCAGAATACAGACCCTGGACTTCAGAAAAGAAGACTTTGACTCCCTCAGGGAACTGATGGGCAGGATCCCCTGGGAGAATAACATGACGGGGAAAGGAGTCCAGGAGAGTTGTCTGTATTTTAAAGAATCCTTATTGAGGTTACAGGAACAAACCATCCCGATGTGTAGAAAGAATAATAAATATGGCAGGAGACCAGCTTGGCTTAACAATGAAATCCTTGCTGATCTTAAACACAAAAAAGAAGCTTACAAGAAGTGGAAGACTGGACAAATGACCAGGGAGGAGTATACAAATATTGCTCAGGCATGCAGGAGTGAAATCAGGAAGGCCAAATCACACTTGGAGTTGCAGCTAGCAAGAGATTTTAAGAGTAACAAGAAGGGTTTCTTCAGGTATGTTAGCAAAAAGAAGAAAGTCAAGGAAAGTGTGGGCCCCTTACTGAATGAGGGAGGCAACCTAGTGACAGAGGATGTGGAAAAAGCTAATGTACTCAATGCTTTTTTTGCCTCTGTCTTCACGAACAAGGTCAGCTCCCAGACTACTGCACTGGGCAGCACAGCATGGGGAGGAGGTGACCAGCCCTCTGTGGAGAAAGAAGTGGTTCGGGACTATTTAGAAAAGCTGGACAAGTCCATGGGGCCAGATGTGCTGAATCCGAGAGTGCTAAAGGAGTTGGCGGATGTGATTACAGAGCCATTGGTCATTATCTTTGAAAACTCATGGCGATCGGGGGAGGTCCTGGATGACTGGAAAAAGGCTAATGTAGTGCCCATCTTTAAAAAAGGGAAGAAGGAGGATCCCGGGAACTACAGGAAAGTCAGCCTCTCCTCAATCCCTGGAAAAATCATGGAGCAGGTTGTCATAAATATAAAGGGAAGGGTAAACCCCCTCGAAAACCCTCCTGGCCAGGGGAAAGCTCCTCTCACCTGTAAAGGGTTAAGAAGCTAAAGGTAACCTCGCTGGCACCTGACCAAAATGACCAATGAGGAGACAAGATACTTTCAAAAGCTGGGAGGAGGGAGAGAAACAAAGGGTCTCTGTCTGTCTATATGCTGTTTCTGCCGGGGATAGACCAGGAATGGAGTCTTAGAACTTTTAGTAAGTAATCTAGCTAGGTATGTGTTAGATTATGATTTCTTTAAATGGCTGAGAAAAGAATTGTCCTGAATAGAATAACTATTTCTGTCTGTGTATCTTTTTTGTAACTTAAGGTTTTGCCTAGAGGGGTTCTCTATGTTTTGAATCTAATTACCCTCTAAGGTATCTACCATCCTGATTTTACAGAGGTGATTTCTATTTACTTCTATTTCTATTAAAAGTCTTCTTGTAAGAAAACTGAATGCTTTTTTCATTGTTCTCAAATCCAAGGGTTTGGGTCTGTGGTCACCTATGCAAATTGGTGAGGCTTTTTATCCAACATTTCCCAGGAAAGGGGGGGAGTGATTGGGAGGAGCAAGTGTTGGGAGGATTGTTCATTGTTCTTAAGATCCAAGGGTCTGGGTCTGTAGTCACCTAGGCAAATTGGTGAGGCTTTTTACCAAACCTTGTCCAGGAAGTGGGGTGCAAGGTTTTGGGAAGTATTTTGGGGGGAAAGACGTTTCCAAACAGCTCTTCCCCAGTAACCAGTATTTGTTTGGTGGTGGTAGCGGCCAATCCAAGGACAAAGGGTGGAATATTTTGTACCTTGGGGAAGTTTTGACCTAAACTGGTAAAGCTAAGCTGAGGAGGTTTTTCATGCAGGTCCCCACATCTGTACTCTAGCGTTCAGAGTGGGGAAGGAACCTTGACACAGGTCCTCAAGGAATCAATTCTGAAGCACTTTGAGGAGAGGAAAGTGATCAGGAAAAAGTCAGCACGGATTCACCAAGGGCAAGTCATACCTGACTAATCTAATTGCCTTCTATGACTAGATAACTGGATCTGTGGATGAGGGGAGAGCAGTAGACGTGTTATTCCTTGACTTTAGCAAAGCTTTTGATACGGTCTCCCACAGTATTCTTGCCAGCAAGTTAAAGAAGTATGGGCTGGATGAATGGACTATAAGGTGGATAGAAAGCTGGCTAAATCATCAGACTCAACGGGTAGTGATAAATGGCTCCATGTCTAGCTGGCAGCCGGTATCAAGTGGAGTGCCCCAAGGGTCGGTCTTCGGGCCGGTTTTGTTCAATATCTTCATTAATGATCTGGAGGATGGCATGGACTGCACCCTCAGCAAGTAAGCAGATGACACTAAACTGGGAGGAGAGGTAGATACGCTGGAGGGTAGGGATCGGATACAGAGGGACCTAGACAAATTAGAGGATTGGGCCAAAAGAAATCTGATGAGGTTCAACAAGGACAAGTGCGGAGTCCTGCACTTAGGAAGGAAGAATCCCATGCACTGCTACAGACTAGGGACCAAGTGACTAGGCAGCAGTTCTTCAGAAGAGAACTTAGGGGTTACAGTGGACAAGAAGCTGTACATGAGTCAACATGTGCCCTTGTTGCCAAGAAGGCTAACAGCATTTTGGGCTGTACAAGTAGGGGCATTGCCAGCAGATCAAGGGTTGTGATTGTTCCCCTCTATTCGACATTGGTGAGGCCTCATCTGGAGTACTGTGTCCAGTTTTGGGCCCCACACAACAAGAAAGATGTGGAAAAATTGGAAAGCGTCCAGCGGAGGGCAACAAAAATTATTAGGGGACTGGAACACATGACTTATGAGGAGAGGCTGAGGGAACTGAGATTATTCAGTCTGCAGAAGAGAAGAATGAGAGGGGATTTGATAGCTGCTTTCAACTACCTGAAAGGGGGTTCCAAAGAGGATGGATCTAGACTGTTTTCAGTGGTAGCAGATGACAGAACAAGGAGTAATGATCTCAAGTTGCAGTGGGAGAGGTTTAGGTTGGATATTAGAAAACCTTTTTCACCAGGAGGGTGGTGAAGCACTGGAATGTGTAACCTAGGGAGGTGGTAGAATTGCCTTCCTTTGAGGTTTTTTAAGGTCAGGCTTGACAAAGCCCTGGCTGGGATGATTTATTTGGGGATTGGTCCTGCTTTGAGCAGGTAGTTGGACTAGATGACCTCCTGAAATCCCTTCCAACCCTAATATTCTATGATCCTATGAAATCCTTGTTGGCCTGATAGGACTTTCTATAACTCACATCAGCACCTGTCCTGAAAACTAAATTGCAGGACCACGTTTCACTTATTTTGGGAGAGTTGCTTGTTTGTTCACATACAGTGCTGCTGTAGCACTTTAGTGAAGATGCTATTACACTTTTGGCTGTAGCATTTCATTGGACTTCCAGTCCATTGAGAATTAATGGAGAAACCACTACCAGCTATTCCTCTGATTGAGCTCTAATTGATTTTTACAGAAGCCTCTGGTGAAACTAGAGTTGACCTTTCATAGCCTCTTTTTTATGACTTTTTCTTATCCTGTCTTTCTTTAAATTAAGGTTGGGTGTTGAGCTTCCTGTACTGGCCCCTCTGCTACTAGGGGCACACTTATTGAATCCAGAGAAAAAGATAGGTAGTATCAACTGTGACAGATACTGCAACCCCATGCAGTATGTTTGAAGTCCATTGTATTACATTTATATATAGTTCATGTTTAATTGTGTTCTACTGTGGGGGGGGGGAGCGTTAAGAGGGAGTTACTGTCACAGCTATCAGAACTAAAAAGAGTGTGGCAATATATATTTTAAATATTTTGGGCCAGATTCTCAGCTGATGTAAATTGAGTTCAATGGAACTGTGACAGTTTACACCAGCTGAGGATCAGCTCCATTGGTGGTGACCTATACAACATCAGAATAGCCAAGTGCCAAATTATAGTTTAGTAATGATTCATTAAAAATGACACTTATTTAGTGGGGAAAATCCTGTTTTAATGTTTTTCTGAGGTATCATAGTAAGCAACTTTTCAAGAAAGAATTCAAACTCTTTATTCCTTTCCCTTGTGGGAGGAACATAATTTCTGATTGCATTAGTTTAATCTCTCTCACAAAACTGATTCAGCTCATCTGTCATTTTCAACCATACCTGAAACTATTTTAAATATTATTTGTCAGTTGAGAGGACTTGAAATGCAAGCTGTCAAGAGTAGTTTTCAAAAAAGTGTTTCTCCAACTTAGCATAGTCTTGTGTGCCTGGTCAGCATTTTTGCAATTTCATGTTCCCAACATGTATTTCCCATTTAACACCCATGAGGTTATTATTTACATCTTACTAATTAGTATTTTACTTAATAATATATTAGCTAAATTCCTTCTTGCAAAATTAAGGTTTCTTGGAGCTGCTGTTTCACAAACACTAATAAGTAATTAATTACAGTAGCAGGTGTAAGGAGGACTATAAAAATAGGTCTTTTTAGTGGTCTGATTATACATAATTTCAAATATTTTTTTTTTTTTGGTTTTTGATACTTATCTACCTTTGTAATTTCTATCTGAGCTATAAAGTGCATTTCAGTAATGAATATTGATAATGTGTAGTAGTTTTACAAATGTGCATGAGTAAGCAATGGTAATAGCTGCAATATGTTTACAGTTAAATTATCTGAGGTAAGTGCAAGTGGCAAGAAATAATTTAAAAAAACTTGAAAAAGAATAAAGCAGTATAATTTTATTAAGTGCTTAACAACCAGTTCATTAGTAAAATAAAATAAAAAAATTAAACATGCCTCAAATAGATTGAGTCAGAGTCCATCAAGATAACCCTGGGAATTCTCCCAGGACAAACTCTTCACACAGCTGGGCCTGATCTTAGGATATGACCTCAGGCCCATATCATATGTATCTCAACCCTGACCATCACCTGACCGAAGCAGTTGTATCACTGTTTTTTCTCTCTCTCCTCTCTGGCAGTTGAGACAACAGTTTTGGTTCACTCATGAAGATTCATGTACCCAGACTGTTCAGAATGCAATAGTGAAGAAAGCTGTATAGTAGTAGCACAAGTTTGTTGTTGAGCTAGTTAGACACTGCAGATACCAGCTCACCACAATGATTAATGACCTACTTCCTAAATGCCCTCTCTCCCACTTTCTCCCTGTAACATTTTGGTTCACTGATGAACTATATTAACTAAGGCATGAAATAGGAGATTGTGCGGGCACAGAGTGCCTGAGGCAAGCAAGAGCAGGGGTTCGTTGCCCGGTATGCATCACCCAATAATCACAACGGGGTGGAGAAGTAGAAAAGTTTATTTGGAATTCCAAAGAAAGGTACAGGGAGAGAAATCTCAAATCCTGCACACCAGAGCAGGTCATTACACACACTTTTATATTCTTTAATGCTACTGCACTACACATAAGCCAATCAAAGCTTTGCACATATACTTTGCCTTCCTTATATGGGTTACAACAATGTTTATTTCCTGCAACCTCTAACAAGCATTCCTAGCAACTTAAACAACCAGCACATCCCGCCTGGCCTTGAAGCTGCCTCCTCCTGTTATCTTAACTTGGCGTCAGCAAACCCTACACTATGGAACATTATCTGCGGCTGCAACATTATTTAAAAAGCAAAAGAGTGTATTCAGGCCAGCCAGGCCTGAGTTCCATTAAGGGGGGTTTGAAAAGAAGCCCCTGGGCCTAGAGCAGGGAGGCTTCCTCGACCCTCATGGTCTTCCATCCCCTTGACTTAACTAGTGGCCATGCCCTGGGGCCCCAACAAGATGAATACAGGAATGGCTTCTACCATTTCAGCTACTTAGAAGACTGAATTCTTTCCTCTCAGCTGCAGATTTAGCAATAGAAATGCATGCTATATCCCATACACCAATGTAGGGTAACTGGGTTAACTGTGAAGGCCACATAGGAACCAAGCTGGTGTACTAGGTATGACAGATGGACCAATGAGAGCACACCACATCAATGCTCCTTTCCTCAAGCTGGATTCTTATCAGATTCCAGATCCCTCCACAGACTAGGGCTTTCTATCTTGGGGAAAACTTGTGGCATGGATCCACAGGTATGCTTTGCCTCTGACCTTCATATAGTCTTTCTGGGAGGGTATCCCTTTTATTGACAGGCACTAGGCTTTTTTTCCCCCCAGGATGAGCCATTATCCCAATGCTGGGTTACTAGCTTAAACATCCTTGTGTCTCACCATGGCTCTTCCAGTAAGTCCAAAAGAATATGAATTCCTGTAAGAGACTTATCATAGAATCATAGAAGATTAGGGTTGGAAGACATCTCAGGAGGTCGTCTAGTCCAACCCCCTGCTCAAAGCAGGACCAACCCCAACTAAATCATCCCAGCCAGGGCTCTATCAAGCCAAGCCTTAAAAACTTCTAAGGATGGAGATTCCACCATCTCCTTAGGTAACCCATTCCAGTGTTTCACCACCCTCCTAGTAAAACAGTTTTTCCTAACATCCAACCTAGACCTCCCCCACTGCAATTTGAGGCCATTGCTTCTTGTTCTGTCATCTGCCGTCACTGAGAACAGCCGAGCTCCATCCTCTTTAGAACCCCCGCTTCAGGTAGTTTAAGGCTGCTATCAAATCCCCCCTCACTCTTCTCTTCTGCAGACTAAACAAGCCCAGTTCCCTCAGTCTCTCCTCATAAGTCATGTGCCCCAGCCCCCGATAATTTTTGTTGCCCTCCGCTGGACTTTGTCCAATATGTCCAGATCCTTTCTGTAGTGGGGGACCCAAAACTGGATGTGATACTCTAGATGTGGCCTCACTGATGCCAAATAGAGGGGAATAATCACTTCGCTCGATCTGGAAATGCTCCTACTAATGCAGCCCAATATGCCGTTAGCCTTCTTGGAAACAGGGGCATACTCCTGACTCATATCCAGCTTCTCATCCATTGTAATCCCCAGGTCCTTTTCTGCAGAACTGCTGCTTAGCCAGCCGGTCACCAGCCTGTAGAAGTGCATGGGATTCTTTTGTCCTAAGTGCAGGACTCTGCACTTTTCCTTGTTGAACCTCATCAGATTTCTTTTGGTCCAATCCTCCAATTTGTCACCCCTTTGAAAGAGATGCAATCAGCAGATGTTTTGAAGAGACACAGGGAAGCCTTTTCCACATAAAACAGCTTGTATTACTCAACGGGGATACAGTATTTAATGGTCCTTTTTTCAGAATGGTAAAGTATACCCTACACATCTCTCACTTATCTTGTTAATGTCTGCTTTTCTGTCCCTTATTTGCCTGGCCTGGAAGGCAGATTCCATGTTTCAAACCAAAACCTCCTTGCCTTGCCCAACCGTCCTAAATCCCAACTCTCTGTGCACTGGGCAACATAGAATTCACATAAGTCTGCTGAGCTCACACCTCAGTTCTTTGTTTTCAAGTTTCAGTTAAGCGAGGTCCACAGGTTTTGCTCCCCTTGGTGGGCAGTTAACGCCTGGTTGTTGGTCTTCCATTGCATCTCCAAGGCAATTCTGCTCATATGTTGCGTGTCCTTGAAAGTTCATTCATACTAACTCAGATCTGCCCACTGCCTATGTGACTCTTAGCCAGGTCCTTTTCCCAAGAAAGAAATTAGCCACTTCCCACCCAGTGGGTAACAATACAAAGTGAGTGGGGAAACTGAGTCACATTTTTCATAACAATATTACAGAGATTTCTCATATTCTCCACAACTCAGCATGAGAGTTGAGGTACTCATGGGTAGTTACAGCTGGTGAAGACCAGGGTGAAACTCTTGGGTGTAGGCCAGGAAGTCTTATTGGAGTGTTCTCATCAGCTACAGGGCTCTCTGTCTCTGGAGATCAGGATGATCCAGAGTCCTGATACCTGATGATCCATCTCCTAACAGAAACTTTCTCCCAACAATGGTGGTTGTAGACTAACCTGGTTGTGTTTCTCAAAATGACAACTGAAGAAAACTCAGATTAGAAGTCCACAGCACAACAAAGGGTACTAGAGAGGGAGATACTTTGTGACAGGAATTGTGGCAATTGCTTAGTGGTACAATGCTTAGAAAATTCGTTGATTGACACCTTTTCTAAATACATAGATAAATGCCTATTTTAAAAAAAAATGTAAATAAATGCTTCCATTTCATTGAAAAGGTAGACGGTATTTTACTACCAGCCTTTCTGTATTGGATGAGGAAGGAGAACCCTAGTAGATGGTGAACATATATGCATACGATGATTCTTCTCTACAGAAGATATTGGGTAGGCTAAATTGACAAATGCTGCTGCCATTGCCATTAGTGATACCAAATTAAATTCAGTGCACCACTAAATGAAAATAAATGTTATATTTTTCAATTACTGTACTTGAAGCACTAAGGCCGAGATGCACAGCAATGACTTACTCTGCACCTTTTACTATTTCAGTACACCTCTGTCCTTCAGGACAAGCAAACAAACTGTATTTTTTGTTTAACTGTAAACTCTGCCCAGTTTGATTCTGTATGAACAAAAAAAAAATCTATTCAACCAGAAGGGACAAAGAAAGCCACTGAGAAATGATGTAAATAGATTCTTCCAAGAGATTTTTAAAAAGTTACATAAGGAGAAGGCATTTGAATACATTAGACACACTCAGTGCTTGTTTTTATCGTGTATTCTCCAAGAGTACTACATTTCATTAGAAATTTGACATGATTTAAAATTAAATTAGAAACAAAATGAATTATATTTTGCAAGTTCCTGATAGGGGGTAAATCAGATTAATTTTTTTCTAAATCAGCACTATATATAAATATATGAATGCTTGCAATAACTACCATTACTAGAGCTGGCTGGGAAATGGTTGGATGGGAGTTTGGGTCGAAGGTTGTGAACTTTTCAGCCCATTTCCCTCTCACTTTTCATTTTCATTTCCAACGAGCTCTAATTCCTACCAGCATCAGACTCTTGTACTAGTCAGTGATAAGCTGAAACAACCCACTGGGCTCTAAGCTTGTGTGTGGGTTGGGTGTTCATACTGGAAAAATGATTATCTGGAATTATAGCAAGGTTTGTTTAATTAGAATCCACTACTGCTAAAGCATGATAAAAGGTACTGAAAGACAAACAGGAGAAGATGAGATAACAGGAAGAGAAAAAAGTCTTAGCTGTTCTGGCGATCACTCTCTTAGCTGCATTTTCACATTTATTCTAACTTGGAAGCATAGATCAACAGTAGTCTCTCACCTTTTCACCATTGATTATATGACTGTGTGGGGTGAACAGTTATGAAAAAGTTGTGTATTCAAAGCATTACTTTCTTATGTATGACACATGTTATTGTATTATGGTGTGAGGGAAGTTTCCTTTTTTCCCTGTATGTTTCCCTATTAGGTTTTCTCTCTTCGTTGTGGAGGAAATGATTCTGATAAGCAACTACCCTGAAAGAAGATTTAGACTCAGAAGGCAGAGTAAAGCAGATTAAACAGCATGGATCTTGTATTTTGATCAAGATTGCCATGCTAATACAAATGCAAAATTCCTACAGTATGATGATGCTTGTGCAGAGATAGTATGATATAAATTGCATTATTTTCAAATAATCAATGGGAAGAGGAAAACATCTTGAATGATTATCTGATATCCATGTCTGTAACTGTAGTTGCCAGACATTCCAGCTTATAAAGGAATAGCTCACCCCTCTTCTCTTGGGATATATTCATTTTCTTTCCTGCCACACAATTGCTGCAGTAAGCAACATTTCTCTTTAAAAAGAAAATTGTGGTCGGGGGAGAGGGAGAGAGAGGCCAGATAATAATCATCAGCCTTATGGTGCATTGGTGTTTTTTCTCTAGCAGCATGGAAAACTAAGGGAAATTTCTTTAGTCGGTGGATCAATCCATGACAAAGTGGTCCAGATACTTGTCTGGCATAAAATAATATTTTTATCAATAATGGGAGACGTGTGGTTTGATGTACAGAAATAAAAAGGTGACATGGATCTTTTCACCTGTTTGGCACTGGATGAAATCCAGATCAGAAGTGTCTCTCCCAAAATCAACACCCTCTGATGCTATTTAGTTGGTAGTCCCCTGCACACAGACTTTTCTCCATTTTTAAACAATGTACACATTTGTTGCCAGCCTCCAGGAAGGATTGACCCATTCCCCCAAGATCCACAGATTAAAGGACCATCCATGTGTGGAGCACATCTCTCCTTCACAGAAGGTGCATGGGGATCAACCCACCCTTTTTCATGCTAGGTGTCCTTCCCAGGATTACACGAGAGCTCTCTGAAAAGCAGATATCTGTGCATGAGAGGTGACAGGGGAATGATGGCCTCAAGCTTTAGTGGCCTTATATGACAAGTTGGTTCATTTTTAAAGCTTTTTTGTAATACTGCTAATTGTTAATTTGATCAAAGGAGGGATCAAATGAAATAGAAAGAAACCCTATTTTAAATTTTTAAAACACCTTGAATTTCATTTAGTGAGAGTGGCAAGAAGTATATGTACACAGACAACAATAAAAACCTAGGCTAAGAAAAGTTACTGCATTATCCCACAGCTTCACTGCTGGCTCATTCATTCACTCTATTGATCTTTCATCTTTAGAGAAAGCAAGAAGTGCGGCCATTAGTTGCAGCCACTTGGGGTCAGACTTTTCACCTGTCATGAAGAGTTAATACCACATCGCTTAAAAGATTAGCTAACTTACCTTCTTTCCTATATTGTTATATATTACATCAGTCATTAACTCTGTATTGTTAAAGATCACAAAAATCAGGAAATTTTAAATAAGGTTCCAGTTGCAACAGTAACTTGGCCGCCTTGCAAAGCCCCATGTGTTTTATTGTGAAGAACTTACAAAATTAAATAGAAATATATTAAGCTCCACCTATAACTAGAAAAGACAAATTACACAATGATGTGTCAGTACAACACAGCAGAGTTAACATTGTTATTGGAATCTTTACAGCTAATTGTGCTTACATTTGTGAAGTCTGTAGTAATGTGATTTTTGTGTTTAACTTTGTTTTTTTTTCCAGCTGGTTGTTTTCAAGAGGAAAAAAAATGTCTTGCTTATTAATCTCAGCATTTGAATGGCTTCCGTTAAAACTCTCAATATGAAATATAATAATAAAAAGTAGCTCCATATGCTACACCTGGCCTTGAACCAATCTACAAATTTTTGTTTAAAAATAATATTTTCCTATATTAACAAATATTTTTCTTCTATCTGTTGTTGGGTGAGAGACCCAAATAGGAAAACTGACCATACAGAAGAAACAGTGAAAATTATCCAGCCTAAACAAGCTGGGAAAATAAGGGAACTTTATATTTCTAATCTGTTTCAGTTATAGTAATTGTGACAGGTGTTCCCGGGATGCAATCTGGAACTGAGGTGCAATCAGGCTGAGCCCTCTGTTTTACCAGTCTAAGTTTCCTCTCCCACTGTGTCAATGTGACAAGCGGCAAAGCCCTCCGAACTTACCCTCACACAAACATCCATAGGCAGGGGCCACACCCAGCTGTGTTCATGAGTGCTCTGGCCAGCCACTGCAAACAATAGAGAGCCTCCAGCCAAAATACCCCCAGCTCCCAGCCTTGCGCACTTGAACTATACTGTCCTGCCCTGGTCAAAAGCCTGACCAGTATATGACTTATTACCCAGTCTGCCCCTCCCTCGATGTGGAGAGGACAATGCACAAGTCTTTGTAAACTGAGCTGAAATTTTTTCCCAAGCATTTCACTCAAACCACACTTTTCTTTGGTAAAATAAAGATAGATTTAACTACAGAAAGATAGATTGTAAGTGATTATAACTAATAGTGTACAGATCAAAGTAGATTACCTAACAAACAAAAATGCAATCTAAATTCTTTAAACTGGATAGGATTTGAATCAAGCAGTGTCTCACCCTGTTAGATAGTAGAAACAGTTCACAAAGTTTCCATACACACGCAGGCTTCCTTCCTACCCTCCTGGGACCAGCACTTCCCCAGTTCAGTCTTTGCTCCTGAGGTGTTTCCAGGTGTTCTGTTGTGTGGGGAGTGAGGCCCCTTGATGATATCACTCCCCCACTTTTATAGCTTCTTCCATCTTTTGGAAAGATCTTTTGCTGTTATCTGAGTCAAACAGTCACCATTGTGTAGTGCTATTTCTGAGAGGTTTCTATTGTACCCAGTTCCTGGGGTAATCCTTATGAGCGTGTATATTTCCCTCAATTGGTCATTAACGCTGTTTGACCTATTCATTGTTGTACCTGAAAAGCTGGTTATGGGTGTTTTTAACTTCACAACATATTTCAGTAACAGACACATAGTAAAACTTCATGACTCCAGATACAATGATAGCATATACAATTCAACAGGATATTAATATTCAACAGCTTAAGACTTAAAATGAAACCTTACAAGGCATACTTTGTACAAAACATATAATTATATTATGTGACAAAGCTCTGTCCTTGCCTCCCTGGGTCCCGCATTTCCTGGCAGATTTCACTAGCCTCAGAGGCTCACTGTGACCCTCCACATAACCCTTCTTTCTCTAGGGACAAGGGTCACAGTCTACTGAGCCATTTTCATCATAAGCCAGCAAGGGAGGTGAGGAGAAGTTATCCTTCCTTGCACAGTCTCTGTTGTCTCCCAGTCTCAGTGATTAAACAGGGGGCAAAGGTGAGGGGGGGGGGAGCGCGGGCCCACCCTGTACTCCGGGCTCCAGCCCAGGGACTCTAATAGTATCAGCTATGGTAGCTGACCTTTTAGAAACATGACATGTACAATTCCCTGGGCTACTTCCCCCACAGCAGCCCTCACTTCCTCAAGCTCCACTTCACCCTTACCTCAGGGCCTCCCTCCTTGAGCCTGATATGGTGTGTACTACTCAGCCTCTCCAACAGCACAACTTCCTCCCACAGCTCCTGACATGCACCCCCACCAGACTGGCTGGGAGGCTTTTAACTAGTTTCAGCCAGCCCCTGATTGGCTTCAGATGTCCCAATCAACCTAGCATTCTCCCTGCCTTCTGGAAAGTTCTTAATTGGCCCCAGGTGTCTTAATTGACCTGGAGCAGCTTCCATTTCACTTAACCTGGTACCAGGGATTTGTTTAGCCTGGAACTAATATATCTATCTCCCACTACTTTTCTATAGCCATCTGGCCTTGCCCCGTCACAATTACCATAGTGAATATGGGATGCATAGTGAATTTTGGAGCACAGAGTGTCACAGTAATCTTAGGAGTTTATTTATAACAACAGTAGGTACATAATTTTCAGAAGGAATTGAGACTTTTAATGGCAACTAACCTTTTAAGCTCTTAAATTCAGTCTGCATTCAGGTGAATTCAATGGGTAAAGGTTAGTTCCCTCCTTTGCTATTGTCTGTGTTTATTTTTCCTTGCATTAACAGGGAAGGAAACTAGTGTACCTATTTACTTTCAGTTGGCTGTATATTCACAACAGGAAAGGACAGAATAGTGTTTGAAGCCTTAGAATGTTCAGAAGGTACCACAAATTCAGATGAGAAACTACAATTTCAGGATCTTCAGATTTCTATACCCACAGTTTCCTCCTATTCTTGATGTTACATTTTTGTTTTGTTTTGAGGATCCTGATGCAAGTTTGAAGCATTTAAATTGTCCCTCCCACAAATTGTGCCAGCAGCAACCTAAGAATGGAAGTTCGAGTGCATGCTTAACTGCTGGGACTGGATTTAAAGTCCACTGAAGTCAAAGGAAAGACTCCCATTGACTTCAGAGGGCTGTAGATCAGGCACAACAGTTAGGCCACATGGGGGAAATGAAAGGGATACAGGACTTCATTAGCATGTGCTAAACATATTAATAGATTCTACTGATCATGCATAGAAACTATTTTAAATGGTTAGAACTCTTATAGTGTGTGTTTAGAGGGGAAGGAAGCAACAGGGGAATGGAGCTAGGGGTAGTTTCACTCTATCTCTTACACCTGTAATCTTGATTAAAGGACTTCAGGTGTCAGAGAATACATCACATCCCTAGCTACGCTGTTCCAATAGTTAATTATCCTCATTGTTTAAAAATTGCACCTTATTTTTAGCTTCAGCTTTAAACCATTGCATCTTATTATGACTTTGCTAAATTACAGAGACTTCTACTATCAGAAATCCTCTCTCCATGTATGTGCTTATGAAGACACCTCTTAACCTTCTGTTGGATAAATTAAAGAGACTGAGCTTCTTACATCTGTAGTTCTTGTTTTTCAGAGTAGTATAAAGTGTCACACACAGACAGTGTGATTCAGTGGTCAGAACGGGAATCTTGCTTACTGGTCAGAGCAGAATCAGAAGGTAGAACTGGATATACAGTCAGGAGGCAAGCCAAGGGTTGGAATCAGGAGTCAGGAGCCACAACAGAACTAAAGGACAGAGCCAGAGTCATGGTCAGGAGGCAAGCCAATGGTTGGAGTCAAGAGTCAACAAATCCAAAGAACAATGCTGGAATTATAGTTGGGGACAAGCCAGTGGTCAGAACCAGGAGACAGGAATCAGGCATACAGAGGCAGATGGGGATTAGAACTGGAGTGGAGCAGGCAAGGGGTGGATGAAGGGATGGAAAGGAAGCAAAAAGCTAGTCTAGCACAGCTGCAGGCGTCGAATGCATTGAGTAGCCACTGTGCTGTTATTGCTATTAAATGTTGGCTCTTCTGACCAAACAAGGAATACTGTCACTTAGTGCAGGTTTATTGGGTCCAGCTGAGCTCACTGGGTTGATAGGCAACTGATTCCAGAGGCAGCTGAATTCCTGAAAGTACCCCATACATAAGGGGTCCTGCTAGGGGCCCGTGGCCCTGGCTTGTCAGGGTACCTTTGGTGAAATTGCCACAGGAGATGGGGACTGTAAACATTTTCTTCAGTTTCCCAGGACCTCTCTTCTGTCCCATACTCCTTCCAGTCTATCAGATATTGGAGCTTTCCCCCTGACACATCAAGAGTCAAGGATCTGATGGATTTCATATTCTTCCTTCCTGTGGACAATTACTGAGTGTGGAGGTAGGGAAGAGGTTAATGATGAATGGTTTGAGGAGGGAAACATGAAAGAAGGGGTGAATCTAGAGGGATTCTAGGAGTTAAAGTTTGAAGGCCACTGGGTTTATTTGTTCAATAGTCCAAAAAGGACCCAGGTATGGGTGGTCAAGCTTGGGTTAAAGATGGTGTGGTCTCAGGTATTGAGTTGAGAGCCAAACCTTATTACCTACTGCAAGGTTAGGGGCAGCTTGTTGTTTTCAATTGGCATAGCACTTATGTGTTTGCTGGGGGTCGTGGACCGTATCCGCAGCTACCAGGATAACAGAATCTTCAGGTAGGTCTGGGTGGAATCAGGGCAAAATCCAAAGTTTGTGAAGAATTATATCTGTTGGGTTGAAGCCTGGGTCAAGTTGTTGTACAGGAACTTAGCTAAACATAGCGGTAGAAACCAATCATCCTCATGAAAATTCAAGAAACAGCAGAGGTATTACTCCAGGGTCTCAATGACTGTCTGGTCACCTGTCTGCAGATGATACGCTTGAATTGATGGGCTTGGTGCTGAAAAGGCAGATAAATTTCTGCTAGAACCCAAAAACAAATAGGGGCCTCAATCCAAAATGATGCATGTCACCATTCTGTGTATCTAAAGACATGCTGCAGGAAGGCTTGCATGGTTTCATGGGCAGATGGAATAGTACAGCAGGGAATAAAATGGGCCAACTTCGTCAGGAGGTCCACTATCGTCATGATAATTGAGTGCCCTTGGAAACACAGTATCTCAACAATAGAGTCAATTAAGAAGGTCGGCCAAGAACATAGAGATGTGAGGAGGGGCTGAAGGAGGCGCACAGGCTTGGCTCACAGTTTCTTTTTATGGGCATATAGGGCACATGACTTAACATAATTTATAACAATAAATGCACAGGGTTGGGCACCAGAAGTACCTAGTTATCAAGGTCTTGGTTTTAAATTGACTGAAATGTCTCACATGGATGAGTCGTGACACAACTTTCATACCTGAAGCCAGTAGCTGCCCTCAGGAGTGTAGAGACAATCCTTGCAATAAAGGAGAGTTTGTTGTAAGTGAAACTTTGAATCTAGGGAAGTCCTGGTGGTTCTTAATTTGGAAGATTGGGGCCGCAAATGTGTCACTTGGAAGCAAGGAATAGGTAGTTGTCAACAGGTGACCAGTGAAGGTGTCACAGGAAAAGTGGGAAGGTTTAAGGACAGTGAGCTTCCTGCTCTATTGGACAGTACTTGGCCTTGTGCGACAAGGCATCTACCTTCCTGTTCTTAGTCCCTGGATGGTATGTAACTGTGAATTTGAATCAGGAGAGGAAAAGGGCTCAATGACTGTGACATTGGCTGAGTCATCATTGTCTGTAGATGCTTGTAAGTTTCTCCAGGCAGGGGCAGGAGCCTCCTTAAGAAGGTGCCTACATTCCTTAAATGCAACCCAAAAGGCCTGGAGTTCTTTATTCTACGTCAGTGTTTCTCTCACGAGGAGTCAGTTGCTTAGAGAAAAAAGCTCAGGGATGAAGCAACTGGTGAGGGCCAGTAAATTGTGAGAGGACCGCACCTATTGCAAAGTCTGAAGCATCGGTCTCATCTATTAAGGCCTTTGTGGGGTCTGGCTCAGTCAAAATAGGGGAAGAAATAAATGCCTTTTCCAAGTGGTTGACAGCCACCCACATATCAGTGGATAGTGTGAGCTTAGCCCTTTTTGAGGAGGGATGTTATAGGATACCAGGTTAGAGAATCCTTGGATGAATCACTGGTAAAAAAATTTTGAACCCAAGGAACAGCTGCACCCCATTGATTGGGCCCAGCCAAGTTCATTAGGTTGCTAGGCAACTGGCCCAGAAGCAACTGAGTTCCTGACACAGAGGTTGCTACTAGAGCTGTGTGAATAAGATTTCTTAATTCGTGGGCAATTCCAAGAAATAAAAGAAAAAAAATTAACAATAATATTTTGGGGTCAAACCAATTTTTTTTTAAGTTTTCAGTGAAATGAAAAGTAAAGAAACCAATGTGGGTCAAACAAAACATTTCATTTTGATTTTGAGTGATTTTTATTATTATTTTTAAATAAAATTTAAGGGAATTTCTAAAGAAAAATAGTTTTCAACTGAAAAATCAAAACATTTCACTCTGAAAAATGCTGAAGAAAAATAGTTTTACTTTTTTAGTCCACTTCCCCCCCTCCCCTCTTTCTCTCTCTCTCTCTTTCTCTTCCCTCCTCCCCCAACAAACAAAAAAGCAGTTCACCCAATCTGCATTATTTTGCTCGGAAAAAAATTTCAGTTGAAAAACTAGACCCAGCTTTAGTTGCTATCAATTGCATACCCTAGGAGCAACTTTCTGGTAAGGACGTGTGGGAGTATCTAACTGGCTTGGAGTTTTTATATTGCCACCCATGACTGTAGCTGAAGTACCTTCCACATAAATCTAATAGCAACAGCAAAGTCCCAACTGGTCTTCATGGATTCTCTGGCTCTTTTCATGATCAAAATTCGGCTTGGAGTAGTGTTTTTTATGGTTTTGTTTTTGTTTTGTTTTTTAGATATAAACTATTTTAGATTGATATTTTGATTTGAATAGATGGATCCTGGGATCTACTTCTCTTATTGCTGCTCAGTGGAGTTAGTTGGCCATGGGGGATGGAGGCAAAGGGGAGCACGACACACTTTTTAAAGATGGGTAGCAAATTACAATTCTCTCCCCCCCACCCCCGCCCCTTCCTAATCCTTAGTGTAACTGGGAAGCTCAAGAGAGGTTGTTTCCCAGTGAGCCTGCAGTGTAGCATTATCTCTGCAAAGTCTACCAGCACAGGACTGTGTGCTAAATGCTTGAACTCAACATGATTGTTTTTACAGTCTTCTACCTTGTATAATAAGTTATTACTTAGAGGAACCCAGCACTACAGGGCTCCTTCCATAAAATTGTTTGATAGTAATTTTTAAAAAAATATATCTAAACCAGTCATTTTCAAACACCATCAGTGCTGTTTCACACCACTTGTGATTTCATTAGCAAACCAGCTGGAAATCTATGCATTAAAACCAGGTTTATATCATCATGGAGTCCTTTACCTATCTAAGTGGATTTGTCTGTTATATCCTGAGGGGAAAAAATGTGGCAAAGAGTATACTAAAGAGAGACAAATGAATGTAATGTGGCCAGTTTGCTACACAGTTAAAAGACATTAGTAAGAATAGCAGGCTGCAATTTGTAGCTAGGAATTGTAACACAGATGGACACATTGTTAATGAAGCCTCAGTAGAATCTATATTAATGAAACAGTACTTTGTCTGTGCTTCCCTCTACTGCTAGAGGAAAAGATGATAGGAAAGAACATTAGTGTTTACCTAAAAAGGACATATGTCAAAATGTGTTAACAAATATTGCTCAGTGTTACAGTATTTTTTGTTTTGAAAGGTAAAATCATTAATACTTCCCCCCACACACTGTTTTCTCCCCCCCCCCCAAGTGTCAGTCCTGAAGCTCTAAGCACTTGTATAGTTATTAGGTATAACAGATATACAAATATATATACAAACTTTCCCATTCGAATCATTCACATCTTCCAAATATTTTGCTCAGGCATGAGCAAAAATATTGCTCAGGCATGCAGGAGTGAAATCAGGAAGACCAAATCACACTTGGGTCATGTCTGCACTATGAAAGAACTCTGATTTTACAGAAGTTGATTTTTGGGAACAGATTGTACAAAGTCGAGTGCACGTGTCCACACTAAGCACATTAATTCGGCTGTGTGCGTCCACAGTACGACATTCTGAGCGGTGCACTGTGGGTAGCTCTCCCACAGTTACTGCAGTCCCCACTGCCCATTGGAATTCTGGGCTGAGCTCCCAATGCCTGATGGGGCCAAAAATTTGTCCCGGGTGGTTATAGGTAAAGGTCGTCAGTCAACCCTCCCTCCCTCCCTCTGTGAAAGCAAAAGTAGACAATCATTTTGCACCCCTTTCCCTGGATTGCCCAAGCAGATGCCATAGCATGGCAAGCATGGAGCCCATTCAGCTCACCACAGCAGTTATGATCATTGTAAACATCTCACTCATTATCGTGCAGTTTATGCAGAACCAGCACCTGAAAAACCAGGCGAGGATGCGATGGCAGCGCGGGGAGGAGAACATGAAAACAGATTTCTCTAAAACCGCGGTCCCCAGCAATTTGGAGATCATGGTGTTACAGGGGCAGGCTCATGCTGTGGAATGCCGATTCTGGGCCCAGGAGACAAGCACAGAGTGGTGGGACCGTATAGTGTTGCAGCTCTGGGATGATTCCCAGTGGCTGCGGAATGTTCACATGCATAACAGCACTTTCATGGAACTTTGTGACTTGCTTTCCCCTGCCCTGAAGTGCAAGAATATCAAGATGAGAGCAGTCCTCACAGTTCACAAGCGAGTGGCAATAGCCCTGTGGAAGCTTGCAGTGCCAGACAGCTACCGGTCAGTCGGGAATCAATTTGGAGTGGGCAAATCTACTGTGGGGGTTACTGTGATGCAAGTAGCCAACACAATCATTGAGCCATTGCTATCAAAGGTAGTGACTCTGGCAAATGTGCAGGTCATACTAGATGGCTTTTCTGCAATGGGATTCCCTAACTATGGTGGGGCTATAGACTGAACACATATCCTATCTTGGGACCAGACCACCAGGGCAGCCAGTACAAATGGAAAGGGGTACTTTTCAATGGTGCTGCAAGCACTGGTGGATCATAAGGGATGTTTCACCAACGTCAACTTGGGATGGCTGGGAAAGGTTCATGATGCTCATGTCTTCAGGAACTCTGGTCTGTTTCAATGGCTGCAGGAAGGGATTTACTTCCCAGACCAGAAAATAACTGTTGGGGATGTTGAAATGCCTATAGTTATCCTTGGGGACCCAGCCTACCCCTTAATGCCCTGGCTCATGAAGCTGTACAAAGGCACCCTGGACAGTAGTAAGGAGCTGTTCAACTATTGGCTGAGCAAGTGCAGAATGGTGGTAGAGTGTGCATTTGGATGTTTAAAGGGTCGCTGGTGCAGTTTACTGACTCGCTCAGACCTCAGCGAAACCAATATTCCCATTTTTATTGCTGCTTGCTGTGTGCTTCACAATCTCTGTGAGAGTAAGGGGGAGACATTTATGGTGGGGTGGGAGGTTGAGGCAAATCGTCTGGCTGCTGAATATGTGCAGCCACACACCAGGGTGGTTAGAAGAGCTCAGCAGGAAGTGGTTAGCATCAGAGAAGCTTTGAAAACCAGTTTCATGATTGGCCAGGGTACTGTGACACTTCTGTTTGTTTCTCCTTGATGAAAACCTGCCCCCTTGGTTGCCTCTAAATTCCCTGTAAACCTCCCACCCTGCCCCCTTCGATCACAACTTGCTTGCAAAGGAAATACAGTCACTATCATTTAAAAAACGTGTATTCTTTATTAATTGATTATAGAAATAGGGAGATAACTCACAAGATTGCCCGGGTGGGGTGTGGGAGGAGGGTAGGAGGGAAGGAAAAGGCCACTTTAAAACTTCTTGAATGACAGCCTTCTGTTTGTTGGGCTGTCCACTGGGGTGGAGTGGTTGGGTACCCGGAGTCTCCGCCCCCTCCCCGTTCTTGGGCATCTGGGTGAGCAGGCTATGGAACTTGGAGAGGAGGGAGGGCAGTTAAACAGGGGCTGCAACAGCAGTCTGTGATCCTGCTGCTGTTCATGAACCTCCACCAGATGCCAGAGCATGTCTGTTTGATCCTGCAGCCCCAGAGTTGCCTCATGCCTCCTCTGATCTTCCTGCCACCTCCTCTCCTCACGTTCATCGGCCACTTTCCTGTACTCCTCTATTGTGTCCCTCCACCCATTCTGCTGAGCTCTGTCAATCCTGGATGACTGCATGAGCTCAGAGAAGATTTTCATTACGCGTGCGTTTTTTTCTCCTCCTTATCTGAGATAGCCTTTGGGATGGAGAAGGGAGGCTTGAAACATTTGCAGCTGCTGGAGGGAAAAAAGGGAGTGAAGTATTTAAAAAGATACATTTTACAGAACAATGGCTATACTCTTCCACGGTGAACAACACTATTCACACTACATAGCACATGTGATTTTGGTACAAGGTCACATTTTGCATCTTATATTGAGTGCCTGCGGCTTTAGTATTAGAGATCACAAATGCAGTGTCGGGCAACAGAATTTGGCTTGCAGGCGGCCATGGTAAGCCATAGTCTTTCGGCTTCTGAAACCTTCATAACAGCAGAGCCCTCCTCTCCCATACAAAGCAAAGCACATTGAGTTGGCCATTTAGTGCTGTGGTTTTCCTGTTAACGTGCAGCAGCAGAAACCAAACTACACCCACCTCCAATTCTCTGGGATGATTGCTTTACCCCTCACCCCACTGTGTGGCTGGTATAGGGAAGATCCCTGCTAGCCAAACGTGAACAACTCAGCGCCAATGCACCCCCTCCCCATACCCCCACAGCATGGCTAACAGTGGGGAGGATTTCTTTTCAGCCACAGGCAAACAGCCCAGCAGGAACGGCCACATCTGAATGTCCTCTTAATTAAATCCCCCTATTTCAACCAGGTTACCGTGAACAATATCACTCTCCTCAGGATAACACAGAGAGATAAAGAACGGATGTTGCTTGAATGCCAGCAAACACCGGGACCATACGCTGCCAGGCTTTGTCATGCAATGATACTAGATGACTTGCTACTAGCATGGCGTGGTAAAGCGTCCTACCATGGAGGACAGAATAAGGCTGATCTCCACAAAAACTTTCTCCAAAGGCTTTTAGAGTACCTCCAGGAGAGCTTCATGGAGATGTCCCTGGAGGATTTCTGCTCCATCCCCAGACACATTAACAGACTTTTCCAGTAGCTGTACTGGCCACGAATGCATCCCAAGTCCTCAGGGCTACTGAATCATTAAAAAATGCTTGCGTTTATAACATGTATTATATTTTAAAAGGTACACTCACCAGAGGTCCCTTCTCCAGCTTCGTTGGGTTGGGAGGGTATTTCAGTCAGAGTGATAAAAAGATCCTGGCTGTTGGGGAGAATGGTGTGCTGTGTGCTCTCTCAAGCTCGTCCTCCTCATCTTCCCCATCCGCAAAATCCTCAGGCATGGCGGAGAGTACCCCATCATCGGAGACCACGGACAGGGGTGGGGTAGTGGTGGCGGCCTCCCCTTGAATTGCATGCAGATCAAGTAGAAGTGGCATGCCTGGGACTCTGTCCCAAAGTGTCCATTTGATTCTTTGGTTTTCTGGTACACTTGTCTGAGCTCCTTAAGTTTCACGTGGCACTGTGTTGCATCCCTGCTGTATACAGCCTCTGTCCCTCATGGCGTCGGAGATTTTTTGAAATGTTTTGGCATTTTGTCTTTTGGAACGTAGTTCTGATAGCACGGATTCCTCTCCCCATATAGTGATCAGAGCCAGTACCTCCCATTTGGTCCATGCTGGAGCTCTTTTTCGATTCTGGGACTGCATGGTCACCTGTGCTGACAAGCTCTGCGTGGTCACCTGTGCTGATGAGCTCGCCTGGACAAACAGAAAATGAGATTCAAAAGTTCCCGGTGCTTTTCCTGTACACCTGGCCAGTGCATTCGAGTTCAGAGTGCTGTCCAGACCGGTCACAATGGTGCACAATGGTGGGATAGCTCTTGGAGGCCAATATCTTCGAATTGCGACCATGCTAACCCTAATGTTGATTTCAGTGCTAATCGCCTCATTGGAGAGGAGTACAGAAATCGGTTTTAAGAGCCCTTTATGTAAAAAAAAAAATGGCTTCGTTGTGTGGATGGGTGCAGGGTTAATTCGATTTAATGCTGCAAAGTCTGACATAAACTCGTAGTGTAGACCAGGCCTTGGAGTTGCAGCTAGCAAGGCATGTTAAGAGTAATTACAAGGGTTTCTACAGGTATGTTAGCAACAAGAAGAAGGTCAGGGAAAGTCTGGGCCCCTTACTGAATGGGGGAGGCAACCTAGTGACAGAGGACGTGGAAAAAGCTAATGTACTCAATGTGTTTTTTGCTTCTGTCTTCACGAACAAGGTCAGCTCCCAGACGCCTGCACTGGGCAGCACAGTACTGGGAGGAGGTGAGCAGCCCTCTGTGGAAAAAGAAAGAAGTGTTTCAGGACTATTTAGAAAAGCTGGATTAACACAAGTCCATGGGGCCGGAGAAGGAGTTGGTGGATGTGATTACAGAGCCATTGGCCATTATCTCTGAAAACTCATGGTGATCGGGCGAGGTCCCAGATGATTGGAAAAAAGCTAATGTAGTGCCCATCTTTAAAAAGCGAAGAAGGAGGATCTAGAGAATTACATGCTGGTCAGCCTCACCTCAGTCCCTGGAAAAATCATGAAGCAGGTCCTCAAGGAATCAATTTTGAAGCACTTTGAGGAGAAGAAAGTGATCAGAAACAGTCAGCATGGATTCACCAAGGGCAAGTCATGCCTGACTAACCTAATTGCCTTCTATGATGAGATAACTGGCTCTGTGAATGAGGGGAAACAGTGCACATGTTATTCCTTGACTTTTGATATAGTCTCCCACAGTATTCTTGACAGCAAGTTAAAGAAGTATGGGCTGGATGAATGGACTATAAGGTGGATAGAAAGCTGGCTAAATCATCAGACTCAATGGGTAGTGATCAATGGCTCCATGTCTAGTTGGCAGCCAGTATCAAGTGGAGTGCCCGAAGGGTCGATCCTGGGGCCGGTTTTGTTCAATATCTTCATTAATGATCTGGAGGATGGTGTGGACTGCACCCTGATCAAGTTTGCAGATGACACTAAACTGGGAGGAATGGTAGATATGCTGGAGGGTAGGGATAAGTTACAGAGGGACCTAGACAAATTAGAGGATTGGGCCAAAATAAATCTGATGACGTTCAAGAAGGACAAGTGCAGAGTCCTGCACTTAGGAAGGAAGAATCTCATGCACTGCTACAGACTAGGGACCAAGTGACTAGGCAGCAGTTCTGCAGAAAAGGACCTAGCAGTTACAGTGGACAAAAAGCTGGATATGAGTCAACAGTGATTCCGCTCTATTCAGCATTGGTGAGCCCTCATCTGGAGTACTGTGTCCAATTTTGGGCCCCACATTACAAGAAGGATGTGGAAAAATTGGAAAGAGTCCAGCGGAGGGCAACAAAAATGATTAGGGGGCTGGAGCACAGGTCTTATGAGGAGAGGCTGAGGGAACTGGGATTGTTTAGTCTGCAGAAAAGAAGAATGAGGGGGGATTTGATAGCTGCTTTCAACTACCTCAAAGGGGGTTCCAAAGAGGATGGATCTAGACTGTTTTCAGTAGTAGCAGATGAGAGAACAAGGAGTAATGATCTCAAGTTGCAGTGGGGGAGGTTTAGGCTGGATATTAGGAAAAACTTTTTCACTAGGAGGGTGGTGAAGCACATCAGGATGGATAATTTTACAGGGTAACAAAGGATTCAAAAACACAGCAGAACTTCCTCTAGGCTTAGTTTCAAAGTTACAAAAAACAGGAATAAACCTCCCTCCAGCAAAGGAAAAATTCACAATCACAACAAAAGATAATCTAACACACCTTGCCTAGCTTTTACTTACAATTTTTTATAATATGAGAGACGTTTAGGATGGTTTGTAGGAGAAGGAGTTTTCTGACCTGTTGCTTCTCTGCTTCCCAAGACAACACACACAAACAAAGCCTCCCCCTCCCCCCAAGATTTGAAAGTATCTTCTTTCCCCATTGATCCTTTTGGTCAGGTACCAACCAGGTTATTTGAGCTTCTTAACCCTTTACAGGTAAGGAGGAATTCTAGGCTACCCTTAACTGTATGGTTATGACATGGTCTATAGCAGACTCCCACCACAACATCACCCTTATTACTCACACTTCTAAACTTAATCCAGAGGCTCTCAGGTTTTTTCTGCAGTTTCATACCGGAGCTCCAAGAAGTCATACTGCTCTCTTACATACAATGCAACTCCCCCACCTTTTCTGCCCTGCCTGTCCTTCCTGAACAGTTTATATCCATCCATGACAGTACTCTAGTCATGTGAGTTATCCCACCAAGTCTCTGTTATTCCAATCACATCATAATTCCTTGACTGTGCCAGGACTTCCAGTTCTCCCTGCTTCTTTCCCAGGCTTCTTGCATTTGTGTATAGGCACTTAAGATAACTCTCTGATTGTCCCACTTTCTCAGTATGAGGCAGCAGCCCTCCCCTCTTGCACTCTCCTGCTCGTGCTTCCTCCAGGTATCCCACTTCCCCACTTACCTCAGGGCTTTTGTCTCCTTCCCCCAGTGAACCTAGTTTAAAGCCCTCCTCACTAGGTTAGCCAGCCTGCTTGCAAAGATGCTTTTTCTTCTCTTTGTTAGGTGGAGCCCATCTCTGCCTAGCACTCCTTCTTGGAACACCACCCAGTGGTCAAAGAATCCAAAGCCTTCTCTCTGATACCACCTGCATAGCCATTCATTGACTTCCACGATTTGACAGTCTCTACCCGAGCCTTTTCCTTCCACAGGGAAGATGGACAAGAACACCACTTGTGCCTCAAACTCCTTTATCCTTCTTCCCAGAGCCACATAGTCTGCAGTGATCTGCTCAAGGTCATTGTTGGCAGTATCATTGGTGCCCACGTGGAGAAGTAGGAAGGGGTAGTGATCCAAGGGCTTGATGAGTCTCGGCAGTCTCTCTGTCACATCGTGAATCATAGCTCCTTGCAAGCAGCAGACTTCCCGGTTTTCCCAGTCGGGGCGGCAGATAGATGACTCAGTCCCCCTGAGGAGGGAGTCCCTGACCACCACCACCTCCTCCTTCTCTTGGGAGCAGTGGTCATGGAACTCCCTTCCCTAAGACAGTGGATCCCATGCCTTCCAATCGGCGGAGTCTCCTTCTGCTCCCTTCCTTCAGATGTATCATCTAGTCCACTCTCTGCATTAGTACCTGTGGAGAGAACATGAAAACGGTTGCTTACCTGTATCTGCATTGCTGGTACATGGACGCTCTCCTTTCTTCTTCTGGAGGTCACATGCTGCCAAATTTCTTCACCATCCTTCTATCCCCGCTGTGTAGCCTGCTCTGAATCTTCAGAATGCTGTGCCAGTAGAAGAATATCCTGATGTCTGTCCAGGAAATCTTCAGTTTCTCTTATGCAACGCAGGGTCGATACTTGTTTCTCCAGACCTTGAACCTTCTCTTCCAATATGGAGACCAGCTTGCACTTCGTACAGACAAAGTCTCTTCTGTCCTGTGGAAGAAAGACAAACATGGCACATCCTGTGCAGGTAACAACAGCTGAATGCTCACCATCCATATTACCTTCCTTCTACGAGCTTCCTCATGTGTTGTAGTAACTACTCAGAGAAGCCTGCAAGATGAATGCCTCAGTGGGCTCTCCCCAGGCAAACTCCCTCTGTTAGCTTCTCTGCTGTTCGCCACTTAGCTGGTTCACAGCTGACTACCTTTTTATAAGTCAGGCCCACTCAAGGGTCACTTGGAACAAAGCACTCCCAATTCACACTTTTCAAACAATCAAGCACATGGTCAAACTGACAAACTGTTCCGGCAACAGACACTCAGACACTCACCAGGTTTTCCATTAATCCATCCATGAGGTAATAAAAGCAGTGGTAGGTCTGATTAAGACAGACAAATGGAGCACATTTTACCAATCTTACATGAGGAATACAAGGACAGTCTACCCTCATACAGTAGTTGATTTGCTACTGATAGGAATCCACAGCACCTAAAATAACCCTTTTTCTTCATGACTAAAGAAGGAGCAATTCATTTAGGATCAAAAGAAATAACAAGAGACAAACTGCAAGAGGGAAGTTTGGAAACAAGAAATAAAGTTTCTATTTTATCGAGTTAAGCTTGAAGACATTTAACATATCTGGTGATAACACAGCATATAGCCTCTATATCAATAAGAAGCGAAAAATACATTTTGATATCTGCATGAGAATGAATATCTATGTTACAGCTGTGAAGAATGTTTCCCACAAAGCATCATATGTGTATATATGTATCTATCTAGAGAGAGACTAAAGCAGAGTCCAAAAATCAAGAAATGTAGTCCATCACAAGGAACATGAATAGAATTGCATATAGGAGTAAGCACATAAAAAGAATAATAATTGTAAACCTACAAGATGCTTAAGATAATTACAAAATATTACTTGACTAACAGAATCAACTGTTGTTGGTAGCTCATCTGGAGCAAGTTGGCATGAACATTTTATACACACACATATATTATTAAATGTCCTGTTCAGAGTCTGTACTATAGACAGACATGAAATCAGACTAAAATGTTTCCAAAACTTTGCTTTGATAAAGAGAAATCAATAGCAACATCACCACTTTACAATATACTTCTCTCTCTATCTCACAGAGAGACTGACTGGAATATATTTAGCAATATCTCCTACTTTTATATTGCATTTAGTAAATGGGAGGCTGGCAGTCTATCATATTGCTGGAGTAAAATAGCCATTATTTGAAACAGACATTTCAGCAGTCTTCTTCATCAAACAAATGACCTAAAAATGAAGCTAGTTTAAGTAACAAATTGAAGAGCAGAGGGCAAAGCCCATTCCAATAGCCCATGAAAGGAAATCTAGCTGTCCAGATTTGACACTAGAATAGCAGGTGAAACTAAATATTCAGTATTAAATCAGTCAGGCTACAGTGAAAGCAAATGTGACTATAGAGGATATACACAATAGCTATCATACTACATAGGGAATGGCATAAGAGCATGCACCAAAGTTTGCAGTAGGGAGGACAGATTCTTTCTTCACTAAAAGTCACTGATTGTGTGCTTAGAAACTAGAAACCAAAACTAGTGAAGATATAATTTACATTTACTGCTATGACATTCTGAGGTGCCATCCAGACCAGTGAGGGGCTTTCATCCCTGTCCTGCAATCTGGGGTGCCTCACAAACAGTGAAATAGCATGCAAGTCACACCCAGAGTGTGGTTTTATGGCCCTCTTCCAACAACTCTGACCCCAGCAACCTGTTAGCAAACACCAGCTACACTCTGGCTTCCAGCAGCCTTGATTACTACTTGCAGGGTGACTCCAACATACTCCCAATCCTGGATTTCCCTTCCTCAAAACTTGTCTTCTGCACTGTTCAGCCCTCTCGTGGACAGTACAGCTATATTACATCCATTGCTCCTCTAAGGGGATCAGTATACAACAGTTTGCTACCATAAATGGAGCTATCCACACAATTCAGTTTAAAGACAACACTAGATTACTTTTAGTTAAAGAATAAAACAAGTTTATTTAACTATAAAGAGATAGATTTTAAGTGAGTAAAAGTACAAGGAATTAAAGTCAGAAATGTTTACAAGAGAAATAAAGATAAAACAAGTTCTAAATTTAAACTAGACTTGGTTCAAGGTTAAATTCTTTTCCACAGGTTCCCAGTAATGTTGCTGACCAAATTTCAGGTCAGGATCTGTTCCCAAAGTCCATAGGCTGTTTTTCTTTCTTTCTTTCTTTCTTTCTTTCTTTCTTTCTTTCTTTCTTTCTTTCTTTCTTTCTTTTGTCTGCTTAGGTGAAAGACAGAAATAACGTGTGGTGATTTGACCCCTCACTTTTATAGTTCAGTCACCTTTTGAAATGTATTTTCCTACAGTCTGGTGGTGAAAGAGGCTCCATGCTGTTCTTTGCTAAAATGCAGATCCATGGGTGCTGGAACAATTTTTATAGTGGGGGTGCTGAAAGGTGAAATCTGGTATTTAGTTGTTATTTCTACTTCAAGTCAGAGGGTGCTGCTGCACCCCCAGCACCCCTAGTTCAAGCACCCATCTGATTGTTCCTGCCCCTCTTCCTTGACAAAGAATGGCCACTTAATAGGTGATGACCTATCAACATTGATCACACATAGCTAGAGGCATCAACTTGCCATTTGTCTCCGAGAAACAGGTTTATCCATTCTCCAGATTTATTCGGTAAACACACTTCAGTCTTAATTTCAGTTTATGTTCCAAATTTACGTACAATGTTGCTACATACATTTCACCATATTATTGACCAGCAAGTTATTAGTTTTCAAATGATACCTTAAAACAGGGATTGGCAACCTTTAGCACGTGGGCAACCAGGGTAAGCCCCCTGGTGGGCCAGGCCAGTTTGTTTCCCTGCTGTGTCCGCAGGTTGGGCCATTTGTGGCCAGTGGGAGCTGCGATTGGCTGAACCTGTGGACGTGGCAGGTAAACAAACTGGCCTGGCCCACCAGGGGGCTTACCCTGTTGGGCCATGTGCCAAAGGTTGCCGATCCCTGCCTTACAAGGAATAATTTATGGAAAGATTATTACAATGGTGTGTAGGGTGTGAATATAGGAGTACATTTGGTCACAACTGCATTTACAGAATCGTACATCTTAAAATGTTCTGAAACTTACCAAGAACTAATGCTCAGAGTGCCTGCTTCTCTCCCAGTCCCACTCTATGTCCTCCCCGCCCCATTTCAATATTTACTAAATTGCCAAAGAGACTGAGTTTCATAGATATTTAGGTCAGAAGGGACCATTATGATCATCTAGTTTGACCTCCTGCACAATGCAGGGCACAGTTTAAATGTGTATATTGATATTGTTCAATAAGATTGAATGGACTGTCTGGATATGGGTTGCATTTCTGTAACTTAAGGGGAAAGGTATTCCTCAGCCAGCCATCAATGCGTGAGTGCAAAATGATATGAAGAAAAATAAGGAACTAAGGTTTTAATTTGACATGTTAGAGAAGTAACCACTGGTACCTGACTTGAGCTTGTGTGTTCACATGCATGTGCACATGTGTTTTGCCTAGCAGCGGTGTCACAGGGCATCATGGGAAGAAAGTACAATTGTCACAAAAATCAGTGAGGCATATCCTCTACTTAGTGCCCAACCTAAGTAGCTGTGCTTTTCTAATGTGTCACCTCCATGAAGGAAGTTGACAACGAACTGGAGAATCTGTCACAGCAGATAGTTTGGTCCCACACCAACATGTCCCTATCCATCCTTCCTTGACCCAACACATTGACATACAATGGGTTGCCATGCAGCTAGTTTTTGAGCTGCACAAAGACTGTATCCACCCCTTTGCATAAAGCTGATTGGTGCCACCGCTAGGAAATCCTCTGTGAGTATGGAGGAGGGGCAGGAGAGTAGGATTTGCCCTTAAATGTTGAATTATAAGATATGGGACTATCAAACTGAAACTAAGTAGGCTATGGCCGTAAAATGGATGGATGGATGAATTCTCATGCCATCTATTTGACCTCTGAAAAAAATCATCATTATGCTAAAAAGGTTTTAGTGATGCCTGCTGAAGTTGTGAGATTTAAAATATTTTGAATTGTTCAGAAAACAAAGCTACTCTTTCTTTGCTCTGTAAGTATTAGGAGAGTAATTAGCTCTGAAGTGTACCAACACTTTTCAAGATTGTCATATGCGAATATTAAAGTGATTGCTATATACAATTCACTGTCTCTCTCCATCAACTTTCCAGCCATTGGCTTTTTTATTTGGATTGCTCTCAGCTGCTTTTTGTCTCAAGGACAACAGTTAGAAACAATAATAATCCGTAAGTGGGGTAAGGCAATCTTTCCAAGCATACTTAGGAAAGGATGCATTACATAGCACTATAATATTATTAAATGCAGCTTCAAATAGCAGGCACCAAAACAAAATTATCAGTCACAGAATGACATTTTTAATGAAGTCTCAATAGATACAACAATTAAGTGATCAGAAAAAAGAAGATGCAAAGCAAGTGCCTACCAAACCTAAAGAAATCTGTGGATCAAAAGTGTGGCTTTTAGTATGAATAAGAACATTCTTATGCTTAACAAGTGAGAAAGAATTTCTAAAAGCATCCTAATATCACAGGCAATGAACACAAAAGACAGAGGCAAGTTCTTAGAATGGCTAAAAAACCAGCTCAGAATCCTTGAAACGTAGATATACCCCAGGTATTTTGCTACCTGCTGTTAATAGGTCATTGTGTGAGTTTCTTTTCTCTGGTGCTTGCAATAAACTGGATATTTAAAAACAAAAACAAAAAGAATGAAAGATCTTAGGCACGTCACATAAAAGTGCAGTATAGCAAGAGTGAAAAAAGTACATGAATCCTTTTATGGACAGCTACCAACTTAACTAAATGCCCTTAAAACCACTATCGTAAAGCCATTTATAGCCATAGGCAACAGAATGTGTCAAATACATAGTTACCTTGTAGCTATATTATTATTCATTATTCATTATTTATATTGTAGTAATATCTAGGGATCCCATTCCTAAACCAGGATGCCTTTGTACTAGGTACTGTAAAAAAACACAAAACAAAAAAAGTCTCTGTTTAGTGACCTTACAATCCAAGTATAAGACAAGAGACAACAGATGGATACAACAGACAGGGGAGATAGAAAAGCAATGAGACAAATATATAGAGAGCACCTTTCATCTCAGGAACTCAAAACACTTCAAAAAGATGAGCCTAATTATCCCCATTTGCAGCTGAAGATAACTGAGGCACAGAGAAATTACATGACTTGACCATTGTGATGTAGTAAGTCAATGAAACATTTTAGAAAAGAACTCACTCCAGTTCTTTGTCCCTTTCAAGCTATTAGGCAATTCTTTCTTCATGTATAATGTACAGAAAACACAAAGACTTCACATTAACTTGGTACTTTTGAAAGGTTTTACATTCATAGTCCAGAAACTGAATTCAAGTTAATTACATTGCTACGGAACAAAAACAACAGCCAGCAGTAGTAACCTTCTCCCATACTGTCCTGTTCAGAAGGGACCTTCCAATGTTTCAACACTGACATAGCCCTGGTCTACACTAGGACTTTAGGTCGAATTTAGCAGCATTAAATCGATGTAAACCTGCACCCGTCCACATGATGAAGCCCTTTATTTTGACTTAAAGGGCTCTTAAAATCGATTTCCTTACTCCACCCCTGACAAGTGGATTAGCACTTAAATCGGCCTTGCCGGCTCAAATTTGGGGTACTGTGGCACAATTCGACGGTATTGGCCTCTGGGAGCTATCCCAGAGTGCTCCATTGTGACCGCTCTGGATGGCACTCTCAACTCAGATGCACTGGCCAGGTAGACAAAAAAAAGAACTGCGAACTTTTGAATCTCATTTCCTGTTTGGCCAGCGTGGCAAGCTGCAGGTGACCATGCAGAGCTCATCAGCAGAGGTGACCATGATGGAGTCCCAGAATCGCAAAAGAGCTCCAGCATGGACCGAACGGGAGGTACGGGATCTGATCGCTGTATGGGGAGAGGAATCCGTGCTATCAGAACTCCGTTCCAGTTTTCAAAATGCCAAAACCTTTGTCAAAATCTCCCAGAGCATGAAGGACAGAGGCCATAAGAGGGACCCGAAGCAGTGCCGCGTAAAACTGAAGGAGCTGAGGCAAGCCTACCAGAAAACCAGAGAGGCAAATGGCCGCTCCGGGTCAGAGCCCCAAACATGCCGCTTCTATGATGAGCTGCATGCCATTTTAGGGGGTTCAGCCACCACTACCCCAGCCGTGTTGTTTGACTCCTTCAATGGAGATGGAGAGAAAACGGAAGCAGGTTTTGGGGACGAAGAAGATGATGATGAGGAGGAGGTTGTAGATAGCTCACAGCAAGCAAGCGGAGAAACCGCTTTTCCCGACAGCCAGGAACTGTTTCTCACCCTGGACCTGGAGCCAGTACCCCCCGAACTCACCCAAGGCTGCCTCCTGGACCCAGCAGGCGAAGAAGGGACCTCCAGTGAGTGTACCTTTTAAAATACTATACATGGTTTAAAAGCAAGCACGTGAAAGGATTAATTTGCCCTGGCATTCATGGCTCTCCTGGATGTACTCCCAAAGCCTTTGCAAAAGGTTTCTGGGGAGGGCAGCCTTACTGCGTCCTTCATGGTAGGACACTTTACCACTCCAGGCCAGTCACACGTACTCGGGAATCATTGTACAACAAAGCATTGCAGTGTATGTTTGCTGGCGTTCAAACAACATCCGTTCTTTATCTCTCTGTGTTATCCTCAGGAGAGTGAGATATAATTCATGGTCACCTGGTTGAAATAGAGTGCTTTTCTTCAGGGGCACTCAGAGGAGCCCATTCCTGCTGGGCTGTTTGCCTGTGGCTGAACAGAAATGTTCCCCGCTGTTAGCCACAGGGAGGGGGGAGGGTTGAGGGGGTAGCCACGCGGTGGGGGGAGGCAAAATGCGACCTTGTAATGAAAGCACATGTGCTATGTATGTAATGTTAACAGCAAGGTTTACCCTGGAAGAGTGTAGCCACTGTTTTATAAAATGTGTCTTTTTAAATACCACTGTCCCTTTTTTTTCTCCACCAGCTGCATGTGTTTCAATGATCACAGGATCTTCTCCTTCCCAGAGGCTAGTGAAGATTAGAAAGAAAAAAAAAACGCACTCGAGATGAAATGTTCTCCGAGCTCATGCTGTCCTCCCACACTGACAGAGCACAGATGAATGCGTGTAGGCAAATAATGTCAGAGTGCAGGAAAGCACAAAATGACCGGGAGGAGAGGTGGCGGGCTGAAGAGAGTAAGTGGCGGGCTGAAGAGTGTAAGTGGCGGGCTGAAGACAGGGCTGAAGCTCAAATGTGGCGGCAGTGTGATGAGAGGAGGCAGGATTCAATGCTGAGGCTGCTGGAGGACCAAACCAGTATGCTCCAGTGTATGGTTGAGCTGCAGCAAAGGCAGCTGGAGCACAGACTGCCACTACAGCCCCTGTGTAACCAACCGCCCTCCTCCCCAAGTTCCATAGCCTCCACACCCAGACGCCCAAGAACGCGGTGGGGAGGCCACCGGCCAACCAGCCACTCCGCCACAGAGGATTGCCCAAAAAAAAGAAGGCTGGCATTCAATAAATTTTAAAGTTGTAAACTTTTAAAGTGCTGTGTGGCATTTTCCTTCCCTCCTCCACCACCCCTCCTGGGTTACCTTGGTAGTCATCCCCCTATTTGTGTGATGAATGAATAAAGAATGCATGAATGTGAAGCAACAATGACTTTATTGCCTCTGCAAGCGGTGATCGAAGGCAGGAGGGGAGGGTGGTTAGCTTACAGGGAAGTAGAGTGAACCAAGGGGCGGGGGATTTCATCAAGGAGATACAAACAGAACTTTCACACCGTAGCCTGTCCAGTCATGAAGCTGGTTTTCAAAGCTTCTCTGATGCGTACCGCGCCCTCCTGTGCTCTTCTAACCGCCCTGGTGTCTGGCTGCGCGTAACCAACAGTCAGGCGATTTGCCTCAACCTCCCACCCCGCCATAAACGTCTCCCCCTTACTCTCACAGATATTGTGGAGCGCACAGCAAGCAGTAGTAACAGTGGGAATATTGGTTTCGCTGAAGTCTAAGCGAGTCAGTAAACTGCACCAGCACGCCTTTAAACATCCAAATGCACATTCTACCACCATTCTGCACTTGCTCAGCCTGTAGTTGAACAGCTCCTGACTACTGTCCAGGCTGCCTGTGTGCGGCTTCATGAGCCATGGCATTAAGGGGTAGGCTGGGTCCCCAAGGATAACTATAGGCATTTCAACATTCCCAACAGTTATTTTCTGGTCTGGGAATAAAGTCCCTTCCTGCAGCTTTTGAAACAGACCAGAGTTCCTGAAGATGCGAGCGTCATGTACCTTTCCTGGCCATCCCACGTTGATGTTGGTGAAACGTCCCTTGTGATCCACCAGAGCTTGCAGCACTATTGAAAAGTACCTCTTGCGGTCTATGTACTCGGCGGCTTGGTGTTCCGGTGCCAAGATAGGGATATGGGTTCCATCTATGGCCCCACCACAGTTAGGGAATCCCATTGCAGCAAAGCCATCCACTATGACCTGCACATTTCCCAGGGTCACTACCCTTGATATCAGCAGATCTTTGATTGCGTGGGCTACTTGCATCACAGCAGCCCCAACAGTAGATTTGCCCACTCCAAATTGATTCCCAACTGACCGGTAGCTGTCTGGCATTGCAAGCTTCCACAGGGCTATCGCCACTCGCTTCTCAACTGTGAGGGCTGCTCTCATTTTGGTATTCATGCGCTTCAGGGCAGGGGAAAGCAAGTCACAAAGTTCCATGAAAGTGCCCTTACGCATGCGAAAGTTTCGCAGCCACTGGGAATCGTCCCAGACCTGCAACACTATGCGGTCCCACCAGTCTGTGCTTGTTTCCCGAGCCCAGAATTGGCGTTCCACAGCATGAACCTGCCGCATTAGCACCATGATGCATGCATTGGCAGGGCCCATGCTTTCAGAGAAATCTGTGTCCATGTCCTGATCACTCACGTGACCGCGCTGACGTCGCCTCCTCGCCCGGTATCGCTTTGCCAGGTTCTGGTGCTGCATATACTGCTGGATGATGCGTGTGGTGTTTAGTGTGCTCCTAATTGCCAAAGTGAGCTGAGTGGCCTCCATGCTTGCCTTGGTATGGCGTCTGCACAGAAAAAAGGCGCGGAACGATTGTCTGCCATTGCTGTGACGGAGGGAGGGGCAACTGACGACACGGCTTACAGGGTTGGCTTCAGGGAGCTAAAATCAACAAAGGGGATGGCTTTACATCAAGGAGTATTTCAGGCAGGACTTCACGGAGGGTTCCAATAAGAAATGGTGCACCTAAGTTATTGTTCTTATTGGAACAAGGAGGTTAGCCTGGCCTCTGATTGATACATGGATAGATTTACCTCGCTGCACCTTCTCTGTGAGTGACTGCAGTGTGACCTAGAGGAATGAGTCCCCTAGACGGGGAGGAGGCAAATGAGTACAAAACAAATCTGGTCTATTTCTTGTTTTGATCCACTCCATCTATCTTTTACATCTTTGGCTGGCAGCAGACGGTGCAGAAGGACTGCATGCCATCCACATCTCATGGCTGCTCAGCAGAAGATGGTGCAGTAGGACTGCTAGCCATCCTCATCTCTTGCCTGCCCGGCAGAAGATGATGCAATAGGACTGCTAGCAATCCGTATCGGCTGCCTGCTCACCATAAGACAGTTCAATAGGACTGACTGCAGGACTAAAGAGAATGACCTGGTCAAGTCACTCCAAATTTAGTCCCTGCGCCCATGTCTGCCCAGGCGCTCCCAGCCGACGTGGCCAGGAGCACCTCAGACATGACGAGGACGGCTACCAGTCATACTGTACCGTCTGCTGCCACAAGGCAATGGGTTGCTGCTACTGTGTAGCAGTGCCGTACCACGTCTGCCAGCACCCAGGAGACATACGGTGACAGTTACCTGAGCGGGCTCCGTGCTTGCCGTGGTATGGCGTCTGCACAGGTAACTCAGGAAAAAAGGCGCGGAACGATTGTCTGCCCTTGCTTTCACAGAGGGAGGGAGGGAAGGGGGGCCTGATGTTATGTACCCAGAACCACCCGTGACAATGTTTTAGCCCCATCAGGCATTGGGATCTCAACCCAGAATTCCAATGGGCAGCGGAGACTGCGGGAACTGTGGGATAGCTATCCACAGTGCAACGCTCCGGAAGTCAACTCTAGCCTCAGTACTGTGGAAGCACTCCGCCGAGTTAATGCACTTAATGCATTTAGAGCATTTTCTGTGGGGACACATACACTCAAATATATAAAACCGATTTCTAAAAAAACGACTTCTATAAATTCGACCTTATTCCGTAGTGTAGACATACCCTTAGTCAAACGTTCTCTAGTGTTCTGTGGACAGTTCATTCTGCAAGTCTGTGCATACATACAATTTTCAGTGGCTTTGCTGAAATAGCTGCTAACAAATATGGGAATTAATGCCAATTTTCATGGTTCTTTTCCTGAGCAAGAACTTAACTGATCATAAAGTCATTTCATACAGGTTTCCAAAGCACTGTCAGATGGAACTAAGTGAGCTATATCAGTATATGGTAGGGGTATATTAGAACCAGGCCACAAAGGTTATAGCTTTTATAATAAATCAATATTCCTAAATTTTGGTAAACTTTTTCAAATTAATCAGATTTAAGATTTAAATGTATCATTTTAAAGTATATTTTCATAAGCATTTCCAAATACTGTTTAAAAATTTTTGGTCTGATTCTCAAAGGTGCTGAGCACCTACAACTGTCATTGATGAGAATAGGATCTGAAAGAGCTCAGCATCTTTGAAAAATCAGGCCTAATATTTTCTCTTTTTCGGTAGTGGCTGTAACGGGTTGCCCCCTGAAGATGCCACCTAATGAAATGAGCCTGCCTGTTATGCCAGCCTGGGTACCCCTTTTACCTGTCTTGCTGAGCCAGGCTATTAAGTCTCCTCCAGCCAACATACACACAGGCAGGGCAACACCCAAAAGCAGAATGAAACAGACACTGAGATCAGTTCTGGGAAGACTCAGTTTAAGGGACTTTCCCCAGCACTCAGGTGTCCACCTCCCTTGGAGTGCAGACCCAAAGGTATATTATGAAATCTGCCTCCTCCCTCAATGTGGAGGAAGGTATACACAGCCTCTTACCTGCCCCCCCCCCCCCCCCCCCCACACAGTTATGAATTGCACAAACCGGATTATATTATAAATGAGAAATAAGTTTATTAACTACAGAAGGTGGATTTTAAGTGAATATAAGAGATAACAGACAGAACAAAGCAGATTACTTAGCATATAAAGCAAAACACCCAAGCTAATCTTGTTTCATCAAAAAAAATGGTTACAAATAGTAATTTCTCACCCTAGATATTGTTGCAGGCCGATTACAGAAAGTCTTGAAAGGTAGATACACTGGTCTCCAGCTTGAGACCTCAGGTATTATTACTCACAAGCTGGACGCCCTTCCAGCTTGGGCTCAACCCTTCTCCCCCCAGTTCAGCTCTTGCTTCCAGGTGTTTTCCAGTGTCTCCTTGGGTGGGGAAGCAGAGGAGACCCTTGATGATATCACTCCCCTGCCTTATATAGCTCTTGTGTATGGCAGGAACCCTTTGTCTCCCAGTGGAAGAACACTGGCATTACAAGGGGTGGGTTCAGTATCAGGTGACTCAGATCCATGTCTCTGCAGGTCTGTGGCAACCATTACTCATAGACTGTCTGGAACATCCACAGGAAGACTAAGTTCTTTCACAGTCCATTGTCTCTGCTAATGGCCAATTAGCCATGAATGGCTTTTCCATTGTTGTACCTGAAGGGCTGGTTGGGGGTGACACCCAAAGTAACACTTTTGAAATACAGATACATAGTTAATATTCCTAACTCCATATACAGAAATGATACAGACATACCAATTGGATAATCACATTCAGTAAATCATAACCATTCCAATGATATCTCACATGAGCCATCTTTCATAAAGTATATCTGTTATAACAGATCCATACTATAAGCATATTTTCATAAAGAATATGGAGTGAAATGTCACAGTGGCTAAGTGACATTTGTATAGAAATACTAGGAATTACACATCTATTATTTTCCTACTTCACGGTCATACAATAAAATACAATGCAAAAAAACTTCAAATGGTCAGCCTCTTTTTGATCTGTAAAATAATTTCTTTCCTAATGGTACAGTAGGTATCATTGTCCAAGGTCCTTGGAACTTCACAAACAACCCTTTAACTGCATAATTCTAGAGATACAAGATGGGTGAAGTAATATCTTTTATTGGACCACCATTCCTTGATAGAATGGACAAGCTTTCAAGATACTTTTTTGCAATGTTGGTCCCAGGATATGAGAGAGACAAAGTGGGTGTGGTAATATCTTTAACTGGAGCACATTCTTTTGGTGAGAGAGACAAACGTTCAAGCTTAGGCAGAGCTCTTCTGCAGGACCTCCAGTTTTAATGCTGATGCAACACACATTTTGCCTGACGAAAAGTGGCCTATTACAGATAGATATTTTGATGTACAAATGCTTGCTAAGATGCTTTATTTTTCCTCCCTCAACTTGCTTCCAAGAGTTTTAAAGGAGCTTGGAAAGGAGCTCTTTGGACCTTTAATGTTGACATTGAATAAGCCTTCAAAAACTGGACGAGTGACAGAGACATGAAGAAAGCTAATGTTGTGTCAGTATTTTAAAAAAGGTAATCAGGATGACTCATGTAATTATGGACCTGTCAGCCTGACATCAATCCCAGGAAAAATAATGTAACAGCTAATACAGGACTCCATTAAGAACTAAAGGATGGTAGTATAATTAATGCCAAGCAACACGGATTGGTGGAAAATATATCCTGTCAAACTAACCATATTATTTATGAGATTACAAGTTTGGTTAACAAATGTAATAATAGGTTTCAGAGTAGCAGCCGTGTTAGTCTGTATCCGCAAAAAGAAAAGGAGTACTTGTGGCACCTTAGAGACTAACCAACTTATTTGAGCATAAGCTTTCGTGAGCTACAGCTCACTTCATCGGATGCATTCAGTGGAAAATACAGTGGGGAGATTTTATATACAGAGAGAACATGAAACAATGGGTGTTACCATACACACTGTAACGAGAGATGTAATACACTTAGACTTCTGAAAGACATTGAACTGGTACCGCAAAAGATTTTGATTAAGAAACTAGAATGACACAAAATGAACATGACACATTAAATGGATTAAAAACTGTCTGATGGGTCTCACAATGGATCTGTTTCTAGTGAAGACCCTCAGGGTTCAGTTCTTGGCCCTACTCTAACATTTTTATCAACATCCTGGAAGAAAACAAAATCATAAGTGATAAAGGTTGGCAGATGACACAAAGAATGGGGGAATGGTAAATAATGAGGAGGACAGGTCACTGATATAGAGCGATCTGGATTGCTTGGTAAGCTGGGTGCAAGCCAGCTATATGCATTTCAATACTGTCAAGCGTAAAGTTATGCATCCAGGAACAAAGAATGTAGGACATACTTAAGGATGGGGGACTATTCTGGGAAGCAGTGACTCTGAAAAGGGGTCATGGTATATTGGGGATCAGCAATCTTTGGCCTGCGGCCAGCCAGGGTAAGTTCCCTGGTGGGCCAGGCCGGTTTGTTTACCGGCTGGGTCTGCAGGTTCGGCCGATTGCAGCTCCCACTAGCCGTGGTTTGACACTCCAGGCCAGTGGGGGATGCGGGAAGTGGCGTGGGCTGAGGGATGTGCTGGCTGCCACTTCCCGGAGCCCCCATTGACCTGGACCAGCGAACCGCGGCCAGTGGGAGCTGTGATTGGCCGAACCTGCGGACGTGGCAGGTAAACAAACCGGCCTGGCCCGGCCCGCCAGGGAGCTTACCCTGGTGGGCCGCAGGCCAAAGGTTGCCGATCCCTGTGGTATATAATCAGTTGAACACGAGCTGCCAGCAAGATGCCATGGTCGAAAGGGCTAATGTGATACTTGGATATATAAATAGGGTACTATCAAGTAGGGAGGTTATATTATCTCTGTTTGGCACTGATGTGACAGCTACTGGAATGTTGTGTCCAGGTTTGGTATCCACCATTCAATGAAAATGTTGATACATGGGAAGTGTTCTGGAAATAGCTACAAGAATGATTAAAGGGGTGGAAAGCCATGCCCTATAATGAAAGACTGAAGCAACAATTTAAATTAGCTAAAAAGGGAAATTTAAGGGGTGACTTCGTCATAGTATATAAGTAGCTACTTGGAAAATGTATATTTGATAATAGACAATCTACTAGACAAAGGTATAACAAAATCCAATTGCTGGAAGTTGAAGCTAAACAGATGCAGACTGGAAACAAAGTGCCATTTGTTTTAACACTGAGGGTATTTAACCATTGCAACAATTTACCAAGGGTTGTTATGGATTCTCCATAACAGACAATTTCAAAATCAAGAACAGATTTCCCCCCCCTGCCCCCCCCCCCCCCCCCCAGAAAAAAAAAGAAACGCCCAGGGAATTGCTCTGGGGAAGTTCTATGGCCTGTATTATACAGGAGGTCAGAGCAAATGATCACAGTAGTCCCTTCTGGCTTTATAATCTATGAAACTCTTATACATCCTTACTCTGACTAGGGTTTAGCCAGAGTTACTGAAATGATGTTGAATTCACATTGCCTTTGTCTGCACTTGAGTTAAACCATATTCTGCACTGGTTCAGCTGTACCAATTGTTAACACTAGCTGCCCACAGTGGGTACGTTGGTTTTTGTTTTTCTGAGAGTAGACAATCCAAAAGAACTAACAGAAACAAAGAAAAGGAAGAGTGTGAATGAAGACAGGCTATAGACATACATGGGAGTAGGAATATAAGTAAGTATGGAGCTGTACTGATCCCAGAAGTTGAGGAGGAAAAGCTAGAACCTTATTATATGAAAAAATAAACCAGCAAAGGACTTTGAGGCAGGCTTACTCTGGTCAGAGCACTGGGAAAGCAATGTAATAACACCACCTCATAGGACTTTACAAAAGGAGGTAAGTCTGATTATTCCCATTTTGCAAATGACCTTGGGAGTACTGTACAATTCTGCATAAAGTGGAAGGGACATACATCATACATAGGATGCATGGAGGCCATAAAGGAGGGTTTTGCAGTAGGCCAAACTAGATATAACCAAAACATGGACCAGTAGTTTAGCTGTAGAGATGGAGATCTCAGATTATGGTTACTGAAATGATACCAAATATGGACTCTCTCTGTCTATACTTGCAAATAAACCCATTCTCAGCTGCACAGTTGACACCTAATGGCAGCAACAGATAGTTTTTTCTAGTGTAGACAGACCCTTTGTCTCTTCTCACATTTAATTTAGTGCCTTATTTCATACATCTCTTTATGTATGAAACAGATTCCCATCCTCTTCTCCTCTGCCAGCATGTTCCCTTCTCCTCAAAACCCAGTTCCTCTCATAAAGCCTCCTAACTACTATTATTAAGTTTCATTCTGTGATTGGCTGCAGAGTGGCTGAATATAGAGTTTTGTACTGCATTGTACCCACGATTGCCTAGAGACTGTAAACTCTATGTCAGAAACTCTGACTGACATTCAGTTTCTGGTATGGATCATATATCCCTATAGAAATAATAATTTCAAGGATTGTTATACAATTTGTATTTCTTCTGTGAAGTTCAGCTCAAAGTAATCCCAAAGCTTTTTAGTGCATCATCTGTGACTACTGATGTGACATTCATTAACCAGCATGAGTTATTATAATAGATGCACTAACAAGAAAAAAAGTAAACTATTTCCGTCACTGAACCAGAGCTTGTTGCTTAATAGCTGAATTTGAGCTAATAAAAAAGCTTGCAAGCTATCAGCTGAAGAAGCAGGTGTCAACAATACAGAAGCCTCCTTTTTAATGCTTTAAGGGCATATTCTAAAACTTTACTGCTTGGATCATGAACTTAATGAACAGCTAGATCCTTAACAGAAAGAAACGATTAATAATATCTGTATAAAACCATGAATGAGCTTGAAAATAAAGTAGAGCAAATAGGGGTCTGAGGTTGTAACTTCCTAACTTCATTTTTTAGCCTTCTTTTTCTGCACTTTAGGAGGAGTATCTAGACAGCTTGGGGTTGTGTCCACTGATCACTGCTGGTTCAAGTGATTCACAATGGGACATCTAGATGCTAGAATCAGAAAATACTGTCAGAGGGGGCACAAGAAACAAGGAAAATGGAGAAACAAGAAAAATGGAACTTTGTTATGCCATTTTTAGAATGTAATTCTATTTTAGGCATTTTCAAAGATGTCCATCAACTTGGTATCAAAGATCAACATTTGTAACAGAATCACATAGTAAGAACAATTATTACAACAATTAGCTTGATAATGCTGGCATTTGAATGCAAAAGGATTCTCTGAGTGTGTGTACTCTACTATTTGGGAGCTCAGGAAATAACTTAAAGATGTTAGACTTTTGGAGGAGCCGAGCAGCCCACAGATCCCACTGAAGCCAATCAAGTTGCAGGTATTTGGCACCTCTGTAAATCACACAGAGAGTTGTGCGGATGCTGGCAAGCCAGGTGCCCACTCATACCAATGTTCCCATGCTTCACTTGAATACTGAAAATTGCATAGCTGGAATCAAGTTGGTTCACCCATGTGTTAGTATTCTTAAAATAGGTAATTAGAGTTATAAAAATGTGCTTAATGTTTATACTTTATTGAATGCTTGTAAGTTGCTGCATGCAGTACTCTCACTTATAACATACATCTTGTATCCTATATTATAAGGTAATGTTTGAGTGTTTGCATTGTAAGCCTCTGTAATTGTGTAAATCACCAGACAGGAGAGAAGCATTAACTAGTGTGAAATGTTAGTCTCAAACAGAAGTGGTTATGTCCTGTCTAATAAGGAAGGCCTGTCGACAACAGATGAACTATAGTGAAACACCAAAGAGGAAAAAAGACTTTACTGATTGCTCTCCTCCCACCACATCAGATGAAGAGGAGTTGTCAAGTGACTTCCTTCCATCAGCTGAGTTTGCAGCTCAAAGAGCAAGGGGGAAGGGAATTAAAAAAAACACTGACAAAAAGTAACTGTATCTTTATGCTGCTTGGATTCTGAGGAGCAAGAATTACTAAGCATAAGCATAAATATTCCCAGTGCTTAGCCTAGGTGAGCCCTAAAGGACAAATAGAGTTTGCTTATTATAGAAGCTTCTATTACCTTTTGAAATCCAGAGTCATGGTAGAAATTGCACATCTAATCTCCAATGTGACATCAATGGTAGATCGATACTGAAACTTGATGGACACAATTACAGGTGCTGGAACTAGGGATGCTTGGGATGCTGCCGCACCCCCTGGCTTGAAATGGTTTCCATTATACACAGGGTTACAGTTTGATTCAATGGCTCTCAACTATAAAATTTGTTCCAGCACCCCTGGAAACAAGTGTGCTGAATCCAGACTGACACAAATATGTGCTCACGAATAACACTATCAATTTGAAAGTGCATGTTGAGAATGAAGGATATTCATTCTTGACAGTTAGCCAGAACTCGAAGAGAAAGTTGGGCATATGTTCCTCACACGAATCAATCACAGGAATTTTCGATGAGCTGTTCAATTTCACCTGCTGCCAAATCGATGGCAAAAGGCTTGCACTAAAAGGGATTTTGTACCCAATCAAACTTTGTCATGTTCAAATTGGGGGGAAAGGATACACACTGTTCCTCCAGCTGGCTGAGATGTTCAGGCATTACCTGTGTGGGAGGCTGAAAATTTCATTGTCAGCCAGGAACTTACAAAGCTGCAGAAAGGATTCATACTTTGTCTTCAATAGATTATTCTTCCAGAAAACAATTTTCTTTATGAATTCTGTGATTCAATCACTGAGCTGAAGGTTGTGAATGTTCTTTCCTTGCACACCTGTATTCAGTTCATTCAGTTGCCCAAATATGTGTGACATAGGCAAGATGACATATCTTCCTTTAGTCAAGTAGAAAATCAACAAATTCACTCTTTTTTGAAGTCCACTGCATAGGCACACAGCTCTTCTCTCATTTCAAAACATCATCCCAATATTTTTCCTCTCGAGAGCCAATGAGCTTCAGTGTGCAACACCACCACATCATGGCTGGATCCCATTACCTTAAACAGTTTTGAAAACAGATGCACACAAAGAGGCTGAGTCATGATGTAGTTCACAATAGTTGAGACCTGCTTCAAAACTTCACTTAGCTTTGGTCTCAGAGTGTTAGATGCCAATTGTCCTCCATGAATCATGCATTGAGTCCACACAGTAGACAGAGCAACTTTCTTTACCAAGGCATGTAAACCTGATTTATTGCCTACGATAAATGGAGCTCTTTCTGTGCAAAAGATGCGATGACATGGCATATTTTCATCTTGCACATAGCCATTTAGCACATAGAACATTCCTTGTGCCATCTCATCTTCGGGAAGCAGGAAACAGAACAGAATGTCTTGGAGAATTCCACCCTCCCATATTTATTTTACAAAAGCCAAGAAATGTGCAGTGTGCCCTGAAGAACAAAAGCATTCGTGTTTTTTAGACTCTCCAACAGTTTATTTTCCTGATTGTCTGCTATCACCTCAATCCTTCAATTCACTGTGTTGTGGGAGAGCAGTATGGCTTTGAGTTTGTTTGCCTTGATTTCTCCACACATTACATTCATCATAATAATTGCAACTAGCAAAATCAAAGTCTCTTCAATTGTGTGAGGCCTCTTGGCCTCTGTGTTGCAATAACTCACCTCAAATGATGCCTTTTGAGATTGATCAGAGATGGACATGGTTCTTTTGAATTGCAGTTGGTGATGCAAAAGTTTCTTTCTAGCATTGGAAAAGTGTCCTTGGTTTTCCTGTTTGTTCCTTGTGAAAGGTTTCCAAGTGTTGTTTAAGTTGATTAGGGTTCATGATTTTGCTAGATAACACCACGTGGCAGAGCAGGCATTTTCACCTTACCTCTTTCTTCATCAAAACCCAGGTGAAGCTATACTTAAAGAAATCCTTTTCATATATGTGAGCATGTTTCTTGGACTCTTGGTTTTCGTTCATAACTGGATCACTAGACTCACTGCTGGAGGTTGAAGCAGACAATCTGCATAAAAATAAATCCATTGTGCCTCTTATCACAAATGAGAGGAATTCACTATTAAGCTAATGAGGCCAGGACTTAGGAAGACCCTGTGTGGTGATACTAGGGCAGCACAGAGAAAGTGCCTTTTGATGATTCTTCATCAGGTGCCAACGGGGTACTCAGTCTGGGATAAAAGAAGATATTTGCCCTGCCTTAAGGCGGTACATGCACTGCAGATTCCCATCTCAGAAAAAGGCTATCACAGGTTCCTACCAGCTCAAGCAGAGAGGATGCTTTGTTGCCCGTAGATAAGGATTGTCTGGATTCAAGTCCCATAGCTGGATGCTTGCACAACCAGATGGTGAAAATGGCCAAACTGGGGTCCACACAGCCATCTCCTCACAGTCAACATGTCTGGACCTGCTCCACAAACGCTGTTCCAGGAGGCTGTCAATTTGATCTTCAAAACGTCAGTCTCTGCACAATTGGACCTCACACACATTGTATGTGCAAGGCCAGCCTGCGCAGAGGCCGCTATTTTGTAGATCAAAAAGGCGGCCTCCTCGTGCAGCATTGGTGGAGCAGGTCTGGATGCATTCAGGAGCTGACGGCATTGTCTCACAGGCCAAATCTGGCCCATTGGGCCTGTGACCCCATTTGCTTATGGCACAACTCCATTTGGGGTCACAATCTACAGTTTGGGAACCACTGCATTAGACACATCACTATGGCCTTGTCTACACGTACAGTGGCTTGGAGATTACAGACTCTACATGTGTAGCTACATGCTTCAGCGAAGGCAGGTTTTGTAGTTGCATGCCACAGTGAAAAGTTCTGGCACCTGGCAGATACTACACTATTAAAAACAGAAGTGTAGACATGGGATGCACTGCTTAGCCATGTAGACATCTGTGTAGAGTACGTAACAAGGTTTCAGGTGTGTTGGGCATCCTACTCTACTCTACTAAGCAGTGACTCACTGTATACAGAGCTATTCATACCTGTACTAGCTGGGCATGCAGGATCTGTACTCTACACACCATGGTAAGTGTAAACATACACTATGAGAAGAAAGTAAATGTATGGCTTTTATAAACCTCCAAATATCAGTAGATTCAATTTTATTTCCCAAACCAATTGGAAACTAATTGTTCTGATTTTCACTCCAGTTGTTTAGTTAGAAAATCTAGTGAAAGGCTTAATATATTCATCAAATAATTTGATTAATTTTACTCTTACTGATTGAATAATTTATTAGATTAATAGCATTCAACTAGCTACAGATCTGGTTGAATGTTGCCAAAAATACACATCAGATATGAAATATTTGAAATAAAATATTTTATTAAGTACAGATACAGTAGGGGCAACAGTTGCTGAATTGCATGTTCAGCCTATAATATTTGACCAAGTCTTTTGGCTCGTAACCATTGTAACTCTATATAATAATTTTGGCTTCTCTTAGAATTTTATACTGAAAAAATCATTCATTTTTTCTGAGTGGTTTGCTTCATTGTTTGCCTTCTATTTGACTGAAATAATCAGAAGCTATTTATTAAAAATGTAATGTGAAAAAATGGGGTACAGCACAGCATCTTTAGAACTCAGTGGTGTGTAGATCTAGAACTACTTATTAACTATTCAAAACAAATTTGTGAAATTACTTTTACTCAGTGCAAAACATGAAATATAATTAGATGGTTGGGAAACGATAGAAGTTCAGACTGGTAAACAGTGCATATTGCACTCATAATTATCCTTTTATTCATTTTCTAATTTACACCCTGGGGAATCATGTGATTACACTCCTGCAGAGGTTTTTTATTTACATAATTAAGTACACAACCTATAATTTGTCAAGTGCCACATTATGCTATATAAAGCCCCTATCAACTTTTTTTTCTTTCCTTTCCCTGGATACAGCTATTAACTTCAGTTTGCCCTGATACACCATGTATGCTGAATCTTCTCACTCACAGCTTCTAATTATATGCATCATCATTCCAATGATGGTCTTCCTTTGCTAAGCCATAAGGATAGAATCTTTAAGAAGTTAATTTCTACAAACTTGCCAAACAGCGCTACATTAAAGCATTCAGTACCAAATGGACCTAAACTACATTTGTCCTTAAAGGAGATTATGTACTTTAAGTAGTCATCATTTACCCATTTTTCACTGAGTGTCACGATTCAGTTTGGACCAGTCCTTTATTACAGTTCATGCGCATGTAAGTTAAGCATCCATGACTTTCATACAATTCAGGGATACTTCTCCCTAGGAATTTATATGCCACCCCACCCCACCTGACACACACACACACTTTGCCATAGTATTGGAATGCCTCACAATCTAATGTATTTATCCTCACAACGCCCCATGAAGTAGAGAAGTGCTATTATTTGGGGAACTGTGGCATAAAGAGACAAAGTGACTTGCCCAAAGTCATGCAGGGAGTCTGTAGCAGAGCAGGGGATTGAAAACTGATCTCCTAAATCCCGAACTAGCACTAACCACTGGCCCACCCTTCCTCTCTAGGAAAAAACAACCACTGAAAGGTGCCTACCAACTGTGCGGCATCCTCACTTCCCCCATTCCCTCTAAGCCTTCCTCTGTGTCAAGGTTCTGAGCAAGGGGGAAGGTGGATGGATGAAGCAAAAAGTTAAGCACAAATAGATCCCAGACACGCTGCAAAACAGACCAGCAACTTCACCATTGTATACACAGTAGTTTGCCTGAAATACCCTGCACCTAGTTAGCAGGTGTGTTATTGTTTGGAAAACATTAAGTGGATTCTGCTGATTCACAGAAGCAAGTGACTCAATACTACACTTAGGAAAGGGGGAACAGGCTTTTCGGACAGAGAATTTAGAATGTGACCTGAGTAGGCCTAGAAACAGCTAATCCTAGGGAGATGGATAGGGACAGATTTTGTGTTTTATCATAAGTTCTTGTTTGTTACAGATATCATAAAGAGGATGAATTTGGACTTTCCACATTTTGGAATGTGTTTTTACATCAGGCTGGGAAATATGCCTGCTCACAGCCATGTTGGCCATCAGCTAGGATATAATCAGGTTTTTCTAACGTTTAAATGTATAGTTTAGACAGACTCACTATCCCTAAATTGCTGTTCAAACATCTGGAGCTGGCTTTTCAGTTTCATGGGAAATTGTGAATTTGAAAAGGAGGATGAATTTGGACTTTCCACATTTTGGAATGTGTTTTTACATCAGGCTGGGAAATATGCCTGCTCACAGCCATGTTGGCCATCAGCTAGGGTATAATCAGGTTTTTCTAACATTTAAATGTGCAGTATAGACAGACTCACTATCCCTAAATTGCTGTGCAAACATCTGGAGCTGGCTTTTCAGTTTCATGGGAAATTGTGAATTTGAAATGGTTTTTCTGTTAAAAACAAATCATTTCAAAATTTCCTATGAAATGAAATCCTGAAAAAAATATGTTCCATGCCAATCAAAACATTTTGTTATAACATTTAAATGTTTTGTTCTAATTTTTACTTCTTAGTTTTATTTTTTTAATAATATAAAATAAAAAGCTTTTTAAAGACATTTCAAAACAAATCAAAACATTCCATTCTGGAAATGTTGAAATGGCATGTTCTGACATTATCAAAATGCTTTGTGTCAGGCATTACCAAGATAAAGTTGCATCAAAATTGACACGTTTCCACAAAACATTTTGCTTTCAGCTCTAGAAAAATCTACTAATTCTAAGCCACACTTCCTCCATCATTCCCCCCTTTCATTTTAACTCCTTTGTAAGGAAATTAATGTTGTCCTGGAGAGAAATGAACAATGTTTGGACCAGCCAGAGAGAAGATGGACACACTGCTTAATATACCTGTCATAAACATACAGCTAAGGGTAGCCTAGAATTCCTCCTTAACTGTAAGGGGTTAAGAAGCTCAAATAGCCTGGTTGGCACCTGACCAACAGGATCAATGAGGAAAAGAAGATACTTTCAAATCTTGGAAGGGGGGAAGGTTTTGTTTGTGCTCTTTGTTTTTGTGTGTGTGTGTGCGAGGGTTCTCTCTTGGGACTGAGAGGGGCCAGACAGAAATCCATCTTCTCCAACCCATCCCAATCCAAGTCTCCAATATTGCAAACAGTATAGGTAAGCCAGGCAAGGCGGATTAGTTTATCTTTTGTTTTTCTTGTGAATTTTCCCATGCTAAGAGGAAGGTTTATTCCTGTTTTCTGTAACTTTAAGGTTTTGCGCAGAGGGGAATCCTCTGTGCTTTGAATTTGAATTCCCTGTAAAGTATTTTCCATCCTGATTTTACAGAGATGATTTTTACCTTTCTTTTTTTTTTTTAAATATAATTCTTTTTTTAAGAACCTGACTCTTTTTCCATTGTTCCAAGACCCAGGGGTTTGGGTCTTTGATCATTTTGTAACCAATTGGTTAGGATATTATTCTCAAACCTCCCCAGGAAAGGGGGTGTAAGGGCTTGGGGGGATTGCTGGGGGAAGAGGAATTCCAAGTGGACCTTTTCCCTGGTTCTTTGTTAAATCACTTGGTGGTGGCAGCGTTACTTAAACCCAAGGTACAAGGGAGAATTTGTGCCTGGGGAGGTTTTTAACCTAAGCTGGTAGAAATAACCTTAGGGGGTCTTTCATTCATGTCCCCACGTCTGTATCCTAGAGTTCAGAGTGGGGAGGGAACCCTAACAATACCCACAGTGTGAAAATACTAGAAACAGACTTGAAGAGAGAAACAAAAGGAGAGAAATAAAAGAATTAATCTAAGGATTATGATTTCCATGCAGGAACAGAAGGAAGTGACCCACTCTCCTTTGTGGATAATTTAATTCCAAAATAATTAAATCTAATACCTGAAAGGCTTTCTGAACTTTAAAGAACCAACAGGGTGTTCTCCAATGCTGCACATTTAAAAGAAACCCCACAAGCTTTTATCATTAAAATACTAAGATTCCCTCATGTTGTACAAATAATGGAAGCTGTTAGACCACCACCACCACGGTATTGAAGAAAACTGGCATGTTGCTTATAAACAGACTTGACTTAGGAAGTTTGATTAAAAAGTAAGTTTTCTTAAAATAAGACTTTCACTTAAAAGTCTGGGTGCAAAATATAGGACCGCAGAGCCAGCAAAATTCAAACTTGCACTTAAAAGTGAAAGCAAGTACTTTCTGAGCTACATGATGCAGACCGATTTATTCGTGAAAATAACCCCACTGAAAAACCCCACTGCAAGAATTACTGGTTTTAGACACAAAGCAGTGTCTATAATTCATTGTTGTTTGGATGAACTTTGCTTTATTATCATTTCTAGTGAATGAACTCTGAACTGGTTTATAATAGACACCCTGATATATATTAGGAGGCTGTACTGTGAGATTGTACAGCATATGAATGGAATACATCCATAAAATACATTTCATATGTTGCGAACCAAAATTCTCCTCTCAGTCTATGACCTCCTTGAAGCCAGTGCCAATTTAGACAGAGATATCTGTCTTGGTTTTGTCAAGGGAAGTAGGACAAGAAGCACTGAGAAAAACAGGGCACAGTATTTCAAATCATATTTTGTATTTTTTTAAAAAACACATTAATTTAAAAACTATTTTTTCAAAATTTTGAAGGAGAGCCAGGTTAGTTTTTAACTGTGAAATCACCTATTTGAACAACACCTTTTTCTGCACTGAATTTTATTACATCAGGCCCTGCATGCTGGGTGGGCCAAAGTGCTGTGACAAGAGCGAGAAGTCCGGAGCATGCTGGTCAACAGATGGTAAACTGCTGGCTGCAATCAGTCACTTTCTCAACCCAGGACACTTGCTACTAAAGGAAATTCTGACTTTCTGAGCCACCACAGTTAAAGCCTAATCCTGCAGGTTACAGAATAAACCTGTATCATGGCACTAAAATAAGCACTTTTGAAGAGGAGAAAATATGGAGGTGACCAGGAGAGAGACAAAGTATGGGCAAAGCATATATGTTCAAATGCAATCCTGGGAAAGCAAATGAGCATGTACCAGCCATTTTTAGGATGATCTGTTATTTTGACTGCTGAATAGGAATAGTGGTTCACTTGAATGTGCTGAAGAAATACACTTATTAGAGACTGATACCATCAGCAGCTGTGAAGACCGGCTGCTAACAAATATACTCCAGAATGTGCAAAGTTCTAAGAAAACGTTTCTCTTCTCACAGCCAGCTTCCTGACAGTGAATGAAGAGCATAATATTTTTGCTGTCCATCAACTGGCAGTGCTTGCTCCTCTTAGCTTATTTCAGTATATTAACAATAATACATAGCTCTTTTATAGCACTTTGCATAGTTAGATCTCAAAGCACTTTTACAAAGGAGGTTTGTATCATTAACCCCATTTTACAGATGGGGAAACTGAGGAAAATGTAGGTTAAAATGGCTTGCCCAAGGTGACCTGGCAGGCTAGCAGCAGAGACGGGAATGGAATCCAGGACCTTTCGAGACCCAGTCCAGTACTCTATCTACACTGCCTCTCCTTTATTAGATCACAAGTGTTGGATCATAACTAATAAAGAACCAAACTCAGCAACCCTGACAGCGTCTCAACATTGTGCCCTCCTCAACCCTCATCCATACCCCTAAATAAATGATCCCTGGGATATCAATATAATACTGGATTCTTCTTAAAATCAAAATAGCATGTGGATTCTAATAACGTGGGGCATATGATTATAAATTATATTAAAAAATGGTTCTGGTGTGAAAAATGTGATTCTGGAGTCCCATGTTTATTGTTTCTCACAAATTTCCTAATCAACTAAAGGGATTTGATACGACTGGCAGTTAGAAAAAGTAAACTCAGCCCAGGATCTGAACAACAATCTGGGTACTTTCCTTCTCATGTATCATCACTGGTAATAAAGGTTCTACAGACAAAATTAGGCCATCAGACCTGGACAAATCTGTCACCTCCAGTGGACTGGCAGAGGAGCAGCTTACTAATTTCCAGTTAACAGTTGTGTTGAAGATGCACAACAATAGAATACAATAAAATAGAATCAGTATTACTGAATTTTCGCTGCACCCATTCTGCTGTGTTCATAGGGAACAGAGCAGTAACTTTTGTCATTAAAGTGAGCAGATTATGACTGGCTCCATGCAAGGACCACACTACTTGTATGAGAACGTGCCATTTTTACATGGAACACAAATGTACTTAAAAGAAAGACTAGATCTCAGATTTAAGCCGTTCAAGAAGAGGATAAAAACAGTCACTTAGAATAATGCAATGTTACAGTTCTTCTACAGTTTTATAGCAACTGATATACAAAGTTGCATCTTTGATTTATAAGAAATCTTTAACCAAATAAAGAAACGGATTGACAGTGTATAAGTTTATTGGCCAAATCATTTATGGCTTATTTAAATTAATGAGTGAGTAATGGTCATATTTATACAGTTAAAACCAAATGAGTATACCTCAGAGCCTGAATGAGTATACCTCAGAATTTTATTATCATAAGGAATTAGGGCCACTCTAGCAGCACATAAAGGGTCCATAAGTCTAGCCTAACACTCTCTGACACCCAACCTCCACTGGCAATCTGCAGCTCACATAAGAGGAACTTGTATCCTGTACTAGAGAGAGCAAAGCCAGATCTGAAGAACATGGCTTTACTATCTAAACTAACATTTCTTTTTAACAGGTTTCAGAGTAGCAGCCCGGGTTAGTCTGTATTCGCAAAAAGAAAAGGAGTACTTGTGGCACCTTAGAGACTAACCAATTTATTTGAGCATAAGCTTTTGTGAGCCACAGCTCACTTCATCGGATGCAATGCAATGCATCTGATGAAGTGAGCTGTAGCTCACAAAAGCTTATGCTCAAATAAATTGGTTAGTCTCTAAGATGCCACAAGTATTTCTTTTTAAAGATCTCAGACAGAAAGATTTGGGCTCCATTCCCCGAACCCATGATTATTCTTACAATTTAGCTCAAATTGGTATTCCATTTCCCTTATAAATAGAGCTGGTCAAAAATATTGAGGAGGATTTCTGCAGAAAATTTATATGAAAGCCAATTTTTAAAAAAATCTAAATTTTCAACAGAAAATTTGATATTTTTTATTACAATTCAAACAAAAAATATCCTGCTGATCCTCATGAGCATTATACTTTGGTTGCCTTGTACTCCCATTCTCCTCCAAAGGTTGATTTTCCTGGTTGGATTACGGCTCCTCTGATGTACACTGGAGTCCCTGGTCATGGTTCTTCATAAGGGATGCTGTTCAGCTGCGGAAACCAGCTCATACAAGAGAATGAAGAGATGAAGCAACCAAACTACAACTCCCATGATGAACAGCGGTAGCATATCCACAGCAAAATATTTCCATTTTCTACCAAAATATTTTGGATTTCACACACACACTTTAAAAAAAAAAAAAGTTTTCTGCAGAAAACAGATCATTTTACTGAAAAAAAATCATTTAGTTGAAAAGTCAATTTTCCACTGAAAAACAGTTTTGATGGAAATGTTTTGACTAGCCCTAACAAATACAAATACCTAAAGAGACCATGCAAGGCTGAAGAGCTGAGGCAGAACTGGACAGAAAGGATTTAAGGGGGACATAACTGGCAGACAAAAGTCTTAAGAAGAAGCATAGCTGTATGTAGAGGAAGACACAGCTGACTGGGTTGAGGGAAAGCCTTTGAGAGAGAAGAGGGAACCTTTCTGATGTGCTCATAATTAGAGTAAACCATATAAATCCTGTTTGTTTAGATGTGAAACTTATGGAAAATTGGGATCTATACACAAAAATTTCCAAACCCAATTTGGAGTGGTTCACACAAGATCAGCACAGAATGATACATTATAGCGATAGACAGAGGTTGGTGTCTGGGGACAATTCTAGTATGGCATTCTTTGCATTAAAGCAGCATGACTATGTGTTTAAAAAACTAATTTATTGTTGTGTAAAGATTACATAAATAACACAAGAGAAACGAGAGCTTGTTGTTCACATTCTCCATTCCTGCAATCCCTGTCCTCCAATATGGAGGGCGACCCTTTGACCTCTGCACTCACACGCCTACATCCTAACACAACACACTGTTCCGCTAGAGCTGTGTGGCGACCAGCATTTCCATGGAAATGCCACGGTTTCAAAATTTGTTTTAATTCCACATTTCTGAAAACAAAAAACAGTTCAAAAATTTGCCACAAAATGTTTTTTTTTTAAAATTGGGGTTAATAAAAATGTTTTGATTTGATAAAAGAAGAACATTTCATTGTTTTATATTTTATAATATAAAATGACTTGTTTTGTCTCCAACGGAGAAATCAGAACTTTCCATTCCAAAATGTCAGAACTGTATGTTTCTAATTTACCAATTTTTTTTCCCTTCAACTTTTTTCCCCCTCTAAATGAAATTTCATCTAAATATACTTGTGCTGCCAAAGGTTTGGTTTTGTCAAAATGGCATTTTCCACAGGAGAAACATTCCACTGGAAAAATTTTGACCACACCTGTGGTCCACATCCAGTGGATCCAGTATATGTATCCCAGCTTACATCAGTGCTGAATTTGGTTTATGTTGTGTTAAATTTAGTTACAGTGGATAAATGATACTGAGCACATTTTATTGGTTTTTCTTTCAGAACCTGTGTAAAGATCCCTTCCAGACAGTTTATATTTACTGGATTTTAGTTAAGATCAAAAAGTATCTCAAATTAAGAATTATTTTAAAAAAATCCTCAGGTTTCTTTAAAAGATTCAAACGTTATAATTTATCTGTTGAAATCAAAGTCCTTCCCAGAGGTGTGTTACATAGTATTTTCCAATCTAGAGTTAAACATAAAGGTCTTCATAGCTTCATCCCCACCCCAAGCCATTTAAAAGGTTTTACAGCTTGTAAAATACCTGACATATATTTCTTTGAAAAAGCAACATGGTACTATATATTATGGATTTAGTAGCTAACTGTCTGTTCAAATTGTTAACTTTTTATGCCAAAATGTTATTTTCTGGGATCGTTAAGATTGCAACATGCTGAATTCTGTTATAAAATTCATCTAGCATGAAGAATAGACACACACACACACACACACACACACACACACACACACACACACACACACACACACACGCGCTATAAATAACTGGAATTGTCCTGTTGTTGCCTGCGTTCTACAGGATTATACAGCAGCTTTATACAATAGTATGGCCATTTTCAGATCATTTCAATTGACTTTTGAACAGGAACTGTAAGTAAGAAAATGATTTTTGTTCCTTTAAATTTGAGATTAATTAGCTAAGGGGATTTTGTTTTTGTTTTCAAATTAATTTAGACTACAAATGAATCGCTCCTATCGTGAAAAATAAATAAATAAATTCCCCAGGTTTCTGAGCCATTCAGTTTTGAATTAAAAATGGCACTGCAGCCTTTTAAAATAAATAGTTATTATTCAGGAGGTACATCACAGCCCATGGGAGGCAAAGACAAAGATAGATTTAAGCAGATTCTGATCTGCTGCAAGAGCTGAAAGGGCCTCTAGAATAAAACAGGCAACCTAAGGGACTGTTCTAAGTAATAACAACCTCTTCAATGCTGTCTATCGCTTTGTGACCTAAGAGCCCTTCAATGTGCACTGGCAAATGATTCAATGTCCTGTAACATGTAGCCTATAAAATATGTGAAGTAGAAATTAGACTTTGGCCTAAAAGTAGCATAAGTGTAAAGAAGCATGGCCAACTGAGTTTGTTAGTGTGAGTAGAAGTTAGAGTAAGTTGGAGACAGTAAAGCAGGAAAACAAGTGAGCAAGGAAATGACCCAAGGTTATGTTGCTGCTATGTTCTGGTTATAATTGGTTTAAGCAAGGTTTTTAGTGAGTATTTTTGGGAAATGTAAATGTTTGATTAAAATGCTATCTATAGCGGTAGCATGGGAAAGACATTGGTGCAGATGTTAATTTAAATAATGTGTAATGTAAAGAGCCAATAAGGAGGTGGCGGAAATACGCTTGTTGTAAGGGGCAGTTTAATGTTAATTATAATGGATTACAAAAGGAATAGTGTTTCTAAATTGCAGGAGAGGTCCAATTAACATCAAAAGGATGCTGTTGAGTAGTACTAGATTATCAGGCTGTACTTGTCATCAGTGGACCAATCACAAATTTATACACCTTTCCATCTTTGAATCTAAGTATAATCATAGTGTTTAAGTGTTAATTGCATGCCAGATTGCTTAACTAATCATTTTTCTTTTGCATAAAGTTAAGTTGTATCATTCAAAGTGTCAAAATCTGGTGGTCCTCTACTAAATACATTTTCTATAACCAACCTAGAGGCTCAGACATGAAAGCTAAGTTGGCTTTTATTGCACCTTATCCTTAACAATTTAAAATTAACTGGGAACACTTCAACATAAAGGTTGGAAAAGGTTACCAACAGCAAATCCTAACAAGCCTGACAAGCTCACGACACCTAACAATTGTTGTCATGATCTTTATCTATAAAGAATATTGTGTAAGGGATCAAATGAAAGCCAGCAACACACTGGTCATCAATGTCATTGTGAGATGCATTGTATTAACAGTATATAAGGAATTATAGATTCTTACAGACAGCATGCTTTAAAATCTGTAACCAGACAAAGGGAGATACAGGTTTTCTTCCAGACAAGAGGGAGGATAGTTATCTTATCTCTAATGTAAGGTGAGCAAGGTGATGGCAGAGATCATAGGAGTTCATTTGCATCAAAGGTAACCAGAAGGAACAAATTAACCTAAAAGGATGTGAAATCAGCATGGGAAGACATTGGAGTCAGAACCCTAGGGGTTCATCCTGACTCTGGTGCCCAAGACAATAAACTATGAAGAATATAAGGAAAAGCAAAAAGACATTTTTGTCATCCATCATTGAGGGAACAAAGAGGTTAACAATCTTTGCATCTATGAACGGTGGATCACCAGCCATGTGCGTTGGTGATGCTATGAAGTGGCTGTATGTGAGAAAGTTGCCTTCGCCAAGGATTATAGCCTGTTAAGTTTTGTCACTAGAAAGCATCATTATACTTTTGGTTTGTTTGTAACCATTTTCTGTTTTTGTTATCTCTGCTTAGTATCACTTAAATCTCCGTTCTTCATTAATACATCTATTCTTGTTGTATTATACATTCATTTTCAAGCTGTTATACTTAAGTGTCCATTTAAGAGGAGCCAACAGACTGCTGTGTGTGTATGGTCTCTCTAGAGACAGCAGACTTAGTAATTTCTATGAGTGATAGAGTGGGGTACTGCAGAGGAATGCTCTTCTAGGGGGCTTGGGAACTGAGGGCACAGAGTGTCACCTGGAAGGAAAAGTAAGGGTTTGCAAAGTCCTGGGAAGTTAGTTTGTTTGACCAATATATTGGGGTGGCAGGGAGCTGTCACATAGTTTAGCACCAACATTTCCATCTTTTGCTATTGCAGAGGGATAACAGGCTGACTTACAGTTCTGGATGCCCCAAGGAAGTATCATGGGCTTGTGGCACAAGCCAGAAGGGTCATAGTGGGACTATTCACATGCTGAAAATGTGAACATTGTAATAAAAAAATAAATAAATAACCCACAGAGCTCACCTAAGGTTTTTTGTGAAAATTTCTCTTTTGGCCAAAAAGGCATTTTCCATTCAATAAAATCAACCAATGAGATGTTTCAATGAAAAATTTTCAGCCCACTTTGTACTGTGCTGTTGAGTAGACAAACCTTTGAGTAACACTTCACTTGGTTTCAATCTACTCTAAGGTTTTATATTCACTAAGAAAAGAGTGTTTATTTCTTTGCTTACCATGTTATGTAGTTACCCTGTTTGCTTAGTGTAGACAATACATTTGTAGTTTTAATCCACATATCAACCTGCTAATATATTCAAACTACAAATGCCTCATTCACACTGTAACTTTGCCACATGTTAGTTAACATGTGGTTAAAAAAAAACACATACCACCCTTTCTCCTGGTGAGGATGCTGCTCTACCCTAGAAAACTGACCTGAGAAAGGTTGTCAGCAACAGGTTCTCCTGATCTACAGTTTAAATGAGTTTTAAAACTTTTTAATCTAATCTATGATAGCACTTTTACTATTTTCTACAACTGTTCAGGGGGACCCATTGCTGACAACTATTGTTAGCAACATGTCACTTTCCTGTTGTGCAGAATAATAGAATCGTAGGACTGGAAGGGACCTCTAGAGGACCACAAACAGTTTCACCATGCTAATTCTCTTGGAGTACAGCCATTCTCACCTTCCTCATGGGTGTAAACTGATCATTCAATGGAGCTGTAGACATGTCTATACTTCCCCACCTTTTGGACTATGGGGGATGGGAGTGAACTACCCTGTGTGGATGCTGGAGGCATGAACTTAAAGGTACCTGGTTTGCACTAGTGTCATTCTCTTCAAGCATGGTGTCCACACAGAAGAGAGAGAGCACAGCACTCTGTTGGTCACTGCTATTTGTACACCGCCTTAGCTAAAAATGTGGGGCAGTGTAGACATGCCCTGAGCCCACTTATACAGGGAAGTTTAGCACTCATTCTTTATTTACAATGAAAATGTTAGACTTGTGTCCCTTACAACTGGGCTGAGGGACATTTGTATAACCTTTCACTTGAAATGCTTGAAATAGAAAAACAAATGTATTCAAATTCAGAGAAAGATGTGATGTCCCAAAAAACCAACAGTATGTTCCAAATATGTTTGTTCTCTCCCCTCGCCACTTCTGGTGGGCATTCCTGCCCCTCTCCCCACTTTTGTCTAGTTTTAAGGCACCTAATACTACTCAGGTAATTTTTTTCCTCAGATTTTTATTCTCTGATGTTTGCTGTTTCAATTTTACCACTGTCATTTTCCTTGTATGTAGATGCCCATCTCCTTCATGCAATGTGCACTTATCATGCTGCCATAGATTTTGGTTTCTGACTTCAAAGACCCAATACATGAGAGAAGGAGACCTATTTACACTTTGTTATATAATCATTCTATTCTTATATCATCATTCTATCCTTTAGGCTTAATCCCTTCTAATTATGTCCTCTTGCCAACATAGATTTTCAGGGCCAGCCCAATTTACTTTACTTCAAAACCTAGGCTTCCCATCATCTTACTCAGCCCTCAGTTACTCTCTGTGTTCAAGGAGTTCTAGCTGCTCCTGACTCTGAGTAGTCCTTCTGTCTTCTTTCCTTTTTAAATTAAAAGGTATGCAATGTAACTGGCATGATGTGATGATGTGAATTTAAGTTTTAGGATATACACTTTCTTCTGTCATTTCAGTAGAAGTTACAGTAGTCAGGAGAAAGAGAAAACTCAGTCTACAGCTCCAGTTTTAAGAATAGGCAGCAAAATTAAATTAAATTAATAAATAAAAGGTCAAATTGTGTGTCAAGAAAGTAGCACCTAGAAAATAGAACAACTTAAATTATTTATCTAAAAAGTATGATGAGGGTCAGTAAGACTAGGTCACTCAAGTCGACCACAGTTTTTTTAATGTTTGCTTAACAAATCTAATGAAATTATTTTTTTTCTTTACCATGACCATCTTTGGAGGTTCATAAAAATTGGGACCCAGATCTAAGCCACTTTGTTGTTCTTTGAAAACCCCCTCAGGCATGATTTGGAGTCATGATCAGGAGTGGAGACCTGCTCCATTTTATCTTACCACCAAAAGTTCAAAGGAGGGGCTTGTCTGTTCAGAAGACAGGAAATTTCAAACAGCAGCAAAAAAAGGATTTTTCAGACTTTACCCACTTTCTTGCTGAAAATCCTGAATATCATCCTCTTTAAATAAATGTATGTTTTTGTATTTATATGTATCTGTAGGCTAGTGAAGAATAACATCATTGCTTGGCTGACTGCTCTGACAAAATGTTAATTTAAACTATATTTTCAAAAACAAACTCATAACTAAATATATAGATAATAAAAGGTTAACGTTATACGGCAATCCCCAAATCCTCATTTTAAGTTCTCATTGGCCATTTCAGCAGCCAGTATGTCAAATTAATACCATTCATGTTAAGCAGTCCACATTTTTATTACTGCAGGCTCTGGATTAGAGAATCTTAGTATTGCCAAAGAGAAAGTTCCAATTAGGCATGATGAGAAAGGATTAGGGTGTGAAGGTTTGAGGATTTATTAAATGAAGAAGAGGGTAAACATGAATACAACATTCAAATCATAAGTACAGAAGTTTCAAGAATCAAGTTTACATGCTTTAAGAGCATTGTAAACAGACATTTTAACATCTCTGCACCTCAAAGTAGCTTTTATCTCTTAACTTCAGTCAATGTAGCTATTCTTGCCATAGTGCTGCTGAGCCATCTTTCTCTAGCATTAAAGTTTGCTAGGGACAGTGGTCAAAGTCAACCATTTAAACAAGCTAGCACTATCTCATTGGTGTGAGGAATAGTTTGCGTCTGTTCCAAAATGTTTTAAATTTATAACAAACCTAAGTTTGAAAACAAAACAGTTCAGCCATACGAAGAGTGACATTTATAAAAACCAGACACATTGCAAAAGGGATAGCCATTTAAGTGATGGAAGTTAAACAAGATGCAATTAAGAATAAAATTACATCCCAGTGATCCCCCACTTTTAGGGATATAAAATAGGAATAATGATATTTCTAAAATAATGGAAGGGAACCCATGATCTACCATAAATCAATAGGTGTCATTCATGATCCAGAACAGTTATAAGGTGGAGATGGAAGAATTTCAGATATTGATCGGCAACCAGAGAATGGTTTCACATTGAGGACCTGAAACATAAGAAAAATATGAATTAATCATTAATTTAATTTGCCCATTTGTCATCTAATTATTTCTAATACATACATGACCCACCTATAGTAAGTCTTGCCCTCTTATTTTCTCTTCAGTACTTGCATAGCACTCTCATATATCTCCTAATTTCTTTAAGGATTCTATATTAAAATCCTTTATTTTCCTTATAAACCATACTATAAAAGTTTCTGATCTATATTCTCTCTAATTTATCATTCTTTTTTCCTAGAGAAAGATACCCAGAATTGTACCCAACGTTCCAAAAAATGCTTCATCAGTGATGTATATAGGAAGATTTATGTGCTCTTTTCTCTTACATTTTATCTTATGTTACAATAAGAGAAATGAGACAAAGACCAGTGGGGACAGATCATAAAGCATCAGCATCATTCAGAAAGGAGGCAGAGAAAAGACAGTGAGATAGCTCGTTCACATGAGCAAGGGTTGTGGAATAGGTCCGCATATCAGAAAAAAGGATCGGGAGCCATTGCTATGTTTCTGATTTGGTCTTTTTCCAGTAACAAACCTATTTTTTTTTCTTTGGGGAGGGGAGATTGGGGGACCACTAGAAAACTCCCCAGACACATAACCTTTAATAATAAGCCTGTATCTGTAACCACAGAGTGAGTGGGAGTTACATGACCAAAAAAAGTCATCATGTGATACAGCAGACAGTGTAAAACAACTGTGCGTTTTATCTATGTCAGTAGCCATTAGCTATTCCATTAAACTATTCTACAAACACAATTACAGCGATTCCGTAAATCGCTTACTCATTCTTCTCATACTACCAGAGCCTTCCTTCATGTATCCGTTACAAAAAAGTCAATATTTCACAGCATCAGGAAAACATAAATCAGGATTCCAGCTAGCATAATACTCCTGTGGTATGTATTGCCTGCAGCCATATCACCTCAGGCTGTGATCATGTCAGATCTCATGAGCTATGTAGGGCCAGGCCTGATCAATATATGATGGGACACTTCCAAGGCAAACCTAGCTGTTGTGGATTATTTGGTAGGTGGCATTCAATCCCTTGAGTCTGTAGGCACTGTACAAATGGAGTTGTCTTCTTCTAGTTGAGCTAAAGTGGGTCCAGACCACTTATGTTTAAACATGCCATGAGAAGTTTTCATAAGACCAAGGGTGTGTTAACTCGGATGTCTTTGATAAATTCCAGTTTAGGTAACTACTTTAAATCCATCTTAACTATATGTAAGGAGCATTAACTTAGAGGTAGTGAAATAAGGGTCAATGCAATTTTAGGGGTTAACAATATGTTCCTGGACCTAGTAGGATACAGTATGTTCCTACAAAAACATTGACTTGATTCTCAATTACATGAGGTTCTAGCAGCATCAAGGAGCCTTAAAGCAGAGGGAAATGGTCCCTTGAGACGACCTCCTGCATACAGCCTCTCCCACAGTCAGTGTAGAGCTGTCATAAGGGCTCTACATCACCATGCCTCTAGGCCCTGGGGTGTGAGGCCAGAGTGCAATGCACCCTGGCTATTGTCTTCTTCCCAAAGCCCAGTGGGGCATTATTAGAAGCACAGCAAAAGTTATTGCAGCTCCAGGGCTGCACTACTTTACACAGCTGGCTGAGCAGGTCACTGAAGATCCCCTGAATAAACAAAGTGGATTAAATCTCCCTTCAGTCCCCTCCTCCCAAACTTCTCCAAGTGCAGGAATAGAGTAACTGAGAATCAGGTTCAAGAAGTACATTGAGCCAAACATTCTACATATGACAAGGCATTTCTTAGGGCTTCCCACAAGAGGCAAAAAGCGTCCTGTTATTTTCCTTAGCAGTTAATATGTTAGAGAAGGTATTCTTTGGAGATGAACTAATATTATGTTCAAAAAGGAGCAGACAAAGGCAGGAAAAGAAAGGAAACAGCATGCTTGAGCATAAAAAGAAAGTCAGAAGGTAAGTAGCATGTGAGTAAGGATGTGTGTTCAAATAAAACAACCTGTAGCTATAGAGCATAGCTTAACAACTAGACAAAGGAAACAAAGTAAGAATGTGGTCAGAAAATACAAAATGAACATGGCTAGGGCTGGGAAATAGGAAAGTTCCTAATAGAGTCTATATAGCAAAGGTAAAGAACCAGTAACTCAGTACTTCAGTAAGAAGCAGAATTACCCAAGTGTGCAAGACTGAGACGGCCGTATCTGCACCTTAAAAAGTATTATTTGGGAGAGATGCCTATTTTTTCTAGTTTCTTAATGCAAGTCCATAACAGCTTTTGCAACTACATTTAAGTTTCTTTCAGACAGAGACTACATACAAGAAGTTTTATGCAAAAAAGAGGCTGCCCCCTCCACACCATGGAAGTTTGGGTTGCAGGGTTAAGGTCAGTCTTACAATGGAAATCACTCAACAACCTCTATTGCTACTCCATTCCTGTACTGCAAAGTTATTAAAACATTCCTCTTCTATGTAAACATATGGGGTTAAAATCCTGGCTCTATTGCAATCATGGAGAATTTTGCCAGTGACTTCAACAGACCTAGGGTTTCATTCATGGTTCCTTGATCTTAATAGCTTTATTTCCTAATAATCTCCCCTGAATATTTAGATTGCTTCCTAATAATCTTCAAAATAACTGCTTTCTAAGTGTTTATGAGACACAGTAAGCACACTATGAATCTGGAGATATGGATGCAAGTGGATTGTCTAAACATAATTCCCAGTCTATATTTACCCACATTATTAAAAAAACACCACTCACCAATGTCATAATTTGCCAGTGTGGTAGTCTGCTCAGCGGTTGGCAGGATTACTAGGTTAGATGCATTGACTCTTTCAGAAAGTTTGCATAGACAGTGGCCACCTGTGCTATCCCTCTTTCTATAATGTTACCATTTTCTCATTGTCCCAAATTAAAGAGTGTATCAAGCAAACTTCAGCCTTGTCCTAGAAATCAACAATGACTGATAACTGTCAAAATTGCAACATTTAGCAGATGTCCATTTATGAGTGAATAAGACAGACATTATGACCAAGAAAAAGTATCCATTTTACCAAGAAAATTTCATGGTAGAATGGTTGTTTCTTTAGTTTTAGTTTATTCTCTTTTCTTTAGCTCCCTCAACAGCAAGAATTGCTATGATTATTACTAAGGTGAGAAGAATTTATGTTATTGAATTACAAACATGGATTCTTCTTGGCATTTCCAATAGAAGTGAACCTTTTATGAGTTTCAATTCTGTTAAAGATGAACAGAAACTCTGCTCACTCTTTCTTACACCCCATCAACACCTTAGTTATGAATTTTCTGAATCTCCTGATACTTCAGTGGATGGGAGGGTAATTCTTTCCCATCATTCTTGGCCAAGGATCCTTCCTTCCGACCTCCACAGCTTTGCTCGTACCCCTCTCTTGGGTTTCCTTGCTTTTTTTTTTTTAAGTAATCAGAGGGTCCCTGAATTAGTTTCCTGATGCTGGGTGTCCTCACTGTTATGACCGAGCTTGTTTGTCTCCATGTAGCTATGGAAACAATGTTAAGGTGTTGCCATCATCTGTCAGACAGTGAAAGCAAAGCATTCTGGGACATGAGTGACAAACCGGACAACAGCAGGAAACAAACTAAGGAACTCTTATTAAGGTGACACACTCTAGGAGGGTAACAAAGCAATAAGAAAGGGCAAAGCTTACTGATTTTGGAAGATTAATTTATATCAGAGAGAAAAAAAAATCAGGACAAATGAGTGAGTAATTCTATTGATGAGGGGTTCAATCTCTGGTTAGGTAAGAAAAGAAAGCATCTGGGATTGAAGGAAAGGTTTCAAAATAAAGAATGAGAAGATGACAAAGAATGACTGGTGTCAGTTTTCTAGCAATCTGGGGCAAGACAACCTGCTCTGACTATCACCAAGAGTATTAAGCAGAGTCAGGCAATAAGTCACCTATCACATTAAGATTTCAGATAGTTAAAGTAAGGGAGGACAAATAATTTCTTTACCAGCAACTGTGTGGTGTTCCCCCACCCACTTAAATATGAAGAGTGTTTACAATTTTGCATCTTGCCAGTCTTTTTTACTATCTTCAAATATTTTTATATTATGGACTACAGTTTGCTGGCTACCATGAAATGACATCATATCTTGGTTTGGATGATATCTTAATGATTTCCTTTTACTATTATTTTTAATTGTATTACAGTAGCACCCCGTACAGGCCCCTATTGTGATAATGTCCTTATTATTCCAGGCAATGTACTTATACATGGAAAGAGACAATCCCTGCCCCAAAGGGCTCAGAATCTAAATAGATAAAACACATTGAGGGTGGGAGAGAGAAAGGACCAGCCCCATTTTCATGGAATAGGGAACAGAGAAATTAAGGCCCAGTCAAACTATAAAGTTGTGCTGCCATAGCTATGTTGTGTAGGAATGTGAAAAATTCATATCCCCAGCCTAGACAACATTGCTATGCTAGCAGAAACCCCAGTTTAGACTTAACTAAACTGACAGAAAAGTGTTTCTGTTGGCTTCGCTAACATTATTTGGGGAGGTGGAGTTTTTATGTTGGCAAGAAGACTACCATCTGTCAGCATAGACCACATCTACACTGGGGGTAGGTTGCCAGCATAGCTTTGGTGACGTAGCCTTTTTCTTGTAGCTGTGTCCTCAATATCTTGCCCAAGGACACTCAGGAAGTCTGTGGCAGAGCCAGAAACTTAACCCAGATGTCATGAGTTCCACTCCTGTGCCTTAACCGTAAGACCATCCTTTCTGCCACAGGAATTATTTCCCCTCTTTCCCTTGTATTGCTGACACTCTCTGGTTCCTGTATTCTATGTGTGCTGGTGCATGTGCCATAAATTGTTCTCTTTCTTTGTTTCACTATAGTTTTGCACCGCACTTGACGTTTGCTTTACTTTAAGCAAACAGCTCTATGTTAATAGTCATTTTTCTAAGCTATGAAAGAATACCAATGGGGCTAATGCAAAGTTGGAGATACTTACTCCCTGTTTAGGGAGACTGTCTATGTCTCAGTGCTTTCATCGGTGATCGAGCTTCATTTGGTAGCAATCAATTTATACCCCTCAATCATCTCTGAAATTTGGCCTTCTGGCAATGGACGCCAGGGAGGAAAGAGGAATTTGTCATCAAGAATGGTTGTTTAAAACAAAGGGCTAGTCCAGTCTTCCTGAATGCAGGAGCAAATGGCTCTAAAACATACACTCCTCCCTGGATTCAGACGGATTCTCTCTAGATTCCGGTACCCATTCGGTGGATGGGTGGGAGGAGGAGGGAGGTAGAAGGAGGGGAAGATTTATTGCCTTTCCCTGAAGCCTGTTGTAGAGAGCAGGTTCCAGAGAGATTTGCTGGCAGCAGCATCCCTCCCAACACAAAAGTTGCAAAGATTGGGAAATAGACCATTTCTTTCAGAGGAAATTCTCCAGAGATTTCTTCCCCACCCTGACTCTGTCTCACAGGTCCTCTCATAACTCATGATCTGGGCATGAGTTATATCCCATTCAAAATATGATTCACAAAACCCCAAACCTCTCAGACTTCTGCCAGGCAGAATTTTTTTACTCCTCTCCCACAAATATTTTTTTTTAAAAAGGAAAGCTGCAAGTTCTCTCTCTCTCATCTCCCCCCCCCCTCCCCCCGTGTAGTGGTACCTCATTAGGAAATGACCCAGGCAGGCTACTTGATACTCACACACAAATTGCACATTGAGCAGCTGATTTCATTGATTTCTGAGAAATATCTAGAATACTTTAATATAATGACAGTAGTCACTATAGTTACTTCAACCCAGAGTAAGTCTTCATATATATGCAATTCAAATAGTTATGTTGCACAGTCTTAAATTACTGTAGCCCACAAAAGTTCATGCTCTAATAAATTTGTTAGTCTCTAAGGTGCCACAACTACTCCTGTTCTTTTTGCCTGAACTATGCATTCATTGAGTGCCTCGAAGTGTCATACGTGGATTTTAAAGGGTTGTCATTGACTAAATTCTTCAGTTTTAGGGAGGAAGTGATTAGATACATTCAGGAGAACTGATGTGAAATTCTGGGTTTTTTTAGATCCATTACTGATTATCAAAGAGATTTAGAAGGTGTTGCTTACTTTGAAAGAACAAACTTTATTCAGAAACCAAAAGAAAAATTGGGAAAAAATGTTTAAAGGTAAGTGAACAACTAAAATACATTAATTACAATCTTAATAAAAGGGAGACTGATTTTATTAAGATCAAAGGGAGATGGTTTGCTGCAAGAATAATTTGTATAGTTGAACAACAAAAAAGGAAAATATGATACTTAAAATATTAGAGAATTCCTAAAAAAATGATTCAAGGAGAAAAAACAAAGACTGGATCAAATAATTCAGGTGATCAATACAAAAATAAACTGGAAATAAAGACACTGAAAACAGATAAGAATGTATTGGATTATCAACCACCACAGATTATGCCAAGAGCAATAATTTATAGAAGAAAAATGTTATTTTATTATCAGGTAGCACTGAACAGGTCATAGTTTAATCTTCACTTGAAGAGTTTATCACTCATATTAAGTGCTCAAATGTATATTTTATTTGAAAAATACAGAATCATGTATTTTGATTTTTTAGCATTTTTTATCAACCTATTGTTTACCTTAAACTTGTTGAAAGAACTGTGATTTATTCTAAACTTCTTGAGAGTTAAATCTAAGATCGAGTACATCAGAAGCATTGTGTATGACTCATTTTTGAGTGATTGAAGAAGTTATTGATAAGGTTATTCATCCAAAATCAGAATCTGTGTGAGGTACGTTAAGTAATAAACCATATTTGGAAGTACAGCCAGAAGACAACAGAACTTAACCTAGAGAGCCATGAAACCAATAGAACAGGGATTTAATTATCCAGAATTATCTGAATATTAAAAGATGAAATAAAGGTTGAAAAATCTAAAAAACACATTCCAACAATAAGACTTTCTAATGTAAAGTAGAGAAGAATACAATGTTTCACCACAGAAATGGCAAAAATTAGAGGTGATTGAAAACTAGGTATTTTTCACTATGGAAAATTTTGACAATGTTTTATTTTTCATTTTCATCAACATTTTTCACAGAAAATCCAGACTTTTCATTGAAACATCAAAACCCCAAATACTTTGGCTGAAAAGTAAAAATCACTTTTCATGCCATTTTCAATGAACTAGTGAACTGAAACTCAGCTTTCTGTCAAAAAGAGTTTAAGATGGACTTTTTTTTTTTTTTTTAACCAGTCCTAGCAGAATTTTCAGAGTTCTGGTTGGAGGAGCAAGGGGTACAGTATTCTTTACAAAATGTGAATTGGGAAAAAAAAGATTAAAATCCGTCACAGATGAAAACAGAGTTCTCTCCTGTGAAGTTTTGAATGGCCATTGTATGCAACATAATGACAATGCTGAAATATTTTGGTTGCTTCTGAATTGTTACAATATTGCATTTATTAAAATAAAAGGTTAATTCTTTTACAAAGTTTTAGGAAAAACTCAAGTTCTCCTGTTTAGAAATAAAGACATAAGCAGACATTTAAAAAATGATGATGTGCTCAGTGACTCCACATTGTCATTTTAGGCCTTTCCGTACAAACCAAGCTTATAGCACTTTTGAGAAAAATATAAATCAACACAATAAAATCATATAAAAATGAAGCTGCCAGAGAAGTGAAGGAGTTTAATATTCTGCTGTACTTGTCTCTGCATATGAGAGAGTAGTCTACTAGATTTAATAATAGGCGATCTTCCCTTTGGATTGCATTGGCTATATGTGAACTTCAGTACTTCCCAAAGATTAGACAACAAAATCAAAGCAGATTTTAGAACCAATTAGGCCAATTTCTGCTTTCATTTACAACCATATAGTCACTGAAACAAAGGTATATATGAATGCAGAATTTGGCCTAACGTTATATTTCTTTACCCCAAAATATTCCCTCTATTTTTAAAACCAAGCCAACTACAAAGTAAAGGTTTCCATTTGTATATGATGTCAAATTTCACATAAAGTTATCTTGTATTACTGTTTAGACTATATTTGCTTCTTCTAATGACCACAGTATGAACTATTGGTCTTTTATTAAAAGCATAAAACTTTTGAAAGCAATGAAAGCATATCACATATAAAAACCCTCTTTGAAAGATCCTCCTGAAGTAATGCTAAATAATTTTATATCTAAATGTTGGACATGTGAAGCCAAATATAGCTCACAAAATTTGTTTGTATATATTTTAACATGAGGTTTAGAAAGCCCTATTAAGTAAAAGTGAACAGTAGATATACCCAGGTTAGACAAATATAGAAGCTATACCTAGTTAATTGTTAGAGGGCTAGACCTATATTAATAGCCACTACCCATACCACTAAAAGGAGATTAGATAAATAGACACAATTCAAATCATTAAAAGCATTTTCAACACTTCTGCAAAAGCCATACAGTGCCTGTGATAAATGAAGGGGTGAGGGGAGCTCCGTTTGATGGACACCCAGCCAGCCAATTAGCTGTAAAATCCCTCTTGGTAGCTGTTCTCTGCTTGCTTTACCTGTAAAGGGTTAAAAAAGCCCCCCAGGTAAAGAAAAGGACACCTGACCAAAAGAACCAATGGGAAGGTTAGAGCCAATGGGAAGACTTTTTAAAATTGGGAAGGAAGCTTTCCCTTTGTGACTGTGGTTGTTCTCTCTGAGCTGCAGGGACACGGAGCAGAAATGCTATAAGCAGGAATGCTGTCTAAGGTTTGAACCAGGTATGAAAAATTATCTTTCATACCTAAAAGGAATCATTAGAAGGCAGGTAATGTTTAAATAGTCTTTTGACATAGTCTGCATTTAAACTGTGACAGGGCCATCTTTCTGCTTCAGCAGACAGACAGGATCTTCTGTCCAGGGTTCCCAACCCTTGCAGAAGGGTTGGAAAGAAGTTGGCCTACTAGGGACCTATAAGAGTGCTATGTGACTCCCAATATATTTAGTGTGTATTTAAATCTATTTTTTTTATTACGTTTTCTCTAACATTAAGAATAAAAGTGCTTGCTTAGAAAGTGCTTTGTGGTAACTTGTATCTGACAGCAACACACTGTTTATAGCTTTTGGAGAGAAAGCAAAGCACAGGGCCTTCCATTAGGCAGATTGTGATATCCCCAGAAAGCCAGTGTAAGGCAGGGAGCTGTGCAGCCCTAAAATTCCTGGTCAGAAGGGAGTGGGACTCTGGACCCTGCCCAGACGCAGATGATGGCTGACATCTGAGACCCAACTGGGGAATCCTGGAGTAGACCACATACTTGGTGGGGGAGGGGAAGAGAGGGAAAGCAGGGATACAGGTGCAGTCACCCTGCAATTCTAACAGCTGCACCTATAATTTTACTTTGTACAAGTATATATCTTTATAGTGCTACTTTGCATATAGTGTGAGAAACTCACTCTGCTGAACTCATTATTTATTCATTTAATCTTTTCTAAAAATGAAACAGATTCAAGTAGCTAAATTCTTCTTTTAAATGTAGTTATTCATTCAGTTTTCATGCACCACTTGTTATCTAAAGTTTTATGCCTTCTTCTCTATGCTGATGGTTTTTTAAAAAATTGAGCTATAATATGCTGTCATCGATTGCTTCAATTTAGAAAAGAAATCTTTGTGAAATACACCTTCATCTAGACTAAACTAATATTTCTTTGAACTCTGAATGAGTGATGTCCTCTTTTTGAAGAAACCTTTACATTGGTAGCCAGACAAAAAGAAAGCCAGAGATAAAAGGAACAGAAAGAATTAGAAAAAAAAAAACAACAAATAATTATAATCGAATCCAATTTATCTTGTTTACAAAAAAATCTCCAAACAAAGCGCAAACACATTTTGGCAACTGCTAAAATTATCTTTGTGACCATATTTTAAAAAGGAAGAAGACCCTGAATGATCAAATTAGTGAATTAGTCACTATAGCTCTGATACTGCAATGAACTCTGAATGTATAGACCCCAAAAGCTTGAATAAGGGGTAACGCAAAGGGACCCACTAGTGCAGTACCTTATACCAGAATGAAGTCCCATCAAGGTCAATGGGACTTCTCATGAGTATAAAGGGTCTGAGGCAAAATCCGTTTGAGGATCAGGGCCTAAGGCTGCTTTATTGCTCTGGCTGACAAAGTGGAACTGTTTGTGGTGAATAGTATAATACTGTGGTGAAAAATACACAGTGAATAGTATGACATTCAAATTATCCAATAGTTTTTCCACTTATTGTGCCTGAGGTGGATGACAGAACTGTTCGCAGAACGGAATTTCCATTTGATGAGAAATTCCAACATTTTGATATTTATTCATGAGAAAAAAAAGCCAGAATTTTCAGAAAAATATTATTTGGGACCACTGAAACATTTCAATAATGTCAAAAGGTGTTATTTTAATAAGCAAAAATGTGTCATTTTGACTTGATTGTTTTGATATATTGTATTTAAAATTTTAGATATATTTATAATATATATTTTATATATATATAGAATATAATATAATTCTATAATATATATAGAAACAGAATAACATAATTGTAAGACAACATAAAATATATTCTAAGACAATATAAAAGTAACAATTAAATGAATAAAAATTATAAATGTGAAACAAAACTTTGACATTATTGAAACAAATGAGAACATTGAAATGATTCAGTTCTTTCCATTAAAACTTCATCATAACTGACATGTTTCTCATGAAAATAAGAATAAAAATTCTACTAGTTGTAGTATATGTAAATAGCTAATAGAAGGAGCACCATCTACTGGCACATAAGAATATGTAACATTGTTCATGAGTTTATAGGACCAGTAAAGTTATTATTATGTCTTCCAAATGCCTTCCTGATTACACAGCTCTCCACACATACAATCATATAGGAGTTCTGTCTGTGTGTGTCTTCTATTGAATCTTATTCAGGATGCCCAATCTATAAGGGACTTCTTGCTCCATATTTATGAGACCCAGCACAAACCAGTGTCATAACTGAGGCTAGCATTTAGGAGGAAATCTTGCCCCAAACACTCCACAGCTGCAAAATGGATAAAATACAGCAGAATTGCTGTGGTTTCATTGTTGTGAATTGGGGAGATACTGGTATTGGTACTTGTAAGACTCTGTGCATTGAAAAAGCTGAGCTCTGCAGGAATCCTCCCAATAGGAATACATCAGGAGACTGTTGGTGGGGATATGTGGAAGGTTTGTGGCAGGGCTGTGGGAAATGGTAGAAAAATGGGTCACGGGGTTTGGGGTAGGGAGAGCATTTCAGCACTCCAACTGCTGCTTTTATTATTATGGAGACGCTTGTTGTGGCTCCTTGCGTGCTGCCTCTTCTTCTCCCACTGGAATGAATTTGGTAGGCCCCAGAGTTTTCTTACTTCCAGCAGCCTCTGAGAGGGTTAGTGAATTGGAGCCAGCTGCTTATATATTTCCTCCCCTTTTGTGACTGTTCTGTGTGTCACAAAAGGGCAACTTAACACTGGGCAAACTACAGACCACAAAGAATTAAAGGAGGACAATGTAATTAATACAAGTTCATGTGGGTTTATGAAAATAGAGTCTGTCACACTAACTTGGGAACTTTTTCCATGAGATTACATGTTTGACTGATAAAAGTAACAGTGTTGACATCATCTACTTAGACTTCTGGAAGGCATTTGGCATGGTACCACGTGACATTCTGATTAAAAACTAGAATATAAAGTTAACATGGCACACATTAAATGGATTGAAAACTAGCTAACTGATATGTCTCAAATGTAATTATAAACAAGAAATAGTTACCAAATGAGTGTGTTTCTACTGGAGTCTCACAAATATAGTTCTTGGCTCTATGATAGTTAACATTTTTTATCACTGATATTGAAGAAAACATAAAATCATCTCTGATGAAGTTTGCAGATGACACAAAAATTGGGAAAGTGATAAATAGTGCAGAGGACAGTTCACTGACTCAGAGCAGTCTGGATCTCTTGGTAAACTGGGTTCAAGCAAACTATGCATTTTAATGCAGCTTGATGAAAATGTATACTTCTAGGAATGTAGGCCATACTTACAGGATGGTGGACTCTATCCTGGGAAGCAATGGCACTGAAAAAGATCTGGGGATCATGGTGGATAATCAGCTGAACATGAGCTCTCAGTGTGATTATGTGACTAAAAGAGCTAATGTGATCCTGGGATGCATAAATAGGAGAATCTTGAGTAGGAGGACATGTTATTTTACCTCTGTATTTGGCACTGGTGTAAGCTCTGCTGGCATGCTCTGTCCAGTTCTGGTGCTCACAATTCAAGGAGGTTGATAAATTGGACCGGGTTCAGGGAAGAGCCACAAGAATGATTAAAGGATTAGAAAACATGTTTTATAATGATAAGCTAAATAGACTGAACTTCTTGTAAGTCTAACAAAAAGGTGAAGGGGTGACACGATTATAGTCTATAAGCATCTACATGAGGAACAAACATTTAAAAATGGCTCTTCATCTAGCAGAGGTAAGCATCACACAATCCAACAGCTGGAAGCTGGAGCTAGACAAATTCAAGCTGGAAATAAGGCATACATTTTTGACAGTGAAGATAATTAAAAACATAAAGAATGGCTATGCTGGGTCAGACCAAAGGTCCATCTAGTCCAGTATTCTGTCTTCCGACAGTGGCCAACGCCAGGTGCCCCAGAGGGAATGAACAGAACAGGTAATCATCCAGTGATCCATCCCCTGTCACCCATTCCTGGCTTCTGGCAAACAGAGACTAGGGACACCATCCCTGCCCATCCTGCTAATAGCCATTGATGGACCTATCCTCCATGAATTTATCTAGTTCTCTTTGAACGCTGTTATAGTCTTGGCCTTCACAACATCCTCTGGCAAGGAGTGCCACAGGTTGACTGTGTATTGTGTGAAAAAATACTTCCTTTTGTTTGTTTTAAACCTGATGCCTATTAATTTCATTTGGTGGTCCCTAGTTCTTGTGTTATGAGAAGGAGTAAATACAACTTCCTTATTTACTTTCTCCACACCAGTCATGATTTTATAGACCTCTATCGTATCTCCCCTTAGCCATCTCTTTTCCAAGCTGAAGAGTCCCAGTCTTATTAATCTCTCTTCTTATGGCAGCCATTCCATACTCCTAATAATTTGTGTTGTCCTTTTCTGAACCTTTTCCAAGTCCAATGTAACTTTTTTGAGATGGGGCGACCACATCTGCATGCTGTATTCAAGATGTGGGCATACCATGGATTTATAGAGGCAATATGATATTTTCTGTCTTATTATCTCTCTTTTTCTTAATGATTCCCAACATTCAAAATGATTCCCAACATTCAATTAACCATTTGAACAATTTACCCAGGGTTGAGGTGGATTCTCCATCAGTGATGATTTTTAAAATCAAGACTGGATATTTTTCTATGAATCTGCTGTAGGAATTATTTTGGGGGGAAGTTCTATTGTGTGTGTTATACAGCAGCTCACGTTAGATGATCACAGTCACCCCTTCTGGCCCTGCCATTTCTGAATCTATGAACTTTAAAAAGAAGCATAGAGGGGCCTTGATGTAACCAAATCAGGCCCTATGGAACTAGGAAACCCTTGAGATTCTGGACCATATTAATTTCCAGTGACATACTTTTACTATTAACAAATACAAGAGTTTGACTGATTTTTAAAATTCAATTTGCACTGTAGTTGAAATGTTCAAAATTATTTCTCATTATAATATAACTAAAAGAAACTGATCAGTATTCAGTATAAATGGAACATAAAACAAGTTCACACTTTCCTAGTTCAGTGTCATACATACATGCCAGAACATGAAGTGGGACTGAAGGGAAATTGTAAATGCATTGCCGCAAAGTTCTCACACTACGGCTAAATAGTTACAAGAAAATTAAAGCCCCATGTGTACACATTTTCCAGAACTCCTCAAGAATAAACTGCTTTCTTTGAAAGGACTTAAAACGCTGCTAGGACTATCCTTTTGGTATTTAAGCATTTTGTATTTAATAAAAGTTATTTGTCACCAGGCCCTTGCAAGTTACTCTGCATTAGATAAATTAATTAGGAGCTCACAGTTCACATGATATTATCTGTTCAGCTGTGCTTACCATTTCCTCCAATTGCTACCAAGACTCTCCCGAGAGGCTCTTTAACAAAATGAAAGATTCTGAGAACATTTTTGCTCCAGAAGACTAGCAGTTATTTCTCTCCTCTGAGAAGTGCCATAATGTGACAGGAAACCCAAGGTATAATTAGAACAAATACTAGTATAAATCCTAATGGAAATAGGGATTTATTGTGTGTAATGCCCTTCAAAAATCTGATTAATGTGGTGTCCCAGATTCTGCTTAAAGTTAAACAGCTGCACATGGCTTCACTTTCTTCCAGTCTGTCTTGCTTTAAAGGTACAATTTTAAATGTGCACTTTGAGTTGCAGAGTGCATAAAATTGCTACAGCTTTTCCTATTTGCTGGAAAAGGGGAGAGGTGGAAAGGATTGATCAATATAAACTATGATATACAAGTTACACCATAGATAATTACTTAACATGGGACAAAGGTATTTTACTAAAAAACCAACCAACAAACAAGAAATTCCAATTCTACCCTACAGAACCAGGTGAAGATCCACTTTTCATTTATAACTTGACAGTTAGGCCTTGATTCAGTAAGGTACTTAAGCGTATGTATAACTAAACATGTGAATAGTCCCACTGACTTCTTGGGACTGCTCAGCTGTAGAGTAAACTTAAGTAAACTGTAGAAATAAGGCCTTACCCATAGAAAGCCAGAGGATTCCTTTCCTTAAGAGTGTAGGATTTCACAAATCCATAGACTTTAAGGCCAGAAGGGACCATTACGATCATTAGTTTGTACCTGCTGCATACACAGGCCATGGAACTTCACCAGCAATTTCTATATCAGATCCATAACTTTGTCATGTCTCTTCAAGCACCTTTCTCCTCAACTCCTATGTCAGTAGTGACATTATGTAGATTAGGGCCACACTTTTATATGAACCTTTCCTAGCATGTTTTCTGATAGCAGGTCCTTTCACTCTGCAGAGAGACACAACTGCATTTCTAAAGTGAATGATCTGTTGCTACTTAGTGCAACACGCTCCTCATTCCACCAGGTAAATACTCCTATTATGCTCTCCTTTCCTCAGAACTGAGGAGATGATATATCTTCACATACCTTCCCATGACTCCAGTCTAGATGAAAATCTGCTTCCACAATTTTACTTGCTTCCTTCGTCTCATATTGGTACTCAAACGCTGTGTTTCCATGTTGGCTCCCAGGCTGTTGTATTAATTTTATTCATGTGTGGTTGTAGTGTCTAGTAATTTAAGTGTGTTAAAACTTTAATGCTATTCATCCAGGTTAGATGAGTAATTGGCATAATTGCCTAGTACAGGGATCAGGGAGTAAGCCTCCGGCTGGCCGGGCCAGTTGGTTTACCTGCTGCTTCCGCAGGTTCAGCCAATCACAGCTCCCACTGGTCACAGTTTGCCGCTCCAGGCCAATGGGGGCTGCGGGAAATGGCACGGACCGAGGGATGTGCTGGCCATCACTTCCCGCAGCTCCCATTGGCCTGGAGCGGTGAACCGCGGCCAGTGGGAGCTGCGATCAGCCGAACCTGAGGGTGCGGCAGGTAAACAAACTTGCCTGGCCCGTCAGGGGACTTACCCTGGTGGGCCGTGGGCCAAAGGTTGCCAATCCCTGGCCTAGTAGATAACATAACCCTTCAGTAATTCAATAGCCAGCTATTCCTGCTCCATTGTTGAGGGATTTTTTTTTTTTTTTGGTTACCTGGAAAACAATTTTTCATTCATTTGTAGGACAGGATATTCCACTTCTTCTGCTCCACATTCTTACCTCTGTGCTGTTCATATTCCAATGTTAGAGGCACTTGCTTGAAGAATAAAAGGTTTCTAAATATCTGAACTACATAAAACAGAAGACTATTACACCTGTTTGGCTAGCTCTGCAAAGACTTGCTCAAATTGTGCAGTCTCGTAAGATTTTTTCTTTAAACTTCTCTTTGGTACAATTCATAAGTAGAGCATCAATTTCAGAGATAGGGAATAGACCTCCAGGAATAGCTGGCTAACCCTATAAAAGGTTGCACTTTTCTCTTAAAGGTAAGACTTCAGACTGCTGTAATTTGAACAAAAAATTTCACTCACTGATTCCCAAAAAAGAATCCATAATCGTTTTTCTCTGTGCACTAAAGAACATTTTTGAGTTAATTGCAACCCTTGTGTTAGAAGCTCTCAAATTACTATCCGTAGATGTTCCAGACATTAATTCCAAGTGTTCTTAAAGACTGACACATCAAAGTAATTGGCACAGAATTCTACACATTTTTTTTAGCTTTTGGAATGTGGGTTAGAAATGTCTTATTTTTTCAGCAGTTGAGCCAAGTTAGCCAGTATATACAGTTTTGAAAATATCTAAGGTATGAGAGGGAATATTTATAATGACTAAGTTTTAGCAAATATACATGTGAGAACTTTATTAAATTTTGTAAAGTATATTTTAAATTATTTTCTTAGCAACTCACACATTCAAAACCACAACGTATGAAAGCCGTCTATTTATGTTCAATTTCCTGGACTGATACAGCAAAATGTGACATGCCACAAACTGCTGCATCAATCTTTTGGTGATATTACTACACAACTTTATGTGATATGAAATGACTGTTAAGAACCAGATATGAAGCTTCACCACATGACTAGTGAACCTGGAAAATCTGAAAAGACAGTTTTCAGTTTGAATATTGCAAGCAAAGAATCCATCCTTGGGACTGCAGACTCTCCACCAGAGAGGCCAGAAGTCCAGGGGAAGCAATGGCCATACATATACTCCTTAAGGGACCCACAAGACAAAATAAGGATCCACACTCCTAACTCTACCCTATTTCCTTTCTGACTGCTATGGACAGAGGTCTCAGAATTCTCAGGGGCTTTTTTTCTTTACCCTTCTTCATGGCCATTTTCCTTAGTTAGGTTTAGACTATTTTACAGTAATACCTAGTATAACAAATTTATTGTTGTCGCGAAAGTCCTAATATACTCTTAAAAGATATAAGTAACTAGTATCAGTTCTGGTCTCACTGTTCAGGTTTGTTGGTTCTAATCTGCTCCATAGTTTTTAGTGCTCTATTAATTGGCCTGTATGCCATACAGAGGGCTGTGGAGCTGACGACTGGGTGTAAATATCCCTGCTCTTTGACAGCAAAAGCTCTCTGACAAGTTAACATGTGGTCTGCCTTCTAGATTTGATTAATTAAAACGTTCGTTTGATTTTAAACAGCTCTACTGCTTTCTTTACTTCAGGGAAGGCCATTTCATCTGTGCAGTTTCGCCTTGAGTGCCTGCAAGAATAATGAAAACTGCTTTAAAAAAAAAAGAGACAGGAAGTACTGTGACCTTCTAAATCAGCACTTGCTTCTGTCCCACTTCACCTGAGTACATCAGCTGGTGTAGATGATTTGGTGACGGTGGCATTGATACAGATGAAGTAGTCTTTAAATAATAGCATGGAACCAAGAGGAACTCAGATTCAAGAAGCCGAAGGAATCTCACGATAACATATCCAAGAGATTGGACAACCATGCACTCAGAAATAGGAAAGGCAGCAGCACAGTTCTGATTGCTGCTCTAGTTCTCACTAGGAGAAAAACAAACATAGGCACCATGAAACCATAGCTCAGGAGAAGGAAGTTAAGTGAATGGATTTGCTCAGATATCACAAGTGCAGCAATGTTTAAAGTTATGTATTGGAAACTTTCAGCAATTTTCCATTAAGTATGACTTCCATCATGGGATAAAGAACCTGCCGAGAATATGAGGAGTGGGAAGCAAATCTATTATGACACAAGGTCAGGAGGTGCTTGCACACACTGTGAGAGCTTCAGAGTATATATCTAACACAACAGCTTATTTGGTATCAGTGACTGTTTGAGGCATTATTATTTTTGTGTTAGGACCTCTAGTGTATATTGAGCTCTAATAAAAAATAAAGGACCAAGAGCCTACCCTCTTCACTTAAGATATCTGATAACAGTGGAAAGTTTAGACACAATATTTCTATATTTTCTGGGTCTTTTCTTTATTCTCTTTTAGCAAAGTGTCAGGCTGCTACCTCGAGTTGAATTCCTATGTTTATGTAGCATTACTCTCTAGACCTAGTCACTGGATCTAATGACAGATTTGGGACAAAAGTACTTCAATCTTTTAGCTTGTCTACATGAGGACACTCAGGAAAATTAATCCAAATTACTTGAATATCGGAATTTAAAGTGGATTAGTTAAACCACATTAAACCCCTGTGTGAACAGTCTCTTTCAGACTTAAAAGTTGCCTTAATTCAGTTTAGCTTAATTCACAAATTAAGCAAAACCTAATTAAGGCCCCTTTTAGTCTAAAAGAGAATGTCCACACAGGGGTTTATTGCAGTTTAACTAATCCACTTGAAATTAACAACTTTAGTTAGTTTGGAGTAACTTTTCTGAGTGTCCCCATGTAGACAGGCCCATAAACTTCTTTGAGACCACCTACTTTAAGGACAATTAACTGCTATTTAATCACCCAAGAATGGGTAATATATACTAACAGTAACTAAAGGAGAATAAGGTTTCTTACCTAGTAACTGTGGTTCAAGTGGAATAACAGAGATCCATATTCCACACCTTCTTCCCGCTTTTCCTTCAGAATCTTTCATATTTTACAGCATTTACGTGGAAAGGAACTAGACTGGCTCCTTCAGTAATTTTGCACCTAATGTTCAATTCCATGAGGGAGCAAGCACATGACCCGAGCTTGTTTTCCCATAGATGAGGATCTCAGCATCAAGAATGCATGTTCTCCCTTGAAGGTGGATCCATAAGTGACATAATCCACTCAACTAACTGGAGTTATTAGGTAAGTAACCTCTACTTTTCTACATGTTAAATACTCAAGCTTCAGGACATAAACCAACTTCTGACTATGGGGATTTAGAAGGAACCTGTCTCCATGAATGATTTTTCCAGAGCTGTCTAGTGCAGGGTTTCTCTTTTTGCAGTCTGGTATCCTGGCCACTGTTGGACAGCATATTGGACTATAGGAATCAATGGTCTGATCCAATACGCATTTCTGATGTACCTCTGAATACCCTTTAAAAATATTGAGTTTCCATCCCTGCTAGGTTTTTTATGTATGGAAGAAGCGGTTCCTGAGTATCCCATAACACTTGGATAAAAGCTTGTGTTTTTTAGAGTAAATCTATTAATCAGCAATGCAATTGGTAATTCTCCAAAGTATCTAAGTTTTAAAAGGGTTAAACAATGTATACCTATATGTTTCAACCATACATTCAAACAGTTCATCTCGTCTATTATTCAAAAGGAAAAAAATGGTTATAGTACCTCTGTTTTTCGCTGTATTTTCCCTGTGTGTAACATCAAGATATTTTCCTCATTATTCCTCAGAGATTTTAACTATCTGTACAAGCCATGTGTAGATAGTTGAAAATCCACTTCCATTAAGTATTTAAATCATTCTGTTATCTTATTCTCTTTTAATATCCAATCAAAAGATTGGAAGAGTTGTTTTTTTGTTTTTTCTCCCCACTAGCCTCAAAAAAATTGGAAAATACATAAAAATGATAAGAAAATGGCATGAAGACAGGGAAGTTCCACTGGAAGGTTTTCTGATCTTCTTGTACATACTCTGTTTTCAGAGTATTTGAAAGCAGGCAAGAAAGCATTAATGAAAACATGACAGTAGAGAATAACAGATAATGATTTGAGTCAATTGGCTCAGTGAAGAATGGAGTCATGAAGAGAAGAAATTTGAGTCACATAACTGGCAAGGTAGGAAGCAGAGTGTTCAGACAAAAGCATGGTGTTAATAAGTTTAGTCATGGCAGGATGGATAACTAGAGCATGGTATATAAACACTATTTTGATTTTCTTTGCCTACATATAAGTGACACCTTCTGGATCAAACAGAGGAAGGTGAAATTCTTAAAGGTAAACTCAAACATATTTTTAAGATTTCAAAATAAGGAAAATATAAGGCTTTTGCTTAAAATGATGGTGATGTATTTTAACAAAACTACCTCTGTGACACAGTGACCTTTTGATAGCAACTGGTAGATGGCACAAGAGTGCAAAAGGGTCCCATAAAGTCTCTAATGAAAGACTGTCACACTGGTCATCATAATCATTGTGAGATGTCTGAATAGAAAATATATGAAGAGTTCCGTATAAATACTAAATATATATTCTCTACGTCTGAGAGTTAAGGCAGGTCATGCAAGCAGTCCCTATACTTCTGTCAGGCATGGGGAAAGAGACCCTAGCTGTTCATGTGCGAACTGAGTACTGTATGGTTCATAATGGATGCCTATTTACAATCTGAGCAAAATGCTGATGACTATATTGCAGGGACTATAGCAAAAAAAAAAAAAAACCAAAAAACAAGAGTTATCCTGTTTAGGAGTAAGACAATGAACTTTTGAAACTATGTCTGGGGTGCCAATAAACCCCGAGGGATTCCTTCAATTTGCAAGGACAAGCCACCCACTGGATTGTTTTTAAGGGAATATCAGCCAAGCTGGTTGAAAACACTGGGAAAGGGACTTGCGTTTAGCTCTCTTGTAGGAGATAGGGGAATGCCTTGTTAGTTAAGTTTAGGCTATAGAATGTGTGTTGCGATTTTATCTTATAGTTGTTTATAGATTTGTTTCCAATATTCTCATTCTCTATCACTTAAATCTCCATTCTTTTATCTCATTTTCACCTTAAATATATCTAAGTGCTTCATTGTAAGCAGAGCGAAGATCATGAGTTGAATTGTGCAAGGTAGTGTGTACTATTCTTTGGGAACAATGAATCTGAGAGTTCTGTGAGTGTTTAGTGGAACAGGGAAGGAGCACTCCAGGGGCCACTCAGAGGTGTTGGTGGTACCTATCACCAACCTGGTGGTACCTATCACCAACCTGTATAAAGAGAGCGAGACCTGCAAAGGTTAGTGGATTCAGGGAACTGGTCAATAGCAGGCACGTACAAGACTTCCTCACTCTACGGGCAGGTGATAGTGAGTTGCCTCACAACTCTGAGTGCCCCTGGGAAGAGTCACAATCTCCCTGAAGCATCCTGCAAAAGCTGAACTTCCTTGTTGCTCTGCTAGAATGACATCAAAAGCAACCCTAAGGAAAGGTATGACAATGGGGTTTAGAATGGAATGGTTCTATTAAGGCTTTCTTTATGACATTTAGGATATCACTCACTTTGGCAGCTCTCTCACCTTGGAGCAGGAGCTCAGATAATTACCTCTGTATCTGGCTCAACCAAAGTCTATTAGAGATAGAAATAATTATTGCAAACAAGAGATGGCCACTATGTACCAGGTGCTAGCTACATGCTTCTGAGACAACCTGAAGAAGGGAACAGGGAAGGATTGCAAGCTACCAATATACAGCTCCTTTTATAAAAGACACCTCATCAGACATACCTAGGGTTACCATATTTGAACATTCAAAAAAGAGGACACTCCACAGAGGTGGGGGGGGGAGAGGGGTATTTGCTTCTGCCCCCCCACAACCCCACCCCGACTCCACCCCTTCCCCGCACCATTCCCCAAAGTCCCTGCCCCAACTCCGCCCCCTCCCTGCCCCATTGGAGCTCTTCCCCAAATCCCCGAAATGGCCCCGCCTCCTTCCCCTTCCCTCCCAGCCACGCGAAACAGCTGTTTCGCAGTGCAAGCGCTGGGAACGCTGGGAGCTAGATGGGGAAAGCGGACACTCTCTCGAATGATCAACATTTACTTTCTTTCTTGAATGATCAACTCTTCTTTGGGGAAAAATAATAATGGCTAAATCACAGACGTTTTTAAGAATTTTTAAATCCATTTATCCATGAATTTAAAAATTCCTCCCGGATGGCAATTTAAGAACCAAAAAGCCGGACATGTCCGGGAAAATACGGACGTATGGTAACCCTAGACATACCAGTACAGTAGTCAGGAGGTCTGGACTGGTAGGAGACCAAGGAAGCACAGCCTGGCTGGATTCTATATAATTAGTGCAGTTAAAGGAGAGTAGGATTAGGAGACAGTATGAGTTAGGGCCATTAGCTGCCCCGATCATGTCAAAAGCATTTGATTCAATATGTTAAAAAATATCAAAATTAAAACGTTTTACATGCTCCTCTACCACCCTCCCCAATGCTTAATCTCTGAACACACTGAAGACCACCAACTTAGATTTCTTTCACCAAGTAACAATTTCTTCAGCTGTGATTCATGCTTAAGAAGCTTGATTTTAGGTATTGAGTATTTTATGAGCACAAGCACATAAAAATCATTGTAAAATTAAAACAAACATTTAAAGGTTGAAGCACAGCCAAAGGAACTTGCCTCTAGATGTCATTGTGGATTTCTTTTGTTTGGGAAACACTTGGCAGACAAACAATTGCCTTGTAAACTAAAGCACCTGACTTCTATTACCCTTTTTATTATCTCCTTGTAAATTGACCATGTAGCAGACTTTGGAAAACACTGCTAAAATGCCTAGGCATTTACATGAATTTAAAAACCAATTTAAAGTGACTGTTCCCCATGCAAGCTTCCCTGAACATTTGAATTGTTCACGTCTGAGCCTCAGAGCTAGGAGGTTTAAAGGGATGGATCTCTCTTCAACCTAGACAGGGAAAAAGGGGAAATGACAATTCTGGCCAGCATCATTTACATGAATTATAATGTTACTTACCTGTAGTTCCATATACTGTGTTCTGTTACTTTGGTTGGAATTTGTCTGATCAGATTATTTAAGTGACAGCAGACTGTTACTGTAACTCAAGAAAGGGCAGAGGAATTGGACCAAATATGTCTTGGCGTAAGTAGGTCACTGACTTCACAGGTAGCGGATTTTGGTTTATGACCTGCATTTAAGTTCAAAATAAATTGTAAACAGAGGGCTTTATCCTAGAGACCAGGAGCTCTAATTTAGGTCATGTTTTGTTCTGGGCTCCCCATCTGAAGATTCTGAACCCTGTATGGAGTGATACTGTGGGAGTGGACTGAACCAGGCTGACCTGGCAGCAGCAGCATGGAACTGACTTCACCAAAAGATCTGACCAGACAAGTGGTGGCCAAGCTGATGTCACAAAACTGGACCAGTTAGCATTTAAAGTGATCCTCAACTAGCATAGGGTCTATTTATGAGCCTATGTCAGTGGCATAACTTAGAGCTGGATGTCAGAAGCTCTTAGTGGGTTGGGGGCAGGATTTCAGAATCAGAGACCTGGATGCAGCTCACCCTGACACTGGTCTGGGTAGAGATAACCTGTCCCTATTAGACCAGTAGAATAGTTTTGCAATGAGATACCCAAATAAAATATGAATTCTATTCATTAATATCTGTGTGTTCCTAAAACTATTGGATCACTTTGCTTTGCAACTATACCGTTAAAGAAAAATTAAAATGTAATCCTGCAATTGAAATGATAAAATATATAGTTTATTATCTTAAAAGCAGTATTATGGTCCTGAAAAATGTTTCAACTGATGACTGACTGGAGTAAGGTCAAACATATTAATGCCATAACTAAAATAAAATGGAAATATCTAATATATTATGCATTTATAGAGTACTCCATCATAATTTAATAGATCCAACTCCTGGGCATATTTTTCATGTACAGTGTAAAAATGTAATTGTCTTGATAAATGATACTCAAGGTATCCATAAATGTTATTGATTTTGCTAAAGGTGTGGTGAAAAAAGCATTTCTATGTCATACAGGTTACCGAGTTTACAAAAGAACACACTTAAGATTCTTTTATTTTAAAATATTACTTGATTTTAAGTGTCATAACTGAATAAGATCAATTTTGTTTTACATAAAAGGTTTAACTTGAAAACACCCCTTTCCTCTCTGTTAAACTAAGTCAAGTTCTGTGCAATAAGCTTGCAACAATTCTCCAGAAGCTGCTAACGGTATTCTAAATTAAGTTATAAAAAGTTTTCCTGAACATTTTGTCTTCTAGTTTTGAGAACTAGGAACTTTTCATCTTTTGTATGGGAGTTGTTGAAGTACTCGTATCACACCAGATGAAATCTCTGAGTGTCCCTAGATCCTACAAATCTGTGTCTTCCCCATATTGTCACCTCTCTCATCCTGATGTGCCACTTTAGTAGTACATTTTAGACAGCTCAGAAATCAAGAATATGATTTACTACCAATAGTCTTACCTTCCCTCCTACTTCAGTTATTGCAGATCATCCATAAATAACAGTGGTCTGTAAAAATGAAGGTGGGGAAGAGGGTGCTCAGGATCCATTCTGTTGATAATGCAGGACAAAAGATTGTTAAATTCTACTAATCCAGCCACAGAGTGGTCTGTTTGAGAACACACTCTCTGCTCAGAATCCTCTGGAACTTCTATTAACCTCCAAAGGATAACACATTTCTTGTTATTAGTTAAATATAAGTTCTGTAGTAAGCATAGTACTAATACTTTTGAAATCTCTCCTGTCTGTATTGTCTGTCTCAGTCTCTGCAATTCTTCCCTATTTCCATGTGTGACAGCATTTGTGAGAGTCAACAGGAAGTACTGCCACTGCTTTTGACCAGCAAGATGTGGGGCACCTGAATTTTGCCCCAATAGGACAGATACACCCGGACCACAATGCACAAGCAGAAATCATTGCTCCATGACATGAGCATATTAATCAGATTTCTCACCCTAACCCTTACTTTAGCTATGAACACTTGACTTGTAAAGCAAAGACATAATGACAGACAAGCTAACTAATGTTGTGCAATTCATCAATTGTCAAACTTCTTTTTCGCAGAAAAGCCAATATGCAGTATTACAATAGGTTAAAAATGTGGCCTAACGAATGTAACACCACTGAAATACATGTTGCAGTGAAGTGGAATCAATGACATCATACCAAAGATGAATATGGGCACAGTGTTTACCAAGGTATAATTATGTATGGCTGTTTGTAGAAATTTAAAAACAGAGAAGTTTGTCATTTCGTATTTCATAGCTATTAGATTAAAACAATGCATGTTCCTGGAAGTAGAATAAAGAAATGTGATACTGTTTTAAACACATTCCTACAGGTTGAACTGAAAACATTTCCATTACTACTAAACCATTTAAAGTAGTTCTTCAGTATAGGGGGGGAAACACCCTTCACTGAGTTAGTATAGTATTACATAGAGCTGTAACAATTTGTCTAGGTAATGTTATTTGGATGCCAATAAATTACGTAGTAATAATAGGAAGGAAACATTTGACATTAGTAACACAACTTACATCAAATATGTTTAAGATAAATTGTCATCATATTTTAAATCATTTAGATTTTGATTATAAAGATTTGAGACTGCAAATGAAAATGAATGAAGGATCATTTTTTTCCCAGTACATCATTTAGCAACTTATACATTCCCATGCAAAAAGCCTGGAATGAATGGTCTTACTCAGGTAAGTTGAATGTGTACTTTGCCATCATACAAAGTACTTTTCCAGTTTCAGCTTTTTAAAATACTTTAGAATGGCCATGTAAAATTAGCACCATCTTACTAAACAAATCTGCCCCTCCTATGTACTGAGAGTCATATCTGCTGATTTTGGGGATATAATTAAGTTTTTACTATTTTATGCTCCTGTTAGCCCTGTAGAATCAACACAGGTATGACAGAGAACTTGATTCTACTCCTTCCTGTGCACAGTTCAGAAGAATTCCAGTTAATCATAACTGTACAAAGCCAATAGTACTGCACAAGTATCATTCATTCAGAACATGATCTGCAGAACTCTTTCTATAAGTGGTGATGCATGAAAAACCATGCTTGACTTTCAGATCCCAAGTAATGTTTGTAGGGGTGGCTGTTAAACAAAAACAGGTCCAAGTCTGCTCTCTGTTACACGGGTTTCATTCCAGAGTAACTTCATTAAAGTCAATGTAACAAATTACACTGTTGTAATTAAGGTCCTGATCCTGCAAGCTGATCTGTAGGGAATGACGTACTTCATAAAGTCAGTGGGGCTCCATGCAGGCACAGGGGCCTACTCTCACAGAAAGATTGCATGATCAGGTCCTGAGAGTATAGTTTGGCCCAACGTAATTTTAAATGAAACGGCAATGCCCACAGAACAGCACACCACCAATTTTTGCAGTTACTATACAAAAAGAAAGCACACAAAAAGCATAGTTCTATTAAGAGTGTTTTTGAGCTGTGTCTTTAACCTGCACACAGTATTAGATGTTATATTTGGAGAAACATCTACTGCTTCCAGAATACTAGGCAAGTGATATGCTGATGGTGAAGTTTTTTCAGTTGCTGTAATTAGCACTTAATGCAGTGAGATTTTTTTCTACGTTCTAGCTAAAAATCTGAAAAACTGATGTCTGAATGTGAAGGCATTGTGAAGTTGGCTAAATAGAAAGGGCACATTTCAGTTTCTTAGTAAAGAAGATATTACATTTATAACTAGAGTTGATAACTGATTTTTCAGTTTGCTGGCAGCTAAAAAAAAGATTTTTTTGAACATTTGGTGAATTTAAGTCAGAAAAAAAATTGGTTTGGGTATTTTTCTTAAAGGCAAAGGAAATGAAGGAATAGTTTCACAAAATACAGCAGCAGGAAGTGGTGTGTAGGTCTCTCAGTCTCTCCCTCTGTACCTCTCCCACTTTGTATGAAATAATTGAATAATAATTGTGACACAGAGAGAGAGAGAGAGAGCGAGCGAGCACAAATGCCCCACCCCTAATACCCAAGCTATTGGGGACTAGGGCATTCAAGCCTGAATATTTCACATCCCAGGTGAGTGACCTAACTAAAAGTTAGGGGCTAAAAGTTATAATGGGAGCACCATGTTCTTCTCCAGTTTTGCTACATGATTCCGGCCTGAAAAATTAAAATGAGATGTTTTGTTAGTGTAAAATGGTTCATTTAGACATTTCTGAAATTCTCATTTCGATTGAAACAATTCTCCAAAATCCACATGAACTGAAAAAATGTTTTGGTCAACCCAAATCTCATTTTTTAGAAAACAGTAAGTTCTGTCAGGAAATTTTCATCCAGCTCTATTTACAACATGCTTTAAATAGGTCAAAATATATTTTGAACAGAGCAGAATATTAGCCTTCATAAGTTTTTTTTGTTTTGTTTTTGTTAGTTCTAGGAAAGTAGGGTGTGGCTCTACAGGATGATTTAGATAAATATAGAGGAAAAGGGAGCATTTCTGCCTCTTATATTTCAAATGTTATATTCAGTGATGAACTGCCAAAATCTTAAAAACGGGTTCCCTCCTCACCCCACAAGGGGGTTGTTGCCCACCCCCGCCCCCCCAGGACCCCTGCCCCATCCACCCCCCTCCCCTGACTGCCCCCAGAACCGGGCAGGAGGGTCTCATGGGCCACCGTACTGGGTGCCCACCCCACCCCTAAGAGCCAGAGGCACTTCCCGGGGGGGCGAGGTGGGGAGTCCCGGAGGTGCTTACCTGCAGCAGCTCCCAGGAAGCATCTGGCAGGTCCCTCTGGCTCCTAGGGGCAGGGGAGCATAACTAGTGGGGGAGCAGGGGGACTGGCTGCTCCCCCACTGATCACATCAAAAGTGGCGCCTTAGGCACCGACTCCCTCGGTGCTCTGGGGCTGGAGCACCCACAGGGAAAATTTGGAAGGCTGAGAAGCAGGTGGCGGCTTCCTGCTCAGGCCGAGGGTGGCAGAGGTAAGCTGGGACGGGGAGCTGTTCCCCTGCGCGCCCCGGGTTACCTGCTGCGGCCCGGGCGGCCCTCCTCGCACCCCCCCGCCCCAGCTCACCTCCGCCTCCCTGGGCCTGAGCAGGAAGCCGCCACCTGCTTCTCAGCCCGCCCCAGCTTCCCGCACGAACAGCTGATTCGCGGGAAGCCTAGAGGGGCAGAGAAGCAGAGCGGGGCAGCGCGTTCAGGGAAGGAGGCGGAGGAGGAGCGGAGGTGATCTGGGGCTGGGTGTGGGGCGGGGAGCTGCCGGTGGGTGCTCTGCACCCACCAAATTTTCCCCTTGGATGCTCCAGGACTGGAGAACCCATGGAATCGGCGCCTAAGGCATCACTTTTGTCTGGTTAAATTTAGAATCCCTTCTAGAACCGGTTGTCCCTCGTGGAACAACCAGTTCTAAAAGGGCTTCTAAATTTGGAACCGGTGCAAACCGGCTCCAGCTCAAAATATTTCTCTCCGAATACAAGATGGACGGAAAAAACAAATTGCTATTGACTAGATTTTCAGAACTGCTGAGTACCCAACAGATTCCATAACTCTTAATAGGAGCTCTCCGGGGTGCTGAGCTCTTTTGAAAATCTGGTTCCTGTGGCCCAGCTTATGCTCCAGAAATCTGCACACAGAGGGTACTCTATGCCTACCTGTGAATCTAAAATTACAATTATGTAACCATAAACAGCTTTCAGGACTGTTCAAAAAGGAACATTAACCTGGGCTGAATATTCATTTTCATGCCTTTAATCCTCCTAAACCACAGGACTGGGAACTTCTGCCATCTGTGAAGAGTAATATAGGCCTGTAAGAGAGAAATAATTGCCTATTTTTCTTTAAAGTTTTAGGATATGCAGGGATATTCACACCTAAATATCTCAAACAAAAGCTTTTAAAATCAAAGGCTGCATCCAAAATTGTCTGCCCTTCATGATCAGTTCCTAGAAATAGAATATATCTGGCTTGGAACAGTTAACAGTAAAGTCTAAGAGGTCTCCAAACAATCATACAGAAGGAAAAAAAGGGAGTTTGCTATTCTTTGGATTCCCCAGTTTCCAGAAATAAACTGTGATAGTCAATTGCTTTGTTTTTAGTATTTAGTACAACAACAAATAAACCTTCAGTGATTACACACTGTCTTTCCAATTTTGCCTTAGGTAACTTTATCCATTATGGGCACTTTTCTCTGAAGCTTCTTGTACTGGCCACTGTCATACAGCATACTGGACTAGATGAATCAATGGTCTTATCCAATATGGAAACATTACCTGTGTTCTTATGGTGGCTGGACAATGGAGTAATTAATTAGGAGCTGAAAACAGGTATAGAGGAAATGAAGCATCACAACAAGGTTGCATGGCACAAGTGAAATGAGTAAAACAAAAATACAGTGAGATATTGCAGGCTGAATGGGAAAGACAGAGGAGTACTTTACTGGGTGTAAGAAAACTCTTAAAGGCAAACTAGGACAATATGAGGGTGGGCTGAGGATTCAAAAATGACAGAAGTTAGTTAATTTTTATCTGTCATAAGAACTGAGTTTAGAATAGAGATTTAGCTAAGCAAGGCTAGATTTGGAATTTATGAAAGCAAAGGTAGCTTTTGATAAAGAGTTGGTTATCTTGGATACAGAAATGTGCAGGAGAAGATACATCATAAATCACAGGAGTTATGAAGAATAACTTTCTGAACCACTGACATTTAAAATGATAATATGATTTCAGCCTTTAAGAAAAAAAGAAGGGGGAGAGAGGGAGTGTGTGAAGCTGGCAACCAGTGCCATATAAATAAATTTCTTTACAAAATGTTAGAACCATCACTTGAAAAACATTGAAATAGTTTAGAGAATATCATCATGCGAACTGAACACAGGTTGATTAAGAGCAAGTCTTGCCAGACGAACTAAATTGTTTTTCTGTTGTGAGAGCATTGCAGATGAGGTAATATATTTAATTTATTTATTTTGGTGTGGTTTTTTTGTTGTTGTTGTTGTTGACTATCTCCAAAGCTAGTAGAAAGGCATGCAGTTGATTTATGGTGGATTTCAGTGAAGACATTTGATATTATGCCACAGGATATCCTAAGGGGAAAATTAAATCACGTTGACTTGGCAAGAAATACAATTAGATGGATCAAAGTCTGGCCATCTAACTCAACTGAGAGTAATTATAAATGATAGTCCATCTAGTTGAGGAAAAATGTCCCCTGTTGTCCCACATGGATCCATATTGTGTCCTATTTTGTCTAATATATTTATACATTATCTGGAAAACTTAAGTAAGTAATGATTTAATTAAATTCAGACAGTTATAGGCTAAGAGGGCTGTTAAACACTGACAGAGTAGGAAGAGTAGAAAGACATTAGAATGGACTAGGACCAATGAAACTGAATTTAGATAAATATTCTGTATGGTAACTCATTCTAGGACCAGGTTTCAGAGTGGTAGCCATGTTAGTCTGTATCAGCAAAACCAACGAGGAGTCTTTGTAGCACCTTAGAGACTAACAAATTTGTTTGGGCATAAGCTTTTGTGGGCTAGAATCAACTTCACAAAAGCTTATGCCCCAATAAATGTGTTAGTCTCTAGGTTGCCACAAGGACTCCTCATTGTTTTTATTCTAGGGCCAGATTCTGAAACCCTTATTCATGTTTGGTTGCAACTTACTCTACAGGTAGGGCCGCTATTTGTGGAGTCTGGATGTCCAGTCTTTTATTTTCCTACTGTATTTAATAATAAGTACATAAGAAGCTGGCATTTGTGAAACAGCACTTCTAAATATCAGCAGGGCCCTATTTCAGCAGTCCATTCTTTTTTCAATAGAGAATTTAAGCATATGCTTCATATAAGGAACATGACTGATTTCTATAGGACTGAATTGCTTGAATGTTTTGGTGAACTGTGGTCTAGAATATGGAAGGAAGGGACTTAGAATACATTAATTTTGAAGGAGATTCCAGAATATTTGTCCAGGAATTTTTGTATTCTAATCAAAAACTCCAGTGGTCCTACATGGAGGATAAGCACGTAACTAGAGACCTGCATGGATACAAAAATGTGGATCTGCATCCCATCTGCATCCATCTCCAATCCCCACCCCCACTGCCAAGGATCCAGCAGGCCAGGAGCATGGCCAGTGCTGCTGGGATGGGCCATGGTGGGGACACCGGAACTGCCAGGCAGAGTTCATTGATGCTGTTAGTGCTTTTCCTGCATGTGGATCACCACTCTTTTCATACTTCTTGAAGAGTGTTCTGTCTCTGGCTGCAAAACGGGAGTATAGATCTTGTGATAACTGCAGGGAATGCATTTTGTGGCAGTTTTGATAAGAAGGTGAACAAAGTGGTCATAGTTTTTAGGTATCAACTTGATATAGTGTATCCCATCTTCAACTCCGTTACTATATTCATTTCAGTTTGTTCTGCTGAAATTCCCAAGTAGTTTCATCATTTTTTTCAATTAGTGGTGTTACCCGGGGTTCTTCCAACCCAAAGCTCTTGGTAACTTTTATTCTGTGCGAGGTGGTGTCAAGGTTCCTTCCGCACTCTGAACTCTAGGGTACAGATGTGAGGACCTGCATGAAAAACCCCCTAAGCTTATTTTTACCAGCTTAGGTTAAAACTTCCCCAAGGTACAAACTATTTTTACCTTTTGTCCCTGGACTTTATTGCTGCCACCACCAAGCGTCTAACAAATATAACCGGGAGAGAGCCCACTTGGAAACGTCTTTCTCCCCAAAATCCCCCCCAAGCCCTATATCCCCTTTCCTGGGGAAGGTTTGATAAAAATCCTCACCAATTTGCATAGGTGAACACAGACCCAAACCCTTGGATCTTAAGAACAAGGAAAAAACAATCAGGTTCTTAAAAGAAGAATTTTAATTACAGAAAAAGCAAAAGAATCACCTCTGTAAAATCAGGATGATAAATACCTTACAGGGTAATTAGATTAAAAACATAGAGAATCCCTCTAGGCAAAACCTTAAGTTACAAAAAGACACAAAAACAGGAATATACATTCCATTCAGCACACCTTATTTTATCAGCCATTTAAATAAAACAGAATCTAACACACATCTAACTAGATTACTTATTAACCCTTTACAGGAGTTCTGACCTGCATTCCTGCTCTGGTCCCAGCAAAAGCAACGCACAGACAGAGAGAACACTTTGTTTCCCGCCCCCCCTCCCCCCCAGCTTTGAAAGTATCTGGTCTCCTCATTGGTCATTTTGGTCAGGTCCCCCGAGGTTATCTTTAGCTTCTTAACCCTTTACAGGTGAAATGTTTTTTCTCTGGCCAGGAGGGATTTAAAGGTGGTTAGCCTTCCCTTTATATTTATGACAGGTGGTATCAGGAAATAAATCAGGGGAGACACGGCCGTCCAACTGACAGTGGTTTCAGGCACTTTACTGGTTTGCCAAAGTGTACCCATACAGTGGAACTCCAGAACCAACATTCAGAATAGCAGGGCATTGTAGCTGTGAGGAAAATTTCCAAGAACTGTTGTAAGCTTGGAGCAGAACACTGCTATTGTTTTGTATCAGAAAACAGATTACTGATGACTCAAGTTTCAGAGTAGCAACCGTGTTAGTCTGTATCCGCAAAAAGAAAAGGAGTACTTGTGGCACCTTAGAGACTAACAAATTTAGTGTAACTCACGAAAACTTATGCTCAAATAAATTTGTTAGTCTCTAAGGTGCCACAAGTACTCCTTTTCTTTTTGATGACTCAAGGTTTTTCTTTAGGCTACACAATAGGAACTAATCATTCCTGGCTATGGGTGGTGTTCCTTCAAGGGAGATCACAATGCAATTAGGCAGCTTCAGTATCAAGGGTTCATTACTAGAATTGGTCTGAAAACTGCTGAGCTGGGTGTGTGCAGGCATAGGTTCATTAACATCTCAGGCAGAGCTCCCCCATGATGCAGTGCTTCCCCGCTCATCTGGTCCCAGAGTTCAGTGCAGTTCTTGCTTTGGAATCTCTGTTCTCCATTCTGTATGCTAATGGAGATGCCTCCCTGTCCCATCTTTGATGCAGATTAGGCTAGGAGAGTTGCCTTAATCCTGTCACCCTTGTTAGGAGGGGTTTAGGTGTGTCTCCCACTGCCTTTTATTGCTTTCTGTAAATCTTTTCTCTGATCCATTTTGGTTCAAGCAGAGGCTGGGGGAAGGTGTTCTTCATGACTCAGACAGGCTGGATACTGTACCCTGGTTCCCCAAGAACACAGAGCTGACTGGTATTACTGCAGACAAAGCCCAGTGAGTGAGTTGCTCACCAGTTACATAATTTCTGCTACAGCCCCATTTTGAGTGGTGGCTATTAAAGTCACCGTCGTATATAGGGGCAAGATGATAACCTTCACATGGTGATCCTGTTACTTGTTATTGATTAACACAACAAATGTCATCTAAAGGCAACTGGACATCAATTTGTTGATCCCTCAGTATGATTAGCAACATGAAATTTGTTAAGAGTTTTTATCCTGAACAGCACCAAAGAACTTAGCTCTATGTGTTTACCAACTCATTGTAGAAGCTCTGTCACATGCTAAGTGAATAACATGACTATTGTTGCTCTACAAGAAACTCATGAATACATTGGAAAGGACTGATATTCAACTCAGAATTTTGATATGTTACTTGGACCTGCCATATGGCAGAAAATAAAAAGCTGGTCTGTCAGCTCAGTATCTTGACATCACATATATCCCGAAAAGTCTCTAAAACCAATTCTGCAAGCAAGAACATGCAGGTAATAAGTGTCACCCTGTGCAGAGCCCCAGAGGCATCTTTCAGGATAAAAGCTTGTAAAAGTCAGCCCTCTATCCCTTCGTAAACTTGCTTTGCTTTTCATGCCAATTAGCTATTGAAATTAACAAAAGCCCCAAGTCAGCACAGCTATCTCTAGGTTTTCCTTTCAAAAACATTCTTTTTTGTTTCACTTAGAAATGAACTTTGTTATTCTTCCTAGTCTAGACGAAAGGTAATCTTATAGTCATTGCAAATTATTATCAGCTGCCCTCTTGTCTCCATTAATTCTCATTCAGTAAGTGTGACCAGAGTCCCAAAGAGCCAGCTGAGGTCACTCAATTAGGATGAACTGCAACGAATGGGGCAGACAATCCCAAAGCTGGTGGATATTCCAATACTTAGATTTACCAAGCCAGCACAAAACAGCTTTTTTATTACCTCACTGGTTGCCCAGAAGCCAACACAGTTCCCTTAAAGTAACCCAGCCTCAGGCCTCCATCTAGACACCCAAGTCAGATATGATGAGTATTAATGAAAATCTTATTCATTATATAAAATAGTTCTACCAATCCCAAAGGATTAGACGCATTACCTCCCAGGTTAATGAATATTCCAGATCTTACCCAAATACATATGTTCAGCCAATTCTTATTAACTAAACTAAAATGTATTAAAAAAGAAAAAAACAGAGAGTATGGTTAAAAGATCAATATACATACAGACATGAGTTCAATTCTTAAAGTTCAGATTCATAGCAGAGAAGCTGAGCTTTGTAGTTGCAAAGATTTCTTTCAGAATTTAATCCACAAATTATAGTGCAATGTTCAATATCATTTCAGGGTGTTCCAGCTTAACGGGGATCTCAATCTTGTGACTCAAACTTCCTCTGATGAAGCTTAAGCAGATCTGAGATGACAGGATCAGGACCAAAGGGTCTTTTATACAGTGTTCTAGAATCCACTTGACCATACAGTCCTGGGTAAACAATAGGCTTTTGATGTAACCTTCCGTTTCCTAAACGCCACCGGTAATTAATTACACAAATTAACATAGACTGCCTAATGGATAAATTGTACTAACACAAACTTCAAAGAGACATATAGACAATGATATTATTACACCCAAGATCTATCTAAATGTTAATATTCCCCTTTGAGCTCTGATTTAATAGTTATAATGACAGACAGGAACTGTCTGTTTACATGGCTAGCATCTAAGACACACACAATTAGTATCACTTCTAACAATATAGGTTTGCATTTCGAAGTTCTAGCCTATCTACCATAGAATGGCCCTAATTACCATTTCTAAAATATCTTTCCAGGTTGGCTCTGGGTTAGTTAGCTGCTTAACCCTTTCTGGCCTCTTTACACTTTGTACAAGATTCATTGCAATTAAATAACAGTGGTAGCAAAATGCCATGAAAATGTGCTAAACAAGTAACTCTTCAGGAGAGAATGCAACAAAGGGTAGGGTACATCTGTCAATTACTATTTGGTATACACACACTAGAAATTAATCCTGAACTCCTATTAAGGCAAAAGTCCCATTGGAGACTAGTGGGAGTTTTGCCTGAGTTAGGTGCTCAAAATCCAAGCCTGAAGTTTTCACAAATAAAGAAGAACCAAAGGGTTTGGACTGGAGGACTCAGTTTTTTATCTCTACAGGTTATGTAAACTATAGTTATATTTATGTATTTAATATATTTGATATGTTTACTGAAGAGTCATTTTATTTAATTACCAAATTATATTAATTTCTATTCTCTAAGCATCAAACAGTGGATTGAGATACCTGGCAAAGAATTTAAATCTAATACTTTAAATCACTTCACAACTCCATTTTGTCTTTAAAATTTTGTATCATATTGTATTTACATTATATCATTAGTTTCATTTAAATTAGGGATATTCAGCTTTAAAGAGTCTTGAATTTTATATATTTTCTTTGGGATATATTTAATTAGCTTAATTCAGACTAGTGCCCTTCTGGCATCATCATTAAAACAGATTGATTCTCATTAGCATTTAAATGGTACAAGATTATTTATTGTACAGGGTTTTTTTTTACCTTATTCTACCCTTTTCTACAGCAAACCTATAAACCTATTTTCCATGCTTGTGTGATTTTATCCACAGATATTGGGTTGGGGGGAGGAGTGAGGAAAGGTTGGGTAGTTCTTTCACTATCAACTCATTTTTATTTTATTTCCCCAAACTTTAGTTTGTTTTCTTTGTACACACACAATAGGGAGCAGTGGTTCTCAAACTGTTGTCCACAGAGCATTCTGGGGTGGCATTAGATGCATTAGTGAAGCATCTATTCATATTTCTGGGGTGATAGTGCCTGATAGTTGAGCCCACTTCAGACCTCTAAGGTGTCTTTCCCATCCCCCATTCCCCCTCAGAAATTGACCTATTGGACACCAGAACCGAAACATATTTTTGTACCCTGTCTAGCATCGTATTATCTTTCTTTGGTGCAAATTCAACCATGGTCAAATTTATGAGTTTCACCAAAATTGGAGGGCTAGCAAATACAAGAGGACAGAGTTGTAACATTGCACCCCATAATGCTTTATAGAAATATGCTTATGAATGTAAATATGGCATAACTGGAATATGTTTTATGCTACATATGCTATATAACATATCTCTGCAAAGGTTATGATTACTGAATATATTAATCCTATTTGTATGCATGTATCATTTTTGTATTCAAAGTTATAAATATTGGCTGTATACTTGTTTGATTTTAAGTAGCCTCAGTGAAGCATTTGGTCATCTTCTTGCGAAAAGACTATTCTCAGTAAGTGCCCAGTAAAGAAACACTTAATCTGCCAATAGACTTTGATAGACACCAATCTACATCTGAGCTTTCCTGGGCATTTCCTGCAGAGAACTAAGCCATGCATGAACATGTGACTTTCCCAGGTGACTCCCAAACTCCATCTTGTTGATGGGATTCTACACTGGGGGAGGGAGGGGTTTCCACCCACAAGAGAGAAACTATATAAAGCCCTGGGAGACCCCTCCATTTTGTCTTCAGCTGGCTCAAGAGGTAGCCTCTTCACCCCCATGGATACCTGAAAGAAACTGGAACAAAGGACAGTAACCAAAGGGGTATGAGTGATTGCTGGACCAGACTAGAAGAAGTCTAGTCTGTAAAAGAAGCTTATTGGAACATCTCTGGGGGTGAGATTTTTATCTATAATTACTTTCTTACTGTATTAGGCTTAGACTTGCATGTTATTTTATTTTGCTTGGTAATTCACTTTATTCTGTCTGTTATTACTTGGGACCACTTAAACCCTACTTTTCGCATTTAATAAAATCACTTTCTACTTATTAATTAACCCAGAGTATGTATTAATACCTGGGGGGAAGGAGGTCAAACAGCTGTGCATCTCTCTCTATCAGTGTTATAGAGGGTGAACAATTTATGAGTTTATCCTGTATACGCTTTATAAAGGATAAAACAGATTTATTTTGGGTTTGGACCCCATTGGGAGCTGGGTACCTGAGTGTTGGAGACAGGAACACTTCTTAAGCTGTTTTCAGTTAAGCCTGCAGCTTTTGCAGGATGTGGTTCAGACCTGGGTCTGTGTTTGTAGCAGGCTAACGTGTCTGACTCAAACCAGGCAGGGCACTGAAATCCCAAGCTGGCAGGGAAAACAGGCTCAGAGGTAGTCTAGGCACATCATGTGGAAGTCCCAAAGGGGTTTCTGTGATCCAGTCCATCACAAGAATCAAGCCACAACATGTCATGCAGAGATTACAGTATCACCAACCCCAGATAGTCAACAGTGATGAGTTAAATCCAAGCAAGTCCCAAGGCTGGCTCAAACATCATGAGATTTTTTTAAAATGATTTTTTAGCTGTTTTCTGATTTTTGAACTCCCCCCTGCCTACCCTTAACGCATGTTAAGCAACTTGTGTTACTAATATAATAGAAGACACCATTTTGACCATGGCACCCTTACATCAATAATCTTAGTTCCCCAGCCCACATCAACTCTTAACCCCAACCCCAAATCAGTTCACCTAATGAGAAGAAACTAATAGCAGAGATACAAAATCAGAGGCCATAATGAGCTTATCCTTATCTATTCTCTTTAATAACAGACCTTTTTATTGTTAGGAAGCACTGCAGTGAGACACACTAAAAAGGTAATTCCCAAGGTTGAGCTTTACACTTATACTGTGGTTTTAGTCCCTTAAATTGACAATAAACTTCACGCTGTTCACTATCAAAATTACACCACTTCAGTAGGACAAACTAATTTTCAGGCCACAATGAGTTGTGACCTTTGTGAAATTAGTTTGGTGCAAGTCCAGCTCCCTGCAGACAAACAGTCAAGCAGAGAAACCTACCCAAATGACAGTCACCACAAAGATACTCAGATTCTAAAGTGCTGGATACTACTTAAGAATATAGATATGTAACTAGGCAGATGCATTATACCTGATCCAAATGCTCCAAAATATCTGCAGTTCTAATACAAGCTCATTTTTACTGCTGACAAACTTCTACCTTCCTCTTCCTGGGTGATATTTTCGTATTTTCATCAAATTAGTCTCTGGAATGGACACTCCTGTTAATGCATGCATAATTCAATAACAATTCAGGCTGTTGAACTTTAGAACACAGAGATGTGCCATTATTCTCTGGTAATTCACTTTGAGAAACTGCTGGCATGTAATTCTATCATTTAATCCTTCGCCTTTAATTCTATTTGTTGATCATTTCTATTATTTTATATTGCCAATAAGTCACTGATGTTTATACCACAGAGACTGTGTTATATATATTAGCTGTGAAGGCAAATTAGCTCAAATTATATACACTACCAGCTTGAAAACTGAAAGCTACACCAGTATATTAAAAATTTATTTATTTAAAGGGGAAATTTGGTATAACATTTTCATCAGTTAAAAATAGCTGAAGATATCTTTACTGCTTTAAAGATTTTTTTTTTCATACTTACCTACATATTGTCAGGATGTTTATATTTTATTAGCAATCTCTGTGGTAAAATGGAATGAATTACAGACAAAAAAAAAGAAAAGGAGTACTTGTGGCACGTTAGAGACTAACAAATTTATTTTAGCATAAACTTTCGTGAGCTACAGCTCACTTCATTGGATGCATTCAGTGGAAAATACAGTGGGGAGATTTATATACACAGAACATGAAACAATGGGTGTTATCATACACACTGTCAGGAGAGTGATCACTTAAGATGAGCTAATACCAGCAGGAGAGCGGGGGACAGGAAGAAAAACATTTGTAGTGATAATCAAGGTGGGCCATTTCCAGCAGTTGACAAGAACGTCTGAGGAACAGTGTGTGGGTGGGGGGGGGAGAAATAAACATGGGGAAATAGTTTTACTTTGTGTAATGACCCATCCACTCCCAGTCTCTATTCAAGCCTAAGTTAATTGTATCCAGTTTGCAAATTAATTCCAATTCAGCAGTCTCTCGTTGGAATCTATTTTTGAAGTCTTTTTGTTGTAATATTGACAGGTTTCAGAGTAGCAGCCGTGTTAGTCTGTATTTGCAAAAAGAAAAGGAGTACTTGTGGCACCTTAGAGACTAACCAATTTATTTGAGCATAAATTTTGTGAGCTACAGTTCACCTCATCGGATGCATAAAGTGGAAAGTACAGTGAGGAGATTTTATATACACACAGACCATGAAAAAACACACATTGTAAGGAGAGTGATCACTTAAGATGAGCTATTATCAGCAGGAGAGTAGGGTGGGGGGAGAGAAAACCTTTTGAATTGATAATCAAGGTGGGCCATTTCCAGGAGTTAACAAGAACGTCTGAGGAGCAGTGGGGTGGGGGGGAGGAATAAACAAGGGGAAATAGTTTTACTTAATATAATGACTCAACCACTCCCAGACTCTATTCAAGCCTAAGTTAATTGTATCCAATTTGCAAATTAATTCCAATTCAGCAGTCTCTCATTGGAGTCTGTTTTCGAAGTTTTTTTGTTGAAGGATAGTCACTTTGAGATCACAAATCGAGTGACCAGAGAGATTAAAGTGTTCTCCGACTGGTTTATGAATGTTATAATTCTTGACATCTGATTTGTGTCCATTTATTCTTTTACGTAGAGACTGTCCAGTTTGCCCAATGTACATGGCAGAGGGGCATTGCTGGCACATGATGGCATATATCACATTGGTAGATGTGCAGGTGAACGAGCCTCTGATAGCGTGGCTGATGTTATTAGGCCCTATGATGGTGTCCCCTGAATAGATATGTGGACACAGTTGGCAACGGGCTTTGTTGCAAGGATAGGTTCCTGGGTTAGTGGTTCTGTTGTGCGGTGTGTGGTTGCTGGTAGTATTTGTTTCAGGTTGGGGGGCTGTCTGTAGGCAAGGACTGGCCTGTCTCCCAAGATCTGTGAGAGTGATGGGTCGTCCTTCAGGATAGGTTGTAGATCCTTGATGATGCGTTGGAGAGGTTTTAGTTGGGGACTGAAGGTGACGGCTAGTGGTGTTCTGTTATTTTCTTTGTTAGGCCTGTCCTGTAGTAGGTGACTTCTGGGTACTCTTCTGGCTCTGTCAATCTGTTTCCTCACTTCCGCAGGTGGGTATTGTAGTTGTAAGAATGCTTGATAGAGATCTTGTAGGTGTTTGTCTCTGTCTGAGGGGTTGGAGGCAAGGACTGGCCTGTCTCCCAAGATTTGTGAGAGTGACGGGTCGTCCTTCAGGATAGGCTATAGATCCTTGATGATGCATTGGAGCCACCGCTCTCTGGCTGTCCATCTTGAACCCCAGGACCTCTTTCATTACAAATTAAGTAGTGTCTATCAGTATTCAGTCTTGTAGATCTCATTAGAAAGTCTATATTGCAAACGTGAAGCTTGATCATAACTGATTATTATGACTGAAATTATCTAGTGCCATTATCTGAGCAAACACTGATTACTGAAAACTTAAAAAAAAATACAGTAACTCCTCACTAATGTCGTCCTGGTTAAAGTTGCTTAGTTATGTCGCTGGTCTATTAGGGAACATACTCATTTAAAGTTGCACAATGTTTGTTTATAACGTTGTTCAGCCACGTGGGCTTGGAACCAGGGTGGGCTGGCAGACACCAATCAGCAACTCTCCACCACTCCGCCCCAGTGCCTCCCACCCTCAGGCGGCCCCACACATCAGCAAATCCCCCCTCCATACCCGCACCTCCTGCCCAGAGCAGTCAGCTGTTTCACATCATTCTGGAGGCTCTGGGTGAAGTGGGGGAGGAGCGAGGACGTGGCACGCAGCCACTTCCTTCCCTGCCCGCACCTCCTGCCCACAGAAAATCAGCTGTTTTGTGATGTTCAGGAAGCTAGGTGGGACTGGGGGGGAGCGAGGATGCAGCCTGCTCAGGGAGGAGGGGGTAGAGCAGGGCCATGAAGAGGTGAGGCACGGGTAGAGTGGGGGTGGGAAGAGGCAGGGTAGCGGTGGGCCTAGGGCAGAGCCAGGGGTTGAGCACCCCATGGCACTTTGGAAAGAACAGCAAGGGGAACAGCCGGATGATCCACTCTTTCTTCCTCTGACTCTACCACCTCAACCAAGCTTCACAATCATCATTGCTGAGTACAGTATTAAATTGTTGGTTTAAAACTTAAACTGTATATGAATATAAATGTGTTTGTCTGGCAAAAAAAAATTCCCTGGAACCTAACCGCCCCCCCCCGCCCCCCGCCCCAATTTACATTAATTCTTAGGGGGAAATTGGATTCAATTAACATTGTCTCATTTAAAGTTGCATTTTTCAAGAATATAACTACATTAAGCAAGGAGTTACTGTACATTTCTCCCAGTCCCTTCTTGAGGCCTCTATGTGCTATCCAATGCAAATAACAAAATTATAAAGATATGCAGGAAAAACAGACAGACTGATCAACTGGTTTTGCCTTTGTACAAAATGTTACATATGCATTTTTGAAAGTATGTTAATATTTGGGCCAAATCTTTCCCTCAGAAACACATGTGAAACTCCCATTTAGAACAGTGATATTTGGTTTTGTATATCTGAGGATCAAACTATGGCCTATCATCTGTCTAGAATTGAAGTCTAAGCAACACTATTTCTTGACTTTAATCTTATTCTTATGGGCTATTACCAGCAAGAGAGTGAGTTTGTCTGTGGGGGGGCGGAGGGTGAGAAAACCTGGATTTGTGCTAGAAATGGCCCAACTTGATGATCACTTTAGATAAGCTATTACCAGCAGGACAGTGGGGTGGGAGGAGGTATTGTTTCATGGTGTCTGTGTATATAATGTCTTCTGCAATTTCCACAGTATGCATCCGATGAAGTGAGCTGTAGCTCATGAAAGCTCATGCTCAAATAAATTGGTTAGTCTCTAAGGTGCCACAAGTCCTCCTTTTCTTTTTGCGAATACAGACTAACATGGCTGTTACTCTGAAACCTATTCTTATGATTGTATCACCTGAATGTGTCAAGATGCTTTGCTATCAGCTTTTTTCCTTTCCATTGGTGGTAAAGGGTGGTGGTAAAGGGTAGTGCCTTAGGGACACAAGTATGTGAACAATAAGTTGAAATTCTGGGTCCTCTGAATTAATTGGAAAAATTCTCATTGGCTGTAAACCCTGTACCCATTGAAGTTAAACATTTTTGTAACATTTTTGAAGCATTAGCTACTTGAGGACTGAACACAAAAATCCAACACATCACACATTTTTTAACATCAGGCATATTTTTAACATGAACACATGGGTAACTACTAGAAAGGGTATTTGCAGTATTGTACCATTATGTATATCAATATCTTTTTTATTCAGATGTCAATTAATTAAATGATGCATTCTATTACCAGCAGGGAAACAATAAGATTAGATATGCCTGGGAAAAAGGTGAAGAGTAAGTGTGAAATATTCTTTTTTGTTCGACAGCAGGAGTTATGTAGAGTAGAATGGAACGATAAGATTATGTCCTAAGAACAGGTGTAAATTCTCAATGTTTTATTAAAAAAAGCAATAGGGCCTTCCAGTTCATAAAAAAATTCAGATACATTCTGAACACTCAGTTTGATTGCACTGATTGAATAATATCCTGGTAACATCCTGAACAGCTGCAGTAGAAGGAAAATGATAAAAAGATTAGCACACATGCATTAGATGGGAGGTACACTAAAAACCCTAAGGTGCTGTAAATATTGTAATGCCTACGAGAATGAAAAATGATGCTCCATCAACTTTTATAATATATTTCATTCTTGTTAGTCAGGGCAGAAAACACAAGAAAATAATACATGCAGTATAACTAAAATTCAGCAAAATCATTAGGTTGAGAATAGAGACAAATAATTCTACTTATTTTTATTAGCTTTTGCTAATATGCATACATTACAGGGATATTATTTGAAATAGTAATTTCATAACTTCCCAAGAACTCCATTTTTGGGGGTCAGTTTCCATACTCTCTTCCTGAAAAGGATTTGGGAGAGGGAGAGGAGAAGTGGAGAGTCAGAGGGAGAAAGTGAGAAAAATCTACGTCGGGGTTTTGAGCTAGAGCAAAAAACAAGAGTTTTCCCTTAGAAATAACAACCCCAGTGTTTTTGATGGTTGGATAAAAAACAATGAAAAGCAGAAGAGAAAATGTATTTGTGCAGCATAAAAAGATCTATGCTCTCAAAGCAAACTTTTATTTTGAAATTTCTTGACTTAACTACTTGACATCATCTTAATGTGTTGCAATATCTTCAGTAAAAAAATGGAGTACTTGTGGCACCTTAGAGACTAACCAATTTATCTGAGCATAAGCTTTTGTGAGCTACAGCTCACTTCATCGGATGCATTCACTGGAAAATAAAATAAAAATGACAAAAGAAAAAAAAGAGCAGTCTGGAGGCAACAAGATCAGCTTGTGAAGTTCCTTTCTGCACAGTTATTAATCAGAAATACATACTTGTTCCCAAACCTGCAACAAGTTCCACATTATTGATATGTAAACAATGAGTGCATTTCAATGGTAGTACCAGAGGTTATTTGAATACTATATATTAAAATATGTATTGTGAACAGCCTTTTAGGATAAATGTGAATGACACCCAAAACTAATTCAGTGTTAAAACATATTAATGTAAAACCCAGTGTTTACATCATTACTGATCATATTCCTTCCAAAAAAAGAGAAAATTAGTTGAACTAGCCAAACACATTGCATCAAGGTTGACTATGGTTTTTATGAATAAGACCCTATATTTCATCAACTCAGGATTCCCTTAGCAGGTATAACTCTAAAAAAAAAAAAGTTAAAAAAAAAAAAGTTTGCATTATATGTATTGGTTCAACTCTCATTAAAGACCCCGAATGGTTTATTTGCAGATGTGCTGAATATGTGCAGTCTCATGGAGAACAGTTAGAATTGTGGGTAAGCACAAGAAGAAGCCTCTGAAGAATTAGGCCACAAGGGGTATTCTAAGTCATTTATTTGCTGCTATTTTTATGCAGCTACAAATTAAGGGCTAAGTCTAATACTTTAAAAATGTTAATTCAAAAGATGTACATTGGGACAACCTGTTAAGTCTCAAAGACTGAGACAACTCTGGAGGTCAGTTTGGTGACCTTAGCCATGTGGTCAATATTATACTTTGGAGGTTTGATTTTTTTTCCGCACTAGCTTTCTTTTTTTCCCCCCAAGTGAGAACAAACAAACCAAAAAAACCATGAATACAAAAAATATTGGCAACCAATCAATGCCACATAATTAATCTGATACTTTGCCTGATTTTACAGTGTTTTTTTTAATTTATTCAGAAAAACAAGCACTTAAGTTTATCAGATTCTCAAATGACAATTTTATGTAGATCATCAATAGGACACAAATAAGTGTAATGCCATTAAAAATACCCAGAGTATTTTTTTTACAAAGCTCTGCTGTAGAATTTTCTTAAGTAATAAAGCTGCACTACATACACATGCTTTAGAAATGCACTCTCTAAATAAAGTTTAAAAGTTCTCAAATGTATTTAAGAATGGTTTTAATAGGCACTGTTAGCTCAGAACCACATTGACACTGGACAATGTCATAATCAATTATGATCTTGGTTCACATTTCCAATATAGACTTTGTTAATGGTGTGTAAAAGACTGAGCAGCGATCAATATTTTATGGTAACAGTGCCACTACATAAAAATGGGGTTTGTAATATGAATTTAATACTTGGGAAAGGTGCCAGATTGACAGTCCTGGATAATGAAGTCGTAAATTAATGCAAATGGTACAGAATGGCCAAAGTTACTACAAGCTTCCCCATAGTCCATCAATGAGCCTATTGTGAGATCACCTTTATAGATGAGAGAGTATTTTAGTCAGTCTCATTGCCTCTCTGCTAAAACTGACAGCTAATTCTCCAGTCCTACAAACACTCAATACTAGTAATAGTGCTTACTACATGCAATAGTGGTTAATCCTACAAACATTTCATTGCTAGGAGGAATGCACAATGAGACTAGGGCCTTTTCTACACTAAAGGAAAAAGAATCAATCTAAGCTATGCAATTTGAGTTACATGAATAGTGTAACTCAAATCGACATAGCTTAGATCTACTTAGCGCGGGGTCCACACTACATGGTGTCGATGGGAGATGCTTTCCCATTGACTCCCCTTATTCTTCTCAATCAGGTGGAGTACAGGCGTCGATAGGAGAGCTATCAGTGCTTGGTTTAGTGGGTCTTCACTAGACATGCTAAATCGACCGCCGATGCATCGATCGCTACAGCGTCGATCCTCCAGTAAGTATAGACAAGCCCTTGGTGCCAGTTTGTGATAAATATCATTGAGAGTTTTGTCATGTGGATATACTGTTTGTCCAATTGCCAACTCATTTAAGGCAGGCTACTGATAAAAACAACTAAGTAACTACTGATCTGGGTTACATCGAAACCAGCAACATACATGTGAAAGGCTCTGTATGGAATTTCAGGAAAAAAGTGACTTTAGAATAGTTGGGGAAGAATAGTCAATAGCTCTACTTTCTCTTTTCTTTATAAAGAAAAATATAGTCCATCCTATACAAAAGATAGAAACAGGATCCACTTTCATCTTATTAGCTCTAATGGCTGCATTTATATCTTGTGACACCTGAATTCATATTAAATCAAAGCATGCAACAATATTCATATTAAATCAAAGCATGCAATAGTCCAGAAACCGAAAAATTGTCCAATCTTTCAGACATTACAAATATGAGGGAAAATTGCATTTTTGCATTCTTCTTGAATTGCTAGTGTATCTAGAAGAGTAGGTAATGTTAAACTAAACTCTGTAGCAGCTAGTTTCTTTCTGTGTGTGTGCGCATGTGCACATGCATATGTGAAACCCAATAAACAACAATACACTAGTAAACTATACAAACCTATGAGAAATACATGAAAGGAGAGACATTTTACATTTATCATCTGAACAAGTTCTTCAAGTAATATCATAAAAGAACATCTAATAAAACAACTATGCAGTTAATCAGGAAATGAACTACATTCAGAACATACCTAGTAATAAAGGAGGAAACCAAAAGCATTGTCTCTTTTGGAAACTTGATTTTCATTTTCTCTCTTTCTATTTAAAAAGACCATGCAAAGGTACTTTGTGCACATTTCTGACACTGTTAAAGTTAGATTATCCTACAGCTCAAGTGAAGGAGGCATTAATTTCAGATCATAGCGATTCTATTCCAGATTCCATGTTGGAACAGATTCCTTGACGTAGGTCCACTGCTCCTCTTCCACATACAGAAAAAAAGTATTTATGGGAACAAACTGACCCAGTCTTTTTCCCCCAACCACTCCGCAGGTTAAGATATGTGACTGTTGGACCACTACCTTTAATTAGTCTGCAGAACTAATGGTAGGGCCAGGAGGTTTAGTTTGAAAATAAAGCAGTAGCTGGGAATACATGTGTCATAAATATAAAGGGAAGGGTAACAAGCTTTATGTATGCAGTAATATAAAATCCCTCTTGGCCAGAAATACAGAATCCCCTTACCTGTAAGGTGTTATCAGTTCAATTAACCTAGTTGGCACCTGACCAGAAGGACCAATGGGGAAAGAAGATATTTTCAAATCTGGGGCAGGGGGAGGGGGGCACCTTTGTTTTTGTGCTCTGGGTGTGTTCTCTCTGAGACTAAGAAAGAGACCAAGCAAGTAAATCCAGCTCCTACTGAAATGATACTATTTCTGTAATATTAAATGTAAGTAGTAGCAAGGAATGTGTTTATCTTTTGTTTTAGCTTGTGAATTTTCCCTGTGCTAAGAGGGAGGTTTAGCCCTGTTTTTTGTAACTTTGAAGTTTTGCCTCGGGGGGAATCCTCTGTATTAAGTCTTATTACCCTGTAAAATTACCTTCCATCCTGATTTTACAAAGGTGCTTCTTTCACTTTTCTTTTCTCCACAATAAAGTTCCGTTTTTTAAGAATCTGAGTGGTTTTTAGTGTCCTAAAACCCAAGGGTCTGGTCTGTGCTCACCTTGTTTACCTATCTAGTTGGTAGACAGGGGTGGCAAGTTTGTATGATTTTTGGTGGTGCCCAGAATGGGTCTTGTCGTCCTGCCCCCCCCCCCTTCCCGCCCTGTAAGCGGATATTATTTTATTAAATGTAAAAATGGACTGGAAACTGTAACCATTTAACAGTTTCCCTTTATTGCATAATATCACTATTGTAAGAACAAATTATTTAACTAAGAATATCAACGTTAATACTCTTCTGAATATGGAAACAACCAAGCACTCTTTGATCAACAACCCTCAAAAGCAAATACTTTCTAAAATTAAAACAAATATAGCTCCTTCTTTTGCAATGTTCTTCAGGAGGCAGCAAACACTTTTTGTCATTGTTTGGTTCTTGAAATGAAGTCATCCAGGAGACTTGCAATGTCCCATTCAGAGGTAGAGTTCTTATGAACGTGCAGAAATGCTAAGTGATTTAGACTTCTTGGCCCTTTGTCATTCACAAATAATTTTTTCAGTTGCCCAAGCAACTGAATGATCACTCAGTGGTGCACATTGTAGTCAGAATTGTGTAGAATAATTTCAGGAGGATTGTAACTTCTGACAAGTCACTCAAGCCTTCGTTTTGTTTTAGAAATTGCTTCACTTTGCTCACCAAATTAAACTGGCAATTTCTTGATCTGCAAATATCACTCAACATTTCTAAATGAAGAAATAGCTTCTCCATGTTAATGTCACCATGGAAAGCTTCACTTATTGGGACAATGTCCTGTTTTGAACCATTTGCTGCCTCAGTTATAAGCTTCTCCAATTTTACTGTGAATGTAAAGCTCTCTTGAAAACCTCTATTCAATGGCAACTTTGCAAGCATCACTGATCCCAACATATATTTGATAAAAATAGTCTTTGGGGTCACTGAAGGTGTGAGTCAGGGTGCAGGACCCTCTGGCTTCCCCAGGAGCCCCACTCGGGTGGACTCGCTGTGGGAAGCACATGGTGTGACAGACAGCATCACACTGTCCCTCTAGGGCTCTACAACAATCACACACCCTTATCCTATCACCTAGATCCTTAAGAAATGCATAAGGGAAACTGAGGTACTCACACAGTAGTCAGAGAAAACATTAAGAACATTCCCACTTTGTAACACCTGTATACAACCAATTATATACTTTACAGGGAATAAAATCAAGTATTGTGCTAAATGATCATACCCAAAACTGACTGCCAAATTTAAGTTGCGTGTTTTTCCCCTATATATAGGTGAGGGCTCTGGGTTTGGGCAGGGCTGGAGATGAGGAGCTTAGGATGCAGATAGGCTGCCCCAGGGCTTGGGTCAGAGAGGACTCCCTCCCCCCCTCAGCTGGCAGCAGTGAGTTCTGGGTGAGGGACCCTTCCTCTTCCTCCCCATCCCCACCATGGCAGCACACTCACTCTGCACCACTGTCACTGCACATACTCCTATGGTCCCTCTCAGGTCCAGGAAGCCCCCTCGCCTCACCTATGGGGTACCGGGGGGGGGCTGCCATCATGTGTGGCCTCCCTGCTGCTGCCCCTCACTGTAGCCTCACTGGGGGTGAGGGTTAGGGCTGCCCCTTGCCCAGTGTGGGGCAGGAGTGGTGTCTGTGGGTAGGCAGGGGAGGGGAGAGCAGATCGTTCGCCCTCCTGTCCCTGAATCAGGAGAAGGTGTTCGACAGGGTGGACCATGGGTAACTCCTGAGCACTCTGCGAGCATTTGGCTTCGGACCCCAGTTTGTGGGTTTTCTCCAGGTGCTGTACACCTCTGCAGAGTGTCTGGTCAGGCTCAACTGGACCCTGACCGAACCAGTCAGCTTTGGGAGAGGAATACGGCAGAGATGCCCCCTCTCTGGCCAGCTGTATGCTCTGGTGATCGAGCCCTTCCTCTGTCTTCTCCATAGGTTGACGGGGTTGGTACTGCGAGATCCAGAGCTGCGGCTGGTCCTGTCAGCATATGCTGACGATGTGTTCCTCGTGGTCCAGGACCTGGGTGACTTGGCGTGGGTGGAGGCTTGCAAGGCCATCTATTTGGCAGCCTCCTCCACCTGGGTCAACTGGGTCAAGAGCTCTAACCTGGTGGTTGGGGACGGGTGGCAGGCGAGCTCCCTCCCACCTGCGCTTCAGGCCATCCAGTGGAGCGCGGGTCCGCTTCTCTATCTTGGCATTTAGAGTTGGCATCTTTCTGCCATCCATCCATCTCTGCTGGAGAACTGGCACAGTTTAGAGGGCAGGGTGATAGAGTGGCTCTGGAAATGGACAGAACTACTCCAGTGCCTCTCCCTTCGAGGGAGAGCACTGGTGCTTAATCAACTAGTCCTGTCCATGCTCTGGTACCAGCTCAACACCCTGGTCCTGGACCCGGGTTTTCTGGCCCACCTCCATTGATTCTGGAGTTCTTCTGGTCAGGACTGCACTGGTCTCTGCAGGGGTTCTCCATCTACCCCTGGAGAAGGGAGGGCAGGGCCTGAAGTGTCTACACACTCAGGTCCATGTCTTCTGCCTCGAGACCCTGCAGAGGCTCCTTTATGGTGCAGATAGTCTGGCATGGAGCATACTGGCGCACGACTTCCTGTGCCACTTCCGAGGGCTCCGATATGACCGGAAGCTCTCTTTTCTCCATCCGAAAGGTCTTCCGCGAGACCTCTCTGGGCTGCCGGTCTTCTACCAGGACCTCCTCCAGACCTGGAAACTGTTCTCAGTGACTAGGTCTGTGGTGCCTATTGTGAAGGCAGATCTCCTCTTGGAGCCCCTGCTACACAACCCCCAGCTCCGTGTGCAGGTGGCGGAGTCCCCCTTGGTGTGCCAGAGGTTGGTCCTGGCAGAAGTCACAAGAGTCGGAGACCTCCTGGACTATGACTGGGGAGACTGTCTCGAGCCCCTGAGGCTCACTCAGCGCATGGGGTTCTCCCTGCCTCGTACTCCCCGGCGAGTACCTCAGGAGATGAGGGCCACTTTGCTGCCTGCTGCTCAGGTTTATCTAGACCGGGTTCTAAGAGAGGGCAAGACCTGTCCACCCTCCACCCCAGGCCCTCCAGACCTTTTTCGTCAGGCCCTGCCCCGTGGACCTGACCGACTCCCGTGCCCTTCACCATGAGCGGGCTGCATGATCTACAGCTGGGCCGCTTCCAGACCATACCAAGAAAACATTTATATATGCTCATGTTCCACACCCTTCACATCCTCACCCTTGCATCCCGCCCCGACACAAAGTGGCGGGACCTTCTGCCACCTCTAGAGGGTGAGGAGCCCCAGTGGGCCAGCCTATATTCTACTCTGGTCACGAGGCCCGCTGGGGATATCAGTTGGTGGCTCCTTCATGGGGCCATGAGGACGGGGGTGTACTTGGCGCAGTTCACCGCATCCCAGACACCTGCCCAATTTGTGGCATGAGGGAGACCCTGGAGCATGTTTACCTGGAGTGCGCCAGGTTGCAGCCCCTATTCCGGCTCCTCATGAATATTTTGTTATGTTTTTGGTTGCACTTTTCCCCTCACTTCCTAATCTATGCACTCCGTATCCGTGGCCCCACAAAGTCACAGGACCTTCTGGTCAACCTCCTCCTGGACCTGGCTAAAGTGGCCATCTATAAAACCAGCATTGGCTGATGGAGACTCCTGTGACTGTGGGGCCCAATTCCGATCCTCCATCCATTCATGTATCTGGGCAGAGTTCCTCTGGGTGGTATTCGCTGACTCCCTTGATGCCTTCGAGGAGCAGTGGGCGATGTCCGGAGTTCTCTGCTCGGTGTCCCTGTCTGGTTCCTTTTGTTTGACTCTTTGACCGCGCTCCTATCCCTGTTATTTCATTAATTGTCCCCCGTAATTATTTGGTTTCCAGGTCCTGTGGACTCCCACCCTCTTAGGCTGGGGTGGGGGGATCCTTTAGCAGTGGGCAGGCATTCCTGGATCCCAATAGGCCTACTCCATTGTACCCAACTGGCCTGGATCTATCACATCACCTAAAAGGAGATGAGGTGTGTGAGGATTGGTTAAAGACATTTTAAATATTAACTAAAGTTAAGAAGCACTAAGTGAGTGCTATTATTTTTAATTAGATACTATTTATTAATTTATATCTGCAGCAGTGCTGAAGCCTTCTTCAACCACAGCTCCATAGGAGGATTTAGTGACAAACATTATTTCTACTGTTACTTTCAGAGTTGTGACACCCCAGGACCGAGTTAATTCCTTGATTCATCCTATATTTAATTTGAAATACTGATTCCAGAACAGTCACAATATTCCTTTTATCTATTTGTAACATCCTTCTAGAGTAAAATGGGGAAAAATGAATTTGTTTACATTAGAACCTCATTTGTCTGTACTAAGGAGGGCAGAAACCTACTGTGGAAGAGCCGGGGTGAGGAGGACCATCAATATGATCAGACCTTAATCTTATCAGAGCATTACTGAATGCCAGGTAGGATCAAGGAAAGAAGGTAGATACCATTCACATGGGCCCTATCACCTCCACATCCGGATCTCTTTGGTCTGTGCGTATGTCATCTGCAAATCCTAAAATAAGTTATTCAATAACGGCACTGTGTAAACTATAACTATAAGATTTCCTGCACTTTCCTCTCAAACCACTGGTACAGGTCACTTTTGGAGATGGGATACTGGACTAGAAGACCCCTGTTCTGATTCAGTGTGGAAACATCTATGTTCCTCCAATCCATTTTCTTGGTGGGTTTTGTAGTTTGATCAAAACTCTACCATATATATACAATGGCAACTGAGTCAAAGGAACAGTATATAAAATCTCAACAATAGTATGTATAGACCAGAAACATATATATTCACATGAATATAATAGTAAATATCTAACACTCAATTTTCCCTATAACTCTGAAATATCATTGAAGAAAATAATCTCTCTTCTCAGAGCTCATTTTTACATACTAGTTCCATGTGCTCAGGTCATCCCAATAGGTACCTTCTTTCCCCTCAAAAATGTTATTTGTGATATGATTATGGCTGCAGACACTAATTTTCCAAAGCTTCATTCTGCTCGCTGGTAAGACCCTTTTAACATCATAACCATGCACCAACTCACAATGGCAAACAGATCTTGATCACTCAAACAAAAATATATACTTTGACAACCATTATGCTTAATGGGCATCAGGAAAAACAGGAGTGAAATAAATATAATGTTTACTGGTTTATCTGGGCATTTTCATAATGCCAATCCAAAAGAGATTTTTAATCAGTGTGCTCCTTCAAAGACCTTCCTCTTCTTTTCTACCTTTTCACAGAGTTTATTTTCTTCTTTCTCTCTTCCCCTCAGGAATTAAAGTACCATAAAATCCCCTTCCACCCTGTTTCCCCTCCTCTCCCCCAGGAGGTAGGGAGGTAGAAGAGGGAAATAGATTAATGAAAACGTATAAATAAAAGCTAATGATTTAATAGCACTTCAGTTCCTGATGACTAAAATGAAAGTAACCCTCCCTGAATGTTTGGTTTTCTTCTTTACAAACCCCGCCCCACCCCAATACAAAACAAAACAAAACAAAAAAACCCGACAAGGTGTTTGAGCTCCCTTTTCATTTGAGATATCCACAAGGGGCATTTCACATTTGGTCATTCGGGGGCTGTAAGCAACATTCAGCATCTAACATTTCATCTTCACTCCAGAAGGATGAAAGATAGCAACACTGAGGAAATGGGGGAAGAGGGGAGGGAATTAAACTGTGAAACACAGTGTCACAGATAGGTAATTTCCCCAAAATCTCCTTTCATATTTTAATCGTCAAAGGTACAGAAGTGTCTTCAGGACAGGGATAGCCACAATTAAATAAAATATCCTTCATTTTTCAAACTATCATTTCTCATTTGTAAAAGATAAATTATATGGTGATTGGGTGAAAGAAGAGGGTTAGAAGTGGAAGGAGAAAGACCGTTTTAAACATCTCTCTTTCCACCTCAAGAGCCAGGGCATAGATTGTAGCTCTTTCAACCATTGTTAACTCACTTTCTAATGTAAATGATAAACTGTGAGTTGTTCAGTATTACAACTAAATTTGCATTAAAGAAGGTGAATTAAAGCAACAAACTGCTACTCAAAAGGCATCTGGGGAGAGTGAGTGGAGAAGAAAGTGCCCAAATAGTCCAAGCAAACAACAAAAAGAAGCAGGTGGGAAGAGAAAACACATAACCAAAAGAGTAGAAACATGTATATATAACCATTTCCTCATTATTTTCTTAACACTTCAGTCCAATTTTCTGTTATTCCAGAAAGCAATAATAAAAATGGTTTTGGAAAAGGTTAATTCAATTTAAAAGTAATGAGCCATACACAGATAGCATTAAAGCACTTTAGGATACGTATTAGTAGGATATTGGTGCATTTCTCTGGTAGTGGAAGACACTTAGCCTTCTGCTTTATGCTTCATTCAAGGTGTGCTCCAATAGTGAATGCACACCCAGTCATGGCTTATTGACACTCTAGACATGGCTTCTCTGTGGCCTTCCAGCAGGATTTATTGCTTCCCAGATCTCCACTCCTCTTTATGTGGGCCATTAACTCCAAGCACCATGCTACAGCCAACACTGCATTCCATTTTAATTGCTTCAGTCCCCAAATGAGCTCAGATACAACCCTTCCTGCTGAGACTTAACTACAAAATAGTTTCCCACTTGGAATGCCTTCTAGAATCTTGTCCCAAATTGCAAACTTTCACCTTGGCAATCCTCAGTATAATCAATTAGAAGATGTAAGGAACTCATGTCTTAATTTTGTCTCATTTCCATAATATGAGCCACTATAAGTCATTGGTCCAAAGACCAATGAAGTCAGTTGGAGACATTCCATTAACAACAATAGACTTCGAACTGAGCCAAAGAGGGAGGATTACCAGTACTGTGCGACATTGCACTCCATATGTTTATGGAAAAATGCTTATGAGTGTAAATATGACATAACTGAAATATGCTTTGTGCTAGATATGCCATGTAACATGTCTTTGCAAAGGTTATGATCTACTGAATATATTCATCCTATTTGTACGCATGTATCATTTTTATGTCTGAAGTTATGAGTGTTGGATCTATCCTTGTATTTGAAGTGCTTGCTGTAGGAAACACATAAGGGAGGTTTGGCCAATATATTGTGAAGGGGCTATACAAGTAATTGGGAGTAATTTGTGCCATTTCCAGCACAAATCCAGGTTTTCTCCCCACCCCACCCCCACAAACCCACTCTCCTGTTGGTAATAGCTGGAAATGGCCCACCTTGATTATCATACACATTGTAAGGAGAGTGATCACTTTAGATAAGCTATTACCAGCAGGAGAGTGGGGTGGGGGGAGAGAAAACCCTTTGTAGTGATAAACACCCATTTTTTCATGGTTTGTGTGTATAAAAACATCTTCTATATTTTCCACAGTATGCATCTGATGAAGTGAGCTGTAGCTCACGAAAGCTTATGCTCAAATAAATTGGTTAGTCTCTAAGGTGTCACAAGTACTCCATTTCTTTTAGTGTATTAAGTTAGCCTTGCATATTTTGATTTATTTTAACATAGTAACTTACCTTATTCTTTCTGTTATTACTTGAAACCACTTAAATCCTACTTTTTATACTTAATAAAACCATTTTTTGATTATTAATTAACCCAGAGTAAGTAATTAATACCTGAGGGAGCAAACAGCTGTGTGTATCTCTCTATCAGTGTTATAGAGGGTGGACAATTTATGAGTTTACCCTGTATAAGCTTTATACAGAGTAAAAACAGATTAATTTGGGGACTGGATTCCATTGGGAGCTGGGTGTCTGGATGCTGGAGACAGGAGCACTTCATACGCAGTTTTCAGTAAAGTCTGCAGCTTTGGGGGAGTGGTTCAGACCCTGGGTCTGGGTGGCAGCAGGCTTGCATGTCTGGCTCAACAAGGCAGGGTTCTGAAGGCCCAAACTGGCAGATAAAATGGGCTCAGAGGTAGTCTCAGCACATCAGGTGACAGTCCCAATGGGGTTCCTGTGACGGAACCCATCATACTATGTATCAGTGCAATAACTGATGCTGGAACCAAAAGCACCAGTGTCATCCAGGAGAGGGGTCAGGCCAATAACAGGCAGACTTAACTTTTAACCTCCCTGGTTATTTCCTAAGACTATAAATTATAATTCAAAAACAAAAAAGTCAAATTCATAGAATTTCAGAGCTCTATAAATAAATAAATCTAGCAATTCTCCCCATCCTCTCTTCTCTCCCCTGTCTTTTAATGTAGACACTTTTAAGCTTATTTACTTTGTCTTACAACACTGAATTATTTCTTTGGGCAACATTTACAAATTAAACAACTGAATTGTAGCTGCAAAATATGTGCATGCATGCAGCACAAAGAGAACTTTGCTTGTGTGTATGCATTTTGTGCAATATAGCCAGCATTATGAAAATATTAAAAACATGTTCTATTGAAAACAGATTATATTGCAAGTTCTCAGACATTACATTGTACTGAGTTGACTTTTTTTGCATAGGAACAGAGTGTTGATTATTTTAGGTTTCCATTTACTATTCTTATTAGTCTGTTACAGTATATTTTATAATGGCACAGTCCATCAAGTCTCTTCTATTCTTGGGAAATATTTGAAAATTGGGTATTCATATGTACTGAAATCATCCTTTAGTTATACTTGTAAAACTTCATTCTCCTTAAAATGAGACAATTGACATTAACTTTTTGTCCTGGATATTTTTAAGGCCTGTCTCATGATTTTCAGCTGGCACTCTTCCCCAGTATTGCCTGTGTTTATAATTACAGCAGGATAGTGAGGAATACAGCAGTCACCTTTCTTGAATGTACCCTGAACTGCAGTTATGACATCTGGAGCTTGCCTGCTGGTTTGTCATTATAAATTAGGAAGCCCTTTACTTTCTGTCACTCCTTTTCTATGGCTTAAACAGTTTCTAAATGATAATATCTGAACTAGCCTTATGCCTTTGGGAAGCTTAAGTTAGTCTTGAAGGAGATACCTTGAATCATTCACCTTCTATTTTCATCAATTAGCCAGATTCCACTTTCCTGAGATTACCACTTTTTTCAGACATTTTTGTTTTTGCATTCTAATGAGTATTCCATATTCTCTTGGTCAAAACCTTCACTTTCCTGTGCACTGATCCCTTCCTTCCCCACAATAAACCAACATGCCTAATTTCTTTCCACATCCTGGATTGGATTGCGTAAAAGGGATTGGACTGGGTAAAAGGGAGCCTTCAATTTTGTGATTCGCCCTGGGAAATGCATTGTCCAGCACGTCATATCTTATTTATAGTTGAAAGCTTTGAAAGAATTATACAGAAGACAGTAACTGCCAGAGTATTACATAGGAAATAACTTCCTCACATTTATTTCATCAAAGCCTAAAGGATATTTACAAATCTAGACTTCTATTTTTGTATGTGAAAGGTTATAGAAATCTGGTTTACAATAATAGAGCACTGTGATTTAATCTATTTGCTTCAAGTGGATGAAATGATTCTGAAAGATGATGGAATGACAGCTCTGAAAACTAAAATTGTTTCTTTTTTTTTTTTTTTTTTTTTACAGAAGAGGGACATCACAAACAGCAGCTGTGCACACTTCCTTTCCCCATTATAAAGGTACATTCCTCTCTGCTAATATACTTTAGCTAAAATCTGACAGGACCTAATCTGCACACCAGGGCTAGCTGTTCTGAGGCCATCAACTCAGTTCATTTAGGCTAGTAGACAGGTGTTACTTTTAATCACTAGAAACCTGTGGTAGATTCAATCATATGGGTTACCTACAAGAGAAAACCTCTGGGCCTTTGTGTATAGTAGAAAAGTCGCACCAGTTTAATTCAACTATTTAAATCAAGTCTAATTAAACCAGTACAAACCTTTAAAGACACCACACACTGGTTTATCCTTTATTTAATTTAGCTTGTTTTAGCAAATTACCAAGTTCATCTGCCTTGAGCTTTAAGTGCATCTACATTAAGGATTTATACCTGTTTCGATTGATTTAAATCATTCAGTTAGACTTTTCAAGTATAGACAAAGGCTCTGTGCCTGGTTACCAATTCCCTAAGCCATATAGTCTCCCAAAGGGAGAAACTCATTGCTAATGACAGTAGTAAAATTATATTGTCCACTAATTGCATCAGCAAGTTACACAAGATATATAGACGGCTTTTTGTTGTCTTCCTAAGATTGCCACATGATAGCAATTATCATATTACTCAGGCTTGTCAGTTTTCCCTTGCACATTTTATCTGCATTCCCAACTGCACATTTCATTCCCTTTATGCAAAAAAGCAGTAATTATTATTCAAATATTGTAGTCACAATTACAAGCATATTTTAGTCTTAGAAAGTATGTTGTTCTAAAATAAACTCAAAGTATCAAGGGCACAAAGACTGACAAAGGAATTCATATTTTAAGGTAGACAATCACTATGTCTAAATTTCAGCTTTGGTGACTGATGAGTTAATTGAGATTTCTAATGATTTCATATAGCTCCCACTGCATAAAATGGTCAGATATACTCCATAAGGAAATTTCTAAACCAGCAGGTAAAATAATTTGCTGCTATGTGGTGACAATACTCATTTTTATACTTTATTTTTTGCCCCTTGCCCTCTACAAGTTCTCCAGTTATTGTGGCTCCATTTGTTCCCTATTTAATTCACCCACTATAGTTGTGTTGGCAGGTACTTATGAGGCATCCCACAGTTCTTCACCTAGTGTTACTTCTTGTTCAATGAGTACATGGAGCTATCAGGAGGGCTAGTGAGGTGCTACAGGCTGCAGTGATTTCATTATGCTGATAAAGCCTAGTTCAATATTTCCATTTAATCAGATCTTGCTAAGAATGACAAATGCTTTTTCCAGCATTTAGGTAAGACTGGGGCATGGATGAGAGTTTGTTGCATGAAACTCAGTCCAGATATGCTTCTGGTGATGCTAGTATATATGGGAAAGAAACCTAAGGTTATGGTGAGGATCATCTCTATGCTCACTTTTAGTAAAGGTATGTGCCTGCCATTTATTAGTGGAGTTCTGAAGCTGAGGGCATTGTTGATCCTGCAGTTGTCATTAATCATAAAGAAGCAATTTCTAGGAAAGATTCTCATCTTCATTGGAGCAGGATAGTGTGGCTTTCAGCCATGCATCTTGCTCCTGTAATTTATGGCTTTGTCATCTCTATTAGATTATTGTCCAATGTAAAGCACATTGCTATATCTTAAATCAGCCTGGAACCTAAGTTTGTGTTAGTCTTTCTAGTAAGCAGTGCATCTCATTTGGCAACACACCTCGTGGATTTGGAGTGGAAAACATGGAAAACCATTTAGTTTTACTGTATATGGGTTTCATCCTTAACTGTAAATTGTCTTAGGTTCACACAAAGTGTTTGTAAATCTGGCTTTGGTTCCAGGATTTTTTTATTTAAATGATTTATCATCCGTTCTCCCACTTGGATCCCAATCCTGCAAAATCTTTAGCTTGTGCATAATTCTAAGTATGTGAGTAATCAGTTTGGCTAATCGCATGCAAAATATTAAGCAGGCAAATATGGATATGTCTACACTGCAGCTGGGAGCATGCAAAGGTAACTTACACATCCAATAGATTTTGTTTGCACAACAGTGATAACAATAGCAACATAGACAGGGGTAGCACCGGCAGTAGCTTGGGCTAGCTGTCCAAGTAAGTACCCTGGGGGTCCAGGTAGGTTTGGACTCACCAGGCTAGCATGAGCTGCTGCCCATGCTGCCCCCTGTGGTACTCCTGGCTACACTGCTATTTTTAGCTATCTCAATCAGAGGTGCATGTCTGTCTATCTGCACTGGGAAGCACACTCCCATCTCCAGTGTAGCTATACCATAAACGTTTGCAGGATAGGCACCTAGATCATTATTCCCTTTGTGACATTTGTATTATGAAAGTTATATGACAATGGATGCATAGTCATAGTTTTGCTCAGGAATTAGTAAAGACATTTTGACTTGTTTGTGTAATTGGTTGCTATGATCACTTTTGAACCATAGAATTTCTTTCCAGGCTTCTGAAGGCAAATTTTCTGGAGCCTTTCTACATCAAAGTAAAAGATTATTTTCAAAGGACTATAATATAACATACAAATAATATATTTGTATCTTTCCTATCTAGGTCATAACCGCTTTTGAGATCTTATGCCAATTTTCACTGAGAGCTGGACCCAGAGTACAAATGAAAACAAAGCAATGATGGGAGTTTAATTGAGCAAGCCCTAACCAAGGGGAGAGAGTGAGAAAGTGAAGCTTGAAAGAAAGTGGTACTACTATAAATACATGTTTGCTCACAGGAACTTATGTAGCTATTTCATTTATTTATTTTGACTAATATAAGCCAAATAGAAGGCATAATAACTCAGCCTGAAAGGTTCAATTTGGATATTTAACCTTCAAGTACATAGCAAAAATTATTTTTTGCCAGTGGGCATTACTATTGATGTTAATAATAATGTCAGAGTCTAACCAAACCTGTGATACTGTATAATGCCAATACATTTATTTTTTTTTAAATTTTTATTTCTATATCAAATGAAAACAGAGACCAATAATCAAACACTCTGGTTATAGCAAACAACTCAAATGTAGCTCGGTTAAATATTTTTTCTTTTTTTCCTTGTGTTTGCCAGAGCAGACCTTCTGTCCTTTCCTTTTTCTATTTTTCTTTCTATCTTGCTTTCTTTTTCATCCTCTTTCCACCAAAGCAAGAGATTTACCACTATTTTCAACTATTTTGAAAGTGAAGATTACATTATAACAGTAAGTTTTTTAATCCAGTGTTAATTCTAAAGTTTGCAAGAAACTCAGACTATAAATATTGGTTCTGACCTGCAGAAAGCACTCACTGTAGTGATAACCTGTTGGTATCTTACTGGGACTTTCCTAAGGAAGTGGCACCACCATCTTGAGCTCTTACACAGGTGCTCTCATAGCAGTTAGGAGCTGCATTCTTTTCCCTTCACCTTATGTTTCTTGTCTGATTTGATTACTTGTCAATAGGAAATGGGTTGTGTTAAAGAGATAATTAACAGTTTATCATTAAGATGCAGTGGTAGTAGTAGTGGTACCATAGTTAAATCATATTGCAGAGTTCTGTTTGACAGACTTAAACCTTAATTTGGTTAAATCTCATTGAAATAGCCAAGGTTTAGGATATAAATTTTGAATACTATTTGAATTTTTCATGGTGCTTTGGTAAAAAAGGAATTACTATGGAGAAAACAATGTGTCAAAATGATTCCTTTGATTTTTTTTTTTTTTTTTTTTTACTAGAACTCACTTTTCTTTATATCCCATTGTTGCAAGAAATCTCAAAGCCTCTGGGATCGATCCTCTTCCCACCTTGCTGCTCTTTATGTTCTGATTACCAGAATGCCAGTATACATTGGTAGTATTTGTCTGTAGATCATTTGTATCATGTTTTAACCATAATGGAAAATACATACACCAAGCTAAACACAGAATGACTCTTTCACCAAATTCCCCATTAGCCTAGGGGACAGTTCCTTCTGCTAGGAAAGCAAGAACTAGCTGTTAAAATATCACCTCTGTTAGCTGTTGTTTAAATTCCCATGCATTTCACAACCCTTATTAGAGACTTAAACCATGAATCCCAGTTTACAAGACAGAGTACTCAGCAGCTCTTACCTAACTACTTCCATCCCCATTTTTCAAACAAGGTAGCAGAGAGCGTGTGGAAGGTTAGTGCAGACCCAGAGCCCAAGACTCTTCTAACACAAACACCATTCTTAGTAACTGAGCCACACTGCCTTTCAAAGTGACTTACCCTATCTCTAAACTCTATAATCCACACTCCTCCTGAAGAGCCAGTGATAGAATCCAGTATCCCTGATCAACAATATGTTACTGCTGACTCTCAAGGTCACTCTCAAGGTTTAGCATTGGAAGGCAAGTTTAATGAAGATGGGGTACATATTGCTTTTTAGTATCTTTTGGAAATGGAAGTGAAAACCTTAGAGCAGGGATTGGCAATGTTTGTCCCGCAGCCCGCCAGGGTAAGTCTCGTGGAGGGCCGGGCCGGTTTGCTTACCTGCTGTGTCTGTAGGTTCGGCCGATTGCAGCTCCCAGTGGTCGTGGTTCGCCGCTGCAGGCTAATGGGGGCTGCGGGAAGTGGCGGCCAGCACATCCCTCGGCCCACATGGCTTCCCACAGCCCCCATTGGCCTGGGACAGCAAACCGCAGCCAGTGGGAGCTGTGATCAGCCGAACCTGCGGATGCGGCAGGTAAACAAACCGGTCCGGCCTGCCTGGGGGCTTACTGTGGCGGGCTGCAGGCCAAAGGTTGCCAATCCCTGCCTTAGAGGATGTTAGAGTGTGTTATCAACAATATTTTATGAAGGTGGGAAGAAATACACAACTCTTTCCCCTTAGCTTCTTATTTCAGTTCTTGTAAGAGTTTGGGTGGATGGAGTATGTCCTGCTGCAATGTTAATAGTCATTAAAGATATTTTGTTTGCTAATTTAATACATTTTCTTCTCTTAGGGCCCCAGACATGCAAATACCTATATTTTATTTGAAGCATATGAATAAGAACTATTTTTTAGCGAACTAAAAAGTCTACACAAAATTTGTTTCAGTTTGAAAAATACTGAAAGTGAAGAATCCTCAAATGAAACTATTTGTTCAAAGTAAAATTGAAGTTAATTTTAACATGAAAAGTAATTTTGAATCAAGAAGTTGAAATGTTTAGTTTAAAATATATCAACATGAAATGTTTAGATTTTTTCCCCCCATTAAAACAATCCAGTGAATTCAACAGATATTTGCTATATGTTTCAGTTGACCTAAGTCTGCATTTTTCAGTGCGCGGGAAAAAGTTTCAACCAAAAAATTTCACCCAGTCTAGTGAAGACATGGTTTTGTTTTTTCCTCTGCAAGACTGTTGAATTTTTTTTGTGAAAAACAATGAAGATGAAATTTTATAAAGCCTTTTGATTTGTCTGAGCTGCTATCTGGATTGTAACATTTACCATTTTTACTTAGGAAATCAACTAGATTAATTTTAAAACATGGCTTGTGATGAATTTTGGAATTCTCTGCATCAATCTTAAAATCAAAAGTTTATTTTCTAATTATTTTAAAAGATTATTTGTCTGCTCATTGTCCTGGATATAGGCACTCATTACATCACTTCTAGGAGAGTCGGGGTCTCCCATGACACCTGGACATATTGGCAACAAGTCCAGGTGTGCAGTACCTAAAAAGATTAGTTATTATTTTGAGTGCTCTGGTTATGATTTTTAACATCACAGATTAATTTTCCACAAGGACCATTTATACATTTACTAAATACAGGCTTTTAAGACACAATAGGTTTCAATAATAAAGCTGGGGAACATCTATGCCATGAAAAAGGAGTGAAGGAAAAAGATGACGAGGAGCCATAAGGTGATAAAATTAGTGTTATGAAGCATTTTCACCATGCATGAACACCACCATTCATTTCCGTTGGGAAAGAGTGAGAAAGATAGCGTCTTGCTAAACTTTAATTTCAATACATAGTATGTGTTACAATTAAAAGCTGAAAGTAATAGAAAATCAGAATTTTCTTTTCTCTACACAGTTCTTTTCTACTTTCTCTACATACTTTTCTTTGTTTAATTGAGGCAGTATTCATCTGGTCAGGAGTGTGATAATTTGGTCATAATTTGTGCAAACATGTCCTAAGAAGTCAGCACTTTCAGAATATTTCTCTATCAGCACAAACCAGAAACATTAAGTGTAACCACTCATCTGTAGATCATTTTGGTGCCCCGACAACAGAGCAGACCGTTTAGAATCATAGAACTGGAAGGGACCTCAAGAGGTCATCTAGTCCAGTCCCCAGCACTCAAGGCAGGACTAAGTATTATCTAGACCATCCCTGACAGGTGTTTGTCCAACCTCCTCTTAAAAATCCCCAATGATGGTGATTCCATCACCTCCCGAGGCAAATTATTCCAGTGCTTAACCACTCTGACAGTTAGGAAGTTTTTCGTAATGTCCAACCTAAACCGCCAGTGCTGCAGTTTAAGCCCTTTGCTCCTTGTCTTATCCTCAGAGGTTAAGAAGAACAATTTTCTCCCTCCTCCTTGTAACAACCTTTTATGTACTTAAAAACTGTTATGTCCCCTCTCGGTCTTCTCTTCTCCAGACTAAACAAACTCATTTTTTTTTCCAATCCCTCATGGATCATATTTTCTAGACCTTTAATCATTTTTGTTGCACTTCTCTGGACTTTCTCCAGTTTTTTCACATTTTTCCTGAAATGTGGCACCCAGAACTGGACCCAATACTCCAGTTGAGGCCTAATCAGCACGGAGTAGAGCAGAAGAATTACTTCTCATGTCTTGCTTATAAAACCCCTGCTAAGACATCCCAGAATGATGTTTGCTTTTTTTGCAACAGTGTTACACTGTTGACTCATATTTAGCTTGTGGTCCACTATGACCCCCAGATCCCTTTCTGCAGTACTCCATCGTAGGCAGTCATTGCCCATTTTGTATGTGTGCAACTGATTGTTCCTTCCTAAATGGAGTACTTTGCATTCATCCTTATTGAATTTCATCCTGTTTACTTCAGACCATTTCTCCAGTTTGTCCAGATCATTTTGAATTTTAATCCTATCCTCCAAAGCACTTGCAAGCCCTCCCAGCTTGGTATTGTCTGCAAACTTTATAAGTGTACTCTATGCCATTAGCTAAATCATTGATGAAGATATTGAACCGAACCAGACCCAGAACCGATCCCCGCGGGACCCCACTCATTATGCCCTTCCATCATGACTGTGAACCACTGATAACTACTCTCTGGGAATGCACCCATCTTGTAGTAGTTCCATCTAGGTTGTATTTCCCTAGTTTGTTTATGAGAAGGTCATGCGAGACAGTGCTAAAAGCCTTACTAAAGTCAAGATATACCACATCTACCTCTTTCCCCCCATCCACAAGGCTTGTTACCCTGTCAAATAAAGCTATCAGGTTGGTTTGATAGGATTTGTTCTTGACAAATCCATGCTGACTGTTATTTATCACCTTAATATCTTCTAGGTGTTTGCAAATTGATTGCTTAATTATTTGCATCATTATTTTTCCAGGTACAGAAATTAAGCTGACTGGTCTGTAATTCTCTGGGTTGTCCTTTTTTCTCTTTTTATAGATGGGCACTCTATTTGCCCTTTTCCAGTCTTCTGGAATGTCTCCCATCTTCCTAAAGATAATCGCTAATGGTTCAGATATCTCCTCAGTCAGCTCCTTGAATATTCTAGGATGCATTTCATCAGACCCTGGTGAGCTGATGTCATCTAACTTGTATAAGTAATTTTTGACTTCTTCTTTCCCTATTTTAGACTCTGATCCTACCTCATGTTCATTGACATTCACTATTTTAGACATCCAATCACCACCAACCTTCTTGGTGAAAACTGAAACAAAGTCATTAAGCCCCTTGCCATTTCCACATTTTCTGTTATTGTCTTTCCCCCCGCATTGAGTAACGGGCCTACTGGGTCCTTGGTCTTCCTCTTCCTCCTGCTTCTAGTGTAGTTGTAGAATATTTTCTTCTTTTCTTTTATATCTCTAGCTAGTTTGATCTCATTTTGTGCCTTGGCTTTTCAATTTTGTCCCTACATACTTGTGTTATTTGTTTATATTCATCTTTTGTAATTTGACTGATTTTCCACCTTTTGTATGACACTTTTTTGAGCTTTAGATCATTGAAGATCTTCTGGTTAAGCCAGGGTGGTCTCTTGCCTTTTTCTATCTTTCCTACACAGTGGGATAGTTTGCTCTTGTGCCCTTAATAATGTCTCTTTAGTCTCTTTAGAGATCCCCTCCAGGTTCCTTATTAAGATTTTAGAACCACTGAAGAAAAAAAAATGAATTCAAGAATCCTTCCCAGGTTTTGCAGTGAGTCCCACATATGGTGAGGAGAAGCTTTTGTGACTCGAGGAACATATTTTGCAGGCACTCTGTGCCTCTACTACCAATTGAGTTTATTTGGGATCCAGTCTATACTCAGTACTCTTCTGGGTATTTCTACACTGCATACATTTGCTATGTTTAGTATGCTAGCTCAAGCAGAGACAGTGTACTATAAATAGCAGTGTAGCTGAGGGAAGCACAGGCAGCAGCTCTGCCTAGCTACCTGAGAACAAACCTGCTTGGACCCCCAACTACAATGCTATTTATAGTACACTAGCTATAACAGAGTTAGCATATGCCTGTCTACTCAAGCTGGGAAGCATGCTTCCAACTGCATGTAGATGTACCATTTGCATGCATCACTGATAGGTACTAGAGCTATTTGTCTGTTCATAGATGCTTTGATTTTTTTTTTAAATGAAAAACCAAACGTGAAAAGGTGAGGTTTTTTTGTTGTCCTCTTTAATCCTTTACCCTTTACTGTGTTTTGTTTTGCTACTGGAAAAAGGAATAAATAAAAAAATTGAGGGGGAGGAGCCAAAAGAGGGCAAAATTAAAAATAAAATTAAATCAAATATTGTTTGTTTTTCAGTTTCAGGGTTTTTTCAAGCAAAATATTTTAATGAGAAATTTTTGAAGAAACATTTTTTTCAAAATTTCTTGGGGAAGGGGGGGGGGGGGCACTATAAATGGCATTTTTTGCCAGCTGTAATAGTTACATAACTCATCACTAAGTCTCAGCTCTTTCATTGAAAGAGAATCCTGTCATGTGGGATGCAAATATGAATATAATAATAATTCTCAATAATAGTCAAACATAACAAAAGTCATTAATAAGTTGGGTTATTCACAATGTAGTTACTCCAGTACCTAACCTTTCAAGGAGATTTAATTCTATGGAAACTTGGAAGTGGTTCTAACAAACTGTTCTTAGAGTCAGAGGGAAACTAAAATCAACATTTCACACCTGGGTGATTTTTTTTAATGATTTATAACTAAAGAATAGTTGAGTTTTTTTGATATTTGCAGAAATAGTCTTCTTTACCTTCCAAATAAACCTGAACAAATCAGGGTTTCCAGCCAAACTTTTAGAGGAGCTAAAGTAAGGCTTTATACTGATACTTTCAACCTTTTCTATGGTAAAGGCAACCTCTTTTTGTAATAAAAGGAACAGGAGTACTTGTGGCACCTTAGAGAATATGAAAAGGTGGAGTAAGAGGCTAATTAATTAAGATGAGCTATTTTATCAGCAGGAGAAAAAAACTTTTGTAGTGATATTCAAGATGGCCATTTAGACAGTTGACAATACTTGATACTTGATTGTTGATACTTAACATGGGGAAATAGATTCAATATGTGTAATGAACCAACTACTCCCAGATACCAAACCTAAGTTATTGGTATCTAGTTTGCATATTAATTCAAACTCAGCAGTTTCTCATTGGAGTCTGTTTTGAAGCTTTTCTGTTGCAAAGCTTCAAAATGGCTGGGTCATTACACATTGATTCTATTTCCCCATGTTAAGTATCCTCATACCTTCTTGTCGACTGCTAAATGGGCCATCTTGATTATCACTACAAAAGTTTTTTTCTCCTGCTGATAAAATAGCTCATCTTAATTAATTAGCCTCTTACTCCACCTTTTCATATTCTCTGTATGTAATATATATATCTTCTTACTATATGTTCCATTCTATGCATCCGATGAAGTGGGTTTTAGTCCACGAAAGCTTATGCTCAAATTTGTTAGTCTCTAAGGTGCCACAGGTGCTCCTCGTTCTTTTTGCTGATACAGACTAACACAGCTGCTACTCTGAAACCTCTTTTTATAACCCCTTTTTGCTGGCCATTTCAGGATGGGCCACACGTGGATCATTTTGCACATTGTATTCATATGCTATCAACCAGACCACATGCCAGTTTAATGTGACAAAACAGCAGACAGTGCGTACTGTATATTATTCAGTATATTCCTGGCTTCCTGAGAACACAAAGACTTAGACTCTTAATTTACACACTTGCCAGCTCATGCCAGTATAACTGGATACAACAAAGGACAGACTCATCCTTCCCATCTCCCCCAGACCTCCAGTGCCTAAAAGCATTTTTAAAAAGTCACTGAACACAATAGAAAAGGACATGCTGATTCCATAGCACTGTACTGGGAACTTCAAGTTTAATACTCAGTGTGCGTATTTCTAAAAAGCCAATGCATGTTTTTAAAATATCACTGCACATCTATTTATTTGTCACTGCATATTATAGACCCTAGACTGGCTGGTTTCATTTCTGTCCTCAAACAGAAAATATGTAAACAAACCTCACTCACTGAAGAACAGCTATTTGTGCATGCTTAAGAAAGATTTTCCAATCAGACTAAATTTTATGATACCAAAATTCGGGCCAAATATGAATGAAAGGCATTGCTATTCATACTCTGACCCCCAAAACCTTCCACTCACTAACATACGCAAAATATGAAACCTTGTCATGCTAGGCTTGATAGCAAAGAAATAAAACCTCCATGGAGGAACTTTCAAAACAACCTCAGGTATTAGGTATAGCATAGTCTGAGGCCCCAGATGAAGATTACAATTGGAGATTATTCTGATAACTGAACAGAAATGCAATGCCATTAGTAAAATCCCTTCAGATCAGCTATTGGATTTAATGAGACCTGATTCTGGTAAGAAATCGGTAGTCTAGAATGATACTTTGGGGGGAAAAAGGCCACCAGATATTTTCTTTTTTTTGGATAGGGGAGAGGGGTCAAGCTTAAATGTCTTATCATGCCTGATAAATTCAGGCCCAGTTTTTCAGCCTGCACAAGAGTAATTTGTTTGTCCTGAAAAATGTTTTTTGCTTTGAATACTACAATAATGGTCTAAACATCTAAATGGTCAAGCATCTCTCTACACTGACCCCATCATTCTTACAGGTAATTATTGGATATTTTATAAGGATAGAGAAGGGAAAACATGTGTGAAAAAAATATAAACACAACCAAGCCTCTCCTCAGAAGTCAAATCTCACCCCAAGGAGACTATTTGGAAGTTCCAGTGTTCTTCCAGCACTGGAACTTCAGAGGGAAACTACTTCTTCCTTCTGCAGCCAGTTTGTGGTTATCCACAGCAGCAGCTGGGCAGCTCTAAAATTAACTTAACTATAAAAGTCTTAATTGGAAGCTAATTTTGAGCATCTAGTATAGTTTCTGAAAGTAGAGCTATGCCCAAGATGCAACACTGAATCTAAAGGCCCCTGAGTTTTGTGAAGGTTCAGATTCTGAAATACTTCAAAAGCTGGTAGCATTCAAAAAGAATGAAATCCTTAAAATTGTGTGAAAGGTGTTCTAGAAATGAAATGGTGGGGGAAAACAACAAAATCTATCATCATTCCCTTTCATTAAAAAAGTCCCCCTCTATAACATAATGGGCACAGGCATTCTCCTCTTTTGGGTGTGATGGGGTGTGCACATGCAACTCCGCGACCCATCCTCACTAGAAGGGAGCCTCAGACACCTCCACAACAGTGTCCTCCTCCTTGGACTATAAAGAGGCCTATCTGCAAGTCTGGGGTTGTCACAGAGAGAGTGGGTAGGCCAGGGGAGGAACAGGCAACAGAGCTGCTCAAACATTTTCAAGATTTCCCAAGATTTTTCAATGATATATTTTGTGTATAATTTTATTTTTTAAATAATCCACTCTGGAAGGCATTTTGGAGGTGGGCAGTGGAATGCACATCATCTTATCTCTAGCCCCATGGCTGAGCCCAGGGCTACGTTGTCTTTTTTGTGAATTCCCCAACACCAGGAGTCATGGGTATACCAGAGCCACAGATTTTATTGCATCTGGGCTGCCTGAGGGCTGAGTTGGGTCCAGAGACTGTATGGAAGCATTGGGCCTCATCACAGAAGACTCTGGCCTGCAATAGACCACCAGGATCTGTGAGGTGTGAGGACAGATCCCATGGTCTATTCCATAAACCTCACGACCCTACATTGGACAATGTAGAATTTTAATCAGGGAATCTTCATTGCATGCCAACTGGGCCCTGTCTGCCGGTTTTGTTCTGGAAGGGGATGGTGTGGACTATGGTTTGGGGTAACTGTGACTAAATGAATTAAAGTTCCCAAAAATATTCTTGATAAAATGCTTTTGAGTGAGTTTATATTCAATTTTGAGTTGCTTTAGCCAAGTTGTAAGTGAACACTTTTGTCAGTGCTGAGAGTCATGTACCATGTGTAGTTATCACTCTTAATGGTCAGTTAAATCTTAGTCCTAGTCCCAGCAAGAATTCATCCATATTAATCACAATGTATTATTCAGCCACCTGTTATAAAGACTAGAGAAATGAAAGTCCCTTTAGTGGCAGTTATCAACAGATTTCACTGTTCAGCACCTGTTCTCAATTTAATTTGCACTGGTCTATGCTATTTGTCCTTCATTTTCATGATCAGCACTAAATTCTCCCTTAAATTTAAGAGCAAAACATGTTGCCATATTTATTCACTGATGTACAGTTATTTCACATTCAGTGAAGTACAGATATTCTTTTTCCACTCAAATATCCATCGAAAGGAAAATCTGGTCGTGAACCAGCATAGGGTTTTGAGCAGTTCACCACCTCTGCATTCTCCAGTACAATGCAGAGGGGATGGGGAATTTACAGATGAGGGTTTCTGCAGTATCAGCAATGGTTGGGGAACATTGGCAGGGAATTCTGAGCCCACATCGCAACCATCAGTTTCCCTGGGCTGTATGAGAAGCAGATGTCTGTCTCTGTGGATTCTAAAAATCTCCCCTTCTTTACAGCTGGTTTCAGTCTTCCTGCACTACAACTGTGTATTCTGACCCTGTATATAAAGGGTTAATCCCACAATAGGGGAATTGTGTTAGGACTGGTCAACATTTTTCCATTTTAACTGTCCTTTGAAAGAAAATTGGGTTTTCAACAAAACTCAATTTTTCAAAAAAAGTGTCTACTTGCCACAGAAAATTTCCATTTTTCACTGAAAACCTGAAATATTCCGGCCAATAACAAACATTTTCATTTGGATATGCTGCCACAGTGCCTAATGAAAGTGGTAGTTCCGCTGTCTCATATCCCTATTCTCTTCCATGGGCCAGGCTCCCAGACGTCATCTCCCAGGAGGACTTTAAAAAAAACAAACAAAAAAACCCACTCAGCTCTAAAGATGTTTTGATATTTTTAAAAATGAATCCCCTTTGAAAAAAAGTGGGTTTAAATTACTGGAAATTTAGCTTTGAAAAATTAATTTTAATTACATTTGAAAAAATAAAAATACAATTTGTGAGATCACAAAGCCTTGAATTGTATAAGGCTCAATAAACCTTCTTACACTATGACAGTTCTTTTTGTGTTACTGAAAACATTTGTTCTGCATTAGAAAGGGAATTGTATTTCTGAATCGACAGAGCTCTTGAAATTGTCATTCTCTCTCATTTGGGATAACTTGTATAATGTGTGGACTTAGCTGTGGAACATATAACAGTTAATTAAATACAGTACAAAATTTCTCGCCAATATTAGAGAGTAACTATTTTTTGAAACCATAAATCCCATAGTTTCCTCTGGCTGGTTTTAATAGGAGGCATACGTGGCTTACCCCAGATTGCTAGCATAGACAAAGTTTCAGTGGTTAGTTATCTTAACCAAAAGCTAGACAGGGAACATGTCAGTGCCTTGCTGCCTCTGCCACTTGCTCTTTCACTCAGCCCCACTTCCTGACTCTCCATCTTACTTCACACTTTCTCTCCCTTGAACTAGCTGCCTCCACAATTGGGAACGTGGTTCTAGACCTAGCTTGGCCAGTGGAGTGGAGGCCCAGGCAGCACTGTTGTCTCCTTGTCCCAGTGAGTCCAAGTAGAGCTACAATTCCATGCTTGAGCAGGCCAGACACTCTTCCCTGGCTCAGTTGCAGGGTGGGAGCACAATTCTGATCAGTTCCCAGCCAGTCAGCATGGGCAAGAAACTCCTTGCCCAGACCAGCATGCAAATACTACTTTGGTCCTGCAGGGAATGGGATTGTCAGGGGGAATTGTGGCCTGAACACAGGAGGTGAGCTTAACCAATCACTGAGACAGAATTAATATCATGAGATTTATGTAACCAAACACAGCCAAGCAATCCAGCTCAAACATTGAAAAAAAAATAAAATAAAAAAGACTGTTGCTATATTTGTACAATTTTCTTAGTACTAAAAGAAAAAAAAAACACAATGTTGAAAATTTCAGAAAATGGCTCCAATTTTACAAATAAAAGAATAAGCACATTTCAATGGACAGTAATTTCATTGCAGATATTTCCTCCTGCTGTAACAGCTAGTATATCTAGTATAATGTCGTGTTGGCTACATAGCCATCATCAGTTAATAAAAAAGAATAATCACAGAATAAATGAAATAATAATAATAAAAATAAATGAAATTGCACTTTAACACTTCTAGGACTTTTAGGCCACAAAGGATCTGCATTAGGACACTATAGATAATGGACAATTTTTTAGTGTACTGGATCCTGCAGTTTGGTCCACATGGTTGCAACGGTTCACTCACATGGATCCAATTGAAGGATTGGGGCCAAAGACAACATAGAATCCCAGTTCTTTCATTCTCTGTCTCCTATTTCACTCTGCATATATGCTTTAAAATCATTTGTTGATTTTAAAAAAAAAATTTCATTAAGTTCTTCTACTCTACTTACAACCATCTGCTTGTTTAACTTGGCACTACAATGTCACCTCCAGAAAGATTCAAGAGGTAATTCTTCCTGAAGCTACAGTTCAGTGCAGCATTGGACAGAAGGATGGATGGGCTCTGGCAGTGGAAAACACATGCTTTAATAAAGATATTAATTGATCATATTTCACACCATGCTGGCCTATAGCAGAAGTAAGAAAAATGTATCATAGCTGTCAGATTTGGATTTGAATGTTCATATAATCTCCAAAAATGTTTGCCTGTCAATTTGGGAGGAAATGAGCATCAGACCAATTTGCATTTGTATTTCCAATTCAAATCTACAAAGAAACAGCTCTTTATACAAAACAAAACCCAAACCCAAATCAGTGTCGCTATGGGATTGGCAAGAAAAAGCCAGAATGGTGTCCAGGACCTGACCTGTTATATCTCAAAATAATATGATTTCCTTGGGTAGAGTAGCTTCCTGGCATTTCACAGGGGTGTGGAAAGACAGCTAGTAAGACAGCTAATTGAGTTGATTAATGCATAAGTAAAAGATGCTATATTACTATTTTACGTTTGATTTTTGTCTTTCTATTAATTTAGTACCTAATTTTGATGGATACAATTTTATACAGTCTCCAACTTGCTGCTGACAAAAGATTCTTCTAAATTTTAGGAGCTGTAATTTGGATTTCTTGAAGCTGGATGCTTGATGAGCCTTTATTTTATTTTATCTGTAAAATGCTACCATAACTTTACTTCTCACAACTTTGTGTTAAATTCTCTTTATATATATATATATATATATATATATATATATATCAACTCTCTGCCATAAACGTTAGATCTGTCGTAACTCATTTGAATTTCAGAATGCTCGAAGTAGACTGCATAACAAATCTGGTAAATCAATCTTTGCCTTTTGGGTTTCAAAGCTATGGAACCATTCTATCACCTGATAACTAATCTACATATTGTCTATTTTCACATGACAAGTGTATGGGTACCTTTATCCCAAACATTTCTATGCACATAAATAAAATGGAGTTGACAAAGTGTTATTGAACAGTTTCCTGCAGTATTGTATTGCTGACTGTGCAATATTATTTAAAGCTATTGGCTGTTGTCCTAACTTTCTTCTCTGTGCACAATGGGGCAAATCTAGCCCCCACCTTTGAGGCCTGAGAAGTGTACATAGTAGTTAGTGCAGTTTAGTTGCATAGGGGAGGGAGTTTGGTTCAGGGGACCTCGTAGGGGTGTGCGTACACCCTCTATAATTTATATCCCAATTCTAGAGGGACACTCATGGGGGTGGGGCCAGAGGAGCCACTGCTTTATGCAGCCTACTGCAAAGACACCGAACAATTACACTAAACATCCACAGTTCATAGCATTGGGAGAAGTTAGGGAAGTGGCAAGGATGTTTAGAGGGGGTAGTGAGTGAGATAAGGGCCAATGCTGGAATGGTGTCATGCCTAGGGAGAGGAAGATTAAGGCTGTAGTGTATAGTCTATGGTGTGCCATAGCTATAATAGTGATCAGCTGTGTACCCACAGGTGGAAGAATAAAGGCTATGCACTGTTAGGTGGATTAACTTTTAATTTCCTTGCTTTTGTAGTTTTGGAAAAGCTATTTTAGATGTGGAGCAAATATTTGTTTCAAAACAAAATTTAGTGTAAGTAATATACTTATTTTTATTCCTAAGAAATTTATAATTAAGAAAATAAATGTCCCCCTGTGATATATTGCCCTCTGATACTTCAGGAGCTCCTTCTTTCTTTTAATCCAAACCTACAGACGCATTTTAACCAAAAATGAATGGCTAGAAACGTTCACGATTTAATATATGCACATACATACATTATATAATCAACAATTACTTTGTAGACCTTTTCATCCAACTAAATTTGCCCAAGCATAAAAAAAGCTGCTCACACAAATTTATTTTGCAAATAATCTTGCAGCTAAATTATAGGTCAATCTGGTTTTCATTCCTTCTGTTGCCTGGTGCAAAGTCACACACTCAGATGGAAACTGGGGCTTATTTCTCAGTTCTTATTCTAAGTTGAATTTATGCTTGATATCACCCCACTAAGTCAATAGAATTACACCATGGTTAAATCTGGCCTCTATACAAAGATAAATTTAGCCCTAAGACTTGTACAGTGGACATGCAATGTTAAGAGCTGCAAGAGAGAGAGGAGAAAGTAATGTATGCCCCTAGGAGGGTAGACAGGAAGTGAAATGTACTCGACAGTGCAAACATAATAGTCTTGGAGTAACACCTTCACTTAGAAAATACATGAGACCATCTGTGTTATCTAAAACAATGTCATCAATAAATGATCTAAAGTGACTGACTTGCTCCCATTGTTATTGCTAGTACCCTTTCTTCTTTTCTTTTCCAGGCCATTCTCCCTGCTGATTAAGACATCAGGGAGATGACAAGCTTCTGTACTGTCCTTCTAATTAGTACCCGGGAATACCATGCAGTAGATCCAAGTTTAACTTGGGGGGCAGGGGGAAGGGAGAGAGGGAAAGTGCACTGAGTTAGTTGCTCACTCCCTTGCTTGCCAGAAGTAGAAGATGGTAAACAGGAAGAACATCCATCTTTGGAGAAGAGAGCACCTATTATCACTTTGCACCACTCCCACTGGCTAATTTAAGAGAGGTATTAATAGGCCCAACCCAGCACTGCACAGCTGAGGGTTGGCTGCTTTAAAGGCACAGGTGTAAATTGTGCAGGATCTTCTAAAGAGAAGGTCTGCATAAAAGAAAGATATGAGCCTCTTCCAAATATAGAAAGATAAGATCCTTCTTCCAAATATAGTTAGGGTATGGGAGTCATGAATGTCACAGCTACTCCTAGTATTTGAGTTTACACCTCTATGTGCCTCCTAGATCAAAAGTGGAGAATGGAAAAAATGGAATAAGCAAAACCCTGCCATAAGCAGTTCAACACCACTGATTACTTGAACCTGGGCTGAATTTTGCCCAACTTCTTTCCAAGATCCTTGCTTTACTGTTATTGTGAGTGCTTTTAAAATAAAAGTGGAGATAATCATACTATATTTCTTAATTTACAAGGAAAATTAATTTGCTTTTCAATCCCCTGGGTTTCTAGCTCTGTCTCTCACAGAAGAAATATTTATCTTTCGCAAGAAAGATATTTTGTCATTAACATCAGCATGCTCCCCTCCCCCACCAATTCTCAATCAGTTGGTCCCGAACCAAGTTATTTTTCCCATATGACACACTTTATACTGAATGCTAATGGTAATGAAACCTTTCATTGCCTCAACAAAAACAGATGAGAAGTTTAATAGAGGGTAACTGCAAAACAAAACACTGTTGCTCATTACTACTTCTTTATAGTAGAAACATAGCCCCCAGTTCAAGAAAGCAGTGAAGCACATACTTAAGTCAATCCCTATTCAGGGCAGCACTTAAACATACCATAAACTATAAGTATGTCTTAAAGTTAAGCATATGCTTAACTACTGCTCTGAATAGGGATGTCTTCCTGAATCTGTGTCAAAGGCATTGTCACAGTTAGGGTGACCATATGTCCCAATTTTTGGATCTTTTTCTCACATAGGCACCTATTACGCCCCACTTCCTGTCTTGATTTTTGACACTTGCTATCTGGTCAGTCTAGTCACAGTAGTTCAGACCAATAGTCCATTTAGCCCAGCATTCTGTCTTCTCCAACAGTGGGCAGTATCATGGTAGAAAATAGCATATAGTTAGATGTCACTTTGTTTTCTGCTTCTTTTATGTATTTAAAATAACTGGTCTTCACATTCCTCTTTACTGGAGGATCTTGGCATCCTTGGAGAATCTGCAAAGTAATACTGTATGAGGGTGTAACTCAAACTGCTGCATCCCATTGCAAACCCACCACCACCACTGTCAGTTCTTCCACCTGGATAAGGAAAGGCTGCAGCTTGAGCTACTCTCTCATGTGACATCACTTTTCAGAACCTCCAGAGATGCCAAGAACCCCCAAGAGGGACAGGGAAGCATGAATAGATATTCCTGATATTAAAAAGCAAGAAAAAAGGTTTGAGTCAATTATTACATCCATAATGCTCCTTAACTGCATCCCAGAAATCAAAACTGAAGGAAACCAACTGTTTTTAAAACCCTTGCCAGTACTTCACCACACCCTGTAGTAAAAATAAAGGGCAGAGTCATAAATTCCAGTTCTAATCTCACACTAATTTTACCCCAGTGTAATTCAATTGATTTCAGTGATGTTCCTCCTGATTTACACCACTCAAGTTTGATTAGAAACAGTCCCTTACACCGTCTGTAAGAATCTGCCTTCTCCCGACAAAGCAATTCTCACTAGGCTATCGGAAGATAACTTCCTTCTTTCTGCTGTATGTTAAGATCTGCTACGCACTGTACAAATACATGTGAAGACACAGACTTTGTACCAAAGCGCTTACAGTTTAAGATGGTTCCATTGGTTATTTTTAATTTTCTAAAAAACGATTCTATTTTTCAGCTCCATTGTATGGCTTCTGGGAAGCTCTTTTCAAATGCAGCGTAAGGTGTTATAAAATGATATTCCATTTTGAGACTGTCTCTTTTAACTTAATCAGTAAACCACAAGAGTATTCTGAAAGAAAATGTGAGAAACTGAATCCCACAATTACTAAAAAAGTCAGACCCCTAAAGAGATTGCTCTCTGTCAAACTCTGCATAGAAATGTGGCAGCTAGTGCTGTTTAATCAGTTCGTTTTATAAAAAGTGTACAGTCTGATAGTGCATTTATGGTAAGACAGAAAGAAAGCAGTTTTAACAGTCTGCATGTGACAAAGTCTATATTACTCTCTTTAGCTGAATAAAACTAGTGATATTTAAATGCAGGCCAGTTGTATTTTCCTTTATGTGTTGTAGGTATGTGGGACTTTTTTATACAAAGAATTCCTCCTTGTCTAACCGATTTTTTTCCCCACAAGATTTTCATTGAATTCATATTTAAAGTTTTCAAAAGCATTCAGCACTAGCTGAACTCATTCTCGAAGCCTCACTCTCACTGCCCCCCCCAAATACTGACTGATTTGAGATGAGCGAAACATAAGGATTAGTAGCACGTTAACGCTAATCGATCATTTGCTCTAGTTTTAAGTGAATGAAGCACAGGATTCATTTATGACAGTTCTCTCACTATGCCAATTGAACAGGTAAACTGATGCCCTCACCTAGGTGCTGATCCTAGAACGAGCTCCATGTGGGCACATCCACGATCAGCCTCACTGACTTAAGTCTCTAGAGCTGAACATCTGAGGGCTGGTACCATTAAAGACTCTTTGTCTCTCAAAGCGTTTCCTTTATTGGTTCAGAGAGCCTGAGTTTGCTAACATGCAAAAGCCTTTCTGTTTATTCAGACTTTTGCTTGAGGAATGATAAAGTTACACTCTTCTTTATTATAGGGCGAGTCTACCTATAGTTAATGTTTCTTATGATTGTGCATAGACTATACATAATTTTCAAAATCTGGCGGATGCCATGAAAAAATAAAAAACATATGTATCATATTCCATACCCTGGGGCTGATTTTGTACCCTAAGTTTTATTTGTGACTAGTCCTTATGGAGCCATGCAGGGGGTTACATTGAGAATAAAGTTTTTCCCCAATTAGGCTGAGCTAGAACTGCTCAGATCATAATTCCTGCACTTGGTGTACTTTTATCAAATGTTCCTTTTTTATGTGGGAAATTGCTCATTTAAGTACAAATACTACCTACTTTCCACACAAATTTGGCATCCTCTCTTTCTTGACATTTGTTTACATCAGAAATAAAGAATCATGAGACTGAGGTTACAGAGTTACTTACTTAAAAGGAATGACACCCATGGCATTTTAAGTTTCCTTCATGAATAATTCTTTTTTGTGTTCCTCCTTTTGGGTCTTTGTCACACATTGCATCCCACATGGTCTTTAGCAGGTTGTGAGGAAGAAGGTGAGGATCACAGGTCATATGCTCCACACCAAGAAGAGCCAGGGCGCCATCCTCCCCTTGTGTACTAAGCAGCAGATCTGGTCTGACGTGCCATGAGGAAGTCGTGGTAGTGGGATTATACAGCTCAGAACATGGGCTGGTGTGAACTCCTCCCCAGTCACAATAACCAGGTAGCACCAATAGGAAGTATGTCTTTCTGAGCTACAATACCTACCCATGCTGTACCCGGGGTGCTGTACACACTCATCACCCCTTACCATGAGCTGAGTACAAATGGTATGATCTAGCACACTGATAGAAGTAGTCTCACTGTGGTAATACGATCAAGATTTCAAAATCTTGGAAGGCTTTATTTGTAATTTGATAGAAATGGGATTTTATAAGTAAAAAGAGGAAAGCTTTTAAGCTTGTGTTTACATAAATGTTATTTTTATAGTGATGTTGACTAAATGCACTATGCACTACTAATAGGTTTGATAACTAAAGGGTATTGAGGTGAAAGCAAATTAGTGTAATTTGCGATATACTTGAATATGTCCTGATATTATTAAGAAGCATGAGTCATAAATGCTGTAACTGAGGAGTGAAGGTTAAAACATAGAGTTCATGAATTTTTACTTAGGGCCAGATTCTGAAGCCTGTGCACACATTGACTAGTATTTGCAGAGGCAAGTATTCCCACTGGCTCTGAGGGGACGGCTCTAATGAGTAAGTGAGTGTGAGTTGCGGAATCTGGCCTGTAATTACAGTACAGTATGTTGTGTGTGAAAGAAATGAAGGATGAGATCAACAAGTCTGCATTCTAAACTTCACAACTGATGTTACAAATGGGTGCAAAAATATATTGCAAATAATTTACACAAACCACAGACACCGCCATTCCTCCATGTACATAGTCTGAAATCTCAGCCTATTCTAGCCATCTCCTCCAATTCCATTCATAGCAGTCCGTACATCTCTTCTGACAACAGAGAATCCTGCAGGTGGTTGTCATCAACCCTTTAACTGACCCATGTGAAGAACAGTATAATGCAGTGGTGGGCAATCTGCAGCTGCCGCTTCCCACGGCTCCCATTGGCCGGGAACGGTGAATCGCGGCCACTGGGAGCTGTGGGCGGCTGTGCAAATGTAAACAAACTGTCTCGTGGCCCGCCAGCGGATTACCCTGATGGGCCACGTCTGACCCATGGGCCTCAGCGTGCACACCACTGGTATAAGGAATATAAAAAATGCTGATTGAAACTCAGGGCCTGGCTTGCCTCCTTCCATGGAAATATACACAGAGGAAGGACATAAAATCTGTGAGGATCTCCTTGCTGGTTATCTCAAATGCTCTCATGGAATAAACAAGGTTCTGTCAAACCACATGAATCCCAGGATTGTCAGGAGGCCACTTTAATTAACTGAGGTTGTATGAATGAGTGAGGTGTGAAAGAGTTCTGTCCCCACTGAGTGGCTGACCCACAGACAAAACAAGATACCTGCTTCTGCTACCAGCTAAAGGCATTCCCTCTCAGCTCAAATGGTTTAGGCTTCTCTGCCTCCCAACTGCCAGACAGTTGCCATGAGCACCCATCATAAATATAAAGGGAAGGGTAACAACCTTCCTGTATACCGTACTATAAAATCCCTCCTGGCCAGAGGCAGAATATCCTTTTACCTGTAAAGGGTTAAGAAGCTCAGGTAACCTGGCTGGCACCTGACCCAAAGGACTAATAAGGAAACAAGATACTTTCAAATAGGAGGGAGGGGAAGGGTTTTGGTCTGTTTGTTCTGTGTGCTTGCCTGACACAGATCAAGGAAGCAAGCAATCCAACTCCATTAGAATCAGTAAGTACTAGCAAGGGAATGTGTTACCTTATTTTTGTTTTGGCTTGAGATTTTCTCTGTGCTGAGAGGAAGGTGTATTCCTGGTTTTCCTTTCTCCAACTTTAAAGTTTGACACAGAGGCGGAATCCTCTGTGTTTTTTTAACCTGATTGCCCTGTAAGATTATCTTCCATTCTAATTTTACAGAGGTGCTTCTTTTACCTTTTTTCTTTCTAATAAAGTTCTGTTTCTTTTAGAATTTGATTGGGTTTTCTTTTTGTGTCCTAAAAAAAACCCAAGGTTGGTCTGTGCTCATCTTGTTTATTCTCAAGGCTGTTATGAAAGGTGATATACTGAAAGGACTCCCTGTTCTCAGTCAGATTTTTCTTAACTCCCAGCTTTTAAATCTGAACTCCCATTTGGCATTCAGATTTCTACTTAATTTGGAGAATCAAAGAATAATAAATTATAGGGCTGGAAAAGAGCTACTCTGTCATCTAATGTACAGTCCAGTTTCCCGGAGACCTGAAATGTAGCCTGTAACAATGTTCTCTTACTCCCCATTGCTGGATTAGAACTGAGGTTTGCAGTTTGGCAAGCATTAACCTTCAGTACATCTACAAAGTAGCTGCCTTCCAGGGACGTGGATTGTTAAGAATATAGGTATAAAAGGGTACTAGAAAATGGACACTGAAGTAAAGTGTTTTTTACATGCACAACTTCAATATCAATTCATGGCAAGTACCAACAACTGAGGGTGACATCTAAGTGACTGGCCCTAAAGAAGCTAAGGCATTTGAAGAATGTGAACTGTTGGCAGAGAGGACAATAAAAATGAAGAAGGATGCTAATTTTTTTATTGCTTGATGTCCATCTGTCAGTCCTTTGTATCGAAGGACTTCTTTTTTTCTTGGGACTAAGCCTAAAGTGATTCTTTAAGTGGCAAAGTGATTTAAGAAGAGGAGAGGAAAAAATGGGGTTTCATGTGCATCTGCCAAATGTCTAAGGAATATAAAACTTTCCCAGGTACTTAGAAGGTAGAAAGGATTTTTAAAAGTAGAAAATATAATTTCTATTATAGTCAGTGAAGTGAATGTTGGCACTGAAACAATTTATTTGAAACTATTATATAGTGAAATTTATATAGTGAATGAGAGGTGCTAGCCTAGCCTGATGGAAGTACTCCACCAATGAAGTGTACATCAACCTTGACCTGGAAGGACAGAGAATTTTTCCTCATCAATAAACTGTGGACAAAATTGATAGCATTTAGAAAACTAACTACCTGATTTGAACACACACAATTATGAGGGCATTTATTTATGAATGCACAATTGAAAGTAATATATATATAAAAACCCCAAAAGAGAGTGTGTGTGTGTGTGTGTGTATGTATCTGTTTCTCTCTCTTGTCTTGTGCTGGCTTTTTGAATAAAAACACTTTTCTTTTCTTTTTAACTTTCAATGTAAATGGCCATTCTCTCTCCCTGAATACTGCTGACTAATATTTTAAAATGTTCACACTAATTACTTCAGAGAACTGAAATAGACAGGACATACTTTTTACAAAGTTTTCTGTCAGAGCTGGTTAAGGGAAGTGGCTTTGATGTACTTTTAATTTTTGGAAAAAGTTGGAGAAAAGAAGTTACCCTTTGACCTAGAAAATAGGACAATAATAAGTTTGCATAACCTTCTGCTTTCTCCAGTTCACAAGTGCCCCTCCAAGGAACATTGCTTTCTATTTCAATGGGCAAAATAAATCTATTTCCATGGGCAAAAGAAAGGGAAGCTATCACAGCAGAGAAGGCATTAAAAACAAGTTCAGCAGCATCTGATTTATGTGGGCTGTATTCCTGGTCTGACTGCCCCTTGAAGAGAGATGTTCCATCTCCTTCATTCTCAAACAATTCAAACAAAGTGAAAGTGACTCACTGACTGTGGGTGAGAAAAAAATGTGTTGTCTGAGAGGCACCACATAACAGTTCTTTGTCTTCCACTTGCAGTAGAAGAGGGGAGATTCTTCAGGTTATGAGCAGCCCTAAGTGGAATGGGGGATAGCATCCTGACAGGATTAAGATGAGGAGGCAGCAGAGATGGAGTAGGGAACTGACTTGGGGGTGAAAGAAATGAAGTGGCTACCCCTCAAAAATCAATGAGATGGTTTTGATCTCCCAGATCTGATTTTAGCATTGCATTGCCAGAGCAGATGGGATCTTTCCAGGCTTGACACCACACCCACCCTTGTGCTGCTAGGATTTAGAGAGGGAAAGGGGCTGTTTCTCTTGCACTGTCTCAGTGTATGAATAGAGGGTTAGTCATTTAAAATTGGATTTGACAATACTACACTAGCTCCTGGAAATGGACAGGATGATGTAGTAGATCTCCTTTTTCAAACTTCTATAATAGCTTGAATGTTATCACCAGCTACATTCTGAGTTGTGGTTAAACTCTAAATTTGAGTCCACATCCTTGTAGCTCAAATTAAACCAATGTCATTCATATGGGTACAAATGGGGGAAGAAACACACGCCACACTAAGGAAAGAACAGGTTAACGAATATTTAGATAAGATAGATGTATTGAAGTTTGTAGACCCTGACAAATTCACCCAAGGCTACTTAAAAGACTAGCTGAAGCAATTTTGGAACCATTAGTGATTATCTTCTAGAAATCATGGAGGACAAATTAGGTTCTAGAGGACTGGAGAAGGACAAACATAGTACTATCTTTAAAAAGGGGAACAAAGAAGCCCTGAGGAATTATAGGCCAGTCAGCCAAACTTCCATACCTGGAAAAATACTGGAACAAATTATTCAACAATCAATTTGTAAGCAGCAGTAGGCCCCTAGAATATGATAGGGTGGTAAGTAATAGCCAACATGGATTTGTCTAGAACAAATCAAGTCAAACCAATCTAATTTCCTTTCTTGAGAGATTTACTGGCTTAGTGGATGTGGGAAGGGAAGAAAACATGATTTACCTTGATTTTAGTATACATGACTGTCTCATAAACAAACTAGGGAAATGTGGTCTAAATGACATTACTATAAGGTGGGTGCACAACTGGTTGAAAAACTATACAAAGAGCAGTTATCAACAATTTGCTGTCTAACTGGGAGGATGTATCAATTGGGGTTGCACAAGAGAGTCAGTCCTGGATTGATGCTATTCATTATTTTCATGAATGACTTGGATAATGGAGTGGAGAATACGCTTATTAAATATGTGAATGACACCAACCTAGGTGGGGTTTGCAAGCACTTTGGAGGGCAGGGTGAAAATTTAAAATTGATCTGAAATCAACAAAATTAAATTCTATAAAGACAAGTTTCACTTAGGAAGGAAAAATCAAATTTAAAAATGCAAAATGGTGGCGAGGCGGTAGTACTACAGAAAAAAGATCTGGGATTTATAAAAGATCTGGGTAACAAACTGAGTATGAGCCAACAGTGTAATGAAGTTGCAAAAAGGCTAATATCATTCCGGAGTGTATTAACAGGAACATCATACGTAAAACATGGGGAGTAACTGCACCTCCTTACTCAGAACTGGTGAGAGTTCAGCTGAAGTACTGTGTCCATTTCTGGCTGCCATGCTTTTAGAAAGAAATTAACAAATTGGAGATAGCCCAGTGGAGAGCATCAAAAATGATAAAAGCTTTAGAGTACCTGACCTATGAGAAAAGGTTTAAAAAAAGGGTCTATTCTGTCTAAAGAAAAGATGACACGGGGGCGGGGGAGAGCGTCTCATAGGTTTGATCACCCCTTTAAAGGGAATTTGGGCCCAGGCTACCCATGACAAACCAATTTAAGGTGAATGAGCCCATCTAGGCTGTGAATTGAATAATGAGCATCTGGGCCTGCTAAAATGCCCTCAGGGCTCAGTTGCAGGGAGTTGTTCATAGAGGGAGTAGGTCTTTTAAGGGAGAGGTGCTCTAAAGGTATGTCTACACAGAAAAGAAAAACCCACAGCTGACCTATGCCAGCCAACTCAGGCATGAGGGGCTCAGGCTGCAGGGCTGTTTCATTACTGTGTAGACTTCCAGGCTCAGGCTGAAGCCCAGGCTCTGGGACCCTGGGATCCCACAGTGTCCGATAGCTCAGACTGCAGCCCGAGCTTGGAAGACTACAGAGCAATGAAACAGCCCTGCAGCATGAGCCCCTCAAGCCTGAGTTGGCTGGCATGGGTCAGCTGTGGGTTTTTCTTTTCTGTGTAGACATACCCTTAGACAACCACAGACCCTAAGGGGAGAGACTACAGGACAGAAAGGCCATGATAGAGAAACACAGGTCTCATGGCGGAGCACTGTGCAACCCCTAAGCCCAAGGGAAGAGACTTTATTTCAAGCTTATCTGAATTTAACAGCGTAGAACCCCAGAAGGGGAATTTGTTTTTTTGCCCTTTTGGACTGTGTGCAGGTTTTAAGGGGACCTGACAGAAGGAAAACTGAGGCAGGCAATGCCAGTAGCACCATACTCAGCAATCAGGGCATGCTACAAGGCAGACATACCCTAAAACAGGGGAGACCTGATAACAGTCTTTAGTTAAGGGCTGTTACAAGCAGGATGATCAACTATTCTCCATGTCCACTGATGGAGGACAAGACATAATCGACAATCTGCAGCAAAGCAGATTTGGGTTAGTTATAAGGAATTTTTTTCTAATATAAGGATAGTTAAACTTACAAGGGAGATTGTGGAATCCCCATCACTGGGGGTTTTAAAGAACTGGTTAGACAAATATGTGCCGGGGTGGTCTAGGTTTACTTGGTCCTGCTTCAGCACGGGGAGATGGTCTGGAATAGATGACCTTTCGAGATTCCTTCCAGCCCTACATTTCCATGAGTCTATAATCCATAAATTATTCTTTTCTTCACTTTTTATACCCGTGTTTAATAAAAATACATGCAGACAACTAAAAGTTACTGAATTTTTTGTTGGAATATATTAACTCTGTAATGTAGTATTACAAGTCAGAGTGTATACACAAGTAATATATGTTACTGTTTACTCCCACAGTATAATCCACTTTGTTCTATTTATATACACAGTATGATCTACTGCATTGTATTAGCATCAGGTCAGGTTCTGTTCTATTATGTGAAATACATAAATCAAGGTCATTTAAAATGTAGCTGAGCCATAACTATCATCCCCAATGTCAGAGTTCTCCTTGTTCATCTTTTACAGTTCAGTTTGTGACTAACAAACAATGAAAGGGACCATGAGTTCCATAATCCATTTTTATTAAAATTAGAATCTTTCTGTCATATCTAAAAATGATAATTAACCACCATTATTGTATGATGTATAATCACCATTATTAAGATAGGTCATTTGTTCTGAATGGGACTTAAATTCCCCCCCTTGTGCTGAAGGCTAGCACAAGGGCTATGCACCATCAAGTCTCACTTAAACTCTCAAAATAGGGTTTCAGAGGAATGTAAGTGGCGTATAGGCCTTCTACAGGCCTCTGCACTGGGGTGAATTTCATTATCTGTGAACAAGCAGTTGCTTGTATTGCTTCTGAGGAAGAAGAGGTCTTAGTCCAATTCCTACTGGCTAGCTATTACGAATACAAATGGAATTAATTGGCACTGTTACAGGCTATTTCAGTAGAGAAGGTAGGACTGAATGAAGAGAGAAAAGTAACTTTACCTCACCTGCAGAGAGAATTTCACTCCAGGAATTACAGGGCAACATGAGAGGCATTACAGGGCAACATGGGGCAGTTTGAATTGGTAGAGCCTGCGTTGTACCTCTTCTGTAGAGTAATGAAAGATCCACTCTCCTGCTCTCTCAGTCTCATGTTTCATAAGCAGGATGGGGCAGATTTTCAAAAGGCATACATGGGAGATAGTTCCCAACTCCTATTGGCTGACAATGGTATTTAAGTCTCTTTTGTAGCTTTGAAAATCTCCCCCTAAGTTCACACAGTATACTTTAAAAAAGAAAAGAAATGAAATGAAAAAAAAATATTGTTACATGCTGTGATTTTTTTTCTTCATTTTTTAAAAGAGATGTTCTGAGCAAACATAGTGAGCTAAATGCTCCTTTTAGCTACACTGGTACAATTCCATGGAAGTCATAGGACATTCACCACAGTGAATTAGTGAAGTGAGTGGAGTTGCACCACTGACACTGTGGAGAGAATTTGTTCCAGTTTGTGATCTCAGAGACTTCATTTCAGAAAATACACACACTTCTATTTTCACTCTGGAAAGTAAGTGTTTGATTTATGGTACTTTCTTCAGCAATCTTCTTTTGCTTTTCAAGCTGACTTGGGGACAGACAGATCGCACTGTGACAACTCAAATCGGACTGCATCACTTCTGCTCTACCATGTTAAATTTCAGAGGAGAGTATAATGTGACAAACAACCTGAGACATTGTCACAAAAAGATGGAACTCAGTAGATCACAAAATTATTGTTTTCCCAAAACTTATTTTTTTAAAATAAAGGTCCCAAATAAAAATGTATCCTTAGAGTTACCATGATGGATGCCATTTTTTAAAATGTTATTTATTCACTATAAGATGTTACAATTTGCCCGTTGTTGGGATAGTGTTGTGCTGCCCTGTAGCAGACCAGGAGGGAGATTGTGGTTCAGGCAATCACAATCTTTGCACTAGCCTCCCTTCTGCTCTGGGAACTAAGCTGTACTGGGTCTATATCAGACACAGTGTATATTCTCCAGTATACCTGCATAGCCATGCCGCTGGAGACACTGGGCATAGAACTAAGGCTCTGCCAACTTCCTGTCCCTTCCCATACACTTGCAAAAAAATAGAATCTAACAGCACTGTGGAAACTGCTTCTCCTCCCATGATGCTAGCCAGCACAATAGGGGCAGAAGGATATGAATTCCACCTGCTTACATTGCTGTGCTTTTTGTGCTTACAGTGCTTTTTGGACCCTGATTCAACCCAACAGAAGGTATACTTGACTGAGTTCAATTGAACTATTCATAATGTTAAAAATGCACATAAATGTCCGTAAGGACTGAGACCTTAAATTGTAAACTCTTCAGGAAAGAGTGTTTTTCTTTTTGCAATGCTTAGAAGAATCTGACCCCACTTGTGATTGAAGCCTCTAGATATTATTTTCAAATAAATAAATAATAAAAATAGAAATCATGAGATCTGAAGGGTTGGTCCTTAAGTATCTTTTCCGCCAGGTAGAATGAAAATATTTGGGGATGAAAATTTAATACTTTCGTTTTATACCAATGTGATAAAAATACATATATTTAATTAATGGACTGATTGACTTTCATAATCTTCCTTATAGTTGATTTAAGAGGCTACAGCGGTGATAGACATCATAGTAATTAAAGATGTTTATGTGACTGACCTTCCACCCCATAAGGCTTTATGGAAATATGCTTATGAATGTATGTCTGACATAACTGGAATATGTTTTATGCTACATATGCCATGTAACATATCTCTGTAAAGGTTATGATATACTGAATCTATTCCTCCTATTTGTATGCATGTATCATTTTTGTATTCAAAGTTATGAATATTGGCTGTGTACTTGCTTGACTTTAAGTAGCCTTAGTAAAGCATTTGATCAGCTTCTTGAGAAAGGAATGTGCAAGTTAAGTGCCCAATCAAAAAACACTTAATGGACAATGGATCTTGGAAGGCTCCAGTTCATATAAGAAGTCTACTTGAAGATGTTCAAGGTAGCATGTGAACCATGGCTGTTACCTGTAAGTTCTGAGTCATGCATGGACATGTGACTTGCCCATGTGACTCCAAAACTGGGATTCTACACAGGGGGAGGGCGGGAGGGGTGTCCATCCCCAAGAGAAAGTCTATTTAAATCCCTGGGAGACCCTTCCATTTTGTCTTCAGCTGGCTCAAGAGATAGCCTCTCTACCCTCAAGGATACCTGAAAGAAACTGGAACAAAGGACAGTAACCACAGGGGGTGTGAATGATGGCTGGACCCAGACTAGAAGGAGACTAGTCTGTAAAAGGAAGCTTACTGGAACACCTCTAAGGGTCAGGTTTTATCTGTATTCAGTTTTCTTACTGTATTAGGCATAGGCTTGCCTATTTTATTTTATTTTGCTTGGTAATTCACTTTGTTCTGTCTGTTACTACTTGGAACCACTTAAATCCTACTTTTTGAATTTAATAAAATCACTTTTTACTTATTAATTAACCAAGAGTATGTATTAATACCGGGGGAGGGGGAGATGACAAACAGCCGTGCATATCTCTCTATCAGTATTATAGAGGGCAAACAATTTATGAGTTTATCCTGTATAAGCCTTATACAGGGTAAACTGGATTTATTTGAGATTTGGACCCCATTGGGAGCTAGGCATCTAAGTGTCAGAGATAGGAATACTTTTTAAGCTGCTTTCAGTTAAGCCTGCAATTTGTGGGACATGGTCCAGACCTGGGTCTGTGTCTGTAGGTGGCAAGTGTGTCTGGCACAACCAGGCAGGGTTCTGGAGTCCCAAGGTGCCAGGGATGGCAGGGGCAGAAGTAGTCTTGGAACATCAGTTGGCAGCCCCAAGGGGGTTTCTGTGATCCAACCCGTCACAGTTTATGTGAGTATAGTTGTACTATTAAGGGTCTGCACTTTTGAAACTATCCTCTCTCATTAATGTTTCAATGAGCTACATTTGAAATAGCAGAAAGTGTGCTTCAAATGAACCCATACATAATATGCTAGTTATTGATGCTTCTGGTAAAATTAATTCATGCTGGGCATTTGGGATGGGCAACTTGCTTGCTTGCTTCACTAGCTTGAGGAGTAATTTGCTCCAGTGGGCAAGATTTTCCCGGAGAGCTATCAGTCCCACACCTCTTCCCTGGCTATATCCTGTCCCTGGCATTGCTCCCACATATATGGAATCTTGGGGGTAGGGCAGGGAGTAGAATTCTAATGACAGAATTTATACTGATTTCAGAAAAAAGCCATGCTCCTACACCAGGGATTGGCAACCTTTGGCATGTAAGCCCCCTGGCGGGCCGGGCCGGTTTGTTTACCTGCTGCATCCGCAGGTTCAGCCGATTGCATCTCCCATTGGCCGAGGTTCATTGCCCCAGGCCAATGGGGGCTGCGGGAAGTGGTGTGGACCGAGGGATGTGCTGGCCGCCACTTCCCACAGCCCCCATTGGCCTGGAGCGGTGAACCGCGGCTGCATGCCAAAGGTTGCCGATCCCTGTCCTACACAGTTTTAATATGGTGATGAATAACAAATACTATGCAATTTAATAGATTTTATTCCTTTGAGCAATAAACCAATAAAACACAGCTTGGAGTTATCAAGTCACAATCATTAAAGAAAGCATTAGCTATATTTGGGTCAAAAATAAAAAAGTCTTCCAGGGAAATTGATAAGTCATCATTACAATATGGAGATTGTCCAGTAAATCCCTCAAGAAAGAATGGGATACACTGTTTCCTGGGCCTCAAAAAGGTACGAATCATTATTGCAATGTGCTGAAGGGTCAGTGTGGCCTTTATTCACTTCAGAGTCTTATGCGCCGATTGTTATTTCATCAAATCTTATTCTTTTTATAGGCTTTAAATGTCTTCATTTTTCTGTCCTCCTCTGCTAGCTTGCCTCTAGCAGTGTTAGGTAAAGTGGACTTGCTCTGAAGAGAAGTGTGACTATTTTCCCCAGGTATCACAATTTTAGAAAATATTCTGAATAACTTGCATGTGCATAGTGTAACACATTCCACCCAGGAGTATGGAAACACTTAGAAGCATAAATTAATTTAGCCTGACAGGGTCTTTGTGAGGAAAATACTATCCCCTGTGGCAAATACGACAATATTCTCGGCAACCCTTATTGAATTAAACTTAATTCAATGAGGATTAACTTAAGTATTTTAGGAGTTCACTCTATTAAAATGCAAATGTTTATGTTCTATTGAGGGATTGTGAGTAGTCCTTAGGAACTAAAAATAGTGTAGACTGGTTAAGCAAGTTCACTCAGGGGGAAGACAGTTGCAGTAGCCATCATGACATCAAAAAATTTACAGTTGGAGAATCTGAGGTTTAAGAGGATAAGTAATCAAGGTCACAGTGGAAGGATGGCAGAGCCAGAGCCTGTTCCAGACATTTGTTGCTTCTTCTCTGTCTGGAGATTGTAAACTCTTCAGGACAGTGATCATTTCTTACTAAGGGTTTGTACCACACAGTGGGACTCTAACCAGGTTTTGCCATTGGGTTAGTGTAATAATACTATACTAATTCATGCCTAGTACTGTATTTCTAGTTCTTCCATGCTGTGTTGGATAATATATGTAGTAAAGCTGGTTGAATTTAAAAAAAAAAAAAAAACATTTTCAACAAAACAGTGCTTTTGACTAAACAGAAATTGTCTAATTCATTCAGGTGCTGATACCCCCACAAAGCATTTGTTCTTGACAACAGAAAAGACACAAACCCCCAACATTCTGTGAAATTTCAATGAAAAAAAAAATTAGCTTGTTTTGAAATTTCACCAAAAAATTAAAATACATTGTTTCTTTTGCTATCTGAAGCTGGACTTCGAGGGAGGGAGGTGGATGGTGAGAAGTAGCCCTGGGAGGCAGTCTTGAGGTATACTATGAATCCTGACATTGTTTGCCTCTCATAAGGCTCTGGGTTGGAGCCCAGTGGAGTGGGAGGGCCTGGGCTCTCCTGCCAAACACCCTTGCTATGTAGGGACATAAACCTCACTTCCACTCATCCCAGAAGGAAAGAGAAGATAGAGATGCTGCAAGCCTTATGGCTAGGCCAAGCCACCTATGTGGGCCAGGAGATAGACTGAAGGTCCTTCCCTATCAGAAGGATGCAGGGCCCTCTAGAATTTGTTGGACACTGCTACTCCAACAGGTGGGTAGTGCAACAACGTTGGTCTGACTGGAGGGCTGAGATGCCACCTATCAAAAGCTGGACTGTCCCAGTACTGGAGGAGTAGCCAGCAGGATGCACCAGAGATTGAATGAGGGTTACTGGGGGCCAATGACCTAACCACTAGATCATACCACCAGTAAGCCACACTTCCTGTCACAAGTCCAGATGTACAGTATTGTATCTCCCTTCTTTCTGATTGTGGTTTTATTTAAAATAATATATCATTCAATATTCTATAACAACATTTTTGGACTAGTATTGGTAATATATTAATAAACTGTCTAGCCCTCTACAACAAAAAGAATAAACGATATACTTCATTTTTAACACATACACATAATAATGCCTTAAGCATGGGTGCTTCAGTGTATTTTCCACAAACCCCACAACTAGAAAAAAAAAGTCATAATGTGTTCTAGATTTTAACAGCATTCATTTAATAAGTTCTTATCCCCCTTCACGTCAATATGTCTAATTTCCCCAGCTTCTAGCTACGCTTAACTAAATTTAAATTCTTCAGTGCCAACTTGATGGCTAGTAATGCCAAAAGAGTGATGTTTAACAGCTTTCCCTCAATATGAAGAAATTCCCTTGTGCTTATAGTGAAGTAAGATTCCTCTTTATTACCCTATTAATTAACCTTCCCTTGTATCAAGGGAAAAAAGCTTATTCACCTCTCCTGACAGTGAGATAATTTCATTCGTAGTTTTCTAGTAGGACTCTGAAAAACTCAGAGTAAAAATGAGTTATGGCTGGAAACATGTCAAATGAAGTAAAATTGCATTTTTAAACCATTTGGTAACAGTATATTTCAACTTGTTTTAAAGTTATATTTCACAAAATAAATATTCAACAATATTTTCAGACAAAGAAGAAAAATAGTGCCTATTTTTCTCACCTTTTTCTTTGTATTTAAGGAACCATTGCTTATAGAAATAAGGTCCTGAGATGAGGATTTGGAATGAGGAATGAATTGCAATGAGGTTCACAGAACTCTTAGGATCAGGGCCTTAGGTGGTTCCTTTGCAGGCTTTTGCAAGGGCAATGTACTCTGAGATAGCAGGGGGAGTCCTTTTCTCGAGCACGACAACTGGGCAAGTGACATCGATAATGGCTCCTCGATTCCCGTTCCCTTCTTTCCCCTCTCACCATACACACTGACTGCAGCTGTACATGAGAGCCATCAGAATAGTTACATTTGTTTGAAAGGGTCTGAGCATGTGCAAAACTTAATATTAGCATGTGTTATACAATGAGATGTTACATTGTATACTATGAATTTCTTTTACAAATAATACAAAACATACACAAATCTTAACAGGTCCATTGACTCTATAAAGGGAGGACAGTACCTATAGCATCTCAATAACATATCTCTATATATAGATGGATATTTTAAAATCACAAAAAATAAGTGGAGAAGCAGGATATAGAAGACTTAAATCCATAAATAGAAAAGAACGTAAGTGATCAAGAGATATCTTTGTCCTTACATCATCCTATTGTCCCCTGTTATTGCAGGTGTTTCAAAAGAATAGACAACATTATTGTCCTCCTTTATAACAATATCTATGCACAATATGGAGTTATTTATTCATGTAACTTTTTTTTTTTAATCTTCAGGAACTTAATGTCATACTGTCACTGTTGTAACACTGTGTCATTGCTGATGAGATTTATCTTGACATATCTCAAAACAAAGTGCTCTAATAGTGAACTGTACTGTGACACCAAAGTAATGGTATATTGCTCCAAACAAAGGCTCCCATCGGATAAATTGATCTGCACATGTGCAGGAGCCTGCCCGAAGAGATCACCTGCAGGATGAGGAACAAAACAAATGGGACTAGTTGCAGTAGTAAGTGCCATGTTCATTAGCAAGTGTTTGCAGGACTGAGCTCTCAGAAGTACTGCAATATTTGGAAGAAGGTACTTGCCAGTGCAAAAGTAAAAATTCTGCAGCACATCTGTGCCATGTCCCTGTGTATGTCACTAACAAGCTACCTATCTACCTAAAATACTAAAAACTACTTTTTCAAATGAGATGTTTAAGAACAGCATTTAGATCATGATATCCTTGTTTTCTTGAAATGTCTTAATCAAGTAATATTATGTTCCAGTAATGAACACACTCTATTTCTTTTATTGCTTAAAGCAATGGTCCAAGTCAATCAATCCAGTGCTATGTTTAAAGCTACTTTTATTGATAAATAAAGAATGATTGTCTGGCACGCTAATATTTGTGGTAGTGCCAAGTCTTCTCCCACTGCAAAGGAAATACCCCCTTCTCCCTGCTAGTGATTAGCAATATAGTCTGGCAACACATATTTATTTGCAGGTGGCCAATTAGCCATGTAACAAACCAGTCAAAGCAATAATTGAGCTATTTTCTGCTGTGAGTAAATAAGGGAGTCATTAGAAGTGTATTTGCTTATGTATACCCACAAAGAGCCAGATTGTGTTTAGCACAGGTGGGCATATGGGGGAGGGTGCAAGTCTCTGCTTTTTGTGCCACCTGAGCAGTAGCTGGCCACAATTAGCCCTGCATTACTCTAAGCACAGCGTCTGTTCCCTTCCAGCATGTCTTGGACCTCAAATGGTGAGAAAGGGACAGAGATTAGGTTGGCCCATGGTCCTGCTTACCTTTCATCAGCTAATAGTTCAGTCGGCTTGATCTCTCTCAGGCACAGCACTTTCTGGAGCTCCCCAGGAGAAAGTGTGAAGCTGTAAACCACTCTGTGATGAGTGTATAACTGCTACTGTTTAGCCCAAAGGGTAATCTCCAGGTGTGACAAATGTAATAGAACTCCTGATCCTGCAAGCACTTATGCACATGGTTAACTTTACTATTGAAATCAAGGAATTACTCAGGGTAATATAGGAAGCATGCACATGAGTATTTGCAGGATTGGTGCCCAAATTTGACTACCAGGTGGGCCTAAATGATTTGTGTGCTCAAATGTACATTAGCCAAGTGGCAGAAACAATACCTATGACCTGATCTTCTAAAACCCTACTCATATGAGTAGTTCTTATTCATGTGGATAGATCCCACTGGATTTGCATGTAAGGGATTATTGAACCAAGACCACATAATGAAAATCCCAGATGGCACCATAGCTCCCTCAAGATTCCCTCAGGCTGTTATTTTAACAGCCTGTACATAAGAATTTTTTAAGATTAAATTTCCTTCAGTGTGTTATGCTTCAGAAAAAGTCTTGAATATTATATAAACAATCAAGTCACTATGAATTATTGTCTCTGATTTCTGGGGTCTCTAAGTTCTCCTCACCTTAGGGTGCATTGTTTCATTCTTTCATTGGAGTAAACCTATATCATTTCCGACTGTGTAGTTAAAAACACAAGCATTATCACGCTGTTCAAATAAAAGGATAAACTCAATGATGTTTGAATGCCCTAAATGTAACTTTACTTTCCCAGCATAAAAACTGATTTTTTTGTAAACCCAGTTACATTTCCCTTTATGTGCTTTTGGAGGATAGCAGTCAATTAAATGCAACTTAATCTGCATGATCTATGAAGCAATCTTAATTTTGCTTTCTGACTTGAAACAAGTTCTGTTTCATTAGTGAAGGGCATGAGACTCTTGTAAATGAGTAACTTCAATAACTTTTACCTAGCCCATTGTTACCAGGTGCTGATCCTACAGGGAAAGGGGTTTTGCTGACTCTCTGCTGCAGCTGACTAGTTACCTCATCTGGACATATCCTGAGCACATCACACCTGTGCTCTGTTCTACACTGGCTTCCCATAGAATTTCTAATCAAGTTCAAGGTCTCTGCCTTTATGTTCAAAGTGTTTCATGGCCTGGGCCCAGGATATCTAAAAGACTGCCTAAAGCTCCAGGATGTAAATTGTGGTCAACAACTCCACTTTTCTGGCACAATGGACCTCTCAACAGTAAGAGTAAAGCGGGTCTGTCTGGGAGACAAACGTTTCTCTGGGGAGCAGTCTGAGACTGTGAAAGAAACTCCCACAGTAGCTAAGGACCATCATAAACCTAGTGCAGGGCATATTTCTTTGGCCTTGCCTTCTCTCATATATATACACACCACAACTGGTGTATTTATTTACTAATTAAATAATAAAAAGCCCTACCAAACCAAGACACTTCACTGCACGCACTTCTCCCTTTCGTGAAAGGATGAGAGAACAACTGTGATAAATGTGTAGTCACATTGCTAATGCAATTCTGGAAGGTGCTCAGCTACTATGGTGATGAGTGTGGTATTAAAACCCTATATAGAATACAAGAAAGGTGGGAGTAACCCTCAGGCAACGTGTGTATGTGTGGACAGATATGTAATTTGTGGGATAGCTGGTCCTGACAGAAAGAACTGTAGAAGATCGTTAAAGGAACGCTCCTGCAGTGCGGCTCGGAGCCTTCCTCATAACCATGACTTTTCTTCTTTCTGCTGGCACTGCCTGCTGCTACATTCATCCCCTCCCTCTTTCTAGTTCCTGATCCACTACTCCCTGAAGTCAATGGAATTGACCTTGTTGTGCCTGAAATCAAGCCCCTGTAGACATAGGGAAGGAAAGGAGCAGCTTCTGTAACTTAGAGTGTCTTGCTTCTCTTCCTTTCCTCCCCCCTCCCTCCAATGGACACATGCAGGCAGAACCATCACATCATATATGGAGGCTTGCCACTCACATTGGGAACATTTCATATTTAAATGCCTAACAGATTTAAGGACCTTTTTACCCAGCTGGCCTCCCCTTCTATGGTCATCTTGGCAGCTATGTTTCTACTGTTGGTCTTTATGGTGCACATGAGGGGTGATTGCCAACTCACAGATCTTGGCTCTGCAGAGAACTGTTACTTGCAGCCTGTCTCATCACTTTCTTTCCAAGTTTCAGATCATGATGTGGGACAGGTCTTTGGCCTGGCTCTCCTGTCCCCAAGCCCTCTGTTGGGGATATTAGTATCCCCCTGTGCCATTGACTTTTTTAGTTGTTTTGCTGTAAGTGCAGGAGTCAGAGAGTGAACAACTGACTCATTTGAGGATAGTGTGTGGTATAGAGGGGGAAAGTATTGCAATTTGATGATATAAAGGGTGCCCAGAAGAAACTGTACTGGATTCTTTGTAAACTTATAATAAATACAATTTCCTGCTGTGATCAGACTGTGATCCTGGACGAATCCAAATAAATCAGAAACAACTATTTGTCCTGGCTGATTGATCAGAGGCTTTTTTTTTTTTTTTACAGAACCTTTTTGCACAAGTTACAGACGGCACTATGTTTGAAAACAGTCTCCTAGAATATGTGCTGATTCATCCTAGGACAAAATAAAAATCTCTTGCATTTTTCTGTGCCAAGGTAACTGCTGTGAATTCATATCTCATGCAAACAAACCACTTGCTTTTCTTTCTTTTTAAAAAGCATCTCTAGTTCAGGTGGGGATCTAGACCTGAATCAATAGCAATAGCTGCATTACCAATTATGAGTTACCCACACAAAGATCACAATATTGGCTTAAAATCAGGAGATTAAAAAAGACTTTTTTATTTGACTTTCAGTTTGCATCTTTATGGTTCACTTTTTCCAGCTTTCTCTATGATGATGGCTAGAAACTTTGATTTAAAAAAAAGTAAGCTGAGAGTCTGATGTAATCATGTGACTTCAAGAACTTGCTGTGACACTTCCCAGAGGTATCCAGTGTTTTGAGGCACCTCACTAGCACCTGCCCTTAGCATGAGGAAGTCTTGTCTGTCTCTGATGTGGATCAGCTCTGTGAATACACAAGCTTCTGGCAACACAAGCTCTGCCTTCCAGGCCTCACTGTCTCTCTATTGGTTAGTGATAAGCACCCTCCCCCCGCCTCCTCCCCAAGTCCTTTGAGTGTCCTTCTGGAGTGCTCAGTCCTGGTTCCATTGAACACTCACAAAATGCTCAGACCTGCTACTCCCAAAGGGATAGTGCACACCGGTTTGTAAGATTCAGTTCAGGATCACCACTTTACTTAAAGATAAAGATATAGTGAAAACAGGAATAACTTTAGTATCACAGAACAAAGATTCAAGTGCTAGAGAGAGTGAGAATATTGGAAACAAATGGTTACATATAAAACAAACTCATGTCATGCTTTTTAAAGATTAAATTTAACTAACAAGGCATTCACCTATTTCCTATAGGATAGCTTACCCCAAATTCTTTCCTCTGCATTTTCAGCAAGTTTGGTAGAGACCCCTTCTCATAAGATCAAGGCCACTGGCAGCTGTTCCTCATGGTCTGAAGGAATGCTAGTGTGTGTGTGTGCACCTCTGAACCCCTTACACCGCCCCCAGAGTTCATTGTTCTCCCAGAGTCTTCCCCTGCTGGTTCACTTCTTCCTCTAAAATTTCCTTTCTTTGAAGATTTCACAATCCTTCATTAGATTGGATCAGACTGTAGATAGAGGCTCATTGTGAATCATACAATACTTAATTTACATGGATAGATAAACATTTGTTGTCTGAAAGAAAACCTAATTTTCTCCTTTCTGATGACCTGTCCCTAGTCACAGACCTTCAGAACATAGTCAGTATGTAAATGTAACTCCTTACACAATATCTGTGTATACATTTTGCAATTACTAGAGCCACCAGCGTGACACAGACTTCCGCTAGAGACCTTACATAATATCTTGTTGAGCCCAGGAGATACCTATACCCTATGTACCCTTGCATCCTGTACAGGCCCTCCGACAGCAATTCCGGGCACCAGGTCAGAATAGTCAATGACCTTCCGAGAAAGGGATGGCTGAGGTTTAAGACGCTACTTTTTAACCTATTGATAACACATTAGAACCCTCTATGTGTAAGTTGTGGTGTTGATTAATCTAATTAACTCCCCCCTCCGCCAGTTACAGCACCAGTATTAAACAAATTGTGAGCCCAAATATAAGATGTATAATTTTCTGTTTTTAATTATAAATTTAAATTAAATAAAGACATTATGGAATGAACTTAATAAATATATAAAACATTTAAAGAAGCACAAAGTAAGAAAACACCTAACATATCAAGTAGGCGAATTAAACACTTAATCATGATTCATGTGTAATCTAAAGAAAAGAAACAGATATACAAGATGTAACTGAATATGACCAACAAAGTTAAAATATGCAATACAATACTTGCACAGCTGGTGCAGTGGGACATCGACACCCAGAGCAATGAGGAGAGGGCAGACATGGTGCGCCACATATATCGGGAGGTCTCTGAAAAGGCAGCCAAGGGCAAAGCAGAGGGAAAACCCATCCCTTGTTTGCTGACTGAGCAATGGAGGTGACCCCTCATCCTGCACTCATGAGAGTGGCTCGAAAGCCAGTGTGAGCGGCAGCAAAGTGGGGACTAACCCCAGCTGCCTCTTGGCAAATTTAGGGCTGCTCCATTGGATGGCTGAACTTGTTGGCTTGTGTTTGGCAAGGAGTTGCAACCTTGCAGGAGGAAATCTGGTAGCGCAGAGGGTGCTTGTTCCTCCTTAAAATCTCCCTGTCCTCAGCCTTGTAGCTGGGGAGCCAACACTGCAAGCACAGCAGCCCTTGAGCAGCCAAAGAAGGCAGCAAGCTCTGCGGTTCCCAGGCTGCTGTTGCTGATGCTCTGCCAAACTGCCAAACCAGCAGGGTGCAGCAGCGCGTAGAGTCATCGCGGATAGTTCTCTGAAGACATCCACACAGTGTGCAGCGGCAGTCAAAAAAGCAAATGGGATGTTAGGAATCATTAAAATAGGGATAGAGAATATCTTATTGTCCTTATATAAATCCATGGTACGCCCACATCTTGAATACTGCATACAGATGTGGTCCCCTCGTCTCAAAAAAGACAGACTGGCATTAGAAAAGGTTCAGAAAAGGCAACTAAAATGATTAGGGGGTTGGAATGGGATGCATATGAGGAGAGATTAAAGAGGCTAGGACTTTTCAGCTTGGAAAAGAGGAGACTAAGGGGGGGATATGATAGAGATATAGAAAATCATGAGTGGTGTGGAGAAAGTGAATAAGGAAAAGTTATTTACTTGTTCCCTTAATATAAGAATCAGCATAAGAACCAATATAAGGGCCAGCAAATGAAATTAATGAGCAGCAGGTTTAAAACAAATAAAAGGAAGTTCTTCTTCACACAGCGCACAGTCAGCCTGTGAAACTCCTTGCCTGAGGAGGTTGTGAAGGCTAGGACTAGAACAGGGTTTAAAAGAGAACTGGATAAATTCATGGAGGTTACGTCCATTAATGGCTATTAGCCAGGATGGGTAAGGAATGGTGACCCTAGCCTCTGTTTGTCAGAGGGTAGAGATAGATGGCAGGAGAGAGATCACTTGATCATTACCTATTAGGTTCACTCACTCTGGGGCACTTGGCATTGGCCACTGTTGGTAGACAGGATCCTGGGCTGGATGAAACTTTGGTCTGAGTATGGCCGCTCTTATGTAAACTGTTACTGTCACAATGCGGGATGGCACTCAGTACAGAATAGCAGCAGTGGAAAACTGGATTTCTTTTCTTTTTTTAATCTTAATTTTAAATAAAAAAAAATAGGACTCTCCCATCCACCCGGCCCCTTTTAAAAAACTGGGTCCCTAGGCAATTGGCCTCTTTGCCTCCCCCACCGCATCAGCAGGCCTGATCCTCTGGCAGTTGGCATTCAGATGTTCTTGGGTTATACTGGGCTTTAAGAAAAACACCAAGGGACAAATCCTCAGTTGATGTAAATTACCATAGCTCTGCTGACTTCGGTGTCTGCCCCCAAACGTGAGATTTGTGCTAAAATCATGATAACTCACAACACTGGAATAGAGCCGTATCTTAAAGAACATCATAAGGTTCCATAGTTGGCATAACACGTTCTATTCAGAATAGCGAATTGGACAAATTACTGCTCTCAAATGGAGCATGTGGAATGCTGTGTAACTCGCACACCTCCTGGGTGTGGTGCTCTGTCCCCTCTAGTGGCAGCAAGACCACTTAGAGATTAATGAGTCTGCTACAGCTTTAGCTAATAGCCATGTGGCTTTTAGCTCATGCATTTAGCTTCAAAGGTCTTATATTTGATCCCGCCCACCGACGAACGGGGTCTGACAGGATTGCAAGTGAGAAGGCTGTCGCTGACTCATTAATCTCTAAGTGGTCTCAGTGCCACTACATGGGACAGAATACCACACCCAGGAGGTGTGTGGGTTACAGTTGCATCAGTGTAATATCTCACTTGTTTGAATGCAATGATTTTTATATTGCCTTAATATCTATACATGTGGTCTTACAAGATTTGAGACTTAATATTGAGAAAGCAACTTGAGAGCTGACCTTCTGCTCCAATCCTGCAACTGGCTCCACATGTGTACAGGAATCCGCATACACAGAACCTTTTGCAAGACAGGGGCTTAGCTGGTAAGCTTCAGTGGTGTTAGGAAATAGCTCACTATGATCAGATGTGTTCATCACCACCCAGGGATCGTGTAATATTTCTTAGTGTGAATGTAAAAAAGGGTGGACTAGCATAAACTGATCTGTGAGGATCACCTTGATGAATCTGTGATGGAGTAATCAAAAATGTCCATTTCTTTTCACATTTCTATTATTAGTTCTGTCAGAGTTTAAAGTTAATTGGCACAAATAAGGTCCTGTTTTGAAATACTTGAAATAAATCAACAAAGTCACTTTCCCGGAATAAGGTAGTTGTACCATGGTGATTTGGGAAATGTGATTGTTACTGCTTTGATGTGTTTAAAATTTATGCATAGTTTGTTAATCTACATTCAATGTGTTCTCACATTTTTTCCAGTAGTTGATGCTGGCGTAACAAATAAGTTAAAAAAAAATAGAAGGCTTAAATCTGTTTCTTTAGTTAAGCAACATCACTTCTAGGACTTCATGAGACAATTAAAAGAATGGAACAGACCCTTTCTACTCTTTCTCACAAGAATTTGAGCACTTCTGACAAACTGCAGACTTTTGCATAGCTAGCCCTAAATTCCATAAACAAACAAATCATCTCCTACTTTTAAGAACACTGGAAGAGTGAGCTTTGCAAACATAGCTAGCTATACAGTTCACCCACACTCCCCACCTCAACCTAATATCTTCTGATGTAATTCATTTTAAACTAACGAGGGGGGGGGGGAGAGTACAAGCTCCACATACTGTAAAACAAGCAACCTCATAACCTGATTTTGTTTCAACATCCCTCATTAACCTAATTTAGTCCCTCTCTGCTTCATATCGTAGCTAATCTAGGCTCCAACCTGCAAAGATTTACACACATGCTTAACTATACAGTGACAGTAATTCCATTGCATAAATCTATGTGCAATGGAGCACTAGCCTGGAAGATCACTCAGACAAGGTCCATGTCTGTATTAGCTTTTTAAGCGCCATAGCTACCTGGCATGCCATGTGCAAATATTATAGTAAAAATAAGAAGGAACAGAGTGACCAGACTATCACTCCACAGAAAAATGCAAAAGAGAAAATATATAACATTATTCTGAACTTCATGGTGTTTCTTTTTGAGATAAATATTGTGCATCATCATCCAAGGCTTCTGAGAGCCCTACTTCTACTACGAGGAAGAATGTCAGAAATCCTTCTTTAAGCTGAATCTCAAAACTTTCTCTTGTTACACAACTTTTCTTTTAGGTTTCTGCTTTGCCGGGGAGATGAAGGTTAACACAGTACTCCTAATGATGAAATCTCCCTGGACCAGCTGTGTGGTGTGGGAGATACACATCAGAGCACCAACTAGCACCAACTGACACTAAATAGCAATCCCATCACTCATTTTCAGAATTTCTAATTTACTGTTTTATGTAGGGCAGGTTCATGAACAAGAATCTATTAACATTGTTAGGAATGGTAAATGTGCTGATATGATCATAAGGTGTCTGAATTAATTGCATATTTTGATCTGTAACCCAAAATGTGATCCATGTTTTAAGAATATACAACTGAAAATCCAGCTGGGAAAATACTATGGAAATTTGCAGTAACAGTGGTCTGAAGCAACTTTAGTTTTGCTATAGTAACTTCTTGTACATTCACAAACCATAGCAATATATAGCCATGACTTATTATATTAAACACAATTTGTACTACATACAAAATTTGGGCAAAATCTATAGCTGATGTAAATCAACATAGATCCATTGAAGGAAATTGAGCTACACCAATTTGCATTAGTTGACAATTTGTCCATTGCATTTTAAGTCCATTATGGTGCATAATTCTAAGTTATTAATTTGTATTATGTCCAAAATATTTCCAAGCAAATTCTGTTTTATTTTTTCCATAATACTTTTCCATCTGTTTACTGTTCAAATGTTTCATTTTCTTCATCCTGCAGAACTCAGAGATTGGAGAGGGATAGTATGAAATAGACTTGCTTTGTTGGGTTTTATTTAATATTTTGAACTCTTTTACTGCTGGGACTCAGACAAAGGCCTAAGAAAAAAAATGCAATGGGGACTTTTGATACCAATGTTATATCTCAAATATTAGTAAGAATACAAAGAAGGCAGTTGTTCAACTAAGATAGGTAGGTACACTTAAGCAGATGTATTTAGACCATCACATGGGTCTTGTGTAAACAAATAAAATAAAAGGAAGGGAAAAACATCTGGATAACAGTTAAAGAGGGACTATCAAAGCTATCTTTACAAATACTGCGAATAACAAAGGTTCCGATTCTTCTATGCTTAATCATAATGAGTAATATTTTATTCCTTGAGTGGTCCCACTGAAATTTATCAGTGGTCACATAACATGGTGCTACTCAATGTGAATAAGGGTGGAAGAATTGTGGCGAAGACATAGTGAAGTCTTCTGTGATAAGTGTGGGGATGCTCCTTCATAATTATAATTATTAATAGTGTAGCTGTATCTATCACTAAAATGGTCTTTGATTTCTGTGTATGGGGAAAGGTATTTCCCAGTAGGAATAGCAAAGCTGAGGGCAAAATAAACACCTTAAACATATGTGTTGTTAAGAGACAATGCCAGAATCAGTAGTTTTAATTAATCTGCTTCCCTCGTTAGCACCCAAACCATTTTGAACATTTTTCAGAATGGCAGCCGTGTTAGTCTGTATCCGCAAAAAGAAAAGGAGTAATTGTGGCACCTTAAAGACTAACAAATTTATTTGAGCATAAGCTTTCGTTAGCTACAGCTCACTTCATCGGACGGATTGTGTTCCAAGGCAACTAGACACAGGCTATGTTTTCACTGCAGAGGTACCTCAACGTACGTACAGTGAAGTTACTCCTCTCAAGTTAGCCTAGATCGAGTGGGAGTGGCCACACTGCAAACTCAAGCTGTTGAGTCCCTACTGGCACTATACTCTCTCATGTGGTACTAAGGTTTCTGGGAGCACATCCCATGCTTTTCTGCTCTGCACTAAGCTGATCTTCTATATGAATTCCTTCCTAGTGAATGCTAAGAACTTGTCTGTTCTTTCTGGGAATATGGGGAGTGAGGCATGGGAAAGAACTGGAGGACTAGTGGCACTCAGATCACAGAATAACAGAGTTGGAAGGGACCTCTGGAGGCCACCTAGTCCAACCCCCTGCCCAGAGCAGGACCAATCCCAACTAAATCATCCCAGCCAGGGCTTTGTCAAGTCTGACCTTAAAAACTTCTAAGGAAGGGGATTCCGCCACCTCCCTAGGTAACACATTCCAGTGTTTCACCACCCTCCTAGTGAACAAGTTTTTCCTAATATCCAACCTAAACCTCCCCCACTGCAACTTGAGACCATTACTCCTTGTCCTGTCCTCTTCTACCACTGAGAATAGTCTAGATCCATCCTCTTTGGATCCACCTTTCAGGTAGTTAAAAGCAGCTATCAAATCCCCCCTCATTCTTCTCTTCCGTAGACTAAACAATCCCAGTTCCCTCAGCCTCTCCTCATAACTCATGTGTTTCATCATTAATCATTTTTGTTGCCCTTCGCCGGACTCTCTCCAATTTATCCACATCCTTCTTGTAGTCTGGGGCCCAAAACTGGACACAGTACTCCAGATGAGGCCACACCAATGTCAAATAGAGGGGAACGATCACGTCCCTCGATCTGCTGGCAATGCCCCTACTTATACACCCCAAAATGCCATTGGCCTTCTTGGCAACAAGGGCACACTGTTGACTCATATCCAGCTTCTCGTCCACTGTCACCCCTAGGTCCTTCTCTGCAGAACTGCTGCCTAGCCATTCGGTCCCTAGTCTGTAGCAGTGCATTGGATTCTTCCGTCCTAAGTGCAGGAGTCTGCACTTGTCCTTGTTGAACCTCATCAGATTTCTTTTGGCCCAATCCTCCAATTTGTCTAGGTCCCTCTGTATCCTATCCCTACCCTCCAGCGTATCTACCACTCCTCCCAGTTTAGTGTCATCCGCAAACTTGCTGAGGGTGCAATCCACACCATCCTCCAGGTCATCAATGAAGATATTGAACAAAACCGGCCCCAGGACCGACCCTTGGGGCACTCCGCTAGATACCGGCTGCCAACTAGACATGGAGTCATTGATCACTACCCGTTGAGCCTGACGATCTAGCCAACTTTCTACCCACCTTGTAGTGCATCCATCCAGCCCATACTTCTTTAACTTGCTGACAAGAATACTGTGGGAGACCGTGTCAAAAGCTTTGCTAAAGTCGAGGAATAACACGTCCACTGGTTTCCCTTCATCCACAGAACCAGTTATCTCATCATAGAAAGCAATTAGATTAGTCAGGCATGACTTTCCCTTGGTGAGTCATGCTGACTGTTTCTGATCACTTTCCTCTCCTCTAAGTGCTTCAGAATTGATTCCTTGAGGACATGCTCCATGATTTTTCCAGGGACTGAGGTGAGGCTGACCGGCCTGTAGTTCCCAGGATCATCCTTCTTCCCTTTTTTAAAGATGGGCACTACATTAGCCTTTTTCCAATCTTCCGGGACTTCCCCCGATTGCCATGAGTTTTCAAAGATAATGGCCAATGGCTCTGCAATCACATCCGCCAAATCCTTTAGCACTCTCGAATGCAATGCATCCGGCCAAATGGACTTGTGCACGTCCAGTTTTTCTAAATAGTCCCGAACCACTTCTTCCTTCACAGAGGGCTGGCCACCTCCTCCCCATGCTGTGCTGCCCAGTGCAGTAGTCTGGGAGCTGACCTTGTTCGTGAAGACAGAGGCAAAAAAAGCATTGAGTACATTAGCTTTTTCCACATCCTCTGTCACTAGGTTGCCTCCCTCATTCAGTAAGGGGCCCACACTTTCCTTGGTTTTCTTCTTTTTGCCAACATACCTGAAGAAACTCTTCTTGTTACTTTTAACATCCCTCGCTAGCTGCAACTCTAGATGTGATTTAGCCTTCCTGATTCCATTCCTACATGCCCGAGCAATATTTATATACTCATCCCTGGTCATTTGTCCAATCTTCCACTTCTTTTAAGCCTTTTTTTTTGTGTGTTTAAGATCAGCAAGGATTTCACTGTTAAACCAAGCTGGTCGCCTGCCATATTTACTATTTTTTCTACACATCAGGATGGTTTGTCCCTGTAACCTCAATAAGGATTCTTTAAAATACAGCCAGCTCTCCTGGACTCCTTTCCCCCTCATGTTATTCTCCCAGGGGATCTTGCCCATCAGTTCCCTGAGGGAGTCAAAGTCTGCTTTTCTGAAGTCCAGGGTCTGTATTCTGTTGCTTTCCTTTCTTCCTTGTGTCAGGATCCTGAACTCGACCATCTCATGGTCACTGCCTCCCAGGTTCCCATCCACTTTTGCTTCCCCTACTAATTCTTCCCGGTTTGTGAGCAGCAGGTCAAGAAGAGCTCCACCCCTAGTTGGTTCCTCCAGCATTTGCACCAGGAAATTGTCCCCCACAGTTTCCAAAAACTTCCTGGATTGTCTGTGCACTGCTGTATTGCTCTCCCAGCAGATATCAGGATGATTGAAATCGCCCATGAGAACCAGGGCGTGCGATCTAGTAGCTTCTGCGACTTGCCAGAAGAAAGCCTCGTCCACCTCATCCCCCTGGTCCGGTGGTCTATAGCAGACTCCCACCACAACATCACCCTTGTTGCTCAGGCTTCTAAACTTAATCCAGAGACTCTCAGGTTTTTCTACAGTTTCATACTTGAGCTCTGAGCAGTCATACTGCTCCCTTACATACAGTGCAACTCCCCCACCTTTTCTGCCCTGCCTGTGCTTCCTGAACAGTTTATACCCATCCATGACAGTACTCCAGTCATGCGAGTTATCCCACCAAGTCTCCGTTATTCCAATCATAATTCCCTGACTTTGCCAGGACCTCCAGTTCTCCTTGCTTGTTTCCCAGGCTTTGTGCATTTGTATATAGGCACTTGAGATAACCCGCTGATCGCTCCTTGTTCTCAGTATGAGGCAGGAGCCCTCCCCTCTCACACGCTCCTGCTCGTGCTTCCTCCCGGTATCCCGCTTCTCCACTTACCTCAGGGCTTTGGTTTCCTTCCCCCAGTGAACCTAGTTTAAAGGCCTCCTCACTAGGTTAGCCAGCCCTCTCTTCGTTAAGTGGAGCCCATATCTGCCTAGCACTCCTCCTTCTTGGAACACCATTCCATGGTCGAAGAATCCAAAGCCTTCTCTCCGACACCACCTGCATAGCCATTCATTGACTTCCACGATTCGATGATCCCTACCCCGGCCTTTCCTTCCACGGGGAGGATGGACAAGAACACCACTTGCGCCTCATACTCCTTTATCCTCCTTCCCAGAGCCACGTAGTCCTGCAGTATCATTGGTGCCTACATGGAAAAGCAGGAAGGGGTAGCGGTCCGAGGGCTTGATGAGTCTCGGCAGACTCTCCGTCACATTGTGAATCTTAGCCCCTGGCAAGCAGCAGACTTCTCTGTTTTCCCGGTCAGGGCAGCAGATAGATGACTCAGTCCCCCTGAGGAGAGAGTCCCCGACCACCACCACCTGCCTCCTTCTCTTGGGAGTGGTGGTCGTGGAACCCCCAACCTTAGGACAGTGCATCTCATGCCTTTCAACTGGTGGAGTCTCCTTCTGCTCCCTTCCCCCGATGTATCATCTGGGCCACTCCTCTCAATGGTACCTGTGGAGAGAACATGAAAACGGTTACTTACCTGTGTCCGCATTGCTGGTACATGGACGTTCCCCCTTCTTCTTCTGGAGGTCACATGTTGCCAGATTTCTTCACCATCCTCCTGTCCGTGCTGCGCAGCCTGCTCTGAATCTTCAGAACGTTGTGCCTGTAGAAGCATATCCTGATGTCTGTCCAGGAAATCTTCAGTTTTTCTTATGCAACGCAGGGTCGATACCTGTTGCTCCAGACCTTGAACCTTCTCTTCCAATATGGAGACTAGCTTGCACTTTGTACAGACAAAGTCGCTCCTGTCCTCTGGAAGAAAGACAAACAGGGCACTTCCAGTGCAGGTCACAAAAGTTGAACACTCCCCATCCATATTACCTTCCTACTATGAGCTTCCTCAGGAGATGCAGTAATTACTCAGAGAAGTCATTAGGTTGTAAGCCTCAGTGGGCTCACTCCAGCCGAACTCCCAGGCAAACTTCTGCTGTTTGCTGCTCTGCTGTCCCCCGCTGCTCAGCTGGTTCTCCGCCGCTCAGCTGGTTCGCAGAACGCCGGCCACCAAACGGCTCTAGCCTGCACCAAACTACAGAATAGTCATGTCAACAGCTGACTCCCACTAACTTGAGATAAAAGCACCAACACAGTTAAATGTCTGTGGGTTTATGGGACTTGAACTAGGATAACACTCAAATTAACATTGCAGTAAAGACAAGCCCCGAGTGACACTTGGGAGCACAGGCTCTTGGTTTTCTAAAACAAAGTGAGTTGGTTCAGTTATGTTCATGTAACTTAGGGCCAAAGTCTATCTAACTTAGGTTGCAGTGAAGTGTGAGATTTGATGATATTAAGTGTGTGTACTTTGTTAGTTGTTTCACAGTTTGAGAGTAATCATTAAGTATGTGCTATTTGATTGGACATAGGTCATGTTTCTGCTCATTATCTCCGTGAGTGCAACTGTTAATTTTCCTGTGCAAATAATCAAGAATACCAATTTTAAATTTGGTTTCTGCGAGCATTCTACAATATATGCTTAAAATTCACTGTTTCTATAGGCATTCCTCCCAGTAAATTCATTTTCTAGAGCAGTGGTGGGCAACCTGCAGCCCATCACGGTAATCCCCTGGCAGACAGCCAGACAGTTTGTTTACATTTGCACGGCTGCCTGCAGCTCCCAGTACCTGCAGTTCGCCGTTCCCGGCCAATGGGACCTGCAGGAAGTGGCGCAGGCTGCAGGAACATGCTAGCCGCTACTTCCTGCGGCTCCCATTGGCTAGGAACGGTGAACTGTGGCCACTGGGAGCTGCAGGTGGCTGTGCAAACATAAACAAACTGTCTGGCGGCCCGCCAGCATATTACCCTGATGGCCCGTTTGCGGCCCGCAGGTTGCCCACCACTGTTCTAGAGAATTCATGTAAGGCTAAATACAGAAGTCTACTTTACTAGACACAGGGAAACTGACTAATCATAATTAGTTTTTCTTTGCTACTTGTGAATACCTGAATACAGAAATAAACTAATTCTATTTATGTTCCCTTTGGTAACTATTTACACAAGCAGACTACAATGAAGGACTTCAGCAGCTCAGGCTCGTCCTGTGTCAGCTTTACTCTGGACCAAGGCCTATTATTCAGAAACATGTAGGTATGAATCACCAAGAGAAATTAACAAGCTCTGGTCACAGAGATACCCAAGCCACTGTCATCGTCTGCCTCTCCCCGCCACCACACACACACTATCCCAACTTGCCTTTCTAATTAACAGCCATCATGTCTTTTATCAATTAATTAACCCATGGTTACCTGAATGTATGAGTGTTGCACAAGAGGTTTCAACAATCAGGATTCCACTGTATAGTATTTTGCTCCTCAGTTTGCACTCAGCTCACACATGGAACAAAGCAGCAAGGAAAAGAGAGATTTTATGCATATTACTTAAGATTATCACTGACTCCTTATGTTTCCAGTCAGAAAAGAGACCCAATTCATATTCTGCTTGTTTACCAATACTGTAATGACATCAGAAGTAGTTTTGCAAAGTACTTTCCAGTGTTTGGAACTATGAAAACATTGAGACATTGAGTAACACCTTAAAAAACCCAGCACACTGCTCAGCAAGCCTTATAGCTCTAAATTAGCAATTCTATTATAGAGCTGCTTATAATGCATGTCCTCTGACCCTAAGATGTGCTGAGTGGCTGACAATACCAAGGATTGGCAACCTTTGGCAGGTGGCCCGCCAGGGATCGGCAACCTTTTGCGGGCTGGGTCAGTTTGTTTACCTGCCACGTCCAAGGATTTGGCTGATCGCAGCTCCCACTGGCTGTGGTTCACTGCTCCAGGCCAATGGGGGCTGCGAGAAGTGGTGTGGGCCAAGAGATGTGCTGGCTGCCGCTTCCTGCGGCCCCCATTGGCCTGGAGTGGTGAACCACGGCCAGTGGGAGCTACGATCAGCTGAACCGGCCCAGCCTGCCAGGAGGCATACCCTGACAGGCCACGGGCCAAAAGTTGCCAATCGCTGGTATAGAAAGAGAGAGACAAGGTGAGTGAGGTAATGTCTTTTACTGGACCAATAAAAGACATTACTCAATATCTTTTTACTCTCCAATAAAAGACATTACCTCACCCACCTTGTCTCTTTACTATCCTGGGACCAACAGCTACAACTACACTCTATACAAAGATGGATCTTCAATGTCTTTCCCTCACAGGAGATTTAAGGCTAAATCCTGAAAGACTATGAAGTCCATGGGCATGCCACATGTTACAATCTTACAGTTGTATGGTTAATGTTGGTAACAATTCCACATCCCTTTCACTTCCCCCTAGACTTTCTTGATTACTTACTCTGTTCACTTTGCTCTCCAATTTTCAGTCAGCATGTATAATTTAATAAATGTAGTCACAATGTTAATACACAAATATTATACTTGATTCATTATGTGCAGGCTTTCCTTGAATAAACAGACCATACAATATATGATCAAATGTTCCATGATGAGCTTGCTTTTAGGCTGAGAGGAAGCATGGAAACTTTCAGCCTAAAAGAACAATTTTTTCACTATGTAATAAAGGCTACAAAACTGAGACTTGGAATGAAAAAAAAAAAAAAAAATCTCTGTGCAGGCACTGAGACATAAGGCCAAGGAGAAAGTCATACTATAAGAAAATAGACTAAGACGGTAGCATCACTACTATGAAGTTTTAATACATTGCACATTTTTTTGTTCTATTCATTCAGACGATTTCACAGACTATGAAGTGTAGGGATTATGACTCGTATGGTTTAGTTAGTTTTAAGATTTGCCTCTAGTTAGATTAGGAGGGTGAAATTAGTTCTGAGGTCTAGTTGTACATGGTTTAGCTCTTGAATTAATCCTTTCGATTTAGGAAAGTTTTCTGATCTCCTATAAGTACACAAATCTGATTACTTATGCCAGCTGATAGCACATTATTCATTCTTTGGCACTTTCCTTGTCCGCACTAACTCATAAACTTCACAGACAGTGGCAGCTCTGGCAATGCAATGTGATATGCAATTAGTACTAAAACTGAGCCAATTATGTTCCTTTTATGGTGTTACATTACATCACATCATAAGTATCAACCAATTCAATTTCAGAGAGCTCTTTAAAAAAATAATTTTGTGTTTTGCAAGCATCTCAAAATGTCATTTCATAGATTGATCACGATTTGGCTAAGGTCAGTCATATCTCATCTCAAGATTTCATTTTTCAGAAAACGTGTGGGGAAAAATAAAAGCACAAAACCCAGGCAGTTACCACTGAACTTCCAATTTACAATACAATGAATTTAATGGGTGTTTTGCCCGAGCAAGTGCTATGCAAAAATAAAGGCCCAGATTGTTCCCCCTGCCTCCCCTATCACTCCATGTCCTAAGATCCACACCTTTGAGGGGGCTTTCTATATACACCAATCTCTACCCTACTATATGAAAGGGGAAAAAGAGAGGTTTCAGCCGGCTCTGTGGCATTGTTCTCCAGTATCTCCAGACCATGTGGCGAGTGTTCTGGGGCCCCACACCTATGCGGAGGAGGAGTACATTTGGACGAGCTGAAGGAAGAACATTCTCTGGAGGGTCAATGCCAGAGTAATCAGTGAAAAAGACAATACTATCCTAGGCTTTTCCATTGAGTATCCCCCTCCCTCCCATGAACATGGGGCCTTCTGTAACAAAGGAGACACCTCTACTCTTTGAGGAAGGTGCAGATCCATAAAGAGACTTGGTGTTGCAATGCTGAACATCACAGTGCCTAATGTTTAGGCACCTAGAAAAAAAAAACAAAACAAAACACAGGAACACATTGCAATTCACAAAACCTGAGTTAGGCACCTAGGCTCCATGTACAATGAGTGTGGAGAAATAGGTTCTTTAGACTGTGATCCACAAGGCCAGGATGTGCTAAGCCCGCCCCCCCCCTCAAAAATAGGAACCTAAGTCTAGGCCGCAGAAAGGTGCCTATCTCCATTTAGCAATCCATGAATGGGAACTAGCTGCCTGAACTCAGGCAGTTTAGGCACTGAGGCATTTCTTGCAGGAATATGAATGCCTTGCTCCACACAAAACGTGTGTAAGGAAGAGGTGCTGTCATCCATCATATACCCTTTTAGCTCAGAGGTTGGCACAGTAGCCTGGAATATGGGAGTCTTGGGTTCAATGCCTCACACTTCCTGAGGGAGACTGATTGTGTGGCTCTATTTTTATTCATTTGTATTCAACTGCCTTTTGAAGAAGGCTCACAGACAACACTTCTGTTCTAGTGTCCAAGGGTATGTCTACACTGCAATTAGACACCTGCAGCTGGCTTATGCCAGCTGACTCAGGGATGCCTGGCTTAGAATAAGGAGCTGTTTAATTGTGGCATAGACATTCAGACTCGGGCTGAAGCATGGGCTCTAGGACACTGTGAATAGGGATGGTCCCAAAGCCTGGCCTGCAGCCCAAGCCCTGCATCTATACTGCAATTAAACAGCTCCTTAGCCCAAGTCCTGTGACCCCAAGTCAGCTGGCATGGGCCAGCCACTGGTGTCAAAATGCAGTGTAGATATACCTCTATTGTGTATATAATGACATTAGAGAGAACACTTTGCAAGAAGCTCATTCTTTTTATTAATCACACCTTCTGTGGTTGGTTTGGAAAAGTGATACAGGTTCATTAGTTTAGAATAGTTGGACTGAACATCAGAACACTGGTATTATTCAGGCAAGCACCCAAATTAACGCTGAGAATGTTGTGCCTTGTGTGTGTGAGACATGCTTAATTGAAATTACAATAAAGAAGCTATGTTTAGGTTTTTTAAACTCAAGGTTTATTCAAGAAAGGAATAATATTTGCTCAGAAATTTCAAATGCCTTTGTGATGGGTTCCCCCTGGGGTGCCACCTGGAACTGGGGTACCACTGAGCTCTGACTCACCAGCCTAGGCTCCCTCTCAAACTGTGCTGTTGTGACAAGCTGCTGACTCACTTCCAGTCCTACACTTCCACCAGCATTCATACAGGTAGGGACATACCCAGGTGCAGTAACATGCAGGTTCTGACCAGCCACTTCATGAACAAATAATAGAGAGGCTTCAGCCAAAATAACCACCAGCTTCCCAGCGTAGGACCCAATTTATCATCCAGTTCACCTCTCTCTCAATGCAGAGAGGAAATGCAACAGCCCCTGTCCCTAAATTAAGATTCCCAAGCACTTCATCGCAAATTTACTGGTTTAGATTAAATGATAAAATTATTTTATTAACTACAAAAGATAGATTTTAAATGATTTTAAGTGATAGTAAATAAACAAAAACACAAACTAAGTTTAACATACTAAAAAGATACAATCTGAATTAAGAATCTCTCACCCTGGTTGATACAAGCAGGCTGGCAGATTCTCAAGGCACAAGTTGCACTTGCTTTACAGCTTGGAATCCCCAGGTCTTTCATACACAGGCTAGAAATCCCTTTAGCCTGGGTCTAGCACTTCCCCCAGTTCAATCTTTCTTACTCAGGTGTTTCCAGGAGTCCTTGTGTGTGGGGTGTGTGTGTGTGTTTGGAAAAAACAGATGTCACTCCCTGCCTTATATAGCTTTGGCATATAGTAGGAAACCTTTGCTTCAAAATATGGTTCCCAGACCAGTTTGTGGAAAAATACTGACATCCCCAAGATGGAGTCCAGAGTCATGTGACCTGGTCACATGCCCTTGCATAGCTTGCTGAGTCATAGCAGCCATAACTTACAGGCTGTCTGGAACTTTCACAGGAAGGTTAAGTTCTTCCCGGGTCCGTTGTCTTTGCTGATGGGCTGTCAGCACTGTCTGGCTTCTTCATTGTTGTACCTGAAAAGTTAGTTGTGGATGTTACCCAGAGTAAGCACATTTGAAATACAGATACATAGTCAATATTCCTAACTTTAGAAACAAAAACGATACATGCACACAAATAGGATAATCATGTATTTTCCAATGACACCTCGCATGACGCATCTTGTACAAAATGCATCATAATTATGTCATAATCATATCATAATAATATCACTGTGAAGAATATGGGGTGTAGTGTCACAAACTTCATGGGATTTTTTTAGAATTTGAAGTTTAGGGATGAAATGAGATCTTGAATTTTCCACATCATTGCATTTCACAATAATAGAACTATATTTTTACATTTCCTTTCATACAAAATTTGTACAGTAATGCTATGCAACAGTTTAAAGGAGTAAAGTTTACGTACATGTGGGAAAAAATATCCATGTGAGAAACTGTATACAATCTGTTGGTTGACAGAATTTAGCTGGATGAAATAGCAGGGGATAAACAATGCCCTTTCTTTTGTGAAAAGTACCATAACATCTTTCAATGACCACAAGTGGTTAGTAACTTAGTTTTACGAATCAAATGACATAGAGCACCAGTAGAACTACACCCCCTAAAATTCAGGCTTTGTCTACACTTGGCCTGTGGGTGTGATTCCCAGCTTGTGTAGACATACTCATGCTAGTGCTCATTAAACTAGCTTGCAAAAACACAGTTATGTAGCTGCGGTAGCATGGGCAGCAGCGAGTGGTGGCATAAGCTAGCTGCCCCAAGTACATACCCACAGGGTCAAGATGGGTTTCTACTCAGGGAAGCTAACCCGTGTTGACACTGTCCCTGCTGTTGTGGCTACACTACTATCTTTAGTATAGTAGCTCAACAAGAGCTAGCATGTTTGTTTGCATGAGCTGAAAAAAAAAATCACACATCTAGCTCCAAGTGAAGACAAAGCCAAAGACAGACATTAGTTCTGTATCTACTCAGAGGAAAGATATGAATGACACCATTTCCCTCAGCACCAATGCAGTCCTTTGAAGGTCATAGAAGCACATATTCTCCCACCATTATATTTGGCTTCTCAGATTTTACTGGCCAGTAACCAAAGTGTAAGCAGTTGTACTCACCACTGAAGCACCTCCAGGCATCAGGTTGTGCAGTTGCAGGGGTTCCAGCCTCTAATGCCTCCTGTTGATCACTTTTTTGCCCCTGTTGATCACATCCATGACTCAGCCCTGTGGCTAGGTCCTATCTAATCCAAACACCTTCCAGGGTATCAGAGATCCAAGTCCAAGAGGTCCCAGTGTAAAAGATCCTTCCACCCCTTTTTAGGCCATTCCACAGCCTGTCATTTATGGTCAGACTTCAGACTCACCCTGGGCTCCACAGTCCTGACACCCTTCTTAATACCCCTTCCTTGGGGCTGGTGTGGGGACTCAAGTCCCACCCTCTGCACTGGATTGTAGCCCAGGGATCCTGTATTTGGAAGCTAGGTCTGCTCTTTCAAACATTCTGGTACTTCCCTGGGCCACCTCCTACCTCACAGCTCCTGGTACTGCTTAACAAAGTGGTCCCTTGGTTGCTCTCTAGGTATTTCCAGCTCTTTCTTTCTCTGCAGAAATGCTGACCCTTCAGGACAGCCTCTCTGTGCCTTACCTCCTTTCCAGGGCCCACCACAGGGATTAATCCTATCCCTGTGGCCTTATTTAATCTGCCTTTTCCAGAGACAGGCCACTCCCTATCTCCTCCTTAACTGGCTTTCCTTGTCTCTTCATGTAGTGTTTTCTGACTCTTTTATAGCTGGGGGTCACTAATTATAATTAAGTTGTGAGATCAGAATCAGCTTGGGAATATCTACTAAGTCACTGGCAAGACTGAACCTGACTCCCCTTAAAGAGCCAGCCAACTTATGACATCAAGATTGCAACAACTTCAATGATACAAAACCAGACTCTATGGTCCAGATGCACAAAGGTACTAAGGTGCCTAACTTCTACTGAAATCAATGGAAGTCAGGAGCCTAAATACCTTTGCGCGTCTGAGACTATGTACCAGATTTTCAAGTGCTCACCATGCACAACTGGAATCAGATTTTCAAGAGTACTCAGTATACAACAACCCCCAATATAACTCTTAACATTAGATCTCAAATCTGGCCACTTATTCTAGTCCTTAAATGGGAGCAGAGCTCTTTTGAAAATCTGCTTCTCACATTATGGGTGCAGAACACTTCCAAAATTCTAGTCCTAAATTTCCTTTGCTTAAAGAATGATATGTGGGATATGCAAGAATGCTTGTATTTAAGCAGATGTCACAAGGAAACCCCTCCTGCTTCAGTTTCCCCTTTCTTGCACAGTCAGAGTAACTCCATGCAAGCTTTCCAAGTAAAATGCACCCTGCAAAGGGCTATTTAATTACAAAAGTCCCACAACCATAAACCAGAAATTCCCAGCACAGTCCAAGCAGTGCATTGACTCTTTCAAGTCCTCAGCATATCCAGTACAGCTTTGGCATCTCTCACCACTTCACCCTCAAGCACAGCTCCAGCATCTTTCATTATGCCTCACCCCATCCCCCCTAGCTGGGGCACTTTTCTGCCCTGTTTTATTCGCAGCTCTGGTTCTAGCTCCCACCCAGAAACTTCGGCAAGCTCATTGTTCCCCAGCCTTCAAACCCTCTCTGGCCCTTCTGCTTCAGTTGTCTGGCTCAGAGAGCCAGCAGGCATTTCCCTCTTCTTCTCTTAGCCTTCAGCCCTCTATGGCCATAGTTCCCTGGCTTGGGGAAGTTTGGGGAATCCCCTCCCTTTAATGATAAAACCCAGTTATATAAATGTAACTGTATGTGCAACTCTGTGCAGTCACATTGGATGGAAGCTTGGTAATTAAATTATCCAAGGAGGTCAGGTCGAGTGGCTACTACCACCACTGTGCTTCTGTCCACAGAAGCCTTTACAGCTATTCTGAGGGAAAATGGGCCCTTTTCCCACAGAAATGGTCTATAGGGGACTGCTGCAGGCAGCAGGCAGAGAGAGAATCTGATCAAAATTATTTGACTTTTGGGTAATGTAATCAAAATCAATAAAGGATGTAAGGGGTTTCTATTGGAACTTAACTTGGCTGCCCCTGGTTGTGTCTAGTTGTACAAGATGGAAGTGTAATTGGGGTACAGTTGTGTAAAAAAGAGTAATCACAGTGCAAGGGATGTTAGGCAAAAGAGAATTTTGTGTGTGTGCTCAGGTAAAAGAAAAGGAAAAGGGGAGGAATGATGGGATCACTGAGCCTTGGGGTGGCTCTGGGGGATCAGATTGTTGCTTTGGTGGGTGTGCATGAAAACTCTGTGGGCATGGGGGAGGCAGTTACACCTTGTGTAAAATTAATTTGGCTAATATGATGTTATGGAGGTTAAACTATATGGAAGGAATTTGCATTTTCCCAGGACGTGTGCGGTGTATATTGGAGAAGGGGTAAAAGAAATGCAAAGAAAACATGGTATTTCATTAAAATCCTAATAGGGCTCCAAAAGGAGCCACAATAGGTTGTGCTTTCTTTTTCAGATCTGTGTGTTTTGGAGCAGGAGATGAAAGTGGAAAGTAATCAGAACTCTAGTGGAAGTGGAATGTTTCCCTTTTAAGACACTCTCTAAACTGCTAACAGCTTTGGATCCAAAAGCAAGCTAGTAAGCCTCTGTGTGTAAATGCAAATTACCTAGCTGATGGGCACAAAGGAGCTGCAAATAAGGAATACATCTGGTCAGCAAACAAGCTACTAGAAGACTCAGATTAAGGCCCTCCAGGAAAGGGAGGTGAAAAAAAACAAGTCAAGCCTGAAAATAAGGGGGAGAAGTTAACCTTAAGGGGTGTGTGTGTGTGTGTGTGTGTGTACAGTGCTAAAATCTGAAGCTGTGTCTCAGCTATTACCTGAGAATAAACTTAAAGCTTGGTACAGCAGAGAAACTATTGCAAACATGGCCTGTTGTATAAGAGGGGAAACTGAGGTACACCACCTCATGAATTTCATAAATGACCAGTGAGTGGGGTAATTCACTAGCCTGACTATAGATCAAAATAAGTACAGCCTGGAGGTAATTCTTCTGTTTTTCCTGCAATTAGCAAGGAAATTTGTAAAAGAAAGTGGTATTATTATTAAGCAATAATCTGTCCCCACCAAGGGGGTGGAAATTGTTTCTTTTGTTTTTCAGACACTCTACAAGCAAGCTGGCGCCAGCGGAAGAATAACTCAGAATACCATGGATCTATGTTTTGTGTTGTTTGTCCGTGGTGTTTGTCTTGTTGCTAGCATTGCTGTGTTTTGATGAACAGAAAATCTCATGATGTGGGTGGGGGATGACTTCAAAAGGCTGACCTTGGTGGGAAGATGTGTATGGGAATGCAAAATGCTCAACTAGGAGGCCAGCGCCTGTGTAATAGTTACCGTGGTACCTGGAAATGGAATGGCAGCTAAGGTGGTCCCTACAAGCCCTATGGAAATAATGAGAAGGGGAGGAGCTCACTGGGAATCAATGGAGGGCTGTGTAAAATAGTGTAAATCAACAGAAGATGTTTGGATGTGCCCCTCTCCTATGACTATAGAGGAGCAGGATCAATGGCCTATGCAAGGGGTGGACAATTGGGTGTACTGTGTATAAGGTGTTTTGCTGAGAATGTACATATTACTGGGGGGCACAATTACACCAGCCCATTACCAAACTACACCCATCTATATGTTGCTATCTGGACTTCGGTGCACAAATGGATCTGTGAATCTTATTGCTGTGAATAAGCCAGGGCATACTGCCTGATTCCATACCAAGTGGTCAAACTGGTTTGGACAATATCCCATTTCTCTGTGAACATTCAATGGACTTATGATACGGACAAAAGCAAGCAAAACCTTCAGGGGCAGCTTGTTGCAACTGCCAGCAACTGGACACATAAGATCGTGACCCTGTTGAAGGAGGAGAGGCAGTGTTTTGGGGGTGTCTCGAATGTTGGACCATACTGCAGTGGTCAGGACTTAGTGTTGCTGTGGATTTTGTATTGTTAACTGTACTTGTGTTACGTTGCATAGGGAGATAACCTATAAGGAATGTAATAAGCCCTCCAAACCCTACAGTGTACTAGACAACCCGGACTCAACCTTCTCGGGCCCACTATAATGGGAAGTCTGGAACAGTAATTGGAATAGGTGTGGTATGCCCGTATGAGAGAAGGTGCAGGGCACTATACTACACAAGGGGCAGTGGGACAAATGGAATATCGACACCTTCCACCTTGATGCCTGGCCCTATCAGGAAATGTGTCTCCATATGTCCTATGCTTTTCCAGGGATACCTGGGCAGGAGGATCCCAAAAGAAAAAGAAAAAAAAGAGGTGGAGTGTTAGGATATAGATATTCAGGCCTGTCTGTAAAGGCCTATACTCTAAGAATTTAGGTGTATTCTTATCACTTGGCTAGTTATAGAGGTACAAAAGAGAATCAAAATCACTGTCTGCCGGTATAAGGGCCTTTTCTTACTGTGACAGTCTGAGGCCCTGTTCTTAGGCTAAGGTCTTTGGCTAAGCAACAGAGGCAGCCATAAGCTGGGAAGCGAACGGTCACATCCTCACATTCCAAACTAGTCACATTGAAATAAGGTGCTATTGGGCTGTTAGGAATACAATCCTGTCCTGATAGTGCCTATCACCTCCAGAGAAAGGGAAGTGCCTAGAAAATGTAAAAGGAAACTTGTTTGATAGCATCCTGTCTGGCAAGAACTCACTTATCAATAACTGGGATGTGAAATCCTCACTTCTGTATTGTTTTGTCATTATAGTTCCCACTTTGCTATTGTTTGTCTGTATAATCTCTGTCTGGTTCTGTGATTGTTTCTGTCTGCTGTATAATTAATTTTGCTGGGTGTAAACTAATTAAGGTGGTGGGATATAATTGGGTACATAATCATGTTACAATATGTTAGGATTGGTTAGTTAAATTTCAGGAACATGATTGGTTAAGGCATAGCAAAGCAGAAGTCAAGTTTTATTATATAGTCTGCAGTCAATCAGGAAGTAGGAGGGTGGGGGTGGGCATGCGGGTTGGGGAAATGGGAACAGGGAATGGGGATAAGGAAATTGGAATCATGTTGGCTAAGGGCAGGAATGGGAACAGGGACACAGGTGTAAGGCTCTGTGGTGTCAGAGCTGGGAAGGAGGATACTAAGGAAGGAAACTGGAATCATGCTTGCTGGAAGTTCTCCCCAATAAACATCGAATTGTTTGCACCTACCTTTGGACTTCGGGTATTGTTGCTCTCTGTTCATGCGAGAAGGACCAGGGAAGTGAGTGGGTGAAGGAATAAGCCCCCTAACACTCAGCTCTGCTCTTTTTCTGAGCTCATGCACTCACACTTGCTCTTTCTGGATTCTGGGTTCTCAACTCTCCCACTGGCTTTAGGTTATCTTTTATGTATAACTCCCAATGCTCATCCCACCATCCTCATTACACCAAACTAGGAACTGGGCCTAATTTCATTGAAGGGCCTGCTACCCTGTTAAAGAAGATTTATTTATTTCTCTTTGTATTTTTAAATTAGTCAAGTAGGGATGGGAAAAAAAGTTTTCCAGACAGCTCCTGATTTTTCCTTACACATCCACCAATTTATTAATAAACTAAAATATTAATTATTACATCTTGGGGAGATCTTGTTCTTTAGATTTTAAGTTCCTCAGGCATATATCACATTATGGTTGCACAGATAAGCATTCAAAAGTCAGGAAATGCCAAAAATATGATACCATGCATAACCGTGACTCTGGCCTTTTGTCTGTATATTATGATATATTTTTCTCAAACCCACCCACCCTCCCCAAAAAATAACAATAGCAATATGATATTCAGGTTTTTTTCTCCAACCTTAAAGTTTCTAGAAACAGTAAGAATTTACTCCTCTACCTCGGCAACACAAATGTGCCATCTAACTTCCAAAGAAATCTCATCTCCACACAAGCTTGATTTGCAACATATCAGCTAATGGTAAGGTTAATGATCAGAGTAGTCAAAAATGTATTAATTAGAAAGCAACACTGCAATAAAAAAATCACGTATAGAAACACATTTTAGTCACTTATGTTTATTCATTTAACACTAAGTCAAAATTTTGTGCATCATGGTAGAGGATAGTAAAGAATGACAAAAGTTTAAGCCTCAATTTTGCTTCCTGCAGCATGCTCCTATAGGATGAATCTTACCTTCGTGATCAGGACTCAGAATGGGAAGAGTTTGATGACAAAAGAAAGTTAATTTGTTTTTAAGGAAAATTTAGAGAAATGTACTGTGGAAAACAGTGTCAACAAAAAATGGCTATTGCTAGGAAGTGGCTACTACAAGCGGCAAGAAACTGGTGAAATCATCCACAATTTCCATTTACTTGTGGTATGCTTTTTTAAAGCATTTCAAATGCTTTGAACAGTGAAAGTAATGGAAAGTGGCGAAGTAGAGGACCATGTATGGAGAATTGCTTATATAACTTTGTGTGGGCACTGTAGAAACCTTCTGAAAATATATGGAAAAGAGAAAAGGAAATGGGATGGGTGACTCATTACAGCAATGATCCAGTGAAATAGGGCTTTGAGACAGCAGAGAACAAAACAACTATTTATTTTATTTTCAAGCTGTTTAAAATGTTTGTTTTTGGACCCAGCCCTATGGGATTCACATTTTGTTTTCATTAAAGTCTCAGGAAGACAGAAGGGATCATTCTTACCTCAGTTTGTTTGAGTACAACACAAACAATATAATGTAGAACCACACCAATGTTGGAAAGTATCTATATGAAATTTCTCCTAAGCTACAAAAGGCAGCTAAAGCAATAGAAGACAATCTTTAAGAAGTACTGGTCTTACCAGCTTCAGACAAAATGAATTTTTCAGCCAGCACATACCGTTGCTCGTCATCTGAAGATATAGATTCACCCACAGCCTCAAACCCTTAATACAGGGCTTGTCAAACTTGTACTGGGAAAAGGATTTAATGAAATCCTTGACTCTGCTACAGACAGAGCATGAATGCTGACATAGAAGGACCTCTGAAAGTAGAGATGCAATAAAACTCTTAGAAAAGGAGCATGTTTGCAGTATGGTTGTAGCTGTGTTGGTCCCAGGATATTAGAGAGACAAGATCAGTGCGGTGAATATTTTTTTTTAATTGGACCAGCTTCTGTTGGTGAAAGAGACAAGCTTTCAAGTTACACAGAGCTCTTCTTCTAGAACATGGTTTCTGAGACATCTGATAGATAGCATGTCTGAATAGGTAAAACATATTGATTTCTGCCTGTGTGCTTGTACTTTATCTCTGCTAGAGGTTACTACTACTTACTAATTATTAATGCCAGCATGCAGCATAACATAATGCTAGTTTAGGACCATTAGGTTATGCCCAAAGAGATTTACTATTAAGACCTAAAAATCTGGTTGTCCTCTGTAAGCCTTCTCTGTCCTCTTGTGGACCCATGTGGGACTCAGGTAGAATGCTCATACTAACATTCTCTTGTCCTGATTTAAAGTTCATTTAAGCCAGTGGGTATCTCTCCAGAGATTTTAGTGGGCTCTGCTTTGGCCCTCTTATCACTGGGCCAATAGTCAGATTATGGCTCCCAGCTTTCCTCTAAGCCCCAAAACAGTGTGGGGAGCATTCTCACTGAAAGACATCGTGGTATATGGACTGTCTAAGGGAGAAAAAGTACAGCAACTAAAACATATTCCTCCAACCACTACCCCTGAGGGGGTTATGCCTGCATTTGCCATACAGAAGCAAAATGCCTCAGGCCACTTTGTTGATTGCTAAAGCCCTGTATATCTTGTCCCTCCCCTATTTGGCAAGTCAGAATTTGTCCCACTGTTTTCTTACCCCAAAATTAGGATCTTGAGATAACCCCCTCAACTCTTAGACTTGTAATAATGTAATAATGGAAGTGAACAGAGCTCCATTCTAAGTTGATGAGAGAAGAAATCATAGAAAATATCTGGGAACATGCTAGGCACCCGCATGAGGATTTATGTTTCTTTGTGCAGCATTAAAGAGATGGATAATAAGACCACTGCTGAGTTATACAGCACAATTAAAGCCTTGTCCTCTGGTTATAGTACAGTACAGTCTCCTTTTGTTGCTGTCTATCCTTCAAGCTTTAATTAAGACTAAGTTGGATTCAAATACCATGTTTTTATTATAAGCCTAGAGTGCTCTGTTTAATTTTAAAACAGCATTTTATGAGCCAGGTAATAAGGGTGACATGGTAGGTGAGGTAATATCTTTTATTGGACCAACTTCTGTGGGAGACAGAGACAAACTTTCAAGCTTATTGAGAGCTCTTCTTACCTCACCCACCTCGTTCACCTGCACATCCACCAATGTGATATATGCCATCATGTGCCAGCAATGCCCCTCTGCCATGTACATTGGTCAAACTGGACAGTCTCTACGTAAAAGAATAAATGGACACAAATCAGATGTCAAGAATTATAACATTCATAAACCAGTCGGAGAACACTTCAATCTCTCTGGTCACGCGATTACAGACATGAAAGTTGTGATATTACAATAAAAAAACTTCAAATCCAGAGTCCAGCGAGAAACTGTTGAATTGGAATTCATTTGCAAATTGGATACAATTAACTTAGGCTTGAATAGAGACTGGGAGTGGCTAAGTCATTATGCAAGGTAACCTATTTCCCCTTGTTTTTTCCTACCCCCCCCAGACGTTCTTGTTAAACCCTGGATTTGTGCTGGAAATGGCCCACCTTGATTATCATACACATTGTAAGGAGAGTGGTCACTTTAGATAAGCTATTACCAGCAGGAGAGTGGGTTTGTGTGTGTGTGTGCGGGGGGGGGGGGGTGTGAGAAAACCTGGATCTGTGCTGGAAATGGCCCACCTTGATTATCATACACATTGTAAGGAGAGTGATCACTTTAGATAAGCTATTACCAGCAGGAGAGTGGGGTGGGAGGAGGTATTTTTTCATGCTTTGTGTGTATATAAAAAGATCTTCTACACTTTCCACAGTACGCATCCAATGAAGTGAGCTGTAGCTCATGAAAGCTTATGCTCAAATAAATTGGTTAGTCTCTAAGGTGCCACAAGTACTCTTTTTCTTCTCACCCACCTTGTCTCTCTAATAACCTGGAATTAACACTGCATACAGGTAATACGGCTGGCTGATCAGGTGAAGCAGAAAGATAAGGAGAGATACATTTAATTTTTAAGAGATGTGACAGGTAATGCAATAAAATTGACTCTTTTCAGATGATAATGTAAATGCTTGGAAGACAGACAACACAACCAGAGGGGTGACTATTGCCAAAGATTTACATTGTCTCAGTGAAGTTGGGCAGAGGATGAGGATTTGGAAGAGCCATTAAAGAATTAACATTTAACAAGGAAAATTAAGTTCAGAGACCACATGGGAAGCATCCAAAGCTATCCTCACAGGCAACATGAGAAGTTAACTCCTTCGACAACAATAAAAAAAATAAGCCCTGCACTCTGGGACAATATTATTATCCTAGCACTATCTCATTAGTCAAATCTTAACAAGAATACTTTCTTAAATGAACTGACAAAAGCTTTCAACAATTTGCTGTTCTCAAAAACAGACTTTGACATTTTCATGACCAATCAGAAATACTATGCTGAGAGGGGAAAAAAAGCAGGGAAAATTCTAGCATAGCAAAAGCCATATCCAAAAGAAAAACAGCCATAATTATAGCCCTCTCCTCTACACAATCTACCTCCCTTATTACTAAACTCAGATCAATAGTCTAATAATTTATATCATTCTACAAAAACATACTCCACAGAAGCTAACACATAAACACCACCTTTGAGGACCCAATTTCACACAGCTTTCAAAAACACAACAAAACATCATAGATAAAGCTATCTCCACCGAGCACATAATAACTATGATTACATCTATGCCCACTGATAAATCTTCTGATCTTGACAGGTTTCCTCTAGAGTTCAACAAGACCTGCTGTGTCCGATGCTGCATTTAAGAACCCATTCACCAAAGGCCACCTACAGCACTTAGGGATAAGATGATATCCTTAACCCTGGTTATCTCTTAAAAAGGTACAGAAGCAGCCATTGTGCAGCTCCAGTTAAATAAGCTGCTCTCTTGAACTCTCCTCCTGCCCTCCTCCCCTGCCCCCGCCCAATGACTATTACAGCGACTGAGTAAGCAAGAGAAACTCTGTAGCCCAATGGCTAGAGCACCCACATGACAGTGAGAAACCTGATTCCAATCCCCCTGCTTCAATCATTCTTTAATTATTTGGCCACAGTGGGACAGCTTAAACAGGAGAGATTGAGGAGCCCCACACACCAGTATCCCATAATTCAGTGGTTGAAGGAGCATTTGAAAAGAGGGTCTCCTGGCAGAGCAGGGGCAATTGAACCTGGGTCTCCCATATTTGTTTTTATTATTTTTTTATTATGGGATCTAGGAAGTGGGTGGGCAGAAGCCCGCCCACAGCTAAAGCCGCCCCCCTCCCCAGCCTCAGGGGAGATCCACAGGACCTGGAAGCCAAGTGATTTCTGGGGACAACTAATAAAATAACAGGGACAGGAGTGTGGTCAAAGGGTCAAACAAAGGGAACCTGACCGGGACACCAAGCAGAGAACCCAGGACAGGAGGTCCCGTGGCTTTGTGGGGCCACAGATAGGGAGTGCATAGATAAGGAGGTGAGGGGAAAAGTGTAGCCAGAAACATAACAAATATTTGTGAAGAGCTGGAATAGGGGCTGCAACCTGGCACACTCCACGTAAACAGGGTCTCCCTCACACCGCAGAAGCGGCAGGTATCCAGGACAGGGGTCAACCACGCCAAATATATGCCCGTGCTCATGGCCCCATGAAGAAGCCACCAACTGATATCCCCAGCGGGCCTCAGGACCGGGGTAGAGTATGGGCTGGCCCACCGGGGTTCCTCACCCTCTAAAGATGGCAGAAGGTCCCGCCACTTTGTGTCGGGGTGCGAGGATGAGGAAGTGAAGGGTGTGGAGCATGAGCATGTATAGATGTTTTCTTGGTGCAGTCTGGAAACGAACCGACTGCAAGTCGTGCAGCCGGCTCATGGTGAAGGGGTGCGGGGAGGGAGGTTGGGTCCATGGGGCAGGGGCCTGATGAAAAGGTCTGGAGAACCTGGGGTGGAGGGTGGGTGGGGTGTGCCCTCTCGCAGGACCTGGTCGAGGTAGGCCCGAGCAGTGGGCGGTAAAGTGGCCCTCACCTCCTGAAGTACACGCCGGGAGTACGAGGTATGGAGAGCCCCATGTGAGCGTCAGGGGATCCAGCAAGTCTCCCCGGTCATAGTCCAGGATGTCTCCTACTCTGGTGACTTCTGCCAGGTCTCCCGTATCCCAGGAAAGTGCTCTAACTAGTGGGCTAAAACTTATAAGCTGGGCAGCACCACTGCTTCCTCTAGCTGTTTTATGTGGAGTGAGGGGGGCACCTAACACTTTTTCACTTAAACCACCTGATTCCAAGCAGCTGCTTCCTGTCTGTGGATTGCTAAGCAGTGATAGGCACCTCCCTGAAGCCTGGACTTAGGCACCTATCTCTGAGAGGGTCAGGGCTTAGCACAAACCACTCTGGTTAGTATCTCCCATTGCCTGCCTTAGGAGACGCCATGCCTAGTATATGCTGGCTTTTGTGCCTCATATTCTTAGTTACCTATCTCTGCCCATTCATTGTATGGGGAGTGCAGGCACCTAGCTCAGCTTTGGGGATCAAGTGCTTTTCCTGTGACTTTTTAGGTGCCTAAACATTAGGCGCTGTGATACTCAGTGTTGCAATGCCTATTCACTTCTTGGATCCCACCCGACGTGACTCTCAACCTTTAATACACTCTGTTATAAAGAACAAAAAATGTGAGCACAGACAGCAGCAATGCATATATACTGAATCACAAATGGGTTTCTACGCCAACATGAAAGGATCATCTGTTGGAGCAAAATGGATAGGAACATAGGAATTACCATACTGGATCAGATCCGTGGTCCACCTAGTCCAGTATCCTGTCTCTGACAGCTGCCAGTATGAGATGCTTCAGAGGAAAGTGTAAAAACTTACAGTAGGCAGATATGGGATAATCTGCCCGGGACACTAGTTCTCATCCTGCTCCCTAGTAGTTAGAGACTACCTTATGCCCAGAAGCAAGTTTAATACCTCTTCCAAAATTTGTATAATTAATGATGATGAATTATGATACCCAGGTCTGCCTCCATGCCAACTGAATCCTTTCTTGAATCCTGAATCACCTTTCTATTAGGAGAGCCAAAAAGGATGGTGTTTACTGTGAACTGGGCACCAGCCCACTGGGAAATGGATGAGACCAATAAACTCATTTGTCAGCTCCATTTTTTTAAACCAGTGCTACAGTACGGTACATTAAGAAATGGGGACAGTAAGAGTTATTATAAACCAATTTATAAATTCTTTCCTATTGTTATGAAGGTCTTTTGACAAAGGCCTTCTATGCTCAGAAAATTAGAAAGTGCTGAAGCTTCTTTTAAGGGATGTATTATAAAGAAAGGCATGCTCCTTGTTCGCCTCCATTTCCCTTGATTCTAACTAGCTCTGACAGACTTCTGCAATCATTCTAAATCCAAATACCTGATCTAAACAATAAATAGAAGCATATTAACAACTGGTTTTATAATTTCTAGTTACAAGCCTTTAAAATTAGTGGCTGTAGGTGGATAATTATTTAAGTATCATGGCTTACATTTCTAAAAGAGATTCTCTCTGAAGATGAGTCTCCTTTCATCACCTCTTGTTGAGGTCCAAAAATTAAGCAACTTCAAATCACTTTTGAAATTTAGGCCAAAGTGAATAGAAATGTAGATATAATTTCTACTATACATTTAACCTGATCAGTAAAAATGTTAGCCAATTAGCAACAGATGATAAATAAATAATAAGAACAAATAAATAAAATAATATTAATAGCAAATTAAGGTGGTAGTGTGTGTAAATATGAAGACATTTAACCAAGAAACCCATTTACAAAACAAAATAACGTGTGCAATAAAACAGAAATTGTGGATATTTTAATGAGTGATTCCTAACCTACTTAATAATGTAATTTTAATCATTTTTAAATGTTTCTGAATTAACTAAGGAAACTAATGATTAGACATTTTCCCTAGTGTAAAGACTTACAAAATGGTTGCTTTGGGCAATGAAGATGATTGCTTGCAAGTTAGAGAAATTCAAAGTACTTTCATGTTCTAATTTTTTGCATAAAATTACCAAATAGTAAAATTATCAGTATTAAGTTGTTCAAATAATGTCATTCCATTTCAGTTGGGAAGAGAAATGAATGCTAGAAAATGATAAGGAGCCAGTTTATGGGAAAGAGTCTTTTCTACATTATTTTGTAAGATGATATTTAGTAAGTATCATTTGGAAACCCCACCTCCATCCCCAGAATTAACATGGTAATACAGGAGTGGCCAGCTCAGTTATATTTTAATGAATAAAAACACGGTTAGCCAGATCCTCAGCTGGTGTAAATTAAACTAGCCCCATTGAAGTCAATATAACCATGGTGATTTGCATCAGCTGAGTTTCTGGCTCTGCCTATACAGTAAGACAGCATAACTCACTGTAAGTTACAGACTCTTTCTGAATGGACACAAGAAGACAAATTTTACTCTGATTTACTCCATGTGTATTACAGCAGAAGTTAGCACAATAACAGAGGGTGATATCATACCTTCCCATATTAAAATCGACAGGAGGATGCTACGGGAGAGAACTTCTCCAGGAGGATGTTTTAGCAGAATACCTCCCTGATAATTCTGTCATGGGGGAGAACAAGATTTTTCTCTTATAAAACAATCCACAAGGTCTATCCCAAATCTGGAGGCTATCCAGGGATTCAGCAAGACACCAGGGCTATGTGTATTAATGTCCTCTGCCTCCACATTGGCTCTGTGTCATAGGGTCCTAATCCCCTTGGCTACCACTGCCCCAGGGACTTTCACAGCAGAATTTCTCTCTCTTAATGGGACTCTATAGGAAAGTGATTATGGTCCCAGGCTCAGATACCTTTTTCACATAAGCTTTCTGGAATGACAGGAAGGAAAATGCATGTCACACCTCACCCACTCCCAACCAATAGGAATGAGTGTCAATGACAGGAGAGCAGTAGTTCTTCTACATCCTTCCTCTTCTCCCTGACTGGGGATAAGAGACACCAGAGGTTGAGTACTTCATGGTTCAGAAGAGGACATACTAGCACAGAGCTGATGAGCAGTAGCTTACAAGTTTGGTAAACTGTGCATAAGAGTTAATGCTGCTCTAAGTGTCTTCTGCACTTGCTTGTTTGGAAGAAAGGGAGTGGGGTATAGTCATGAGATAATCTGTGGCAACTGGTGGGAGGAGAGGTAGCCACAGGGCCAGCAGGAGTATCTGGTTCCCAATATGGATGTCCTATATTCCACAGGAGTGAAGCCTAGTTTCCCTAGATAACCTTAGGCTCTAGCCCCTTTTCACATCAGATTGATCAGAAATCTCACCCCTTCTAGAACACAAGATACAGAGTAAATTCTGTGAGGAGTTTCTTGGTGACTTTGCTCATCCCATGTAGGGTGACCAGACAACAAGTGTGAAAATTCGGGACAGGAGGTGGTGGGTAATAGATGCCTATACAAGACAAAGCCCCAAATATTGGGACTGTCTCTAAAATTGGGACATCTGGTCACCCCAATACCATGGGTTTTTCTGTGGAAGAGGAGGATCTAGTACATCCAGATATCAGACATGAACAGTTCCATTCCGTAAAAAGAGATGTTCCGAAAAATTGTGTCACATGCCTGAATCTATCAACATTTTAACCTTGAATACAAGTGGTACTTGAAGTAAATAGCTTCTTTTTTCCCTGATTTTATTGCCTTTTATTTTTCTACAGTCATTCTTCTTCTTTTTAATAATGCATGTTTTCCTAGGTAGTTATTTAATTGTTCATTATCATAATTTAATTCTCTTTGTATTTGCCTGGGAACTTCGGAGTCTTGAAAATCTCTGTCAATAAATTCTTCAATCATGAAGAATAATCTCACTTCTTAGCAAAGAAATACACTGGGCAAATCCCCAAGATGCAAACGGCAATCAAGTAAGTGTCTGACAGATTTATGTTAACAATCTGCCTGGGGCATCAGGTGATCAGGCTGAGGATCTTTAGGGGAGGAGATGAAGGAGCACACCAAGTGACTAAGTTTAAAACTTTATTAACCAAATAACAGCGGTGAGTGCTGAGTGTGCTCCACGTCACTAAGAGGGAGGAAGAAAGCGTTAGTGCCCAAGCCCTAACCCACTTTCATACTTACACATGCACAACCCAAGGCTGGCCAAGCCTGGGTGTAATGTAAGAAGAAGAGGGAGAAGGGTAGATGAGAGTTCTGCCCTGTGCACAGGTCATCTAGGGTCCGCTGTAAATCTCCGACTTGCTTCAGTTCTCTTGAGGGTTTTAAGCCCTGGGTTCTTCCGGGGGTATTTTTGTCCAGGGACCTTCACCCCCTGTGCTCTCACTATCAGTCCAACCTGGTCTTCTGCAACTCCCTTAGTTTTCTCAAAACACACCGGTTTCAGGGTTGCAAAACTGTTGTTTTTCAACTCACTGGCCTTTGCAATCTTACTGGTTTTGCAACTCCTTCAGTTCTGTCTGGCTCAGTTCTCCTTTCTCATGGCTGGCCGGGGTTGAGAAACAGGATTCTGGCTGTTTGGCAGCAAAGACCTTGTTTGTGTGCGCTGGCCTTGGGTGCAGTTTCATTCCTTATCTTTGGGGCCTAGCTGGATCATCGGAGTTAACCCATTTCTTTCTCCCTTCATCCTCCTTCGGCCTCTTGTAACCTGCAAAGGAATCTTCCATTCAACACTCACACCTTTAACCCTTCCCAAGATACTTCCCAATGCATATAAAAGCTTTAGCAATATACAACGCTGGTGCTTATCCAGGGGACCCCATGGAACGGGGGCCATTTTACTGTGACAAGTATGGTGGTGTTGGGGAGAGGCTTCCTTCAGCACATGTGCTTACACTCAAAACTCAGTGGCACCGGAAGTAAACTACAGATAAAAAAAATCCATGACGACAGTCCATCAGTAATTACTCAAACTGGGATCTGATAAATCTGTCAGCTGTTTAAACATTACCCATGGTCATGAGGCCATCTAATGTTGGCTAATGTTGTGACTCTTTTCCTTGTTTTAAATACCAGGTATTTGACTTACATGAAGCATTTATTTAAGCAAAACCACTTGAACCTCATCTCTCTAAATGAGTATAATTTCTACTCCATATAACATCTAGCACTGCCACTTAGAACCTGGAAAATAGGTTGTTATAACAATCTCTTTTCAAAACCACTGGTATCTGTCTTACTCATGCTTTGCTTATTAATATATGTGCATCTATTATATATCCTTTCTAAACTGCTATTAATTGGAAGATAAATTACTCTCTCTATATATTTTAAAAAGCTTCCATAAGCAGCCATATTTTGCCTTCAAACACCATAAACAACTATATCCTGGTCTCTCTCAGATCTACACTATGAAGAATGAAGTCAAATTTACAATTGTCAGCAACAGGTTATCATTCTAAATGTTTTCTAAAAGGAATCCCAAACAAATAGGGGAACACTGATCTGATCGTTCATGTTTGATCTGTAGTTTAAAAACAAACAATCAAACCCTTCCCCACACAAACATTTTCTCCTTTTCATTTTTCCAAGAATCCAAAATATTCAGGGAAATATTTTTTTCCACAACAAATTAAGTGCAATTTGCTTTCCATATTCACTGGAAAAATTAAGTTGCTATACTCTAAAATGTTTTTTTTTTCTTTTAGACATAATAGCAGATCCCAAACTTTTTCTCTGTGTTGTAATGATTTGCAAAGCTGATTACTCCAAGTGTGAAACTGATTACCTAGTCAACAATGCATCTCCTTAACCTTTGACACATTTTTCAAAGATACCTTTCCTTCCACATATAACATATCATCATGTCTTATAGTTGTTTCCATAATGCTGGAAGATGAAAAAAATGTAGCCTGTGCCTTCAAAACAAAAATACAGAACAGCTCATAGATTTAGTTACAGAAAGACATATGCCATAAAGTGACTGGATTGTTTTACACCAGGAAGGACATTAAGAGAGAGAAAATTGCTAAAATGATCAATTTATACATATCCCAATTATTTTCTCAAATAAGTAAAGGCAGAAATAGACCAAGATAAATGCCAGAGACTTCTTTTCTAATATTAAGTGTCATCACAAATCAGATATCCAAACTTATTTAAGGAAATTGGTCTTCAACTGTGATACAGTTATTATGGGCAAAATTGTGGCACGTAGCTATTGGATTGCATTGGGGGACAATATATTGCAACACTGCACCAGGAGGAGTTCAGGAAGGGATTGTCTCTCAAGAAGGGCTGTCAATTAACCACAGTTCACTCACGCGATTAACTAAAAAAAAAATTAATCACGATTAATCACACTGTTAAACAATTGAATACCAATTGAAATTTATTCAATATTTTTGGATGTTTTTCTACATTTTCAAATATATCAATTTCAATTACAACACAGAATACAAAGTGTACAGTACTCACTTTATATTATTTTTATTACAAATATTTGCACTGTAAAATGATAGACAAAAGAAATAGTATTTTTCAATTCACCTCATACAAGTACTGTAGTACAATCTCTTTATCATGAAAGTGCAACTTACAAATGTAGGGGTTTTTTGTTACATAACTGCACTCAAAAACAAAAAATGTAAAACTTTAGAGCCTACAACTCCACTCAGTCCTACTTCTTGTTCAGTCAATTGCTAAGAGAATTGTATGTGTCCAGCTCTGTTTTACCCACATTCTGCCATATATTTCATGTTATAGCAGTCTAGCAACATTACCTAACACATATTGTTTATTTTAGGAACACTTTCATTGCAAATTTAACAAAATGCATAGAAGATACCACTGTGAAATTTCTAAAGATAGCTACAGAACTCGACCCAAGATTTAAGAATCTGAAATGTCTTCCAAAATCTGAGAGGGCTGAGGTGTTGAGCATGCTTTCAGAAGTCTTAAAAGAGCAACACTTTGATGCAGAAACTACAGAACCCAAATCACCAAAAAAGATCAGCCTTCTGCTGGTGGCATCTGACTTAGATGATGAAAAAGATCATGTGTCAGTCTGTACTGCTTTGGATTGTTATCGAGCAGAACCTGTCATCAGCATGGATGCATGTTTTCTGGTGGTTGAACCACGAAGGGACATATGAATCTTTAGCGCATTTGTCATGTAAATATCTTGTGACGCCGGCTACAATAGTGTCATGTGAACACTTATTCTCACTTTCAGGTGACATTGTAAATAAGAAGTAGGCAGCATTATCTTCTGAAAATGTAAACAAACTTGTCTGAGCAACTGGCTGAACAAGAACAAGGACTGATTGGACTTGTAGGCTCTAAAGTTTTACATTGTTTTATTGAATGCAGAGTCTTTTTGTATACATACTTCTACATGTGTAAGTTCAACTTTCATGACAAAGAGATTGCACTACAGTACTTGTATTAGGTGAATTGAAAAATACAATTTATTTTGTTTTTTACAGTACAAATATTAGTAATAAAATAAATATAAAGTGAGTACTGTACACTTTGTAGTCTGTGTTGTAATTGAAATCAATATATTTGAAAATGTAGAAAACATTCACAAATATTTAAATAAATGGTATTCTATCATTGTTTAACAGCAATTAATTAATCATGCTTAATTTTTTTAATCACATGATTAATCGTGATTACTTTTTTTAATCACTTGACAGCCCTAGAAGCAACACAGTCTGTAGCACCTGTAGGTCCAACTGGTATCAATAAGATTTGTTAGTGCTGGACACTTCTGAGAATCAGGCCATCTATTTTCCATATTGCTCAGAACCCAGGAAGCCACAGAATGTTGTTAATATTGGCCATGAAGCAGAAATATCAATCCACTTGAAGAAGTCAGTTCCATTCCTATCAGCTACAGTGCAGTATATTAATCTGCCGAGGGAGGAGAGTTGCTTCTTTTAATGAGCTTTTTGCCCTGTAGATCTTTCTCCATGCCTACATTCCTGAGTGATTGAATGTGTCATCCACAGCTATGCACCCAATACATGCCAATATGTTAAAGATGGCCTCCCACTACATCTGTCCCCTTCCCTTTGTCTGAGATAAACATTTTGTAAAACATGTGTACGCGCAGTGACATAAATCAGCAGTGAGGGATTAGAGGCATCTATTTGTTTTTCCATTTAAGTAAAAATCATTATACAGCATAACAGCACAGTACAGTGTTGAGCTGGTGTACTTTGAAATGAACTCACTGGGGGACAAGGAGAATGGAATCTTCCCCTTGGGAAATTAAACACCTTCCATTTGCAATCTGTTGTGTTATAAAGGCAAAAAAAAGTGTATTGGGTATATTTTGTAAGTCCCAAGGTGCAGGCATTGATGACAGCTTTTTCCCAAGCTAGCGAAGGCTGGTTCTATAATGCAGATTTAAGTTGAGTTATCTACACTTGAAATAGCTTAGCTAAAGTGAGAACAGCTAGACTACAAAATAGTATTCAGCCTTGCACAGTGATTGTGTGAGCCACTGATGAGATAGTTTTAACTGTAGCCTATACACTCTGATGAGCCAGCCATCACAATGCTCATGTTAAAGTGTTGTGTGTGAGTATGGAGACTCAGGTTAGGGGCAACACTTGAATTATAACTGGAGTTAAGTCTGTCATAAAGAAAAGCCCTTACATGCATGTTTCTAGCATCTGCTGTGACAGGACCCACTCCAAAATGGAACATCTGGAGGTGCCCAGATGTCATTTCCCTGCACTCAGTTGGCACACTATATGGCAACTGTTTGGGAGGAAATTCAAGATTTTGCATTGATAAGAGAAGCAGGGCAGCAGAGCAGATGGCTCAGAACTATCTTTATTGAAGGTGAACAAAGCAGGCTACTGAATCAAACATGGTGGAAAAATTTATCCCTCATGTAGGTCCTTTGACTTCAGTGGAGTGAAACCAAGAGTAAACATGGCCCAGGATCTGTAGCTAGGGAAGTCAAGGAGTCATACAGAACCCCCTCAGGCCAACAGCCATTAAATATCTTGTATCTTTATTGATCAACACACTTGGCAATTAATCTTCAACAAGATGAAAAATGAAATGTTAATGTCATAGAAAGTAATAGAAAACTGCATAGCCCCATCTCTTACATGAGGTTCCACCAGGAATATTATTGTTTATTAGTACAATGGATCCCAACAATAATAAACCCTGATGGATATTCAGGATAGAAGCTTGAAAAAGCTTTGTCCTGGCAGAAACTATGAACAGCACAGACGACAGAAATAAAGTATCTGAAGGCAATTAATTAGCAATTAATGGTCAGTTGTCATATTATCCATTATTTTATTCTGTTCTGTTAAGGATATTTTTCTAATTATCCTAAGTGGAATATTTAAATATTTACAGATAATAGGATCATAGTAGAAAATTAGTTGTGGAAATAAAAACATTTTAAATTGCCAGAAAGAATTATTGTTCCCACCTCTCCACCATACAGCAATGCTCCAGTTTTGCCAGCATTTCAGATAGATTCTCAGATTTCCCCATTATGTTTGGGCTGCTCCAAATGGGAGCCACCATTCTTCTAGAAGGAAACTAACCCATACCATTTCCACCTGACATATTAGAAGGTGCCACTTATCTTCTGACAGGGAAAATGGGTGAACTTGAACAGTGTTCTTTGAGATTGGCACTAATTACACCCACAGACTAAGATGAGAAACTCTTGTTTAGGCTCTATTTCTCTCAAAGTCTAGGAACAACAGCTTTCTCATACAACAGCTCTCCTAAACTGGGGTGAAAAAGACCTGTGGTCTTGATGTCCCCCATTGCCGCTAAAATGGATAATAGCTATTTGTTTAATGCGAAGTCATTTTCTCACAATCCCAGTTTGGGTCATCCAATTTTCTTATCTGTGGCCAGGTGATTAAAAAAGTAATTACTCTGTTGGTATTTTTAATGAAAACAATGCTATCTATCTAGATCCATTAAGTGTATCATTGATCTCAGGTGCCATATGAAATGTTGATAGATGAATCATGTTGTGGATTTCAGTGTTTTACTTGAAACGGTTTATTTGAAATTGGTACTAACTATAACACTTCCACTGGAAATGTAGGTAACCTCCAGACCCTTCGTTAACTGTGAGGATGGGAAGAATAAAACACACATGTTTGTATTTTCATTCATGTTATCTGTTCAAACTATAGATTGAATAAGACCAGTGACTTTGTGGGAGGATGTCTGAGCATAAAACATCTCAACTATTAACAATTTCAAATGTCTGTGAATGCTAACAGGCTGTGAATTCCACTTAATGGTGAAAATAGTTTGTGTTGTTTGTTTTTCATAGCCACTGTAAAGGGGCTAGGCCGGGGCTCGACCCTCTCGGAGGTGGAGGGGAGCCACACCAGCTCGCTACACACAGTTGACTTTGGGGAATTTGTCCAGCCACCGGAGTCTCCCTCGGCAGCCCTCGCAGTAACTGGAACGAGCACCGTAGGCTCAGGCCCTCAGGCAGGGGCTGAGCAGCACAGCATGTGTGAATTAGCCCAGGCCTCCAAGGACCTGGAAGAGGGGGAGACTGCCACCCAGAAGTTGGATGGCAGGGGGGACGCAGGCCCACCCACTCCACTGTGTCCCAGACCAGGGCCCTAGCAGCGGCAAATGATCTGCTGCTGGGTCAGTGGGGATCCTGACCGCAACACACTGACATGAGTTCTGGCAGAGTTACAGTCAGACTAGGGTCGGCTGTCCCCGGGCTACTTCCTAACTTCCCTCCTTCTGGTACCTGGGTCACGGCGGTGGTCTCCAGGGGGTCCAGCACCATGGGTTACTCAGGGTAGTGGACAAGCGGCGGGCCCAGTAACTCCCCTGGATAGCTGGTGTAGGGCAGGTCAGTCTTGGCGTGGACCTGGGGCCGCGGGGTTTTCCCAGTCGCAGGCTGGGCTGGCTACGTATGGCCTCCCCTGTGGCTGGTCCTCTAGTGAGCTCTGAGGGCCCGCCTTTATATTTTCAGGTCATGCCTTTCTACTTCCGGATCGCCACCTGTCCCTCTGAGGGATGGGCTCAGAGCTTCCTGGCTCCGCCCACTTTGGTGTCTGGAGGGGCTCGACCCTCTCCGGGGTGGCAGGGAGCCACACCGCCTCGCTACACCACAGATAATGTGCAATCAATGATGGATGGTAAAGCTTTCAAGAAGACTGAAGTATTTAGGGAGACAATGATTGTAGTTCCACTGTTAGGGCTGGGTTGAGTTTGGCCAATATTATACTATATAAAATCATGTTAATTTCTCAAAAAAAATTTACATATAAGCAAGAACAACAAAGATTCCAAAAGCAGGGTGGTGACCAGTATAGTGCTGTCTGACATCAGCTGAAACTGCTACAATTAGATTGATTTATGTAGCCCCTCTCTTGACATGTGGCTTAAGCCTCCTCCCCTTTCTCTCCCTGGTGCTTGCTATCACCAATATTTGGAATGACTTCTTTCCTCTCCTTGTGGGGGTTGGGTCCTGGTTTCTTTCCTGTCTCCTGGTGCCTCCTCCACTCCTTACTAATCCAGAAACTGCCCAGAGATGCTGCCCCTGGAGAATAATAATACCACAAGCTATCCAGGAGTTTAAATCCCATTACACAGGGGACAATAAAGTAAATAAAACAACTCCCAGCAAAGAAATGACACACCAAAAAATAACAGCATAACAAAGAGGGGAACCTTATGGGAACAGGGAAACAAGATCTGGGGTAGGAAGGGGTTAAGGTTAACTGGTAATTAATAAACATTAATAAATAAACCAATCCCCTACTTCCCAACACTCAAGTTCCTATAAACCCCAGCTCCTTCTCTGGCACCTTTAAAATGTAGATGTTAGGCTGATTTTGTGTATCTTGAGATGGTGTTGCAGCACTATGGCATTAGCCAACTTACATACAAATCCCCTTACTTTATCTTCATCCCTTGTCCTCTCTGGTTTCAGCTGGGCTTGTTGTTCCCTGGTCTGGAATCCTCCTAGGATCTTGGTAGATGGTTCCGGGTTGGATCTCCCCTCTGTCAGATGCTGGTCACTGAAGTGCTGGAACAGCTTGATCCATGCAACTAGATTTCACAGCAGTGTGGAAAGGGAGTGAGATTACCAAGTATTCCCTAACTATTTTATTTACTTTATTGTCCTGAATCTCAGCTTCCAAAAGAAAAAAATGACACTAAAAATTGTCTCACTGTTTGGAGCTGTGCAGTCCTGGTTCCAACAGATTGCTCATCCAGAGCACCCCATGCAGAAGCCTCCCCTATTGGCCTCAGCAAGAGTTTTTAGTTCCTTCTGTCCACACCCAACTCCAAGCATGCTGGGAATGGCTTTGTAGTCCTTTTGGTAGGGCCCCATAGAGGTACAGTCTGGAGCTCCAGGAGCTGGCAAACTCCAAGTGGAGACTGCGGATACATTTTCTATGAACTTGACATTTGTAAGCCTGTATTCCCCATTGCATTATCATGGCCTATCTACATCTTTTGTTAAGTGTTGATCTCACTTATAGTTACAATCCTGAATGTTACATTCCCTGAATGACTGATGTAGACTATGGTTGACTCAGGAGTTGAAATGGCCATCAACAACAGAAAACAAATAGTAAATCCTAGAAGTATTTGTGGAATTGTCAAACACCAATATGATCAACAGACACTCTTTTTCAGTTCTGAGAGCTTCCTTTCAGTATTGGTTAAGGTTGCAGAGGCAAATGCAATCAATCTCTTCTTACCACCTTCCATCACATGCAATATCACTGTCCTCAGTCCCTATGGTGATGAGTCATTCCCTGGACAGTGGTTTGTGAGCGTAATGCAGCAGTATATTGTTAGCTAATAACTGTTATATGCATTTGTGTTAAAAGCAATATCACTACCTCATTCCTCAGAACACATCCAGGCCTTTTCCATCGGGAACAACTCACATATGGATGTGACTACAGAAAATGTTTCTGCAAAAATGCCTCCTAACTAATTTAATAGAACTAAATTTATTGAAATTCAGAAGCATTTTGAGACATTTTGCCTGTGTAGGTTCCAGCATTTTTGGAGTAACCCTACAGCTTTCACAGCATATTCCAGGTATTCAATAATTCATTGTAAAAATTCCCCTGAAACTCATTATCCCATTCCACTCAGTTCCCAAACTGTCGTGAGCTAGAAAGCACATCCTCCAGAGCAGTGGTGGGCAACCTGCGGCTTGCATATGGCCTGTCAGGGTAATCCGCTGGCAGGCCGCCAGACAGTTTGTTTACATTTGCATGGCCACCTGCAGATCCCAGTGGCCACGGTTCGCCACTCCCGGCCACTGGGAGCTGTGGGAAGTGGTTCAGGCGGCCCATGAGTGGATTAGCTTGACGGGCCATGTGCGGTCCATGGGCTGCGGATTCCCCACCACTGCTCCATAGTCTGTAGCTGTTTCTCTTCAGACATACCTATAATTAAAGTGTCATCAAGAAAACAAATTCAAGGTGTAGTCCAACACAGATAAAAGTAGCAAGCGCACCTGTAGCATCATAGACCTATTTATAGAACCTACACCATCTCCACTTGGTATTTACAGTCAGGTATTCATCATAGTCTGGATCTAGTTTAGGCAAATGACTTACTGCCACATGGACATCAGTTGTGTGGCTATATTAATATTTTGCATTTCCATGGAATTAAACATATTCCTGAGCATAAAGCCTGGAGCCCAAAGTGAGTATAAGGGCCAAATTTTTATGTATATAGCTTCCCTGTTACATCAGGTATTGCTGTATATAATGTAGTGATATGTCCACACAGACACAATAGGCCAGATCCTCAGATCCTAAATTGGCACAGCTCAGTTTTGACTTCCCAGGAGCTTTTCTGATTTATACCAGTTGAAATCTGGGCATATATTATGTATATGCATCTATTACTATAAAATATATTGCAAGTATCCATCCATCTGATGTCCACATATCACTAATGCATTTTTCTTAACTGCCCACTATTGGGAGAGCTTGACACTATACCACAGTCAGTTTACAGATTTAAGTCTTACAGAAAGTGAAACCAAGACATTCACTCAGCTTGTAAGTACCGGAGTTGCAAGTCATGTTCTAAATCAAAACATTATCCAACCGAGTCTCAAAATGTTAAAAATTTGTGGCATTTAAAAAATCAATACCATTGGATCAACTCCAGCAACATTTACTCTTGGATTTTTATTAGTTGAGATGTTCTATACACAGACCCTATATGATATTTTATTGTGTTCTAGAAGCCTAATAAATTAATAAAAAAGTTCATGCACTGCAGTAATTTTGAATTGTGCCTTCGGTTACCTTTTACCATCTGCTCACACAGGTACTGTACCTACATTGGGATGCAGCTCACTTAAAACAACTGCAGGCACATAATGCATTCACTGACTGAGATGTTTTGTTTATGGATGACTGACTATGAGCCTGTGCATTTTTTCATACACATACTATATCCGTATAATTTAGTTTGTACTCTGAAACTGGATTTTACTGCACAGGGCAACACTGTTCAGCAATGTAAATATATATTTTTTAAATATCCCTAAATTAGTGTTAGCTTTCCTAAGCCATCAGGAAGGTCATGTGTAACCCATGCCTCCTTGATGTGACATTCTGTCTCCCTCTAGTGGCACATGCCCCAGCTAGATATTGAGTCTGCTACCGCTTTGGCTAATAGGCATGTGGCTTTTAGCTCATGCAGTACAGGCTCATGCATTAAGCTTCAGAGGTCTCAGGTTTGGTCCAATCCACCAACAACCGGGGTCTGTTGGCAATACAGAGACACATCTCTTTACTGTGCCAGAAACTCATTTAACTTAATTTACAATTTTTCACAGCTGCACTTCAGAATTATCTTTATGAAAATTTCTCTCTCTCTCTGTACAGTGATTTCTAGCAAATGGAATTTTATTAATTTGGATTAATGCCACACTGAGAATTGGAATTCCTTATCCTAATATCACAACCCATACCTGGAATACTGGAGGGTTAACTGGAAAAAAAAGTTGAGAATCTAAACATATGTTACTATAACAATAGCAACACAGGTTTCCAGGAAGACAAGGCAGCCCATTGCATCCAGCCTTTAAAGAGGCTTCCAAAGTGACACAGTAAAAGGCAATTCAGAAGCTGTCAACACAATCGTCTGTGGAGCCTGTTAGTAGGTAGATGCAATAATGAAAGAATGACTTCTGCACCTTATTGTGTTTGTATAGTCAGATTCCATGGAACTATGGGTGTCCCAAAAGAGAAGAATGAAATACAGTTCAAGAGCCGTGCTTTAATAGTGGTTTAAAAGCATTCATATGCATGTTTTAGTGTTCTGGACTCTGTATTCTCATAAAGGTAACAGGATTGTTGCATTTAAATCCAGCCAGGCAGGATTACCATACAGTACTCTTGGAGATAAGTTCTAATGCTTTTCAAATAACCAAATGGCCAGTATAAAGTTATCGTAGAGTGCAAACACACACACACTAATGTACATCCCGGCATCAGAACAAGACTGGACTGCTACTGTTTGCTAAAATGTAACCTTTGACATTTTATTTTTGTGAGGTATTTACTGTTTCATAGGTTCTCCTTAACTTAGCTCTTTTTAGAACCCACATTGAAGGACTTTTCTGTGGAACTACTGGAACATCCCCAGACTCCGAGGCTGCAACAGGTTCCTACGTAATTTCTATTAAATGCCATTGGATAGCTTTGCAACAAACAAACAAACAAACAGGTCCCATACCGTTTACCAGTTCTTCAGGTACCCATTTCACTTCACAGCCATAGTTGTGAATCTATATTAAGTCTCTGACTTTAAAAGAATGATGATGGTATGTCAGTCAATTATTGGACTATACTTGAGGCAATATCAGGACATAGCTGGTCCCAGCAAGTACATGAAGATCACTTCAAGAGTTGCAGGTGACTTCTGGGTAGTAGCATGTGTTGTGTTTCTATAGACAAGAAAGAAATTGGCTAACATCTACTAATGACTGAAAATAGACCTGTTAGCTTTAAAGGCATACTTAAGTGTCTGTACAAAAAGTGATCCATTGAGAGTTCGCAAACATTTAAAGAGACAGGACATCACATAATTGAATCCATATTAGTCCTTTTGCTAGCATAGCTGTGCTGGTTAGGGTTGATTTTTTTTCACACTCTTAACAGACAGTTATGCTCACAAAATCTTTTAAGCATAGATCAGGCCTCAGTGTTTTTTAGATTGGAGAGGATTGTTCCGTGTGGGACTCCACCCTTAAAATGGCCAAATTTTTGCCATTAGGTCCCCTTTTGCTCATTCCAAAATGAGGGATTCAAGTTTTCTGAGCACATTCCCATCCAGCCTACCACAACTGGAGTGGACTAGAGCTGCCCAGAGGATGACAATGCCTTTTTGCGGGACCTTTCAACTTTCAAAATTTGTTTTTGTTCTGCGTTGCAAAGAAAATAAAATCTTTTGAATTTTTTCACAAAAATGGAATAGTGTCAAAATCTTGAGGTTTTTTTTTTTTTTTTAAATTGAACCCGAAGCTTTTTGATTTGAAAAAGCTTTTTTTGTATCCAGGGCTTTCTAGTCATTTCTGACTACAAATAGTCAGACTTTCACACTCTATTCTAAGAAGTTAGGACATTGGCCTGGGATATGGAAATTTCAGGTCTGAGTCCCTGCTCTCCCTGCTTCAATATTATCTCGTCTCATCTCATAGCTAGCTAGAGATTTGTGAGTTTCTTTCTGATCAGAAGTGACCAGAGAGTCCTGGACCTAGACTACTTCTTTGAAACTGATATGTGTCCACAAATCATTTAGTTTAAATTAAATTTAATTTCATCCCAAATGTTCTGAACATTTACCCAGCAACATGAGTATGGATTCATTCCCCCGTTCATGCGGAAAAAGAGGTCATCTCATCAATTTCAACAGCACTGTCTCTGTCCTATTGACTGGCTTAAAACTCAGTTGCTACAGGGACCTAGGATAGTAGTTGTGGATAGGTAGTTAGAGCAGGGACTTTGCTAGCTGCTCAATTAGTCTGCTCAGGACTCTTTCACTCCCACAAATTCCTCTTTTCTCTCACCTAATCCTCTCTGCATAACAGATCACAAGTTCCCTACAATTATTCACACTAACTTCTCTGTGGATGCAAGCTAGTGACCTGCAAAACCTACTTCCATCTCATAATGTCAGGGGTCCTGTTGTCCACATTTTAGTCTTTGGGAACCAGTGAGGTTAAGCTTGTTCCATCCAACCCTCTGCACACTCAAATGGAATGTCACCAGGAACATTCATAGCTTGTCCACCACCCCATCTAGCAACAAGCAGAAATACTTATTACGCACATTTACCTCTTTTTTGATCTGATGCAACACAGCAATAGGAAGTCACTGTAACCACAACTGTGATTTACATTCTTTTTGGCAGCACCACAGCCCATATCTAGTAGGAATGGACTAAACTGTTTTCTGACTCCTAAAGTTGATTGTTTCAGGGGTGGGCGCTGAGTTACTACAGAGAATTCTTTCCTGGGTATCTGGCTGGTGAATCTTGTCCACATGCTCAGGGTTCAGCTGATCGCTATATTTGGGGTCGGGAAGGAATTTTCCTCCAGGGCAGATTGGAAGAGGCCCTGGGTTTTTTTTCCCCTTCCTCTGCAGTATGGGGCACGGGTCACTTGCTGGAAGATTCTCTGCACCTTGAGGTCTTTAAACCATGATTTGAGGACTTCAATAGCTCAGACATAGGTGAGAGGTTTATTGCAGGAGTGGGTGGGTGAAATTCTGTGGCCTGCCTTGTGCAGGAGGTCAGACTAGATGATCATAACGGTCCCTTCTGACCTTAGTATCTATGAGTCTATGAGATTAGTGTATGTACCTATGTTCCACAGTGTCTGTTTGCGGGAGGGATTTAGCTCTATAATGAAACAGAAATTTCAGTTTAAGAAATCCTATCCACAAGCACCATATTACATTGCATTTAAAAACAAAAACTCTGAAAAGATCATCAAAAGGCAGAGCAATGTAAAAACAAAGTGTTTAAAGGGGATAACAGCAGAGATGTTATCTCCCCTACAATGTACTTAAAACACAGGAAAATTGTCCATCACATAGAGGTTGCCTCCTTTTCTTTTACCTCTGCAAAGCCAGCCGCTATTAGTGACGCTGCCACAGAAGATATTATTTGTATAAGAGTATTCCCTTGTGGGAATTTATACAAGGATATGATGTCATGGAAAAAACAGTCAGATTAGCAGTCCTTGAATGGAAAATGAATTGATTAGTTACTCAATTTGGCCACTATTTAGTTAATAGAACGAAGACTCAGAATTAAGATTTCTCTTATCGCCATCTCTTTATTAGCTATTTGCTGGTCTGCATTATGGCTATGTTAAATCTGTTACTAATTTTAGCATACATAATCTTCAGTGTATTTCTTTGTGCCTCACTTAGAAACATGGAAGGTGATGACAGGAATGATGGTCTATTACTTTCCAACCCCTGCCATTTTGGTTAGCTTTATAATCCTTTGCATGGGAAGAATCCAACTTTCTGTTCCTACTATCTGATTAATACTTCAGCTTTAGTTTAGGTTTAAAAAGAAGAATTTGCATTGGATTAAACACACACCCCTAAAGAAAAAAAACAACAATCAGAACTTATCATTCCTATGCAGGGCCATCATCTATTGTAATTACTGTAGTGTTTACTGTCAGCTGTCAGTCTTCTTTTTGTTCCTAATGTTGAAACTTCTATTTGTTTATTTATTAATTATTACATTTGGACTTGCATGGCTGCAGTTTGGTTGTGGCAAGACTTCAGTTGCTGAATTTCTGTTTTAAATATACAAGGACAAAGCCATTGATGGTTTCTCTTTTGGATTCTGGAGTCAGACCCAAGGTTTCAGAACCATGGTTAGTGGAGCATGTGCTGATGGTCCACAGAGAGCTGGCTGGCCATTTCATGCTGGCTGTTTTTCTTGTTTCTAGGTGCTAAATTTCATTAAGAGACATCTAAAATACATTACATATTTTTCCACTATGACTTTTCTATCTCAACAACTTCTATAGTTCCAATATGGATGTTAGGAGATCATGAATGGCGGGAGGGAGGAGGGCAGGGGAGAATGTGTATGACACCATTTTCCTATTAAGAAGTGGGCAACACTATGAAAATATTTGAGGGCTCGTGGACTCTAGGAATAGGGAGTATTTTATACTTTCAGAGTTTTCCCTGCTCATTTGCAGTAGCCCATACCCTCACAGCACCTTCTCTCCTACCCAGGCCCTGCATCGCCATGCTATTTTCCCTACTTCTCTTCCAACAATCTCCCTCCCAAGTCTGCAACCTTGGTCTAAAACACTTATGTGGCCCTCATCACAAGTGATTGAGTTCAATCAAAATGGGATGGGGAGCTTATCAATTCCAATATTCTTATGTTGTCATGAGAGTGGACATCATGTAGTGAAGTGACAATGCATCATCTTGTGTGATGGGGCATGGCCTATGATATAAAATGGGGACAAGGGACTACATGTATCTTGAAAAGAGTCCTTCAGTGAAATCCTGACCCCAGTATAGTCAGTGGAGATTTGATATTGACTTCAATGCAGCCAACCAGGATTTCATCCAATGTCTCCAAATATATCCATAGTAAGGCAAGAAAATTGAGAGAGAGCGCAAGAGAGAGAGACAGCACGCACACACATTCTGGGGCTTCAACAGTGGGAAGAAAACTGAGTAAACTATTTGGTTTTCTCTGAATTCTGCCTTTAGAACAGTGGTTCTCAAAGCCAGTCCGCCGCTTGGCCCGCGCCGCTTCCCGCAGCCCCCATTGGCCTGGAGCGACGGACCGCAGCCAGCGGGAGCCGCGATCGGCTGACCCTGCAGACGCGGCAGGTAAACAAACCAGTCCAGCGTGCCAGGGGCTTTCCCTGAACAAGCGGTGGACTTTGAGAACCACTGCTTTAGAAGAAAAGCCAGTGCCCAGATCTTCCGTTTCCCCTGGAAAGAGAGGTGAAGGCAACAGATTCTCCATTTTCCACCTCTCTGCACAAAATAGGAGGCAGTTCTTCCTATTTTTTAAAAAAAGGAAACAGATAGGTGCCTCACATTTCAGAAAACAGGTATTTTCCAATCAGGTGACAATGCGATTTTTTGTAGACTTGGCATTAGGTACCTAACTGAAGATAGATATTTTTTGCCATTTCTTTCACAGTTATCAGTACCAAATGACATTGGTTTCAAGTACCTTCTTTCAAACGCATAGCACCTTCTAAAACAGAGTTCTGCAGAAATAATCCTTAACGCAACTGTAACAATTACGTGCTCCTTTCCAAATAAATTATCAAGTCTCTTGCCTTGCCAGTTCAATATTCCTCAATCTTGTTAATATTTTAGTACACTTTAGTTCTTCCGCAGAGATTCCTTTTCTCTCACTCTTCTGTAATAGGCCAAATAGCTTTCCAAAGTGTGCTCCTGATTTCTGTGGTGTTCCCACATTTGATAATGAAATTAAACATTGTAACTAGGTCCAGATCACTGAAGACTGATGCAAAGAATTCATTTAGTTTCTCCACAATTACCTTATCTTCCTTGAGTGCTCCTTCAGCACCTCCATCATCCAGTGTCCCCACAGATTGTTTGGCAGGCTTCTGATTCTGATGTACTTAAATAAATATGGTGCTGTTAGTTTTTGTGTCTTTTGCTAGCTGCTTTTCAAATTCCTCTTGGGCTGCCTAATTATACTTGTACCCTTGACTTGCCAGAGTTTATGTATCTTTCTATTTTCCTTGGTAGGTTTTACTTGCAAATTTTAACAGATGCCTTTTTGCCTCTAACCTTTTTTACTCTGTTCTTAAGCCATGGTGGTTTTAAAAAATTGGGGTATGCATTAATTTCAGGCTCTACTGTGCTGTTTTTAAATAGTTTCTTTGGAGCTTACAGGCATTTCACTATAACTGTTCCTTTTAAGTTCCATTTAACGAGTCTCCTCATTGTTGTGTAGTTCCCCTTTTTGAATTTAAATGCTTCTGTGGTGGGTTCCCCCCTAAAAGGATATTAAATTTAATTCTATTATAGTTGGTATTACTAAGCAGTTCAGATATAGTCACCTCTTGGACCAGATCCCATTTGTCACTTAGGACTAAAGAACTGCCCCTCCACTTGTGGGTTCCAGGACTAGTTGATCCAAGAAGTCCTTAATGGTGTCTAGAAATTTTATCTTTGCATCCCATCCTGAGGTGCCCTTGTAGACTGGCTAGATCAGCAGTGGGAAACCTGCAGCCCACACGCAGCCAATTAGGATAATCCGTTGGCAGGTCGCCAGACAGTTTGTTTAATTTGCACAGCCGTCCACAGCTCCCAGTGGCTGCGGTTCACCATTCCTGGCCAATGGGAGCTGTGGGAAGCAGCGAGCAGCACGTCTCTGTGGCCCACACCGCTTCCTGCAGCTCCCATTGACCAGGAATGGCGAACCAGGGCCACTGGGAACTGCAGGCTGCCATGAAAATGTGAACAAACTGTCTGGTGGCCCACCAGCGGATTACCCTAATGGGCCACATGCAGGTTGCCCACCACTGGGCTAGATCATGGGGAGGCCTTATTTCTCAGCAGACAGGATTATGGAGGTAAATTAATCAGCAGGATAAAAAGAGTGCTAATTAAGATAGGTAAATCAATAAATTAAGAGAAAGGGAGATAACACAAAATCCCATTTGGAATTATGACTAACTAAGATATGTGAGTAACTAAGTGAGTCAGTAAGCTGAGAGAGATCGATTGTCATAATTCCACCAACTTTCTGTGATGCCTATTATAGTGATATCCTCATTTAACATCAGGCATTCAAATTCTCCTCTCTTAGTATTTAGATGTCTAGCATTGTTTACAAACACTTCTAAAATTTGCCAATATTTAGTTGTGTGCCTTCATGTGATGTAATTGAATTGAACTCATTTTCGTCTGACTGTTTCAGTTCCAACCTGTACTTCATCAGCTTCTATCCTTTCCTCTTTACTAGGATAGGGTATCCCCTTTAACAAATCTTTCCCCAAGGAATATGTCCATCCAGGTCATCTGTTCCTCCGCACCTATCAGCTTTCCCCCGACCTTTAGTTTTAAAAAATTTCTCTATGAACTTTTTTAATTTTACATGCCTGCCAATCTACTTCTATTTTGTTTTAGGTGCAGCCCATCCATCCTGAATAGGCTCATCCTTTCTCAAAAGGTTCCCCAGTTCCTAATAAACCTAAATTTCTACTCCAAAGACTGTCACTTTGTGCGTACATTCAGACACTGTAGTTCTGCTTGTCTAACTTGCCCTGCATGTAGAACTGGAAGCATTTCGGAAAATGCTACCAGGGAGGTCCTTGAGTTTAATATCTTACCTAGCTGTCTAAATTTGGCCTCTAGGACCTCTCTGCTACCATTCCCTATGTCACTGGCACCTATGTGTACTATGGCCTCTAGCTCCTTTCCCTCAGTGCACCTAAGCCTATCCAGAGTCTCAAGAGGTCCACAACTTCCACACCTCTCACATAATTTACATGTGGTTCTCCCACTCTCAAAACCCCAAGTATTTATATTGCTAATAATTGAATCCCCCATTATTATCATCTCTCTCTTCCGAATAACTGGGGTCACCACCCTAAAGGATACCCTATTACAAGAGGATTCTATAACATCAAATGTAAGTAGGGTTCCAACTATAGGATTGTTTACCAGCTTGATGATCTCCTTTTCCGAGACTTTCCTCTTCCTCAACAGCAGAGAGGCTGTCAGAATGGGGATGGGACATCTCTTCTGTGTTCCAGAAAGTCTCCACTGTGTATCTCTCTGTCTCCCTCCTCCAGTTCAGTCACTGTGGTCGCTAGAGCCTGTACTTGGTCTCTGAGAGCCATGAGTAGCTCGTACAGAAGGCACAATATTCCTCCTGTCCACAAGGCAGGTAATCATACATGCTGCATTCAGTACAATAAACTGCCCTCCCTCCTCCCCCCGGATCCCCTTCTGTGTCTGGATTTCTGTCTGCATTATTTTTACTCTTGCAGGGTTCCATCCACCTTTTGTGTGTTTGGGCTTTTTTGGGGGAGGTGGGGGTGGGGGGTATGTTTGTTATCCCAGAGAGAAGGCTAGTGCCAGCTTTTCCAGCCTGGGCCACACACAGGGGTCTAAGACCAGAATAGACATTAATGTCCTTCACCAGCTAGGTCAAGGCCTATTCTGAATGTTAGTTAGTCTTAGATTAAAGGAAAACAGCTCTTCCATCAATGTCTTAAAGCAAAATTAACCCACAATGCCAATTCTCTCTCATGTCAATCTCACTATTTCATTATATGTTATAATTGGATGATTTGATAATTTTAAACCCATTGATCTATTGATGCAATCCCAACATTGATCTTGAGTTGATTGTTGTATTGTTCCATTTTTAATTAGCTTAGTGAAATTATAATAGTTTGGCTTCAGTGATATACTTGTTTAATTTTATACTTGCTTCTTTATTTTTTTAATAAAATCCATAAACTGAACTGGTTTATTATTTCAATTTGTAACATGGCCCAAGTAACTCCTAGAACAAAGATTATTTAGCTAAAATATTTTGCTCAATTTCTAAATTAACACCTTTATCCCTCACAACCGATAACATGCATCCTAGAGTTCTGATTTTCTGAGTACAAAATCTATGGACTCAGACTTATGATTAAATATGAGCTGGAGAGGCATGTCTAGCTGTCCAACTTAGTGGACAAATCCTGATCTGGTTCCCTGTCCATGAGGATCCAGTGAGGCTACTAGAGTAGCCTATCACCATAGGGCTGATCTCTCTCTATCTAGATTTAAAAAATAACTATAGCACAAAGTAGCAGTCAGTCACAGATACTGTTAAAAAAACAGCAAAAATTAAAATCAAGAAATTTGCCATATTTAACACACACACAAAAGCAAACTACTACCCGTCTTCCCACATAGTAAAATCACAGATGGAGTTCAGCTTTTATAAAAGGTTGATATTGCTTATATTAATAAATAACTACACATGATTTCATTTCAAAGGAAAGCTGAGACTATTAATAAGAACATTAATACCCCTCAGCGTGAGATCAACAGAGAGGAGACTGGATAATTGAGAAATAAGAGTGTGTGGCAGCTGGGGCCTGGCAACTAAGCCTTCCCTCTGTATAAGGATAGTGACTACAGGTAAATGAGAACCACATTTTCCATGTTGTGGGAAAATCTGCCATTTCAAAATGTTTTTTTGTTCTGAAACTGAACACACATAAAAAACAGATATCCATTAAATGAAATGTGAAATAAATACCTAAATTTGTTTGGGTCCATCAAAATACTTTATTTTAGTAAAACTGAAAAGTTTTGTTTCATTTCCAACTTTTTAAGCTTAAAAAAGAAAATTCATTGTGTTTCAAAAAGTTGTTTTGAAAAAATGAAATATACTTCTTTTTGGTCGTTTTTGTTTTGAGACAAAATATAATGAAAATTGACATCTTTCAAAATACATCAATTTTGACAAAACGTTTTTTGTAATTTTTTTTTCCAAAATGTCAACCAGTTTAAAAAATATCATCCAAATTCTGGGTCCACCTACTGGTAGGAAAGATACATTACCCATTATCTGGACTGGCAAAGAGTGATGATGAGGAAACCAAAATCATCAAATGGAAGTAGAATAATTATAAGCTTATACATAAGATCTAGAGTGAATTCTGAGGAAAAACTAGGTCTAAAACAGGACCTCGCCTTTACATTTTCTTCTTTATCAAAGTGCACTTAAGAAGATGATGATTTATGGAAATCAAAAAAAGACTTTCAGACTAAAAGTGAGCCATCAAAACTGTTTTCATGATGGTTAGTTGCTTATTTTTTTATATCTTGAAAATGCATACATTCTTTTAGAGAACACACAACATGCAATTTTGTATAAATACAAAAAGATCTTACTGAATTCATAGCAAATTGAAAACTACAAGTGCTGCTGATGCTTTGAAAAAATCAATATTTTTTTTTAAAATAATGGCATATTCCATTTTGTAGGGTAACAGATTGATTGAGTAAAAGGATCTATTTTATTTAGCTGCAGAACTTGCAAGTTTCAATCTCATAGCTACAGGTTAAATCAATATAATCATAATTAGTATCATGCAATATTTCATTTGAAAATCTGGTAGCACTTACTACTAATGTAAGTGATGAAAAGTGGCAGTCTCCCTCTTACAGTGAAAATTTTAATTAGTTTAAGAAAGAAATATTGTTTAAATTAAGTCTGAATGGTGAAAAATAATGCCCATCTATAATCCTAGGATGTCTTCCTTTTAACATTAATAGAGCTTGAAGTTGAAGTTGTTAATTATTTTGTTTCTTACTAGAGATGATTCAAATCTAGACGCTGAAGTCCAGATTTATTTGAATTTCAAGGAGTTCAGATCCAGATCCAGACCGTCCTCCCCATCTGAATCTCCCCTTGGAATTTCTAGTTCCGCATCTGACCCAGAATTAGAAAGTTTATTTTCCCACATCAGTTCACAAGTGGCTGAAATTTCATGTTGGCCCAAACTGGCTGGAATGTAAGAACAACAGTGAAAGCATGATTTCCACCATTTGAGGCCAAAAATCTTACTACAACTACTCGCATACTTTTTAGCATCATGAAATCCAAACCCTTCTTCCGATTCAGCCTCAAACACAAAGCCAGACCTAACCTCCTTGGCCCATCTCTACTTCTCACTAAAGTGAACCTAGAGAGAATTAGAATATTGCCATAGTTCTCCAGCTCATCTAACTGTTCTTTATAATACAATTGCTGATATAGTTATATGTAGTACAAACAATATGTTGCAGGAAACTCAGGAGGTCCTGATAAAAATTCCATCATCAAACAGAAGAGAGCTTTGGGGTGATTTCATTGATATTGTTTGAGTACAACCCCTCTGTGGATACTGCTAAACCATACTGACACAGATAATTCATGTCTGAGACTCATAACAGGACTTGATTGGCTCTCATTTGAGAGAACCTGGCACATCTCATTTGTGGCTCTGTCATGTGAGTTAGAGGCCATCCTGAACTCATGCCAATAAAGTATTTATACCACACCATGTGTTTCATACACACACCTGCAGAGAGTAGATATATAAGCATCACCACCACCAATTTAAAAATGAGGAAGCTGAAATCCATAAGAGAAGAATTCACATCTGGTATCCTATCCATTGGGCAACACTGCCTCCCTGTAAAGTCAGGTTACTTAAAATCATGAGTCCAGCTACACAGTCCTCTGAGGGAGATAAGAGATATTACTTGCACATTCTAAAAGACTCTAAACATTTTACCAAAGATTAGTTTTCTACACATCAGCAAATCACAATTTAAATGTGATACCACAGTGCTTTCCAGTGTTAGAAGCAAGCATTTCTGCTCCATTGGACAACTGGAAAACTTCCTTTTATCATGGATAAAGCTCCCATTTCTAACCCTGCAGGATCAGAAGATCCTTAGATATTATACCTATCATTATTAAAGGCATGCAAATTGTCCATTCTGTCACTTGGAGCAAGGTAATTTTGTATTGTTGCAGTGTGGGAGAGAAATCTGACATTTTGTGTATCTCTACCCTGCAGATGGTATCTAGCCTCCCAGCCTCAAGGGTTTGGAATGTTAAAATTTGCTCTGGGGGACGTTGGTTTGGAGGGCAATGTGCAAAGGACATAGTAAAATATGCATAAGTTCAATTTATCACCTATCACTTCCACCTGTGTGATAGAACAGGCAGAGAAGTAGACAAATATACATACCTAGAACACAGGGAGATATAAAGAATATATTCTGTATATGAAAAACAAACAAAAGTAGCATAGACATACATCCCACAACAGACACTGTTGGCATAATGAAAGATTCACATTAGGCTTAATTTGTTTAATAAAATTGTGGCTCTAGACAGGTTTTGAAGCAAATTCCATAAAATCTACGTACTTAATCCTCCAAGAGTGTAATGAAAAAGAGTGACTCTATAATTTGTGTTTAAATAATTATGGAATTCAGCTTTTTCACATATGACCAAGTACATATTCCTTTCCCCCCTACGAATGTCTCTGCATAGAACTCCGTAATGATTGGCTGAGTGAGTTAGGTACTACTATGGCTCCATCACTGTAGCATCTGAGCACCACTCAAATCCTTAAAAATAGAAAATAAACTCCCCCTCCAAGTGTGGACTGACTTAAAAACCAAAGGGCAGATGCCTCCAGTAGTGAGACATGTTATGGAGGAGAGAAAATTCTTTGATGTGCTCCCCTCTTTCCATGAGGATCATCACAGTCTTGTCTGGGTTCAACTTTAGCCAGCTGTGCATCATTCAGGTGCTGATCTCAGCGTGACATTGAGAAACCTGAGAGATGGTTCTGTTTACACTGATGAAAATGAAACATAAAGCTAAGTCTCTTCCACATCATGCTAGTACGTCAGCACATTTCACCAACTCCCCTAACACCTTCTGTTTATAGAAATTGATTACTACAGGGAGAGAATGGAGCCATATGAGATCTCACAGACTAGAGCTTTGGAGATGAGACGAGCTGTCACTAGCAACAATCTAAGAGCACTTTAAGCCATTACAGTGTATTTCCATTCATTTCTGCAGCTTTCTGAAGGTGGGACAAGAGTATCTGGTGATCAATGGTGCCAGATGTCACAGATTGGTTCAGCAGGATGAGTATGAATGTACGTCCCTTGTCTAGGTACAGAATGTCATTCACCAGAGCAATAAGTTGTGACCTTGTCCCAGCCCTTTGCCTGAAACCTATCAAAGATCCAGGGTACTGGCAGCTGCCGCTGGAGACTGTTTTTCTATAAGCTTCCTCAGTACCTTGCTTAGGAAGAATGAAGTTAGGTACTGGGTAGTAGTTTGCAAGGTCTCCAGTACTGACTGATGGTTTCTTTAGCACTGGTCAAACTATTGGATGTTTTAGGATTGTTGCTATATTCCTGTCAAAGGAGAGGGTAGTTGGTTAGGGGTACCAGGTATTTTGTCTTACATTTCCTAGACAGCAAAAGAGAGGAAGAATAACAGGTGGTGGTCCTGATTTTAGTATATGTTTGCATGCTTACCTCTTGTATGAGCAGCCTAACTCTTAAGAGCTTTTCTATTTCTGGTCCTGCTCTGGCGTGTTGATCTTGGGACAATTGTGGAAAATGGTGTGTTCTTTTGAAATAAGATAATTATTTGCAGCTGGACGTGCTGGGTTCCAGGTTCGAATGGAGGCAAAGGGGGTTTGTCTAGCAATTTGTATTGCAGAAAAGTTCTGAATGGGGTCACTTTTCTGTCTTTCTGGCAGAGGAGAGTCAGGGTTTTTTGCCTCCTTCAAAGCAGTGGCATGGGTTGGAAAAAATTCTCTCTCCATTTGTCTATACACTGTTGTTTGCCACCAACTCTGAAGTTTTCTTCTTTCACTCTTTTTTTTTTTAATTGCAAGTTATCAAAGAACTATGACAATATATGTGGATGGTTGGAGTCAAAATTCCATGACTAGCAAATAATCATTACTAGCCAATCCATTCTTTTAAAATTCCAAATTCTTCTCTTTTCACTCTCTATTCTTCAACAGTCTACAAAGTGTCCATGAAACATCACTGGAAATGTACACAACTGCTCTAGCTTGCTGGAGGAGATGAAGGGCCTGGATTTTGATTTCATTCACCCTAGGGAAAGTCAATTCAAGAGGAGCTACTCCCATTTACACTGATGTCAACAGTATCAGAATAAAGCCCAATGGTTTTACTATACTACTGGAGTGGTGGGAAGAGAGAAAGAGGGCTACTAACAAAGCAAATACCAACACTGGGAGACATTATTAAAGGCTGGTAATGCCATCTTGTGTCTGTAGGTCTAAGCTATACAGTATCTTTTTATGCACAGTACTTTGTGGTGCTATTATTAAATTCAAGCATTCTGAGCAAAAAAGGCTTCAATTATTATAAATAAGGTCTCGGAGAGGATAATAGTGGACCTTTGATAAAGCAAGGGAAAACTTTTAAAACAGGAATCTGTAATAAAATGGCTGTTTAAAAAAGGAAATATGTATTTACATTTTGCAAGAGTTTTTAGTTTTCAGTGACATTTTCCCTGAGGATTCTTCTGGGGTAGGAGAGGTTAGTAATAAAACTGCTAAAGGTCAGCGATAAGTTATTACCAGTATCCCACTCAGAACAGGGAAGGGGGGAATGTGGCTTGGAGGTGCATTTGAATCACATCACCCAAGAAAAATAGTTTATATACCACCCTATGCTCAGGGCTATGCCTAAACATATGATCTAGCTCTAAATATTCAGCACTGCCACTTAGTTATACAGCTAAATCAACAAGTCACATACAGACTTGCCAACATTTTGATTTTGGAACTCTGGATGAGAGTATTTGGTAATAAATTGCTTGTACCAGGGTTAGAGCTGGTTAGATTATTGGGTGGGAATAATTTGTCTGATAAGTGGAACATTTTTGATTTATCTGAAAATTACCCATGAACAGGTTGCAATTTGTATGATGTTTGCTATTAAATTGTTCAAAATAATTGAATAGAACAAAATTTACTCTGTCCATTATCTGGTCACTCTGTCTTCATTGCTGACTGCTCATCACCTTGCCTCTCTCTTGCCCAACAGCAACCACAGTGGTCTGTAATGGTAGAACACCTTCACAATATCTCTTTCTGCTATTTAAGGCCTACAGTGAGGTGCTATCAGAAGGCAGGGGTAAAAGAAGTAACATTGCTCTTTGGGACATAGGAAAGTTGGCAATCCCAGGACACCTGGAACTATGATCATACTGTCTTGTCTATACATCTGCCTACCACTAGAAGAAAAAGGAATTTGGTTTGCAGGAGGAAAGTGATACATTTTAAATTCCCTTTTGCTTAGCTTTTAAGTATTTCTCCTATGTTATTTTAATCAGTTAAATAACATATCTGGAGAATTTTAGAATAATGCTGTGTTAAAATACTTCAGCTGTAATGGAAAAGCACTCATACACAAGAGTTCTACATAATACAGGCAATAAATCTGGAGGTTGCAGTGACATATGTCATAGCAAAAAAACAGTATTCCACATTTAACTCTTCAGCCATTTATTTCACAGGTTGGAGATGCTATTTGCTGTGAGCTTTTCTCAATCTGAAGAATGAGTTAATTGTGGCTGAAATAGCCTTGGTTATTGACTGAGGCTTCAAATGACTTAAATACCAACAAAAAGTATAAATCTGATGAAAGAAATGATATATGCTGGAATTTTGATTTCCTTCACCACCAGTTGCATGCCATGTACTGCTAGTAATGAGGCAGACTGCCAGGAACTAAAGCATCATTCCCAAGTAATGAACCATTAGCTAGTACAGCACCTTCAAAACAGCCTTAATAACCCTTGGCTAATTTGAAGAATATGAAGTTGGGCTATTTCACATGTAAGAAGGTAAATGATCTGGAATTTAAAATAGCACAGAGTCTGAATTTCTATTGAATGAATGAACATAGTCATCTGGAGATACAAAAGCAATGCAGCTAATATTCTTACGGAAATAGCATCCAGGACTGCAACACAAACACAGTCATTCCTCCAGCCATACAATGGAACCTGAGTGGTGTTAATATAATTAACTATCTGAACTAGTGTTCTCAAAATGTATGACCTTTACAAAGACTCAGTACTACTTTTTCTTCTCCCTGACCCATATCTGTCTCTTGTGCTTTGATGCAATTTCTCAAGAAGCAATAAGATGTATAGGTTTTGTACACATTAAGTCAGATTCTTTTAGATCAGCACAAAGGGGTCATAAATGTGCCCTAAATGGGCATCTGAGTATTCCCCCAACACAGAGCAAACCCCGATTGTTCTAGTACTGGTTGTTTGTGATATTCCACTCACTCCTAATCCCCCGTGGCATGATGGAAGGCCAAGCTGAGGAGTGTGGGCACAGAATTCCCGGGCCAATGCAATGAATCCTTAGGGACTGCTCTGAATTCTGGTAGGGGCTAAATCAACTCCCATATGCGCCAAAGAACTGGAGGAATGCAAAGATGATAAATATATTTGTGCCATCTCATTCCCCCACCTTATTCTCAGCAGCTGTGATAGAACTGGTCAGTGCAGTTGAAGATCTGGGCTGTGATGTGGACAGCTGTGTGGTTTTATGCTGATTTCCCTGCATCTACATCATACCTTTCTTTTAAGCAGGAAAGCTAAATAATATTTTAAACAGGAAAAATGAATCAAGAATGATGTAAGATGTTGAAAGTTTGAAGATGCAAGTGCCCCATTGCCAAGGCATGTGCATGGACAATTAGCACCCTTCTTCTCTACCTCCCCCCAGATTAGGGATTCCATTATTAAATAAAGAAAATATTGAGTTTGGAACTGAAGTTCTTTTAACTCACTGTATTAAAAAAATGTGGACTAGTTATGGTACAAAATTACTGATTACCTCATTAATCTCCCCCCCGCCCATCAAAACACAAGAAACAAGAATTAATTACCAATCTGTGAAAATTCTGAACAATGATCTTCACCCTTGCTTTCTTGAAATGAAGCTTTATGCAACATCTGTAAGCCAGTTTCATCTGTATACATGGAAGAGCATGCACCAGTTGAGCTGTGATTGTCCCTGTGTCGGTAATCCCATGTTTTAAGATGATGTAGTAGAGCACTGATACCACACTCACTTATAGTAGGGGTTGCCAGTACCACCACAAGCACTTTTATTAATTTCATCACCTTAGAAAACAACTAACAACTTGTCTGAACAGAGAAATTTCTGATCACCTACTTCAGTGATCTTTCTGTAAGGTGATAACTGGCTTACAACAGATGAAACTGAGCAGTCAGTCTATCATGGTTGAAATTGGAACAATACACCTGGAGCTCATCTTGAAACTGCATCTCTGTTAAGTTTGGAATTGAGTGTTTCAGGATGTTGAATAATTTTGTAGCCTTTTTTCTAATCATGACTGAACAAAGTGAACATAGTACGTTTACTTCAAAATAACTTATTTTATAATGGTCAACATTCAATCTGAGTAGCTGGGTTCACTGGTCTCTATTTGCATTTTCTTTGGCACTTTTTTCTTCCTTGGAAGCTCAGGCATTCTTATTTCCAGATTTTAACTTTTCTGGTGGGTTTGTTCCCAGAATAAGTTGTAGCTTTCATCTAATATGATGGACTGAAGTGAATAAAGTGTCGTTTTCATAAGAGATTGGCCATCTGTTGCTGAAATAGCCAACACTTACAGAGTTTTGGAGAAATTGTTCACGTAGTTCAATACTCAAGAGAAAGTTAAACTTCTCCATTTGAGCTTCAATGACGTACATTTAAACTTTCATTTCAGGATCTTTCACTGCATCCTTTGCAGCCTGCCAAGTAGCACACAGAAATTTAAGCCAATACTTCTTCATTGAGAGACAATTTTGTTGGACATATGACATGGATGCCTGGTGATGTACTTAATACTTCGTATTTTATGTCCTGAAACATAGCATCTTATTTGGGTGTAGTTTTTAATTCATTTTCTGATTTTGTAAACAGTATCTTTTAGTATAGTATAGCACCCAGGCAAATTCCAAGCATGCCCACATCATAGCATATACTTTGCTCATGGTTCCCTCATTTCAGTCTGATTCTAAAACCTGATACTTGGCACTATCACAGTATTGTCTGAAACACTTGTTAATCCTTAGATTTAGACACATTTATATATCTTTACTTGCTGAGATGACTACCTCCACCAACATGCAGATGACATTGTACAGCCCAATGAACTCTTTGTGGACATTTGAGTCATCATCCACATATCACAGGTATAAAACTGCTTGCAATTTGCTGGAGAAATCTGTTGTTTCATCTACCATAATTGTATACCACTTTCCCACAAATTTTCGCAGAAATATCTCTCATAATTTTAAGACCCATGATTTCCATTATTTGAATAACTGGACTTGTGAATTTGTGTTTACTCTTTTTCAGCCACTTTCAAATATCAGGATCTGCAAACAAAAGTAGTTGAATAATGTTGCAGCCAATCTCTCCACTTAAAACATATCTAAGATTCAGCCCTAGAGGAGTGTCAGCTGGCTAGACTCATTCCAGGTCTCCCTAGAGAGGGGATCACAAGTCCTCATGTACAGAGAAAAGGGATCAATAGCCTTTAGGAGAGAAGGATGGAAACAGCCAGTCTTGCTGCAGAAAGAGTGGAAGAAGCACAGATGGGTTAGCCTTACTCAAGCCCATAGAATTCCTCATTACAAGGCCCTGCTTGCTGAGCTTTTTGCCAGCCAGAGTTTGCCACAGGAGAGACCTTCAACCTCGTCTTGACTACAAAGGGCCAGCTGATTCCTTGGGATGGGGAAAAAAAGGGACATTTCAAACAGCCAATACCATTAGAGGGCTTTAGCCCTCCCGGCTGAAGAGAAAACACTATATCAAAAGGGCTGTCTCTGCTACAATAATTAGAGTAAAATGATATTCAACCTACCGTTTATTTTTTAATGTAGCCCTCCAAATTAAAAAAAAAAAAGTTGTCTATGTCCTTGCAAAGTCTTGGGTAGTCTTTCAATCACTTCAAGTGGAAAAGCTGGCTGGAATTAAATCACAAGTCAACAACAAAGAAATGACAAAATATTTCCAGAAACTCACCTATTAATGTCAAGCCATACTTGTCTTTCTTGCATCCATGACTGTCTCCCTTTTCTCCTTTGCTGCTACATACAATGATAGCGTCATTCAAAATATAGCTTTAGGAATATTCTACTCCATGACAGCAGGCATGTTAAAACTCATTTTAAGAACAACCAATTTTGAATGATGTTTCTGCTTCAGAATTTAACATAGGCAATTTATTATGACAAATGTGGGCCCTACAATTGGACTGATTTAAAAATTGTCAATATATAATAACAGCAAGGTCCGGTACAATGGAGATGACACACAAATCATTGAACTGCTACCTGATGAAACCCTAGAATATTAACATGAAATCACACAATTGTATACTACTCCCCCCCACCATTCATGAATAAAGCAGTTGAGATATTGAGGTATAGCTCCTAATTCTCAGGGTCAGCATGCATCACTTTGTGCCACGACTGTATACGACCTCCATAAAAACTGTTAGTGAAGAAAATTCATTCAGAAACTCAGAAAATATAAACACACCAGGGGCAAGATTGTGCCTTCTGATGTGAAGGCTTTGCTGAGATGTCATGGCAAATATTCTCCTTTCAATGGGAGATGCAATTCAGCTTTATGAGCCATTCAGTGCATTAACATAATTGTTTATTGTCCCTTCACACATTGTATATTTGGTCCAACAAGCTTACAAAGGTCAGAGAGGACAATATGAAAATAGAGAAGTGAGTCTCAAAATACAAACTGGCCCTTACATTATCTTCAGAGTGAAAGTGATTAGAGGAGTCATAGATTCTAGGTCCAGAAGGCCTGTGATCATCTATTCTAGTTTGACCTGTATAACACAGATCCTAGGACTTCCCCAACAAAAAAATCCTGCTACATCTAGAGTACATTTTTTTAGAAAAACATGCCATCTTGATTTAAATATGTTCAGTCCCATCTCTCCATCATATCCCTTCAAGTTGAGCCAATGGTTAATTACCGTCACTGTTAAAAAAACCCTGCACTTTATTTCTCGTCTGATTTTGTCTAGCTTTCAACTTGCAGGCATTTGATATTTGTCTGCTAGATTGTCTGCTAGAGCCCTCTCATCAGATTTCAGTTCCCCATGTAGATACTTACAGACCATGATCAAGTAAGCCCTTACCCTTCTCTTTATTAAGATAAACAGATTCATTTCCTTGACTCAACCACAATAAGGCATGTTAGTCAAGCCTTTAGAGAGCTAAAGAACTATATGTGAAGCATACAAAACAAAACAAAAATGAAGCCTTTATATGATGTGATGCAGAAAGTGGGTGGGTGAGATTCTGTGGCCTGCGTTGTGCAGGAGGTCGGACTAGATGATCATAATGGTCCCTTCTGACCTTAGTATCTATGAATCTATAAAACTGTATCATAGTTCCAGAGTTTAATGAAACTTGTTCTTACAGTATTTATTTTATGATTATCTAAGATGTAGAATTAAGCTTTTTTGGCTTTGTGGAAAAAACAGTATGAACTCTGAGAAAAGACATAAGAAGTAGGAGATTAAATAAAGGTAATGGTCAAAAGATGAATTTGCTACTTAAGTGAAAAGTTAGAAAATTCACACCAAAGAAATTAGATATCACTCTACCCACACACTATATACACAAAACATAATCTACAAAAAATAGTTGGGTGCAGTCAGCACTTTACAAAGATTGCCTGGTGCCTTACAGGAATGGGAAGAAAAAAGTGGAGGAAATTGGAGAGAAGAGTGAGATTTGTTTTAAAACAATCTCTGTGTGTTCTAATGCCCAAGGCACAAGACTGAAAGTCAGGGGATTTCTGTTTCATTTCTGGTTTGGCTCCCCACTTGCTGCATGATATTGGCCCAGTAAGAACCTCTCTTGACCTCAGTGCCCCACCCCCATTTCTAAAACAGAGGCAAGGATACTTATTGTTGCATACGTTGTGTTTAACGTGGCATTGCTGGGCATGAAAGTCTGGATGGGCAAATGCATTTTGGCTATTTGAAAATTTACCTCCCTGTCTGTATTCATCAACACTAATGGTCTTTGTCATTCCAGGGCAACTTCAGTTAATCTGATCCACTTTGCATGGTAACCTCCTCCTGCCCCCATGACATCCACATTTCCTCCCCCCAGGCCATAAAAAAGTCTGCCAAGGTTATGATTTCTGACCATCACCCTGACCATGGTGCAAACCTCTCTTGGTCCTAAGTTGTAGGCCTATGCCTACCTAGCTTTTTGCAAGGGTGAGTTCTGCAATGCCACTATTTTGAGCCTTGTCCCTCAAGCTTCAGCACCTCTGTTTCTCAATGTGGCTCTCAGGCAAGTCCAGACTAGTTCAGACCCTTGTTGGAGACTTTATCCCTCAACTTTAAAGAGACTTCTCTTTAGGGAGTCATGCAACCAACAGGTATTTGCAGCGACACAAGACAGCTTTTTCAAGAGAAGCTAGCATTATTGGTCAGCTGCAATACAAAAGTTAAAGGTCCTTCGGGTAGTATGGAAAAACAAAACTTAAATGAGAACCTCTGGTTGCAGAATCACCTGCCTTGCTTTTCCAAAGCCTCCTGCATTCCATCTGGCTATGTCACACCTCTGCCCTGGGCAGCCAGTTCATATCACAGTGACCTGACATCTCCGCTCCTTTGTTTCCAGATGCTATAAGATGATGCCAACTGTGCTGCTTGCCTTGGCTACCAGTTGTTCATGTCCAGTTGCTTGGGTCTTCCTTCATCTCTCCAGAGCACTCCACTCACATGTGGGCACACCCCCAGACAAGCTTATGAGACAACAGACATCCTTTATTTCCCCTGTCCCAGAGGAGAAATTAACAACTTCACACACAGTGGGTAGCAATAGAAAGCAAGTGTGAAAGCTGAGTCATGCATTCCCCCCCCCCCCACATAGATGAATGAAAGTACCTCACAATGTGGGCGCCAACTGTGAAATCTGCATCAACGTCCTCAAGAAAGACTGGAAGGCAGAGCTGGGCATTAAGCACGTGCTTCTGACCATCAAGTGCTTGCTGATCCACCCCAAGTTGGCCCCAAATGAGGAAGCAGGGCAGTTATCCTATTCCTGGATAACTACGAGGAGTATGCCGCCCGGGCCTACCTGCTGACAGAGATCCACGCCCAGCCCTCCAGCCTGCCGGGGGCCAACAAGGACCCCACTGACCCCTGCTCCTCCTCTGCTGCTGCCCTGGCCGCCGGGGGCGAGGGCCCCATGGCCAAGAAACATGCCAGCAACAGGGACAAGAAACAGCTGGCGAAGAAGAAGATGAACAAAAAGCAGGCACTGCGACGGCTCTAGGGGTGCATGGGGCCTAGCTCGAACCATGGACTAGTTGGTGTTGGGGGTCAGGATCCAGGCAGGGTATTTTGGTATTTTGCCCTTTTTTCAATCTTAAGTTATTTAAGTTATAAAAAAAGTCTATTAAAGGACTTTTTTTTTCTAAAAAAAAAACCCTCAGAGCTAGTAAATGACTCGCTGTCTTCAGCTTCAACAGGGCTGCACTGCACCAATTCACATTTAGAAGGTTCCCTTTATAAACTCTCACTTATAACTTAAGCTTCAAGAAAATATTGTTTTAAATTGTAAATTCTGTAGAAAAAACTCATTGCCACTTCCCTGATGGCTCTATATAGAGGGATGTGCAGTGCTAATACAGCCTGACCTCTCCTTGATATCACGGTATGCTACGGGCATGCCTTTATACATAGTGCTTGCACTTTTCTGTTACATCCTTTTTGATAATCTAAGTTGTCATCAAGGGTGTCAGTGTCCCCTGCTGTAATGCAACCTGTTTTTTTTTTTTTTTTTTGGCAGCTGATTTATGGCCTCTATCTTCTCCCCTTCATGTTGATTTTTTTTTTTTGGGGGGGGGGGGAAGTACAACTAAGGTATGAAGCATGAACATACTTAAGGAGGTGTGTAATACTGGCACTTCCATGCTTGTACAGGGGAGAATTTCTGCAAAAAAATGGTGGTTCTTACACTCAGATAATGCAGGCCCTTTTTTTCTTGGCACCTACTCTTGTGACAAAAAAAGAGCATGCTTCCTTAGAAGTGTTATTGTAACAAATGGGAATGAGGCAGGCAGCCAAGAAGACCATGTACGTTCAATCAACATGCTGACTTTTAGCTGAGAGGTTTGAAATGGTTCTAAATTTATAAAACTTATCCTTAACTTCAGCTGAACTCACTCTTTTGGTTTGAACCCTCTCTCCCCCCCCTCTCCCCCCCCCCAAAAAAAACAACAAAAAACACTAGCCTTCCTCCTCTGATCTGAAAAAGACTTCATGGCTTTGCTGAAATCCAGCTGGGGATCTCAGCAGATCTGATAATCTTCACAGGCTCAGGTACTCTCAGCAATCCTTGGAAATTCAAGGATTTCTGTGTGGTCCTTGTGTACATATGCACATACACACACACCCACAAAGGTTAACACTTTCTGAGGACCACAGAATCCCCTCAATGCACAAAACCTGAACAAGTGTGAACAAAGGCCCTGAAGAGGGCAGGGCTAGATTTCCAATTAGGAAATTAAAAGTGGGTAAAAGTAATTTTTTACAGAAAACATGAAGGTAAGCTGTAGGCGGGTAGGGGGTAGGGTAGCCTGAAGCTGTTGCACCAAGGAGCACATAAGGTGTAAATCCGGTCCTGGCAGAGAGTGAGCATACCAAATCTAATTTGCCCATAGTTCCATTCTAAATGTTGAAGAGCAAAAAAATAAGCTAACCTGTAGCAGCTAATTTTAGGCTCCTTCTCTGACAATGTTAACTTTGAAATACCTAGCAGATAAAATTATTTTGGAAGAGACTCAAGTCTGCTATGGGGTTCTCCCAGTAGGACTAAAGAAAAACAAGTGTGACCACGTAAGGGTTCCATTATTCAAGCTTTGGCAAGGCATGCAGAGAACTGTGTTGTATTGGAAAGTGGAGGTGTATGCTAATACTCAAGTTTTAGCTGCATGTTACCAGAAGATATTTTTAATTGCACTGTGCCCCAGGCACAGTATATATGAAAGTCATCTGAGGTACAATTAGTTGTAAAATTCAAAACAAGTGTAATATTTTCATTGCCATTGTTTCTATCATTTCTTTAGGGCAATTAAAGCTAATTAAAAATACAGAGAGTCAGGAAGTTCACATCTCGTTTGACAGCTGTCACAGCAAGTGCCATGGGATGTTTTCATGTTCCTACAATACTGACTATAGAGTTCAAAGCAGATGAGAGACAGTCTATCACAAAACATGGAAACATTAGAAGAATACATAAGGACTCTATTTTGCCATTTAAGTATACAGTGGAGGAGATGAAGGGAGGGAGAGAGAAACTGAACTGCTGGCAGCTCCAAAAGGTATCATGCCTGAGATGTGCACAATACCTATGGGAGTGCTAGAGGAACACAAACTATAGCTGCCAGCACCTAACTCTTTCAGAGAATTTCATTTCAAGAGCTCAGCTCTACTGTTGGACAATGTGCAACAGGGGTAGGCTATAAGACTGCACTAACATTAGCACTAGATTCCCCCAGTTTTTGTGTTCAGGGAGCACAGGACCGGGATTCTGGTTACCCCAGCACCAAAAGGCATAAGATAGGAAGGCTCTAGGCGTCTGTTACAAGCTAGGTCTGGCACCGAATAATCCATTATTCATATATTCATAGTAAATTAATATTCTTCTAAGATTAAGATTAAGGTATGCACTACTCACAAAATGAGAAATGAGAAATACCCTATTATACGGGGGGAGGGGAAGGATAGTACAAAGAATTAGATAAGTATCTCAGAAGCAAATACTTATGGTAAAAGTATTATTGAAAGAATGAGATTATTTTTCTAAAAAGAAGAGAAGACATCAAAGAGACCGGTTGATATAGTCTTTGCATGCCTTTGACTTTTTTAGTTTCTACCAAAATACCACAAGAAAAGATCTTTTCACGTTGTGTTTTGTTTTTTAAATAGATTGACCATAAGCATAAAATGCTTTGTGAGAAAGTGTTCTTGAGATATTTCCAATCCATTGTTACAGATCTAGAGATTCAGTAAAAAACATCCAAAACAGCTTATTGAAGCCAGACATATAGAAGTTCACTTATCACTGACAGAAGTTCTTGGAGATTCTCAAAGACAGAGCTAAAGGCTTTTACTCCAACATCTGCTTTGTAAGTTGCCTGTATCTCACTAAGAAAGCAGCAGGCCTGACTTGTTTTCATGTCTTTCCAGGGCAATCATATGTTTCTCCACTGTTGTGCACATAATATGGCCATGTCTGTGCACCTGTGAGGTCTTCATAGTGCATAGCTTCTCCGGGAATGGCAGATCAACATCTTCTGTGTCTGTGTTTCACCACAGTTATATGTGCCTGGGTAGCTGGAGTAGCACAACTTCCATACAAGAGATGGCATGTTAAAAGTCAATATGCGGAAGAGATTTAAATATCACCACATCAACTGAACCATCTCTGCAGCTTCGGGAAGGTGTTCAGCAATGTCGATGTGCATTTTGACATCCTTGTCAAGTATTTCTAGCTGTGTGCACTGCATTCCAGTCATGTGGCTGTCAGTGATATTTTTTAAGCAGTTCCTTTGCAGCTAGAAAGCTTTTCTGTGATATCAGGCAATTCACTGCTATGGCATGGCCATGTAATGGATGTCTGGTATCTTTGAGTTCTTTTAACCATTGCATTTTGCTTGTGTCCAATCTCCTGATATCCGGTGGAGCGATTCTTGCAAGCACATAATAGATGTTCACATCTGTCGGTGATGTAGCAGCATGTGTCGTTCAAAACAGAAAGAAAAGGAGTACTTGTGGCACCTTAGAGACTAACCAGTTTATTTGAGCATAAGCTTTCGTGAGCTACAGCTCACTTCATCGGATGCATAAAGTGGAAAGTACAGTGAGGAGATTTTATATACACACAGACCATGAAAAATATACATTGTAAGGAGAGTGATCACTTAAGATGAGCTATTACTAGCAGGAGAGTGGGGTGGGGGAAGAGAAAACCTTTTGAAGTGATAATCAAGGTGGGCCATTTCCAGCACATTTCCAGGAGTTAACAAGAACGTCTGAGGAACAGTGGGGGGTGGGAGGGAGGAATAAACAAGGGGAAACAGTTTCACTTAGTATAATGACTCAACCACTCCCAGTCTCTATTCAAGCCTAAGTTAATTGTATCCAATTTGCAAATTAATTCCAATTCAGCAGTCTCTCATTGGAGTCTGTTTTCGAAGTTTTTTTGTTGAAGGGTATAAATATATGATTTTATATGAATATAAAATCTTCTCACTGTACTTTCCACTTTATGCATCCAATGAAGTGAGCTATAGCTCACAAAAGCTTATGCTCAAATAAATTGGTTAGTCTCTAAGTTGCCACGAGTACTCCTTTTCTTTTTGCGAATACAGAGTAACACGGCTGCTACTCTGAAACCATTCAAAACAGAGTTCAGCATCTTTGTATGAGCTGGTCTTTCCCAGTCTGGATATGCATATTTGGCCATTGAATAGCTCAGTACAATTGCAGTGGCTCTTAGTGTTGCTGGGTTCAGTCCCTATTTGGAATCTGCAAGCATCCTGAGTATGTTATTCCAGGCTCTAACTTTGCCTTTCATCTTATCCATGTGTGCCTTGAAGGAGAAAGTATGGTCTAGCATCACTTTAAGGTAGGCAGGATTCCAGCAGTGGGCAAGTGATACCCAATTCCAGATGATGGTAAGTTGTCTATTGGCCTTATGATTCCAAAGTAAAGAAGAGACTCACTCGTGTTTGGGCTGGATTGGTGTGGAATTGGTTCTTGATGTAATAAACTGAAAGGCCAGACAGCACTGATGTTAGCATAACTTCAGTCTGGGTGAAATCCTAGTTTTGGGTAGGGACACACAGGTCATCAGTGTAGATAAAACTTCTGGTGCAGAGAAGGATCAGTGGGTCATTTGTGTAGGTGTTGAAAAATATTGGCAAGCTGCCACAGGCTCCATTTCCTGTTCAGTTCAATGTAAAAGAATCAGTTCTCTAAAACATATCATACCAGTAGTACAAAGTGGTGATCTTTCTTCATGTCATAGACTATTACAGATAAGCCTTTGGTGATTCACTGTGTTGTATGCTGCTGAAAAGTTGACAAACACAGTGCCAGTTACCATACTCTTTTCAAAGCTATTTTTGATGTATGGATGTTTTGAATGATGTCACTGACTGATGTTCAGCTCTTGACCAGTGCATGACTTGCCCAGCTAGAATCCAGCTTGCTGTGGGATAAGGTGCTTTTCAATGAACAGTGATAAGTTGTTTAAGATGAGATGCTTGTACAGTTTGTAGAGGTGGGAAAGTAATGAAAAATACCTGATGTTCTTCAGCTATGGTGAGTCCTTCCTTGGTTTCAGGAGTATCGTGACATCTGCTTGCCACCAGATCTTGGATAGTTTATGTGTGGCTGAGCATGTATTAAAGAACTTGGAAACCAGTTCTTGTTGCTGGTCTGAAGTACTTTGTTCAGTAGGAATGTCATCTAGACCAGTGCGTTTGCCATTCTGGAGGGTGTTAATTCTGGAGGTTAATTAGGTCATTGTGTATTATACCTGAAAATTATAAGTCATCTGGTCTTCTTGCTGATTAAGCTGTGTCTTGGGTTAGATTGTCTCAACTGTAAATCTTAATTGATTGCATCTGACCCCGCCCCCAAATAAATCTGATATTTATAATATGGCATAATGGGCTAGCTTAAATTTACAAAGTCTCCCCTACTGCATAACTCAAAAGCAACAGTCCATTTAGTTATTAAAAAATTAAACAATCCTTCTGTCTACTTTACCCTGACCAATTGCAAATTAAAATAATAGTTTAATTAATTCTCACCAATCCCTTTTCAAAGTTCATGTACTTCCTGTATACCACCAAAACATTCAGAAATATTATACTGGATTAAGGCTGACCTAAAGATTTTACATCACACAACCTTGTCAGTACCCCTGTCATAAATATAAAGGGAAGGGTAAACACCTTTAAAATCCTTCCTGGCCAGAGGAAAAATCATTTCACCTGTAAAGGGTTAAGAAGCTAGGATAACCTCGCTGGCACCTGACCAAAATGACCAATGAGGAGACAAGATACTTTCAAAAGCTGGGAGGAGGGAGAAAAACAAAGGGTCTGTGTCTGTCTGTGTGATGCTTTTGCCGGGGACAGAACAGGCATGGAGTCTTAGAATTTAATAAGTAATCTAGCTAGATATGTGTTAGATTATGATTTCTTTAAATGGCTGAGAAATTAAGCTGTGCTGAATAGAATGGATATTCCTGTCTGTGTGTCTTTTTGTAACTTAAGGTTTTGCCTAGAAGGATTCTCTATGTTTTGAATCTAATTACCCTGTAAGGTATTTACCATCCTGATTTTACAGAGGTGATTCTTTTTTTACTTTTTACTTCTATTAAAATCCTTCCTTTCAGAAACTGAATGCTTTTTCATTGTTCTTAAGATCCAAGTGTTTGGGTCTGTGGTCACCTATGCAAATTGGTGAGGATTTTTACCAAGCCTTCCCCAGGAAGTGGGGTGCAAGGGTTGGGAGGATTTTGGGGGGAAAGACGTTTCCAAACAATGCTTTCCTAATAAATAAACTCAGATAAACATTTGGTGGTGGCAGTGGAAGTCCAAGGGCAAAGGGTAAAATAGTTTGTACCTTGGGGAAGTTTCAACCTAAGCTGGTAAAAGTAAGCTTAGGAGGTTTTCATGCAGGTCCCCACATCTGTACCCTAGAGTTCAGAGTGGGGAAGGAACCTTGACAACCCCTTTGAAAGCTTGGGGGTATGGTTGCGACTCATGTTAAATACTAAACCCTGTTAGTATTATAGGCAATTTTTTTCTGGCTATGTTACTACAAGACACTTTTTGCCATTTAAAACTCCACATTAGGAGGTAATCCCTAGATAAACATTCATATTAACATGTCACCTCTGTGTATTCTCCCATAACATTCCATGGTTAGAAGCTGGGCTTTACATTTTTACTCATTTTCTGCTGGGGTTTGACTTTTATTTTTTATTTGTATTATCTCAGATAGGATTCCAGTTCTCTGAGCATGTTTTCTTATAAATGAACAGACTTTGCCGTCATTTGCACATCAAGGATTTTTGAATTCCTAACCTAATTGATTCTCTGAGTTTTGATTGGCAAGGCTGGAAACAGATCTTTACAATGTTCTTTATGTCAGGATTTTCTTCTGCTTCAAAGCTGTGTATTTAAGCCTAAGAAAAGTAATCACTAGGATACTTAAGATTTTTATCTCATCCATAAGCAGCTCAAAGACCTTCAACACTAGCATGATACAGGCCACATTTCTTCCTCTGAGCAATACAAACAGCACAAAGCCTTTCTATGGACTTTGGGAATATGTTATCAAACATATGCCTACAAGTCAGAATGTAAACAGCATCACTCAGTTTCTACTTTTGTTGATTCTGAGCTTCTTGTAAGACTCCCAGTTGCTCTCATAAAAAGATATCTTCCTCAATAAGGCCCTGAGTCAGCTAAGCACTTAAAGCTTAAGGCACTGGGACTTTAAGCACATGCTTTAAAAGATTGGAAGGTGCTTAAGTACCTTGCTGGATCAGGAACTAAGACAATTACATTCTTAACAAGGAAAACTAGTTACAATGGAGCTTTTTTTTAAAAAAAATATAAACTTTTAAAAATAGTTTTATGTGAACAACAGTCCCTTTGATTTACTGTTTCTCTCTTTTCAAGATATTGGAAAATTGTTGCTACCTATATTACTGACAAAACACATGAATTAAGGAACATCTTTTTTTCCGCATCTTCTGTTCACAAGAATACTCAGCTAGGAGTAGATCTCAAGTAAAATAAAATGCCATTCACTTGTTTTGACAGAAGAAAAATATCAAGGAGACATTGAAGAAATGTCATTAATCCTTTTGGGATAGGGAATCCCTTTGGTCATCAAAATCAAGATGGGCTGGAGAAAAAGTTTGTTTCTTACTTTGCTGTCCTTTAAGGGCATTGGTTGTGAAAAAGAATGACTGTATCACAGGCTTTCAATTTTCTTATTTTTGAGTTGTGATATTACCAAAAGCTCTCATCACTTTTCACAGTTTTCTCTTTTTAATTATGTCTCTTGATTTATTCACTATATTTCTTTTTCCTCCTACTTTAAGCAAAAAGCTCTTTTAGAGTGGAGAGTTTGACATCTATTGTCAATTTCCCCCTCCAAATGCTACCATTTATTGTAACTGTCTTTTTTTTTTAATTAAAAGCCAGCTCCCTCCTTATTCTTTCAAGTAGTTATTGCCCTCCTTTTAGAGAAGCTCTTTTGTGTGAGTCAATCCTTTTTCTAAAATCTCTTTTTTTAATTAACATTTTAAAACATCTAATATAGATAGAAACAGGACAAAAGTCAAGAAATATCTTCTCAGTCATTTGTTCTCTGAGGAGGAAAGCAGAGAGAAGGAAAATCTTCCTAATAGTTACAGAAAGAAATATCCATATGCAGCTGTCAAGGTTCCGTCCCCACTCTGAACTCTAGGGTACAGATGTGGGGACCTGCATGAAAGACCCCCCTAAGCTTATTCTTACCAGCTTAGGTTAAAAACTCCCTCAAGGTACAAACTTTGCCTTGTCCTTGAACCCTATGCTGCCACCACCAAGCATGTTAAACAAAGAACAGGGAAAGAGCCCACTTGGAGAAGTCTTCCCCCCCAAATATCCCCCCAAGCCCTACACCACCTTTCCTGGGGAAGGCTTGATAAAAATCCTCACCAATTTGTACAGGTGAACACAGACCCAAACCCTTGGATCTTAAGAACAATGAAAAACAATCAGGTCCTTAAAAGAAGAATTTTAATGAAAGAAAAAGTAAAATAGTCACCTCTGTAAAATCAGGATGGTAAATACCTTACAGGGTAATCAGATTCAAAACATAGAGAATTCCTCTAGGCAAAACCTGAAATTACAAAAAAGACACAAAAACAAGACTATACATTCCATTCAGCACAGGTATTTTACCAGCCATTAAACAAAAGGAAATCTAACCCATTTCTAGCTAGATTACTTACTAACTGTTTACAGGAGTTCTGAGCTGCATTCCTGATCTGTTCCCAGCAAAAGCATCACACAGACAGACAGACCATTTGTTCCCCCCACCCCTCCAGCTTTGAAAGTATCTTGTCTCCTCATTGGTCATTTTGGTCAGGTGCCAGCGAGATTATTTTAGCTTCTTAACCCTTTACAGATGAAAGGGTTTTACCTCTGGCCAGGAGGGATTTTATAATTCTGTATACAGAAAGGTGGTTTCCCTTCCCTTTATATTTATGACAGCAGCAGTAAACGTTTTTGTTTGTTTGTTTTAAAATTAGTAGATAAGATCTTACCTGTTTGAGCAGGTCTTTCCTATACTTAATGGAAATGCCACTATGACCGTTAATATCTAACCTAATAGTGAAAAAGAAAAAAAAAATCCACACATTTCAACTGTGCCCACTGTAACAAGTTAACCCACTTTCGTTATTATCATTAAAAATGCCAGTAGTACCCATTTTACCATCCCATATCATATAGATCAACTTTCTCTTTCTGACAGTTCATGTTCTTAGAGAATGGAAACCAAACCAATCTTTAAAGAGACATAAAACCAAGGCTTTGATTATTTATTAAAAATCTCATGGGAACTTTTTGAAAAATTAGGTGTCATTTCCCTCCCTGTGCTAAATGGCACACGTACATAATATATATACGCAGTATATAATTGAAATTGATATCCTTCATGTAGTTTTCCTTTATTGGCAACTCAAACATCACCAGCACCACATAAACCTATAGTGCATTTCCATTGTGGGCTGTTTCTGGAGCTTTCCACAGGACTGACACTGCCCCAGCCCCTGCTCCTCCTTGCCTCACAGACCCTCCAACCCCTCTTGTACCATGGTTGGAACTAATAAGATCCACCTATCTGCACAAGTTAGAAATAATTATTCTGCTTCTTTATGTAGTTTTCTACCATTTGAATTTAGGGTGGCTCAGTAGGGTTCTATTCCTACTCTGGGGCCTAGATATTGCTGCCCTTCTACAATAGAACATTAGCATGGGTGTTTGTGTAAATTCCAATCTAGATGAATACAATACAACTACCTAAAGTTTTCTCTGCAATTTCAACTGGATACAATTTTATTTTTCATATTAAGAAAAGGAGTACTTGTGGCACCTTAGAGAATAACCAATTTATTTGAGCATAAGCTTTCGTTAGCTACAGCTCACTTCATCGGATGCATCTGATGAAGTGAGCTGTAGCTCACAAAAGCTTATGCTCAGATAAATTGGTTAGTCTCTAAGGTGCCACAAGTACTCCTTTTCTTTTTGCGAATACAGACTAACACGGCTGCTACTCTGAAACCATTTTTCATATTCTTTCCTAAAACATTATATAGTATTGGTATGTACCGTTAGACAGCTGCCATTTATTCATTTAAGTTTGTAATGTGCTTTAGGATTTTTGGGATGAAAGGTATTACAATAATTCAAGTTATAAAATTCCATGTATTTTTCTACCTATCTGTTGAAGCAGCAGCCATTTTGTGTGGTAAAAGACAAAGTTACTGCAACATTTTAGAGGAGACACACTGTGCTCTCACATGGAGATTTTTATTCTTTCTTCTCTGGTTTGCTTTCATTTTAAATAAAAGGGATGCAGACAGAAGAAATAGTACAAAAGAGTACAAGTTTAGAATTGGCCAACTCCTGCTCAGGCAAAACCTTCTTTGAAGTCTGCATTGGGCTTTGGACCAGGCTTTTGAACTATTAATATTCCACTTTCCTAGAAGAGTGAATATTGGCTCAAACCAAAAACCCAGATCTAAATCCTTGCTCCTCTCTTACCCAAAGTTTTAATCCTTATCAAAATGTTGTGTCTCAGGATTATAAATTATTTGTATTTTAGTGGTGCCTAGAAGGCTCAGTCATGATTGGGTCCCATTGTGCTAGGTGTTATGCAAATAGAGAATAAAAGACAGTTACTGCATACCCTATCCATACTGAAGGTATCACTTCTTTCAACATGTGTGAAAATAGAGAGACTTTATGGCAAAATGCATTTGAATTTGTTCTAGGCACAGGGTACACAGTGACACCATTTTAAATAACTTCTATTAACTACAAAACTCCATCTTAAATTAAAGGCAAGGAGCTTAAGTAAACTGCACTCTGTTTTCTTGGAGTCAAGTGAACCACTGCTCTATAGGTGATAGCTCAACATATAATGACCTTGACTGAGAGGGGAAATGAATGCATACTGGTAGCCTCGCTTCAAAAGTATTTCATATAAAATATCTATAGTGTTTTCTCCTATTCAATAAAAAGTCATGGTACAAGGCACAAAAGCATACAACATCCTCCGCCATTATATGGTGAATTTAGGAATGCTCGTGATGCAGTTCATATCAGAATAAACATTCACATCTTGTGAACTACAGCTGGTCAGCAAAATCTGTATTATACAATGTAAATATATCAACTGAATTCACTAAGTGCAAAAATGTAACTAATATAGGCCTGTAGTGTTTGAGGCATTCTGCTTTTATCTAGTATTTCTTTCTATGGTGTAATCTTGACTTAAGGGCTTGATACTGTTCTTAGTGGCAAAACTCCCACTGACTTCAATAGCGTAGGATCAGGCCTAAAGGGCCCAAGTCAGTAAAGCACAGGCTTAATTTGGTGGATGTTCTTAAGTCCCATTGACTTCAATGGCATTTGAGCATGTGCTTAAGTGCTGAGCTGAATTAAAGCTTAAATATGGACGTACCCTTGAGTAAATTACACCCTTTGTAAATTAAAAACTAGCTTACTGTGCGGTTGAAAGTTTTAGTTAATCACTAAATATTCAATCCTGAGGGGGGCTCAGTGACTTCAGATCAATGGGAGTTGAAGGCACTTGGTACTTGGCAGAATCTAAACTGAAGGGGAATTTTATTTTTTGTAATCAAACTTTGTGTTCTGTATTCTTTCATTTCCTCAGGTTAAAAATGGCATTCCCTCCACTGCAGCCCAACATTCCATGCATAAAGGCTTTTAACACTGCTCAGAGGAAAATAGATAAAAAGTTACTAATCAAAACAAAATATAAACCAGGTAAATAGTATGAAATAAATGCATCCACACAATTTGCTAGAATTAAGTGTAGATTAATATAGCACTTTGATGAAGAACAGATGGCTCATTAATTAGAAATACTTATCTGCCCACAATCACTAATAATGTCTACGAGATAATGACTGACATGACACACAATGCAATATATGATTACTTGTAGGAAATAGTCACCCAATAGGATTAATCATTCCACATTAATTCAAACATTCTTCATTTTATGCAGAAATTAAAAATGAAATATTATATTGACTGAGGGAGAAGCGCACCAAGAAAAGATGGACCTTAAAAAAAACCCTGCTCTACCTTGTCTCCGGTCATTAGAGCGTGTGAATAATTTTTAACTAGATTTATGTTAATTTCATATATTTCCATTTGTGAATTATCCATCAACAGATCATAATTTTCTCAAATCTATTCATTATTTGAAATAATTCCACAAGCACTTTCTGAAAATAGTTCCAGGTAATTATGTGAGCAGATCCTCATAGGTAATATTTAAAATGTGAGCTCCCTTAATTAAGTTATATGGTATGTTTCTGTAACTTAGCAAGATGAGTATAGCAGTAACAATGAGGTTTATGTTGGAAAATTATTTATACTCCTCTAGAACAATACAGATCAATTCTGCAAAGCATGTAAATGTGTGCTTAATTTAATGCATATGTTTAAATCTTATGGAAATCATTTGGACTACTCTGTTGCCTAAAGTTAAACATGTGCTTAAGTGCTTTACTGGACTGGGGTGAGTATGCTCAGCACCTTCCAGAATCAAGGCTTCAAATGAATCTCAAAAGGATGCAGACACAGCTGAAGCAAAACTTGTAGAAAAGTTTTAAAGAACATTAGTAAAAAAATTGTTGCATCATATGCCCAGCTACAAGAGAGATCATTCTCAGGTTTGCATTTTCTAGTATGTGTTATTTTACACTTATACTCTGTACTGGAGGTGAAGAGGTATCATAGCAAGTTGACATGACACCAGCAGTGGTTCTTTAGACCACTATTAAATACTATATGGATGACAAAAGGAGCAATTTATCCAGCTGCTGGAATAGAAGGGCTATTTGTACTTCTAATAACCACTGCTTGGGGAGTTAAAAGACGTTGGCTGGAATGAATATGGTTTCCCTACTCCTAAAAAAGTAAGTAGTATCACTAATTTTCATGGACATTGATGAGTTCATAGAGTGACAGGAGGTCTTCCTAGATAGGTATCTACATCAAAATACCTCAAACAATTTTGTAATACCCTTTGTGGAAATACATTTAGTTTCCATTTATCTCCTCAATCATAACGGCTGAAAGAAGAATAGCACCATTTTAATGAACACTGAGCCACTGACTGTATCATCTCCCACAGCGTCCATTTTACATACACCCTCTACCACAATACAGAATTAAAGTCAGCATTACAGCAGGTACATGCAAGTTTTCTGTAATGTCAGTATTATGTCATGAAGACTTTTGCTTTATATCAGAACTCCAACTATGAAGATAATGAAGATAATTTTTCTGATGTTAGCAAGGTTAAGCAGCATGTGACGTACTTTTTACCTACCTAAAAGCCTTCCATGGATGGAAAAATCAGAACATTTTAAGGCTGAAGTCACATCAAGGAATTTTTTTAAATGTACCTAGCAAATGCCAGCTTAAGTAAATCCATTATTGTCACCTTCATCCCTTAAACAATAAAGATAATAATGAATCTCTGTGCCATGAGCGATGGTATTATAATGAAACTTTGTTATCTTGGTGTATTTAAGAGTCTATCAACATCTTCATTATAAATCTAACAGTATGCTTTTTTATTATGAGAGTGCTAAATCAATCATAAAAATTCTTTATGAATTCAGATTAAGCATTTGAGTGTCATCCAGAACAAGACCATAAAAAAGTAAAGTTGTATTATATCAGTGGTGCCCAAACTTCTCCTGTCGCACCTCTCCTCATCAGCAATGGAATCTGTCTGTGCCCCGGACCCTCCAGAAAGCACAGTTGGCTCAGCAGAGGAGCTTGGGCTGAAAGTAGTGCTGGGGGAGAACTGGGGATGGGGGAGGAGCTGGAGCTAGAGGCAGATCTGGTCTGGAGGCAAAGAGAGAATGAGGGCAGAGCGGAGTTGGGTCCAGAGCTGGGCTGGAGACCGAGCTGAGTTGCAGCTGGGTGCGGAGCAGAGGCCTGAATGGAGCTGCGGCTGGGGGAGGAGCAGAGTTCAGTAGTACTTCATCCCCGACCCCCTGTGGGGGCTGGCTGGGGCCTTGCTGCATGCCCCCTGAAAGTTCCTCCATGCCCCCTATGGGGATGCACCCCACTGTTTGGGGACCACTGTATTATATAAATCATATAGTCCCAGATTCTTATGTTAAATATATTTACACACTGTCTTTATACAAACAAAGTAAAAGTGTGCAGATATGCGCATGTATGAAATATGTTTTAAAGTCTATATTTTCCATGTATATATTTTAGGTGTGATTAAAAAAAATAGGGAAATGCATTTTTGTACTTTTGCAAACGTGAATTAGAAAGGCTAGTTATGAAATGACTGTATTTATCTTTATAATGGAAAAGACAATTTTTTACTAAGGGATTTTCAGCCAGTTTATGAGAAACTGACTCAAATTAAAAAGCCTGAATTGGATGATGATTTTGTTATAAACTTTGACAATGTGAAGGGTGTAAAGAAAATGTAATAGTTACTAGAGCTGGTTTAAAAAACTTTTTTTTTCCTTCCCTAAGGACATTTTTGACTTTTTCAAAAAACTGAAAATGTTTTGCTGATTTTCAGTTTTCCCAGAGAGGAGAGGAATTTTCATGAAAACTTGTGTGTAGCTGAAAACCCAGATTTCTCCATTATTTCATTTCATTCCACTTGAATGTGTTGAAATCAAATGCAATGCTAAATTATTTTTTCTTGTCCATGAAATAAAGAATATTGATTCAGAAATTTAAGATCATTTTTCAAAGAGTACAAATGTATTGGAAATACAGTTCTATTAATCCAGACAGAAAATAATGCTACATATCAGACAAGCTGGAAAACAAATGAAAGTTCTTTTTAAAAATGGGGGAGGAGGGAAGAAAAAAAAGCTATAATAATTGACTAAAATATAGTAAAAGGTAATACCTAGCAAATTGTTTCCCCTTTTAACTCTGAAAGCTATTTATCATACCTAGCAAGAAGTGTTGGTAATTTAGTAGTTGGCATTTTCCCCCTGAGGCTATACTGTACCAGTATCACAGCATGATGTTAGATGGCATTATACTGCTGCAGATGCTGCCTTTTAGATGTGACAAGAAACTGAAGCCCTGACTACTGGTGATCATTAACTCCCCACTACAGTTTCTGAAGGAGTAGTGTTAATCTAGATGTCTTGTGTAAAGCCCAGTTCCATTCAATTGTATACAATATGCTTCCCTTCTTGGCCTAAATTATTTCACACTGTGCATTTTTAACAGTTGCTGTGTTTCATCCTACAGGTGCTGCATTTCAATGGTGGATAATTCTCATTCATTTACACACAAATCACACTGCTCCCCTCCCCTGCCCCTGCTCCCCGGTCATCTGAAAATCTTGAGGAATGCCAAAACATGGATATAACTGGATGAGTTATGGGCCCCTCACCATTAAGTGGCATCCCTTCCATAATATAAATAAACAATAACAGTGTGACAGATTTATGTTACCAATCTGCCTGGGGCGTCAGGTGATCAGGATGTGGCCGTAGGATCTTTAGGGGGGGAGATGAAGGAGCACACCAAGTGACTAAATTTTAAAGCTTTATATATAAAATAAGAGTGGTGAGTGCGGGGTGTTCCCCACATCACTTAGAGGAAGGAAGAAAGTGTTAGTGCCCGCAGCCTAACCCACTTTCATACTCACACACACACACACACCCCGAGACTGGCCAACCCCGGTGTAACATAAGAAGAAGAGGGGGAAGGTGGACGAGAGTTCTGTCCTGTGCACAGGCCGTCCACGGTCCATTGTTGATCTCCAGTTTGCTTCAGCTCTTGGGAGGGTTTTAAGTCCTGGGGTCTTTTGGGGGGCATCTTGTTCAGGGACCTCTGTCCCCCGTGCTCTCTGTAACAGTCCAAACCAGCCTTCTGTGGCATCCTTAGCTTTCTCACAGCACACTGGCTTCAGGGATGCAACACTGTGGTTTTCCCCCTCGCTGGCCTTCACTGTCTCACTAGTTTTCGCAGCCCCTGCAGTTCTGTTCAGCTGAAGCCTCCTTTCTCACAGCTGATCAGGGTTGGAATCCAGGGCCCCGTCTTTCTTGGCAGGCAGCTGAGAGTCGGTTGTGTGCCGTGGCCTCGGGCTGGAGTCAGCGTCTTATCTTCGGACCTAGCTGGAGTGTCGAGTTAACTCATTCCCTTCTCCTTTCCTCCCTCTACGGCCTCTCATAACCTGCAAAGTAACCTTTCACTCCACACTCACACCTGCAACCCTTCCCACAATACATTTTATCACATATACAAGCACTAGCAACATGCAGTGCTAAACTGCTTACCCAGGGGTCTCCATGGGGAGGCGGTGCAATTATATTGTGACAACAGCAAGGTGCTGATCTCCATTTGTTTAAATAAATCTACACATACAGATGTCTGTCTCTCCTCACCACTTCAGACAGCAAGCTTTGGAGAAACCAGATGACACAGCAGCTCCTAATCCCATTTCATGTCTTCTTTTGCCAGCCAACAAAGCCTAGAGGAAATATGACCTTTGGACTGTTTGTTTAAGTGGGGTGCAGATCACTGAGGTTCTACATTGCTCTGAAAATCAGTTGTATTTGCAAAGGGCTTTGTCATCCTTCTGGATGAATGCTGTCATATCAATATACATAATAATTAGATTATATTTCATGCTCAACAATAATATAGTTGACCCCAGTGTGAATTCACACTAGGTGTTCTTTTTCTGTTAATAAAGTATTGTGTTCTCACAGTAAGACATTAGCAAAGCTCCTGAATTAAATTACAGCCTTGAATTTACTCAGATATAGAAATATAAATAGGTGACTGACTCAAAATAGAAGAATTCATGTCATGAATAGGAAGTATGCAGGGTGTTTGTACAACAGCTTCCCAAAACATCCTTTAGTAGAGGAATGTTTCAAATTTGGGGGCAAAATGGAAAGTGATTTTTTAAAATATACTGTGAAGTTAAGATTTAAAGTGAAGGAAGTTAGATGCCTTTAAAGGACAGTGTCCTGTTTAGTGCTTGTTTCTTGAAATGCACTGTCTACTGTGGGTAACACGGGTGTAAGTGAGGCAAAATTTGAAGTCAGTGGGGCTGTACAAGTATAATCAAGCAAGATTTTGGGCAAAGGGAATTTAATTACACTGCTGGTATTACTGGTGATGGACAAATATCATGTCTTGACTTTCATATTCCAGATTGAGTAGGCAGGGCCATCAGATAGGAAAACAAAACAAAAAAAATATCAGCATAATTTGAGTATATTTGATATGGAATCTTTAAGGTGGTGTCTATATTACATTTCCAGCACTTCTCTCACCATTGGTATAACACCCATGCAACTTCATTGGTATTAGCAATTATGGAAGCACCAATGTGTATTGGGTACCCATGTGGTCTAATCCTGGCTAGAGGTGCACTGGTGCTTGACTAAGAATGGAAAGTTCCCAGTGAAGACAGACTGAGAAACAAACATGGGACTTCATTATGCCATTTATAGAGTAACCTGTCAGAGTAGAGCTGCAATTTAAGGGGTTCAAAGGAAAAGGGTTTGATTCCAAGTGGAACTTGTGCTCACATACAGATAATTACAAAGCATAACAAGCAATGTTGGGAAGAAACATCAAGAAGGTAAGTTCCTTGAGGAGTACAGTTTGGCAACAATAGGACAGAAGGTACTGTAGTGTGGAGAAGAAGCAGCACTGGGAGGTGGGAAGCCTTGCAACAGAGTAAAGTCTGAGGCCTTGTTTAAGCAAGGTGTTAGAGCATGTGCCCAAAACATTAACCTCAGTGAGACTACATCTGCTTAAGGCTAGGCACATGCTTAAGTAACTTGATGAAACATAGCATGAGAGCACAAAGAGCCTTGAGAAAGGAAGGAAGCTAGAGCGAGAATGACAACTGAGAAAGAAACATGCAGAAATAACTAGATACAGAAAAGTTCAACTGCTTGACAGAAATGAGTAGGATCCTAAAAGATCCATCCAGACAAATAGAGGATGACACCCTCAGGGTTTAAGGGCATGGGCATGAGAGCAGATTTTCACTTATTGTGCCATATGTTTAATTTACAATAATCTTTCACAATGCAACATAGGGAACCAATACAATACTCGTAATTAAGAGTGGAGAGATGTCTCTTCATTCCCAAAAGGGCTCTGAATATAGGAGGACTCACTGTTGCCCTTAGTTAGATCAATTAATTCAGAAAGGTTCTAGAGGAATCAGAGCTTTTGGTAAAATGAACTATCCCACATTATTGTCATTCTTAAGAATTAAAAGCGCCAGATAATCAGTTGGTGTAAATGGTGGAGCTCCATTTATTCCAACAGAGCTATTACAATTTACCCCAGTGAGGATTTCATCCAAATTAGCATGAAGGGATCTAAGTGCACTTTGAAGGAGATATTGTGCTACTGGAGTGCCAAAAAGAGGAAAAGCATTTGGGGCTCCTGGAGGTTTTCAGAGAGAGAGAGCAGGGAACCAGGCTCCAATTAGAGCATCACAAAAAAAGAGGGGGCCCAAAGACTTTGGGGTTTGCAGAAAAGGGTAATTAACTGGGAACTACTGGAAGAATGTACTGAGGGAAGAATGGCTGAGGTCTTCAAGTCATTTGGGTAGCCATTGAAACTTTATTATGCATATCTAAACGAAACCTGTGATCCTTTTGAGGTTTGCTTGCTTCCAGTCAGAGTGTCGGTTGTTGTAGAGTTTCTACAACTCTGAAGTCATTTAAAGATTTTGAGATGAAGTACTCCTGTTAAATTTGGAACTTAGCTTTTCCCTTCAAAAATTAAATAAACAAACAAATAAATAATAAATCAATGTTCTGCCTGATGAAGTGGCCCTTCTGTTATGCTACAATATCTTTGATGCTGATCTTTGAACATGTGCTTGAGTTTCTGCAGACTCCAAGATTCAGCTTGTCCACTAGTTGACTGTTTTCTTCACACACTGAAGTTCTACTAATGTCACCTTCCATAAAAAAACTTCAGTCTTAAAAATTAATTTTGTTTAGCCCCTAAAGAGGAAGGGATCAGAGATAATAAGTTTTGATTCAAATATGGGAAATTTGTCAACTGCTAAACTTTTGTGTTTAATTTTTGTTCTTTAAAAATTGAGGGTGTGATTTAGTGTTCCTGGAAGACAAAAATCTTAAAGCAGTAATATATTAAGACAAATTGCTAGCAGGCATTTTACAAAGAACCCTACCCTGCACCCCACATCTCTACTTAAGTATAGTCACCATCATCCTGACCTCCAACAGCCTGGCTATTCCATTCTGAGCATTTTCTTAAGCAACAATTAAAAATGTGGGCTTAATTCTAATCACACTTACTTCATCAGTAACATCAGTAGCTCCTTTGAATCTGGAATGGTACATTTGATTTACATGGCCATAAGCAAACCCAGATTCAGGCCTTGAACCAGCTTTTTAGTGGTTTTGCAATGTGCACAAATAGTAAGTAGGTTGCGAGCAGTAAAAACATTTTTATTTGTAACATTTGAATTCATGTCTCCAGAAGTAAACTCTTTCTGCGCTAATTAATAGATCTCAGCCCTATCTTTTTAAAGCATGTCCTTTAAACAGACGTCCTAATCCCCCTTAAAGCTGGCATTTAAATTTGTTGTCTCTGGTCAACAGATAGTGTCAGTGGAGTCACACACTGAGGCACAGCATTGTAGACATCTTTAGAATGTGCTTTGCTACAAAGAGTGTGGAAGGCAGTTGAGCCTATCCACACCGGCGGAATTACAGTTTTCAACGCTATCTTGAAGCGTGTGATAATGAAAACTGATGTCAAACACAGCAAGTTCTGCAATGCAAATACAGTATTAAACCATGAAATTTTGAGGTTTGTCTGATTTTCGTTCTGAAACCAAAGTTATTTAGGTTTACAAAAACAAACAAACAAACAAAAATAGACATACACATTTTCTTCATAAGAAATTTAACTGAAACAATAAATTGTATATGCATTGAGTAGGGTTCATTCCATCTCTGTTTCTATTGACACCAGTTAATGTTTAAAGATTTTAAGAGAATGTAAAAAAGGATAACACTGTGACCATTATAACAAGGGGAAAATGTCTGTAAATGTCTGAGGGCAAGGTTTCTATCTCAGAATGTTGGGTTTGTTGTTTCTTTATCTCACTGCTTCTATAGTGGGACCTATATTTTATTGAAAAGGACCTGGGAAAATAGAGTGTACAGCCAAGGGACCTACAAGTGCTACTTTACTTGGCATACACTGTTCAATGAGGAACACTAAAGGGATTAAGAAAGCAGTTCTGTATTGTCTCAGAGGTACAGTAATATAGCGCCACACTGTATTGTATGACAGTTACTATGGTAACTATTCCTTCTTTTCCCCTCATTGAACAGCACATCCCGTTGTAGAAAAAACCCAGCAATTTAAGAGTCTGCAAGACAGAGGTGATCTTAGACTCCTTGTATTTTGAAAACATTTTCAATTTTCTAGATCTAAAGTTTGCATATTTTGAAAATTGGGCAGGATTGGTCCCAACCCTTGTGGTCAAAGGAGTTATGAGGTGCAATGAATATATGAGTGCATTTGGGAGCAGCATTCGTGCGGCACACAGACTCCAATAGGAATGCAACTAGCAAAAAGACTGGAGCAAAGGTGGGTCATCCCTCCATACTGGGCAGCTCTGCTGGTTGGTCTCAGAGGGGATTGAATATGGAATTGTCCAAAGCACAGGCCTGGTCTTCCCAGAAGCTCCAGGTTACATTGTGCCTGTTGTTGCATGGCCAGGAGAGGAATGATGGAACAAAAAGATTCACCAGAGGCTCAGGTTTGAATGTACAATTACCCTCTCTGAGATCTAGATGAAAGACAAATTGACCCCAGTTTAGCAAAAGCCTCTAACTGAATCCCTTCCATGTAAGTTTATGTGCAGATAATACAAAACAAAATCCAAAAAATATGAATCATACATGACAGCATGTATATTTTCCTAGAGATCCCAATCCTGGCCTCTTGCCAGCACAATCTCTGCCTCTTCTTGTAAAGTACCAGCTGGGAGCTAACTGTCTTGATAAACTACTGCTGAACCCTAGCTGAAAAGTAATGCCTGACCCCTCTGGCCACTGACTAGCTCAGCAGAGCCTCTTCATAGGGACACCATTGGTGCAGGATGAAGCAGAGCTTTGGGGTCTTTCTCAGGCAACAATGTCCCCTGAAGTTCCAAGTGAGATAGTAAATATGTGCACTGCCTCAGCATGGCATTGCAGCTATTTGCCACAATTTAGCCCTTAACATATTGATTAAATCTGTTGGTTTTTTTTCTTTTTCTTTTTCTTTTTTTAAGTTTACACATTTCTTCCTTGTGTTGCAAAGAGTTGGGCCACTGTATCCAGAAGAAAAAATCTAATAAATTGCAAAATCACATACTTTATATTGGAAAAGTGAGTCTGTAAAAGCAATTACATTTGGTTATGGATTGATGATTTAAACTAAAAATAAGTTATTGAGCAGAATGCAATTATGCAGTATATGTAGTAAAAAAACCAAAACAAAACTATTTAACTCAAAGTGAAAATAATTCCCAGATGTAGACCAGATCATCTGCTGGAGAAAATGCATATAGCTCTGTGGAAGTCAGTGTGCATTATGCTGATATATACCAGCTGAGAATCTGGCCCTATACAGTTTAATTACCATTAGGATGAAGAAGTGTATAGATCAAGTTGGATATATTTTTCATTGCCATGCAGAAAAGGAGTGGGAGAAGAAGTTTGTAATCTCAGTTCACATCTCTTTTCATACAATATTTCCCAGAAGGAGAGTGAGCACTGGTAGACGCTCAGGTCAGAAATGATCCATCCTACTAGGGACTACTGGGAAAGTGGAATGAAGAGTAAACAAGAGGGACAAAACTGAGACATTAAACTGAGAGCAAGGAAAGAAACAGAAGGGCAAGGTAAAAAAACCTTCGGAAGGAACTACAAAACAGAAAAAGGGAGGACAGCAGAGACCATAGATAAAGCAGGATGATAAGAAATAAGAGGGACAGGATGAAAATCTAGAAGTATAATATATTTAAATTTTAACTTGACTTCTAGTTAAAAAGAGTCAAGAAATTCAATAAACATTGAAAGATGAGAGTGATGGAAATTGGAAGTGGATGGGTGCAAATTTATTCACAGCTGCCAGAATGTACATATGTCCCAGACATAATTTTAGGATACAAGATCCATTCAAATGGAACTGATCACCAGAATAAGGTAAAAATGTCAGACCAGTTGAGAAGACCATGTTTCATAAAAAAGTTCACTGTATTGTTCTGCACTGAAATGATTAAGTATACTTATCATATATACACACTGTGAAATGTTTTGAATTTTCAGAAAATTTGAATGTTTTCAGAAAATGATGTTTTCCCCCCAGCAAAAAGTTTCATTTTCAACAAAACTTCATTTTTGGACAATAATAAATGTCAAAACATTTTAGTGACTGTAGATGCAGGGAGAGTGCTTATTGGGACTAGGATATCATGACTTAGTTAACTATTTCAGATGTTCATGCAAGAGAGAGTTACAGCAGTTTCAATGCACATTTGGCTTTAATGCAGAAGGTTGTCAATGCACAAGCCTTCTGGATAAAAAAAGCTGCTTTAGCAAGAAGAAGCAGAATATGAGCCAGCATATTTAGTATGGATTATAGTTGACCCTGGAACCATTCACTTACTCTGGAGTCTCTTTAGATGACTAACCAATAAGGTCAGGGGGTAGCCGTGTTAGTCTGTATCCACAAAAACAACAAGGAGTCCAGTGGCACCTTAAAGACTAACGGATTTATTTGAGCATAAGCTTTTGTGGGTAAAAACCCCACTTCTTACTGACTATGTGATATTTTACACATCTTTCAGCTAAATCCAAGTTCAATTGCAAAGTCCACCTCTTAGGACATCATGTGGACTGGTGACACTGCCTGAGGAAATGGGGTCCTGAAATCAATGACTAGACTGCACGGATCCATCTGAGAAGAGGATATATCAGTTATGTTATTAACTGTTTCCTCTACTACCATGTGTGAGAATACTATGGCTAAGGGATTGTTTGCATATGAAATGTGAATGCGGGTTACAGAATTGCAAAGTACCTGGATATCGTAGGTTTTTTACATAGTGCTTATCCCCATGATGTCTAAATATTGGGAAAAGGTTATTGCATGCCCTGTCTTAATTTTGTTGAATGGCATGCCCCAACTACAGCAGCATATCCCTTTGTACAATAAATATGCTATGTAATACAGTGGTGAGCCGTATTACAAAAAAAATATGGTTATAGCTCTGTGCTGTAACAGTAAAGGAACAGGCTATAAGAAATGGGATCTATATACCTATACAATATATTTTTATTTCTTGATTGCATAAGACTTGATTTTGTAACCTGCATATGTGTAAATGTATGTGTAAGAACCGTCTCCACTATTCTATGCCTAATTTACATGCCATAATTACCAGACTGCACTTACAAATTGGAGATTGTGCATTTGCGCATGTGCAAATGACAAGTTAAGCATATAGCTGGCCATTTGCCTGTGAAAATCAGACCCACAGTATTCCTTGGTCCTACAGTAACACATATACTCTTCTTCGCATCTCAAGGTCCAAATGTTGGACAATGACCCCTAATTAAAGACACAGAAAAATAAGCATCAGGAGATATCCGTCAAAATGAAATAACATAAGAGGAACATTTTTTGTAATGTGATTCAGCATTTCTTCTGTAAATAACTTAAATTTGAGTTAAAAACAGCTTTGTGTGAGACAGAGATAAGTTTGGATCAAAAATGAGACTTTTATAGAGACATGCTGTTAGAAGCTCTTCAGTTTCATCTAAAGATTGGTTGTTTCCCATATTGTATAATGTTAATAACAGTTACTGTGCTGCTTTGTTGCACCCAGCTAAGAAATGAAAAATCATTAGGAAGACCTTTTTAAATTAATCTGTCAGAACAAGGCTTATGGTAGCTGAACACACAAACACTCCGTGAAATAAAATTGCTGACTGTCATATACAGTCTATTGCCTTTGCTCTGTGATGTCATCCGCCAATTGTTTGCGTTAAGAGCATGGATCTTCAGAAGGCTGGAATTTGACCAAATCTTTGTCATTTTATTCCCTTGTATGCACATTCTAGAATTACAGAGAGTGGTTTCTGTATGCTCCTTTCGGATAATATTCAGGCCATAACTACTTCACAGATGTGGACTTGTAAACACTCGGCAGGCTCCCATGCTCTGCAGTCACAGAAGCAGCTCTTCATTCCAAGGTTGGGGTGGTAGTGGTGGCATGAAGGTTTGTGTGAGGAGTACATCCAGTGATGAGCTGCCAAAATCTTAACAACCAGTTCCCTCCTCACCCCACGAGGGGGACATAGCCTGTCCCCCCGCCCCAGGACCCCTGCCCCATGCACCCCCTCACCCAACTGCCCCCAGAACTGGGCAGGAGGGTCTCGTGGGCCACCGTAGTGGGTGCCCACTCAACCCCGCCCCTAAGAGCCAGAGGGACCTGCCAGGGGGTGAGGTGGGGAGTCCCGGCAGTGCTTACCTGCGGTGACTCCCAGGAAGCATCTGGCAGGTCCCTCTGGCTTCTAGGGGCGGGGTAGCAAAGTTAGGGGGGGGAGCAGGGAGAGCGGCCGCTCCGCCCACTGATCACATCAAAAGTGGCACCTTAGGTGCCAACTCTGTGGGTGCTCCGGTGCTGGAGCCCCCACGTGGAGAATTTGGTGGGTGCAGAGCACCCACCGGCAGCTCCCCACCCTGCCCCGCGCCCGGCCCCAGCTCACCTCTGCTTTGCCTCCACCCCTGAACGTACCGCCCTGCTCTGCTTTCCCCCCGCACCCCCCCGCTTCCCGTAAATCAGATGTTCGTGAGGGAAGCCTGGGAGGGCTGAGAAGCGGTGGCTTCGTGCTTAGGCCCAGGGAGGTGGAGGTGAGCTGGGGCGGGGAGCGCTTCCCCTGCGCCCCCCGGGTTACCTGCTGTGGCCCTGGTGGCCCTCCTCGTGCCCCCCCCCCCCCCCCCCCCCCCGCTGCTGCCCAGCTCACATCCGCTCTGCCTCCTTGAGCTGGAGCGCGAAGCCGCTGCTTGCTTCTCAGCCCTCCCCGGCTTCCCGTGCAAACAGCTGATTCGCGGGAAGCTGGGGAGCGGAGAAGCAGAGTGGGGCGGAGTGTAACTCAGGGGTGGAGGCAGAGCAGAGGTGAGCTGGGGGCAGGGGTGGGGACGGGGAGCTGCCAGTGGGTGCTCTGCACCCACCAAATTTTCCATGTGGGTGCTCCAGCCCCAGAACACCCATGGAGTTGGTGCCTAAGGTGCCACTTTTGGCCGGTTGTTAAATTTAGAAGCCTTTTTAGAGCCGGTTATCCCTCGCGGGACAACTGGTTCTAAAAGGGCTTCTAAATTTAACAACTGGTTCCAGCGAACTGGCTCCAGCTCACCACTGAGTACATCCCCTTAGAAGAACTATGTTTAATGTTGGCTTGAGAATTAGAAACTACCATAAACCTAATCCCCTTCTTAATGAAGAGTCACAGATTTTTCCCCAGTTGTCCCTGGAAGTTACTGTGTTTTTATATACATTATACAAACATTTCGTACATGTTTTTTTAATGCTACTTGGAACAGAAGTCAAGATTTTGCTATTACTTGATCTGCACTTTATTATCCCTAGTGTGGCACTGGCACACACACACAATCCTTTAATTCAAGAAGCAAATGTAATATATATATATATTTGTTAGGGCGAGTTAATTGCCAAAGAAAACAAATGTGGAAGAAGCCACATAGCCCAATTTATAGTTTGCCAGCAAACACATGCATTATAGAGTCCAACCTAGGAGAGCAGAAGGGATTCATGCATGGATAGGTATAAAATTGTCACCATTAACAATAAGGCTACATTTATGTCATGGAGGTCATGTAATCCATGACTTCCAGAGACCTCCTTGATATTTTCTGCTTCAGCCAAGGGACTGGACAGGGCCCAGGCAAGGTTCCAGCGATGGGCAACAACCTCCTCAGGGTCCCCCTGCAGGGTTCTAGCAACAGGCAACAGCCTCGCATGCCAGGGGGCGGGAGGGTCCCTTGACTTTTACAAAATAACTGACAAAATCTTTGCTTTAAGTAACACCTACTGCTCCCTCTGAAGTCAGTGGGTATTCAGCACTTCTGAAAAATCAGATCACTTTAATTCATATGCCTTAGAGATTTAAGAGCCTAACTGCAGGTAACCAGGTTTAAAGATGCCGGGGTCTGAGTTATTAAATCTATAGATTTTACCTGTTGTTGTTCCCAGCCAGCCCATTCACACAGTACAGAAATAGAAAAATGGAACCTTAAGAGGGAGTGGTAAAAATAAGTAATTCCAAGCACCGCTTGGTGGCTTTCATGAGAGATAATAAAGTGCAAATCAAGTAACAGTAAAAACTTGAGACTTCTGTTCCAAGTAGCATTAAAAAAAACATGTACGAAATGCCTGATTCTTAAAGACAATGCTGTCACTTGAACAAGATAGTTATTATGGACAAGAATGATCACAGGAAGCAGGCCAGAATAGGAAGACTGAAGAAGAGGAAGGGTGTAGGTTGGAGTGCTTCAGAAAAAACTGCTAAAGATAATTTGGAAAATGTGATTCATGACTAATAATTAGGGAGAGAATTCTTGTTCACATTCAGAGTCTTTGAAATTATTTTTGAGGCTTGGGAAACAAGAGAAAAGTGAATGTGTGAGGAAAAGGCACAGAGAATTATGCTTGTACCAAACAATAAAACTATATACAATGTAGGATAATTTTGGGTAGCTATTTGCTTCTGATGATTCTCAAATAATATAATTATATCTGTTGAAGAATAAATTTGTTACTCTTTGGGAATAGCAAATGAACAGAATAATTTGTTAATTGTTCTTTTTATGGCTATGTCTGTACCATCCTTTATATCTATTTGCTACATCTTTATGTGTGCTAAAAACACTTTTTTTAAAAAAAAGGAAGAGGATAAGAGGCTGTAAGTCTAAATATTTTTACAACAGACCTGTTCATTTCTTTAATTTGTAGAGTACTCTATTTCTGCTGAACACTTACAAAGCTTCAATTGATCCTCTATTCTTTCTGAATGTGAGTCTACAACCTTCAGGAATACAGAAAATGTTCTCTGGGGTTGCTATGTAGAATATTTAGAGCACAGGGAAACACCTTGCTGTTTAAAACTCAAGTAGGGCATGAGTCTTCACAAAGGTACCTTTCTAAATCAACCAAGAAGCTATAGGCTGAAGAGTTCTAAGATTCTCAAGATCTTTCTTTACTGCTGAAAAATATAGTCAATAGTTGTAATAAGCTGAGAGGTAAAATTAAAATTAAATTAATCTAAATTACAAATTACATCATTTAAACCTATCTGCTAATCAGAGTACATTATCAGTCCTTAAAAACTCCAATTTCAATTAGAGCAGAAAACATTTACAAGTGTTAGTAAGGGAAGCAGATTTGTCATTTAAATAATATTTCAGTTTATGGTAGAGAGGATCACCAGAAATAAATTTCTATTAGGGATGATCAAGCCAGTTTGAACAAACTATAAATCTGGCCTCAAAACTTCACCCTTCTCTTTGACAGACCCCAAACCATGGCTTAAAACCAAAACCAGTTTGAGGAATTTTTCCCTTTTCACTTGAGCAGATATCTTCGCATGAATTGTAGCCAGGTCTGCTCCCCTTTCCTACCTTAGAAGATAGATCAGCAGGTCTGGCAGATTTTCAGTGGGGCCTTGCTCTTGTATTGGTTTGTTTTCACGGGGCTGGGTTTTTTACAATTTTATTTTAGTCTCTCCTCAAAGAGAAGCAACATGTGTAAGATACAACAGCATACAGATCCTTAGATATATGATCAACTTGCTAAAAATATGAGCTTTCACTTCTTTTGACACTTATCAATAGCATATAAAATTCAAGTTAAATTCTTTTGGACCAAGACTTAACCAATCAAGCAAAAGATATACAAAATCCAGGACAGACTGGAATATGCTTCTGTCAGGGTATACCCCCCCAAATCTGAACTCTGGGGTACAGATGTGGGGACCCATATGAAAGACCCCCTGAGCTTATCTGCTACCAGCTTAGGTTAAAACTCTTCCAAGGCACAATCTTTTGTCTTGGACAGATATTGATGCCACTGCCAAGTGATTTTCACAAATATTCAGGGAAGGTCACTTGGAATCCCTATCCCTCAAAATATACCTCTAAGCCCCTTCACTCCCTTTCCTGGGGAGGCTTGAGAATAAAAGACCAGCCAGTTGCCTTAGTAATGAGAGCACAGACCAACCCCTTGTCTAAGGACTTTGGAATCAAAGGATTCTTTAAAAAAAGGTAAATTCTATTCAAAAAAGAAAGAAACATCCGAAAACTCAGGCTTTAGGGATTAAACACCAAAAATAACTTTCTTGGGGTTCGGCTTAAAGGTTACAAGCAAAACAAAAGCACCCAGGGTTAGCACAGAAGAATCCACAAACCAAAACAATCAAAAGGTTCCTAATCACATCTGTCTTAACTTTTCCTGTGCTACTTACTTATCTGGGGTTCCAAATGAGGAGTTTCTAAGTATGATGCTGATAACTTCCCATACCTGGCTTAAAGCTTACAGTTTGTTGCTGCATTCCCCTCTCTCCAGCCTGAGAGACAAAGAAAAAAAACCCACACTCAGCAGTTTTTCCAATTTAAAAGGAAACAGCCTCCCTATTGATTCCCCTGGTCAGGTGCCCACTCAGGTTAAGCTTCTCTTAACCCTTTACAGTTAAGGAAATTATGGTACAGCTGCTAAGGAGGATTCTATAGCTACTGACTGGCTGGGGGTCCATAAAAGGAGCCCCCCCCTCCTCATTTATCACAGCTTCCAAGGGAGGTTGTAGAACCCCCATCACTGGACGTTTTTAAGAACACGTTGGAAAAACACCTGTTAGGAATGGTCTTGGTTTACTGAGTCCTGCCTCAGCACAGAGGGCAGGACTTGATGACACTGAGGTCCCTTCAGCTCTACATTTCTATGATTCTATACAAATAAAAATAACCAAAATATAACAGGATGATAGTAAGACTATAGCTTGGGATGCTTATACAAGGGAGTTTAAAGGGGTCACTTTAAACAGTTGGATGCCAAGTAATTTTATTTAAAAGATTACTAAAAATATTTATTCAAAGGAAACAAAAAATGGCAGGCCAGCTCTTACTAACTATAGCTCTTACTGCCAAATCAGAGATGTAACTCCCAGTAAGTTAGTCGTAGGGTGTTTGTTTGTTTGATCAAGGGTAGTGACCACATACATTCACAAGTACAAGATCTAGTCTATTTTAGACGTTTTATTAAAGTTAAAGTTATGATTACCCAAGCATATAGAAATTCTACACATACCTATGTACAAGTTACAAATATAGTTATACTTACATCCTTAACAACAGGGTTAGGGTCTGATGGGTCTCTCATGGCTTGATCATCAGCAAAGGGATGGTTCCTGCTGGAGTCTTCCATAGGGAGCTCAATTTTCACGTTCTAGGCATCCCCTTTTTATAATGTGATTTTGTCTATACCTACATTCTGTGCATGTCCATAAAAGTGTCAACCCTATTTTCGCTTATTGGTCTGTGTCCCCTGGAAACTTAAGGGACCGCACTTTCTGTGTAAGTTCCCTTTATTCTCCTTAGCATTGACGTACAACCTGTATCCTGTGGTTAAGACATGTTGGAGACAGACGTGCTTTTACAGTATTTTTATGATCTAATATTAATCTTCTGGGTAATTTTGCATAATATTACTGGTTGGTACCTCTTTTCCCATAACCTTAGGGCATTGAGTTATTTTCTAGTCACTTATGTCATCATTTCTTGTCTCCAAGGCCTAAAATAGCTAAGCTAAAGTCTTGCAGGCCTCAACCTACAGGTTCTTGTGTTTCAGCTTGTCTTACTCATGACTTATACTTGGTTCCAACTAATACTGATGAATCTTATACTTTTATAATCCTACAAATTAACTCTAATTAACACACAATTGTCATATTGATTAATCATAACATCATACAATAAATGGATAATAACTAAAATCATTGGCTACAACATGCAAGGCTTGCCTAGAAACCCCCACAGAACAAACATCCTAGCCAAGAAGCTGCAAAATCCCACTAGGCATATATTATATATATCTTTAGGCAGATAAAGACCTTCAAAAAAAAAAAAAAACTGTCACTAAGTGCTTTGAGGGATTAGGGCCAAAGCCAATAATCCTAATGCAACTGTGAAAATACCTTAACTATAACTGGGGTGGGGAGAGTTCTCAAAATATCACTGACATGGAATTTTGTCCCTCTTATTCTTGGTTAGTGATCAAAATATTGGGCCACCTTCTACTCCATTACACAATGCATTTTAATTGACAGCAAGCAGGTCATTCAGGTGTAACTGACAGTGGAAGCTGATTTACTAAAAGAGAGGAAGAATTGTCTAGTGGTTAGAGTGCTAGCCTGAGACTTAGGAGACCATCACAGAGACTTCTCGATTACAGACTTCTTGTGTGACCTTGAACAAGTAACTTAGTCTCTCTGTGCCTCAGTTCCCATCCATAAAACAGGGATATTAGCATTTTCCTACTTCACAGGGGCACTGAGGATAAACACATGGTTCTCAGATACTATAGCAATGAGGAACTTAAGGACTCAAGAAGAATATTATGTTTTGATGATGAATAGTCTTCTTCCATTTTGTCCCCTTTTAATTCCCTCGCACAAACAACCTTCTTTCCCCCATGCCTCTCCTCCCACAAACAAGCCCATTGCCTCCTGTGTAGCTTTTTGGTTCCCCCACTCCCTTTCCACTGAAGAGGCATGGATCCTGTGAAGGGGAGGAATGGGCAATAGAGCATGTGATCTTGTAACTAAAGATAGTTTCATAACGCATATGCACAAGAGAGCCAAACTTAGGTTGTACAACAGCCATAAACCACATTTCCTAGTTTTTGAGTACTTGATTTTTTAACATTAAAAACCTTCTTTTGAAGTATTTTTTCTTCATTTAATTATTATAGAAAGGCAATTACCATAAAAATTGCATGTAACTTGTTCATGAAAAAGTTAAGACTGTCTCCCATTTTCCACATTGTTAGGAGGCAGTGTTTTTTCTCCCCACCTCTGATATCTTGAGCTCTTACACCATATAAATTAATGTATGTTGCTGTGTTCTTGGGTTGGTTTTTTTGAAGCTCAGGATCCAGGTATGTATTAAGAGGCTTGTATATGCAAAAGGAAGGGAATTTAATGAGAGTTGAAGTTACTATTTAGATCCTAAAATACCAGTGGTGCAACTGGAAAAAGACCCTGCAAGATACTGCTTCAAGTGGTGAAGATCAGACAGTGAGTTGTCATACCTGTGCCCCCAAGCATAGGAAATAGCACTAGCACTGAAACAGCTAAATCAGTGTTGGACTGTAGGCTCCCTTCCCCAATCTTCAAAGCCTCACTTGCGTGATACTTGTGCCTGAAGGTCAATTCTAGGTCTAATGCTAACAGCATTGAGGGTTGTTTAAGTCATTGCTCAATTTCCTGGGTCATTACTTAGTACTGAAGTGCTCAGACAAGTTCACATCACTTTGATATTCAAAATCAATTTTGTGTCAAAGACAATTTCATGTCACAATGACTTCAAGTAAAGGCTTGTAAATATGGGAAGGTCTGATGATTTTTTTTTAAAAAACATTATCTCTCTACCTTGTGAGGGAATAGCAGCATCAGCAGCAAAACATTTCCTATAAGTGCATGGACATGGTCTGAGAAAAGAGAGTAAGAAAAACAGTAAAAGAGAGGATGAGGCAAAAAAGTGTGTATCATGTTCCCCGCTACATTTCCTCTCAGCCATTTGTTAAGTGTCTTTCCACTTCTCTTTTGTTCTACTAACTATGCATTTCTAAATAATATATGTGACAGGTTCCCCCCAGGTGCCATCTGGAACTGAGGTACCACTGAGACCCTTGACCCACCAGCCTGGGCTCCCTCTCACACTGTACTGCTGTGACAAGCTTCAAAACCTTCCAGCCTGCACTTTCAGCAGCATACGTACTGGTAGCAGCACACCCAGCTGCAGTTACAAGCAGGCTCTCTGACCAGCGACTGCATGGGAAGGCTACTTCCAGGTCCTCAGGCACACACCCTCTCTGGAATATAAGCCCAAAATTATACCGTCTTGCACTGCACAGGGAATTGTACAGTGTAAGATCATAAAATTTGCTCCTTCCCTCAATGTGGAGGAATATGCAACAGCCTTTTGCCCCTGCATTAAAATTCCCACACATTTCACTCCAACTCACTAGTTTAAATAAAGCAAAAACAAGTTTATTAATTACAAAAGATAAATTGTAAGTGATAACAAATGGATCAAAGCAGATTACCTAGCAAATAAACAAAAAATGCAAACTGAGCTTAATATACTAAATTGGATATGAATAGCAGCTTCTCACCCTAAGAGAAGAGTCTGCAGCCTGCTTGTATCATAAGGGGCAAGCTGCACTTGCTCTACAGCTTGGAGTCTCCAGGTGTTTCATTCAGAGATTAAAAATCCCTTTACCCTAGGTGCCACATTTACCCCAGTCCAGTCTTTGTTCTTCAGGTGTTTCCAGGAGACTTCTTGTGTGGGGTGCAAAGAACACCAGATGATGTCACCCCTCTGCCTTATATAGATTTTGCACATGGTGGGAACCCTTTGTTTCAAAGCTTGGTTCCCAGACCAGTCAGTGGAAAAATACTGACATCTAGGATGGAGTCTGGAGGCATGTGTTCTGATCACATGACCTTGTAGAGCCATAGCAGTCATTACTTGGAGGCTGTCTCTAGCATTTTCAGGAAGGGTCCCCAGGTGGGATATAAGCTTCTCCTAAGGCCTATTGTTTTTTCCCCCAAAAAGGTTCATTGCTCTGAATAGGCCATTCCCCACCCACTATGTAGACAGAAAGCATCTTGTCTAATAAAACCAGTTGGAGAACACTTCAATCTCCTGGTCATTCGATTAGACCTAAAAGATGCAATATTACAACAAAAAAACTTCAAAAAACAGACTCCAATGAGAGACTGCTGAATTGGAATTAATTTGCAAACTAAATTAAATTATGCTTGAATAAAGACTGGGAGCCGATGGGTCATTACACAAAGTAAAACTATTTCCCCATGCTTATTTTCCCCCTACTGTTACTCTCACCTTTTTGTCAACTGTTGGAAATGGACCATCCTGATTATCACTACAAAAGTTTTTTTCCCCTCCTGCTGATAATAGCTCACCTTAATTTTTCCACTCTCCTTATAGTGTGTATAGCAACATCCATTTTTCCATGTTCTCTGTGTGTGTGTGTGTGTGTGTGTTCCTATTGTATTTTCCACTGCATGCATCTGATGAAGTGGGTTTTAGCCCACAAAAGCTTATGCTCAATACATTTGTTAGTCTCTAGGGTGCCACAAGTACTCCTTTTCTTTTTGCGGATACAGACTAACATGGCTACCACTCTGAAACCTGTCTCGTGGGTGTTACCCAGGTGTAGCTACATTTGAAATACAGTTACATAATAAATGTTTATAACTTCAGATGCAAAAATGATACATGCATACAAATAGGATATTCATATTCAGTAAATCATAACCTTTTCAATGACATTTCACATGACCAATCTTGCATAAAATGCATTTTGTCAAAATTATATCATAATATTACTGTGGAGAATATGGGGTGCAGTGTCACAATATATACAGTTTATTTCTTTATTATAAATAGAAGACATTACCTATAATTTAGGTTGCTTAAGTGCTTCTACTGTAAAGAATCTGTAAGCCTGGCCAGCACACCCTTGAGGCTGAGTATAACATACCAGATTCTCCTCCTTTAGTGCCACCTGATGACAGTAATACCACCTTGCGGCAATCTGCTGCTTCTTGTGATTGGCCCATCTGACCAGGTCACAAAGTTGCAGTTTTTGAGGGGTAAACTAATAACCCAACAACCAAGAGTTCTTCAGCTTCACATTAGACACTTGATCTGAGTCTAGACTCACTAGTCCTTACCCCTAGTATCAGGGGGTTACAGTAATTCTTACCCCTTGTTAAGCTATTAAGGGAACTGTGACAGGGTGGACCAAGCTCAGAGGTCTCCAACAGGGTCCTACCATACCCTGTCCCAGAAAAGAGCAGTAGAGAAGTTCTCCAAGCTGCCTAGAGTGTTTGTGGAGGAAGCATCCAGTTGGAGAGAGGCTGCAAGGAGCAGCCAATCAGGGCACAGAAGGGCTATATGAAAGGAACTGTCAAGTGGCCAAGCTGGGGTCAGAAAGGCCCATAAAGGGTGAAGAGTCTCCAGCGAGGATGCCTTTGGGGGGATGGACAGATCCATACCGGGTCAAGGGACTATTTGAAGGCTATCCCAGAAGGGGCTCTTTAAAGACTGAGCCTGGGGAGGGCTACAAGAGATACCAACAGAGGGGTACTGGGATAGGCTCTTGTTGGACTGTATATCGTGGAAGGGGATTGTTTTTTTTCAACCAAACTGTGTGTGGCTCAGCTGGAGGGTTGAATCACTGAAACCTGCTTGAGAAACCACTGAGAAGGGTCATTGCAAGCTGAGAGAAGTGTAGCCATGCACCTGGCCAGATGGTGCCCTCGAGAGGCCATGCACCAGGCCTTTCCTTTCCACTGGGTTGCAATCCAGGGATTCATGAATAGGCAGTCAAAGCTACCTTGCTACCTCTCTGGAACAATTCCTGCTTTGCATGTCTTGGGCCTTTGCCTCAGCCTCTTCCCAGGCTCCCAGTGCATCAGCTCCTCTCTTTCTAATCATCTTCCCCAGGCTCACTGCAGAGCTCCTTAGCACCTCTACTGCAGGAGGGTTTTCTCCCCACACAGGGTAGTCTGACTCAGCAGGAGTCTTCCTACTCCTTGCAGGCCCCTCCACCAGCACAGAATCCTGGGCAGACTCTCAGCCTGCTGTTCCTTCCCAACTGCCTTCCTATTCCCTCAGGGATGCTCTGCCTGCCAGCTGTCTAACTCAGTTCCCTCACTCCAGACAGGCTTCTCTCACTGACTGAGAGCCAGAGATTGGCTCTTCTTCCTGATCCAGCCCTAACTGAGCCAGGTCCAGACCTTTTAACTCCTCCCTCCAGGTCTGACATTTACTGCAGGTGTAGCAGGGTGAAGCTGATTGCACCAACAGGCTCTCATGGGGTATGTTTACACTGCAATTAAAAACCCATAGGTGGCCCATGTCAGCTGAGTGGGGCTTGCAGGGGGGTGGGGGGAGGGATACTGTTTATTTGTGATGTAGACATTTGGGCCTGGGCTTGAGTCTGGGCTCTGGGGGACCTCGAGGCTCTTAGCTGGAGTTCCTCAAGCCCAAGTCTGCTGACATGGGACAGACATGGGTGTTTAACTGCAGAGTAGATATACATACTCATTAACTCCTTCAGGCCCAGTGTGGCATTGGTACACGCCATCACAGGACCTTAGTTGTCCATTCCTTTATTAAACATTTACCTTTCAAACTTTCTGCTCAAGGATGATTTTGTTTTTCAGTTTGAGCAAAAATGGTTAATTTGGTGAATACAGAGGGGGATGATAGGGATGGATTTTCATGAAAAAGATTGAGTTTTTAAATATATAATTCCATGGAAGGGTAGAGCAGTATGAAATGTGACACAAAGATAAGGTCCAATCATGCAAGCAACTCCACAAAAATGGAACCCTTGAAATAAGACATCACGACGTAAACACTATAATAAATAAAAAAGAAAACACAAAAGAAAGTGTTTACACAAATGTTCTTTTTCTAAAATCTTCACAAAAATAAACAAGCAGCCCGAAACAAAAATCCAAGAGGCAAGTAAATGACTTTCCCCCCAAAGATTACATTAAAGAAATAAATTTATACTAAAATCTGGAATAAGTGGGGTCAGATTCTGACCATTTTGTCACAAATGACCTGGTCAAGAGTGCTGAAAGATACAATCTGAGTATATTGACTTAGCTATCTTTCACTTTTGTAATGTGATCCTAGGATGCCAAAGAACTTTGCCATTTAAAAAAGAAAAAAATGCGATGATTCCTATAATAGATACTTTTGATTGAATTACATGAGAATCCTAAATGCTGTACTATTAAATGAATCAGTGTTGCTGGTATGCAGCAAACAGTTTGATACTTTGGGATTTGTTAAATAGGGCTAATGAAGGACTTACTTGAGAAGTGTTTTGTAGGGAAGATTAAAACAATCCCACAATAACGATTATGAAAATAGTTTGGAATGGAACCTTCAGAGAATCAATTTGGGTTAGAGCACACATTTAATTTTGTACATTAACAAAACCCAAAGCAGTAATTGAATGTTCATCATTCCTCAAACATACTTTCACAGTCTATCCAAAGTCACCCTGACAGACTGCGTAGCCCCAATAAAATAGGTCAGTTCATCGAAGGAGGAGGCTGCATTCTCAGCAGTTGTGGAATATACTCATTTTGTATGCTGTACTAGCCTTGAAGCTGGTGATGGAGCTACAGACAGGCTGGGCTTTATTTCTGCAAATTACAGATGTCCAACCAGCTCTAGAATTCAATTTGTAGCAGCAGCGGCATCTCGGTCAGCTTGTCATTTCATTCGTTCTGTTTCTTTCTTTGTTGTCTAGTATAGTATCGACTTTACCAGCAGCATGGATAGGAGGTGTGCGGTCAGGCACAATTCAAAGGAATTTTGCTCTAACATATATTGCATAGTAAATTCCCATTGTGTTTGTCTCAACGACCTACATAGCTATATGTACAAAAAAATAAAATAATGGAAAGCCATTTTGCTAGATTATTTTGTATGGGATAATAAGACATGACAGCTCTTCGAATGATGTTCCCAGTATAAAACTAGTAATGAATCATGGTATTCTGCTGCACAAATTTATAGATTTTTTAATTCTATGATCCAAGCATTTCCTTGTGCATGTTCAGTGTTTTGAGTTATGGGGCATGTCTGGAAGATTATCTCCATGCCACAGTGATGCCCAGCTATTAAAATGGCTCCTTGTGGCAATTGTCAGATGGACATAGAATAGATCTATGCCAGTTTACACCACCTTAGGATCTGGCCCAGAGATACTTGCTTTCAATATCTGATTTATGCTGCCCCTACTGGTTAGAGTTTTGCAGGATGGAAACTTGTCTCTGAGTTAAAGATTGTTGCTTTTTTAACCCATTCTAACAACCCACCAAATATGTTCCACAAAGCAGAAACCATACACCTCTCTCAGTAAGAGAAAGTGGGTTCCTTGGAGAGCCACATGAAACTAAAAAAAAAAGTCTATTTATCGAACTGATTCCACATAATTATTACATGTCATTAGTAAAGGATTAGAAAGCACAATGAGTGAAGCCAGGGCAACCATTAAAACTGAAGAAAAGAGATATTTGACAGGTTGTGTGGTAATATCATTAATTATGGAAAAAATATTTCTCCCTAGGTTTGGAAGTTCAATACAGAATTACTTTCCACATTACACACAAGTACTCACTTTAAAATAAAACAATTGCTATATAACTTCAATTTAAAATAATTTTCAACTTTTCCTCAAACTTAAAGTTTTGTCATTCTAACAGGTAAAAGTTAGTAAAATAATTGTACTGAGTAAGTGAATGACAACATCTTTGGATATTAGCAGATATGATGTAGGTGCAACCTACAAACCCTTTATAAAGCTGACAATATAGCTTGGCTGTGGCATGCATCATTTATACTGCTTCATGCTAATCTTCACAAAAGAGACTCAGAGTGGTTCCAAATTATTTTCTTGGTGAGGAAATAAGTGGAGACCAATACATGCAATTCAATTGTGACTTAGGATGGGGATCCAAAAACAAAATAGTTGCTTTAATCTTGGTGTGCTTAAAAATCATAGTTTAGGCCAGAGATCGGAAACCTTTGGCAAGCGGCCTGCCAGGGTAAGCCCCCCGGCAGGCCAGGCTGGTTTGTTTACCTGTCACATCTGGAGGTTCAGCCAATCGCAGCTCCCACTGGCTGCAGTTTGCTGCTCCAGGCCAATGGGGGCTGTGGGAAGAGGAGGCCAGCACATCCCTTGGCCTGCGCCACAATTGGCTGAACCCACGGATGTGGCAGGTAAACAAACCAGCCTGGCCCGCCAGGGGCTTACCCTGGCAGGCCGTGGGCCAAAAATTGTCGATCCATGGTTTAGGCCCTGGTCCTCCAAGTGCACATTTAACTTTACTCATGTGAGTCGTCTCACTGTGATCCTGGGAGCCCCTCCAATGTCAACTAGCAGAAGGCCTGCCCCACTCTAACTCATATTAGACTTGACCCCAACACAATGTTGTCATAATATGTATTTAAAAGGAGTCATGGATGGTATCATATGTGAGTTGGTGGCACCGGTTCTGAAAATTATTGTGTGATATATTAATAGGTTGTGTACAAAGAGTTCTATATGTATATATGTGCTGAAAATATGTCCTTTAAAGGTGTCTGGGAAGCGGAGTATATACATGAAACCTGACAAAGCATAGATAAAGAAATATGCATTTACGTGTCTGATGGGCTTCATTGCAGGCAGAGGACAATAAAAGTACGTTTACATATAAGCTAAACAAAGTCATCAAGCTAATGAATGGAAGAAGGAGCTTAGGGGAGCTCACTGGGGAACAGAGTCTGCACACCAGCATTCCTTCCTGTCTCTTGAAGCAGAGACAATGGATAATATATAGTAGCAAAAAGACATTTTAGTTATTCATAGCTTAAAGTACAAAGAAGTCAGAGCTCCTGGAATCTGTGATAGGTAGACCCTTCAGCCATGAGGGTTGAAGTATCTAGGAACTGACCATAAATGAGAAATTGCCCAAGACCAAGATTGTAATCTCTTAAGCTTTAGACACTAGAAAGTGTGTTTTGTTTTTGTTTTGTTTGTAATCACACCTGTCTCCTTTTATCTTGTTTAGTATCACTTAAATCGCTGTTCTTTATTAATAAACTTATTCTCGTTTTATTACAAATCCATCTGGGTGTAATAAAGTGAACCGTGAGTTAGAGTCATAGACTTTAAGGTCAGAAGGAACCATTATGATCATCCAGTCTGACCTCCTGCACAATGCAGGCCAAAGAATCTCACCCACCCACTCCTCTAACAAACAGTTAACCTATGTCTGAGTTATTGAACTCATCAAATCATGGTTTAAAGACTTCAAGGTGCAGAGAATCCTCCAGCAAGTGACGCGTGCCCCATGCTGCAGAGGAAGGCAAAAAACCCTCAGGGCCTCTGCCAATCTGCCCTGGAGGAAAATTCCTTCCCAACCCCAAATATGGCGATCGGCTAAACCCTGAGCATGTGGGCAAGACTCACCAGCCAGACACCCAGGAAAGAATTCTCTGAAGTAACTCAGATCCCACTCCATCTAACATCCCATCACGGGCCATTGGACATATTTACCACTAATAGTCAAAGATCAATTAATTGCCAAAATTAGGCTATCCCATCATATCATCTCCTCCATAAACTTATCAAGCTTAGTCTTGAAGCAAAATATGTCTTAGTTTTCAGCTAACCCAACAGGCTGGTGTGTAGTTTGAAGGCAGCAAACTTAATGGCTGTGAGTGTCAGAATGAGAGGGCATGAGATGTCTCTGGGGAACTTGGGAATTGGGATTCACTGACTGTTACCTGCAAAGCAAGGTTAAGACAGGCAGAGCATTGAGGAGTTTGCTGATGAAATGGGCAGACAGGTGTGGCGGGGATCTGACATATAGTTTAGTCTCCAACAAAGCTTACTTTTGTTAAGGCAGAGGTTTAATACAATGGCGTAGAGTTCTGGGTGTCCTGAACAGAATGTCACATCCATCAACTTTGATGAAACTACACATAAGATGAGAAGTAAGCAAATGTGTCAGTATTTGCAGGATCAGAGTTTTAGACTTCAGTTCCAGTTCTGCCTTTGGCTTTCCCTAAACCCACTCAATTCACTTGCTGTTTCTCCAGCCTGTTGTAACACTGCTTTAACACTCACCCTCTGACCCTCTCTGGTCCCTTGTGATATTTTCTCTCTGCTTTCTCTTGTTTTACTTTCTTAATTTCCTGTCTCCTCCAGCAGCAAGGTACGAGTGGCCAGGTATAAGGCACAGATGGGTATCACAGAAGTCAATGGCTAGGTAGGCAATTTCAAAATGCACGGTCTACAAATTTGATTCTCAGTACAATTGCCTTGGCAACAGACCACCGTGTGGTCATAGAGGAAAATTCAGTAAAATCACTGCCTAAAACAACTCACTCTGGTCCCTTCTAAAGCAGTTGATGAATGCATCTGATGAAGTGAGCTGTAGCTTACAAAAGCTTATACTCAAATAAATTTGTTAGTCTCTAAGGTGCCATAAGTCCTCCTTTTCTTTTCACTCTTGTTTGAGAGTGAAGTGAAGAAACTTTACACTATTTTTTTTCCAACAAGAAGAATATGTAACAGTGACTTCCCTGCTCTCCACCACTGACTACAGGCTACTTCTCTGGGAAGTTTAACTTAACCCTATGGCTAAATTAAGAAAACTTCATCTTTCCTTCTCACAGTGAAAAAAAAACAACACCTCCCGCCAAAAAACAATAATAATTAAAAAGGTCCGAACAAGCTATTCTTTTGCTTCTTTGACTACAGTCCTCCCTCCTTGGGGGATTTAAGAAAATTTCATGCATAAGAATAAAGTAGGATTTCCTCCCATCTTTTCTGGAAGCCTGGACTCCAGGTCTCAGATAGACTTTTTTCTTTTCCTTCAGGCTTTTTTCTTGAGCTGCCTCTTAGCACATGTCCAAACCTTCACCAGTTGGTGCAGGGTTCACCAATCTGGATGCAGGCTTTACAACACTTTTCTCCCTACTAAACAAGTTGCCACTATCTAAGGTCCTTGCACCCCTTCCAAACATCATATCTTTTCCTAGTCCTTTTACAGGCATTCATCCATAGCCCCTCCCAAATTGCAGCCTCCACATCCCACCAGGTCCCAGTCACAATGTTGCTAATTCTCACAATTTTATCATGGGTCTTGTGATTCTAGGAGCTGGGGACCTTAAGAAAAACACTAAATATCACATGATTACAGGACAATATGAGATTAAAAAAAAGTTTCTAGCCTACCTGGTACTAGAGAAAACATAGGTGCTGACCAGCTGGGCCCCACCAATCAGCACCTCCCTCTCCCTCCCAGCACCTCCTGCCAGCTGCAGATTAGCTGTTCCACGGCGTGTAGGAGGTGCGAGGACAGGGCATGCTCAAGGGAGGGGTGGAATAGGGTGGGGATGGAGTGGGGGCAGGGCAAGGCAGGGTGTGGGTAGGATGTGGGGCACAGCTGGGAGGGCACCCCCCGGCACATTAGAAAGTCAGCACCTGAGAGAAACGCTTGAAATTCTGAATCCTAAAGGCTAAAAATCCAGAAGACAAATAAAAAGAAAAAAAATATTTTTAAAATTCTCATTATTTTAAAAGATATCATGATTTGGAATACTTGAAGTTGACTACCGCAGTCACCTTTACACTGGAGAGAGTCTCTAGTGACTCCTGCTCTCTCCAGTTCTCTCTTTCTTTCTCTCTGTACCAAGCCAGTCTGACCTCTTCCCTAATGTTCCTCTTACAGAAAGGAAATTGTTTACTATCTCGGACACTTTCCAAGCTGAATTTCTGCCATGTCTACAACTCCCATCAATCTTTCTGGACTACAGTTCCCAGAAGGCCTTGCTGCTTTAATACAGTTGTGCCGAGCCAGAGCATGCCTTAAAGGGTCTACACATCTGTTCTGCATAAATATCCATAATAATAAAAAATTGATTTTATTCCGGGCAGTCATGAAGCCTTAAAATTCCCTGACTTAGAGCGTTTAGACAATTGAACAACATTGAGATCTAAAATAAGGAAAAGAACGGGGGTGGGGGGGGGAGGACACTCTTCCAGCAGAACAGGTGAAGTGCTAAGGATCCAATATTATACATACATATCTTCTTTATAGTTACATGCATGCTTATTAGCTAAAAATGAGCTATAATGTGGCATTATGGAAATCTTTGTATGCTATTATTTTTATACTATTATGGAAAAAGCTCTGCAGAATGCATGTCAAACTCCTCTACTATTGCTTCAGAAATATCTTTCAGAACAAAGCCCTGTATTGTGAACACAGATATGTGACCTATTTGAAAGAAATCTTGAAAGGCTTGAAAGCATAGGATATTAGATACAAGTGACATTTGATATATGATGCACTATTTTTGCATGCTTGTCTACTTCTATTTGTTCATCACTCAAACCTTTTAATCTACTTTTTATTATATTATTCTGTCCTAACCATAAATTTCAGGTTGAGGATAATGGATATAGATCTTGTAATCAATCTCCAAAGCAGATATATCATGTTATTGGTGTAGTATGGTGTTGATATCTTAAAGCCTCCAGCACTCAGATGGTTAACTGAAATGATTTTAAAAGAGCAGCAACAAATATAAGTCTTTTAAAAATAAAAATGTACCCTAGATACACTAGGAATATATTTACAGATACAGGGCCAGCTTCTGCTATCATTTACACCTGCAAAACTCCATTGAAGTCACTTGAATTGATTTCAGTGGAATCACATGTGTATAATGGGGCTGAATTTGACCCTCTAAGTGTTATAAGACATATTAAAAGTAGATTTAAAATTCTTGCAGGGTGGTCCTCTGTGAATCTCTTGCCTTAGATGCAAATCACACTCACTCCAGGCCACATTCACTGCCACTGTGCATTATTATATTATTCTAGCAGGCCATTGTATGTTGTGCTGTTTACAAGTCCCAGTCAATTTCCCCTCTTGCTTCTGGGCAGGGGGGAAAGGGGGAAGGAACCAATACTAACAGCAGCCAGGTGTGCCTTCAGTCAGGCTGTCTACCTACTTTCCAGGCTTCCTTCCTCTTCATTTATCTGCTCCCAGCTGCTAGGGTTGCTAATTAGGCCGCGATTTAGGCCCCAGTTAACCTATATTGGTGGGAATTTCAATGACAGGGTACTGAGTCAGCTCCTGAGTCAGAAGCCCTGCCACACATGTTCAAAATATGAAGCAGTCTTTATTCTTTAAGTGATTTGCACAGGAAATGTAGCAGTCACAAGCACCTCCTATTTTCCTCTTGTGTGGGAAAGAGCAGTAAAATGGAATCTTGCCAAAAAAATATTAGGCTTGTGGACAAAATGAAAATCATGTTTAAAACAGGTGTAGCTAGGAAAATCACTGTGCTAGCAGAAGGATTCATATGCATTTGTAGCACCTTGGACAGCTCCTCAGGTAAGACAAAGCAGACAGCAGCAAGGAGAACCAACCCGAATTAAAGCACATTTAAAACAAATTTTAAAAACCACATAATGTTAAAGGGATGGAGTCAAATTGGAAAAAAAAAGCCACACTTCTATTTGGCAACTTTACACCTATTATTGTTACAAGGAGAAATCTCTAAGATTACTAGAATTGAAAGACAGAGAAACAAAATGATTTTTTTTTTAAATCCCCAGTTGTTCAATATTGTTTGTCTGACAGCAACTAGGGCTTTGTGGCATTTGTGCCATAACCCTCAGTAGGAGTTGGAGTGCTGTCTTGTCTTAAGAGGTGCACTGGGGAGGCTGAGCCTCAAGCAGACTCTCTCAGGCTACTCTGTGCACATGGGAGGATAGTCATCTGCTCTACCGGATCTGATCTTGTGCCCACTGGAGTGAAAGGCCAAACTCCCATTGACTTCTGTAGTGTAACACAGTCAACACTGTGGGTCAGTACAGTGGATTCCAAGGACTCACCTCCTCCCAGACCTTCTTAACGCTTTTATAGTATCCCACTTCTCAAGAGTGGAGGAATGGAGTTGGAGCCAACAATCCCTGCACAGTCTAGAACACAGAGGCTGCTATTGTGTGAGGCACTTGTGCAATCTCACAGGGTGGAAGGTTTTTCTTTCCTTTCTACATTTGTGCAGCTACTCAAGGGCCTCTTATAATCTGGGCTTTTCTGTATAGTCAGTTTTACTTTTTTGTTGATGGTGCATATCCTCCAAGCCCCTTCAAGAGGGTGTTTACTACTAACAGCAACACAGAAAATAAGTGCGTGCATGTATGGGGATAAAGAGGAAAGGGAAGAACAGACAGTTCTGAGCATATTTGATGAAGTTACCTTCAAGCCGTCCAAACAGACCCTTCTATACATAAACAGCGGAGCAGAAACACCCTTAAACCAATTTATTAAGTGATTTTTAAAAAGTCAGATGAGAATCTACTATTTTAAAAGTGCTCTCTCAGAATATTGGTCTATTAAACAAATTATTAAAGATAGCAGTGTCCCTTTTAGAATGGTTTCTCCATTGGTTTAAATGGGAGATGCAGAAGTAACAGCTTCCCTCTGATGTCATAATGACAACCTATGAAAGAAAAATAAATTAAAAATTTACAGAACTATGAAAAGAGCAAGACTGAGAATTTCCTTTCTAGAGAAGAAATGGAATTGACAGACACAAGGGAAAACTCAGAGAAATCACCATGATTGAGAAGATCAAGACAAATAACATTGGATAGAACATACTCCATAATGGCCAATAGACTAGAATGGACATGGGAAATCCTAAACAGAATATGCCCCGAGACGTTTCTTGGGCTGCAGCACTTTTAAAATGTGTTTAAAAAGTGGTAACACCCACAAGCCTCACATAAGATTGGGATCCAATTATTTTAGGTGCTGTACCAGTGTTGCCAATACTCACAATGTTGCAATCATCTCAGTTTTCACTACAAAGAAAGGAAGTTTCTTGCCTTCATGGTTGCAGAGGAAAGCTTGAATATGTGATTAGAATATTCCCTAAAGTATCAGAAAACCAGAAAGCAAACAAAGAATATCAAATGTACTGATTTTTCTAAAATCTCACTATTTTTAACCCAGTACCATGATTTTGGGGGGCCCTGTTTTGTTGGACTTGGCAATGCTGCTGTACAAACAGATAGAAAATCCAACTGAAGAGGGATTCAAGTGAACTTGGAAGAACTATACCTTTAGTCCTGCTACTGCTGGATGAGGAAATGCTAAAGTTAAAGCTGTTTTTAAAATATGTAGATAAAAAAGGGAAGGCAACCTGAATGCAAAATAGCCTTCCTGTGATTTTCAAGGGAGATACAAGGAGGCCTCATTGTGAGCTCCATCAAAAACAGGTGATTGGAGACTCACCAAGTCTTTTCGCTCCCTAAAAGGCAAAGTCAAGAGAAGGCTTCTGCCCCAAGCCACTTGAAGGAACAGAAGAGAGCCAAAGCATGGATCTACTAGAATCTTCATTCCTTCTCTACAGAAACAAGGACAAGGGAGACAGGGATGTTCACTTCCCTCTGGATGCGGATCAGAGAAAGTGCACAGAAAAGGGGGAGAAAGGTCTTCATCCAGTGTTCAAGTTTTAGATTGCACAATAGGAAAACAACCAAACGCACTTTGAGGGGCGTGCACAACTCTGATTGCCAGGAGTTCCACTTATCTCTCTTTCCCCAACCGTTGTTTTTTTGGCTTTTTTCCCCTTTGTCTGCAGCTGTTGGTTCATAGGCATTGCAATGTCATTGACCTAATGCTGAAACCTTGAAAATACAGAAAAAACACCTGTTGTGGCGGTAGCAACTACTTACAATTAGAGTTGGATGAATAAGTGAATCCTCAGTTTGGTGGCAGTTCTAATTAAAAAGTTAAAAAATAATCCATCCAGGCTGAATCAAATCTGTTTTGTTTTTTTTTCCAGATTTTTTGGTCAATCAGAAATGTCAATTAAGGGGTCTGTTCCTAAGCAGGGTTTTGAACCTAGGTCTCTAACACCCTCGGTGAGTCCTCTAACCATTGGAGGGGGAGACAGGGAAGCAAGGGAAAGCACAACCAGCCCTACAACATCTCCTTCTTCCTCAGTCTATTTTGTGACTGGTTGAAATAATGTGTGTCAGATTGGCAGACAGTTTTGGGTCAGCCAAAACTGCATTTTTCATGGAATAAGCTATTTGTTTGAAAAATGTTGCCCAGCTCTATTACATCTGTCATGTCTTATTGGAAGAGAGAGGGTTTCACACCATATTTGTATAGTTTGTGCCAGCAAGTTTGATAGTCAGTTGGTTTTTCAGCTCTGGGTTCTTGGTCTATACATGCTGAGAAAATCAAAATCAGTTTATTCTAAAACAGAGGGAAATGTACCTGCTTCATAAATGACCAGTGTCTCTCTCTCTCATTTTGAGGAGGACAGGGAAGTATGTTTTACTAAACTTCTGTCCATTATGTTGCATCCCACAATAAAGAAAATTCTCAGCCTTTTGTTAACAAAAGCTAGTCATTCAGTCTTGAATAGGCACATGGGCCAGGTCCTCACCTGTTGTAAATTGGTGTAGTTTCATTGATTTCAGTAGAGGTGGTCTGATTTACACAAGCACAGACTCCAGCCCTATGTTACCCCATGTTCAAAGATGTCCTTTGGCTATATATCTGAAATACCCATCTGTGTTCAGAAATGGTGTTAGTGAGCCAGTTAATCTTCTTGATAAAGACTTATAATAATAGCAATAAATAATATTATAGAGGTGCCTAGAGGACTCCCAGCTATAAATCAGGGTCTCATTGTTCCACTGCTGTACGTATCACTAGTTGGAGAAAGTCCCTGCCCTGAACAGCTTACAATTTAAATAAGCAACATAGACAAAAGGTGGGAGAAAGAGAGTAATATTATCTCAATTATACAGGTAGGGGTCTGAGCCACTGAGAGATTAAGAAACTTGTCCAACTTCACACAGGAGGTCTGTGCTGAACATTGAACCCAGATGCCCTGCATCCAGTCCAGTGCCTCAGTTTCAACACCACTCTTCAGAAACGTAAAATTGTGTGTTGTGTCTTTACCTGTAACACAACAACAGTAGTATGAAGAAACCAGGAAGGCATGGTGGTGGCCAAATAATTCTATTTACTAGAAATATACACATTTAGAACGTAGACTACAAAGGGTTTACAAACTATTTAGAGAAATACTACCGATTCTTATACTCTAAATTATGGCTGGGTATCAGACCAGAAGTTTAAATATGCTGTTACTGCGACTTATTCTGACTGAATTTGTACTTCTCTGCTCCTATGACTGACTGTGTGAGGCTTCAAGTTCATGGTGAGGGTATTAAGAAACGACAGAGCTGGCATAAAGCAGCCTTTTCCCACAGCCCTTTAGTTGTGCTGAGTATATCTCTGGCACTGCTGAATATTGGGTCAAAAAGTCTTTCAGCAAAATGATTTGGAGAAATGCATCCTACAGCAATCATGCTTCCTACAGCTGGCAATGAAACTATCTGAAAAGTAACACTCTACCATATGGCTTAAAAAGACCAAACAAAACTATCTTTGTTGGGGTGGGGGGAAACAAATTCTGTGTACAGCTGATCAGAAAAGGGGTGATGAAACATTGTTTCTTTTCATTTTGCAAATGTGTCAAAGTGAATGTGTTTCAGAGAGGCAGTTTTATTTTGATGAATTTCCAACAGATACGTGCGTGCCTGGTTTTCTGTGAACTTGACTGCCTGGCAACCAGATTGTTGGGTTGCCGGGGAGCCTGGGATTCCAGGTTCCCAGCTCCTCATCGTCCCACCTGTTTGGCTGTTTTATTTGCAAAAAGAGATGCTGAATGCAGGTTAAGCTGAATAAGTGGATACTATATTAAATCCTGTGCACTGGTCTATCCAGGTGGCTGAGTTGCTGCCAGCTAATGCTCCACATTTCTTGATTTCCTGGTGCCCCGTCAATGATAATCCCTTCAGGGAACAAAGGTTCTCTGACTCTAATTCCACTGATTATGATTCATCTTCCATATTTTACAAATATTTTAATATAAATATTAAAAACAAATATTTGATGGGCAGACCTGCACCTCATGTCCCTTTGACCAGAGGTTGCTAGCCAATAGCTAATTTGGAATTTCATCTTTACCAAGAGTTAAGTTTGGTCTCAAGAAAGTTCTCTCTGTCTCTGTCACCTGTCTCAGAATCTACCAAACTATCTCTCTGTGGAGTCTTGCCTCTCCCTGTGGGGTGAGCCTCCTGATGATTTTCTGTCTCTCCAATCTGTGGTGATTACTACGTAACCCCCAAGGAGATTACGTAGATTCCTGGGGCTCTGTGTGCTTTACATCTATATCTCTGTAGACTTGCTCTGGGTGTTGTGTTTGCTGGCTTTCATCCTCTCTCTTCATGCTTCCACCATATGACCTATGTCTAAGCATCTGTCTAGCATGAGATTATCTTCCCAAATAGTTGCTCCCACAGGTGGTGATTCCAAGTGCCACAGACTATCCTGTACCAATTAAAGAGTCTGTCAAGTCCCCCAAATTGCATGTAGCAGCCAGTATGCTCAGCAGCTCTGAAAATCAGGCCATAGCTATCAGAATTTAGATGCCTAAAATTAGAGTCACTGGGATGAAATGGAGAAACTGCCTGCCTGCACAGCAGGGGTTAAGGAGAGCCTTTGGGCCTAGTGAGCCCCACCCGTTGTACTGCAGACAATGCCAGGCCTGGAGGTGGGAGAAAAGGAGACAGCCAGGACCAGTTCAGGTCTGACTGGTGAAGAAGTAGGAGTTAGCTATCACACTATGTGAAAGGAAAAATCACTAGTCTGCTGGGCACGGCAGCCACCAGGGAGCACATTCTGACTCCCAGCCAAGGGAGACAGTGGAGGAGACCTAGGAGCCTCCAGCACCTAAGGTAACAGTTTGGCTTCACCAAACTCATGGCTTTCCTGCCCAAAGGAGCCTGGGACTGCAGCAGGGTGCCACACAAGATCCACTAGAGGACGCCATGGGAGGTAAGCCACCCCAGCAAATTGGACCATAGGGGCCATGCCCTGAACTGAAGGAAATCTGGGAGGAAGTAGCCCAGGACAGTGGATTTAGGCTCCCTGCTCTGAGTGACCCCTGTTCTGGGGTCAACTCACACAGGGCCCTGGGCTGAGATCTGGTGGAATGGGAAGGCCCCAGTCCTCCTACCCCCACTTACTGAAAGATTGAGGAGCCTTAACCAGGGAAACAAGGGGCCAGAAGTCAGCCATGCCAATTAGTAAGCTGTCTGGTCCTCCACACATCCTGTTACAGTCACCCACAATTAAAGGCTGATTTGAAACATTTGAATCAAGATGTCTAGTTCATTCCAGTCTTCCTCTTCTGCTCTTCCTTTTTGTGTTTCTCAAATCTGCATGTGTTTTGCACTTCTGAACCAGTACCACAGATACCTAGTTGATAGTCAAAAGGCTCCACTCTCTAGGGCCACTAACCCAAGGTCATTTCTTTAAAAGACAATCCAACTCTAGAGAAAGATCCGATTGAAATGGCATGAAAGTATTGAGGGGGGAAAAGTACAGTTAAGTTTTTTACAAGTCTTGTAAAACTGGAAGTTTTCTAAGGGAGAGTTTACTCACAGGAGGGAGGCAATGGAAGAGTAGCACAGGAGGTTCGTTCCAAGCTTCTACAGCTCTAACCCTTTATGTAACTACAGTAAATGGTACAGCACAAAGGGGACAAGATTACTTTAAGCCTGTTTCAAGAATTTTTACAAAAGGCACTTTTTTCCCCAGAGATTAAAGGATAAGTGAAGGAAAGAGAAAAGGAAATTTTTATATAGAGAACCTGGTTTAGTAGCACTGATGAGGAGGAAAATAGTTGTACAGCAATCAGCATGTGTAGAGGCATAAGAAAAGAAAAGCAACGCCTCACCCAATGCCCTTGAACTTCTGAGTGGGATTGGCATCTATTTCGTTCTGAATCTTAAAAAAAGGAGCTTCAAAAGAAAAAAAAAGAAAAAGAAAAAAAGAAAGATTATTCTCAGCAAGTGAGTTTGCTCTAGTGGAGCTACTAAGGGGAGACTTCAGGGTTTGTTCTTTTGTCTGAAAAGCTGTCATAGAAAACCCTATCTCTAATTGAAAAACAGATGAGCAATCACACCAACATTCTGCAACTTCTTGCAGTAAAGAATAGTAGGATTTTCCATTTTTTCCTTGTGATAAAATCTTTTCTACCCCCTTCCCAAGGTAAATGTGTAATATACATCCGCACCTAAAATGCACAAAATGATCTTTGATTCTTGTTGTTGTGAGATCTGCTCCCAGTAGGGAGAAATATCTTTATGCTCCATATGTATAGGATTGCATTATTTCAATGCTTTTGGAAAATGAAGTCTTTTGGGGACTAACAATTTGATTAATGCTACATTTCATTTACTCACATTTGTCTCTAGGTGTGCAGGTTTGCTGCCAATTTGTTTTCTTATTGCCTTTTATGACATTTTGCTTGAGTATACACACACACACACACACACACACACACCCTCACCCTCTCATTTAAACCACAGCTCTCATTTAAACAACAAAAAAGTCTGGGCTTTATTTTCACCTGGATGAGCATGTAACAGGAGGCATGAAAGAGGTATTTATTATTACTTTTCCACATAGAAGAATAATTTACCTATAATGGAATAAATACACTGCTTTGTATCAATGTTATATTGCAAGTGACACTGTTCAATAAAGTATGGAAACAAGAAAAAAGAATGGAGCTTCCCATTTTCCTTTCCAGAAGAAAGGAATAAGGAAGAAATGCAGATTTTTTCCCTTGCACACTCATAACATAAAATTACTCTGTGTGACTGTTAAGAAAATTAAAATAAACCTTAGCTTATGGAGTATTTATAATAGCTTATTTTTTTTCTAGCAGTGATGTCTGAGCAAGACCTAACTCAGTGGCCTGGAAAAGAAAAGGACAACACTCATGTGAAGTAGGAATCTTAGTTCACACCTCCCGTGTCCTCATAGGGAGTCACAGCACACCACTTTGGGGTACACTACTATTCACACCTTCAAGTCCAAACCGCGAGGCAGTGTAGACATAAAACAGCAAAATTAGGAGTAACTCCTGTTGACCCCACAAACTGCCCAACCCTCCCTCAGAGGGACGCAAAGTTTCAGTGACATGATTACACCCCTGCCTTCATAATTAGGCCCATCCAATCAGGGAACAAAACAAACGCCATATGGTTATGATGACCATTCAAGCAGTAGCAATATTTAATAATGCATACATATGGCGGACACAGTTTGCAAGTGATCCATAGTCTGAAATTTGTTTGCTTCTAACATTCATTTAATTAATTTTAAACAAACATTCATGAAAATCAAGACATCCTCACAAGCAAGTATGAATAGATAAAAGAATAAATTGTTGGCATTTTTTGTTTTTGTTTTTTGCGAATAGCTCACCTAAATCTGACTTGCAGTTAAATTCTTAAGGGTCATAGCATGCAGGATAGTGAAAATAGTGAAGTTCCTAGACAGACACAGATGTGTTATAATATTTAATTTGTGCACTTATCTGTGCATTTAGATAGTCACCAATGTACCAAGTGGTTAATGCGATTTTGTTACTGTTGTTTTTTTCATTAGATGCAATTTCTGTAACAAATCCCTGTAACTATTTCATACATTTAACAGGGCAACAGTAAAAAGACCAAATAACTGATTTTTTTTTTTAAATCAGGCTCTACCATTTTGTCCACAGCAAATAGGCACACCAATCCAATTTCAGTGTCTGAACAAAGAAACCACTAAAGGACACATGAAAGAAAATGCCATTATCTAAGAAACTAGTTGGGTCAAGATAATAGTCAAAGATAAACGAAGTTCCAAACAAGATGTTCCAATTATTTTATCTCATCTTTCACTGTGAGAAGTCACAGATCAATGCTAAAACCTTGAACTCTGAGCTTCATGAAGACTTAAAGTCGCCAACTCTGTAAATGTACTGATATCCTAGTAGAACACCTTACTTTGAAAGCAAATAGAAAGCCAGTTCTATTGAACTGTTACTGTTTCCAGCCACAGAAGAAAAATAAAGTCATTTACCCAGATTTCTGAGTTATACCCAATTGTACAACTGTCTTCTAAACAGCTCAATTTGACTCTGTCAGGATGGAACACATTTAATAGTTCAAGGCATATTAAGGAAAGACTAGTAGTATTTTGGGAGGTTTTATTGCTCTCAATTTTTTTTTATATATTTTTAATTCAAAACATAAAACTGCTTTATATTACTGAGCCATTTATGCTTAGTGTCTCACTGAAGCCTTGAGAGCTTTGAGTCAATATAAATTTATATTGGTGTAATAGGTAAAAATATATGTGAATTTTGTAATCCTATAGTTGCTTTGGGATGGTAAGATGGCCATTACCAACCCTTTATACTACGTGTGTTTAAGAAGCATGGATAATAAAAAGTTTGCTGAAAATGATCTCTGCATCTGATTAAGGGAGCCACTTCTCAGAGATATTTGCTTTTCTATTCACTGTTGTGATACTTAGCATATCCTACTATTTCATCCCTTTCCTTTATCCTATTTCAGGTCAAGATTCACTTTGAATGTCTTTCTTCTTGTAATTGGAAATATTTGAAAACACAGTTTGAGGAGACCCCTCATCTTTTTCTCTTCATCGCACCAAGATCCAGTTCAAAATTAGTCCTCCCCTCACAGAACAGTCAAACCAAGCGTTATTGATTCATTCTGAGCACTCACTCCACACTCACAAGTGTTGGAAATAATGGGCCAGATTCACAGTTTGTATAAATTAGAGATGCTTAATCAATGTTAGTGGAATCATGCTGATCTGGCTCCATTATTCTGACTCTCCTCTCACTTACACTAGTGTAAGCCATTGACTTCAATATAGTTACTCCTCATTATTCACCCAGATTTAATAAAGAGTAGAGTAAAGTCAAATATATATTTTACTAGGAATGAACTATGTGAGTAACACAATACACAAACGAATATATAATGTTAAAAATATCATGTTTTCTACCATTTACTCTTTTTTTCCATTTCACTTCTCTGGGTCAATAAAATCAGATTGATCAGTTTCACTTGCTTAATCAAGTCCACTTTTTTGCCATTATCTACTAGCACAATGCTATTCCAACTGACTCTCCAATACTGGAAAAAAGTGTTTAAGTGAAAAAACAATACTTTTCCTCAGGGGTGGATTTTTGAAATTCAATGAATACAGTTATTTTCTTGTTAGGTTTTGTAATTAGAACCTCTCCCCTTTGTTTTTCTTTTTAAAAATAAACTTTAGATGACATTGTCACATAGTTTAGAGCCAAAATGTAAAAGAACAAACAGGCAAACACACAAGAACAATTAACAGGGATGTATATTTGGGAACACATTTTCTCCATGTTTTACAGCAGAATTTGTTTAGGATGTACCTGAATGCCAGAAAATGAAATTGCTAACCTGTGGGACAGGGAAAAAATGGGGCATGTGACTTCTCCAGAGAGGGCATGGCAGTTGGAATTGCATGAGACTTATGATTCCATTTAGCTACATTACATATTTGACAAAAGCTACAGAATTAGTTAGTAGGAGAACCAAGCCTGTGGTGACAGAGAAAACTAATGTATGCTGACAATCTGACCTTTTTGGAAGACAGCAAAGAGGACCTGGTAAACATGGTATCAAAGTGGAAATCTGTGTTTGAAGACCATGGTTTGGAGGTAAAACCCAGAGAAAACTGAAGTTATGCAAATGGGAAAGGTGGAAGAAGAACTGTTGACTTGAAGTCTCAGGAGGAAAGCTGAATCACAAGAAAGAATGTGTGTACTTGTGAAGTACACTTAGTGCCATCAGAGAGAGATCTGGTGAACTGAAAAGAGTCCAATGTGCATGACTGTCAGAAAAAAAGGTGGCAGCAGTACTGTGGAACCAGCAATTAAATAACAAACTGAAAGGAGAAGTGTATACTGAATGTTCATTCCTGTCTCCTCTGTGGTTTGGAAACAGTGAATGTTACGGAGATGGAAGAAAAGATAATAAAAGCAGTAGAAAATAATATACTCAGGAGAATGGCAGACAAGCAGTGGGTAGACAGAGAGTGAATGGAAGAAATTAGGGGGGGGATGAAATAGGCTGAAGAGCACACATTTGAGGTGGGCTGGGCATGTGATAAGAATCGGAGAAGAATGACCAACAAAGAAAGGACAAGGAAGACTGGGGATATGATGGAAAGACTCCATCAAGAGAAGTTTGAAGAGAAAAGGACTGGAACTTGAAGATCTATGAACCCATGCCCTGGACTGGAAGGAGTGGTGAAGAATCCTGGCCCTTCTGACCTCAGATAAATGGGAAAAGGAGTCATTTAAAGACAGATCATGACACAAGGAATGTTCTAAGATCCACAATATGTTCTTTTCACAGTCTATGTCTCTGACTGCCCACCAAAAGATTGAGGGAAGAAGGGTTCTTGTGATGGTTAGGGTTCCCAGCACAGTTTGGAGGTGAACATTTGGGATGGGGACACTCTCTAACTTCTGCATCCATAGCAAGAGTTCTACCTTTCTGGAATCATGAAGCTGGGGAAAAGGGAGTGGTCAGTGGCTCATTTAATATGGCTCACTGCTTGGGGCCACATTTCCCCCAATATATTTTCCCTTCATTGTCTTGGAGGAGTGTATCAGTCGCATGCATCCTTCATACTTAGGGGCTTCTAGAGTGAAGTTGGAATGTTTCAAGAAAAGCAGCAGACTGGGATAGGGGAGGTCTTATGACCTGATTATATTTATACCCCCTTTAAATTACAGTGCAGCACACAGGGGCCTTAATGAAATGAGAATCAGGCCCTTCAAGTGATGAATCCACCATATACTTTAATAAGTTCCAGTAGCTAATTGTTAAAACTCCATACCAGTTAGAATATTTTCATCTTTAGTGTCCAATCACTGGATCTTGATATGTCTTTGTCTGCTAGATTACAAAGCTCTCTAATGTCAGATATCGTCTCTTTGTGAAGGTGCTTATAGGCCACAATCAATCAAGTCACCACTTAATCTTAAATAAACTAAAGAGACTGAGCTGCTTAAATCTATTTCTATAAAGTGTATTTTGTAGACCTAGTATCATACTTGTTGTAGCTGTTCTTTGAACATTTCAGTTTTTTCAATATTCTTTCCTTATATGGACACAATATTCTGATAATGGCCTCACCAATGTCATTTACAAACAAATAGTACTATCACCTCCCTACTCAGTCTTATATTCCCCAGTTTATAAAGTATTCCTTACATTTTCCTGTTTATACATCCATGGATTATGCTAATCCATTTAGTTTCAGATGTACCATGGGATCCAATGTTCAGCTGATTATCTACCATGACCCCTTTTCAGAGTAACTGCTTTACAAAGTCTCCCAGCCTGTAAATACAGCCTACATTGTTTGTTCCTAGATGCTGGCTGTGTTTGGTATTATGGCAAGTTCCTTACAGAAGTGAATACATCACCTTAATCAAATATTCTGAATAAAGTGCAAAACTACTTCAAAATTCTGGAAGTGATTTTTTTGAGGAGGGGAGGAGTTCCATTTTTTTTATTTGGGTTTGTTTGTCCCTGTGTGCCTATACATTTATATGAAATATTTCACAAAGGGGAAAGGAGATATCAAGCAGAAATTTAAAGTGAACATGTAAGCCAATATCCAATTGCCACTTTTTTATTGTTTCTTATTTTTAACTCCTGTCTTTTCTCTTGTATTTGTTTAACCCTTGCCTATTTGTTGCTATTTGCAGTTTTGGTTTAGTTTGATTTGTATTTTATTGGATATCTAAACTTTCTTGGTATATTCCATCCAGTTAATGGTATCACTTTGTTGGAGCAACTGCCACTGAAAGGTGGCTCGAATGGGGCACTCCACCCCAGATGACCTCTTCATCTGAGAGTCAGGGTTAAAAGAATAACCACTAAACACTTTGGACATGTAAATATCAGCTTAAATTGCTCCCAAAGAAAAGAGCGTTACATAAATGAAAATGTTCATGCCAAATCAAGTGCTTCAATTTCCAAATGAAACCCAGGGGACAAGGCAGGAGCAAAGAGGTAAGGTATTTAGTACATCATAGTGACTTAATTGTAAAGTAAACGTTCAACTCTTTCTTCAAAGCAATGTGTTACACATTAGAGTGAAAAAGTTATCTGAGCCAGAGCCTGTCATTTATCACCTTCAAAGATAACATTTAGCACCCTGTGTACTCATTTACCTGCTCAAGCTACCATTCTGTTTTATATTTGACAACCACTTTGCACTCATTATACCCAAACTCAGGTGAAGACTTCAGTGTTTAAAGGACATAATTAACCTGATATCAAGTCAAATCTCACCCCCCATCTATAGCTCTGCAAGAGAAGACAGATTCCACCCCTCATCCAGGCCCTGCCTGTAACCTCTGCAAAGATCCCCTCACCTCAGCCCATGCAAGTGGATGTAGGATTCATACAGGGTTCATGCGCTTGGCAACATTCAGGGCACACCCGGAGTGCTGTGTCGGAGCTGTGCACACACAGCTCCTCTCAAGGGCATGAACCTTGGAATCTCGCCCAGATGACATGAACCGTGGGAAGCCTCCCAGGACTGGGCTCAAGGCCCGAGAGCAAGGAATGTGGTAGATAGAAATTGGTAAATAAGAATGTTAAACAAAGCCAGTGTATTCCTTTTATCTGTTGGAGAATGTAATGCGTGGGGGGAGAGAAAGAATAAAGGGGAAGGTAGAAAGCTGACAGGCAGAAGTCCGTTGGCAGACCAGCTCGCTTGCTTGCTAAAAGCTCTGTGCTGTCTTGTATTTGAACCGCCACAAGTGGACTCTGCGTGGTCCCTACTGGACCCTTCTAAATGAGCACATTGATTGCTAGAATATTTGTGCTTTTAATGTAATGGCACCAGCCATGTGTCTGTTCTGCCAAGTCCCCAAACCATGCAGCTCCAGGAAAATGACTGTGTCCAGCCTTGATAAGAGGGACAAGTATGGGCCATACTAGGAAACCCCCAGGAAGCCTCCTCCAGCAACCCATGCACAGGGCCTCCCCACATCTACAACTCTAGCTTCAGGATTCTGGACGGGTATTTAGCTCCCAGAAGACCCTGATTGATTCCAGGGCAATCAATAAATTCATGGAGTCTACTGTGCCTCAAGTACTTGGCCTACCCAAGCAGCCTACAGCCACCCCAATGTAGTTGAGACAATTGATGAGTAGCTGCTTGCCTCTGGTCCTGTCAATCAAGAAACCATAGTTTTGGTGGTAATGATTGGGGAGTACTATGATCTCCTCCAATTCAGCCTGATCCAGTCCCCACATTTCACTTTGATACTCAGAATCCCTTGGTTGGTAGAACATGTCCCACTATCTCCTTGTGACAGCATACTGTAATATTTAACTCTGAGTTCTACCAGGACAATATCCTTCCAATTTTCAAACTTGAACCTCCAGAACCTCAGTCCAGAAACCTTGCTCAGGATCTGGAAACAGGGAGAGATATTCAGTCAACAGAGCGGACTTCTCTGCTCTGAGGGTCAGCTCTCACTCTCCCTGTGAACTACCAAGAATTTTCAAAGGCAGACATACTACCCACTCACCAGGAATACAACTACCCGACTGATTTACTACTTGGAGTCAAGATTCTGTTCAGGCAAATATACTTCATGTCAGAGCCCGAATTAGCTGCTCTTAAGGACTACGTCCATGAGAATATGAAAAAAGGTTTTATTTGGTGTTCCACCTCCCCAGCTGGGGCCACCATCCTCTTTCTGAAAAAGAAAGATGGTTCCCTAAGACTATGTGTGGACAACTGTGCACTAAAATAAAATCAGTGTCAAATTGATACCTGATCCCAGAGCTCCTGGATCAAGTCAGAACAGCCTGTGTATTCACTGAGTTAGACCTCAGAGGCGCATACAGCCTAGTTATAATCTGGTCACGGGATAAGTGGAAAACCATCTTTCAAACTCAGTATGAATATCTAGTGATGCCTTTAGGATGTACTAACATACCTACAATCTTTAAGCATCTAATCACTGATGCCTTACAGGATATGCTGAACCACTATGTGGTAACCTACTTAGATGACAGCTAAATGTATTCTGAAGACAAACCTATGCATGACCAGCATGTGCACAGTCTTATAGAAAGCATAGAGCTTGTGTAAGAAGAGTCTAAGATGGAGTAATGTATCTTTAATTAGCCCACCATGGAATTCTTAGGCTACATTCTGTGTGCTAAGGGAATCTACAAGGAAGGAGGAAACATTTTGCAACACCATGAAGCATTTGAGAAATTCAGTGTTGCATTATGTTTGCAAATTTCTATATACATTTTATGTGGGACTACTCCCAAGTCCTGACCTCTAGAACATCTCTACTGTGGAAACCTGCCAAGTTCGCTGAGATCCCAGACACCCAAGAAGCCTTTGAAAATCTCAAGATGGCATTCACCCCAATGCCCATCCTTGCACACACTAAACCAAACTATCAATTCATACTGGAAACCGGTGCCTCCAAGGTTGCTGTTGGAGCAGTGTTGTCCCAGAAACAGGGCCTTGACCAAGAAATAAATCATGGTGCATTCGATTCTCGCAAACTCTCCCACTAAGCGCAATTATGAGATTTCAGACAAGGAGCTGCTTGCCATCAAAGCAGGTTTCAAGACCTGAAGGCATTATCTAGAAGGAGCCAGACATTCAGTTCACTGATCACAAAAATCTAGAGTGCCTCTGAGCTGCTAAAGCCCTAATCCAATGACAGCTATGGTGGGCTATTTTATCATCTCCTACTGCCTTGGCTCCCACAATGGGAAGATAGACACTCTGGCTCACAAGGAGAAATGTGCCAATGATCCTAAGGACCCTGATGAAGATCCTCCTTGCAGCCTGAAACCACACCACTTCCTTGGGGGTTCACTCTTATTTGATTTGTTCACAACCACGTGCTCTGCTCTACCAGATGATCTCTTACCCAGATACTCCTAACTTTTAATGCCAAACCCTAGGATAAGCATCAAAAAGAGGACTCCTCCCTGTTCATGGGCATGTCTACATCCCTGGGGGATGTCTCTATTTGGAGAACCTACACATTTGTCACAACATTCGTAGGATCCGACACTTCTGCCAGGCAAAGACCAATATCATGGCATCACAGTAGTTCTAGTGGCCAAAACTGTGATCCAATCTTCAGGCCTTACAACATACCAAACATCCCTGAACTAAACACTTTGGGATGTTAATACCTGCTAAGAAACCCTGAGAGCCTTGGGCCAATATTACAATGGACTTCATCATCAAGCTACCCGAATCTGAGGTATGCCACACCATACTGACAGTAGTGGATTCAATTATGAAGATGGATCATTTCACTCCCGGTACACATCTTCCCACCTCTGAGGATGCAACTGATCTCCTCAACATGTGTTTCGCCATCAGCCTCCACATTCGTCACCACATTCACCACCACGTTACCTCAGTCTAAGGGTCCCAATTCATATCTCGGTTTTGGCAGGAGATGTTCCACCTAATAGAGGTGTGTCTCCACACATCAACCACCTACCATCCACAAACTGATGGCCAATTAGAAAGAGTTAACCAGGTATTGGAATGATATCGGTGATTTTTTTTTTTACAAACCACCAAAATGACTGGGACATACTACCTCCATTCATGGAATTTGAGTACAACAATTCGGATTATACGTCAACCAAGATGAGCCTTTTTTTTTTGCCAGTTATGGCTTCCACCCCATATCCAACCCCCACTACCCACCTCACCCACCACCTCATATCTGGTTATTCAAATCTATCAAACACAGGAAGAGCAGGAAAAAAAATACCTTAGATGTATCTAAGCAGCATACAAACATCATGCTGACTGTCACCAGCAGGAGGGCCATATATCTGCAGTAGGCCAGAAGGTATGGTTACCAGCCAAACACCTTAAAATGAGCAGACTTGCACATAAACTGTACCTAGGACCCCACCAGATCAGTAGGCAAATCAACCTGGTAACCTTTGATTTTTCTACTTCCAGGCTCCCTTAAGGTGCACCCTGTATTCCATATCTTCTACCTTAAACCCTTCTCTGACAATCCCTTTCCTGAGTAAGAACAACCTCTGCATATGACGGACCAAGTCCAAGACCAAACCCAAGAAGAATACCTTGTCCATGAGATCCTAGACTCCCAAACATGAAGAGGGAAGATATGGTTCCTCATTAATTGGGAAGGGCATGGGTTGGAGGAGAAGTCTTGGGAAGCAGCCCATTATGTGCCCATGCCCAGAAAAGGTCAGAGCCTCCCACAGAGCTCACCTGGATAAGCCAAGGCTCTTGGTGCCCCAAGGTTAACCCAAGAGATGGGGATGATATCAGGACCATGGTATTGAACCTTGCTGTCTGGGTCATTCAACAGCATCCCTAGCCTGCACACCACAGCAGCATGCTGAACCCCTGATCCTGACAAGTGGTCTCAGTGCAAAAACCTACAACTGCACAGCAGCCACACCCCAGAACCTTCAATGGTTGGACAGACAGCATTCTCAATTGCGTACCTGGACTATAAAAAGAACCCAAAAGGAAGGAGGCCTGAGCAACATGCAATTGCCTGCTGATTGCTGTCTAGACTGTCTTGTCGAACCCTGCCTTGCTACCCTGCTGCCTTGCCTAACCCTGCTTGACCTCACCTACCTATTGGATATCCCAGCTATGAGCACCCTGTGAGAACTCTGACTGTTGCCCCAGACTGCCTCTAACACTGATAGATGTCCCGGCTACCAGACCACCTGCACACCACTTGACTGTGGCTTGGGTCTGCACTTAGCCCACTTGAACCACTAGACATTACACTGCACCAGAGGGTCTTGTTTAGTTTTTTACTAAAGACACCAGTTTTTTGGGGGGTGAAATGTGTATCCCTAAAAAGGGCTATCTCAAGTATTTAAATTGAAGGGCAAATGTACGTGTTGTCAAAAGACCAAGGCTCAATTACCAGAATGCTCTAAAAATATGAAAGCCATTTAATTTTCATTTTCTCTTCATCCACTTGTAACAACATCAAGTCAAAGTTGTCTTCTTATAGCTCAGAACTGGAGCAATAAACTGATACCAAAGTTGGTTTGATAAGCTAAGTGTCTGTGTAGAAAATGTGATTAAGCCAATTGGCTGTAGTATTTTTTCCAAAATGTGTTAAACATTTTCTAAAACAAGTAAAGTGGAAAGCTTCTGCCTAGATATTTAACTTACTAACCATAATCCCCAAGGAATATCATAGTTGCTACAATATGTTTCTATTATTCGTCTTCTACAATGGCTAGGGTGGCCAGGTGTCTGTTTTATTACTGGAAAATCCAGTTGAAAAGGGGACCTGAGAGTGTCTGGTCAGATCTCCTGGCCGGACACCAAAAGTCTGGTCCCTGTGCATGGGGGAGGTGCCGGGGAAAAGCAGAAAGCAATGGTGTGTGTTTGGAAGAAGAGCAAACAGAGGATGGGGCCTCGTAGGGTGACAAGATGTCCAGATTTTCTAGGGACAGTCCCAATTTTTGGGTCTCTCTCTTATATAGGATCCTATTATCCCTCCACCCCCGTCCTGATTTTTCACATTTGCTGTCTGGTCACCCTAGGGCCTTGGGGGAGGAAGGGACAGATCAGGGGGAGGGTTCTGGCACTCCTGCTGGAGTGTCTGGCTTTTAAATATTACAAAGTTGGAAACCCTAGTAAGGACCCAAACTTAAATTCTGATAAAGAGGAGTGCATTGTTGCATGCTTCAAAACAAAACACCACAACAGTCACTGCACATGAATATGGCATAGCACATTCTCTGACGCTGGATTACAAGAGCAGAGGAGTTTCCCATTGTCTCCTTGGCTTGAGTAAGCATTGCTCCCTTACAGTTCACATCACCAGGCAAGGAGGAAAGGGATCTTCCCATGCTGTTTCAAACTACTTTAACCTCAAATCTAGAATAGGTTTAGCTGAAAGGACTGAAACCCAGATATTCAAAGGTATTTAGGCACTTACCTCCCAATTAAATAAATAGGACTCCGGTGCCTATATATTTTTGAGGATTTGGGTTTAAGTGGCTCAATGGATTTAGGACTAGATTGTCCCCTATAAACCAATTCCAGCTCAGCTTTCCTGCGAATCACGCAAGTGTGAAAAATAGGAGGATGCTTCCCTTTCCCAAAAAACAGTGACTCCCCAACATTTGCAGAAACCCTCTGCACCTGCACTGACTCAGTGGCCCCTGTGGTCCTTTTCATGCTTCCTGACTTTCTTCTTTGATGGTACTATAATTCCAGGGACTCCTCTTCCAACTAGTGCCCCTGGAATCCTTTATAATAATTACTAATTCCTGTGTCTAGAGGAGGTAGCTCCTCAAACTCTGTCTTTCTGATGTCTCCGATGGATGTCCATCTGTGAACTGAAATGTAACATGGTCAAAACTGAGCTCCTGATATTTCTATTGAAACTGTCAATTATCCTCCTCTTTATCACATGGTAGACAATACCATCATCCTCTCTGACACTCAAGTCTGTGAGAGTAGCTTCAACTTCCTGTTGGGACTTATTGCTCTTTTGACCAGCCCACCCATGCCATGCCTAAATTTTGCCACATCATCTTGTGCAACATCCACACCATCTGATATTTCCTTTTGTTTTCCCCACAGTGCCAAAACTTTCCACCAAGCAATGAACATCTTGCACCTTGACTATTTCCATCTCCTTTTTTCAGGCCTTGTTATTTACAATCTTCCTCCTCTCAAGTCCATTCAAACTGCTGCTAATAAAATAATCTTCTTGGCTTGTTATCCTCTCTTTAAATGCCTCCTTCAGCTTCCTCTGTGCTGACCCATCTTACCATGCTAACTTTGCCAAGGCATCTCTTCCACTTCAGCAGGCTCAGTGATTCCCCCTCTGGTGATGGTGGCCTGAAGTAAGTCAGCCCCAATCCAGATGGTGTTCATTCTCTCACCTGAGAATTATTTCTCAATATTTTCCAGATGGACCTGCTCCGAGGTCTAAGGAGTTCTCCTCCACCAAACAAAAATAAACAAATTCACAACACAAAACAAAAGGGAATACCTTTTACTACCCCCTTTCTGGGGGGGGGGGGGTGGCCTTGTTATTGGTGTCGAAGTGCCAGCCCTTCACCTAAACAGGCTGACGGTGAGGTAGTTTCCACTGTAGGGAAGAGAGCAGCCATCCACCCTGGAGAAGCCTTTCTGTCTGCTTCCACTAGTTCTGCATCAGCTTGTCCTTCTTTCATTACAGGAGGGTTTTTTTTAAGGTCTCAGGCAGCCCTTAACTGGACTCAGGTGTCCCTAGTTGACCTGAGATAGCCCTTTTTCACTTTGCTAGTCCACTTCTCTCACAAGCACCTTTCCACTTTCTCCCATGCTACCTCATGTGTGTTGGAAAAGCTCCCAATTAAAATCTGTAAAGCCCATCAGTTATCCTGCTGTAGAGGTTGTGATTACTGATATTGATCATGCACACAGCTAATCTGTTAAAACATCCTTTTTTTTTATTTTTTGCACTCTTTACCTCCAACTCTGCCTACTTATTTATTCCATTCACCTGTTATGTCTTGTCTTTTTGATTGTAACTCTTTTTGGAAGGACTGCAACTTATTATATCTGGGTAGAGTGCCCAGCACAGTGGGGGTCTCAGTCTGTTTGAAACCTCTATATGCTACTGGAATATAAATGTTAAACCACTACAATAATAATATTAAAGGGGGGCATACAATATTTCCAATGTCATGCTGAATTTAATAATTTACCATTTGCTGAATTCTATGGAAGAAAAATAAAACTCGCCGGATTGGGAGTTTTATTAATAATAAATAATAAATAATAATAATACAATGATGCAATAAAACAAAAATCATAAAAGACTCTCTATTGCCTTTAAAATATTGCCAGCAAAATCATGTTTTGTGGGAGTTAAGTGAGCTGAACAAATAACATACAATTACTCTGTCTTTCCAATAATCCTGGGTTATCAAATTGCCAGGTTCAGAATCTTGATATTCTAGAGAAACATGTTGGGAAATAACTCTTAAAAAATGATAGCTTTTACTGATGTATTTTTTAAAAAGTCACATATGTACAAAAATGGAGGGTTTCCACTGAAATCAATTATCCAGTGCATTTGATGATATAATGTTAATTTTCTATTATACTGTGAACTGAGATACAGCATTTATTACCTCTGAAAATTTAACTTCAAAGACATATCACACAGACTGTGCAGAAGAACAATCTATCAAGTAACTATTAACCAAATGTAATGTTTCGTCAAAGTTCTATACTGTCTATGGAATGAGAATTTTATACGGAAAAGTATATAGTAATAGCAGAAAAGTGTTTCTGAATCCAAGCAAACCAAAACTGACTTTAATTTATCTGTTAGAGGTTTTAGCTTTTGTTTTTTAGATAATTTCAAAGTCTAAAATTTATTATTAGAATTATAACCCAATTTAACTATTTGAAGCTCAGTAGAAATAATTGTATCTTAAAATGAATTATATATGGACGCTGGTGAGGCAATTACACTTGTCACTCGTTAAACCTGGTCAATTTTGCCTTAGATAAATACATACAGTTACCTCAGTATCACCTAAGTGTTCTAGGCAATACCTAGAATATTGCACATACTGAGGTAAGAAAGGCGTTCAGCTAGACAAAAGACAATTTTTTAAAGGTTGTCAATGTAGCACAAGATTATATTCTTACCTTTCCTGGAAATTGATTAAATGGATCTCATTTACTATTTGTCATAATCTGTCACAAGAATAGATTCAGGATGTGCAATTTTCTTCTACCTTTCTGTGAAGAGAATGACAGATCATAACTGTAGCCTTTCAGACAGAGCAGCAAGCTGTATTACTTTAGGGAGACAGTCACTGACCCTTGACCTTAACCTGGTGAGCAGGGGGTTGCCAGCAACTAAGGACCCTTTCTTCTTGATGCCCCTGTCCAAGTTGCTGTCATCTGCTGAAGGCCAGTGTCCAGTGTCCAGGGCACAGGGGGAAATTTGGGCCAAGGCCTCATTTTTCCTCCTCGCCATCCTGCAGAACAGAGCTGAGCAAGTAAGCAGAGTAAACTGTCCTTCCTGAAGGGCTGTAGCAGCCTGCACAGAGAGCTCTTAGAGACATTCTGCCTAGAACTGCATTGGTGCAAACAACCAATCTCTCGACTCAATTGAAAAATTGAGGGGAGAAATGGATTTGGGTCGGTTTTCATTTTTTGAGTTTTTTTTCTTTTTTTAGAATAAAAAAGAGAAAAAATGAATTTGAAGTAAAGTTCAAACTGTAAAGTCATTTTGAATCAAAATCAGACTGTTTCATTACAAAAATGTCAAAACAAATTCATTGCTTTAGAATATTGTTGTTTGTCTTCCTCGCCAAAACAATTTGGTAAATTCCTCCCGAATTCATGAATTGTTTCAGTTGATCCAATTTGTATTTTGTTCAATGAAAAATGTTTCATGAGAAAAACTGAATGCTGTTCTAATTCTTCCTCCCTGAGGCAGGACTTCAGTCTCACAGAGTTCTCCTAAGGCCAGTGAGACTGCCCTGCCTCTAATGCTGCACTATGCTTAAATGGCTCTAGGGAGCCCCTTCCCTCCACACACACACCCCCAATATTGTCTATTGCTAACCATTCTACCTCTTTCTTGTATGAGTCACAGGTGGCTAAAGCGGTAAAATGGAAGGTCAAGAAATGCTAGCAAACCAAATTACAGAACTGTGAAACAGTCAAATAGGACACTTTGTTCTGATCTTAAATAGGACAAGTGAGCTATTTAAGTTCTAATATCTCCATGTCTGACAAAGGCCCCAGTCCTGCAAGCTCATGTGGGCATGTAGAACCTTACAACTGCACAGACACAGACATTAATGGAGCTCCATTCAGATGCAGGGATCTACCGAGGCATTTAAGGTTGAGGCATTGAGGCCAAAGACTGTAAAATGAACAAAAATGTCCCATCACAAGAATGAATCCATTCTTCTCACCATTGATTTTGTACAAGAGAGGGCATTTAAGAATCCTGAACCCATTCTAAACTTCTGTCATCCAGCTGTGTCCCTTGTGTGTGAATCAAATATTTAAAGATGAATGTTCTGCATATTAGATATCTTTCATGTACAAATTCTAAAATAGAAAGCAATATGGACAAAGAACTTGTCGTACGTGCTGGAAAATATTTTACAGAGTCAAAATATAAAGCGCTTGGAAACTTGAATGGATTTTGTCCACTTTCTCATAATACACCATTATCCAACAGGCATTGAAAACTTTGATCTGTAATTTTGTGAGCTGTTCTTACTGAGGCAACTCCCCTTGAAACCCCTGAGAAAAAAGGCTCTAAGCTGAGGAATTGGTTAGTCTCTAAGGTGTCACAAGTACTCCTTTTCTTTTTGCGAATACAGACTAACACGGCTGTTACTCTGAAACCTGTTTATACAATAGGCCAATGTGTTTCAAGCTGGAGTGGGAGAAACACTGCAGATTGTTCAGATGGTTCTTGTGGAGTTCTAAAAGGACATAACTTACTATGTACAATTATATAGTGATAGGCCTTAATACAGAAAAGCATCCATCTTCAGAAAAGCTGTTAAACACATCCATAACTTTAATCATATGTATAAATCCCATTGAGTCAAAGGGACTACTTCTGTGCTTCAAATTATACAGGTGTTTATGTGTCTTGCTGAACTAAAGCCAAAGTGTTTTTATTTAAACCAACCATACAGAAGTTTGCATCCAGAGCTCCTATTAGGTACAGTTGAGTAATGATTTCATATGTGGCACTCTGTAGCCTACAGTGTTTTCTTGGCAGACAAGAATTGAAGTTGAGCTTAACAGGGATAAAATGTGTCCTCTCCCCTGGCATTTTTTTGTTTTAATAAAGGAAGATGGAAAGGGAGAGTGAAAAAAGTGAAGCTCAGTAGATGATACATCAAATCTGCACTTACTCCAATGAAGTCCGTGGACTCATAGGTTGCCAACAATCCCATATTATCAGGAATGTTCCTTATTTAAATAAAAAACTACCTGCTCTTTGCTGAAGAGTTAAATTAATTCCTGCATAATAAAAGATGTGTTAAATTGATTTCTTTAACTCTGATGTCCTACAGATAACAGAATATTTCATATTTTGACTGACCTCAATTTCTGTCATTGAATGTATATATAAAATTGTTTTTGCTTCTAACTCTGTGGGAGTGAAAGTATTAAAAGAGAAAATAAAATAGATTTGAGATTCAAATCAATGTTTATGGTTGTGCTGGGATGTAAGTAACAGTTGTTCAGTACATTATATTCCTGTCTAATGAGAAATTGCAAATCCCCTTAGAGGAAAGGTAACTAGATCTATTGTGATAAAATGAACAAGGCAAAATTTAGCCTTCATTAGCAAAATATCATACACTATAGCATTGTTGTTTCATCCTCATTGATTATGAATTTACTATTTATATCATAGAAGCAGTGAGAGGCCCCCAACAACATCAGGTCCCATTGTGCTAAGCGCTGTACAAACACGCAGCAAGTATTAGTCTCTGCCCTGAAGAGCTTACATTTGAAATGGACAAGCCAGCCAAAGGATTCCATTTTATAGATGTGGAACTGGTGCACAGAGAGATTTAGTGATTTAACAAAGGCCACAGAGGAAATCTGTGGCAGACGCAGGGCCCCTGCATCCCAGTGAAGAGACTTAACCACAAGACCAACCTTCCTCATTCTGTTAATTTCTTCAAAAATATTTTCATCTATGTCTCAATTTAACAACAGTGATGTCTTTATTAACGATGAATAATTTTAAAGTACTGTAGTTTGTTCACCAAGGAGTTTTTAAAAAGCTTATGGATGCTAAAGTAGATGATATACTAAAGCTTTCTTCTCTCTGTCTCTTGAAAGTGCTTCCAGTTAAAAAATACTTTTCCAATCACAGTTTAATACTTGTTTTTAATAGAAGAGAATTTACTTGTTAATTTGTTTCTAGTATCATAAATTACTAAAGCATCTACTGTACTTTACGCCAAGATAAAGTTGCAGATTCAAATATTTAAATAATGTACTCTTAGATTTAGAGATGTGCTGAACATGTGAAAACAAGAAGTCAGACCCTTCAATACACTGTGCAAACACCATTTGAAAACAATCTGCTTTTATGAAAACAAGAGGTTCGAGACTACCATTTTCAGGAATAAAAAGCAATTACTTTTTAACAGGCCAGAAAGATTTGGGTTGGATGTTTACTGTTCCATTCTCTAGCAGCTAATGATTCACATTGGTTTGGTTCGGTCACGTTGTGTGGAGTGACACAACACTGTATGACACATTTCATTACACAAAGTCATCCAGAAAATGTTTACAAATGTATTGATGGAAAACAGAGTTTTTTTTATTACGAACAACTGAAACTGGGTGAGAAATGTAGAGGGCTCTTCTGCACAGTGAAGTAACTCAATGCTTTCTCTCTGCTGAGAACATGGAAGCTCCTCTGCTGAACACCATGCGATTGGGAATCTGGATTTGGGAGAGGGCAAGCTATTCAGTGGCCTCTCAACATGGCCTAGCCCCTCTGAAAAAGGTAGAAATACCAGCCAAATAAACAATAGAGATTAATGTTGCTAAAAGCTAAAAACAGCATTCATTACCACATTGTGTCTGCTCTGCCCTTTTAATTCCCACCCCATAGAAGGAAGATTAAGACACAGGCATGGGCCATGCACACCATCCCCCCACCCAATCTTGTGAGGTTTAAGTTAAAAAGTGTAGCGTAGCTTGGATTCCTAGAAGCAGAAGTCACTGAGGAGGTGGAGTTCCTGAGAGTGGAGCTCCATGGATACCTGTTACAGGAAAACAAGGTAGTAGTGGGCCTGCCAGGATCCAGAGCCAGTGTGGAAATATTGGGCTTCTATGCAAATCCTGGGTTTTACACTCAGGGTGAGTGAAGAGCACTTTCATTTGCATCAGAACATGACTCCACTTCCTTGAGCTGAATTTAGGTATACACTTACTGGAGTTACTGAAGTTTTGTACATGTAAATGGCCTCAGGTGCTTTACTTGCACATATCTGTACTAAACTAGGCCTTTACTTTATTTTTTCAGGGTATCATACACAGTATTTTGTCTTTTCCCAGATTCCACACACATTTCTTTAGTCCACTCCCATCACCCATTTTTTGGATTCTACCTGTATTTTGTGGTTTTTCTGAGTGGAATTGTTTTGTTGTTGTTCTTTGTTTGGTAAGTCAATATGACAGTATATCAAGTAGGAAGTTCAAGCATACAAGTCATGAGACCAGATGGCTCTGTATATTTAGCATATCACAAGATATCCTTTACTATATACATATATACATATATACATATATATATATATACATATATATATACACACACATATATACATATATATATATACACATATATATACACACATATATATATACATATATATATACACATATATATATACACACATATATATACACATATATATATACACATATATATACACATATATATATACATATATATATACATATATACACACACACACACACACACTGCAACACAGCCAAAAAGTTTTCTACAACGTTATATGTTTGTTTCCTTTAAAATAATACATTTTTATTAAGAATGACAGTGTAATTTTTATTTACAAACAAGAATATTTTCTTCAGTTATGTAAAGTCTCCCAACTATAATTAAAAGGAAATCTCAATATGGCTTTATTATTATACAGTCTGCCCAGCAATGCAAAATGTTTTTTATTACCTTGATGTCTGTCTTAAAGCACACAATATCATCATCCGTCTATAACTGTTAGTCTGTATTTTTGCAAGTGAAAAGACAGGAGCAGATGCATTATTAGTTTGGGTATGTATATACATACAGTACAGCTGTGCCATTACAATATTAGTAAAATCCCACTGCTGCTTTGTGATACACAGCACTCTACCTACAAGGATGAAAATGAAAGATCGAGGGCCTAGGATTGTTTGTAGCTGAAAGCCTTTGCTGTTGCGTGGATGTGACAGTTGGGTCAGGTAATACACTATCTGTGCTGTCTCCTTCGTACGATCTCTGAAATCATTGCATGTAAATTAGCTGTAGAGTAAAAGTGGTGATTTGTTTAGTTACCTCTGATATCACAATGGGCTAGGACTCTTGGTATGGCATAGATACATATCTTACTGTCACACTGGTATAATTTGTAAAGTCAAAATGGCTAACAACTTAACAACTAGACAGTAACTGACCATGGATCCTAGTGATATTCTGAACAAAAAGAGCCCTCAGCCTTGCTTTTTAGTTGTTTCCATCACTTCATAGTCACTCAGACATTTTAGTGATACATGACACATGACAATCCTGGAATCTTAGGGCTGTCTACACTTCTAATACAGCAGCACAGTTATGGCACTTCTGCTCTGCCGCTGTAGAGCTGTAATGTAGATGCTTCCTATACTGACAAAAGAGGTTTCTCTGTCAGTGTAGTTAATGCATCTCTGCAAGAGGCAGTAGTTAGGTTGACATAAGAATTCTTCTGTTGACTTAACCTTGTCTATCTACATTGGGAATTGTTGACCTAACTATGGCATTCAGTGTGCAAAATTTTCCACAGTCCTGAGCAACGAAGTTAGGTCTCTCTAATTTTTAAATGTAGATCAGAACTTATTATAGACATTAGAGCAGTGTTTCTCAACCTTTTTGATATTAGGGAACAGCTTGCTGCCTTCCTAAACTGTCTCAGGGAGATACCAGGGACTGTCACTGGTCCACGGACTGATCGTTGAGAAACACTGGATTAGAATCTCCCTGGCAAATAGTTAAGTCTTGAGAAGCTACTAAAATATTGATTCCTTTTTACTGTCATTTTTATCTGCAGTTTTAAATGTTAAGTAAAAGTTTCAAATTACTTTAAAACTTTCTTATATCCTAATGCTGAAGTAAGTTAGATACATGCCTAGGTAGATAAATGTTCAAAGTAAACTTTTTGTAAAAACACTGCATACATTTTTAACAATTTTTGTTCATCTACTACATTTTCCACTTTTCTAGTAGTAGTAGATGATATCTTGAGCTTGCAGAAGAGAATGTGAACCTTCAAGATCTATGAATAAAGAAGTGGATCCTGACACAAGGAAGAAAGGAAAGCAGCAGAATACGACCCTGGACTTCAGAAAAGCAGACTTTGACTCCCTCCGGGAACTGGTGGTCAGGATCCCCTGGAAGAATAACATGAGGGGGAAAGGAGTCCAGGAGAGCTGGCTGTATTTTAAAGAATCCTTATTGTAGTTACAGGGACAAAGCATCCCGATGTGTAGAAAGAATAGTAAATATGGCAGGTGACCAGCTTGGCTTAACAGTGAAATCCTTGCTGATCTTAAACACAAAAAAGAGGCTTACAAGAAGTGGAAGATTGGACAAATGACCAGGGATGAGTATAAAAATATTGCTCGGGCATGTAGGAATGAAATCAGGAAGGCTAAATCACACCTGGAGTTGCAGCTAGCGAGAGATGTTAAGAGTAACAAGAAGGGTTTCTTCAGGTATGTTGGCAACAAGAAGAAAGCCAAGGAAAGTGTGGGCCCCTTACTGAACGAGGGAGGCAACCTAGTGACAGAGGATGTGGAAAAAGCTAATGTACTCAATTTTTTTTTGCCTCTGTCTTCACAAACAAGGTCAGCTCCCAGACTACTGCACTGGGCAGCACAGCATGGGGAGGAGGTGGCCAGCCCTCTGTGGAGAAAGAAGTGGTTCGGGACTATTTAGAAAAGCTGGACATGCACAAGTCCATGGGGCCGGATGTGTTGCATCCGAGAGTGCTAAAGGAATTGGCGGATGTGATTGCAGAGCCATTGGCCATTATCTTTGAAAACTCATGGCGATCGGGGGAAGTCCCGGAAGATTGGAAAAAGGCTAATGTGGTGACAATCTTTAAAAAAGGGAAGAAAGAGGATCCTGGGAACTACAGGCCAGTCAGCCTCACCTCAGTCCCCAGAAAAATCACGGAGCATGTCCTCAAGGAATCAATTCTGAAGCACTTACACGAGAGGAAAGTGATCAGAAACAGTCAGCATGGATTCACCAAGGGAAAGTCATGCCTGACTAATCTAATTGCCTTCTATGATGAGATAACTGGTTCTGTGGATGAAGGGAAAGCAGTGGACGTGTTATTCCTTGACTTTAGCAAAGCTTTTGACACGGTCTCCCACAGTATTCTTGTCAGCAAGTTAAAGAAGTATGGGCTGGATGTATGCACTACAAGTTGGGTAGAAAGTTGGCTAGATCGTCGGGCTGCATGGGTAGTGATCAATGGCTCCATGTCTAGTTGGCAGCCGGTATCTAGCGGAATGCCCCAAGGGTTGGTCCTGGGGCCGGTTTTGTTCAATATCTTCATAAATGATCTGGAGGATGGTGTGGATTGCACCCTCTGCAAGTTTGCAGATGACACTAAACTGGGAGGAGTGGTAGATACGCTGGAGGGTAGGGATAGGATACAGAGGGACCTAGACAAATTGGAGGATTGGGCCAAAAGAAATCTGATGAGGTTCAACAAGGACAAGTGCAGAGTCCTGCAGTTAGGACGGAAGAATCCAATGCACCGCTACAGACTAGGGACCTAATGGCTAGGCAGCAGTTCTGCAGAGAAGGACCTAGGGGTGACAGTGGACAAGAAGCTGGATATGAGTCAACAGTGTGCCCTTGTTGCCAAGAAGGCCAATGGCATTTTGGGGTGTATAAGTAGGGGCATTGCCAGCAGATCGAGGGACGTGATCGTTCCCTTCTATTTGACATTGGTGAGGCCTCATCTGGAGTACTGTGTCCAGTTTTGGGCCCCACACTACAAGAAGGATGTGGAGAGATTGGAGAGAGTCCAGCGAAGGGCAACAAAAATGATTATGGGTCTGGAACACATGAGTTATGAGGAGAGACTGAGGGAACTGGGATTGTTTAGTCTATGGAAGAGAAGAATGAGGGGGGATTTGATAGCTGCTTTTAACTACCTGAAAGGTGGATCCAAAGAGGATGGATCTAGACTATTCTCAGTGATAGCAGATGACAGGACAAGGAGTAATGGTCTCAAGTTGCAGTGGGGGAGATTTAGGTTGGATATTAGGAAAAAACTTTTTCACTAGGACGGTGGTGAAACACTGGAATGCGTTACCTAGGGAGGTGGTGGAATCCCCTTCCTTAGAAGTTTTTAAGGTCAAGCTTGACAAAGCCCTGGCTGGGATGATTTAGTTGGGGATTGGTCCTGCTCTGGGCAGGGGGTGGACTAGATGACTGTTAGAGAGCTTATTCCTTCACTCTCCCACTTCCCTGGTCCTTCTCGCATGAACAGAGAGCAACAATACCCGAAGTCCGAAGGTGCAAACAATTCGATGTTTATTGGGGTGAACTTCCAGCAAGCTTAAATACAAGTTCCTTTTTCCTTATTTTCGAATCCCAACTTACTTCCTGTTTGCCCCTAATTTATATAGTAATATTCTTAGCTATACCTTAACCAATCATTCTACTGAAATTTAACTAACCAATCCTAACATATTGTAACATGATTAGCTAACCAATTATATCCCACCACCTTAATTAGATTACACCCAGCAAAATTAATTATACAGCAGACAGAAACAATCACAGAACCAGACAGAGATTATACAGACAAACAATAGCAAAGTGGGAAAACAATACAGAAGTGAGGATTTCACATCCCAGCTATTGATAAGTGAGTTCTTGCCAGACAGGATGCTATCAAACTAAGTTTCCTTTTACATTTTCTAGGCACTTCCCTTTCTCTGGAGGTGATAGGAATTATCAGGACAGGATTGTATTCAGGACAGGATTGTATTCCTAACAGCCCAATAGCACCTTCTTTCAATGTGACTAGTTTGGAATGTGAGGATGTGACTGTTCGCTTCCTGGCTTATGGCTGCCTCTGCTGCTTAGCCAAAGGCCTTAGCCTAAGAACAGGGCCTCAAACTGTCACAGTAAGAGAAGGCCCTTACACCAGCAGACAGTGATTTTGATTCTTTCTTTTATACCTCTAGAACTAGCCAAGTGATAAGAATACCCCTAAATTCTTAAAGTACAGGCCTTTACAGACAGGCCTGAATATCTATATCCTAACAATGACCTCCAGAGGTCCCTTCCAACTCTGATATTCTATGATTCTATGATGTTGGGACAATGCAAAATATGACTTTTCTCTTTCAAGTCCCTCCCTCCTTCTACCTCTTTGACAGAAGATCTTCCACATTTTTACAAAATCCCTTTCAGAAAATTCAGTGCAATGTGTAATATATCCATAAGGTTGCATGATAGGCAGTACATTACAGCATATGAACAGATGTTTAATAGCTGTAGACCGCTTAAGGAGTTAACAAAATCACTGTGACCACCAATTTGTGCATTCAACATAGGCTTTAATAGCTCTTTATGTGGACTCTTATTTACGGGCTCCTCTCTATTTCCTGAGGCTCAGCTTGTTCCTTTGTATGGCAGCATAAACATACTGCCTGAAAAGAATGTCAGTCTCACCTAAATGTCATCACCCTGGCAATGGTCCCTTGGTATCAAACAACACCATTCTAACTTTCCTTTTGTATGACATGGGTTACAGCAAAACAAAACACAGTTCTATTATTTTTTTTTCATCTCTTGTAACTGTTTTATCAAGGACTCTGTATAGCGAATTCTCTTCTTTTAGGCCAGATTCTGCAACCTATTATTTGCATTGAATAGTACCTTATTCTGCAAATAGTTCTATCTAAATGAGCGAGCCTATTCACTGAATATCAGTGAGAGTGGTAGAATCTGACCCTCAGAATTAAAAGCTATGCTCAGGAATGACCATTGTTATTTACACTGAATTAACAAAATATTTATTTTATGCTTAATTGCTTTTAATCACAAATATGGCTTAGAGCTACAGTTGCTCTTCTAAGCCTACTGCTTTTTGGTTCCTTTGGTAATTTTTTCCAAGGATATAGAGAATTTAAATAAAAGGCAATGAGACAATTAAAAAATAATTACTTGAAAACATATTTACTACTCTGTTTTCATCCCAGAGGGCTGCAAGTGCTTTTGAAATGTTAACTTCTAGAAAGTTTCATCTGTCTAGCATTTGCAAAACCACAGTAAGAAAATATGTTCATGAAATCTAGCAACAAAATAAAGGGCATAGGAAACTTTTAATTACAGTTACAACTCAAGAATATGTATTGTCAATTATGAATGGCATAAAATTGATTTGTACAAACTGCATATGCATTTCTGTTTCATGAAATCCTAACAAAGGGGGTAGAAAAACAAACTGGAGACATGTTGTTTAATTGTGCCACTTTTATAACCAGCTGCACAGTTTATTGTCTGTCAAGTTAGTTAGAACTTTATAGCAATGAATTCACAATTATTGTCCTGTGCTGTCTGTGCTCATTAGGAATTCTCATAGTAAGGGACAAGTCCTCAGCCCAATTTATGTGATGAACAGGGGCACACAAGTTTCTGACAGCCATATAAATAAGCTTTTCACGAGGTCTACTGATCCTGATATGGTTGGGGATGGTGTGAAAGCAGGACAGAGGAGATCCTCAGCTGCACCACAGGAGTGAGATATGGATCTCCTCTGCCAGGTGTGTGTTTATGTCAGGGAAGTGGGATCATGCAAATGTCCTACCTCCTCAACTAGCCCTCTATGCAACCTACTCCTCTCTCATCAGCTCCCCTGAGCACCACGCTGGGGCCATGGAGGCTACCTCAGCCCTTAAGCTGCAGAACCCCCTGGATTTCAGTGTTCAAATAGGAACAAAATGAATAGTCTGAGGTAGGGTGGCATGGGGCAGGACTGTGTCCCTCACTCGATTACTATGTATGAGGACCTTCTTGACCCCTGTCATCCTCCAGATCTAGACAGTTTGGAATCATGGAATATGCTATAGTTCAGGAAAGAGGCAAGATACATGTTATACAACCATTCCTGCAAAGGCCATTTTCCTAGAGGATACACATAAACCTCAGTACACAAAAATCCCCCTAGCATGGATGTGGCCATACCAGTCAAAGAGCTAATAATGGTGTAGCTCATTCCCATACAGGGAGGGGAGTACAATTTACTAATATAAGGAACCTTTATGCTTGTGTAACTGTTCTAAGTAATATACCAGTATAACATACAAGTGCTGGCCACTAGGCAGACTGGCTTGCTGGGGATATCACAGTGTATGACAGAGGGCCGTGCAGCCTTAAACCCTTGGTCAGAAGGGAGTAGGAAAAGGGTCCCTACTCAAACATGGGACATGGCTGGAGACTTGATGGGGCACTCTTTGAATGGACCAAGGAGGGGAAGTAAATGTGCAGTTACCCTGAAACTGAGACAGTAGCAATGATGAGAGATTTCTACAAAAGCAGGGAGCAGAGAAGGCTATTGGCCATAGAATTCAGCTGGGTTTCAAAGGTGCAGCAGGCTCTGTGCTGTTAAGACCAGACCCCAGGGTCAAGCCCCAAGAGATTCTTCTGTCTAACTTAGAAAATGAGCTCTTTACTACTTAGTAGTAATATCTATTTTTCCTCCTGTTATTATCAACATTAGGAAACCTCTGCCTCTTTTCTATCTCCTCAATTCTATTGCAGATAGTCTGCTCAATTCTACACAGAAATTTCAAATAGAAATATCTGCAAATATTTTAAACATCTTTCAAGTATAAAAAAATAAATATAGTCACTGGAAGACTGAGCGGCCTGGGTTTCACCAGTGACTTCCTCCTACAGTACTGTGTCAGATATGACTGCCTGATCTTAACAGATCAATCTTGCCATAGAGAAAGGCAAAATTGGAAGGATCTTATCAGTATGCTATGAAGGTGATTTACTTCATGGTTCCAAATGTGATCATCTGTAAGATATGATCAGATGTATACAAATATGAAAATGTATCTGTGTAGAATTTGAAAATTTCCTTACTTTGAGTAATAAAGTCCATGGACACATTGCAATGGGTATTTCAGTCAGTTTGCAGCTGTGGAGCAATACCAGACCTGTCAGTCATTGGCAGAAGGAAAATACCCTACTCCCTGAAGTTCCCTCCACTTGAGATGACTTCCACAGCCAGGCCAATTCCATTCTACTTTCCTAAGGTACAGATTAAGATAATTACACATTAAAGAAAAAGCACAACTATTTATCTTAGTACATAGGAAGGGAATATTTTCCCTTACAAAATAAACCTGACTTTTTCGCTGTAAATTTCCATTTGTCTGTGGGTGGGATGGATCTATGGACATTAATACTCAAAGAAAAGAAATCTTCAGGTACAAACAAATTTTCCTGTTCTTTATAATGATAATGTCCACACATTTGGTACTATGGGATTGTCATAGCAGTGTTCTCTCAGGGTGGGGAGCAGGATCATCCTTTAAATATGGACATCCAAAACAAAGTAATATATTTTCCATCTTCCCCTCAGTACTAGGTTGTAGGAGAACCTCTGCTGAAAAATGGCATTGGTTAGAGATCAGATGACCAATATGTAGACCATACATATATATTGAGGGCCAAGTGACTTCCTAGCAGATCTCATTAGGAGACATGGCTTCTCTGCCTTGAGCTTGTCTATGGTCTTACAGATTCAACATTGATTTCTGACAAAAGAAAGAATATTTCTTGAATTTACTTTGGGAATGAATACCATGACAGTTTTTATGACTTCTTGTCTGTAAGAAAAATACAATACTGAATCTCATCAGGGAAAACTCCCAACTTCAAAAACTCATCTGATTGGAGATATTAGCTATCAGGAAGTCTAATTTAATGGATGACTCTTATCGCAGGGTTCAGTTGGGATTGTGTTGTAAGGACCAGAAGGAGGTTTCAAGGTTGTGCTCAATGACTGTGTGGTAATTGTCCTAAAGAAGTGTCTAGTGACGGGATTTGTACAAAACTGCCTTTTCTTGAACAGGCTAATAACATTATGTTACAAAAAAATGACCTTTTTGCTTGGACGCTCTTCTACACACCCACATTAGAGCGCTCCTATAGGTACTCAGAACTATAATTTACTTGTTTAATGTAGTTAACTATGGACTTTGCACCAGCCACTAGAATAAGATGTATTTGATTATTTCTTCCTAGGGTTCCTGAGAATGATATTTTCATTCAATCTCTCTGGTCCTGTCCTCTCTGGTCCTGAATGGGGGATTTTATTTTATTTTGCAATCTAGCTCTAAGGTCAGACCAATTGTGTTCTTTCTCTTGTTTTTAAATGAAAACCTTATACATCATGTTAACTGACATGACTAGAATAAGTCAGCTATCCATGGAAGGACCAGTGCTCTGAGATCTCAATGGATAACTGGTTTCCATCCAGTAGACATTGTGCTTGCTCTCTCTCGCCTTCTCTCTCTTACTGGTACCAAGTCCTTGGATTGAAACAAGATGTCAGTGAGACCCCTCAATTATCACCAGCTGGTATCTGACATAAGAATCTATTTGCCTGATTCACTGATGGGTGGATCCCTTTAAAAAATTGGATTCTCTGCATTCATCAGTTGAGGGAGCAGAGAACTGACAATTGTGATCTTGATCTTTGCTAATGTATATGATAGGGTGAGATGTGGAGGAGATAACAGTAATTATTGGGTAGGCGTCCATGAACTCTGATTCACTGAAACATGTATATGTAGGGCACTAACGTTCTCAAGAGGTTTCAGTAAATGCAATTTCAAAATAACATTTTCCGGTGGAAATTTTGATTTTGCCAAAATGGTTTATTTTCCTGACAGAAAAAACAAAACAAACCCATATTGAACTATTTCAGTTTGTTAAATTGAATGGAAATATTTAATTCTGGGTCCATTTCACATTAATCTCTGTTTCTCTGAGCTGCTGCAGTGCCTCATGAGCCCATTCTCCTGAGCCATGCTCCCTAGCTGACCTACATCACCATGAGGCACCACAGTTTCCCTGCTGGTTGAACTGATGCTGTTATAGGACTGGCACCAGTGGTAGGGTGCTTGGGCTGAACACCCTTTACCACACTCTCTCGCAGTGGCAGTACACATGCTATGTCCCACACCCTCCATTAACATCTCAAGAGGAGGCAGAAGAGGAAGATGGAGTGAAGCTCTCCTCATGGAGATGGGGGGCTGCTTGCCCTGAAGCCAGCCATTCCACTCTTGCCTGGCTCCTTCCCTATTCGGGGGAGAGGAGCTGAAGCTGGACTGGGTGAACTGAACTCTGCCCACAGAGCCATCCAAGCTAGAGAGATTAAAGTGGCACAGTTGCACCGATGCAGCTTCCCCGCTGCAAACTCTCTAATGTAGCCATTCCAAGCCAATGGGAGAAACCTCTGCTGTTGGCTTACCTACACCAGCCCCCGTGAGCAGCAGTAGCTATGTCAATGGGAGCAGCTCTCCCACCAACATAACGCTGTCCACACGTGTTGATGTAACTTCTTTTGGTCGGGATGGGGAAGGGGCAGGATGATTTATTCATCCCGCCCCTGAACTGACCTGCCACACTGCTCCCACTCCTAGGCCTAATCCTCGCTGCAACAGGAAATTCAGGCCAATTTGGCCTTCATCCATGACTACCAGCAGCCATGGAAGGCCCAACCCCAGTCTCAGCATTACTTCACTCCAGTACCATAGCAATTACTGGCATTTTTCTATTAATTCTCGTTCATCCCATTTTAGCTACCAACAACCTAGCACTCTCAATCTGCTGTTGCCTAGGAGCTATCACTACACTGTTTATAGCCTCCTGCAATCCTACTCAAAATGAGATTAAAAAATCATCGCCTTCTCCACATCAAGTCCATTAGGCCTAATAATAGTAGCGAGTGGCCTAAACCAACCACAACTAGCCTTCCTACACACATCTATACACACATTTTTCTAAGTTATTCTCTTCTTACGCTTCAGCTCTATCATCCACAACCTCAACAATGAACAAGACATTCGAAAAATAGGAGGACTACACAAATCCTTCCCTTACCATTGGCAGTCTAGCACTTAGAGGCATGGGTGGGTGCTTGGGACATAAGCTGCTGTATAGATGTAGCCTAAATAAGGGTAAAGAAGGAGACACAGACCTTGCCTTTTGCCTCTGGTATTTCTTTGCCTAGCTCTCTCCCTAAGTGTGCTGGGACAATAGCTACTGCAAATACCTCAGGAGGGAAAGAGGCGCTGAGGGGACAATGTCCTCAAAATTCAAATGCAACCCTAGGCCAGGACTGGGAATTAGACACCTTGTTGAGACAAATTGTTAGAAACTGAAAATAAAAGGTTGGAATTTCTATCAGAAAAGCTGTGCAGCAGGGAGGCCTGACTGAGCTGCTGGCTTCTGGGAAGGCAGAAAAAATTGGAGGGAACTTCAGAGACTGTGCATTGTCCTGCTGCCAGTGACTGCCAGGTCTGGTTTGGTGCCCAACTTTAAGCAGGCTGAAGTACCCATTATAACAGATTTGTGGAATTTAGCATGATGAATAATTATAATTAAGTGTTTAATCTTGTTCACACCAAAATCTACTGCCAGGCAATTTTTTTTGTAGTTTCTAGTCAGACACTGACTTTCTCAGCATGTTAGAGAGTCTCCCTATTTGTCTACAATTATGTCATGAAATCCTGTCCATCATTAACAGACTCTGGGAACAATAGTCTCCAACAGTAGACTCTGTTAATATAATCTTCCTATTTTACCTTCTTTGAAAACTTAACTGCCAGAGGTCCATGTTTTTGGAACATTGTGAGTCTCATTGTAATGATAAGCAGTAGATGAAAACAAGCAAGCAAACACTATTTTTTAAATCCAGTCCTTTTTTCTCTTTCTTATGATCACTCATTAAATAGTAAAAGGTCAGATTATGAGTGAGGTTCAAAAAGAAAAAAAAAAAAGACTGAGATTTCTTAAGGATACTCACAAACTTAATTGGCCAGCTCTTGAAGATAGGGGAAGAAGAACTGTAGATGAATGAGACATAGTAACAAATGTCATTGTATTCAGAGAATACCTATATAATTGGAGAAGTATGCTATAAATATCACCTTTCCAGTGTGAATCAATCAGTATTGTTTTTCTGTGTGTTTTAACTTCTGAATAAATCTACAGATTTTCTGATAGGAAATTTTCATTTTTATATTCTTACAGTTTATCACATAGTCCTTGTCTGAATAGGAGAATTGAGGTGGGGGAGAATATGTATATAACAATATCATAATTTTGTTATTTATATCTATTTTAAATCTTTTAATGTGTATGAAGTAGTTCTTATACAGTTATAAATCATTGTTAAAAAGCAGTCATCTATTAAACTTCTTTCTTTTTCTGTAGCCATCTGATATTTTGCTTTTATTTTATAGTGTCAATACAAAAACTTTGAGCAAAATACATCATTTGTTTTCAAAATGGGTTTCGGCTTGTTCAGAGGGACATGTGGAAATTTTAAAATGGACAGGTCTATAGTATAAGTTGCTCACTTCTTGACTTTTAGGGCACAATGGGGATGAGAGAGTGATTCTGATTGTGAATAATGACAATAGTTTTCCATTTAGCACTTTCTTCCATTCATTAAAAAACGAAGTGGTCCTTCCTGCAAGGTGTTGAAGACATTAGCCCAAAATCCAGCAAAGCAAGTAAATACATGATTAACTTTAAGAACACGAGTAATCCCACTCCTGTCAATGGGACTACTTATGGTTAATATTAAGCATTTGTTTAAATGTTTTTTCTGGACTGGGATATGCAGTGTAGTTGTAGCCAGGTTGGTCCCAGGATATTAGCAAGACAAGGTGAGTGAGGTAATATCTTTTAATGAACCAACTTCTGCTGGTCAGAGAAATCAACTTTCGAACCACTGAGCCCTGGTCTACACAAGGAGTTGAGGTCAAATTTAGCAGCATTAAATCGATTTAACCCTGCACCCGTCCACACGACAAAGCCCTTTTTTTCGACTTAAAGGGCTCTTAAAATCGATTTCCTTACTCCACCTCCAACAAGGGGATTAGCGCTGAAATCGGCCTTTCCGGGTCGAATCTGGGGTACTGTGGACACAATTAGACTGTATTGGCCTCTGGGAGCTATCCCAGAGTGCTCCATTGTGACCGCTCTGGACAGCACTCTCAACTCAGATGCACTGGCCAGGTAGACAGGAAAAGGCCTGCGAACATTTGAATTTCAATTTCCTGTTTGACCAGCATGGCAAGCTGCAGGTGAGTGCAGAACTCATCAGCAGAGGTGACTATGATGGAGTCCCAGAATTGCAAAAGAGCTCCAGCATGGACCAAATGGGAGGTAAGGGATCTGATTGCTGAACCGGGAGAGGAATCTGTGCTATCAGAACTACGTTCCAGTTTTCAAAATGCCAAAACCTTTGTCAAAATCTCCCAGGGCATGAAGGACAGAGGCCATAACAGGGACCCAAAGCAGTGCCATGTGAAACTTAAGGAGCTGAGGAAAGCCTATCAGAAAACCAGAGAGGCAAACGGCCGCTCCGGGTCAGAGCCCCAAACATGCTGCTTCTATGATGAGCTGCATGCCATTTTAGGGGGTTCAGCCACTGCTACCCCAGCCATGTTGTTTGAATCCTTCAATGGAGATGCAGGCAACACGGAAGCAGGTTTTGAGGACAAGGAAGATGATGATGATGAGGTTGTAGATAGCTCACAGCAAGCAAGCGGAGAAACCGGTTTTCCCGACAGCCAGGAACTGTTTCTCACCTTGGACCTGGAGCCAGTACCCCCCGGAACCCACCAGGCAGAGAAGGGACCTCTGGTGAGTGTACCTTTTAAAATAGTATACATGGTTTAAAAGCAAGCATGTGAAAGGATTACTTTGCCCTGGCATTCGCGGCTCTCCTGGATGTACTCCCAAAGCCTTTCTGGGGAGGGCAGCCTTATTCCATTCACCATGGTAGGACACTTTACCACTCCAGGCCAGTAGCACATACTTGGGAATCATTGTAGAACAAAGCATTGTAGTGTATGTTTGCTGGCATTCAAACAATATCTGTTCTTTATCTCTCTGTGTTATCCTCAGGAGAGTGATATCATTCATGGTCACCTGGTTGAAATAGGGTGCTTTTCTTAAAGGGACATTCAGAGGTGCCCGTTCCTGCTGCGCTATTTGCCTGTGGCTGAACAGAAATGTTCCCCGCTGTTAGCCATGGGGAAGGGGTAGAGAGGAGGGGCTAGCCACACGGTGTGGGGAGGCAAAATGCGACCTTGGAACAAAAGCACATGTGCTATGTATGTAATGTTAACAGCAAGGTTTACCGTGAAAGAGTGTACCCATTGTTCTATAAAATGTGTCTTTTTAAATACCACTGTCCCTTTTTTTTTCTCCACCAGCTGCATGTGTTTCAAGGATCACAGGATCTTCTCCTTCCCAGAGGCTAGTGAAGATTAGAAGGTGAAAAAAACGCACTTGCAATGAAATGTTCTCTGAGCTCATGCTGTCCTCCCACACTGACAGAGCACAGACTAATGCATGGAGGCAGACAATGTCAGAGTGCAGGAAAGCACAAAATGATCGGGAGGAGAGGTGGCGGGCTGAAGAGAGTAAATGGCAGGCTGAAGAGAGGGCCGAAACTGAAAGGTGGCGGCAGTGTGATGAGAGGAGGCAGTATCCAATGCTGAGGCTGCTGGAGGATCAAACTAATATGCTCCAGCATATGGTTGAGCTGCAGGAAAGGCAGCTGGAGCACAACTGCCGCTACAGCCCCTGTGTAAACAACTGCCCTCCTCCCCAAGTTCCATAGCCTCCTCACCCAGATGCCCAAGAACGCGGTGAAGGGGCCTCCGGCCACCCAGCCACTCCACCCCAGAGGACTGCCCAAGCAACAGAATCATAGAATCATAGAATATCAGGGTTGGAAGGGACCTCAAGAGGTCGTCTAGTCCAACCCCCTGCTCAAAGCAGGACCAATCCCCAATTAAATCATCCCAGCCAGGGTTTTGTCAAGCCTGACCTTAAAAACTTCTAAGGAAGGAGATTCTACCACCTCCCTAGGTAACACATTCCAGTGTTTCACCACCCTCTTAGTGAAAAAGTTTTTCCTAATATCCAATCTAAACCTCCCCCACTGCAACTTGAGACCATTACTCCTTGTCCTGTCCTCTTCTACCACTGAGAATAGTCTAGAACCTTCCTCTCTGGAACCACCTCTCAGGTAGTTGAAAGTAGCTATCAAATCCCCCCTCCTTCTTCCCTTCTGCAGACTAAACAATCCCAGTTCCCTCATCCTCTCCTCATAAGTCATGTGTTCCAGACCCCTAATAATTTTTGTTGCCCTTCGCTGGACTCTCTCCAATTTACCCACATCCTTCTTGTAGCGTGGGGCCCAAAACTGGACACAGTACTCCAGATGAGGCCTCACCAATGTCGAATAGAGGGGAACGATCACGTCCCTCGATCTGCTCGCTATGCCCCTACTTATACATCCCAAAATGCCATTGGCCTTCTTGGCAACAAGGGCACACTGCTGACTCATATCCAGCTTCTCGCCCACTGTAACCCCTAGGTCCTTTTCCGCAGAACTGCTGCCTAGACATTCGGTCCCTAGTCTGTAGCGGTGCATTGGGTTCTTCCGTCCTAAGTGCAAGACTCTGCACTTATCCTTATTGAACCTCATCAGATTTCTTTCTCCATGATGTAAAGCCACCCCCTTTGTTGATTTTAATTCCCTGTAAGCCAACCCTGTAAACCATGTTGTCAGTCACCCCTCCCTCCATCAGAGCAACAGCAGACAATCATCCCGCGCCTTTTTTCTGTGCAGACGCCATACCACGGCAAGCACGGAGCCCACTAAGATCACTTTGGCAATTAGGAGCACATTAAACGCCATGTGCATTATCCAGCAGTATATGCAGCACCAGAACCTGGCAAAGCGAAACTGGGTGAGTAGGTGATGTCAGCGCGGTGACGAGAGTGATGAGGACATGGACACACACTTCTCTCAAATCATGGGCCCTGGCAATGGAGAAACAAAAACAACTGTCACAAAGAATGGCCCCCTCAAGGATTGAACTCAAACCCCTGGGTTTAGCAGGCCAATGCTCAACCCCCTAAGCTATCCCTCCCTCTGGTATTTTAGACAGGACTGAATCTCCATTAAAGTTTTCAAGGTGCCCCGACAGACCTCACTAAAATGATTGTCGGCCATTGATTTCACGGAGGGATGGAAGGAGGGGGGAGCAAATGAATACAAAACAAATCTGGTCTATTCCTTGTTTTGATCCACTCCCTCTATCTTTTACATCTTTGGCTGGCTGCAGACGGTGCAGTAGCCATCCACATCTCCTGGCTGCTCAGCAGAAGATGGTGCAATAGGACTGCTAGCCATCCTCATCTCCTGCCTGCTCACCGTAAGATAGTACAATAGGACTGCCTGCAGGACTACAAAGAGAATGATCTGGTCGAGTCACTCCTAATTTAGTCCCTGCACCCATGTCTGCCCAGGCGCTCCTGACCGACCTTACCGAGGTGGCCAGGAGCACCTCGGACACAATGATGATGATTTTCAGGCCTATTGCACCGTCTGCTGCCACAAGGCAATGGGTTGCTGCTGCTGTGTAGCAGTGCAGTACCGCGTCTGCCAGAACCCAGGAGACATATGGTGACAGTGAGCTGAGCGGGCTCCATGCTTGCCGTGGTATGGCGTCTGCACAGGTAACTCAGGAAAAAAGATGCAAAACGATTGTCTGCCGTTACTTTCACGGAGGGAGGGAGGGCCTGACGACATGTACCCAGAACCACCCGCGACAATGCTTTTTGCCCCATCAGGCATTGGGATCTCAACCCAGAATTCCAAATGCCGGTGGAGACTGCGGGAACTGTGGGATAGCTACCCGCAGTGCAACACTCCGGAAGTCGACTCTAGCCTCGGTACTGTGGAAGCACTCCACCGAGTTAATGCACTTAATGCACTTAAAGCATTTTGTGTGGGGATACACACAATCGACGATATAAAAACAATTTCTAAAAAAATGACTTCTAGAAATTCAACCTAATTTCATAGTGTAGACATAAGGTCTTGGAAAGGGAATCCCAGTGTCACAGTAAAATGCAAGGTGGAACAGATTGTTTAGCCTAAGTAGTTAGCACATATTGTAAGGGACTATTCAAGGTAGAATGGCCTTTTGACAGCTCTGCAGTCTAGGGAAAAAAAGAGGGGATTAGTATGTTGTAGCTTGTTGTAGTAAGCCATAAATCCAGTGTCTCTTCAGTCCATGATTTTTGGTGTCTAGCAGGCAGTGTAATGAAGTTAAACTCCCAGGCTCATCTTTTGAAAATGTTTGAGGATGTGGACTGATATGTCAGACAAAGAGTGATCACTTTGTGAAAAGTGTTCATCCACAGCTTGTAGGGTGTTTTGGTCTTTTACCATGTACTTATGCTAAACAATCTGTTCCGCCTTGCGTTTTGCTGTGACTCTGGGAGTTTCTTTCTCAGACCTGAAGAAGAGCTGTGTGCGGCTGGAAAGCTTGTCTCTCTCACCAGCAGAAGTTGGTCCAATGAAAAAATATTATCTCAGACACCTTGTCTTTCTAGAATGGGGCCAGACTTCTTAGCACTTTTCAGAATCAAGTGATATGGGTATATAGAAACCAGAATTCCAGTGGGGTTACTGCTGGCAACACATGTCAAAAAGGCTTTAAATCATTTGTGGATTAGTTGTGAGATAAAGGCGTTCCAGACATCATGTCTAGCGTAGTCATTCATGGAACATATAACAGAAACTTATTATATGACATGCTAGTTTGTACAACTAGAATCATAGGGTTAGCAATATCTAGAATAGTACCATATCAGTGTTTTCCTCTCCAAAAGCATGTTACATATGCATCAACAATGGAGGGTAAAAAAAGTCTTTCCTGTGCTGAAAAAATGAACATATATAATGGTTTTAGCAAAGTACATTTAAAATTGTGTTAGATAAAGAGGATGAATCACATGTGTGTTTTCATTAGATAGGATAAACAAACACAAGAGCTATCAATCCTTACGGTTGTTACCTATACACCTGCTGAGAATGTCCATGCAGCTCAGCAGGTATACATCTCCCTACCTCATCTCCCTCTGTGCAGTAGAAGGGCTTGAAGGATGAAGACTAAAATGCTTATCCTGTTTCATCTTCTTCTAAGAATCCGTTTTATAAATTCAAATAAGGACAGAAGTAGCTGAATCTGAAGGGGAAAACATAGAAGAAGGTCAAATCATCCCTTCAATTTTTAAACAGAACTCCCCATGATACATTTACGTTGGTATTCTATTATTGTTTAAACAGGTAACTTATACTGATATAACTAGGTCGCACCCCTGAGCGATGTAGTGTTACTGACCTAACCCCCAGTGTAGACAGTGCTAGGATGGCTGGAGGGCTTCTCCTCTCAACACAGATACTGCCTCTTGGGAAGGGGGAGTGCCTATGCCAACGGAGGACCACACCAGCACTGTCAGTATAGACAAGTCCTTTGGGCCAGTTTCAGTCACCGTTACTCCCATGGACCACTACTCTACTTCAGTAAAAAAAAGGCACTGTTTTCAAGAGGGGCTTATGCAGAGGGACACGTGGAAGTTTTTAGATGGACAGTTCCATAGTTCAAGGTGCTCATTTTTTTGACACTTATGGCACAATGCGGGGGAGGGGGAGGATGGTCCTATTGCCAGAATTTAAAGCTGCTCTGGAGTGGCTTTAAACTCTGATAGTGGATAATGGCCCCTAATGCAGCCATCAGCTGGGGATAGCCAGAGTACAGTGTGGTCCAGAGACATCCTGCTGTGCATCTCCCCATCTCGGCATGCCTTCTCTGCTGAGATAGTGAAGTAGGGGTGGTGCAAAAGTCAGCTACTTTAGATGTATATCCACTCATTCGTTGTCTACACTACAGATTCTGTGGTGGCACAGCTATAGTGCTGAAGCTGTTCCACAGTAAAACTGTAGTGTAGACACGTGCTACAGTGATGGAAGGTTTTGTTTTTGTTTGTTTTTGTTTTTTTCCCTGTCACTGTAGTTAATTCACTCCCTCGAGAGGTAGCAGCTAGGTCAACAGAAGATTTCTTCCATTGACTTAGCAGCGTCTATAATGGAGCTTAGGCTGACTTAACTCTCTCTCTCTCTCTCTCTCGCAGGGGTGTGAATTTTCCACACCAGCGAATTCCACACTAGGACCTTACAAATTAGAACACCAGCTAGTAAACAGTGTACATAAATTAATACATTTTAAGGCCATGGTAAAAAAACTTTCTTTTGGAGCTTCTCATCATACCTCTCTTTCATATACTGGGTTAGATTAACTGCCCCACTCTGCTTCCTTTGTGCTTCTCAGGTGTAAGAAAGGGGACGGAAACTGTTCACACTGGTTCTCTTCAGAATTCCCAGGTGGGGATGGCCTCACTGGTTACACATATGGATTCTTGGGCATCTACACCACCCCTACTTCACATAAGGGATGGAGAGATGCATGTGAGGATGTACTTGGAGCACACTGTGTTCTGGCTATCCATAGCTGGTGGATCCATGGGGGATCATTATCAGCTATTACTGTACAGAGCAGCTGCAGAGCTGCTCTAAAGTCTGCTCAAGATGGGGTTTGTGTTAAAATGATGATAGAATCAAGGAGCTGTAATAAATGATGGAGACAGAAAAGGATCTGAGCCACTATATTCTGCTGTCCCTGGATATGAAAATTTCTCATCAGCACCAATCGGAGTTCTATGGCAGAGCAGAATATCTGAATAAAGAACCAGTGTTCTGATCAAACATCTGTTATGACTATGACAGAAAAATGATATATAAAATTTGCTTTCCTTAATTTTAAATGTGTTGATATATGATTCAGTTTGCTCATAAAATATTAATTTAAAATATTGCTTAGGTAACTAGGCCATTCTGACTCTTACATACAATGCACAATTAATTATGTTTAGATGCTGATCTTCAATAACCTTGAAACATTTGAAGAAATAACGTACATTATGTTATGAGTATGTGATGTTTAGGCTTGTTGCATTCAGTTCACATGTTTTCTATACTAAAAGTTAGAAACTCAGCATAATATTGCATACCCTATTTTTCACGCAGTGGACTGCATTTTAACATTGGCATTCAAGAAGACAACCAAAACAGCAAAGATGCCACTTGTCAAAGCAATCCGAAAACAATCCTGTTTGATTACAATACATTATAAGAAGATTTATGAGCTTGTTTGTGGCTTACCAATTTTATTCAGATATTCAAACTCAGCTAGCTGCAAGATACTGAGTCACAGATAATAAAAATATGATAGTCACACAACTGAAGAGAACATCCATTCTATTAAGACCAACAGGTTTGTCTTTTAATTGTCAAAGAATAAAACCTGAGTAATTTTTCTGACAGAATCTTGTAGTTAAAGTGCAGCTATACTTTCAACAGTGACTTAAAAAAAATGGAATGCTCTTACTTAACAGTTCTGTTTCTTATATGTATTTATAACAATATCTGCTGATTTTAGTAAGAAATCTTAGCTCTTGCTGGATTTTATTGCTTCTTGTGTCTCCTCAACAGAACAGTTTACTAAATGTTTAATGAATTTTACTAATGAGGTGCACTATGCAAACCTCCTGACACCAGTGGGGCCACATGAGAGTCACTGAGTAGATCATTTGAAGTCAGTGGTATTGCACAGAGATGAATGAGTGCAGAATTAGCCAGGCAGAATCTTATCTTAGGATATGGCTACACTACAAGTACTAGAGCAGCACAGCTGTAGCACTGCAGTTATACTACTCGTGCGCTGTAGTGTAAACATTTCCTGCAGCGATAGAAGGGTTTTTTCCATCACTGTAGCAAATCTACCCAGCTGAGAGGCAGTAGCTAGGCTAACAAAATAATTATTATGTCTACTTAGCAGTGCCTATACTGGGCCTTAGATTGGCTTAACTATATCCCTGAGTAACGTAGGTGGGTCAACCTAAGGTTTAGGTGTAGACCAGACCTTAATCTTATTATGCACAACTCAACTTTATTTGCAGCTTCTAAGGTGCGTTTGCAGGTCTGGCATTAAGCAACTAGGGGGAAATAATTATACTTGCAAACTGAGCAAACTCAATCACAAGTTACTGAGAAATAATCCATATAAAATCATACAGTGCCATTTTCACACATTTCAGAGCAAAAACTAGTTTTAAGAAAGTTGTCATCAGAGATAGAGTAAAAATCTTTGTGGGTATCATGACCAGATCTGCCAATTTAGGGGCTCATCATTTTCAGGGGATGAAAATATTCAATGGAAATTTTGTGAGCTACCTTTGTGGAGTTTCCATTCCCTTGCATGTCAACGACCCACACAGAAGAAAACAGGCTCTGCAGTTAGTTAAATACAGCACTTATAAACCCAAGTGTCTGGAGACATGCCAGTAGCCACTAACAAGGAGTGTTTTAGAGATCCCTTTTCAGTCTTCAATACTTCTGTATACATAGATTTATAAGTCATCTTTATGTAGCGTTTAATAAACCAAATACACCCATAGACTTTCAAGAATAATTGGAGATATTGTACTAAACAGCTAACAACAAAAACCTAATCTGCTCAGTGTAGAACTAGAAAAAAATACCTTAATATATCTTTATTCCTTAAAAGTGTCTGTAAGTCCAGTGAATTCTAATAAAGCATCATGTTGTATTGCATGTAATTTCACTAATGTATAGCGTAATGTAACAAAGTATTGTAAGAAGGCAAAGGACAATAGCATTCCAGACATACTTTATATGCTCATGTGGTTTACCAGGAAACAAAAGGAGGAAACTATAGCTTGTTAAGTGAACTGACATTTGTGCCCTGTCTAAATAGGCCAAATACATCTCCTAACATTTTGGTTGCTGATTGTAGTCTTGGGATTATACCCATTTTTACTGAAAAATTCTCACAATTTATCCCTAACACATGCACAATAACAGCTGCTACACTTCTTGGCATCCCTGCTATTCTGTGCATCTCTACCAGAGATAAGCAGCTTCATATTGTTCCTCTCTGCATTTTCATTTTCTGCCCTGCTAGTCACTGATCCCGAAACAGCTTTAGAAATCATTAGATTTACAGCCAAAGCAATATGACTGTAGAATCTCAAAAAAACTAACAAACAAACAAACAAAACCCCCGCCTTTCTTCTAGGGAAAGTTTGACTGTTGTAATGATACTTAACAATCTCTATTTCTCACTATTTTGTTGACAGAGCCATAAGAAATGGATTAAATGGTGCCAATCAATCCCTCATTCTTGGAATTCACCCTCAAATAAGTGAGGCAATCCACAACAGACTATTTCTTATTTCTACAATCAAGCATCTATTATGACTGAATGCAATAGTAGTAGCCACAGTTTAAGGATTAATTGTTCCTTATTAAGCAATGTTGATTTTTAAACACACAACGCTAGCATAGTAAGTGGATTTTTGTTTGGCATAGTTTTCCCTCACCAAATGAAAGAAGACTCAATTTATACAGTAAGTATTAACAAATCATAACCGTGATACAGTTTTTATTGGCATTGTATTTGGAGTTTCCTGACCTTCTAAGTGCAATGTGTTATAGTGATAAAACAGTTTTGATAAAACCATAGCTCTAGACAAGATCAAAATCTCTTATCTAGAATTTTGAAAAACCTCTAGTATATGAATGTCAAGAGCTTTTTAGCTGATTGGCAGTACCAATGTAAATCCTCTTTGCCAGATAAAAATCTCTTTCTGATCTCAGTGAGGATCTATATATTGGAGGTGAAAAATGGTTTCTGCATCCAAAGTTGAATGCTGTTCTTTACATGAATGAAATAGAATATGAACCAAGACCTCACCAGAACACCACAATGAAGCAAATAACTAATAAGCTGCGGAAGTTGTCATTACTCCTAACTGATTTCCTATTTACCTGAGTTACAGATGCATAATAAAAATGGCTGGGTGCGTGTGTGAGGTGTTGTGTATGTACATAAACCTGAGTTATCTTTTAGAAGATAAAAATATTTTACTAAGACCTTTGAAAAACTTCAAAATTTTGCACAAATAGTTTAGCAGCTTGTTAAACCCTGGACTTGAACTCTGAGAACAATGTGCATGTGTTAGGTGTAAATTGTGAAATGTTCTCAGAAAAAAAGGGTATAATCCCAAGACTACAATCAGCAATCAATATGTTTGAAGATGTATTTGGCCTATTTAGATGCACTCCTTGCTCTATATTAGTGAAGTGGAGCAATCAAACATAGAACTAGGACAGAGTAGAGAAATAACATTCAAGAATAGTTACTCTCTTTGGAAAGAAATCCATGTAAGAGTTAATGTTGCAAGAAGATCCTGAGAAGAAGCCTTTTATACACAGTTAGAAGCCCATTATACACAGTTCCTTCCATGTGGCAGGGGAGGAGGGCACAAATGTATCTGGGAGGCCAATGGCAGACCAGCCACACAAAGAGATGGGTCCTCAATGGACTTGGTGCTTGGACCTCCCTGAAGATTCCCTGAACTTTGAATCCATGGCTCCTGCTTCTTCTCTTGCCCTTAAAAGTAGCATCTATCTGGTGAAATGCATAGTTTCCCCAAGTACTTTCTCACATTCTCACCAATTTTTCCCATGGGAGAATATGATACAGACCCCAAAATAGTATTAGGAGGAAGCTCTCCTATTCCGTTGCAGTGGACTTAGGAAGATTTAGGTAATTCAAGTGTGGGATTTCTTACTCGCTACAATACAAACCTATTGGTACTATAGGCATTTGACACTTGTCACTTTTCACTATCTGTATGGTTGCTGATATTTTTTCATTATGTTAAATTGGCAGAAAAGATGTCTGTATGGCACTCAGACAGTATTTCCAAGACTTATGTCACAGCACAAAGAATTGGTGAACCTTCACAGAGACTTACAGCTAGAGTGTATTTCAAGGCCTACATATATTTAATTATAATCTTTTGGGGCAAGTGTTTTACCTCCTTCTTTTAGTTATATTTAAAAAAAAAAAACTAATTTAAGGATTTCTAAACTTTCACACATTTAAGTTTCCAGTCGTCTTTCCTGTCCAAATTTATTAGTCATGGATTTCATTTAAGAAAAAAAAAATAAAGATCTTGTAGGCAAAGCAGCCACAGCTGAATGTGGCTCAAGCTCTTAAAGTCAAAGATGGCATACACAAGTACCAACCATGAAGAAGTTTGCAATTGCCTTGCAGGTGCATTAACAGTGGGGTAAAGAATTTAGCTATGTGAATCATTAACACCAGAAGGAAGTTTAATGTAGAAATAAATGCATATAAATTCAGAACAGAGAAATTTATAGCTAGTCTGAAGTAAACATTTTATTACTTTTTTTTCTTTTAAAGTTTGGTTTGTTCTTTTTGGGTTGGGATATATCCTAGCTTTGACAGAGTAGTTGAAGTTCACTTCATAGCTGTTGTGATTGACATCTTGCAGCTACAACCATAAAAATACTAAAAAAGGAACTGGATCAGATCTGGTCAAAGATCAGCTATTAACAATTTACCAGGTTTTTTCTCCAGAGGCTAACAAATGCTTATTGCACAACGTGAAACACCTGATAATGGCAAATGCCAAAAAGATGACCAACTTTAGCTGAATTTTCCAATCCATAAGTCATCACACTATAAGACAAATAAGTATTCAAGACTCAAAGTAATAATATGTCCAGGTAGGGGGAAACTGAAGGCATTGCTTACTTAAATAATTTTTAAAATTGTTGTTTAAATGAAACTTTTTACACAGATTGTGGCTCTATATGCAAACACAGAAACACCCCCCCCCCCCAATGTTTTTACATGGGCTACTTGGATCTTGGGTCTGGGCATTCAGGATTAAGTGGGATATTTTTCTGCTTATTCCCTTCCCAGAGCAAGGCAGGTGGGTGGGGAATATCCAAAAGTTTGGCTCCCACTCCCTTTGCTTGCTACCCAGAGTTTGTGAGGGTCTCCTAGCATGTGTCAGCAGTAAATTTCCATCTCCGCATAGCAAGGAGGAATCATGGAATTGTGACTTAAGGGGTGAGACTAGTGAAAATGCCTTCTGATGTAATTCAATTCTGCATCACTCTTCACTCAGGACCGTGCCTAAAGTCACACTCTACCTGCATATTGTGATAGACCCAGGCCAGTTGGGTATAGCAGAGTAGCCTTATTGGGATCCAGGAAGTTCTAAAGGATCCCCACTGCTAAAGGATCCCCCCCAGCCTATGAGGGGGGTCCACAGGACCTGGAAACCAAATAATTACGGGGGACAACTAATGAAATAACAGGGACAGGAGTGCGGTCAAAGGGTCAAACGAAGGGAACCAGATGGGGACACCGAGCAGAGAACCCCAGACAGTGCCCACTGCTCCTTGAAGGCATCAAGGGAGTCAGTGGACACCGCCCAGAGGAACTCTGCCCGGAGATGTGAATGGATGGAGGATCGGAAATAGGCCCCACAGTCACAGGAGACTCCATTGGCCAACATTCTCACCCTGGTTTCATAGATGGCCACTTTAGCCAGGGCCAGGAGGAGGTTGACAAGGAGGTCCCGTGACTTAGTGGGGCCATGGACAGGGGTGCATAGATAAGGAGGTGAGGGGAAAAGTGGAACCAAAATCTTAACAAAATATTTGTGAGGAGCCAGAATAGGGGCTGCAGCCTGGCACACTCCAGGTAGACATGCACCAGGGTTTCCCTCACGCTGCAAAAGGGGCAGGTGTCCGGGATCAGGGTGAACCGTGCCAAGTACACACCCATGCTCACGGCCCCGTGAAGGAGCTGCCAAGCAGATATACTGGCCACTGGATGAACAGTTTTCTGTTCCCTGACTGACCAGAGCAGGGGCTGCTCCAGGCTAATTAGAACACCTGACTCCAATTAACCTGTAAAGAGTCAGGTGAGGCCATTAAGCTAATGTGACCACCTGACTCTAATTAAGGCCCCTCTGATAATATAAAAGGGCTCACTCCAATCAGGCAGAGGGGAGTGGAAGTGTGGCTGAAGGGCTGGTTAATGAAGACACCCTCAAGTCATTGGTAAGGGAGCCCTACGGTAAGGGTGAAGAAGGGAGAAGCAGGAGAGCTGTGGGGAAGTGGCCCAGGGAAATGTAGCAACTCTGGCAGTAAAAGGTCAGCTGCCAACAGCTGCTGCCATTAAGGTCCCTGGGCTGGAACCCGGAGTAGAGGGTGGGCCCGGGTTCCCCCCAACCCTCCACTACAGAAACACCTCTTCGGAGGGGAAAACAGGCCCCTGTCAGGACAGGAGGTTAAACTGTTTTGGCATGAGGCTGTAGGAGCAACAAAGAGTGTGGGAATTCTCTCATCAACCTCCATTGCTGGCTTATGATGAAAAGGGCTCAGTAGACTATATCCCTGGCCCTAAAGAGAGAAGGGCTACCTGGAGGGTTGCAGTGAGCCTCTGAAACTAGCATAACCCCCCTGGAAGAGTGGAACCCACGGGGACAAGGTCAGAGCTCTGCCACAATATGTTTATACCTTTGTATTGGCATTTGACTATGTCACTTTTTTCTGAAGGGTCTACAAACACAAGCAAAACAGTAATGATTTATATTTAAGAATGATGGCCCACATCTGAATGAAAAGTCCTGGTAGCCAGGGTATGTGCTGAGGTGTTCCTTGGAAGTTAGATGGAAAGGGAACGTGAAGTATGAAGTAGCATCCATGGCACTGTGCCAAATCTCCATTCTATGATGACACAAGGAGCGAATGGAGAGCTGGCCTTGGTGGCATGCTGTGGATGTGCATCCTGTTTGTGGGATACCAGATCCTGCCTCCCCTTTTCCAATTCAGTAGAAAACCACCAGCTCAATTTACAATGCTCTCAGAGAGCCTCTTGGATTTGCCCCAAGATGAATGAATCATGTTATGAGCCTGATCTAAAAGCCCAGTGAATTCAATGGCAAGTCTTCCATCAATTGCAATGGGCTTTGGATAAGACTGCATGTGTGAGAAGGGATGACTTTTAATTGAATATAATGTATTAGGATAGACATAGAATGTAATATCTTTCCTGAAGCTTCCATTACACAATGCCAGAAGTTTTCTAATGTTGTGTGGAGAATGTATCAGAATGGGAAATATCTCAATGAGTTACAAGGGATATATATTTGACTATTGGAACTACATATCACTGGCTGACAAAATGTGACTCCCTTAACTTAGCATTGACCTCATGCATGGCTTTTATTTGTACAGATCTATGAATCTGTACCGTGCAATTCATGAATAGATTGTCTGACAATGGAGATGGCATAAGGGAACAGACATACCTGTGACAAACTGAGTGCTGGAAACCAGAGAAAAGCAAAGCATTAATCCACATTCAATCCACTCAGAAAAGTGTTTATTCCTCACTTGTGCAGCTGGCTGATTTGGAGTAGGTGTGATTTTTCAGGGTTGATGGATCATGCAGTATTAGATGTATTTCAGCAGCTATGCATAATACAGCAGCTATTTGTAATGTTAGAGAAGACCCTATTTTTTCATTGTTTAATAACTCACTGTTCTTTTACAATGAACACTGCTCTACTTGACAGCATGTGGACCTAGGGAGTTATTGCCTACACATTTTAGAGCACTTAAAAAAAAATTGGAGAGCCGAACCGTTTTCTTAGGGGAGAAGGGAAGCAACTGCGCATCCTTTGCTTTGTTTATACAAATACTGGATTTTCTCAGGTTACAAGTGATTGCCAATTCTAAACTGCTCTTCTGGAGATGATAAAATGGTGGCATCTCTCGATCTTGGCATGGTAACCTCAGAAAACTAGCTCCTCTACTAACTGGTCACAGTTAGGGTTAGTATTGGTGATTGCAGAGGAGCTATCTTTTCTTTCTTGAATAAAGGGGTAATTTGTGGCCCACATGGAAGGACCTGTAGAGCGAGTGAATTTGCAAAGAATGCTGGAGTGTGGCACACAATGCTTTTCTTTGATTTACATTTCTCCAGAATCCTTTTGAAAAATGGGGTTATAGACAGGTTGGCTAGATCAGACACGAGGGAAAACAAGTAATTGTGTTTTATAACTGTTGTGAACTTCTGTGGTTGTTAAAATAAATTCAGAAAAAAAAACATATATTATCCACATTGTACTGTAGGGCTGTTCTGAAGATTAGCGGCGTAGAAACAGTTCTGGGTGCTGCCTTCATCAGGTTATCAAAAGAGGCTGCCCTTTAAAGGTAATGTTTCTGGAACTAATTTTGCAGTCGGACTGAGAATATAGTATCAGCCTGTCTCTTTTGACATTGCAATATTAGTTCCAGAAACATTCCCTTTAAAGGGCAGCCACAGTGGCTTTGCATGACAATTGCTTAAAGACAGTAGTGGACTACAATTACAGAAGTTCACTATTTATGAGTTCATTCCAACTGCTTCTGTGAAAGCTTTCCCTTCCTTTCTTGTTATAGAGACATATACATACACCACTGCTTCATCTCAACATTTACATACTACTGTTGCATAAATTAAAAGACATGCCACGTTTCACCACTTTTCCATACAAATTCTATGTAAAAAATAGACGAATGTTGTTATATATAAATCTATACATAATATGGCTTTCAACATACTTTTGTCAAATCAGTACCCTTGCAGGCAGAAAACTTATCCTATATCTCCAGCGAAGCCTTTCAAAAGCAAAATGAAAGTTTTGCTTATAAATATAGTATGACTTTCACTGTGTATTCAGAGTTCATTAAACAAGTCAAGTATTTATTTTACCTTTTGATTTAAAAAACAAAAATACCACAAGATGAAAAAATAATATCAGCAGATTCTTCTCTCTTCCAAACTTTCAAATTGCTATTTCCCATGGCTTCAACTCAAGTTTATAAATGGCAGCATCTCAGAGGTGGAGGGTAATTTCCCTTAAGAGCCAGCTAATTTATAGCTTTCAACACACCAATGACCCTTGCAATTTGGCTGTTGCTTCATTAATTCCTCTACACCTGCTCCATCTATCTTGGGGGGAAGAGAGGGAGGAAAGATCAAAGGCACAATTCACTTATAGTACATTCATTCCTAAAGTCCTTGTAAAGAAAGTGGTCTTACAATTTACTACAAAAAAATTGTGCCTAAGGCTGTAGAAGTGAGGGTAAAAAAAATGAAAATAGAGTGGTAAATTGACACTGCTAGTCTGTCAATGGCATAGAGAGGAAAATCCAAATTCATTCCAGGTATAACTCTACTGAGGTCAAGAGTTACATCAGAGATATGTTTGGCTTGAAGTGTTTGAGAGCCCACATATTTAAAGAGGAAGTTCTGTTTGCACTTGGGGGATTGCATCTTTGTTTTAAACATTCAAGACTTCAAGTTCACCAAGTACTTCAGACAGTCCACTTAAAAAGAAATAGATTTATCAACATACTTTTTAGTTATTTTTTTTTATTACTTAGCTGAAGAAGAAGCAACATTCCAGATAAAATAATAGCAAAGTTAACAGTAAAAATGTTTAAGATATTTCCAGGGAAAAAATGAAATTATTTCCCCCGGCCCTCCCCCCCAGAAGACAAAAGATAAATATTCTTTCACCAGACATGCAACAATTATTTCAAATGATATTTTTGACATTATTGTAACTCTCAACTTCTACTTGCATTGAAAGAAAATCCTAATGTATTTAATTAACAAGTACAACTACAGATCTTGTTGTGAGAGGTGAAGTCTGATCAGTTGTAATTATACTGAAATCTGGTCAATGCAGCCAGATGTTGTCACCAGAAATTCATGGCTTTTCATCTTAGAGAGATGCTTGCCATGACGTTTGGACCTCAATTCAGAGCAAATTATGAATTTTCTCCCCATTTAGGGTAAGAGTTGTGATGTGGGAAGTCACTATTATATTCAAAGCAGACTCAAAAATAGTAGAGGTGGGTTAAGAAAATATCCAAACCAGTGTGTACACTGTGAGAGCAAGTAATCTAAATTGAACTCAGAATTGTTTCCAAGGATACTACTGTGGTGCATCTAGACCCTCTAATTACAGGACTGTCCTGGTCAAAATAGCTTACCAGACATAAAGCGGGCATTTCAAGCAGAGCAGAAATAATCAGAGATCTTGTTTTTTTTCCCCCTCCACAGTGCCCAGAAGTCAACCAGAGATGATTTCAGGACTGAAGAAGATTTTCTGGGAGCTGAAGTTTTTTGTAAAAGTTGGTTTCAAATGAATGACAGAGCTGGTCGGGAAATATTGTTCCTGCCAAAAAAATGAATGAACATTAGAATGTTTTTGTAAAAATGTTTCTTCCAGTTTACAGCAATAAAAATCTAAAAACAATTGGCTATTTTTTTTAAACAAAACTCTACAACATTTAATCAAATTCATGTGTTTCTGATGAAAGCTCCTATTTTGATGAAAAAAGCCATTATTTTTGTAGATTCATTTTTTTTTTAAATGAAGACCTGTGTCCAGCTCTTGTATATGACTCCAGAGATACAATGAGAATATTTATGCCCCGGGGAACATAAGCAATAGAACCTTTCAAAACAAGGGTTCAAGCTTAACAAGTTCTGATTTACATGACAATTTCCATTGATGGCAACATGGCTGTGCATAGTCATGGACTCCATGCTGGAGAGAGAGAAATTAGGTAGTCATAGATTATTACATAGACTTTTCATAGGGAACCTTTCTCCTTGTAAATGCTTATGTATCTATGAATATGGAAAGTACGATGATGCTGAATTTACCTCATTTAATATTTGTGCAGTGCTTCAAAAATCTAAGGCCAAATTATCTTCCGGTATAGATCTGTACAGCTGCATTGAAATCAATGGAGTTGCACCAATTTACACCAGCAGAGAATTTGGTCCAGCATAGCCAAAGGAAATATTACAATGGGAATATTATTTGTATTCAATGAAATCAGAACTGTTTGTAATGTCATATTAAACAGAGATATGGTGAGTATTTGCCTTCAATATCAATAATGCTCTATCTGTAACAGGTTCATTGGGAAACTTCTACCCATAAGAGATTCATAAGGGAAAGAATGTATTGGTCAGTTAGAGAATTTTTGAGTAAAAGGACCATGAAAGTCAGAGTTGAGAAAGTTATGTAATATATACTGAAAATCGTACACAACAGGAAAGTGCTATCAGCCCAAGATCATTTAATATTATGATAACCAATTTACCAAAACAAATAAAGTGCCTGGCTCGGTATCACTTTATTCATAGGTGATTGTGCTTAATGGGTTAGGAATAGGAATATTGTGGTGGCAAAGAAGAGACTCAACAAAGCATTACGAGAGACATCCAACTGGGGAAATGCATGGGGCTTCAAGTTAAATCTTGTTAAACCTAAAGAATGTATCTTTACAAAAAGGAAAGTTAAAAAGAAATGTAACCTATACCTGTATAGAGAACACATAGATATAATTAAAAGTTTTATATATTTAGGGGTAAAATTTGATTTATATTACTTTGGAAAGATCGTATAAACTATGTTAAAGATACATGCACAGGAAGGATTAACCTGCTTAGAAGTCTTGCTGGGACTAACTGCAGGGAGGATAAGAAAACATTACTGATAGTATACAGAACCTTCATCAGACCAGTTATCAACTATGGCTGCCTAGTTTTTGGGCCAGCATCAAAATCAGACCTTACATTAAATCTATTTTTTTAAGTCCAGGCACTATGAATGGCATGTGGTGCATTTATTACAACTATAGGCATGCAACAGATAGCGTCCAGTGAAATTCCAGTTACACTATGAATGGAATTACTGGACCTAACTTTCTGGGCCAAAATTAATGTAAACTGCAAGGAAAAAAATATCAAAACCATTATATGAGAACTGTTGAGAATCTGACAGGCAAACTATAGCAAAGGGCATTAAAACACCACATGCTGTTTGAGTTAACTTGTGGATGCAGGATTTGAAAGACAAACAAAAGCTGAACAAAGCCAAAACTTTTAGTCATGGGAAAGTGACATGTCCAAACATGGATTTTATAAGTTGAAGGGTAAAAAAGGAGACAGTAGGTCTTAAAAAAGAAGCGTACCAGTATATAGATCAGGGATCAGCAACCTTTGGCTTGTGGCCTGCCAGGGTAAGCCCCCTGGTGGGCTGGGCTGATTTGTTTACCTGCCACATCCGCAGGTTTGACTGATCACAGCTCCCACTGGCCGCGGTTCACTGCTCCAGGCCAATGGGGGCTGCGGAAAGTGGCGGCCAGCATATCCCTCGGCCCATGCCGCTTTCTGCAGCCCCCATTGTCTTGGAGCGGCAAACCATGGCCAGTGGGAGCTGGATTGGCCGAACATGCGGACATGGCAGGTAAACAAACCGGCCCAGCCCTCCAAGGGCTTTCCCTGGCGGGCCGTAGACCAAAGGTTGCCAATCCCTGATATAGATGAAAAATTGAGTTGGTTTTGTCCAATATATACAGAAGGGTACAAAAAGAAAAACAAAACAGGAAGAATAGGGATGGCATATTGTAAACCAAAATTGGGAATTAGTACTTCTAAAAGAATATTAGATTATGTTGCTATCATGTCAACTGAATTAGTAGCACTAATGCGAGCATTTAATTGAATCTGGGATATAGGCTTAACAGCTATGATCTTTTTTTGTTTTCAATCTCAAGCCTAATAGTGATGAAAAAGGGTGTATCAGCATCTGGAAGTGATATAATCAATGAAATTATATCTTTAATAACAATTATTATGGATAGTGAATACGTGTAGTATTAGCTTGGATCCCAGAATGTACTGTGATAACAGGGAATAAAATGGTGGACAAAGCAACTAAAAACACTGTACAAAATGGAAGGATTGACATAGAAGTACACTTGAGTAAATAGGAATTCAAAGGCCTAGTACAGACAGATTTTAAACATGAATGAAAAAAAAAGAGGAAGAAGACATTTTGCATTGTGCCCTAGAGTGGAGGATTATGACATACTCCAGGGTCTGGATAGGATTTATGAAGTTCTTTTGTTTAGGGCACTAACTGGCCATTGTGGCTTAAGCAAATATCTTTTTCAAATAAATAGACACAAAGATGGACTATTTGCATTCTGTAAGGTGGACAAAACAAGTTGCCAACTTATATGGCATGTAAAGGTTTTGATAATGAAAGGGACAAGCTTTCTGAGGAATTCAAACACCTTAAGGTAACAAATTACTTTGTCATTTAGTAAAACACTGGGGAAATGGGATATTATTTAAAATGTGTTACATTACCTGAAAGACACAGGGCAGAGCAATAGAATATAAACCACTGAAATTATTGGAATTATAGTTGGTAGCAGCTATGGACTATTAAGTCAGCTTCACCATATAAAAGAAAAAGCAAATGATGAAAGAGAAGCCTTCAGAAAGCAGACAGCTTGAAAGAGGACTGCCTAGGGAGAGGAGAATGAGGACTATTTGCTGGTCTGACTGCTCCCATCCCTACAGAAAAGGATAGGATTAGAAGGGGCTAGCTCAGAGAAGCTGACTGAGGACTCCAGCCAGCCAGAGTTATTAGCACAGACCCTAGGAGGAAGGCTGCAGGAACTGTGAATGAAGGTGAACAAGGACTGGATTTGAGGGGCTAAGGGCTAATTTGACCTACTACGAGAAAGTTAATAAATTTTGCCTCATAGGGGAAAATTTCAGTTTAAAGCATTCTGGCTTGAGAATGGCTTCTTATAAGAGGCAGGCAGGGAGAATAGAGGGAAGTATACCTGCAGGGCCATGCCATGCCACAAGGAGATGTCCTGAGGGATGATTGCCAGTCAACTCAAGCCTTGTCTACACTTGTGGTATCATGCAGTGTATGTCACATGCAGCCTGCATTTCTCTGTGGCATACAGTATCCACACTGTGATGTGTAGCTGCATGTGGCAGTGAAAGGCTCTGGCAAAGTGTGGAGGCAGCAGGAAAAAGCCGAGACAGAAGGGGTTGCCAGAACATTTCCCCGCTTCCTCCCTGTTGCCAGAGTCTTTTCCTCCTGCTGGAGTCTTTCACTGTGACAGAGAAAAACTCTAGAAGCTCCCCATTGCTGGAGTCTTTCACGATGATAGGAAAGGTTCTGACAGGTTGGAGCTGCTGGGGCCTTTCCCCAATGCTGGAGTTTATCACTGCAACTGGAAAAGGCTCAGACAGTGGGGAGGCAGCGGGATGCTATACTGCTAAAAATGGCAGTATAGATGGAAGAGGTACTGATTGGGGGTGTAGAGAGCCAGGTAGGATATATATCCTGGGCTTTTGGCATGTCTTTACACTACTTGCGTAAGCAGTGCCTCGCCATCTACGATGCCATTTATACCTGTGCTATCTGAGCATGCAGTTTCTGTACTCTGCATGCTGTCATAAATGTAGACCTACCCTCATTTACAGTAACAAGCTTTGGATCAGATCCTCAATGCTCGTGGTTGATGCCCTGAGGGGCCACACTGAGATTGCTCAATCAAGGCAAACTGCTAAGTGTGGGGCAGATGATCCCCCAAACTGGTGCTTATTCCAATACTTAGATCCACCAAGCCAGCAACAAAACAGCTTCTACAATACTTCACTAGTTACCCAGAAGCCAAAAACACAGCTCCGTTAAAGCAACCCAGCCTTGGGCTCCCTCCCAGACAGCCAAGTCAAATATGACGGGGACTATTAAAAATCTTGTTCAGCAGATATAAAGTTCTACCAATCCCAAGGGATTGAACACATCACCCTCCAGGTCAATGAATACTTCAGATCTTACCCAAATATGTGCTTACAGCCCATTCTTATTAATTAAAGTAAGATTTATTAAAAAAAAGAGAGAGTATTGTGGTTAAGAGATCATTATACATACAGATATGAACAAAGTTCTTAAATGAGTTTCATAGTAGAGATGGTGAGATAGTGAGTTGCAAAAAGTTCTTTCAGAATCAATTGCATAGGTTATAATCCAATAGGCAAGTTCATATGAAGAGTCTATATAAATTCTTCCATGAGAAATAACAGGGTAATCCAGACTAGTATTGGAGACCTCAGTCTTGCACTCAGGCTTTCCTTGACCAAACTTAAGCAGATCTGATACACAGGATTGAGGGCCTAGAGTTCTTTTATAGATTTCTGGCAGGCTATTATAGCCTCTTGACAGCATGATAACACAGCAGGCATTCCTTGAATGAAGAACTGGTAATTTACATCGCTGTTTTGAAATAAAACTTCCTATTTCCTATATGTACACAGGTAAACTAGTCGTATTAATTAACATAAGGCAATTATCTATTTAAACTATCAAGGCATTCCATTCTGGCACAGACAATTTAAAATGAAGACACTGTAAGTAAGATTATTTCCTGCAATATCTTTATCTTTGATTTTAAGATTAACTGAACCATCTACAAGCATAATATCATGTAATTAAGACTTGAAAGGGAACTAGCATCCAAAAGCTAATCTGGTTACATGGTTAACATCTAACATATACAAATAAAATAAGTATTTAACTCCAATTCTCTAACAATATAGGTTTGCATTTCAAAACTCTAGTCCAGGGATCAGAAACATTTGGCCCATGGCCCGCCAGGGTAAGCCCCCTGGCAGGCCGGGCCTGTTTGTTTACCTGCCGTGTCCGCAGGTTCGGCCAATCGCATCCCTCATATCCCTCGGCTTGTGCCACTTCCCGCAGCCCCAATTGGCCTGGAGCGGCGAACGGCGGCCAGTGGGAGCTGCGGTCGGACGAACATGTGGAAGCAGCAGGTAAACAAACTGGCCCAGGCCGAAACGTTGCCAATCCGTCCTCTAGTCTATCTAACATGGCTCTGTTAGCTATTTATAAGGAATAGTCCTAATTACTATTTCTATACATTTCTAATATGTCTTTTAAGGTTGCACTTGGGTCATTTAGTCTGCTATTGCTTAACCCTTTCTGGCTCAGTGTCACATTATCATTCCAATGTTATGCTTCAAATACAGAGATACAAGGCAGCACTAGTTATTAAGTTTGCCCCCAATACCTGATAAGTAACCAGCTTATGAAAAAAAAAAATACTGAAGGCCTGATTTTCCACTTCTTGGACCTTAAGTAGCCATGCCAGTGGGTGTAAAACACTACTTTCTTGATTTGGTTACACTCACTTGGAACAAATGAAAATGACTATGCGGGATGAAAGGTAGTGGAGAATCAAGTCCTACACCAGGGATCAGCAACCTTTGGCACGCGGCCCGCCAGGGTAAGCCCCCAGCAGGCCAGGCCGGTTTGTTTACCTGCTGCATCCATAGGTTTGGCCAACTGCAGCTCCCACTGGCTGCGGTTTGCCACTCCAGGCCAATGGGGGCTGCGGGAAGCAGCTCGGGCCGAGGGATGTGCTGGCAGGCCGCTGGCCAAAGGTTGCCGATCCCTGTCCTACACACAGAGATCATTCCAAGAGAAACTAGTGGGCAATGATGTAATTTAGGAGTCACTTCTCACTTCTCAGTGAGGAGTGAAATCTTTCTGTGATGGATAGAAAATATCTTTCAAGAAATAAAATGAGATAATAGAGTGAAGGTTACAAGATACTAACCTATAGAAACAAATAAAAGTAAAGTTGGTCAAATACTGCAAACAGTTGTCCGGGAATATTTACTCCAATTCTACCCAGCCACTTGCTCCTTTTTTAATCACTATCCCAAAATACTGGTGCAGTCAAAGACTTATTGTCAAAGTTTTCGGAATCTTCATTTAAATGGGACAAGAATAAGTTTTCACAGAAATCAAATTTTTGATTTTCCAAGCAAATATTCATGCTGGAAATGCTTCATCACACTTCCAGTTATGTGAGAACAGAAACAACATCATGTAACTTTTCTGATTTCTAAACGTAGAATAGCAGAGAACCAGTGCTCCCAGAGAAATATTTGTGATCAATCCAATTTTTTTAATCGACTGAAAAACAGATTAATACTTTCAAACAACAAATACATTCAAGGGGAATTGTCATTGCAGATAATATAGTTGAGGTTTGTTTAATTGCTTACGTGTTATCTCCTCATCTGAAACTCCTCAGATTTTATTATAAATCTTTTGAGTTACAAACTCAAAATTTGAGCCACATGCACTAAGTGGTTCCAAACCATGAGCCATGTTTTCTGTGTAACTTGATCATTTATGGTTTCAGATAGGAAAAAAAAACAACAATGCAAAATTAATAGATTTTCATAAAGTTCTGCTATGGGCCTTGTAGTTTATTTGAACTAAAAACTCAGCTCCTCAGTTGCTGCAAATAAGCATAACCTTAGGGTACATCTACACTGCAAAAAACACCTACATCTGGCCTGGGTCAGCTAACTTGGGCGTGGGTGATAGGGCTATAAAATTGTAATGTAGATGTTCAGTCTCAGGCTGGAGCCCAGGCTCTGGGACCTTCCCCCTTGCAGGGTCTCAGAGCCTGGGCTCCAGCCTGAGCACCAATGTCTACACTGTAGTCTTACTGCCCCACAGCCCAAGCCCAGTGAGCCCGAGTCACCCGATCTGGGCTAGCTATGAGAGTTTTATTGCTGTGTTGACAGACCTTTATTAACTTAAGTGGAGCTGTGCTAATTTACATCAACTGAATATCTGGCTGTTAAAGTATAACCAGGGATTACAAATTCATATGAAGTGAAACTTTGGGGAGAAAAGTCAGCATAAATCTCTGAGAGCTGAAACTGCAGTTCTACCTGGTTGGAGCAACAGCATTGCAAAATACACTGAAAACATGCTATGAACTAATTTTGGCAGGATAATTTAAAATACTTCAGACCAGCTCAAGCAGTCACAGCAGATCATGACTTTTGATCCTGAATGCTGTAGTCAGGATTTCACCCCAGAGTAAGTGTGTTATTTTTAATTAAGTAAACTTTGACTACAGAAGAAGCCACAGACAGCCATTATGAGATAGTGGATCTCTTCTGCTAGATATTAATGAAACAGCAATTACATACTTTTGGGCACTGAGACACAGGTTAAGAAAGGATTTTTGGAAAACTGGAAGAAGCTGGAGACACAAAAATTTTGTGTTCAGTTCTGCTCTCAGTTTCTCAAAAATAGATACAACATAAGTAGAATTTGTTCCAAGAAAGACATTGAAAATAATTATAGATTTACACATGAGGAGAATTTGAAAAACTTGGGATAGTTTCTTTTAGTTTAGAAAGTAAAAAAAAAAAAAAAAAGTGGGGGGGCATATCACATGTATTCAACATAGCAAATGGTAAATAGTAGGCAAACTGTGATCCATCATTTATGCTTTCCCGTAATACAACAATAAAGTCAGTAAAACAGAAGGCCAAAACTTTTAAATATGATCTTTCTCCCTACAATTCACAATAAACCTGAGGAACTCGTTGCAAGATACTGAGGCCCAGAGCATTCGTGTATTCAGAAAAGGAGTAAATAGTTAAATGGATAATGAAAACATCCATAGTTGCATTAGACAGGATTTGAGAGAGAGAGAATATGCATTTCCTCATTTTTCAGGCAGAAGCCAACCACCATGTGACCAGACCCCTCAAGTCTTGCACCTGAGCTGTGAGACTCCATATTTGAAACCTGTCTCATATATTCATTCTTATCTCCTGAAATCTCCCTGCTGTTACAGATCTCAATGACACTCAAATTTGGCCCTACCAGCTCTGTTATACCAGGAGGAAAGGAGCTATGCTGTAGCACAACCTAGTTCGGATGACTGACTCCCCACTAGCAGAGGTGTGCTTTTGACCACCCAGAGCCAGGGGATGGGAAAGGGGCTATCACAATCAGATTGGCTGGGGAGCTGGGAGCCATCTGTGGACACCAAAACTGGAAATGGTATTCCAGTAGCGGTTGCACCAGTGCCAAGTACAGAGGTAAAATAACCTCTCTTTTCTTGCTTGAGATTTCACTGTTTATGGTTCATTAGCTCATTTGGCCACAGCATCAAACTGAGAGCACAAATTCTGCTCATTATCCACCATGATCCCCAAATCTTTTTTTCAGAGTCACTTTTTTTTCCAGGATAAAGTCCCCTGTTCCATAAATATGGCCTACATTCTTTGTTCCTAGATGTACACATTTACATCAGCCAAATTAAATTAAAATGCATAGTTTGCTTGATCCCAGTTTACCAAGTGATCCAGACTGTTCTGTAATAGTGACCTGTCCTCTTCATTATTTACCACTTCCCTAATCTTTGTGTCATCTGCCAAGTGATTATTATCTCTCCCTGTGTGACCCCATTGGAAAATTAGTTTGCTATTTAAATGTATATGATGAAACACTCATGAGGGGAAAACAGCTCCAGAAAGGGCAGAAGAAGCAGCAACCACCATGAGGTGAAGGAATGCAGTTTGGGGGAGAGTTGGGCACAGGTTGGGGCATTGCCTCCCTGTCACTGTGCCTCTGTGGGTCACAACTGAAAATACCAGATTCAGGACAAACTGCTGAGAAATAGGGCAGACACACCACAAAACTAGTGGTTATTCTTCCATAAGATATACCAAACAAGCAATAAACGTAAACTTCTGTCGAATCACACTGGCTAACTATAAGTCAGAAATGCAGCCTCCTTATGTAGCCAGTCCTTGTTTCAACACCCAGACACAAGACTTAATGATAAGTTGTTATTTAAAACCAATTTCATCAACCAAAGGGTTCTTCTTATCCCAAAGGACCAGCCACATACCCAGGTCAATATATAACTTAATGTTACTGAATAATCATGCTGTTGCCAATCCTCTAGTATCTAATATCTAAAGGTTCATTTATAAGAGAAAAGAAATAGGTGAGAGTTAGAATTGGTTAAAGGAATCAAATATATACACTCCATTACAAAACCCTTGAATCAGGTTTGAAGCAGTGATGGAATAAACTGCTGGCTTGTTAAGTCTCTTGTTGCTTCCAAATGATTGGAAGGTCCACAGTCCCTTGGTTAGAATGTTCCCATTAATATAAGTCCATAGTACAGAGATCAGAGCCGGAAAAAAGGCAAAATGGAAATGTTTCCAGGGCCCTTTATAGCTTCTACCACGTGGAGGGAACTTCATTGTTCCAAACAAAGTCAGCACAGTCAGTGGAAAAGCAGAGGTACAAGATGGAGTTTGGTACCACATGATCTAGTCACATGCCCTTGCAGGCTTCAATGAGTCATAGAAGAGCCATTAGCCATATTCTTTCCAGAACATCCATAGGAAAGTCCATTAAGTGGGTGTAGGCTTCTTCCATGGCCCATTGTGTTTGTTGATGGGCCATCAACTTGAATACTCCATTCACAATGTGCTGGCTAGACTGGATGTAAATTAGCTTATGGGTGTTACTACAGGAGCAAACACATTTGAAATACAGGTACATAATCAATATTGATAACTTGAGATAAAAAAAATGATACATGCATATAAATAGGATAATCATATCCAGCAAACCAGAACTTTTCCATTGGCACCTTATATGACATACTTTGTATAAGCTTTGTTGCAATTATATAACAGTGGTAACAACAGTAATCTTCATGGTCATATTTTAATCATATAATGTCACACTCCCTATAATACTTTGGGCAGGTTAAGACAACTCATGGGGATATGGGACTAAAGATTTTGGGGGTAGATAAACTAAACACTGATACACCACTTTTTAAAAACTACTACAGTCTCTCTGGCTACCCTCCTTCACACACCCCTTCTGTGGTTGGTCAACTTATCCTGGCCCACCAGGAAATAACTTTGTGATAGGTTCACTGTGAGTATTGCTGCAAACATTTGCTAATTGTAATTCTTCAGTGGAAGTGTCTGAATGGTCATCTAAGTCACACAATATTTCTGTTCCCTCATTGGATGGCTGTAACTTTTACAAACAGGAAGAGGCAATGAAAAAAACTATTTGTTTTTTGGTCTTCTCAAGAAAAAGATAAGAACCCTTAGGCAAGAGATGTAGCAGGTGATAAATCGGTCAAGATAATTTCACAATCTTTACTTTGGCTTTCTTCCATAAAACAGAACATTATATTCTAGAACAGTGGTGGGCAACGTGATTGCGGGCCATGAGACATTTTGCTGACGTTGGCCATCTGCAGGCACAGCCCACTGCAGCTCCCAGTGGCCGCAGTTCACCATTGCCAGCCAATGGGAGCTGTGGAAAGCAGCGGCCATCACCTCCTTGTGGCCCACTGCTTCCCACAGCTCCCATTGGCTGGAACTGCGGCCACTGGGAGCTGTGGGAGCAGTGCCTGCAGATGGTCAACGTCAGCAAAATGTCTCATGGCCCGCAATCAGATTACCCTGATGGGCCACATGTGGACCATGGGCCGCAGGTTGCCCACCACTGTTCTAGACTGTAGAATTTAAAATACCTGAAATCTTTATGACAGACAACATGGTAAGTCAGGAGGAGGGATTTAGTGGGGTTTTATCAATTATCGGCTTCACAGTGTATAACTAATCAGGATTCTTGAGATGGCATATCTTTCATTTGTATAGATTGGGTCCGCTGGTTTTCTCCATCAATCATTTTAGAATTTTAAAATAATTGGCATTGATTCTTTTGTCAATAATAATAAAACTGGATCAAAAGCAGGAAGAGGTAAATCTTGTATTGATTTGGTCTTGAAGCTTTTCTAGCATGTTGGCAGCTGTCATCTGCTATCATGGCTGTATCAGGACACTTGAAATGCAGACTGTTTTCAGAAGTTCCTGCCAGACGTAGAAAGAAACTATTCAGTGTACATCAGCAAGCTGTGACAATACCACGATTGAAGGCTCTCTGTTCATTCACATCATAGATATTGTACTTGAGTCAGTTTCTCTGCTCCCTGCACTAGCAGAATCATTGGTGCCCTTGGGGCAGGGAATATGTTCTATGCACTGTGACTCTTTCCAGAGATTCTTCCACAGGAGGGTAGCTTTAAAGTATAACTGGTGCTCCATAGGAGACCTACTATTGGAAACTGCCCAAGAGATGCACTTTCCTAGCTTGAGTCTTCCTTGGTTAATGCCACTTCCAAATTAATAGCACTGGCCTTCAGCCCCCGGGGCAAGTCAGGGCATGGCTACACTCGAAACTTCAAAGCGCTCCTGCGGCAGTGCTTTGAAGTGCAAGTGTGGTCGCGAGCCAGCGCTGTGAGAGAGCTCTCCCAGCGCTCCCGGTACCCCACCTCCATGAGGGGATTAGCTTAGCGCGGCGCTGGGGCACTGTTTACACTGGCGCTTTACAGCGCTGTAACTTGCTGCGCTCATTTTTAGAGTTGTTACACTTAATGATTTTGTTTTTGTTTTCTGTTTCAAGAGATATTACCATTCCATCCGTCCTTATTTAAAATATTAGGAATATTTCTCTCCTGGCAGGATAATTCAGAATAGGCGAAAACTGGTCACATTAAAATAATAAATAAAACTGATTTTTTTTTAAAAAATATTTATTTATTTTGTGCTCACTTACTGTTTGTGATTTTTACCTTTTGAAACAATTAATCCTTTAGAAGCAAAATATGCTCATGTTAATATAGCTAATTCAGGACTTTGAACACCATGTTCAGAATAATTTTAAAAGTTCACCAAATTTCACGAAAATATGGATATAAAAGATCTGAGGAAAATGAAAAGTGTGTGTGTGTGCTAATAGTGTACTTTGCAAGAGAGAGTGGTAGATTCCCCACTCAGAGCCTCCAGGACATCTGCTGTCTTTCTGGCAAATTTTAGTATTCATGTAACTGTGTAAATAAAATAATTCATAGTGTAAAAATCATTTAATCCAATCAAGAATTTTATTGCTCCTGAGCCAAGTCTGCCTGATAATATCTCTCTTTATGGGACAATTCACTCAAAACAGCAAGAACAAAAATGACGAATAAGCAGGCATGTACGTTAGGAAAGCAAAAAAGTATAGTAATCCAAAAACACAATAGACCTTTTCAAGAAAGTATACAAAATGCAGTCTCTTTCAAATCATATACAAGTACCATATGAATCACCACATTCTGAGAGGTTCTAACCAATTAAGTGCAATCAATATTTGAAATCAGAAAATGTATAACATTAATCAAGTTTTCAGACAGTATAAATTAATATTCACAGGTCTATACATTGAATTTTTAGCCAAGCAAATAGAAATCGATTAATATAATGCAGAGATGAAAAAAGGAACTTTTCGATTATCTTGTCCATCTCCTTATAATGTAGAATTATTCCCTGAAGCGTGTTGTCTGTCTCTTTTTAAATGTCTCTAGTAATGGGATTTCTAACAAAATTTTGGTACAATCTTAAATATCTCAAATTATGAATATCATCCTCATATTCAGCCTGAATGTTTAGTTCCTTAATTTCACTATATTACTCCTAATGATCTCCCCTAGTACCATCCCCAAACTATTCCTATTGTTCCTTCATTAACAAACTTGTATGGGTCATGCATATAATATGATTTCACTTCAATGAGAACACTCAAGAACAGCAGGATTTAGCGTATGTTGTCTTTTATGAATCTATATCTCTCTGTGCGAGATCATTCATATGGCTTTCTAAAGTATAAGCTAAATCAAAAAACAACTTTTATAGTGTTCAGTTTTTTAACCAATAAGGCTGTGAAATGGAAATCAAATAAAATCTGATGCCGATTGGTTGAGTTACCTTTGCTATCACACTGTAACAACCTATCTTAGTTTCCCCAAAAGAGTGATCCTAAATGTCTTGACATCCAATTAAGCTTAAAAACAGCCAAATGCTTCCCTTTTCTCTTGTTTCAAAAGTACGTAGAACTATACAAAAAACCCACACACCAAAAACAGGAAACAAAAATCAACCAACCAACCAAAGAAAAAAACACACACCACACAACACAACCAGCATATGGGCAAAGGGACATTTTATAAATTAGTTAAATAACAACATAGACTAAAATTCTGTTCAGTTACCCCCATGCTACCTCCATTGAAGTTGATCCATGGATGTAAGTGGAAGCAGGATTCGGGCCCTATATTTGTGATATTTCTCTTTATCTAGGTTTCAGAGTAACAGCCGTGTTAGTCTGTATTCGCAAAAAGAAGAGGAGTACTTGTGGCACCTTAGAGACTAACCAATTTATTTGAGCATAAGCTTTCGTGAGCTACAGCTCACTTCATCGGATGCATACTGTGGAAAGTGTAGAAGATCTTTTTATACACACAAAGCATGAAAAAATACCTCCCCCCACCCCACTCTCCTGCTGGTAATAGCTTATCTAAAGTGACCACTCTCCTTACAATGTGTATGATAATCAAGGTGGGCCATTTCCAGCACAAATCCAGGGTTTAACAAGAATGTCTGAGGAGGGGGCGGGGGGTGTAGGAAAAAACAAGGGGAGATTGAATAGAGACTGGGAGTGGCTATCTCCCCTTGTTTTTTCCTACACCCCCCCCCCTCAGACGTTCTTGTTAAACCCTGGATTTGTGCTGGAAATGGCCCACCTTGATTATCATACACATTGTAAGGAGAGTGGTCACTTTAGATAAGCTATTACCAGCAGGAGAGTGTGTTTGTGGGGGAGGGGGGGAGAAAACCTGGATTTGTGCTGGAAATGGCCCAACTTGATTATCATACACATTGTAGGGAGAGTGATCACTTTAGATAAGCTATTACCAGCAGGAGAGTGGGGTGGGGAGAGGTATTTTTTCATGCTTTGTGTGTATAAAAAGATCTTCTACACTTTCCACAGTATGCATCCGATGAAGTGAGCTGTAGCTCACGAAAGCTTATGCTCAAATAAATTGATTAGACTCTAAGGTGCCACAAGTACTCCTTTTCTCTTTATCTAGTTAGACAGCTATATTATCACAAGAAAACAACAGCTAAAACAATGCACACAATTTAGTGATCTGATGACATCTCATACCACTTGAATGTTATTATCACTATTACATATGCACAGCTTTGTAACTCTTACCTTCTTCTGTTAAGTGTTTACATACCAGAGTTTGGACATGATAGAACTTCAGCCCACCATGTGTGAGCGTGTATTTATTTTAAACCCATATGTCTTTAAAACTCCCTTCTCCACAGTAACCAGAGCTCTTTACCAAAACCAATTAAATTTGCATTCCACCTCATTCAGAACCAAAAGTCTCTCTATTCTGTGTTCAATCCCACTTACTTTACTAGTGTGAATATTTCTACTGAAGCCTATGCCATTATTCATATAAGTATGGGGAGCCAGATTTAGCCTTGTTTTTATAGTAGGCTGATCGGCAAAAAATTAGCCATATTGTACTCCTCATTTCCAGGTGGAAGTCCCTGTATAAATCTATAAGAAGTTCTGTCTAAAAGCTGATGGCATAGCAAAATATGGGATTGTGTCTCCCATACTTTACTTAGGACAGGTCTACACTGTGAGTAAATGCCTGTGGCTTGCCCATGTCAGCTAACTCAGGCTTGCAGGGGTCAGGCTGCAGGACTATAAAATAGTGGTGTAGACATCCAAACTCAGGCCAGAGTCCCGGCTTTAATATAGCACAAGGCAGGAAGGGTTCCAAAACCTAGGCTCCAGCGTGAGCCTGGATATCTACACCACAATTTTATAGCCCCACAGCCTGAGCTCCATGAGCTGGGCCATCTATAGGTGTTTAACTGAAGTGTAGCTATACTCCTAGAGTTCAACTTTGTGCTTTATATGGACATATTGAACCACAAGGTACCTTAGATTCATATCCTTTTCCTGTCAGTCTCTCATATTGTTGCAAAGTTATCTAGTATTTTAATATAGGAAATTTAACCAAGATTTAATCCAATTTAAAACAAAGGGAATAATTGACAGGTCAGGCATTCTTAAATGCAAGCATATTGAATCTGATAGCTTGCTTCCTCGGGAAATTCACTAGTGGTAGATGTGATAGGATAATAACGTTTTACCTCGGATAGTACTAAACTGACTTTAACTATCTGGAATTGTAATATCCTCTTGGCAAAATTACTGGGATGAAGCAGTAGTGGCCTAAATTTTAAAAAGTGACTGGTGATTTGAAGAAGACTTATTTTCAGAGGGGCTGAGCACCTACTATGTGACTGTAGAGTGTCTCAAATTGAGCAACTCAAAATTGAGGCATCCAAAATCAGTAGTCATCTTAAAAAAATATGCCAGTATATATAAAATTAAGGTAGAGTATGTTAAAATGTAGAAACTCAGGGAAGCATTCGTCTGGTCCTGTGTGACCCTAAGCAAGCCTGTATTCACATCATATACAGAACTGTAATAATCTTTGTACAAAAGATGTTTTCTGTGGTATCATATGAAAATCGATAATTCAATGATCAGTAATATTCTTGCATTATGTATGTACATGGTCTCTATTGAGAATTATGGATATATTCTGAAACGATGACTAAAGCATGTTTAAACCAGACATGTCACAGGGAGTTGGTAAACAGGTCTTCCTTAGACAAAGGAATGTGTTTGATTCCAAGTCATCAGACAAAAACAGTGAAGGTCTATTTTTACATATTAAGTAAACAAAGCTAACAAGTGATGTGGAGGCAGCATGCCAGCCACATTCAGAAGGAGAGAGAAGCTTGGTATTGGTTTTACTTTTTACTTTTCAAAGAATACATTGCAAAGATTTACTGGTCTGTAAAAACAGGGGGCTGAACCTCAAGTGATAAGCAAGTGAATTAACTTATTGTATACAATATTATAATATTCATATAGGAGTTTGTAGGTGGGAGTTTGGGGGGGGGATTTTCACTCCTTGTCTTTTTCTCTAGGAGTAGGGATGAGTAAAGAGAAGACACCAATGATTACTGAGGCAGTACTAGAAGCAACCTAAGGAAGAGAGGAGAAAAAGAAGATGGTTGGATGCAGAAACTGCAAGATGTACATCATCCTTGAGTGGATATCTGATGGAAGCTACTTATGCATTAAATGTCACCTGATAGAATTCATGGCAGAGAAAATCCCAGGATTAGAAATACAGATGAAGACTATTGTGGAATTCAGATGGGGATTTGAAGGTATAATGCAGGAAATGAGGGAGAAAGTGGTAAAGGCAACTCAAGGATTTGCAGACATCTGATGAAGAGAAGGACCATTAGGGTGGACTGCCAGAAAAGCAGGATGATCCATGGAAGAATGTGATCATGAGGACTAGGCAGAGGAAGAGACCAGCTAGAGGAGATAAAATAGAGTTGTGTAATAGGTTTCCTTTGATGCACTGGGAAATGAGGAGGAGAAACAGGCAAAAGATGAGTGGCAAGGTAGAAAAGAAGGGAAGGAAGTCCTTGAAGAAGACAGGAAGAGACAATTAAGATAGCCGAGGATCAGAGATCAAGGAAAAATGAGGATGGTGTACAGGGGACTGCAAGAGAGAACATAAGACAGTTTCATAATACCACCAGGAAGAAACAGATCCATGTGATGGGGACTCCATGCTAAGAACCAACAGGCCTGTCAGCAGATCAGAGCCAGAGATGAGAAGAGTGCATTGTCTGCCAGGCACAAGGATATGAGATGTGGATCTGAGATTGAAAAAGATCCTGGTAGGAGCAGGGGAAAATCCACTGATTGTGCGGCATGTCAGGATGAATTACCCTGCTATATTCCCTCTGTAATGGATCAAGGGTGACTACTCTAGCCTGGGTAAGATGTTTAAACTAGAAGAAGCTCAGTTAATTTTCAGTTGAATACTTTCAGTCCCTAGAGAATGCGGGCAAAGACGTGACAAGAAAATTAAGATCAACACAAGGCTCAGGGACTGATGCTCCTAGAAAGGTTTGGGCATGATTGACCATTGGGAGGCATTTACAGAAAGAAGATTCTTCTCAACTGGTAGACTCCATTTGAGCAATGTGGGGTATTAATGTTCAGGGATCAAGGCTGGCATGATTGAGAAGAGGGCCTTTAAACCAAGACATGAGGGAAGAAGATTGAGAGAGACTCATGACATCTCTACACCTAGCTTCAATACCCAGGAGGAGGAAAATCAGTGAAATGAAGATATAGGAAGGGATACTGGAACATAAGAGGAAAGAGTATGGACAGCAAAAAGAAAGGAAGTACAAGTATTGAATGAAGTAGTAGTCAGATTGATGTTACAGTTATTGAAAGGCCTAAGGCTCTACCAAACTCACGGTCCATTTCAGTCAATTTCACCGTCACAGGATTTTTGAAATCGTCAGTTTAATGGTTTTCGATGTTTACATCTGAAATGTCAAGGTGTTGTTACCATAGGGGTGCAACCCAAAAGGCTGTAATGGCGGGTCATGATATTGCCACCCTTACTTCTGTGCTGCTGCTGGCAGGGACACTACCTTCAGAGTTGGGTGGCCGGAGAGCAGCAGCTGCTGGCCTGGTGCCCAGCTCTGAAGTCAGTGCTGCTTCCAGTGGCAGTGCAGAAGCGAGGATATCAGGGTATGGGGAAGTCATCACTTTGGGGGTGGGTGCAGGGCCAGCCTTATGTGGTCGGGGGGTGCCGTGGTCCACCCCAATCAGCACAAGACCCCTTTAACATCCAAGCACTGGGCCCCAAGGTGGGGAGGGGCAAGGCTGCGAGCTCCCCCAGCTGAGGGGGGCCTAATATGCACTGGGCTAGAGCTGCTAGTCCTGGCAGGGCTGGGGAGAGACGGGACTTCCTCTTCACCTGCACAGGTTGCTCCCAGGGCTGGGTCAGACCCACTTCTGGGAACCTCCCCCGGCTGCAGGACGCACCACAGCTGCTGCCCTCACTTCTGCGCTGCCTCCAAAGCTGGGCCACCAGCCAGCAGCTGTGGAGCTTCCTGCAGCTGGCGGAGGTTCCCAGAGGTGGGTCTGACCCAGTCCCGGGAGAAGCCCCTGCAGGAGCAGAGGAAGTCCCATCCCTCTCCAGCCTGGCCAGGACTAGCTGCTGGAGCCTGGAGTATTGTAGGGAGGCCCTTCCCCTGTAATAGCCAGATTTCATGGGGGGAAACCAGATATCATGGTCCATGATGCGTTTTTCATGGCTGTGAATTTGGTAGGGCTTTACCTAGACCTAATCTGGCTAGAAAATTGATTGAGTTCCAAGGGAAACAAATTGACTGAGGTCCAAGGGAAATGCTTGTACATGAATGCAAGGAATCTGGGCAATAAAATGGAGAAACTGGAACTACGGGGGAAGGAGGTCAAATTGGATATTATAGGTATTATGGAAACATGGTGGAATAGCAATCATGACTGGAATACTGGTATTTGAAGGGTATGTGCTGTTTACGAGAGAGAGAAATAAAGGATGGCAGGATAGTATTGTCTGATAATGATGAGGTAAACTGAAAAGAAATAAGAAGTGATAATATGGACAAAACAGAATCTATTTAAATCAAAATCACTTTGGGGAAGGATTATATTAAAAAGTTCTATTGGGATAATGTTGGGATTGGCAAATATTTATTAAAATTTAATGATATAAAGTGAGCACTGTATCGTTTGTATTCTGTATTGTAATTGAAATCGATATATTTGAAAATGTAGAAAAACATCTAAAATATTTATAATACATTTAAATTGGTATTGTAGTATTGTTTAACAATGCAATTAAAACTGGGATTAATCACAACTTTTTTAATCTAGTAATTTTTTTTGCATGAATCACTTGAATTAACTATGACTAATTGACAGTCCTAATTATTTTTTTTTCCATTTGACAAATAGAAGTGGGGCCAGATATAGATGTGACAAACTGTCTGACTCAAAATCTGCAAGAGATTTAGAGGTATCTTTAGAGTTCTAGAATGGAACTCAGACAATTCAGTCAACTATTATGCACAAAATAACTGATTTTTGTCTTGATCGTTTAAGCAACACCTAGGAAAGACAAAGGGCCAAAATTGTTTTCAAGTAAATGGTTGATTTGGTGATTTCAGGAGAACTTCTCTCTTTCCTTATATTTTAACAAGTCCATCACATCTTGGATGGTAAATAGGATGATTCAGCTCATGAAGGCTAATTTGCACATGTTACGCCAAATTCCATACTGTTTTGCCTCCCATGCTATTTCATTAAAGCCACTGAAGATCTAGAGTATGATGTCCTAAGTCAAACTTATGGTCCAGCCTCATCATTATGTCAGTGATTTTTATGGTATAGTTTTCCATAGCTATATTTCTATCCAGAGAGCAGTGTGAGTATAGACAATGGTGGCAGGTCAGCTGCCCAACCTCTCAGGAAACTGACCATTCATAGAGCTTATTATGACTGAGGAAATACCTTGATGCATGTTAGGATCATTAAGTGACTTCTGCTCTGATATACTTGTTTTCATGGTTTAATAATTTAACCATTTAGGATCAGATTCCGATACACTTACTCATTAGCTCGTTGCTTCACAAGAACTTTTGGAATAAGGTATTATTCAACTTTTATAATAAATGTCAGATTCTGACTCTTAATATTTGTAAACTTTCTTAAGGCCTTGCTATATTTAGTGTGAAGGTTTAATCTTCCTCTTTCAAATCTAAATTATAATTTGAAGTGAATTTCTTCTGCAATTAAGGTCACTTTATATTCTTAAGTACTGATCTAGAGTCATTTTGGTTGTAGAACATACCCCTGCAATAAATGTTTACGAGTGTGTGAGATGGAAGCTTCAAATAAATGTTATGTACTGTTGCAACCATGAATATTTTGGCAGCAATAAAGCAAGAAAAGTTGAGGGGACAAGCAGTAAAAGTTGTTTTTTGTAGTCTGTGGTAACATGTTGGGAGTTGTGCTTCCTTTAACCTATATCAAATTTAAGGAACCTGATGTGATGCAGCACATAAAACTCTAGTTTTATAATAGATATAATGTAAGTTGTCAGTGTATTAATGGTTGACATATTTATTAATAAAGAAAACTGAAAATGTCCATTGCTTATATGGTCAGGGGGAGGAGGGGAGTTTGCATGACTATTTTATTAGCTAGTTGCTTAGTTGGTTATACAAACTGTTTACTACAATTTTAGATATCTACTAGATCTGGAACATAGCGAACAATTTTCTTTCTGATTTGTTGAATGACCTCAAACCAGGAAGAGGTTTCTATAGATTTTTTGATTTCTAAGCCTGGAAGATGTGTGAGATCTGCTTCTTAGTGGACATAAACTGCAGGTCTTGATGATGAGAAAGCTCTGAGAGACAAAAGAAAGCTTGTATAACTGATAGGTTTACAGAAGTAGGTAAAATAACTTCTGTTAATAATTCAGAATCAATCAATTTGTTTGGGATCTGCGGTAGTAGAGACAAGACAAGTCATCTGCTGGGATACTCCATTGAGTCTATATGTGGGGTTCATTTTAGGAACAGAAAATCAGTTTAGTTGGAACATTATGTGATAGTTACTGAAACCTTTCCTCACGTTCAGTACCTTACTTCGAAGACTACTTGTGGATTGTAGGTACTACTCAGAAGTATGGGTGTCAGACTCTAATGCATAGTACTGTGAGGGAGAAATTATAAAGGGATAAAAGGCCCAATTCTAAGTAATGCCAAGTTCTCTCATTCTCTCAATTCCCATTGACTTTAGTCAGAGACAGGGGCATTCAGTACCCTCAAAACCTGGCCTGGTAGTATCAGTTAGCTTTATAAACCATTTTGGGATACAGTGTGTTTGAAACAAGCATTACAAAATATAAGTTTTTTTTCTGTATTGTGCACGGAGGATGGCATATTTTCAGAACTAACCATTATTGGCCTAATTCTGTTCCCATTGAAGTCAATGGGAGTTTTACAGTAAGGCTGATGCAAAACATTTTTGCAAATCCCATGATGAACATCTGTTTATTTAATATAATATAATAACCACCTGAAATTGGGCAGCTGCTTATTTTCTTTTATTCCTGATTTTTTAAGCTTACTGATAGTAACATCGTTTCTAGCTTTTTGAAACTGGAAACACTGTGTTTGAGGCTTTTTCTTTTTTAAATCCTCCACATGTTGTGCACCAAAGAACGTTTAACAGGAATGAAAATTAACTCTAAAGACTCTTGTCAAGACTACCAGAAAGTTGGCTTTGTTAATAAATTGGCTTTTTTAATAAAAAACAATAAAATAATCATTTCTGATTAAACTTCTTTTTTCCCTTTTAAGAAGAAGAAACTCCTTTGTCAGCACCAGGAATGTGCTGAATTAATCAGTCACACTGTGTTTTGTACCCTCAAACATTTAAGCAACAAAGTCAGAAGCATGAAGAATGAGGCAGTTGATGGCAGAAATGGGAAATTATAAAATTATACCTCATTAAGCCATGGTAGTTTTTTTTTATACATTAAACGGTTTCATTTTTAACTGTATTTATCATAAATATATTCATAGTATACTTTCTGGTTGGAGGACCAGTTAAATCATCTGTTGCTAAGCAATCGGACATTGAGCCAGATCTTCAGCTGGTGTAAATTGACCTAGCTTTACTGAAGTCAATGGAGCTGTCAGTTACACCAGCTAAGGATCTGACCCATTCTTATTGGCATGAACTCTTTCTCTTTTTTTTCAGTCACCTGCATATGTACAAGGTTAAACTGATCATCAGATTTGGGTCTAGGAAGTACGTTATCATGAGAACATATCAGAAAATTTGTTGGCTTTCTATTTTTGTCTTCCTCTATATAAATGGGAAAGAATAACCTATTAGGCACAGGTAGATATGTCTGACATGATCAATTTCCTCCATGGGAGGGAGATGGGCATTGATAGATCTTGCCCTTTTGCATCATCTTTCACTATAATACATTTGTAGTTTTCTAGTCAATCTCTGTCATGAAAAGGGACATGTGCAAGGTTTTCTCAAAGACTATTACCTTTTTAAAAATCCATGAATTTGTCTCATTATTACCTACTTGAGAAAGATAAGGCAAGGAAGGTGATATCTTTTATTGCACAAATAAAATAAAATAAAATGTTGATCCAATAAAAGAATATTACCTTACCTACCTCGTCTCTTTCATATCCTAGGAACAACATGTTTGCAGTGTTTTTGTAGACAACTATTACTTATGTGGTCAGTTCTGTTTGTAGAAAAAAATCCTTTGTTTAAAGTAATGTTTTGTCTGTTTACCCATTTCATGAAGTGCCTGCTTGTTATTCATAAAGAAAACACTCATTTTTTCTTCCATCTGCATGGCAGATTTTGATTCCCCTTTGGTCTCCCACAATGCCTGTGATGCAAATCAGGTTCCATAAAGATAAAAAGTTGACCAGAAGTATCAGGACAGGAAATAGGAGAATTCTGGCCAGCTAATTAAAACAAGATATTCTCTCAGCACCTGTTAACTTTAAGTACTTTCATAGCTTCTAGTGTATGATCCAAAGCCTGTTGAAGTAAATGGAAATAATGCCATTGACTTCACTGGGCTGTGAATCAGGACTTTAAATAGGAATTTCAGAAATGAGGGTGAATCAGATAGTTTAACCTGTGTGGCATTGTGTTCTGTCCTCTCCTGCCCTCCCTTCCCCCATGCACAAAGAAGACTTTTAAATAGAAATTACTATGAAACCAGAGTTATTATGTGTGATCTCAGGACATATCACTAAATACTAGTTGATCATATATATCAAAGATAATACATATGATACAAATAAGGCTACGCAAAATGAAACAAAACAAACCTACATTGTTCCCTGGATACCACATTACAGTTAAAACTTCTCCCATTTCCTGTGGGAATGTCCATATATTTATCATTATTGACCATCTTCTTTGTAAGATTGTAAACTCTTCTTGGCAGGGACTATGTACATTGCTTAGCACAGTGGGCCCACGTGGCCACTACCCAAATACATTTAATGATCTTGGGAAATGTTCAGGTAAAGATTACTGCCAACTCTGAAGTTCCCTACTACCAATCATAGTAGAGCAAAGCCTTTATTCTATAAAATCATTATGTACATATATGTGGAGACAGCTCCTAACTTTACTCTATAGAATAATAGTGGGCTAAAGGAAAAAACACAACTAATTCTGAAGATAGACTAAAAGAGAATTGTTCAGATCGGGGAGGGGAAGAACATTGCTTGCTAGAACTCATTCCCCCTCTTCATCTATTTTATGTGTGTGTGGAGGGGAAAACATTTACTGCCTTAACAACACTGTAACTTGCCCAGTAAGTTTCTGTTTAGATTGTTCAAGGTCTTTGACTTCAACGGGAATGACGCGTGCCTCTGAGAAGAGAATTTGACCCTAAAGATCCCCCTGTGGAAGTAATAAACTTTGTGACTGGTAACAATAGTCAAAAGAAGGACTGTATTTGTCTGGATGAGGGAAAGAACTCCCACAGTAGCAGCACAAATAAAGACTTGATTAGATGTTGTGCCCTGGAGAAACCCATTTAGGAGAAAAGGAAATTGTTTACAAAATTACATGGCGTTAGGAACTTCTTTTGGAGACCTCTTGACACTAACAAATTGACTCAATATGTGACATAAACTTGCCCCCTGTTAAGTCCTAAACTGTGTAGAGAGAGAAAAAAGAAAAAAAGAAAAAGAGAAAATATACAGTTGTGTGACCTGTAAACTTTAGCACTAAGCAATAAAGGAAATAGAACAACTGCAGGTTACAAACACAGAGATGGATTCTGCCATTCTTACCCATACTGACTAAACCTAACTCTGCACATAGGTCTGTTTCAATCTTAGTGTATTCATTGTTATGGCTGGGCTAAAGTTTTCAGCCAAAACTTTTCCCACTAAAACGTGCACATTCAGCTTGACCAAAACATTTCACAAATTCATGTCTAATTCACCAAATTGTTTCAGGCTGTTTTTCCTCCCAGAGTGGAAGGATTTCTGCTTCAGGAAGTACCCCTGAGAGAGGAAGTTCAGAATGGGAGTGGGATTCCTATCTGGGAAAGAAAGTGAAATAGCTTTAGAGTCAGCAGGAGGAAGGGAGCTGCCTATGTCCCATATTCCAGTAATGAACAAACATTCTATTTACTAAATTCATGCCTGTGTCATTATTCTGGGGCTTTGCTTGTTCACGAGAACCATGAATAAGGAGACCATGAGGTCATACACATAGCAGGGAAGGAAGGAAAATGGAAAATGACAACAACAGAGAAGGTGACGTGCAGCAGGTAGGCACAGGAACAGGAAGTCAGACGAAAATTTCCAGTTTTTACGCCTGAACCATTTACAGAGGCTGAGGAGGATTTTAGTTCCTGGGTAGGACACTTTGAATGGGCAACAAAGGTAAATCAATGCCTGAGGCACAGAGGTTGCATTATTTTTTTGGTGCCACTGTTGAAAGGCAGAGCACAGCAGGTCTGCACGTGCCTGCCACCTCAGGTACAAACGTATTACAAAGCACTGAAAGAGGCTTTGGAACAATAATTTGATCCTCCCTCATATGAACACTGGGCACAGACAGCATTTGCAGAGATAAAATACCAGGCCATAGAAATGCTCAGAGTCTATGGGAACCCACTCAGAAACTAGCAGTAAAAGCCTTCCCAGGATGGGACACAACAATACAGGACAACCTAGCATGAGACCACTTCCTTACTAATGCAGGCCAAGGAGAAGTCTGGATACAGCTGCAGAGTGCAAAACTGCCAATGTTTGATGAAGCCATTTTGCTAGTAAGGGAACTGCCAGACATCCATCAGCTCGAAAGGCATGAGGGATGAGGGACCAGCACTGTGGATCTGGGTTCATGGGGCTCAAGTCACAGCACTGAATGTGATGGGATCAATGATACTGTTAAAAATCTTTAGAAAGCAGTAAAAATACTGTCCTGGGAATTCAGAGGGCCCCAAATGGAAAGACCTCACATAATGCCACAGCAACCAAAGGAGAGACTGAGTCTGAGACTGAGACAAGCAGGTTTTTGGTTAAGAGGAACAAGACACACCCTAATGAGGGCTCAGTGGGAAACTGGAATGAATTAGTCTGGACATTTGAAACAGAATTGCCCACTGATTAAAACCGATCCTGAACATGCTAGTTCAGGGAAGGCCATTGTGGTGTCTGAGTGAGTAATATCTATCTACCTTGGAAGGCTGGGAGAGTTTTATGTAAGATTCTAATTGATTCTGGGGCACAAGTTTCTGTTTTATCTGAAAGGCTTTGAAAAGAAACTTCCAGGGAGAGATGTTTGAAAGTAAGTCCATACTCTGGGGTGTCAGTATGGAATGGCTAAAGGCCGAATGTAATGGGTAAGTGGCAAACCACTACAGACAGTGACAATCTTAATCTGTCAATTTTATTGTTGAACTCTGATAAAGGGGCATTGGTTGGGACTGATTTTCTGATGAAGTATGGAGTTAATACAGGGGATAAAATGCACCCTATAAGTGGAATACACATTCCTGTGATTTGCCAAAACGACGCCACTATTGTATGTAGGGTAAGTGCATAGAGGATGTAATAATTTCCTTAATGGTGGAAGGGGTAGTTACAGCCCAGGTAATAGGTATAACAAATAATGACAGACTAAAGAGAATTATGCAGCCCTGTGATGGAACACTGAGAAGCTTACTGATGCCATGCTCTCCACAAAAAAGGAGCTGGACTGGCCTGGGTAGCTAATTTAGCAAGAGCACCTCCAATTTTAAGCCATGACATTAAATTAGGGGACTTTTCTCCTTGCTCTGGAGAGGAAGGAACAGTAAATGAGACATGAGAAACCAAGTAATGGCCAACCTATCAAAATGAGCCCAAGACAGGTGCCCATAAACTCCCAATCAGATGATATTTTCTGAGAAGTTTTGAGGGAATGCAGAAACTACTACTGATTTGGATAGAATCAAGATGGATGCAGTGGAGGCCACTGCATGCTGCCACTTTACCAATGTGATTTCTAAGAGGTGAGGTAGCTTGTTGGGAGATGGTGATGAAATCTGAGCAAGACAGAAATGCTGCCTTACACTATATAAAAGAGGACCTATTAGCTATCTGGTGAAATCGTCAGAGTTCTAAAGGTAAACCAGGAAGACCCATCATTGTCCTTGCATTAGTGGTCTGGGTGTTGCAAATGCTATATATGACCAGGTGGGATACATCTTGAGGTAGAAAGTCTGTGAACCAGATATTAGCCAGGCTCTTCTGGAGAAGACAGAGAACAACAGGGCCCAATCTGCACTGACTGTGCTGCTACAAAATGAATAAGTCCCATTGACAGCGGAACCTTCATTATGACAAAAGTGACATTTCCTTTTGAAGGACAGCAGTCAATGTACTGGAAATTCAGTTCAGCACAAAGATTGTATTCACATACTTAATGGTGTTTATTTTGTTTATGTAGATGCAAAGATGCATCTATCTTTCCAAAAGCGGGACTAGTATAACAGTTACTGTGCTGGCTGGATTTCTGTGTGGCACATCCACACACAGCCCCTAAAGAGTATGTCTCCTCCCAGATGGGAAGGACCCCTGGCTTAAGATTTGATGTTGCGAGGAAGTTCAGGATGAAGTGTATGCATCCTGCTTGGGGAAGGAGAAAGTGTGTTGGAGTCAGCAGTGGGAAGAGGGGAGATATTTCTGTCCCCTCTTCCAGTAACAAACATATATTCTGTTTACTGAATTGGTATCTGAATTGATTGGTATTCCAGGAACTCTGCTTGTTTATGAGAATCTGCCAGTAAGGAGACTGCCACAGAATGGCTGGCCCCTGAAAATGAAGTAGGTCCAGATCCCCGTGCCAGAGCAGGTGCTCCCATTTGGCTAGTTAAGAGGCTGGGGAAGCAGGTGGGGGCTATAAATGATCAGGGAGAGACCCTTTGTATGTGGGTGGGGGTCCGGGTCCGGGTCCAGGTCCATCCATCTTGCTCCTGGTGAGAGACAGTGAGGACACTAGAGGAGGTCTCTGGGGAAAGCTGTAGAGAGCAGGAAGCTCCCTGCAGGCCCTCCCTAGGAAGAGGGAGGAACTGACTGTATGACTCAGCCCTGAGAGAAGGCTGAAGGCAGGAGAGCAGCAGGAGCTGTCTGTCATCCCCAAGCCAGTGCTGCAGAGGGCTTAAGACAGGAGAGAAATGGAGGAGATTATCTGCTGACATCTCCCGGGCTGGAGAACTGGACCCAGAGGAACCATGTGAGGGCCAGGAGAGTGAGGGATGGTCCTCTGGCAAGGATGCTAACAGCAGAGAGTCTATGGAGGTTCCCAGTGAGAAGAACAGGATTGCATTCTAGTTGGAAGAGCTGTGGTGGCTGTCCTAGTACAACAACAGGAGAAGGCTGCACTGGAAAGCTGAGGTGTAGAGAGAGATAATGCTGAGGTCTTACGTTGCACATACTATTTATACTTCACTGGGGAAAATCTGGACTGTTTGTGGGACTTCTCTTGTGCATGGAACTCTTGTAATAAATGAACCCAAAAAAGGGCTACATTTAGACTTGGGAAGATTATTGCTGAGGACTTGAAGGAGGAAAATTGCAGCAGATGTGCCTGTCATGCCATGGCCTGCCAATACTTTGAAAACTCATGGCAAATTATAAAGGGGGAAAATTGCACTTCACAAGTATATAAGCAAAGTGTGACAGGTATGTAGGGCTGCTCTGATTTATGAATACTGTATGTGACCTGGTTATTGGGAGGTTTACTTTATGAATACGTTGGTTTAGTTTAATAGGTGTTGTTAAGAAGCAAAACAATTACTCAAGATAAGCCACCCTAGGTAAACACTTCAAGGTTGTTAAGAGACAATGCCCAAGCTATTGGCTGTGAAGGTTCTGCCTCTGGGGTCCAGTTGACTTATAAAACTTCTTATTCCATGCAGGGACAACACTGGGAAGCTGAAGATAAAAACAAAAAAAAAAAACCTGTGGCTGGACAAATAGACTCTGTTCCAGGGGGGAGGTTTTTCAAACTGACAAGCACCACCTGGAGTGTCTGAAGAAGTTAGACCTGCCTGGGCTATCATCAGGTAATGGTACATCTATAGGTAAGCTAGACATGCATGTGGACTTTTTAAAAATTCTTTTCTCTAAATGCTCTGATCTTACTTTAAGCCTAAATAATACTTTGATTTAAGCAGGCTGTCTGGTCATTATATTCACCATTGGTCACAGACTCCCAAAAGCACCAAACCCAATCAGATCTGCTGAGTAAGCACAGTTGATCCACAGGGTACTATAGACCAGGGCCTGGTCTAGGAGTGGGTGAATCATGTGATTCTACCCCAGGAGATGTAAAGGCGCAAGGCGTGACATTTGGGGGGGGATGTACTTGGGGTCACAGATGCAGCTTGTAACCATGACAAATGTCTTGTTTGTCTCTCCCAAGCAGAAGGACAGTTCATTGATATCCAGAAAAGAAATATAAGGAACACCAGATGCAGAGAACTCAGGCACATGCATCACATGTTCATATCAAACAATGGAAGAGCCATTTTAAGTCATAATCCCTCCAACCGTCAGTAGAAAATATATGGCAGGGAACTATTTTGTAATGTTTAATTACATCTGGTTTTGCTGTTATTTTTTTAAAATATTCTAAGCAATAAGGCTTCCTTAGCATCCAATGGAAGACTTTTTCATGATCTAATATCATTCACGTAACTTTGAGAAGCCAAAGAGACTGTGTGTGTGAATGGACATGGTGAGAGCTACAAAAGTAACACCAGTGCAACACCCTGAGTAGAAGTGAGAGAACATGCTAAAAATACACTTCTGTGAGTCTTCATTTCTATTTTTGAATAAATCGGCTGTCTCTGACTCTTTGTTTCTCCTTCTATTTGCTTTCCATCGGTATTTTAACATTCTATTTACATCCCTGCTAGTAAATGTATTTGCTAAGTGGTGATTAAAACTTCAAGCAAATATTTCTGGAAAACAAGTCTTGAAATGTGGAGTAACTAGAATTCACACTGAAAACCTCAGCTTAAGAGGTAGACTCATCATTCACTTTTGGAAGAGAAACATACCACTTATCTTTCTGACCAGTCACAACTGCAGGAAATTTAAATATCAAATACACTAAACAGACTGCTTACAAACAAGCTGCAAGCCAAGAATCATTGTCAAAAATTATTTAATGAATAATTTTAAATACCAATCTCTCTGATGAAAATTCAAACTGAAAAATAAGGAAAAGATTGTCAGAATTACTTGTTATGAATTATTCACCCTACTTTATCCTAACCGTGTGTTGTGATGTTTCCATCGTATTAATTTATGATGTGTCAATATCCCTTCTGAGACAATATTTATGCAGATATGGCAATGCAATAGTAGCATGTTATATTTTTGTGTTTTGTTTAGTTTAGTTTTCTTCTTCCATTCAGTCAAACTTCTAAATTAAATAGAAATAATAAACTAGCACCTAATCGTGTTACAGGCATCTCCTAGCACAGATAAAATATGGTCCATGTCCCAAATAGCTTGAAATCTAAGACTCTAATCCTGAATCTGGTTCCATGTGGTGATGGGGGAAGAAGGACAAATTGATAATAAGATTACCTAACAAAGGCATGTGCTCGGCATGGTGACCCCTTTGAGTGTGACAGGCTGGGGATTTTAATTATACTTGGAAAAAGTGTGAAAAATGCGTATACATCTTTCTTGAGAGCATAATGGTAGAAGTAGACCTACAAGAAGGATTTGGATAATTGGGTATGTGGGAAGGGAGAGATGGCCTTTTGGATATGCCAGGGATTGGCAACCTTTGGCATATGGCCCGCCAGGGTAAGCCCCCTGGCGTGCTGGACTGATTTGTTTACCTGCCATGTCCACAGGTTCAGCCGATCACAGCTCCCACTGGCTGCAGTTCGCCACTCCAGGCTAATGGGGCTGCAGGAAGAGGTACAGGTCAAGGGATGTGCTGGCCACCGCTTCCCGCAGCCCCCATTGGCCTGGAGCAGCGAACTGCGGCCAGTGGAACTATGATTGGCTGAACCTGCAGATGCAGCAGGTAAACAAACTGGCCCAGCCCTCCTGGAGGCTTACCCTGGCGGGCTGTGTGCCAAAGGTTGCTGATCCCTGGAATAGTGTGATTAAAATAAGGAGAAGCAGACATCAAGGCTGACAACTTCCTGGGAGACTGGAGGGGGCTGTACACAATAAGAAACACCTTTGACAATACAGCTCTCCTCTTTTTGACTCATAGGAAGATGAAGTTCCTTTTCTCTATCCCAAGCTGCCTTATGATTGTCAAATACCATGGCATCTCTGTGACAGTAGTGCTCTATTACTTGGCACTCCTATCAGATCCAGAGACTGACTAAGAATTATATGCTTGCTGGCTGTAGGGCCACAGATTGATTATCACAGATAATACCTTTCCTTGTCAGAATAGATCTTTCTTCTGAATTATATGATATTAATATACTATATTCATTATCCAAAATTCCTCTACATCCATAAGTATTTACTAGAGTTTTCAAATATTTGTACATATTTCAGTGTTGGTTAATATTTCCTCCAAGCACACATCCTTACTTGTTGTTTAGTCAAGCTGTGAAGAACTTTTATGATCATTCCTCATCAAATTCATCTTTCCCACCCGCCTAATGACTGTTATTGCTGCTCTTGGAGCATCCTTTATTTGGTCACTATATTTCTGGCGCACCCAGAGGCGATCATACTACTGTGTATGTGTCACCATGTTCACTTAAGGAGGGATGGTCTCCTTTCTGCTCCAAGACTCATTGCATCTACAAATGCAGACCAAACTCAAATTAGTCTTTTTGGAGCCATATCCTATTGTAAATGCCTATCTAAATTGCTGTCCACTGTCATTTTGGGTATTACTTGCTTTTGTTTATTAAGCAAGACCTTTAATATTATGTTAGACTTCATTTAATGGAGGAGTAGCTTTTGTTTTGTCTAGTTATATTCAGGTTCAAAGAGTAGTATGGATAAAAGAACTATGAAAGGAGAAAACATATTCATACACATATTTTACAGACTCTTCGTCATTATTTGTGTGTTTCAGGTGCTCTCACAGCAGTTTTTCTTTTGGCTTGATACAATGGAGTTGGATGATACTCAAGAGGAAAATGCAATAACCAGAATGAAAAAGGAGTAGAGGGGAAACCAGTCTTCCTATAAGTAGGTTTATGGCGTATCATTGTGACTGGAATACATGGTGAAATTAACTGATGGGAAAAATTCACTTGTGTGCAGAGGGACAAGTACAAAGCCTATACACCTCTTAAGTCTCATTTAAGCCCTTTTTTAAAGACTTGAGGGGTTCATTGGCATTGTGCTGGTCCCCTGCGAGAAATATATTGTTCCTGATGCATCTAAATCTACAACTCTTTTCTTAAAATCTTCACTATATATAGAAAAATGTTGCAAAACGAGTTCTTTCCCCACTTCATTCAATTATATTAATCCATGTTGAGAAAAGATCTAAGAGGTGGGAAACTGAATTATGCATCCCTCAACCCCTTAAAGTCTAGTTTTGGAAACATACATATACTGCTAATTGTCCTTTGGATGTGTTATCATGTAGGTTGGGTTGGTTCCAGAGCAGAAATGCAGATTTAGCTCTACTCTTGCCACTTTTATTTGTATTACAAATATGTATACATACCTTTTCTCTAGGACTTTTGGAAAGGTCCCTGTCACAGGGTGATGCTGGCTTTTAAAAGGGAACAGGGCCAGTGCACCCATGCTGAATCATCTGTCCCAGAGTAGGTTTTCAAAGAGGGTGCCCATGGAAAAAGAGGGAGACCTAGTGAGGCAGAAGTAAGAAGGTCCAGGAAACAGAGTCTTCTGGGAGGGGAGGCAGTGAGCACCTGAGAGGTAAAGGAGAAAAATGTCATGGGAGTTATAGCCCACAGCAAGCTAAATAATTGTTCTTGTTTAAATTTGGGACAACAAAACTGCCTGAGGAGACTGTGGGTGTGGCAGCGGATTATTGGCAAGTTGGGGAGAAGCCTGGTTACATGTGAAGGAGAATGCAGGTACTTCCCCGAGCCCCTAATACAAGGATAGAATGAGACCAGTCCTGAGTGTAAAAGAGGGGTAGGAAGGGAAAAGATGGAGTCAAAATGCAGTGAGGTATTCCTCAGTAGTGTTTACTTTCCCAAACTGGTGTATGGGGGAATAGTAGTGACTGTATGGGTTCCTGCTTCAGTTTCAGGATATGGCTAGTGAGCAACCTCAGCAAACCTAGGCAGCGCTTCTTCAGATTCTAGAGAATCCAGACAGGCAGCAGAAGATGCAGTTGCATCTTCAAAGGTTATTGGTGGTACTAGAAGAACAAGCCAGTACCTGATGGAGATTCTGAGACTGGATAAGGTTCTCAGGGGCCGTGAGACCTGAGGCCCATATGTGGGTATGTTATGCATGTGGGAGACTTGGGCATCTAAAAAGAGTTTGCCCCATGTAAACAATATTATTGTTGACTTTAGGAAGTGGAACACAAGAAGATCTGCAGATACTGAATGGAAGGTTGCAAATTTATGGACAAGGGTGATATGTTTCTGTTGCAGGGAAGGATTCCATATATATTGGCTCTGCCCTTTTAAAAAGAGTGAGCTGAAGCCAGAAGAGAGGTAAGGGCCCTGGAGCACCAACACAGAAGTTGTCAGAACGTGGATGTAGTGGTAATGGTTGGGACCATTACAGTTACACATCCAACCCACCCAGGAGGAAGTGGGAGAAAACTCGAAGAAAAGATTATGATCTTAGAGACAAGCTGGGTCAAAGTTGAAAGGAGTATGATCCACAGGGTGGGTGCAGACACTGCCTCCAACGATGAGGGGACAGAGGTGGATGCTAACAACCCCCTTCAGCTTCCTGGGATTCGGGCATGAAGAAGGTTGAAAAGGAGGTGGGAGGTTGCATGGCCTTGGTTGTTGAGGCATGGGAAAGGAATGGGACTGAGGATAATGTAGAATTGGCTCTAGCAGGCATCAGGGAAGCAGGTCTCTAGGACGAAAAGGATCACCAAAGGGGTGGTGGAACATGTTTATTAGTCAAAAATAAGGCCTCCTTGAAATAAAGCATTTTTTTTTTATGAGGCAGGAGGTTGAAAAAAAATCATGTTGCCCAGTTGGGAGAAAATTGGATGGGGTGGGTGTCCCCTCTGAGAGAAAAACATTTATTGAATCATTTATTAAAGATATTCTGTAAGCCTGGCCACACTGCACAGGACCTCAAGCAACATGGACTAGCGACTTGTTCCCTCCAGGACTGGGTTTAAGGACTGAGGGGACCTTGGGAAACCCTCTGTGACATGTTTGTATGGAACATTTTGTGTAAAAAGTATTGTGGGGAAAGTGAACACACTTTGGGAGTAGGGGTAAGGGTAAGAATGGCTCTTGCAAAACTTGTCCCATCATAAGTAGGTTCTGGGTGTAACTTTCTGATTATTTTTTGGGAAGAGAAATATGTTTTTCTCTAGGGAGTATTATGTTCATAGCATACATATAGAAAAGTTGTATTAAAAACACATACTCTTCCTGGAAGGTTGCAGTGTGTCGCTACATTATTTCTAAGAATTCTGATTTATAACACACACAAAGAGAAAGGAAACAGGTCACTCCCTAAGGTCACCACACTCTGCTTTAAGCTGTGTCTTTCCAGAATCAAGACAGGCAGCAGAAGATGCAGTTGATCAGATCACAGGCTTTGTTACAGGCCCTTTAGCCTGCAGGCAGTATGAGGTGCCCTCTCCTCCTCTCAAACTAATGGCTTGCAATTCCAACACAGTGCTCAATACACCAGTGTGCCTCAAAGAGATTGATGTATATAGGTGATCAGCCCCAATTACTTCAGCAATAGAGGCTGCAAACAATGAAGGGATAAGTATAGCTTGTTTATACTGTAGTATTTAACAACTAAAAGGAGTGCTTGGTGATGTCTTAGCTAAAATATTGCATATCCAAAACATCATATCAGCCTTAGCATTGTATTCACATCATTTTGAATTGCACATGAAAATACGAAACTAGGCAGGGCCGGATCCTGCATTCCTTGCATACCCAAGAAGAATCAGGCCCTTGAAAGGTATTATAAACAGAAGCCCATATCCTGCTTGCTTTATCAATCATCCCTTTAGTCAGTAAGACTATTAATGTGGTGAAGCAATCAGCAATTGGTTCAGAGTCAGAATTTTGACATGCATATCAAAGTTCATTTCACGTATGAAAATACGTTTTGACAAGATGATAATGCCTGTATTAGTTCTTCTGGTATCAACAGGGTCACTGATTACCTTTAAAATGAATGGAACATTTTATTTAAACTTAGTTGTCATAGCAAAGAATACTCTGTTCTCTTGAGTACTCAATCTCACTGCCACAGTACTGAAAATTAAGACTGGATAGTTACAACTTTTTGTAACAGAGAAATCCCAGAGGTATAGTAGATGTAAAAATAAATCTGGAAAACAATACTACAGCAACAAAAGACTTATAGAAACATTGCTGGTTTCATACACCTGCATTAAAAAAGTGACAATATATTTTCAAAGTTAAAGACTGGAAAATTGTCATTTGCTGTCATAAAAAATGCATTTATGAAGACTCGTGATGTGGCAGGAGACAAATGGACCAAAAGGTTTCAGTTTTTAGTGATCCAAGACAAGGATTTCTGGCCTCAGGCATAGCAATCCACTGATAATTTCAAGCCATGGTGTGTTTATACATAAATTCCCAGCTCTGCCTCCTTTGACTGTTTTATGAGAATTCCTCCATGCTCTCTCTCGCAAATATACATCAAGCTGATACACAGAGGATGCAGATTATGCAAACTGATTCTGCTATTACCTTTATTACTACAAAGGTCAGTCACAACTAGTGAAAACTGATAGAGATCCCCTGAAGCCAGTACTGTCAGTCAGATCATTCCATTGCTATAGCTCACTGCCCCATCTTAAAGCACTTACAATCTCAGAAGCTCAAAGATTTTAGTTACTTTTCAGCAGGGTGTAATGTCTGGTAGGAGCTTGGTGTTTCTTTGTAGAATCACTGAAAAGGCCAACTCAAACGCCAAAGCAAGCATATGCCAAATGTAAGTATCAATTTAAACAGGAAATGGGAGTGAAAACAATTGTGAAATTCTATTATGCCTAATGAATAGAGCACTACAGGTATTTCTCATGAAAGGCATCCGTGTCAAATTTACTAAAACATTGAACCAATTCTGTCAGTAACACTATTTTGTTGACAGGTTTCAGAATGGTAGCCATCTTAGACTGTATCTGTAAAAAGAACGGGGAGTACTAGTGGCATCTTAGAGACTAACAAATTCATTTGAGCATAAGTTTTCATGGGCTAAAACTCACTTCATCGGATGCATGCAGTAGAAAATACAGTAGGAATATATATATATATATATATATATATATATATATATACACACACACACACACACACACACACACACACACACATAGAGAACATGAAAAAATGGGTGTTGCCATACACACTATAACAAGAGTGATTAATTAAGGTGATCTGTTATCAGCAGGAGAAAAAAATGTTGATCTTCGGTGCAAAACAAAGTTAACCCATACTTTGAAAATTGATTCTTTTAAAAATGTCATTTTTTCTTAGAAATCCCTTTGTAACAAAAATATTGTGCCTATGGCAATGAACTGTATATGACCACATTGTGTTTTTATATTGGCCTGGCATACATTTATTTTACTATGTATTTCTTTCAAACTGAATGTATCTTTCGAAGGTAACCTTCAACATCTTTCTTTGCACTCAACCCTCCCCGCCTCCATTATCCCCAAACAGAGTGCAGCAATAAGATTAATACACACACATCCAGCAAATTTAATACAGATGAAATGTACATATAACTGTGTCAGCATCCAGTCTTTCCCAAATTTAATCAACAGTGCCACCAGGTGGTTATATCAAAGCAAAAACAAAATCTCTGCCATAAAAATGATTGAATGGTTAAAAAGCATTTTGTATTTTGAAGCTGATATAACAGATCAATTGTACTTATTGTACGTGAATAGTTAATTTTAATGGCAAGTAATGCAAACCTTTCCACAGCGATATGTTGTCTGTTCTAAGATTTCATGAATGACATGTCTATCTTGGAGACTTGGTAATCTTGAATTTATAATATACAGCCTTTTCAAGGTTGTAATTCTAGCCAAGGAGAGCATCATAAATCATTTTGTTTTGTAGGATTAATTTCTCTTTACCTAGCATGTTTAGTTATAAGCCACATCAGTTCTCAGAGTGTTTTGGAATTCAATGAAAGCACTGTTATTCTTGTACATAAAACCCCAATACCAGTGACTTATCCAAGGAGAGTATTGTTCTAAGTAGCAGAACATGCATTATTAGTAACTATTATTTAGGGATTTTCATTGTGCACCTTCAAGGATGACTGCAAATACATTTGAATATAATTATATGCCTTTGACAACTGAAAATTATTTAAATAGCTGTGAAATAAAGGAGAGATGTCACACTCTATTCCTCATGGACAAGATTCCACAGAGAAGGAATAGGAACCCTGAAGGCACTTCCTGCCAAGGTTTACATCTAACATGCAGGATGACAACCAGCAAATCTGGCAAGACAAGAGGGGAAGAAAACAGTGGATTTCCATGGAATCAACACCTCTGCAAGGTAGCTAGAACCAAGGCCATTCAAACCTTTAAACAAAAGGAGGAATCTTTACAGCCAACATGCTGTCAGAGAGAGAAACAATTCACAGTAGATAATTTGATGTCTGCACTAATGTAGTTAGACCCCATTGAGTTTTAGTAAACAAAGTGGCTATCCTCCAGATATTCAATACTGTAATTCCTTATGACAAACGGGATCTCTGTACCACTGCGATATTTATATACACAATATATTCAAGACTCACTGCAGCACAGTAGAACTATTTAAGCAGAAGTGCTTTAAAATTCCAAATGATCCAGTAGTATCTATCTGCTTTCTCATATGTGTGAGATGAAATGCTAGCAGTGATAGCATGCCAATTAAAAAGCCATGTGGTACATCAGTATGTGACTAGCACAGGTGCCCCTGTCACTTTTAAATGAAGCAATGTGATCTGAATGTCCAATCTGGTACAATTGTTGGTAGAGTTCTGGACCAAGTGAGATGCATTTTTATGAAGAACTAGGAGAGCTGCAAAAATAATTCAGTATTATGTGCCTGGATAAAAATCACAGTAAGCCAAATGCTTTGCTGGTATAACTTCACTGACTTTTATAAAGACTGGATGCTAGTTTTAAGTGATGTTCTATATTGAGTGTGTATAATGAACAGTGGATAGGAAACACTTTCCTATCCTGTGAAAAATATAGCCATTCCACACTGGGACAAATCTAAGACCTCTGGGGATTTTGTTGTTGTTGAGAAAGAATAACACCCATCCCAGAAAACAAAACAAACAAACAGCAAAAACAAAAAACATTAGCTTAATAGTTAGGGCACTCAACTGGGAATTCAGAGACACAACTTTAACCTGGATCTCCCCCATCCCAAAGACATGCCCTAACAACTACACCATTTGCTTTTATGGAGTCTTGCTTGCCACCTCCTGAAATTCCATCCTAGACCTCAGAAACCTTTCCCACTGAAAGTTTAGTCAAAACTTATAGATTTCCACAAACATATTTTGGTTAAAATGAATCAGCATTGTCTGACCAAAAAAAAAAAAAAAAAAGTCTAAACTTTCAACCAGTAAGTAATGCAAAGCTTTCCACAGCAGTATGTTTTACAAATGGCTCACTGTGATGGTGCCTCATTATAAGTGAAAAGGTAGAAATGAATAAGTATTGGCAGTATTTCTAAACTATGGCCCTTTTCAGAACAGTAGAACAATGATGTATTTCCATTTTCACTCTGTAGCATATATAGAAAGAACAAAAATATCTTAACACAATTAATGCTAATATCAAGGGTCAAGGAACACAAGCCAGAACAGGGAAAGAACAGGTTAAAGAATATTTAGATAAGTCAGACGTATTCAAGTTGGCAGGGCCTGATGAAATTCAATCTAGGCTACTTAAGGAACTAGCTGAAGCAATCTTTAAACTGTTAGTAATTAGCTTTAAGAACTCATGGAGGGGCAGGGGGTGAGGTTCCAGAAGACTGGGAAAGGACAAACATAGTACCTGTTATTAGAAATGGGAATGAAGAGGATGCCAGGAATTATATACCAGTCAGCCTAACTTTGATACCTGGAAACATAGTGGAACAAATTATTAAACAATCTATTTTGAAAGCATAGAGGATAATAGGAAGATAAGTAGTCACCACCATGGATATGTCAAGAACTTGTCATGCCAAAGAAATTTGATTTCTTTCTTTGACAGGGTTATTGGCCTACTAGATGGGGGAAACAGTAAACGTTCTATCTTGATTTTAGTAAGGCTTTTTACAAAGTCCTACATGGCATTCATGTGGGTCCCATTTCCTTAGTTTTCTGTTGAGAAATTACTATAAAATGGGTGAACAACTGGTTGAAAAATTGTGCTCAAAGAGGAATTGTCACTAGTTTGCTGTTAAACTAGGAGGAAATATCTAATGTTGTCCTGTTATCTGTGGTGGGTCCAGTACTATCCAATATTTTCAATAATGATTTGGATAATGGAGTGGATAGTATGCTTATAAAATTTGTGGATGACACCAATCTGGGTGGGGTTAAAAGCACTTTGGAAGGCAGGATGGAATTCAAAATTATATTGATTAAATTGAAAAAATTGTCTGAAATCAACAAGATGAAATTCAATAAAAGACAAGTACTACGCTCAAGAAGCAAAATCAAATGCACCAGCACAAAGAAATAACTGTCGAGGCAGTTGCAAAACAGACTAATATAATTCTGGGATGTAATAACAGGAGTGTCAGATGTAAGACCTGAGAGATAATAGTTCAGCTATACTCGGCACTGTTGAGGCTTCAGCTGAAGTGTCGTATCCAGTTTTAGGTGCCACTTTAAGATCACCACAGAATCTAGAATTGTTGTTGATGTGGCAAGAGCGCCAAAGGTTTACATGACCAGCTGTAGCCTATTATGAGTTTCTGGTCCAAAAGACCCTACCTAATTTAAATTGCCCACACCAGGCCTGGAACAAAGATTTGTGTATATCTTTTAACTTGAGCAACTGGGGTGTGCCTTGAAAAACATTATTAACTTTTTGATCTATGATTAAGGCTGATACAGCTGAAAATTATATTTTGTTCACACCGGTCTCCACATAGGTTACACTGCATGTGTCAGGCACTGCCTCCAATAATCAGGCCTGGTGGTTGGACTGTAGGTCACAGCTAGGTTTGAGCCAAGGGTGGTCCTGGAATTGAGATCCAGGGACTGATCTTGGCATTGACACCAGCCTGAGTCAATAAACAAATGGATAAAAGTACCAAAACAAGGGTCCAGATACACACTAAAGATCAAAAACTGGATAGTCAGAGTCTGAAGGGTTTGTTGTTATTTTTTTGGCAGGGAAGGAGGTGGCGGGGTGGGGCGGAAATCAAGAGGCAAGGCTGAAGCAGATTGGTGACAAGGCTAGAGTGAGGCCAGGGCAGGGGCAAGCTGAGAGTTGCTGGAGTCTGGCACTGATCTGCAGTTCTGGCGGCATTGTGGAAATGTATGAGCCTTGAGTCACCTGACCCAGGTTCTGCTCCATGATAGGCTGCTGCCACATGCCTTCGGGCTGACTCACTGCAGGCTCTGTTCTGTGCAGACTCACCACAACAGCTGAGTGAGCGGCCCTCGTTTGGCTGTGTGTTTGTCTCACATTGTAGGCCTTGTCAAAACAGCCTGCTGCTGGAGGTGTGGTTCTTCTGGAATCACACTGGCTCACGTGTTTTGGGGCTATCCCAGAATACAATCCGTTTGGCAAAAAGTAGGTAGAAAGATAAATATGATACTGAATACTTCCTTAAAAATTACTTCTGAAAACTGTATATTGGGTTATAGTCTATTATTTTGGAAACTCTCCAGTTCATGGGAAGTTTGGCTCCCTAGAGCAGTGCATGTAGCCAAGTGACTCATGTTGCTTATATAAAAAAGCAGACTGTCTCTAGTGATAAAAGCTTGACTCAGCAGTTTGGCTGACCTAGCAGCTAAAGAGTAGGTAATGTTTAGGAGAAGCGGGATCTCAGACAAATTTGAATTTTTTTTTTAGAAATCTTTGATTAATTCCTAATCAGTGGAAACTGTGGTGTTGCTCTCCTTTTCCTGCCCGTCCTCCCACACCCATTCCTTCCTTTTCTTTCCTTCCCTTGAAATTATCTTTTTTGTTTTGTTCTTTTTTTCTGTTCTCCCCTTATGCTAGGGGGCTGGGTGATAAAATCAATAAAAAAATGTGGACAAAGTTGGGCAGAGTCCAGAGCAAATCAATAAAATGATAAAAGATTTAGAAAACGTGACCTATGAGGAAAGGTTAAAAAAAAAATTGGGCACCACTTGAGAAAAAATGATTGAGGGGAGATATAAGTGTTTCAATTTATTAAGGATCATTATAAAGAGGACAATGATCTCCATGTCCAATGAAGATAGGACAAGTAGTAATTGGCTTTATCTGCACCAAGGGAGTTTTAGGTTAGATATTAGGAAAGCTTTCTAACTGTAAGAGTAGTTAAGCACTGACCTGGTATACTGAGGGAGGCTGTAGAATCCCCATCATTGGAGGTTTTTAAAAAACAATTTAGAGAAACCCAGGCAGCAATGGTCTAGGGTATATTTAGTCCTGCTTCAGTGCTGTGGGAGGGAGTAGGTGACCTCTCAAAGTACTTCCAGCACTATGTTTTAATGATTCTATCTCCACAGTGCAGTATGGCATCCAGTACAAGATTTATTGTTTTTAAGTACAATAAAATCACTGTTCACAAACAATAAAAACCCAACAGAATCTTTGCTAATGTTTGTTTTTTAAACCCAACATATTTTTTTTTAAATGGCAAGATATTACAAATTAAGGTCCATATAAGAAGGAACTTTAAAATAATGTTCATGAACCATAAAACAGGCTTAACTCCAAAAATTAAAATATGCAGTCACATTACAGTTTTGAGCCTTAGCAAGGACACTGTGTTGCAAACACAAAGGTGTGCCAAATGCAGCTGGATATAAGGAATGATTTGGAACATTTCCCTGCAGACTGTGGGTACAGCAGACAGAAACAGAGATAGAAATTAAAATCTAATACATTCAGATCTTTCTATGTTATATAGCTCAAGTAGTATGACAGAAGTTATTATACTGTACTCTTAATCTCAGTTCCCAACAGACAAGGCAGTCTCATAAGAATATGTTTGCATTGTTTCACATTTTTGTAACTTTGGAATGATTCCAAAGCAAGAGAGCACTATATTTTATATTGCATTATGTCTCTCCAAGCTCTTATGCAGATGGGGGGGATGCGGGGGGGGGAGGGGACACCCATATTTCTTCTCAGATACAATTATCTTGTGTTGCAGATATTTTCTTCTTAGATATCACAGTAACTGATGTCTTGAATTAGATGAAAGTAGATATATAAGTTCCAAGGACTTTCAGACACCTAGTACCCAAAGAGAGGTCCTAATTCAGTTGAATACTTCAAGTCACCTTTTTTTTTATTATTAAAGATGTGCAAGTAATAGACAAAAAGATTCATCAAATATTGTATTTAAAACATTGCAAAATTCATCAAACAAGTTACTGGGCAAATATTATTTTACCAGCTCTATTCTACATAAAGTAGCAGGCAGAGAGTGCAATTATGGGTGAGTCTGCACTTGTAGCTGGTGGTGTAAATTCCTACTTGAGGACATACCTGTCCTACCTCTGAGCTAATGTGTTAAAAATAGGTGAGCTGTAGGAGGAACTAGCCATCTCAAGAGTGTGCCTTGTGTTTCGGATGGGTATAAACTCCGAGTGGCTTGCTGTTTTTGCTGCCACAGCTACTCTCTATTTTTAGCGTGCTAACTCAATCAAAGCTCATGTGTGCAGGTCTGCCCAAGCTGGAAATTACACCTCCAGCTGTAGTGTAAGTGTAGCCTTAGGCCCTTGGGAGCCTACATGTCACTAAAAGTCAATGGGACATAGGTTGTAACATGCCTAAGTCACTTCTGAAAATGAGACTTGGGCTTGTAAGTAATTTAGGCCTTGTGATGTTGAGTGGACCAACTCCTAAACACTTGTTAAAAATCTGAGCCTGTGTCTAAATGGATGTCAGACTACATCTCTTATTGATATGGTCTACAAGGCCCTTTCTCTGTATTGCAAAAACTGCTATGCCAGCCTGCCTCCAGCTTATGTCTGTTCAAGAGATTTACAAGACCATCACTGGAGTTCTTTTCATGCATTCACCGACCTTTATTGTTTGGAGTCAATCAGTAGAAAAAGAGCCAATGTTTTGTTTATTTTGTTGCAAAGTCTCTTTCCAGCCCAACTTGTTTGGCTTGCTTGAAGTATTTTATTTTTAAGATGTCTCTCTGCTCTCTTTTCACCGTTTAGTTTTGTTTTGGAAGTATCTGATCCATCTGTATTTTTTTAAGTTTCTTCATAAGGCTGTACAAAATACAATAACTTTGCTAATGCCCTTCATTGGCAGTTGCAATTGTTCTACTAATTTGTATGTTTTTTGTCATCCCTGGAGTAGTTTAGTATTAAAAACTGGAAATCCGTCTTTAGTTTCTTTATAGAAGGGATAGTTGTTGTTTTACCCATTGTTCCTTGTTTGTGTGTGTATTCATACACAGCCCACTTTAAAATATTGCTGGTGGGAACATCGAGGAGGGGAGGAAGATATATTCCCACATGCAGTTTCTGCCCTGGAACATATGACTTTAGAATGCCGAGATTACAATCCCCAACTTGGTAGTTAACCACCGCTATAAACTTTGACAACTGATGTTGCATACATCTAAATCTGGCAGGTAAACAGTAAAAATTATCCTACAGATAAATTATTAGTAATTAGGAAATAATCTCTTTACAGGCAAGATTTTTTTTTTAAAGTAACTCTATAAAGTGTTATGATTCAGAGTTAGCTTTGTCAATGTGCATGTCTTCAACAATTTGCCAGGAGATTCCAATTTTTTTTTTCCTGAGAGTTGTCCTTCCATTGCCCACTTTCCATATATCATATTATGCCGAGCCTTATGCAGGATGATTAAATGTTATGTAATTTGTTGCAAATACTTGCAAAAATCCCCAATGGCTGGAGATGGGACTGTAGATTGGAAGGGCTATGAGTTACTACAGAGAATTATTTCCCAGGTATCTGTCCAATGGGTCTTGCCCAACTGCTTAGGGTCTAACTGATCGCCATATCTGGGGTCGGGAAGGAATTTTCCCCCATGTCAGATTAGCAGAGACCTTAGGTTTTTTTGCCTACCTCTGCAGCCTGGGGCACAGGCCACTTGCATGTTTAAACTAGTGTAAATGGTGAATTCTCTGTAACTTGAAGTCTCTTTAAACCAGTATTTGAAAACTTCACCTAGAGGTTAGGGGTCTATTTCATTAGTGGGTGGGTGAGGTTCTGTGGCCTGCAACGTGCAGGTCAGACTAGATGACATGATGGTCCTTCTGACCTTAAAGTCTATGAATCTATGTTGTCATTAGGAAAATAAAAATAATAAAACCCTGCTGGTTCCTGAAGATTAAGGGGGGGTTTCAAAACGTTAACACATGAAATTAATAATCAATTGTTTACAGAGACTTTTAAGGGACAGCAGATATTGCTCCTAATTAAAAGTGACCCGACCTTTGTGATAATATATTACAACAAGTTTATTTAAGAAGACAAAATCCAACCCATAATATTTTCTATCTGACATTTAAGCAGCCATGATAAAAATGGATGTCTGTTTTGAAAGTGTCAAAGAAAGTGGAAAGAGTTTAAAATATTTTCCACATATACATCCATGCACACAGGCAGAATATGTGTAATTATATAAGCACACACAACTCTTCATTAAAAGAATATTAAGGCTGCAAAATCAAGCATCCACAATTTAGTAAATACCAGAATTAAGATTGCCTATCCATCCTTACACATGTCTTCTTGTGTGTGCACTTTGGCTTGGACATGTATGAAGAAAGACAAGGAGCTGGATCCATAAAGAAAGTTAGGTGTTGCAACTAGCACAATGCTAGGATACACTAAACCTGGGTTTGGTGCCTATGCTCCCTATGTAATGAATAGAGTGAGAAAGGTGCCTAATAATGGGATCCACAAAAGCCAGTACACGCAGTATGGAGCCACCTAACTTAGCAAGTGGGAGATGCTGACAAGAGGGGTATGTGTTAAGCTCTACCCCCTCACAGAGTTAGGAACCTAACTCCCACCTGCAGGGAGGCACCTATCTCTGCTTATGATCCATAACTGTGAATCCTGCGTCTGGAGTTAGGCAGCTTAGGTGCTTTAGCAGTTTTCTGTCTGAATGAGTTAGGGCAATGGGGGAGGGGAGTGATCTAGCCTTTGGACTGTGGAATATGCTGATGTGGGGGTCTCAACCTCTCCTATTGAAGTTGGTGCCCTTTAAGTAAATAATTAAATACTTAAATATTAATTGGGCTAGAGAGTGACAATCACTCTAAAGCCCAGTGGCTAGGGAACTCACCTAAGGTGACTCCTGTTTGAATTCCTTCTCCTCCTTTGGCAGATGGGAGAAATGAACCAGTGTCTCCCACATCCCGAGTGAGTGTTCTGAGCACTAGGATAAAGGCTCTAAGGGAGATCCCTCTCTTCTCTCCCTGCCATTTTGTGTAGAGTTTGGCATGCTCTGAGCATGCCTACTGGATTGCCCCACCCCCCCAGTCAAGACAGGTGCTCCTCTGCCTATCTTTCTGCCTATTATCCTCTTTGTGGATCACACTAGGGCTTAGGCATGAGATAGGTGTCCAGACTCCTAGAGAGAAGCAGAAGTGTGCATGCTCAGAGGTAGAAATATAGGTGGCTAAGGAACTTTTACAGTGAACATTTAGGCACCAAGTGAGGGTTAGAAGACAGCCGAATGGGGCTTTTGTGGATCATGGTGATGCCTAACACTGGAATTATGTATCTAAGTCAGTGTGTGGATCTGGACCAAAAAGTGATTTAATTAGGCTGCAACATTTATTAACCTAATAAATCTTGGAACTATCTGGCAATAACTCACACACTGCAGATCATTGTTTGTTCATTAATTGTGTCCACATGATGGAGGGCTGATATCAGCCACTCACCCTGCAGAGCTCCTCCCAATCAGTTTTTGGGACCGCACCACCTTCCTCTCCTGTGAGAGTTAAGGGGCTCGGAAAGGGGGTTGTTTCCTCATTGTACTAGACACTAAGAGCCCAAATCCCGTTCCTCAGATTCTTTAGGGGATTCCTTCTCTTAAGCCCACTTCCAACTCCCATTTTTCAGGGAACCAGATCCCAGTGTAACAAGTACCTGCACTCGACACCTACCACAAGGAACTGCTAGCAATTAGCTGAGCTGCCTCACTCCCACTCTAAGCTGGGGTCACAGCTACTTCACAGTTCCCTCCCTAACATTGACCAAAAGTGTATCCACTCCTCAGTCAGAGAAGTAATTCAGGTACAAAGTATAATATTTTTGGAGGGTAATTACATATCCTCTTTATTCCTAATGTTTCACACATCTTCTAGCCTTGTCAAGCCCTAGAGTCCTGGCAGCCCTCCATTTCTCAATGAATTCTTACTAACAAATTAGGTCCAGTCATGGAAGATGCCTGCTTCCTCAGTCAGTTGCAAAATACCCTTCCCCAGGGCATACCCAGTGTGTGAAATTGAAGATCGCCAAAGACACAGTTCATGCAAAGTAATCTTCTTGGATGATTCAGCCATCCTAGCCAGCTCCTGCAAACTTGCCAATTTATTAAGAGTGAGCAACGATACCTGCCTCATTGTATCAAACTTAGTATCCAGACAAGCAAATCTAGTGAGGATGCGGAGAGGGAGCTGTTGGTTTCTTCTGATGGTAGTATTCCTATCTTACTAGCCAAAGTGCAATGAAATGAATAGCCTTGAATCCTGCTGAATCCACCCTAGTTGCATGTAAAAGTGTATCCGGGTGGCCCATCACCTGCAAAGCTGATTTTAACTAATCAGTAACTCCTGGGCTCAGGTTATTCTGTGTTAGGTGGGGAAAGGGTATTGGTCCCCCTTCCCAGCCATGGGATGCCCTCTCTAGGGAGTCTGTCTTTACCCCTACACTGCATGTATATGAGGAAATTATCTCCCCTTTTGGAGACCCTTCCCTGGGGTCTGATTCCTCTCTCTGCCTTGCCTAATGGGGGGCTCCCTGACAGAGGTGTACCCCCAATATCCATGGGGTATCCATAAGCTCTGTAAAGGTTCCTATATGACAGATGGCAGCCTCGTGGCTCCTGCATATGTGCCTTGGGGTTCTCCACCCTCAAGTAGGAATCACACTATGTGTCTTATTCCTTCTCTTCCTCAGTTCTCCTACTTTTGTCTAGAGTCTTAGCCATATCCATGCAGAGTTGTGCTTCCATCTTCCCACTTTCAGCTGGGTCTTAGCTGCAGCAACACTCAGCTATGCCTCAGTTTCCCTGTTAAGTGAAAGTGGTTGACTGACACTTATGAGTAGGCTTCCTCTCTCCTCCCCTTACAGAGACTTCTACACAAACCTGCCTCACTGATGACTGAGACTACTGCCTATGTACAACTTGCCACACTGTACAACACGCTCACCTTCGTTCAGGGGGAGCTCTGTCTGTGGCCTTTGGATCAAAGATGTTAGAAGATACCAAAATTTAAGATTTCCAAAGCACCCTTCATTATGTTCTCTTGTGCACATGAATTGACGGTCTTTCCCTGACTGACTTTCATGGGCCTTTTCCTGTTAGGTAAGGTGGTATTATTAAACTCATTTCACAGATGGGAAATCAAGACAGATTTGAAGCCAACCCCGGTGTGTGTGTGTGTGTGTGTGGGGGGGGGTGTCACTAAGGCCCCAATCCTGCAAATGCATATGTATGTGTTTAACTTTACTACCATGATTTCAATAGGACTACTCATAGTAGTAAAGTTAAGCCACATGCATGTTAACAGGATTCTGGTCTAATTTTGGTGCATCAATGATTGGGCACTTGAAATACTTAAGACCTGATTTTTCAGAAGTGCTGAGCATTGATAGCTCCCACTGACTTCAATTTCATTCCCAGGTGAGTCATGAGTGCTCAGCATTTCTGAAAGTCAAGCCCTCCATGTGTCAAATTGAGTCCTCAGAAAGTGAGGAATACACATTTAATGGTCACCTCCAAAACTATGGAGGTAAGAGATTTGTCCAATGTTATTCGGGATGTTTGGAGCAGAGGCAGGGATAAGCAAACTCTCAGAGGTGGCATTTGAGTGTCTTAATCACAATATCATCCCTTTGCCACCTGAAGTCTTCTGCATCATTCACCAGACCCTTTCCAACTTCTGCAACAAATGAGGTCCTACAATCAACAGTCTCATTCCCTATACAACCCTTCCCCATTCACCATCTATCATGGTCACTCTTCCTCTATTTATACTACATTTCTTAATCTGTCCTATGATTTATAACCAAAATATCATCCGCATTAACAAAACAAAATATTTTTAACCTTCTAGCTCAAGAGACTTCATCATCAGAGAAGTCCAGCTATGAAATAGTCAATTGCTTATATGCCAGTTGGTAACTTGGCAGGATACCAACCATCCAATTTATGAAGCCAGATGGGACAATTATGCAGAAGTACTGGGGAAATGGTGTGATTAAAGGTTAATCTAATGATAATATATCAGATGAACCCATAAGGGGTTCGGTTGAGGCTGGCAATAAGAAATCATCATTATAGGTGTACACATAATCAATTAAGGTGACCCAATATATTAAACAGAGTGAGTTCACAAACTAGCTGTGATATGAACCTTAGTTTTTATAAGTTGTTAACTAAGATCAGCTGCATTAGAACACTCATCCAACAAATTAACTTAAAACTTACCAGTGATAGTCAGCTGCTAGCTACATAAACTAACATAAAATTCTACTTTAGTGAAGCTGTAATATAAAATCATCAGTGAAGTCATTCTGCAGTGTATACTGAGAATAATAAAACTGTTTAATTGCAATTCACATTCAATATTGAGAATATCTTATTTTACTTAGAGCTGTGTGAATAATGGATTTTTTGGTTCACTGATAATTCAAAAATTCAGGAAAAAATTCTTTTGGGTCTAACTGAAAGCATTTTTAAAAAATAGTGAGTCAAAAAATAAAAAATGAAAACAATTCATTTCAGGTCAAATGAAACATTTTGTTTCACCCAAAAAGAAACATTTCATTTTGATTTTGAGTATTAATACTTTTTTAATTTTTCAAAGGAAATTCCAAAACAAAAACTACTTAAAATGAAAAAAAAAGTCAAAATGAAACCTTTTTTTAACCAAAACAATATGATTGACACAAATTTGCAAAACATATCAGTGTTACCAAAAATGCATTTTTTTTGGGGGGGGGGGGAAATGGATCAAAAAAATCATCCAACTATAATTTTAATTTCTGAGAGCTCTTGTGATAAACAAAACCAAAAAAAACTGTATAGTTCCTAAAGTCAGAGTTTCTGTTCAGCCTCAGAATTCCTAATGTTTTAATCCAGTGTTAAGATAAAACAAAATTGGAGCCCTGTTGTTAAACGTTCTCTTTAATTCATTGGACTTCTGGAATTAAATCCTAAAGCATACAGATGAAAGGCCTGCAGCAGAGAATTTAGGATAGGATGAATAGTGCCTCTAAGTTACTAGTAAAAAGTACAAGATAAATATGTGTAATGGAAGAATAAAAAAAAATATATCATAACTGACTAGCTATTATACAAACAGGATAGGAATAAAAACTATTAAAGTATAAAAGAGACACAATGGAAAATGCATACAAATCAATGGGAGTGCTTAAGTAAACACATTGCTTACTAGAATGAATATAAAAGAACAACATATTGGATTCCACAATATGCTAGCTAAGGTTATGGCAAGTAATACAAAGATTAAATAAAATACTAAAGGTGTTTTCAAATATGAATGGTACAGTAACATTGCCAGCACAGTCAATTGACAAATGGAATAATTTCTGTTACTAAGGTTCATAGCATAGCATAGCATATTCAAACACTGAATAACAAATTTGGGAATATTCAAGCTGATTTCTACACCTATTTGTATTATTACAAATACAAATATATTTATAGTAGTATATGTATTATTAAATATATTCGTATTATGGTGATGCCTGCAGACCTCAATCAAGGATCAGTGTCCCATTGTGGAAGGTACTGTACATATTTTAAAAAGAGAGTCTCTGCCTCAGAAGCTCAGAGAAATCTGAATTGGTTCTGGAATCAGCTAGAAAGTAAATATACTAATAATTTCCAAAGAAAAGACAAAAGGCTTGGGATTTTCAAAGGGGCCCAATGGATTTAGTTGCCTAAATCCCATTGAAATCAGTAGGAGTTCGGGACCTGAATTCCTTTGGGTCCCTTCAAAATTCCAGCCTTTGGTCCCAATTCAGGATGGCATCCTCATCCATGAAAGCAATTACTCAACTGTTTAACTTTCTCCTCATGGTGTCATTACAGGGAAGACTACAGATATGTCTATTATACACATCTCTGACAGCAGCATGTAGGGTATGTGTAGCTACACATAATAGAGAACGGCAATCTGCGTCCTGCCAGAGCCTTTTCCTGCTTCTGGAGTCTTTCCCTGTCGCAGGAAAAGGCTCTTGCAGTGGGACACTACACTCCTAAAAATAACAGCATAGACAAGGGAGATGCTGCGTGGGCGTGCAGAGAGCCATGTAGAGTAGGTAGCCTAAGGGTTCAGGCCAAGGGCAGGTGCAGGGTCCACAGCTCCTGGTCCAGTCCGGCTTCTGGCTTGGCCGGGGTGGGACCTCTGGCAGAAGGGGTAGGGCCACGGAGTGGGAAGAGGCCCCTGGCACCCCCACTTTTGGGAAGACTCTGCCACCACTGGTTGAGGCACATCTTTACTCAGCTAAGCAGTGCTTCATCATCTACTCTGCTGTTTATATCCATGCGAAGGGTGTGTGCAGTGTGTGTACTCTACATGCTGCTGTAAAGAGTCTGAAGTGTAGACATGTCCTTAAAGCTGTCTGGGTAACCTAAATGTGCATTTCCGTGCCTTGTCATGTTGTTGTTGTTGTTTTTCCTTAACCTTAACTCTGAAGTTCCTGAGTTTATAATGCTAGTTTTGGGGTATTACAACATCCATATCATGTATTGAACCCTAAATTATTGGTACGTACTCTCAACCCTAACTCCATCTAAACACAGTTTTATCTGGGCTCTAATAAGGACCCAGTCCACATCCCCTTGAAGTTGACAGAAAGACTTCTAGTGACGTCAATGATAGCTGGATCTGGCACTCACAATGTCAACTCTTGCTTGGCATTTTATCCCTCCGCTAATACAAACCAGTATATTTTTTAGTTTGTTTGTTTTACAACTGCTGTTCACTAAGCTTAACATTCTAAAGATTTTTTCCAGTTATCTCCACATCCTTTCCCCATACAGTGTGCTGCATGGTTTGGTTCTTTGCTCTCAGACAATTTTTCATGTAGCTACTGAGAACTACATTTGCCATCTTCTGAACCATTCACCAAAGCAATCTGAATCCTTTCAGGTTCAGCAACATTGTTCCTCATTATTTGCTCTGTGGTGGAAACTCACTCCATCACAAATTGTGGGAACACAATGAAGACCTAAAAATCAAACAAACATCTACCAAGTGTCATGCTGTCTGGAGTGTCTCATGACTGTGAGTGCCAACCTCAGGTCAGTCTGTCAAAAAGCAAAGCAAAAATGCCAAACTGCTTGTGTGTTCTAATTAGATTTCACCAACCCAGTAACAAGTGTGAAATATAGCCATCTTACCATGGAGTCACAGACAGTCCCCTTGGACATTCCAGTCTATTTTGCCACCCAGGCAAGCTGGACTTTGTGACAGGTAGTCACTTACACCAAAAATTACATTAATATTCAGGTTAGTCCCAGTCCCAAAGGGCCAGTGACTTACAAATGTTTTCTGATCTCAAACCAAAGACAATGCTTGAAGCCAATCCTGTAACAAACTAACTAAAGGTTTATTAACTAGGAAAAAGAAATGAGTCATTTACATTTAAATCAGGCAAACATACACACATAAATGAGTTACAGTCTTAAATTCAAAAGGTAATAGAAGCTTCTATAATAAGCAAACTTTTATTTCCTTTACGGCTAATCTAAGCCAAGCAGTTTGGGGATCTTTTGCTTATGTTTGGGAATCTTTGCCCCTCAGAGTCCAGACAGCATAAAGATACCAATTTCTTCTTAACCGGCATTTTTATTCCCGTCGCCCTAGAGTCCAAGCTGAAAAGAGGAGCAGTCTGATTTCCAGCTATGCATTTAATAGTATTCACTTGAGGCCTAGGCATGAGCTGGCACCTGGTCTACCAGCATCACAACTAGTATAGAACCCTAAGGAACATTCTAGTCAATACCATTAAAAGCCACTCCAAAACCTCCATAGGTAACACAGTAAAAACAAAGGGTCTGATTCTCTTTTCACTTGTTCTGGTGTAAAGAATTCCACTGAACTCAGTGGTTTTACATTGGGGTAAAAACAGTGCAAATGAAAAGATAAATGGGCCCAAGATGAAAAACAAATTAAAGTGTTTCTATTATTCCAAAAGCTGTAATCAGCATTCAAAATATGCCTACACAAGCCTAAAGTCAAATATATCTAAAGCTAAACAAGAGCAATCTTCTATATAACCAGTTAAAAGCCTGATCTGCAACTCTTACTCAATCAAATAGCACAGATATTGCTAGTCAGTGGGATCAAGGTTTGCATAAAACGGTCATATTATATTCATAGAGAAATAAAGCAATGTCAGAAACATAAAAGCTGTTTATTTTCCAAGCAAGACAAATTAATTTGCAACAGGAACAATAGGAATTTGCAAGAGGCCCTGTCCTCCACAGCAGTACTGCGACCCTCCACCATCCGCTCCCAGCTACCTTACAATGCTGCCAGAGCTTCTTATGGTAATATCCTTTCTGACCTACTGCCTTGGGACATGCTCCTCCAACTTATTTGAGGTAAGGAGGGGATTTTCCATAGCATGATGGGAAAGTCAATGCAGCATGATATTAAATTAACATTTATGTGGATTTACAGCGGAGTTGTTGGAAAGGCTGAGGCGTGTCTAGATCTCCAGCCTACGTCCTTTCCACCCAGGAATTCACAGACCAGTAGAGGGCTGTCTATGGGTTCATGGACAGGATGAATTGTGTTACAGTGGCCCCTCTCTCATGTAAAAGTGTGAGATTCAAGAACAGAAACTCCATAACACACAAAGATATCAACAGGACAACGTACCCCATAGAAACATAAAAGCAACAGATTGTTGCTGGAAGACTAAGTGAAGAAAGTGAGTAAGAAGTGAAAAGTGTGGTTTATAAGGAAAGATATAACTTACAAAAACAATTACAAATGAATAACATCACCTTTGATGACAGCCTGGGAGACAGGCTAGGTAGCAGACTTATAATAGAGTAAGGAGAAAAAGGAAAGGGATTGGGAGGAGAAATCAGAAGATCTGTTTTGGAATGACTAAGTTTGAGAAAGCAATGGCTCATCCAGGAGATATTAGAGACACAGCTGGAGATGTAAGACTGAACAAAAGAGGACAGGTCAAGAATCAAAAGATAGAAATGGTAATTGAAGCCATGGGAGAAGATGAGCTTGCATAAAGAGACTATATAAGAAGGGAAGAGAAAGGAACTGGGTACAAAACACTGAGTGACCTCAACAGATAGGGAAGGCAATGAACCATCAAATAAAACATTAAAGGAGCAGTCACTGAGACAGGAGAACACTGAAGCATGGAAGACATGAAAAGAGAGAAAGTAGAAGGGAACAGAGTGACCAATCATCCAGTGCAGCAGAGAGCAAGAAACAGAAACTGAGACATGCCCTTTACAATATTAGATATTTGAATATGATAATGCAAATATTCCTACAGTGATTACCTGATGAGTTAAGAGTACTTGTTATCATGAATATCTGCATACCACATGAACAGCATTCCTTTGCAGAAACATATACTATAATGAGCATAATGCTAGGTAATCGAGTATCTTCCTCCAAGGAAATATTTACACCAATTACATTCACCCATTTTTTAGTCAATACATTTACATAATTATATAGTACAAGACACTATATTTTTTGCCACAACTAGGTTGCTTGAGGAGTCTTATGCTGCCTGTATAGAACAAGGTGGGCAAACTACAGCCCGCAGGCCACATCTGGCTTGCCAGCTGATTTTATCTGTCCCTCGAACTGGGGAGCAGGTTCTGAGGCTTGGCCTGGTCTCACGCTCCAGCCAGTGAGTGGGGTCAGGGGGCTCTCTGTGCGTGCTACAGCCCATGGAAGCAGCGGCAAATCCCCTGCTCTGGCTCTACATGTGGGAGCAGCCAGGGGGCTCCGCACGCTGCCCCTGACCCAAGAGCTATCCCTGCAGCTCCCATTGGCCAGGAACTATGGCCAATGGGAGCTGCAGAGGCAGCACCTGCAGATGGGGCAGTGTGCAGAGCTTCCTGGCCATGCCTCCACGTAGGAGCTAGAGGAGGGACATGCCGCTGTTTCTGGAAGCTGCTTGAAGTAAGTGCTGCCCAGAGCCTGCAACCTTGATCCCCCTCCCACCCTCTGAACCCCTCAATCCCAGCTCAGAGCACCCCAAACCCCTCATCTCCAACCCCACCCCATGGCCTGCACCCCCATCCAGAACCCTCTCCCCCTCCCCCATCCCAATCCCTATCCTAGCCCTGATCCCCCTCCCACCCTCTGAAACCTTCAGTCCCAGCCTGGATCAACCTCCTAAACCAAATCCCTTATCCCCAGCCCCACCCCAGAGTCCGCACCTCCAGCCGGAGCCTCACCCCTCTCCCACCCCACCCTTCTGCCCCAGTCCAGAGCCCCGTCCTGCACCCTGAACTCCTCATTTCTGGCCCCACTCTGGGGCCCGCACCCCCAGCCAGAGCCCTCACCCCCCCTGCACCACAACCCCAATTTCATGATCATTCATCGCACGCCATACAATTTCCATACCGAGATGTGGCCCTCGAGCCAAAAAGTTTGCCCACCTCGGTGTGGAACACTATCTTAAAAAATCAAAATGCTATTTACAGAAAGACGAACTGAACAGATCTGTTATGAAGACTGGGAAGGATTTTTTTTTTCAGATTGTTCAGTGTACAAGAAGTATGTTCACTGCTGAAAATAAGATTTGTTGCTTGACTTTTGCATTTCCAGGAAAGATATGGCGATGAAATGTTATTAAACAACCTTTGAAACAGAGCCCTTCATTTAATTTAGAATGATTGAGAGGAGACTTATGTATACTTCTACATAGGGCTCAGCTTCATAAACAAAAACAATAGTGTGAACTTTTCAAATTGCTCAAGTAATCACAAGCTATTAGTGTGTGTAAGAAGAGAATAAAATAAGCTTATTAATTAAACAATATTTTTGAGAGCAGCAAGGAGAGCATGTCTGTGAAAATTGGCCTTGTGGGAGAATTAAACTGGTTTAGAATGAACAGGGGTATAGTATTTTTAAACATAATCCTGAAATAGAGCTAATTCAAAATTTTATGTGAATCTTTGATTAAATGTGTCAAGGTTGAATCTCTGTGATACTTCTGTGTTCACCTCAATTTATTAGCTTTGATCCTATATTTAAAAAGTCACTTTATATCTATAGTATTATATGGACAGTCACAATAAAGAACTTAGGCCAGAAGAAGTCTGCAGAACTATTTTGATCAAATAAAAGGTTTTATAGGGTTATTAAAGACAGAGAAAATTATCCACTAGTCATTTTTTAAAAGAAAAAAAAGCAGATCTCATAGATACAAATGTGATGATGTGGTGTTAGACTATCCCCAAATACCTATTGTAGCACCAGATACTTGTTTCATTTATTAGTTTATTAGAGGCTGGGGAGGTGGGAAGATGTGTGGGGAGGCAGTGCTGTAGAGGATGAGTTCGTGGTCTCAGAAAGACATTGTGGGAGATATTGAAAAATGTAAGTAAAATCTTCATCACAATCTGAATTTTTGAAGGGCCAGAGCCACAAAATTTGGATCTGGATTTTGAAACTCTGCCAATCAAATCCACAAATAAAAAGATCAGAGGACTTTAAATCCAGAATTTTGGTTTAGCACCATTGTAGAAATGTGGAGGCTGTCACAAAATGTTGACTTGTAACAGACTTTGGATTGTGAACCACCTCCCATTCAATGGTGTTTCCGTTCAGGTATTTGATTTAGGTTCAACTTTAATTTGAAATAATAAAAGACCCATTAAACCCAAGGTTATTCATCTTTGGGGAATGCTGGTCGTTCATAAATTGCTTAAAATATGTTGTATGAGTTTTTGCTGGTTGATCACTTTAAAATGCAGTTCTGCTCTGCAATGTGAATGTATAAAAAATGCATTGTGGGTGTGACAGGGTGGTGGTGTTTAGGAATACAGGGCTCATCTGTTAGTCACCCTAGGCACAGGTGATAAAACCCTGCATTAAGATTCACTGTAATTACTAACTAATGGTGCTAGCAGGTGAGGCCAATTAAGTCCAACAAAGCTATAAGAGGTGGAAGCCAGGTTAGGGACTTACAGGGAAATATAAAGCTTAGGCTGATGGTGTAGTTTTGTGACTATCAATAACACAAATACTCCTTCACTCTGGGACATAATTTGGACACTAACTCAAGGTCACTGTGTTCTTCCTATCTTGGCCTGCTAACAGTAGGTTTTCATGTTTATTTATTTTAATGACTCTAGATTGAATGTGCTTTGTTTAATGCTTTTCCCTCTAACTTCAATTCTGCCATCTCATTTTCAGATTTGAAAGTAATATGCCTTTCTTCTACCACAGAGAGTTTATCCATATTTACTTATATACTCAGTTCCAACTTCGCTGTCTTCAAAATCAACTTTCAGAAGACTGGGCAGACTTGCACTAGTGTAAATGACCTGAAAGGTTAAGAAACAAGACTCTTGTTCATGCATAGAATCTAGCTTACTCTCCTATAGCTGCTTTTAGTTAAGCACAGCCAACAGGAATAAAAAGCACTAAAAGTTTTAGTTACTGGAGTAAGGGGATAGGACTTTGAATAGATAGAAGGTACAGATTTGTTCTAAAGATGGTACTATCTTTACATAAAGCACATTCTGCCCTAGATAGTGACTAAGTGATTTATAAACTAGAATTTAAGCCATGTCCATTTCCTGTAGGTAAGTGCACCATCATACAGAATTGTATGAAATTTTACATTCCTATTTTTAGCATTTATTGCTTTCAATTCGTGCTACTTGGAGAATTATAAGAGTCACTTAGCATACTACAGTTCTCACTGAATAAACTATATAGGCTTAAAAGAAGGGCATTTACAAATAATTACCTCCTACAGACCATCTATGTTGTTATCAAGGGGCTTGTAACCTATGAGGCTTCACACTTCTCCTGTGCCTTTTGGTGCTCTATGGAGTGAGACCAATGTAGAGCTTTTCAAAACACACTGCCACAGCTATTTTTTCCCTTCTACCTACAATAAGTAAAAGTAAAATCAATGTTTGAAAGTGTGTGTACCTCCAAATATTTCATTTAGTTGTTAAAGATGTCTTACATAAATCTTCAGTAGATCTGTTGTTTGGGTGAGCTAGTGAAAAATACCAACACAACACTTGTTTTAATAGTCTTTTACTTAACTTTTAATTTTTCTACTTAAAGGGGATATAAATGGGATAAATATATTGAAAAATGTTAAATCTTAGAAATTAAATTGGCAGTTTCAGGACCAGATGCTAGGTCTATTAGTACAAGCAGGAAGAACATCAAAATAAAATAAAAAAATGCTTTCACTTTTTCCCACTTTTGTCTGCTGCTTTCTCCATTGATATTCTCTCTGGTCTCAATCCTGCAAACACTTATGCAAGTAAAGTTAAGCACATGCTTAAGTACTCCTTTGAAGTCAATGGCATAGTCACATGGATAAAGTTATTCACGTGCATCAGGCTTGGGGTCTAAACTAGTATTCATTAATGCTTTGGGTCATCAAGGTACTTAAACACACTTCTGACTTAAAGTACAATAGTCCCTTTGACTTATAAGAATACTCACATGCTTAAATGCTTTCCTTAATCAGCCTCTGATATCTCACTGTAAATTATTACAGTGGCATTGCTCACTCCTCCCCCCCCCCCCCATCAGGGTCAGTGGTGTGAGCTATTTATTATATTATCTGTTTTTTACTAATGTCTTTCAGTTTTCAGCAAAGTGATACTGACTTTCCAGAGCAGATTACCAATAGCGGGTCATTTGTTTTGGTTTGCATTAAAGTAATGGTTATATGCAAAAGGTTCAGCATCTGAATAGAGTGATATATTTTTCAAGTATAAATACTGTTGGCCTGATCTTCAGAGGCAGGGGAAAGTTCAAGATAAAGGACAAAGATAAAACAGAAAAGGACTGGGGGTATGAGAGAGAGAGAGAGGAAAAGAGAAGATGATAAAAGAAGAAAAATCAGAAGTTTATATCAGGTGAGGGGAGGAAAGATGATTTAGCAATTAGGGCACCACTCCTGTGATTCAAGAGGCCAATCTTTAATTCTCTGTTCCACTGCAGACATCCTGTGTGATTGTGGTTGCACAAGTCATTTAGTCTCTCTGGGCTTTGGTTCCCCATCTGTAAAATGGGTATTATAACACTTCCCTACCTGACTAGGTAGATGTGTTGCAGATAAACACATTAAACACATTAAAGATATGAAGTGGTGGGATACTATAATAATGGAGGGAAGGGGGCATATAAGTACCTAAACTAGAGATGGAGCAGACTGTGTGCATTGGCTAGAGTAAGAGATGACGTCAGGCAGGTTGGGGTAAGAGGTACACTGTGTTTAAAATTCCTTCTCAAATCAATGAGAAGGTATTTCAGTGGTGGCAGCACAAAGCAATCCCTGCCAAAGTGAGGTGAAACATTCCCAGAGAAAGCAGAAACCCAGATGAAATATACCTGATCTGGGGTCTCAATCCAAATATTAAATTGCGTGAGGTCAGTTGAAGGATGTGAGAGAGAGAGCTGAGTTATGTTCACTTTACTACTCGAGCATGTTCTATTTTCAGCCCAGAAGAAACGAAACTATTTCATAAAAATCACAATCTGTTTTTTCTTATACATGTATACACTATTAAATGGATGGAAGACTAGATGGCTCAAGGTATGGATGATGGAATCTAACGTCTTACTACTTGTTTGCTCTTCAAACATAGTGCAAGTAACTAGTAACCAAAGTTATCATACTTGCAAAGTTTGGTACCCTAAGTGGAATGATCTGGAGGTATGTGTTTCCCCTGCACTGTTCATCACAAAATCCACTGATGCAGTTGATGCTAACCAGCAACTTTTTTGAAGGAACAGCTCAAGGGCAGTCTGAAGAAGCTTTCTGGCGCTCCTGATTTGTAAGATAAATAGACACATCAGTCTCCTGAGCTGCTAAATTGGACCTTTTCACCTGAATTACGTTTATGTGCAATCCCCATTTTGGATTTTCTGCTGCTTTTTTATTGATCCTTGAGAGACTGATTTTAGTTAGTAGCTGCTAGTGGAAGGGCTAGAAGGTAGAAAATGTTCTTGTTCAATTTTATGTAACGTTCCTTTGTGTACTTGAAGGGTTTAGCCAAAATTTCTACAGAATGTGCTCAGGACACAGGTCTTATGCTCATACTGTAATTCAGAGACACCAAAACTAACTTTGTAAGGAACAACATCATGCACTGCTCTTCAGGGAGGACTATTTCCATGCCAAATTGCAAGTTTCCACTGAAAAGGCAAAGTTTTTTTCATTATCTGAAAATGGCTTTTTTGTATTTAGGTACTTCTATGACTCCTCATTATCATAGTAGCTAAATAACTTACCTTCTTTACTGTATTTACCCAAACAACACTCCTGGGAGATAGGCAAGTACTATTTATTCCCATTTTACATTACTAAGAACAAAGGCACTGGAAGACTAAATGACTTGCCCAAGCAAGTGGTAGTGCAGGGACTTGAACACTAAAATCCTCGTCTCTTAACCACTGCGTCATCCTTTCTCTCCATGGAAAATGGGATCATGACTCATAGAAAATATTTTACATTCTTAATTATAGGAGCTTTATTGCTTCCATTCTGAGTTATGCAGTTCCTTCCTTTAATATTATCTTGCACTTACTGTGTAAGAGCACCTGTCATATGAATGTCTCAAGTGCTATAGTTTTAAAGCAGGGATTGGCAACCTTTGGCATGTGGCCCGCTAAGGTCAGCCCCCTGGTGGGGTGGGTGTGACGTTATTGACATAAGCGGGGACCGTATAGATCATTGTTGCAAGCAAGTTCCTGTAGTGGCATCAAATATTATATAAAGAGGGTCAAATGAGGTGTCTAAGACAAGGTTATGGTTTGCTGATTATGATTATGCTATCTATATGTGTGTATCATTTTTGTAGTTGAAGTTATGAATATTAGCTCTATACTGTCTGTATTTCAAACTTATGCTGTGCTTCTGGGTGACACCCCAGACAAGTTGGTAAGCTCTGTCTAGCCTGCTTGATGGCCCATTAAGGACCATCAGCTACACAACTGACCCATTGAGAGAAGGCAGACATGCCTTGTGACTCAGCAAGGTGTGCAGGGACATGCCTATGGACAGAATTCTGAGGCTTTTCCAGGCCAAGTGATGGACAACTTGTCTTTGGAACAAAGAAAGAAAGACCACATGGCATGAGAATATAAAAAGCTGCTGCAGCTCCTCCTTCTGGTCTTCAGTCCTGCTTCTTACCTCTGGAGGAACTTGCTACACTGAAGCATTGAACAAAGGACTGAAAGACCCATCCCAGCTGTGGATGTACTCCAGAGACTTGATTTGAACCTGCAGTTTATTCTATCACTGAAGCAAGCCTGAACCAAGAACTTTGCCATTACTCTATGTAGTTGATTCCATTTAATCAATTCTAGCTCTCATCTATATCTTTTTCCTTTTATGAACAAACCTTTAGATTTTAGATTCTATAGGATTGGCAATAGGGTGATTTGTGGGTAAGATCTGCTTTGTATATTGACCTGGGTCTGGGGCTTGGTCCTTTGGGATCAAGAGAACTTTTTTTCTTTTACTGGGGTGTTGGTTTTCATAACCATTTGTCCCCATAACGAGTGGCACTGGTGGAGATACTCGGAAACTGGAGTGTCTAAGGGAATTGCTTGTGTGACTTGTGGTTAGCCAGTGGGGTGAGACCAAAGTCTGCTCTGTTTGGCTGGCTTGGTTTGCCTTAGAGGTAGAAAAACCCCAGCCTTGGGATGTAACTGCCCTGCTTGAAGCAATTTGTCCTGAATTGGCACTCTCAGTTGGATTCCACCAGAACCAGCATCGTTACAGCGGGACAGGACGGTTTGTTTATCTGCCATGTCTGCAGGTTTGGCCAATCGCAGCTCCCACTGGCCGTGGTTCATTGCTCCAGGCCAATGGGGGCTGCGGGAAGCAGCGGCCAGCACATGCCTCAGCCCACGCTGCTTCCCACATCCCCTTGGTCTGGAGCCAGTGGAGCTGAGATCTGCCAAACCTGCGGACGTGGCAGGTAAACAAACTGGCCTGGCCCTCCAGGGGGCTTACCCAGGCTGGCCACGTGCCAAAGGTTGCCAATCCCTGTTTTAAACATTACTTAAACCTGTAAACATAGGAATGTGTATTAGAGGAAACTGTGGTAAACAGAATTTAAGGGTGAATTCAGCTTCCGTTAATGTAAAGGTGTGCATTGACGCTTGAGTAATTTTATGAAAATGGATTGAATTAAGAATTTCTGGAACCCTATATTGACTGATTCTACGTCATGTGCCTGTATTTTTACAGGAGATATGTATACACAGTCTCTCCTCTTATTCTGTCTCATGTTGACTTTCGGTTCAATTAAGCTGGTGGGTGAAAAGGCTAGTAAAATATATTTAATGAGTAAGAGACAGCTCCTTTTTCTTTTCTGACCACTAACATCTCCCCAGCCACAGCTGTGATCACTTTGATGATGTCAGATAGGCCAGTCAAGTTCTTACTTAAAAATATATCTTTGTGAACAGCAGCGGGAAACTAGAAGCTGTGTTGTGGACAAACTGCTAGCCAACACATTGGTTTCCTTATGGCCGTAGCCAACAATCTCCCAGAAGTATAAACCCTCAGTGCCGGATGCCGCTTATGCTAGTTTGGAAAGTTTTTTTATTTTAATATACTGTTAGATAAGAAAACTCTCTTATGAATAAAGGGTGGATAATTTTGTATTTCCTTTCTTCCTTGTGTGATAGGCAATGGGGATGAATTAACACTGCTTGTAGGACTATCATTTACTAACCTCCTGGTTTTGTGATACCTTTGCAACCTTAATATTGTATTAAAATAGTTGCTTACCTTCAACTAGCACTTGTCTATGCACAGAAGCTGTTTAACTAAACAGGTTAAAACTAACAACTTATATTGTGTTAGCTGCTTGGGTAAACGAACACCAGGTTTAAATTGAATTAATTCTTATTGACACTATTATCACTGTTTTTAAAACACCTTTAGTTAAACTGGTACAACTTTGTGTGTAGACCAAGACTTAGATTTTGTAAGGACTTTAAGATCAACAGGTCAACAAATTTGTTACACACACTAACTATTTGGTGCTGTGTGTGTGTGTTTACATACTATATAGTAAATTCATTATTCTAATGAGGAAAGTAAATGCAAAGCAGAACAGAAAAAAACAAAACTGACACATGCATTATGGGATCTTTGATGCTCACACAGAAATACAAAATGACAGTGTTTAAATCTAATTCAGAGATATATTTGTGTGGTGTAAATAAGTCTTACATAATTTTATTACTTAGTGGTCATCCTGACTGTCATTGCTGATGGTGGAGAGTTGATGGTTGTATTGAATTATATGGACTGGGGTCTTGATTAGCACAATGAAGGAGTCATTCAAGAGAAATACCATGTGCACTCAAATTCTTGCTTCTGTCAAAAAGGTTATACAATCATTTTGGACACAGCTTGTGATCTAAGGAAAGATGATTAGGCTCAGGGAAGACTTGACATGTGAAAAAAAAGTAATGAAACAAAATGGAAAAAAGGAACAACTCGAGATGATAAAATGCCTTTGGCTTTGTGCTGCTGGCTTTTGAAGATGACAATTAATATAATTGAATGTAACTAATATTCTTAAGTTTAGCTGGTGAAGCAGTTTGAGGCACAGGAATTTGGAAAGAGTTGCACCTCCCAAATGTTTGGGCTAGCCAAAAACCAGAATGATCCCGAGGGACTGCTCTAATGTATGTAGTGGGGAAGCATCACTTTGTGGGTCATTGCCAAAGCACAGAGTAGCCAAAGCTCACTGTACTCTGGCCACATTGCCTCCAGCTCCTGAAAAATCCCCTCTTGCCCATGGCCCCAGAATGCCTTACAAAAGAAGTTGTGAATTGGGGAATGTGGCTTAGGGCAGTTGCCCATCACCACCAGGGAATCCTCTGTACATATCTGGGTTACTCAGTGAAGAGAACTGCAAGCTATAGGGCACCTACTGCAAGCAGAAACCAGAACAAAGGCTTGTTAGGTCTGAATTGGAACCCCCAACAGGGGCTTTTTGCCTTTCTGCTAATTATTAACTGTTGTGATGTGCCTGATTATGTGAAAATCCAGTGACTATATACCGTTTCCCCCATGAAAGAAAAAGAAAGATGCAGAACAACTAGCTGACCCAGTAGAGTTCTTTTTCATTTGTGGGTGTTTTTGTGTTTTTTGCTGAGTGCTACCATCTGCTTAATAGAGGAGGATTAGATGTGACCCCCATATGAGTCAATCACTACAGCTTTAATGTAAGGTGCTCAGATATCAAGCTGACAGGCCCAGTGTAAGAATTTAAACAGAAATAGCTGTTCAAAGGGCATGCTGTTGAATTCTGTGTGGTTCCTTCTTTTTCTCTTCTCCCATTGAAAATGGTTGTTCTTTCTGCTGCACTCCACCTCCTGATGCTGTCACTAGCTCTGCCATTTTTTCATAGTACTTTGGAGTGATGGTATTTCAAAGGACATTTGTGGTCACCTTTTCCAGTCCCCTGCAGCCCACTATACTTTATATCTAGCTTTTTAATCTTGCCTTTAATGCATCTAAAGATTGAGCAATAACTACTTCACAAAGCAAACCATTCTACTCTGATTGTCCTTCCTGTCAAAGTTTTTTTTCCTATTAACCAAGCGAAATTTATTCTTTTAATTCAGCCCATCACTCGTTGTTTTATGACTAATGTCCAATGTGACTAATTCTTCCCCTCTTACATTATTGCCCGTTAAGTATTTATATAGTTATCATGTTCCTCCTTAAGTGCCATTTCTTTAGACTAAAAAAATTGGAATCCTTTAATCTTACTTTGTAAGTTTTATTTTATGTAGAAATAAAACAAGATGGGGTTATCAGAGATTTGTCTTTTCACAGACACTACAATAGTTAAAATAATTTACTCTTCTGTGAAGTTCTGCAGTTGACTTAGTAAAAGCCTTTTCCTTCCCCAGGAGCAGATGAATGGCAACAGAGAAAAAGTTCAAAACCGGCTATGTCTCTCTCCTTGACTTGTGTGGGGTTTACAGAGAAAACAGGGCTGTTTGAAACAGTAGCTGTAAAACATGATCTATAAATGTTACTTTTTATTCTGTATCATACTGTTCAGTGTTTGCTAACTGCAATGTATTTGAAATGATTAGATGTTGATTTTTAAAGGTATTTTATTAGATTAAAGCTAAAGGCACAACTGCAGGTCTGGATTAATCCTGCTTCACTATCTATGATCATTTCTGCCCACAGCAATCTTTTTAGAAAAAGAAAGAAAAGGTCAAATTAATCATATCATTCATCTGTGGAGCTGTGTTATCACTGGATAATCACCCTGAGTGTGAGCAAAACCAACATCTCTTAAGGTTCTGGTTTCTTGTTCCTCCACTCCTGCATCAGGCATAGAGATAGAGTGAGGTACTGTCACAGTTCAGGGAAACTGCTCCCATATTCCCCTTTCATGGTCCACCAAGGGCACACACTTTTAGCCTTCTGGTTCCCTGCCTTCACCTCTCTCGGGCCGAGACCCACTTTCTCTCCCTCCTGACTGGAGGCTTTCAAAGCTGCACAGTTCCTGGCCTTACCCTATGATATCCCCAGCAAAGCCAGACTTCCTAATCATAGAATCAAAGGACTGGAAGGGACCTGAAGAGGTCATCTAGTCCATCCCCTCATGACAGGGCTAGGTATTATCTAGACCATTCCTGACAGGTGTTTGTCTAAATGAGGATGGAGTCTCACTGGAGTCCAGTGATGGAGATTCTACAACCTCTTTAGCCAATTTATTCCAGTGCTTAACAGTTAGGATTTTTTCCCTAATGTCCAACCTAAACCTCCCTTGCTGCAATTTAAGGTTTTTGTCCTATCCTTAGAGGTTAAGAATTTTTTCCCTTCTCCTTGTAATAACCTTTTATGTACTTGAAAACTGTAATCATGTCCCCTCTCAGTGTTGTCTTCTGGGAATGAGGGGCGATCAACAGGTTATCTCAAGTGCTTATATACAAATGCACAAAGCCTTGGAAACAAGCAGGGAGAACTGGAGGTCCTGGTGATGTCAAGGAACTATGACGTGATTGGAATAACAGAGACTTGGTGGGATAACTCACATGACTGGAGTACAGTCATGGATGGTTATAAACTGTTCAGGAAGGACAGGCAGGGCAGAAAAGGTGGGGGAGTAGCACTGTATGTAAGGGAGCAGTATGACTGCTCAGAGCTCCGGTACAAAACTGTGGAAAAACCTGAGTGTCTCTGGATTAAGTTTAGAAGTGTGTGCAACAAGAGTGATGTAGTGGTGGGAGTCTGCTATAGACCACCGGACCAGGGGGATGAGGTGGATGAGGCTTTCTTCCGGCAACTCACGGAAGCTACTAGATCGCATGCCCTGATTCTCATGGGTGACTTTAATTTTCCTGATATCTGCTGGGAGAGCAATACAGCGGTGCATAGACAATCCAGCAAGTTTTTGGAAAGCGTAGGGGACAATTTCCTGGTGCAAGTGCTAGGGGAGCCAACTAGGGGGGGCGCTTTTCTTGACCTGCTGCTCACAAACCGGGTAGAATTAGTGGGGGAAGCAAAAGTGGATGGGAATCTGGGAGGCAGTGACCATGAGTTGGTTGAGTTCAGGATCCTGACGCAGGGAAGAAAGGTAAGCAGCAGGATACGGACCCTGGACTTCAGGAAAGCAGACTTCGACTCCCTCAGGGAACAGATGGCCAGGATCCCCTGGGGGACTAACATGAAGGGGAAGGGAGTCCAGGAGAGCTGGCTGTATTTCAAGGAATCCTTGTTGAGGTTACAGGGACAAACCATCCCGATGAGTCGAAAGAATAGTAAATATGGCAGGCGACCAGCTTGGCTTAATGGTGAAATCCTAGCGGATCTTAAACATAAAAAAGAAGCTTACAAGAAGTGGAAGGTTGGACATATGACCAGGGAAGAGTATAAAAATATTGCTCGGGCATGTAGGAAAGATATCAGGAGGGCCAAATCGCACCTGGAGCTGCAGCTAGCAAGAGATGTCAAGAGTAACAAGAAGGGTTTCTTCAGGTATGTTGGCAACAAGAAGAAAGCCAAGGAAAGTGTGGGCCCCTTACTGAATGAGGGAGGCAACCTAGTGACAGAGGATGTGGAAAAAGCTAATGTACTCAATGCTTTTTTTTGCCTCTGTTTTCACTAACAAGGTCAGCTCCCAGACTGCTGCGCTGGGCATCACAAAATGGGGAAGAGATGGCCAGCCCTCTGTGGAGATAGAGGTGGTTAGGGACTATTTAGAAAAGCTGGACGTGCACAAGTCCATGGGGCCGGACGAGTTGCATCCGAGAGTGCTGAAGGAATTGGCGGCTGTGATTGCAGAGCCCTTGGCCATTATCTTTGAAAACTCGTGGCGAACGGGGGAAGTCCCGGATGACTGGAAAAAGGCTAATGTAGTGCCAATCTTTAAAAAAGGGAAGGAGGAGGATCCTGGGAACTACAGGCCAGTCAGCCTCACCTCAGTCCCCAGAAAAATCATGGAGCAGGTCCTCAAAGAATCAATCCTGAAGCACTTACATGAGAGGAAAGTGATCAGGAACAGTCAGCATGGATTCACCAAGGGAAGGTCATGCCTGACTAATCTAATTGCCTTTTATGATGAGATTACTGGTTCTGTGGATGAAGGGAAAGCAGTGGATGTATTGTTTCTTGACTTTAGCAAAGCTTTTGACACGGTCTCCCACAGTATTCTTGTCAGCAAGTTAAGGAAGTATGGGCTGGATGAATGCACTATAAGGTGGGTAGAAAGCTGGTTGGATTGTCGGGCTCAACGGGTAGTGATCAATGGCTCCATGTCTAGTTGGCAGCCGGTATCAAGTGGAGTGCCCCAGGGGTCGGTCCTGGGGCCGGTTTTGTTCAATATCTTCATAAATGATCTGGAGGATGGTGTGGATTGCACTCTCAGCAAATTTGCGGATGATACTAAACTGGGAGGAGTGGTAGATACGCTGGAGGGGAGGGATAGGATACAGAAGGACCTAGACAAATTGGAGGATTGGGCCAAAAGAAATCTGATGAGGTTCAATAAGGATAAGTGCAGGGTCCTGCACTTAGGACGGAAGAATCCAATGCACCGCTACAGACTAGGGACCGAATGGCTAGGCAGCAGTTCTGCGGAAAAGGACCTAGGGGTGACAGTGGACGAGAAGCTGGATATGAGTCAGCAGTGTGCCCTTGTTGCCAAGAAGGCCAATGGCATTTTGGGATGTATAAGTAGGGGCATAGCGAGCAGATCGAGGGACGTGATCGTTCCCCTCTATTCGACACTGGTGAGGCCTCATCTGGAGTACTGTGTCCAGTTTTGGGCCCCACACTACAAGAAGGATGTGGATAAATTGGAGAGAGTCCAGCGAAGGGCAACAAAAATGATTAGGGGTCTAGAGCACATGACTTATGAGGAGAGGCTGAGGGAGCTGGGATTGTTTAGTCTGCAGAAGAGAAGAATGAGGGGGGATTTGATAGCTGCTTTCAACTACCTGAAAGGGGGTTCCAAAGAGGATGGCTCTAGACTGTTCTCAATGGTAGCAGATGACAGAACGAGGAGTAATGGTCTCAAGTTGCAATGGGGGAGGTTTAGATTGGATATTAGGAAAAACTTTTTCACTAAGAGGGTGGCGAAACACTGGAATGCGTTACCTAGGGAGGTGGTAGAATCTCCTTCCTTAGAGGTTTTTAAGGTCAGGCTTGACAAAGCCCTGGCTGGGATGATTTAACTGGGAATTGGTCCTGCTTCGAGCAGGGGGTTGGACTAGATGACCTTCTGGGGTCCCTTCCAACCCTGATATTCTATGATTCTATGATTCTGCAGACTAAACAAACCTTTTTTTTTTTTTCAATCTTCTCTCATAGGTCATGTATTCTAGAACTTTAATCATTTTTGTTTCTATTCTCTGGATTTTCTCCAATTTGTTCATATCTTTCCTGAAATGTGGTGCCCAGAACTGGACACAATACTCCAGTTGAGGCCTAATCAGCACAGAGTAGAGTGGAAGAGCTATTTATTGTGTTTTACTTATAACAATCATGATAGTACATCCCAGAATTATGTTTTGTTTTTTTTTGTTTTTTGCAATAGTGTTACACTGACTCATATTTTGCTTGTGCTCCACTATGACCCCCAGATCCCTTTCCGCAGTACTCCTACCTAGGCAGTCATTTCCCATTTTGTATGTGTGCAACTGATTATTCCTTCCGAAATGGAGTACTTTGCATTTGTCCTTGTTGAATTTCATCCTATTTACTTCAGACCATTTCTTCAGTTTGTCCAGATCATTTTGAATTTTAATGCTATCCTCCGAAGCACTTGCAACCCCTCCCAGCTTGGTATCATCTGCAAACTTTAGAATTGTACTCTCTATACCATTATCTAAATCATTGATGAAGATATTGAACAGAGACAGACCCAGAACTGATCCCTGCGGGACCCCACTCATTATGTCCTTCTAGCATGACAGTAAACCACTGATAACTACACTCTGGGAATGGTTTTCCAACCAGTTTTGCACCCACCTTATAGTAGCTCCATCTAGGTTGCATTTCCCTAGTTTGTTTATGAAAAGGTCATATGAGACATTATCAAAAGCTTTACTAAAGTCAAGATATACCACCTCTACCGCTTCCCCCCATCCACAAGGCTTGTTACCCTATTAAAGGAAGCTATCAGGTTGGTTTGACATTATTTGTTTTTGACAAATCCATGGTGACAGATCCTACCTCATTTTCACTGATGGTCACAATGTTAGACGTCCAATCACCACCAACCTTCTTGGTGAAAACAGAAAAAAAAATCATTATGAACCTCTGCCATTTCCACATTTTCTGTTATCCTCTTCCCCCCCCCCCCCCCGCCTCCGGCCCCCCACACATGTTGAGTAACGGGCCTACACTGTCCTTGGTCATCCTCTTGCTTCTAATGTCTTTGTAGAATGTTTTCTTATTACCCTTTAAGTCTCTAGCTAATGGGCACCCTACACTTTTCTTTCTCGCCAGAGGCTATGAACAGCCTATTTACTGACAGATACAAATCACCACACAGCACTTTATTCTTAAGGTGAAAGCATTAGAGAGAAAACATTAAAAATAATAAGCAAACCTGCATGCATGTGAAAAAAGCTTACCAGAGGTTACCCCACTTCCACCCTCAGGCTAGGGTGTCAGTTGTTCAAAACTCACAATTGGGTTTTCCCCGTGGTTACAGGTTCATAACTGTCTCAGGTTCAGATCCAGAACAACAAGATGGGCAGTTCAGCTGTTTCTATATACAGATTGGGCCTTTGATCTCCACTCTCTGGAAACAGGTAATCATCAGACAAGCACCCTCTCCTTGGGGCGCACCTTCAACAGCCTGGGGTTTTGCATAACTGGAGGAGAGAAACTAGCATTAACTTCCCAGTAGGTAGCCCACCAGGAAATCCACTTCACACTCAGTGTCACAAAACACTCTTGTCTGGCACATTTTCAATATAGTCCTTTGAACTCCCAGGCTTCAGATCACATCTTTGCCCTAGAGAGGTTATATGCAATCCAAACCCATAATAATATATAAACTTTGCACCTAATACACTGGACCCAAAAGATAATGAATCTTAATTCAATAAGGTCTCCCAAAGATATGCAGGAAATTGAAATATCTGTCACGAGGAAAAAGGTACATTAAAGTTAAACCACCTGTGCTCTTCTCACATTGTGGCCCCGGTATAACTTAAGAGCATCTACACTGTTTCTCATAACTCCCTACAGGTGTAGCATAGAGTGACCCAGGCTCTCCCATACAATCTCCTGTAGCCTATCCCCACCCCACGCCTACTATATCCTGAATGCTGGGAACAGGACCATTATAGAATCTTTATACCAGGTCTACATTGGCCAGCAAGGCCTCCTTTGCAAAGGCTATATTCAGAGGACCATTTCCATCCTCAGGGAGGCTTCTTTATACTCCTAGAGTGGTGTAATGGAGCTGCGTGTGACCAAAAATTGAGACTAAAGAGATCCATTTAGGTGCAGATATCCAAATGGACACTTTTGGAGGAGAGAGTGATATGGAGAGTGTGTCCCCTGCTCACTGCCTAACTTTGCAGAGTTTGGTCCTGATATAGGGGCTTTGTGCCCCCTCAAATTTTGCAGATCAAGAGATTATTCTCTGCATAATTCTCTTGGTTAGGTTAGGATGAGTTAGGCTAATAAAAGGCACATAACTGTTTGTTTTAGTGTAATCTCCTGAAAATCATTGTTCTGCATGAACCTATTTAATGCCATCTGATTTTTGTGACACCCTGACAACAATTAATTTGATGACAAACCTGTCCTCTCCTGCAAAAGTTGCAATGGGTTCTATTAAATGCTAGGGCTGGAATCTTGCCAGACAAACTTCCACATGCGTTTATCAATCTGTTCAGTTTTAAACTTGGAGATTTGTAAGTATAGGCATGAAGCTAAAAATACATTTCTTGGCAGTATGTTCATTTGGATTTTTTCCCTGCAACCCATGAGAGAAAATGAGAGGATTTTCCATCTGTTTTGATCCTCTTATTGTTTTAAATCTCCTTTTCATAATCTGCCTTTTGGAAGTATTTAAAGAGAATATTTGGAGACGTTTCACACCCAGGTAACAAACCTACTAGATTCCAATTAAAAATATGTTGATTACTTTGTGTATTTTGTGGGTTTGACCCGTTTAAATTAAGAACTTCAGATTTTGTGTAATAAATTGTATAGTTTGAGATTTGACTCATTTGTTTAACCAAGATTATTTCATACAATACTGGTTTAGAATGTAGGCCTGGATTCTCACCTTGGGTAAATCAGGGTAGCTTCATTAGGTTCAGAGGAGATATACCAATTTTCACCAGCTCAGAATCTAGTCCTTACATTTTCTATTATCTGCTAAGCCTAAAATGTTATCGACATTCTTATAGAAAAGTCCTCAGGCTCTAAGAGAATAGAACTCTGTGTTATATATTATTGCTACAAAATTCTAAAGGAGGGTTAAAATACATATATAGAAGTGATCTCAAACAACTCAACTGTTGTATTTTAATATTTTCTCTTATTGGCTCCCAAAGGTTCTACCAAAATAAAAAAAAAAAAAAAAGGATTGTGAATGAACAACACTGATAGGATTTTTTTCTGTAGGGGAAATAGTTCCAATCTAAAAGTTATTAACTCTCTTTTCCTTTGGGACATTAATACATACACACACACACATCCAAAAGCACTACATTTAAAGAGTCAAGTTTACAAAGTCAAGAACTCAAAAGTTAGTAAATGGCAATATTAAGGTTGCCAGAGTATAAGATCATTTAATAAAGATAATATCAGAGTACAAATACATGGGTCAACTGGCATCTCTAAGCTTTTCAGTGCTTGACTTTGGAACCTTAGCTTTCTTTAAATAGAGGGGTTCTTTTAAATGTAATTTGACACTGCACCCCATATTTTTCATAGTTGTATTATTATGATGCATCTGGTACAAAATGTCTTGTGAGGTGTCATTGGAAAAGTTATGATCTGAATATGATTGTCCTATTTGTGTGCATGTATCATGTTTGTATCTGAAGTTATGAATATTGACTATGTATCTGTATTTCAAATGTGTTTACACCAGGGTGACACCAACTAGGCACAATGCTTCCAGTCTAGACAGCTGGTTGTGAAGGGCCTATTCAGTGTAATGCACCATTAGGGGAAACAATAGGCCTTAGGAGAAGCTTATCCCCCCACCTGGTGAGTCTTCCTGAGAACACTTCAGATAGTCTATGAGTAATGGCTGCTATGACTCAACAAGGTATACAAGGGCATGTGACCAGACCACATGACACTGAACTCCATTATGGTACTGTATTTTTCCACAAACTGGACTGGGAACTGAGTTTGGAACAAAGGGTTCCCACCATGTGGAAAATCTGTATAAGGCAGGGAGTGACATAATCTCTTGTCCTCACTCCCCACACAAGAGAAGTCCTGGAAACACCGGAGGAACAAAGACTGAACTGGGGGGGGAGTGCTGTTCCCAAGTTAAAGGGATTTCTAGCATGTGTATGGAAACTTGATGGATTGCTTGTATCATCAGTTAGTATGAGAAATTAATTCAAATCCTATCCTTCTAGTATGTTAGGCTTAGTTTGTGATTTTTGTTTATTTGCTAGGTAATCTGCTGTGACCTGTTTGCTACCACTTATCACTAAAAATCTATCTTTCTGTAGTTAATAAACTTGTTTTATATTTTATCTTTACCAGCATGTTTTGAGTAAAGTGTCTGGGGAAAGTCTCAGCTTGGTTAACACAAACTTGCTGTGCATATCTTTCCCACATCAAGGGGAAAGCAAACTGAATTACATTGTACAAATCCCTGTGCAGTGCAAGGTGGTATAATTCTGGGTTTATACTCCATTAGGAGTGCAAGGTTGGGAAATTGGGAAATTGGCTGTATGTCTTTGAGTGGCTTAGGTAAAGCACTCAAGTAACTTAGTTGGGTGTGTGGTGCCACCTGCTGCCCTGTTGGGTGATAAGAGGGCCTGGAAAGGCTGACTGAATCTCCAGCAAAGCAGTGTGACAGAGGCCTGCCCAGCTTGGGGGTTAGAGTCCACAGTGATTCCCAGGGCCTTCAAACTATACCCCGGAGGTGACAATCTGTCAACATTTTCTAAATGTTTTGGTTTTGTTTTTTTTAAAGCAAACTGGAAAACAGACAGTTCTATGAAGTGGAATTGTACTGATTCCCACATGGTTCATCAGCAAGGTTGGAACCTTTAGATCTGCCACATAGACCTCTGACATTTGAGATAGTGGAGTAATTAATAGCAGTAGTAGTCTGTTATCCTTTATGTGGATCAATCCAGCAGGTTTCCTGGATATTTGCTGACTGAAGAGGAATGCTGGGATTCATGAATCCTGGGTTCTATTCCCTAATCTGGAGAGGAGTGATTATAGTGGTTATAGACCATTATTTCTCTACCCTACCATATTATCCCCTGCATCACATCTCTGCTCCCCTCTCCCCCAAAATAACCTGTCTCTTTCACCTTTTTCACCACACCCATCATCTGCCTCTGTTTTGTATTACTCCTACAGCCTGTGACTGCCACAGTTGTCCTTTGCCCCTCTGCATTCCAATCACCAGCAGGAATGCAAAGAGTCTTGGAGATAGTGTCTCCATACTCTGTTCCTGTACCTGGCATCACAATGGCACCTTGCCGCTAGCAGGTACTATAACTCCTCACTTAATGTCCTCCCACTTAACGTTGTTTCAAAATTATGTCACTGCTCAATTAGGGAACATGCTAATTTAAAGTTGTACAGTGCTCCCTTAACGTTGTTTGGCTGCCTGCTCTGTACACTGCATGTAAGATTTTGTGGAAGAGCAGCGACTTTACAAGGGAGCATTGCACAAGGTCCTCTTCTCCTCCCCCTCCCTCCCAGTACTTCCCCCACCTCCGAACAGCTGTTTGGTGGTGCTTAGAACTTTCTGGGGGCAGGGAAGGAGCAGGATGCGACATGCTCCGGAGAGGAGGTGGAGTGGGGGGTGGGAAGAGGTGGGCCTGGAGTGGAGCGGGGATGGGACGAGGCAGGCCTGGAGCATCTCCCAGCAAAGTCGGCGCCTGTTCTTCTTCGGGTAAGCTGCCGCTGCTGCTGCGAAGGTGCTTCCTAACGTCCTTGCCTGCAGCAGTCTGTGCCTGTGTGGGGCAAGCCAGGGGTGCTTCCCAACCACAGTACAGTACTGTACAGTATATAATGCCTTTTGTCTGCCCCCCCCCAAATTTCCTTGGAACCTAACCCCCACATTTACATTAAATTTTATGGAAAAATTGGATTAGTTGAACATCATTTCACTTAAAGTTGCATTTTTCAGGAACATAACTACAATGCTAAGTGAGGAGTTACTGCACGATTATAGGGAAAGCCCTGGGCAGCCCCTGTGTGTTTGGAGAAACCTTTGGAAAATTTAGCTGCCAAATGCTAACAAGTCTCCAGTGATCTTGTCCAAACTGAGGGGCATTTATTTGTTTTGGAGCTGCATAACTCCACCAAAATTGGACAGATTATTATTGGCACAGCAGAAGCAGTATACCTGAAACTAGGGCAACCATCTGCCAGATTCTGAGTCTTTACTTCAAAGAATGGGATAGCTTCTCAACTAAATAATTGTAGGATTTTTTTAATATGGGCAAAACACATTTTTCACTAATCTTGTTGTCAGAAATAGCTGAACAGTTTTGCTGAAAGTTTCCTAAAGATATTGTCAGAGGCAGACATCTGGCATGGAAAATTTCAGTCTGAGTGATTTCAGTTTGGAAAATAAGCAACTGAAAATGGCAGGGGTTTATAATAGAAAGTTTTAGGCAAACTTAAGAATAGGCCTCACATCCAGTTGTACCGTCAATGAACAAAAATGACCTATCTAGTCTTTTAAAGGCCTTTTTGGCACTGGGTGATAAGATGTTTTGCTTTTTATTACTTGGGCCGAAATCCTCTGCCCTGCACAAAGCCTCAGTAAATGACTTTGTACAAAGGAGTTTCTTCAGTCGGGGAGATGTATTCCCTCTAGGCCACGGGGCACCAATGGAGTTAAGTGTGCAGTACAGCAGTCACAGTATCACTATACTTATCATTTCCCTTTCTCCCCCATCCATTTGTAGAGGCTGGCAAAACTATGCTTCATGTTGCACAGGGGTGTGGAGGCTCTGTGCATGATACCTCTGCTCCCAGTCTGGAGGAACATGTAGATTCAGTCTGTTTCCTTTGGGGAACTGCTTTAGCATATGTGCCAAACCATAGCTGTTTGCTTGTGTCGTCTCTATGTCCATGATTCAACAAAGCCCTTAAGTATATGCTTAATTTCACCCTTTCAATAACTTCACTGCAATTTTAAGCACATTCTTCAGAGTTTGCTGAAGCAGGACCTATGCACTGAGTTGTTACTGGGCTTTGTTCCTGTGCGATCAGAATTGTTGAACGCTCATGGCTTTTATTAAAGCAATAAAATCAACATTTTGGCAATGCATTTTATTAGAGCACTGCATCATTTCATCACCTTTGGGGCTTTTCCTTGGCCTAAGAATTTAACCTCAAATATTCTTGTTGTTACGCTATGCAGTTACATTGAGTTAATTCTATTAATTTTGAATCCAGTTTGATTGGCATCAGTTACTTATCCATTAATGGTCTGATTCTTTGGGAAATACTTTGGAATGGTTCTTCGGATCAATGTAAAGAAGGGAAATTAGTATGTAAGAACCACAGCACCCTTTTGATGATATGGCTATTTTCCATGTTTCAGGAAGCTGATTTTCATGTAATTGATGCTACCCGAAGAATGTGAATTATTTTAAATGTATTTACAAAATTCCCCAATGTAGCAATCCAGAACTAGAAATTACATTTCTAGAATAACATTTTTAAAAGCATTCTGGATTGTCTTAACTATGTTCAAAATTGAAATCAGTGATAAAACTCCTGTTAACTTAGTGGAAAAAGAGTTAGACCAACACTGAGAGCTTTTGAAAATTCCACTCTTAAAAAGACTTTTTTTTTTCCCATTCAAATGAGGGTGTCTAAAATTTGGCAGCTAGACCCACCCTAAGACCCCAACCCTGCATTGTGTGATGTGTGAACAGATTGAGTGCCCACCCCTTCAATGGGGCTGAATCTGCCTATGCACAACTCTGTAAAGGATTGGGACCTCACATGTCAACATGAGGCCTAATTTTCAGTTAATTCAGTGGTAGAATGGTTAGATTAAGAACTGGAGGGTCAGGCCTTAAAGTTGTGTAGTTGGTTGTGCTGGATTTCTTTCTCATTTGAACTGCAATATAAGGACACTGAAACAGTTGGTTACTGAGTTTCTGTGGAGAGTGCGTAAACAGAGTAGTAATTAGACCATAATCGAAATTATTTTAAAAATACTTAGCATTTTTTCCATGACACTGTATAGGAATAGAAATACCAAAAGATCTGATTTTTCTAGTTTAAGTTTCTAAAAATCATAAACTTCCAAACAAATCTTCTTCTTCTTCTTTTTTTTTTTTTTTTGTATTTTTGAACACTCTGCTGCAAGGCTGAGACTCTGTACAGTATGTCAAGTTTCAGGGTGCAGTGAATTTTTCATCTCACCTGTAAAACTCCTTTCAAAAAGGTTTATAAGGGAAGTTCCTGTAGCACTGTAACTATATTCCAAGGAACAGGAAAAATATTTGATAAGTGCAAAATATTGAAACTTTCTAGCCAGCCTCAGAATAGAAAGTAAATAAACCAATATCTGGTATACAAAAGGCATGGAAAAACTCAAGGCTTGATCTTGAATCCCTAACTCACATGAATAGCCCAAAGAGGTAAAAAGTGATCAGCATGAGTTTTATATTAGCCCCTGGAAGTGAGCCTTTTGTTAAAGGACCTCATCTCTGATTTTCTTAGCTTCAAAATCTATAGAGCTATTAGGGATGTGCTGAGTTGCAGTCGGGATGACCAACACCATTCCGGTAGTGCTCAGAGTTTCCTTCTGCCATTTTTTGGCAGAAGAGATTTCCAGTATAAAGATATGGGCACGAAAGAGGGAGAAAGAGTGACTGATTTCTACATTGAAGGGGAGAGTTTCTGTAGAGGAAGAACTTAGCAATTGGCAAAGATGGGAGACAGCACAGAATGAGAAGGCAACAGATGTGTAAGAGTCCCCTTTCTAGTGTGAAGGAGAAACACCAATCTTACCAAAAAGGATAGTGGTAAATTACAATTACTGAAATGAGGGACAGTATACAGTGTGTTCCCAAATCCTGTTTAACAAATGTAAAAAGTTACTGTCACTGAGTTTTGGATGTATTCTCTTTAAAATATTTTTCTTTAATTTCACATGTACAGTTTTTTTCATCTTTACAATGATGGGTAAACAATATTAGTCTCACTTAACAGATGGTTTAATGGAGGCAAAGGAGTTTAAGCATTTTCTCTTGCGTGAGGGTCCATTGGGATCCAGTGGCAAAGACAGAAATGTAATAGATCTTGCTTCTAATTCCAGTTTTGGTGCAAACTTCCTATCTGTCTCAGTTACTTCATCTGTGAAACCAGGATGACAATATTTCTACACCTCCTTGTGGATGGTGTGAGATCTATGCTACTTACATTATAAGCTGTTTGGGGTTGGGACTGTCTTTGTTCTGTTTGTGCAGCACCTAGCACAGTGGGGTCCTGGTCCATGACCGGGGCTCCTAGGTGCTATGGCAATTCAAACACTAATTAATAATATACCCAAGTAAAGTTCAATGTATTATGAAATCGATACATTGGAAGAAGAGGGTTCAGAAGTCATTATAATCTGACAGTCTTTCTAGGACATGGTACATATTAGTTGGCCGTACACAGGCATCACTTATAAAGATGTTCTAGCTGATCTATAGTGGTTCAGTGGGCTAGGCATTCGATAGCTGTGCCTGTATGCACCCCCACATCTAAGGTTATCATTGCGGCTAAACTCAATAGTCTTTTCTGTAGTACATGTACCTTTACCTATTTTCAAATGTTCAGACCTTTGTTGCTTGTCAACTGAATGTTTTGGAATAGATAAAATTGCATGCTACTCATTAAAAGGAATACAGATGGCAACATTCAAGTTAATTGGTTCCACCATTTTTAAATTATACCCAAGCTCATACTTGTATACAAAGGTGAGGATATTTTTCCCCAATGAGGAAAATGTCCTTCCCTCCCCACCTCACCCCACCTTCTCAAAACTGAACCAAGTAGCTGTGCATTTGTGTGAGAGGCTCTCCTAATCCTCACTTGCTGGATGGACATCAGATGGTGGTTCAGTACTTGCTGCTAGTGTGGCCCTCAGCCTTCCATCGTTTTTGCTGTTGTGGCAGGATTTCTCCCTTCATTTCTTGATCACTGGTTTTGGTTTGCTGGGAGAGGTAGCTTCCTGGGCTGAGGTGTACAAACTCGTCTCCCTAAATAAACTGTCTCAAATCAATCTGGAGTTGTTCACTCTTCCCCGATGCCCTCCTGCAGTTTAAAAATATCTTCCCTAGCTGAAAGGCATGAGTGATAATGATTTCCATTAGGTAAGAATCTGCTCCTCAGGTCAGCCTGTCAGTCATCATTCTGGAGGAAGGGATATTTTATGTCTAGTCTGCAAAGGCCAACATTCATAGGTGCTGGGGGTGCTGCCGCACCCCCTGACTTGAAGTGGTTTCCATCATATACAGGGTTTAGAGTTTGGTTCAAGGGCTTTCAGCACCCACACTGTACAAATGGTTCCAGGGCCCCTGCCAACATTTGCTTCATGCAGATACTTCTGAGGCAAAATACTTCCCTATTCCATTTTTAGCTTCCTCCTCCCCGAAAATAGGTAGCAGCCTCTGCAATTGGAGAGCCCAGCAGATTCATATAGCCTTTTCATGTTACACAGCGATGAAAGCAATTTGGGGCTGAATAAGAGCCCATAATCAGTAAAGTGTTCAGGTCTGAAAACCGTTCTTGTTAATTATCTGCTGCTGCAGAACAGCAGGGGAAGCACAGAGACTGTTATTGAGTTATCACATGAAAAGGTAGTTATCTTTGTTTTAAGATTTTTTGGCAGTGAAATGGCAGAATGTTTCTTTGTTTAAACATGCATTTAGAATTTGAAGGGCATTCTCTGCAAGATTTATTATGAGTATTCTAATAGAGGTCAAATATTTTGCCTGAGCATTTTGAAAATATACCTTTAATATAGCAAATGTCTACACTATCTCTTCTTCAGGAAATAGCTAGAGTGACTGTTTAAACCAGATTATGATTAGAATCAATTAGAAGTTAACCTATTTATTTTTCTTAAATGAATTTGCCATAATGTGTATCTTGCTCTAAATACTGAATCCATTAAAATCAAACAAAAATGTCAGGGGAAATGGACACCAAGTTGTTTTTCAAAGGGTTGTGTATTAGTGTTACAAATAATTCTGCACAGAGAATAAAACAAAGCTACCCAATAATTTTGGATCTCCTTTTTCATATATCCAATTAAAAAAATCCCCTCCTTTTGATGTAGGTGACAATATAAGGGGAAACTTCAGGTTTCAGAGGAAAGGGGAAATGTGAAAATAGAAATTTTAATGATGGAGAGAAGCTTTAATCCACCTAATTAATATTAGCCCTTGCCATCTGTTAGAAAGTACACCCAGGAACCTAGCAAACTAGAAAATGTCCATTTTTTTTTTCAATTGCATACTTTACAGTAAAGCTGGTCAGGATTTTTTCAACTAAAGTATTTGTCAGAAATGGCAATTTGTCAAAACAAAACTCTTTGTTTTCAACAAATTTGACTTGGTTTTAAAAAAAATTTGAAATGGTCAAAATGTTGATTTTTTTGTTTGTTTGTTTTCTGAAGGAAAATTATCCTGTTTTCAAGTTTAAAATGACTTTGGGTTTATGTTTACACTGTGAGTGGTGGTGTGATTCCCAGCACAAGAAAACAAACCTGGTCTGGCTCTGATTCAGTTAATGCACTAAAAATAAAGTGTAGCCATAGCAACGTGAGTGAGAGGCGCCAGCCACCCTGAGTACTTGCCTAGTGTGTATGACTGACACCTTCTTTGGGTGGCTAGCCCCTTCCTCCACTTGCACTACTTTGGCTATGCTGTGTTTTTAGATCACTAGCTCGGTCAGAATCGTACCTCAAGCTCAAAGTGTAGATGACATACCCTTCATTTTAAAATTTAAGTCAATTATAGTTTTTTTTAAAAAAAGTTTAAATCAAGATGAAACATCCTGAAGTTATCAAAAGAAAAGAGAACCATTTTAATTGGCCCAAGCCATTTTTAAAAAAAAATTTGGTTTGCAATTTTTTTTGAGGTTTTAAGTTTGTCCTGATTGGAGATGGGTATTTTTTTCCCCCTGCTATATTGGAAATTTTCAGGGGATAGCCTCTCTTACTATCTATTATACTCAGTTGAGTGTTCTAAACATATCTTCTAGCACAATAGCTTCAGATCATCAGCTGTCACTAGCCATTTCGTAGGTAAACTAAATAGATCCTCCAAAGCTCACTGTGGGCATGATCTAATGCCCTTTGAATCCAAAGGAAATCTTTCAAATTATTTTTCTCTTGGCTTTCCATCATGTCCTGTGTTTCCTACTAATATACTTTTATCATCTCACACTGATGCAATGTCATTGAGACTCGGGTATGTAACAGAGAAATTGGTCTAAATTTCTGTGTTTCACCTAATATTCTCTTTTATTTTACTTTCCCCTTTAAAATATTTGTGGAAAATGTTACGTTTGTCATTTATATTGCTTATCACTCATCCTTGCTATTCTCCTCTAAGTGTCTCTTCTAATTTTCTTTTGCATACCCTAGCTCTATGGGTCATCCTTCCTTAAGTAATTCCCTCTAGATGTTTCATAGTTCTTCTTAAACCCTATTTTTCATTAGAATTCATTCCTTTATTTCCTTATTTGTCCAGGTGGGCTAGTTGGATTCGCTGGTATGAGTGACTGAAGTGAGAGGAACCCCTCTTGAACATTGAGTATTAACACATGGATCCAAGTTTATTCCTTTCCCAAAATCTTGTCTCTTCAAAACCCAGGTCCTTGTTTATATTGTCTAATTTCTCAGCTTTAGGTTGTGAGCAGACCTAATGGCTCTTGGGAATTATACTGTACTCTGCTCCAGCTTGATCTCAGACAGACAATCAGCTGCAAGGGCCCCTTAATAACCCATCAAAATGCCACCTTCCAGAAAAATATCTCTCATAGGAAATGACCCAGAGCTGATCAAAAATTGGAATTTCAGTCCCATAGGAAATTTTAATATGTTTTCATTGCAAATAGTGACAAAGTCAGAATATCAACATTTTTCTCAGGAAAATAAAGTTCTCAAAAGATTTGATTTGGCCTGGCAGGACTACATCTCCAGTGAGCATGATCAGGGCACTGCCACGGTACACCGCAGTAGCTCAGCCAAAAGTGAAGCAATGGTACATCGTAGGAGGTAGAGTCTGCTGAGGATCCTGGCCCATACTGGTGAATGGAGGCATGAGGCTTCCAAACCACAACTCAGTTTGACTGTGGCACCACAACAGCTCACGTGGATTTAGAAAATTCCTGACCAGCCCAAATTATAGAGCACTTAATATGCTTGGACAGAAACGGATACTGAATGATATTTATACGTTCTCGGTAATCTGGAAGCCTATTCAAAGTCCCAGAGCACAAAAAACAAAATATTGAAGCTGTTCTAAATGCTCATTCATTTAGTGGGTATTTCAGATACCTTGGTGGTATGTGATATAAATACCTAATCTGATTTAGTGTGCAGCACCTCTTCAGAATAAGTACCAAAAATGTGTACTCACTAAACTGTGGACTGCCTTTGTGGTATTGCTAGATCTGTAGAAGTTTTCCTTACAGAAGGAAAAGCATGTATGTGGTATACACAAACAGATTATTTGTTCTGAGTAGGTTATATGAGTTTCTGTAAAGGTACAGTGTGGGTTGGGAGACCAAGTAAAATCTTGCCACTTTGAAAATAAACAGGACATGGCCCTACATGTAGCATAAAGTCTCATATTACAAAGTGTTTCTTGAGCAATAGCACAGAATGTATCAGTGCAATTAAGAAAATAAGACATGGGGTAGAAGGGGGAATCTATTACAAAGAAAATGTGGACTTCATTAATGAAATCTGTTTCCAAAGTTTAATATTAAATAGTATAAATTAAGCCAAATGTTCAAATATATTATTGAAGTTTAAAGGTTTCTCTTATTTTTAACTTGTTCATCTGTGTTCATTTGTTATACATATGCTATATGTTATGCCTAGAATATGTACATATTGCCAAAATTTTAAAAATTGAGGGTCTACAATTTTTTCTCAAGTATATATTTAAGCATTTAAATAGGTAGCTAACATTTTTGGAGCTGACCATCCAGCAGCTCTGTCAACACTGTCTGGAGTGGCTCACTACCGTGACTACCAACCTCAGGGCAGACTGTCAAGAGGCAGGGCCTAAACCCCAAATTGGTTGCACGTTCTAGAATTAGATTTCACCAACCCAGTAACAAGTGTTACTCTCCCCCCGCAGCTAGCGGCTTAAAAGCTGCAACTTACAACCCAGTCCTGAATGTAAATGCCAGTGTTAAAATACGATTGCTGAGGGAAAAGGATTATCATCAAGTTTATATTGATTTCTGCATTCATCTGTGCTCCCTCTTAAACCCTTTCTCCTGTCATTATTCATTTTTGTAGCCATCAGTTTTTCTTTAACTTGTTGGCACATAATCTATAGTATACCCTAACGTGCTTCTAGAGTTCATGGGAAAACCATGTATTGCTTAAAAAATAAATATATATATCGTTCTTTTACCCATGTTGTTGGATGTGCAGAAAAATTAAATTTTTATCAGTAAAAGGAAAAATATAATATGGTTTTAACTTCTTATACCATAGTGCCATCACCTAGGCGATTTACTGTTACCATGATTTGCGTGACATAAAGTGGCACAAAAGTGTCTCTGGAAGCAAAGTATTGTAGAGCCAGAGCAGCAACTTCATACTGTTCAGGATGTAGGACAGTTTCCATTCTAAACTCAGTTTTAAAAATATGCTCTCCTTTTAGTTTTCACAAATATTCCTTTTGATGAGAAATTTCACATGCTTAGTCTTAGACAAAATTCTACTAAGTTTAATATTAATCGGCCTTTCCATTTATTTATATATTTACATAAATAATTGCCTACACACTATATCCCACAAATGGTTTAGAGTAGAAACTCATCTTGATTTGGATGATTTATTATTTTAATTCTCCAAATATAAAATAATGTTTGTGGGTACGACTGTGATACTTATAAATGGTCTGAACTTGGTGTGCAGAACTAGTAACATAGGTCAGACAAGTAAAGCTTGGTGGGAAACATTTTTCCCATCCGTCAAAACATTTCAAGATGTGAAAAATTCTCCCATTCTAGATCAAGATGAATCTGAGACCTTTTGAGGTTTTTCACAAGAAACAAGAGTGAGATAATAGTCTGGTGCAGGGATCGGCAACATTTGCCACGTGGCACGCCAGGGCCAGCACATCCCTCGGGCCCGCACTGCTTCCCACAGCCCCCATTGGCCTGGAGTGACGAACCAAGGCCAGTGGGAGCTGCGATCGACCGAACCTGCAGACGTGAAAGGTAAACAAACTGGCCCGGCCCCCCAGGGGGCTTACCCTGGTGGGCTGCGGGCCAAAGTTTGCTGATCCCTGGTCTAGCGGTTAGGTCATACACATAGGATATGGGAGACCCAGGCTCAAGTTCCTCTTCTTGTCTGATTCAGACCAGGTACTTGACTTTGAGTGTGTCACATCCCAGATGAGCACTCTAACCCCTGGGCTATAATCTTTCAGTAACCCAATGAATACTAATGTATGTAAAGTGGCAAGTTCCCACAGAAGTTTGATTCCTCAAATCTGCATTTTCTGACCCCAAAAAAGTGGTGTTGAAAAATTCCCAACCAGCTCTAGAGAAAAGTAGGAAGTGTTCAAAAAATGTATGCACTCTTCTGGCTTTGTAAGTGGGCCATTGCCTAGTGATCTGTGCATGAGAATTGTGAACTTCTAAGCTCTGTCACTGACACTACCTCTCCTGCAGTACTGTTGTGAAGATTAAGTAGATAATGTCAATCAAGTGCTTTGCAGGTGAAAAACGCCAAGTATTATTGTTTTATGATGAGCTTTTGGCTGTTCCACATGTGTGAATCTCGACACCCATGCAGAATCAAACCGACTTCAGCAGGGCTCTGCGTGTGTGAAGGGGTGCATCCATGCAGAGCACCTTGCAGCGCTTGGGCCTCTGACAGCAAACTTGGCAAGAAGTGCATGAGACATTGTGGGCACTCCTAAAAACAAGTCCTGTGAAAGAAGTAACTGCTTCAGCCTGCTCAGTGTTGAACTATTGGAATGTGTGTGAGCTGTCCATGGAGCTTTTCCACTGGGTGCCTGAAGCAGAGAGCAGCCTAAGCGTGGGATCTAATATAAGTTATAACAAGTGCCAGAGGAATTTCCTTACTTTTCACAGTTTACTTGTTTTTAAATGAATAAAAATGACATGTAACAAGTTTCTTCCTTAACTCTGTCTTAACAAAGCACTCCGTCCAGGATTTTTGTAATAATCACCTTGAATGCAATCTAGCAGATACTGGTTTGACAAAGTACAACACAATGTGTGCTTTACGCATTCACAGTCCTACTTGTCTGTTTAGTTCTGTTTCTTGGGGAGGTACAGTAGTGGAAATCTTAGGCAAAAGGCAAAAAGGATGAAAATGACTTGGCTAAATGTAGCCCAAGATCATAGAGTACAGTGGGATTGCTATGCAATTATCATTTTTTATGCTTGGACACGCATCATTGTCTGCCATGAATGTCTTAAACTTACTAACAATTTTTTTTAACTTTATCCTGGGGTTATAAAAATGTAAGCTCAGTTGACTTTTATTTCACTATTGATTAGGTTAACTATGCCAAATGAATCTTGCTGTCCACAACATTGAGCAACCTCATAGCTTTGTCCAAGACAAATGTTAAATATAATGTGAAGGTTAGTGGAAACGATACAATAGTTGCTGGGAAGTACTTACTATCACTTTATCCTTAAACAGTCTTCTCTCTTAGTGAAACAGAAAGATTTAAAAAATTGATTGCAGAGATAAAGAAAAACAGAAAGCAAAACACTAGCAGCTATGTTTTCAACCTTGAGCATTCAAAACTTGAGACATAGCTCTTCTAGAAATCCCAAATGACCAGATTTAAATATAATAATAAATCACCAGGTTGTTTGGTCTGATTACTGATTGTAAAGCCCTTAAGTGAAACCACCCACCCTCAGTTGGTGTGCGATAATTTCAGGTTCAGAATTCAGGCCTGTCCACTGCCTGCTTAGCTGGGGACTTCATTTATCCTCTTCTAGCCCCTGGATCATTCTTCTCCTCTTCTATCAGTCTTCTGTCTACTCTCCTTCTTTCTCCCACCCAGATCCTTTCTTCCCCTCAGGGTATGTTTACACTGCAATTAAAAACTGGCTTGGTTTAAGGGGCTGTTTAACTTTTGTGTGGACGTTCAGGCTCAGACTGGAGCCCAAGCTCTGGGGCCCCTTCACCTCACAGGGTCCCGAAGTCCCTGCTTTAGGGACCCTGTGAGGTGAGAGGGTCTCAGAGCATGGGCTCCAGCCTGAGCCCAAATGTCTACACAAAAATTAAACAACCCCTTAGCCCGAACCCAAGACAGCTGGCATGGGCCAGCTGTGGGTATCCGTTTGCAGTGTAAAGATACCCTCAGTTTCCCGTTCCCTCACATTCTGCCATCCATTTTCCAATCTTGATCCCCACCCACCCATTCACATTCTGCTTTATTGTCCACTCCACATTATATTAATCTCTACAGCAGTGGTTCTCAACCAGGGGTATGCAGTGGTCTTCCAGGGGCTACGTCAACTCATCTAGATAGTTGCCTAGTTTTACAACAGGCTACATAAAAAGCACTAGAGAAGTCAGTACAAACAATTTTCATACAGACAATGACTTGTTTATACTGCTGTGTATACTATACAAGGTAATATAAGTACAATATTTACATTCCAGTTGATTTAGTTTATAATTCTATGGTAAAAATGAGAAAGTAGGAAATTTTTCAGTAATAGTGTGCTGTGACACTTTGGTATTTTTATGCCTGATTTTGTAAACAAGTAGACTTTAAGTGAGGTGAAATTTGGGGCTACACAAGACAAATCAGATTTCTGAAAAGGGTACAGTAGTCTGGAAAGGTTGAGAGCCACTGCTCTATAGTGTCTCACCCTGCTACTCAGCCATCTTACCTGCCTCCATTTCTTTTGCACTCAGTCTCCCTTCCTGTTCCTGCATCACATTCCCCTGCCTCCAGTATCCTCCGACTTCAATGATTACACCATATTATATAGTTTTATTGCTACTTAGAATACTTTGGTATGTAGAATATTGCTTCCCCAAATTGTGAAACACATGAACCACGCTGAAAGATTTACACCTTTAAAAGTTTCAGACTGAAACATCATTTTATATTAAGAGTGATGTGACATATTGGTAATGGAATCTGACAATGCACAAAAGTGACTTGGTTTGGAGTTGTGTTACAAACTTCAAATTCTAGCCATTGTTTTTCAAAAGAATCTCCCTGGTAAGCAAATCTCTTAGAAAAAAAAACTAGGCTTTGTTTCTAACAATCCTCGTCTGATTGTTTGGTTTTGTGTGATAATCTTGTGAAATTTGAGATTTTTTTTATATGTTTCAAATATGAATCCAGGTGAAACTAAACAATTTCAACTGAGTTTCATATGCATAATTAGGTTCTAATGAAAACTGAAATTCAAAGTAAAACTCATGAAGTGTGAAACCCATTAATTGGAAATCAAATAATGCTTTCATGAGTTTCCCTGAAGCAAAATTGTCAGATTTAGTAAACGTCCAATATTAAGTCACTGATGGTTACAGACAACTTTACAAAGACAGGCCAGTCTGAATATTTTTGAAAGCTGTAACAGTAAAAGTAAGTAGTTATAGGCATCAGTCTAGCTGGAATATCTCTAACACTATATCTGTTTAAATCTGGCTTCAAATGATTACCTTTGCAACTTTAGGAAACCATGAAGTCCTTTCTCCGTTGCTTATGTTAAGCTTTGCTGTCTGTTTGTGATCAGATCAGTGTATAGAACAGATGCTTTTAAAAATGCCAATGCAGTGTTTGGCTTCAATCACTGAGTCAGTGTTTAAATCCAACAGCTGGTACTGTGTGTCAGCACCTGAAGTCAATAACATTCTTAGTGATGTACTTGTCTGTCCCAATAAACGTGTTCATTTGAAACTGTCATTGATAGATGCCATGATTTATTACTGCTCATGCTTCCTCAAAATAGCACACCCACAACTGCACAACAGAACATTTAGGCAAAATCTATGGCTGCTTTCTGAAGCATAATATTTTTTATTTGTCAGAGGATTTTAATAATAGATCAGAGCAGAACATAGTTTAGTAATATCATGGAGATGTTTGTAGCAATTCTATATTTAATTTCTAATCTCTCCCAACTTTTGATTGGGGTAACCAATTTATTTGCAAATTGAGATGCTTAAAATAGGGTTGATTTTTTTTTGAGAGAGAGAGAGAGAGCACATTTAAAATATGCCAGATTCAAAGTGTTTATGTGCTGGTTTAAAACTGCAAACATTTGATTTCTCCTCCGCAACTTCAAGGTATCATGATTTGTCAGCCTGTCAGTTCTCAGCAGTGGCAGGCTTTCAGAAATCCAGTGTTACAATCAGCAGAGGGTGATTTTTTTTTCATAATAGGGTTGCTTTACAGAAGAAAATTATTAAGAAGTCTTCATTTCATTATTCTTTGAAAGTGTCTGAACTGTTTACTATTCTTTATGATTCTGGACTGGAGGATTCTAGTTGTCCTCCAGGATATGAGAATCAGAGGAGAGCCTGAGGAGAAAATGGGAACTGAAAAGGAGAATGTCAGGAAAAAGGAGATCAGGATCACAGAGGGGAACCGGTGACAGAGATGGGAATTAGAGAGAGGAAGATAGGGGGTAGATACGGCCTTAACAGTTAAATAGGGGGGTTAGAGTATGTGAGACTATAGCAGGATGATTATAGAGGGTAACTGTGGTGGTGGAAGGGCATAGATATGGCACATGTGCATGGCAGGAGAAAACATTGTTGAAAGTGATGACGTCATTCAACAGTGAACACATCAGCACTAATGCCTTTGTTATTGAAATCTAAAGGTGGGAAAGGCAGTGCTCAAGCAACAACGGGAAGTAATGTAATGATGCTTTGCGTGTTGCTTTGATGTCCATGTCAATACTGCAGTACCTCACTGGGGTGAATTCTCCTTTCCATCTGCTCTGGTGGAGTGGACCTAAGGTAGTTCAACTGGATAGGATGGCACCAAAGTTGGGAAGGAACTCTTTTTATCTTCCCACTGGAGCCTATGGTAGCCTGAAGGCATATAGTGAAAATTGGAGCTCTGTGAATTGGAAGGGGCATACATATGGTAGGAGCATGTGATGCCAAAGGAATATCCATTTTCTTCAACAAGCTCCCTTAATCTGAAGCAGAAATCTGTCTGGGACTTAATGATTCTCAAGCATTTCTAAGGACTTAATTTACAGCTCATTAAAACAAATGGAAGCCTTCCCACTGGCTGTATTGCAGACATGGTTGAAATTTTTCCTTCAAAATGGTTTTGGGTGGAAAATTGTTTTGTATATTTATGAAAGAGATATTTTCACTGACAATATTTGTGGTTTCATTGAAATTTTCACAGGCTTATTTTCCTCTTATACAAGTTTCATTCCTTTTTTTCAATATTGCTTCAGTCAGGTGAGATTATCACAGTATTTCATCTAAACAGCAGCCTCCTTACAAAACTAGTACAAGAGAACTAAGAATCTGGAAATGGTTGTCTATTTCTAAACACATGGGGCCAGATTCCAATACCTTTATTCATGCTGATTAGCAGCTTTTGAGCATGAGTATTGCTAATGGGATCAGCATGAGTAAGAGTGCCAGAATCTGTCCTTCAATGCTTAGACTTGCAGTTGTCTAGTAAAAACTCAGCATAAAGGAGAGAACCTTGTCTCAAAAAACAAAATAACCAAATGAAATAAATATTCCCAGCCTTACAAAAATTATTATACCATATGGGGGGGGGGAATAAAACACTATGTATTTATTAGTATGATGCAGTATAAAAGTGTACAGCTTTTTTAGACTGCAGCATTGTGATTTTTTTTTTTAATTTATATACCATTTGGTAGTTACAAGAAGAAATGAACACAGGTGCAGTTTAGAGATAGCAGCTTAGCCACACCATTTGGATGGATAAGAATAGAACCTAAGCTACAGAAGTCTGAGAGGCCAGGTTTATTAAATATCCCTGACAATTGTAACTATTCTTTTTTGAAAAATAGCACTATAGCAAATCTCTTTTCTAATCCCCTCACCAGTTTGGGAATTAATTGGGCTGTGCTGTTTTGTTTTGGGTTTTTTAGTCAATTTATATTTTTAGTTATCTCTTGTTAGATGCCCAGAGGCTCCTTGGCATGGCACCTGAAACCAAAAATGTTCTCTTATTTCTGTGTGCTTGCTACACTGCTCGCCAAAAACAGTCATCGTAACTCAACAATATGATTTGTTGGGATCTATGATTGTGATTGTCTGTCTATTATGGGACGATATGTGAGAATTAGGCAAGTAAAAAGTGTTACAGGGGACGGGGGGAGGGGGGAGAAGGAAGAAAGGAGGATAGAAAAGAGATCAGGAAAGAGGCTTTTTTCCCCCCAGGCTATGTTCAAGAATAGCATTTAAGTAAAAATAAAGATATGTTAATATCATAATATATTGGACCTCTATTTGTAATGGAAAACAAATAGAGATTAGGGAGGATAGAAATAGAGACAATCTGCACCTTCAGGGCAAGAGAGGAAACAGGGGAGAAAAGGGAGAAGGAGAGAGAAGGCTGACATCAACATAAGGGAAAGACTGGAATGTCAATGAATTTTAGAGAGAGCTGATTACAGATTTCAGGTGAGATGAAAATAAATTATTTCCTTTAAACATTAATCTAGGAACATATATGGAAGAGGTCATTTTTATTAAACATGTATATTACATAGCAAAAAATGATAAGAATATTAAATTTCAAGTGCTCTAAATGTAGGAAATGCAGAATTAAGGCTGCTTGTGCAAACTTAATTTGGCCCCTTTGTACATATGCATTATGATATCATCTTTAATCACATGGCCATATTTTTTTTCCCCAATAGGACCCAGAATTGTGTTGCCACTTCAGAGAAAATATCTTGCAAAATGAGTGAGCTATTGTAAAGATTGAGAATATAATGATCCAGATCCTGGCCCCTGCTAGCCTCCCTTGGTACCACCTAGCAATGCAAAGGGGACATAAAAAGGACTTCACCGGCTAGGTGAGAAAATCCTCTCCAATGGGGAGACCTCAGGTGATATAGTTGTTTCTATGACACCTTCCCTCATGGCTACCAGAATAGGAGATTGTTAGGGATGCGTGCTCTGAAGGAGAGAAGGTGACCAAAGGACTAATGCATTTCAATGAGATCCCCAAGTAGAATCTCAGCCTTTTGGGATCTATTACCAGCTAGCACAAAATAAGCAGCTGTGAGACTGGACATGAGGATGAAGCCCAAGATTTCTTTTCATAGACGTAATATAAGACTACAAGGCTATGTATACAATGGGACAAAATCATCCCTAATGAAACATCACTCAGTGGAGTTGCAATGAATTTGATGCAATAAGTATTTTTAAAATCCAAGATGATTGGTGGCTATATTTTTTGCTGCTAAACTTAAGACATCTTAAAGGGGCTTGATTTTCTTAGAATGCTGAGAACGCAGTCTCTGAAAAAAATCAGTTCCCTTCAAAGTGTCTCAAATTAGGTACCCAAAATCACTACTGACTTCTGAAAATCTTGATCTAACTATGTTTTCAATGGCTGTACAGTTTAGGATGTCATAAGTTGCTTTAATTACCCATGTTGAACATTTGTGATCTTTATTTCAAATGAATAAAAACCTAATATTAAAAAAAAAAAGTTTTTTTCCCCCAAAAAGCTACGAAGGAAATGATAAGGAAAAAAAGAGTAAATTTAGTGACTATTATGGGGAGAGGGAATATAGAAAGAAGAACTACAGAAACAAAATATATAGAGAAGAAAATAAAGAACATTGTCAGCAATATTAGTTTTTTCATCTTTTTTTTTTTTTAAATTTAGGTAGTCACTGAACAGTGGTATCTATCTAGTGTTTGAGTCTCTTTTGATACTTGTGCTTCATTTTGCATTGTGTAGCCAGTCTCTGAAAACAGATATCGTACGTGAGCAGAAATAAATTTTCTCGCTGAATGACAAGCATTCTGTTTGTTATCGTTGTGACTGCAGTCTATGCTAGGATGTGTTATAGCACTACAGGCTGATGGAACAAAATATGTATGTGACATCAAATTGAAGGTTCAACTGATGCAATGCAAATATGATGTAATTCCTGTCCTACTCTTTTGCTACAGGAATTCTGCCAGCAGCGTGAACCAGGACACCCTTTTCTGCTGCTTTGAAAATATTTGCACACAGACTACCTGCAGGCCTAGATGCAAACCGAACTTGGTACTCCATATACCTATGGAGTCACAGTATACTGTCAGGTGTAATAATTGTTTACCTCTCCTTCTAGGGCTATCAAGAGATCTAGTTCTGCCTCCTGGATTAAAAGGAAAGGGTCCCTACTCTCTTTTCTTCCTTCATTTTTGTACTCCAGCACATCAGAATATCTAGCCAAGTGAGTATGTAGTACCCAGTTCAGCCTAGGAAACATACAAGACTGCATCTTCAGGTTAGAAAGATTTGATTCCATGTCACTCAAAATGGCAAATTTATATGTTTCCTTTTTTTAATATCATGGTATAATCTCTGATCCTTCATGACCTGGTTTGTTTGTTTTACTTTTACCTGTTTTTCCTGGTAACTTAAGAGGAGATTGAATAAGAATGATCACAGTTGACACCTTTGATAGTCTGGATACATTCCACTGTTATCAAAAAGTTTATCATGTACTGTAGGTCTCATGTACGCTGCTTCTAAATCATGAGTAAATTCACTGAGATCAATAGAGTTGCACTAGAGTAAAATAGGTGTGGGAAGATAATCAGATCCCACTCTTCCCAAATCTCATGAGTCATCCCATCCCTATTCCGAAAAGCACTTGAGCACCTGACTTTCAGTGGCATTTGGGTGCCTACCTGCCCTTTGTATTTTTTTGAGAATCTCACCCTATGAGCTGTGTTGAATTGGGGTCTATATTAACCACAGTTCATTGATAAAGGCGGAAATAATATAAAATGACATTTCATATATTTATTTGTGGTTTATCTATGGGGTTTCTGTGGTATGCTTCATGTGGCTTTGGATTAGTTTATCAGATCAAATTTTACTTTTACAATGAAAGTGAGTAAGGAAAAATTATTTTGCATAAAAGTTTACAAATATTAAAACCCTCTTCTATAAAGGAATAAACATATGTATATGTGTATATATATATAAATAAATTAATCTAACATGCTCTTGATGAAAAACCTCATTACACAAGGGAAATTAGCAGCCAAATAATGAGAATCCCATATAAAACAAATTTATTTTATTTTCAGTACACAGACAAGGACCTTAGTTACATGACTTTTGCTGTCGTGTCATTTTTGCTTTCCACCTAGGCGCAGAGGTTTATAACACATGTGACCAACTCAGTGAAATATGACAAAGAACGGTACATTTATTCATTTTCCTATAATTATATAAAAATGTAACTTACAGTATAAATGGAAGAAGGAGCTGTGATACATGGAAAAATAAATCATAAGTGAAGTGAAATTGTCTCCTTTGTAGTATACGTTCATGAAGTGTTAAAACTACAGCTACTCTGCAGCGAGCATTGCCAATTACCACAACTCCAGAAAGTTTCACAGTCACCTTTATCCTGACTCTAGCCCATTACAAATGAATTAATAAAACTAATCAATCAAGCACTAAATTCTTCAGCCATCTGGGATCTGAGACCTCCCTTCCCCCATTCAAGATGTTATGTTCATGACTGATTTAGTACTTTCCAACACTGCACTTGGAGACCTTCCATGCACAGTTTAAATGCTAAACTTTACATATTTTCAACATTAAAATTTTATAAATCAAATATGTGAATGCATCAGAATTAGAACTAGTAACCCTTGTAATACAAAGCACTTCTTAGGCCAGAACACTGATTGTAATACATCACACTATGTGTTTTCTTTTAAATCAATAGTTTATGTAAGTTTTGTAGTCCATTTATGAGCTTAATGACTTTTAGCGAGCATCTACTCACATGAATAGTCCTATTGCTGCTGATGTGATTTAGGGTATGTCTGCACTGCACAGAAAAATCTGCAGTGCCAAGTTTCAGAACCTGGGTCAACTGACTCAGGCCGTGGGCTAAAAATAGCAATGTGGATGTTCCCCCTGGTGAGGGTAGAGGATCTGGGAGCTCGGGTCCCAGGCCAAGCGGAATGTCTATACTGTTTTTAGCCATGCAGTGCTGTGAGTTTTTTCTTTGCAGTGTAGCCATATCCTAAGGCGCTCATCATGATGCTTAAGGGTTATGCAATCAAGCCCTATGCTTTTTTGAACAATAAGGTTCCTATACTGAAGGCTTTCTTTCAGAATAATGAAGGATATATATCAGACCAAAACCAGGGTTTTATAAATAAAACCCTGCAGTCTGTTGCTTCAAATGCCTGTTTTGGGTCTGATCACACCTGAAAATTCATTAACATGCTACATAACCTCTCTCTCCCAGGTATTTAATGAAGATGTTTATAAGACAAAACTAACACCAATCTCCATAGTTTGCCAGTATGACTTCTAATGACAATATTATTATCGATCATTACCCTTTGTTCACAGTCATCTAGCTACCTTTCATACCATGTGGCAGTGTTGCTATCATAGTCAATTTTATTGAAATCCAGATATACTACGTCTACTATGTTCCCTTCGGCTGTTAATTTTATGATGCCTTCAAAGAAAGAAATCAAGTTTATCTTGCAAGATTTGTTACCAGATATACTGCATATATAGTAAGTAAAAGGAGAGCTCTGTTATGAGGGGCAAACCCTGCTGCTCTCTCCATGACTCCAAAGGGCCCTCAGGAAGTGGAATTGATAATGTCATTGTGCAAGGGGTGGAAGGAAAGTTTTGATGGGAAGCACCTGTGCCACAGAGCCATGCTTCCTAGGGGCTCCCTGCAGAACAGCACGTGCAGGAAATGGCCAGATTCCACTGCTGAGCAAATACTCCTATCCCATGCTAATGAGACCTATTAGGGCTGCAGCAATACTGCTGCCTGAGGATTGCAGTGATAGCCATGGAGAACGTCTGCAGTCACTGTCTCCAAGCTGTTAATAAATTTTAAAGGGGTCAAGGAAACTTTCTTTCCAGAAAAGTAAATACAAAATAGCAGACCCAGGAGAGCCCTCACTGCCGTGTATTGGGACAAATTTTACATACAGATGCACCCATAAAAGTAGTAAGTTATATCACAGTGGCTCCCAGGGTTCCCAGTTATGCTACGCATTGTACCATCCCTGTCTCAAAGATTTTATAATGTAAGAATAAGGAGAGAGAACAGATGGGTGTAACAAACAGAGGCGTACAAGGAAACAATGATAGAGGTCAGAGCACAACACCTACTCAGCCATTTCAAAGATACAAGAATGCAAGTTTCAGTGGGGTCAATTAGAGTATCTGAGGGTGAGCTTAGCTCTCAAACTTGGAAAACACTTTAAGGATATAGTGAAAAAATAACAAAGAAATTTAAAAGTTTTATCTTGTTGAGGTAGTGCAAAAAAAAAAAAGTGGAGGCTGGGATATAAAGGCTTTTCAATTTCCCCATTTTTCTCTTTGGCCATAAAATGCTGGTGATCAGAAATTTATACTGTAATTTTTAAATAGTTTCAACACTTTTGGTAGAAAAAGGCAGTAGAATGGGGTTTTTGTTGTAAAATTAAAATTAGGAACATTCTGAATTACATATGTGCTATCAAAAGTATCAATTGCCCTTTTTAAAAAAACAAACGAAAAGGTAAAATGTCAACATAAATGTATCCAAATTTCGATTTTGTAAAAATGGCTCTTACAGACGGTACTATTGTCTTTAATTTAGTGGAAAAAAGTCTCTTGGGGGCTGAGTCCTCATTTGACAAATCTCACATTTAAGAATGATTTTTTTTTTGTCCAGTTATAAATCGCTAAGAATATAGGGGCTTATAATAGTGCAGCTCTCTGAATATTAACCACAATGGTGCCAATGGCAGCTACTATAAAGCTACCATAATAGCTACTGTAAATACAAAAGCAAAAGAGAGAAGAGGACAGAAGAGTGAGAAGAAAGGGCAAGTGAAGTCTTCAGCTGATTTTAGATATCCAAATTGCAGCAGTAGCAGGGGACACTTTTTGTTTGTTTGTTTTTAGCTTAGTAAGGAGCTTGCAACTTTCCTTGAAGATGTTGACTTTGCCTCTGTTATCCTTCCCTTAATTACTTCAAAAACAGATTATTGCAATGCACTGTACTAAATGTAGGGTGACCAGACAGCAAGTGTGAAAAATTGGGACAGGGGGTGGGGGTAATATAGGCATCTATATAAGACAAAACCCCAAATATTGGGACTGTCCCTATAGAATTGGTACATCTGGTTACCCTAACTAGATGTTGTATCAAAAGGTATCTTTAAAACTTCACTCAGTGTAAAATGTGGCTGTCCCACTTAAAAGGTGTGTTTCTTGCATGGGAAACATTACATCTGTGCTCTTGTGTGCCCTGAATTCTAATTCATTTGCTGATACAATCAAATGTTTGCTCCTTTATATAAGGGCCTACATGGTTTATATATAGGCTGTCTTAGAGGCCACAGTGTCTCCTCTCATATCTTATGGGGATAAATGAGATCACCTGTGGCACTGAGCAATTTTCAAAATCCCCTGATTTAAATGTCTGGGTCTGGGATAGTAGTTCATAGGGTGGATCACATCTTAATAGAGATTGTCTGAACTATTGGCTTTACTCGTCCCTTCCTACTTATATTCACCTACGGCAATTTCTATCCTGGCAAAGTAAACTAGGTAACTCTTTAATATATTTTAGTTGCCTTTTAAGGTGATTCAGCAACTGGAATCAAGGAAAACCAGCACCATGTGACCAACCAGTTCTTGGTAGACCTCCAGCAATCTGCAATAGTTAGGCATGGGTCCTGCCTGAACTCAATTCTTCTATGCTGTTATGACCACTGAAATATTTTATCATCACCAATCAGAATTATTGGTAGAGTTATGCAAAATGTTTTCAACAAATCCCAAAATGGTAGGACTTACCTTGTTTTGACTTTCATTGAAAACTTGAAATTCAGTCTTGGTTCCTCAAAAGATTGCTAAAATTCAAAACCGCAGCATTTCTGTGAACACATTTTTTAGGATACATGGTTTGATTTGTGGTTTTACATATAAATAGTATGAAAATCACAAGTTTGCATATTTAGTGTTTTTTACTTTAAGATATGGGGTTTGTTCAATCATGGATCAAAACTAAAAATGCTTTTTATAACATGTTAAAGTTCAGAAAACAAAAGAACAAAACAAACACTAAACTATTTTCTTGTTTCATCAAACTCAAATATAATACCTTGGTTATTTCTCACATAACTTACATTTACTACTGTGTGGTAAATGTTCAGATTATGTTAAACCCTGTCTCTCATCTGTGTTTTAGTAAGCTGATGTTTCCTGTATCTTGAACATCATGTCACTCAACAATCCAAAGACAAAAGAAAAGATTTCCTAAACTTATGTGGATCCCGCTATTTCTGTAATCAAGTTTCGTGACAGATTAGATGGAAATAAAGAGAGAGATGACAAGACAAAGTGAAAATAGGAACAGGTTCACTTAAACTGTTCTAGCAAACTTCAATCCTGACATTGTCAGCTTTTGGTCATGTTATTTCTAATGGTTTTGGAAGGTTTACTTGAATAATCAATGTAATCGTTATTAGCTCACATTTGCCTGCCACATAATGTCATCCAAAAATAGAACATGCAACCAGAGTGAACACCTCTGGCTCAGTGCATTTTGCAGTCTCATATATAAATTCAGGACCATGTCCTGTATAAAGAATTGATTTCCACCTGAGTGGGCAGAATCAATGGATCAAATGTCTCATCATTTACTACATGTACAGTAATCAAGGCTTCTTTGTGATTTGTGTTTACAGACTACTTTTATTTGTTCTTTCACTAACTTCATTGCAACTAGTAAATTCAGGCTGCAGAAGAAACAGATGAAAATTGCCCAAACTAACGAAATACAGCTACTCAGTTAATTAAGACTGAGAATCAGAATGCACATGCTAAGTGAGGTCATGTATTATTTTAAACTCTGGATGGTCTTGTACATACTGTTAAAAGCACCAATTGTCAGAAAAGAGTGATTTAAAAAAATACACAATTGTAAGTATCCTATTGTTCAGAGTTGCACTGTTTCAATCCATGATAAAGTCCAACCTATGGTAATGCTGTCTATGTTGCATTGTGTGAAAGCTAGAGGTAGGTGAAGATAAGTATTAATAGATCCATTGTCAAGAAACAGGAGAAGGAGGGCTAATGGTATCACAGCGCACTGCAATATCTTGTGCAAAATGTGTATAAAACCTGTGCTTGTCTTCACTGTCAGCACTCTAATCATATGAGAGAGACAAGTACATGGGGGGGGCAAGAAAAAATATGAAGCAGTACAATATATAGCGCTTTATCGGATCCACTGTCATTAATGCTTACTGGATTTGCATAAAGATCCGTTACATAAATGTAGAATATATTCCTCATGTATATTGTACATAAAGCTAGAGTCAATACCTGAGTATTTTATAAAAATAATCTGTCCCTTATGAAGAATTTATGCAAATTTGGGGAAAAAAAACCTTAAGCAATTACAGGTATTGCATATGAATTCTAAACCCTTGGGAAATAACCCTTTAGTAAGAAAGAAATGTGGAAAATGGATACAATATTTGGAAGCACTTACAAGCCTAAGATGAGTGTCACTCTACCAGGTAGAGCCTTCCCTCCACAATAGGATCTCAAGGGAGGTACTGCCTCCCCAACCAAGCACTCTCCATTGTATTTCTTGACATATATGGGGGGGGGGCTTATTTCAAACTCACCCCCCTCTATGAGAGGGGCAAGACTCGAAGTTCAGTACAAGTTGTGCCTCACCACTTCAAGATGTCCTTATCTCTTCACAAATCTTAAGTTTGACTGATCTTTGTGGAGGTCCTGGGGTCTCCATACTGCAGAAAAACCTTGGGTCTGGGTTTTGCCCTGAGAATTTTTTATCTAATCTGTTTCTAAGCTGCCCCATGACTATATTATCTGTTCAGAAGCCAATACAAACCTAGCCTGTAATTTTCTTTTTCCTCTTCATCCTGTTAAGGAGACAAAGGCTCATCAAATAGAAACCATATGATTTGGTGTAATGACCAGTTTGGATGTGCCTATAAACAAAAACTAAAACAAACAAAGGCTACACTTTAGTGCAAACTGTGCAACCAGGAAAGAGCTTTCTGGCTGCATATAAATGCTGCTTTGATTAGCTGTCAGCATTGTACTCAAGGGTATTTGGCATGTTTTTAAGGACAAAAAGAAAAGCTCTGCACCTTACCGTTTGCACCTTACTTCTGACATTTTCACAGTTTAGTGTTTGGCTGTGTCCTTTGCATGAATAAATATCAAACCATGTGTTACCTCTTTAGGAGTAAGATTGTTCATATAATGTATGTAGAAAAAATCTGACTGGTTGATAGTCAAATTTCTGAGGTTGTTTATGATTTAAAAAAAAAAAAGGAAAGGTCAGCATTTTGACTTCATCTCAGTATAGTATTTTGCAGATTGTTCTAAGGTACCAACAGTTAGAATAACTAAAGTATAACTGTAATAATGGAAAATAAGGCTATGAGCATTTGAAAAATGCTGTATTACTCAGCAACTGGAACTGGGTTGTATTTTTCAGCCACTAATTGTCCCCAAACAGATAGTTGAAAAAAAAAATCAAATGTCCTAGAATCTAGTGCCTTTTCTGAGAGTTTATACTTGTATGCAGTATATAGAAGCATTCTATTGTACCTATTAATTTTTGGTTTCACTTGCAAAAGGCAACAAATATATTTTCATAATTAGTAAACTGTCATGTGTGATCTAAACCATTCTTGTTTCAATAGTGTTAATGATCTCTGGCTATCCACAGAGCCACAATTTGGTGTTTTCCTATTTTGAATGAGATTGTACCCGGAAGTAGCATTCTTTCATTAAAAGTCTCTATTTGATAAGAGGCTTCCATGGGATTTGTAGGCAGGAGATATGTTTTTAGGAAACATACCCAAAATGGATTTCCCATGGGGATTTTCAAAGAGATCCCTTTATTATCAGTTGCAATATTCTTTTCAGTGCAGCTGCTCCTTGATTTTCAATAGAGATGTTTGCTTTGAGCTCTTGTGGTCTCTGTGAGTGAAATCATATCACCACTGAAGTTGGTGGGCGTTTTCCTATTGACTTCAATGGGGCGAAGATTTCACCCATTAGTTCTTTATTTAGACCTTACTTAATCCTGCCATGTTAGTCACAGTCCAGATTGTGTACACTGATGTGACCCAGGCTTTTTACAGTTGTGAATATACTCACACATGAGACTTGACTTGCTCCCATTTAAATCAATAGCAGAACTTCCATATATGGTGCGGTTAAAAGCAACAACAACAGCATTGGTTCTAAATTTAGATAACTCAGGTTCAGGTCAACCTGGATGTGCAAGTAATTCAGCCCCTTCCCTTGGAATTAAAATGGTCATAGTACATTTACTTTTTCTCCTCAGTTTGGTAAATCATGCTTTCTATTGCTATTGATTACTTTTCAAATGTTGTAAATCAACTGTTGGAGCTGTGTTCATTTAAACCAGCTGAGGACCTGGCTCCTGAATTTTACCACTACAGTATTCTGGATCTTCCTAATTACTCTGGCTGTTATGTAATATACAAAATGATAGTGGTAGCTGGCATTTCTTCCAGTACCACAGCAGGAAGTGTCAGTGTTAGCTGAGCAGGTGTTTCTGGGGAAGAAGGACCTATTTTGTTTTCATGAGAATGCTCCAGGTGGGCTAAAACACATAGAAGAGGTCAAAAGAGCAGAGTCAATTGTTTCAGAGTCAAGAGTTATCTGAGACCTAGGCAAGAGATGGACAAGGACAGGGACCTTGGTTGAGCCAAGCATCCTAAAACAGGACTGCATTATAATACATCTTTGAGTATCAAAATGTTATGGTGAAATAGTGAACAAGGCTTGATAGGTTAGATAATCAAGGGCATTGCTTATGGAAGTTTTGAAGGTCACTTCCTGGAGAGGGAAAGGGAAGTTTTTCCTTTTCACTTTCAGCACAGAAAAACTGAGGGACATTACACTGGATTCGATAGGAGGGAGTTTTGGACAATTATGGTTAGAATAATCTAAACTAGTGTATTATGACTTATTTATGCATTTGCTATATTGTGCTTAAACAAAATTCCTGCTTTGAAGAGCTTGTGTGTTCAAGACAATATAGAACAAATGTGATTCTAATAAATAGAGTGCTTCACAGAATGTTACAAGACTTTTTTGGAGAGGGACTGTAGTGGGGCTGAGACCACCAAATCTACATGACAAAATATAATGCCAAATGTTGGTGTAGATGCTGATTACCAGGACACTGAAGTTAAAAATAGTGTTATTCTCTTCAATTGTTAGCTGATTTGTTGACATTCACTTACTACTTGTTGTCATTCATAATACTTCAGTTGTATTTCTAATGCCTTTAGTAATTTCTGTGCTGTTCTTTTCTGTGCTACGTAATATGCGTGAATTGGTGATTGATATGGTGTCTGATGGCTATTCTGAAATACTTCATATAGGAGATGTGCAAACAATTCACACTGTTCCTCATGGGGAGGAAATTAATATAGCTACCAAACTGAAGAACACTCTGATTCATGGATGAGCCATCCATCCTTTGAAACAAGAGCAGGAAGAGCAACAGGCTCATCCAAGATAAACGGGTTGAGTAAAGGAGGGAGGAATATAGGGAGTCACCTACAGGGGAAGGGAAGTAAGCTTTTTCCCTTCCAAGGCTGACTGAACTACAACCTCTAAATGAATCTATACAGTATTGTTCACTGTCTTCCCCAGGAAACAACATCAAGGTTGAGTTTATGGAACCACAGACCAAGCCTTGCAGGGATCTCATAGTTCTAGTCATACCTCTGACATTGGTGATGTAATAGATGTAACATAGCAGTCTTTAGTAAGGAATATTCCGGCAATAGTTTTGTTGATTTGTTGATTGCTACTTTGTTTTGTTTACTCAGGGTCTAATCCTGCACCTACTGAAGTCGCAAGTGACGTGCTCTTTCCTGGAGATTTTGTTGTTGTTTCCTTTGTTCTCTGAATAGAAAGTTAAGATATTTCTGACTAATTGTATAAGGTTGCTTTTTGTGTATGGAAAAAAGGTAATTAAATATGTTGTTGATTCCAGTAAATTCATGATGTATGCATGGGCCTCCATTGTGCTTTTAATGCACAACTCCCCATTGGCAGTAGTCTGGAGATTCACCACCCCTTCAGGACCTCCATGAGCTCAAGGATTCCAACTGTGTGGATTTTTGTGCAAGGGTGAGAAGGAGGTGAGGGAGGTATTTCACAGCCTTCATTCTTCTTGTATAACTGTTAGGGCCATATAGTATTGTATTCTATACAAATTCTAATTATAGATGGAAAGAACTGAGGTGCCAGTGAATTTCAGAATGGTTTCAGATCTGAAACAATCACAGAAGAACATAAGAATGGCTATACTGGGTCAGACCAAAGGTCCATCTAGTCCAGTATCCTGTCTTCTGACAGTGGCCAATGCCATGTGCTTCAGAGGGAATGAACAGAACAGGTAATCCTCAAGTGATCCATCCCCTGTCTTTCATTCCCAGTTTCTGGCAAAGAGACTTTGAACACCATCCCTGTCCATCCTGGCTAATAGCCATTGATGGACCTATCCACCATGAATTTTTATGATTATTATGTATATATTTATACATATACACACGCAGCAAAATATGTACTTTGAGTGAAGGAGTGAACATTGTGATAACTTGCCATTTGCAAAGAAGTTTTGTAGATGCTAAAATAAACCCATGCTAACAACTGCATTCTTAAATCATCAACATAATGCCTGTACATCAAAGCCAATGGACCGTTTCTAAACAAATTAAGATAGTTCCCAAAATAGCATCTCCATATGTACTGTATGAGTAATAAAAAGCACAATCATTTGTCTCTTCTAAATAATAATAATTCAAACAGGATCACAATAAGTTTACCCCTTCCAGTATGAAATCAATTAAACAACACTCTTCTGTAATTTATAAAAGTTAATACTGCTCTCCATTGTCATTGGAGAATAAGCCCCATGTGTCTCTTTCAAGATAGCCACAACATGAATTAAATATCAATAAAGAAGTGATTGTTTCATAAACTGAGAAATACTTCCAATAGTATGAAAAAATACAATACTTTATATAAAGGGTTTTTTTAATATAATATTTTATATTTATTTAAAGCTCATGGAGGGTGCCAGATTCACAATCCTGGAGGGTAATGTCCTTTGTTTTATCTATAGAACAGATTCAGGTCAGTCAACAGCACTGCACATGTCCCTACACTGCTCTTTCAATATGTATCAACCTTGACCCAGTCGATGTATCAGAGATTAGTTCAGGCTGTGCACCGATTTATTTCTGATTTCCTTACGTTGCATGGTCCCACTGGTGAAGCTGTGAACAAGCTTACAAATGCATGTCAAATAGTAAAACCGGGTGGCAAATTTTACGGGCTAGCTGCTTTACAAACAACTGCCTTGAGTCCACCAGCCTATTTTATGTAGGTCACCGAACAGTTGTCAGATAGTAATTATTTTTGATCCCTACCAATCTGGGCTTGATATGAACTGGTGACCTAGAGGTAGGTAGGTAGACTCAATGTCTCATTACTGATATAGAGCCATACAGTCATTCTGACCATGTGTATATGCCTATTGTGTGTTATATGTATAATAAATGTTAGCATTTTAGGGTAAATTAAGACCTAATGACTGAGAGGGATGTCTAAAATTGCCTACTCATATGAGAATGGATGCTAGCCAATGATAAAGCTTTCCTTACATAGCTTTTCTGATGCAAATTTATTCCTACCCTACACAGCCCCCAGACTCCATTACTGATCCTCTCTTGAATGGAGACTGGCAATCAGATTAGGCTCTATGCAGTGATTTTTGTGATGTGCCCATATGGGGACTAGAGTGGTGCAAACCTAAAATGGGATTTAATTGAAGGCCTTTGGTTGATGAGACATAAATAAGCATAGCAGCCTAAATTCAGCCCTGGATGAAACTCAGAGGTGACATGTAATGCAGGATATGGTATACTTTGACATAAGGGAGATGATGAAGAGGAGCCATACGAAGGTGCAAGGATGTGTTTGTGGATTATTTGTGGGAAAGTTCCTAGGTGGCTGTAAACTGGCATAGCTTTATCTAAGTCAATGGACCTAATACAATTGATATCAGCTGAGGCCAAGTTTTTCTAATTGTCACAAAGTACAACTGCAAGGGTAGCCATGCTCCTGATGCTGGAAAGTTAGAGAAGAGGGTGGTCAAGTTAGAAATTGAGTGGTCATGGGAAGGAAAGTCCAGAGCAACTAAAAATGAAAAAGCAAAAAGCAAATTTAAAATAAATATATAGTAATCAAGATAACAGAGAAAAGACATTTTAACCTTCCCCTACTATTGCCACTGATGCTTCATAATAAGGTGCTATGTTGCTTAAAACAAAATCCTTCTGCAATTGAATTTACATTTTTCCAATAAAATTTTAAGTAAAGGATCCTTTACTGCAATAACAATATGCTATGCCTGGGTATGCATTAGAAGCATGCTGTTCTACTTCTCATGTTCTAATCATTGTTCCTCATAATACTTGTACATATAGCATACTAATGTACAAATAATTTTAGCTCACATTTATATTATGCTGGCATATAGGTATATTTTTATTGTTTGTTAGTCATATACATAGTTTTAGTTTTGCTTAATTAAGGGCCACAATTAGCAAAAGAAGAAAGTGTGCAAATTGATCCAAATGCATTAGGTGATATTTTAATAATATACTGTATTATAATAATTTATAAAAAGGCTATCACAATTTGTCATACATGCAAGGTATAGAGTGAATAGTAGGCAATGAAGAGTTCAGGGGCTTTAATTCTGTTGGGGTTTTCTTGTAGCTACCCAAACTACTCAAGCTCTTCTGTCAGTGTTGAGAATTTCTCTGTATTTAAATCTATTTTTTTTATTTTATTGAAAGAGTAACAAATACCAGATACGCTGGGTAGATGAAGCACATTAGGCTACAGATTTAACAGTAGTGAACAGGTACAGTTCCATGGACATAGTATCCAAATTAAAAAATAAGCTTCTTTTAGTGAACATAAGAGGGGGAAAAGATGTTTACTTTGCATAATCAAGCATGAAAGGACACACGGTAAAGTCTCCTTACCCTCTGATTAAATGTAATCAGCGTTCGTTCAGTGTCCATGTACAAATGACACATTAAGACACAGTTCTAGCAACAAATAAAATACCATAATTCTAAGAAGCGTGCCTTAAAAAAAAATCTTGGAACTTGATTATTTCTAATTATAACCTTGAGACGTAGAAGAGAGAGCTGATGTAAAAAGATTTTCCAGAAGCCCTCAAGAAGCAGGCTAAACTGTTTAGTCTGCATGTATAAACAAGGAAATGTTTATTCTCTGCTTATTCCATGTTTAATTCTAACAACCACAGAGACAGCATTTTGTACATACACTAAGGCACTCATTACATACAGCTAGCTGAGGACCATAAAGCTGTAAGCATAAAGCCTAAAATGGTGGAGGAATTTCAAAGCCTCATAATAATATAAGGCCCTGGTCATGAAACACATAGCCTGATTATCTCATCAGACACTATCAATGTAAAATTCTATAATGTACCACTTTATCTTACAGATATGTACATAGACAGGTGATTATTTCATTTTAAGATTAATTTTCCTATTCTATATCTCTTTGTTTAGCTCAAAACAGCAGACAGATTTAGACATAACAAATCCTGAATCTTCTCAGGGGGTTAGAGATGACTCTTGTGGTCCCTTCTAACCCTATGATTCTATGATACATACACAGATTTCTCTACAAAAAAGCTTTTATCCTTCTTTTATGTACATGTCCCTTTTTTCACCTCTGCACCCAAATGGTCATTAATATTTTTTCTCTAAATGCTTGCTGGAATACACAAACTTTTCACAAACATATCCATTACTAACTTGCTGGATTTATGATCAGTTGTTCTAGGTCACAAATTGCTTGAAGCAGACCTCCATTAACATTTAAATTATAATATCATGCTAGTGGCCTTTTTGAACTCAAAGGGGAAATAAAGTTTTTAGATTAGAGTTGACAGACAAAGTACCGAAAAGGATCAAACATCATAAATACAAATACATCATAGAAGCCCCCTGTTGCATAGGTGGCCTACAACATGTCATATTACATGAGTGGGCTGTCAGTTCAAAATTCATAAATTGATTTTGGTATGTCTGGATTAGGGCCAATATTAGTGTCTTGGGCCAAACTGTCAGCTCTTCTAAATCCGTATTTCTGTTCTTTCAATGCAGCTATGCAGATGTACACCAGCTGAGGACCAGGCCCAATGACATTCAGTAGAAAAATAAAATGTGTATAGACATTTTCTTTTGGATAACTCCATAATATAGGGTATTTCTCCTTTTTTAAGCCTAGGTCTATAAAAATGAATATTAGTCATTTAAATCAAGTGGGCAAATGAAAAAGATTATCCAGATCAACACCCACAATCCAAAGATCTAGCTAGCCGGGGTTGTTTGCTCTTCTATGTTTGTACAGCACCCAGTATAATAGAGCTGCAATCCCAACAGGAACCTTTGCATACCACAGTGATAAATATTTTCTACTAATGATATGTTGTCTAAATGTTAAAACTGATTTAATTTGTCAGTCTTCAAGTAAGGAACCTCTAGAAGTTTTGGAGACACTGAGGAAGTCAAACTTAGCAGCCTTTCTGTGTGAACTATCAACTCCAATAATGAATTTGAGGCTCTGATATAAACGGTCAATGCCTATAGTGGAAGGGTTAGAAATGAAATATCAGGCAGGTAAATCAAAAATCTGACATTTATGTTATTTAGAAAAAACCTACTACTCTCAACATTAGGTTAAAAAAGACTAGATATACCAAGATGCATAGGCAAAAGAAAATGGATTTCCATTTGTAAACATCTGTTATATGAATAAAATGCTTAAAATCTGTCCAAGGAGGACACAAAGCAGTATAGAAAAAACAATTAGTCAGAAACTACTGTTCTAAATACTAGCCATGGCTAGCTGTCATTTTATATTTGAACCTGCTCCTAGATAAATGGTTCTATTAATTATTTTAAATTAAGTAAGCCGCCTGAAAGTGTGGGTATACTTGAAATTACAGTCCTAGATGGCTTGTTGTAGAATAAGGAACTAAATTCCAGAGTGCTATATATATTTTCAAATTGTTTGGTTGCATAAATAATATTCTCAGATGTTACAACAGAGGACGTGATTTTACACAATTTTTATGTCAGTTCCTGGAAGCTGGATTCCATCAACTCCATTAGGGTGCAATAGCAGTAGATAGGATCTGATTGCTCAGCCCAGAGGAACACAATTGTGTTCTACTTATTAATAATTTCTGAAGTAGGCCATTGTTCGGCTTTGTTTCATTGTATCATGGTTGCAAGACCTGGGAAATTAAAGCCAGACAACCTTCAGGTATGCAGGTAGGCATGCAAACTAGTTTGTCTTTATGTTCATATTATTGTACACCTATCTTGTCTTCACATCTTTGGTTGTATATGAATGAACTGAATATTTGCATATGAACATGTCTAGGTAGTCACACTGTCATGCTCAGTTTATGGACATGCAAAGCATAGAGTCAGACGCACTTGCTCACACACAGTTGTGACTGGGTACATGTCCTGAAGTCACCTGAGCTTCATCCCACTGCTAAGGTCCTGTCCATATTGTTAAAACATAGACTACACAAGAATCATGAGATTCTGAAATATGGCATGAACCCTGAGTGGCAACTGAAAGGGAAGCCCCCAGAGCGGGGCCAAAATAGAAAGACAGAAGTAGGCCCAGCATAAAGAATCTGGTCTGCCAGACCTGCTAGGCTCCACCAGTGGATTTTAAAGTAAATAGAGCAGGGCAGGGGTGAGACAAACCAATTAGAACCTGGAAAAAAAAAAAGATTTGATTTCAAGAATAAGAGAAGGTGAAGGCCATTTCAGCTATCCCTATCAGACATACAGAATTACAGGGCATGGGGGGGGGGGTCACAGTCAGCTCCACACTTTGCCATTTATTTGAACTGTAATTGACCCTACTGTTAAGGGGAAAAGGAAGTGGCTGGATACAGTGTGCTACATAGGAAATCATAAACAAAGTGATAACCATAAATTTGCTTTTAATGTACATGATCTGCTATCAACATCAGAAGTCTCTGAACAAATTTAATAGCATCCTCCACAGTAACAGAATCCCATGAGCAGAGTGTTTTTTTAAAGAATTTCTGTTTATCATAAAAAAAACTATAGCAGTGACAGCAATTGCTTTTTAATTTGTTGCCCAAGGAGACAAGCATAACTCCATCTAGCATAAAACCCATGTATATAAAGCTCACTTATATTTTAATTTTTATGGGGCAATTATGATTTATGTTCTCTCTGCATCTGTAGCTACTGAGCAGAAGGAATGGAAAGGCTTGGTTTGAAGTGATGTGTCCATTAAAACACCATATGCTGCTCAGTAACGGCTCTAACTGTAGACCAGCATTCCTTCAATATGGAGTGTTAGAGTATTAAAGTATATTATAAGGAATCTGAATGTTAGGATATAATCATTATCAGCAATTAGCTTGTGAATTGTCCTGTTCATAGGTATAAAGGGTTCTGTGCAGCACACTGCTCCAACATGGCCACCACTCCTGTCTGTGAGCAACTGGGTGGACAGTAGGCAGAGAATGGCTGGAAATGGGCCTAGGGTGGGGGCAGAGAGAAGTAAGCTGAAGTAAATTACTTTTCTCTTTCCTGCCCTCCAACCTCCCCTGCACCCCTTGGAGAGCAGCAGAAGAGGAATTGTTTGAAGCTTGGTCTACTCTTGAAAATTGTACCAGCATGAATATATTAGTAAGGAGTGTGATTTCTTCTGACATAGTTATGCCAATAAAAGCCTTAATGTAGATGCAGTATAAGGCATGTTATACCAACACATGCTATTTCTCTTTGATAAACCACAATAAACTATACAGTCATAAGACTTATTTTGGCAATACTGCATCTACGCCAGGGGGGATGTCACTAGTTAAAGTAGTAAAACTTCTAAGCACAGACAAGGCCTGAGATACAATTCTGCATGGTGGTTCTCTGGGGATGGTACAGCTGCATACCACACCCCAAACGCAGGGCTGATCATACAGTCTCATTCTGGCCCTTTAGCAGAGGCTTTACTTTATGAATGGTGTACATACATTTTGTAGCTAAAACCAGAGGCAATTAAAAGGCCTGGGATGTTACAAAAAGAATTGGAAAATATTTTAGGTGAGAACCCATGCTGAACCAGCCGAGAGACCGTGAAAGTGTTGGAGGGATTGAGGAGCAGAGAGAAAATTTTGGAGGGGGTCAGACAAAGCTGAAGGGCACAGTAAGGTTAAAGAGCATCAGGTACAGCGAAAGACACACACAGAAAATGGACCTGAAAGAGGGACCCAGGGCAAATTAAAAAAAAAAAATCCAAAAAATATAGTGTGTGGTAGGATGGTCACTGACCATGTAAAAATCTGGAGATCTTGCCAGGATAATGGAGTGATGAGCTGTCTGAGAGGACACACTTACCGTGCTAGAGCCATGGAAGAAGGTGCAGTTGGAGGAGTCTTTTCCCCTTCTAGCACCAAGGACAGTGTCTGTAGGGAGCAGAGGTAAGTTCTCTGAATGCTCCCATACCAATGTGCTTGACATTCTACAAAAACGGCAACCTAAATGTCACTATTGTATCTGCATATATAAGAATATGAGTAATTTATGGCATAACTTTGTTTTTATTGAAGCAACAAAGGATCTTGGATGCATTCATATAGCTATTAGGCTAACAGTAGGATGAATTTCAGTTTCAAACAGGATTCAAGCTAGGAAAGTTGCTTTACCTAATACAATGAACTAAATAAAGAGCAAACCTAGGCAATAAAAACAAATATTAGAAGACCCATATGAATCCATTCCACAGCTAACATTTAACATAGGACATTTGTGGCATTTTACAATATGTCCAGACTCTCCTGCCATTGTAGTATTTGATTGCCTCCATCGCTGTGTTCACATGTACAAAAAAAATCCATTGAAATGATAGTGTAGTACTGTTACTTATGAGTTATAATTTTAAAAGTTATTATTATTTCTTTGAAATAGTCATGATTTTGTTGAATTTGTTCTTCTGAGGTACACACGTCAGGTAACTTTTCCTACGTATTATATTATATTTTATTATAATCAACCCTTAATGATTCAGTGTAGTTTTCACAAGCTTCTATTCACAAAAAATAGTGCCATCATGACTCTATTTGATATCTTATGCTGGGTCCGACTCCATTATCAGTCTAGGTGGAGAATAGGATGATTATTTTATTATAATTTTTTATTTTAAGGTCAAATTACATCTAAATTAACTACTGTTCCTTCATGCAAAATAAGCTAGACTACACTGACACAAATCACTCTTTTCAAGACCAGGCTAACTAGTAGAATGTATATATATCTTGTCACAGTCATTTGTTGCCTAATGAATAGGCTATTAACCTCATTAATTTGTATTGCTGATGCCTGGCTGCTTAATTTTTTACAATAGTCTTGCTGACTGCCTTTTAGAAACAGACAGCAATAGTAGTGTTCAGCATGAGAAATACCCCAAACAGTGATTTCTTCAGTACAAGTTTTACATTCCCACATTTTTACTACAGTAAGTGATTGACATAACTGAACTGGGAGAGACACCTATGTTTTTTGCTGCATGAAAATCTCATAGCAAATCTTGAAAATGTCAGATAGTGTAGCGAATGTTATTGTTTTGCAAAATATTCACAAATCAAAAATTATTTTTAAAGAGTGGGGAGAGATCAGGAGAAGACTTTGGTGATGAAAGCATACGGATACAGGAGCAGCAACAAAAGGAAGCAAACAGTATCTTATTGCCCCTTGCCTCAAGCCAAAACCATCACTTTGGAAAGGGGAGCTATAGTATCCTGTAGAAAAAACTAATGGCCAAATCCTGCCATTTTTATTCATGCAAATCCCTTTCAGCTATTCACTTGGAAAACTTAGCCACAAATAACACACGGTTTTGTTGTGGTTTTTTGTTTGTTTGTTTTTTGGTCAAAAGGGGTTAACGGAGAAGGAAATTTAGTCTGTCAGACTGTTACAAATGGATTGTTATGGTTTCTTGTAAACAGTATCAGAGTTCTCAACCACTTTCGTCCCCGTTAACGTTTTCAGTGGCCAAGAAACAGTTAATGCAAAAAATAGAACATCAAATGCCAAATAAAAGCAGAATTATTTTTTTCCTTGAGAGAAACTTGGTACATCAAAATCTTCCTGCTTTCTCTGTTTTCCAGGGGAATTACTTTCTTCCCTGTCCCCTCAAAGAGGAAGCCAAACTTTTTCAATAAATCTCACCTGCTGTGGTTAATTCAGGTGTAGCAATGCAACCATCTACTTTCCCTCAGCTTTTCCTAGCTGAGTGGGGGTTTCATGTCCTTCCTTTCCACAGGAATACAGCTCCCAGGGACCCACCAGAATGGACAGGATCTGAATGGATAGGACCCACCAGCATAGACAGGATATTGAGCCCTTGATCCCACAGTTTTCATGGGAGTAGTCGTTGGCTTCAGTCTACATGTGGTTCCTTGCACCTGTTCTGTACTTGCTCTGGCATGTGGCAATTCTCTGTAGCAGGAAAGCGGGGGCAGAGAATGCTTTGCTTAAGAAGGGTTTTTTTAGGGTCCCCCAAGTGTCTGTATATCCCATTGTATTACCATTAAAGTCAATAGGAGATTAGTTCTGATAAGTTCTGCAAGATTTAGTTCTACTTAGGTACTTTGTAAGCTGGTGGATGGTTTCACCAGCTAAGGAAGGGGAAATCCAAACAATAGTCCTTTTAAGTCCCTTTCCTCAGAGCTTGTTTTATTATAGACAAAAATGGCAAATCAGCTGAAAAATACAGGGCAATATTTCCCCAGAGGATTTCTCCGCTTCAGTATGGCTACGCAGGTGGTGTTGGAGAGAAGGCTTTGGATTCTTAGACCATGGGATGGTGTTCCAAGAAGGAGGAGTGCTAGGCAGAGACAGGCTCCATCTAACAAAGAGAGGGAAGAGCATCTTCACAAGCAGGCTGGCTAACCTAGTGAGGAGGGCTTTAAACTAGGTTCACCGGGGGAAGGAGACCAAAGCCCTGAGGTAAGTGGGGAAGTGGGATACCGGGAGGAAGCACGAGCAGGAGCACGCGAGAGGGCAGGGCTCCTGCCTCATACTGAGAAAGAGGGACGATCAGCAAGTTATCTCAAGTGCCTATACACAAATGCAAGAAGCCTGGGAAACCAGCAGGGAGAACTGGAAGTCCTGGCACAGTCAAGGAATTATGATGTGATTGGAATAACAGAGACTTGGTGGGATAACTCACATGACTGGAGTACTGTCATGGATGGATATAAACTGTTCAGGAAGGACAGGCAGGGCAGAAAAGGTGGGGGAGTTGCACTTTATGTAAGGGAGCAGTATGACTGCTCAGAGCTCAAGTATGAAACTGCAGAAAAACCTGAGTGTCTCTGGATTAAGTTTAGAAGGGTGAGCAACAAGGGTGATGACGTGGTGGCAATCTGCTATAGACCACCGGACCAGTGGGATGAGGTGGACGAGGCTTTCTTCCGGCAACTCGCAGAAGTTACTAGATCGCAGGCCCTGGTTCTCATGGGAGACTTCAATCACCCTGATATCTGCTGGGAGAACAATATAGCGGTGCACAGACAATCCAGGAAGTTTTTGGAAAGTGTAGGGGACAATTTCCTGGTGCAAGCGCTGGAGGAGCCAACTAGGGGCAGAGCTCTTCTTGACCTGCTGCTCACAAATTGGGAAGAATTAGTAGGGGAAGCTAAAGTGGACGGGAACCTGGGAGGCAGTGACCATGAGATGGTCGAGTTCAGGCTCCTGACACAGGAAAGAAAGGAAAGCAGCAGAATACGGACCCTGGACTTCAGAAAAGCAGACTCTGACAACCTCAGGGAACTGATGGGCAGGATCCCCTTGGAGAATAACATGAGGGGGAAAGGAGTCCAGGAATGCTGGCTGTATTTTAAAGAATCCTTATTGAGGTTACAGGGACAAACCGTTCCAACGTGTAGACAGAATAGTAAATATAGCAGACGACCAGCTTGGCTTAACAGTGAAATCCTTGCTGATCTTAAACACAAAAAAGAAGCTTACAAGAAGTGGAAGATTGGACAAATGACCAGGGAAGAGTATAAAAATATTGCTTGGGGATGTAGGAGTGAAATCAGGAAGGCCAAATCACACCTGGAGTTGCAGCTAGCAAGAGATGTTAAGAGTAACAAGAAGGGTTTCTTCAGGTATGTTAGCAACAAGAAGAAAGTCAAGGAAAGTGTGGGCCCCTTACTGAATGAGGGAGGCAACCTAGTGACAGAGGATGTGGAAAAAGCTAATGTACTCAATGCTTTTTTTGCCTCTGTCTTCACGAACAAGGTCAGCTCCCAGACTACTGCACTGGACCACACAGCATGGGGAGGAGGTGACCAGCCCTCTGTGGAGAAAGAAGTGGTTCGGGACTATTTAGAAAAGCTGGACGAGCACAAGTCCATGGGGCCAGATGCGCTGCATCCGAGAGTGCTAAAGGAGTTGGCGGATGTGATTGTAGAGCCATTGGCCATTATCTTTGAAAACTCATGGTGATCCGGGGAAGTCCCGGATGACTGGAAAAAGGCTAATGTAGTGCCCATCTTTAAAAAAGGGAAGAAGGAGGATCCTGGAAACTACAGGCCAGTCAGCCTCACCTCAGTCCCTGGAAAAATCATGGAGCAGGTCCTCAAGGAATCAATTCTGAAGCACTTAGAGGAGAGGAAAGTGATCAGGAACAGTCAGCATGGATTCACCAAGGGCAAGTCTAATTGTCTTCTATGATGAGATAACTGGCTCTGTGGATGAGGGGAAAGCAGTGGACGTGTTGCTAAAGTCAAGGAACAAAGTTTTTGACACGGTCTCTCACAGTATTCTTGCCAGCAAGTTAAAGAGGTATGGGCTGGATGAATGGACTATAAGGTGGATAGAAAGTTGGCTAAATTGTCAGGCTCAACGGGTAGTGATCAGTGGCTCCATGTCTAGTTGGCAGCCGGTATCAAGTGGAATGCCCCAAGGGTCGGTCCTGGGGCCGGTTTTTTTCAATATCTTCATAAATGATCTGGAGGATGGTGTGGATTGCACCCTCTGCAAGTTTGCAGATGACACTAAACTGGGAGGAGTGGTAGATACGCTGGAGGGTAGGGATAGGATACAGAGGGACCTAGACAAATTGGAGGATTGGGCCAAAAGAAATCTGATGAGGTTCAACAAGGACAAGTGCAGAGTCCTGCAGTTAGGACGGAAGAATCCCATGCACCGCTACAGATTAGGGACGGAATGGCTCGGCAGCAGTTCTGCAGAAAAGGACCTAGGGGTTACAGTGGACGAGAAGCTGGATATGAGTCAACAATGTGCCCTTGTTGCCAAGAAGGCCAATGGCATTTTGGGATGTATACCTAGGGGCACTGCCAGCAGATCGAGGGACGTGATCGTTCCCCTCTATTCGACATTGGTGAGGCCTCATCTGGAGTACTGTGTCCAGTTTTGGGCCCCACACTGCAAGAAGGATGTGGAAAAATTGGAAAGAGTTCAGCGGAGGGCAAAAAAATGATTAGGGGACTGGAACACATGACTTATGAGGAGAAGCTGAGGGAACTGGGATTGTTTAGTCTGCGGAAGAAAAGAATGAGGGGGGATTTGATAGCTGCTTTCAACTACCTGAAAGGGGGTTCCAAAGAGGATGGCTCTAGACTGTTCTCAGCTGTAGCTGATGACAGAACAAGGAGTAATGGACTCAAGTTGCAGTGGGGGAAGGTTTAGGTCAGATATTAGGAAAAACTTTTTCACTAGGATGGTGGTGAAACACTGGAATGCGTTACTTAGGGAGGTGGTGGAATCTCCTTCCTTAGATATTTTTAAGGTCAGGCTTGACAAAGCCCTGGCTGGGATGATTTAGTTGGGGATTGGTCCTGCTTTGAGCAGGGAGTTGGACTAGATGTCCTCCTGAGGTCCCTTCCAACCCTGATATTCTATGATTCTATGAGTAGGCTGGAAGGGGAGAGGACATATCTTTCCCCTTAGCTCTCCTTGCACCTAGCTTCTCCTTCCTTTACTACTCTGCCCTGACTAGCCACATGTCTAACCACCTGTTGACCCACTGTAATGCCTTTATCTTGTCACAATACCATCCATCCTATTCTCTATTTCTGTCTTTTAAATAAATAAATAAATGAATATCTCTAGAGAGAGATGAACAGACAGACATACACGCACACGCGCGACTGGTCACAAGCAAGGCCTAAGAAGTGATCTCCTCCAGGGAAAACACTCTGCAATAACATAACCACCATTTATTAAACTTAAACAAAAAATACATAATTACAAAAGGGATAATAAGTTGGGCTCCACTCATGTTCTGTTGCTTTATCCATAAACCTAAGACTGGAACAATAATAAAGCATGTTGTCAGCTGCTATATCAACATAAAGTCTCATAACAGACCCAAAGGCTGGAAGTCTATTTAAAAATCCAACTAGAAATTTGACAGTGGTTGTTAATAGTGAGGATAATTAATCAGTGGAACAGCTTAATAGGGAATAGTCTTTATAAAAATATAATACCAATTCAACACAAGTGATTGGGCTCTGTGCAGGCCTGTGTTATGCAGGACATCAGGCAAGATGACCCTTCTCATCTTATAATCATTGAGTCTCAAGTTTTGAAATATTTTATGAGTAAGCTAGACTGTTATTAGCATCAAAATAATAGATGAAAGATAAAACCGTCCTTCCCCCACCAAAAAAACAGTCAACCAACCAAAAAATTCAAGTCAACAGCCAGAAAATGGTTGTTCCTCATGCACCTGTCTTATCTCTTCTCCCCAAGGGCTTTGGACTGCAAAGCAGTATACAGGTGTTCTAAATATGAAAGTCATTTTCATTCTACTTACTACTATTAATCTTAGCAATGTCAGACTCTTCAACATCATCAATGTCACTCACTACCATTATTGCTTTCTGCAGCTGCACCTCTCAAGGCTCTGATGCCACATTGCTTGACAAGTTAGAAATACTAATAATTGGGCCATAAGCTTCATCCCTGAAGGTGACCTTGAATTTTGAACTGGAGGCATGACTCAGTCACAGCAATCTAATTGTTCTTGCCTTTTTTTTTTTTATTGAGACAGTAGCTAAAGACTCATCACCTGTCACTTCTATTGTACAGGGAAACACACTATGAGAATGTAGAAATCTGGTTAAGCTGGGACAAGACTCAAAGTATAATGGGTAGATGCTGCATGTCAGTATGCGATATGAATGAAACGCCCTAGTGAGTTCAATGGGAATAATGTGAAATATCTATTTTATTTAATTATTAAAGTTTCACTTTTAATACTCCTAAAGAACTACTGAATAAACTCACATGAGTAGGAAAAGGAGATGGCTTGGTGGTATAGGCTTCAGCTTAGGACTAACTTGTGTCCCTAGACCCCAAGTTCAAATCAGCCCTCATGCTGCTTGTAAATGACTAAGTTCCACATATTCTACTATTTTGAGTAGTGGGGTCTTTCAAATGAGACTCTACAAAGAGAAGGTCTGGCCCATTCTGTGTGAAAATGAAAGATCGCTCTTCACTAAAGAAGGGATTTAACATTAGCGGTGTTACCCCAAATTTCCCTTCCCTTATGCTGGGACTGATTCTTCCACGTAGGCCCCCATTAAGTCATATATTACTCTGCTAGTATTGATTTAAATGGAACTGTTTTCAGAGCAAAGTACTATTCTACATGTGTAAGGGCAATAGAATTGCGCCTTACTGCTAAATGTATTAGGTGTTAAGCTGAAAACTTACTACTGCACCCCCACCACACCCATAGGTGGCCGTAAGGGTTTAGCCCCTGATTCAGCTCAAGCACTTAGGCACAGGCTTATAGTGCATGCTTAACTTTAAGAACTTGAGTAGCCCAAATGACTTAAATATGAATTTCTTGTGCTTAGCACCTCTAAAAAGGAGGTAACTTTTATTTAGGAGACAAAATTGAAAATGTTGGCCATAGAAATTAGAGACAGAACATATCTATTAGCTTATTTACTTTGTTTCAACCTTCAGAAAGAAGGCTGCTTTAATATGAGTAGTGTGGGTATTCCATTGTTTAATATAGTCAGTGTTTATTCCCCCCAAGCATCTGGTACAAGTGAATGTATGTCGGACTATTTTAACAGATCACCCTTTGTTATTGGGAAGCTCATCAGTTCAGCAAATCTTTTACAAATGTAACATTGACTAACCCCTTGAGTAATATTCTAGATGGCTGTCCTTTTTCTTGAATCCCATATAAACTCTTGAAAACTCACAATGCTATAAAGAGTGTACATCCCTAGAGACATAAAAATTATCCATTAACTAAGTATACAGTATGTTATGCATTAGCATCTTAAAGCATCAAGAGGATAATTGTGATGCATTATTATTAGAGGCATACGTGAACAATTAAGCAGGCTTATTCTGAAGCATATTGTAACTATGAAATTCTTCTGTATGTCATCTATTTTTACACCTATTAAAAAAAAAAAAAACTTGCTGCTCTTTTCTGTTCTTTTTATTAGGCAACTTGTCCTTGAGATGTTGTGATAGAGGAGCACATCTTTCACTGTAGAAAGTGCAAGTTGTTTCAAATTATGCATGTGTCATTAGCTACACTTTTCCACTCAGAGAGCTATTAGCTTGCTCAGGTAACACAATAGGAAAATAAATAGATCTAGGATTGATTTTTCTAGGCTATGATGGTATCCCAGCTTTTGCCTCACCTTGAAATTGTGCCTTGTTGTTAGCCTTTATAAAGGCATCTTGTCATAATCTAAAGGAAAACTGTTTTCTGATTTGTAGTAATAGCAGGAGAAATTTCAGTAAAGGGGTTTAACTTGGCCTGCCTTTCTGCTTCCCCTTTGCTTTTATTCCCACCTGTGTCTTCTACATTATTCCCACTTTTATTGTTATAAATTTGATTTGAGAGAATTCTGTCCAAGGTTCCTAACTAAGAGTTAAATTATACGTAATGTTTTTAATACCAAGGGATATTTTAAATACCGAGTAGATGCAAAATGCAACATTTACTGAGGAGTAAAAGCTGTTGGAACCTTAACAATTCTTTTGAAAATACTCTCAGGTAAACTATCCTGTCAGTATTTCAATTCCATGCTAACTTTAAATGTCACTTTATAAGAAAGATGTTTTCATGTCACTTTCCATCTTGCTAAGTATCCTTTATAGGATCTAAAGTTTTGACTTGTAAACGATAGGAACCCAAAAGTTGGGCTACTTGTCTGAAACATGCAAACCTCTTGGGGAAAACTGAGCTGAAAATGACAGAGCAGAACTTCTTACCTGAAAGATTTTTGTAATGTTAAGACAGGAATCAGTTTGGCTGGAGAGAAGACAAAACATTTTAATAAAAGGTCACATTAATGCTTTTTTTTTTTTTGGTGTGTTAATTGACTACATTTCAGATTAAAAATAGGTTCCAGTACTATATCGGCTTCTTAGTCTCTCTGACAATATTTTTATAGCTTTACAATCCCATTTTTATCCTATTTTTAAATGGTCTTTCTCTCCTTTGCCTTTGTGCTTTGTGTGAAAGAGAGAAAAGAACTGCATACTGTAATGACTGTGCAAGGGAAACAGTGAAACTGGCTATTCACAATGGTTGAAACCATGGCCCCACTGAAGTCAATGGAGGTTTTACCACTGACTTCTGTGGGACAAGGATTTCACTCAAAGGGTTTTTTAATGCAAAAAGTAAAGAATTTTCAAACTCAGAAACACTGTATTAAGAAACTTGAGTCCCTGTTCAACAATCCCATACTTTGGTTTCCTGTCCCAGCACTACAGAAATTGCTGATGCTCCTTCTGATCAGAATGAACTATTTATTTCTGCTCATATTATAATAATCTTTTAGTCTAATACATCCTTACATAGATTTAATTTACCAGCACTTTATGTAAATATTTTATAATTCAGTACTTTGAATATACTGTTTTTTCTTTTCTTCTCTATTATTGTTCCCTTCTGATCGACACTGACACAGAAAATCCATTAATATTTATCCATTGTAGCTTTTTCTCCCAATTTTTCTTGATTTTCACATCCATTTATTTTTCCTTACATAAGATGTGTGCTTTCCTCCCCGTACAATTTGAATGATCTCCTCACCTCTTTACATTCTATCACTCATTTACTAATGACCGTTGTTAGTATTGTGCAGTCAACATTTATTTTGATTTTAGGTTTTTAATGGAGCTTATGAAACTTGAATTTGAGGGTCATTGCATTTATCACTGTTTATATTTAATTGGAATTGGTCTTCAGAGCTGTAATTCACAACCTATCAGCAGTTGAATTTAGACTTTCAGGATTCCTTTAGTGTCCTGAACCTTTACTAATCCTACATTGTAAAGTTGTGTTTAGTTTACAAAAGATATCCTTATATATCTTAATAGTAGGAAAAACAGCTCTTAAAAAATCTTTGTCTTATAAAGGAAATCCTGTAAAACATGTTTGTTATGTTATCTGAAATAAGGCAGTACCTTTCATTTCTGGAAACCTGACTTCCAGTGTGGATTTGGTGATTAAATGCAAAATTTTCTGTTGATTCCCAAGTTCATTGTGGATGTCATGAAACCATCATATAGTCATGAAGTACTCTGTGTTCTTGGAAGGGGCACAAAGGGCCTGTTAGCAAAGTTTTGGATTCCATTTAAATTGTTTCCTAGTTCTGTAAGTGATCATCAAAACAAATGTCCTCATTCTTTGAGTCATCATAAAAAGTTAAAATAATATTGGCATACAAGACCTGTGGAAGGGGAGCACTGTTTAGGCAGAGGTCATGAGGTCCAGTAAAGTATGGCTTCCCTCTTGCAATCTGTGTGGGACTTGAAGACAATGGATGGTGGAACAGAATGAAGGGGGAGACAAGGAGGCTTACTAATGTTCAAGCAAGATGGTCAGTTTTCCAGCTCCTCCTGGCTGCCTGTGCCTAATTCTGGGAACTTTTTTACCCTATTTCATCCATTTTTAAGATTTTGAAACCACTGGGAGCCTTTCCATTGATCCCAATGAAGTTTGGATCAGACCCTGTGGGTTTGTAAAGATGGGGGGTGGGCAGGGTGAGAGTGTGAAAGCTAGTTTCCTGTGTCATATCTTTATATTTCTGCTCTACTGAACCTCTAAATTACACCATTCCTGTCTATTTTGTTGTTGAGTCTGAACACCCTATCTCTACCTCTTCATTTATAAAATATGATCTTTTGGATTCCCCAACTTAAGCACTTAACTCCCTCTTTATTTCTATTCCAACACCCCCAATAACAAACGAAATAATACCAAGAAAAAACACCTGCCAGACACCTCACTTCAACAAGCCAAACAAAACATGGAGTGTATAAATCAAGTAATTTTTCTAAATGTGATGTGAGAAGATATTTGGGTAATATGAGGAACATGTTCAGGAGCACAGCAAGAGAAACACTTTTTATAAGACAAAATCTTAACTCTTTTCACACTGTCTCTTGCAAACATCCCAGAAACATTTCCTTACAAGGTGAGATGTGGCTTTTGAACTTTCAACAAGATTGCTTTGTTCCTGGGGAAGTGGAAGTGTTCCTTTAAGGTTTATAATAGGAAGCTAGCTTCTGCTTAACAATGGAGCAGCTACCAAGGCTCCATAATTCCCCACATAACTATCCAGAACAAATGTAAAATCGAGTATAACCATTATCAACAATCTGAAATCATATTATTCCATCCAAGGGTACCTCTGTACTGTAGATTTAATCAGTTGAGAAAAATCATACATATTTAGTATGAAGATGTCCAACATCAAGGAATGGCACATCTAAAGTTCTGTCTCTGTGTAACCTTAACACAGGGCTGAAAAGGTAAATATTTAACAAGGAGAGTGTCCCCTTCTCTTCAGGCTTTTCTCCATATTTGTAAAACACATGAATTTTAACAAGGTAGATGACATTTTACATGTTATCTTCAATTCAAGTCCTGTATTTAATGACAAAAAAACAACAACAACAACAAAAATGTCTATGGCCCTGTGACCATTCTTGATTATCATGATGTTTGTCACTAAAGTAAAACAATGACATAAATTACAAGTTTGCTGCATTTTTTATGAATATTGCACAATAGTCTCTGACAAATATTTATCTCTAGCTACTGCAATCTGGAAACTGTTATTGGATGAACTAGTGTATCTTTCGGAAAATGTGGCTTTTAATGTCACTATGAACTAGGGAAGGGATGTAATAATGAAATCAACCTTGACTGCAGTGTGAATTATAAAATCAGTTGATTGCTGAGTAAGAGTCAGAAAGTACTGAATAAAAGGACGGGGGTATATAAAGAAGATTTTTGAAAACATTTGTAAAACTAAAAGCAATATTTCCCAGAACTGCGTTCACTTATTGTGCTTATTCATACTGAAGTGACAGGATTTTGAAAATGATCTATTTTACCTGCTTCAAAGCATTTTTCTGATCTTTTGTTGCTTGTATGCTCTGGATTTTTTATTCAAACTTCATAGTGTGTATTTGAAGCCAGACATTTCTACGAGAGTTAGTCAGAAGATTTTTTTTTAAGAAAATTTCCACTATTCAGTGAAATATTGAAAAAATGAAATATTTTGGCCAAAATCCAAAATATTTTGATTCAAAATGGTGCCTTGTAGTAGTTGTAGTTTGGGTGCCTTATGTTCCCATTCTCCTCAACGAGCCAGGTATAAAATATTGTCACTGGGTTGGGGGTGGGGAAAATTACTCTATGGCTACATCTACATCTACGAACTAGGGGAGCAACTCCCAGCTCACCCAGCTATACCATGCTCGGTCACTGAAAGCTAGCATGAGGATAAATAGGAGTGTAGCCACAGTAGCATAGGCGGCAGAGGCTTGAACTATCCAACCAGAGTACATACCCACAGGGGTCAGGATGTACTTGGGATGGCTAGCCTCTGCTACCATGGCTACACCACTGTTTTTAGCATGTTAGCTCAGATCGGAGCTAGCATAAGTATGTCTATGTGAGCTGGGAATCTCATGCCTCGCTTATAGCGCAGACAGAGCTTATAGACTGTTGGTTAGAGTGCTTACCTGGGGAGGGGGAGACCCAGGTTCCAGTCCATCTGTTCCAATGACTATTTAATTTCTTATACACAGTGAAACAGCTTTGGCAGGAGAGTTTGAAAGTGCTCCATCCTAGAATAGGAAGTAGCCTGGTGGTTAGGGCACTCTTGAGGGAGTTCTAGGTTCAAATCCCTGCTCCAAGGCAGAGATTTGATCCTAGGTCTCCTCCCTCCCAGGTGAATTGCCTAAAGGCTATAAGGGAACTGGGGCCACAACTACCTCCTCCTGCTGTCTGTTTTATGAATGGCACTTCAGTTTCCTTTTGAATCTAGCCCAAAAACATTGTTTTGGGGGTTGTTTGTTTATTTTGTTTGAAACTATTTTAAAATTTGTGTCAATTTATGAGTAGTTTGGGGTTGACCACAACTGTTTTCAGTGAATAAATTATTCAGTGAATAAATAAACCTTTTCACCCAGCTCTAATTAGTGCTTATTTGGAAGGCTAGAATTCAGACATCCAATCATTTGATGATCTCATAATCATATAATGCAACATATATATATATATATATATACACACACATACACATGCACACACACTCTACCTAGTTAGGTCAGCTGCTTTATTGGGATGTCTCAGGACCTGACTTATTCTACTGAATAATAGTAAATGGAAATAGCTACTGCTTAATTTGAACAGTATTATCATAAATACTTCTTCTATGGGGACCAGTAAGTCCAGTGCCACATGATTATATAACTAGATGTGTAATAGATATGATGGTTTTATCTCTAGTGCATTAGGTGCTTAATAAAGATTATAAAAAGACCTCTCTCAAGTGAAAAGCTTGCAGCTGATGTGAATGACCTGTGCTCATAATATTTTAGCTATAGCAATCTCTCCCTAGAATCTATAGGTATTGGAAAGGGTGTCAAATGTGACAATGATTAAAAGCACAGAAAAGGAGGATTCAGTCTCATGCTTTGAGCCAATGGAGTTGGCAAATGGAAAGTATCCAATATTTTTTCTTCTTCCACAAACACAAAGCAATACCTCAAGATATTTAACTTTTTGATAGTTTTCAAATTTGCCAAAAATTCATATACAAGCCACAATTTTGCTAGAAATTGCCATTTGTGAAAACAAAAAGTTGCATGCCACAGCAATGCTGATGTGACCAGCAACGTCTATAGGCACAGCAATGGGAAGCAGTAATGTAGGTAAATACTGTAGTGCAAACAAAAATCAAGCACATCCTGCATTTCCCATCAAAGATGAAAATACTTATTTCTCTATTCTAAATTTTTTTTGCTACTATTTTGGTTTGTTGGTCTTTGCTTTTCAAAACTTAAAAAAAAAAAATAAAAAAAAAATTTTGTTTTGGTGTGACATAGGGTGAAAAACTACAGTGAAAGGTTTGGAATGGGATTTGTATGAAAACAAATGCAAAGATACAAAACAATCCTTTCTGTAAACTCCCATATCTCCAATTGTTTTTTGTTTGAGACATTAGGGGCAGCTTAATTAAATTTGATATAGTCCATAAAAGCCAAATAACTATATAGTTTTATTATCAAAATAGCCACAGATCTCTGAAAAAACATGATTTTTACCACTTCACCATTTTACTGCATTGCAAAAACCATCTTATTGTTCATAACTTTTCATATTAAAACTAATACTACCCTGATGCTCCCATCTCATTGTAATTCCTTTATGTTTGTTCTGGCAGATCTTCAGTCACTTGTTGTAAGGTCCATTTGCACTGTTGAAGTGGCACAAACACACTGTGACACAGTCCTTAACGGGATTGAGGAGAATTTCCCCAGAATGGGAAAATCATAGGCAACCATAAACTTTTGTTCATGCACTGAATAGCAATGCGCTGTGATGGGGTAATCGTAGAACTGGAAGGGACCTGGAGAGGTCTTCTAGTCCAGTCCCCTGTACTCAAGGCAGGACTAAGTATTATCTAGACCAGGGATCGGCCTGCCAGGGTAAGCCTTCTGGTGGGCCAGGCTGGTTTGTTTACCTGCCACGTCCGCAGGTTTGGCCGATCGCAGCTCGGACTGGTCGCAGTTTGCCGCTCCAGGCCAATGGGGGCTGCGGAAAGCGGTGGCCAGCACATCCCTCGGCCCGCACTGCTTCCTTTAGCACCCATTGGCCTGGAGCGGCAAACCATGGGCAGTGGGAGCTGTGATCGGCTGAACCTGCGGACACAGTAGGTAAACAAACTGACATATGGCCTACCAGGGTAAGCCCCTTGGCAGGCTGGGCCAAAGGTTGCTGATCCCTGATCTAGACCATCCCTGATAGGTGTTTGTCTAACCTGCTCTTAAAAATCTCCAGTGACAGAGATTCCACAACCTCCTAGGCAATTTATTCCAGTGCCTGACCACCATGACCCTTTTGAAGTTTTTCCTAATGTCCAACCTAACCGTCCCTGCTGCAATTTAAGCCCACTGTTTTTTGTCCCATCTTCAGAGATTAAAGTGAACTATTTTTCTCCCTCCTATTTGTAACAACCTTTTATGTACTTGAAAACTGTAGTCATGTCCCACCCTCTAGTCTTCTCTTCTCCAGACTAAACAAACCCAATTGTTTCAGTCTTCCCTTATAGGTCACGTTTTCTAGACCTTTAATCATTTTTGTTGCTGGACTTTCTTTAATTTCTCCACATCTTTCCTGAAATGTGGCACCCAGAACTGGACACGAAACTCCAGTTGAGGCTACTGAATCCGTCCATGGAAAAGCTTGTAGCTGCAAACAAAGATCCATTCCCTTCATCTCTCTTAGCAACTGTAAGCAAAGGCCTTTTTTCCCCCCCTCCTGGCTTCAACAGCTAAACAAAGATATTCAAACTCCCTTCCCAAGTTTAATATTATTAAGCACCTGAAAATATTTGATCAGTTGTCAGGTGACTTAAGACTTGGAGAGTGGATTCCTCCCCAACCGCTGATGAGACTTCAGTGAGTTCCCTGCAGGTTGCTGTTGAAGCCCCTTGATAAGCACAGGCTACATGGAATACATAAAAGGTCTCGCCTTTCTTCCCCTGCCCAACCTCACATGTACACTGCTATTCCAGAGAGAGACTGCAGTCAGCAGTAGCCTGGAGGCTGTGATTTTTAAACTGCAGACCTAACAGAAAAGACCACTTTTCTATATCAATCTACTTGAGATATTTTTCCTAAAACAATCAGCAGTAAAATTGTTGGTGATAACGTTTTAAATCTAATATTTAGGTGACTTTTTGAGGTCTGAGATATGCATATAGCAATTTTAACAATAAAGATTCACACTTACATCTCAATTGCAAACACAAATAGGAGAAAAAATGCATGATGAAACATAAAATTTGGATACTGATAAACTTGTCTAAAGTTCAGGGGTAGGTGTATGTCTACAGTTTGATTTGGACCCGTTTCTAATACATAAATCCATAGGTTCATACATCTTAAGCCAAAAAGAGCTACTAAAACCATATTGTCACAGTACAGGCCTTAACCAGAGATTTCACAGGTAAAGTCATCCAAATACTGGGCAGCACGTGCTCAAGAGCTGATAAAATAGTACAACTGGAATATTTGTGGCAATGGAGTATTTCTGCAGCAAGGTGGTATCCAATATGAGGAAGGAAATCAGAAGCTAGACCTCTCTTGAGTTACTAGACTGTAGTAGAACGTAAGCCTCTTGAGGAAGGGACTTTCTTTCATTATATCTGTTTTCATGCACATTTATGGTGCTCTGTGTCACTTATGTTACACATTATTATTTACAAGGTTAAAATGTACAGTGCAATGGTCTGAGGTTAAAGCTGTTGCTGTTATGCATGGTGTTAACAGGATAGCAGATAAAAATGTGAAGCCCAGAGTGAAGCAAAAGTGCAATAGTAATCTGAAATAAAAACAATAAACTTTCTGAACCTTTGACCAATTTCTCCTCTTAGTTGCTTTGGTGTTACTAAGAGCAGAATCTGGTCTTCTGTTTCTCTGTGCTACAATCAGTCTCATCATGGGTGAGTTTTTCAGTTGATAACGGAACAAACAAGGATATCTCCAGAGGTATAGAAAATTCACATCTGTGTATTTATTTGTAATCACAGAATCATAGGCGGAACCTTGAGAGGTCATCTAGTCCAGTCCCCTGCACTCATGGCAGGACTAAGTGTTATCTAGACCGGGCTGGGCAAACTGCAGCCCTCAGGCCACATCCAGACAGTCAGACCTTTTAATCCGGCCCTCGAGCTCCTGCCAGGAAGCAGGTTCAGTGGCTTACCCCGCTCTCCGCATGCTGTGGCTCGATGTGGCTCCCGGAAGCAGCAGCATGTCCCCCCTCTGGCTCCTACATGTAGGGGCAGTCAGGGGGCTCCACACATTGCCCCTACCCCAAGTGCCAGCTCTGCAGCTCCCATTGGCTGGAAACTGTGGCCAACAGGAGTTGCAGGGGTGGTGCCTGCAGATGGGACAGCAAGCAGAGCCACCTAGCCAGCACCGGTCCTCCTCATAGAAGCCAGAGGGTGGACATGCCACTGCTTCCTAGAGCTGCAGGGGCAACACCTGTGGCTGGGGCACCGTGCAGAGCTGCCTGGCCATGCCTCCGCATAGGAGCTGGAGAGAGGACATGCTGCTGCTTCCGGGAGCTGCTTGAGGTAAGTACCACCTGGAGCCAACACTCCTGCCATTCCCCAACACCTGCCCCAGCCCTGATCCCCCTCCCACCCTCTGAACCCCTTTGTCCCAGCCTGGAGCACCCTTCTACACCCCAGAGCCCTCACCCACCTGCTGTAACCCCAACCCCCTGTCCCAGCCCGGAACCCCTCCTGTACTCTGAACCCCTCAGTCCCAGCCTGGAGCCCCCTCCCTCAGCCCAAAACCCCCACCCCTGCTCCCCAAATTCCTGCCCCAGCCTGGAGACCCCTCCTGCACCCTGACCCCCTCGTTTCTGACCCAACCCTGGAACCTGCACCCCCAGCCCAGAGCCCATACCCCCTCCCACCCTCAACCCCCTGCCTCAGCCTGGAGCCTCCTCCCATATTACAAACCCCTCTGCTCCAGCCTGCAGCCTCTTCCTGCACCCCAAACCCCTCATCCCTGCCCCCACCCCAAAGCCCAAACCTCCAGCCAGAGCCCTCACCCTCTCCCACATCCCAACCCCCTACCACACCCTGGAGTCCCGTCCTGCACCCTGAATTCCTCATTTCTGGCCCCACCCCAGATCCTGCACCCCAGATGGAGCACTCACCCCCTCCTGCACCCCAACTCCCAATATTCTGAGCATTCATGGCCCGCCATACAGTTTCCATACCCAGGTGTGGCCCTCAGGCCAAAAAGTTTGCCTACCCCAGATCTAGACCATCCCTAACAGGTGTTTGTCGAAGCGGCTCTTAAAAATCTCCAATGGTAAAGATTCCACAACCTCCCTAGGCAATTTATTCCAGTGCTTAACCATCATGACAGTTAGGAAGCTTTTCCTAATGTCCAACCTACACCTCCCTTGCTGCAATTTAAGACCATTGCTTCTTGTCCTATCCTCAGAGGTTGAGAAAAACAATTTTTCTCCCTCCTCCTTGTAACAGCCTTTTACATACTTGAAAACTGTAATCATGTCCCCTTTCAGTCTTCTATTTTCCAGACTAAACAAACCCATTTTTTTTTTTCAATCTTCCCTCATAGGTCATGGTTTCTAGACTTTTAATCATTTTTGTTGCTCTTCTCTGAACTCTCTCCAATTTGTCCACATCTTTCCTGAAATGTGGCACTTAGAACTGGACACAATACTCAGGTTGAGGTCTAATCAACATGGACTAGAGCGGAAGAATTACTTCTCGTGTCTTGCTAACAACACTCCTGCTAATACTTTGCTTTTTTTTGCAACAGTGTTATACTGTCTTTTGATGGAAAACATTTTTTACTTTTTTTAGGGGGGCGGGGGGAGGTAGCTCTTCTGCATAAGATTCTGGTAGAGGAAAGTACTAGAACTTGTGCACACTAAGGAATCACTGGGTGCGGTTCTGTGTCCTCTGTTATGAAGGAAGTCAGATTAGATTATCATAACAGTCCTTTCTCAGCTTAAACACAATGAAGTATAGAGAAAGGGTGGGGTTTTCTCTCGTGTGTGTGTGTGTGTGTGTGTGTGAGAGAGAGAGAGAGAGAGAGAGGTCTAACCTTCATTCCACATCAAAACAGAAATATTTTGAAACTTCAATTTATTTTTATTTTTACTTTTTTGCAAAATGAAATTGTTCTTTTCTGGCTAGCCCAACTATACAGTGATTTAATACAGCTGTATTTAAATAGTGCCTTTAGTATGTCTGTCCACAGTGCTTTTTATATGCTCATCCAAATAGCCCTCAATCACTTTTGCATGAAGGATACAAAGATGAATAGAAAACCTTACAAAAGATACTTTTTATTACATTCAAGTCAGTTTCTGATCTTAATAAAAGAGCCTGCACATCTGTGATACAACAGAATTCAGAGACTAGTTGGATAGTATATGAACATAGAAATCCAGCAGGTTTTACTATTGAAGGAAGCAAATTATTAATTTTAGGTTGAGTATTGTCAATGTGTTTTAGTACAGATTGTACATGAAGATACATTCCCTGTCCCTAGAAGCTTCCAATCTACATTGGGTGGGCAAAACAGTTGAGACTGGTATTGTACCAAGTCTCTTGGAACTCAGAAGGTCCAACATAAAGCAGTGCATCTTTTCTTAATTAACTTTTTATTTTTATAAAACAAAAATAACCACCCCTCTCCCCCAGAAAATCCGACATTATTTTTGTGATATGTGACTTAGTGGGGTACTTTCTATTACAAAGGGTTATTATAAGTTTTTCTTTGATCACTAACACTTCCTTATTTGCTCATTGGTTCTTGTTTGGGTTATGGTCCTTGGATTGCAATTGTGGTGGGGCAAGGCCAGATGGCTATAGAAAAGTAGTGGGAGATAGATATATTAGCTCCAGGCTAAACAAATCCCTGGCACCAGGATAAGTGAAATGGCAGCTGCTCCAGGTCAATTAAGACACCTGGGGCCAATTAAGAACTTTCCAGAAGGCAGGGAGAATGCTAGGTTGATTGGGACACCTGAAGCCAATCAGGGGCTGGCTGAAACTAGTTAAAAGCCTCCCAGTTAGTCAGATGGGTGTGCATGTCAGGAGCTGTGGGAGGAAGTTGTGCTGTTGGAGAGGCTGAGTAGTACACACCATATCAGGCACAAGGAAGGAGGCCCTGAGGTAAGGATGAAGTGGAGCGTGAGGAAGTGAGGGCTGCTGTGCGGGAAGTAGCCCAGGGAATTGTACATGTCATGTTTCTAAAAGGTCAGCTACAATAGCTGATACTATTAGGGTCCCTGGGCTGGAGCCCAGAGTAGAGGGTGGACCCGGGCTCCCCACCACCACCTTTGCCCCCTGATTAATCACTGAGACTGGGAGACAACAGAGACTGTGCAAAGAAGGATAACTTCTCCTCACCTCCCTCACTGGCTTATGATGAAAATGGTTCAGTAGACTGTGACCCTTGTCTCTAGAGAGAGAGAAGGGTTACGTGCAGGGTCACAGTGAGCCTCTGAGGCTAGCAAAATCCGCCAGGAAACGTGGGACCCACGGAGGCAGGGACAGAGCTTTGTCACACAATCTTAAATCAGATTCCTTTCTTTTCACAAGGAGATGTTGTTGGATGTGTCTTCTGTGTTTCTCGCTATCACTGAAGATCCTTTACACTGAAAATAATTGACTTTTATTTTTTAATTTTTGGATTACCTCAGTGCATTGATGGATTTTCATTGAAAGGTTCACAGAAAAAGTGTTTTCCAAGGGGATTTAAATAAAAACAGCGAGAGTGGTTTCGGGATGATAGAAGAAAGCCCAATATTTAAATTGGGAGAAGGATATAAAGGGAGAAATTCATTGGGAATCTTGAGTACAGCTGTGTGAATAACTGATTTTTGTTTGTGTCACAAAACCCAAAAATAATAAATAAATAAAAATCAGATTGAATGAAACATTTTATCTGACCTGAGATAAAATGCTTGATTTTGGGGTTTGAGGTTGTCAAGTTTCCTCCCCCACTCTGAACTCTAGGGTACAGAGGTGGGGACCTGCATGAAAAACCTCCTAAGCTTATCTTTACCAGCTTAGGTCAAAACTTCCCCAAGGTACAAAATATTCCACCCTTTTGTCCTTGGATTGGCCGCTACCACCACCAAACAAATACTGGTTACTGGGGAAGAGCTGTTTGGACATGTCTTTCCCCCCAAAATACTTCCCAAAACCTTGCACTCCACTTCCTGGACAAGGTTTGGTAAAAAGCCTCACCAATTTGCCTAGGTGACTACAGACCCAGACCCTTGGATCTTAAGACCAATGAACAATCCTCCCAACACTTGCACCCCCCCCTTTCCAGGGAAATGTTGGATATAAAGCCTCACCAATTTGCATAGGTGACCACAGACCCAAACCCTTGGATCCGAGAACAATGAAAAAGCATTCAGTTTTCTTACAAGAAGACTTTTAATAGAAATAGAAGTAAATAGAAATAAAAAAAAAAAGATCCCCCCTGTAAAATCAGGATGGTAAATACTTTACAGGGTAATTAGATTCAAAACATAGAGAACCCCTCTAGGCAAAAACCTTAAGTTACAAAAAAGATACACAGACAGAAATAGTTATTCTATTCAGCACAATTCTTTTCTCAGCCATTTAAAGAAATCATAATCTAACACGTACCTAGCTAGATTACTTACTAAAAGTTCTAAGGCTTCATTCCTGGTCTATCCCCGGCAAAGACAGAATATAGACAGACCCACATAGACTTTGTTTCTCTCCCTCCTCCCAGCTTTTGAAAGTATCTTGTCTCCCCATTGGTCATTTTGGTCAGGTGCCAGCGAGGTTACCTTTAGCTTTTTAACCCTTTACAGGTGAGAGGAGATTTCCTCTGGCCAGGAGGGATTTTAAAGGGGTTTACCCTTCCCTTTATATTTATGACAGAGGTTTTAACATTTTTTAAAGAAAATGGAAATATTTTTTTTTTAAAAAGTCATATTGAACTGAAAAAATGAAATGCTTAATTTTGAAGATGTCTAAACAAAATGCTTTTTTAAAGACGTTTGGCCTTTTTTTATTGTTGTCTGAAACAATTTGATGAATTCAACATGAATTTGGGAAATGGTTTGCTGAACTTGAATATACATTTTTTTTTTATTTTTGTGCAAAACATGTTTCAACTGAAATTTTTTGCCCAACTCTAACTTCAGGCAGAGAGAAGAGAGAGTGCAAGTAGCAAGAAACTATAGAACAATGATGTATGTGGAACAGAACTGTACAGATCCTGGCCTGAATGTAGGGCAGGAAATAGCTCAGGGACTTAGATATGTTTAGATGTTGCTAGTACAAGGAGAGTAGTTGAAGCTGAGACAGCAGAGAAACAATGATAAAGCCGTGTGAACAGATGAGGTTGTCCCAGGGCAAAATGTTAAGGGGGAAAGAACCTGGAGGAGTGCCAATAGAAAATAGGAGAGAGAAATCAAAGATCTACAGATGGAGATTTTGATGAAGCAATAGGATAGCCTAAAAATTTGGGGTAAATGTTTTGAAAACATAAGTGATTTAAGAGCCTAAATCCCATATGACTTAGTAACATAGGAATCTAAGACCCATTGACTTTCAAAGAAACTTAGGGTGACAAGTGCCTGCCCACTTCTGAAAACAGGAAAGTTTCCTAAGTCACTTAGGTGCTCTTAAAAGTTTTACCTTTAATCTTTTTAAGTAAAGCTATACCTACCCTGCATCGAAACAAATCTAACATTTCCTTAGTGCTTCTAGTTACCAACAACCTCCACTATGAAAGGATATCTGAGGAATTCTCAGAGAACTCACTAAAGAATTCCCTACATTGTCCTTATCGGGGCCTATTGCCATATAAGGGACAGATGGTAGTTGAATCAGTGAATTTGTACCTGCCCTAGGCAAACAATCACAGAAGGTCAAATATAGCTATCTGGAGCACCTCCTAAATAGGATCTGTCACTTCTCAGCCACTAAGTGAATGATTAAACCTGGTGACTGAGCAGGTGTGAACCAGAATATTCACTGACTAGAACCTTTTAACTTTCAGTGTCTTTCAATTTTCTGTTTCATTTCTGGGTGCTTTGTAAAGCTTTATTATTTCAAAGTTCTGATGGAGGCTTAGGAAAGTGGATCCTTTAAGCTGAAAGCATTTTTGACTATATTGCCTGAAATTAATTCAAACTATATCCATGCAGCTGTAATAAAAGTAATTGAAAATTTTATGGATGATAATAATATAAAAAAGATACATTCAAGGCTAAAAGTTAGTGTTGGTAAAATCTGAAGAATTATAGCATAGAAATGTGTAATGTTGTAATACAAAACTGTTTATAATATGGATTCAGTTTCATATTTGGTAAGATCTAATGAATACATACAGTTGAATAAGTAGCACATTATAGATCTAGTCTGCTTTTTAATTTAGCTGAGAATTCCATTTTAGAATGCAATAACCCAAAGGTCAGCTTCTGAGAATAATTACATTAGTAGCAATGGCAGCATATGATTAACTGGAATTTACTACAGTTTTTAAAAGCTTGTCTTAATGTCAAGTACAGTGCTGGAGAACCAATAATACTAATTGAATTATGCCTTAAAGTAATTAGAATTTCAGGATAAACAACTTGATATTGTGTATATATGACTGTGTAGCTGGCTCTGCTACATTAATTAATAAAGAACCCATATGTTCTGTTCTTAGTGGTACTAGAGTCTGAAATATTTTGTTTATCAATGGATAAATCTTTTATAATGGTTTACCTCTGAAAGCAGACAAAGAAAATGCATCACTTCTGTGATTTTTCATCCACAGCACCTTTTATTATAATTTAATATCAGAATTTGTATTTAATGTCTCATAAGAAACGTAAATGCAAAGGGAATTTTGTTAAATTATGTGGCTATTAGATCACATTTTGAGGGAATTAAATGGAAAGGCTTAAGTCAACTCTTTGTCAACAGTTCTGGTACCTAACATTTTAAGGTATTGTTATTGTGTATTTTTCATTATCATCAGACCTGGAGATGAACATGACACAATTTATAACTGAAAATTCCTTTCCTTCCCCCACCTTTTTCTCAGGAGATCTGGGTTCGCTCACGATTTTTAAGTTTGGAGGGTTGGTAATACTGGCATACACTTACAGCCTGAAAAAGGGGTGTGGCAGTACATGGGAAGGATCCCTGTCTCAGAAAGTAACTACAGAAGGACATTCAGGGTGTTTGTATGCTTCCTGCTTGTATGAGGAAGTGAAGCTGTTTTTTTCATAGCAGCCGTTGTATCCTCTTCCAGGAATAAATAGATTTTTTTTCTCTTGTTTCCTGAGATCTTACTACTGTCATTATTCCAGTGACTTTCCTTGTTTGTTCTAAATAAACAAATAAATAGGCTGAGGTCACGTAAAAATTCTCTGGTACACGAGTGCAAATACAAACTTTCTGCAATGAAGACAGTGAGATTACTCTGGATTTACAAGATATTTTCATCATTTTTTTTAGATGTTTCCAGCAGTCTTCTCTCCCAGATGAGTATCCTCAGTGTGAGAGGATTCCATGACATCAACTGGAAGGAGAGTCCCAACTATGGAATCATCTCCCTCCTCTCCAGTTTGATGATGATCTTCCCTGAGACATTTATCTCCCTCAACACTAGGTCGGCACTAGGGTGAGTGGATCACCAGATGATGCTCAATACAAACTACAGGTATGCCTACACTGCGGTCAGAGGTGCGGCTGCAGTAGGTGTAGATGTACCCAAGACCATTTTGACTCAGCTAGCTCAAATAACAGTAACAGTGAAGTTGTGTTGTCGTGAGCTAACCATTCAAACAGATATCCAAGATCCCAGGCAGGGTTATACAGATGAAAGCTAGCTCAATATGGCTACATATGCTGCAGTCTCACCTCTGATTGTAGTGTAGACCTATCCCACCCGCTGAACAGTTTGAAAAGTATTTAAATAAGCCACACTTATGTTCAGATCTTAAATGGACTTTCAAATAATTAAAAGAACATACCAGCTGCGGAGTATCCCCAGGCTTTTACTGTTGTGTTTCCAGAGGGAAAGAGATTGAAGATGGATGCTGCCATCTTGTCGTTAGTAAACTCTTAAAATGCACTGTACACACTGTGGAAAAAACATACTAAATACTGATATTCCTTGGCTAATTCACAGCATGCCCCAACTAATTTGACATGTCTATAATCACTACATATTTTGACAGATTGTGTGTCTGATAGTCCATAGACATACTGCACACACTCCTTGTTCCTATGATTAATACATCGGTAATGAGGAGTTTCCATGATTGATTCACGCAAGTATGTGAAATATCGTACATTAATAACATGTGATCTGGATGTACTTGGTTTTAGTTCGAGTATCTGAATACCTGAGTCGAATGGCAAAGAACTCAGACTTTTTTGCGAACAACATTATTGATTTTTAACCACAGGTTAGTCTTAATATTTGCTTAGAGAGCTCAAAGGGATCTTTATGCACCCTGCATCTTTGAATTGTGGCTCCAGGAAGCCTTCCAAACAAACATGGATTCTCGCGCAGGGTGCACATAAAACCTGCCACTCCAGGCTCAAGCCCGGAACATTTTTAATTGGATGAAACAACTTTTTTTCTAGCTTTCGACTGTTCGACTGTGTATTCCGTGCTAAACCTATTTCTTCTTCTCTGGGAAAATTTTTTGCTTCATTAGAGTAAGTTACAAGGTGTTCATGCCGTAACACCATTTTCCTGTCTTGATTGCCTGCCTTTGAATATAAATGCCGGGTAACCTTAAATGTCTGAGATGTTTCCTTTCATATTTTATCACTTACTCTCTGTTGTTTACCCCATCTAAGAAATGCTATTCAAGATACTTGTATGCCAGCTATTTTCCTGTAACACCTGGGCAATTTTTTTTTATTGCAGATGGATGTGATGATGCATAAAAGAACACTACAATGCTGAAATACATATGTCTTTGAGGATATTATTAGTCAAGTATATTGTTGACTCCTTCTTGACTTGAAGCAGTGAAAATTCATATCACAAATCAATTTGTCAGCTGTGGTCAAGCTGCATTTTGCTGAAAGCTTTTAATCTCTGCATTGGCGTTAATATTTTCCTTACAGTTTATGGAAACTCATCACCATTTTAATGGCATTTTTATAAGCACTGAAATGAAAATTGTCTATTCATCACAATCTTCTTTGGAATGAAACCATTCTCTTACATATAAGAAAGCTTTCTCCATTCCTGAGTCCCCCTTATTAATGTAAAAGGAAGTTATCTTGCTTTAAGGGACTTTGGTGAGTAATTACCTTTCAGATCAAGCTTGACCTTTAAATTCTTTATTGTGGCTACTTTGGTTTGAAAATTACTCTGAAAGTACTTTTGGAGCTGGTTTAGTTTTCTGGTTACTTCTGTAAATATAGGTTGCATGGATCAAAGAGACTGGAGGTCAAACTTGTTGAGCTCATTATCAAATAGCTAATCTTGGTCCAGCAAATAACAGGGTTGAATTTATGTGATGGGACTGTGTTGTATATTTGTGATAGGTACCCAGGGTGAAACCTGGACTGTGGGACCCCTGAACCCTCTGTCCCAAAAACCTGGGTTGCCTCTCAGACTGTGATGCTGATGTCAAGCTACCAAACTCTAACAGGCACTGCACTGACACTGACATCCACAGGCAGGGACAAACCCAAATGAGTGACAAAAATGATTTCTCAGCCACTCATGAACCATCAATGGAGCAGCTCTAGCCAATCCTCCCCCACAGCTCCCTAGCCCCCCAGAACTGTACTGTCTTGCACTGGTCAGAAGCCTGACCAGTGTAAATTCATTACTTAGTTCACCACTTCTTCACAGGAAAGTGGACATGCACCAGCCTCCGTAACCTGAGCTCAGATTTCCCAAACACTTTAGACAAACTCACTGGTAAGGATAAAATATTAAGATAAGTTCATTAACTAAAGAAAGGTCGATTTTAAGTGATTCTAAGTTGTACCCATAAAGTTCAGAGATAGTTATCTTAAGAAGAAGAAAAGTAAAAAATGCATTCTAAATCCTAAACTTTGTCTGAGCAAGAGTTGAATCAAACAATGTCTCCCCCTGACAGATGTACAAGCAGGTTACAGTTCCTCAATAAACAGGCTAGGACTGTCTTCCAGTCTGGGACCATACCTCCCCAGGTCAAAATCTTTATTTTCCAGATGTTCTTCCAAGTGTTGAGATGGGGGGCAGGAGAGAGGCCAAGTGATGTCACTGTCTCTCTTGTTAAATCTTCTTTCAGTTTGCTAGAAAGATCCTTGCTGTGACATGGAGATTAGGCAGCTCCCATTGGTCAGGCAGTCTCCATTGCCTAGGTGCTCTCTCTGAGAAGTCTCTGTTAGGAGAGTGGATTCCCTTTAATGGGTCATCAGCACATGTCTGGCTGTTCTTTTGTTGCAACTCAAAGGTTGGCTGTGGGCATCTCCCAGCCTCAAAACAGATTTCAGTAATGCATATAGCAACGCTTCACAACTTCACATATAATAGCACATACAATTCAACAGTTTATGAATATTTAACGGATCAAGATTTTTAAAATGATACCTCACAAGGCATACTTTATATACAACATATGTCACCATGGTGAATATGGGGTTTCTAGGGTGTTACTTTGAGGTATAGAGTGCCACAGCATTCCACTGTGATTAAAATATATTTTTATTCTAAGTATACTTTAAAAATACAGATATATGCTTTGTTTGTACAATGTTCTAAAAATATTGTCCCTATAAGGAAAATCTATCAAAGATTTCTTGTCATTTATCACAGTTCTTTGAGCTTTTTTCATGTACAGATGTAAACATTTTTTTTTCCTGATGTTCATCTCATAAGGTCATTCTTAAAGTTGTCTGAGTAATTACATGTACCAGGACATGGCATTTCAGTCTTCAGAATCCATATGTAATTGACTGCTGTTTTGTGTGGCATCCACTGGAAATGTTGTTAAAGGGTAGAGAAGCATATGAATAAGAATAGATTGGCAAGGCTCACTGGTATGATCTAACTCAGTGGTTTTCAAACTTTTGTACTGGTGACCCCTTTCACACAGCAAGCCTCTGATGGCAGCCTCCCTTATAAATTAAAAACACTTAAAAATATTTAACGCTATTATAAATGCTGGAGGCAAAGTGGGGTTTGAGGTGGAGGCTGACCACTTGCGACCCCCCATGTAATAACCTCATGATCCCCTGAAGGGTCACAACTGCCAGTTTGAGAACCCCTAATCTAACTTCTTTGAGCCACTACTCTGATAATGCAAAGCAGCCGTAAACCTGGCCAGTTAAGGAAGGTTTCTGGTTACTTTGTGTCCCTGCATCACTGCAAAGCAGCTGGAACAATCTGGTGAACAATAGCCCAATATATATACCTTATACAAATAGGCCTCTTTGTACTGGCATCATGTACCAGACTGATGTTTCCTTGAAAATACATTTCAAAGAGAATAAAAACTAAAGGAAAATTCAGCTTTTGATAATCTACATCCCCCTTTTAACCTTTGCAGAAGGCTGTCATTTTCTGCTAACAAGGGAAGATGAGCTCCTGGTAGACATTTTTTCCACAGGTAACAAAGATGGATTATTAAGGCCAGAAGTTGCAACTTGTTTGCCTCTAATTACACACCTAACTTCCTATTTACACTTCTAATAAGAAGTGGCCTGATTTTCAAAGGTGTTCAACACGCACAAATCCTGATGAAGTGCCCATAAATAATCGTATTCATATACAACTCTTTCTTCACGAAGGGCAATACTGTTTCATTAATGGAGTGAGAGTGGGTGTTGCGGTGGTGGTTGTTTTGCATCGGAATAAATATCAAAGAAAAATGTAAACTAATCGCTTTACTGTCATAAAAGCACCTGCACTGCAGACCTTATAGTGACTTAGCTTAGCATTTTCAAAGAGAGAGGTGTGAATAATTCTATGTCAAATCAACATGAGACAGTACAGTAAGATAAAGCTTAACAGGGGTGCCCTGGCACACAAATAAGAAATAAATGTTTCACAAGCTTCTTTTCTGTTACAAGGAAAAACTCATCATTTTGTCAATATACAACCCTTTCAAAGCAGAGCTTTGCTTTTATTTTCTCATGTGATGCATGGCTAGACATTAATTGAGGTCCCAAACTAGTATCTCTGAAAGCCCTGTAAGAAGAGTAAAGAGAAGGAAGTAATCCAGTTTCATAATTAATATGCCTCCCTCAAAAAAATCCCATTTCTGTGGTCTAACTTGGTAAGAGCTATTGTTGAGCCAATAAAGGCAGATCTATTTGCCAACACAATTACTGTATCAGTATTTAACCTTAAAACCAACAGTGCTCTGCAAAGAGTTTTGAAATATCTTGTGGATAGAAGATGCTGGTAAATCCTGAGTCTTTTTTTCTCTTATGTGAGCTTTATGGATAATTATTCCAAATATTTAATGAATAATGGAAAATATCTTGAACATGATAAATCTTTATAGAAATTTAATAGTCAGTACATAGAAAGGAAGTGGGGGGAGGAGGAAAGCTTTCAGAAGAGAGGAGGAAAGAGAATAGCAGCTGGGGGTGCAATTTGTGTCTGAGTAAGTCTTTTTAAGGATCTTTTCTTGCTGAAATATTTACAAGAGGGAAGATTCCCATTGCTAAAAGCTAGTTGCAACTTTGCATGAGCTCTATTGAATGCTTTGGGTAAGAATAACTTCCAAAATCTATTTTGTACTTACTTTGTCATTCCTCAATAATTCCTCGTGTAAACTCATTTTGGAATGGAATTTTTTATATTTCGTTTTGGACCACAGAATTTTTCTTCTAAGTTGGACCTATCAATTTTTTTGTCACTTCTGTATGGAAAACTCATGTGTTCAAACTTCTCCATATGTTCAGATTGACTTCTGTGCAGCTATGTGACTGAAAAGAAATAATCTGTTTCCTTAGCACCATATATTTTTAAACAGAGAAGAGTCTCTTTGTCTGCTGCAAGGACAAATGTGAAGAAAGATCCTATCATTTTGTGTTCATGTCACATTCAGAATATTGCATGGTAAGTCACTGTGTTGTGTCCTATGGTGACTTTATATTTCTTCTTTCATTCTTAATTATTTCCCTTAGTGTTCTTTTTGGTCATCTTGACTCCAAAATATAGTTTGCTCTTTGTCTTTGAAAACATAACAAAGAAATTTGCAATACAGGTAGGATGGTAAAACAGCTCCTTAATCCACCCTTTTTCAAAAGGCTGGAAGAACCGATAGTCCTTACAGGTTGCTCTGATTGTCAACATATTCATACTGTCAAACCAAGAGGGAAAATCAGTTATATGATGAGGGGATCTCAGCGAATGACTATCTATCAGCCTCCTCCCATTTAAATAGTTTTTAGGTCAAACATCTCAGTATATCGCTACTTTCACAGGAAAAAAAAAACAGTTTTGAGTTAGCCAAGGTCCACAAAAATTAGGGTTTGGAGGTTAAAATAGATGTCTTCAGTTGTACCCAGGAACAAATTAGAAACCAGTGAAGATCATGGAGACCAGGGATAATGTGCTTCCTGTAAAAAACACAACTCATGAAGCAAGTTGTTCCATTCTTGTTTCTGAATGATCTCTAGGTGTACCACTTCACAGAAAATTTTGCAGTAATCCAATCCTGATATGACAGGGGCCTGGCTGACTGTAGCAAGATCTGCATTGGAAACTAATGGCAGCAAACTTTTCCTCAGAGCAGATGAGGGAGGAAAAAACATCTAGGTTGGCACTGCTGATAAAAAGCATCCTGAAGCAGCTGGATATCCAACAATGCTCCCATACTATGACCCTGAGTGACAAACTCTGGGCATTCTTTCACATTCAAAGGATCTGAAACAAACACCTCCATTTCCTTCAGATTCTTCATCAGCATATAGTTCCAATAAATATCTGACTGGTCTAAGCCAGCGGGGCCCACAATCATTAATATTTTGGATACATATGATTTTGGTTTGTTGCTTATTCATGACCATTGGCACAAACAACACAGAGTAGAGAAGGTCCATAATTCTTCTCTCTCTACAGTGCACTGTATGGACTTTCAGAATTGGTGAGGGTTTATATTACTAATTATTTATTAATTATATTACTTTATTTTATCAAAATGCCTCTATTATAAACTGTCCATTTTAATTTTTTAATATTTCTAAGTGTTTGGAAGAGAAAATACAGAGTGATATTCAGAGGATATAAAGAAAATGTGTGAAGAACATTTTTTAAAATTAAAATAGTTAATAAAGGTTTAGAGAGCTCCCTTTCACTCTTTTCATTTTACTGCCATTATTTCTCTACCCATCTGATAAACTGAACATTGGAGGCTGTATTTGGTTAGAAGCTCATTTGGAAAACAGTCAAAATTATAAGATAACCTGATTAATGAAGTGCTGCTTTCTACGAGTTAGGAGACAGTCTGTACAATAATTCAAAATATTTATGATCGTTGTCAATGTTTTGTCAACAAGGCCTTGAATAATGGTTCTTGTATTGTTGTTTTCTGGTATGTCACGTCCAAAACTGGGATCTAATGATAATATTAAATTGCTGGGGTTTGTGTGAGAAAGCAGAATGGAAGAGAATCTAACACCTGAATATGTGAATTTTTGAAAAGGAGAGAAGGAGTTAACCTGTAAAAGATTGTGGGACTGGGGTACAAAGTACTAGGGAGATCAGAGAGATAGAGTTTGGAACCCTTTCTGTAATGTGACTTATGTACAAACTGAAGTTTTCTCAATATCACCTCTACAAATTCATGTAAGACTTCAGCTTTCTCCATGCACTATTAGTGAAATAACTTGAAAAAATATATCTGCAATTTCTTTCCTGAGAGAGTGATGTTTAGCATTCCTGCTGCTGGATTTGTTTTTCACACTTCGTATTTGGACCTACGTACATGTTTTTTGCAAATTTTAGGGGGCAAATTTAAGGTTAGTTGGGACAGTAAAAATCAGGTAGAGTGAGTGGTGAAGATTTGTAAGGCAGTGGAGATCAGAGTATATCTCTTACCTGTTGATTTCAAGACTTCATAGTGTGTTGTCTTTTGTTTTTGTTTTTAATATGTGCAGAATTTTTGGAAAGAAAGTATAATTCTTTTTGGGTGTTACTTGTGTTCAGCTGAAACACACACTTTCCTTCTTAATTGTTTTTTCATAAAATTATTTATTTGTGAATTGTATGTTTGTGGCAGGTGCTAAACCATATCTTAAACACTAGACCAGTGGTTCTCAAACTAGGGGCACCACTTGTTCAGGGAAAGCCCCTGGCGGGCCGGGCCAGTTTGCTTACCTGCCACGTCCACAGGTTCAGCTGATCGCGGCTCCCACTGGCTGCAGTTAGCCGTTCCAGGCCAATGGGGGCTGCAGGAAGCTGCGTGGGCCGAGGGGTGTGCTGGCCGCCCTTCTCACAACCCCCATTGGCCTGGAGCAGCGAACCACGGGCAGTGGGAGCCGCGATTGGCCGAACCTGCGGACGCGGCAGGTAAACAAACCGGTCCAGCCCACCAGGGGCTCTCCCTGAACAAGCAGCACCCCTAGTTTGAGAACCACTACACTAGACTACAGTGCCCCTTATCCAAACTCCACAGATTGCAAATTGCCCAGACAGGCTGAACACTGGATGCTGGGAAAGTCTCTGTTAACTAAGAAGTCCCTGAGCAAAGTGCATTCTAGTTTCCATGAATTGCAGAGGGGGTGTGGCCCAGCACAAGAAAGCAGGAAAATGACTACCAGTGAAGCAGCTACTAAACTAGATCTGGCTAGACTGGAAGCAGAAGAGAAGGCAAAGGACCGGGAGTTTCAACTGAACCTCAAAGAAGCAGAGGCAACTGCACACAGAAGGGCTATGGAGGCAGAAACAGCCAGGGAGGAGGCTGCCCACAAGAGAGCTATGGAGGCAGAGGCAGCCAGGGACAAAAGAGCTGTGGAGTTAAAAGACAAAGAAATACAAGCCCAGATTGAGGCCCAGAAGCATGAACTGGCTGTTATGGAGTGAAAGAGACAAACCCTCCAGCTGTTGGCTCCACTTCCCCAAAAATCCACAAATGGGAGCGACTATGTTCACAGTACGATGAATCCAGCGATATTGCCAGATATTTCATCACCTTTGAGAGACTGTGCATCCTCCATGCAATCCCTGAAGATCAAAAGATGACCACATTGATGGCAAAATTGACTGGCAGAGCTCTGGACATATTCAATAAGATACCTATTGATGATGCTTCAAACTATGGTAAATTTAAGGAACTGGTTTGAAACAGTTTCAGGTTACACCTGAAACCTACAGGGTTAAATTCAGGAGTCTTAAGAGGGGATCTGGATTGAGTAAGGTGGCTTATGTAAATGAAATGAAAGATTTGGTAGATAAGTGGGTGAGGGAAAGGCATTACAAACTTGGAAGAAATGTGTGATTTGGTTACTCAGGAACAATTCCTAAATATGTGCAGGTTTCAGAGTAGCAGCCGTGTTAGTCTGTATTCACAAAAAGAAAAGTAGTACTTGTGGCACCTTAGAGACTAACAAATTTATTTGAGCATAAGCTTTCGTGAGCTACAGCTCACTTCATCAGATGCATTCAGTGGAAAATACAGTGGAGAGATTTATATACACAGAGAACATGAAAAATGGGTGTTATCATACTCACTGTAATGAGAGTGATCACTTAAGATGAGCTAATACCAGCGGGGGGGGGGGGGAGAAAACCTTTTGTAGTGATAATCAAGGTGGGCCATTTCCAGCAGTTGACAAGAACGTCTGAGGAACTAAGGGGGGGGGGGGGGGGGGGGGGGGGGGGGGATAAACATGGGGAAATAGTTTTACTTTGGGTAATGACCCATCCACTCCCCATCTCTATTCAAGCCTAAGTTAATTGTATCCAGTTTGCAAATTAATTCCAATTCAGCAGTCTCTCGTTGGAGTCTGTTTTTGAAGTCTTTTTGTTGTAATATTGCGACTTTTAGGTCTGTAATCGAGTGACCAGAGAGATTGAAGTGTTCTCCGACTGGTTTATGAATGTTAAAATCCTTGACATCTGATTTGTGTCCATTTATTCTTTTACATAGAGACTGTCCAGTTTGACCAATGTACATGGCAGAGGGGCATTGCTGGCACATGATGGCATATATCACATTGGTGGATGTGCAGGTGAACGAGCCTCTGATAGTGTGGCTGATGTGATTAGGCCCTATGATGGTGTCCTCTGAATAGATATGTGGACACAGTTGGCAACGAGCTTTGTTGGAAGGATAGGTTCCTGGGTTAGTGGTTCTGTTGTGTGGTGTGTGGTTGCTGGTGAGTATTTGCTTCAGGTTGGGGGGCTGTCTGTAGGCAAGGACTGGCCTGTCTCCCAAGATTTGTGAGAGTGATGGGTCGTCCTTCAGGATAGGTTGTAGATCCTTGATGATGCGTTGGAGAGGTTTTAATTGGGGGCTGAACGTGACGGCTAGTGGCGTTCTGTTATTTTCTTTGTTAGGCCTGTTCTGTAGTAGGTGACTTCTGGGTACTCTTCTGGCTCTGTCAATCTGTTTCTTCACTTCTGCAGGTGGGTATTGTAGTTGTAAGAATACTTGATAGAGATCTTGTAGGTGTTTGTCTGAGGGGTTGGAGCAAATGCGGTTGTATCGCAGAGCTTGGCTGTAGACAATGGATCGTGTGGTGTGATCTGGGTGAAAGCTGGAGGCATGTAGGTAGGAATAGCGGTCAGTAGGTTTCCGGTATAGGGTGGTGGCTATGTAACCATCGCTTTTTAACACCATAGTGTCCAGGAAGTGGATGTCTTGTATGGACTGGTCCAGGCTGAGGTTGATGGTGGGATGGAAATTGTTGAAATCCTGGTGGAATTCCTCAAGGGCTTCTTGTCCATGGGTCCAGATGATGAAGATGTCATCAATGTAGTGCAAGTAGAGTAGGGGCATTAGGGGATGAGAGCTGAGGAAGCATTGTTCTAAGTCAGCCTTAAAAATGTTGGCATACTGTGGGGCCATGCGGGTACCCATAGCAGTGCCGCTGATCTGAAGGTATACATTGTCCCCAAATGTGAAGTAGTTATGGGTAAGGACAAAGTCACAAAGTTCAGCCACCAGGTTTGCCATGACATTATTGGGGATACTGTTCCTGACGGCTTGTAGTCCATCTTTGTGTGGAATGTTGGTGTAGAGGGCTTCTACATCCATAGTGGCCAGGATGGTGTTTTTAGGAAGATCACCGATGGATTGTAGTTTCCTCAGGAAGTCAGCGGTGTCTCAAAGATAGCTGGGAGGGCTTGTAGCATAGGGCCTGAGGAGGGAGTCTACATAGCCAGACAATCCTACTGTCAGGGTGCCAGTGCCTGAGATGATGGGGCATCCAGGATTTCCAGGTTAATGGATCTTGGGTAGCAGATACAATATCCCAGGTTGGGGTTCCAGGGGTGTGTCTGTGCGGAGTCTGTGTTTGTAGCCAGCAAGCGTGTCTGGCACAACCAGGCAGGGTTCTGGAGTCCCAAGCTGGCAGGGAAAGCAGGGGCAGAAGTAGTCTTGGCACATCAGTTGGCAGCCCCAAGGGGGTTTCTGTGATCCAACCAGTCACAGGTGGTCCCAGATGATTCAGTGGAAGGTGTAAAATCTCCAAATACAGACAAGTATGCAAGAACATACCCCAGGGGAAAGGGTATTTCCTAATCCTGGATTGTCACTAGTTGCCTTTATGATCTGAAGCATGAGAGCTAATATTCCATGTGCATTTTTATCCTACCTAATGTAATTATACATGTTGTTATCCATATAATTCCCTTATGTTACTTAAATGCTACTTAGTTATTTTCCTTTGGTATTTGCTTGCATTAATTTTAAAGATGTTGCTTTAATTTCATTGGATATTCCTCTATAATATTTATTATTCCTGTCTTGTTGCTTCCAGGTCTGTATTTGCCATTTTGATGACAGTATTTAAAATATTCAAGAGAAGAAAACTGTTTGAAGATGTTATCATTAGAGCTGTTCTTTATACTTACTCAAAGATGGTTCTACTCTTTATAGCCAGTGATAAAAGTGTACGCAGAGTCAGGATGAGCTCCACCCTGATATCTGGTGGTGACGTGTGGCAAGTTGTGGAAAAGAACTACACAGGCTGATCTCATTTGCATAGACACACCCACCCCGCCTAGCATGAGCCCATAGCTGCCCAAATGGTCACTTTTGCTGCTGTGGGATCCCCAGTTTCTCTGTTATTGGGGCAGGAAGAATAAATTGTTATTATCCTGATTATGTGAATCAAGGACAGTGGAACTGTACTCGGCCTTTTGTTATGATGGAGAGACTTGCCTTCAACTAAGTAGCACTTCCTAGGCAAGGGACATGGTTTCCAAAACTCAGTGAATGAACACAGGAAGGGACAGGTATTAATACCTGGTGGTATGGGCCCTTGATGAGGGCCCTACATGCTAATTGCGCCTTCTCCGTGCTCCACTGTGGCATATGAGAGCTAGTTTTGATTTCATTAGGAGTCTAATTACAGGCTGCTGAGCTGAGTTCACTTTGGGCTAGTGGTGCACCAGCACTGATGATCCCGTACTACAAGCTGAAATCATTGAGTGTTGTGTTAAGTAGTTATATTGCGGAGCAGCTTGTGGGATGGCAGAGCGGAGAGGTTCATTGGACAGCTAGCAGAGCAGAGCGGCTGGTGGAATGGAGCAGCTCATGGGAAGCTGAGCAGAGCAGAGCGATTCATGGGATGGCTGGAGGAGCGGAGAGGTGGGGCAATCACCCTCGGACCCTGTTAGGTGCTCCTTAACCCCCCATCTCAACCCAGGTTGGGAGGTAAAACTCCGCAGATAAACTTTTTTGAACTCTGGAGTTGCACTGACCAGGGACAGAGACTTTTGGGTTGTGGGACTTTTGGGACTTTGGGTGACTTTTGGGTTGCTGGACTCAAGAACCCAAGGGAAAGGACACGGCCCAATTTGCTTGGGGTGGGTTTTTGCTCATGGGTTGTGTTATGAATCATGTTGGTGGTGTTTTCACAACATAATGCCACATTGCTTCTCTCTGTTATTAAAAGGCTTTTGCTACACTCAGACTCCGTGCTTGTGAGAGGGGAAGTATTGCCTCTTAGAGGCGCCCAGCGGGGATGGTATATATTTGTCCCAGGTCACTGGATGGGGGCTCGAGCTGATTTTGCATTGTTGGAATGGAACCCCTAGATACTGAACCCAGCCCTTGTTGCTGCCAATTCTGATGGGCAGAGGGGTTATTGAAGAGAGCACAGATCCTCTTGTTCTCTCTGGCTTGAGTAAGCAGTGTTCCCCCACATAAAAAAAGACCATGAAAAAGTGAAGCTGTTATAGATATTTCCTATGTTAATCAGAGACCTGTAAAAATGAGTATTATTATTTTATTTTATTCATAGAATCATAGGATTGGCAGGGACCTTGAGAGGTCATCTAGTCCAGTCCCCTGCACTGATGGCAGGACGAAGTATTATCTAGACCATTCCTGACAGCTATTTGTCTAACCTGCTCTTAAAAAGTTCTCCAATGATGGAGATTCCACAACCTCCCTAGTCAATTTACTCCAGTGCTTAGCCACCCTGACAGGTCAGAAGTTTTTCCTAATGTCGAACCTAAACCTCCCTTCCTGCAATTTAAGCCCATTGCTTCTTGTCCTATCCTCAGAGGTTAAGAAAAACATTTTTCTCCTTCCTCCTTGTAACAATCTTTTATATTATAATTAATATTGTTTAATATTTATATTACAATAGCATGCAGAATTCCCAGTCAAACAATTGGAAAAATCAGTCTCCAGGGCCAGTTTTCAATTTCCAGGAGTCTGGATTCCCCTCAGTCAGATTTCAGAGCGGGGATTAGTAGTACAGAGACAGCCATGTTTGCATTGGTAATCTTCTCCTGTCCACTGGCGAAGGGTGTGCATTTATACTCACCCTAGTAGACACCACTGGTGCTATCTGATACCTTTTGGTCACCAGATTCTGTTGGCCTACCTCCAAGAGATGGTAGGGGTACACAGAAACATACTGAAGTAGCTCGGGACCAACTTGGAGCATCCTAATGGGCAAATGTTTCTCCACCTTCAAAAGCCCTCTTCTGCGGACTCCCACAAGACAGCATTGTTTCCCTCATCCACATGAAGCTACTAGAGGAACTGGTGAGGCAACATAGGCTGAAGTGCTGGCAGTACACACCCATCCAGCTTTCTAACTCATTTATGTCAAATGTAACCAGCACCATCTCTCAGCCTTCACAATGCCTAGCTCAGGCCAGTGCCTGGATACTGAGCAGCTGACTGAAGCTGAACCCAGGCAAGATGTAAATCATGCTGGTTGGCATGAGGGAAGTGTTTCAGAGAACTTTTCTCCCCATAACATTTTCTTCTATTTGCCTTCAAATTATTAAATTGTTCTGTCATCTGAGGGCCTTTTTGGACTCTTTGAGGCTAGTCAAATACCCATGTACAGGAAAAATATTCACTTCCAGTGCTGGCTGGCCAGAGTACTGCTTCTTATCTTAGCAGACTACAAGCATTTGTAACTTTTAGGCTTGATTACTGAAATTCATAATATCTTGGAGTGAAGCTACAAAGCACCAGCTGACACAGAATGCAGCAGCCAGTCTCTGGCTGAGCAACACAGGCTGTTGTGAGCTCTATATTTTCTCCTCCAGGGCTCCATACTTTGGCATACCTCCCCATTGAATAGAATTAGATTCAAGGTCTCTGTCCTCTATAGCACTGGTTTAGCTACCTCGGAGACTCTCTCTCCATAAGCATGACCACCTACAATAGCGTGCTCTCTCTCTCTCCTGTTGATTTCACAGTGCCACCTATTGCCATGGTGTCTGAGTGCCTTCCATATAAAATCAATAGCAATGTAGAAGTTCTTAGTGGACCTCAGGAAGTCTCTGCCACTTCTCCCTTTTTGGTTCAAATTCTGCTGTGGATAGGTTATTTAATTAATGTATTTATTTGGGAGGAGGGAGTTGGTAGGGGATTGGAAATAGAGGTGTTCATATTGTGAGCACCACTTATGGTGGAAAAGCTTTTTCAAACAGAAAGGTTTTTGTGATTGATTTTGTCAAGATGAACCTTCCACTGGAGTTGTTTTTTATTATTATTATTATTATTATTATTATTATTATTATTTTATTTATTAAACAGTCAGGAAGAACTGTGAGACAGGAGACCTCTTTCTCATGAGTTGGACCAAAATTATGTAAGTCACTATCAGAAGATTTTAAAATAGCCAAAGGCATTGTCATTTGAAATTAAACACATCTCATTTTCTCAATTTAACTCTTGCAAACTATTTTTTCCCAATTAAAAAAAAAACTTATCTACATAAGTAATTAAATCTAAAAGGAAGAGAGAAAGATTGTTTTAAAAGATTGTTAGGGTACTCAGAATATTGTTGGGAATAGTATAAGAACATAGCGTAAACTTAGTTTGAAGAATGCTGGAACACCCAGGACCATCTTGACAATAAAAAAAGATAGAAATAATGTAAGATAAGAAATGTTTGGGTGAGATTTGCAAAAACATGTTGTACTTGTAAAGACTTCAACCTTTTTTCTGTTGATGGAGGGGAGGGAACTGAGAAACTTAAGAATAGTGATTTGGAGGAATGGTGTGACTGTTTTTAATGCAGCTTTAATTAAGTGTTACACAATCTTCCTAACAAAGATAAATGGGGAAAAGGAAAGGTCAAAAGGATCATCACAATTATTGAGTAAATACAAAAGACTTGGAAATGGGAATTGTTTAAATATGCACAAGTATGAAAGGTGAAACTTTTTCCCACTAAGAGAACGTGCTTTTTCCCTGACAGTTTCAGAACTCTCAGGTTCAAGTACTTCTGTAGCTGGTCATGTTCTTGTTGTTAAACTGTTATGCTGGGATATCCTTGGTTATGGGTATTTTGTTGTTGTTGTTGTAAGAATGATGAGTCATGAAAACATCTGCCAGAGCAGATCTGTGTCCACTCAGAGTCTTGTGATCATTATTATACTACACACCAAGTCTACTATATATATTTCGCAGACATACACATGGTAAAGCTCATCCTTCTCCTCTAAAAGAAAAGGCCATTTCTACTGGAATCTCTAGATTCTAAAGCTCATTTACTTAAGAATCTATCTCCCAGGGTGCTGAGCACTATGGCCCAGATCCAGCAAAGCACTTAAAGCACATTATTAACTTTAATCGCACAGGTAGTCCCTTTGCTTTTAATGGGACTACTCACAGGCTTAAAGTTAATATTCTTTTTAAGAGCTCTATTGAAGGAGGGTCTAAGAGCTCGACTCCATTTCAGGAAATCTGAAATTCCATCCACTTGAGGGCAGTGATACACCCATAGACTCCACATTGTGTCAGTCTTGTGAAGTTAAAGCTTCGCCTCAAAAATTTGTTCATGTGAGTTCAACTAGGACATGAGGCTTCCAACCATGAAACAAAAATGAGGTTTAACGTAATCACTGGAGCCAATGGATAACAACACCTGCCATGGGACATGTATAACCATGAGAACCCCTTCAATAAAGTTACTTAGACACTACAGTGATGTGTGCTGTATGATAAATACAATCGACTAGAAAGTTCTTCAGGTGATTTACACACCTCCATTCCACTTCTGGTGTATGTCCTCCAAGTGCACCAGAGTTGGGGATTTTTCTCGTAGGAGTGTGCTCCTTTGGAATGGCGTGTGCTCCCTCCGCTGCCTCATGCTGCTGCACAATGGTGTAAAGGGTGGAGCTGCTCCGACTCCCCTTAGTTCCTTTTTAGCACCCGTGATCAGAAGTTGGAGCACACTGGCTTGCTGCAGCAAGTCTCTCCCTTTATAGGGAAGTTATCTCCCTTTCTATAAATAGTTGAGTTAGTGGTATTTGTTAGTGTTTAATTAGTGTAGGTTTTCTGTATTTTTCCTTGGTGCACTGGTTTCCTCTTATTCATGGTGTACTGACATTTGGTATCTAAGTATGTCTTGGTCTCTGGGTTTTAAGCCTTGTACCAGCTGCAAGAAATCCATGCCAATGAGTGATTATCATTCTACCTCCCTTAACGGCCTCAGTGAGGGTCACATTTGAGACCACTGAGAGATTTTTCAGGGACTTCAAACCCCAGAAAGAAAGGACAGAGAGGTAAAACTATGCCACATCCTAATGGAGGCCACCCTGCATCCACCTTCTGAACTTCCCACTCAGGATGGGCACCTAGTGCTTTGGCATGGGTAAGGAGTGCCTCTCTTGACATTGCTTCTGAATTGTCAGCATCTATCCCTGCCTCCAGTGCTGATAAGGAAGCACAGAAGATCCAACCATTCATTGAAGGAGACTAATCTTGGCTCCGTTCAAAGATCAAGATCTCTGGTACCATCCACCAGTAAACAATCAGGAAAACATGGTAGAGTGTCTTCTGGTAAGAGACCCTCTGGGTACCAGCCTCTTCTCCTCAAGGGTCGTAGACTCTGGCATTGATATTTGTGCTATCGAAGCCAACAGTGTCCACACCTTTGGTTCAACGCGAAGATATTTCAGTACTAATGATGCTAGAGACCTATGAAACAGCATAGAACCTACTATGTTTATTGCTGCTGAACTCTCTGATGTTCCAGGAAAGAAGCCGATTGGTACCAGTGGATCCTCAAGCCTCTGCTACAGACTTACCGCAGAGATAAAATCAGCTCTTGATACCACTGGGGGATTATATCTTCTGAGTGAGAGGCTAGTTCACATGAGGCATTTCAGGAGGTTATCATCAGTGCTAAGCAAGTCCCTCAAGACCAGACTCAAGTACTGGGACCCTGACCCGCTTCACTATAGGAGTATCACCCTCATATTCCTCTGGATTCTTTCTTCTCATCACCTGATAAGACTATAGTGCTCTGGGATTCCTCACTTGTCCAGGATCATTACTCTTTTTAGAAGTTCTTGATAAGCCTGTATCTGCCTCTCTTGATATTCCTGATGAGTTGGATCAGAGAGTTCCCAAAGGCTGGTGGACATTCTGGGTTCAGTGGCGCCTTCTACAGTGGCTCTGCCTATCAGTGAGGCCCTCCTAGAGGCTACAAAATCTTTGCAACAAATACCATTCTCTCTGCCTTTTGTGTCTAAGAGAACTGAGAGAAGGTATCCTGTCCTTTCTCACAGCTACAAACATTTTTATACCTAGCTTTCACTGTGTTCCTTAGTTGTCTCTGAAGTCAATGAAAGAACATATCAGGGTCAACCTCTTCTACCCCAAAGTTCATGAAGAAATTAGAGCTTTTTAGTAGGAAAATGTATTTCACATCTGGCCTACAACTTTGTCACTAACTAACAAGTCTTATTGGCCAGATAAGACTTCTGCCTCATGGACAATGTGTTAAAATTCTCAGAAAAGTTCTCAGAGGATGGCAGACAGGAATTCCAGGTCTTGTTAGAGTAAGCTAGTAGCTTGGACCTCCCCGCAAACATCCTTTAGATGGGGCACATTTGTCTGCCAGACCCAAGGCATCTGCAATATCTATGCACAGGTGTTCATGGCTTCAGTCCTGGGTCTGCTGCAAGAGATCCATCATAAAATCTGGGATCTCTCCTTTGAAGATCCTACACCCGTCTCACAGACCACAGGTGAGATGTTCTGCAGTCTCAAAGATTTGAGGGTAAAGTTGAAATTGTTGGGAATTTACACACCTTTCCCTAAAAGAAATCAATTCTGCCCACAGTCTCTATGGAGGTATCTGGATTTCCCATGTAGGCAGATTGACCACTCTAGATAATGAGGGAAAATCCAGAAGAGAACACCAGCTCTTCCTCCGTTTTCTTCAGTGGGTTCTTTGATACAGTTGGGAAATCCCAAGCAATCAGTTTCTGTTCACATTTCTTCCTGATTCCAAAAGCAAAAAGGGGCCTCAGACCCATGCTGGACCTGCAAAATTAGAATAAATACATAAGCAAAATAAAGGTTTGCATGATCATCCTTTCCTCTATCACCCCTTTCCTGGATCCTGGTGACTGGTTTGTTGCCTTTGACTTGAAGAAAGCATCTTTCCATGTAGCTGTCCATCAAAGGCACAGGCAATTCTTAACATTTCTATTTAACATCATCTATTATCAATTTATGGTTTACCTTTCAGCCTGTATGCTGCCCTGTGAGTATTTTCAAAATGGAGCTGAATTCCTAAGTTATGCAAGTATTTCCTTACCTGGACAACTGGCTAGCAAGAGGTACATTCAAGCTCCAAGTACATTTCAGTCTGTCCAAGATCTGATACTTCTTCAGTGTTCTGCGTCCATTGATCAAACAGGACAAGTCATCTTCACCATAGTTCAGAGAACAAAGTTTATAGGATTGACCCTGGATTTTACAGTAGCCAGGGCATTTGTACCTCAAGACAGATTCCACACAACATGAAACAAACCCATCCCTTTACAACATTAAGAATGTGCCTCAGATTACTGGGGCAGATGGCCTCCTGCAAGTATGTGGCATGTCAGACTTTGTCTCAGTTGCAAGGCTGGTTAAAGTCAGTGTACTCCCCAGCTCATCACTCAGTGGAGATGCTGATTTGAGTACCTGCAGGAACACTACCCTTCTTGGATTGTTAGATGAATCCTGTCAATGTGTGTATGGGAATTCTCTTCACTCCACCATCACCTGCACTGACTCTGGTTACAGGCACTTCTTCTTTAGGCTGGGGAGCTCATCTAAAGAAACTCAAGATCTGTGCTCTCATCAAGATTTGGCTCTCCACAAAAATGTTCAGGAGTTGTGGGCCATTGATCTGGCCTGTTTCAGCTTTTTTTTCCTTCCCATCCAGAAAGAGATTCGGCAAGTCCTCATGGACAAACTGCAGTGATGTTCTACCTGAACAGACAGTGTGTGACCAGATCAGACTATCTCTGTCAAGAATTGATACATGTTTTGGAGATTTGTATCACCAATGCAGTTCATCTCAAAGCCTCCCATCTTCCTGGTGTTCAGAACAGCTTGGTGGATCACCTGATCAGGTCGTTCAGCAGAGATCATGAGTAGTGTCTCAGACCAAATATTGTCAGAATCATTTTTTTGCAAACTTGGATGATCCCTCACATAGACCTATTTTCTACTTGTCTGACCAAAAAGTGCCAGTTCTTTTGTTCCAGGGCAGGTCACAGTACGGGATCACTGACCTATGCTCTCCTACTTTCTTGGAAAGACAAACTACAGTATGGCTTCCCTCTCATTCTGCTACTTCCCATGGTACTGTACAAGCTCAAGCAGGATCACGTTCACATGATCCTCATAGCACCTGATTGACCTCACTATCTTTGGTTCCCCAGTCTGATAAGCCTCTCTGCCAGGTGTCCTTTGATGCTACCTATAGAACCCAACCTGATTTCCCAAGACCACAGTCACCTGCTACATCCCAACCCAGGCACATTCTATCTAGCAGCCTAATGTCTAAAGAGGCAAGTGACTACAGAATGTGCAAAGCATTCTCCTGAATGTCAGGAATCCATCTGATTGATAAGCTTACCTATTAAAGTGGAAACTATTCTCCTTATGGTCAAGCAGAGGGGTGTTTGGCTTGTCCTGGCCTCTATCCAAAATATTTTGGACTGTTTGTTCCAGCTGAAACAAGACTTACGGATTAGCTTAATCAGCATTCACCTGGTTGCTCCCTCTGCTTTCTAGCCACCAACTGCAGGCTTCTCAGTTTTTTCTGATCCTATGTCATCCAGATTCTTAGAGTTTGAACAGATTATATTCATGTCATGGATCCTATTCCTCCCTGGCACTTAAATGTGGTGCTAACACATTTGATGGGTCTGCCCTTTTAACCAATGATGACTACCGTCTCTTTATGGCATCTATCTATGAAAAAAGCATTTTTGGTCCATGAGAAAGGTAGCAGTGTTACAAGTTTTTGGCAGCTGACCCTCCTTAAACAGTTGTTTTTGTTGTTTTTAAATAAAGGCAAGATATTCTTAGATCTAAATCCAAAATTCCTGACTAAAGTAGTATTTGAGTTTCACCTCAATCAAGGTGATTACTTACTTTCCTTCTCTTATGCCCCAATCTCATGTGGATGACGAGAGACTCCAGACTTTGGATGTTAAATGAGCATTGGCTTTTTACTTGTACGGAACTAGGTCTTTTAGGTCTTCATCCCAGCTGTTTGTCTCCGTTGAGGACAGGATGAAAAGCCTTCCAGTCTTGATGCAGAGAATTTCATCCTTGATTTGATCCTGCATACATCTGTGCTATGACATTGCCAATGTACCCCCTCCAAGCAGGATGATAGCACACTCTACAAGGTCTGAAAGATGTAAAATAAAAAGCTATGAACCTGTTCTGTAATTGTTGTTCTTCAAGATGTGTTGCACATGTCCATTCCATGATCCACCTTCTTCTCTATATCGAAATCTGTACAATAAAAAGGAATTGAGGGGGTCCTGGAGTGGTTTTTCCCTTTATAACGTTGTGCAGTTTTGGCTGAAGGCACATTTGCCACACACAGCAGGTACTGCTAAGAGAAAAATCTCTGACTGTGGTGCACTGGACACGCTCACACCTGAAGTGGAATGGACATGTGCAACACATCTTAAAGAACAACAGTTACAGAACAGGTTAGTAATATTTTTTTCATAAGTATGAGTTTCTTAGTTGTGCCTATCTGTACTTCAAAGGCAATAGCCAGATGCCAATGTTTATGATCCTCTGGCCATCCAGGACTTCATATCATCACTATACTACATAGCAGAGCCACCAAGAACTCTTGGTCATAAGTGGGATTGGAATTCAGGTTCTCTTATTCCAAAAATAGAGATGCTTACAGTGTAGTTTGTTGGCCAAACTGTTAGTTGCTAAAAATAATCCAGTGTTTTTGGTTGGCAAATTGGTTAGGAACTGATCCAGACCTTCTTCTAATTATCATTTATAATCCAATACTCACCAAATAGCTTGAATGTACTTTGTCAAGATAAAGGATGTCTGTGAACTCTATTTTTTTTTAAGCATTCACTTTTTGTTATTCATACTACTTGATTGTTCTTCTAAATGGCAGGCACAAGCAGGGTCCAATGCAGCTGCAACAGGAAACCCAGCTGTTGCTCAGACAAATTTCCTGTGCCTCCTTCTGGCTTAAATAGCATAGTTGGACCAATTGGTGGAGTCAGGCAATCTTCCAGTCAGAGCTCCCCTTGGTGGTGTCTTGGCTGGGGCTATAGTCCTAGTAGCGTCTCAGCACACCAGGTTTCAGTAGACAGTGAGTGGAGACCAGCTGTCTGGGATCTCCCAGGCCTGGTTTGAAGACCACAAATAGCCTATGTGATGCTTTTCTGAAGAAAATTGTTCATAGAATCAAGGCTAAATTATGACTTTTTTCCCTACTTTTGCATGATATACGTTAGTATCCTGTGTTCTAATAACATAAATTGAAAATGAATAACCGACCCAGAAGAAGACAAATTGTATTTAAATGGCTGCTTTTCATTTTATGTAATCACTGTGAAAACTCAGAGGCAATTTCTGAGAAATGATGCACCATTAGAGGTTTTGCTAGCATTACAAATATGCATTACCCTTGGGTTTAAACAAGCCCTATTGCATGTGCAAATTGTTACACTTGATAGAATGCTGCCCTTGAATTATAAAATGCTTATAGATAAGAACAACTCCTGACAACTGATGTATATCTCCTACCTCATTAGTGCCAACAACATTTTTGATCTTTAAGAGGCTATTCTTTGATTTTCGTAGGTTTAGAGGAATAGAGGCATTGGATGCAGTTAAGGGGCTCTGAATATTTGTTTATATTAATGAATGAATTTATGTATAATGAGCGTTTTCCCTGGAAAATGTTGTAAACAGGATGTAAAACTATATGTAATCAAAATTATTTTACATGCATTGTTATAAACTGACGAGCAAAGTATAAAATCTTAGGGATGAGTTAAGAGAAAATTATTTTAACCGTTCCCAATCGGAATCTAAACTACATATACAGTCTCAGGGTTTGTTCCAAATGCTGTTTGGAAGTTTCTGTTCCAAAGTACTTTTAAATTAAAAAATGAGCTTACTTGCCCATTCCTTCCAAGAGAGACCTCTTGGATAGTCTGGCTTTTTCTATGCAGAAAAGTTTCTGTTTCTATACATCCCCTACTTCCAAACCATCTTTGCCAAGAGCTAATGCTATATAATATTGCTCCCATGATGGACATTTCCCACCTTGCTCTGTTTTCTGAAAGTGAGACACCACCAGGGGTCAACCTGATCTCTCATTATTCAGGGGATAGGGAAATTTCAGCCTTTCCTGTTCATGGAATGTTGGCCTTAAATCCTAGACTGCTTCCCTCAGTCTACTTCATCTTTGTCAGTGATAAGGCCTCCTTTCCCTTTTAGGCAAACCTCAAACTGGCCTGGCCTGAGTGACAGTGGCTGGAAAGTTTCCACTTGCAAGTCTCAATGGCCTATATAAACCTTTACATGCACAATGTATATGCTGTTACATCCTCACAAAAGGCTGCAGTTCTTCAGACATATAAATATGGGACAAAGTTCCATAAGTAATGGGTGAACTTTCCTTCTCAACTTTGCATTAATTTCCCACTGACCCTCAAAGTATGTTGTTCTGGTGGCATACATTTCCAGCATGCCTCTGCACAGAGTGACTTGTCCTCCGACACTAATAACTTCCTAGTGCTTTCTATTTGTAGCCCCTTTCCAGCTGTCCTGTAAAGCTGAGTGGTTGTATAGATAATGGTGATGTGTGTTCCCCAATTTGGCTTTGAGTTTCAATTAAAAATCAAATACAACTACTTCTGTTATCTCTTCTGAATGTTCACGTACTCAAAGGATACCTTTTTAATACAATTTCCTGGAAGCAGGCAAATATAATCTAAGATGTCACTTTCCATTGTGAGCAGAAATATCAACTTTATAATGACGAAATCTGTTTGTAAATTGAAGATCTTGTGAGAAACTTCTACATATTTTTAAACCTCACACAAGAAACAAGGGGAGATAAATTTGTACTTCATATCAGAGATAATGCTATGCTGCAATTACATGAAAAAACCTACACTGGACAATGGGATATGTTGGCCAAGTATACACTTTCTCAAATTGCACAGCTATATTTCAAAAATTAGTGATTCAGCTTCCCTCTTGTATTTTTTTTTTTATGCACAGTGTTCCATTAACTAGGAGCACTGTTCAGGAATAGCATAAATATTATCTATCTTTCATCATATTTCTCTATTTACCTTCACTATTTCAAAGTAACAAACAAGATGAAAATGGCTGGAAAAGAAGCAGCTCAGGATGAAAATTCACCACTGACATTGCTGTCATTTCTTGTTGCAAGTTTGTGCCAGCAATCAATCAATTTTTCTGTTCAGCTCCTTCTTTGACAGTTGTTCTTGATAGAGAAACATGTGTTACCTTCAGGGAGTATAAACTTTCTGTTTTTTTTTTTTTTTTTTTTTTTTTGCATTTGTTCAATCATAAATCCCATGAATGAGTTAAATAACCACTTGAGAACACCCAGCTGCTAATACATTCACTAAAAATTATTGTACTATGAGAAGCAGGTAGGGCAATAGAAAGGGCCCCTTTTGCCAATAATAGCTGTCTGTCATACAGCAAGATAGTGGCTGCTAGGTGTAACTAAGAGCTCATTACAAACATTCATATAGGTGATCAAGGCAGTGGAGGAGCTCTTCAAATGCAAGCTGGATGTATACACCAGAAGAATAACATGCTGAGAAGGTTAGTGTCAAATACTAAAGAAAAGGAGTACTTGTGGCACCTTAGAGACTAACCAATTTATTTGAGCATAAGCTTTTGTGAGCCAGAAGAGTACCCAGAAGTCACCTACTACAGAACAGGTCTAACAAAGAAAATAACAGAACGCCACTAGCCGTCACGTTCAGCCCCCAACTAAAACCCCTCCAACGCATTATCAAGGATCTACAACCTATCCTGAAGGACGACCCATCACTCTCACAAATCTTGGGAGACAGGCCAGTCCTTGCCTACAGACAGCCCCCCAACCTGAAGCGAATACTCACCAGCAACCACATACCAGACAACAGAACCACTAACCCAGGAACCTAGCCTTGCAACAAAGCCCGTTGCCAACTGTGCCCACATATCTATTCAGGGGACACCATCACAGGGCCTAATCGCATCAGCCACACTATCAGAGGCTCGTTCACCTGCACATCTACCAATGTGATATATGCCATCATGTGCCAGCAATGCCCCTTTGCCATGTACATTGGTCAAACTGGACAGTCTCTATGTAAAAGAATAAATGGACACAAATCAGATGTCAAGAACATTCATAAACCAGTCGGAGAACACTTCAATCTCTCTGGTCACGCGATTACAGACATAAAAGTTGCGATATTACAACAGAAAAACTTCAGAAACAGACTCCAATGAGAGACTGCTGAATTGGAATTAATTTGCAAATTGGATACAATTAACTTAGGCTTGAATAGAGACTGGGAGTGGTTGAGTCATTATAAAAAGTAACCTATTTCCCCTTATTTATTCCTCCCTCCCCCCCCCCCCCCCACACACACACACTGTTCCTCAGACGTTCTTGTTAAACCCTGGATTTGTGCTGGAAATGGCGCACCTTGATTATCATACACATTGTAAGGAGAGTGATCACTTTAGATAAGCTATTACCAACAGGAGAGTGGGGTAGGGGGAGAGAAAACCGTTTGTAGTGATAAACACCCATTTTTTTCATGGTCTGTGTGTATAAAAACATCCTCGCTGTACTTTCCACAGTATGCATCCGATGAAGTGAGCTGTAGCTCACGAAAGCTTATGCTCAAATACATTGGCTAGTCTCTAAGGTGCCACAAGTACTCCTTTTCTTTTTGTGAATACAGACTAACACGGCTGTTACTCTGAATCCTGTCAAATACTAATTACCTGAAACATCTTCACATCCACTATATGATTATATGCATGGATATCAAGAGCATTAAAAAAGTGAGCATTAAATTTAAATAGTTAAGGAGAATACACCTGTAAGAAAAAAATAATAGAAAATTGACTTACTTGAAGCTGCTTGGCATCCTTAATTATCTATAGTTGTAAGTAACAATGAAGGAATAAGTGAACTTTTGGAGCTACTGCCAGAGATGAAATCTAAAGTGCATTAGGGCCCAGCTGTGTCACACTTAACGCATATTGAACAGAATCATGCTGTGCACAGCATCTCATTGATTTCAAAAGGACTGCTTGTGTAATATGGTGCTTCTTACCGTGAGTGAGAGTGGCAAGATTGGGCCCTTATTTTAGAGGAATATTTCGTATTCAAAGTACTGTATTATCTTTTAATACTACCCCATTAATGGCTGCTAAACAATGGTTTCCACTGATCAGACTGAAGCACATTTTTATTACTTTCCCCTCTATGGGAGAAAGACAATTTACTAGCTTTAATGAGGAAAAAAAGTCAAGTGCTTCACCTAGGATGAGAAATACCTGTGAAATTGTTACTTAACAGGAAGACGAGTGAGATGACAATTGAAAGCATTAAACTAGAATTACATGTCAGATGTTAATAAACAATGTATTTTGACTCTCACTCTTGCATTAGTTCTCTTCTTGTATCATGTTTTTCTTTTCTTCATCTTTGGTGGTTCTTGTGTTTACTACTTTTACCCTCCTATTTTATTCTATAATTTTGTCTAATATTTTAATTACTACAACTGTTTAGTTCTGTGCTTAACGTTTAGTCTTATATTTGCTGAGATTGTCTGTCTGCATATATTCTACTGTAAATCAAATATCAATAGATAATTATTTTAAAGAAACATTTTTATCTATGGCAAAAAGCGTTGCTTACTGATTTTCAGTCTGGTTTCACTGGTAAATATCCATGTTGGTGCATGCATAATAACTCATGGTGGAGGGAAATGCTTTTTTTGAAACTCTGGGCGTGATTCAGTAGCTGCCCTGTATATGGAACATACACTGACATCAATGGAAATTCAGTAGTCATAACAGCTTCAGGATTAGGCCCTCTAGAATTTATTCTCAACCTTTACATTTGCCAGTATGTAACCTAAACAATTAAAATGTGTGACAAATGGCTCAAATATGGAATACCTGTGTTCAAAAGTTGTTTGTTTATTAAATTAATTCTTTAAAAACTTTCTTCAGAAACTTTATTGAATATGCTGTCACAAGAGGTTATAAAAATCTTTCTTTGCCAAAAACTGGGTTTTCATTTCAGTAATATATTTGATGATAATTCTGATAGGTGTGGGTTTTGGGGTTTTTTTTAAGAAAAAATGTTTTTAAAATCCTCAAATTCTGAACACAAAAAACAGGTCAATTTCAAAGACTTTGTAATGAGAATGATATTGACATTTTAAATTTTTTTTTGCCAAAATGCTTTCGCTTTTCTACCAGTAGTTTCTTCATAGCACCTTTTTAAAAAGAACATTTCCACACTGCGCAAATTAAATGACAATATTTTAACCCAAAAACTTGACAAATTCTATCATGTGCAACCATAAGAGTCCCTCACTACGTCAGTAGTAGGATTTGATCCCTGAACCTTCAGATCCCCGGTGGAGACATCTACCATTTTAGCAGGAGAAGTAACTGCTATCATTTCTGTAGACCAGACACTAGAGTGGGACACAACATGCACTTTGCCAGTAGGTTTCACAATATTTGCTAGACGACAGTGGACTTTTGGGAAAGGATTCTTGGTGTTTTTTTATTTGTTTGTGTTTTTTCTTCTTTTTTATTGACGCTTAGGGAGGAGTACTGTCTGGTGGTTAAAGATGGACTACCAAGAGTATAGTTTTGGCATATTCATTTAAAAGGCTTTGCTCAGTAATACAAGCTATGAAGTTCACAGAAATGTAAACTGTCAGTCAGTAAAGGTGAGATTTGAATTCATGATCTCCTCAATGGCAATTCAGTCCACTTCCCCAGTTTACTCATACACACATCTCCTGCTTCAGAGGAACAAGCAGCTAGATTCAACCAACATGCAGAATGTCCTGCTTAGCACAATACACTTGAAAGGTTGGTTCTGGAGATACATTTCCTTAATAATAATTCATATGTGATATTTAATTTTAGTGTTACATAATGGTTAAAGTAAAAATGCTAAAACAGTCCTGCTGAATACACTATCTTCCTTCCTATATAACACATAATTAACTATTTTTCCAATCCTCCCATTAGTTGTGAGATATAGTATTAACTATACGTTACTTATTTGCATTAGAGTAAATATACATAAAATATCTAGGAGATGATCCCATAAATACTACTAAATTCCTACTACTATGAGAAATTCCATTAATGCCAATAGGACTATTTTGAGGCTTTAATTGAGACTTACGTGGTGCAAATGCCTTATCTTGTCACTTTGAACCCGGGTGAACTTCATGCAGTGAAATTATGCCGGGTTAGAATTTTCTAACTGAGATGTTAAGGCTTAATTCTGCAAGGTGTTGGGTATCTCCTACTCAAATGGTTGTAGGTGGAAGTAGAGGGCATCCATCACCTTTTAGGAGTTAGATACTCATCATTCTGTGGGTGTGATAATGCCAGCTCATGCCAGAGCCCCAGGCCAATTCACTTGTGTATTAGTATAGATCAAAGCAATTGTTAAATATGTAATATTGTATTTTGTCTTTAAACTTCATGAAAACTAGTAGGATGTTACTTGCATTGTTTTCACTTATTTGTATCCCGTTGTAATGTAGTCACAAACATTTACATTGTGTTTACCCCTGTATCTAAACAACCCATATAAAGAGAAAGAAGCCTTGTGGAACGTTAATGAAGAACTTTAACAGAAAAGTGCTAATTTCAAAGCACGTGGTCATTGTGTTTGATGACTGGAAGTCAAAGACTACAAATGCATTCCTTGCTTTCCATCATCAAAGGAAAAGTCCACATGGGTAGTAACATGGACAGCTTGTTTTCTTTGAGAAGAAGCTGTAAGTATGGATTCAAGGAAAAACTCTTTATCTCTGGACGGTTTGAACTCTCACAAGGAAGTGTACCAGGTGCAAAGTGGAGATCTTCAGAGACAATCTGGGAACCCTGAAAAGATTTTTGGGAAACTGGCAGTTCATTACGTCACTGCCACCATTTGGAATTACAATCTGTGACTCACTCGTGCCTGTATTTTACTTGCTTTAACCTCTCAGTAACTCTCATTTCCTTTTCTTAGCTAATACACTTTAGTTAGTTTGATATAGAATTGGCTACCAGCATTGTCTTTGGTGTAAGATCTAGAATCTACATTTCACACTTTCCTGACTACTGTACCTCTTTGAGGAATCTGAAGCCCAAGCCCCACTGCCTGGGGTTCAGGCCCGAGCCCCACCACTTGGGGCTGAATCCTGAGCCCCGCTGCCTGAGTCTGAAGCACATAACCTAGCTTTGTGGGGCTGCATGTGGCCTTGAGCAATTGTCCTGCTTTCCACACCCTAATGCCATCCCTGCACTTGCGACCACCCCTAAACCTAAACCTCGCGATCTCCTGGTTAAGGACCACTGATCTAGGGTACCAGTTGGTCTGGGGTAAGACACTGCTCTCTTGGGACTGAGAGCAAATGATGTGGTGTGATTTTTGGTTCAAGTGACCTTTTATCACAAAGTCTGGTTTGTCTAGGTGGCAAGATAGACTGGAGAATTTAAGGGGACTGTCTGTGATTCCATGGTAAGACTGTTATAGTGATCCAGGAGTTCACATTTGTCATTGGCTTGGTGAAATCTAATTATAGCACACACCACCAGTTTGGGGTATCTGCCTGTTTGCTGATAGGCTGCCCTAAAGTAGGCACTCATGGTCGTGAGCCATTCCAGACAGCATGAGAGTGAAATCAAATCCTTAATCTCAAATTTAATGAAACACATTTTTCAATGGCCAATAAGCAGTGCAGTAATCTCACTTTAGTGCAACCATTACTGCTAAAGGGATTTTCCAGAAGTGCATCAAAGAGATCCCATGATATAGACAACATAGACAGGTTTTTTTCTATTTTGCCTTTTAAATGTCATTTATCTTAATACTTTTTATAAATAAAGTTCATGTGAATGTAATGTTTGTCAATGATGCAAAATTCACAGATTATTTTTGAAGAAAGAAGTTCTCTATTCCTAGATTAGGTACAGTTAGATATGGGCCCAAGCCAGGAGGCCCAATCCTGCAGACTCTTGCTTATGTCACTACTCCCATGGACATCAGCAAAATTTTGCCCAGATTTTCACTTCAGCAGTGACATATAATTTCCCTAAAAATATGAAAAACAGGTTGCCAGGTCCATTCACAGTCCGTGGTCTCTTAGGGAAATAATTTTTGGACAACATATGCTACGAAATTCAATTTTTAGAGTCCAATCACCATTTGAAGTTCATGATGAATCATACAAAAATAAACATGGAAAAGATGACAGTATGTCTCCTTGCCCCCTGGGTGTATCAGCATGAATCTGAATAGGTGATAATAATAATAATTAATAAAAGACTGGTTGCTGAATAGATCAGCCTTTTTTTTAGATCCAGCATCCATAGATGATCATTTATTTATTTATTTCTTGAATTGAATTTTGAGAGGTTTTGTTTTCTTCTAGTGAGGAGAATCTGAGTATTAGTGTGTTTCTGACCATCTTACATCATTTGTAAGGTTGATTTTTGTGGTGACAACAATAAATTATTCTACACCAATTTTACACCAATATTTGCTACATATTTCTCTGTGGACTTGTCTAGCACTAGACTTATTTTTCTAAAATATCCCACCATTGTTATCTCTAGTGCAACTCCATCAGTAGTACAGCAGGGGGAACACTCATGTAGACAAAGTATGAATGATCATCAACTTTTTAACAACAGTGTTATTTAGGTGGAATTACATAAAAGGATGACATATTGGCCCCATTGAAGTCAATGGAGGTTTCACCATTGACTTCATTGAGGTCAGGATTTTGCCCATAGTGTTTTAAAGAGCTGCTTGGAAAAAAGCTGATGAAATGTTGCTAATTCCGTGAAATTGAAATGTTTTCCAGAGTTCTGACGGAACCCATGCAGAACACCCTGGGGCTGAGGACTCCAGAAGTTCCATGGTACGCAGTTCCAGGACATCTTCACCTGGTGAACTGTCTCTTGGCAGAGAATTTTAAATTAGTTTTGGTTGTCATACTTAATGAAAATGAAACAAAATTTTGAAATAACAGAATTCTGCAAAACAGAATGTCCATGCTCTGGAATTTCCATTCTAGACACAACCTAGTTTACACCAGGTTCCCATCACTGCTATCACTGATGGAGCTATGCAGAAGTCATAGCATGCAGAAGGCAACATTTTTATGGAAAAAAAAATATGTACACACAAGGACAGTTGGTTTGTAATTGTGTGGAACTGGTAGCCAAAGCAAAAGGGGTAAAATCATTTCCAGGAGTGAGTATATTTTTCTTCTCAAGCAAACAGTTATAATGGTAGTTAAACTCTATTGCAAGTTGTATATCTATCCACTGATAGAATTTTGTTGTTAGTAGGACTGTACGAAGAAAAGTTTCACAGTAAGGTCTGTCCTTTTTTTCGGTTAACATTTGACAGTATATTTGTTGCAATTTCGTTTCTGGTTCACTGGTATTATATGATCTCTTTTGACCTAAAGCTGCAAAGTCACTTTAAGGATGCAAGAAGAATGAATCTTGGTTTCATGTGCAGTGAAAGTTGGAAGCAGAAAAAGTGAGAACTATTTGCATCTGTAGTTTAAAAAAAGAAAAGGGAAAAAAATGAAAACTGCATAGTGATTGAGAATTAATCTGTAGGTGACCAGAAAAAAAAAAACAAAAACTTATTTTGGGGGAAGCAAAGTACAGCTTGGAAAAGGTAACCTTCAAAGATATTTTGGAAACTTTTGACAAAGTTATTAAAATGGTTTCAGGCTTTGCTTCTCCCTGAGACTTTATGTTTTTAATAACCTTGAAATTAAATTTGTTTTTCTCTACACTTGTTAAATGAGGTTTTGAAAGTACATTGAAAAATAGTTAGCATTTTCAGTTCAGCTTATTTTGCCTTCTGTAATTAGTTTGTTAGAGCACCACCTAAACTAAAACAAAACCAAGAGAAATCTTTTACCTTGAATCCCAGGTACATAATACAGTGGCCTTGTTTGTGCAATGACCTCTGTGCAGATGTACCCACATTGAGAACACCCTTGGGAATTATACAATTGTCTCCATGTAATTTTACACCTAAAATGTATGACCACATGTTATTGCATAATATCCCTTAGCAGAGAGAGACCGTGAAAAATGTCAGATCACACTGGAGGTCAAGGATTGATTTTTGCCTGAAAATGCCACCACAAAGGTCCCACATTGCAAATATACCAACAAAAGAGAAGTCAAGATTTTCCTGGATAGGTATTTGAAGATGGCGGAAAACTCTTTTGCAAAACTTGCAACATTGTTCTGACCATCACAGGAAATTGACAATTTCAAACCATCTCACCAAATCACAAAAGCATTTAAAAGAAAAGCTGCATTGCAGGGAGAATCACAAAAAAATGCAGTGTACACTTTCAGCCTGTTTCAACACAATCACAATAGCACAACATGAGCACTGGATGTTGTCCATTGATGGGTCTTAACTTGTGCGGCTGAAAACATATTGTTATCTAAAATGGACCATCCTTTTGTATGCGAGTTTCTGAACACTTGAGTCAAGAATGGTGGTGCAAGTCCAGGAGGTTACCAACTTTAAGATGCATATCTTACAGATGTCTACAACTCCAAGAGAAATAAACTTAAGGACAAAGTGAAGGATTACTACGTTTCAGTTATATTCAATGAAATGACTGACAATGAGAGCCGCTATGTTCTTAATATTTTCTCGCACCCCTGATGAAAGACGGTACTCGGAAGGTGTCCTATCTAGCTGACACACACTTCATGCAGAAAACAAATCACAGCACTGTGTCTCAAGCAGTCATTCAGATTGAAAAGTTACAAAATTGTGGTTGTCTTTGACATGGACAATGCTGCGTACATCAAAAAACCTTACAAAACTGTACTGTCTGGACTGGTTCCTAATAACATCCATATAATATGCCTTGCTCACATAATCAGTCTTGTGGGGAAAAGTTTTCATAAGCCATTTGAGGATGTTAATGCACTCGTAAAAGTTTTTCTCAGAAATGTTCTATATGGTATGGGACAGGAAGGTGAGGTACTTAAAGTACCTCAGGCAAAAAGCTCCCAGTGCAACAATGGCACCAAACCCAGTAGCAACTAGATGGAACAGCTGGTTTGCTGCTGTTCAGTACCAAGAAATGCACTTTCAATATTATCATGGCTTTGTTGAAAAAGAAATGGGAGGGGTGTGTGGCAGTTCAGCACCACATTTGTTGCAGGAACTCGAGAGTGCTTTCAGATTAAACCCAATGTTTATAGCAGAAGATCGCACTGTGTTTTATCAATCAAATGTGCAACCCAATCATTGACCTATTGGCCACATATAAAAGTGCACACTCTGCTTTTGATAAATGGGAAAAACTGCTGTTTTTTCCTTTTGATAGAGAGAGAGAGAGACTCTGTTTTTGGAGGAAAACACTCTCAGGTTTCTCAGGGACGAACATTTCAGCAATGTAACAACTGATTAAAGCAGCAAGTTGGTGCACCTGTTTCGTTTGGCTGTTGACAATTCAGCTGAAAAGCTGAAGAAGTACATCAGTGATACTGAGATTGCTCAGCCCACAATTAACTTCCTGAAATGCATAAGGATTTTCAACCCCAGAAGAGTTCCTGGAATGTCTCATGTCAAGGAGGATTACGCTTCAATTCCTGACTTCAGTGACATTTCAGCAGAGGAGTTTGCTTTCTATACTGGAAAGGTGGTATCCGGCACAAACCAGAGCACTCTAGAGTCAGGTGAAATTGGCAGTGCTATGTTTTGGTCATTATGACCGTCTTCCAAATTTGAAACCATTAGCTTTCAGATATATAAATGTTGCAACAAACACAGTTTACGCTTAACTCAGCAACTTGCTGTGTAATCTTGTCCTCTCCAGTTAGAGACATTCTCTTTCAGAAGACAAACTGAAAGAGATGGTGTTTGTTTATTTCAATCTTGGAATTTAAAAGACTTTGTTATGAATAAATCTATTGGTTTAGTCTAATTGATGCTTTATTTTTATTTACTGTGCTCGTATTTTGATAAGCAGTATGCGAGAAGAACCCAATATAACTGCACAATTTTGTTACATTGCACAGCACTGAAGATACTGCAAAGACTTAAAGCATTGTTTTGTTTAATTGTTTTTGTTTTGCACGTGGACATTGAAAAGATGTGAGCATCTAATTTATGCACAAAAGGATCATTTTGCTGAAAATTATCAAAACTAATCTTAATTTAGCAAGTCCTTATTTAACAACTTTACTTAGTTTTAAATATCACACCTCCTGGGTCACTTTTGTTTTGTTTTGTTCAAGGCATGATAAACCACTACAGTAGATTCTGTGATTAAAATATGCTATATAAATACAAAATACCTGCATAAAGAAGGTTAAAATTGTGTTATATTGCATTTAACAATATATCTTGCCATGTAGGTAGAGAGAAGATTGAGGAGCTAACAGAAACAGCAACCCAATTTAAAATCTGAGAGAAAGAAAGTAAATAAGATGAACCAGAAAAAAATCTGAAAAGATTTTCATCTGCAGTACATCAAGAGAAAATATTAAGACTAGGATCATGAATGCCAAAAGGGACAACAAAAGCAACAGTTCATAGAGTCCAGAAATCTAGCAAGTTTAAATGCAGCCTTTTCAATTTTTTTCATGCATTAGAGGTGGATTATGTCTGCATGGATTATGGATTGTGATAGGACGAAACCCCCCTCACTGTCCAGAAGGGAGCTGAGGAACAGTTGTGGACTGATGCCCCTCCCCTACATTCTTGTGGAACATGCTTCAGCTGGCAATGGGGTTTAAAAGCCAGGCAAGCACCTCAGTGGGGGGTAGCAAGCCGGGGGGAGGAGGACTGTCCTGGGAGCTCTGGGGAGGACAGGAGCTGAGCCTGTAATGAACTGGTAAACAGGGGAATCACAGCACCCAACAACTTGGATTAGGGCTAAAAGCCCAGCAGGCGATGATCACCAGAGACCAGCGGCAGCTGGATGGGATACAGATGGAAGTAGGAAGTGGCTCAGGGAAGCTCACTGGAGGCTGATGGCATATGGAGAAGGGTGAGTAGCTGAACCAGTCTCCGAAGGCCCTGAGTTGGAACCCGGTGGAGTAGGGGGGGCCTGAGTCACCCTACCCCACCTGAACAATGTCCACTAGGTGGGATGGCCACCATATTGAACTGTTACCACTGGGCAGGACCACTTTCCTATTGAACTGTTGCCATTGGGCAGGAACCCCATGTACCTCCATCCCTGATCACAGCTATAAAAAGTGAAAAATGCAAGTAAATATTTACATTGCATGCCAATTATGATAAAAGTTTAGAATTTCAGTAGCTCAGAGATTATTTTGAAGGTTTACACATATCCGCTTCTTACTTTCAACCAAACCATGAAAGCTTGGACTAATTGTCAGGCTTCATGTCAGGATGCAGAGCTCAAATCTTTTGAGAAAAAATGGGAAATGTAAAGTTAATCAGATTCTTTGAAATATAATATGACATAATTTATTTTTTCTCTGAGTTAGGGAATTCAGATTTGTCATTGAGGGATGAAAAGAGGCAGGCAAAAAGTGTGGGTCATCTGGAAAGCATATGCCAAAGTTACCTGAAGCAGATTTAGCTGACAGTGACCATTTGCATAATGTCCTTGTTCAAGAGGGACAAGACAAGCAACATGTTCATTCAGGAACATTTTCATGATTTTCCCGTAAAATCCTCTCTCTTTGGTTTTGAATATGTGTTTTTAAGTGGCATAATATTTAAACCTGAATGCCGATTGTCAGATTTTACAATTATTCTTAAGATGGAAAAAAAAAAAAGCCCCGTTGTGTGGTGCACGTTGTTGTTGTTGTTGTTTTCTTTTTTAAGGATATCAATGCTTATCGCTCAAGGAATTGAGGGTAAGTTTTTCAAATTTGCCTAAGTGAGTTAGGCACCTAACTTCCATTTACTTTCAATGGGATTTAGGTGCTAAATTCACTACGACAGTTTTGTAGATACCAACCACAGAGCTTGGTCTTATTCTAGTAGATGTCTGTGGATACAATTGTTTCCATTGCATAGAGCCTGCATAAGGACTATGTTCTACTTAATACTAAAAATCATTGAGGTCAGCAAAGAACCTAGAACTCAATCCTCCCTCTTTCCCCCTTTTCTGGCTGTGGATAGAACATTTTCCTTTAAGGGCCCCTCTTGGCTCTGGTACTCACTTCTCAGTTTTGTCCAGAAAGAACCCAGAATTACGGACCTTTAAGGGCCTGCTTCAGAAGTGAGGAAGATGATGGGCAGAGTGACACTGGGCTATATTTGGCTACTTTGTTTACACGCTGATATGTTCATTTATTGGGGTTAGGCAGCAGAGTGATATCCCTATATAGATATGCATGTAAGATATGTTCTGTTGTCAGAACACCTACAGGTCATGTGTTAGGTGTCTATATATATGAAATTAAATGAATAAATAAGGTATTAGTGGATCTTGAGAGGTGGATATACCTTCTTTAGGCTCTCTACACAGGGCTGAGTTTCACCCAATGTGAAAATTGCAATAGACTTCAGTGGTGGAAGAATAGGCCCTTTGTTCTGAAATATATTGGTAATCAGCAAATCATATTATCCTTTGGGCCTGATCCTGCAAGCCTGACTCAGTCGATAAACTCACCAGCTTCACTGGGAGCACTGTCTGGGTAAACAGTGCAAGATCAGGCACTTTGTGTTTAGTTAATTTTTAATAGCCTATCGTCAAAAGGGTAAGAGAGAAGACATTTTGCAGGACAATAAATACTGCAAAGGTTTTGAAGGTTTATGTATGTTCAATAATTAAAGCCCATCATGTTGAACTTTAATTAAACAATAGAAAGATTTGTTTAGCTAATGTTGTGAGGTAAATGGTGGAAGATAAAGAGTAAAATTAGTATTTAAATGTATCCATTTTTTTTTATTTTGCTTTCTCCTTTAAGATGCAGGCAATACATTATGTATTATATTTTTATTAAATTTCAGTGTCTGTGACACTATTATTGGCCTCTGTACATCTCTATCCACCAAAATGCTGCTGGGAGTTGAACACTGCATATATTTGTACTGGTAATTGTTCCTATTGTTATTACAATAACTGCTGTGATTTAAGAATTAGATTTTGCCAAAAATTCATTACTGTAAGTCAAATAATCTGTGCAGAAAATATTTCATTAACACACTAATTTGGATTCTTACATACATGACATCAAGCAAAACATTAAAACCCCAGCTTCATTTATCTAGGTAAATGCTGGTTGTATTTCTTTAATATACCAATCCAGCAAAAGAAGATTTGAACATAAGAAAAATGGCTCTACAAGTCAAGTTAGGCTTCATTATTGTGCTTATTTATTTGTAACTATCTAGTTTCTTCAGCTTTAGGTAAACAAATCTAAATTTCCAACAGGAATGGAATGACATTCAGTGAATACCAACATGTTAAATATAGAATAAATAGCTGCTTTTATAAAAATGGAATACCCAGCTAACTGTAAAACAATGTTTTATTGCCTGAAAAACGAGGCAAATAAACTTTACAGGCCCACAGGGATGCAGAACTAAGTGATTTCTTAGAGTAGCATGGAGCATAAGACTATCAAAAATACATTTTTTACTTTCCATAATTGTATTATATGCAATAGTTAGAGATTCCTATTTTAACTATATGCACTGTAGCTTATTTTACTTCCCTTTTCTAAATTCAACACATAATGTACTGTGGCAAGTCTCAAAAAGTAGTTCACCTTTAAATTAAACTAATCTTTGACTTATTGCTAGGGAAATTGTCTCCACTAATAGCTTAAGGAACTGCTTAAAAATGCCTTTGGAGATTTTCATTGTGACATCATTTGTGAATTCTATTAGTCCATTCCAGTTTCCGAGACCTCAACAGAGGAATTACTCATTACCAGAGAGTAATAAGGAAGCAGTGTTATACAATGGCTACAGCATGAGACTGGGAATCATCATGGATGTTATGCTTGACTGCCACTGGCTTTCTGTGTGGTCTTCAGTATGCCACTTAGGAACAATACCAGTACTGGTCAGATGTATGAGTAGGTGCATCCAAAGTGACTGGAGGTGCTGAATTAAAATGAATCCAGTAAAGACCACAACCACCGTTATATTTAGACTCCAGACACTGTATGGTTTAGGAAATGTCACGGAATATTGTTAATTAGGTAAAATGTAAAACTTTCTTTTTCTTGAGACTACTTAGTGAAAGAATCCATGGAACAGCAAGGTTGTTTGGGTTTCTTCGTTTGTTTTTAAGCCATGGGCTAGATGTCATATTTCAACACTAACATATTTCTAAATTTACTGTAAGTTCAATGTTTACATTTTTAGCAGATACACTTCCATTTTCTAAATTGAATGCTTTTATTTTCTCTCTGAAAATTTTGATATTGAAGGAGCATACTTTCTTTTTTAACCACCCTTTTTTTAAAGTCTTGTGACCTGCCAAGTCTAGATTTCTCTAGAAATATGGGCCCTCATTTTGCTGTGAAGGAACAGTGCTCATAGTCAATAAATGGAATCTTTCCACGAGGCTTTTATAAAGTAATGCTGTTTTGATAGAGAAAATACAAAACAAAATAGAATAGTGCCAATGGCAAAAAAAAACATTGTCAAACAGTGGCAGCTTATTTCCTGACAGTGTCGCTTCTTTCCAATTCTAGTTTTCTTCTTGCACGCTATAAATAGCATATTGAAGGTGACTTTTATACTCTCTAAGTACTTTACAGGTCTGTATGACTTATTTTTCATCTCAAACAATTTTTTCATTATCAAAAAGTCCGTTTCATAATAGACTTAAGTGAATTACTGCAATTGTCCTCTGCTGAAGTTGGAGGAAAGGAAAATGGTGTCACAATTGTGACTATAATGGAAACCCATTGTCACCTACAAATATAGACATTAGAATGATGTAACTAATGAAACCATCCTTGAAATAATAAGATACAAAGCAACAATTGGACTTTAAAATTGACTTAATATCAAATCAGTTTGTCACAGGGACATCCTTGAAACTAGGAGGATATATTGATTGTCTTCAGTTCATATAAAGACACAGCAATCTTAGCTTAAAATAAGCCACATTTGATGGAAAGGCCCAGAAAAGTGATCTCCACAGTAAGTTACAGTACACTGAAACTATACTTTTCTAACTTTCTAGGGCTATAATTCTTGAGATAGTGTGTGTGTGTGTGTGTAATGGGGATCTGTAAAAAATATTAAAAGCAAAGAAGAGAAATGTTCTGAGTATGAAACTGGCAGAGCCACACTGGTAACAGTTACTTAGGGGTTCTCCTTCTCCTTATGAAAATGAGACCTGTCAAATTAGGTCTATAACTAACTTCAAAGTTAGTGGGTCAGATCAGTGTTTCCCCCCATGATCTCACACTTTCTTTTTAAAGGCTACCTCCACCACTGGAATTCTCACAATAAAAAACATACTGTACAACAATACATTTCCCATAGCATCAGGGAAGAACCATTTTCCATCTGTGATTCTTCCCACCTGTGCTCGTAAACCAGACTGACTGACTGTGGAATACTGGAACCACAGAACAAATCAACAGAGCAAACAGCGGCACATCTGCTATTCAGAAAATAGAATAAATTCTAAGTAAAATGAATAACCCTTCATCCTAATTCAGTGTGCTATGAACAAGTCCCAGCTTTTCAGGATAACCTCTAGATGAAGGTTGTATACATGGATAATTCTTCTGTTGCCCCAGAACTGGTAATGTGTCAGCAGGGAGCTTCAAAGGAGCAAGTCTTCAGGGAGTTGGGGTACTTCTTAGTGAGTATATTGTTAGCTGCAGCAAAGGTGCTCAGATAGTATGTCGATGGAGGCCACATAATTACCAAGATGGATGGTGGATGGACAGATAAGTACCTAGAGGACTGACAGATACTTTCTCATCTTTTAATGAGTAACAGCGTAACTAAGTTAAGTTGCAGTGCCCCACTTAAAATTGGGTGACTGACTTTGAACTGAATAATTCAATAATCTAATAGAGACCCCACCTTTTCTTTGCTATGATAAGATTAGAGAAAGATGAATATGGCCAGATTCTGACTTGTACTTCAGACCCTTTGTGCTGTGGCTCAGGGGCCTTGATGGAGCTAGGTTTTGATTCTGGCTGCTCCCTAGCAGATAACTCCTTTGGTGGAAGGGGATTCTTCAATGGGATAGAGTGGGCATCTCCTATGCCAGCAGCCCACCTCCACCCCAGCATAGGGAACAATTTGGGGACATTGGGTTATGTTGATGGCTGGAAGGATGAGGAAGCAGTGTGGTGGAGTTCTGCTACACCAATCCTCCATTGACACATGGTCCATAAGGGCCTATATACCAATAGTGTAAGGCTGCTAGGCTGGGGCTAGCATAAACTGGACAACAGGGCCAAGGAGCCATAACAGAGCAGAGCTTAGACATGAGGAGAGTCTGCTCCATATTATTTAAAAATTTGACCAAAGCTGAATTTGTTTTTTTTGTCTATATATTTTCTCCTTAACTGTATATTTAAGTACATGAAACAAGAAATGCTATGCTTCACATGTGGATAGCTACTGAATTATTAAAGGTGAGTGTTTTTGAGACTAAGAATACCAGAATGATCATGTTTTTTAAATAAGAATATTTATAACTTATTTTCACTGCCATTAGCAAAGACATTTGTGGATAATAAAGAAGTTCTCAGGAGTTGCTACCGTGAGAGAAATAATCCCCTTTGGATTTAATTTCTTTCTGAAATAGCTAATGGTTGAAAATTGAAATCAGCCACTGAACGGACAAAGAAATTATAAAGCACAAGCAGCTTTTACAAGACTGTGTGCCAAAGAGGGATACGGATAAAAGTATGCCCTGTACTTTATACTTTTTATCCATAGCTTCAGTACAATCAATACAATGCTCCTCATCAGGTATAAATTAGGGCAAATGAAATGATGGACTCAGCTGATCAACACCAGCTGAAGATTTTGCTTGCAATACATCTGCAGCCAGATCTGTATGTAGCCTTCCATAGAAGCACTTGTGGTGTCAGCTCTTAAATGATGCCAACTCTTTTGCTTACCCAAGACTAAGACCTATTTCCTGCTGAGTCATTTGGCCTTGGGAAAGCTAGCCAGTATCTTTTACATATCCATATTATCACAACATCCCCATTACTTGAAACAGCCAAATAATTAACCCTCTGTTAAGTAACACTGGATATTTGGGTTATGGGAGGTTCAGATAATCAAGTTACTGCTTGTAAACCAAATAGAATATGAAAGGTCAGTTTTCTTTTGTACTGTCTGTTAACAACAATTTTTAAATCTGGATTTATTCCTTCAGGATAAATATGCCCCCTGCCTCCAAATGAGTTATTGAATTATCTAATCATAAGAAAAAGGACATTGCTTGTTTCCATGGCAACAACAGTTATGTGTATTCATTTACTTCTTTCCTGTCAGTAATTGCTTACAAAGGGGAAAAATAAAAAAAAACAAAGTCATACCAATGAGAACTGTAATATTTATAGATTTTAATACTTCTCTGGCCAGTCCAAATGAGTATGCTTTAAAAAAAAAAATCTAGCATCACTAGAAAATTTAATTTTAATGTAAGAAGTTTGGGGATTGTTCTTGAATTGTATGATGCATCGATTATTTTAACACACAGCAAGAGGCGTATTTTTTTTCATCCACGTTGACAGGCACAGCTCTTCAAAGAGTTTAATTTATCTCTTCTGTTAGTTCACTTCACTGTCACTTCTGGCAGAAACTTAAAACTCAAAATACAAAAGAACCAGCATATCTAGTCTTGTCTCGCAGAGATAAGATTTATTGTAGAGGGTGCAAAGAGGTACAAACTTTCTGCCTGCTGCTTAGAATTAGGGATCTTCACTTGCCAGATCTCCTAATTGGAAAGGAACCAAAAATGTTAACTGAGCATTTAGCTTTCCCTTACTACTATGTAGGAGCTAAAACCTGTAAGGTGCTGAGCATCTTCATAGATTCCAAGGCCAGAAGGGATGATTGTGATAATCTAGTCTGGCCTACTGTATAACACAGGCCACAGAACTGCCCCCAAAATAGTTCTGTCTGAATTAGAGCATATCTTTTAAAAGAAAAAAATCCAATCTTTATTTAAAAATTGCCAATGATAGAGAATCTACCACAAACCTTGCTAAATTGTTCCAATGGTTAATTACTCTCACTGTTATTAAAAATGTATACCTTATTTCCAGTATGAATTTCTCTACCTTTCACACCAGTGCCATCTACATAGATAAAATAACCTCTTTACTCCTACTCAAGAGTCTCCTATTTAGGCATCCCAGGATCTCATTAGCTCTTCTGGCCATGTATTGCACAGGGGACTCATGTCTACTTGATTATCTATCGTAACCCCCAAGCCTTGTTCAGAGTCATTGCTTCCCAGAATAGATTTCCCATTTTGTATGTCTGACCTACATGCTTTCTTCCTTGATGGATACATTTCTTTTGTCCATATTAAAACACACATTGTTTGCTTGTGCCCAGTGTACCAAATGATCCAATTGCCTCTCACGAGGCCTGATTCTGATTCACTGAAATAAAGGCTATTAGGTAAAGGTAAAGCCAGTGCATTTTCTTTCTGTCAGAGTTCAGGGTAATTGCACCCATATTCCCTCTCCCTTGTCCCACAAGCGCACCCACTCTAGGCTCCCAACTCCTCAGCTATTACCTCTCTTGGGCAGGCCCCTGCATCTCTCTACTTTTGACCCAGGGGATCTTTAAAAGCTTCACAGTTCCCTGCCTACACTGCATTGTTTTCAGCAAACCAGGTGGCCTGAAAGGCCACTGTCTGTGCTTTGCTTTCTCTGCAGAGGCTATGCTCAATGCATTTCCCACATTAATAAGTTACCACACAACTCTCTCAGCAAGCACATTTATTCTTGGAGTGAAAGCATTACAAAAAATATATTTAAAACAAACAAACAAAAAACCCACAAATATCCTAAAAAGCTTATCAGAAATCACCAAAGCTCCATCCTTGAGTTCTGGTAGGTGTCCGTTCTTCAAAAGCCACAACTAGGTTTTCCCTGTGATTACAAGTTCATAACTGTCTCAGATTCAGAACCAGAACCCAGTCTGGGCAGTTCAGCTGTTTAGTTGTACAGTGTGGGCCGTTGGTCTTGTCTCCAGGAACTGGTAATCAGCAGACAATGGCCCACTCCTCAGGTATAGATTCAAAGGGCTAGGGTTTTGCACAAACAGAGTGTGGGGGGGGGGGGGCGATTTGCAGTAACCTTTCCCAAGTATTTCCCATGAAATCCACTTCACACTTACTATTGCCAGACTCCATTCTTCTTTTGCACATTTCAGTGTAATCCATCCAACTCCCAGGCCTCACATCACATCTTTCCCCTAGAGAGGTTACATGCAATCCCAGACAACAATAATACACAAACTTTGTGTTTAATACACTGGAACCGAAAGATACTTAAACTTAATTCAATAAGGTCTCCCAAGGATATGTAGGAAATTGCCATATCTGTCTCGTTTGCCAGTGCAGGACTGTTCACTTCAGTACGTTTTCTTGTGCTTTGTCCACTCTGTTTTAATTTCCCAAGCAATAATGTGTCCATTACTGATGAAATTAAAGTGCAGATATTTAAAGGTATTTTCTGAAGTGATTGGTATCCAGCATCTCCAATTATGAAATGATGGCCAGATTTTTCAAAAGAACTCATCACCCAACTTGATGAGCTATTTGGAAAATCTGGCCTCATATGTGGGTGCTGAACAATTTGAAAATCTGGCTAATACTATTGATATGTGTTAAGTTACTTGCAACAGGGTAATGGTCTTAGCTGTGGATGAAAGAAATTGGCAGAGAAGCTCCATCCATTGATTTCAAGTATATTTATATTCCCCATTCAAGCTGAGTGAATGCCTTAAAGAATTTCCCCAAATATTCAGTTGAACAAATAATCAAATTCACTTGGAGTGCATTCACACCTCTTTTGTTTTCTGCAGCTATTCTAGTGAATGAATTCACTGACAAGAATATTGAAAGGAAAATTCACTAAGTGAATATTACAAAACATGAACTGTGAATTTTGATCTCACAAACCTGATTGTTCAGCTTAAAAATGTGAATGTTACACACATTGAGTCAAGGCCCAGAACAAATATCTCAGAACTCACCAGAGTAGTTCAAATTGTTTGCAGAATCATTTAGTGAAGATTTTCAAATAAACAGATTTGAGAGAATCATTAGCTGCATGCTGAGAGAGGCTTTATGGATGGGAAAAATCACTATAAACTACTCACTCAGGTATATTCCCCTTCATTAACACAATATGAAAATGATCAGAGTTGTCAGTGAAGCTAGTGAATTGCTAGCTGTCAAAAACTTTTTACATTTGCTGTCAAAAAAAAAATTCCTTACCTCTTATCTCCCATTTACTTGATTGCATCTGCTTATTAGCACAAGTGATTTCTACCCCACTGTTAAATTGGGGAAATTTAAATTAAATTGGGGGAAAACACAAAGCCTGTTTATGACATAAATATATATATATTTTTTAAAAAAATGTGTGTGTATTCCAACTGGCAGCACTGGAGATTACAATAACTTCCCTCTCTCTCTTTTGATAAAATAATTTTTTGCCTGAGATGAGGAAACAGGGGAAGGATTCTAAGTGTACCTAGTCTGATATGGCTATTTCAGAGTACACGGTCTATAATAATGCAGCTTAAGATGTGCAATAAAGAGGGGGAAACGACAAAATTCTAAAGTTACCATCTACACTGCTGAAAGTGTAATTCTCATTCTTGACAATGTTACTTTTCTTTGTTAGCCATTGGGATGTGTAACCTTTTTAAATTCAAAACTGTTGATAGGCATTTTTATTTTTTTCACATGGCCCAGATTGCACCATGTACTCAAGAGGTATGAATACAAATTAGGGTGATAAACTGGGGGCATTCCTACGGAAATCTGTGGCATATCTGAAATGCTAGAGGCAATACAAGGAGGACAGGTGTGGACAACAGAAAAAATGCTTCCACATCTGCATAGGAGGAGCTGTGTGTTAAAAAAAACAAAAACAAAAAAAACAAAAAAAACTCTCTTAAATTTATCTCTGAAGTGATACCCACCAAATATTTGACAATGAAAATACTGAGATGAATAAGGCCCTACTTGCATGGTGGGACAATTGTCAAATAATTGTGGCTGAATTGTGGACAAGACATGGAAAATTGTGGGAAAAGTAATAATGGACTTTTATTAACTGTGGTATTTGGGAAAGCCAAAGAAGACCTTTTTATTTAAGAAAACAATATAAACTCTCAAGTATTATGTTATGCCTGCTAATTTTTTTGAAAACCAGACATTTTGTTGCAACTATATTATGGTTGTTAATGCATGGCGCTGACAGCACGACGCTGGCCACCAGCCACCCAGGGCTGCCAATGGGAGGCCCGGGCCATTAGCCCCATGCATGGTGTGGTTACTTGTGTCAGCCACGCAGCTGACAAAATTGTGGTGGAAGCCTAATATTGTAGGATCCACGATATTGCAAATTATGTAGTACCTTAGAGATTAATGTTTATCAAAGCAAACACAGTCATGAGGGCACTGTTACTTAGTTCTCATCCCTTCTCCTTTTGTTTGCCCCAGTCTGTTGTGTCTCCTCATATGCCTAGATCAGTGGTTCCCAAACTTGTTCCGCCGCTTGTGCAGCAGCTCCCATTGGCCTGGAGCAGCGAACTGCAGCCACTGGAAGCCGCAATCGGCCGAACCTGTGGACGCGGCAGGTAAACAAACCAGCCCGGCCCGCCAGGGGCTTTCCCTGCACAAGCGGCAGAACAAGTTTGGGAACCACTGATCTAATTAATTAATTTCCCCCCAGACACTTTCCTCTCTCAACACTAAATATACTCCCATTAATCATAATCACTAATCTCTTTGCCCTATTTATTGTCACTGAGTGTTAACATTAACTGGTTTGATAAGTGCTGAATTGGTACCACAACAACTCAAATACCAACATATACTGGGCCATCTCTTACACAACTTTCCTTTCTCTCATCACTTTCTTAAGTTTCCACTCACTTCTGTGGTTCTTGCTTTGAAAAATGAATATTTCAATAGTAAAGCTAAATTAAGGAAATCATACCTTCTAGATACAAAGTCAGATTGCTAAACCCAATTATTATATAGTTTAGGACAAATATGAGACTAAGATTTTAAAATCAAAATAAGTCTTAAAAATGTATATTAAAATGAAATGGTTAACACTCTCACAAATGGAGAAAGATGAAGGGAGTCCAATGATGGGAGACCAACTTGTCACACACAGATAATGTGCTACATTGCACAAGCACTAGCTGTTTAATGGCTGTCCAGTGGAGTGAATAATAAGCATCCAGTAAAATGATCTGTATTCTTTGAGTGTTCTACTGACTTACAAATATCCCAAGGTACCTGAGACTTCTTATTTTGTCTCTTGAATGGTAAGAACTCTCAGAATCTCTGACCCTATATGCCTATGGTCAACCCGAATGAGTGACTGGATCTCCAGAGACCACAAGCGACCACTGGACAAACTGAAATCGTGATGGGCCGATCCCATGATAAAACTCTTTGGCCAGAAATGGAAAGAACGTGCTCTTGACAAAATGGAATGGTGTGGCATTGACTTGCGTTCGTGGATGGACGGACGAGGACAAGCCGGACAAAGGTGATATACCTATTCTTGTTTTTATTCAGCAGCTTTTGCCATTCAGCTGCACTTACTGATTTTACCCTCTTGCACCGTGCTACTGACTGAAGTTTCATCATCTTGGTTTTCTTTGATTGCCATTCTGATAGCTTTGATTGCCACTCATATACTATCTCTGTCTATGCAGCAACAGTGGTGGAGTATATGCCCTATGTTTTTTCCAGATGCTGATTACTGTATTTTTGTCAGTAAATATGAGGAGAGGTGAAGGAATGTTAAGTGAATTTAAAACCAGAGGTATTCACTCTTGTATACAGTAGTGTGAAAAATTCATGTGTCTGGTGAAAAATCATATGTTAATCATTTACCTCAAAATTTCTATTTGAGAAAAAGGAGGTTTTGTTTGCAAAAAAAAATCCCATATTTTTGCTTGAGGTAAAACTTTATATTACTATGAAAATCGCACTTAAATATCACAGTGACTGGCACTATGTCTATATGTGATAGTTCACAGACAATGGGACATTACAAACTTTCACCTTAGGGAAAATCATGACATGCTGTTCCGGAGAAATCATTTTTGCAAGAAAAACACGTTTTTTGTTCTCTGTCCAAAATGATAAAAGTTTGCCATTGTCCAAACAACTGGATAGTTTCTCATGATTCTATTCTTGCAGTCCTAGTGGTAGACAATTAACAGTTTCTGAGCTGAGTGAAGAATGGGGCATGTGAAAGGTATGAATATGTGTTGGTGATATTTAATGATGAACGTATCATCCAATACAATGCATGTCAGCATCCCTGAACCACACTCCCAAGAAGAACAAAACATATGCTGCAGCACAGGTTTCTACACAGGAATAAAAATTTATAGCTTAAAGTTCTTGAGGGCATGTCATGTTGCTCCTATTGCCTTCTAGGTGCTTACATATTGATTATTTAATAATTTGTTCCACTAGCTTTTCAGGTATCAACGTTAGGTTGACTACTCTATAATTCCCAGGATCCTCTCTTTCTTCCCCCTTTTAAAGGTAGATACTATGTTTGCCCTTCTCCAGTCCCTTGGACCTCACCTCTTTGAGTTCTCAAAGATAATTGCTAACAATTCTGATACTGCTTCAGTTAGTTCTTTAAATACTCTATGTTGAATGGGCCTGCCAACTTGAATACATTTAATTTATCTAAATATTCTTTAATCTGTTCTTTCCCTATTTTGGCTTGTGTTCTTTCCCCACTGTTGTTAATATTAATTGTGCTGAATATCTGCTCATCATTAACTGTCTAATTGAAGACTGAAGCAAAATAGGTATTAAATACCTCTGCTGTCTTGATGTTATCAGTTATTAGCTCTCCTTCCCCACTAAGTAGAGGATCTACACTTTCCTTCATTTTTCTCTTGTTCCTAATGCACTTGAAGAACATTGTCTCATTGTCTTTTGAATCCCTTGCTAGGTATAACACATTTTGTACCTTAGCCTTTCTGATTTTGTCCCTATATGTTTGTGCTAATGTTTTGTATTCATCGTTAGAAATTCATCCATGTTTCCACTTTTTTGTAGGATTCCATTTTGTTTCTATTTTCAGGTCATTAAAGAGCTCCTGATGGAGCCATATTGGCTTTTTACTATTCATCCTATCTTTCCCTCAAATCAGGATAGTTTGCAGTTGCGCCTTTAATAATGTCTCCTTGAGAAATGGCTAGGGCTCTTGAACTCCTTTTCCCCTTACATTTTCTTCCCATGGAACCGTACCTATCAGTACTCGGTTTGTTAGTCTGCTTTTTTGAAGTCCATTGTCCTTATTCTGCTGCTCTCTCACTCCTTCCTTTCCATAGAATCATGACATTGACTAGGCACTTAAGAAGTCTTTCTCCAGTGAAGTCAATGGGACCTTTGACACTGATTTTGATGGGAGCAGAAGTTGCCCTTAATGTTTGTCCTGGAAAGCTATTGGAGAGAAAATATTCAGGGGGGAAAAAAAGACAACACTGCGGAATAGATAAAGCCATCTGTTTACCTCTTCAAAGAAAAACAGATATTTTTAGACAAGCAATGAAATTAATCTGTGTTTAATTCAAATAAGTAGCATTACGTATTTGCATTTTCTCTTGTATTGTTATAAAGTATGCTTCCAGGTCATTTAATCATCAGTGATTTTCAAGCTAGTACTCTGTATTCTTAGATTTCATGGGGAAACTGTTCATATTCCTTATCAGTTGCTCATTAAAACATACTCTTACAGTAACCTTGATTTTTTTTGTAGCCTTCTCTTCAAAAAACCTTCTGTTGAGAAAATTTCACTTTTTATATACTTTTGAATTGTAAACATTTGTTTTGAATTTAATGCATATTTAATTTTTATAGATAGTTAATTGCTGATGTTCTAAAGGCAGTTTGGTAGCAGAGTCACCTTGAAGTTTTCTTGCATATACAGCTGAAGTCTGTTACTGAAGACTTAACAACATATTCTTTCTCACCGTGAAAGATACTAATTACCTTTTAATTAGGAGTTTCAATAGGGTGCTGAAGGGACCCACAATGATTCAGACAGTGAGAATACAGGAAATCATTAATAATGTTTTCTTTTCAAAACTTCTTGAGTGTTTTCTTTCTTTGATTTTTGTTAATGTTCAGCAATCTACAAAGAAAAGGCGGGGGGAGGAAGAACCCTAAGGAATATTATACTTGACTTGGGGGGGTGGGAACCTACAAACAAAAAAGAAACCCTTTTACATGCTGAGAACAGCAGTTTATATATATTTCTGACTTGAAAGCTAGGAGATAACACATCTGACATACTATACTGTTGTTTTATAAGGAATTTTAATATTAGGAAATTTTAAAAGGAATCTAGAACAATTCAGTTGCAGTTGGATTGATTTTGGTGTTAATGGCTGAATGTCATATTATAGCAAAAAGAAGAAAAATACTTGTTGGACATAAAATGTGCAGTTATCCAACATTTTGGCTTTGATGTCTGTTGAAATTGTCAAGTTTGCACTGAAAATACCCTTCTCAGCAAGGGCATGGAATTTTGCAGCATGTGTTACCTTACTGTAGTCACCTACTGCCTACTGCTTACATTAGACTTTAGTAATGGCCATGTATGTTTCCTGTCAGATAGAAATTTCAAAATTGTATATACGAAAGCTCCTTTGCTGGCAGTTGTCCCAAACCCCTCTCACCTTTCCAGAGATGTTGGCATGGGGGAGAGGGGCCGGCAATATGTTCATAATGCAGAGGGGGGAATTCATGGGATCGGGGGCCTAATGCAACTCTCACTGACCTCAGTGACAGGTTTCAGAGTAACAGCCGTGTTAGTCTGTATTCGTAAAAAGAAAAGGAGTACTTGTGGCACCTTAGAGACTAACCAGTTTATTTGAGCATGAGCTTTCGTGAGCTACAGCTCACTTCATCGGATGCATAGCATATCGTGGAAACTGCAGAAGACCTCAGTGAGAATCTTTTTTCATTTATTTTAATGAGTACTGAATCAGGCCCATCATACTGAGTGAATCTGCATATTTTCAAGGAGGAGATTCCTATGGATCTGTAGGAAGGACAAGGGCAGCTGTCCACTTGCTCATGCTTATACAGAATGTCAGAGCCCTGGAGCATGCATTCAAAGTTGTTGTACCAGCTCTTACGAGTCCACTGGCTTGTTTTTGGCTCTTTTCTGCTCCTGTTAGGAGAGGAGATAGATATGGCCCAGTATGTTTAAGTTAAAATATTGAAAACATCAAATATTCCAAAAAAACTTAAATTTCAAGTAACAAATGTTGTTAGAGACACTGGAAACTTATGTTTAAGAAATTATGTGTTGTACATGCAATATAGCAAGCAGAATGAAAGCATTTTTCATAAGTGAAATATATCTTCCCCTTGGGGTAAGACCACCATTTGCTTTAATTTAATCAATTTAATTAAATGAAATAGCAGTATAATCCCTCAGGCAGGGCATGCTTCACTTATGAAAGTATTTCATCAGAAAAAAATGAAATTTGAGCATTTTTTCTCTCAGTAGATGTGAAGAACGTATTTAAATACTAACTGCCAGAGCTAATGCAATTTCCCAGCTACGTTAAAAAATGGCAGCTTGTCCTGCTTTTGTGGCACAGAGACAGAATGAAAGAGTGAGCACAGTAAATATGTTTGCATAAAAAGTTCCCTTTTTATTGTATGCTATATAATTTCAAAGATTAGACTTCTCAGTAAATTTGAGCAATACAGTATTAGTTAATGACCAGATGTAAGTGGCATACTGAAAAGTCTCAGAAGCATTTAGATTTTCTTATGGCTTTGATTTATTGTAGAAGTGCAGATGGAGGGATCTCACTGTGAGATCTTTGTTATTCAAGAAATCATTATGTAAGTGGTATAGTTTTTCCATTAATGATGAAGAGTGTTGAATAGACTTCTTTTACATTTAGATGATTGTTGGTTGCAGTGTAGAGATTATAATTGATTTTATAATTATCAGTTCTGCTATTCATATTTTAAATTGCTTTTTAAAGGCAATCGGGTGGGAGAAGTAGTAAATGTCTACATTAGGAGACTCCAGAGTTCTTTGGACACCATGAAGGCAGGATAATTTATAACATTTTACTAAGAAAGACTTGGAAGGCTAAGTTTTCAAAGGGTTTGCACTACTAAATTGGATACTTGTGTCTGAAATAAAAGATGCAAGTGCTCTTGGTGTCCTCTGACTGTTTTCAAAGATAGTGCAATGTTGGCTTTACTGAGATGTGCCTGTCAGGAGGGGTGTAGTAACCCATGACCTAGAGCAGGCCTGCACAACTCATAAAGCAGGGAGGGCCATATTACTCCAGAGAAAACAGCTGAGGGCCAAAACGCCCCAGCCCCGCAGAAACAAACCCTCCTTCCCAGCGCCACCCCGCCGAAACAGCTGTGGGCCGAAAATGAAGGGGTGGGGGGGGGGGGTAATACTTTGATTTAATTGAAAAATTCTTAATAAACAATATATTTTTAATTGTTTTAATTTTTTTTATGAATCATAGAATTTGGGTGAAGGGAGGAGGTCTGGGGTGCAGGCCCTGGGTTGAGGCAGGGGATTGGGGTGTAGGACGGTTCAGAGGTTGGGCTCTGGGATGGAGTCTGGGGTGCAGGCTCTGGCATGGAGTTTGGGTGCTGGGTGCAGGCTCCAGGCTGGGGCACAGCATGGGGATGCAGGATGGGTGGAAGGTTGCAGGCTCTGGGAGGGAGTTTGGGGATGGGAGGGGCTGCGGAGGGAGGGGGTGCAGGCTCTGGAACGGAGTTTGGTTGTAGGCTCTGGGCTGGGGCAGGGCCTGGGGGTGCAGGCTCTGGGACAGAGTTTGGGTGCAGGAGGGGGGGGGGTGGGAAGGGGTTGGGGGTACGGACTGTGGAATGGTGTTTTGGGTGCAGGCTCCGGGCTGGGGCACGGGGTCGGGTGCAGGATGGAGGGGTGGGGCACGGGGATGGGTGGAGGGGTGCAGGCTCTGGGAGGGAGTTTGGGGGCAGGGGAGGGTATGTGGGAGGAGGTGGGGGTGCAGGATCTGGGACAGAGTTTGGGTGCAGGCTCTAGGCTGGGGGTGCAGGTTCTGGGAGGCAGTTTAGGGGCTGGAGAGGGAGTGTGGGCTCTGGGAGGGGGGTGGTGGGTGCTGGGGGGAAGGGGACTGCCATCACATGTGGCTTCCTTCCTCCCCTGCTGCCCCTCACCGTAGCCACACTGGGGGTGGGGGATGGGGCTGCCTCTTGCACAGTGTGGGGCAGGAGTGGTGGCTGGGGAGGGGAAGGGGGTGGATCACAGGGTGCTCACGAGTCACAGATCCACTCCAGATGTTTCCCGCCAGAAGCCCCCTCGGCATCTGGAGCCGGGGAAGGGGAGGGCTGCCAAGCATGTGGGTGCCCCCTCGCTCTCCCCCTCCTGAGGTGCAGTAGCAGCAGCAGCTGCCTCATCCTGTTGCCCGCATTGCTCTTGTGCTGTGCTGTAGCTGCCGGCAGCGGAGACGAGGGACAGCTGCGCCGCTTTCACTCAGGCAGGGGTGCTCCAGGGGCAGGCGGGGGCCAGGAACGCTCCAGACAGGGCCAGAGGAGAGACCCAGCTCCAAACGTTGGTGGAGCAGGGCCCCCAGCCCTGAATATTCCTGAAACCCGGGCACCACGAGAGAATATAACTCGCCGCCCCTACTCAACCCCCCGCGGGCCGCACAGTGAGCTCACGCCAGCCACATGCAGCCCGGGGGCCGTATGTTGTGCAGGCCTGGTCTATAAGGTGCCACAAGAGTCTGGATCTGTAAAAGCAGCAAACACGGCTGCCCCTCTGATACTTAAAACTTAGAGGTGTTCTAAAAAATCACACGCATGCACCCAAGAGCAATGCTATACCAATGGTGATGATTCAGCATCTTCTAGGCATGTCTGGCAACCCAGGGCATTCCAGGAACTACATGGGGATACCAAAAATATCATACAGGCAAAACCTATTTACACCTGGCTAGAACAAAATGACAGTCAAGCATGTAAATCAGGGATCTCAAATTCAAATTACCAGGAGGGCCACATGAAGACTAATACATTGGCCTGAGGGCTGCATCACTGACACTGCCCCCACCCTGCTGCCCCTGGCCCTGCCCCCACTCCACCCCTTCCATGAGGCCCTGCCTCTTCCCCGCCTCTTCCCACCCCTTCCCCAAAGTCCCCATCCCAACTCTGCTCCCTCCCTGCCCCTATTCCAACCTCTTCCCCAAATCCCCGCCCCTGCCCTGCCTCTTCTCCGCGTCCTCCCCTGAGCACGCGGCACTTAGCGGTTTCCAGGAGGGAGAGGGGAGGAGCAAAGTGCCACAAAGCAGCTGTTTGGCGGGGAAAGCGCCTGGAGGTAGGTAGAGGACAGGGGATGAGGTGTGCTGGGGGAGCTTGGCAGTAGCAGGAAATAACTGGGGGGCGCAAGGAGCTTGGCGAGCCGCAGCAAATAGCTCCACGGGCCGCATGCGGCTCGCGTGTTTGAGACCCCTGATGTAAATAGTAAACTGGTAATTGATCTACCTTTTCGTTACCTTTCCTTTCCTTTGCAACAGTCTTGTGGGATTCCCATATCGAATGGGCTGATCTCTTCTCTGCTGTTTCCAGTGGTTATAGAGCTACACCCCACCATTTTCATCAGATGTACATGACTTAATCAAAAACTTGCATTTTTTTTAAAAATGCAACATAAAATGAACACATAACACTCTGCAGCAACAATAAACAGTCTGAATATATAGACAACAACTGTTTGAAGAAATACCAGCCAGATGGAGACCATCACAACAGGTTCTGGAGGAAAAAAATCTGTAAATAAAATATGCTGTATAGTACCATATAAATCTTAGACAGAGGGAGAGAGTCAGAAATCAGAAGGGTCCAGCTGGTAGAATACTGTTTGTCAAATTATAAATTCAGTTAATAATTCTTACTAGTTCAACATGTTGTTTGATTGATGATGATTATAGACCATATTTAACCGGCTGTATGGTAGAGGGCGAGCAGATACCTGCTATGGGTGACTATGTGTGACTGCCTCAGGTTGAGGTAAACGGGGCTGGAATTCTGAAAAAGAAAATATTCTGTACACTATATTACAAGGTAAGTAAACTTACATTCTGTCTTTCCCATGTGTCTACCTACTCTGCCCACCCTCTCCCCTAGTACCAATATCCCCTTAGTAATGAGTGGTGCCTTAGTATCAACATTCAAGTGGTACTAGTGTCAAGAAGAGATTGTTTGTGTATTCACCAGTCCTAGAGTGACCCAATCCTGATGAAGCTGCACCCTTTTGTGTTGATCTGCCCCTGTAAGGAAAAACAAGTCCAATTGCATATGATTCTGTCTGAGTTTTCTGATGCTGATATTGAAAGTGAATGGTATTACTGGATTTAGGATGATGTCTCATGATACCCCTGATTTAGTGTTCCCTGTATCATGAGGGCATGGCCCTGTCTTGGATTTCCACAAGGTGCATTTTTTAATTCATCGCTCCAGCCTATGAAATCATAGCATTGCTATGGCCTCACACTGCTGTACCTGTGTGGTGGTGCTGAAAGAAATAGGGAACATTTATTAATGATTGCTATTTCTAATGCATGGTGTTTGTTTTCTTCTTCCCCTGTTGCAGTTCTGATCCATCAACTCCAACTTATGCCAAAGTATGTGGTTGAATGGGTCAGGGTCCTTCTTTTGCCTCTGTTCAATATTAACAATTTCCCTCTCTTTCATACTTTTGCCATGATGTATCTGGGCTGGAGTGAGGAGCTAGTGTAGAGGTCTCCCAAGAGTGGCTACCACCTAAATCACTCTCCTGCATCCCCATGCCACATGTGTAGCAACAGTACCTAGTGAAGGTATTAGGAGCGAAGAGGCAATGCAAAGCTGTTCCTTGTTCATGCCTTCTATGACCAAAGTTCCGCATAGGGGTAGGGTGGAAAAGGAGTATCCTTTGACCTAGCCATTCTGTCCTTTCTTGGGCCACTAATTCTGTCTAACTCACTCCACTTCCTATTGTCAGAAGTATGTGAAGATACCACTGCTGCCATCATCTGGTCAAGGTGGAGACCGCTGTAGGGCCCTCACTTTTTCCCTATAGGTTGTGTCCCTACGTGCATTTTTTAGGAAAACAAACAAAACCCAACAACACACACTAAAAATTTTGACACCAGGACACACATAGAATCTGGTCTCCGCATAAAGATTCAATTTTGAATATTTTAACATTTAGCCTTCAGTGTATGCACTTCTGTAATATTGTTTATCAGTATAAGCTAAAGTGATGTATTAAGAATGTAGGTGGGGTTACAAACTTATTGGATCAGCAGAGCGGACAAACCATATGTCTGTACTATAACTGGGTGGTGTCACTGCAGCAAATGTAGGTAGATCAAAGCCAGCTCGAGTGACAATAGCAGCCAAACCAGCAGGGGCAGCGGCCCTTGAAGTGTGTCCTGTATACATGATGCCACCTGTGCTGCCATAACCTTACTGCTATTGTTACTCAAACTAGCTTTGATCTAGCTAAGTGTGCTATTATCACACCCCCCAGTGGTAGTGTTGACATACCCAACAAGAGTTACTTGTGGCCATTAGTTTGAATCTCCAACAGATGGACAGTTCTTCTGTCATTACCATCTAAGGACTCTTCATTTGTGATTGCAATCTAATTTCGAAGTGCACTTAACAGAAAAACTACCATCAACAAAAATCGTATGGGTAGAGCCATATAGATGATGGAGTGTGTGGAATATTGAGCTGTACCTGCTGTACATATTCTGTGGAGTAAAAGTGGATTTCATTTTCTGCTTCCGTCAGCCTGGCTTGGCACTAAATTAATTTTAAACTATCTAAATGCTGTGAATGGAAAACTTGCTTTTCCTGTTTGTGGGAAATCTGTTGAAAATATAATGATGTAAGTTATATCATATGACTCATTTTTCATGCATAGACAACTGTTTTATTTGACATTTTATTAACAATTCAAAATATGAGTCAAAAAAAAAAAACCTTTATGTGCCTATAACCATGATATTTACCTAATATAATGGTATTAGGACAGCTCTTATGCTTCTAAATACCAATTCCTTATCTATATAGAACAGAAGATGTAAAACAGTTCTCCATCTAATGTCCCTAACATCAAAAATAACCTTGATTATTAGAGTGTAAAAATACGTAATGAATATACCCTGCCATCTTTGTATTAATTACATGCTCTATGTGTGCTTGTGGTGTCCAATCTATGGAAAGCAATTTTGTTCTTTATTTAGGCTTTCTGAATGATGCAGATATTAGTATAATGGGCGACATACTGAGATGCTAATAGCTTTCCTGCAGGTTTGTTCTTTGTAGCTAAACCATTTTTAATATAATTTGCATGATTCCTATCTAGTTTAAGAATCTCTCTTGCTTTGAAGAGGGGTTTTCTGGCTGGGGAAAACTTTACAATATATTATAATTAAACTTAAATCCATTTAACTTTTGTGCATTATTCATAATTTTCCTTCCTTCTTTTGCTAATTATCAAAGATATGTGTTTAAATAAGAGAATTCTCCCTTCCACACCAGTTTTCTCCTACTTTTAGACTGCAGTGAAATCACAGTGCCCACATTCACAATTTCATTTAGGGTTAAACCATTTTGATGTTACATATTACAGGTAATGACACTAAATTACAAGATCAAGTACTGGGAGAGGATCAGTTGTGCTAGAGAAAGATCTTAAAACACAGACCTCTCAAATTGCTTTCAACAGTGAGAAGAAGAGATCTTTGATATCTTTATCTTTTGCTCTCTTGGTGTGCTTCCCCTCACAAAAATCTACTTTTACCTCTCTAACTTATTGTCTCCAACTGCAATCTCCTTCAGCATTCTCTCTTCCTCTAACACACACCTACTTCAAAGGCTGCAGGAGTGGCATCACGGTCATAGTTTCCCACCTTGTCACTTCTAGCATTTTACTCTTCAACTGAACTGCAATCCAGTCATCTGTTTCCTCTCCCTCCATGTCATACTCTGTTCCCTGTGAAACTAGAAGAGTGTATCTAGTGATGTCCTGCAGAAGGGTCTGCCTTGGGTCTGATACGATTCAATATTTTCATTAATGGAGTGGAGTGTATGATTATAAAATTTGTGAGTGAGACCAAGCTGGGAGGGGTTGGAAGCTATTTGAAAGACAGGATTAGAATTCAAAATTGTCTTAATGAATTGGAGAATCCATATGACATCAACATGATGAAATTCAGTAAACTCATATGCTATGAAGTGTACTTAGGAAGGAAAAATCAAATACAAAATAGGGAATATGTGGCTAGGCAGGGGTATAGTGGTATATGGAGGGGGAGGGATAGCTCAGTGGTTTGAGCATTGGCCTGCTAAACCCAGGGTTGTGAGTTCAATCCTTGAGGGGGCCATTTGGGATCTGGTCCTGCTTTGAGCAGGGGGTTGGACTAGATGACCTCCTGAGGTCCCTTCCAACCCTGATATTCTATGATTGTATTAGTGCATCAAAAATGGAATATTGTATATGAGACGTGGAAGGTTATTGTCCCACTCTGCTCACTGGTGCAGCCTCAGTTTGAGTGCTGTGCCCAGTTTTGGGCACCACACTTTAAGAAAAATGTGGATAAATTGGACAGAGTTCAGAGGTGAGCAACAAAAATGATAAAAGGTTTAGAAAACCTGACCTATGAGGAAAAGCTAAAAAGAACGGGGCCTGTTTAGGTCACTTGATGATTACCTGTTCTGTTCATTCCCTCTGGGGCACCTGGCATTGGTCATTGTCGGAAGACCGAATACTGGGCTAGATGGACCTTTGGTCTGACCCTGTATGGCCATTCTTATGTTCTTGAGAAAAGAAGAATGAAGAGGAAGCTGATAAGTCTTAATTGTATTCAGGGCTGTTACAAAGAGGACAGTGGTCAGTTGTTCTTCATGTCCGTTGAAGGTAGGACAAGAAATAACAGACTTAATCTGCAGCAAGGGAGATTTAGGATAGATATTGTGAAACCTTTTCAGCTATTGACATAATTAAGTACTAGAACAGGTTACCAAGGGAGGTTGTGGCATCCTCATTCTTGGAGATTTTTAAGAACAGGTGAGATAAACATTTATCGGGGATGGTTGAAGAGTATTTGGTCCTGACTCATTGCAGTGGTGGTGGACTATATGATATCCTGAGGACCCTTTCAGCCGTACATTTATATGATTCTGTGTGGCTGTCAGTAGTGTTCACCCAGTCTCTGTATTCTTTTTCTTTTGACACAGCCACTTAATATTTCTCCTTCCTTTCACCTCAGTTCCACAGCCTTATCCTAGGTTAATGTAACATGCATCTCAGTGACCTGTCATATCTTAGTGCGTCTTTTCACCTTCAGCTCTTCACTGATTTCCCTCCAGTAACTTTCTTGACTTTATCTTCACCAAGAACTGATCTGTCTGATCTCTCATGTGATGTTTCACCAGGACTGCCCCACTGTGGGGGGTAGGGGGAAATGGTTCCAGTGGAAACTCCATCTGTACCCAACCATAGGTTTTGGGGGTGGGTCTGTGCCTCACACTTAATCTGAGTTTCTTCTCTCTCAAGTCCACTTTTCTTTCTTCAACAGTCCTTACTCCCTCTGTACCCCCCCCATCAATCATTATGACCTTCAGTCTATAAATACTGTATCTGCAATTACATCCATATTTTATAATAAAATGTTACAACATAATATTAGAAACATTCTCGTGGGTGTTTTGTCATTGGAGAGAATCTCAGAACCATAGAAATCAGAGATGGAAAAGACCTATTTGGACGTTAAATCCATTTACAGAGCCATACAAGACTGCTCTCTAAAGTACATCTTATAGTGCTTTACCCTGTCTACTTTTAATACTCCCAAGCAATATGGCTTCCACTATTTACCATGGGAGAAAATCCAGCAGGTACTTAGTCTGCAGCCCTTCATTAGGTGCTTTACAGCCTGTACTCTCCTAAATGACGCACAAAACAGGGAGACAAGGTGGGTGAGGTAATATCTTTTATTGGAACAACTTCTGTTGGTGAAAGACACAAACTTAACTCTTTGTAAGCTTGGAAGCTTGTCTCTTTCATCAACAGAAGTTGGTCCAATAAAAGATATTACCTCATTTACCTTGTCTCTCTAATATCCTGGGACCAACATGGCTACAACTACATGAGAACACAAAACAGACTCACACAGACTTTCCCTGCAACTTCCAGGTAGGATTCTTGGATGTCAGAGCATGCACTTTTTGCATCAGGCAAATCAGATTTCCAATACCTATTCCCTGTTGATGATGTATCTATGTACATGGTTACCTACCATTTTCATTGATCTACATTAAGTAATAAAAGACTGCTATATAACATTTTCTTACATATCATTTTGCACCTAAACTGTGATATAGACCAACATTTAGGCCAGTTGCTCTAACCAGTGTGATTTGTGTTGGTTGGCCTGCTGTGCTACATTTAATCTTGTACAATGTTAATTTTTACCTATAACAGATAGATATATAAAACCCCCATAACCTATATAACACATATAAACAGGTACCTTACTTAGTTCTCAAACTTCTCTATACTTTTGGGTATACTGCCGCCTATTCAAGTTGCTATTGCAGAGCTAGCGATTTTTTTCATAAGAACACATCATTCCTGATATAGCTGGTGGCCAAGATTTTCTAAAGTGACTAGTGATTTTGGGTGCCTCAATTCCTGGGAGCTTAATTTAAGGCAGAGTAGAAGAATCTCATTTTTAGAGGCTGGATGATCATCACTTTCTGAAAATCAGGCCCCATTAATGTGTATTTAGCTTAATACTAAAAATCACTAGTTACATTTGAAAATATTGGTTTGTGTCTGTGTCTATATTGATATTTATATAAGATGTGGGAACATAGTGGAAATAGGCTAAATATATTTCCTAGATCTTTCTTTTAAACCTGCTTTCATGCACAGTAATGCTATTTTCTGCCATAAAAGTATTTGCACTTTTAAGAACATAAGAACGGCCATACTGGATAGCCCAGTATCCTTTCTTCCGACAGTGGCCAATTCCAGGTCCCCCAGAGGGAGTGAACAGAACAGGTAATCATCAAGTGATCCATGCCCTGTTGCCCATTCCCAGCGTCTGGCAAACAGAGGCTAGAGACACCATCAAAAGACACTCTTGCTTTTCAGCTTGTGGTATTCCACTTCCAGAATTACTTGACCAGAATAATTTGTATTTTTATTGACAAACTGAATTTAAAAGTCCCGTGTTACTCCCGAGGGCATTCTGTGCCAAAAATAAAATTCTGTGTACAATATTTTAAAATTCTGGAAAATTCTGCAATAAATGCAGAGGTCCAGCATGGCAGTGGGGAGAACAAGCCACTGCTACACGAAGGCCTCCCCACCCCCCGACCCCAGGGACACAGACTCAGTGCTGAGGCTGCACCCAACCCTGACAGAGCACAAGGCCTGGGCCTGTGCCAGAAACACTCTGGGGACCTGCCCTCTGTGCCAGGTGCACCAGTTATGGGGCAGGTAGGCTCAATCAGGCAGGATCCAAATGTGGAGGGGCTCAGTGTGGGAGGATCCAGGTGTGGGGTGAGAGGATTCTGTGTGGGACAATATGGGTGCAGGCAGCTCAGTGGGGAGTCTAGGTGTGGGGGGATCTGGATGCACCGAGGCTCATGGGGGGGGGGGGGTTCCAGGTGCAGGGGCAATGGGACTCTGCAGGTGCTGCTAGGTGAAGGTGGTTGGGGCTCAGAGGAGGGGTCTGGGTGTGGGAGTCTCAGCAGGGGAGTCTGGATGCAGGGGGAGTGGGGGTTGGTGGGGTGGGGGTTTGGGTGCAGCTAATTGGGGGTCAGTGGCATGGGGGGGCTGGATGTGGGGGCTCAGTTTGGTGCAGGGGATGGGGCTCATCAGGGTGGGAGTTCGAGTGCAGGGACCTCAGTGGGGGGTGATCTGGGTGCAGGGGTGGGGAGCCAGAGGCAGGGCATCTGGGTACAGGGGGGCTCCAGATGCAGGGGTTGATGTTCAAGGTGGTAAGGTTCAGGTATGGAAGTCTAGGGAGGTTCTGGGTGTACAGGGTGAGGCTTTGTGGGGAGAGGGTGTATGGGTCTGGGAGGTCTGAATGCATGGGGGTTGGGAAGATGGGGAAGCAGCTCCCGGTACAGTGACCCCTTCCCCCCGCAGCTGAGGAGTGATGGCCGCAAGAAGCAGGGGAGGATGCTGAGCTTCCTGCAGTTGGAGGAGATTTTGGAGGGTGGGTCTGACACAGCCCAGCCACTCCTTGAAGGGGAAGAGGAAGTCCCATCTTTTCCTGCCTCCAGCCCAGCTTGGATTAGCAGTTGATCTTGGCTCAGGGTAGGAGCTCCTGGCTCGGGCATCCCCAGCCCTGTGGTGATTTACCTCTCAGCTGCCTGAAATGTAACTGTGCAGGTAGGGAGTGGTATGTGACTGCTCTTGCAGCTTCCCTTTGCTTCCCTGTCAGAAAGTCATTTTTCTTCAGGGAAGCAAAGAAATCTGCAGGGAACATGAATTCTGCACACACGCAGTGGCACAAAATTCCCCCAGGAGTAACACTGTGTATTTGTAATAACTGTTCTGCAATAGTGTTATTCAGTTGACTTTAAAAGTCTTGATAAGGTATACTTAACATTTATAGAGCACTGTGATAGAGCTAACTCATTCTCATCAGACTGCACCTTTCAAGGAAGAGATTATTATTATTATTTTGCAATCATGGAAGCAGACACATGTTTTGTGAGTTGCCAAAGGCAACAAAGTGAGGCACTGGCAGAGCTGGGACAAGATTTCATGAGTCCTGTGGTGCCTCTCATGGACTCATAAATTGTTTTGGCCTTCCCAAGCTATGTTTTGTGAGGACCTTTATTTCTTTTAATTGAATGATCTACCATACTGGTAATTCTATTTGAAGTTGTTTTGTCTTGATTTGTAGCATACACATTTCCTGTTGGCTGGAACCTGCTTTAAGGCAAAAATTAGTAAACTGTGAATCACCAATAAACAGCTTATTCTGTATACTATATCATGAGGAAATTGATTTTTTTGTTTTTTTTTAACTGATAATTACTGTATCACTACTAGGAATTTGCGGTTTATATACAATTCCAACAGTAATACAGAATTTCCTCTTCCACTTCTAAACAACGTTTTGATACACCCTACCTTCCTGTGTCTTTCATAAGTCTTCTGCTAACACACCAAATGAGGCAAAACAATAAGCTTTGCATCTTGATAGGTAGCTACAGTAAAAACAATCTGTTGATATCCCTCTAACAATTCTCTTGGATAATATGTCCCTGATACAAGAAAGCATTTAACCATATACTTAAATCCATCTCTATTTAGGAACGCTCTTGAGCATATACTTAACTTCAACCATGTGCTCAAGTGCTTTCATGAGTAGAGATGTTTTCCTGTCTAATTCTCTTTTCCCCCTGTCTGTAGACATAGTACCTAAAACATTCTTTAATGATGGAAATTAAACAGAAGAAACATCACAAGACTGCGTAAAATTTGAATTCCAGATTTTGAATTTCAAATAACAAATCCAGGTCAATGAAATTCCAGAACAAAAATTGTTGAATAATTGTAAACAAATAGATTAAAAAAAAATCACAAGCTGCATGCTAGGTTCCCTGTAAGCTGTTCAGCTGCACAGCAGGCTATTTAGGGCTGTGCAGGTCCCCCGGGTTGGCCCAGCCCCTCCGGAGCTGCTGGGGAGAGGAGCCCCTCCATGGTCCAGACCCTCCAGAGATGCTGCAGCTGGGGAAGGAGGCCCACCCCCGGCCCGGTCTGACCCAGCCCTGCCGGAGTTCCCGTAGCAGGGAGAGGCACCCCTCCCTCCCAGCCCAGGTGCTGCTGTGGGTGGAAAGAGCTGGGCAGAGTCCTCTCTCCCCGTTGTAGCCCCGGGGCAGCCTGCACCCCAGAGCCCTCACCGCCAACCAGAGTCCTTACTCCCCCCAACCCCTTTCCCCAGCCCTGAGCCCCCTCCCACTCTCAGAACCCCTCAGTCCCACCCCACCACGTGAATTTTGTTATGTGCAACCTCCATATTGGTGCACATAACAAAATTTATTCCGCACTGGCTGTATGGGAACATTCCAGAAACTGAAGAGATCTCATTTATTGAGTAAATTACTCATGATGAATTATTAATTCGTCTCTAATTCTTACATCAAAGACGTCCTTCCCGTTCTATGTTCTTATATTTGCTTTGAACATAAGAAAATTTAGCAAGGCTTTAAAATATGGTTTGCTATGCATTTTTTGACCCTTATTGTATCGATAGATATGGATTAATCACTATGTAAGTTTATTGGGTTTACATTAATACTAGGTCACTGTTTTACAGTTTATTACTAATCCTGACTAGTGAAACCTAAGAGTTAATGGACAAACACTTATATGCTCCCTTCCTGTGCCAAACATGTGGAAGGGAATGCAGTACTGGAAAAATGTGGAGCTCTACTATTTCATTCTCTTCTCTAGTCTGCAGCACCTCTGGGAAGAGAGTACTCTCCGAAAAGGCATTAAAAGCACTGAGATCCAAAGAGGCCCCCTAAGCCCAGAGAGCAACATAAGATGTGTGCCTGGACTCTTCCCTCTCTATGCTCCTGTAACTATAATGCCATTTACTGTAAGCATTTACTGTATTTTTTCCAATTCTAACACTTTTATTCTGAGATGGGGCAACGAGAGTTGCATGCAGCATTCAAGGTGTGGGCATACCATTGATTTATATAGTGGCATGAAGATACTTTGTCATATTCTCTATCCCTTTCTTTATGGTTTCTAACATTCTGTTAGCTTTTTTGACTGATGATGCACATTGGGCAGATAACTATCCACAATGACTCCAAGAATTCTTCCTTTATTCGTAACAGCTTATTTTGACTCCATCATTTTGTACTGATAGTTAGATTATATTTTCCAATGTGCATTACTTTTAATTTATCAACATTGAATTTCATTTGCCATTTTCTTGCCCAGTCACCCAGTTTTCAGAGGTTCCTTTGTAGCTCTTTGCTGTCTGCTTTGGACTTAACTATCTTGAGTAATTTTGTATCATTTGCAATTTTTCCCACCTCACTGTTCACACTCTTTTACAGATAAGTTATGAATGCCGCACAGTACAAGTCCAAGCACAGATTCTGGTATTTACCTGTCTCCATTAAGAAAATTAACCATTTAGTCTAACCCCCTTTTTGTTTTCTCTTAACCAGTTACTGATCCATGAGAGGATCTTCCCTATTATTCCAAGACTGATTAGTTTGCTTAAGAGCCTTTGTTGATACAATCTGAAGCCTGATCTACAGATTATGTATTAATTATATTGATTACTTATGAGTTCTCAGTATCATTCTCAGGTCTGACAGGTTCTTGTCCCAAGAGCAGGCCCAGTATTATTAAAATTACTGTATAGTTGGAAACCCCAACGTTTACAGTTGCAATACTCACACTATAGGAACCCTTCTATATTTACAATAGTTTATTAATACATTTAGCAAAGTAACAACATTCCAATCCATTAAGGTAACTAGAGATAATACTGAATGTACATCTGAACTTCCATACTCACACCATCCCTTGCAAAACAACCTGAAATGTTAGCCATTATCTTCCTCATCACCATCACCTTCCTCATCATCCTGGCACCTCTCAAGGGCTACATCTCTCTCTTGTCCTGCACACAGGCCAGGATACAGCTTTTATAATATGTTACGCTGATGCCACTATATCTAATGCATATTCATGAGGGGTTACTCCCCTCTTCCTTCTCTGAATCTCCTCATCCTTCTAATGTCGGGATGTCATTCTCCTATGGTTAGTATGTTAATGATCTCAACTTATTATCATATATGTCAGTTTGTTGCCATGGCACTTTTGCGGTCAAACCTCTGCAGATGTTAGCAAAGTTCTGATAGAACTCCCCCTTACACACTCTGTTTTCAGTTCCCCCAAACTTAGGGGTGACGATTAGGCCATTTATCTGTGCCAAAGTTCATAAGCCTCAAACCTTCAAAAATGAAGGCAAATAGTGTCGTATGGATTTTCACTAGGGACAGTCTTTAACAGCCTTATTTTTCACAGGAAAACAGAGTAAAAAACAAACAATTGTAAATAATGAGATGTTCTGATTTTGAATTAACAGAGAATACAAGCACAAAACCCAATCTGTTATATAACTTGCTCAGCACCTTAGTATCTGAATATCTTATAAAATCTAAAAGTAAGACAGTTTCTCATTCTCTGCCTGTGTCACCCCATGTTGGTGGGAAAATTGTTGCTGTTGCTTTTTGATTCTGTGAAAGGTAAGCTATAGTGTAGGGTGTCATGTCTATAGCTATGTGAGGGACCATCTGTCCAGAAAGCTCTGTTGCCAGTGCACCCTATTCTCACTCATACAGTTGACCAATATTCCATGTCATTGAGGTCATGACTAGAGGGTGAATGGTTCATTAGGTAGCCTGATTTGTTTCCACAAAGGACTTTGATAATTAGGGCCAAAACATTAAATTTGTTTTAGCTTGGTCCAGATCATCTGGCTGGTATACTCTAATCAACATAAACAACGAGGAGTCCTTGTGACACATTAGAGACTAACAAATTTATTTGGGCATAAGCTTTCGTGGGCTAGAACCCACTTCATTAGATTCATGGAGTGGAAAATATAGTATCAGGTATAAATACACAGCACATAAAAGTATGGGAGTTGCCTTACCACGCAGGAGGTCAGTCTAACGAGACAATTCACTTAACAGTATGATGCCAACGGAAGAAAAATCACTTTTGTAGTGGTAATGAGGGTGGCCCATTTCGAACAGTTGACAAGAAGGTGTGAGTAACAGTAGGGGGAAATTAGGTTTAGGTTTTGTAATGACCCGACCCAACCACTCCCAGTCTTTATTCAGGCTACCACTCTGACATCTAATCCACTTGTGTTGCTAAGTAGGTGAACTGCTGAAATCTGAACCAATTGGAGTTTTAGGGTTCTCATTTTCATTTATATATACAGTGCATTGCAACACGGAAGCCCAGAGTCAAGAACACGAGTTTGATTTATGAATGGCATGATTTATGACCTTTCCAGTATGCCTTTTTTTAAGGTGTTTATGTTCTGTCAGCCCTCTGCATTATATTCAGGTATTTCTTCATGTCTTCTGCCATTCTGTACATCAAATCATATGTGTGCATACTTCAGCATGTCTCTAATGTGTAAAGCTGGGTATGTTTTATATCCTCATTAGTGAACACTACTTTAGGTAATGAAATAAACTCCAGAAAAATTTCAGCAGCTAAACCAGCCCATGTAAGATATTCAAGAAACTGTGGTTCTTGTAAGTGGTATTCATTTCAGGTCTTGCAACAATCTTTGCTTGAAATTAATGGCTATGGCCCGGATTCTGTCTCTCCAGTTTTTGTGGTATAGTACCTATTCCTTGAGTTACCCCAGCAAAAGAGGCTAGCACCCAAGTATGCACATTTGAGAGAGAGAGAAAAAAGCTCACTTTTGGAAAAGCTACCAATGTATGGCCTAAATTTCTCTCACTACCTACTACCCCCTCGTGTCTCATATGGGTGTTGTGGTATTTCCTTAAGAACATAAGAACAGCCATACTGGCTCAGATCAATGATCCATCTAGCCCTGTAACCTGTCTTCCAACAGTGGCCAGTGCCAAATGTTTCAGAGGTAGTGAACAGAATACAGCTATTTATTGAGTAATCCATCCCCTGTCATCCAGTACCAGCTTCTGGCAGTCAGAGGTATAGGGATACCCAGAGCATGGGGTTTCATCCCTGAGCATCTTGGCTAATAGCCGTTGATGGACCTATCCTCCATGACTTTATCTCATTCTTTTTTGAAGACCATTATATTTTTGGCCTCCACAACATACCCTGTCAATGAGTTTCACTGGTCAACTGTGCATTGTGTGAAAAAGTATTACTTTTGTTTGTTTTAAACCTGCTGCTTATTAATTTCTTCGGGTGACCCCCAACCTTTTGTGTTATGTGAAGGGGTAAATAATACTTCCTTATTCACTTTCTCTATGCCATTAATGATTTTTATAGATCTGCATCATAGCCTCTTAGTCATCTCTTTTCAAAGCTGAAGAGTCCCAGTCTCCTTAATCTATCCTGGTATGTACGATATCTTTAATCATTTTTGTTTCTCTTCTCTGTACTTTTTCTAATTCTAATATATCTTTTTTGAGATGGGGCAACCAGAACTGCATGCAGAGTTCCATGTGTGGGCATACCATGGATTTACATAGTGTCTTTGTGATATTTTCTGTTTTATTATCTATTCCTTTCCCAATGATTCTGAATATTCTGTTAGCCTCTTTGATGGCCGCTGCACATTGAGTGGATGTTTTCAGAGCACTATCCACAATGACTCCAAGTCTGTCAAGAGGGGTAACAGCTAATGTAGACCTCGTCCATTTAGCTGTATAGTTGGGATTATATTTTCCAGTGTGCATTACTTTTCATTTATCATCATTGAATTTCATTTGCCATTTTCTAGCTCAGTCATCCAGTTTAGTGAGATCCCTTTGTATTTCTTCACAGTCAGCTTTGGACTTAACTATCTTGAATAATTCTATATCATCTACAAACTTTACCATCTCACTGCTTTTCCCTTTTCCCAGATCATTTATTAATACGCTGAACAGCACTGGTCTCAGTACAGCTCCTTGGGGAACACCACTATTTACCTCCCTCCATTCTGAAAACTGATCACTTACTTCTCCCCTTTGTTTTTTTTCTATAAACCAGTTGTTGATCCATGAGAGGACTTTGCCTATTATCCCATGACTGCTTTCTTTTCTATAGAGCCTTTGGTTAGAGATCTTGTCAAAGACTTTCTGAAAGTCCAAGTACATTATATACACTTGATCACCATTGTCCACATGTTTGTTGATCCCCTCAAAGAATTCTAATAGATTGATGAGGCACGATTTATCTTTAGAAATGCCATGTTGACTCTTCCGCAACATATCATGTTAACCTATGTGTCTGATAATTCTGTTATTTTCTATAGATTCAACCAGTTTTTTTTGTGCTGAAGTTACGCTTACTGACCTGTAATTGCCAAGATCACCTCTGGCGCCTTTTTAAAAAAATGGTGTCACACTAACTATCCTCCAGTCATCTGGTACATGGAGAGATTTAATCAATAGTTTACATACCACAGTTAGTAGTTCTGCAATTTCATATCTGAGTTCCTTCAGAACTCTTAGGTGACTACCAACTGGTCCTGATAATTTTAACAGTAATAAATCATCAGTTTGATCCCAAACCTTCTCTACTGACACCTTAATCTGAAACAGTTCCTCAGATTTTTCTAAAAAGAGTGGCTCAGGTTTGTGAATCTCCCACACATCCTCTGTACACCTAATGCAAAGAATTCATTTAGCTTCTCCCTCAACAGCCTTTTCTTCCTTGTGTGCTCCTTTAGTGCCTCAATGGTCTAATTACCCCTCTGATTGTTCGGCAGGCTTCCTGTTTCTGGTGTATATAAAAAAAAAAAGTTGCTTTTAGTTTTTGTCTTTTGATAGTTGCTCTTCAAACTCCTTTTTGACCTGACTATAATTATACTTTTTCACTTGACTTGTCAGAGTTTATGTTCCTTTCTATTTTCCTCAATATGATGTGACTTCCAGTTTTTAGTAGGGTGACCAGCTGTCCCAATTTTATAGGGACAGTCCCAAATTTGGGGCTTTGTCTTGTATACATATCTGTTACCCTCCTCCCCTGTCCTGATTTTTCACACTTGCCATCATGTCACCCTGATTTTTAAGGATGTCTTTTTGTATCCAACCTTTTTTTATAGTCTTTCAAATCCAGGTACAGATATTCTGTACTAGTAAAAATGCTTGAAAACTCGGATCTCTATTACTGTAATCTTCAGATCTAAGTGTTAGAATACCTGATGAATCTTAAGGGAGTCTGTTCTCCAGAGGTTCTTAAAGTTGTCGTCATTTTTGTTGGAATAGTGCCATAGAGCAATTGGCATGACTCATAAACTGGTTACTCATAAAATGGAAGAAGACATAAAGTATCAGACTTTTATTTCTTTGTAGAACTGAGAAGTTTGTGATGAGTTATAGAAAATAAATTGTACTTTTACTTTTTAATAAATGAAAGCAATATTTGATAGTTCCCAATGACGGCAACCATATTTTAGTTTCTAGAGCTGTGCACACTCAGCATGTACCTCTATAGTCACCCATTCAGCCTTTTGTTGGTCTTGTAACTGTCTCTTCTGAAATCCACGGGCCTACTTCACCTCAGCATCTTATGTAAAGTGAATGCAAAGTGGGTGTAGAACAGCACCATTGTTATTCTTTTTGGTAGTATTTCACACCCACTTTCCACAGGTGCAGACCAATGATCTGATCATAGTTCACTCTGGCAGGGCAAAAAGCAGAGCTCTAATCATAAGAATGCTCCCTGTACTGTATGATGATCAACACAGTAAGGGAAAAGATGAAAAAATAGACCAGAGAATCTGCTATCTCTGCTCTACCTTCACATTAGTAGAGAAGCGGGGTAGAGGGCAGAGAAAAATAAACACTCCATCTTTCCCATTTGCAGCCAGAAAGCGAGTCATGAAGGAGAATGTATGCTGTATGAGACAGATTCATTGACTGAGAAATTAATTGCAGTATTTCACGCTGATATAGTGTTGCAATATGTTTGGTGTTGCACCAGTTTGTGATTATACTCTAAGGTGAAATCACAACCCAGTTATCTCAATGCAATGTGAGGAGTCCCAGGATAATAATCCCATAATTATATTTTGGCTTTTTTGTAACTCTAGTCAGCAAAGTAGTAGCTCTCAAGCTCTTCAAAGTTGAATTAACCCAGCTCCAGGTAATTGCCAGAACATGATTTAATAATATGCCCAGAAAATGCCTTTGTGGTAGTAACAGAAGTGAATTAATGTTTATGTTAAAACAGGGATTTACAGAAAGATATACAACTCCCTAAATTAGCTGGGGAGTTAAAAAACTGCTAACCAAATAGTCCTCAATAGCTGTGTATAATCTAATATTCCAATAGCCAGTATTTAACTTTTTATCATCTCATAATAGTGTTCTAATATCTAGAACACCACTAGGTAAGTCACATACATATGTGTAAACTTACTATAAGAACTGATCTTCCATATTTCTGTGCAAATGCCATGCAATTATTTTCCTTACGCTAGCTCTCTGTGCTCACTGGATGAAATTCAGTGAGCCTCATTTTCTGTAACAAGTACGAGCCACAGATATACAACAGCATAATGAGCATTCTCTTGTTTTTTTGAAAATGTGATCCTTGTATGTCTGAGAATACTATGTTTTCTGATGTTAAACCTACCAAACATTAGGTTATAGACTGGTGTCTTAAATTCTATTTTGTATAGAGCATTCACTATGAGTGTCAGAATACAAACTAAGAAAGGAAAGTCTGTCTATAAATGATGTGGATAGTGGCAAACTTATAAAGTTTATGGACAATACCAAGCTGGGAAGGGTTGCAAGTGTTTTGGAGGACAGGATTAGAATTCAAAGTGATCTTGACAAACTGGACATATGATATAAAATATATAGGATGAAATTTAATAAGGGCAAATGCAAAGTGCTACACTTATGAAGGAATTATCAGTTGCACAAATTCAAAATAGGAAATGATGGCCTAGAAAGGAGTACTGCACAAAAGGGTCTGGATGGTATCGTGGATCATAAAATAAATAATGAGTCAACAATGTAACACTGTTGCAAAAAAAAAAAAAAAAAAAAAAGCTACCACCATTCTGGTATATATTAGTAGGAATGTTGTAAGCAAGACATGAGAAGTAATTCTTCCACTCTACTCAGCACTGATAAGGCCTCTGCTCGAGTACTATGTCCGGTTTTGGACACTACGCTTAGGGAAAAGAGGAAAGGTACAAAAATGATTAAAGGTCTAGAAAACATGACATTTGAGGTAAGTTTGAAAAAATTGTGTTTGTTTAGTCTGGAGAAAAGACGACAGAGGGGGAACATATCATTTTTCGCGTACATAAAAGGTTATTATAAAGAGGAGGCTATACATTTTTCTCCTTAACCACTGAGGACAGGACAAGAAACAATGGGCTAAAATTGCACCAAGGGTTAGACATTAGGAAAAACGTCCTGTCAGGGTAATTAAACTCTGGAACAAATTACCTAGGGAGGTTGTAGAATCTCAATCATGAGAGGTTTTTAAGGTCAGGTTAGACAAATAGCTTTCAGAGATGGTCTACATAATACATTGTCCTGCCACTGGCTTGGTCTACACTACCAAATTATGTTGGTATAACTGTCACTCAGGTATGTGGAAAATGCACAACCCTGAGCGAAGCAATTACACTGACCAAACTCCAGGTGTTGGCAGCACTATGTTGATGGGAGGGATTCTCCTGTCAACATAGCTACCACTTCTCGGGGTGGTGTAGGTAGCATCTTCATTTAGCACTTCAGCGACGCAGCTGCAGCACTTTAAGTATAGACAAGCCCTCAGTGCAGCGGACTGGACTATATGTCTTATTGAGGTCCTTTCCAATCCTACATTTCTATGACTGTATTTACTACACTGCATGACTGTAGTGTCAGAGCATCACACAAACGTTAATGGATTTTGTCGTAACAGCTAGTGAGGTAGAGAAGCGTTATCCCCATTTGACAGATGGGGAACGGAGACACAGAATAGAGTCAGAGATTTGATTTGCCTTTATGTTGTCTTAATTACAGATGCAGCAAATCATTTTTTACAAATACAGAGGCCACAACAATCTTCATCCTCACTTTGCCTCTGCCATAAGCTTATTCTTCCCGTGTGCTTTTCATTAGGATATGTTTGACAGAGCTCCAGTAAATGCATAGCAGGGCTCTGTGTTATTGAATGCATATAAAGAAGGCTTACCACTGACTGCTCAGCCGCTAATTTGCAGGTATATGGCTAAATTAGCACATACTGGGTAAGTCCCTAATGGCTACTTTTCCCCATTCATCTAAACGTGGATAGGAACATGAAAGCTATTCACATGTGATGGTTAAGCCAGCCTGTTTTGTAAATGGCTTCAGTGTGGTTATGGTATTAGTGGTATGTTGTCAGTAGCTGGTTAACACTTTGCCCATGCAGTGGGCTAGAGCACTGATGACCTATTAAGAACATATTTTAATGAATTCCCTATAATAGGTTCCTGTAGATTCAGGTTGGTATGGTTATTGTTATGAAGGAGCTAAGGCAATTCTGTAATACACAATTTCTTAATATATTTTTGTAAAAAACAATGTAATAAAAGAACAAATAATACAACTGAAAACAGCTTATTTAATGTAATATCCCAATAGTCTTGTTCCCAATAACAACTTAGATTAGTTACTTTTGAGGTAGGATAATAGTGGTTGCACCTCAATATTTCCCCATTGGAACAGCTGACCATAATTGATCTTAGGCAGGAATTACTTCCCTATTTATGCTCAGTTCCCTTTCAATTTTCTGTAGATTTAAAGAGCTCTTATGAGTCAATTCATATTTAACAAGCATATTAGCCAAGTAGAAAACCTTCCTAAGTGAAATTGCTATGCAAAGAATGGCCTTGATTTCAGCAGGTTGGTGCCATCACTCCATGCCCTGTTCAAGGAAAAATAGCTCTAAGCGATCAGGAGTCTCATATTTACCCATCCAAGGCCATATAGCCAAAGAGTAAGTTGTTCTGTTTCTGACTGAAAAAAAAAGAGTATTTGGGAATTGTTAATATGTGAAGTCAGGTCCAGATACACCTGCTGTGGATCTGGCTCTACTTTTCTATATCGTATATTCCTTTAATTATGGTTATTGAATAAAATTGTTGAAACTATTAGCCCCACATAGTGTTTGGTTCTGAGGGAAGATCTGTGTAACCTATTAGTAAGTTTGAAGTACATGTCCTCATCTGTGTTGATTCACAGAGGATATGAGTGGTTACAGCCTACAGATATGGAGCCCTGATTCTTTAGCTCAAGCTGTAGTAGCTGATGCTTTTAGCCCTGGAGGTCCCCAGTTTAATCCCCCGTATGCCAACCAAGAAGGGCATCTGTCAGACTTTGTCTGTTTAAGGGGTCAAGTGTGCCCCTTAATTAATATCTAAGCAAGTCTGATGGGAATGAGGACTGACTTGTATAACTAGTGAAGTTGGAAAAAAAAAAACCCTAAGACAAAGGACAAAAAAGGATGTGCAGCAGCAATGAGTGCAATAGAGTGAGCCATCAGTTTTGTGTAAGATATTGTATATGTAGATTTTGTCATTTGCTTAGTGAGTGCTAATGACAAACTGGTAATGAAAGATCTGGTATGTTCTCTTTTCATAGGTTTCAGAGTAACAGCCATGTTAGTCTGTATTCGCAAAAAGAAAAGGAGTACTTGTGGCACCTTAGAAACTAACCAATTTATTTGAGCATAAGAAGTACTTTCCACAGTATGCATCCGATGAAGTGAGCTGTAGCTCACGAAAGCTTATGTAGCTCATGAAAGCTTATGCTCAAATAAATTGGTTAGTCTCTAAGGTGCCACAAGTACTCCTTTTCTCTGTTCATATCAACTCTTCTTCATGCATTGGGCTACCAAGGGTAGATTAGCTTTTCACATGAATTCCTCAGGAGACGATTATAAAGACTTAAATATAAAGGCTATGTCTGGTAGCCATGCTACGTGGTAAAAATCTAGCATAGAAAGGAGAGTGACGAGCTCTTTTCAGATTTTAATGACAACTAAAAATTACACTCAGGGAGGAATCTTGTAGGAGAAGTAATGTCTCATTTGAGGATTTTTAAAGTGTCTAACTTACAGCTGAGCAGATAATTGATATTTCAGTTTTCTGGCTGACCTGAAAATCAGGGGGTGGGGGAGGCATGATTAGTTGTGAATTGAAACAGAATCTTTCCATTTATTTTTCTCACCGAAGTGAAAAGACTTCAAAAACTTTCTTGTGTCAAACAAAAAAAAAAAAAAGGAAATGAAAGTTTCTAAATGAAGTGACAAAATATTTCATTTTGAAGATGTTGAAATGAATGGTATTTACTTTTTTTGAAATTCAGTCCTCATTTTTCTTCAGTCAAAGCTATTTGCTAAATTTGACCTGAATTTTCAAATAGTTTGTAAACCCAAAATTACATTTTCCAGTGAATTTACTATTTGCTGAAAAAAAATTCCCAGCTCTAGTCTAGACCCTAGCAACTGCTGAGCACTCTCAAAGTCAGTTGGAGTTCTGGGTGCTGAACATCAATCTGGAGCAAGCCCTTAGTTCATATGCATTTTCTTTTACTGGTGATACTGCTTTGATCTTCATTTCTTAGCTTGTGACATTAATTTTCTGTATTAAGGCACAACCAGCACTCCTTTGGGTTCACTTAAAAGCTCAGCAGATCTGATAGTTATTTTTTTCCCTATGCTTTGATCCTCCTGTCCTAATTTTCACCCACACTGATCTCAAGTAAACTATTCTCCTCTGGTACATTGTCACTATGGCTCCAGGAATTGCCCCTCTTCCCCTTTAGTGTTGGTCGATAAGCCCATCTCTGAGCGTGCATTGCCTTAAAATGTAATCAGATGGATAAAGGTGACAGAATGTTCCATTACTTCAAAAATCATATTCACATGATCTATACTTCTTCCAGGCTACTCCGAGGTATACCTGTGTGAGGAAAAAAGAAAGGAAAAGCTTTTTGATTTTTTTAGAAGTTATGTCTAAGGTTAGTACTTATTAAGAGCACTGCCAACCAACCTGCTCTTTTTGTAAAAGATAGAGTTAGCTGTAGCACAAACCATAGCAGAAGTAATGTCTCATATATTACTCTCCACTTAGCAATGATCGCTGGCTGTGACATTCTGGATTTTGGGAATAATAAAGAAAAAAAAACACCTTTCAACTGTTTAAATAGTTGACTTGTTCACTTAGCAGTTCTTTAAATCAGGAAAAAACAAACAGTAAAATAAAAACTATTAACTTTTGGCAGAAGCACATCATTCATTAGGTTAAATTCACCACACCACTATACCGTTTGAATGCCACTGTGACTTTTTTGAGCCTGATTCAGAGAGCCAATGTAGTCTAATATATAGGGCACTGGACAGGGAGTCTGGACATCTGGGTTTATTCCCAGCTTGGCCACAGACAGGCACTGTGATTTTAAACATAAGAATGCCCTCCATCTAGTCCAGTATCCTGTTTTCCAACAGTGGTCAATGCCAGATGCTTCAGAAAGAATGAACAGAACAGAGCAATTTATTAAATGATCCACCCTATCATCCACTCCCAGCATCTGGCAGTCAGAGGCTTAAAGATACCCAGAGCACAGGGTTACATCCCTGACCATCTTTGCTAATAGGCATTGATGGACCTGTCTTCCATGAACTTATCTAATTCTTTTTTTAACCCAGTTATATTTTTGGCCTTCACAACATCCCCTAGCAATGAGTTCCCACAGGTTGAAGTAGTTGTGAAGTAGTTCCTTTTGTTTGTTTTAAACCTTCTGTCTATTAATTTCATTGTGTGGCCCCTGGTTCATGTGTTATGTGAAGGGGTGAATAACACATCCTTATTCACTTTCTCCGAGCCTTTGTGATTTTATACACCTCTATCAGATCCCCCTTCAGTAGTCTCTTTTTTCAAGATGAACAGTTCCCATCTTTTAATCTCTCCTCATATGGAAGTTGTTCCATACCACTAATCATATTTGTTGCCCTTCTCTATATGTTTTCCATTTCTAATATTTCTTTTTTCAGATGGGGCAGCCAAAACTGCACACAGTATTCAAGGATTTATATAGTGGCGTTATCATATTTACTGTCTTATTGTTTATCACTTTCCTAATGGTTCCAAACATTCTGTTAGCTTTTTTGACTGCTGGTGCATATTGAACAGATGTTTTTAGGGAATGTGACACATAACCAGAAAGGGTTAAGCATCCTACAGGATAAACAACTCAAATTCAACCCTTAAAAACATATGGGTAGATAATATTTGTGGTTTTGTGTATTTACATATATATTGTTAGAGGTCAACAATGTAATCAAACAGTCCCTGTCTTCGCTGTATTCTGTTATTTCAGAGATCTTAACATTTAAATTAACTGTAAACACAGGGTATTGCTATATTCATCTCTTTGAAATGTATGGGAAATCATCTGTGAATGGTGGAATAAGAGGCAATTGCCTTATGTTAATATGTGTGGATAATTACCTGCGATGCTTAGGAAATGGGTCCACTTCAAAATCCCCATGAGTGCCTATTGTTCGCCGAAGCTCTCAAAGCTGTCATAAGAAGGCCTGAAACTGTATAAAGATGTCTGGGTCCCAAAACTTTTTTATCTCAGATCTTCTTAAGAGTTAATGCAGGGGAAGCCTAAGCCATAAGGACTGAGATCCCAGTCCTGACTGGACTGCCCTGAATATAAACATTGGACTATAACCTATGAACTATTTCTGAAAGAATTCTTTGCATCTACGAAACTCACCATCTCTTCTATGAATCTGAATCTCAAGATTGTACTCATGTCTATATGTATACTGATCTTTTAACCAATGCGCTCTATCTTTTCTTTTTTAATAAATTTTAGTTTAGTTAATAATATTCATTAACCTGGGAGGTAATGTGTCCGATCCTTTGGGATTGGTAGAACTTTTTTAGATGGTGAATAAGATTTTCAGTAATCCTCATCATATTTGACTTGGGTTTCTGGGTGGAGGCCTAAGGCTGGGTTGCTTTAAGGGAACTGTGTTGTTGGCTTCTGGGTAACCAGTGAGGTATAATATAAGCTGTTTTGTGATGGCTTGGTAAATCTAAGTTTTGGAACATCCACCAGTTTTGGGAATCGTCTGCCCCATTCTTTGCAGTTCACCCTAATGGAATGACCTCAGTTATCTCCCCTGGGACTCCGGTCACAGGGAACTATCCACAATGACTCCAAGATCTCTTTCTTGAATTATAAGAGCTAATTTAGACCCCATCATTTTGGGGGTATAGTAATGATTACGCTTTCCAATGTACATTACTTTGCATTTATCAACATTGAATATCATCTGACATTTTGTGGCCTAATCACGCAGTTTAGTGAGATCCCTTTGTAACTCTTCGCAGTCTGCTTTGGACTTAACTTTATCTTGAGTAACTTTGTATCATCTGCAAACTTTGCCACCTCACTTTTTATCTTTTTTTCCAGATTATTTATGAATATCTTGAACAGCACTGGTCCCAGTACAGATTCCTGGGGGGATCCCACTATTTATTTCTCTCCATTCTGAAAACTATTTATTCCTACCCTTTATTTCCAGTTACTGATCCATGAGAGGACCTTTCCTCTTATCCCATCACTGTTACTTTGCTTAAGAGCCTTTGGTGAGGTATTTTATCAAATGCTTTCTGAAAGTCCAAGTACACTATATGCACTGGCTCACCCTTGTCCACATGTTTATTGACCCCCTGCAAATCATTCTAATAGATTGGTGAGGCATTATTTACCTTAACAAAAGCCACGTTGGCTCTTCCACAATAAATCATGTTCATCTATGTGTCTGATCATTCTGTTCTTTACTGTAGTTTCAACCAATATGCCTGGTAGTGAAATTAGACTTATCAACCTGTAATTGCCAGGATCGCCTCTGGAGCCTTTTTAAAAATTGTCATCATGTTCTCTATCCTCCAGTCATCTGGTAAAGAAGCTGATTTGAGTGATAGGTTATATATCACAGTTAGTAGTTCTGCAATTTCATATTTGAGTTCCTTCAGAACTCTTGGGCAAATACCAATTGGTCCTGGTGACTTATTACTGTTTAATTTATCAATTTGATCCAAAACATCCTCTACTGACACCTTGATTTGGGACAGCTCCTCAGATCTGTCACCTAAAAAGAATGGCTCGGGTTTGGGAATCTTCCTCACATCCTCTGCAGTGAAGATTGATTGAAAGAATTCATTTAGCTTCTCCGCAATGGAACTGTCTTCCTTGAGTGTTCCTTTAGCACCTTGATCATCTAGTGGCCACTTTGTTTGTTTGGCAGGCTTCCTGCTTCTAATTTTTTTCTGTTAGTTTTTGAGTCTTTTGCTAGTTGACTTTTACATTCTTTTTTGGCCTGCCTAATGATACTTGACTTGCCAGAATTTATTCTCCTTTCTATTTTCCTCATTAAGATTTGACTTTCCATTTTTAAAGGATGCCTTTTTGTCTCTAACAGCCTCTTTTACTCTGCTGTTTAGCCATGGTGGCATTTTTTGGTCTGATCACTATTTTTTAAAAATTTGAGATATACATTTAATTTGAGCCTCTTTTATGGTGTTTTAAAAAGTTATCATGCAGCTTCCGTTTAACTTCCTCATTTTTGTATAGTTCCCCTTTCTGAATTTAAATGCTACTGTGGTGGGCTTCTTTAGTATCCCTTCTCCCCCAGAAGTATGTTAACTTTAATTATATTATGATGGCTATTACTGAGTGGTTCAGCTATATTCACCTACTGGACCAGATCCTGTTCCACTTAAGACTGAATCAGTAATTGCTTCTCCCTTTGTGGGTTCCATGACTAGCTGCTCCAAGAAGCACTCACTAATGGTTTCTAGAGACTTTATCTCTGCGTCATGTCCTGGGGTGATGTGTACCCAGTCAATGGGTGGATAGTTGAAATCCTCCATTATTAATTAGTTTTCTATTTTTATAGCCTCTCTGATCTTTCTGAGCATTTCACAACCACCATCACCATCCTGATCAGGTTGGTAGTATATTCCTACTGCTATAATGTCATTGTTCAAGCATGCAGTGTAGTTATAGCTGTGTCAGACTCGGGATATTAGAGAGACAAGGTGGTTGAAGCAGTATCTTTTATAGGACCAACTTCTGTTGGTGAGAGACAAACTTCTGAGCCACACAGAGCTCTTCTTCAGGTCTTGGGAGGCAACTTCTGCTGTCACAGCAAAATGCAAGGTGGAACAGATTGTTTAGCATAAGAAGTTAGCACATATTGTAAGGGACACATGCTGAATCCTACCACCCCACCCTGGAACCCTTATGGAGTTCCAACAGAAAACTACAACCCAAGATTTCCTGAAAGAACTATTTCCTGAACCCCCACTTCTGGTCTTGAAACAATCTCTCCATGCTCATCATCAGAAGCAAGCTCTCCACAGACCAGGACACACCAACTCAAAGTCGTCCCAGACCCTGCCAGAACAATAGATGCAAATATTCATATGAGCAAAGCTTCACTCACAGGAACGTTCATAATATAAATAAACAATTAAATTAAATTGAATCAAAGGTATGAAATTCTATTAAGAAATTACAAAAATGTTAACAAATATTTTCCTCCCTATTCACCGGGCTCTGAGAATATGCTTGGATATATTCCCTCAGCAATTTTCAGAAGCACCGCAGAAGGGAGGAGGATGCTACAAGAGGCAATCTGTCCCCTTCCCCACATAATGTCCCCACCCCCTCATCACCTTCACCAAGAATCCTTGCAGCTTTCACAGCCTCAGTCCCACCCTCTGATAACATCACCCCACTTGTACTTCTCTGCTTGTGTTCCCATAGTAACTGCAGATTATCTCACCACCACCACTTGCCACCCTGTGTCTCTCATTTTCACTGGCCAGCCAGCCTTTTGCTTTATACACTTTATTTAATTGCTCTGTCACTACCTTGTTACTGTCTTGGCTGATTATTTCTCCAATTAGAGACAAGGGGAGGGAGGTATAATTTTTTATTGGACTAACTTCATCTGGTGTAAAATAAAAGCTTTCAAGTCTACACAGAGCTCTTCAGGCCTAGGAAAGGTATTCAGAGTGTCACAGCCAAATCCAAGGTGGAGCAGATTGTTGAGCATAAGGAGAGAGCATCTGAGGTGAAGTGGGCAGTTAACACTACAGCAGTTATAGGACAAAGGAGGGTTAGTGGGTTAGAAATTGTTGTAATAAACCATGAATTCAGTCACTTTAGTGAGTCCATGATTTTTAGTGTCTAGCAAGTTGTGAATATAAGCTCCCAGGCTAGTCTTTTGAAGGTGTTGTGCAGGTTTTCTTTGAGAACATGGACTAAGAGGTCAGCTATGGAGTGACTGTCTTGCGAAAAGTGTTCGCCCACAGGTGATAGTAAGTTTTTGCCTTTTATCATTTTTCTGTGTGACTTGATTGCCTCATTTTACCCACATAGTTGTTGTTGTGGCATTTAGTGCACTGGCTGAGGAATACAACATGTTGTGATAGGCATGTGTAGGACATATGGATCCTGAAGGGTGTGTTGTGAGGGATATTGATCAAAGTAGCAGTGGAGATATGTCTGCAGGTTTTGCCTCTGTCGTTCTGGCAGGGTCTGGTGCTTCTTTGAGTTGGTGCATCTTGGTCTGTGGGGAGCTTGCATCTGATGATCGTGTGGCTGGGAGGTTGTTTGAAGGTGAAAAGTGGAGGTTCAGGAAAGATTTCTTTCAGAATTGGGTCCCCACTGAGTATAGATTGTATTTGGTTGATGATATGCAATATGGGTTCCACTGTGGGATGGTAGGTGTCAAGTAGAGGAGTGCGGTTCATGGTTTGTTTGTTCTCCCTCCCCGCTTCCCGTACTGAAGCAGATTCTCTCAGGGTGTTTGGGTGGGCCATTCCATGATGAGGTCTCCTTCTCTGGTGGAGTGTTCTTGCTTAATGAAGGTGGTTTTGAGTGAGGTAAATTGTGTTTCCTGTGCTTTTTCCAGTTGTTTTATTTGGACTCACTCATTGCATTTATTGAACTTTTTCTAAATAATTTCCCTGCAAACCCACTACTCACTGGGCATTACTTCTCCATCATACTGACCTCTGCTCTTACCCTCATACTCTACTTAGCTTTCCCATTTACTTTGTCATCAATCAGCTGCATATCCTGATCCTTCTACACTCCATATTTCTCATGTCCAAACAAATTGATCTCTCCCTTCCGTCATTGATTTCTCACCCACACATATCCCTGTCCCACTTCAACATCCTCCAAAGACGACTCCTTGTCTCTAGCAACATCTCCCTAAATGCTGTACCTGTCTTAATCCACGCAGTCTCCATCCCCACCCCCATCCCTAAGGGCTTTCCCTCAGATTTCATTCCCATCCCAACACTGCCCCCTACCTTGCCCCTCTTTTCCTTGCCTCTGGAATGCAGCTGTCCCCATCATCTCTTGATCCCTTCACCTATTGGCTCTCATCAAAACCTGAATATATCACTCTGACATTGCTTCTGCAACTACTCTCTCATGGCAGCCTCTCCTTGCATAGTCCTTGACCCAAGTCATCCCATTAGATCTCCGCTGACCGTGTCCTATTCACCTTGAACCAAGGGTGAAAATAAGCCGATATGGGCCGGTACGGTGTACCAGTAAAAAAAAATGTGGTGGGCATACTGGTGAGAAAGTGGCTGAAGCATTCAGAACCGGCTTATTTTCACATCTTTTGGCTGTATAACAGCTTAAACTCAGCTAATAAAAGCCAGAATAGTGAAAACTCACTCTGTCACATTTCTCTCCCTCCTCCTCCTCCGGCCAGGCTGTGGAAGTCTGCTAGGCTCGGCGCTTCACCCCCACCTTGCACTCAGCAACAGCTGCGGCTCCTCTCCAGCTTGCAGCGGGGAGGATGGGGACTGTCTAACGGAGAAGCCCAGGGCACCTGCATAACAGCTTAAACTCAGCTCTGTCCATGGTTCGACCTGCAGGATTAGGGGCCATTTCTGGCATACTTGTTTAATTCACAGTTGTTGGTGTGACTAAGGGGCAGTTTTTTTCTGCCCTGGATCCAGTACACAAACACAATTGGAAATGGGGATCATATCCGAGTTCAAGTCTATCACTCTTCATCAGAGGATGGATGTGATGCCCAAACTACTTGCAGATCCTTGTTGAAATGCCACTTTAAAAAAAAATGGGGAACGTGGTGGGAAGATGTGTCATGATGATGGGAGCTTATTTTTTGGCATATGAATTTTGCTAAAGCAAAAAAAGAATCACAGGAAAAACAATTAGCCTGATAGACAAAACCACAAAGAGATCGGAGGGGAAAACTGGATGTTTAGGGAAATTATTGTGCCACCTTTGAAAGAAAAAATAGTTTCCATTCCACCCTATTTATATATTGAATTACACACCTGAAATGTAGTTAGGACATATGGGTGCAATCTCAGATCTCTTTCTGTGTTTGTGTCCTGCAGAGGCTGAAATTGACAAAAATTTCTCTAAGTATCTTGTATATTTCATGAAGGCTATTCTAGTTGTCCTTCATTCACTTCTCCTTCACCCTACTACTAGCCACCCATTGGTGTGCCCCCTGCACCCTTTTATGCACCTGGAAGATTAAATAATCCTTGAGATTATTTTATTTACTTACTTTTATTTACTTACTTACTTTAATTATTTATATATTACTAGGAAATAGGGAGGGTCTAGGCGGGGCACTGCTAGGCATGGCCCCGCACAGCCCCTTGCCCCCTGTCCCCTAGCTGGCTGTGGCTTTTGCCTCAGTTACTTACTCCTTGGCAGACTCAGACCAGTGCTGGGGCATACATATACATAATGTCCTTGTTCAAGCAATCAGCCATCCATTCTAGAGGCCGGGAGCATTCTCCAGGTGCACAGCCCAGGACTCTGGAATGGGGAGGGCCCCAGCACCCTTTTGGGAGCACGAGGGGGGAGACAGTGTTTCCGCAGCTAACACCTTGGGAACAGGAAAGGTCTGGCTGGGTGCCACCAGCTCGTCTGTGGGCACCCAGCATTTGGGTTGCTATTTAATCAGGTCCTGTCCCAAGGGGGCTGTTGGTCCTACAGTGATCCATCCATACGGTGCATATATGTACATTTAGAACCTATGTGAATCAGAGAGATAGATATAGATCTGTCAAGCAAGACCAGAAGATTTTGTGTTCACAGGAAGATGTTCACGTGGTTGTTCTAAACGTTAGCTTTTGAGTGCCATATTGCCACATGGTAACCACGCTTGCTTGCTTCTTATTGATCAAGTCTTGTCAGGTGTGCAATTTACAGTAGGAGGACAGTAAGTGGGGAAAAATTCCACCTAAGAAGAACATTCAACAGAGCTTAATGGGTATGTTTAAACGTAAATGTGAGGAAGTGGGGGGTTGTCAGTCAAAAAGAACAGCAACAAATGAAGAAGCTGAAACTCGTCATCCACAGGGAAAGAACGCGGACACTTTTACACCTTTGTCATGTAGTGAGCCGCAGCCACCACAAAGAGAAGAGACAAATGAAACTGCTGAATTGCTGGGTAAGAAAACTGACACTCCACCACCATACCCTGCTGTGTGGTCAAAAATTCAATTTGAGGAGTTCAAAAATAAAATCCTACCGGCTTTTTGCTTCAGGCAGTAAACTTCAGTGCACAGTATGTCATGATGTTTCTGATTTGAAGCTGCATTCTGCAAGAGGGGTTAACATCTCTCCAAACTGGGCCTCTTGTGAAATATCCTGCTACAGAAAGAATAAAGAGACAGAGCTGTCCTCCCTTTGCAAAAAAATAAATGAACATAAGAATTCTGCAGCTCACATGGAGGCTGAAAAAATTCAAGCCATGGCTAAACAAGAAACTCTTCTTAATCTGAATGTTAAAAGTGAAGACGCGGCATTTGAAACTACTGCTCGTTTATTCCAAACAGCCTACTACATTGCCAAAACAAATCGACCACTCAGTGACCATGAGAGCCTGATTGACCTACAGCAAATCAACAGAATTGAAATGGGGTGTTTGTTGCATAGTAGAACAGTTTGTGGAGACATAATCAATCATATAGCCACTGAAATGAAAAAGAGAATTGTCAACAAAATCATCAACAATAAGTAAAAAATTACAAAACTTGTCGATGAATTGACTACTCTCGCTGAAAACTCGACTCTCATCATTTTTTTTGAAAGCCAGTAGAGATGGAATTATGAGGCCACTTACATTTCCTCTGGACTTGATTGAGCTGCAAAGTGCAACAGCAGCAGCCATTAAAGGGGAAATTTTAAAATGCTTGCTGCATTGTGTGTTCACTAAAAAACTATTATTAGAAGTGTTGATCAGCTTTTGTAGTGACGGCGCAAATGTAATGTTAGGAGTCAAAGCTGGTGTTGGAAAACTACTACAAATGGACTTTCCTAATGTGATATTATGGTATTGCCTCAACCATAGACTGGAACTTGCTGTTGATGAAGCTATAGAAGTCACTGGAGGTACAAATGACTTTAAGGCTTTTTTGGATGCATTATATTTCTTGTACAGTCAATCACCAAAAAACTCTTGTGAACGGAGTGCTTATGCCAATGAATTACACATTGTACTTCAAAAAATCAGTAAAGTGTTCAATTTAAGGTGGGTGGCGTCAACATGGAGAGCAGTCAGTGCAGTCTGGCAAACATACCGTGCCTTGCCAAAACACTTCAAGGCAGCCTCACAAGACCGGTTGAGAGTCGGAAGCAAACATCTTAAATTTCAAGGACTTCACTCAAAGCTGTGTTCTGTAAATTGTATCAGAAACCTTTCTTTAATGCTGGATGTGCTGACAGAAGTGAAGAACTTGTCTGAGATGTTACAAGAACGAGCATGACCATTCCAAAAGCAGTCAATCTAATGAAAACATACCTCAAAAGAATTCAAAGTCTAAAAACAGACCCAGGAGTTCACTCTGAACAAGCTCAGAAGGCTGAGCAATCCATGGTGTTCAAAAACAGCAAACTAAAGGGCGCTGGAAAAAGTACCAGAATCAACTCATCTCAATTCATTCAAGTGGTTGACGACAGGAGAACAAAACTATTCACAACTGCTTCAAACAAAGCCAATCAAAGCACATGCAAAGAAAGGGATTCTGATGATAAGAACTTAATTAACAATTTGTCAGTTTTGAATCATGAAAAATGGCAAGAGAATCCAGAGAATCCCCATTTTGGAGAAAAGGAAATTAGAGCATTGGCTGACCAACTGAGAATCAATCAACAGGAAACACACTTGGGATCTGTGGAATTCAAGGCTTCTGGAGGAAAAAAAATGTTCTGGAAAACTGAAAAACTTGTCCTTGCAGTGGACACCCTGCAAGCAATGCTGACTGCAAAAGGGGATTCAATGCAATGAACAACATCATTACAGTGAAATGGACCGCACTTACCACTCATCATGTGGCAGACTTACTATTCATTTCATGTGTGGGACCTCCTTATACTCAGTGAAATCCCATGCCATATGTAAAATAGTTGCTTGGAAAGGGCCGATGTGCGCATATTCATCTCAAGGCATGGCACGAAAACAGGGAGAGCAGTGAGATCATCTGTACGGGCCAATGTGTGAATTTCTATAAGGTTGCTCCAGTCCCACCCATGGATGCCCCTTTCTTGCCCCCGCTCACACCTTCCATGTGCCAGGACTGAGCTGGGGGCTGGGGAGGATTTGCTGTGGGTTCCCCTTGGAGCTGTAGTCCCCACCCACCACCTGCCATCACTGTGTGTGTTGCTGCCGCGTGCTGCCCCCGGACCTCCGTCTCCTCCGCTCCCTGCCGGGTGGCCCCTGTGCACAGCTCCCTCCCGCAGCCTGGCAGAGCAGCAGCTGCTGAGTCTGGAAGTTTTCCTGGGGACACCATTAAACAGCAACTCAAAAGCTGGGTGCCCTCAAAAGCGCTGGCGGTGCCCAGCCAGACTTTGCCTCTTGCAGAAGTTCCCAAGGTGTTAGCGGTGGAAACACTGTCTCCCTCCGCTCCAATCTCTTTGTGGTTTTGTCTATCAGGCTAATTGTTTTTCCTGTGATTCTTTTGTTGCTTTAGCAAAATTTCTTTGCCAAAAATAAGCTCCCATCATCATGACACATCTACCCACCACGTTCTCCATTTTTTTTAAAAAGTAACATTCCATTGAGGATCTGCAAGAAGTTCGGCCATCACATCCATCCTCTGATGTGGAAGAATAGACTTAAACTTGGAATGGTTGCAGATTCCCATTGAATTTGTGTATTGGATCCAAGGCAGAAATAAAAACAACAACCGTGAAATAAACAAGGATGCCAGAAATGGCCCCTAATCCTGCAGGTTGACCCATGGACAGAGCTGAGTTTAAGCTGTTATGCAGGCACTCTGGGCTTCTCCGGCAGCCAGTTCCCTCCTCCCTGCCACAAGCTAGAGAGGCACCATGGCTGCTCCTGAATGCAAGGTGGGAGGGAGGCACCGAGCCTAGCCACCTTCCGCAGCCTGGCCAGAGGAGGAGAGAAATATGACAGAATGAGTTTTCACTTTTTAGGCTTTTATTCCAATATTGAAGTTTTATTAGAGACAGTATTGGTAGTAGTAGCTTTAATTTCCATATCAAAGTCATGCAAAGGGATCCATGAAGTTAAGTGTGTAGGAGAGGTGGTTTGCTTGCAATATGACTGTACCGGTAAGAAATGTAAGTTACTTTCACTCCAGCCTTTAATTCCCTTCATCTCCTGGTTCTTGCTGAAATCTCATTTTCCCCACTCTTACAGTTACTGTATTTAACAGTGGTCTCTCCTTCTCACACTCTTCACCCTTTGACAACCCGAAGTAATATGTGGGAAATCAAGCTTTCCCTCTCCCACTCCCTCTACTTCCAACCTATCTCTTCTCTTCCTTTCCACCCTTTCTCTTTGATTTTGCAACTCTCCTTCTGACTCTATACCTCTTTCCCTTCAGATAGCTGTAAATTATCACTCCCATGGTTCCTCCTTGTCAGCCTTCCTCTATGATTTTATCACCTCGCTCTTCCTCCATTCACAACCACTGACTTTCAATCTGAGCAACTTCAGCTGTCACATAAACATCCAATCTAACCCTCCTTCAGCCTCCTGCTTCCCTGCTCTCATCTCCATGTTTGACTTTCAACTCTCCTATTGACCAAAATAGCTGTTTATTCAACATTATGATGAGTGGCCACTGCTTTCTCATGGATTTCTCATTAGCTGAGTTCCCTCTCTCCGATGACTGAGTCATCTCCTTTGGCATCATCCATCTGCCTCCTGATGCCTACAAGGTATTTCCTGGACCTTTATTCCATCAATGCATATGTATACATGTGTGTATATTAATTATATTAGAGCAGTATTTCTAGGGAGTGTAAAATATTAACAGGCCTATCAGGAGTGTAATGTGGCCAAAGATAACTGTATCCAAGGCATACTCAGCACTTTATTTCACCCGATATAACAAGTTGATTACCCTGTATGGAAGCACACAGAAAGTACAATTATTTATTACACTAATGTGTTTCTGCTTCCTAAATATTAGGAACCTTTCACCCATTCCAAAAGGAAGTGGCCTTTCTGTGGTTATATAAGAATAACCAACAGTGCTCTATTTTCCATATTCCATTATATAAAATATTCACGGAATATCTTTCATTTTAATTAAAATATCTTCAAAGCCAAGTGTTTAGTAATTTGTGTTCTTTGATCCAGTTCAGAATGACCCATGTTGGAAATAACCTGGCCATTTAAGTATAATTATGTCAATAATGGATTAAGAATTCATGGAATAGAGAATGACTCATCTATCTATGTCAAAACATATTTAAATATTGTAGTATATAGGAATTGGATATTATCCTTTTGAATAGTCTGAGAGTCCTCTAGTGGCACTCACTGTCTTCTACTTTTCAGAAGCTACCAGAACACAGCCAGAGCAGAAGTTTACATAAGTAGCTAGTCGTTGCATGTTGTGTATAGTTAGTAAACATGGTTATCTGCAGTGTAAAGAGCAAAAGACTCTACCTTGCCTTACCTAACCTATCTAAATTATTGCTTGGAGAGAAAAGTACCAACAATACCAAACTGTCCCTCAATCTAGCTGATTTCTTGTAAGTGTCATTTAGAGGTGTGTTTGAGGAGAAGAGGGTAATGGAATTGGGATCAGTTCAAGGAGAGCATTCCTTGCATAAGGTCCAGTGTGCAAGAAAGCACAGAATGTCTGAGTAAGAAGCTGATAAATGGTCAGATAAGTTTAGAATCATTGGAAGATCAGAGGAAGTGTGTGTGTTTGCAGGGGAGCAGGTGGCAATATGATGATTCTAGAGTAGAAACATGGTGGGTAAGTTGTGAAGGGCTTTGAATATTAAGATGGGTACTTGAATGTGCTGCAGTGAAAAAGGGATGCTAGTGGAAGGCAATGGGGTCAGAGTGGCATGTATGGAAGATAAATTTAGAAACTGTATTTTGAATGGAATGCATAGGATGGATGTGAGTATCAAGGGGGCCAGAGAGGAGGAGATGGCAGTAGTAAAAATGGGAGATAAGAGCCTGGATGAGAATTTTAATTGTTTGGACAGAAAGAAAGCAGTGGATCTTAAAGTTAATATGGAGAAAGAAACAGTAAGATTTATGTATAGACTGGATGCGTGTGTCAGGAGAGAGAGAGGAATTAAAAATGAACTATAGGTTATGGACTTGATTATCAGGTAAAATGGGGGTATTTTCAGTGACAGAAAATGTGAGAGAGTAGGTATTGGAGAAAAAACTCTGAGTTCAATTTTGGCTATGTAAAGCCAAGGTAGGACATCCAGGAGATGTCAGAGGCTGAGAAATTATTGGGGTTTCTTTAGTGGATGTAGAGTTGTCAAGTGTTTTGGCACAGTATAGGCTGACCCTACATCTCATTTGGGCTGGGACAGTCCCTTTTTTAAGCCCTGTCCTGGCCATCCCAATTTCTTTGTCAGAAATGTGCATTTGTCCCATTTGCTCTTGCCAACTGATAAAGTTAGCAAGAGCAAACAGGACAAATGCCCACTTTTGTCAAAAAAAGTTGGGTGCGGTGCAAAGGAATCCTGCAGTGGGCAAACGGAGATGCCAGCCTGGCAGGGAGAGGGAGGTTGGGCTGGCGGGGAGCGGGAGGAAGGGTTCCAGTGTGTGCAGGGGCCAGCAGGGTTCCAGCAACCAGCAACAGCCTCCAGCAGGGGGCCAGCAGGGTTTGAGTGACTAATGAGTAGTGACAGCCTTGAGCGATGGGGCCGGCAGGGTTTGAGTGACCAGTGACAGTCTGAGCAGGGGGCACCTTCACCCTGGGGGAGGAGGGGAGGGAGAGCCTTGGGCCAACCCCGTGTGGTGTCCCTTTTTCCCATTGGGAAATATGGTCACCGTAGCACAGTAACCCCAGATGTTCAATCACCTTGTCATAACACCCATTAAAGCATGCAATATCCTAGGGGGCTTCCTCTATTATTTAATTTAAAAAAAGTTTATTGAGCTTTCAAAACACACTGTTTAACAAAATTTCCCAAACTCAGTTGCTGGCTTATGTATTTCCTTTGATATTTTGAAAATGAATTGGATGTTCCTCATCAGTTTGCATTTTATTGTATTGTATTGTATTTATTTGGTTAAATGCTAATTGTTGTCATTTATTTTAAAATGATAAATACAATAAAAATGCGTAACACAACTGCAGCGAACAGGAATAGAATACAATAACAGAGGTATTTTTGTTGTTGATGTTTGCAGAGCTATAATACTAGTCTTTTTATGTATAATTTAAAAACCATTTTCCCAGAATGATCTTAGGAGATAGATAGATTTTCTCAGCTAAATGGAAGTTCTGTGCCTTCTCTTTTCATGGAAACAATTAAAAATTGGATATGAAAATAAAACGTATTATGCTTTGAAAGCGACTAGTGTACGCTTGTTCCCAATAGTGGGAATGTTTTATATATTTAACACTAGGACTGGATGCTCTTAATGAAAATGTAATCCTTTCTTTGAGGATTTGTTATGTTCTGGTGACTTACCATAAAATGTTGTGCCTCTGAATTTTGATTGGGAACAGAAGTACCAAAACATTATGAAAGTGATGACCTTGTGGTACTTCGAGCCTAGTCAAAATTAGGGATTGAATTTCATATGAAAGGTTTTGGATAAATATCCAAACTGTTGAATTCTTATCCAAATCAAAGGTAAGCCGTTTGAAATTAGCCCATCATTAGCATAAATTTTCAGTCAGTGCCAGCAGTGATCTGATACATACCAAAATCCTAGAAGTTAAAGGTTGCAAAGTCAGTTACAAATCTCTTGTGTTAGAATGTTTTGTACAGTGTGTAAAGTGAAAGATTATTCAGTGTGCAATAACTCGTCCATAGATCAGACCCTCAGATGATGTAAATCACTGTAGTTCCTTCCACTGACCATTTTTTCCACTTACAACAGCTGTATTGAAAGAGAGATTACCACAGTTACATAATTAGTTTGATATCTAGGTAAATGCTGTTTCCATCTTGGAGTTAATTATATCTGAAATGTGTGTGCCAGAAAATAGATTTCCATATACTTAAAATACTCTTTTAACTTTGTTGTGCATGCAAAGCAATGAAATTTGTGATTTTTTTGAAATGCCTGCTCTAGTGATATATTTATTCATTTTGGTGACCAGGTACAGATCCAGCTTTAGTTTGTGTTAGAAAAAATACAAGATTGTTTATGACCAAAAGTGGTTCCTACCCACTGTTGTAAATTCTTGATGAATTGGTTTCTGAAAGATCCATATCAGTGCCTCCCATGGAGATCTAAATAATGCATAGGTTCTTGTTCATTATAATTACTTTGTAATGCCTTGGAGCTCTGAGCATCAATTATTAACATTCTGCCTTTAACAAGGTATGATACTTCATTAGCATAGCCTAACAATTATTATCTGTTGACATCTGACCCTCTAAAGAAGACAAAGCATCTGCCGAGGACCTTAAAAATACTTACTGACTCTATGGCACATAAAATTTGCATATTATTATTTAGCTACTGCTGGCCTACAGAGTTCATGTAACATACTTCCATATAATAGGAATTATGAGAGTTAGTTACAGACATATTTGTTGAAAAACCAGCTTAATAAAGCACCGGAAGTTTATAACAGTGATGAGCCCGTTTTCATATTAATTTTTCTGAAGGTATTTCAGAGTCCTCTAGTGCTCCAAGAGAATGCACTCCTACATAATATATTTTGAAAATTGAATTTTTAAACTTCACTTTAGGGAGTCATTGAAATTTTAGAGTTGGTAAATCTGTCAGGATTTGCATTTCCATCATAAAAGTGTTCATGTGCAAGTGTTATTATGTCTGTTCTTGGTATTACCGAAACATCATATACCTACACACAAAATGTTCCAGTTCCTTGTAGATGAATAGATTGTTCTCTGATTCAAGCAGACTTTTATATTGCAACAGATTACTGATGTGATCAAAAGGATGCAAAATAATATTTACAAGAGATGAGCTTGGATTTTAAAAAACTTATTTACAGTTGAGAGGGTAACACATTGAAAAAAGGAATGTATTATAAAACGATAGAGAGAAGTTCAAAATAAGGGAAAAAAAACAATTGTTATAGAAACTTATAGGTCCTCAGGATTTATTCACTAAGTATTTTTATGTTATAGCCGAAAAAAAACATTTGAACAACAACAATAATATTAATTAGAAACCTGTTGCTGATATTGTCTTTGCCTGATAATAGGCCTTATTACTAACTGCCTGGCTTGTGAACTACAAAATAAACACCAGATTTGTAGTGTATTATTGAAGGCATGTGGACCTTATCTTTAACTTCATGTAAACTCAAAACACACACAGGCCCCAATACTGCAAGTTGCTCTGCACTGTCAAGCCCCTGAATCCATGAACGGTTTCTTTGAGTTCACGGGCACAGGTGATTGCCTGGATAGAGCGGGATCACGGCTTTAGACTGCATGCCAGAATATCCACTGGCTTGTTTTGTAGCCCATACATTGCTTTGAACCTTTAGTACATTGTCATTAATGGACAATACCCTGTTTTCATGGGCTTCTTATATATTTTTATTGTGTAATGTAATATGTCAATCGGGAGGAAAAAGGGAGGGGTTTTGTTGATATTCCATCCAATATGCTTCAGTCGTTGAGACTTACTTCTATTCTCCATTTCAAAAATGTGTAAATGCATATATGTTAAAAAAAGAAGAAAAAAAAAAAAAGCTGGTGCAGGTAGCAGCATCTAAAGTTAAGGCTTCCCAACACAGTTTTGAGTGCTTGACTTTGCAAACTTAAAGTAGCCTTTTGTATTTCATGTGTAAAAAGAGTTCCATACAAAGTTGAGACACTAAGATATAGAACCTGTAAAACAGAAAATTATGATGCAATTTTAAGGGTGGTGTTTGATGCTGTGAAACCATAATTATATTTATTAAGGTATGATAGAGAGAGAAACAATTCAGAAGCTGTCCCTACTGCAGGAATATTTTCTTTGGTAATTTCCTGGTCCTTTCTAACTCTTCAGTTCAGAATTGATCTTTAATAGGAACTTCCCTCAACAGCCCTTACTGTACATTTAGCAGGGCCAAGCATTTGCAACCTAAAGTGACAATTTTGTAACAGCATCTCTTTCTCTCTCTCCCCTCAGATGTAGTATATATTCTTAATTCCTGTTATGTTTCCCCCTATCTTTTCCTTTCTTTGTCCATAGATTCATAGAATTTAAGACCAGAAGGGACCATCATGATCATATAGTCTGACCTCCTGCATATCGCAGGCCTCACCCACCCACTCCTGCAGTAGGTTCATAAATTCTGGCTGTGTTACTGAAATCCTCACATCTTGATTTAAAGACTTCAAGTTACAGAGAAGCCATCATTTACTCAAGTTCAAATCAGCAAATCACCCATACCCGTTGCTGCAGAGGAAGGTGATGTAAACCCTTCAGGTCTCTGCCAATCTGACCTGGGAGAAAATTCCTTCCCAACCCCAAATATGGCTATCAGTTAGACCCTGAGCATATGGACGACACCTACCAACCAGACACCTGGGAAAGAATGCTCTTTAGTAACTCAGAGCCCTCCCCATCAAGTGTCCCATCTCTAGCCATTGGGGATATTTGCTAACAGCAGATGCAGATGGGCCATATGCCATTGTAGGCAACCTCATTATATCATCCCCTCCATAAAAGTATCAAGCTCAGTCTTGAAAATGTTAGGTTTCTTTTCCCCCACTACTCCCTTTAGAAGAATGTTCCAAAATTTCACTCCTCTGATGATTAGAAATCTTTGTCTAAGTTCAAGCCTGATCTTGTTGATGGCTAGTTTATATCCATTTGTTCTTATTGTTTTCCTAAGGACAATGGTCCATTCTCTCTCCCTCTCCCTCTCCCTCTCCCTCTTTCACTCACACACACACACACACACACACACACACAGTGTGAGTGTTGGGGACTGTAATGTATTGTTCCAGTTCAGAGCTAAGTTATACATTTTGGCTCTGGTTCCCAACCTCCCTGAGGTCAGGCTAAGTGAGCTCTGATTTGAGCCCCTGTGATTATACAATATTACATCTGTCATAAATATAAAGGGAAGAGTAACCACCTTTCTGTATACAGAACTATAAAATCCCTCCTGGCCAGAGGCAAAACCCTTTCACCCGTAAATGGTTAAGAAGCTAAGATAACCTCGCTGGCACCATGATTCCGCTCCTTTAATTCTGCAGCTCCAAACACCAAGTGAGACTAATTTAAAACTAAACAGGCTTCAGTCTCATAAGCTACTCTAGGTTTACATTTAACTAAAAACACGTCAATTTGCTATTTAATGTTGATGCCTTTGAAACTACCTAACTAAATTGTTTTCAATTTGATCTGTTTTGTAGATCTCATTGGTGAAATGTGGCCTACTGCATCGGACTATAACAAGGGCCATTCAAATCTTCAATGCAGGGCTAAAGTGGAACTTCTGGGCACCTGGATAAGACTGAATTTCAATTAGTGAGAATTAAAATTCAAACCAAATCTGATAACTCAACATTCTACTGTCAAGGCTCCTTCCCCACACTGAACTCTAGGGTACAGATGTGGGGACCTGCATGAAAGACCCCACTAAGCTTACTCTTACCAGCTTAGGTTAAAAATTTCCTCGGGGTACAAACTTTGCCTTGTCCTTGAACCCTATGCTGCCACCACCAAGCGTGTTAAACAAAAAACAGGGAAAGAGCCCACTTGGAGACGTCTTCCCTCCTAATTGTCCCCCCAACCCCTACACCCCCTTTCCTGGAGAAGGCTTGATAAAAAAATCCTCACCAATTTGCACAGGTGAACACAGGCCCAAACCCTTGGATCTTAAGAACAATGAAAAAGTAATCAGGTTCTTAAAAGAAGAATTTTAATTCAAGAAAAAGTAAAAGAATCACCTCTGTAAAATCAGGATGGTAAATACCTTACAGGGTAATCAGATTCAAAACACAGAGAATCCCTCTAGGCAAAACCTTAAGTTACAAAAAGACACAAAAACAGGAATATACATTCCATTCAGCACAGCTATTTTACCAGCCATTAAACAAAAGGAAATCTAACTCATTTCTAGCTAGATTACTTACTAACTTAAGGAGTTCTGAAGACCATTCCTGATCTGTTCCCAGCAAAAGCATCACACAAACAGACAGACCCTTTGTTTACCCCCCTCCAGCTTTAAAAGTATCTTGTCTCCTCATTGGTCATTTTGGTCAGGTGCCAGCGAGGTTTGATCTTAGGGTATGTCTACACTACGAAATTAGGTCGAATTTATAGAAGTCATTTTTTTAGAAATTGTTTTTATATAGTCGATTGTGTGTGTGTCCCCATACAAAATGCTCTAAGTGCATTAAGTGCATTAACTCAGCGGAGTGCTTCCACAGTACCGAGGCTAGCGTCGACTTCTGGAGTGTTGCACTGTGGGTAGCTATCCCACAGTTCCCACAGTCTCCACCGCCCATTGGAATTCTGGGTTGAGATCCCAATGCCTGATGGGGCAAAAAACATTGTTGCGGGTGGTTCTGGGTACATGTTGTCAGGCCCTCCCTCCCTCCGTGAAAGCAACGGCAGACAATCATTTTGCGCCTTTTTTCCTGAGTTACCTGTGCAGACACCATACCATGGCAAGCATGGAGCCTGCTCAGCTCACTGTCACTGTATGTCTCCTGGGTGCTGGCAGATGCAGTACTGCATTGTTACACAGCAGCAACAACCCATTGCCTTGTGGCAGCAGACAGTGCAATAGGCCTGAAAACCATCATCATTGTGTCCGAGGTGCTCCTGGCCGCCTCAGTAAGGTCAGTCAGGAGAGCCTGGGCAGATATGGGTGCAGGGACTAAATTAGGAGTGATTCGACCAGGTAATTCTCTTTAGTCCTGCAGGCAGTCCTATTGTACCATCTTATGGTGAGCAGGCAGGAGATGAGGATGGCTAGCAGTCCGATTGCACCATCTTCTGCCAAGAAGCAAGGAGATGTGGATGGCTTGCAGTCCTACTGCACTGTCTGCTGCCAGCCAAAGATGTAAAAGATAGATGGAGTGGATCAAAACAAGATATAGACCAGATTTGTTTTTTATTCATTTGCTCCCCCCATCCCTCCCTCCCTCCATGTAATCAATGACCGACAATCGTTTTGGTGAGGTCTGTCAGGGGCACCTTGAAAACTTTAATGGACATTCAGTCCTGTCTGAAATACCAGAGGGAGGGATAGCTTAGTGGGTTGATCAGTGGCCTGCTAAACCCAGGGGTTTGAATTCAATCCTTAAGGAGGCCATTCTATGTGACAGTTGTTTTTGTTTCTCCTTGATGTAAAGCCACCCCCTTTGTTGATTTTAATTCCCTGTAAGCCAACCCTGTAAGCCATGTTGTCAGTCGCCCCTCCCTCCGTTAGAGCAACAGCAGACAATTGTTCCACGCCTTTTTTCTGTGCAGATGCCATACCACGGCAAACATGGAGCCCACTCAGATCACTTTGGCAATTAGGAGCACATTAAACAGTATGTGCATTATCCAGCACTATATGCAGCACCGGAACCTGGCAAAGTGAAACAGGGCGAGTAGACGACGTCAGCGCGGTGACAAGAGTGACGAGGACATGGACACACACTTCTCTCAAATCACGGGCCCTGGCAATGTAGGCATCATGCTGCTAATGGGGCAGGTTCATGTGGTGGAACGCTGACTCTGGGCCCAGGAAACAAGCACAGACTGGTGGGACCGCATAGTGTTGCAGGTCTGGGATGATTCCAGTAGCTGCAAAACTTTTGCATGCGAAAGGGCACTTTCATGGAACTTTGTGACTTGCTTTCCCCTGCCCTGAAGCGCATGAATACCAAGATGAGAGCAGCCCTCACAGTTGAGAAGCGAGTGGCAATAACCTTGTGGAAGCTTGCAACGCCAGACAGCTACCAGTCAGTTGGGAATCAATTTGGAGTGGGCAAATCTACTGTGGGGGCTGCTGTGATGCAAGTAGCCAAAGCAATCAAGGATCTGCTGATATCAAGGGTAGTGACCCTGGGAAATGTGCAGGTCACAGTGGATAACTTTGCTGCAATGGGATTCCCTAACTGTGGTGGGGCCATAGACAGAACACATATCCCTATCTTGGCACCGGAGCACCAAGCCAGCGAGTACATAAACTGCAAGGGGTACTTTTCAGTAGTGCTGAAAGCACTGGTGGATCACAAGGGACCTTTCACCAACATTAACGTGGGATGGCCGGGAAATTTACATGACCCTTGCATCTTCAGGAACTCTGGTCTGTTTCAAAAGCTGCAGGAAGGGACTTTATTCCCAGACCAGAAAATAACCATTGGGGATGTTGAAATGCCTATAGTTATCCTTGGGGACCCAGCCTACCCCTTAATGCCATGGCTCATGAAGCCGTACACAGGCAGCCTAGACAGTAGTCAGGAGCTGTTCAACTATAGGCTGAGCAAGTGCAGAATGGTGGTAGAATATGCATTTGGACGTTTAAAAGTACACTGGCGCAGTTTACTGACTCGGTTAGACCTCAGAGAAAACAATATTCCCATTGTTATAATTGCTTGCTATGCGCTCCACAGTATCTGTGAGAGTAAGGGGGAGATGTTTATGGTGGGGTGGGAGGTTGAGGCAAATCGCCTGGCCGCTGGTTAGGTGCAGCCAGACACCAGGGCGGTTAGAAGAGCACAGAAGGGCGCGGTGCACATCAGAGAAGCTTTGAAAACCAGTTTCATGACTGGCCAGGCTACGGTGTGAAAGTTCTGTTTGTTTCTCCTTGATGAAACCCCCTGCCCCTTGGTTCACTCTACTTCCCTGTAGCTAACCACCCTCCCCTCTTCCCTTTGATCACCACTTGCAGAGGCAATAAAGTCATTGTTGCTTCACATTCATGCATTCTTTATTAATTAATCACACAGATAGGGGGATAACTGCCAAGGTAGCCCAGGAGGGGTGGTGGAGGAGAGAAGCACCGGGAGTGGTGGTGGAGGAGGGAAGGACAAGGCCACACAGCACTTTAAAAGTTTAAAACTTATTGAATAGCAGCCTTCTTTTGCTTGGGCAATCCTCTAGGGTGGAGTGGCTGGGTGGCTGAAGGCCCCCTCACCGTGTTCTTGGGTGTCTGGGTGAGGAGGTTATGGAACTTGGGGAGGAGGGCGGTTGGTTACACAGGGGCTGTAGCAGCGGTTGTGCTCCAGCTGCCTTTCCTGCAGCTCAACCATACACTGGAGCGTATTCGTTTGATCCTCCAGCAGCCTCAGCATTGAATCCTACCTCCTCTCATCACGCTGCCTCCACCTTTCAGCTTTGGCCTTCAGCCCGCCACTTACTCTCTTCAGCCCACCACCTCTCCTCCCTGTCATTTTGTGCTTTCCTGCACTCTGACATTGTCTGCCTCCACGCATTCGTCTGTGCTCTGTCAGTGTGGGAGGACAGCATGAGCTCAGAGAACATTTCATCGCAAGTGCGTTTTTTTTCGCCTTCTAATCTTCACTAGCCTCTGGGAAGGAGAAGATTCTGTGATCCTTGAAACACATGCAGCTGGTGGAGGAAAAAAAAGGGACAGTGGTATTTAAAAAGACACATTTTATAGAACAATGGGTACACTCTTTCACGGTAAACCTTGCCGTTAACATTACATACATAGCACATGTGCTTTTGTTCCAAGGTCGCATTTTGCCTCCCCCTACTGCGTGGCTAGCCCCTCATCCCTCCCCCCTCTCCATGGCTAACAGCGGGGAACATTTCTGTTCAGCCATAGGAAAACAGCGCAGCAGGAACGGGCACCTCTGAATGTCCTCTTAAGAAAAGCACCCTATTTCAACCAGGTGACCATGAATAATATCAGAAAGATAAAGAACGGATGTTGTTTGAATGCCAGCAAACATATACTGCAATGCTTTGTTCTACAATGATTCCCGAGTACGTGCTACTGGCCTGGTGTGGTAAAGTGTCCTACCGTGGTGGACGGAATAAGGCTGCCCTCCCCAGAAACTTTTTGCAAAGGCTTTGGGAGTACATCCAAGAGAGCCGCAAATGCCAGGGCAAATTAATCATTAAACATGCTTGCTTTTAAACCATGTATACTATTTTAAAAGGTACACTCACCAGAGGTCCCTTCTCCACCTGGCGGGTCCGGGAGGCAGCCTTGGGTGGGTTCGGGGGGGTTCTGGCTCCAGGTCCAGGGTGAGAAACAGTTCCTGGCTGTCGGGAAAAGCGGTTTCTCTGCTTGCTTACTGTGAGCTATCCACAACCTTATCATCATCATCTTTCTCGTCCCCAAAACCTGCTTCCGTGTTGCCGACATCTCCATTGAAGGAGTCAAACAACATGGCTGGGGTAGTGGTGGCTGAACCCCCTAAAATGGCATGCAGCTTATCATAGAAGCGGCATGTTTGGGGCTCTGACCTGGAGAGGCCGTTCGCCTCTCTGGTTTTCTGGTAGGCTTGCCTCAGCTCCTTAAGTTTCATGCGGCACTGCTTCAGGTCCCTGTTATGGCCTCTGTCCTTCATGCACTGGGAGATTTTGACAAATGTTTTGGCATTTTGAAAACTGGAACGTAGTTCTGATAGCACGGATTCCTCTCCCCATACAGTGATCAGATCCCGTACCTCCCGTTCGGTCCATGCTGGAGCTCTTTTGCGATTCTGGGACTCCATCATGGTCACCTCTGCTGATGAGCTCTGCACTCACCTGCAGCTTGCCACGCTGGCCAAACAGGAAATTGAAATTCAAAAGTTTGCAGGCCTTTTCCTGTCTACCTGGCCAGTGCATCTGAGTTGAGAGTGCTGTCCAGAGCGGCCACAGTGGAGCACTCTGGGATAGCTCCCGGAGGCCAATACTGTCTAATTGTGTCCACAGTACCCCAAATTTGACCTGGCAAGGCCAATTTCAGCACTAATCCCCTTGTTGGAGGTGGAGTAAGGAAATCAATTTTAAGAGCCCTTTAAGAAAAAAAAAGGGCTTTGTTGTGTGGACGGGTGCAGGGTTAAATCGATTTAACGCTGCTAAATTCGACCTCAACTGCTAGTGTAGACCAGGGCTTAGCTTCTTAACACTTTACAGGTGAAAGGGTTTTTCCTCTGGCCAGGAGGGATTTTATAGTTCTGTATACAGAAAGGTGGTTACCCTTCCCTTTATATTTATGACATCTACTCTCTGAAAAATTGTATAACAAACTCTAGTTTAAATGTGACATTTTACAAGAGTGTAACATTAAGGTTAAGCAATTAAGAATAGAAAAAAAATAACTCAAAAATTAACATTCTTACAACATTAATTAGTCCACAGTGAATAATATCATGTATTCATTAGTAGTACTTTAGTTTCCTGCTTTTCTTGTAAAATGTATACGTATAAATTACTGTTTATGGCTTTAAATAATTGTGAATGTTGGGAAAGCTTAAACTTAATTCCTCAACCATAACATTTTATTAACAGTATTTTTTTCATATACACACACCTGTTGTAGGAAAATTAATTAATTATGGAAGAAATCAAAAAGAATATGAATATCTATATCTATATATAGAGATTTCAAAATCTAGCTCACTGGTAGAAAAGGTCTCCTTTGAACTATATCTGTAGTCCCTTTGGAGTGGAATCAGATTTTAAATTAAATGCTTTCAGTATTCATTATCCATTAATAAATCAGACCCCAGCTGTTGAATACTTTTTTAAGATGATAGCTTGGATTATTAGACGTTTACGTTGCTTCTGCTTCTCCAGACCCAGCAACTGGAAAGAGGAGTTTCTGAGACAGATTGAGTCAGGAGGTGAGGGGACATGTTTTGAGCTAGGGAGGTTGGATGCAAGGTGGGAGGCTCTTCTGAGTGTGGGGGATCAGAGGGGAGGGTAGAAATTTCAGAGCTGGTTGGGAAGAGGGGGAAGGGTTCTGAAACTGGTGACATCAAGTGAAGTGGGGAGTAGGGTTAAGGTTTATGGACACACATAGTTGGAAAGGGGGTTCTGAATAGGTTGGGATTAGGCTGGAGGGAGCATGCACTGGGGTTACTGAGCCTGGAAAGAGGTCAGGGAGGTTGGATTGACAGGGCTATGAGGCTGACTGGAGGGAATAGGTGAATAAACAGGTGAATGCATAAATAAAGGTGGTTTGTGATGGGGAAAGAGCACAGTAAGAGCTAGATTGGAATAGCAGAGAGGAGAGGCCAAGACAAGGAGAGAACAGTGAAAAGGTTACACATTTGTGAAGATTTTTTTTCTACCACCTTAACCTTTGCTGTAACGTGTCCAGGGAATGTGAAAAAACTGTACTTTTAATACATTTTAGTATATGAAAGAGTAGTATAAAGTTTGTGATCAACACATTCTTAATTAGATTAGCAAGAAAAATGCTTCTCTTTGCATGTATTTAAATTTCTCAGTTTTGAGGGACAACGCTTGAGTTGCTTCCATCAGTGGCATATTCCAAAGCAGTCTTTTCCTCATCACTTTGCTTTGTAAAGGAAGAAAATAAAAAGGTACACCAAAAATATTGGTGCAATAAATATTCTGTGTACATCAGCAGTTATTAAACATTAGTATTATGATTTAAGAGAATTTTTACCTACCTAGCTAAGGAAAACCATAATATGCTTAAAAATCACTTGTAATGAATTGTTGAGATGCTTCTGAAAACCAACTTTATATGAAATTTCAAGCAATTTTATAAAAATTGTGCTAGGTCATATTTTTTAAAGGGTAGATTTCTAATATTTTGCACCTCTCCATTTTCTTCTTTCCTTATTTATATATAAACAGTGTTCTCAAAATAGATTAATAGGTTGGGGTCAAATGTCTGATGCCAAATCCATTGAAGTCAAAGGAAAGATTCCATTTAATGGGGTTTGGATCAGACCCCAAATTCTGTCGCTCTTAACCAGGAGAATTCCCATAGACTTCAATAGGAATTTTGCTTGATTAAAGAATTAACTGTCAATGTTCATGTTTTAATAATAAAAATTACATTCTAAGGCCTGGATCAACCTCTCCCATAGAAAAACTCAAAGAAAGGGCTGTTGGGGAAGAAATCTCTAAGAGGATACTCTGAGCTCCTTCCTATCTTCCTTTGGGGGAGGAAGAGTGGCCACCCCAGAGTAGACTGTGGAACCCCTACCCTACCCCCAACCTGTCCGAAGCCATTTCTGTCCTTACTAACCTGGTCTGTCAAGGGGTCCCCGTTCCCTGATAGAGGGGATCTGCCAGTGGAAAGTAAGAAGAAAAGTTATTAAAGTCTGAAGAAATCCCCATAGTGCCAAAACAGAAATTGTCATCCCATGCAATTTCACCACTCCTGCCTCCAGCTTGCTCAGTTCTGCACCCTTGCTCCACCTGAACAACATTTTATTGTACTTTCTCTACATTTCTGTGGCCAGAATAATTATTTCATTTATCCAAATCACTTATTTATATCATTTCATTTTATAAATAAAAGGAAGATTCCTCACCTATTTCTAAGAGTTTCCTGCATTACACTTCATTTTATTTTTCCTTATAGGTAAGTGGCAACATTTTTCCTTGAGTGGCTAGTGGTGGTGTTATGGAATCTACTTAACTCTGCCCTCAAAGACACCTCCAAACTGAATAAGATAGAAACACATTCTTTACATTTCATGATATACGATATACATGGAAGTTGGAAAATTAACTGAATCATTGAAAAGATATTTTCCCCAAACTCTAACAAGGAAAAACACATTAAAATTCATAACTTCTGCATTTTACACTTATCTTTGATGCTTTTCTGAACTGATGACAAGTTTTGTAAAAAAATTACTTTATAATTTATTTTAAAGAGCATTCTTTCAGTATTTCTGCGTTGAAAGCAGAAAATAAAGTATTGTATCAATAAAACATAATGTGTCAAAGTCTATTTTAAAGCAAGTACATTTTTAAAAACCCACCTAGAATATGACATTTCCTTTGCGTTTCATAGTTAATCTTTTATCTTCAGTAGTGATGAGCAAACACAGATTTGGTGTTCAAGATGCATATCCAAGCAGCCCACAATCTACCTTCTTGTCATCTTTGTTCTTCCCCTCTCTCATCCCCATGCCAGACTCCTCTAGTTTCCTTTCTTGTCCTTCTGTTCCATGACCTACAGTTGGCCACTTGACATCTACATCTGCATTCCCAATGGGGCCCTACCATCAGTGAAGCTGCTCTAACTTCTTGCATCCTCTGGGAACCAGAGCAGAGGTGCCCCAAAATGCATTGTCCTCAAGACCCCATAATTGTAAGATCTGAAACCATCAAGCCAGCTATTAAATAGCTTGCTTTTTTCATCACCACTGCACAGAACCATTCTTAAAGTAGGAGAGGTTTATTTGTCCTAATATAGACTACAATTTTGTAAAAACAAAGCTGTTCAACTAAATAGTCTCAGAATAACAATTTCTCATCCTTCAGATAGTGTTTCTGATCACAAACTGTTTGTACATAAGCACTGTAAAATCAGTACTTGAAGCCAGACAGCTAGTATTGAAAGAACAGTAATTGGACTAGAACAGGTACAAATAAAGAAAACTAATTTAAATTCTCATGCAGATAGAGTGCAAGATCAAAATATAATTCAAAAAAGAAAGTTAGATATGACAGGCTGTATAGCGGGAAAATAATAGGGAAGTGTAAAAGCCTGAAATACTTTACCTCCCTCCTGCAAAAACAAAACAAAACAAAAAAAACGCCTGTATAGGTAAAATAGCTTTATGTACTAGTGTGTATATATATGTCAAAGCTTTTCTGTGAGTGTTGCCATACTGTGTAGGTGAGTGCATACTTAGGGTGCCACAGTAATCTTAAAAATCATTGTCACACTTATCTGAATCTTGTAATAAGATGTTCAATAAAGCAGAAAGACTGATTTGTCTCAGCTAGTGTCACGTCGTTTCTCCAGATTTCTTTATCCTCCAAACGTGGGGTGGGGCGGGCATACAGGTTTCACCACATACATGTTAAAACAACAAAAAAACAAACAAAAACACTGATCTATAGAAGACAATGGACCAAATCTGGCCAAGATTTAAGAAGACAGTGCTCCATTGACTTCAGTTGGCCACTGCCTCATTTAATCGTCCTTTTACTTTAGGGACTGACTGAAGGACTAGAATGTACTGCTTTAGTTAAATCCTTCCATTGATTTTCCAGTTGGGTAATTAGTACTGGTTTCCTCTATTTACTTCATAAATAGAGGAAACCAGTGTGTGTGTGTGTGTGTGTGTGTATATATATATATATATATATATATATATATATGTCCTTGTGGATAGCACACTGAACTGAGACTGCCATTGGCCTGCTGAGTGACATTAGACAAGACACTTCTCCTTATGCCTCAATTTCCCCACCTGCAAAATAATGATAATGATATTGACCTCTTTTTTTAAAAGCACTTTGAGATCTATGGATGACCAGCACTATATAAAGGAAGGGTATTTATTATTATAGGTGTTACAGTTGCTCATTTTTCCCCCAAATGTTGAGTTTTTGACTTAATTTTTCAACAAATTAAGTTTTCAACTAAAATGCCCCAAAAGATTTGATGTTTCAGGTTTTCCAGTTTGCTAGTTGAAAAGTTTTCAATGATTGAAAAATCTCCCTGGAAAATTTTAAACCAGTAAAATATATACATATTGATTTTAGTATCTTATAATGTGATCATAGCCCTCTGAGAAGGAACAGTGTCCTTTTCTTTGTGTGGCATTGGAGGCATCCCTCATAAAACTGAGGGTCAAGATCAGTTGCAGGAGCCAGAGGTATTTCTATAACTAAAAAAGATAAAAGGTATTTCTTCAAAAGAGATGCTATTATTACATCACCATACTCATGCATAGCGTGTTGGGGGGGTGGGGGCGGGGTTTGCAGGCCCACATGGCCACAGCACTAACTTCCTACATGTTGGTCCCTTTCCAGAGAGGCATTTCTGCCTGAGGATGTTAGAAAGATGCATCTCAAAAATGCAGGTCTAATCTAACACACAGTTGGGAGGACAAAGTAATCATGGGAAGCACTTATTAAAGTCAGAGGTGTTGTCCACAGAAGAGGAAGTTGCTGAACTAGGACACAATGTGTCAGGTGTTTTGTTTTTTTTTCTGGAAGAAGATAAACGTGCTGCCAAGAAACCAGTGACAATGGGAATAGAAAACACGTACTTGTATGTATTGGGGACCCACCATTAGTGGTCATGAGCAAGTTATAGGCAGTGAGGGAGCTACCTCGGGCCTGTTTACTGTGTCAGGGCAATTGATTCCACAGTTCAGAAAGCAGAGCAGCAGCAGTATAACCACCAAATACTGAAGCAACACTTTTTCTTTGCTTTCTACTGTCTTGGTGCCATCACTGATGTTGTGATAGCAATCAGCAGCAGAATGGGAAGGAACCTTCAGTCATCGTTCTTACTTGTGGAAAAGGCTATGGATCTAACTCTACCTTAGCAATTCTGTAGATGGAGTTATTTGAGGTAGTGTGTCTTAGAGCATGAAAAACTGGCCTGTGAGTCAGAAGACCTGGATTCTTGTCTTGTTTCTGCCCTTGATTTATTGTGTTGCCTTAGCTAAGTCACTTAACAGTTCTGTCTAAGCTGCCCTACTTATTCCCCAGCCAGAGCAAATAATGGTTCTTTGGTATTTTTGATAGGTAAGTAAAATGTTACCATTGTGAAAGGTGCATGAGTAGATTTTTGTTCCTGAGCTGGCAAATTTTCATGGAAATCCTGCAAAGAATCTCTTAGCGAATCCTTTGATGTCTGCCTGCTTTGTAATCTGAGTCCCCTTTCCACTGAAGAAAGGGAGCCACTGGAGTAAAACAATGAAACTGTATGTACAAATGTAGTGTTTGATTCCACTAAATGGGACTAACACATACAGGTGGTGATATGGCCCAAAAATCTGACTCCTGTAAAGAAGTGTGTGTGTATATATATAAATCTTTTTATTTACATAAAATTTAAACCAAAATGACTTGTTCTACTATTTAAGCCGCACACTACAATTAAGCAGCCCTGCAAGATATTGTGTACAAAGTGTACATGACGTGGTAGCAGAAGTAAACTAGTGCCAGAGGAGAACAGAAATAGAAGGAAAACAGCCTCAAAGGTTGCAGACAGCAGAAACAAACAACAACAGCAAACATTTCTGGATCTCATTAACATGCCACTCTTCAAGGCCCCAGAGAACTTCAGTTTCAACACACCTTGAGAATGGACAGAATGGAAGTAAGATTCTGCATTGCTATTAAACTCCGGAAACTGGGGATATTCAGGTATCATCTTTAATTAATGCTATGGAGGAGCAGAGTATATCTTTGGATCCTTTGACTTTACTGAAGACAGTCACAAAGATGACTATGAAAGCATTCTCCCTATGTTTGATGCATATGTTATACCTCAGAGAAAATTGTTTATGAAAAGAGCATGTTTTCACCATAGAATTCAGGAATCAAGGGAAAATGATGAATCTTTTATAAGAACTTTGAATACATTGACAGATTTGTTTTTTTTCTTTTTGCGGGGGCGGGAATGCAGAACATGAACATATCAGAGATAAGCTAATTATAGATCTTGCAAAGAACCTTTCAAAGCAACCACAATTGAAGACAGACTTAACCCTAACCATAGCTATCCAAATAGCAACGCAGTCTCAACTTCTGAAACTGCAAACAAACTTGATAAACCTGCAAAATAAAAAACTAACTTTGTAGTTATAAACAGATTCATCTTGAATGCTAAAAGTCATTACCATAAAAGCCTGAGGTTATAAGGAAACTCTAGGCAAACTACAGAGCCTTTTAGAATAAATGTATAAGATGTGAAAAATTTCATAGCTCAGGATATCCAGCTGAAGGTGAAATGTGTAACAAATGCACACAATGTGTAACAAATGCACAAACTGATATTTTGCAGCAGGCTACCCCACTAAAGCAGAGACAAAGCTAACTACGATGACAGAAAATCAAGAGCCATGTTGCTGGGATCTATCATGTGTGACACAGCTTGCTTGGAGAGTGCAACTGAATGGAAAGAGTACTCCCTTTACAATTGACTCAAGAGCAGATGTGGCCATCATCTCAGAATGGACTTATAATCACCTTCAACCCTTTCCTCACCGAAATCACTGGACACAGCCTTGCTTAGCCCTGGAGGTATTCTGAACCATATGGGATAGTTCATCACAGAAACAACTTATAACAATAAGAACGGTGCATTTAGAAGTGCATATAATCAAAGACCAACAGCCTTCTCACCTGCACTGCATGATGGGCCTACTGAAAAAAGTGGACGAACTCAGAGGAGATCCAGTACAAATAACTTCAAGAGACAACATGGAACCATACAGTGTACAAATACTTCTACCAGACAGACCTTGGAAGAGCCTAGCTGCTGATTTTATTTGAATTCAGAGGACATTATTCTCATAGTGGACTATTTTTTTCCAGGTATATAAAAATGTACTTGAAAGACATAACATTTCAAATTGGTATTGAGACAGTGAAGTGCACTTTTGCTCATTTCAGTATTCCAGAACAACTAGTAATGGACAATGGACTACAGTTCACTACAACAGAATGTAAGAATTGCAAATGAAATGTTTTGATCATATTACTAGTGGCCCAGATTACCCAGAAATGAATGGAGAGGCTGAGAAAGTTGTACAGACAGCCAAGAAAATACTATAGCAGGAAGATCTATCCATTGCTCTTCTGAGTTACAGATTAACATCAATAGCAGCTACTGGATATAATCCAGCACAGCTCCTGTTGGAAAGACAACTCAGAACTACTGTTCCAACTTTGGAAAATAATCTATTTCCAAAGTTGCAGGACATGAAGAGAGTAGCCAAATCATATAAAAGAGGCAAAGAACTTATAAAAGTATTAGTAACAGATGTCACTCAGATAACTGCAGGCTGTTGAAGCTGGTGACCATGTTTGTATCAAACTGGATGGTGAACAAGGATGAACAACTCCAGCTGTCACAAAGTAAAGGAATTCAGTGTCCAAATCACATGCAATTGAGACTGTCAGTAACAAGTTAAACAGAAACCATGAACATCTACAGTTTGTTCATCAGAAAGAACAATCAGCAAAGCAAATTCTATTAATGGCAGATGAAGAACAAAGAAGAAGATTCAAAGATTCCAAATTGAACAGACAGTCATTGCAACTAATGGCCTGCCAGATGACCAAGTTATTAATTGTTCACATCATGTAATTAGAAAACCAGTATGTTCAGAGACACTTAACAGACAGACAGATGTGTACTGAACTTTAAAGACAGTGTAATAGTGTAAATTTTGTAAATGGTAGGGCTGTAGAACTTAGAGGGAGGGGTAGTGGAACGATAAACTGTATTATACTTGTTCAGTGAGTAGTGGTGCTGTGTGTAACATGCCTTATTAAGCTGACCTCAGCCAGACCTGGAAAAGCATTAAAGGATCTTGTAATGAACACATCTGTGTTGTAGCTCTCTGAGAAGGAGACTCCGTAGCCAGTCTATATCTGGTACAGGAGCCTGATCTGCTAGTAGAAGCCCTGCAACATGCCATGTACAAGGTGTGCGTGAATGGAATGAAAAGTCAAGTCTCAATTTCACTCAGGTCAATTGAAATGTTGTCTTTTGACAATTTGAAACGTTTCGTTTTTATTTTGACCTTTTATTTTTTTATCTTTAATTTAATTTAAAATTTTGAAACAAGTCATTTTGAACTCATAAAGGAATGTCTCTTAGTTTAGAAAATGTCAAAATGGGATGTTTTGGCAATTTCAAAACTTTTTTTCAATACTATTTTGAAATGGGAAATCAGTTTCCCACAAACTTTCAGTTTTTATGAATCTGCAAATTCCAATTAAAACCTTTCATCAAAAATTTCCTGACCAGCTCTATTTGACATCACCTCCAAAAATAAAAAGGTCTGTTCTTCTTGCCAATGGGGGTACAAGAAGGAATCAAGATAATGTCTTGGTAAGATTTTTTTTTTCTGTTTTACAATGCATTCCAATTTCATAAACAATCCAAACCCCCTTATATTTTAAGGAAGTATCCCATAGCTTCTTGCAAAATTTTTGACTTTCAAACACTTATTGGTTGTTTTTAAGGACCAACAGTGTCTTTAATGTTATACAATATCAAAGAAAAAGATCTTCCTCTGACCCTAAGCACCCCTGTATTCACACCCTACACATCATTGTAGTAATCTTTGCGTAAGATATGCCTTGACGTATCATTTAAAAACTAACGCTGATCATCAATATCTTGTGTAATGTATGTATAAAATGCATATTAAGAGTTATGAACATAAACTGAAATTATAACTACAATGTATTTACCAGACAATTCTAGGAAGGCGATAAACCAGTTTCTCAAAGACAATTAATAAACTCACACCTCAAGCCAGAGGTCATCAAAGTTGATTGGCAATAACCCATCAAGTGGACATTCTTTAGCAAAAAAGGGAACTAGGAACAGATCAATCTGTATTTTACCAAACAACAACATCATGGAGCCTCTTTCACCACAAGACACCATGTTTCTGTCCTCACAGCTAAAATTAACTTTATCTCAGAGTAACGCTCAGGAAAATGCATCTCAAAGGGTGACTGGACTATAGAAGTGAAGGACAAAAACACCCCAGGATATCTCTCTTTCACCTAAGAAAATAAAGGAACCAGCCATTTGACTTTTGGGGAAGCTCCTGACTTGAGAATTTGGTCAGCCATGTTGCTGGGAACATATCGTGAGGATTTTACCTGGAACCAAATCTCGTTTAAGATTAACTTTTATAAATCATTTTACCCTAATTTATCTTGTAACCATTTCTGAATTTAATACTTGTACTTGGATTCACTTTGTAGTTAACTAAACTTGTTTTATTTGGAATCTGAACTAACCTATTGTTCTGTTTAAACTGAGCTGTTTAGTAACTCCAGTTAAAGTAGCAAACTGTTGCATATTGACCCTTTACAGGGTCAATGGGCCTTTAATATCTGCACTGTCCAGCCCTTTCCTGGACAGTTCAGAATACATTTGGGGAAAATTCAGGACAGATATGTTGGTGTCATCCTGCAAGTAGTAACTAGGACTGGTGGAAGCCAGAGTGACTGGAGTGTTGCTGACAGGCTACTAGGGTGAGAGCTGCTGGACCAGTGCTACAGCTATGCACTGTTATGGGTACCTGATACTACTATACATTGCTGGATCAGTATACTGTATACTAGCTGTATACTGCTATGGGTACACACATGGCCCCACAGTATGCCAACATTTTTATGGCTGACTTAGAACAACGCTTCCTCAGCTCTCGTCCCCTAGCGCCCCTCCTCTACTTGTGCTACATTGATGACATCTCCATCAGATGGACCCACGGGAAGGAGGCCCTTGAAAAATTCTGCCTGGATTTCAACAATTTCTACCCCACCATCAATCTCGGTCTACACAAGGGATCCACTTCCTGGACACTATAGTGCAAATAAGTGATGGTCACATATACTGGAAACCTACTGACCTCTATTCTTACCTGCATGCCTCCAGCTTCAATCCAGGACAGATCACATGATCCATTGTCTATATCCAAGCCTGAAGATACAACCAAATTTGCTCCAATCCCTCAGACAGGACAAACACCTACAAGATCTTTATCAAGCATTCTTAAAACTACAATACCCACCCAGGGAAGTGAGGAAACAGACTTGACAGAGTGAGACAAGTACCCAGAAACCACCTACTACAGGACAGGCCCAACAAGGAAAATAATAGAACACCAGTGGCCATCATGTACAGCCGCCATCTAAAACGTCTCCAGCACATTATCAACAATCTACAACCTATCCTGGAAAATGATCCCTCACTCTCACAGACCTTGGGAGACAGGTCAGTCTTCACTTATAGACAGCCCCCCAACCTGAAGCAAATACTTACCAGCAACTGCACACCACGCCACAGAAACACTAACCCAGCAACCAATCCCTGTAACAAACCCTGTTGCCTACTCTGTCCCCATATCTACTCTATCGATACCATCAGAGGACCCAACCACATGAGCCACACCATCAGGGACTCATTCACCTGCACATCTACTAATGTGATATATGCCATCATGTGCCAGCAATGCCCCTCTGCCATGTACATTGGCCAAACTGGACAGTCTCTACGTAAAAGAATAAATGGACACAAATCAGCCATCAGGAATGGTAACATACAAAAGCCAGTAGGAGAACACTTCAGTCTCATGAACCCATGAAAGCTTATGCCCAAATAAATGTGTTAGTCTTTAAGGTGCCACCGGACTCCACATTAGCTGTACACAGACACTCAGGGTGGACCTGCATGATAGTCTGTTTGTGAGCAGCTTAGATTGGTAGCTACAACAACAAAGTGTTGTGAGGCATCCCAGGTTTTGGGGCAGGTGGTGACACGGCCCTTCACTGGTCTAGATTGCACTCTGGAATGTGCAAGCCCCTTCGGAATCTCAATAGACAGAACAAATTAGACACAAGCTTCACTGAGTGACCTGTAGGGAACCTTTTTTCTCTATAGTTTGAATATAATGGATGGGTGATAGGATTTTAAATGGCATGGTTAACGCTGCTGAGTCATCTGGAAGAGATGAGTTGTAAGGGGTGTATTGTGTAGAACTTGGCTGGTTCACAAGCAGACCACTTATTTCACATAGGCATCAAATGCTTTTGGGGGTTCTGCAGCAGTTCAAAGTGTATGTCTGGGGAGACTAGATAGGTTGGACAAGGGGAGTAGCCACCCTATGTCCCACAGAAAAACACGCTACATGGAACAAAGCTGTAACAGAAAGCCACAAAGTTTAATGGAAGTGGAACAATCATTACCAGCAGGCAAATGAGCTGTGGAATGGAAGTCAGTGGCAGCAAGGCTACACTGGAGCCTTGCTGCCAGCGAAAAGATTCCCTAAGGCCATGCAAATGGTCAATCACTCCCTGGGGTCTGCCTTGGAGATCTGCAGGATTTAGGCCTATGTTTCACAATTTCTTGTTATACGTGGCCTCATCCACTCCTATTTCTATGAGGCTGCCATTACCACTTAACAGAGGATTTGATGGCCACATTCTAGCTGGGTATTTACAAAGCCCAATTCTCCCATCACACCAGTTTTACGTTAGTTTGTATCTCCACTGAAATAAATTCTGATTTAATTTACTATAAGTGAGCAAAGAGTTTGGTTATTATGAAATCACCATGAGTCTTACTCCCTCTTCTGGATCTTTCTATGGGGTGGTTAACTGGTTTCCATGGTTTGGAAAAATTCTGCAGCAAGCATTTTAAAATCAATATCAAGAAATCAACTTGACCTATAGGAGGCATGTAATGCACTTTGGGATTTTGTAATTTCTTAAGAAAAAACAAAACAGTGTTTCAAGAAGGAGGAAAGATATTCCTCTTAAACTAAAAGACATCACCATAGCTGCAAATAGGAGGCTTTAAAATATTGAGGGAAATAGTCCTATAATATTTAACACAATGGCCTGGCCCAGGTGCTTTAATTTCTTTTGTTTGCAGTCATTTCTAGTGCACCATCTTTAATATTAAGTTTGATTATGGAGACAGCAAACTCACATTTTTTGAAAAGTATATCACCTTCCCAAAATGGCCATCCCTCCTATATTCCATAATGATTACATTAAAACCTCATAAAAGCTTGATGAAAATCTTTAGTGCAAGTAACTTTTCTCTGTTAACTGAACAAAATCAGGGCGGGTATTTGTCATGGTTTCAGCTGCAGATGTGTTGAAATTATCACCATTATTAGATACGACACATTATTGTAGACTTGATTAACTTTTGTCCATGTCCTATATGACACACAGAGATAGACAAGTGGGTTTGTATAGCATAGCTATTTCTATTCTATATAGGTTCTGACGGAGCCCTGTCATGGAGTATACGAATCCCACACTGGGCAACAAGGGGTTAAGGAATAGCTCTGGCTTAGCCAGTTCTATCCCACCATACTTGCAAAGCATGAACAGACTGGAGGAGGAGCTTTAACAGGGAGCAGAACAGCTCCCTTGTTGGCAGACCAGAGAACAGAACAGACCTTCAAACGTCAGCTTCTGAGGAAAGGACTGACTGAATGCAGGAGCTTCCCATGCAACCACTGCCTGAAGGCCACTCCTTGCAGGAAGGGAGAGCCTGATCCTGTTACACCCTGATAGGTAGTAATTCCCCTTTATCTCTTACTAACTCAGTTTATTTGTGTTAATTCCCCTTTTGTTTGTTCATAGGCTACCCTGGAAGGGGCGATATGTTGAAGTGAGGGCTAAGTCCCTGGAATAGGCAGGCCTCCTCAGAGGCGGAGTAGCCATCAGTAGGAGACCCAGCAGAGAAAGAGCTGCCATGCCACACCCAGCCACGAGGAGGTGCCAGCAGTGAGCTAACCCCTTCAAAAGCCCTCAACATCTGAGCTTTTTCCACCAATGCATTGAACAATATGAGTAATAGGTTTAGGTTAGTACACCTCTTCCTTACTCCTAGAAGTTTAAACCCAACCCAAACTGAATTTCTTCAACACATTATCTTTGTATTACTATTATCTGTTCATTTTTACTTACCTCTGGGCTTTCTCATTCCAGCAGGAACCCAAAGCAAAATTGTCAAGTTGGTATGGGATAAATTCTTATTGTCATATATCAGGTTTGACAAGAAGCCACACAAAAAGGATATTTCAAGAGAGAGGAGTTTCTCATACTGTACAAATCTTGTATTGAAGAAACAGGTCCCAATTCTCAGGTATGGCACATTAGCACTTGAAGATAGGAAGAAAACAAACTGTAAAAATGAACTCAGTTATAGAATATAATTAGTTTAAACAGTGATTCTCTTTTGTGGCATGCAGTCACTCTATCCAAAGGTAGATAAATAGACATGGCACAGTAACTTGAAAATGATAGGGTGGGAAGATCTGCTGCACAGTTATTTGCAATCATTTTTTATTGAAGATGTCAGGTATTCTGTGGTGTACAGAGAGCACAGGAGTGGCTATTGACTAAGCATGAGGCTGGGATCTAAGAACTGTTAGTTCTAATCCCAGCATAATCTAATCTAACACTGATATTTTCAGTGGCCTTATGCAAGTCACTTTCTCTTTGTTTCCCCTTCTGTAAAATGGGGGCAATAATACTTAACTTCCTGGCAGGTATATTGTAAGGATTAATTCATTATAGTAAGACATTTTGAAATGACAAATTACTATAATTGCTAAGTATTAATATGGTGATTAAATAGACTTTGTGTGTGGACTTTGTTTTGAGTTTGTTTTTTAAAACAATGTCTGCTTTCCCACCTCATTCATCAAACCTCTTTTTCTCGAACCATGTTAGCCACTTCCCTGGCTGCAGCCAACTACTACAGTAACTCAGGCTATAGCTACACTAGAGAGCTTACATTGACTTAATTAATCCACTCCCAGTGAATGGTGGGAGAAGCTCTCCAATTGCCATCGCACTGTCTACACCAGTGCTTAGGTCGGTGTTACTTATGTCGCTCAGAGGGTGGCTTATTCACACTCCTGAGCAACATAAATTATACTGACATTAGTAATAGTGTAGACATAAGCTTTTTTGTCCTTTTCACTCCAGAAATGGCTCCCAAGCAAAACATCCCTAAACTCCTCTAAAATCAGCTTATTTAGAATTGAATTCAAAAATTGATCATTTCTCCCTCCCTCCAACCGAAAAACCTTGGTGTGTGGAAGGAGAAGGCTCCCAACATACATGCCCCCTTTTAAGCTCTCTTCTTTGAGAGACTCTCCTCTGAAAAGAAGTCATCATAGTAATAGACATTAATATAAAAAAAACTATTCTTTTCTTTAGTATTACTACAGCATCTGGGGCCATAACTGTAAAAAAAAACCCTACTGTATTGTTCTTTTATGAGGGGGGAACATGCTATTTTTAAATGACAGAAAGAAATATGGTAAATTAGAAGCAATAACATGGAAAGGTTTTTTCTTGTTTCCTGCCTACATGTTTGTGAAATCACCCTGCCTGTGACTTGGTACCACAATTATGGGAAGGTTAAAGAGGCTAATATCCTAAGAGTTGGTCTCTCTCTTTTACATTCACATATGAAGTACCCATGCACCTTCAAATACTATGTTCAGAGGTACCATTAATTTCTTTAACTGGTTCAGTCCACATCTAGTTATAAGATGCTTTAAATTCATCTGGTACTATTAAAGAACTATATTTTAAATCAGTCATATCTTATCGAGGCAACTTATGTTGCCCACATAGAACTATACACATGATTTACAGTAAGTGTCCATACCTCATAAAATAACTACATGAGTTTTCTGCTTCAAAAGTGTTTAAATCATACTACTTTCTCCATTTATGAAACACTTCATGCTTGTAGCCGCACAAGTGAAGTGGCATCAAAATCTGTTAATTGTGATATTTTTATGTGCTCTTTGTTTATATCCCTGTTTAGTCTGATCTGATTTTTATTGTCTTTTCAAAGCTTCATGGTACATTATGGGTTTGCTTATTGTAGAAAGTCTTATCTACATCAATGTTACTGTGAATCACTTGTGAATTGCCTGGTTGGTTGTGTATTTTTATAGCTTCCATTTGTGTTGACCTTTCAGGCAGAACATTTGTGCAAGTTGTAACACATTTTTAGGTAGCATTTGCATCATCAGCTTTAAGTCTAAAAAATAACTTAGGATAAATATTCTTTCATATTATTATTATAGAAATGAGAGGATCCAACCAAGATCAGAGAGCCCCATTGTACTTCTCATTGCACACACAAGTAGTAAGAGACAGTCCCAGTCTCAAAGAGCTTACAATGTGAGTAGACAAGCCAACAAAGGGTGAGAGAAAGGAAGCTTATCTTCATATGGGGGCTGGTCTAAGTTGAAGTTACATCAGCATAGCTGTGTCTCTCAGTGGTGTGAAAAACCTACACCTCTGAGGATATGTCTACACTACAAAATAAGGTCGAATTTATAGAAGTCGATTTTTTAGGAAGTGATTTTATACAATCGATTGTGTGTGTCTCCATTAAGTGCATTAAGTTGGTGGAGTGCGTCCACAGTACCGTGGCTAGCGTCGACTTTTGGAGCATTGCACTGTGGGTAGCTATCCCACAGTTCCTGCAGTCTCCACCTCCCATTGGAATTCTGGGTTAAGCTCCCAATGCCTGATGGGGCAAAAACATTGTCATGCGTGGTTTTGGGTACATGTCGTCAGTCGCCCCTCCCTCTGTGAAAGCAACGACAGACAATCGTTTCGCGCCTTTTTTCTGTGCGGATGCCCTACTGCTTTCAGCAGATGGTGCAGTGGGATTGCTAACCATCGTCGTCGAACCACCACTTCCGCTGCAACTCTGCTCTCCTGTTCTTGTCTCGATAGCGAATTTTTCCATGTTGGCTGTCATGGGCTCCCACTTCCACTGCAGCTCTGCTCTCCTGTTCTTATGAATCCACCACGCAGGTCGTCAGCCACCACTTCCACTGCAACTCTGCTTTCCTGCTCTCCTACAGATGCCATACCATGGCAAGCGTGCAGCCCGCTCAGCTCAGCTCACCGCCACTGTTGTATCCTGGTGCTGCTGGCAGCAGATGGTGCAGTAGGCCTGCCAATCATTGTCATCCACTGCTTCTGCTGCAACTCTGCTCTCCTGCAGACTCCATACCATGGCAAGCATGGAGCCCGCTCAGATCACCGCGGCAGTTATGAGCATTGTAAACACCTTGCGCATTATCCTGCAGTATGTGCAGAACCAGAACCTGCAAAAGCAGGCGAGGAGGGGACGGCAGCATGGTGACAAGAGTGATGAAGACATGGACACAGACTTCTCTCAAAGTTCGGGCCCTGGCAATTTGGACATTCTCGTGCCAATGGGGCAGGCTCATGGAGTGGAATGCAAATTCTGGGCCTGGGAAACAAGCACAGACTGGAGGGACCACATAGTGTTGAAGGTCTGGGATGATTCCCGGTGACTGCAAAACTTTTGCATGCGTAAGGACACTTTTATGGAACTTTGTGTCTTGCTTTCCCCTGCCCTGAAGCGCATGAATACCAAGATGAGAGCAGCCCTCACAGTTCACAAGCGAGTGGTGATAGCCTTCTGGAAGCTTGCAAAGCCAGACAGCTACCGGACAGTTGGGAATCAATTTGGAGTGGGCAAATCTACTGTGGGGGCTGCTGTGATCCAAGTACCCAATGCAATCACTGAGCTGCTGCTATCAAGAGTAGTGACTCTGGGAAATGTGCAAGTCACAGTGGGTGGCTTTGCTGCAATGGGGTTCCCTAACTGGTGGGGCAATAGGCAGAATGCATATCCCTATCTTGGGACTGGACCACCTTGGCAGCCAGTACATAAACGACAAGGGGTACTTTTAAATGGTGTTGCAAGCACTGGTGGATCACAAGGGATGTTTCACCAACATCAACATGGGATGGCCGGGAAAGGTACATGACTCTTGCAGCTTCAGGAACTCTGGTCTGTTTAAACAGCTGCAGGAAGGGACAAGAAAATAACTGTTGGGGATGTTGAAATGCTTATAGTTATCCTTGGGGACCCAGCATACCCCTTAATGCCATACACAGGCAGCCTGGACAGTAGTCAGGAGCTGTTCAACTATAGGCTGAGCAAGTGCAGAATGGTGGGAGAATGTGCTGGCGCAGTTTACTGACTCGGTTAGACCTCAGAGAAAACAATATTCCCATTGTTATTACTGCTTGCTGTGTGCTCCACAATATCTTTGAGAGTAAGGGGGAGACGTTTATGGTGGGGTGGGATGCTGAGGCAAATCGCCTGGTCGCTGATTACACGCAGCCAGACACCAGGGCAGTTAGAAGAGCACAGGAGGGTGCGGTACACATCAGAGAAGCTTTGAAAACCAGTTTCATGACTGGCCAGGCTACAGTTTGACAGTTCTGTTTGTTTCTCCTTCATGAAAACCCGCCCCCTTGGTTCACTCTACTTCCCTGTAAGCTGCCCTCCCCCCTTCGATCACCGCTTGCAGAGGCAATAAAGTCATTGTTGTTTCAAATTCATGCATTCCTTATTAATTCATCACACAAATAGGGGGATAATTGCCAAGGTAGCCCAGGAGGGCTGGGGGAGGAGGGAAGCACTGGGTGGGGTGGGGGAGGAAGGGAGGAGGGAAGGACAAGGCCACACTGCACTTCAAAACATATTGAATGCCAGCCTTCTGTTGCTTGGGCAGTCCTCTGGGGTGGAGTGGTTGGGTGCCCACAGGCCTTCCCCCCCACTGCATTCTTGGGCATCTGGGTGAGGAGGCTATGGAACTTGGGGAGCAGGGTGTGCGGTTACACAGCAGCTGCAGTGGCGGTCTGTGCTCATGCTGCCTTTCCTCCAGCTCAACCATATGCCAGAACATATCAGTCTGATCCTCCAGTAGCCTCAGCATTGCCTCCTGCCTTCTCTCATCATGCTGCCGCCACCTATCGTCTTGCTCCCACCACCTCTCCTCACATTCATTTGCTACTTTTCTGGACTCTGCACTTGTCTGCCTCCAAGCATTCTGCTGAGCTCTTTCAGTACGGGAGGACTGCATGAGGTCAGAGAACGTTTCATCGCGAGTGCATTTTTTTCGCCTTCTTATCTGTGCTAGCCTCTGGGATGGAGATGATAGGGGGAGCGTTGAAACATTTGCAGCTGCGGGAGGAGAAAAAGGGAGAGTAGTATTTAAAAAGACACATTTTAGAGAACAATGGGTAGACTCTTTCACTGTGAATGGTTTCAAACAGCAGCACCCTCCTTTCCCATTTCAAGCAGCCGTTGGGTTGGCCATTTCACGGTGATTCAAGCACCCGTTGGGTTGGCCATTTAAAAGGAGGGACTGCGGTTTTCAGGTTAACGTGCAGCACAAACCCAACTAACCCTCCACCCCAATTCTCTGGGATGATCGCTTCACCCCTCCTCCCACCGCGTGACTAGTATAAGGGAAGATCCCTGACAGCCAAATGCAAACAGCTCAGCGTGAACACCCCCCATCACTGCATGGCTAAAAGTGGGGATGATTTCTTTTCCGCCACAGGCAAGCAGCCCAGCAGGAACGGCCACCTCTGAATGTCCCCTAAATAAAATTCCCCTATTTCACCCAGGTGACCGTGAATGATATCACTCTCCTGAGGATAACGCAATGGATGTTGCTTGAATGCCAGCAAACAGTGGGACCATACCGTGCCATGCTTTGGAATGCAATGATTCCAGACTACGTGCTACGGGCCCAGCATGGTAAAATGTCCTAACATGGAGGATGGAATAAGGCTGCCCTCCCCAGAAACCTTTTGCAAAGGCTTTGGAAGTACCTCCAGGAGAGCTTCATTGAGATGTCCCTGGAGGATTTCCACTCCATCCCCAGACACATTAACAGACTTTTCCAGTAGTTGTACTGGCCGCGAATGCATCCCAAGTCTTCAGGGAAAATTAATCATTAAACATGCCTGCTTTTAAACTATGTATTATATTTACAAAGGTACACTCACCAGAGGTGCCTTCTCCGCCTTCAAGGTCTGGGAGCCCACCTTGGGAGGGTTGGGAGGGTATTGGATCCCTGGCCGTCGGGGAGAATGGTTTCATCCTCCGCCTCATCATCATCATCCTCACCCCCAAATCCTCATCCCTGTTGCGTGAGACTCCCCCCTTGCAGGTGTCCATGGACAGGAGTGGGGTAGTGGTAGGGGCACCACCTAGAATTGCACGCAGCTCATCATAGATGTGGCATGTCTGGGGTTCTGACCCAGAGCAGTCGTTTGCCTGTTTGTTTTTTTGGTAGCCTTGCCTGAGCTTCTTAATTTTCACATGGCACTGCTGCCGGGCCCTGTTATAGCCTCTGTCTATCATGCCCTTGGAGATTTTTTCAAATATTTTGGCATTTCGTCTTTTGGAACGGAGTTCTGATAGCATGGATTTGTCTCCCCGTACAACAATCAGATCCAGTACCTCCAGTTCGGTCCATGCTGGAGCTCTTTTGCAATTCTGGGACTGCATGGTCACCTCTGCTGATGAGCTCTGCACGGTCACGCCACGCTGGCCAAACAGGAAATGAAATTCAAAAGTTCCCTGTGCTTTTCCTGTGTACCTGGTTAGTGCATCTGAATTGAAAGTGCTGTCCAGAGCAGTCACAATGGAGCTCTCTGGGATAGCTCCTGGAGGCCAATATCGTCAAATTGCATCAACACTACACCAAATTCGACCTGGCAATGTCGATTTCAGTGCTAATCCCCTGGTTGGGGAGGAGTACAGAAATTTTAAGAGCCCTTTAAGTCAACAAAAATGACTCATTGTGTGGACGGATGCAGGGTTAAATTGATCTAATGCTGCTAAATTCGACCTAAACTCGTAGTGTAGACCGGGGCTGAGAGATGTAGTTAAGCCCCTAATCCCCAGAATAGACAGTGCTAGGTCAATAGAAGCATTCTTCCTAAATCTTGGGAAGGTGAATTACCTACAGTGACAGGATAATCTCTCCCATCACTATAGTAAGTGATACAGCGGTGCAGCAACAGCGCTGCAGTTGTACCCCTGTAGCATTTTACATGTATACATAGCCTTAGAGATGGGGTACTCAGGAACAGACATATTGAATGACCCTAAGCGAGTCTCTCAAAAAGATTGGTAGAAGCACAGTCTCTAAGTCCAGTCATTTACACAAGACTATCCTTCCCTCCCAAGAATGCTGTTTTGTCACAAAATTAATTATTTGGGCAAAATTGGCATATTACTTCATGGACTGATCAAACCTATGAAAGAAGTAGAATGGCCTCAGGACAAGAATCATCTACCCTGCTCAAAACTTTAACATGAGATAACATGACTGTGTCAAGATCAGGGATGTCAAGTCTCTCTTTGTATTTATCAGCAATTTTTCTTTCAAAATGTTAACACGCCTTAGGTAGAAGAAATGAGCATTATGTCTCAGCAAACTGGTAATAGTTGCTGGCAGATGTTGACAATATTTGTGCTTTAAAATCATGTTAACTGGTCTTGATTAATCTAGGATTTTAAACACCACTGTCTTTATTTACATTAGGTGCGAAGCAGTGTTTAAAATGCAGCTAACACATTACCTATCATGCTTAAAAATATACCCTATTTTCCTATTTTAGATAGGGCTATGGATGCTGAAGTTTTAAAAAATTATGTGCCAGAGATGAAGGGAAGAATGACAGAGAGAGAGGAATAAATGTTTAAGAGAATAGAGGAGAGGGTGGGACTGTGACATGAATATAGAACAGCAACATAGAAGACCAGCCCAGTGGATTGTCCACTTTCTTTTTAGAAGCATTGTGTAGATGCTAGTTACAAAAGTAGGTCTGTGAAATCTGTATCACCTTATTTATTTGTTATGCAAAGAAATTTCACTCTGTTTTCACCCTCTTCCCAATATTAGGCTAGTAGCATATAAATTACAATTTCTTCCATATTTGTTTTAATCATAATTAAATTAAAAACATGAATGTTGTCATAATTTATACTGTACAAGGAATATATTTCTCATACTGGAAGAATTCTGAATCCCCATTAACCATTCATGATTTACTGATGGTTAACAATCACCATAGCAATTCAGATGATTTGATAAGAACCTTCTAAACACCAATCTGAAAGTGAGTCTTGTGCCTTCATATTCCTTCCTTACAAGGTGTAAGATTTTTTTTTCATCTGACATGGCTAAGAACAAATGCACTTTGCATGGCAGAGAATTTATAGTAGTTCCTCTAGTAATTTCTCCACGCTAAAGCAGCCCCACTTTTGTTCGTGAATTTTTGAGATTTCTTGGGCATCTTGGATGGCATGTAACTGAAAGAAAATGGAGCTATCTCTTGCTGATAATGTGTTAGATGGCTAACTCTGGGCACATGAAATTATATCAATAACTTCATAACTGCTCATTCAATGTAAATCTGGATAATAACCAGCAGGGAAAGCTGTCCAGCAATGTACACAATCAACCCAAACAAGAATGTATGTTGGCATGTTTTATTGAGATCAATATCACCTGAGAGACCAATTTATATAGTTGTTGGAGGCGCACCTATGCAGACTTGCACCAACAATTCCAATGAACCTAGTGCTAGTCGCTGGAAAGAAAGTTGGCCTCATAGCATTTACTATAGTAAAAGGCCTCAATTAAGACTGGATTGCTAAAGACCCAGAAACAACCCTTGTTTCCCAGGAGGTTTCTTGAGAAGTTTGAGGCCTACAGGTTATTACACTTCAGAATAGGCAATACTGATCATTCAGGAGTTGCTCTGGAAGACTGTATACCAAAGGCAGTTTCCACTCTCTCATGTCTGTGATGAAGTCTATTGAATGCTGAGTTAGGATTGAATTACCTGGGGAAAGGGAAATGTTGACAATCCTGGACAAAGAAGAGATTGAAAAATGTTGGTAGCAGTTTCAAGAAAGTCAAATTACAATGTTACAACTACATCCAAGGCAAGATGAGCTTTGTGTAGTTGACTGGTTAACCTGAACTGTTTTGACACTCCTAATATGGTTAAACCTGTTATTCCTTTTGGGAAGACTATTACAGAAAATTAAGGAGGAGCAATAAAAGGGTGTAGTCAGAGTGATATACCTGTGCAGAGTATTAGGTTTATGCAAGTCAGTGATTTCCTAAACGTGTCAATGAATCAAAATACATTGATATAGACCTAGTGGCAAAATAGGGGCATACACATGCATAGAATTAAGCATCAGTCTGCAACTTTTATTAAACTTTAACACAGGGCCCTACTGACCCATTGCCTGCATTCTCCTATGCCAGGTATCTAATTGGTTCCAGGGTTGGGGTTACAGGGCTCCTTATCGTACAACCCATAACTGGTGCCAAGGCTACAGAGCTTCTTACCATATAATCCTTAAGGTGGGGAGGGGTGGTTCTCCTCAACCTACCCCCCATAACTCAACTCTCTCTGCGTTCTAACACCTTGTCCCCAACAAGGCAAACAGAGGGTGCAGCAGGGTGGAGACTTCAGCCCATTGAAGGCCACAAGATCTCACTCTATTACATCAGCCCAAGACCATTACCAAAGTCCCAGGTCTTTTACTTCTGGGAACCGTTCATTGCATTCTCTTAACTGCACTGGAAACCAACTGCAAGTTACAATGAATAAAGTACTCCACCCCAGTACCTCAGTTAGGTACTAAGCACCTTCCTACTCAACCCACTGTGACTTGAAGCTGCTGTGAGAGAGGCAAAAACTGTGGGCAAAGTCCTCTGTTAATTGGCCCATGAGATAAAAAATTCCTTCCTGACTCCCTAAACATGTGATCCTCTAGATCTGCAGCATCTATCATGACAGGTTCCCATCTTTAGTTCAGGTGGATAGGGTGGGCTGCTGGAATGGAGTTGAAAGAGGCTCTACATGGCCCCTGTGCTGGGCTAAATCTCAGGAGCTGGGGAAGGCTGGCCAATCAGCATCCCTCTCCTCCAGCTAGCCATTGGGTGCCAGAGACTCCCAGGGGGAGGAGCTACCTATTGCCCCCTCTCTTGATCCTGGGACTGTCCTCCTTTTACCACTGGCCCCATTAAGTTCCTCCACCCATTGATGCAGGTGGGTGGCATTTTTGTAGCTTTTGCAAAAGCAGCAACAAAATGTTTGTTGCTGGGGAAAACCAAAATACATTATGGGCTCACAGGGGTACATGTTTAATATATTGCTGTTGATTCACCTGGTATTGTCATAGTGATTCCAACACTTCAGGACGTAATAAAACTTGTGTCAAATGATATTCTGAAATGGCTCTAGATGAAAGTGAAGAAAAGATTAAGCATTTCAAAGGTTACACAAGCTCCCAAGATAAGAGAGAAAAATTGAAAAAGTCATTAGCAATAAAGAAATCTTTTGACTCCACTCTATCAGCAAGGAGACATAGCAACAGAATAGTCCTTCTCATAAATTCCAGATCTAAGGAAGACTTTGCTCCCAGATGTTGGAAAGTGTCAAGATTACAGTTTTAGTATAAGGGTCTTCACTAAAGTTGGTCAAATATTTTTGAATTTCAAAATGTTAACATTTCATTTTTTTAAAATTAAAACTATGTGGGAAACAATTATTGCATTTTTGCAAAATTTTGTCCCTTAGGTTCTGGCCAGATCTAATCTTCATATTATCAGTTCAACTATTATTAAACCTTCAATGCCTATCTGGGTGGCTTCTTCTATGGAAGCTACATATCTTTAGTTGTATAGAATGTTTTAAGGCCTGCCAGATTTAGTATTGCACTGGCCTGCAGAAAGGTTTAAATTTTATTTCACAAATTCCAGTAAAGAGAGTAAAAACAACTCAGGTATCTTTTCATCAGAGAGATGCTCTAGAAGGGGAAATTTCCTAATATGTGAAGTCTATGTGTTTAGAAGTAGTAGAAAGAGTAAAGGCCTTCAAAATAGATAGGCAAAAGGATTTAAAGTAGGGCTGTTGATTAATTGCAATTAGCTCATGCAATTAACTCAAAAAATTCATTGTGATTAAAAAAAATTAATCATGATTAATCACAGTTTTAATTGAACTGTTAAACAATAGAATACCAATTGAAATGTATTATATATTTTTTGACATTTTCATATAGTATTCTGTGTTGTAATGGAAATCAAAGTGTATATTATTTTTTATTACAAATATTTGCACCGTAAAAATGATAAACAAAAGAAATAGTATGTTTTAATTCACCTCCTACAAGTACTGTAGTGCAATCTCTTTATTGTGAAAGTGCAACTTACAAATGTATTTTTTGTTACATAACTGCACTCAAAAACAAAACAATGTAAAACTTTAGAGCCTACAAGTCCACTCAGTCCTACTTCCTGTTCAGGCAATCGCTAAGACAAACAAGTTTGTTTACATTTACGGGAGATAATGTCGCCCACTTTTTATTTACAATATCACCAGAAATTGAGAACAGGCATTCTCATGGGACTTTTGTAGCTGGCATTGCAAGGTTTTTTTTTGCCAGATATACTAAACATTCATATGTCCCTTCATGCTTCGTCCACCATTGCAGAGGACATGCTTCCACGCTGATGACGCCTCTTAAAAAATTATGTGTTAATTAAATTTGCGACTGAACTCCTTGGGGGAGAATTGCATGTCTCCGGCTCTGTTTTACTCTCATTCTGCCATACATTTTGTGTTACAGCAGTCTTGAATGATGACTCAGAACATTTTGCAAAAAGAAAAGGAGTACTTGTGGCACCTTAGAAACTAACAAATTTATTTGAGCATAAGCTTTCATGAGCTACAGCTCACTTCATTGGATGCATGTAGTGGAAAATACAGTGGGGAGATTTTGTATACACAGAGAACATGAAACAAAGGGTGTTACCATACAGACTGTAACAAGAGTGAGCAGGTAAGGTGAACTATTACCAGCAGGAGAGCGGGGGGCGGGGGGGGAGGTAGTGATAATCAAGGTGGGCCATTTCCAGCAGTTGACAAGAATATGTGAGGAGCCGTGGGGGTGGGGGGGAATAAACATGGGGAAATAGTTTTACTTTATGTAATGACACATCCGCTCCCAGTCTTTATTCAAGCCTAAGTTAACTGTATCCAGTTTGCAAATTAATTCCAATTCAGCAGCCTCTCGTTGGAGTCTGTTTTTAAAGTTATTTTTGTTGAAAAATTGCTAATTTTAGGTCTGTAATCGAGTGACCAAAGAGATGGAAGTGTTCTCTGACTGGTTTTTGAATGTTATAATTCTTGACGTCTGATTTGTGTCCATTTATTTTTTTACGTAGAGACTGACCAGTTTCGCCAATGTACATGGGAGAAGGTCATTGCTGGCACATAATGGCATATATCATATTGGTAGATGTGCAGGTGAACGAGCCTCTGATAGTGTGTCTGATGTGATTAGGCTCTATGATGGTGTCCCCTGAATAGACATGTGGACACAGTTGGCAACAGGCTTTGTTGCAAGGATAGGTTCCTGGGTTAGTGGTTCTGTTGTGTGGTGTGTGGTTGCTGGTGAGTATTTGCTTCAGGTTGGGGGGCTGTCTGTAAGCAAGGATGGGCCTGTCTCCCAGGATCTGTGAGAGTGATGGGATATCCTTCAGGATAGGTTGTAGATCCTTGATGATGCGTTGGAGAGGTTTTAGTTGGGGGCTGAAGGTGATGGCTAGTGGCGTTCTGTTATTTTCTTTGTTGGGCCTGTCCTGTGGTAGGTGACTTCTAGGTATCTTTTGGCTCTGTCAATCTGTTTCTTCACTTCAGCAGGTGGATATTGTAGTTGTAAGAATGCTTGATATGGATCTTGTAGGAGTTTGTCTCTGTCTGAGGGGTTGGAGCAAATGCGGTTGTATCGTAGAGCTTGGCTGTAGACAGTGGATCATGTGGTGTGGCCTGGATGAAAGCTGGAGGCATGTAGGTAAGCATAGCAGTCAGTAGGTTTCCAGTATAGGCTGGTGTTTATGTGACCATCACTTATTAGCACCATAGTGTCTAGGAAGTGGATCTCTTGTGTGGACTAGTCCAGGCTGAGGTGGATGGTGGGATGGAAATTGTTGAAATCCTGGTGGAATTCCTCAAGGGCTTCTTGTCCATGGGTCCAGATGATGAAGATGTCATCAATGTAGCGCAAGTAGAGTAGGGGCATTAGGGGACGAGAGCTGAGGAAGCGTTGTTCTAAGTCAGCCATAAAAATGTTGGCATACTGTGGGGCCATGCGGGTACCCATAGCAGTGCCGCTGATTTGAAGGTATACATTGTCCCCAAATGTGAAATAGTTATGGGAGAGGACAAAGTCACAAAGTTCAGCCACCAGATTTGCCGTGACATCATCGGAGATACTGTTCCTGATGGCTTGTAGTCCATCTTTGTGTGGAATGTTGGTGTAGGGGGCTTCTACATCCATAGTGGCTAGGATGGTGTTTTCGGGAAGATCACTGAAACTACAATCCATCAGTGATTTTCCTGAAAACGATCCATTGTCTACAGCCTAGTTCTACGATACAACCGCATTTGCTCCAACCCCTCAGACAGAGACAAACACCTACAAGATCTCTATCAAGCGTTCTTATCACTACAATACCCACCTGCTGCAGTGAAGAAACAGATTGACAGAGCCAGAAGAGTACCCAGAAGTTACCTACTACAGGACAGGCCCAACAAAGAAATAACAGAATGCCACAAAAAAACTTCAAAAACAGACTCCATCGAGAGACTGCTGAATTGGAATTAATTTGCAGACTGGACACAATTAACGTAGGCTTGAATAAAGACTGGGAGTGGATGTGTCATTACACAAAGTAAAACTATTTCCCCAGGTTTATTCCCCCCCACCCCCCCTCGCTCTCCTGCTGGTAATAGCTCACCTTACCTGATCACTCTTGTTACAGTCTGTATGGTAACACCCATTGTTTCATGTTCTCTGTGTATATAAAATCTCCCCACTGTATTTTCCACTGAATGCATCCAATGAAGTGGCTGTAGCTCACCAAAGCTTATGCTCAAATAAAGTGGTTAGTCTCAAAGGTGCCACTAGTACTCCTTTTCTTTTTGCGAATACAAACTAACACGGCTGCTACTCTGAAACAGAACATTTTGTTCATTTTAAGAACACTTTCACTGCAGATTTGATAAAGTGCAAAGAAGGTACCAATGTCAGATTTCTAAAGATAGCTACAGCACTCGACCCAAGGTTTAAGAATCTGAAGTGCCCTCTAAAATCTGAGAGGGATGAGGTGTGAAGCATGCTTTCAGGATTCTTAAAAGAGCAACACTCCAATGTGGAAACTACAGAACCCAAACCACCAAAAAGGGAAATCAACCTTCTGCTGGTGGTATCTGACTCAGATAATGAAAATAAACACGTGTAGGTCTGCAGTCCTTTGGATTGTTATCGAGCAGAACCCGTCATCAGCATGGACACATGTCCCCTAGAATTGTGGTTTAAGCATGAAGGGACATATAAATCTATAGCACATCTGGCACGTAAATATCTTGCAATGTCGGCTCAACAGTGCTATGAGAACATCTATTCTCACTTTCAGGTGACATTGTGAATAAGTGGGCAGCATTATCTTCTGCAAATATAAACAAACTTGTTTGAGTGATTGGCTGAACAAGAAGTAGGACTTGCAGGCTCTAAAATTGTACATTATTTTATTTTTGAATATAGTTTTTTTGTACATAATTCTACATTTATAGGTTCAACTTTCATGATAAAGAGATTGCACTATAGTATTTTATTAGGTGAATTGAAAAATTCTATTTGTTTTGTTTTTATACAGTGCAAATACTTGTAATCAAAAATAAATATAAAGTGATCACTGTACACTTTTTATTCTGTGTTGTAATTGAAATCAATATATTTTAAAATGGAGAAAACATCCAAATATATTTAAATAAATGTTATTCTATTATTAACAGTGTGATTAATCGCAATATATTGTTTTAATCGCTTGACAGCTCAAATTTAAAGGTGACCATATAGCTGGGAGATTGCACTGATAAACTGGAGCTAAAAAAGTGTTTAAGCTTTTCCATGTGTCAGAATTTCAAAAGATTTCTGAAGAGCTCCTGAAAAGAAAAGATATTGTAGTGGAAGGTGACATTCTTTGGCAGCCAGTTGCATCAGGAGTGTTTACTGTGTTAATGAGGGCATTTGCCTTGATCTTGGGAATAAAGTTATTTCGACATTATGCTGACTTTGGCACAGAAGGGAAATCTGCTGGGATACAATATCAGGGCAGAGCCTCACCTCTTAGAAACACTGGGATTCATACTCAGTTAAGAAAACCTCTTACAGGTAGTAGGAAGAGAACTGGATTTCTGGGGCTTTCCAAAAATTATGTCTATGACTTTATAATATTCATAGGAGGAAAGGGAGAAAAACACTGCCCTTCTGTCAGTGTGATGGTTTCACATTGGCTCACTGGATTCTATCAGTGTTCTGGGTGACTAGTGACATTACTCTTGGCCTTCAGGATGAAATCCTGAAAACTAGATTGATAGCAAGGTGGAAAAGTGTGACATGCTTGGAAAAGGCTGATGTGCTTGTGGATGTAAGTATTCCTGATATCACCAGAGTCATTTGATCCTCTGCTATTTCCTTATGCTGCTGGAAGCAGATGCATAACAGATGTACTGAAGAACACTTTGGGTAGAGGTGAAAACCAAGAGAAAGGGATCTCAGAAACACTTTAAGTTGGAAATTCTAACTATTGACATGCCATCATTGTTTTCAGGTTTCCCACGCATTACATGCACAGATGTTGACTGAAAATGAAATGATAGTGACCTACTTTAGAGATATCAGAGGGCCCAGGCATGATGAATATCTGAATTACTAATCTGTGCAATATACTGAAATGGGAAATAAAGTTGATTATTGGACTAATGAATGTTCAAGTGCTATAGCTGTCTTTCCAAGATGTGAGTTATAACGGGATCTCACATATCTGAAAGCAGGATGATGCCTGGTGTCTCTATGTTTATGATAGATTAGAAATGGTTAAGTTTTGAGATCCTTCGTAGCTAAACTTTTCAAGAAGAGTTGACATTTTGTCAATATTGATTCAGGCTTCTCAGTGTCAATGGAGCGAAAAATAATAAAGTTCTATTGCTGCAGGGACATGAAGAAAAGATATTTGATTGATTCTTCTGTTACCCAATGAGAGCTATTATAGGGCAGGGAATAAAAATGGCAATTGGATTCTTACTTTCTAAGGGGGGGAAATAAACTCTCATTTCAAGACTTGACAGATTAGAGCCTAAATATGTACCCAAAAGAGAATTAGAATGATCATAGAATCATAGACTTTAAGGTCAGAAGGGACCATTAGGATCATCTAGTCTGACCTCCTGCACAACGCAGGCCACAGAATCTCACCCACCCACTCCTGCGAAAAACCTCTCACCTATGTCTGAGCTATTGAAGTCCTCAAATTGTGGTTTAAAGACTTCAAGGTGCAGAGAATCCTCCAGCAAGTGACCCATGCCCCACGCTGCAGAGGAAGGTGAAAAACCCCCAGGGCCTCTTCCAGTCTGCCCTGGAGGAAAATTCCTTCCCAACCCCAAATATGGCGATCAGCTAAACCCTGAGCATGTGGGCAAGACTCACCAGCCAGACACCCAGGAAAGAATTCTCTGTAGTAACTCTGATCCCACCCCATCTAACATCCCATCACAGGCCATTGGACATATCTACTGCTAATAGTTGAAGATCAATTAATTGCCAAAATTAGGCTATCCCATTATATCATCCCTTCCATAAACTTATCAAGCTTAGTGCTGAAGCCAGATATGTCTTTTGCCTCCACTGCTTCCCTTGGAAGGCTGTTCCAGAACTTCACTCCTCTGATGGTTAGAAATCTTCATCTAATTTCAAGTCTAAACTTCCTGATGGCCAGTTTATATCCATTTGTTCTTGTTTCCACATTGGTACTGAGCTTAAATAATTCCTCTCCCTGCCTGATATTTATCCCTCTGATATATTTATAATGAGCAATCATATCTCCCCTCAGCTTTCTTTTGATTAGGCTAAACAAGCCAAGTTCTTTGAGTCTCCTTTTATAAGACAGGTTTTCCATTCCTTGGATCATCCTAGTAGCCCTTCTCTGTACCTGTTCCAGTTTGAATTCATCCTTCTTAAACATGGGAGATCAGAACTGCACACAATGTTCCAGATGAGGTCTCACCAGGGCCTTGTATAATGGTACTAACACCTCCTTATCTCTACTGGCAATACCTCGCCTGATGCATCCCAAGACTGCATTAGCTTTTTTCACAGCCAGATCACATTGGCAGTTCATAGTCATCCTGTGATCAACCAATACTACAAGGTCCTTCTCCTCCTCTGTTACTTCCAAGTGATGCGTCCCCAGTTTATAACAAAATTTTTTGGTATTAATCCCTAAATGCATGACCTTGCACTTCTCACTATTAAATTTCATCCTATTACGATTAGTCCAGTTTGCAAGGTCATCCAGATCTTCCTGTATGATATCCCAGTCTTTCTCTCTATTGTCAATACCTCACAGCTTTGTGTCATCCGCAAACTTTATTAGCACATTCCCACTTTTTGTGCCAAGGTCAGTAATGAAAAGATTAAATAAGATTGGTCCCAAAACCGATCCCCGAGGAACTCCACTAGTAACCTCCCTCCAGTCCAACAGTTCACATTTCAGTATGACCCGATGTAGTCTCCTCTTTAACCAGTTCCTTATCCACCTTTCATTTTCATATTGATCTCCATCTTTTCCAATTTAGCTAATAATTCCCCATGTGGAACTGTATCAAATGCATTACTGAAATCGAGGTAAATTAGATCCACTGTGTTTCCTTTTGTCTAAAAAATCTGTTACCTTCTCAAAGAAGGAGATCAGGTTGGTTTGGCACGATCTACCTTTTGTCAAACCATGTTGTATTTTGTCCCAATTACCATTGACCTCAATGCCCTTAACTACTTTCTCCTTCAAAATTTTTCCAAGACCTTGCATACTACAGATGTCAAACTAACAGGCCTGTAGTTACCCAGATCACTTTCCCCCCCTTTCTTAAGAATAGGAACTATGTTAGCAATTCTCCAATCATACAGTACAACCTCTGAGTTTACAGATTCATTAAAAATTCTTGCTAATGGGCTTGCAATTTCATGTGCCATTTCCTTTAATATTCTTGGATGAAGATTATCTGGGGCCCCCGATTTACAAGCTGTTCAAGTTTGGCTTCTACCTCCAATGTGGTAATATCTACCTGCATATCCTCATTCCCTTTTGTCATCCTACCATTATCCATAAGCTCCTTATTAGCCTCATTAAAGACTGAGGCAAAGTATTTGTTTAGATATTGGGCCATGCCTAGATTATCTTTAACCTCCACTCCATCCTCAGTGTTTAGCAGTCCCACTTCTTCCTTCATTGTTTTCTTCTTATTTATATGGGTATAGAACCTTTTATTATTGGTTTTAATTCCCTTTGTAAGGTCCAACTCTACACAGTTTTTGGCCTTTCTCACTTTATCCCTACATGTTCTAACCTCAATAAGGTAGCTTTCCTTGCTAATCCCTCCCATCTTCCACTCCTTGTAGGCTTTCTGCTTTTTCTTAATCACCTCTCTGAGATACTTGCTCATCCAGCTTGGTCTACAACTCCTGCCTATGAATTTTCCCCCCTTTCTTGGGATGCAGGCTTTTGATAGTTTCTGCAACTTTGACCTGAAGTAATTCCAGGCCTCCTCTGCCTTTAGATCCACAAGTTCTTCAGTCCAATCCACTTCCCTAGCTAAAAGTTAGCCCTTTTGAAATCAAAAACCCTAGTCACAGATCTATTTTTGTTTATCCTTCCATTTAGTTTGAACTGAATTAGCTCATGATCGCTTGAACCAAGGTTGTCCTCTACAACCATTTCTTCTATGAGGTCTTCACTACTTACCAAAACCACATCTAAAATGGCATCCCCTCTTGTTGGTTCAGCAACTACTTGGTGAAGGAATCCATCAGCTATCACATCCAGGAAAATCTGAGCCCTCTTATTATTACTAGCACTTGTCCTCTAGTCTATATCTGGGAAGTTAAAGTCTCCCATAATCACACAATTCCCATTAGTATTTACTTCTTTAAAAACATTAAAGAGGTCTCTGTCCATATCCAAATTGTATCCCGGTGGTCTATAGCACACCCCAAGCACTATCCCAGTGGAGGCTTTAGTAGCTTTCTTCCCCTATGAGATTTTTGCCCAGACAGACTCTGTCTTATCCATTCCATGACTTCTTATTTCTTTACAGTCTACCTTATCATTGATATACAATGCTACTCCACCACCTTTGCCTTTATTTCCATCTTTCCTAAACTGCACATACCCTTCCATACCTGTAGTCCAGTCATGACTACTATTCCACCATGTTTCTGTTATCCCTATAATATCTGGTTTCATTTCCTTCACCAGTAGCTCTAGTTCCTCTATTTTGTTACCTAGGTTCCTCACATTAGTGTACAAACATCTTATTTTTTTCTGTTTGGCTTCGCTCACATTCTTTACCCGATTAGGCACAGACATTCTACCTGCAGTATCACCTATTAGACTAGTTTCAGAGTAGCAGCCGTGTTAGTCTGTATTCGCAAAAAGAGAAGGAGTACTTGTGGCACCTTAGAGACTAACACATTTATTTAAGCATAAGCTTCCGTGAGCTACAGCTCACTTCATCGGATTATTAGACTGGTATCTATACTACCCTTCCTCCTTATGTCCATTCTCCTACCCACAGCTGTATCCTTCTTACTTCTTTTTCTACCCTCTCAATGTTAAAATCCGGCGTGGAGATTACCTGGACATCTCCCAACCATCTCCCCCAAATTCCTAGTTTAAAGCTCTCTTGATCAGTTGTGCCAGCCTCCATCCTAGAAGTTTATTTCCCTCCCTACTCAGGTGAAGTCCATCCTGAGAGAACAGTACTCTGTCCATGAATGCTTCCCAGTGGCCACACATCCCAAATAGCACCTCATAGCTCCTTATAGCACCACTGCCTGAGCCATCTGTTGATCATCATAATCTTGTCACACCTTTGTTGCCTTTCTCTAGGAACAGGCATAATCCCACTGAAGATCACCTGAGGCTCGATTTCCTTGAGTGTCTTCCCCAGCCTGGCATAGTCTCCTTTGATACGTTCCAGCGAGAATCTAGCTGTATCATTAGTTCCCACATGAAGGACAATCAGTGGATTCTTTCCCGCTCCTGTTAGGATACTCTTCAGCCTCAGATCCACATCCCGTATCTTAGCACCCGGCAGACAGTACACCCTTCTGTTCTCTGGATCAGCTCTAGTTACAGGCCTGTCTGTTCTTCTCAGTAAGGAGTCCCCAACCATATAGACCTGACTTTTCCTGGTGATGGTACGATTCTCTGGTCTATCCCCTGTTCCCTCTGGCTGCAAGTCCTCTCGATTCCTGTTGTCCCTTGCAATCCTCTGCAACCCATCCTGTGTCCTCCTGGGGTTCATATTTGGTGTTATCTCCATTGACTTTTACCTCATAGTCTTCCTCGAGGACTAGCTGCTCTTCTCTTCTTCCTTGCCCTCTCACCTTCAGTGACTACTTGCTGTGCCCCTTCTTCATTTTCCAACTCCGCAAACCTGTTCCTGAGCTCTATTTCTCCTTCACTAGCCAGTCTTTTCCTCTGCCTGGTTCTCTTAGTCACATGCTTCCACTGTCCGCTTTCCTCACCCAGCAGTCTCCCCTCAGAGTTCTTTGGTCCTACTTTCATCTGCAAGTCTGCGCTTTTCCCTTCAGCCTCCTCATGTCTTTGCTCCATCATCCGCTCGAACCGCCTTCTAAACTCAACCAGAGTCTCCACCTGCATCTCCAGTCCTCGGATCTTCTTTTCCATCAGCTCTATCAGGCGGCACTTCCTGCAGATGAAACTCTTTTCAAGTACCCCGTCCAGGATCATGTACATGCCGCAGCTTCCACATCCAGTCATCTTCATTGTGTCTTCCACTGCTTGGGTCACTACCACTGCTGCCTCTGTATCTGTCATCGCCTTCTCACCTAAGTCCTGTTAGTCCGGGAAACACAAACCAAACTAAAGCACCACCCCCCACAGCAAAACAAACCCCCAGCGTGCACCAAAACACTGCCAGAACACCACACACTCCCTTCACTAGCCTGTCTGTTCCTCTGCCTGCTTCTGTTAGTCTTCCCTCCAAACTCTGCTTACAAACTCACACTCCCCTATTAACAGAGGATCACTCCATCAGAACTGTTTCTAGAATCACAGAAATTATTCCATAATTGGTACTTTCACCAACTAGAGATAATGAGAAGTGTTGTTTAGTTTTATTTAAAATAAGAAAGATGTTCAAAACCAGTATGCCTGTCAGGAAATGGTATAATTGTATACTCATTGATGCCATAAGTTAAATTTAGAGTAGAGAACTAAAAATAATATTCCTTAAATAATTGAAAATTGTTGTTCATTTTTATTTTTTTAAATTAACTTTAATTTAATAAAAAATAAGAAAAGGAGTACTTGTGGCAACTTAGAGACTAACCAATTTATTTGAGCATAAGCTTTCGTGAGCTACAGCTCACTTCATCGGATGCATAAAGTGGAAAGTACAGTGAGGAGATTTTATATATACATACAGACCATGAAAAAATATACATTCTAAGGAGAGTGATCACTTAAGATGAGCTATTACCAGCAGGAGAGTGGGGTGGGGGGAGAGAAAACCTTTTGAAGTGATAATCAAGGTGGGCCGTTTCCAGCACATTTCCTTGATTATCACTTCAAAAGGTTTTCTCTCACAAATCAATCAACCTGATCAGCGAAGGCAGCAGAAACTGACTAAGCATGTCCAGGAGAGTTTGTTCCTTGGCCATTTCCTTCCCATTTATGACTACCCACATTGCCCCCCACCCCTCACACACTCACATACCTTTTTGAATTCATATGTGGTTTTACACGTGGATGACAGTGGAACTTCTACCCTTTTTGCTTTCTCCTGCCAGCCTGCCATCAATACTTGGGTCTACTAAGACTTGCTTCAGATAAACATATAGAAAATATGCTGTCAATTGCTAAGAGGAGCACTTTCAGCCAAAGTTCATCAACTACTTTTTCCTCTGATTCAAAACTTGTATTCTACTATACATCACTCTTGACCTGTTTTTCATCCATGTCTAGAATCTATATATCTCTCATTTCTGAAGCACCATCAGCAAAGAAACTCAACTTCTAAAATTCAGGTTCCTAATTCACCTCCTCTTAGTCTTACTGCCGTAGTTCTTCCTTTTCCTCTTTTTAGATACCTAGTTTCTTTTTCATACCGCCCCTCCCCACCCCACACCACCACCACCAATAAGAAACACCTCCCTGAAAAGTTTGGACTTTCCTGCTGTGTGAATTGTTTTATAATCCTGTTTGGATTAGCATCAGAGGCCTTTTGAATACAGGCTGTTGTGGATTGTGACATTATGAGCTGATGAGGGGTTAAAATGATGAATCACAAGGTTTCCCGATAAGATGCTGCAATACAACTAAAGACAATTGAGAACTATGATTTATTTTTCTGGAAAGGAAGTTGAACGGATGTATGCTTCTACCAGACATAGTAACAGCAGGCATATGTACTAGACCTTTTATTGTGAACCTGTCATCAACCCAACAGCTGTTCCACAGTACACACTACAATTCATTACAGTTTATCATATTGAATATTTCATGTCCTATGTCATCAGCCAAAGAAAATAAAGAAAAACAGACATTAATCAATAAGACAACTTTAAAAGCAACTAAGGATTAACTTCATGATATTTATGTAACATTCTGTAACAGAAATACGTAGGAATTGCCTTACTGGGTCAAACCTGAAGTCCTTTAGTTTAGTATTCTGTCCAACAGTAGCCAGTACAAGATGCTTCAGAGGAAGGTATAAGAAAACCTCATAGTGGACGTGAGAGAATAACCTCTCTGTAGATCAAGTTTATTTCTAAACCCTATCTGTTTGTGCCTGCTTTATGCATGAAGACTTTATAGCCTTCATATATAGGCCCATACTTCACACATAGACCAATCAATATTTGGTATGGAAGTACAAGACAGGAAGGGGGTGGGTAGAGGTTCACCTAAATTGGTGAAATGGGACTTTCTCCAGCGTGTGTCCTTTTTTTCAGAATTCTCTTGCTAACAAACAACTTTTTAACAATTATCTTTCAGACTTCCTATTTAGTTGTCATTAGCAACTACCTTTGAATGTACATTTTAAGAATTAGCTTGTAAATGGGAAAAACAATTGTGAATAAATTTGCTTATCTTAGTTTATTCACAATTTTCCCTTATTCAAAATGGTTGTAACCCCCCATAACTTGAAATGGGATTGAAGCTACTCATTTCCTCAATAGACAGCCACTACTTCTATTAGTAGTGAAGTAACATCACATGCAAGACGATCATGTCACTCAGTATGATGCAAAACCTTAATTACAACCTCATGCTTCCCCCATAAACACACAAGACAAACCTGAATATTTGCTAATGTTGCTGAGGTTCTAATTTAAGTTTTGTGTTATATTGTGAAATATTATGGTTTAGTGTATTTTTATATCAGTTGGACACAGGAGGATTCCATTTCATTTTTACTGTAAATGGATATGGGCAGGAAAAGGCTTTCTAGTTCTACAGAAGTTTTTCAATTTTTTTTTAAAATCCCATCCTGAATTGGGAGAAAAATTGAAATCACAAAAGAATTTGTGAACCAAAAATCTAGGGAAAAAATCACTTACAGTCAATCAAAATGTTTTGATAATTTTGTAATGTTTTGTTTCAATTCTGACCTTTTAGTTTTCATTATTTTAACTATAAATTGAGTTGCATTTCTAAACAAAAGCTGTTTCAAACTGAAAAACAGATCTTTTAATAAAAAAAAAGTCAAAATGGAACATTCTGTTAATTTCAAAACTTAAAACCTTTTTTTAATTGAAATCTGTTAAAACTAATACTTTCCCACAAAAAGTTCCACTTTCAATTAATCTGCATTTTCTGACAAATGTATTGTAAAGAAATTCATGCCAGGCTCTTACTATGAGTTTTCCCTTGTATCCTTAGCAAAAAAAATGACTTCTGCCCACTGCTGTACATAGTATTGTGCATTGTTTTTAGTTGGTTTAGTTGGTTGGTTTTGGTACACAGATGTGGCTGCTCTTCAGGGTTGTGAATGTTCTGGATTTACATAGTTACTTAATCCATGAGTAAGAATGGACACAGCATAATCACCTTTCTAGAGCAATAAATCACTCTTGCTCCTTCTTAAACTAAATGGAGAGAAAAATATATTGTTAAATTATTAATCTGTTATAAATAAATATGTAACTGAAATTCAGCTTTTAAACAACAAATTGTGCTTCTCCATAGTAATTAGAACATGTTGTAGCAAGTACCAAATTTTAATCCCTAGAGACACTAGTGAAGAAGGAATTTGGAGGAATTTGGAATTATCCTTTATCACCACAGAAGCAGGGGTAATAACTCCTGCACAATCTCTAGTTACCGTGTATGTCTGTGATTTGTTCACCATGGAGGCCAGCAGTCTGTTTGTAATGGAAATATGAACCTTGTCTGAAAATTGTTTTCAAACACAGCTTGTCTATCTTTTGTCTCTACAGCTAAACAAAGGATGTTTAGTTGTTCTCTGCAAACTGTGTTCAATGCACAAGTAAGAAAGTATATTTCAAATTTTGAATTGCTTTGTACACTTTCTGTATCAGGTATTAAGATGCTTAGCTAATGAAAGCTGTTGGAGTAATTTTTGGGTTAATCCTGTGTCCCCAGAGGCTGTAGGAGGGTTCTCCACCCCAAGGCAAGGGGTGGGAGTTTGGAAGTAACTACCAGTTCGGGTACCCTCTTCTCCCCTATCCCCCCCACACACCCCCAATCAACACGGAATACAGAACACTGTCTCATTTGTTTATTGTGGGTGAGTCAACATTTAAGGTGAAATCCTGAATCCGGGGGAAGCCAATGGAAGTTTTCTCAGTGACTTCACTGGACCCAGGATTTTATCCTCTGGGAATTACTGTTTTAAACTTATGAAGCCAGCCAGTTCCACCAACTTGCGGCACTGAGAACCACAACAGCTCTGCCCCTCCTCACCATGAAAAAGAGAACTCTATTGTTCCCCTTTACAAGATTGCAGAGAGACGATTCCAGCACTGAGTTCCATAAGGCAGGAAGCCATAAGAGAACTTCAAGCCTTTGCTATGGTAAATACTCATGATTCCTGACCAAGCTAGCTTGCTTTAATTACACATCCTGAAATGCTTTTTGTACTTACCTAGCACCTTTTTAGTCACCTATAGCACATCATTATAATTCCATGGAATTGTTTTTGATGAAAAAAAACAACTTTTTAAATAATGAAAATCTTTGAGGAAAATTCTTTTCTTTGAAAATTTTCTGTTTTTTCACCAATAAATAAATAAATAAAAATACAGAGTTAAATGATTTATTTTTTCATATAAAACACTTTCTCTTTTCCAACCAGTTCTAATTATAATGTATATTTGCTGAGAAGACAGTTATGGGAGTCTGAGAATTGCATTCCTAAGTGATCTGATGGAGAATTTCCTTCCTAATTCTTCCTGCAGCATTTCATTTGTCTCTAAAATCTCCACAAAATGGCAGTAATTGCGGAGTCTATTGCTCTTTTATGGCGTAAGAGTTAAGTGACTGTGCTCCAGTGCTTGGTCTCCATCCAATTGTATGGTAATGTAGTTCAAGCGAATGGACTGAACACACCTGAGAACCTCCAGACCTGTTAGGATGTGAGAGAAGGAATCAAAATGTCTGACAAATGACCAAAACATGGAACATAAGGGTGGTGTTGTGTAACTGTGTATTTCAATAGCTTTTAACTATAAAACTACTTTAAAATATTTTCTCACTGTATTAATTGAATGAACCATATTTAAACAAAAAAGGAAAACAAATTTCATCAGGTGCAACCATAAAGAGACCACCTAATGGGTTATATCAGCAGTATTCTAACCCTGGACCTACAGAGCCGTAGCACAGACTTCTACCACTTGAGCTACAGCAGTAACTGCTATTTTTTCCCCATTGACCTGCAACTAGCCAGGAACATAACACACATTTTGCCAATGGGTTACACAGCTATTGAGTAGATAGAAAAAGAATGTTTCTGACTAGAAATCATAAATTCTATCCCTGGCTCTTCATAGGGAGCATTATCAAGTGGTTACAGATGGAACAGGTGAGCACACAGATTTGGAATGCTCCTTCCAAAATGCAATCTGGAGGACACTGGGATTTGCCATATTACGGTCCTGCGTTCCAGTCACAGATCTGTCTGAAGTAAATTTACGTAGCCTCTCAGCTAACTTGTTTGTAAAATTTGGGAAGGAAGGACTCTGAGAATGAGGCAGGAGTTATCAAGAAGAAAAAGTATGGTCCTGGGCACTAGTTGAATGTCACCTCGGTGAATTTGATTTTATCCCTGGCCACAGACTAATGCTGGTTAAATTACTTAAACCAACATTTTAATGAAGAGCACAGAGTTACGAATATTAATCATTAGATGTAAGAGTCATGATCTTGAAACTGTCCAGCATTAGTTAGAGTTTGGTATACAGAGGCCTCAGCCTGCTTTGTACCATGGCAAATGCCATTAAAAATCCTTTTAACCTTTTATTAAAGATATAGAAAAGACTGAAAAACAGTTAAAGCATTTGAAGTCTAAAATATTAAATAGAGCTCATTTTAACAATGTTCCTGTTCCTTTTTCCTTAAACTGAAGTGAGCTTTTAGAAGGAAAAAAAACCTCTTGTTTGAGAGGTAGGCTATGGCTACACTGCTCTCAGTAGCATGTAGGGTCTGTGAAAAGCAAGGTGTGTCCGTATTGCAATGTGTAGCTGTGTGTATCAAAGATTCTGATTGGGGGGGGACACAATGGGGAAAGTCTCCAGCAGTGGGATACTACACAGCTAGAAATAGTAATGTAGATGGGAGATGCATTGCTTGGGCTGTAGAGAGCTGTGTAAGGTACATATCACAAGCTTCAGGTGTTTATTTACACGCCTAAGCATTTTCTCACCATCTACAGTGCTATTTGTACATGTACTGGGGAGCTAGCCATGTGGGTACTCTGCACACTGCTATAAGAAGCATGCAGTGCAGATGTAACTTATAGTGATATTAAAGATACTAATAACTGTCCTTTTGGGGAAAAAGAGAAAAAGTTAGTCATGATGGTCTGGAACCATAGTTGTTGCTACTGTTAAATTTCAATCCTGTTTCCTACAAGACAAATGCACATGAAATGGGAGAGGAAAGAATAACAAAAGTAGAAAATTTAGCTTCTGTCTTTGGTGTTGACTTTCCCTTGCAACCTCACTGCTGGAAAAACACAGGAACTGCACATGGTCTTATCAACTACTAGGAGGCCTGGCAAACTTATACCAGAATAGGGCTGTTTAGCACATTGCCTTAGCTGCCTCTTTCTAGTAACACGGTCACAGCAGTGTTGCAAAATGTACTGTCTTGGCCAACAAAGGCAGACTCCTATTAGACAGAAGGAAAAAAGGAGGGGAAGAGGAAAGAAGTGAAATAAGGTGGGGAAGGAAGAAAACAAGGATAGGTTACAGACCTTTTCTACACTACTGAGTTAAGTGGACTTAAGTTATGTTGACAATCATATGCCACTTTAATTACATCAGTGGTGCATGTCCACACAACATTCCTTGTGTTGGCAGAGCATGTCCACAGTTGGTGCTCTTGCATCAAAAGAGAGATCATTCCATCATGGGTAGCTATCCCACTATGCAACTTGCCACCCTCTGCTGCAGGAAGGTCTGGGAACAGATCACAGTGCATCATGGGGGCATTCTCACCATCCCATGAGGCAGTTCTTTCCATCCCACGAGCTTCTGTCTTCATTTTGAAAAGTCTGTGGTAAACTGCATGCCTGCCATCTTTGCTTGAAAGCATGGATCCTGAACTGCTGACCAGTCTGGTGATGAGACTCATGAACACAACGCGGCTGGTCCTGCAATATTTCATGAGCTGGGAAACAGAAAGTGAATTTGTGGTGCCTTCCCTGCTGTTTGCAATGAAAAGAGACAATTTAAAAATTGTGGCTGATGTTCACGAAGCAGCCGCACATGATGTACTGTTGGTACTGGGCTCAGAAAACAAGCACTGAATGGTGGGATCACATCAAGATGATGCATGGGTGGGATGACTAGCAGTGGCTGCAGAACTTTCAGATGCACAAAGCCACCTTCCTGGAACTGCGTGCGGAGCTCATCCCTGTCCTGAGGCACAAGGACACCAGAATGAAAGCTTTCCTCACAGTGGAAAAGTGAGTGGTGATCACTGTGTGGAAGCTGGCAAATCCAGACTGCTACTGGTCAGACATGAATCAGTTTGTAGTTGGAAAGTCCGTCATGGGGGTTGTGGTGACGCAAGCGTTCAGGTCCATTAATTGCCTCCTGCTACGAGGGACTGTGACTCTGGGGAAATAACTGATGGCTTTGCGGCAATGAGATTTCCTAACTCTGACAGGGTAATAGATGGCACGTGTATCCCAATTTTGGCCACAGGCCATCTTGCAACAGAATATATCAACTAAAAGGGCTACTTCTCCATGGTCTTGCAGGCTCTTGTGGATCACCAGGGCCATTTCACTGATATCAGTGCAGGTTGGTCAGGGAAAAGTCATGATGCACACATCTTTAGGAACACTGGACTGTATAGAAAGCTGCATGCTGGGACTATTTTTCCAGACCAGAAGATTCCAAAGGGGATGTGCAAATGCCGATAGTGATCCTGGGAGACCCCGCCTGCCCCATGACTCATGAAGCCTTACTCCAGGTACCTAGACATCAGGAAGAAGTGCTTCAACAACAGGGCTGGAGTGCAAGTGATGCTGTGACAGAATGGGAACATGCAAGGAATGGTACGGGGAATGGAATGGCATTCTGTATTGGCTGCAGAGGGAATCATGCATGGATATGCTTAGACTGCAGTGCTGTGAGGCACTTGAGCATCTCTGTCTGGCCCTCCAGTAGCTTTATCATCTGCTCCTCTCCATCTATCATCTGCTCCTGCCCTTGTCTCCTTTCCAGGCTATCCAGCTTGAATTTTTCATTAGCGGTCTCCCTCCATGCTCTTGTTTCACTGTCTGCTGTATCTGTTGACTGTTGCACTTCTCTAAACATATCCTCCTTACTACTCCTGGTTTGCCTCCTTATCTGATGGAGGAGCTCCACCAGTGTGTAGCAGTTGATCCTCAAGGGCACATCTGCAAAAGCCAAAGAAACAATGAACAGAGATGGTATTGTGAGTGCAGTCAAAGCCATGAATCACATACACCTGTTTCTCACTGTCCATTGGCTACCACACAGTTTGGCAAGAGTCCCAAATATGGTGAGTTTGGTCGGAAGGGGGGATGGGCAAGAAGGATCTGGGTGGTTTGCAAAGAGGGTCAGTACACACGCCTAGGGAGAGTGTATTCTGAATATTGGTGCGCTTTTTCATAGGCTGAGGTAATTGATCCCAACATCTCATTCCTGAGAGTAACCCAGGATTCAAGGGTTCATATCCTGCATGCACACAGCTTCAGATTGGGTCCATATGCTGCCCGCCTGTGTACTGCTTTGGTCCCTGCAAAAATAACTGATGGTTAGCATGGCAAAGTTTTCTACAGTGGGAGGAGAAACAGGCAGCTCTTCCAGGGAACCTGCAGCAGATGATTGCACAGTACCTACACTGCAAAGTTTCATAGAGATCTTTATGGAGGATTCCTGGGACATCCTGGTGTACATTAAAAAACTTTTCCACCTGGTCCTCATTGCATAGCTGGATAGGCTTTGTTACTGATTTCTATCCTCTATCCATCCTCTACCATATAACAAAGTAAATGAGACCTCAATCTCCTACGACTCTGCAGTATCAAAGCAAAGTGCATGCTTACCACAGCTTGCCTCTCCTGCTTCATGTGTGCCAGAGTAGGAGTGCTAGAACTGGCTAGACCCCTCTGGAGTCAAAGATAGGTCCTGGCTTGCCATACCACCAGACGACCCTGTTGCATATCCCACAACACTAAACTATCTAAACTACTACGTGCCACAAGAGGCCACAGCAATGGTTCCCTTAACCCACCCAGCAATATTGTCAATCTATCCAACTATACTCTTAGCCCAGCAGAAGAATCTGTCCTATCTCGGGGCCTCTCCTTCTGCCCCTCCACCACCACAAACATGATGCAGTTCTGTGGTGACCTAGAATCCTATTTTCGACATCTCCGACTCAAGGAATATTTCCAACACACCTCTGAACAACATACTAATCCACAGAGACCTTCATACCAACACAACAAAAAGAAGGATTCTTGGTGGACTCCTCCTGAAGGTCGAAACAACAGACTGGACTTCTACATAGAGTGCTTCCACTGACCTGCACGGGCTGAAATTGTGGAAAAGCAGCATCACTTGCCCCATAACCTCAGCCGTACAGAACACAATGCCATCCACAGCTTCAGAAATAACTCTGACATCATAATCAAAAAGGCTGACAAAGAAGGTGCTGTTGTCATCATGAATAGGTTGGAATATGAACAAGAGGCTGCTAGGCAGCTCTCCAACACCACTTTCCACAAGCCATTATCCTCTGATCCCACTGAGGGTTACCAAAAGAAACTACAGCATTTGCTCAAGAAACTCCCTGAAAAAGCACATGAACAAATCTGCACAGACACACCCCTGGAACCCCGACCTGGGGTATTCTATCTGCTACCCAAGATCCATAAACCTGGAAATCCTGGACGCCCCATCATCTCAGACATTGGCACCCCGACAGCAGGATTGTCTGGCTATGTAGACTCCCTCCTCAGGCCCTATGCTACCAGCAATCCCAGCTATCTTCGAGACACCACTGACTTCCTGAGGAAACTACAATCCATCAGTGATCTTTCTGAAAACGCCATCCTGGCCACTATGGATGCAGAAGCCCTCCACACCAACATTCCACACAAAGATTGACTACAAGCCGTCAGGAACAGTATCCCCGATAATGTCAAGGCAAACCTGGTGGCTGAACTTTGTGACTTTGTCCTCACCCATAACTATTTCACATTTGGGGACAATGTATACTTTCAAATCAGCGGCACGGCTATGGGTACCCGTATGGCCCCACAGTATGCCAACATTTTTATGGCTGACTTAGAACAACGCTTCCTCAGCTCTCATCCCTTAATGCCTCTATTCTACTTGTGCTATATTGATGACATCTTCATCATCTGGACCCATGGAAAAGAAGCCCTTGAGGAATTCCACCATGATTTCAACAATTTCCATCCCACCATCCACCTCAACCTGGACCAGTCCACAGAAGAGATCCACTTCCTGGACACTACGGTGCTAATAAGCGATGGTCACATAAACACCAGCCTATACTGGAAACCTACTGACCGCTATTCCTACCTACATGCCTCCAGCTTTCACCCAGACCACACCACATGATCCATTGTCTACAGCCAAGCTCTACGATACAACCACATTTGCTCCAACCCCTCAGACAGAGACAAACATCTATAAGTTCTCTATCAAGCATTCTTACAACTACAATACCCACCTGCAGAAGTGAAGAAACAAATTGACAGAGCCAGAAGAGTACCCAGAAGTCACCTACTACAGGACAGGCCTAACAAAGAAAATAACAGAACGCCACTAGCCGTCACCTTCAGCCCCCAACTAAAACCCCTCCAACTCATTATCAAGGATCTGCAACCTATCCTGAAGGACGACCCAACACTCTCACAAATCTTGGGAGACAGGCCAGTCCGTGCCTACAGACAGCCCTCTAATCTGAAGCAAATACTCACCAGCAACCACATACCACACAACAGAACCACTAACCCAGGAATCTATCCTTGCAACAAAGCCCGTTGCCAACTGTGTCCACATATCTATTCAGGGGACACCATCATAGGACCTAATCACATCAGCCACGCCATCAGAGGCTCGTTCACTTGCACATCTACCAATGTGATATATGCCATCATGTGGCAGCAATGCCCCTCTGCCATGTACATTGGTCAAACTGGACAGTCTCTAGGTAAAAGAATAAATGGACACAAATCAGATGTCAAGAATTATAAAATTCATAAACCAGTTGGAGAACACTTCAATGTCTCTGGTCACTCGATTACAGACCTAAAGGTCACACTATTACAACAAAAAGACTTCAAAAACAGACTCCAACGAGAGACTGCTGAATTGGAATTAATTTGCAAACTGGATACAATTAACTTAGGCTTGAATAGAAACTGGGAGTGGATGTGTCATTACACAAAGTAAAACTATTTCCCCATGTTTATTTCCCCTCCCACCCCCCACTGCTCCTCAGACGTTCCTGTTAACTGCTGGAAATGGCCCACCTTGATTATCACTACAAAAGGTTTTCTTCCCACCCTCCACCCCCCGCTCTCCTGCTGGTAATAGCTCATCTTAAGTGATCACTCTCCTTACAGTGTGTATGATAATACCCATTTTTTCATGTTCTGTGTGTATATAAATCTCCTCACTGTATTTTCCACTGAATGCATCCAATGAAGTGAGCTGTAACTCACTAAAGCTTATGCTCAAATAAATTGGTTAGTCTCTAAGGTGCCACTAGTACTCCTTTTCTTTTTGCGAATACAGACTAACACGGCTGCTACTCTGAAATCTTCCTCCAAATTCACTTCCTCATCCACAACTTCATCCTCAGGGTTGAGTCCACTTGCCACTGCCTCCATGCAAGAGTGTGTCTGTTGTGGAAAGCTGGCATAGTCAGCTGGGAAGATGCTGTGTGAACAGTCTACACTGAGCAAACAGTAAGAGGAATTTCAAAATTGCCTGGGCCTTTAAATAGGTGAGGGGCACATGCCTGTGTACATGCGGGGCAGTGGAGTTCAAACTGCTGACTAAAGCAGCCATGATGGGCATTGTGGGACACCTCCTGGAGGCTAATTAGGGCAACATAAGCAAGCACACTGTCTACACTGATGCTGCATCACTTTATCTACATTGCAAAAAGCTCTAGGCCTCTTGTCGAAGTGGTTTTATTTTGTCGGCGTAGCAGGGGAATTACTTCAGCGGGAGGAGCATTTCAGTGTGTACACCTCCACTGTTTTGTCGGTGAAAGCTGACTTTTGTCAACAAAACTGTGTAGTGTGGACAAGCCCAAAGTTTCACATCCCAGCAGGTTCTTGGGATTTAGCCAGAGCCGGGAGAGGTGGCAGTGTCATCAGGGTCCCTCTCTTTGGCCCAGTCTGGTCAGGACATCTCTCAGAATTAGGTTGAAGAAGATCTGGGGTCCCAGGTGATGGTGTCTGTGGCAGCCATGATAGTGAAGCCTGCTCTTTCCCCTTCTCTCTTCTTTCAGTTAGCCAGAATCATGGTAGCCAGATTTCCTCCCCCAAAGTCTCTTTTTGAGGACTCCAAAAGGGGAGTGCTGGGCAGAATAACTCATCCTCTCATTATTTTGTCTCATATTTGTCAAGTGTCCATCAGGTCAATTTTGGTTCCCTGTTTTCTGGTTCCACATTTTTCTTGTTTACCAAGCAGAATCTTAACACAGTCCTTGAGTTGTATCAACAGACCTTTTTGTTTGGACTAATTCGGTCTTTTTGTCTTGCTTTTGCACCTTTTCCCCTCAACATTTACTGTTATAGGTTATGTGGCATTTAATGAACTTTCGCTCACTTCTTACAGTTGAGTTCACAATTAGGGTAAATTAGTAGGCCCAATTATCACAACAGAGATACATCTTGTCTCTGTCTCCTGAAGGAGTAATTTGATGAGGCATGCTGATGCAAGATGCCACAGCAATGAAAGTGGAATGGTAACAGAACCTTCCAGGTTGTTGGTAGGAAGCTCGGAGCTAGCTATACTGAGCAAAATATAGATAGGAAATGGTAATTTTTCAACAGCACTGAACTTGCCTTTGGTGACCCATGGAAGTCTATTCAGATTAGATGTCTCAACACTATCCCCCTGCCAAATTTCATATCCTGTCTCAGACCTTCGAGGTCTTAAGAGTTCCTTGAAAAACTATTTGGAAGAATTAGTAAAATGAAAAGGGTTATATAACCTAGTGTCATAAATATAAAGGGAAGGGTAAACCCCTTTGAAATCCCTCCTGGCCAGAGGAAAAACTCTTCTCACCTGTAAAGGGTTAAGAAGCTAAAGGTAACCTCGCTGGCACCTGACCAAAATGACCAATGAGGAGACAAGATACTTTCAAAGCTGGGAGGAGGGAGAGAAACAAAGGGTCTCAGTCTGTCTATATGCTGTTTCTGCCGGGGATAGACCAGGAATGGAGTCTTAGAACTTTTAGTAAGTAATCTAGCTAGGTATGTGTTAGATTATGATTTCTTTAAATGGCTGAGAAAAGAATTGTGCTGAATAGAATAACTATTTCTGTCTGTGTATCTTTGAATCTGTGTATCTGTGAATCTAATTACCCTGTAAGGTATCTACCATCCTGATTTTACAGAGGTGATTTCTTTACTTCTATTTCTATTAAAAGTCTTCTTGTAAGAAAACTGAATGCTTTTTTCATTGTTCTCAGATCCAAGGGTTTGGGTCTGTGGTCACCTATGCAAATTGGTGAGGCTTTTTATCCAACATTTCCCAGGAAAGGGGGGGTGCAAGTGTTGGGAGGATTGTTCATTGTTCTTAAGATCCAAGGGTCTGGGTCTGTAGTCACCTAGGCAAATTGGTGAGGCTTTTTTACCAAACCTTGTCCAGGAAGTGGGGTGCAAGGTTTTGGGAAGTATTTTGGGGGGAAAGACGGTTCCAAACAGCTCTTCCCCAGTAACCAGTATTTGTTTGGTGGTGGTAGCGGCCAATCCAAGGACAAAGGGTGGAATATTTTGTACCTTGGGGAAGTTTTGACCTAAGCTGGTAAAGATAAGCTTAGGAGGGTTTTTTTCATGCAGGTCCCCACATCTGTACCCTAGCGTTCAGAGTGGGGGAGGAACCTTGACACCTAGATACAGGGATTCCCTCCTCCATCACCCTCATAAGAACAAGACACATTACCTGCCTTCAAGAGTTTTCACTCTAAAGGCCTGATCCTGACAACATAGGGGTAGTCTCATTAAATCTATGGGACTATTTGCATATCCTTTATGCATAGGGGTAGTCTCATTAAATCAATGGGACTATACACCTATGTAAAATTATTCACATGCTTAAATGTTTGCAGGATTAGGTCATAAGATATTATAACAATAGTGATCTCATTCTTTATTTACTCATCTTTTTGAGAAGCTGCTGGCTCTACACAAGAGAATTATTCAGGAGAACACACAAACACTGAAGTAGGAAAAATACCAAAATGTAGGTACTGTATAATAAAACAAATATGGGGAGTTAGCAGGAAATAGTCCTTGATGGCAAACAACAGAGCAGAATACATTTGTTCAGAGAGAGCTAAGCTTGTTTACACTAGCTGAGGATCTGACCCCTGAATCGCTGGCTAAGTTAACAGCTTGTTATGGATGGATCTGCAACATACATCAGAACAATGAGAATGCTAGAGATATGAAAACTGTCCTTGTTTTGCCAGTTGTAAGAGTAACAATGTTCAGAGTAACAAATGACTGTTTCTTGTATTCCAGGAAGGTATTTTCATTGCACTCTAGAGTTTTATTTATTTTTTCATACTGTCAGAAAACAGATTGACCATTCAATGTGGAAGACTGAATAACTGAAAGGCTATATCTGAGAAAAACCAATTCTAATCCTCTTTTTCTTTAATAGGAAGATTTTAAAAGTTTTCTGTGTTTTTATTATTTATTTTTAAGGGGTGGAAATACACATGCCCTCTTCAGGTTAGCAGTTAAGGTGTGCATATCACCTATAATGGTCTTTCAGATGTTGAAGATTCAGGAAGGGAATAATGGATTTTTTTTATTTTAATTTTTTGCTGAATAGATGACTTTCATAACTCCTTTTATTCATTCTAGAGCTTGTTGAAAAATTCAAAATTTCATACTGTTGAAATTTTGCACTATGTTAAATATCCATGAAAAAATAATCACCAGAATGTTATCCTTTTGTTTTTGACCAACTGTATTATATAATGTCATATTCTAGCCAAAACCTCTAATGGTTTTAACTCCATTTCTAACTGTCATTTTATAGATATGTTAATGAATTGGTTGCAGGAAACTCGAAGGGCTTAATAACACTTGCCGCAGTTACTGAGATACTGTTGGACAAATCCTGAATTTTTTGTGCTTAAATTGTTGTGTTACAAAGTAATGTAGTCTGTCACCAAGGACCATGGCTCCAATCCTGTAATCACTTACATATAATCACTTAAGTAGCTGCTGAAATTTAGACACATGAATTTTCCATTTGAAATCAAGCACATGAAGAGTCTCATTGACCTCCCAAGAAATAATCAGGTTCCTCAAGGCTTGTCTATACTTAAAGCACTGCAGCAGTACAGCTGTGCCTCTGTAGCACTTCAGTGAAGATCAAGGGTTCCCAAACTTGGTTTTGTGGCTTGTTCTCAGCTCCTCCAGCGCTCCCATTGGCTGGGAACCAGAAACCACAGCCACTGGGGCTGCAATCGACCGTACCTGCGAACGCTCAGGTAAACAAAGCGCCTCGTGGCCCACTAGGGGCTTACCCTGAACAAGCCACAAACCAAGTTTGGGAACCCCTGGTGAAGATGCTACTGATGCTGATGGGAGGTGTTCTTCTATTGGCATAGGTAATCCACCTCCCTGAGAGGCAGTAGCTAGATCAACAGGAGAATTCTCCCATCAACCTAGTGCTCTCCAAACTGGGGGTTGAGTTGGTTTAACTGTGTTACTCAGGAATGTGGATTGTTAACTCCCCTGAGCAACATACTTATACTGACCTACTTTCCTAGAGTAGACCTGTTCTAAAATTAAGCATGTGTGTAAGCCTTTGAAGGCTCAAGGAGTAAGGGCACATATAGAAAAGTGCTAGGCCGAACTATTTACTAGACAGAGAACTCCAGAATTTTGTTTGTGTGCTTTACTGCAAATTGCCAACTTTTCATTTTGAACAATGTGTGTACTTTCTTGTTTGAGAGAAACACTCTTCTTATGAAGAAAAGGAGTACCTGTGGCACCTTAGAGACTAACAAATTTATTTGAGCATAAGCTTTCGTGAGCTACAGCTCACTTTATCGGATGCATCCGATGAAGTGAGCTGGAGCTCACGAAAGCTTATGCTCAAATAGATTTGTTAGTCTCTAAGGTGCCACAAGTACTCCTTTTCTTTTTGCGAAAACAGACTAACACGGCTGCTGCTCTGAAACACTTCTTATGGAAAGAGCTGCATATTAATTGTATTACTCTTTCGTGGCTATTTTTGTCAGTCTCCCCATCATACCTTTTAAAAAAAGATCCCAGATTTTTTTTTCAGTTTGGGGACAGGTTGGAGAAGAACTGGTATTCATGGGTAGGCCAGGCAATTGTTTAACTCCATTTTATATTTTTCACTTAGAATTTTACTCATTTGGAAGGCAAGGGAATGCTAATGATTTTTTTTTCAATTTTATTTTATTTTTACATGTTGAGTCCATGACCATGATACGGCATAGGAAATGTAGTCATAGAATCATAGAATATCAGGGTTGGAAGGGACCTCACAAGGTCATCTAGTCCAACCCCCTGCTCAAAGCAGGACCAATCCCCAACTAAATCATCCCAGCCAGGGCTTTGTCAAGCCTGACCTAGTGCAGCTGGAAAGCCCAGTATATAGAGAAGAATGGGGACACGAGGCACCTGATTTACACCTCCCATGAGGGACCACTGTGTCACTTCTGAATTGAAACATTTTGGGCTTTGACCAAAAATATTATATATTTTTTATTTTTTTACAAAATATCAAAATTTTCCACAAGGAAACAGATACTTTTTGGGGAAAAAAATCTTTTGAAAACCCAATTTTCTGTCAAGAGTTTCGAAAGAAAATTTTCAACCAGCCCTACAGACTTCTGCATCCACATGTGGGAACAACAGTCTGCCCATACGATACATGTTGTATTTTAAGGCCCAATGCTGCAGTACAACACACTGGATCCACACAAGCAAAATCAACATGAACCTTCTTGAAAGAAGCTTGGGTAAAGTCTTGTCTATAGTTTAGGTAAGCAATAGATTTTCCTTTAATTTTGCTTTTGTTCATTTCTCATGTTCTTTGTAACTAGGTTTTATTTTAACAACAAACATACTTTTAAAAACATCCCTTTATTTAAATAGATCACTGGGCCATTACTGAGAAGCAAGCCATTGCTTCACTACTAGAATTATGGGACCAGACCATTTAAACAATTTGGGCCTGGTTTCCTTTCTCTCATTTAAGTCATCTCAATTGCTGTCTAGTACAGAGCTGCAGTCCACAGGTAACCCAAGACCTTAGTCAATCAGTCTTGATAACCCAAGAGTCAAACCACATAAGACTGCAGCTGACAGATTAACTCACTACACAGGAACAATGAGAGGGGCAAAAAATAGACATTGATACTTATTTTTTCTGTCTTTAAAAATCAGCCATGAAAAACAAGGGTAATGACAACAAAGAGATATATTCATTTTGCTGTAATGACTATATTTTAAAATTGTTCATAAATAAAAGCTACTTATGAATAATTATTTAATATTTTGATGCTATAATAAAATAAAAATTAAGGCAGAAATCATGGTGTGGCATAGCTACTACAGCAGTGCTGAGGTGTAAGTCACCTTTTCAGCCTCTGCCCTCATGTGACAGGGTGTATTAACCCTTCCTGGGACAGGTGGCCAATAAATAACTGCTCTGAGCTAAAGCACACCCCCTACCCCAGCTGCACCTGCTGTGCATGTCAGGCCTGGAGGGAGAATATAAAAGGGAGAAGAGCAGCTGAGTTGGCAGCAGACTGGGGAGAGAGCAGGTCTTCAGTCCTTGGCTCCTGTGGAGGACCTAATGAAAGGTAGGAACTGCCTGGGTGACCATTGCCCATCGGCCCCTCCCTTGTGGGAAGGGAGAGCCCCAATGCTGAATGAGTGCTTGGAGACTAGTAATAGAGTTTTACCTGTGGGTATTGAATGAGTCCGTATCCCATCAGAAGCTCCCTGAAAGAAGAGAGTGCTACCACACCCTCAGATTACTTCATTTGTGTTTAATTGTCCTTTTGAAGTTTCACTGCCCTGGAAGGGGGTGGACTTTTGCAGGCTTAGCTGGAGGGCTGAGTCTCCCACAATAGAACATGTGCTGTTAATCTAAGACCAAATGGATGAGTTTGGAGCCCCACATGCTCCTGAGTGAGTGCTGTGGCAGACAACTCTGTGGCATCTGATTACCTACATCTCTGATAATAGTGTGGGAAGGCAAAAAGGCTCTGGAAAGCCGCTATGTCCCCTGCTTTTGCAAGTGGACAAGAACAGTTGGGGATTGGTCAGAGTCTTGGCTCTGCCCTGCTATGCTCCCAGGGGCATAGTTACATCAGTGCATTGGAGAGCTGATGCTGCACTGGGTATAGCCCCGATGGAGTTTACTCTCCTCCTGGAATAACAGGGAAGTTGGGAAGGGATTGTGATATCCCAATTGTCCTGCTTGTCTTGTCCATGTACACCCTTTCTGACCATTGAAATGGCTTCACCTATCATCTCTATTGATGCACTAATCTGCCCCTCTGCTACTTACTTGTCTCCCTCCATCAAATTTTGCATCTTGGCCTATCTCTCTGGTAACTTTTCCAGGATGTCTTGCCATCAACTTATATTTGATATGTTCAAAACTTAATTCATAGCCTTCCATTTTCCAATCCACCTTACTCCTTCACTACAAGCAACACCACCACCCTCCCTACTACTCCAGCCTGTAAATGTGGTTATCTTTGACTCCACACCCTCTTCATGCCAGACAATTCAGTCTTTGTCCAAGTCCTGCCACTTCGTCCTCCACAAAATCTCCAAGATCTGGATTTTAATTTCTAGCCCTTCCACTAAAATTCTTGCCCAGATCCTACTCAACTCCCATCATGACAGTCATGCCTCTTCTTTTGTGGTTTTACTGAAACTCACCTCACTTTCTACAGATCCATTCAAAACTTTTCTTGGATGATAATTTTCCTGGTCTATTATTCTAATTATGGTGTGCCCCTCTGACTTCCATCACTGGTTCCCATTCATGACCATATCAAATACAGGTTTCAGCCCTTACCTTTAAGAACCTTCACAATGTAGCCCTTCCCTATCCTTACCCACTCCTGTATCTTATCATGTCACACACCCCGCCACCTCTACTCCGTCATTGCCAGTCTCCATCACCCATTTGTCTGCCTTTCCAACAGACACCTTTGCACTTCATTCAGTGCTGCTCCTTGTGCATGGAACATGCTGTCCAAGGTAGTCTATAAGCCCACTTTCCCATCTTCCTCGAAATCCTTCCTCAAGATGCACTCTTACTGTGGGAAACTGATAGCTGCCAGATAGATGACCAGTGGGAATGTCTGATATCTCTGGTTATTAATTCGGTTTATTTAAATGGTTTCAAGTCTGTAATGTTCTTTTAAAGATTATATTAGCATCAGTGACTTGAAACCATTTAGATGTGCACATATACAGCCAATATAAATGCAGGTTTCTTATTGTGGTTTCCCTAATCCTTCCTCTCTTATTCCTTCCAGTTGTATCCTATATCCACCCCTGACTGCAGCTTGTTTTAAACTGAAACATCTTTGAGGCAGGGATCGTCTTTTACTCTGTATTTGTGCAAAGCCTAGCACATTTAGGCTCTGGTTAGACCTATAGCCAATAACATAATATGGATACTATAATAAATAATATATGGACTGCAAGAGGTACCAATTTGTTTCTGGGAGCAATTCAGATTGTTGATCTAAAAAAGCTGTATATGGTTTGGGTTCTGTTTTTGGTTTTGAAGTTTGGCACTTGTTCCAGCATATTCATGCAACAAATGAAGGTTAATGTATTCATACTAGGTGAAGTCCACAAGTGATGTGGGGTGCCAGTGCAAAACTCTTTGCAATAGCTAAGTTTTGCATGCCAAGTTGTGCAATAAGGCTTGTGTCTGACCTGAAGAAAGAACAGCAGAGGTGTCTGTGCATACCCTAACTGCATAGGTTGGTGCAAATGGCTGCACTGGTGGTGGGGAAGAGTCAGGAGCAGACCAGGGGATCCATATCTATGGGGATCTGCCTTACCATTAAACCTTGCAAAGCAGTTTTTCCCCTCTCGCAGGACAAATCCAATTTTGATGCATTTACCTGTCTTATATAAAGATAAACAAGAGATGTCACTTTGTTTTTGGAAGAAGCAATACATCTACCACCCAAATGAATGAAAAATGACAATTTATAAATTGCCTTATTAAACTTTTGCACTGAGCCAGAATGGGATCTTACCACCTGCCAGCAAACAAGGCCTCCTGCCTTGCTAGTCCCTGATCTCACCACTTGTCACTGTAACAAGCTCATTGTTACAGGTTGAGCCCCGAGGGCAGACTGAGCTGAAGGGCTTCAGATTTACATTTTCTTCAGAGTGCAGTATGCCATGGGACAGTGAAAGGTTGATCCATCCAACCTTCAAAGAGGTCAGAGGAAGCATGTAATTTCAGAAAGTAGTACAGAGGTTGTTTTAATGTTTTTTTTATTATTATTATTATTTCATTACTGGAGGAATGAGAAACTATACTGATCCAAAAGTTTGGGATTTTCTCTCTATATATTCCTGGACCTGTGCTGTGAGGAGCAGGGGAGACAGGAAAGCCCTGCTAGGTCAAGAGACTAGATTTGGTGTGACAAAGTTTTAAAGATCTAACATCCTCTGAATCACAAGGCCTAGGAAGAAATACACACTGCCATTGAAGCTTGGATTCCTAGCTTAAAGTGATAGAAAATCTTTATCTTTAACATTAGGGCATGAAATAGATTTTAAAATAACACCTTTCTGATTACCATCTAGATTTGTTTCCCTCTCCCTGTTCCTCTCCTTGCCCTATGCTTTCATTCTGGCCTCATTTTGATAGCTGCTATTTCAAGAACTAGTGCCAGAGAAGCACAGCTAGACATAGGAACTGACAAAGACCTGACATAGATCTAAGGTCTGTTATCTTGTGAGCTGCCAGACCTAGAAACAAACTCTTTCTGCCATCTGCAAGCTTGGAATTCCAGCTTTCAAATGACTTAAAATATTAATCTCTAACTCTAGTGTTCATGAGATATTGGCTGTTAAAAATCCGTGTGGGAAAAGGATTGCAAAGCTGCTTTGCTTCCAGGCCAGTACAAATGTTTTCAGGATCAATAAACTTTTCCAAGCATTTCTCCCAGACTACTTATCAGACAGGAGAGAAAAATATCCCTGTGTCTTTCACACTTCGCTTTATATATAAGGTAGCCAGAATATAAACCTACTGATAAATCATATTTTCTGTAGGAGATCATACACTTGCTTCTTGGCTTGCTTTCAGATCTACAATTTCCCTTTTGTTTTATTACAATAGGGCACCCTTTGTGTCCCTCTCAGCATACAAGTCTTCTATATCAAGCCAGAGTATCAAGCTCCCAACCCCATTTTACTTTGTATGCTTTTCCTCTGCTTTCTAATGTACACTGCACCAGTATGGTGGTTGGTTCCTTGCTCATAAAGGAAAAGGGTGAAATCATGACTCCAATGGAGCCAAGATTTCACTCATGGAATCTATCTGTTTAGGTACTTTATGTCAAGGTTCCTTCCCCACTCTGAACTCTAGGGTACAGATGTGGGGACTTGCATGAAAGACCCCCTAAGCTTACTCTTACCAGCTTAGGTTAAAAACTTCCCCAAGGTACAAACTTTGCCTTATCCTTGAACAGTATGCTGCCACCACCAAGCGTTTTAAACAAAGAACAGGGAAAGAGACCACTTGGAGATGTCTTCCCCCAAAATATCCCCCCAAGCCCTACACCCCCTTTCCTGGGGAAGGCTTGATAATAATATCCTCACCAATTTGTGCAGGTGAACACAGACCCAAACACTTGGATCTTAAGAACAATGAAAAATCAATCAGGTTCTTAAAGAATTTTATTTAAATAAATGGTAAAAGAATCACATCTGTAAAATCAGGATGGTAAATACTTTACAGGGTAATCAGATTCAAAACATAGAGAATCCCTCTAGGTAAAACCTTAAATTAAAAAAAGACACAAAAACAGGAATATACATTCCCTCCAGCACAGCTCATTTTACAAGCCATTAAACAAAAGAAAATATAACACATTTTCTAGCTAGATTACTTACTAACTTTACAGGAGTTGTAAGGCTTGCATTCCTGATCTGTTCCTGGCAAAAACATCACAAAGACAGCCCAAACCCTTTGTTCCCCCCCCCCTCCAGATTTGAAAGAATCTTGTCCCCTCATTGGCCATTTTTGGTCAGGTGCCAGCGGGGTTACCTTAGCTTCTTAACCCTTTACAGGTGACAGGATTTTGCCTCTGGCCAGGAGGGATTTTACAGCACTGTGTACAGAAAGGTGGTTACCCTTCCCTTTATATTTATGACAACTTATATGCTTGTCACCACTGTGGTGCCTGCATGCTTCACTGTGGGTTTATTTTCCTCTTTTAGTAGGTCAGAGGTGGGGAACTTCCCCTTTTCCCCTCTTTGCTGCTAGGAGGCAAGGCCCTCTGCTCCCACCCCTCCCTATTCACTTGTTGCAGGGATGTGTGAGAGAAGTGAGGAAGCATCTCCACAGTTAAAAAGGGGGAACCATATTTGTATTTCCCACCCTCACTTCCCTTCCCACTCCAGAGAAAGTAATATATTAACTCCCCTTTCTTTGTCTCCCCAGAAAAGGATGGTAAAGCAGCTAATCTTATTCATACTGATTGTTCCCTTTTCCAGAATGTAGTAGGGAAGCAAGTCTTTTTGTGAGGGTCAAACAAACTCTTCCCCAATTTCTGAGAGTCATTGTGAAACGTGGGGTCCAGGTTTCTGCCCTGAATGTCCTAAAATGTGTGACATTCTGGATTCCAGTCCATGCACTCTCTAGTCTCCTGAAATGCAAGTAAGTGTTACCTATATGATAAAAAACAAGGTCTTTGTTGAACAGCAAGTAGAGATTTTTTGTGTTATGCATCCAGTAGTTCTGAAAATCCATAGAAGCTCCTTTTATTTTTTAATTGATCTCTTAATGAAATGGTATTATCCATAAACATTTTGAGTAGACATGTATTGTCATTTCAGACCCATGTAGTAAACAAGTTCTTTTGCAATGCAACTTGTCTCTGTGAATGATGATAGAATTTCCTAAGCTGCTTTGCTATATTTTCTAGGTTACAGCTATGGTTGGGGAGAGGGACATCTTCATATCCTAATGTATTAGTTCTCTCCTTCAAATAAATTGAAAGATTGTTATGATTTAAAAACACTATGTAGACATCTCTGGCTGATCAATTACCTCTCTCCTAAATTAATCTATGAAAGCACAACAAAAAAAAATAACCAGAAATTCACAATATATTACCCATCAACATTGTTTATTATTCCATCTCTGGTTAATTTACTTCCTATCTGGATGCTGACAATGATATAGGTAAAATGTAAAATATAATTTTAATCTCCTCTTCAAACAATAAAGAATTAAATTCTTCCAGCTATCTGCCTCCTGCATGTTTTTATAAGTGATGATGTTTGATTGCACTTGTGGATAGTACAGCAAGTACACTCTGCTTATGATTTTGAAGTATCAAGGCTATTCTGTTTTGACCTTCTCTGGCTTATATTACTTTTGACAAATGCTAACACTTTCCACTGCAGAGGACCTAGCATTGCTGAGCTGAGTGTCAAGGCTATCTTTTAGAAAGCTGCAATAGTAAAAATAATTTTTTTTTGGTTAATTTTGTGCTTTGGGCATACACCCTCCAAGAATAAATCATTGGGTCAGTTTGTGTTTGGGATTGTTGCCTGTGAAGGTTGTTGACTAATTGATGTTGAATTTGCTCAGGACTTATACAAATGTAATTTTGGTCTTCTTAGTTATTGAAATGATTCATGATTCTGCCTAATGGATACAGGCTTCCATAGTGACTTTAGATTCCTCAAAAGTTGTGCAAAATCAGAGCTACAGTCAGAGAGGAGCTCACCAGAGCCCAGCACAGTGATCTGGGCTCAGAATTCCTTTGTAGCTCTCATCCAGTCTTGGGATCTTGTGTCATAGGATGGGAGAACGGAGGAGACCGGAATCAATGACCTAAAGATCTTCTACCTCACAAAAGGCAACAGCAACATCAGACCCTCGAGTCTCCAGCAGAGCTGCAAAGGAAGGAGAATGAAGGTCATCAGGGTTGGAAAGGAGCTTAGTGGGTACTGCACTTGACATTGAGTAGCAGGATGTGGAGAGAAGAGACAGAGTTATGGTGTGAGAGGTTTCCTGAGAAACAGGGGCATAGGGGAGGGAGGAGGTGTTTGATAAGGACTGGAGGGTATTGTAGGTAGATATGAGGTCAGACAAAACATTGTGGCCTAATATCTAGCCCCTCTGCCTCTGACATTTATACTGCATGTTGCAAACTTTCATCCTCACTACACTTCCTTCATGGTAAGTGCTGTAATCCTCATTTTATAGAAGAGGAAATTAAGTCACTGCCAAGTTAAGAGACATCCCAAGACCATATCATCAGTCAGTGGCAGACCTAGAACTGGAACTCCGGACTTCCAAAGTCACAGCCCTTTTCTCTGACACCGTGCTATTTCACCTAATGTTGTTTAAACAGGCGCTAGAGTAGGCTTATTCATATCTTTTAAAACAGATAAAAAACTGCTTTATCTTCACCCTATGAACCAAATGACTAAGATTTATGTAAAAAGATCATAAAATATAACAATGAACCTAAACTTACCGGTGTGAAGGCATATTTAAAATTCACTTAGACTTCAATAAAAACAGTATATCATACTATAATCATTTACTCCATACACTTTAACATAGTTAGCATGCTGAGCACTTTGAAGAGCTCATGGATTGTGATAGCATGGAAGCTGAATTACATTTTAGCTTGTGAAGGGTGATTTTTTTTCCATTATTTATTTGGCCAGTATGAGAAACTTTTATTTGCATTTTTAAAAGTACATTTGGGATGATAAAACAGCAGCAAATGTTCAACAAGCTAACAATTACCTTCTTGCTTTCTAATATTTATTTTTGCTAAATATGTTGTAATAAATCAGGCTGTGCTATAAGAGAGACAGTTTTCTATTAAATTATACTTCTTACATCTGTGTGTCAAAATCTACCGTGATTTACACCCTGTGCAAATTTACTGATTACAGTGCGATTTCATGGGGTATAACCAAGGGCATAATTTGACTATAGGTTCAGAACATTATAAACTTATTCATAGAATCATAGAACTGGAAGGAACCTCAAGAGGTCATCTAGTCCAGTCCCCTGCACTCGTGGCAGGACTAATTATCTAGACCATTCCTGACAGGTGTTTGTCCAACCTGCTCTTAAAAATCTCCAGTGATGGAGATTCCACAACCTCCCTAGGCAATTAATTCTAATGCTTCACCACCCTGACAGTAAGGATTTTTTCCTAAGGTCCAACCTAAACCACCATTGCTGCAATTTAAGTACATTGTCCTGCTTCTTGTCCTATCCTCAGAGGTTAAAAAAAAACAATTTGTCTTCCTCCTTGTAACAACCTTTTACATACTTGAAAACTGTTAACATGTCCCCTCTCAGTCTTCTCTTTCCCAGTCTAAACAAACCCAATTTTTTCAATCTTCCCTCATAGGTCATGTTTTCTAGCCCTCTAATCATTTTTGTTGCTCTTCTCTGGACTCTCTCCAATTTGCCCACATCTTTCCTGAAATGTGGTGCTCAGAACTGGATACAATACTCCAGTTGAGGCCTAATCAGAGCAGAGCGGAAGAATTACTTTTCATGTCTTGCTTACAACGCTCCTGCTAATACATGCCAGAATGATGTTCGCTTTTTTTGCAACAGTGTTACCCTGTTGACTCATATTTAGCTTGTGGTCCACTGTGACCCCGCCCTCCCCCCAATCCCTTTCCACAGTACTCCTTCCTAGGCAGTCATTTCCCACTTTGTATGTGTGCAGCTGATTGTTCCTTCCTAGAGTGGAGTACTTTGCATTTGTCCTTATTGAATTTCATCCTATTTACTTCAGACCATTTCTCCAGTTTGTCCAGATCATTTTGAATTTTAATTCTATCCTCCAAAGTATGAATGTATTCATTGTGTGGGAGTAAATATCCTTTGTTTTAGCAGAACACAGTGAAATGTTTATTTTTTAGTGTTAGTAGACAGGAATAGGAAGGATAAAGAACTCATATCAACTATTTTTACCATTAGCTCATGGGGCCCATGTCTAAATCAACTATGTGGTGTCAAAACAAACTAATGTCAAAGAAAAAGGTGTATGTGAAGCTAAAGGGACAGAGGAGAAAACCAAGAAGCTAATTACCTCTTTATATCTTGTCTCATTCTTTTGTTTTTAAACTGTAGTTTAGCTGATGGATGGTTTTAAATTGTTTTAAATAATGAAGAGTAAAAAGACTGGAGAAGAACTTATATAAATATCCAAAGTGGAAAGACAAAATCTTCTTTATCAGCTGGGTTATGCCATATACTGCTGTTACTGTCAGAGGAGAAAGTTAACTTTTTATGCCCAAGGACATGGGGGAGAAAAGATTTAACAATGGGCTAGGAAAAATCAAGATGCTGCCTTAATTGCAATAATTCTGTAAACTGCCATTCACAGTGGGCCAGATTCCACCACAGTGGGTGTGGTGCAGCTTTGTTGTTTTTAATAGAGTTGTCCCCACTCACTCCAGTGGTGAATTTAGTTAACAGTCTTCATCAGGCTACATTACTAATTCTGCTTCTGCTATTGAGGCCAAGATTTTGGTAAGTAAAGTCAAACATGTAAGTCTTCCAGGCTATCAGTTCCCTACTGCATTACTAGAAATGTTTGCGTATGGGAATGTGTTTGGCACTTTATTCAAGTGATAAAGGTTGTAGTAACAAACACACCACTGTGAGAATTTAATGCTGTAGATCAATGGCCCTGTGTGAAATGTATACAGAGGGAAGGTGTTAATATAAAGATATTGAGTCATAGCTAGCATTTTCTGCTTTTAAAATATTCTGTTTCTTTGTCAATCTCTGACATTTTTCAAAATATGTTTGGAAATCATTTGTTTACCGTAGGAAACAATAACCAAACGTCATGGAAGGTACTACTTTTAAACAAGTGGTACATTTTCAAAAGCATCTCAGTGACTTAGGGGCCGGTGACTAAGATTCCTAGTCACTTAGGTGCTTTTGAAAAAAATTACCCCAGCTTAATATCTCATATTTTTACACTTTTTTTTTACATCAGACAAAAGAAAATTGCATGGGCTGACAAGAAAGCTGTAACAAGAACATTTAACACTATTTATAGTTCTTTCCATTTACAAAGTGCTTTAAACATTAATTCAATCTGAAAATGCACCTGTGAGGTAGTATTTTCCTCTCTGTGCTATGGGAAAACTGAAGTAAGGAGGCTTAATAACTTGCCCAAGGCCAGAGAGGGAGGTGTCTATCAGAGATAATATTAGAACTCAGCTAAACCTGACAATCTTTCCTGCAAAGCACATAGGAGTGTCTGTAGACCCTGTACACAAACACCTACACAGATTCAGTGAAAATCAAAATACTCTTAAATGCTGAGTAGATTTGCATTGTCTCCAGTGAAAATGCTATAAAATGCATTGACATTTTTGGACCATTACGGCAAAACAATAGTATTATTTTTCCTATATGGTATTCTGGAAAAAGCACAGAAAAATTAGTGTCTGAGTATTACATTTAAGGCTGGACTCTGAAAAGATGTCCAGCCACAACTACTCACATCTAGATTACTAAAGGAAGAAGCCACTGAAGCAGCATGAAGACAATACAAAGTTGCTGGTATGTGTTTGAATTTTGATTAGCAGTAACCGTGGTTAATAATGACTTGTCTGCTACACAGCAGATATTTTTATCAACAGTATCCTTTTGTAATAAATTGTATATTTACAAGAACTCCATTTTCAGTGTCCCTATGAGATAATACATCAAGTTCAGGAACATCAATAAAACTGACTTTAGTGCCCAAGAAAATACTGATATAGCTGCTTGTTTTCAACTAGTGCCAGTGACTCATAAATAATGCTACATCCATAGGTATGCCATCAGTAAAATGACTATTATCTCCTGTACAGCCTCAATACCAGTAAATCAATTACAAGCTTAAATTGCCTTTAAAACCATGCTGTTGTTTTAGAAACTGTAGAGGAGAACAAATCCTCACTAAATTGTCTTCATATAAGTGAATTTAATATATTTCCATTGCTATGTGAATTGCATTCAGCAGTGTAGGGCTGCTTTTATTATTGTATACAATTCATGTGTTTCTCTTGAATAGAGAGAAGTTTTCCATGGTTCAGTCTTTGACAGAGCAGGCATTGGATGCCGCCTCACTCACTCTGACTGGCAGGATAATGATGATCACTATTCATAACTTTCCTCCCTCTCTGGGATGTCCTCCTCAGTGTCTGAGGCTTGGTCCCTAACTCGCTCAATGCTACATTGAAGAAGGCATCTTCCGCAGCTGTGTCTGACTGCCATTTCTCTGAAGCAGAGAAGGCTAAGTAGGAAAAGTAAGGAAAAGGGGATGATTTAAAAAAAAAATCAGTGGTACCTTTTTAATAGAACTTTCCCATGCTGGCCTCAAATATTTTTCTGCTCCTCTTAAAAGAAATCTCCACTATTCCAACTAATGGTTTTCACAGCTCCAGAAATAGATACAAACAAGCCTCTTGGCTTCTTCATGGTAGCAGAGCAGCTCATCTTCAAGGGCAAAACCTCTCTCCCCGGTGGCTGAGGAGTTCTTTTGGGGCTGGAAAAGATAAAACCAGCCTGTCCAACTCTCTTGAAGGGGAGACACACTGGGTTCCTGTGAGAAGAGGTTCGGAGACACCCTAAGTCTTACAAAAGAGGAGCTTCAAATCTTCGACAAGGCACGGCATCTCAACAAAACTCCCTTCCACTGCCCTGCCTCTCTGGCCCCTCAACCCTGTGAAGTGTTTGAGCACATTTTACAATCAAAAGCCACAAGATCAAAATCCTGAAGATCTTATAGTCTATATTGACCACAACAATACAGAATGATGGGGTCAATAATATTTGGGAGCATAAGGAAGGAATCCACAGCATAAGGTTGTTCTGTTGCTTATGTCAACACTGTACATAAGTTAGACCTGGACCCTGTTTTCATTGAACTCAAGGAAAAAAACTCCCATTGACTTCAGTGGTGCAGGATCAGGTCCTTAATGGCTAGAATTTAATCTTTTTTACATCAGACTAAATAGAGGATGTAAAATAGAGGATGTAACCATGTAAAAGAAGCAGTGAGAGATAAAAAGGCATCTTTTAAAAAGTGGAAGTCAAATCCTAGTGAGGTAAATAGAAAGGAGCATAAACACTGCCAAATTAAATGTAAAAATGTAATAAGAAAAGCCAAAAAGAAATTTGAAGAACAGCTAGCCAAAAACTCAAAGAGTAATAAAATGTTTTTTAAATACATCAGAAGCCGAAGCCTGCTAAACAACCAGTGGGGCCCCTGGACAATCGAGATACAAAAGGAGCACTTAAAGATGATAAAGTCATCGCAGAGAAACTAAATGAATTCTTTGCTTCAGTCTTCACGGCTGAGGATGTTAGGGAGATTCCCAAACCTGATCTGTCTTTTGTAGGTGACAAATCTGAGGAATTGTCAAAGATTGAAGTGTCACTAGAGGAGGTTTTGGAATTAATTGAGAAACTTAACAGTAACAAGTCACTGGGACCAGATGGCATTCACCCAAAAGTTCTGAAAGAACTCAAATATGAAATAGTGGAACTATTAACTATGGTTTGTAACCTGTCCTTTAAATCAGCTTCTGTACCCAACGACTGGAAGATAGCTAATGTAACGCCAATATTTAAGAAGGGCTCTGGAGGTGATCCGGGCAATTACAGACCGGTAAGTTTAACGTCAGTACCGACCAAATTAGTTGAAACAATAGTAAAGAATAAAATTGTCAGACACATAGAAGAACATAAATTGTTGTGCAAAAGTCAACATGGTTTCTGCAAAGAGAGATCATGTCTTACTAATCTATTAGAGTTCTTTGAGGGGGTCAACAAACATGTGAACAAGGGGGATCCAGTGGATATAGTGTGCTTAGATTTCCAGAAAGCCTTTGACAAGGTCCCTCACCAAAGGCTCTTACGTAAATTATGTTGTCATGGGATAAGAGGGAACATCCTTTCATGGACTGAGAACTGGTTAAAAGACAAGGAACAAAGGGTAGGAATAAATGGTAAATTTTCTGAATGGAGAGGGGTAACTCGTGGTTTTCCCCAAGCACCAGTCCTAGGACAAATCCTGTTCAACTTATTCATAAATGATCTGGAGAAAGGGGTAAACAGTGAGGTGGCAAACTGCTCAAAATAGTTAAGAGCAAAGCAGACTGGTAAGAACTTCAAAAAGATCTCACAAAACTAAGCGATTGGGCAACAAAATGGCAAATGAAATTTAATGTGGATAAATGTAAAGTAATGCACATTGGAAAAATAACCTTAACTATACATACAATATGATGGGGGCTAATTTAGCTACAATTAATCAGGAGAAAGATCTTGGCGTCATCATGGATAGTTCTCTGAAGACGTCTACACAGTGTGCAGCGGCAGTCAAAAAATCAAACAGGGTGTTAGGAATCATTAAAAAAGGGATAGAGAATAAGACAGAGAATATCTTATTGCCCTTATATAAATCCATGGTACGCTCACATCTTGAGTACTGCATACAGATGTGGTCCCCTCATCTCAAAAAAGATATACTGGCATTGGAAAAGGTTCAGAAAAGGGCAACTAAAATGATTAGCGGTTTGGAACGGGTCCCATATGAGGAGAGATTAAAGAGGCTAGGACTTTTCAGCTTGGAAAAGAGGAGGCTAAGGGGAGATATGATAGAGATACATAAAATCATGAGAGTGTGTGAGAAAGTGAATAAGGAAAAGTTATTTACTTGTTCCCATAATATAAGAACTAGGGGCCACCAAAAGAAATTAATGGGCAGCAGGTTTAAAACAAATAAAAGGAAGTTCTTTGCACAGTCAACCTGTGGAACTCCTTGCCTGAGGAGGTTTTGAAGGCTAGGACTATAACGGGGTTTAAAAGAGAACTGTATAAATTAATGGTGGTTAAGTCCATAAATGGCTATTAGCCAGGATGGGTAAGGAATGGTGTCCCTAGCCTCTGTTTGTCAGAGGGTGGAGATGGATGGCAGGAGAGAGATCACTTGATCATTACCTTCTAGGTTCACTCCCTCTGGAGCACCTGGCATTGGCCACTATCAGTAGACAGGATACTGGGCTGGATGGACCTTTGGTCTGACCTGGTATGGCCATTCTTATGTTCTTATGAGGATAATTGAGGGGAGTTTAGATCTTGAGGGGAGCATAAGAGAAGGGAGGCTGTGCAGTGTACAAGATCAGAGAGGATATACCAAGCACAGTGGGCAGCATGGGAAAAACTACAAGAAGAAGAGAACAAAGGCAACAGGGAGGCAAGTGAAATTAGCAGATGGTAGAATCTAATTGGAGAGTAGTGAATGACCAATGACAACATGTAAGATGGGGATGATTAGAGCACAGCCTTTGAACCTATGTTGAGGAGTTTGAAATTGAGGCAGAAAAGAAGATGCATTGCCAAGGTGTGTACAGGAGACGATGAGAGGGATGGAAAATGTTTCCTGGGAGAGAAGGCTCCTGGGGACTAACATAAGCTAAAAAAATGGGGGTGGCCCCACAACTGCGAAGTCATAACCCCCTACCTGTTCCTATCTGTCTTCCACCATAATATAACGGTGTGTGATCCAGATAGAATGATCATTTCTGCTATTAAATTAAACTTTCCAAACAGGTTGGAAAATATAGCATGAAGCTTTGGTGAAATAAAAAGCCAACCAACCTCATCACACTTCTGCTTGTTACAGAATATGTGACTGCACACCTCGCCTTTCCTCATAGCTCCTGGTCAAAAAGTTGGGGTTTGTAAGTGTAGCATTATAGAGTCACATTCAGAATTCACTATAGGATTATTTTTTTAGTCTTGTTATAATAGCCCCTCACCTAACAACCTACTCCTCACTGTCAGTCAACCTGTAACACCTGGATAACAAGTTTTTTTTTGTCATATTGTGCACTCAGTTGCATCATGTCAGTCTGGAGAAACTCCATGTATGTCAGTGGGGCTTACACAGACAATGCAGCATCATTTCCCCCACCCATGTATAACTTTAAGAATGATTGTGGTTATACATGGTCTACATTTGTAGACTTAATTTATTGGTATTGTGCAACAGTTCACAAAATGCATGAGAGATGCTATGCTGAGTTTTTGACTAAACCCCATCTCACTCTTGTTCCAAAACAATCATTTTCTTCCTTGTCACACTGTACATGTCACAGCCTCACTCTGTTGTAATTTAGTAGTTAGTTTTGTTTTCTTTTTAAGAAGCATCTGAGGGGGGAGCAGGAAGAATCCACCTACAATGCAGAAACATTGTGACAAGTATTTTCATCATTCTACTTTGTATGAAAACTTCCTGCCCCAATGCTTCGTGTCATGTTTATCTCACCTTTACTGTAAGCTTCTTAAGACAGAGACCATGGTACAGACACTCAAAGGTATTTTGGTGCCTAAGTCTAGCTGAAATCAATGGTAGTTAGATGCCTAAAAACCTTTTGAGGATCTGGGTCCAAGTTCTCATTATCTTTGTAAAGTGTTATACACAACTACCTAATGATACCACCACTGCTGACAAAGGCAAAGTCATAATACTGTCTCTGTTTATTTTTCATCCATGCATTTTCTTCACAACTCCTTTATTCACTCTTCAAATTTCTCTGGGTGCATTGAAAGAACAGTAGACAAAGCAGCTGTTGTAATTTCTGCCAACAAATCATGTTTTGTTCTCAAAAGAGGGGCTAGGCTATGGTCAAGTGTAGTTTAAAATCCAATACATTCTTTTTTGAGAGACTATTGTGCATGTCAGTGGGAAAGACTTGTACTGACTATTAACAAATACAAGAATGTATAATTAAGAGACAAAATTCTGATTACTCTTGCATTCAAGAGCTGCAATTGAGAGTTTTCAAAGCGAAGTTTATCCCCTATTCTGACCTCAAACAAATGGGAGTCAAGGAAAATACATACCTAATATCCCATTGAGCATTTGGCTGTAGGATTGTCTTACACACCTGATGGAGCGCCATGGTTCAAAAAGGTCAAAGCTAGCTGGTCCCTGATGGCCTCTGACAGGTGGCAATGAGCCCTGGTATTAAAAGCCAATATAAATAATTCTGTGCACTGTACCCCCTCCAACAATTGTCATCTACTCTTCACAGCCAGCATGATTCAAGCTATGTCTACTCATCTGTAACAACTACATACCTGTCCTCATCAGAGTGTCTAGAAAAAGAGATCAAGGCTGCAATTTATCCCACAATGTGTGTGTGTGTGTGTCTCTGAGTACATAGTTGGCTCAAAGTTGGATGATCTTTAAACAATTAACATATATTGACAAAGCTATTACTGCTTCTTCTCTACATTACTAGGTTCAGAAGTGTGTGTGTATATTTATAGGCACATGCAGTTGGATGTGTGTATATAAAATAAAAATCATATTACAAACCTATTACTACTTCTGTACATGACTAGTTTCAGAAGTGTATACGCATAGCTTGGGTATGTGTTCATTTTATATAAATCCCAAGTAAAAACCGTTTACATTATAGTTATGTTTTTCTTTGTCTTTTTGTTGCTTGAGTCTGTGTCTGGCTTGCATCAGACACACAGCAATGGCTATATAAGTCTTAAGTGCTTATCACAGCCCTACTACAGAATAAAAGGTGCTCAGCATTCCCATTGACTTGAATGTAGTGCTCAGCACTCTGCTCAGTGTCACTTAAATATATGTTTCCAAACCTCTCAGTTGCAGACATTATTTGAAGATAAACACATCTCAAAGATTTTTTGATTAGCGCAAATAGAATCTTGAAACAAAAGTATTCAAAGGTCATACTTGGGATGTCTAAATCCACAGTCTAGTTTCTTGGATACTCTTAAAAGTCCCTTCCACTCCCCCCCACCCCAAATGTTCTTTTTGTCTTCCATTAAAACTTTGTGCTGTTTATCTGTTTTTGTGGCATTTTCTTCTTTTCTTTTCTTTTCTTTTTGAAAGGCAGAGAGGGGAGGATACAGCAGGTGACTGTGAAGGGAAATTACAAAAAGCAGATGAGGTAAAATGTATCTATTTCCCTATTTAGAGAAGGTTTGTGTTGATTTAAGAGAAAAGATTCATGATGAGATGCCTGTTGTAAATGTCGAAACTGATTTTATTAATAAACTGTGATTTAGACACATACCAATTTCCTTGCCTTCGCCTGCCAATACATCAAATGCCAGCTGGGTACAGAAGAGTTCCCCTTGGGTTTACATTCAACCCCATGCAGTTTGCTTAGAAGAAAAAGAAATGTTTGACATTTTTCTCTGTGAATGACATATTCCAGCAAGATGTTTTTATCAACATTACACTTCAGAACAAATCAACATTAAGAATCCTTTATAAACACAAGCCTGCAGGATCTTTCCACATAAATATCAAATTCTGGACTGAGAAATTGAGGAATGAATTTTTTTCATATACTCAAAAGTTTGTTTTTCTCTTACACTTAAACTTTTCTCTTTCAGTTTGCACAACTAAACAAAATACTCTATCATCAAAACACCTATATGGTATTTTGTGTCCCTCACCAGTACTTGAAACTATCATGTATATGGTTTTTGTATGTTTAAAGAGCAAAGAACACCTGTGCAATCAGTGTATACGATTATTATTATTTATACAATTGTATAGTTATACAATTATTCCAGTGTATACAATTGGAAGTCTTACACGACAGCAAAATACAAAGCAAATCAATCAACAGTGATCAATGCTGTCTCCAACCAGTTATCCAACAGTTATCCAGCCAGAGCACTATGGCTCTGAAGCAGGTCATGAAAGACAATTGTGGGGTTGCAACTTGTTGAAAATTCTATTCCAGTCTAAAGGAAAGAAAAAAAAAAACATTTCCAGAATAACTCTGGGATGGCCAAAACCTTCAAAGTTTGTGAAGTCAAACATAGCAGTTGTTCTATCTTTCATGTCCATGTAGGCAACCATCTTCAAGTATCCTCCACCTTTCAAATTAATATATTCCCTTTATAAATTTGTGTATGTTTTGAGATGTTATGTAGGCCTATCATTGACACATTTACAATAAAAGTGAGTAAAAATATAAAGGGGTTGTAATTTTTTTAAAAAAACACTACTCAAATAAGGGGTTGCCAACCTGAAAAGATTGAGACATACAAGCAGAGTGTATAAGATCAAGGAGGATATTCCAGGCACATGTGGCAGCACAGGAGAAGTCATTGGAAGGCAACTATAAGAAGATAGCAATGTAGGAAATATGGAGGCTGACTTAATTAGCAAAACAGAGCATTCAAACAGGAAAGGAGCGACAATCCAGTGATGACATGTAGGTAGGGGAACAGCTGAGCAGAGCCATAAAATCAGGTTACACCCAAACAATCTTAACGCTGTTTTATATCGCATGGAATGCAAAAAGCACATTTATTTTCTCTCCTTTGGCTAATAAACACTAACTATTACTTTACAAACCAAGCAATAACACACAGAGTATAGTTTACATTTTCATATTATTAAAACAATTTAAATCTAGTAATGTTTCAAAGAGCAAAAAATAACAAGACCTGAACCACACAAAGTCTGAAAAAATACAATCACCCCAAACACACAGTATCATCCCACAGGTGTCAGAGTTAAGGTGTCCAACTGTCACTTGGTTCCTAATAGAGACTGTGGGTACAATTTTCATAAACTTGTACGTCACATATGAGCCCAACTCTCATTGAAAGTCTATACGACTTAGGCTCCTAAGTGTCTTAGGAACTTTCAAAAATGGGACTTTGGTGCTTTTGAAACATTTACCCAGTGTGCATTTGGAAGCATGTCTGTATAAGAAGGTGATTTATGTCAATATATGGCTTTACTCTGCATTTTCCTCTTTTTTGTGGTTTTGAGGAGGGTGTTATTTGCCTTTAGCAGCCTCACCATTTTAAACTTGTTAAAAATGTTTGTTTTTAAAGAGATAAAATAAAGGGCTTATCTGCCTGTAGTACAAAAGGAGGATTGAGGAAAACTTGTTGTCCCATTGGAGGTAGCCACTTGGAAACTGGAAATTCTGGAATCCAATTTTACTACGAAACTTTGATTAGTCATATTTGATTAATCAAGTTTTAGGACTGTAAGCTCCTTGGGGCAGGAGCCAGGTCTAACCCTTTGTATAGTACTGAGCACAAATGGTTGAGGATCCAGAGTGTACTGTAATTTTACATTCTGATAAAAATGGATTATAACATTCATTCTTTGATTCACCTAGATATGAGAAACAGTATGACTAAAGTCCTGTGTATTAGAAAATTGATTTTAGATGTAACTAGATAAAAGGTGCAAGTGATTACATAAAGTTGTGTAATCTCCTGACTCAGTCTGACATATTTGGCAAGATGCTTAACCTCTCTGTGCCTCAATATTCCCTTTGGAAAAATGGGATAGTAAAGACTTTTATAAAGCACTTTGGAAGGTACAGGTGAAAAACACTATAAAAATATCAGGTATCATGATCAACAAATAATAATTAGGATTATTTTAAATTTAACCTAAGCAGTCATGCAGATGAGGAAAGCATCATCTGGCAGTTAATGGCTGGCTGAGAGAGTAGAAGGGCCCTGAACCATGCTGTTTATTAACTGAGTTGCCAGGAAAAGTTCAACCTACAAAATAATGATTCCGGTTATAGGCAAAAAACATATTATACTATATATTTCTCTCCTTTGTTGCATCTCCAGTTCTATGTGTTTCTGCTTTTGTTTATAGTTCTAGTCTTTGCCCGCTTATTAAAGAAATCCTAGGTAAGAGGTTAAAAGTAGCCTAGGGAGCAGAATCAAACACCAACATTTAAAACTAATGACCTGCAGCTGCAGCTCCTCTAGTGTTGTCTCACCAGACAAGCCGGCTTGTCAATAGCTGGATGGGAATTCTCCAAGGAAACATGGCCACTGAACCCTTAGGAAAAAGCCTACCAGGTTCCAAAGCTTTTGCCCTTATTTTATGTTAGACTTTCCTAAAGAACTTCAAACAGTATTCATGTGGTGGTGCTCTATTTCTAGGGTACCTAGGAATGCACTGGATCATGTTACAGGCAATTAAAAATACAGGTCCTTCCCTGAGTTAGTTTACCATCTGATTTAGGTTGAGTCATATCACATGTGACAGATATTGGTCACTTCACTTGATGCACTGCTGAAAGACACTCAGATACTATGGTGATGAGTAGATGGGTATGAGCGAAATAAAGGTTATTAACAAAAGCTCATTTAATGGGCTTGATTAAGTTTACATCTTCTTAATTACATTTTGAATAATGATGTTTCAAAATATTTGATCAGGCATCCACAGGGAGAGGTTGTCAAGTGCTAGAGGAAGGCTGCCCCGCAAAAAGGGAAACATGATTTGTCTGTATTTCCACAAAAGGTTTGAAACCCCACATTTTTCATGGACCAAGACCATCATTAATCCACCTCTCTTGGTAACAGCAATTACCACATCCTCCCAATGCCCATCTGTAATGTGGCTTTGATTGATAAGACAACGAAGCAACACTTCCAGGCAGGAATTTCCTCCTGCCTTGTGTACTTTTAGACTATTTCTCTAAGCTGTCGGCACTCTAGGACTGCAGAGACTCTTACCTTTCCAAGGGCACTGTGACTTCACAATTACCTTTATAGTCTTTGGAAAGTAAACACACAGCAATGTTAGGGGGCTTATTCCTTCACCCACTTACTTCCCTGGTCCTTCTCACATGAACAGAGAGCAACCATACCCAAAGTCCAAAGGTGCAAACAATTCAATGTTTATTGGGGTGAACTTCCAGCAAGCATGATTCCAGTTTCCTTTCTTAGTGTCCCCCTTCCCAACTCTGACACCACAGAGCCTTACCTGTGTCCCTGTTCCCATCCCCCCCATTAGCAAAACGTGATTCCAATTTCCCACTCCCATTCCCTGTTCCCATTCCATCCCCCTTAGCAAAACATGATTTTAATTTCCCCAACCCCATTCCCTGTTCCCATTTCCCACACACCCACACACACTTCCTGATTGACTGCAGACTATATAGTAAAACTTGAGTTCTGCTTAGCTGTACCTTAACTAATTATTTTACTGAAATTTAACTAACCAATCCTAACATATTGTAACATGATTATTTAACCAATTATATCCCACCACCTTAATTAGTTTACACCCAGCAAAATTAATTATACAGCAGACAGAAACAATCACAGAACCAGACAGAGACCATGAAGTGAGGATTTAACAACCCAGCTATTGATAAGTGAGTTCTTGCCAGTGAGCTGTAGCTCATGAAAGCTTATGCTCAAATAAGTTTGTTAGTCTCAAGGTGCCACAAGTTCTCCTTTTCTTTTTGCGAATACAGACTAACACGGCTGCTACTCTGAAACGTATCAAACTAAGTTTCCTTTTACATCTTCTAGGCACTTCCCTTTCTCTGGAGGTGATAGGCTATATCAGGACAGGAGTGTATTCCTACCAGCCCAATAGCACCTTATATCAATGTGACTAGTTTGGAATGTGAGGATGTGACCGGTCGCTTCCCAGCTTATGGCTGCCTCCGCTGCTCAGCCAAAGTCCTTAGCCTAAGAACAGGGCCTCAGATTGTCACAGTGAGAAAAGGCCTTTACACCGTCAGACGGTGATTTTGATTCTTTCTTTTATACCTCTAGAACTAGCTAAGTGATAAGAATACACCTAAATTCTTAGAGTACAGGCCTTTACAGACAGGCCTGAATATCTATATCCTAACAAGCAATTGATATTCTCAGATGGTTGTAAAAACATTAATGATTTGAATCCTCCCTGGGAAAGAGATAAATAATATAGCTAGGACTGGCTAGAGAATAGCAATTCCATTTAAAAAAAGAGAGAGAGAAAGAGAGACTGTTCTGTTTGATTGGAACAGGAACTTGAACCTGGCTCTTACATTCTAGGCAAGTTCTGTAACCACCGGACTATAGAGTCACTCAGTCTTTTTCTGGCCCAATGACTGTTTAATTATTTATATAAAGTGGAACAGCTTCAAAAGGAGAGAATGAGAAAGACTGATTCTACAGCCTGATGGTTAAAGCATTCACATGGGACATGAAAAAGCCAGGTTCTTGGATCAAAAAAAGTAGTGGGTTTTTTTACCAACTTTAAGGATGGGAAAACGGAGGTAGGCTAAATGACTTATCCAAGGCCACCTTGTAAGTCATTTTCAAAACTTGGTTTAGGACTCTGGGCTGAATTAATTATTGCACTGCTTAAGAGTCTGGTACAAGGACTGAAAGACTGATAAAAGGGCATGTGTGTGATCCCTCCTCCTCCATCCAATGGTCTGCCCTGACTTGAGCCTTATTGCCGGTGTTTCCTATTGTCCTTGTCCCATCTTGGTGAATAGCCAAGGTTTAGGACCATCCCAGCAATAACTCCATCCTTGGAACACTCCCACTCATGCTCGATATGCCCTGGTACACTCTTTGGTGCTGGGAGTATGCTCTTGGGGGCAGGTCATGTAGTTGCTTTGAGATACTTTAGAACCAGCATAGTTGGTACAAATGGGCAATAGAGCAATTGATTTGGGCCCAGAGGAGTTTTTAATCTCCTCTCCTCATGCTTAATCACTAAGTGTGCACCCATACAAGGAAAAAAGGTGTGGGTTTGTTTACCAGATGTTAGCTAACACTTGGTAACAGCCTTGTATGCACACCGTAGTTGTGCCTTGTGCACACTAGGCTTTTACCATATCATTATTTAGCACATATTACCTAATATGTGGTGTAAAATAACCAAAACAAAATATTCTGCTGATGACAAGGCCTTGGCCCTGCTGTCTCAAACTGAGGTTAAGAACTTATTTTCAGCAAATAAAACTGAATGAAAGATAGCATTTTCCATCCTGTAGGGATGGAAATCCGAATATTTCAGCATACATTTTGGGACAAAGTTAAAATACTGAATTCTAAAACCTAAAGTTCCAAAAAAATAAATTCAGAAATAGTGAAACATTTCATTTTGGCATTTTCAATTGAAATGAAACAGGTTGATATTCCTGATTCAAAATGTTTCATTTCAGTTTGTTGAACTCACTAAAAATGAGTCAGGTCAACATTTAAAATACACTTCATCTTGCCTTATGGGAATTGTGGTCCAGGCTCCCTGACTGGGGTACATCTCCCATGATGCAACACACCACTCTGTCACAGTGTAGACATTGTTGCATCATGGGAAATCTAGTTGTCCAAGGATCCCAACTCACATGAAAGAATGGGGGCAATACCCATTAAACCACTCTTCCCATGAGGCAATGTATCACAACAGGGAAATGCAATTTAATGGTGAATTGACTCAAAATGAAACATTTTGCATCAGTTCAAGAAAGCAAAATATACAAATTTTGATGACAGAAAATTAAAAAAAAAACATTGATAAAGTCAAAATTTCCTATGAAAAACTTTAACTGTCTAAACTGAATTTTCCATGGAAAAAATTCAGATGGAAAACACCCTGATCTACTAAACACAATAAGAATATTTGGCCATTTGTTAGAGAATAATTGGATCAAAGAGTATGTGTTTGGGTTGAGATAAAGGATTAGGTTCACAATAGAACTTGAATTTTGAGGCTGAGCTAGGACTAGGTTTTGAGTTTACTTGATCTGAGATCTGTAAGCATTTACAAAATATTATAGGGTCTGTTGTTCTTGTGACATTTATGGCATATTTGACCACATATGAACAAAATACATACACAAGATCTCTTTGGTTTTGGATCCCATCTGGAACCAATACTGCTGGAGTAGATTCTGAACCAAAGAGCCAAACCTAAACTCTCTAATCCTCACAATTTCAAAGATTCTAGCTTGAGTTCATCTTTAGGGCCAGCAGGGCCAGCCCACAACATTTTGGCACCTGAGGTGGGGATCTCAAATGATCCCCCCATACACCCTCGCTTGGGCCAAAACTTTGAAAGGTCTCAATTCTGCCTTCTTCCTGTTCTACTCCTCTACAAAATATTCGTGAGGAGCTGGAATAGGGGCTACAGGAGAGTGATAGAAGGTAGATATATTAGCCCCAGGTTAAGCAGGTCCCTTTTCCCTGGGTAAGGTAAGAGGGGCAGTTCCTGAACAATCAGGAACTTGCTGGAACCAGTTAAGGCAGACAGGCTAATTAGGACACCTGGAGCCAATTAAGAAGCTGCTAGAATCAATTAAGACAGACAGGCTAATCAGGGCACCTGGTTTAAAAAAGGTTTCAGAGTAACAGCCATGTTAGTCTGTATTCGCAAAAAGAAAAGTAGTACTTGTGACATCTTAGAGACTAACCAATTTATTTGAGCATAAGCTTTCGTGAGCTACAGCTCACTTCATCGGATGCACGAAAGCTTATGCTCAAATAAATTGGTTAGTCTCTAAGGTGCCACAAGTACTCCTTTGGTTTAAAAAGGACCTCACTTCAGTCAGTGAGTAGTGCGCAAGGAGCTGAGAGTGAGAGGGTTTGCTGCTGGAGGACCGAGGAGTATAAACACTATCTGGCATCAGGAGGAAGGTCCTGTGGTGAGGATACAGAAGGTGTTGGGAGGAGGCCATGGGGAAGTAGCCCAGGGAGTTGTAGCTGTCACACAGGTGTTACACGAAACACTGCAGACAGCTGTGATCCACAGGGCCCTGGGCTGGAACCCGGAGTAGAGGGCAGGCCCAGTTTCCCCCCATCCCCCATCTCCCTTTTGGATACAGGAGGAGTTGACCTAGACTGTGGGTCCCACCAGATGGGAAAGTCCCTGGCCTGTCCCCCGGCCCACTAGGTGGATCAGCAGAGACTGTGGGGATTGTTCACCTTCCTTTTCCCCATGCTGGCCAGTGATGAGGTTAGCTGAGTGAATGGCAGGTTTGAGCCACTAGCAAAAGTGATCAAACTGAGGGCTGACATGAACCTCTGAGGAGAGCAAATCTGCCAATAAGTGCAGGACCCACCAAGGCAGAGGAGGAACTTTGTCACAGTGGATATAGGAATTGTCATAGTGCATGAGATTGATGATCCACTTAGTCCAATATCCTTCTTGGACATTTGACCAGTAGCAGGTGCTTCAGGAGAAGGTTCAAGAAACCCCATATTGCACAATTTATATGAGGTATCTTCATAATTTCTATTAGTTAGTGGTGGGTTTACGCTCTGAAGCATGATGCTTTATTATATCTCCTTATTTTAATCCAGTGTTCATATAAATATCTAATCCTCATTTGAATCCTAATAATTAACTTTTTGCTACAAGATGGCATTGAGGTTATGAGTTCCACAACCTAAGTTGCACTATGTAAAAATATTAATTCCTATTATTAGCTTTAAGTTTGTTGCCTTTCTTTTTCATTGTAAAAACTAAGGATAATTTATTACAAAAAGAGAGAAAAACAAAATGAGAATATTTTATAAACTGCCAAGACTGTTCAAAACTGTATGTTCTTAGTTACTTAATTTTTTAAAGTGCTTTCTTAGCACTCTGTTAGAGAAACACTAGAACCATGGAGATAAGCTTTTTTTTTTTTTTAAACAAAAAAGTCACTTAAAAATAACCAGGAAATTTAATTACAGATATTAAAAGCAAACAGTAAGATAAAGCTTATTTTTCAAAAGCATGAGCAATGTTCAATTGCAAGTAATATGCCACTCCTATTGTACTTTATGCTTCAAGAAGAGAAATTAGAGGACCTTGACTTTGTAGATGACATCAACTTGCTTTTCCATACCTATAGAGCAGTGGTTCTCAACCAGGGATACACATACCCCTGTGGGTACTCAGAGGTCTTTGGGGGTACATCAGCTCATTGAGATATTTGCCTAGGTTTAAAACAGGCTACATAAAAAGCACTAGCGAAGTCAATACAAACTAAAATTTCATAGACAATGATTTGTTTATACTGCTCTATATACTATATACTAAAATGTATGTACAATATTTATATCTAATTGATTTATCTTATAATTATATCCTAAACATAAGACACTAAGCAATTTTTCAGTAATAGTGTGATGTGACACTTTGGTATTTTATGTCTAATTGTGTACGTTTTTAAGTGAGGTGAAACTTGGGGGTACACAAGACAAATCAAATTATTGAAAGGGTTACAGTAGTCTGGAAAGTTTGAGATCCACTGCCATAGAGAAATGCAAGCTAGGCCTATGCACAATTAGTAGGGTTGAAAATCAACACCAAGAAAAATTAAAACTATCAGAATCAACACACAAGAAACACCAATAACACTTTCTGGGACTGACATAGAAGCGGTCTGATCTATCACATATCTTGGAAGCATTGTAAGTATGACAGGTGGAACACATGAAGACATTCAAGCCAGAATAGCAAAAGCCAGACATGCCTTTGTAACTCTAAAGCTGATATGAGAAAACAGAAATCTTACCCACCAAACTAAACTTAAAATATTTAACACCATTGTAAAGTTGCTCTTACTTTATGATGCTGAAATTTGGAGACTTATCAGGATCTTACTAGCTAAGCTCCAAATTTTCATAAACAGCTGCCTTTGACAAATCTTCAGTATCAGATGACCAGAAAAAAATCACAATAGCTGTTTAATATTTTTCTTATTGTTGTGGATTAGTTAGGACAAATTTATGATGTGACCATTTAAACCAGGTAGATCTTTGTCTGGGAATTTCCCTGATGGATTTTTAATATCAGGCTATTTTGTCATAGTCCAGGGATCGGCAACCTTTGGCATGTGGCCCATCAGGGAAATCTGCTGATGGGCTGGGACGGTTTGTTTAGCTGCAGCATCCACAGGTTCGGCCGATCGCTGCTCCCACTGGCCATGGTTCGCCATTCCAGGCCAATGGGGGCTGCAGAAAGTGGCGGCCAGCACATCCCTCAGCCTGCGTCGCTTCCCGCAGCCCCCATTGGCCTGGAATGGCGAACCAAAGGTTTCTGATCCCTGTCGTAGTCAGCTGAGTAAAAATGAAATTTACTGTAGTCTGGGAAGATGCACTCACCTTTGCAATCTGATTTGTGTAATGTGTCACCTTCTTAATAACAAGAGAGCACACATGCCAGGAGCTATACTTACCAGGTAGAAAGGAGATGCAGCAAACAGCATTTAATAGCCTAAACTGCAGTTGAAAACCCGCTGCTGATCCGTGCCATCTGACTCGAGCTAAGGGGCTTGTGCTAAGGGGCTGTTTAATTGTGGAGTAGATGCTTGGGCTTGTGCTGTAGTGTAAACACTGGAACTCTCTCACCTTGCAGGGTCCTAGAACCCAGGCTCCAGCCCAATCCCAGAACGTCTGCATAGCAAATAAACAGCCCTTTAGCCTAAGCCTGAGTCCACTGGCATGGGCCAGGTGTGGGTTTTTAATTGAAGTGTAATTTGAGGGAAATGGTCCTATATCAGGATGACCCCCACTGTGGAGTTTTTGTAGCAGTATCCATCTGGTTGTAAAAAGAGTAGAACTTGTCCAAATTTTCCTTTTTTTTTCCTTCTCAAAAAGGAATTTTATAAAAAAAATTCCTGGAGAAATATAATTTGTAATAAACTTTTAAAAGTTCCTTGGGAAATGTCAAAATCAATTTTTTTGAAAGTTTCATTTCATTTTAGGGTTCAATTTTTTTTTTTTTACATATAGGGTGTGTTCCCCCTCCCCCTTTTTTAACACCAAATACAATAGAATGCCTATTTTTAAAAGCTTTTTTAAAAAAATACATTAACTTTTCAAAACGTCATCTTTGAAAAAGTTAGAGAATGGTTAAAAGTGAAATTCTGTACTGCTGTAATTTAAAATAGTCAAATTTTGAAATGTTATCGTTAGAAAATTAAAATTTCTTTTTTCCTCTCTGTAGTTTTGCTGAAGTTGAAGACATTTTGAAAAGTTATGCAGTGGTTCCATCTTTGCTTCAATTATTATTGCTTTTGTTCAAGTTTGTATTATTTTCCTCGAAACAGGCACATCATCAGTCTAACCATGCAAGTAGCTGATATTCACCCTAATTTTGGTGACAATTTCAACTCATGCAAACAGTTTGTTGTTTACACCTGGAGAAGACTATCCACATGAGAATGCCATTACACCACATTCTTTTAGCTATTGCACTCCTACGAGCAGTATTTTTATTCTGATTTACATATTAGTTATATTTTGTATTACTTCCCCCCCACCCCCCCCGGTAAGCTGGCCTTTATGTTATTATGAAGACTAGATTAACCAGTGAACTATCTGAGGAATGAAGGCCAATGGGATTAACTAATTAAAAATATAATTGTCATAATAACAATAAGCATACCTAATGTCATGTATCATCTGTGTTGTCTGATCTCTGCATCCATCACCCTTGCTCTTAATTCTTATGCAAGAAAATAATTTGCACTGTTGACAATTATGTTTATCTTTAAAAAAAGGTTGGGGCCTGATTCAGAAAGGTAGTTAAGCAAGTGTGCAACTTTACGTATGTGAGTGTCCCCAATCATTGACTTCAGCTGGACTACCTAACTAATTTGGGTCTTAGTAATTAAATTCAGCAGTAGGTAACCCTTTCTCCCCACCTTTGTATGGTCAATGTATATGGTCAATATTACATTACATGTTTTAATCAGTTCTGTATTGTAAAGACCACTACTGCCTCCTGTCCCTTTACTAATTATATTAAGAATTGGTATTAAAATTCTGGACATTACTTCCCAGCATAGCAGGAGTGCTAAAGTCCATCATTATTAAATTTCCTTTTATTTAGTTAGGGACATCTATAGTAGATTTTGTCTCTAGCATCCTATTTCAGTTGTCTGATTACAGACGACTAGAATAGTTACTGAATAATTACTGATTTACTGTGTTATCCATTCATAACTTCCCTGATGGCTGCATTAATCTAGCCATATGCTTTCTTCTTTTCTTTCTGCTTCCTGTTATTGCTGGAGTCTAAATCTCCATGTTTACTAGCTAGTCAAGTACCTCTTCCCGCCATGTTCCTGTCAACTCTTCTATATCATTTTTCTATGTTAGTCACAGCTTCCAGTTTCTCCTTGTTTGTCCTTCATGCTTCTTGTGTTAGCATGCAGGTATTTTATTATATTTGATCTATGACTGAAAGCACTCATGGATTGATATATTGGTATCCTTGTGAACGGCCTGAAGGTTCTTCTTATTTCTCTGCTATTAAAAATCTTTTTCCCTCTCTGCTTCTTATCAAGTCTAATCACCTTATTTACTCAGTAAATTTATTTAATCTGTTCCCCCATACCAGCACTCCTTGTTCTGTCCAAATGTGGGTCATCACAGTGGTTCCAGCCACCTTCCTTCTTCAACACTATCCTATGCCAGCAAAACAAAGTTTTCAAGCTTACTACATATCTCTAAAACCAGAAGACCACAGTCTGGAATTCATCCTTAAGGGCTGTAAAAGCTTCATCCCTACTTTCATTACAAAGTTGTAATTTGTTTATTGTTCAGCTCCAACCTGAAATTTCATGGTAGGAAGATGGTGACCTTGATTTGTTTTACTTAGCCTGATGACTAAGGGAAACTATTTAAATTTTAAAAAGTATTGCATATGAAGTGAATTCCATATAATCAGCACTTTATTATTTGCAGCCATAAACAAAAGCTGTTATATTATAGGCAAATAGATACTGGAGTGGAACTACATGTGAAAAGGCATAGAAATAAAAAAATATAAAACAAGAGTTTTCAAACATAAAAAGTTTGCTTCATTCTGCATCTGAATTTTAGGCAAAGATTTGATCTATGCCTTGTTATAGGAAGCAGTCTTTTTCTAATGAGCACCTCTAATGAGCACCTCACTAGTTAAATTATCAGAAAGTTTAAATATACTGTATGAAAATGAGGAATGTACAAACATTCTAGGTAAAATAAATTAATGGGAACAAAAAGACTCTAAGCTGTACCACCTGAAACCCATGGCTAAATTATAAAACAAACCAAAAAAACAGAAAGCCTGGTATAGCAGCTAATAGTGTGTAAACTATGAAGTTATGTACACAAAATATTCATGGTAGAAGTGGTGGTTATCATTCACTCAGACTAATCTTGCAACATTTCACATGGATGGACCCACACTGAAATCAAAGATGTACCTGCCCTGAGCTGGGGTCAGGGGTTAAATCTGAAACTTCAGATTATTTAATTTTGTCTTGGAGGAAGAAGAAAAATAAGTATAATTATTCTAGAAAATGCAATTCAGGTTGCCTCACAAAATGAGCAAGAGGACATTTGTTGAAATTAAAAAGCAAACAATTTAAAATAAATAGAAAAAATACTTTCTAAAGCAATGTACAATTAAACTGTGAAAGTTTCTTAAAAGGATATTGTTGATTCAAGTAGCATACCAAGATTGTTAAAAGCATTAGAGACTGCATATGAATGAGAACAGCATTTGTAGTAAAAAATGGATAGGATAAGAATTACAAAGGGTTATTGACTCCTATTTTTCAGGGGATATTAAGATGATCAGCAGGAGTCAGGAAGAAAGGTCCTTTCCCCTACAAACATTCTCTGTTTCTTGTACAGCACTGGACATTTGGCAATGTGCATTGTAGTAATTTTTCCCCTTTCTCTGAAACAACCAGTATACTTTAAGTGACTGCTCAAGAAAAACTATTGAGTTTTGATCCATACTAGGATGACAATTCCTATCTGTCCACTGCATGAAAATTACAAGAGTATAATTTGATATTCAAATTTAAAAATAGTCTAAAAAGTCTAACAAACGTGGTTGAATATATACATATAAAATTTGGCATGGGCAGGAGGAGGAGGAAGTACCACAGTGTGGATCAGACTGGACTAGAAATCGGAATAATAAGAGACCTCTAAATAGTTCCACATTGGGATCAGCTTTTCAGTTTCTTAAAATATATACAAAACCTCTTGAGCCTTATAATCAGTAGGAACTTTCAAAAAACTATTCTACTAACATGTAGGAAGATGAGTTTTCAGTCAATTCTAAATCATCTTGAAGATCTTCATTGTGTTCAATTGTGGCTGAAGCAAGGAAACTACCTGCCTCATCAGGATCAGTAAAGATGTATTTCCTGTCCACCAGAATGACATGTAAACTCCCGGGGGAAAAAATATGGCAAAGTAAGCTCCAATTTTACTAAATTAATCTTTAAGATGACAGCCTCTCTCTGCAGCCATGTGTCTCCTTTGCAGTGTCTGTAAATCTCAGAACATGATTTTCCTTAATGCTAAGGCCATTTTGCACCTCTGTGACAGGATAAATGGATGTTGAAGAGAATGTAAATATAGTTTATGCCCACTTTATAGACCATTTACCATATCAGAGGGGTATAAAATGACTTTAGTGTAAATGAAAATCAGCCCCAGAAGCATTGTCTAGACTATTTTTGCTTCTTGATTAGTTGTAAAAACTATATGCTTATCATTCTTGGAACCAAAAACAAAACAAAACAAAAAACTCAGAAAAGGTTCAATGTGCTCTCCTTTTAGAAAGGTGTTCTTGGTTTATTTAATTTTTAGGATTTTTTTTTAAAAAGCATTTAAAGGTACAAATGGATTATCTCCCTCTGAGCCCTATAGGTTTGAAGAATCTTTATTTCAGTAATAAGACAATATTTTGTAATTGTAGTTAGCAAATAATGCTGAACTGCAAACATTCATTTTAATATGATTGTTTTCTTTAATATGATTCATTTGTTTATGGAGGTGAATCTGCTCCACATAGCTCGGACACTTCCTTATTTGTGAATAATAAAGCAATAAATTTTTTCCCATCCTTCATGATAATTAATTAATATAAGCCCTGATCAAACAAAATACTTAAGCTTCAATGGAATTTATTCATGTACTTAAAGTTAAACATATGCTTAAGTATTTTACTTGATCAGGACCTTGTGGGATGGCATTGTAACAAAGTATATATGGTTGATGTCAATCAAAAGAGTTAGGTCATATAAATGAAATTTTGATTGTTGGCCTCTCAGAAGAGCACTTGGATGCATCAGCAGGAATTAGAGCTCATCGATACAGCCAAGTATATTTGATTTCTTTTAGATTTTTCATGATTTTTTTTCCTAAGTTTTCCTCTGGTGTGTGTATTTTTTCAGTGAAAATATTTGTTTCATTGAGAAACCCCACCACCGCTTTTGTGTGTATTGCGTGTTAATGTTAATTAGCATGAGAAAGTGTTTGTTTGTTTCCTATCAATGAAATGAAAATTTGTTTCAACCATTTTTCAATTAAAAAAAAAGATGAAAAAAATGTTGACCAAAATGAAGATTTTTTTCATGAAAAAGTCATTTTCCATAGGAAGAAAGAAAAAATGTTGACGGAAGTTTTTGACCATTTCTAGCTGGGACTGCGTGACCCATCTGTTAAAAGATGTCTGTCACAGGGAACACACCCCACCATCTGCACTGGCTTCCTATTCCCGTATAGGTGCAATTTAAGGTATCGGTTTTAACCTGCAAAAATGTAAATGGCCTTGATCCTGTTGCTCCAAGACCTCCTCTGGCTGATGTTACAGCAGTTGAAATCTGAAGTGCTCAGGCTAACTTTCTTCTGGTTTGTTATGAGGAAGCTGGAGACAGAGTGTTTTCAGCAAGTAGTCTTCCAGTGGGAAGTTTATTTCCCCCATTGGATTCTCAGATCCCAGATTTATTGACCATCAAATCATAATATTAGGTCTGTCTGTTCTTCCAGGCTCTCACAACAGGAAAGGGAGAGACAAGCAGATGGGTGGTTGTTCTGGAGTCTTGAATTCTGAAGATTTAGACTGGTCGACATTTTGTGATATTGAGTCCTATTTGTTAATCTATTGTTGTGAAAATTAAGTACACACCTAGAGAACTAGAGGGGTGCATTTTTATAACTTGAAACAAAATAAATAGTAAATCCAATGGGTTTGGGGCCTTTGTAGCATTTAACAGTTGAACCATGAGTGGAAGCTTAAAAGTATAGTCAGAATATCATTTTCAGGAAACTGCAGCTGTATATGGCTCATTGCCTGAGCTTTGCCATGAGCATCTTAAAGGGTCACTACAAAAACTAAAAACTAATCTCTCCCATGCTAATTTCCCCCTACCATTACTCACACCTTCTTGTCAACTGTTTAAAATGGGCCACTACAAAAGTGATGTTTCCTCCTGTTGATAATAGCCCACTTTAATTGAATTGTCTCGTTAGAAGTGACCTCCAACTTGGTAAGGCAACTCCCATCTTTTCATGTACTTTGTGTGTGTATACATATCTATATCTATATCTATATATATCTTCCTACTGTATTTTCCACTCTATGCATCTGATGAAGTGGGTTTTAGCCCATGAAAGCTTATGCTCAAATAAATTTGTTAGTTTCTAAGGTGTCACAAGGACTCTTTGTTGTTTTTGCTGATGCAGACTAACACGGCTACCACTCTTAAAGAGTTTCTGTGTCCTTTATAATTTCATGTAGTGTCATCTTACGTTGCTAAATTGCATTTCCACAAGGCCTATGGATCTTCACAGAGTGGGTTGTTTCACCCTGTAATCTGGACTGCAATAATAAAATAAATAGGAGCAATGTAGATCCCCACCTGATATCAGAGGAGATCACATTGGATATGTTTCCTGTTGGATGCTAGTCAACACGTATAGTTTGGCCTGCCTGATGCTTTTTGCCTCCATTGATTCATGACACTGGTTGCACTTTGAAGATAGGCCCAGGTGGGAGTCTTTCCCTGACTAATGCTCTCCTTACATAAGGGACACACGGCATGACACTAATGATTTTGATCAAAATATTAAATCTGCCATATGAGAGAGGCGGTTTTCTCTCTCACTTTGGGAAAGAAGAGAACAGCAGCACTGCAATTGGACCCAGGTAATGTACCAAATAAGTCTGAAGATTAAAGAATCAATGACTTGTTTGGACGGAAGCATCAGGTACTTGCGTGATTCCATAATCCCTATTTAAAAAAACAGATGGAAAATATTCTGCCACCTGAATGTATTGGAAAGTCTTTCTGCTAGACAAAAAGCCTCTAAATATTCTGCACTGCCTTAAAAAAAAGTGCTGATGACATGAAAATCAGTAGTAAAGACAGTGCAAGAATGAACAGGGATATTGAAAGGTGCTACAGGTTAAATAACTTAAGTTTCCTGACACACAAACCAAAATGAATATTTAATATACTAGATTTCAACCTTTAATTATGATTAATAGTTATAGATGGTATCATAACATAGTACCCTGGTTCTCACTAGGGACAAACATAAAGGTAGACAAGGTTTCTTTCGTAAAGAGCTTATGATCTTATGTGACTGATCATTTTGTTCAGTAACTATTCTCAGATCTGTCTGCTCTGCCTTTTCCTGTACTGTAGATCCTATCTGTGAGAACTCAATTTCCATCTTCCTTGTGTGCTATGGCCCTTAAGATTTATGGTGTGTTTTATCCAATTGAGACTGTAGGAGTCTGAATCTAGCCTGAGGCCATGCTCTTTGTGGTTCCACCCTGCTAGAAGAATATCTAGGGAACTGAATTCTTGGAGCTGACATTTACTTTTTGTAGTTTTAATTAATGGGATACAATAATTTTACCGGTTCCCACTGATATTTTAGTTATATTTTATTTACCTGGAGCTAGCTAGTTCTTTCTTGTGAGAACTATTTTTCACATACTGACAAGTTTAGTCAAAACAAAGTTTTATTTACTCCTATTATGACCTGTTTGTGGTTTTCTTTTCCCCTTGGGCAAGCATGCTTTCCGTCTTAGGACCTAAGATGTGCTCCTGAACAAGGGTGAACAGAATGAATTTTACTAGGCCTGCTATTGGTAAGCCTAAGGAAATTTTCATGAAATGAATTTAGACTGCTACTGCTGTTCTCTCAGCATCACAAAAATAGAAATTTTCTGCTGTGTTAACTGATTCCAGGGAAGGAGGAGTCACATTCTCTCTAGGGCAAATAGCCCCATGGATGGTAATGATAATACTGAAGTCTGCTTCTTTGTCTGGGAAGGAAAAGGTGTGCTCTCAGTGTGCTACTCTCAATGAAGGAAAACTAGCTAACTGGCTTTCCCTGACTGGTACTCCAAAGTTTTAGCGTGTTGTGCTGTTGGCGTGATTTTTTTTCCTTTCCCCCAACACTCTTTTGAGAGAAGTAGAACTACTTAGCTCATAAACACTATTACTTAACTCATGTATTTTAAAAAGGCATATATCTCTGATATACACATGTGCACACACAGACACAAACTGTACTTGTGGGACCGGAGCTTATGCTGTGTTAAATGGACGTGGCACTCCACTAATCTCTAGATATCTTCACCCTGTTTCACCTGGTTGCCTAAAGTTAGGCTCCTAAATCCATAAAGCAAGTTAAGTAGAAGTGGCCTGGTTTTCCAAAATGTAAACCCAATGAGAGCTGAATCAACCTGAAACAAAACTGCACAATCCCCCCTAAAAAGATCATAGAATCATAGAATCACAGAATATCAGGGTTGGAAGGGACCTCAGGAGGTCATCTAGTCCCACCCCCTGCTCAAAGCAGGACCAATCCCCAACTAAATCATCCCATCCAGGGCTTTGTCAAGCCTGACCTTAAAAACTTCTAAGGAAGGAGATTCCACCACCTCCCTAGGTAACGCATTCCAGTGTTTCACCACCCTCCTAGTGAAAAAGTTTTTTTTCCTAATATCCAACCTAAACCTCCCCCACTGCAACTTGAGACCATTACTTGAGACCATTACTCCTCGTTCTGTCATCTGCTACCACTGAGAACAGTCTAGATCCATCCTCTTTGGAAGCCCCTTTCAGGCAGTTGAAAGCAGCTATCAAATCCCACCTCATTTTTCTCTTCCGCAGACTAAAAAAGCCCAGTTCCCTCAGCCTCTCCTCATAAGTCATGTGTTCCAGTCACCTAATCATTTTTGTTGCCCTCCGCTGGACATTTTCCAATTTTTCCACATCCCTCGATCTGCTGGCAATACCCCTACTTATGCATCCCAAAATGCCATTGGCCTTCTTGGCAACAAGGGCACACTTTTGACTCATATCCAGCTTCTCGTCCACTGTACCCACTAGGTCCTTTTCTGAAGAACTGCTGCCTAGCCATTTGGTCCCTAGTCTGTAGCGGTGCATGGGATTCTTCTGTCCTAAGTGCAGGACTCCGCACTTGTCCTTGTTGAACCTCATCAGATTTCTTTTGGCCCAATCCTCTAATTTGTCTAGGTCCCTCTGTATCCTATCCCTACCCTCCAGCGTATCTACCTCTCCTCCCAGTTTAGTGTCATCTGCAAACTTGCTGAGGGTGCAATCCATACCATCCTCCAGATCATTAATGAAGATATTGAACAAAACCGGCCCGAGGACCGACCCTTGGGGCACTCCACTTGATACCGGCTGCCAACAAGACATGGAGCCATTGATCACTACCCATTGAGCCTGATGATCTAGCCAGCTTTCTATCCACGTTATCGTCCATTCATCCAGTCCATACTTCTTTAACTTGCTGGCAAGAATACTGTGGGAGACGGTGTCAAAAGCTTTGCTAAAGTCAAGGAACAACACGTCCACTGCTTTCACCCTCATCCACAGAGCCAGTTATCTCATCATAGAAGGCAATTAGATTAGTCAGACATGACTTGCCCTTGGTGAATCCATGCTGACTGTTCTTGATCACTTTCCTCTCCTCTAAGTGCTTCAGAATTGATTCCTTGAGGACCTGCTCCATGATTTTTCCAGGCACTGAGGTGAGGCTGACTGGCCTGTAGTTCCCCGAGTCCTCCTCCTTCCCTTTTTTAAAGATGGGCACTACATTAGCCTTTTTCCAGTCGTCCAGGACCTCCCCTGATCGCCATGAGTTTTCAAAAATAATGGCCAGTGGCTCTGCAATCACGTCCGCCAACTCCTTTAGCACTCTTGGATGCAGCGCATCCGGCCCCATGAACTTGTGTTCATTCAGCTTTTCTAAATATTCCTGAACCACTTCTTTCTTCACAGAGGGCTGGTCACCTCCTCCCCATGCTGTGCTGCCCAGTGCAGCAGTCTGGGAGCTGACCTTGTTCGTGAAGACAGAGGCTAAAAAAGCATTGAGTACATTAGCTTTTTCCACATCCTCTGTCACTAGGTAGCCTCCCTCATTCAGTAAGGGGCCCACACTTTCCTTGACTTTCTTCTTGTTGCAAACTTACCTGAAGAAACCCTTCTTGTTACTCTTAACATCTCTTGCTAGCTGCAACTCCAGGTGTGATTTCGCCTTCCTTATTTCACTCCTGCATGCCTGAGCAATATTTTTATACTCTTCCCTGGTCATTTGTCCAATCTTCCACTTCTTGTAAGCTTCTTTTTTGTGTTTAAGATCAGCAAGGATTTCACTGTTAAGCCAAGCTGGTCGCCTGCCATATTTACTATTCTTTCCACACGTCAGGATGGTTTGTCCTTATAACCTCAATAAGGATTCTTTAAAATACAGCCAGCTCTCCTGGACTTCTTTCCCCCTCATGTTATTCTCCCAGGGGATCCTGCCCATCAGTTCCCTGAGGTTGTCAAAGTCTGCTTTTCTGAAGTCCAGAGTCTGTATTCTGCTGCTCTCCTCTCTTCCTTGTATCAGGATCCTGAACTTGATCATCTCATGGTCACTGCCTCCCAGGTTCCCGTCCACTTTTGTTCCCCTACTAATTCTTCCTGGTTTGTGAGCAGCAGGTCAAGAAGAGCCCTGCCCCTAGTTGGTTTCTCCAGCACTTGCACCAGGAAATTGTCCCCTACACTTTCCAAAAACTTCCTGGATTGTCTGTGCACTGCTGTATTGCTCTCCCAGCAGATATCAGTGTGATTAAAGTCTCCCATGAGAACCAGGGCCTGCGATCTAGTAAATTCCGTTAGTTGCCAGAACAAAGCCTCGTCCACCTCATCCCCTTGGTCCTGTGGTCTACAGCAGACTCCACCACGACATCACCCTTGTTGCTCACACTTCTAAACTTAATCCAGAGACTCTCAGGTTTTTCTGCAGTTTCATACCAGAGCTCTGAGCAGTCATACTGCTCTCTTACATACAATGCAACTCCCCCATCTTTTCTGCTCTGTCTGTCCTTCCTGAACAGTTCATATCCATCCATGACAGTACTCCAGTCATGTGAGTTATCCCACTAAGTCTCTGTTATTCCAATCACATCATAATTCCTTGACTGTGCCAGGACTTCCAGTTCTCCCTGCTTGTTTCCCAGGCTTCTTGCATTTGTGTATAGGCACTTGAGATAACTTGCTGTTTGTCCTGCTTTCTTGGTATGAGGCAGGAACCCTCCCCTCTCGCTCTCTCCTGCTCGTGCTTCCTCCCGGTATCCCACATCCCCACTTACCTCAGGGCTTTGGCCCTCCTCACTAGGTTAGCCAGCCTGCTTCCGAAGATGCTCTTCCGTCTCTTCGTGAGGTGAGCCCATCTCTGCCTAGCACTCCTCCTTCTTGGAACACCGTCCCATGGTCAAAGAATCCAAAGCCTTCTCTCCGACACCACCTGCGTAGCCATTCGTTGACTTCCACAATTCGGTGGTCTCTACCCATGCCTTTTCCTTCCATAGGGAAGATGGACGAGAACACCACTTGCGCCTCAAACTCCTTTATCCTTCTTTCCAGAGATTCCTATGTATGACACAATATGCAATTACCCCTTAGTCAAAGTATGAGCTGGAAAGATGGATCATTTCTTGAAAAGAAAAGTGGCATGTTATTCCAATGCCATGTCTGAAAGAAGAAAAGTAAATATGATACAATACAATAAAAAATGACATAGGCTTTTGCATCAGTTTTATTCAAAACCACAGCTTGTAGCATGTCGTGAGGTGCTGTCTGCTGAGGGTCTGAAGCCTTTGAATTTGCATTCGACCAAACATCTGTCACTGAAATAAATGTTAGGATTTTTTCAGACAACACTTGACAAATCAACAAGATTTGTAATGTCTACTTGAAGGTCCTTCAGGACTTTTGTAGGTTAACTCAGAGAATCACAGAACAAGGTAAGGTGCACAGTGATGCAAAAACAAATCTTTCAAAGTGAAATAGTTTCCAACATTATAGTATCTGAAATTGCTATCAAATTTGGCGGGGTGGGACAGGGAGTGCTTTGCATTGGATTAGCCATGTGGATAAAAAATAATCAAGGGTAACTGCTTTCAAAACTCAGGAAAACTGAGTATTTATTAAGTCAATTGATGTCTCTTGTGCTACACAGTTCCCAGTATTTTAAGTAGGTTTCTGATCGTTCCACTGAAGAACTGCTATTTTGTAAAATTATGCCAGGAAGCCCAGCAGAAGCATGCTTATGTAAGACACACCAGGAAGCAGTCCAATTTCCAACTTCATTGGCAGTGGAGTATTGTGATCTACTCATATGGTGCCAAGTTAATGATATATCTCTGGTGATGGATATCCAAAGCACTGCCATATATCTCCAAGCTCTGGCTGCCTGGAAAATGCCTAAAAACCTACATCTGGTCTTTCATGAAGCTATTACAATAGAGAACTTCATAAAAGACCATCCAGTGATATTTTTTTTTTATTTTTGGCTTTTTGCTTTGCTTTGTGATGACATGGGTTCCCTGAGGTATCTCACATGAGGTATCCTATTCCAACTCAACTTCAAATTAAGAGCAGGTTTTCCTGAATGATCAGTAATCTCTCCTTGCTGTTGCCTTCAGTAATTCATGTAGGCTGTCTTATTAGCCTACCTTGCTGACATTTTTGAGCACCTAAGTACAGCCGCTACCTGACTTACACAATCGTTCCGTTCCCGAAAGCCTTGCGTAACTTGAATTTTGCATAAGTTCAGGTTTCAGAGTAACAGCCGTGTTAGTCTGTATTCGCAAAAAGAAAAGGAGGACTTGTGGCACCTTAGAGACTAACCAATTTATTTGAGCATAAGCTTTCGTGAGCTACAGCTCACTTCATCGGATGCATTATGCTCAAATAAATTGGTTAGTCTCTAAGGTGCCACAAGTACTTCTTTTCTTTTTGTATAAGTTGGAAACGTATACCCAACCATTACTCAAAAAAAAAAAAAAAGAAAAAGAAAAAGGAAAAGAAAAAAAACCCTCCTATTTCTAGCTTATGGAACTTTGCGTAAATCGGGTCTTGCGTAACCCAGGGAGTGTCTGTAAGTAGAACTCTTCTTTCCAGGGGATCCATACTTCTAGCAAGATTGGGGCCCCATTGTGCTACACAATGTACAAACATACTGTCCTGAAAAGCTTGCTGTCTAAATGGACACAACAGGCTAGGGGTGGGAGAAAACAATTCAACATACCACCAGACTGAACAGATGGCTGGCTGACAAATGTCACTTTAGTTGTGGGTGGTTTGGTTTGGTTTTTTTTATTATTCTACATCAACTATGTGGGCAGTATAGAGAATGAGTTTAGAGAAGCAAGGAAGTGGGAATAGCACAGGAAGGGGATGAAGAAGATTGTTGGAGGAGAAAAAAGGCTGATGAGGAAGGAGGGAAGGATGGAAAGGGATTTATTTTTAATGACAACATTGAAGATTAACCTGACTCTGAGATGTGAGGGAAAAAATGGGATGACAATGTTTAAAGCTGCTTTAACTACAGCTGACTGCTCCTGTTAGCAGACAAGCAAAAATCAACAGAGTTCACTGCTAGGGAAAAGCAGTTGCAGGCTCTTGTCTTGGGAGGTGTGCTAGCTCACAGCCCCATCCCACTGACGGCAAACCTAAAGAGTGTCCCTGAACTCAGCTAGTGCCAATTAGCAAAAAGAAAAGGAGTACTTGTGGCACCTTAGAGACTAACTAATTTATTTGAGCATGAGCTTTCGTGAGCTACAGCTCACTTAGTATGCATCCGATGAAGTGAGCTGTAGCTCACGAAAGCTCATGCTCAAATAAATTGGTAAGTTTCTAAGGTGCCACAAGTACTCCTTTTCTTTTTGTGAATACAGACTAACACGGCTATTACTCTGAAAAAAGTGCCAATTAGGTGCATCTGCAGAGCGTGCTGTACCTGAGAAAGGGAAATTTAAAGAGGTGAAGCTGGCCACAGAGTGAGTTAGTCAGTCTGTCCAAGAGGAAAGGCTGCTGGAGACAGCAAGAGAGCCCAGTACAGCATGAGGCAGTGATTAGCTTCCCCTACCTACCACCTTTTTAGGGCACACAGACATTGTATGAGTTTCTGATAATTCCCAGCTAGTTCTTCATTTCCCTCAGTGGAGTCTGTGAAACAAGAAGGAACTGTTCTGGGTTTTCTCATTGTGCTCAGGGAGACCTGACATTCCTTTGACACTCAAGCCACTGCCTCCATTGGCACTTGGTGTCTCTTTTTGGTACTTTGGTTTATTCTAGTTTCTAGCATGTGACAGTGCAGTTTAGATTTCTCCAGTCTTTCCAGGATATAGCAATGGTATATAGCTCTTCCTGCATATACAGCCAGAGAGCTGGTGGTGTTCCATAATGGAGTCCTTATTCAGATCGAAAATCAGGTCTATTAGTTACATCAATTACCAGGGTGGCACCGGCTTTCATCTCTTGCGACAGGCTGTTCTGCGGGGCAATGCATCCTGATTACTGAAAACATTCCTGATTGCGGGGAAGGACAATGTGAGTATAGATGAGCTAAGTTATTCAATAATAAACTCTCATGAGTAATCCCTAATGATCACAAAGTAGTGAATAAGTTCTTCCTCCAGAAGGAGACACCAGAGGTAGATCTCTTTGCTATTTCCCTGATCAAAAAGTTACCAGTCTTCCTCTTCTCCCAATGCTTACAAAAAACAAGTCTAGCCAGGGACACTCTCTCCATCCATAAGCAAGAGAGGCAGTATGTCTAGTCATCAGTTCTTCTGGGAGCGAGGGGGTTGACTAAGCTCAGTTAGAACAAACAAAGGTTCGGTGATGCTAATAAGCTCATAGTCAAAACAAGAACTGTTATCAGTCTTTCTGCAGTTAGCAGTGTCCAGTCCTGTGAGACTGAAAGCCTGTCTGTGGATGGTTATTCCCTGTTATGTTCACAGTATATACACAAAGAAATTGGATACATAAGTACTCTTCCTGGAAGGTTGCAACGTTCTTATTATTCAGAACAATAGCACACAAGAACTCCAAACAGAAGGTGACAATAGGCTACTCCCTAAGGCATCGAGGCACAACTCACCCTACTTTGCTTTAATCTGGTTTTTCCTAGACTGACTCAGATTATATGCTTTGCTACAGAATCCCCTAGCCCACAAGCAGAAACAGAACCAGGACATCCCTCCCCGACATCAGCCACTCTTACAGTAATAGCTTGCAATTCCAACACAACCCTTAACATACCACACTCAAACAGGGCACTTCACTCTATCCCAAATGGGGAACCTTCAGTCTGAATGCACAAGCCTTCTTCCTGACGGAGTAGAGCTCCAGAGCATGTTGTTTTTTTTTTCTGACTAGGTATCCCAAAAGCTAATTAGAGGAAAAGTCTAAACAGAAGTGTTTTGTAAATGTATATACACAATTGCCTTACAAAATTCCTAGACAAAAAACATTCCTGGGACTGGCAAACCAATGCTGTTCTGCCACAGATATTATGAGCAATGAGTTCACATCCTAACTGCAGGTCTGCTATTGATCTTAAGTCAGTCATTTAGTTGTATGAGGCCCTTTTCCTGACTACATTGCCTTGGGAATAGTGTGTGTGAGGGGAAATGGATGGAATACTGAAATATTTTATTCTAGATCAATCACAAATGTTGAGCATATGTAGAAGGATACCACTGGAATGGGGATGAAAACAATCTTGGTAGGATGAGATGTCTGGGTCATTAAGGTACTAATGAATTCCACTTTGTATCCTTTTGTTTTTGGACTGTATTTTATTTTGCTGTTAAATCTAACTGTATGTTATTAAAATAACTTCTATAGTGTATATGTATTTAACACACTAATATAAACTTTGGAGTATATTCTCACTTCTAAACTCAGGAATTTGCTTTCCTATCTCCACATGGCGGACAATGCAAATGTATCCCCACTGTACACTTAATTTTGAGTCAAACTGTATATTTACTGTAGTCCAGCAAATTATTGAATGAACAACAGTCTTATAAAGTACACAATCTATAATGGAAGCAGCAGTGATTTTTTAAAATCTGTATAATGTTTACATTTAGGAAAACTTATAATTATTTTATGATCTATAAATCTCCATTGTATACAATTTACAAAAACACAGATAAAACCTTAAGAAGCCCTTTATGAGCTTTTTGTATAGAAATTCAGCTAATTTTCTCTGACATTCCTTTCCTTTTTGGCTAAATGACTTAATGCCATGATTACTTTGCATGAGATTCAATTTGTTTAAATTATTTTGTTCTTACTTATCATTTACAACACCATGAACTATTGTTGAAGATAAGTATTAAGTAAGCCAATAAATGATTTTTAAAAGGTTATATAAGAGTTAAACATAATGTTTTGTTATCTACGCTTTGTATCTGCCTCATTGACTTCTCAGTGTGTCTTCTAATGAACAACGTGGTATTCTAGCAGACCCTGAGGCAGAAGCTGGGAGGAGTAACAATCTTATGAATAAATGTTATTAAAATCATTACATGACATGTTATCCTGCCATGATGTTAATCTGTTTAGGGAGGGAGTTAAGCTATGGAGGCAAGGGAATTGAATGTTTCAGCAAATGTTGTAAAGAATGAAATATGAACTGAAGGAGAACTGGCTGTCAGAAAATTGATGTTGTCAGTAATCATCCATTTTAAAGAATGCTCAGTTTTCAGTTTGTGTGTTATTGAAAATAAGCTGGAGAGTAGGGTTCTCTATTTACTTTTTAAGTTTTTGTGTGGTGCTTCTGTGTTTTTGTTTTTTGTTTTTTTTTTACGTTCCAGTGCATTAGGTAGCTACTAAGTCATTGTTGTTCTAGGTAGAGGTGGCTTATGAAAGACAACTATCTGAGACCACTGCCGCATCAGAGTTCTCTATCTGTAGAATAGGTGCAGTACAAGCAGTGTCAATATGATCTTCCCAAACTTCTCCTTGCCAATCTGCCACAAACCTGACTGAGGGATAGTAATAGGGTAGTTCAGTTTCTCTACCACTTCTTTTCTTGGTGTCCCAGGTAAAGTTGTGAGTGGTGTTTATAGCTTCCTTATAAATTGATTGATTGAACTTTCTTGCATAATTTACATCTTTTGAAGTCTCATGTGGGCAAAAAAGTCTTTCTATAATTTTCAATATTTGTTGTCAGCTCATACAGCTTGCACTAATATTTCCCAACTATTCCTTGTTCTTCTCCCAGGACCAAAAACCATGGACAATGGGCACTGCAAAGAAGAAATGCTCTCTGTCAGGGGGCACAGACTCTACTTTATTAATTAGAAATGATTTCTTTACCACTGGATAATCTCTACTTTCAATAAAACTTGTTTGAAACTGTCAGATTGGTATATGATAGTCAGCAATGCCCCTTTATGGAACACAGTCAATGGAAATTGACTATGGTAAATGCCAGTAGGTCTTTGACGTCCATTGGAAATTCTAAGTAGAGAAAATCAACTGAACATCAAATGTGGTAGAAAGATGATGATGGATGTATTAGTACTGCTTTAAGGAGGCCATTGGCATGGCATCCACATCAAGTGATAATCTGGATACTGCCAGGGAAGAGAAAAAGAGGGTGACCTAGAGAAACACGACATAGAACTATGGAGAAAAGTCAAATCTGTCAACATGACACTCAATAGCCTGAACAAATCAGCACAAGACTGAAATAAATGGCAGAATCTGGTGGACATACTATACAGCCAAGGGTGTGGAAGGATAAAGAAGAATGCCTGTATCAGCTGGGGTGCTGGTGCACAATAATTGATATCTAAATCACTAAAGGCTCAACCCTACAAAGTGCTGGGCATAATGGCCCCAATTCAACAAAGCATTTGAAGGAGTCCTATCAAAGTCAATGGGACTACTCACAAGCTTACAGGTAAGCCAATGCTTAAATGCATTGCTGCAAGCACTGCTTGATCCTGTCTGAGGGCACTGGGACATACATTAGAAGAGACGCTGAAAGGCATGATGGCAGTGAAAGGGCCTGCAGGTCAGAGCTCAGCTACTCCCCACCATTGGAGATAATCCTGCTCTTTTCCAAACCAATAGTTTTTGATCTAATCTCATAGTGTGATTGAGGGTTCAGCCCATTAGGCTTTGTCCACTCAGTCTCCACCCATCAGCATGGCACTCTTGAGTGCTCCACACGGATGTAGAAGAGGTTGTGCAAGCAAGTGCTCACTCCCTGTGTTGAGCAGGAGGTGCTTTTCACCTTGCTGCAATGTTGCTTCCTACACCCCATGCTCAGTCTGATAGCATAACACAGTACGTGCCCTTTGCCCCTCTGCGCCCGTCTCCATGACACAGAACAGTTTGTAGAAACTATTATTGTAAATAATATTGTATTTTTTTTATTGTAAAAACTATTAATCTATTAAAACTATTAATCTCATGATGGAGGGGCAGATGGGCCACACTGGAGTGGCACGGGGTTGTATGAGTGCAAGGTGGGAAATGGCAGCAAGTGGAGCTGGGCAGCTGGGATTAGGAGGAGCTGCCCTACCCTAGGAAAGAGTCCAATGCTGGGCTGGGGGTGAGGTGTGGGGGCAGCACATAGTGAGTGGCCAGGGAGGTCTTGGAAAAGAGGAGCTGGAGGGGAGTAGTTCATGGTCTATGGGGTGAGTACAAATTGTTGGGGGTCTCTGGGGTGAGTTGGGGATATTGAGAGTAGTGGGTTAGGGGCAGTGATTTTGGGGGCTGTGAAGGAGGGAGAGTTCTTGGGGTATATTTGGGACAGGAGGGCATTTGGGGGTCTGTGTGAAGGATGGGGTTTATATGGGGTGTGGTGTGAAGGGCATCTGGGGGTCTGTGTGTAGTGGGGGTGTTTGGGATCAGGGACACTTTAAGGTGGGTCCCCCAATTTACATAGTACACAGGGCCCCAAAATTCTTTAATCTGGGGATGGGGGGAGGGCATCTAAACCCACCACTGAGGAGGAATCAATCTCACAAAGCCCAGTGGGGCATCCAAGCCTTCCAGACAGGCAGCCTCATGCCCACAACAGTGAGAGCTTCCTCCCTCCTTCAAGCTAATGGCAGTGTCTCTACCTTCTGCTTAGGCAGAGATTGCTGCATCAGTTACACTCAGGCTGGTTTTAGAACTTTTCTTCACAGCTATGAGGGCTAGAAACCTGAGATTCTGATAAGACTCTGTAAAACAAAGCTTTAGGCATGTGCCCATTGTGCTGATGCCTTAATTTATCCCTGCCCAAAGATGTATCAAAACATCACTTAGCGAGAAGCAAGTCTGAGAAGTCCATCAGTGCTTATGTGATCATATTCTGAACCCCTTGAGAATTGTCTGCAAGTGATGTCTCACTTTGTGATCTTGAGTAGGTGGAACTTGGCTTACTGGGTAGAGCTTCGGATAGTAACACTGGTTTCTCTCCCTCCCTTTCCTCCCTCACACAATTTGAGCCCTGATAAAGGTAGTCTGTTTAGTGCAAACGCTGACATTCTGAGCTAGAGTAGGTGGATACATGGACTCATTGCAATTCCCTTGGGTATATGTTACAGTCCTTCTGAAATGTATGTATTGTGACAAAGTTCCTGCTCTACCTTGGTGGGTCTTGCACTTATTGGAGGATTTGCTCGCCTTGGAGCTTCACGGCAGCCCTCAGCTTGGCCGTTTTTCTGAAGTCACAGTCCAGGTCGACTCCTCCTGTGTCTGACAAGGAGTTGGGAGGATTTGGGGGGGACCCCGGGCCCGCCCTCTACTCCGGGTTCCAGCCCAGGGCCCTGTGGAATGCAGCTGTCTAGAGTGCCTCCTGGAACAGCTGTGCGACAGCTACAACTCCCTGGGCTACTTCCCCATGGCCTCCTCCCAACACCTTCTTTATCCTCGCCATAGGACCTTCCTCCTGGTGTCTGATAATGCTCGTACACCTCAGTCCTCCAACAGTCCACTTCTCACTCTCAGCTCCTCGTGCCTCTTCCTCCCAGCTCCTCACACGCACACTACAAACTGAGGTGAGCTCCTTTTTAAAACCCAGGTGCCCTGATTAGCCTGCCTTAATTGATTCTAGCAGCTTCTTGATTGGCTGCAGGTGTTCTAATCAGCCTGTCTTAATTGTCTCCAAAAGGTTCCTGATTGTTCTGGAACCTTCCCTGTTGGAGGACGGGACCGTTTCCTAGCTTGCTCCTCAGCTATCTGCTTTCTATTCTTTCCTAAAGCCCCCTGGCCTGGATTTTTCTTACTTTTGGACCCTGCCTTAGTTTACCCCCGAACGGGCCGGATGCTTTTTGTGTTTTTTTTTTTGTTTTGGTTTGATTTTCTACCGCTTTTTGCTTTTGCCTGAGTGCTGACAGGCTGCCATCTTGCAGCCGGCACCACTCCCCCCCCTCGCCTGCTTTCGGGCGCAGCTATTTGTTTTAGCTGAGACCCCCGGAGGAGGGGGGGAAGATTGCTGATTTTGCTATCCGGAGGGGAGAGTGGAAGCCCCCAGACCCAGCCGCTTTGCTGGCAGCTCGGACTATCTCTACAACATTCTTCGCATGCCGGAAGCCTTGGAACACAGCCAACATGGCCGGAGAAGAAGGATTTCGGAAGACAGGAGAAATAATTTACGAAGCTATCAATCACCGTGAAGGGGGCCGTACGACTGACTAATTTTTCGAATTCTACTCTCGTGGGGGGGAGTTTGACTGTGTTTAATCGCGCTTGTGGCGGCACAGGGGGTGTGGCAACAAGCTGCCCCCTGATCCATCGGTGCCCCCTCACCCCCCCCACCACTACTACAACTGTCACGACCCCTGCTGCTTCGTCCCTGCTGGCAAGCTGCCATCTGCCTTCGGATCCAGCTGTTTGCTTTGGACTTTGCCTTTCGGACCGGACATAACAGCTGACCAAACGAGACTCTTTGGACAAACGTGCGTGGGTTTATACCCCCCCCCCCCCCTTCCAGACTGCTTATTCTATAGCCTGTCCCTATTACTGAATTCCCCCCCCCCCTCCTTGTCCACCCCATTTGATATTTTTCCCCTTTTCCCTCGCCTGTAGTCTAGTAGGGAGGAGTGGTTAAATCGCCTCCCCCTTTTCCCCCCCTTCTCCTTCCGGTTGTCTCCCCGTCTCTCCCTGCTCACGATGGCAGGGAATGGGAGGGGCGAGGCCCCTTTGGCAAATTTAGTTGTTTCTCCCCCACCCCCCCGCTGCCCAACCCCCAACCTCCCCCCCCCCACCACGATTGTTAAAATACTTGCCACCGCCCCCGCTGGGGCACCGGCAGCAGGAAGTACCGGAGTGCTTGCTGCTGCTGCTATGCCCCCTGCCCCCTCAGGTTCTAAGCACCCCCTGCCAGCTGGCCGCAAAAACCAGGGCGGGCCGAAAGGAAAGGGCCCCGCTAAAACATCTAGGCCCTCCATGGCAGGGGCTGCCCCCACAGCCGTAGCCTCGTCATCGATCGCGACGCCCCTCCCCGCGGTTCCCTCCACCAGCTCTGCGAGTGCCCCTCCCCCGGGCCCCAGGACATATGCCCGGGCGGTGGCAGGTTCCCCCTCTCCTGCCGCCTCGTCATCTCGCCCACCCACTGCCTCCGTTACCATCACCAGCAGCCGGGGCCCTTTTTCCGCCTTGACCAGGAGGCACGGTGTCCGTTGCCTCCTGGTGCCCACCTCACCCCACGTGGAGACATACGTGCAGGCGTTGGCGAAGGTGGTAGGACCCACGGCTATTGTGGCGGCCTCCAAGATGTATGGGAAGGTCGTTTTTTTTTTTAGCTATGGAGACTGCCGCCCAAGAGGCGGTGGAGAGGGGCCTGGTGGTGGGGGGGGTGTTCGTCCCCCTAGAGCCGCTAGAAGACCTGGGCGTTCGCCTCGTCCTCACCTCCGTTCCTCCCTTTTTACCCAATGCTGCCCTGTTACCCGCTCTCTCCGCCCTAGGAAAACTTACCTCTGTCATCAGCTTTCTCCCGTTGGGCTGCAAGGACCCCACCCTCCGTCACGTCCTTTCTTTCCGCCGGCAAGTGCAGCTTCTACCGCCGGTGGGGGTGCGTGACGGGGAGGCGCTCGAGGGGTCCTTCCTAGTCCCCTACCAGGGAGACCGCTATCGGGTCTTCTACTCCACCGGAGAGGCCCGGTGCTACCTCTGCCGCTCGGCCGGGCATGTCCGCAGAGACTGCCCTTTGGCCCGGAGGGGAGGGGCACCCGAGACCCCCGAGACCCGGCAGGATATCGGCCCCGTTGTAGCCGACGCCCCTGGCTGCCCAGCACCTGAAATCAACCCTCCTCCTACTCAATCCATCGCTGCTCCCGCCCGGGCCCAGGAGACTTCTTCCCTACTATGCCCAGGCGAGCAAGGGAGTCCCACCCTTGCTATTACCACTTCAGCAGAGCCTATGGAGGAGGGTGCGACAAAGATATTATCGGGCATAGGAGAGGGCCCACCCCAAGGAGAACCCCCTCCCCCTCCTCATGCTGCCTCACCGCTACCCCCCCGAACCCCTGAACCATTGCCTCCGCCCCCCGACATGACCCCTGCTAACGAGCCCCCAGACGACGCTATGGAGGGCTGGAACCTAGTCCAGGGGAAACGGAGCAAGCGGAAGGCTCGAGCTCCGCTGCATCCATCCGACGCGGAAGCCCCCCGGAAGACCAGGAAGGGAGGCACTGACATCGAGCCCTCCGCTACGACCACGAGTGAGGTCCATCCGCTGGTGTCGGGAGGGGACGACAGACTGGCTTTGGAGGGCAGGACCCCCCCTCCACGGGAGACCCTCCCCTCTGAGGCCCCTGAGGACGCCCCTTCTGCCCGGATACCATCCGAACCCCCCGCGAATCCCGAGGCGACTGCTGAAGCGGGACCTAGAGGAGAGGCCCCCGAGGTAGCAGACGTTGGCCTCTCCTCCGTGTACGCGGAGATTGAGGCCCTAGATTTGACCCCGGTCACCCAGGGAGAGGATGATCTACTCCCAGCTGGCCTCGGGATGGGCAATTTCACCCCAGCCCCTTTTTCCCCAGGCTCCCTCCCCCTGCTTGCCTTCCCGGGCGAGCACCATGCAGAAGGTGGTCTACCACCTGATGCCACGGCCGCCAAGACCACCGCGGAGTCAATGCCTAGCATTACTGGGAGCCCCCTCCCTTACCCCTTAACCCTCGTCTCTGCTCAGGAGGCACCTTCCTTTATCTGCTTGCCTCCTGAATTTCAGAGCCTTACCTCTGCCCCTGCCCCCTCCCCTGCCCCCACCCAGTTTACCCCCTCCTGCAATGCTCCTGCCGCCCCTGGGGTTGCAGATTCCCCCCAGGGAGCAGTTTCTGCATTTTTTAGTTGCGACCCATTAGGAGCTGCAATTTTTCCCCCGCCATCCCCTTCCACCCCAAGGCATGAAATGGATTTAACAACCCCAGCCTGTCAGACGCCCCGTCGGTGGTCCGCACCCTGCCTACCCGCCTTAGCGGACCTCGAGGCTGTATTAAGAATCCCACCGGGGAGTACCTCGGGAACCGTAACCCCATCCCCCCATGAGCTGCGGCATGCACTACGGAAGTTCTCAGAACACACCCGTGGTGCCCGCAATAAAGTACAGCTAGCTCTTCAGCTCTGGGGGGACTTTGAACAAGTTTTTCAGGCCACAAGAGCCCTTATAAAGGAGGGCAGAGGGCACGGCAGGCGCGGTGCTACGGCCTACGAGCGGGCCCGCAGCTTCCAAAGCGATCTACTCATCTATGAGATGGGTCACAGGTTGTTGCGCAACCCGCCGAGGGCCACAAACACTCCCGCCACTGAGAAACCCCCACCCCCCCAGCCCTCCGCATGATGCCCTTTATTATTGCAACCTTGAATACCAGGGGCTGTAGGATGGCTCTCCGCAGGTCCCAGGTGCTCTCTTACCTTCGGGAGGGGGGATACTCTGTAGTTTTCCTGCAGGAGACCCATACGGACCCGACCTTTGAGGACAGGTGGCGGCTGGAGTGGGGGGACGGGGTCTACTTTAGCCACTTCGCAACTTGGCAAGCTGGAGTGGCGACCCTGTTCTCCCCCACCCTACAGCCCGAGGTGCTAGGAGTCACTGAGGTCGTGCCGGGCCACCTGTTGCACCTTCGAGTCCGTATGGAGGGGCTCGTGGTCAACCTTGTTAATATCTATGCCCCGCAAATGAGCCCAAAGTGGCCACAATTTTACCAGCGGGTGTCCGACTTTCTCGGCACCCTAGATTCGCACGAGTGCCTGGTCCTGGGAGGGGACTTTAACACCACCCTCGAGGAACAGGACCGCTCAGGGGCCGAGCCGAGCCCAACTGCTGCGAACATCCTCCTGGGAATAGTTGAGTATCACTCCCTAGTGGATGTCTGGCGTGACCATCACCCAGATGACACCTCCACGTTCACTTTTGTCCGGGTGGAGGCCCATCGGTCACACCACTCTCGGTTGGACCGTATTTATTTATCCCGTTTCCACCTTTCACAGGCTCACTCCTCCACCGTTCGGCCGGCCCCTTTTTCCGACCATCATTTAGTTACTATAACGGTCTCCCTCCGTGCAGAGAGACCGGGGCCGGCCTATTGGCACTTTAATAATAGCCTGTTGGAGGACGAGAATTTTGTGACGTCCTTCCGGGAGTTTTGGCTGGCCTGGCGAGAGCAGTGGCGTGCCTTTCCCTCGGTGCGGCGCTGGTGGGATTTAGGGAAGGTACGCGCCAAGCTCTTCTGCCGCGACTACACTCGGGGCACCAGCCGGCGGAGAAATGCGGCGATAGAGCAGTTGGAACGGGAGGTCTTGGAGCTGGAGAGGCGCCTGGCCGCCGACCCCAAGGATCCGTCCCTCTGCGGAGCGTGCCGGGAGAAGCGGGAGGAGCTTCGTGCCCTCGAGGACCACCGGGCCCGAGGTGCCTTCGTCCGGTCCCGCATCCGCCTCCTTCGGGAGATGGACCGCGGCTCCCGCTTCTTCTATGCCCTGGAGAAAACGAGGGGGGCCAAGAAACACGTCACCTGCCTTCTAGCAGAAGATGGTACCCCCCTCACGGATCCGGAGGAGATGTGTGGGAGGGCCCGCGACTTCTACACAAGCCTTTTCTCCCCGGATCCGACCGATCCTGGCGCTTGCGGGGTGCTCTGGGAGGAACTTCCCACGGTCAGCGTGAGCGACCGAGACTGGCTAGAGCTGCCTCTCACCCTGGCCGAGTTCTCGGAAGCCCTCCGCCGCATGCCCACCAATAAATCTCCGGGCATGGACGGGCTGACCGTGGAGTTTTACCGCGTGTTCTGGGACATCCTCGGCCCAGACCTAGTCACTGTCTGGGCTCAGTCCTTGCAGGGCGGGGTCCTCCCTCTGTCGTACAGGCGAGCTGTGCTCGCCTTGCTGCCGAAGAAGGGGGACCTCCGCGATTTACAAAACTGGCGTCCCGTCTCACTCCTTAGCACGGATTACAAAATCGTAGCGAAAGCAATTTCGCTGCGGCTAGGGTCCGTGATGGCTGACGTGATCCACCCAGACCAGACCTATACTGTCCTGGGTCGCAGCATTTTTGACAACCTATTTCTAGTCCGAGACCTTTTGGAACTCGGGCGGAGAGATGGTCTGTCGTTCGCCCTCCTGTCTCTTGATCAGGAGAAGGCGTTCGATAGAGTAGACCATGGGTACCTCCTGAGCACTCTGCAGGCGTTTGGATTCGGACCTCAGTTTGTGAGTTTTCTCTGGGTGCTGTATGCCTCCGCGGAGTGTTTGGTTAGGCTTAACTGGACCCTGACCGAACCGGTCAGCTTCGGGCGAGGAGTGCGGCAGGGGTCCCCCCTCTTGGGCTAGCTGTACGCTCTGGCGATCGAGCCTTTCCTCTGTCTCCTCCGCAGGAGGTTGACGGGGTTGGTGCTGCGGGAGCCGGAGCTGGGGCTGGTCCTGTCTGCGTACGCCGATGACGTACTCCTCGTGGTCCAGGACCCGGGCGACTTGGCACGAGTGGAGGCATGCCAGGCCATCTATTCGGCAGCCTCCTCCGCCCTAGTCAACTGGGTCAAGAGCTCTGGCTTGGCGGTGGGGGACTGGCGGCAGGTAAGCTCCTTCCCACCCGTGCTTCAGACCATCCGGTGGAGCGCGGGTCCACTGCTCTATCTCGGCGTTTACCTTTCCACCATGCACACTTCCCCGCCGGAGAACTGGCAAAATTTAGAGGGCGGGGTGATAGAGCGGATCCGGAAATGGATGAGGCTACTCCGATGTCTCTCCCTCCGAGGGAGAGCACTGGTGCTTAAGCAACTAGTCCTGTCCACGCTCTGGTACCGGCTCAACACCCTGGCCCCGGCCCTGGGTTTCCTGACCCACCTCCGCAGATTGATTCTAGAGTTCTTTTGGTCAGGAATGCACTGGGCCCCTGTCGGAGTTCTTCATTTACCCCTGAAGGAAGGAGGACAGGGCCTGAAGTGTCTGTACACTCAGGTCCGCGTTTTCTGCCTCCAGGCCCTGCAGAGGCTCCTTTACAGTGCAGGTAGTTCGACGTGGAGCATATTGGCGCACGCCTTCCTGTGCCGCTTCCAAGGGCTCCGATACGACCGGCAGCTCTTTTATCTTTGTCCGAGAGGTTTTCCGGGCTGCCGGTCTTCTACCAGGACCTCCTCCGGACCTGGAAACTGTTTCTAACGACCAGGTCCGTGGCGGCCACCGTGGGAGCAGATCTCCTCACGGAGCCCCTGCTACACAATCCCCAACTCCGTGTGCAGGTGGCGGAGTCCCTCTCGGTGTGCCAGAGGTTGGTCCTGGCGGAAGTCACGAGGGTCGGAGACCTCCTGGACTACGACCGGAGAGACTGGCTGGATCCCCTGACGCTCGCTCAGCGCATGGGGCTCTCCAGCCTTCGTACCCCCCGGCACGTACTTCAGGAGGTGAAAGCCGCCTTGACCCCCGCTGCTTGGGCTTATGTCAACCGAGCCTTGCGAGAGGGCGCACCCCGCCCATCCTCTACCCCAGACCCACCGGACCTTTCCATTGGGCCCCTACCCTGCCGATCCCAACAAACCCCTCACCCTTTCACTGCAAGCTGGCTGCATGAACTGCAGCCGGTCAGTTTTCAAATTGCACCACGGAAATATTTATACACACTCACGCTTCACACCCTTCACGCCCACACCCTGGTGTCCCGCCCCGATACAAAGTGGCGGGACGTCCTGCCACCTTTGGAGGGTGAGCAACCTCGGTGGGCCAGCCTGTATTCCACCTTGGTCCCGAGGCCTGTCGGGGACATCAGTTGGCGGCTCCTTCACAGAGCTGTGAGCACGGACGTGTTTTTGATATGTTTTACCCCCAAGGGATACTTGCCCTTTTTGTAATGTGAGGGAAACTCTGACGCATGTATATTTAGAGTGTGCCAGATTGCAGCCCCTTTTCCAGCTCCTCACAAATATTCTATTGAGCTTTTGGCTTCATTTCTCCCCTCACCTCTTTATCTATACACTCCCCATCCGTGGCCCCACAAAATCGCGGGGTCTCCTGGTTAACCTCCTCCTAGCCTTGGCTAAAACAGCCATTTTTAAAACCAGAGAGAGGAGGTTGGCCCATGAAACGTCCTGCGATTGTAGGGCCTTTTTCTGATCCTCAGTACATTCACGTATCCGGGCGGAGTTCCTCTGGGCGGCGTCCACCAACTCTCTTGACGCCTTCGAGGAGCTGTGGGCGCTGTCTGGGGTTCTCTGCTCGGTGACCCCGTCCGGTTCCCTCCGTCTGACCCTTTGATTGAGAGGAAGAGCGAGAGACGCCAGCCCCAGCTGTTGCCGCTGTGGATACCATCATTACTGTCATCTAGGAGGGGTCCTATAATACATGGGTGTCTACCCCCCCACCCCCAAACTGCCCACCCTGCAGCCGTGCCCATCTTGCCGGGCACTCTCAGGAGAGGGATAATCGGTGACACTGGGCGCGGCACTAGGTAACTCGAGGGGGTGGAAGACCACGAGTGTCGAGGAAGCCCCCCCGCTCTAGGCCACCAGGTAACTCAGGAGGGTGGAAGACCACGAGTGTCGAGGAAGTCCCCCCGCTCTGGGCCCAGGCTAGCCTGAACACTTCTCCCTCCTGAAAGCTGCTATATTATACCTTCTGTTTGCTTTGTTTTGTTGCAAAGTTTGTTTGTTTTCTTTGGTAACTCCTTGCAAGTTTTACACAATAAAATTCTTTTCTGTTTAAAAAAAAAAAAAAAAAAACCTTCCCTGTTACCTTACTCAGGGAAAAGGGACCTCCTTAGCCTGGGGCTAATATATCTGCCTTCTATTACTCTCCTATAGCCCCCTGGCCTGGGCTTTTCTTACTTTTTGCCCCTGCTTCAGCTTTCCCCCCGACCGGGCCAGACGCTTTTTTTTCGTTTTGTTTTCTTTTGCTGTTTTTCTGCTGCTGTTCGAGTGCTGGTCAGCTGCCAGCTAGCTGCCAGGCCCCCCACGCCTGCCCTCAGATGCTGCTACTGCTTCAGCTGCAACCCCCGGAGGAGGGGGGAGGACTGCCGACCCACTCCCCGGAGGTGGGGAGTGGAAGCCCCCAGACCCAGCCGTTTGCTGTTTTCGTGGACCCATAATTAATCGCTTCTTATCTGCTTGGCATTTCTGGAATGCTCCACGAAGCCCGGAAGAGAAGACAGAGACATCGCCCAGGGAAGCTACAAATCATCGTGGAGGGAGCCGTAAGACTGAGTAACTTTTGAACTGTACTTTCATGTGGCGGGAGTTTGATTGTGTCTTAACTGCGTTTGTAGGGGCACAGGGGGTGTGGCATGGATCTGCCCCCCGATCCATCGGTGCCCCCCCAACACTACTACAACCGTCACGGCCCCCCCGCCGTCCGTCCCTGCTGGCAACTTGCCATCTGCCTCTAGACTCAACTGCTTGCCCTGAATTCCATTGTCCGGACCAGACACAACAGCCGACCAAACGAGACTCTTTGGACAAACGCGCATGGGTCCGCGTTCCCCCCCACCCGGCCCCTGGACTGCCCACCCCACAGTTTGCCCCTACTACTGACCCCTACTCCTGTTTCCTTCCCCTGTCCAGTCCGACCCATTTGGCGCCCCCCTCCCCCCCGCACTGCCTGCAACCCAACAGGGACAAGTGGTTAATCTGCTTCCCCCTCCCCCCTCCTCCTTCTGGTGTCTCCCCATCTCTCTCTGCCCACGATGGCAGGGAGTGAGAGGGGTGAGGCCCCTCTAACAACCTCAGTTGCCCCTCCCCCACCTACCACTTCCCAACCCCCAAGCCTCCACCCCCCACCACTGCTGCCAAAACACCTGCCACCGCCCCCGCTGGGGCATCGGCAGCCGGAGGTACCGGGGCGACTATTGCCGCTGCTATGCCCACCCCCCCCCAGATTCTAGGAAAGCCCCCCCGGTTAGCCGGAAAGGCCAGGGTGCGAAGAAAGGGAAGGGCCCTGCCACAACCACCAAGTCCTCCATGGCAGGGGCTGCCCCCACCGCTGTGGCCTTGTCATCGACCATGGCGTCCCTCCCCGCTGTTCCCTCCACCAGCTCTGCGAGCGTCCCTCCCCCGGCCCCCAGGGCGTATGCCCGGGTGGTGGCAGTCCCCCCCCGGCCTGCCGCCTCGTCATCTCGCCCACCCACTGCCTCCGCTACCATCAATAGCGGCCGGGGCCCCTTTCCCACCATGACCAGGAAGCATGGCGTCCGTTGCCTCCTGGTGCCCACCTCGCCCCACGTGGAGACATGTGCAGGCGTTGGTGAGGGTGGTAGGACCCATGGATATTGTGGCGGCCTCCATAATGTACGGGAAGGTCGTCTTTTTCTTAGCATCAGAGGCTGCTGCCCAGGAGGCGGTGAAGAAGGGCCTGGCGGTGGGGGGCGGTGTTTGTCCCCCTGGAGCTGCTAGAAGACCTAGGCATCTGCCTAGTCCTGACCTCCGTCCCTCCTTTTCTACCCAATGCCTCCCTGTTACCCGCTCTCTCCACCCTGGGGAAACCCGCTTCTGTCATCAGCCCTCTCCCGTTGGGCTGCAAGGACCCCACCCTCCGTCACGTCCTCTCATTCCGCCAGCAAGTGCAGCTTCTACCGCCGGCAGCGGCGCATGACGGAGAGGCGCTCGAGGGGTCCTTCCTAGTCCCCTACCAGGGAGTCTGCTATCGGGTCTACTATTCCACAGGAGAGGCCCGGTGCTACCTCTGCCGATCAGCGGGGCATGTCCGAAGAGACTGCCCCTTGGCCTGGCGGGGAGGGACACCTGAGACCCCCGAGACCCGGCAGAACATTGGCTCCGTCGTTGCCGACGCCCCTGGCCGCCCGACATCTGAAACCACCTCTCCTTCTGCTCGATCCACCACTGCTCCTGCCCAGGCCCAAGAGACACCTCCCCTACAACGCCCAGACGAGCGAGGGAGCCCCTCCCTTGCTGTTAACAATCTAGCAGAGCCTATGGAGGAGGGTGCAGAAAAGATATTACCGGGCATAGGAGAGGGCCCACCCCAAGGAGAACCGCCCCCCCCCCCCATGCTGCCTCACCATTACCCCCCTGAGCTCCTGAACCATCGCCTCTGCCCCCCGACACAACCCCTGCTAACCAGCCCCCAGACGATGCTATGGAGGGCTGGACCCTAGTCCAGGGGAAGCGAGGCAAGCGGAAGCCTCGAGCTCCGCTGCACCCATCCGATGCGGAGGCCCCCCGGAAGACCAGGAAGGGAGGCACTGACACTGAGCCTTCCGCTATGCCCACGAGTGAGATCCATCCACCAGTGTCGGGAGGGGAAGACAAAATAGCACTGGAAGGTAGAATCTCCCCTCCACGGGAGACCCTCCCCTCTGAGACCCCTGAGGAAGCCCCTTCTGCCTGAATATCACCTGAACCCCCTGCGAACCCCGAAGCGACCGTCGTAGCGGGCGCCAGAGGGGAGACCCCCGGGGTGGCAGAAGACAACATCTCCTCCATGTATGAGGAGATCGAGGCCCTAGGTTTGACCCCGGTCACCCAGGGAGAGAATGACCTACTGCCGGCTGGCCTCGATCTGGGCAACCTTACCCCAGTCCACCTTTCCCCATGCTCCCTCCCCCTAACCGCTTTCCCAGGCGATCACCCTGCAGAAGGTGGTCCACCACCTGATGCCATGGCTGCCAAATCCACCACAGAGCCTGTGCCTAGCATCACTGGGAGCCCCTTCCCCACCCCCTTAACCCTTGAATCTGTTCGGGAGGCACCACCTCTCAGCTGCTTGCCTCCCGAAGCCCAGAGCCTCACCTCTGCCCCCGCCCCCACCCCCACCCCTGTCCCTGCCCAATCCACCTCCTCCTGCTATGCTATTGCATCCCCTGGGGTTATTTATTTCCCACCGCTACTTCCGCCCGGGCCCAAGGGACACCTCCCCTACAACGCCCAGATGAGCGAGAGAGCCCCGCCCTTGCTGCTAACAATCCAGCAGAGCCCATGGAGGAGGGTGCAGCAAAGATAATACCGGGCATAGGAGAGGGCCCACCCCAAGGGGAACCTCCCTCCCCATGCTGCCTCACCGTTACCGCCCCGAGCCCCTGAACCATCGCCTCTGCCCCCCGACACGACCCCTGCTAACCAGCCCCCAGATGATGCTATGGAGGGCTGGACCCTAGTCCAGGGAAAGCGAGGCAAGCGGAAGGCTCAAGCTCTGCTTTATCCATCCAATGTGGAGGCCCTCTGGAAGACCAGGAAGGAGGGCACTGACACCGAGCCTTCCGCTCTGCCCACGAGTGAGATCCATCTGCCGGTGTTGGGTGGGGAAGACACGATAGCACTGGAAGGTAGGGTCTCCCCTCCATGGGAGACCCTCCCCTCCGAGACCCCTGGGGAAGCCCCTTCTGCCCGGACATCACCCGAAACCCCTGTGAACCCCGAGGTGACCATTGAGGCGGGCACCAGAGGGGAGACCCCCGGGGTGGTGGAAGGCGACCTCTCCTCCATGTATGAGGAGATCGAGGCCCTAGGTTTAACCCCGGTCATCCAGGGAGAGGATGACCTTCTGCCAGCTGGCCTCGATCTGGGCAACCTCACTTCATTCCCCCTTTCCCATGCTCCCTCCCCCTAACTGCCTTCCCGGGCGGGGACCCTACACCCCCTAAACCCTTGAATCTGTTTGAGGGGCGTCACCTCTTAGCTGCTTGCCTCCCGAAGCCCAGAGCCTTGCCTTTGCCCCGTCCCACCCCTGTCCCTGCCCAATCCATCTCCTCCTGCAATGCTATAGCCACCCCTGGGGTTATTTCTTTCCCTTTTTTTGCGGATTCCCCCCAAGGAGCAGCCTTTGCATTTTCCTGCCGCGACCCATTAGGAGCTGCAATTTTCCCTCCGCCATCCCCTTCTACCCCAAGGCTTGAGATGGACCTAATAACTTTGGCCTGTCAGACGCCCCGTCAGTGTTCCGCACCCTGTTTGCCCGCCTCAGCGGACCACGAGGCTGCACCAAGAGCCCCACCAGGGAATAACCGGGAAATCGCAACCCCAGTCCCCGCCCCCATGAGCTGCGAAAAGCGTTGCGGGAGTTTTTAGAAGACGCCCGTGGCTCCCGCAACAAGGTACAGCTAGCTCTCCAGTGATGGGGGGACTTTGATCAAATCCTCCAAGCCACAAGGGCCCTTATAAGAGAGGGTAGAGGGACAGGAAGGCAAGGTGCCACAGCCTACGGGCGGGTCCGCAGCTTTTGTGATAAATTACTCACTTACGGGACGGGTCACAGATTGTTGCGCAACCCGCTGGGGGCCGCGAACACCCCCGCCAACAAGGAACCCCCACCCCCTGAGCCCTCCACATGACGCCTCTCATTATCGCAACCTTGAACACCAGGGGCTGTAGGATGGCTCTCCGCAGGTCTCAGGTGCTCTCTTTCCTTCGGGAGGGGGGGTACTCTGGTTTTCCTGCAGGAGATCCATACGGATCCGACCGCCGAGGACAGCTGGCAGCTGGAGCGGGGGGACGGGGTCTACTTTAGCCATTTCACGGTTCAACAGGCTGGAGTGGTGACCCTGTTCTCCCCCAACCTACGGCCCGAGGTGCTAGGGGTCACTGAGGCCCTGCCGGGCCACCTGCTGCATCTCTGGGTTTGTATGGAGGGGATTGTGATCAATCTCATTAACATCTATGCCCCGACAACGAGCCTGAAGTGGCCGCAATTCTATCAGCGGTGTCCGACTTCCTCGGCACACTAGATTCTCACGAGTGCCTAGTCCTGGGAGGGGACTTTAACACCACCGTCGAGGAGCAGGATCGCTCAGGGGCTGAGCTGAGCCCAGCAGCAGCGAACATTCTCCGAGAAATAGTCGAACATCACTCCCTAGTGGACGTCTGGTGTGACCACCACCCGGATGACACTTCTACGTTTACCGTTGACCGGGTGGAGGCCCATATGTCACACCACTCTCGGTTGGACCATAGTTATTTATACCGTTTCCATCTTTCACGAGCCCACTCCTCCAACATTCAGCCGGCCCCATTTTCCGACCACCATTTAGCCACCATAACAGCCTCCCTCCATGCAGAGAGGCTGGGGCCGGCCTATTGGCATTTTAACAACGGCCTGTTGGAGGATGAGGGCTTTGTGACATCCTTCTGGGAGTTCTGGCTGGCCTGGCGAAAGCAGCGGCGTGCCTTTCCCTCGGTGCGGCAATGGTGGGATCTATGGAAGGTGCGTGCTAAGCTCTTCTGCCGTGACTACACCCAGGGCACCTGCCAACAGAGAAATGCAGCAATAGAGCAGTTGGAAAGGGAGGTCTTAGAGAAGAAGAGGCGTCTATCCGTCAGCCCTGAGGACCCGTTCCTCTGTGGAGCGTGCCAGGAGAAGGGGGAGGAGCTCCGGGCCCTCGAGGACCATGGCGTCCGAGATGCCCTTGTTCGATCCCGCATCCACCTCCTTCGGGAGATGGATCGCAGCTCCCATTTCTTCTACGCCCTGGAGAAAATGAGGGGGGCCAAGAAACATGTCACCTGCCTTCTCGCAGAAGACAGCACCCCCCTCACAGATCCGGCGGAGATGTGTGGGAGGGCCCGCGACTTCTACACAAGCCTTTTCTCCCCGGATCCGACCGATCCTGGCGCTTGCAGGGTGCTCTGGGAGGAACTCCCTACGGTCAGCGTGGGCGACCAAGACTGACTAGAGCTGCCTCTCACCCTGGCCGAGTTCTTGGAAGCCCTCCATCGCATGCCCACCAATAAATCTCTGGGCATGGACGGGCTGACTGTAGAGTTCTACCGTGCATTCTGGGACATCCTTGGCACAGACCTAGCCACTGTCTGGGCCAAGTCCTTGCAGGGCGGGGTCCTCCCTCTGTCATGCAGGTGAGCGGTGCTCACCTTGTTGGCGAAGAAGGGGGACCTCCACGATTTACAAAATTGGCGCCCCGTCTCGCTCCTTAGCACGGACTACAAAATTGTAGCGAAAGCAATGTCACTGCGGCTAGGGTCCGTGGTGGCGGACGTGATCCACCCAGACCAGACCTACACTGTCCCGGACCGCAGAATTTTTGACAACCTATTTCTATTCCGAGACCTTTTGGAACTCGGGCGTAGAGACAGTCTGTCGTTCACCCTCCTGTCTCTTGATCAGGAGAAGATGTTCAATAGAGTAGACCATGGGTACCTCCCAGGCACTCTGCAGGCGTTTGGATTTGGACCTCAGTTTGTGAGTTTTCTCCAGGTGCTGTACGCTTCCGCGGAGTGTCTGGTTAGGCTCAACTGGACCCTGACCGAACCGGTCAGCTTCGGGCGAGGAGTGCGGCAGGGGTCCCCCCTCTTGGGCTAGCTGTACGCTCTAGCGATCGAGCCTTTCCTCTGTCTCCTCCGCAGGAGGTTGACGGGGTTGGTGCTGCGGGAGCCGGAGCTGGGGCTGGTCCTGTCTGCGTACGCCGATGACGTACTCCTCGTGGTCCAGGACCCGGGCGACTTGGCACGAGTGGAGGCATGCCAGGCCATCTATTCGGCAGCCTCCTCCGCCTGAGTCAACTGGATCAAGAGCTCTGGCTTGGTGGTAGGGGACTGGAGGCAGGTGAGCTCCCTCCCACCCGTGCTTCAGACCATCCGGTGGAGCGCGGGTCCACTGCTCTATCTCGGCGTTTACCTTTCCGCCATGCACCCTTCCCCGCCGGAGAACTGGCAAAATTTAGAGGGCAGGGTGATAGAGCGGCTCCGGAAATGGACGAGGCTACTCTGATGTCTCTCCCTCCCAGGGAGAGCGCTGGTGCTTAAGCAACTAGTCCTGTCCACGCTCTGGTACCAGCTCAACACCCTGGTCCCGGCCCCGGGTTTCCTGACCAACTTCCGGACATCGATTCTAGAGTTCTTTTGGTCAGGAATGCACCGGGCCCCTGTTGGAGTTCTTCATCTACCCCTGAAGGAAGGAGGACAGGGCCTGAAGTGTCTGCACACTCAGGTCCATGTCTTCCGCCTCCAGGCCCTGCAGAGGCTCCTCTATAATGCAGGTAGTTCGACGTGGAGCATATTTCTGCCATTCTGTGCCGCTTCCAAGGGCTCCGATATGACTGGCCGCTCTTTTATCTCTGTTCGAGAGGTTTTCTGCGAGACCTCTCCGGGCTGCCAGTCTTCTACCAGGACCTCCTCCCGACCTGGAAACTGTTTTCAACGACCAGGTCCGCGGCGGCCACCGTGGGAGCGGATCTCCTCAAGGAGCTCCTGCTACACAACCCCCAGCTCCGTGTGCAGGTGGTGGAGTCCCTCTCGGTGCGCCAGAGTTTGGTCCTGGCAGAAGTCACGAGAGTCGGAGACCTCCTGGACTATGACTGGGATCTCCTGGTTAACCTCTTCCTAGCCCTAGCTAAAAGAGCCATCTATAAAACCAGAGAGAGGAGGTTGGCCAATGAAGCGTCCTGCGACTGTAGGGCCGTTTTCCAATCCTCAGTACATTCGAGTATCCAGGTGGAGTTCCTCTGGGCGGCATCCACCGACTCCCTTGACGCCTTCAAGGAGTGGTGGGAGCTGTCCGAGGTTCTCTGCTCAGTGACCCCATCCGGTTCCCTCCGTCTGACCCTTTGATTGAGGGGAAGAGTGAGGGACCCCAGCCCCAGCCATTGCCGCTGCGGATACCATCATCACTGTCACGTAGGAGGGGTCCTATCACATGTGGGTGTACGTCCCCTCCTCCCCCCAAACTGCCTACTTCGCAGCCGTGCCCATCTTGTTGGGCACTCTCAGGAGAGGAATAATCGGTGACACTGGGCGTGGCACTAGGTAACTCGAGGGGGTGGAAGACCACGAGTGTCGAGGAAGCCCCCTCGCTCTGGGCCCAGGCTAGTCTGAACGCTTCTCTCTCTTGAAGGCTGCTGTTATACCTTGCGTTTGCTTTTGTTTTGTTGCATAGTTTTGTTTTTTTTTTCCTTTTTGGTGATTCTTTGTAAATGTTATGCAAATAAAATTCTTTTTTGCTTAAAAAAAAAAATTACTCTGCTATAGCCATCTAGCCCAACCCTGTCACAGTATCCATTCCTGTTTGTCTACCTGGTTGGATAGCTCTCTGGCCTACATCTATATATCGATCTAAAGTTTATGAGGCCCCATTTGCGCATGCTTATACTATCAATTTACCCTTCTGACCCAATTCTTAAGAGAAGTATAAATTGTTTGCACTGTTACCAACCATGCATCCTCCTGTTTATGGATATTCCTGCTAAGCCTAGCCACAATTTGGGCATAGCAGTGCTATAAATGCTTACATTGTATCTACTTTTGTAAACTGTTGTACACTTTCCCCAAGAGAAGAGTCAGAACTTGTCTCTAAATGTTTATCACTGGCTCTAGGCAGGTTTTGTAGTTAGATCAATAGATGAGCTTCTCAGTTGTTAATGTTGTATTGATTACAGAATTCCTTACAAAACATGTCACTTACTTAATAAAGTTTTATTATGTAACAAAAAATAACCATCTATTTCCTTTTACTTTTTAAGTAGGGTATTAGTATTTTATTAGCTGCATTTAATCTGAATTTATAATGGTAAAATATCTAGTAATGTATAGGTTTCAAGATCAATGTACACAACTTAGCATGCTAAAGCTAATTAGCTGTGGTTGTAACATTTTAAGAGACTGTTTCAGAACAATGGGCTATTGAACATTGCTTTGCAAAGCTGTGCAGAAATGTGAAATTTGCTTGCATTTAGGGGTTAAAATCCACTGTAAAATCCACCTCAAGTTGCTGAAAATTCTACAAAAGAAGGCTGCTAAAGCTCAGCCTTGAACTTGACAAAATCAACAAAAACAGCCCTTAATTTCATCCCAGTTTTTCCATGGCCAACTCTTGTGGAGATTCCTAAGTAACGTTTGGGGTCTGACTCACATGTGCCCTCTCAAATTTCTCCATTGCTCACCAGAACTGGAAGTAGGACTATGCCTCAGCTCTGAGGAGGCAACAGAGCTCAGAAAGTAAGGAAATGGTTCATATAGTAAAATTGGGCTACAAATATTATTAGGACTGTCAATTAATCACAGTTAACTCAAGCGATTAACAAATTAAATTAACTAGATTTTTTTTTAAAAGTTGCAATTAATCACAGTTTTAATTGCATGAAAACATAAGAATGGCCCTCTTGGGTCAGACTAAAGGTCCATCTAGCCCAGTATCCTGTCTTCCAACAGTGGCCAGTGCCAGGTGCCCCAGAGGGAATGAACAGAATGAACAGAACAGTAATCATCAAGTGATCCATCCCCCTGTCACCCATTCCCAGCTTCTGGCAAACAGAGGCTAGGGACACCATTCCTGCCCATCGTGGCTAATAGCCATTGATGGACCTATCCTCCATGAATTTATCTAGTTCTTTTTTGAACCCTGTTATGGTCTTGGCCTTCACAACATCCTCTGGCAAGGAGTTCCACAGGTTGACTGTGCATTGTGTGAAGAAATACTTCCTTTTATTTGTTTTAAACCTGCTGCCTATTAATTTCATTTGGTGACCCCTAGTTCTTGTGTTATGAGAAATAGTAAACAACAATTCCTTACCTACTTTCTCTACACCAGTCATGATTTTATAGACCTCAATCATATCTCCCCTTAGCTGTCTCTTTTCCAAACTGAAAAGTCCCAGTCTTATTAATCTCTCCTCAAACGGAAGTCGTTCCATACCCCTAATCATTTTTGTTGCCCTTTTCTGAACCTTTTCCAATTCCAATATATCTTTTTTTGAGATGGGGCGACCACATTTGCACACAGTATTCAAGATGTGGGAGTACCATGAATTTATATAGAGGCAACATGATATTTTCTGTCCTATTATCTGTCCCTTTCTTAATTATTCCAAGCATTCTGTTCGCTTTTTTGATTGTCACTGCACATTGAATGGATATTTTCAGAGAACTATCCACAATGACTCCAAGATCTCTTTCTTGAGTGGCAACAGCTAATTTAGACCCCTATCATTTTACATGTGCATTACTTTGCATTTATCAACATTAAATTTCATCTGCCATTATGTTGCCCAGTCACCTCCACCAGTTGTTGCCACCAATTGCACTGTTAATAGAATATCAATTTACACTTATTATAAATATTGTGGATGTTTTTTCTAAATTTTCAAATATATTGATTTCAGCTACAACACAGAATACAAAGTGTACACTGCTCACTTTTTATTATTATTTTTGATCTCAAATATTTGCACTGTAAAAAAATTAAATGGTATTTTTCAATTCACCTCATACAAGTATTGTAGAGCAATCTCTTTATTGTGAAAGTTCAACTTACAAATATAGAATTCTTTTTTTAAATAACTGCACTCAAACAAAACAATGTAAAACTTTAGAATCAAGAAGTCCACTCAGTCCCACTTCTTCAGCCAAACACTAAAACAAAACAAGTTTGTTTACATTTATTGGAGATAATGCTGCCCACTTCTTATTTACAATGCCACCTGAAAGTGAGAAAAGGTGGGTTCTGCTTGATAACGATCCATAACAGTGTGGACCGACACACCTTCAGTTTCATCATTTGAGTCAGAGGCCACCAAAAGAAGGCTGATTTTATTTTTTGGTGGTGCGGGTTCTGTAGTTTCTGCATTGGAGTGTTGCTCTTTTAAGATTTCTGAAAGCATGTTCCACACCATATTCTGCTCAGATTTTGGAAGACACTTCAGATTCTTAAACCTTGGGTCGAATGCTGTAGCTATCTTTAGAAATCTCATATCGGTACCTTCCTTATGTTTTGTCAAATCTGCAGTGAAAGTGTTCTTAAATTGAACAACATATGCTGGGTTGTCATCCGAGACTTCCATAACACAAAATATATGGCAGAATGTGGGTAAAACCATGGAGCAGGAGACATACAATTCTCCCCCAAGGAGTTCAGTCACAAACTTAATGAACGCATTATGTTTTTATTGACCATCATCAGCACGGAAGCATGTTCTCTGGAATGGTGTTCGAAGCATGAAGGGGCACACAAATGTTTAGCATATCTGGCACGTAAATACCTTGCAATGCCAGCTACTACAGTGCCATGCGAATGCCTGTTTAACAGTGTGATTAAAACGGCGATTAATCTCAACTACTTTTTACTCTTACAGTTAGTTGTGATTATTTTTTAATCATTTGACAGCCCTAAAGAGTATAAGATCCACCATTTAGAATAGTAACAATTCCCAATGACTAGGGAAACTGGGTTTGCAAGAAAGTGGTAGGGCTCTTTTGCTGACCAGGTCTGTTTGAATTTGTTCAAACCAAGAATGAAACACCTGTTGTCTTATTGTGGAAGGTGCAGTTCAATATTTGTATCTGAAATTAAAAGGAAGTGAGAGAAGCTCTTTGGAGTGACAGGAAATTAGGAAGCTATGATAGAGAAGATCCTTCTGAGGATACCCTTTGAATGACTAAACTCAAGAAGGAACATTAGGATGAGATTTTTGTTGTGGTGGTGTAATTGAGTTACCATTGAAAACAAACCCCAGAAAGGGATTGTTTTCCCTAAAAGATATGCTGTAGTTCAAACAAAAACTAATACAGGGAAGTTATGTAGCCTGTGTTAGGTAGGAGGTCAGACTAGATTATCATGGTGGTCATACAACATACAACTCATGTGTATTCAGTTGCTTAACACACTAATGGAAGCGGCTCAAGTACATTAGTGATGAGCATGGTATAAGAACCTATGTAGAATAAGATGGAAATATAAAAGGGCTAATTTATGGTTGCATGCATAATAATAAATTTGGCATTTATTAACTTCCCAGTGCTTGACGTTGCCACCTAAATAACATTATTTGAATGTTTTTTTTAAATGGAATATGTTATATACATCGTGTTTTACTGACCTGCTGTGTGACCTAGTGTCTCATCTTGGCCTCAGTTTCCCCATGTGTAAAATGGGGATAATGGATGACACCCTACCCCTGCTCCACCCCCTTTATACTAGGTAAAAGACTGAAGTGGTGTAAAGATTCCCTCAGAACAGGAACTGCATAACTCAGTCATCAGGCTGCCTTCTGAGGACAAGCCATGGCATAGCTGTTGTAGGAGGGGCATCTCAGGGTGAGGCCACATCTCGCAACACTGCAGAGATTTCAGGCAGCACTGTGGCCTATAGGGCAGCCTTAGTCTAGGGAGACTGCTGTAACTCAGATCCCTAGGGCTGTCTAAATTACACCAGGGCCTCTCCAGCCCCAGCACAGTCCAAAATCAGGAGGTGAAAGGGTGTCTCCTCTCCCTCCTGTTTTGTAAATTCAGTGCTTCACTTCTTTTACCCAATGATACATTCCTTTTTAAAGCTCTTGAGGTCTAAGGATAAAAAGGGAAAGATAGAAGCTATTGTTGTTTCCCTTCTATTTAATAGGTTAAAAAAATATTACAAACTCGAGAGAGTGAGAAAGAATTTATAGCCTAGGATTGACATTGGCCTTCAAAACAAGACAACAGCAAAATTCCTACTCAGAAAATGAAGTGGTCCTTTCCTCCTTTCATCTGAGTGCTGAGCTGACATCAGGACTAAAAAGATTTCCAGAGTTCCTGCATAGTATTTGGAAAGAGAAGGAAGTCAGCATCAAACGAACCAAGTTTTAAAGTTAAGATCCACATAGTTCCATTGAGGTCATTATGAGTCATATATACATCACATGGCAGAATTTGGCCTTCAGAATTGATGGCCTCTTTGAATCACAGAACAACAGATGAGAAAACTGCAGAATCTGTGATTTGATGTCCACTATGTTTCTTTACTTGCTGGGTGTCTGCTCCGGTTAACTGGTGGGGTTTATCAAATAATAATAATCATACCCCTAAGGACTTGATTCCTTGTTTCATTACTTTACCTGTTTTTCCTCCATTTTTTTTATTTTAGTTTGCCTTACTACAATAAAACACAGTTCTTTAAAGAAAGATTGATGGGCAGCCTAGTGGGAGAACTAGTTTTGGAAGCAAAACAAAAACTTTTCACTTGCAGGCCTGGTGAGAGATGAGCACGGCAGACAGGTACATGTTTTGTTTGCTTCTGTGTTCTATTGGGAAGCTGTTCTGCTCCTCTCATCTAGCTGTTGTGGGGCACAAAGGGGGATTGATGGCCACTGTGAGCAAAAGAATCAAAAAAAGAATGGCACTGGAGAGTAATTATTTTGCTTGTGATTAGACTGTATTTGCACAAATAGGAATGTCTGATATCAGACATTTTGTTTATGATTAGCTTTACATAATAGTTGCAGTGTTAATGCAGTGCTCCTAAATTTTCATTCTAAAAAGCCATTTCCTGATATTCTTGGATTTATAGCAGATGATTAGATTACTGGTTTTTAAATTAAATACCATTGAACCATGACAAGTGATGTCTGATCCAAGTCCATTAATTTGTATTACATTTTCAAAGCAAGTCCTGTCATTAACCTTTCTGTCTTCCATCCCTCTCTCTAAAACTATGCCCACATTCTTTATCAAACATGAAATGTAATAGTGAGTGTAGTGATATGTAGCTTGGAGAGGAGATGTCTCTACAGTCTTAAAAAGAAGGGGTGTTAGTGTCTGTTAACTTCTTACTTGATACTGACTGGTTTCAGAGTAGCAGCTGTGTTAGTCTGTATTCACAAAAAGAAAAGGAGTACTTGTGGCACCTTAGCGACTAACCAATTTATTTGAGCATAAGCTTTCGTGAGCTTCACAAAAGCTTATGCTCAAATAAATTGGTTAGTCTCTAAGGTGCCACAAGTACTCCTTTTCTTTTTGATACTGACTGTATGTTCTTACAATGAATGTCAAGTGACTTGAAATTCGCTAAGAGAAAATAGATGTTTATACAGAAATCTTATAATAACTGATAATAGTTAACACTTGATGGTGTTTTTCTTTCATAGATCATAGAAATGCAGGATTGGAAGGGACCTCAATAAATCAGCTCATCCAGTCTCTTGCACTGAGGCAGGATTAACTATTATCTACATGATCCCTGAGAAGTATTTTTCTAACCTATTCTTAAAAAGCTCCAGTGAGGGAGATACCACAACCTCCCAAGGTAATTGGTTCCAGTGCTTAGCTACCCTTATAGTTAGAAAGGTTTTTTTCCCCCCTAATATCTAACTTAAATCTCCATTACTGCAATTTAAGGCCATTACTTCTTGTCCTGTCCTCAATGGTTAAGGAGAAGAATTTATCACCCTCCTCTTTATAGCAACCTTTTACGTACCTGAAGACTGTTACCATGTCCCATCTCAGTCTTCTCTTCTCCAGATTAAACAAATCCAATTTTTTAAATCTTTCCTCATAGATTATATTTTCTAGATCTTTAATCATTGTTGTTGCTCTCCTCTGGACTTTCTCCAATTTGTCCACATCTTTCCCAAAGTATTGTGCCCAGAATTGGACACAGTACTCTATCTGAGGCCTTATCAGTGCTGAGTAGAAGGAAGAATTACTTGTGTCTTGCTTACAACACTCCTGTTAATACATCCCAGAATGTTTGCTTTTTTGCAACAGTATTACATTGTTGACTCATATTTCGTTTGTGATTCACTATAACCCCCAGATCCTTTTCTGAAGTACTCCTTCTTAGGTAGTCATTTCCCATTTTGTATGTGTGCAACGTATTACTCCTTTCTAAGTGTAGTACTTTGCATTTGTTCTTATTTATCTGAAATCATTTCACAAAGGTGGCATGAGAATTGTAGTTCCCAACATTAAAAAACTGAGGGTTGATCACTGCCTGCCTGTAGCTGAGCATCGCTAGTGACTCCTGGAGAATGACGAGCAGACTGTTCTTACTGTGGCCCAGCGGTGTTGACATGAGTAGACTTTATGTATTGATTCCCATTGCCTTTCCTTCTGGCTGCTCATGCTCTATGACACAATGAGCAAACTATGCAGTAACCACATTCTGTGCAGACCAGTCTGAATGTGTTGAGTAAATAATTACTATTCTAGTGAAGTCACCACTAGTGTGTTTCCCCTCAAATACAGAAAGTTATTATTCAATGATCCGAGTAGGGGCTATAGGCACTTGATCAGTTTAGCATAGGCATTCTCTCAACCTAGATGCTGATAATGGGGGCTTTGGATAAATACTGTTTTGATTACTTAGCTGAAGCTTCCTCCCACCACCTCCCCAGTGGAAGATCCACTCTTGTCTCATTACTATGGATTTCCCTGCCATCTGAGCTTCTCCTTGATACCAGGCAACCCTCTACTACCGTCTTGCCTGTTCACCAAGGGCCCTGCGCCCATTGCTGTCACTCCAGCCTTCCACTCTCTCCCATCGTGGTTCACTACTTGCCCCTTTACAGAAACAAAGGGACTGGGAATGGCAGACAACTGTAGGAGGAAAGGGAATTGGAGTAGTCTGAGAGACACAGAAAGGGTAAAGAGAAGAATGGATATAAAGGAAAACCTAGCAAATGATCAAAAATTGAAGGAGACAATGGAAAAGAGGGGAGAGAATCAATGAAAGTGTGAAATAAATAGGATAAAGTATTGAAAGAGAATTAAGACACACCTTCCATGTTAGAAAAAAGTTATGAACCATAAGTACATTGCATTTTATATTTTCAAAACATTGCTTGCATTCATACATTTTCAGGTTGACTCAAATCAGTGTTAGTCATTTTTATTTATTCCATGAAATGTTGGCCATTATATGTATCATTCTAGTACTTTGCTGCTATAAAAGATCGAATGTTCTCCCTGTGACCTTATCATTTATTGATATGACCATTACAGCATTGACACACCATTTAGCTGTGGCTGAAATTTTTTTTCTATTCAGTTATTCAGGATTTGGCAGAATATGCTAAAGTTAGACATTCAGTGCAACATTACTGTGGGATTATCATTCACTTACAGTTACATTTAATTCAATACATGCAAAGAGCTAGGGTCAAGAGTTTTAAAGGTATTTAGGCATTATTGTGGTCAGCGTGGCAATGCCTATCTGCTTTAGGTGCTTTAAATCTCATTGTCAAAAGTGATTTGAGTATTTCAGATGGCAATGGGATTTTGGCTCCTAAGTGTCTCAATCCCTTTTGAAATTAGCTTTAGGCTCCTAAATATGCTAAGCATTGCAATGCTGAACTCAGCAAAGCCTCAAATACCTTTAAAAATCTGGACCTAAATTTTCAGATGAACACATTGGCCACTGCTCTGACCTTAGCTGAACATTTCAAGTTAAGCAGGTTGCACAAGTGTTTGCAGGATCGAAGTGTATGGGGCTATATTTCCAGGTACCTATTTTCTAATAAAGAACATTAAGGAGATCATTGTGATATCTATCCTGTACCATATTCTTTGCTTCTCAACTCAATTATTTAAAGCCTTATTCTTTAAACTTCTTGATCATTACAAGTCTTAGTTGATTAATAGCACCAGGTTCTGCAACCTTCAGCCCAGTGTTAAGCTTTTTACACTTCATATCATAGCCATAAACACTTCTTCCTTTTCCAAGTTCATCAATATTTGATTTATCACATAAAACAAAATGCTAAAGACTCCACTCCAACACACACTGCATACTTAAAAGGCATCTCAGGATAGTAAATCAACTTCATTTTACATGTTTTTAAAGTTTCTTCATATTTTTATTTCTGTATTCTATTCTTGGAATAAATTGTCACCAATGTACTACACAGCTTCTTTCTGTGAGGATAACTAATTTGACAATAGATCGAGCCTGTGTATTTGTTTACTTTAGGCATTCAAAATAACCATAAGAGTTGCCATCACTGGGGGACATCTTTCAACTGATTACTGCATGACGTTGTTTTTATCCTTAGCAAAGAAGATAAGTTACTGATTTCATTTCTTCTTGTACATAGTTGGAAATCTCTTTTGCAAATTAAGGAGGTACTGTGGCTTGTCAACAATTTTTTAATATAAAAATCCTGGTACTTCATGTAGTTTCAGATATTGATCACTGAGGGGCCAGATCCACAAAAGGGCTTAGGCACCTACACCCAAATTTAGGTGCATAAGCAGTGATGTGATAAGAAAAAGTGGGTAAACGTACCTTACTGATGGGCCAGGCCAGGTAGGCACCCGGGCTGTGCGGTATTAGTAAAAGAGTGATTAATTTGTAAGTATAATAATATATGAAGACAAGCAACACTGTGTATGGGAACTGCTCAGTTTCAGAAACCAATCACAGATTTGTTGAGGAAACATTTTGTTTCTTCCCCAAAAATAAAAGAATGTTTGCTGAAGCTTCATTTGCTACAAAATAAAAGTAAATTATGTAAAGTTGTAATGAATGCCATATTCTTTTAATGGTCCACAAATATGTTCAGTCAATCCACACAGGCACTGGATGGCTCACTGTGGTTTTTACAGGCCATGATTTCCATGACTGATCTCTCTTGGTGAGCATAATCAGCTAGTAGATAATGTGCACATTAGTTGTGGTGGTCATGCCACCAGTTCTTGCTTACCACTAAAGAGTAGGAGTTAGTAAAAGCTTTATTTCTTAAATGAGAAGTGAGTAAACAATATACTCCGCAAATGAGAAGTGGATTAACTTCATTTAGCCTTCTTTACCCTTGACTAACCTACTGTGCCTACATCCCAGTTTTACACACCATTGGGTTCCACAGAAGCCCTATTCCACTGCCACCTAATCCTGAAGGTGCCTAAGTGTCTGTCTCTGAGCATGTGCATCCAGATATCGATCTCACACTTAAACCCCAGCGTGATCCTCATTCTAGGGGAAAATAGATTTTCCTCCATCTGTCTTCCCTACAGGGCCTGATCTGGTAGGTGTGCTCAGAGCATGATCAGCTCTAGACAAATCATCCTCCAGGGTGCAGAAAGAGGCAGATAACCACCTTATAAACTTTAATGCTGTGGTTAAGGTGCTCACACAGGATATTGGAGATCCTGGTTCATTTTCTGCCTCTGCCTGATCAGAAGGGATTTGAACAGGGATACCCCACCTCTCAGGTAAGTGTACTAACCACTGGATTGGGAGATTTTCTGATGTGAGTCTTTCTCAGTCTCTTTTGTTGAAGTCATTCCAATATACTTAAATATTAATTGGACCTGTGAGGCTTTTGTGGATTGCATTCTAAGCGCCCATCTCTCTCTCCATTTCATAGAATATCAGGGTTGGAAGGGACCTCAGGAGGTCATCTAGTCCAACCCCCTGCTCAAAGCAGGACCGATCCCCAATTAAATCATCCCAGCCAGGGCTTTGTCAAGCCTGACCTTAAAAATAGAATCATAGAATCATTTCTTGTATAGGTGCCAAGGCTCCCTAACTAAGGCTCTGTGGATCCTAATGATTCTCAAGGGGCCTAAAATTGGACACTGCAGAGCCTAAATTTCTTAGTGGACCTGGGCCTGAGAGCATCTTCTTTAAAAAAGTTTACATTATTAAAACAATAGTGAACTTCAGTGCCTTCAGATACGTATTCATATTAATCTAAGGGCAATAAAATATTCAAATAAAGTTTTGTCATTGTCAATAGTTGTTTATTGTAATCAGTGTCAGTAACTTTGTCTTTTTATTTTTTACTTTTGGTAGACTTTGTAGTTAAAGAAAAATTCCAACTGATTCACTAGTAGATAATGCAATTGCCCGCACTTTCTTTTATTTTCTAATGCCAAATAGCACCACATACATTTTCCCCACAAGTGCTAGCACACTAAGATATGCAAACATGTGTACCACAGCACGTCTTTAAATAAACAAAATAGTTTCCATTACTCTATTGAGGTCATGTTTGTATTTTAAAATGTTTTTCTTAGCAAGATTGTTAACTAAAATATTCATTTTAAAAATCTGAATATTAAATTCATAATATGGAGGCAAGATGATAGCTTAATTTTATTTTAAGGATAATTTGATATGAGAGATTTGTAAAACTGGCCAAGTGGTATACAGGCAAATTCATAAATAGCCTTTCAAATGAGAAAAGGAGTTTGATTTTTATTGGCTTTTTACCCTTTTTATTCCACAGATACATTTCCCAGCAGGTACTATTTATTAGACTATCTTTGAAGCAGACCATTTTTAGTAATATTGTTGAAAAATGAATTTCAGTTTCTTAATTCTGAGTATTCCTGCTGGCGGGGGGGGGGGGGGGGGGGGGGGGGGGGGGGGGGGGGGGGGGGGGGGCTGATTCTCTGCATTATACCCATACAGTCAGAGAACAAAACATTCCATGTTACCTGGGTTAACAGATGAATTTAGAACGTTGAGCATTCACAATAAATGGCTAAATAACAAGCTAGAAGCCAAGTGTTTGAAATGGTTTGCTATTTCTACAAATAACAAATATTTTTAAACAATTACCATCTGTTAGGCAATTCACACACAGAATATTAATTGAATTAAATATTCATCATGATTCATCCATCTGCACTCAAGTACTTAACCCTTCTCTCTGCAAATTGACGTATACTGAACTTTATTTATATGGCAATCGTTACTATACATCTCATTGGCATCTTGTTGTCAATTGTCTGTTCAAGAATAAAACACTTTAAATAGATTGTATTTGCTTCTTATTAATGCCGCTTGTAATTTAAGTTATTGTTTTATTATAGAGATGGGCCTGAGGCACAAAGTTGAGATCTGGATCTGAAGTAACCCCAAATTGTAGGGTTTGGGGGTTTATCCCTCTCTATTAATTATTAATATTAGATATTTATCAAACATGTTATGGATATTTATTTAGGAATACTCAGAGTATTAGCATTTTACTTTTAATTCAGTTTTATATAAAATGGTTAGGGCAAAATCCTACTCTTACTGATTGGAGTGGCCACAAAGATATGGAAGAATTCTTGTTGCAGTTATGGTTCAGGCGCCATCTTGTTACACAGGGCACCGATATACAGGGGAGTCTGGATACACAGTGTTGCTATGAAAAAAGCAACATGAACCCCTGCTTACAGCGTGCCTGACCACACTTCAAGTATGCAGATCACATCTCCTTGGGGTAATGGTGTGTCTGTAGGCATGGGCGGTAGGTATAAGAGGCTAAAGCATCCCCAGACAGAAGGTGTGTGGCCTTTGGAGCACTGCTGCCGAAATGATGACCACCCACGCTCCACTCCGAGGCCCCGCTTCTGCTTGTCTTCTTCCCCATGGCCCTGCCTGGGCTGTTCTCTTCCCACCCCTGCTTTGCCTCTTCCCCAGAGGCACCCCCACTCATGCCTCTCTGCCTCCTCCCCTTTCACTGGGGCTGGAGAGGTATGAGTGGTGGGTCATCAGGGGAGAGAGTGGAGAGGCGCGAGTGTGGGGGTTTGGAGGAGGGGGCAGAGAGGCATGAGCAGTAGGTGGGGGGGGCTATGTGTGAGGGGGTAGAGTGAGTTTGGGCCCTGGGGTGTAGTGGTGGTGTAGTGTGGGTGGGACCTTGGGGGGAAGACGCTGACGAGGGGCGGCCTCATGGTGGAGCAGAGGGGTGGGGTCAAGGTCCGAGCACCAGTGCCCCCACCACTTATAGGGAGCTTTTGGCGCTCGTGCCCAGCCTCCCTAAATGCAGGAGTCATTCACCACCATGTCTGTAGGTGCAGTAACCATGTCCTGTATTGCTGGTGCATCTATGAACTTGGGCAAGGGGAGTCAGAGGCATTCCTGCTCCTTCTTTCTTTCCCTAGTACACCCCTACAACATAAATTGGGATTTGGCCCAAAACTCACAGTGTGCTGGGACACTAATATCTATCAATTGGTCATAGAGGAATTTGTACCAATTTCAATAAGTTAGTTGGGGAAAAAATGTTTTTGCCTCCATGGAAATTTTTTCCCTTTACTTCAAAATATAAAAAAAACTCAAAACCATTTTGGTTTGTTTACTTTTTAGCAATCAACAAATGAAATATTTTGCTCCAAAAGTGCTAAAAACCAAAAAGTTTTCAGCCAGAAATGACCAAATACTGCACAATTTTCAGTTCTCTGACAAAAATTAAAAATAGTTTAGTCAAAAGCCCAATTTTCCTCAGAAAAAAGTTTTGACAGTTTTCAACCAGCACTATAAATGAATTTGAAAACATACCTTCAGTTTAACTAGTGAAACTTTCTGTGTGGACCAGGCCTTAACCTCAGTGTATGCTTACACTGCAGTCAGAGATGTGACTGTGGCACCGGTAGGCATACCTGACCTATCTTTCATCTAGCTAATGCAGGGATCAGCAACCACTGGCACGCGGCACGCCAGGGTAAACCCCCTGGGGACCGTGCCAATTTGTTTACCTGCTGCATCCCCAGGTTCGGCTGATTGCAGCTCCCACTGGCTAGGGTTCGCCATTCCAGGCCAATGGGGGCTGCAGGAAGCGGCAGCCAGCATATCCCTCAGCCCGCATTGCTTCCTGAAGTCCCCATTGGCCTGGAGCGGTGAACCACAGCCAGTGGGAGCTGCGATCAGCCAAACTTGCGAATGCAGCAGGCAAACAAACCGGCCCGGCCTGTCAGGGGACTTACCCTGGTGGGCCACATGCCAAAATTTGCCGATCCCTGAGCTAACATGAAAAACAATAGTAGTGAAGCTGTGGCTGCCCGGGCTATACGAGTCCATTTGGGACTTTGGGTTTGCACTCAAGTGGCTAGCCCATGCTACCACTTGTGCTTCACTGCTATTGTTATTAGAGCTAGCTAGATAAAAGCTAGGTCTGGATGTCTACTTGTGCTGCAGTCACACTTTAGATTGCAGTGTAGACATAAGCTGAAACTCAAAACCCGCACAATAATTTGCTTAAATAGCTGTAGTATTTACAATATAAAGTTTGCAAATCAGCAAACATAATTGTCTTGAAGAAAAGCATTAGTGACCTCCCCAAAAGGCAGACCTAATACTAGAGGAATTGCACTCTACCATATGGTGTACCAGGTAAGAGATCGTAGTACAGATAATTCCACCTGGTTAAAAACATCCCAAACAAATCAGAGGGCATCAAGCACTCCTGCTGCCACAGACAGTAAACCTGATATCTTTATGTTTTAAATAAACAGTACAAGTTAAAACAAAAGGGCTTATTGCTAACACACAAGTCTTTGAGCAGTAGGAAATTAACAGATGAGGAACAAAAAGCAAAGTACATGTTGACCTGGGATAAAGAGATAGCTGCCCCATTAACAGAGGCAGTCAGTTTGGCAGAAGGCTGCATCATCTTAGATAAGTACAAGAGAACCATTTCAAAATTCTCTGGCAGTGGTATCTGATCTCTTCCTAACTTCTGAAGATTTAGGGGACTGTCACCAATGGATGTCCACAAGAATGTGTTGGAAACATGTTAATTTCTTGATTTTACTGCTCCAATTCTGACCCTTTGCATTCAGTGTCTCCTCGTATACCTCAGCAGTAACTGCAGTAACTCTCCTATTGGATTCCACAGGTTTTCTCCTGGGATTACTGGGTGAGGAAGGTTATACAATGTCAAAAAAAGGTAAAATTACTTCTGAACTTCCAGTGGTGGATCAAGTTGCTACAGCAACCTAATAGAAAAAGCCAAAACCACCCAAAATAAGAGCTGGATCATCAGGATATGGGTCAAACTAGCCAGGAAAAGAATTAACATAGCTGAAATGACAGGTAGGAGGGAGAATATTTTGAAACTTGTCTCCCTTCTTAGAGTAGTCAAAAACTGAATGTTCCAAAACATAAAATCCAAAGGGATTTAATGCCTCCTTCTTCTGCTAATGGACTTTTCATTTTGTCGCCGACCATCTTTAAGGCCTCTTATTGTATTGGACCCCAGAGCCACCTCACTGTCAATATAGAGGACCAAAGCTATAGTTTGTAACAGATATAAGTGATATATATTTTATTGAATCTGTGAACAAAATGTGCAGTGAATAAACACTATGGAAGATACACCAGAGACTAATATAATTTTTTAAATCAAAGAGTAGCAAAATGAAAGCCCATATGAAAAGAGGATTTTACATTCATTCAATCCTAAACTGCAAGTTATGGAAATCATTCTCAAATTTTTGCGTACTGTGTGGACAATTTCTGATCTATCCATGGCTGCTTCCCCCCTCAGCCTCCTAATTCCTTACCTATCCTGCAGCAGTTACAGTGCTGGGTTAAACAAGACAGTAAGATTAGAACACTTAAGTGGAGGCATATTTAATATAAACTCACTTTAATGCAAATGGTTTGGTTGCTTGGTTACATTATTTCATTTTTATCTATTTATATTCTCTTTCCGGGTATAGAACTACACATTTATTGGTTCTTAATTTCCTCTCATTGATTGTAGCCTCAATTGATCTTATATCTCCAGGTGACTTTGTAGTTTTCTGTTCTTCTCCACGTTCATGATCACTTCAGTTTTGCTGTTCACTGCAAGTTTGAACATGGTTGAATTGCCTCCAAAGACACTCCTAATAAAGACTGGAATAAGGCAGTTATGGGACTTGAGAGAGATTCTTGATTCATTTTTTTTTAGTTTAATTGGACACAATTTTCCTGGAAACCCTAAAAGAGGACGGGACTGGACCACAAATATCAGGAATTGTCAATGCTTTAACAATGGCAGTTTCACCACTCTGACAGAATCAGCTCCATGAACCAAAGTGCTTTGCATATAACAGCTTGAGAATCACTAATCACTGATGTTTTGTCTGTGGTATATGCTTCAAACCTTCAGTCTACAGTAGAGATTAATGGAAGAAAAGTCTTCACTGGAAGATTTTGTGGAGTGTAAGAAAGGAAAATATTTGAAAAATCATGATGGAGCTGTCAGCAACGACATTATTTTTAAATATATATTTACCTTAGATTACAATGCGACCTCAGTAACTGTACTGTTCCCTAGAAGACATAACTTCTGTGTCATTTTTTTAGTAAATTTCAGAAGCAATTTCAGATGCATCATGAGGAGGTATACAAGTAAAATATTGTAACTTTTCTGTCAGTCTCACCTTTATGTTTAGAATGAGAAAATTCTACTGGAAGCTGGAATCATTTTATGGATAGACCGGTAGTGTCAGTAGCTGACATAGGTAATCAGAAAAGGTATGGAGATGGTAACAAAGGTGTGTTGACCGTGGAGCTAACTGCTAATTTCAAGAACATTAATAGCACTATTTTCACAATGACAGCTTTATGTTGGATTATTGGTGATATCCTAGGGATAACACTGCTGCTCAGTGATAGTCTTTCTGTGTATATTTTTGTGGCATATTGTAGATGGCATGACCCAACAATAACTTTAATGACTTAAAAAAACCCACATTGTACAGATGACATGCTGTTCCATCTGTTGGCCAATGTATCACCAAATACACCTAACTTGGATTCTCCAGTTTAGATCTGGAGAGATTCAACTGGAATACTCTATCCTCTCCGCCATTTAACATGCACCATAAGTCACTTATTCCTGTGTATAAATAATAGCAGGGGGTCATATGGAAGAAAAGCGAAATTGCTCATCATCAACTGGAGCTATCAGAATAAATGTCTTCTGCAGATTCACATGCAGCAACTCTCTTTTTCCTGCTTCTTCAGAGCACTTGCATGGTATTCTAAGTGGCAGAAGGGAATTGAAGGCAGGTACAACCAACTATTAGTAAAGAACAAAATTGTCAGACACACAGATGAACATAATTTGTTGGGGAAGAGTCAACATGGTTTTTGTAAAGGGAAATCATGCCTCACCAATCTACTAAAGTTCTTTGAGGGGGTCAACAAGCATGTGGACAAGGGGGATCCAGTGGATATAGTTTACTTAGATTTTCAGAAAGCTTTTGACAAGTTCTCTCACCAACGGCTTTTAAGTAAAGTAAAGCTGTCATGGGATAACAGGGAAAGTCCTCTTTTGGATTGGTAACTGGTTAAAGATAGGAAACAAAGGGTAGGAATAAATGGTCAGTTTTCAGTGCTTTTAGGGCTTGTCTACATGGCAGATTATTCTACAGCTAACCAGGGAGTGAATCTGCAGTGCACCAGTTTGTCATGAAGTTGCATCCCACGTGGACACAGTGTAAATCCCAGAGTCTACTGTGTAGGAGTATGCTAAGCCTCTCTCCAGGACTTTCACTGTAGAGGTATCCACAAGGGACCTTACTGTGCGGCAAGCTGATGCACTATAGAGTCATACCTTGGATGCCTAAAATTAGGAACCTAAGGCCATTACTGTGTGGCAAGCCAAGTTTTAACATTTTGGCCATAATGACTATCAGAAACATAGAAATTGCCATGCCAGAATGGCGTAATGGTGGATGTTGCAGAGGAAAGCACGATTCCCACCCCAACTTGTCTTACTCTTCCAAGAGGAGTTCATTGACTTCAGTAACACAGCAGTCCTATATTGAGCAGGGAAACTGGAAGTATCCTTGTGTAAGTGTCTCCAGAATTAGGGCACATTGGCCAGTGGGGTGTATGCATGTGGGGGAGAGGCGGGGGAAGGAGGTAGAAAGCTTTCACTCCCATTACTGGTGCTATACGAATGTTTTTAGTATACTACTTCACTCTGGCCTGGGGTCATTCTGGCACCTTTCATGAGTACCATTATAAATACACTTTAAATAAAAATTGTGTCTATAAATCATTTTTTTCCCACTGGAGAACATAAAAGAAGATTATATTTTTTTCCACAGCCAGAAGAGGGGTGGGGAACCATGGCCGTAAAGTCACGTCTGTTTCTGTTTTCTATACTAATCCAGTATGCCTTTCATTTTGCAGCCTAGCAATTGATTCAGTTAGGCACTAGCTTTGTTGGTGTAACATAAGAGACTTTGACATTCAGGGTCAAACTCTGGACACCTGCATAAAGCCTGATTAATTAGGCTTTGCAAAGTGGATCACATTGGCTACAGGGGAGTGGGGATGGAAGACAAAATATTCCTTTCCAGAATACAAAATTTCAGCAGCCATTCCACAGCTACTCCTGTAGCCCCTAGAAGAATGGATCCAGACCTCTCTCGCTGATAGCCCCTTCCTTTCTGCACTAAGATTGTCTTGATTCAGAAAAGAATGTGCCCCCACATAAACTCAATGTAACACGCCCTCGCAGCATGATAGAACTTTGGCTTTTCTACTATTTTCTCTTCCACTGCATTTAGATCCTTCAGTTCTTGCACAATTCCTTTCAGCCCAAACTCCACAATTACTTATACTTACAAGCAGCAAGAAGGAGTCAAAGAGCCCATGGAGATTTTCTTTAACTCAGTCTTTTTTTATTAACATATTTTAAGTCACACGAGTAGAAGTCCAGAAGAGTGTTCAGTATAGAACATTCTACACAATATTGAGATAGAAATAGTTATTTACTGAAAATAAATGGGTCTCCAGAAACAAAATAAAACTCTGTGATTTTCACAAACCACTAAAACATCATAACTGGAATACAGGAAAGCAGGAACATCTGTAGACTGATATAAAGTTTTGGAAAGAATCCAAAGCTGAGTGTTTGGGATTAATGAACATTATGAATGAGACTTCGAAGACACAATTAAAAAGCATAAAAATGCAAAGACAAACAAACATGTTTTAATAATGCAAATATTTCTGGTGAAAGAAATTCAGTATAATTATTTTTAGGAAAAAGAATTCTCTCTGTCTTCTTACAATATGGGTCTGTTCATGGAAACTATACTCTCACCATCTCACTCTGGTGTTGTTTGGACTGCAAGCTCAGATTCTATGGTCCTGATCCTGTAACTGGTTCCAGACAGACACAGAAGGCCAGCAGTGTGAATCCAGTTGCAAGATCAGGTTTTCAGTCCAAGATATTTGTGTAAACAGCAGTGGGTAGATGCTAAGTCAGACAGTCAGATGACCTCTCCTTATTGTTCCATAAATAAGGCATCAAATATAACTAACAGAAGTGAGTTTTTGATTTCAAGCTAGGGCCTGATCCAAATCCCACTAAAAACAATGGAAAGACTCCCATTGACTTCAATGCAGTTTGGATTAGGCCCTTAGTTCCTAGAGGATGTTTCTTCACATCACAGAAAACCTAGCAAGACCTAGTGCTGAGATCTGGAATGAGATGTATGGCCAGAGCTGAGTGTGGTGTACAAATATCAGCCTGGCTTAGTGCTGTTAGTCTCTCAACTTCATGCCCAAAACAATTCAGAAAATTTAGAGTCTCCAAGAGAGAGCATAGAAGACCACTCCAAAGAATAAAAGACTCAGTGAAGATAGAAGAAAACTGAGTGGAGGAAAATAGCACTTAAAAGACGAGTGATAAGACTAAGTACTAAGCACAATTTCTGCCCAAATGCTGATAACATAAATTGCATTACTATTATAAAAAGAAAAGGAGTACTTGTGGCGCCTTAGAGACTAACCAATTATTTGAGCATAAGCTTTCGTGATGCATCCGATGAAGTGAGCTGTAGCTCACGAAAGCTCATGCTCAAATAAATTGGTTGGTCTCTAAGGTGCCACAAGTACTCCTTTTCTTTTTGCGAATACAGATTAACACGGCTGCTACTCTGAAACCCATTACTATTATACTTGCAATACTGTGTTTAATGTTGTTGCTATATGCATTTTCTCTAGAAACCTTTCTTTTCCTGGATTTATAGCTGCATCATGTACATCTGATGCACAAATTGTCAAAACATTGGTTAAAAGATCTTCTGATACCATTGGGCATGAGAAAAAAATATTTTTCATACAGTTTATTTTCGGTTTACTTAAGACAAACAAGGGGTTTTGTATTTTTAACGCAACATGGAATTTTGCAGTCTACACAACATTTAAAAATAAAGTTGTTTTTAATACATGAAGATGTCTCCCAGTCATCTTATATTTCATTGATTCCAATCAAATGTTCAATGCACTTATATTCTAAAATATAAAATAAATAATAAGATTTCAGTGTAATATTTTGATTGATTGATTCAGGACTACATAGGAATGATTTAGTAATTTCATTGCTGTTGATCCCCAGATGAATTAACATGGTTCATTGATTCTCAGTGGGACACCTATATTTGTAAGAAACAATACAAATAGCGGAAGGGTATATTTCTATGTGTATATTTCACATATTCACTTTAGGAGATACAAACATAAATAGCACTACATTTAAAATGTCATTCCATAGTCCTGTCAGGAGTTTGTTACTAAATAAAAGGATGATCTTTAAACAACCTATGAGCTACCAGTGGTTCTCAAACTGTGGGTTGGGATCCCAAAGGGAGTCGCGACCCCATTTTAATGGGCTTGCCAGGGCCAGCATTACACTTGCTGGGACCTGGAGCTGAAGTGGAACCCCAAGCTCCACCCCCACCAGGGGCAGCGGGGCTTGGGCTCTGACCTCCTCTAATCCTCACCTTCAGGGGTGGGGTTAGGGCTCAGGCTTGGGCTCCAGCCCACTCCACCACTGGGTCATGTAGTAATGCTGGTGTCAGAAGGGGATCATGGTGCAATGAAGTTTGAGAACTGCTAAACTGTGCAAATTTCAAATGCTATAGAGCAACCCCTTAGGAAGCAACAAGAGGCATCTAGCCTAAGGAAGGCACAATGGCTTCCTGAGCTCCCAATGTGCAGGACAAGTGTGAGCACGGTTACATCCCTCCATGCAGTGCAGTATATGCCCCCTATCAGTCACTGGCCAGCTCTGCTGAACACCATAGGAGATAAAACCTTGGTCACATGCCCAGAAGGGAGCCGATCCTACATTCCCTTGAGCACAGGGGCTGGAAAACTGCATGGCCTTTATTTCTCTTCTGCCCTTGCGCACCCATATAAATTCCAAATATCATCTGGCTCTCAACATGGACACCTAGCACCAGTCCCTCTGTTTGTTCATTTCCAGCATGGTAGATAAGATACTGTATGATTTCCAGCAAAGGGCAATGGGTCATCTATATACATGGCAACATGATTGTAAACACCATCAGCTGAGGAAACTGCAAGTGATATCAGGGCTTTTAGCAGCTGGTTTCCTCACGAGAAAGTCAGAAAAGGTGAGAGAAGGCATTTTTGCCTTACACCCCTTTACAACTGGAAGGCCAGTGACTTATAATCATTAACCCTAACCTTTTCTTTTGGGGAATATACAAAGGTCCTTGATCATTCTTTTAAAAAATCCAGATCCCTGTCTCTTGATGTTTATATTTGTAAATTTAAATCCATGAAATACATATTCTATGACTAATTCCATGACCTTAATCCAGCTGTCTCATTTGTATTTTATTTATTTGGTAAAATGCATTTGTTTTCCTTTTAATGTGCTTTTCTCTTTGAATGCTTATAGGATTCTGTGAGGCAATGTATTTCTGAAATAGCAAAATGATATTTGCATGCACAGCTTCACAATTCAGCAGCAACACGATCACTTCATGAGACTGGGAAATGAATCACTTTAATAAATATAATGCATTTCACGTATTGGTTTTATAGTTCTCACATTGCAGAAAAATAAGTTAAGGTATAATATGCAAAGAGGATGTTTACTATTTGTCTCAGAGTTTGTGGCTGCCCCACTGGCATAAAACCAGAACAATTTACAACTCCTGATGACATTCACAAGCAAAGATCTCACAGAAATAGTACTAGCTGGAGAAGTTAGTTATTTTAAGATAACATGCTTTAACATGAGGAAGGGATAACTCAGTGGTTTGAGCATTGGCCTGCTAAATCCAGGGTTGTGAGTTCAATCCTCGAGGGGGCAATTTAGGGATCTGGGCCAAAAATTGGGGATTGTTCCTGCTTTGAGCAGGGTGTTGGACTAGATGACCTCCTGTGGCCCCTTCCAACCCTGATATTCAATGAGGGTTCAGTATTGTATAATGTCATACAGTAGTTCTGAGGGGAGGGGCTATAATCTTTCTCTGTGTAATTCAGTAGCATTTTGCTTATTAAGGTATATTTCCATAAATATTGCCCAGAGTCAGACATAGGATTCATAGCTAATAGGCAGTAGGTGAAGTTTCCGTATGTGCTTAGGTATTGGGATATACAGAACAGTTAAGTTACCCTGGAGCAACAGGATAACTGGAACTGCTTGGGCTTAAGAAAAAGTCAAGAGAGTTATGGAAGAAATTACCCCAGAAATGACCTGGAGTTTTATCACCAGCATTTCCCCCTCCAACTGACCATAAAAATAGAATAACTGACAAAAAAGTAGGAGAACATAAAAATAAAGCTTTAAGGAGGGGAGGGGGCACAATAAACATGTATTTGTTTAACTGAGAATGAAAATGGCACCTTAAAAAATATTGGAACTGTATTTGTCCACTGATCTGTGCCTTCATTTGGTGGAAAGAAGATGCCACTGCTGAACAAGCACATGCCTAACCTATTTCCTTAACTGGTACATATTCTGATTTCATGATTGGTGTATTTCTGAAATGATAACTGTACTTGGACTTTCCTTTCCCCTATCCAGTAAAAATGAAACAAACTAGTTTTTCCCCCCTGAGATTGACTGCCTGTGTCAGACTGATTAGCAGTAACACAAGCACAAATTAAGTTTTTGAGGCTGTCTGAACATTCTTTTGTAGAAACAAAATTGCCCACTGCTTTTTATAATAAATCAAGATGGGAAAACCTGAACAAATGTGGGTGTTCAGTTTATGTAAGAAGCCAAAAGTTCAGCTGTGGATCTGATATTTACCTGAGATATCTGAACTTTTTGGGAATCCTTTCCATATACAATACTACCTCCCAGCAACAATGCAAGCTCCCCTTCTACCTGCTGTTGAGAGAGAGAAGAAACAAGCTCCCTTCTTTTGTCATGGGATTTTTTGCAAGTCACAGCCCATTTTCTCTCACAGTTGCTGGGGTGGCTGAACAACCAACTTCCTAAATCCAGTGTTCCCTCACCTGCACCTACTGCTGTACCCAGCTTTAAAACTGTACAAGTATGCTGAGGCTTTAGACTACTTTGTAAATGCATGGCTAGCTTCTTCTTTTCATCTGTTACAGGTGCTGGCATTCTAGAGGCAGGTAATCATTGATCCGTACTGACTTCTTTCACAGGTTCAGCTTGTTAACCTACCCTAAATATGACAGGAGCTCCCTGAACAGAGGACTCTAAGGTTAGTAGGCTTTGGTGGGCTAATAAAGCTGAGTCTATACAAACCACTTGCTCCTACTTCCAGCTTATTGTGCAAGATAGAGAAAGTCCACAGTGTGTGGAGGTAGGGTGAAATAAGACCATAAAGAAGCTTGAGTAATGAAGGCAACTGTGGCAGAGTCTCAAAGGCTAAATGACTGCTACATGCACATCTTATTAGATTAGTTAGACTGTCTCCTGGATCCTAGCTTGTCTATGTCATGTCTTGTCTTTTAGAGTGTGAGCACTTTGGGGCAGAGATGGTTATTTATGTCTTTGCACAGTGCCTGGTGAAAGGGGACCCATCCTGGTTGTGACCTTCAGGTGTTACTGCAATATAAACATTTAACTTCTGTTGAAAGTCAATGGGAATTAGATGGAAGTGGTCTTGCTCCCATTAGGTGTTTCATGCCTTCAACTTTTATTGAAGTGAATGGGAATTGAGTATGTTCAGCACCTCACAGGATTGGGGCTACTTTAGAGAATTATATTATCCTATTTTCTGGAGTAAAAATAGGAGCTGATCACTTTTTAAATGTTAATTATTCTTTAAAGGGAAACTAATTAAGTATTCATCAGAAACAATTAAGTTACCTCCTCCCCATATTAACATAATTAACAATAGTACTAGTAAAATTTACTCAGTGCACCAAAGCTACTAATCTGTGAGCAGATTAACTATGATCTCAGATTATTTCCCATTGAAATTAATTGGAAAAACATTCGTCCCTGGCTAGTTCCTTTTGTTTGGATTTACATAATGGGAAGATGCAGGTGTAGGAGCAATCAATATTTAAAGGCACATACACTACAAAAAATCCATGTTGATACGATAGTCTTGATGTGGTTTGGGGAAATATTCACTTTGCTATCTCCATTCAACTCAGCTTCTCAGAAGATGTCTTGAATGAATATAACTTAGCACTGGGGGGGCAAATGAATTCCACATCTGAGGGCTTTCTTGGGTAGGGGAGGAGCATCTGGCCCTATCTTTGAAATGTTTGAGGTTTTCGTTGTTGGAGGAGGCTATTGGGTGTGGTCCCTCTTAGGGATGACTTGAAGACCAAAGTCTGAGGGGAGTCAACTTGCTACCTCTAGAAGAAGATAGAGGGGAGGCTCCTGAAGGTAAATGGAAAGTCAGAGGTTTGTGGTTTTTGGAGGTCGGAGTAGGGATTGGTGAGTTGTGGAAACTGTTCCATTATACAAGGGAGGTTTCTTGGCAGGGAGGTCATCCTTTGAAAAATCTTGGTCTGGCTTAGGTTTGGCTTTTGGCCACTTAAAGACATTTTGAAAAATCTCTTCTGTCTTATTGTGCTTTTAGCATTTAGAAGATTTCACAGGAGATTTGTTGTAGAATGGTGAAATATAGAGGAACATTCCAGGTTGAGGTTCTTATGAACCATGTTGTCTGTATTTCATGGTCAAGCCACAACTTTATTAAAACTTGTTATTAATCATACTTATGAACTCTCATGAACAGTATAATCTATACATGTAAATAATTTACAGGGAGTTCTAAATTCCCTGTTGATGAGGTCCCCTGTAATCATTTGTGAAACTCATGTTTTTATATCTGAAAAATAAAAGAAATCCCTACAGTCCTGTGTTTTAGTAACTTGATTTTAGGTCAGTTGTGAGTACCTGCATATACCAAGAAAAACTAAGCACTTGGTTACAGTCTCAGGCTCAGATATTCAGCTGCAGTTCATGACTGACTTGGCTGGAGCTGCACTGATTTACACCAGCTGAAGAGTTGGGCCTATTTTTTTTCCCCTGTTCAGTTCATCTCTATGTTCAGGCTGTTAATCTGATACAGTAGATAGGTTAAACATTTTAAGCCAATATTGTCAAATTTTAGGCGCCTAAACACACCCCTAACTGCCATTGGAGGGAATGTCAAGAAAATGGGAAATAGGAGAAATAAAGAAAAAGGAAAGAGAAAGCTAGAGACAACACACATGGCTTAATGGTGCCTCATACTGGCAGAGTTTAAGGTCCTGATCCACCAACTATGTTTACACAGGCAGACTCCGTTGTCTGACTTCAGTCGTTTAGCTGGATCTCTGCACTGCACAGCTGGGGTGAATGCAGAAACAAGAGTCCACTTTTTGCTACATCTACACTTGGAGTTAGGGGTGTGATTGTGACTAGGTCTATGTGAATTGGCTCTAGCTCTCATCAAGTTAATGTGCTAAAAATAGTAGTGTACCCTGGGAAGTAGCAGGCTAGCAGTGCTGATTAAGTTCGCATGGGTTTGTGGCACCAGGCCCACATCCTGCAACTAAGGGTGTAGGAAATCAGTCCTAAAATATATCAGCCCTAAAAATAAGTGTCAAATGATTTATTATCTATCATTTTATTCCTTGTCAGAATTTTTTTTTAAGAATTTATTCAGATCCTGGTCCTGTTATGAACTCCATGCAGGGGAATCCCTGTACAGAGACCTGGTGACTTCAGTGACCCTGTGGGAAATCTCAGGAGAAAAGCATATAACTGATTTGATTGGTTTGAATGGGGAAAAAATGGGGTCAAATGAAATATTGTGTTTTTTTTTTCATTTTTTAAAAACTTTTTTAAAATTAAAATTCAATTCAAAACCAAAAGTTCTTTTGAAGCAAAAAATCAAAATGTTGTATTTTGAAAATGTCACAGAAAAACATTTTGACTCAGAATTGTTTTTGACTGAAACAACTTGGTGGATATAACACATTCAGGACATTTTTTGGTAGACCCAAGTCTGAATTTTTTGGTGAGAAAATATTTTGTCTGAAAAGCTTTGTCCAGCACTACTAAGGAATCTTCTTGTGCTTCTCATTACAGGATGAGAGTCCAAGGCAATGGACTGACATCTGTCTCTTGAATGAAGGGTCTGTCAAGGCAGCTAATTTTCTGTATTATAGGGCAGCATCACATACTTTTGATTTCATTATTTAGCAGTAGTATAAAAAGGGCAATAAATCGAATTATAGAACTAGATTAGGGTTATGGTATCATAAGAGAGTTTGTGTGGACTTGAAAGTATGGCTAAGAGTCATCTCCTCTTTGATGGGGTGGAACAGTTTTTCCTGCATGTGTAGCAATGCAGGACCGTAAGGAGTGTAGAGACATCATCTGAGGCCAGAGTAAGATCATCATATCAGAGCCTATCTGATTGTCCTACAGGACAAACTCGCAAGGGGTCTGCTCTGTTTCAAAGTTATCAGCTTGCCAAATAGTCAACTGAAAGAAACAATGTTAAACTATGGCTGGAAAAGTTATTTTTGGCACGTGGGAATTTACTATTTAGAAGCATCTATACGAGCTATATGCCTATATCCTTCTATACCACAGTGTAAACATATTTCTGAGAGTCTGACTATACCCCCAGATGAAACAAAATTTAGAGTGAAGGTTCCCACTCTCCCCTTAATATTTCATGAAGTTCCTCATTATTGTGGCTGCGGATTGATCTCAGACCCCTGCATTTCCGCATCTCTGGCTGACTGTGGGAGCAAAGCCCACCCTGGTAACCTCAATTTTGTATTTACTTGCCTTTGCATCAGACCCATATAAGCTATTACCAGCAGGAGAGTGGGGTGGGGGGAGAGAAAGCTTTTAGCAAAGCTTTTGACATGGTCTCCCACAGTATTTTTGTCAGCAAGTTAAAGAAGTATGGGCTGGATGAATGCACTATAAGGTGGGTAGAAAGTTGGCTAGATTGTCGGGCTCAACGGATAGTGATCAATGGCTCCATGTCTAGTTGGCAGCCGGTGTCAAGTGGAGTGCCCCAGGGGTCGGTCCTGGGGCCGGTTTTGTTCAATATCTTCATAAATGATCTGGAGGATGATGTGGATTGCACTCTCAGCAAATTTGCGGATGATACTAAACTGGGAGGAGTGGTAGATACGCTGGAGGACAGGGATAGGATACAGAGGGACCTAGACAAATTGGAGGATCGGGCCAAAAGAAATCTGATGAGATTCAATAAGGATAAGTGCAGGGTCCTGCACTTAGGACGGAAGAACCCAATGCACAGCTACAGACTAGGGACCGAATGGCTAGGCAGCAGTTCTGCGGAAAAGGACCTAGGGGTTACAGTGGGCGAGAAGCTGGATATGAGTCAGCAGTGTGCCCTTGTTGCCAAGAAGGCCAATGGCATTTTGGGATGTATAAGTAGGGGCATAGCGAGCAGATTGAGGGACGTGATCGTTCCCCTCTATTCGACATTGGTGAGGCCTCATCTGGAGTACTGTGTCCAGTTTTGGGCCCCACACTACAAGAAGGATGTGGATAAATTGGAGAGAGTCCAGCGAAGGGCAACAAAAATGATTAGGGGTCTGGAACACATGACTTATGAGGAGAGGCTGAAGGAACTGGGATTGTTTAGTCTGCAGAAGAGAAGAATGAGGGGGGATTTGATAGCTGCTTTCAACTACCTGAGAGGTGGTTCCAGAGAGGATGGTTCTAGACTATTCTCAGTGGTAGAGAGGACAGGACGAGGAGTAATGGTCTCAAGTTGCAGTGGGGGAGGTTTAGGTTGGATATTAGGAAAAACTTTTTCACTAGGAGGGTGGTGAAACACTGGAATGCGTTACTTAGGGAGGTGGTGGAATCTCCTTCCTTAGAAGTTTTTAAGGTCAGGCTTGACAAAGCCCTGGCTCGGATGATTTGATTGGGAATAGGTCCTGCTTTGAGCAGGGGGTTGGACTAGATGACCTCCTGAGGTCCCTTCCAACCCTGATATTCTATGATTCTATGAAAGAAAACCTTTTGTAGTGATAAACACCCATTTTTTCATGGTTTGTGTGTATAAAAACATCTTCTATATTTTCCACAGTATGCATCCGATGAAGTGAGCTGTAGCTCACGAAAGCTTATGCTCAAATAAATTGGTTAGTCTCTAAGGTGCCAATCTCTCAGGTCATGCGATTACAGACATGAAAGTTGCGATATTACAACAGAAAAACTTCAAAACCAGACTCCAGCGGGAGATTGCAGAATTGGAATTCATTTGCAAATTGGATACAATTAACTTAGGCTTGAATAGAGACTGGGAGTGGCTAAGTCATTATGCAAGGTAACCTATTTCCCCTTGTTTTTTCCAACCCCCCCACCCCCGCCCCGTTCCTCAGACGTTCTTATTAAACCCTGGATTTGTGCTGGAAATGGCCCACCTTGATTATCATACACATTGTAAGGAGAGTGATCACTTTTGATCACTTTACACAAGCTATTACCAGCAGGAGAGTGGGGTGGGGAGAGAAAACCTTTTGTAGTGATAAACACCCATTTTTTCATGGTTTGTGTGTATAAAAACATCTTCTGTATTTTCCACAGTATCATCCGATGAAGTGAGCTGTAGCTCACCAAAAGCTTATGCTCAGATAAATTGATGCCACAAGTACTCCTTTTCTTTTTGCTTTAAAGTAGTTTTCTTGTATGTTAATCAGTGATAATTATCAGCTGAATCTATGAACATTGCTTTTAGATCAAAGGTGACAAATTTGTGTGTCTGTCCCTTTTTGTGGCAGGGGGGAGGGGAAGTGCCAGGCTGCTTAAGTGTTCCTGTACCATTGTTGAACAGAGATTAAATTTTAATCCACTCCAGAAAGGAAAAAGAACATTTGTGAGATTGAGTAGATATCGGCATAGTGAGAAAGTGAGATAACAGTTGGAAAAGCTGCCTGCAGGGACTTTTGTGATTCCAAGTCACCCAGAACTGGAGAAGCATTTGAAGTTTGCTCCTTAATTAAAGCAACAGCATGTGACAATTCAGCCTCTAAGAAGCCTGATTTTGAATTTATCTGACAAATGAACCAAGAGGTTTGCTTTTGCTGCTCTGGAGATGGAGGGGAGGTAGGGATGGCTTGAGGAACTATTGCATATTTAAACATATTTGAGCAGTTCAAGGTTAGAACCATCAAAATGAGTGTACTTCACCTAACATGTTTTTCAGACGAACATAATATACATGATTCTAAGGCGTGTTTGGCTCAAAGCTACTAGCAGGTTATTAGAGGATTAGCAACCTCATAGTTTCTATTCAATTTCATAACAAGTACAGAAATCTCTTTTTAACATCAACCATTAAGCCCTCTTTGACATCTCAATGCAGCATGACAGCTCCCTGCTGCAAAAAGACTGTTAGCTTCCAGCCTTCCATAGCAGATATATTTTAATCATATCAACTGTATCCATCCAAATAACTTCCAAAAAGGTATCTCTCTTCTGGTCTAGCCTAAGAATCTGATTTTTAAAATCGAAGTCACTAAATTGTGATGCACTGAAAAATCATTAACTAAAAATGCTAGATGTCATTACATTTTTAAAATATCACCTCATTTAAGACAGTGAATACAGTCTTTTAATAAGTTACAAGAATCTATAGGCCACGGATTTGGATCAGACTGTGCTACTAAAAATAAGAAACTAAATAGAGTCTAAAATGTATAGCTATTGTTGGTTCCTTTTGTGACAGTCTGCATTTCTTTGCTAGTCTGTAAGCTGCTTAATTATGTTACCATAAAAAAGCAAGGACTTGAAAGGTATATAAATGATGCCCTTAATGTTTTTAAAAGGGCAGTGACGGAGAGCACACCTACAGCAGAATTCATCTGCTCACATGCTTTTATTGGTTGGCATGTAGGAAGTGAAGGAACTTCTAATGACTTTCCAGAATAAATATGACCGGAATAAATGGTGTGCCTATATTAGTATCCTGTATAAATAACAATGATTCTATCACAGCACTAATTTTACCATAAATTCCTTTATTAGATCCAAAGGCTGAATAGTGTTTATACAATTGCTCTAAACATGCCTAAAAAGCCTAAATAATAAGCACTTTACTACTGTAAAAGAATAACAAAGCATATATAAGCATTTGATCGAGACGGTTACAAATGGATTAAACCCAGGGGTGCTTGGACACACATTGGTTGGCTAAAACGTGATCAGAAGGGTCTTAACATTGAACGCTTTCAGAAATTACTTTTTCTACCCTTTAACAAACAAGTGATGTCATTGTCAGTTACTGACTGCTGCTAAAAATGCAGTTGAGACAGTGCACCCTTATTCCAGTCTTCATCCAGATAACATTTGCCACCTCCTTTCTCCCCAAGGCCTTTCCTCCCCTACTTCTTGCTGACTAATCATTTTTCCATTGTGCCTGGGTCCATATAGGCTTTATTTTTAAGGTAGCACTGGTATGTGGGATGGAGAGGTTCATGTTGGCTCCTTTTAGGACAGATTCTTTTAGTCTTATTTAAAAGCATTTGCAGTCACCTCTATCAGACTTTTCAAAAGCAACTTTTCCTTTTATTTTTATCTATTTTTATTTTTGAACGAGACATCCTCCCTAGTCCATTCCTACTGGTGTTCTAGATCATTATTTTTTAGGTCTTCCTCCTACTTACTAGTCAGGGCCTTTCTTTACAACATATATATTTCCTTAACCAACATAAGCTGACAATAATTCTTTACTTTCATATTTATTCTACAGCGTGGAAGTGGCTACTTCTGAATATACTGCTTCTTGCATGCACATACAGATTTGTGTGTGGAAGGGGGAGGCAAGATTTGGTATTGTTAGGTAATTTCCACTGCTGTTAGTTTATTTAATGTGCTCTAGGACATCATAATTTACAATGGGAATAGTGACTTCTTGTTAATACATCCAGCAACAAAATGGCTTCCCACAGAAATAAATTGTGCTGTCACCATATGTTGTTTACTGGGTCAGTAGTATAGCCAAGGCAATACTGATAGGATTAAATACTGAGATGTTTTTTTCATTCCATTCTTTAAATGATCTTCCTGATACAAACCAAACATATTTCTGCTGGCATGTACTCTCGGTTTATTCAAAATGGAGCACTGAAAATACGCTCTAAAAGAGGGACAGCCACCTTCCTGTAATAGGCAGTGACACATTACTGGCCATTATTCATGAAAGACTTTTGTTGCCAAGTCGATATCGTTACGCAGCATCCATATCCAAAATCTGAAATTCCTCCATCTCTCTAAATGTTTGGGTGAGGTATTATTGTAACTTACATTGGATATTGACCATTCAGTGTTTGGATGTAGGATCACAGTCAGTGTAGTTTGCATCATTCACTAAAATGTGGTTTCATTTTCACCCCAGGTGAGTTTATTTCCCCCATCTAGGCAAGATTAATAAAGACAGTTTTAATAATTAAAAGCATAACTGAAGCACTGCTTCACTCTGAGTATTGAGAGGAATGAGTATTCAGGTCTTTCTCTGACAGCTGAAATCTTCTTTCAGTCACTAGAAATTTGCCTCTTGCAATATATCTAAAGGAAAAAGTATAATTGCTTCTCCTTCTTTCTCTTTGTTCTGTCAATAGTACTGGAATAGACATTGTAGCTCTTGTTGGATTCTTTGCCCTCCCCCTTCCTCCAAGATAATGTTTCATTCACACTGCCCAACTTCTCATCGTCCTCCAATTCATCTCATTTTCGCTTTCCAGCAGGGCTAGTAAGAAAAATGCAATTCAGATTCCAGCCAGAACAAGGTGCTAGATCAATCATCCCATCCCACAGGTATCCTGATGAGTTTAAATGTGTCATCGCTGTGACATATGAGAGTTGTAATTTCTATTAAACGTATCCGTTTTCTGCAGCTCCTTCTCCAGCAGCAAGTTAATTTGCTTTCCAAGTGGTGGTGGTTACAGGGAAACTGTATGACAGGCTTTCTTGCAGCACCAATTCTTGGAAGCTCTTTCCTGAATTGTGTTGAAAAACCTCAATTTTTTTCCTGTGATCATCCACCGCCCTGGATGCTCACTGTGTTACTGACGCTAAGTGGCTAATTCTTTCATTTTTATTCAAGATACTTCTTTCTTCACAAACTGCTGTGTCAAAAGAGCCACAAAGGGGAAAAGGACCAAGTAGCATTTTAGGTAAAATTAATAGCCCTACTGCAAAACAAAAGTGTTTGAAATTGAAAAAAATTAAGCAAGCCTCTGAAATTAAGCACAGTGGTCAGCATACATTGACCTCCTCAAACACAAAGACTTATGCATCAGGCTGGCCTTCTGTTCTCAGTATAGGAAATGTATCCAGTAAGAGAGAAAGTATAATGTACTCAATCTCCTATGGGCTGCTAGTTAAAAGGGAATCAGCAGTTGCTTTGAGAGTAATCAGGATGATGGGCTCAAACAAATGATCCTCTCTCATTTACCAGCTGAACAAAAATAAAGTGTAATGCATGCAACAGCACTTTCAAGTGACTGATGATGATGATGCACTGTATTAGGCGGACAGCATGAGAGTCATGATGAAAGACCTCTACATAAAGCACATTAAGAAAGCAGAGAAGACCATCTTTGCTACCTTTTTTAATCCCCTCCAGAAAAGACTCTTGGCTTTGATGAATTTGTACAGCATCTCAGTAAAACTAGAACGCAACTCAGTGTTTACAGTTCAATCCATGCAGACATAAAGCAACATGAAGTGCACATTTCTGAAGAACACATATGGATAACTACCATAAAAGTGTAAAATGTCTGCTGTGAAGGAGAAGTGAACATTTTAATGATTGGTGGAGGTGAGTGCTGAAAACTATCAATCCTCAAATTCAAGGGAACTAATTTTTCAGAGCTCTTATAACCAGCTCCATCTACTGCTTCCTTCGAATGCATTAGACTCATTTTCATCTTGAGATCAGTCCTGCTAGGACTGAATTCCTGGTGGCAGAATGTAATAAAAGATAGACGGGAATCTGATATCCTTACAAATTGAGTGCTGGATATTTATTTGCAATAATGGTATTATTTCCTCAAAATGATTCTGAGCAATCATCTTGCTTCCAATCTCCAGCTTTGACACAATTTGAGCAGGGAAGTTAAACACATGGAAAAATATGTTTTTTGTGTGTGTTTTTAAACTAAAACTGATGCTCTTATAAGGTATCTTTCATGGTCTTAATTTCAAACAGTAGCAGCATTTCTTAAAGAGTCTCTTCTGATTCATTGCTGAAGTTTTTACAATTTTTACCCCCAAAATTATTTTAAATGTTTTTCAGTATTCCCTCATACTTTGCCATTAGATCTAGCCCTGGAAAAGAAAGAGATGAGACTAGTCCTTTCTTTCTGACTTTTTCTCTACTTTCATAGCACTATCTCTCTCTCTCTCTCTCTTCACTGTCTGTCCCCATGTCTTACAGCTAAAGCCCATTCCCGAGGGCATGTTGCAGCAGACACTCCATATCCTTAAGGACACAGAGCTTATCAACTAACATTGGGCCTCCCATAGTTTTTTAATGTGGGACAGTATGACCTAGTTCATTGGTGCTCAAAGTTTATTCCTCTCCTCCTGGTTTCCATTGCTAAATTGCATTAACAGTCAAGTACAATGCATTACTTTCCTAATCACTTTTTTTCCATGTCAGTATTGCAATTGCTATACTTCTTCATGGGATGTTACATGATCATGAATATGGGGAGAGATGACCCACCAAACAAATCTCACTATTAATATGTGGCCCCCACTATAAAAGTTTGAGAATCCCTCATTTAGCACATTGTAATATAAATACTGGATGTTTTATATCTTTTTCCCCAATAGTGTGAAGAGGATGCAACATTTAGTATACAAACCCCTCCATGATTAATTACATTTTAAATTTAAAACTTATTTATTGCTTCTCTCTCTGCCTAATATATAATTTTCCCCCTATAATACTAGCTTCTGCCATATAACTTCAAAACAGAAGAAAAAGACTATTAAAGATCTCTGAATGTAGGTTAAAGGAACTTACTTAGTTAACTTAGATTGATCTAAGTTAATTTAGATCAAAGGTCCACTTAATGCCACTCTGTCTGCTTTTTAAACCTGAGCTATGTGCAAAACTTGCCACAGAAGCTCAGCTTCAATCAATGCAATTCTAGTGGCCAGATCCTACAGTCATTAAAAGGAATGGGAGTTACCAGTTGACAAATTCTGTGTTCTTAACTGGATATTGGAAAAGTTGTGGAAGTTAACTACACCACTCTCATTACATGTTGGCATGCTGAGTCTGTTGTTCCCTTTCATTGTGTCCTTTATCTAACCAAAGAATATAATATTATTAAAACACCTTTGGATGATTTGCAGAAATGACTATGCGGCAATAGGATGCTGAAATAATAAATTCCATCTTTTTTTTTAAACGAACTCTTCTAAGCTAATAGCTAATAACATTATTAATTGTATACAAAGCCTGAGGGGTGATTTTCCCCCATAAGTCATATAACCTCAACATGTAAAAACCCAGCCTTTTAAGGGATGGAGCAGAGATTGTATTTCATATCTCTGCAGAATGCCCCTATCTAAAGTAATTATATGATCATCATTATCTGTACTATCTTGGTGTCTCACAATCTCAAATGCGTGTACCCTCACAACATCCCTGTGATGTAGAGAAGTGCTATTACCCCCATTTTACAATTTATTTTGTATTGATTATATTTATCAGTTTGCCACATGCTATACCAGTTTAAAAAATGTATTACATTTTAGAATTAAAGATTAGAAATAATAAGTCAACCTTTCCCCCCCCCCCCCCCCAGCTGAATTCTAGATCTATCACTTATACTTCATATGTTTCCTTTTGCTGTGCTATATCAGTAATGTCCTCACACATTCTGGTTCCAATTTCCAGTGACTGTAAGAGAAGTATGTAAGAGTGTTTTCACCTCTGTCTTATGGTTGTGTTTTTTGAACATGAACAGGTGTGTACACATTTAACATGAAGACATGTTTACTTTTCTGTCATCTTGTATTTCAGTGAAATGAAAACACACACACCGCCACCAAATGGCTACTTCCTGCAAGAATAAATACATGATTTGTTCTTTTTGCTTATTCATTTTTAGAGGCTGGAAACCAGAACCTGTTTCAAATTAAATGGGTTACAGTGAAATTTCTTTTGATTGGGGGAGGGGAGTTTTTGAATTAGCCTGAAATTGCACCTTCCTAAGAATAGTATACTTACTACTTTATATAGCAGTTAACACCACTTAACTTGAAATATGATATATAGTACGTGTGTGTGTCTGTGTGTGTGGCCTACTTGACATTCTTAAATAGAAATGTTAGGAAATGCTGGTACTTAGGTGCAAGATTTTCAAGACTAGTGTGCAGAAATATCTAATTATAATCTACTAATGTCTAATGTTCATCTCCTCCTGTCTTAAAATGCAAATAACACATGCACTATATGTCAATATAGCTCATCACCTTGATAAGTATTGAAAATTAAAATAATAGAATCATAGAATATTAGGGTTGGGAGAGACCTCAGGATATCATCTAGTCCAATCCCCTGCTCAAAGCAGGACCGACACCACTAAATCATCCCAGCCAAGGCTTTGTCAAGCTGGGCCTTAAAAACCTCTAAGGATGGAGATTTCACCACCTCCCTAAGTAACCCATTTCACTTCTTCACCACCCTCCTAGTGAAATAATGTTTCCTAATATCCAACCTCCCGCACTGCAACTTAAGACCATTGCTTCTTGTTCTGTCATCTGCCACCACTGAGAACAGCCTAGATCCATCCTCTTTGGAACCCCCCTTCAGGTCATTAAAGGCTGTTATCAAATCCCCCCTCATTCTTCTCTTCTGCAGACTAAATAACCCCAGTTCCTTCAGCTTCTCATTGTAAGTCATGTGCCCCAGCCCCCTAATCATTTCCGTTGCCCTCCGTTGGACTCTTTCCAATTTGTCCATATCCCTTCTGTAGCGAGGGGACCAAAACTGGACACAATACTCCAGGTGTGGCCTTACCAGTGCCGAATAGAGGGGAATAATCACTTCCCTTGATCTGCTTGATCCTACTAATACAACACAATATGCCATTGGCCTTCTTGGCAGCAAGAGCACACTGCTGACTCATATCCAGCTTCTCATCCACTGTAATCCCCAGGTCCTTTTCTGCAGAACTGCTGCTTAGCCAGTGGATCTACAGCCTGTAGCGGTGCATGGGATTCTTCCGGCCTAAGTGCAGAACTCTGCACTTGTCCTTCTTGAACCTCATCAGATTTCTTTTGGTCCAATCCTCCTATTTGTCTAGGCCACTCTGGACCCTATCCCTACCCTCCAGTGTATCTACCTCTCCCCCAGCTTAGTGTCATCTGTGAACTTGCTGAGGGTGCAATAAATCCCATCATCCATATCATTAATAAAGACGATGAACAAAACCAGCCCCAGGACAGACCACTGGGGCACTCTGGTTGATCACTACCCATTGAGCCCGACAATCTAGCCAGCTTTCTATCTACCTTATAGTCCATTCATCCAATCCATACTTTTTTAACTTGCTGGCAAGAATACTGTGGGAGACCGTATCAAAAGCTTTGCTAAAGTCAAGATATCACATCCACCGCTTTCCCCATATCCACAGAGCCAGTTATCTCATCATAGAAGGCAATCAGGTTGGTCAGGCATGACTTGCCCTTGGTGAATCCATGTTGACCCTTCCTGATCACCTTCCTCTCCTCCAAGTGCTTCAAAATGGATTCCTTGAGTACCTGCTCCATGATTTTGGTGGGGACTGAAGTGAGGCTGACTGGTCTGTAGTTCCCCGGGTTCTCTTTCTTCCCTTTTTTTTTTTTTTTAATATGGGCTCTATATTTGCCTTTTTCCAATAGTCCAGGACCTCCCCCGATCGCCACGAATTTTCAAAGATAATGGCCAATGGCTCTGCAATCACATCAGCCAACTCCCTCAGCACCCTTGGGTGCATTAGATCTGGACACATGGACTTGTGCATGTCCAGCTTTTCTAAATAGTCCTTAATCTGTTCTTTCACCACTGTGGGCTGCTCACCTACTCCCCATGCTGTGTTGCCCAATGCAGCAGCCTGGGAGCTGCCCTGGTCTGTGAAGACCGAGGGGAAAAAAAGAATTGAGTACTTCAGCTATTTCCACATCATCTATCACTATGTTGCCTCCTGCATTAAGTAAGGGTCCCACACTTTCCCTGACCATCTTCCTGTTGCGAACATACCTGTAGAAAGCCTTCTCGTTACCCTTCACATCCCTTGCTACAATACAATGCAACTCTTCCACATTTCCTCCCATACCTGTCCTTCCTGAACAGTTTATACCCATCCATGACAGTGCTCCAGTCATATGAACTGCCCCACCAAGTTTCTGTTATTCCAATCACATCATAGTTACTTGATTGTGCCAGGACTTCCAATTCTTCCTGCTTGTTTCCTAGGCTTCTTGCATTCATGTACATGCACCTAAGAAAATTAGCTGATTTCCCTACTTTCTCAGTATGAATCAGGAGGCTTCCCATCTTGTACCCTCCTCCTTGTGTTTCCTCCCAGTATCCCACTCCCCCACTTACCTCTGGGCTTAGGTCACCATCCCCCGGTGAGCCTGGTTTAAAGCCCTCCTCACTAGGTTAGCAAGCCTGCCCGCGAAGATGTGCTTCCCTCTCTTCATTAGGTGAAAAATAATTAGATAATGAAGACTCTGAAAGTGCAATAAATTCAACTTAACATGTTCTTTGCAGAATGCGATTAGCATTCATATTATTAACCAATAAAAGTGTCATCCTGAATGTTGGACCATTAGGGAAACAATTAAAGCCTACTCCAGTAAACAGCTGAATATGTTTATAATATCTAAGTAATGAGATTTAGTTGACCATATAATATTATTACAGATTATAATTGAAATTTCTGGGTAATTAAAGTAGAACATAAAGCGTTCATCTGATACCTGTAAAATTTCACAGTTTGAAGAGCAATTTATCATGGCTTTTATGAGCATGCTTGTCCTGTGGATGTAACTACAAAGATGTGTTAAAGTAAATGTTCACAACAGAATAATTTAATTTACAGATTTGCCTTTAACTAACAAACTATCAAAACAGGATTTTTTTAGTAACATATTTTATTGTATAACTAATCAAATGACACTGATTTTCATTTTGTCTTTTGTTGACCTTTCAATAATATAACCAACTTGCATGAATCAATGAAGCTCGTTTTTCAGCACAACAAAGTATATACATAACAGGTCTTCTCATTTAGTTGTCTTGGAATAGAGTTAAATGTGGATCAGAAAATCCATAAATCTTTTGTAATATTCCACTCATCATTAGTTTATAATTGAATATTTTATGGACATTTCATAGGTTTCAATTCCCCTCTGAGTTAGCGTCATATAATCATCTTTTTTCAGAAAAGATTAACTAATCCAAATATCAATTTTGTCTTCCATACCAAGTGGAAACTGTGAATCATGAAGCAGTCTGCATAGCTTCTGGGAAGGATAGTGATTGAACCAGTGAAAGAGCTCTTTCTATTATCCAGCAGTAGTGAAACACTGCGAGCTATGAAATAAGCAGCTTGTCTGCCTTGCCAACAAGTTTGGTATTCCAGGAGTTGATTGAAGGAAGATGGTAGAAAGAAAAGATCAGAAAAAATGGTAGCCAGAGTAAAGTGTGGATCAACACCACCAGTGAGTGAGTGAACCTTGAAGCTGAGCAGAACAACTTCAAGTCAACAGAAAAATAAGTTGAACTTCTTGCCTAAATAAAGGGAAGAAATACCGCTTTTTTCACTAAAGTTACCTCTTCTCTCTCTCCCCCCAATAATGTAAATTTCTGTCACTCAACATCCTCTACATACCTTACTCCTCGTGTGCTTCTCTGGTAATCAGTGGATATGGAATAGACATGAATCCTGATTTTTCCAGCCAGTACTATTAATCCTAAAAGCCTCCATGCAGTCTTAAGTAGCTCTTCCCACTGGGCTTTAGAGCAGGCCCTGAAACCCCAGCTGTAAGCAAATGCCCCCTTTTACTCTTAGAAGAGACCCAATACAATGTTTTAGTTTCAAAAACAAGTTTCCCCAATGGTTTGTTCCACAAGATAACCACACAAGAAGTGGGTTGCCAGGTTCAAAGCAAAACTGATGTAGCAGATTGGCAAATAAATTGGTAAAAAGGGAAATGCATCTGTACAGTGGGGCTCATTAATAAATAGAGATGTACTGCGTTGTCATTTCAAAATATTAATTCAAAATTAATTGGTATTCTCTATATTTTGACTGGCAAATACCACAGACACAGTGCTAAATATAATTCCTGTGGCTACTAAATCCAGGCCAAAACTTTCAAACCTCTTGCATAAAGTTATGCGCCTAAATCCATTATTAGTTATCCTACTAAGGATGCAGCTCTATAGGATGCTATTTTGACCCCAATGCAGCACAGCACTTAGGTACATGGTTAATGTTAAGTTGAGCAGTCCTACTGAATTCAATGGGTAAAATCTTGGCACCAAAATTTCCATTGATTTCAGTGGGGCAGGATTTCACCTGAGTGCTTACAGTTAAGCAAGTGCTTGAGTGCATCACTGGAATGGGGCCTCAGTGCTCTAAATGGGCTGTTTTCCGGGGTGCTGAGCACCCACAACTCCTATTGACTTCATTAGCAACTTTGGATGATCAGCATTTTAGTTAGCTGCATAAGTATAGATTTAGATCTGAAAGATTTTATTCCCATTACTGATGGTTCTCATTGATCCTCCCTTATATTACCATCTTACATTTTCATTCATTTATATTTGAATGTTTGGGCATTTTTCTTCACAGAAGCTAACAAACATGTTCCCCTACCATTTAGACTGAAAATTTGCAGGCCATAAGTGTGTGTGTGTCTGTCTGTCTTAAAAAAAATCACTAGAATTCCTTTTTTTTAATGGACAATTCTGTGGAGTGGAAATAAAAGTTTTCACTAAGATTTAGAGCGCAATCTTCTGAGAGTTTCCCACTTAATACTCCCTGCTTCTTTTTTAAGGTCAAAGGGAGTTTAGAGTGCTCAGACCTTTCCTGGAGATGCCCTGCACATCAAAGGATCATGACAAGAGACTCAAAAGGAGTCCTGCCACTGATTTCAGTGGGCTTTGGATCAAGGAATAGGCCCTGATCCAGCAAGGTACTGAAGCACATACCTACATTTATGCATCTGCATAATTCCATTGAAGACAATGGGACCCCTTGTACTTCAGTACCTTGTTGAATCAGGACCTAGGTGAGCACAGTGCAAAATTGTGGGAGGAATGCTCATGATCTCAGAAAACTGGTCTCCTATCCAACCTCCTCAGTTTGATATAAAATAGAGCCTACCTTGAACTCCTAAGGACGGAAGTTACTCAAAGAAGGAAAATGTTGTTAATCTAAATTCCACACTAAACTATTGCATTATAAATATAAGATGGCTGTTTCAGGAGCATTTTCTTCTACTCTACAGTGCATCATTGCAACCAAACATAGGTGGTGAAATTACATGATCCCAGTTGTAACGATACAATATTTTGATTCCAAAAAAATATTTGTAACTAACCTTCTTTTAAAAATATGCTGCTTTGCTTTTTAATTTACTTTTAATCATATAGTGAACTACTGATATGCATGATTCAGACAGCTACACCATTTTTATCAAAAGATGGAAAAATGATAGTGGAAAATGGATAAAGGTTTAATGGTGCCAGCATAGCTCTACAAACCACATATTCATGATGGATATATGAACTTTAATGCTATCTTATGTTCTTCCATTTGACATGTGAAATTCTAAGTACAAAGCATGGCAAAGTTCTCAACTGAGTTTATATGAAGTGGCATCTCCAGGAGTTTTTACCCGTGGTATTATAATTCTAGGAATTGTATAGTGTAAATGGAATGTTACAAATAATAACAAGGAAACAAAGAAAAGCTAGGCAATTTAAAACAAAGACTTAATATACTGACAATTTAGGACCCTATTGTGCCACCCTTATGCCTTAATCTAAGTTGTTTCATTGACAGAATAGTTAGGTACTTCTCTAAGTGAGCAAGTGTGGCAGAATCAGGCCTTTTATCTGCAGCCGTCCTGGTATGTGAGATGTGCACTGCACTGATCTATGAACTCTATATTACATAGATATGTTAGGTGAGCTGTAAGTTAACCACCTTACTTTTAAACAGTGATTTAATTGGAACACATGCAAGAATACTCACGCCACAAAGTATTGAATAATATGAGTGCTGTCTGTATTTTATCCCTAAAATACAAATGATGATACAACAGCCTCCTTTTCATATTCTTTAAAATGAAATAAGATGTACGTCGGTTATTTGCTCAGACACTATTAGTAAATGGGATATTACTAATATCCTTAGACCCGGTTCTTATCTCATGTTCCAGTTTTACAGTAATGTAATTTCAGCTGTACACCAGTGTGAGGTCAGAATCACACCTTGTGATATGAATGCTCATATGAATGTACTGATTACTCATCCAAAAAGGGAAACTATACTTTTTCCTCTGTGTGGCTGTTAGGTGGTACAAGAAGGCATTCAGATATAATGCAGATAGGCATGGTATAAGAATCTGAATGGAACAGGAAAAAAAGAAAAGCATACATCTCACCAAATCTGGCAAATTTGCTCTCTCGGACACTAATTTCAATGGTCCAGATTCTACCTCTTCCTTAGGTAGGTGAACAGTCATGTACAAGGAGGAGAATTGCAGTCCCTGTTCTCAGGGGTAGTATTCAGGAACTGCTCCATCCCTATTCCACTTGGGACTCATGGCACCTCAAAGTGACTAGGGAATAGCTGGCTGCATGGTCCTCTAGGCACACAGAGTAGGATCAGAACATGAGTGGAGCAAGCTGTCCCTCACTGAGGGCTGTAGTAGTTTACACATTCCCCCAGCATGCTGGTGGGCTGCAGGAAACATTGTACAGAATGCATACTTGAGCTTTTCCTGGAATGGTGCTGACCTGTATTGACCCCTTGCCCTAAACTCTGTATAAAAGGCATAAATGAACTGAACCCAACCATAGGAATTGGTGCCTTTTAGTTTAGATAAATCTCAGCTCAGGCATTTATTAGTGAATGAATTCTGGCACTGTGCCCTCCTCACCCCAGAGGCCCTTCTGTATTAACATTTTCATTCAAGAATAGAGATGCATGAAGGGCCTCTAGGAACATTGACTCCATTAGCATGAAACTGTAGAAATTACTGTCTTAAAAAAAAATCAAACTGTTGGCCACGTGATCTGTGTTATGTGTGAATTAAAGTAGACAAATCTGGAAGAAAAATAATATTGTGATATAAGATATCATTTTTAAATATATGCTTTTCCTGACTGAACAACGAGGTTTTTTTGAATAGACATCACTTACATATGAGTGTACTAAATGTTGATTAAAAAAAGAGTACAAACAATAGTGCTCTTTGGGGACGGGGTGTGTGTGTGTGTGTGTGGTGGGGGTGTTCTGTATTTTCCTTTGCATTCCCTTTGTATATGTTAGGAGATCATCCCAGTCTCATGGGTTTCTGAACTTAGGTTAACTCTGGCATGTACATATTTTGAACAGAGACACAGCTTGTTTATCCTGGGCTTTACTAGAACAGCTTCCATGTTTACCAGGCCTCAGCAGTGGTATTTTCTTTGCACAATGCAGATTACAAAATGGTTAGTGCTTCATTGCTGGAAGTACAAGGGCTGGTGCAGTGTGGTAAGTGAAATGGCAGTCCTGGAGTGGGTTGCTTGCTAACAAATGATGCCATGTACTAACAAAAATTGTCATTTGGACTTAATTTTTTGTGATAACTAATTAACAAATAGAAGGAGGTAGAAATGTAAATAATTTATTTCTATTCCATTAAATCAAAATTCTGGGTTAAATGTTGTGCTAAAGATACTCAATGTTGCATGGATCTTTTGCCCACATAATTCCTTCTTCTTCTTTGAAGTTATTCTGTTTTTTTTCTTCCCGTCTGTCCATGTTTCTCCCATTGTTAAAAACTCTAACTTATTTAAATCTTAATTTAAAAAAAATCTGGAGCTGGTGTGTTAAGCACACTAGAATTGCAAATTCTGGCATGTTTCTGTATTGTGCCTTTTAACAATTAACATAGTAATACATATCAGAGTTAGTACAAAGGAACTTTTTTTTAAAAAAACCACAGACCAGCAGCTATGGTCCTTGGGCTATGCCACTGGCTAATATAGCACTTCCAGTGGCAGAAAGTACCCAAAGTAAATGGTCAGGTGCAGGTAGCAATTTATGCCACTCATTGTCTTCCCCTCAGGTCCATCATACTTTCAAACAGAAGGGATGGGTCACCTTACAGTAAAAGACAAGGATATGAGAGAACAGTGTTTGTTCCTTTGTGTTCTTTTTACTATCTTCCTTCAACCCTAGCTTCTCCCCCTCCAGACTTGCCCTACCATCCCATCCCATCCCATCCCAACATATTCACCACCATTTCTTCCACACCCTCATTCACCCATTGACTCAATTTCCCCTCTCCTCAGCCTTGCCAATCCAACCCCATCACACTAGTTCACTTCAACCTGACCCCTACTAGCTCAAATACCGTGTGTCCAAGCCCCCCGGCTTTAGGCTTAGAAGCCTTCATCTTTCTATTTAACCTCTCAGAACCACCCCCTTCAGCTCTGGACCTTCTGCCATCCAATACCTCCAGGCTCGGAAGCCTTCTCCCCACCACTTATTGCTGATCCTGGAAAAACAGAAGCAGACTCTTGGAGGGAGCATGCACATGTGCTCTGACTTAGTCCTGTATGTATTTCAGTATTTTAGCCTGTAATTATTGCTGCTCAGGAATTTTTATTGGTTTGTTGTGGGTGGGTTTTCTTTAATTCTATGGAAAAGTTTGAGGAAAAATTGAATTTTTCATTGAAAACACTATAAAGTTTGACAGGTTTCAGAGTAGCAGCCGTGTTAGTCTGTATTCGCAAAAAGAAAAGGAGTACTTGTGGCACCTTAGAGACTAACCAATTTATTTGAGCATAAGCTTTCGTGAGCTACAGCTCACTTCATTGGATGCATTCTGTAGCTCACGAAAGCTTATGCTCAAATAAACTGGTTAGTCGCTAAAGTGCCACAAGCACTCCTTTTCTTTTTACTATAAAATTTGGTGGGTTTCATTTAAATAAATCCAAAACCTGAAAAATGAAATATTTTGACTGAAAAACTGAACGTTTGTTCCGTTTGAGGGTGTGGGGCGTTTTGATGGAAATTAGGTTGGAAATGGACCTTTTTTTGGATTTTAAAAAATTGTTTGAATTAATATTTTCTACTAGCTCTGCCTGTAATCTCTGCTCTGTGCCACCTACCTGTTTTGTCTATGGTTTATGTGCTGCAGAGCCAGAAGTTTTCTCAGTTGCACCTATATATATATATATATAGTGTAGTCTGAAGAGCTGGAGCAACTCCAGTCCTACCAAGAGGCCTGTGGTGGTGGCAGGTGATGCTTTACTTTGCAGTACATCACCCAAGCTTCATAGTTGTGATCTTATGGGCTTGTCTTCACCAGTGTTTTCCAGTCATACTGCTGATATCATTAAACCAGTTTATATTAGTTCCTCATGTGTCTGCCCTTCTTATGAAATGAGTGGCTTTTTTTTTCCAGTTTAGCTTAAGCTGCTTCCAAGGAGACATAAGCTAAATTGGAAAAAGGCACTCTTATACCAGCATAAGGGTCCACGTAGGGAATTATATTTGCTTTTTTGGTACAGATGGGTTGTAGCTAGAATTTCTGTTTTGGAGAGTTTATTAGTTTCATGTTTATTTTCAACATTTTTAGTAGATATCCAAAAATTGGGGGGGTTCAGGGCTTTCTTTTTTTGTATATACTTTAATGAGTAATGTACAATATATGTATTATCATTACAATATACACTACTGTAATGAGCAATCTCTTTGTAATGTTCCCTCATACACTTTAATGTAGTACTGTTTCAAACAGCATGATGACAAAGCGCACTAGGGAACCTTTATTGGGCACCAACAGGGTCCACATGGACCTAACTAATGAGCAATGCATTACTGTGCTTTAGAAATCACACCCCTGTAGTCAGCATTCCTGCTCCATGTAGACAAGCCCTTAGAAACAAGTAAACATTTTCAGTGTTTATTGGATAGATGCTAATTTAATTCCCCCCTTTCAGGTTGTTTTATTAGTGTTTATCTGTTAAAATCAGAAGCCCCAGTTATAGCTCAATAATAACATTACTTGCTAAAGTTCCAATTTATGTTAGAAAGTAGAACTACTTTTCTTCTTCCAATGTTTTTTTAATCCTCTTTATTAGCTGATATACAGCACTGCATGCCAGATTATTCATAATATAATGTTAGCTATAACATCTCATTCGTATTCCTTAGAATCTCTATGGATAGTAATTCCATGCTCTAATAAGAATATAACAGTAGGGATCTATTATCGACCACCTGAGCAGGACAGTGATAGTGATGATCAAATGCTAAAGGAGATTAAAGAAGCTATCAAAATAAAGAACTCAATAATAGTGAGGGATTTCAATTATCCCCATATTGACTGGGTACATGTCACCTCAGGACGAAATGCAGAGACAAAATTTCTTGATACCTTAAATGACTGCTTTGTGGAGCAGCTGGTAGAGGAAACCACAAGGGGAGAGGCAACTCTCGATCTAGTTCTGAGTGGAGTGCAGGATCTGGTCCAAGAGGTAACTATAACAGGACCGCTTGGAAATATTGACCATACTATAATTACATTTAACATTCCTGTGGTGGGAAGAACACCTCAACAGTCCAACACTGTGGCATTTAATTTCAGAAAGGGGAACTATGCAAAAATGAGGAGGTTAAACAGACATGAAAAGGTACAGTGACTAGAGTGAAATTCCTGCAAGCTGCATGGACAATTTTCAAAGACACCATAATAGAGGCTCAACTTAAATGTATACCCCCAATTAAAAAACACAGTAAAAGAACTAAAAAAGAGTCACCATGGCTTAACCATGTAAAAGAAGCAGTGAGAGATAAAAAGGCATCTTTTAAAAAGTGGAAGTCAAATCCTAGTGAGGTAAATAGAAAGGAGCATAAACACTGCCAAATTAAATGTAAAAATGTAATAAGAAAAGCCAAAAAGGAGTTTGAAGAACAACTAGCCCCAAAGCTCAAAAGATAATAACAAAATGTTTTTTTAAGTACATCAAAAGCAGGAAGCCTGCTAAACAACCAGTGGGGTCCCTGGACGATTGAGATACAAAAGGAGCACTTAAAGATGATAAAGTCATCTCAGAGAAACTAAATGAATTCTTTGCTTCAGTCTTCACGGCTGAGGATGTTAGGGAGATTCCCCAACCTGAGCTGTCCTTTGTAGGTGACAAATCTGAGGAATTGTCACAGATTGAAGTGTCACTAGAGGAGATTTTGGAATTAATTGAGAAACTTAACAGTAACAAGTCACCGGGACCAGATGGCATTCACCCAAGAGTTCTAAAAGAATTCAAATATGAAATTGGAGAACAATTAACTATGGTTTGTAACCTGTCCTTTAAATCAGCTACTGTACCCAATGACTGGAAGATAGCTAATGTAACGACAATATTTAAGAAGGGCTCTAGAGGTGATCCTGGCAATTACAGACCGGTAAGTCTAACGTCAATACTGGGCAAATTAGTTGAAACAATAATAAAGAATAAAATTCAGACACATAGAAGAACATAAATTGTTGCACAAAAGTCAACATGGTTTCTGCAAAGGGAGCTCATATCTTACTAATCTATTCGAGTTCTTTGAGGGGGTCAACAAACGTGGACAAGGGGGATCCAGTGGACATAGTGTACTTAGATTTCAAGAAAGCCTTTGACAAGGTCCCTCACCAAAAGCTCTCACGTAAATTAACTTGTCATGGGATAAGAGGGAACATCCTTTCATGGACTAAGAACTGGTTAAAAGACAAGGAACAAAGGGTAGGAATAAATGGTAAATTTTCAGAATGGAGGGGGGTAACTAGTGGTGTTCCCCAAGGGTCAGTCCTAGGACCAATCCTATTCAACTTATTCATAAATGATCTGGAGAAAGGGATAAACAGTGAGGTGGCAAAGTTTGCAGATGATACTAAACTGCTCAAGATAGTTAAGACCAAAGCAGACTGTGAAGAACTTCAAAAAGATCTCACAAAACTAAGTGATTGGACAACAAAATGGCAAATGAAGTTTAATGTGGATAAATGTAAAGTAATACACATTGGAAAAATAACCGCAACTGTACATGCAATATGGTGAGGGGCTAATTTAGCTACAGCTAATCAGGAGAAAGATCTTGGAGTAATCATGGATAATTCTCTGAAGACGCCTGCGCAGTGTGCAGCGGCAATCAAAAAAGCAAACAGGGTGTCAGGAATCATTAAAGGGATAGAGAATAAGACAGAGAATATCTTCTTGCCCTTATATAAATCCATGGTACGCCCACATCTTGAATACTGTGTACAGACATGGTCTTCTCATCTCAAAAAAGATATACTGGCATTGGAAAAGGTTCAGAAAAGGGCATCTAAAATGATTAGCGGTTTGGAATGGGTCCCATATAGGAGAGATTAAAGAGGCTAGGACTTTTCAGCTTGGAAAAGAGGAGACTAAGGGGAGATATGATAGAGGTATATAAAATCATGAGTGGTATGGAGAAAGTGAACAAGGAAAAGTTATTTACTTGTTCCCATAATATAAGAACTAGGGGCCACCAAATGAAATTAATGGGCAGCAGGTTTAAAACAAATAAAAGGAAGTTCTTCTTCACTCAGCGCACAGTCAACCTGTGGAACTCCTTGCCTGAGGAGGTTGTGAAGGCTAGGACTAGAACAGGGTTTAAAAGAGAACTGGATAAATTCATGGAGGTTAAGTCCATAAATGGCTATTAGCCAGGATGGGTAAGGAATGGTGTCCCTAGCCTCTGTTTGTCAGAGAGTAGAGATAGATGGCAGGAGAGAGATCACTTGATCATTACCAGTTAGGTTCACTCCCTCTGGGGAACCTGGCATTGGCCACTGATGGTAGACAAGATGCTGGGCTGGATGGACCTTTGGTCTGACCCAGTATGGCTATTCTTATGTTCTTATGTTCAATTGTAGTTTACAGTTCAACAAGACCCCCTCCCCGCATCTGACATTTCACAGTATAGGACTTATTTAAGGCAGATCAGATCATATGAATAAGCTCCAGTTTGATATGTGCAGGCCCATAGCAACAGCAGGACATTGTAATATAGCTTTCTCAATTTTGCACACTGGCCATCTTTCATACGCAGTCCTTTCATAAAGACGCTGCTGCTGAGTGTCGCTTGCTGTTTGCTCTTCCTGTATCACATTCCATAATGATAAATGTGATTTGAACAAAATGATATTGGTGTGTATAAAAAGAAAAATTACTCATGTACAAATGGTAGTGAAAGTTCTGCCAAGGGAAAATGTGACTTCAAGAGTGTACTCATTGATATTCAAACAAGGAAAAATGCTGAAGGTGATGTGTCAGCTTAATTTTTTTCCCTGTTCTAAGCCTGAAGAACTGATGATAGCCTTTGGAGCTTTCAGTAATGTGCACAGATTAATTCCACAGCAGACCTGTGCTGTAGGGTAATATATTTATTGAACAGATTCACTCCTAGGAAGCATGAGACTCATCCCAAGTTATATTTTAATTTGGCATGCACATCTCTGCAACTGAATTGCCAAGATGATCGATAGGAAAACTCACTTCATATAGGTAATCGTGGTGAGGGTGATCCCTTGACAGACTGTGTGCTCTCATTTAGGGAGAGGGGGAGAGAGAATACAATCAAATGAGGATGACAGTCTGTTCTGTTTGGCAGGACTCCATTTGAAGGACTTGAACGGGTGTAACTCTCTGCTCTGTTTCTTTGCTATGCTCAGTTTCAATGTGAAAGTCTTTGTTTTCATTGCTATCCACGCTCACCCCAGCCACCTCATGTGAGAAACTACTGTACTTTTAAACTGTAATGTCTTCAGATGAAATTTCAGCCCTGCTCTTATATGTTTAAAAAAGGGTCTATCTTAATTATTAAGAAATGCTTGATCACAAAAGAACAGATGGAAATTAGTATCTTATAGCCTGATCCTATAAACCTTTAACATGTATGCATAGTCCTTTTTGCATATTACAAGTCAATGACACTGCTTGTATTCGTAAGGGTTTCTAGGATCAGACCCTTAACATTTCAGGATAGCACACAAGTAAACAAGATCCAATTTAATATGTGTAAGAAGATAAGGCAGCAGCCAAAAATGGCAGAGTAGACAACCACCCTCTCCGTATTTTCCAGAGCTATGTTTCAGAAATGCTAACCCATCAAATTTTAAAGAAGGTCATATTGGTTATGAACAAATTTTCTGGCACTAATTCTAAATTCAGCCTTCTCCTTGGGCTTTTGGAAACTTGATTTTCCCTAACAACACAATTCTCAGAGTTTGCCAAAGTTTTTATGGATAAGTGTGGCAAGACCCTGAAAATTTAAAACCACACACAAAAGAAGTTGTTTAAATTTCCCCGGTGAAGAAAATTAAGACAAATACAAAGGCAATCTCAGAAACTAAATCTTTAGTTAGTTTCTCTACTGATGAATTTTCTTGCACTCTGGATTTGACAGGATTCTTCTTCGGAATAGTTAAGTTTAATGGAGAGCGGCCATGGAATGTTATGCTGGAAATGCATAGAGGAGAGAATAGCTTGACGTGACACGGAAGTAAAATTTCAGGCTCATCTGCTGAGTGGTTTGAAGGGCTGAAAAGGGTTGTAATGTCTGTAGTCTGTCCCAGATTAGCAGATCAAATTACAGGTTTGATTGCTGTTACTTGTGGGATGTAACAGCTCCAGTTTCTCAAAACTATGGGTAGTGAGAGAGAGTTACCTTTTATAGTTCAATATTATCTCACTGTTCTTCTTAACTTGGTTTATATTTCCTTTCATTTTTCTCTGTATATAAATCTAATCCTTTACAGGATGAAATATCTTGTCCCCAAATTTGGTGGTGTCCAAATTATGGTCCATGGAGCACTAGTATTCCCACAAACACTTTCAGGTACATGGTAGAGGGCACTCTGCATACATGATGCCGATTTTTTTCCTTCTTGTTTTCATCTGCTCGATATCATTAAAAGACTGCTAAATAGATATTTAAGGTTTTCCTTATGATCATAAATGGGAGATGAGATGGAATCTATGGCCTTGATCTAACGCATATGAAGTCAATAAAAAGACTCTCATTGACTTCAGGGGACTTTGTGTCAAGCCCTGTGATTGCAAATAGGAGAGCAGGTGGTCCATGAGACAATGCTTTGGTAAGATGTGAAAAAGTATAAGAACCCTTTCCTTGTAAATGGTAGGTACTGCTTTACCTGAAGTAAGAAGAGGACATGGACCAAGAGGTGAGATAGTATAGTGGGTCTGGCCTACAGCACACTACTCAGTACCTAAAAATGGATCCACAGGTGCAACCCGAAAAACTAAAAGTAATGGTTAATTTGGTGTCAGCAAAAACCTCATTTGTTTTACTCTGTGTTGAAATACCCACCAAATTACAATGTACAGCTGGATGAGAGGCTATTTCAGAAAGAATTCTTTGAGATCCTGGTTAAAAGGGGTATTTATGTTTTAGAATTGCTGTACTCACAGGAAGAGGGTAAAGAGGCTCATAAAGAGAGTAAAGTACAAAGCAAATATTACCCAGCTAGCTCAAAAAGGGGATTTGTCATTCTTGTCCACGATTTACATCGTAAAGCTCAATAGGATAGAACAGAAAGCACCAAGACAAGTCAGAAACTTACCTACCAACAAACCATGAAACATTACAGGGTTCCTAGGGACAGCTTATCCAGCTCCCACAGACAGAAGCAGTGAAAGCTGTAGAAAAAGACTGTGGCCCTGAGCTACACACAGTGCAGGGACAGATGCGAAAAAGCAAAGATTGCTTTGTGACACTTTTGCCATATTCATATGCTGTGGCTGCTGGGAAGTGATTTGATACCTGATGCAAGTTAGAGATATCTAAGGGTTGCTTTAGCTTGTGCCCTCAGGAGTGTCCTGCAGCTAAAAGTAGCTGGAGTGCAACAGTGTCCTGCAACTGGAGCCAGGGTATAAGCACATACCTGACTATCATTCCTCTCCTCCTCACCCCCATCAGAGGATACAGAGTGCACACCTCTAATATGGTGATTAGGAGGGATGAGCTATGTAAATATAATTCCTTTTCTATGAAAAAGTACTTGTCCTCTATCTGATCACTTGGCTGGCAATGTTATGAAGTGTTAGAGTACTAACAAATTATTAAAAGGCAAGGAGGAAACTGGATGATGATTTAAATATTGAAGTGCAACGTTTGTGGCTAGAACTGGTTCCACTTTTTAGCACAAGGGATTTTTTTTGTTTGTTTGTTTTATGTGAAATAGCCTTTTAAAAACTGATTTTTTTCATGAAAATTTGTCAGAATTAATTATTTTATTTGTATTTTACCAGCAAAATCACCTTTGAAATCATTAGTGAAATTTGTCATTTACCAAAAATCTGTATTTTCTTCATGAAAAATAAGGTTTTCTTTAAATGAAAAAATTCATTTATATCTCTTAAAATAAAATTGCAGAATATTTTACAGATGATGGAAAACCAACAGTGGAAATATTTAGTTCTGCTGGAGCCTTGTATGCATAAATTCATTTCTTCATTCTTATTCAAATGGTTAGATGGGGGCCGGAGGTAATCCATTCTGTTCTAGGTATCAACTTCCCCCACAATTACATTAAGGTTACAAAGTCAATATTGCCTAGAAAATGTATTGTAAACCTTGCTGAGCAACCTTATAAATTCAGTGACTAATGAAGTGGCTTTGCTTGGCGGTAACAGTTTGGTTTTGCACAATTAGAAAGTTGGCAACCCTAACACCCCTTCTGAGGCCCCACCCCTGCTTGTTCCATTCCCGCCTCCCTCCATTGCTTGCTCACTCATTTTACTGGTCTGGGGCAGGGGTTTGAGGTGTGGGAGGGGGTGAGGGTTCCGGCTGGGCATGCGGGCTCTGGGGTGGGGCCAGGATGAGAGGTTTGGGGTGCAGGAGAGGGCTCTGGGCTGGGCCGGGCCAGAAATGAGTTGTGCAGGAGAGGGCTCTGGTCAGGAGGTTCGGGCATGGGGGGTGGGAGGATTCTGGCTGGGGGTACAGGCTCTGGGATGGGGCTGGGGATGAGAGGTTTGGGGTGCAGGAAGGGACTCTAGACTGGAGGCGAGGGGTTCAGAGTGCGGGAGGGAGTATGGGCTCTGGCTGGGGGTATGGACTCTGGCATAGGGCCAGGGATGAGGGGTTCTGGGTGTAGGAGGGTGCTCAGGGCTGGGGCAGGTGGTTGGGGTGTGGGCATTGGCTGGGGGTGTGGGCTCTGAGGTGGGGCCAGGGATGAGGGGTTTGGGGTGCATGAGGGGGCTCAGGACTGGGCCAGGGGGTTGGGGAATAGGAGGGGGATGAGAGCTCCAGCTGGGGGTGTGGGCTCTGGGGTGGGGCCGGGGATGAGGAGTTTGGGGTTCAGGAGGGGGCTCTGGAGTGGGGCCAAGGGTTGGGGTGCTTGGGGGGGCAGGCTCTGAAAGCGAGTTTTATGACAGACTCAGACCTTAATTTTGAGTTCCATGTTTTAATTACTAAAACAAGGCTTTGTAATTTAGAGATCTTCTAGCTGATGAATATTGTAAATAAAAATTCAGTGCTGATTCTCATTGTGTCCCACTACAAACAGGTGATCACATCCACAAAATCCTTTAATTCATTGGAGACTGAAAACTTGCATATTGTGTATGTATGTACACCTTATTCTAAGGGGTTTTTTTTTGTTTTGACAGACATTCTGGAAAATGATAGTATTCAAAGAGCTAAGAGCCCACAATTCTTTCTCAGTCAAAATTTCAATTGAAATCAGAGTATTAAATGAATAAGAATTAAGCTTTAAGGAATGAAGAATTAGCACCCATTTTATATACAAAGATTTCAGTTCCACTTTTTTGTATCTTATCAACAGCATTCCATCTCTTTCCCACCCCCCCTCCCAACTCCACATTCTGTTGATCTTCTAATGTGGTTGGAATCTCCTGAAGAATTACGTTCGTATTGAAAAATGTATAGATTGCGTGGTGTATGATCAGATCAGTTTTTGTTTGTTGTTCTGTTGTTTTTCTTCTCTCTTGCTTCTGTTGCTGCCCTAATACTAGTTAGTTACCCGGTTTGGTTTAACTTTTTTTCGTTGACGTTAGTATATAGTTAAATCCATCTTGAAATCTAATTAGCTCAACTGTGCTGTTTTGTTCTTTGCTGGAAATATTTGTAAAATATGTGTGTAAAGCACTTGAGATTTTTTGCCAACTACTAGAAACATAGCAGAGCCATGTCAATATGTGTGAACATGAAAACAGAGAGAACCGTTTAAATAGTCAGCATTAGCAGAGTGGTCCTTAATTCAAAAAAAATTTCACAGTAGCACAGCATCCTCTTTCCTGACAAATATCATTTTATGCACTTATTTTTAGACTACTAAAATCAGTCCTTTATTTAGATAGCTCTTCACAGTCAGTTTCACAGAATAGCTTCCAAGCCATTGAGAACTCCATGTAACCATCCATTTTAGGCACCACTGTTTTTATACGGTAACCAATAATTCTCCTTTATTCAGCTTGTGATGGAATTTGCCCTGTGATAATTTTATTAATACAGTGTGTCTGCCTGATTATTGAGTTGGTTCTGGACAGCCACCTATCAGCTGACATTTAAGAATTGTTAAAGTACTGTAACAGGGTGTGCTGAGTCAGGACCTGTCACTCAAAGCCCCACCAGTATACACTGATTGGAACCTGACTGAAAGAGGGGCAATGGGAAGAGGCTATCAATCAAAGGAGTGGAGATGCAGCTGAGAGGCCAATTGAGTAGAAGTAACCCTAGCAGCTGGGACTATATAAGCAGACAGGAAAGAAGTGGCCAGTAAGTGAGGCAGGAAAAAACTCTCAGGGGAATACGCTGTGACAGGAACAATACCAGAACTGGAGTACTTGTGGCACCTTAGAGACTAACCAATTTATCTGAGCATGAGCTTTCGTGAGCTACAGCTCACTTCATCGGATGCATACTGTGGAAACTGCAGAAGACATTATATACACAGAGACCATGAAACAATACCTCCTCCCACCCCACTCTCCTGCTGGTAATAGCTGTAGCTCACGAAAGCTCATGCTCATGGTAAATGAGTGATGTAGTCTGTGGGTCTAGGCCCAGACAGGATAAATGGGGGAATGAGACATCTGACCTACAACTCCCATGAGGCACTGTGCCAGCTCAAGGGGACACAGATTGTCTGTCTGGTAAGTGCCTAGCACACTGTGGGGCGGGTGTCACCATAAACAAATAATAAATGTTACTCCCACTTGTGATGCTTCTCACTTAGCAAAAGAAGTCTGTGGACATTTTATGAACAAAGTAAAGGGCTAAATTTACTGAATATTTTTTTCATTGTGAACTGCTTGATTAGAACTATTATGAGAGAGCACAGTCGTTGTCATTATAAAGGTATTTGGATACCATGGTGATGAGTATAAATGGTATAAAAACCAAGATACTAGAGCTGCTCAAAAAATAGAAATTCAATCTTGTGCTAAATTCTGACATTTTGAAATTTTGTCTTTGTCTGAAATTGGGATGAAATCAAAATATTTAAATTTTTTATTGAACAGAAAGTTCCAAAATATTTCAAATATGAGATATCAAATATTGCATTTTGGCTCAATTCAACATTAATCTGTGTCCCCATGAACTGGCACAGTGCCTCATGGGAGTTGTAGGTCAGATGTCTCATTCCCCCATTTATCCTGTCTGGGCCTAGACCCACAGACTACATCGCTCATGATGCATTGTATCTATTCAACCAGAAAATGCATCATGGGTGATGTAGTCCAGAAGACTAAAGTTTTTTGTCCTTAGTAGTGAAGTTTCTATTTTAGGCGTTATTTACCATGATGGGACAGTATACGTATGTGTATGCATGAGGCAGTGTGGATGAAGCTCAGTCTTCTACTGTCTTTTTGTTATACCTTTTCTACAGATAAATATAACACATGCGTATGAATTCACAAGTTCATAAATATTTTGGTCTAGTAAAGAATTACTTAATGTTGTAATTTATCTGGTAAAATTATACTTAAAGCTAGAATTTTGTGAACAATCATGAGTCACATGTTGTTTAGAAAATATACTTTTTGAACTGACATGGTTATGGAGCTAATTGTACTTCTGTCCCCATTCTGGCTTCTCTGATAGCCGCCACCATAGGTTGTGGGCTTCTTGCCCTTTCCTGTCTTGGGATGGAATCTCACAATTCTTACCAGGCCTGGGCATGGGGCCCTGTGCATATCAAATGCTTATCCTGAAGAGTTGTCTTGGATGCAGGTACCTGGATATTCTTCCTTTGGGAGCCTGTGACCTTTAATCTACCCCACTTCGAAATGTTAGATCACTACAGAACTTTGAGTGCATGGAAGCAGGGTTCTCAGAGATAATTAGTGCATGGCAGGCTAGTGTGAGGTAGATTTACATCCCATTTTACAGGGCATTGTGTTCATATAGACAAGTCCTTAGTCCCGTCTAATCTTATACTTCCACTACAAGCTGAGTTAAATAGGCAGAACAGAACCAATTTGCATCCTTCTCTCAAGCCCTTAATCCTCTTCTGTGTCTCCCACTCTGATTGTCTCTGCCCCCCCCTTGAAAGAGTCTGTCCTTATAACAACCACTCTCCCATTTCTTTATCCTCCTGGCTTCTTTAACATATTTACATGATTCCTGACTCTCCTTGTTCAAACCAGCTTGGGAGCTGCCTGGAGAATGAGCTAGAACCATTAAAGGTACATCTAGACTGCAGTTAGACACCTGCAGCTGGCCAATGCCCAGCTGACTCAGACTCATTGGGCTTGGGCTAATGGACTGTTTAATTGCAGTGTAGATATTCGTGTTTGGACTAGGCCTGTGCTCTGGGACCCTGCAAGGTGGGAGGGCCCAGAACCCAGAATGCCACCCAAGCCTGGATGTCTACACTACAGTTAAACAACCCCTTAGCCTGTGCCCCATGAGCCCAGTTCACATGGTTGGGTCACAGATGTCCAATTGCAATGTAGACTACCCTTGGGCTAACGACTCTGCTATTGTACCTCAATGACTCTTAATTGAGGAAAGTTAGGTGCCTAAATACCTTTAAAATCAGGCCCTAAAATATTTCCCAAAAAGTGATAATCTGAGACAACCCAGACAGGAATGAGGACGTGGCTCAAGATAGTCACTTAACTTCCATTCATACATCCCCACAGCAGATACTTAAGTATTATTAGGCTATTTCTTTAATATTCAGGGTAAAGCTAGCCAGCTTTGTATTTGGAAATTACTAGTGGCACTGTGATTTCCCTCCATAATTTTTATCATGCATATTTGTTGGTATTTCGTATTGTAGTCCATGCAGTTTCTCTATTTTGCCTGGCAACCAATTTGTGATTGTTGTCTGAGTGAGAAAAATAAGAATGGCCCACTATATCTATTTTAGTCTACTGAATATGATTGAGTTTACTCTTTCATCTAACTTTCACACAGATGTACTTTTATATTTTGTGTGTGTATATACAGTTAGAGGTTTTGACTCAAGTTCATCTCATTGAGCATAAACTCCCGGTAAAACAGTATAAACTTTAAAATGCAGTAGTTTGGTGTGAAAGAAGCCAATGAGGGATTCCTAGGAATTCACCCTTCAGTTAGACAAAGTTTGAAGAATTAGTTTAAAAAGGATTTTTGCAAGTAGTTTTAGGTCCAAGTGGCAGAGCTCAAGGCACACAGTTGTTTCTGTATCCCTAGGGTACAAAAACTCAGGGATATACAGCGTCTGGTAGGGTCAAGCAATGAGAGTGTAGAACCCAGGGTGAAGCTTGAGGCTAATTAGATGTGGGTTTTTTTTCTTTTGGCCAATCTGCATTTTAAACTCCCCCTGATCCTACAAGTACTGGAAACCTAAAGATAGCCAGGCAGGAATCAGCATCCAAGAGGCACATGTGGTTGCATGAGCAACAGAGAAAAGGCGACACTGATTCTGGGGAATATTAAAACTTTTATAAAACAAACCCTTAAGGTACTTTACATGATTCCTGACTCTCCTTGTTCAAACCAGCTTGGGAGCTGCCTGGAGAATGGGAAAACCAAAGAAGTAAAACTGGACAGTGAAATGGATTTCATTATCTAAACTGAGTGAAGTGTGTGTATAAATCATCTAACTGGTAAATATATTCCTTTTTGTTTTTGTTTTTTTTTTGTTTTTGTTTTTTTGTTTTGTTTTGGGTTTATTTTACACTATTCACTTTTAATAATCTAATCTGTGAAGGAGGTAAAGTGTTTGTTTGTTTGTTTGGGTTTTTTTACCCAACATTGTTCTTTTAAAGCTCAACTGCGAAGCTATTAACTTTGGTTCCATTCTACTAGATTTGATTCTGCCTCAAGGTAGAAAAGTTAAACCAAGTGTTCATTGCTTCAGTAGCCCTTCTGAGCAAAGAATATTTGCAGACAAGAACACTTCAGCCTGTTATCACATTACACAATGAAAAATAGTGCGTATTGTATCATTTCACAGTACTGTTATTAATATCAACATTGTACCACACTCAAGAAATAGTATTGTCTCAGGAATTTCAGTGCTTCACTTTAATACTTTCAACTTTTAAGATGAGTCTGTAATAAGAAAGAAGGAATAAATATGCAATATTTCAGCTGTCTGTGAAAGACAAGGAGTAATAAAATATCCAAGTATAAATGCTCAGAAGAAAGTGCCATTAAAATTTTTACCATAACAGCTGCTCGAGACCTGACAGTGTCTTTTCTATTTAACCATAGCCCAAGGTTTACTTTAAACCTATGAATGCATCTTAAAGAAAGAAAAAACATAGGAAACATTGTCCCATTGGACCGCAACAATCTATGAATATTTTTTTCTTTATTACTGTGAGGAACTCTATATCCTTTCAGCGGAAGGTTTTAAATGGTTGATAAACTGCAAGCCTTAAGTCACCATGCACTTTTACTTAATATATGCCCCAAAATGCAGATTATGGGCAAGATTCTGGCTTTTAAAACCAGGAACATCCTGAAGGGCATGCAAAGATTCCTTGCTACGTTGAGAGACCCCAAGAGATTCCTTTTGTGGTTACCTGGCAATTTCATGCTGTAATGTCAGATGTCACCCCTTACAATGAGAAATGTCTATTAATCACATACCTAATGTAATCTCACCCTATCTATTCCTGCTGTCTTTTGACTAGCTAGTGTCTATGAGGGCACAAACTGGGATCATTGCCCATATTCATCAGTGGCTCTGTTCCTGGCCCCTGTGTGGCCCTCTCTCTTCCCTCCATTGACTTCCACACAGCATAATATGATCTGTCCCTAAATGTATTTAATTATTTCCTTGGATTGCCAAATTTCCTAATTGGATGAGTGTGCCATGTGACCTTATATATTGTTGCAGTTGTCACCAGATGGCACTATTACAATGTGAGCAAACATTCAGTCTTAGGAAGACCTGCTGTGTGGTGGTGTTAGTTTGGAGCTATGCAGGGTTCTAGGTGGAAGGAGCTATATGCGCCGCAGGCATTTACTCTTGTCATGAATATAAAGGGAAGGTAAAACCCTTTAAAATCCCTCCTGGCCAGAGGAAAAATCCTCTCACCTGTAAAGGGTTAAGAAGCTAAAGGTAACCTCGCTGGCACCTGACCAAAATGACCAATGAGGAGGCAAGATACTTTCAAAAGCTGGGAGGAGGGAGAGAAACAAAGGGTCTCTGTCTGTCTGTATGCTGCTTTTGCTGGGGATAGACCAGGAATGGAGTCTTAGAACTTTAATAAGTAATCTAGCTAGGTATGTGTTAGATTATGATTTCTTTAAATGTCTGAGAAAAGAACTGTGCTGAATAGAATGACTATTCCTGTCTGTGTGTCTTTTTTGTAACTTAAGGTTTTGCCTAGAGGGATTCTCTATGTTTTGAATCTAATTACCCTGTAAGGTATCTACCATCCTGATTTTACAGAGGTGATTTCCTTACTTCTATTAAAAGTCTTCTTGTAAGAAAACTGAATGCTTTTTCATTGTTCTCAGATCCAAGGGTTTGGGTCTGTGGTCACCTATGCAAAGTGGTGAGGATTTTTACCAAACCTTCCCCAGGAACTGGGGTGCAAGGGTTGGGAGGATTTGGGGGGGAAAGACATGTCCAAACTACGTTTCCCAGTAAACCCAGTTAGAGTTTGGTGGTGGCAGTGGAGATCCAGGGACAAAGGATAAAATTAATTTGTACCTTGGGGAAGTTTTAACCTAAGCTGGTGAAAGTAAGCTTAAGAGGTTTTCATGCAGGTCCCCACATCTGTACCCTAGAGTTCAGGGTGGGGTAGGAACCTTGACAACTCTGTACTTTGGTTTCTGATTATATTAAATTCTCTGAGGATCGTTGCTCCCTAGGAACTAGGCACAGGCATCAGACTGATATTTCTGGAAAAAAAGGGATTGCCTGTATGCTGTTTTGTGACCATCTAGCACTAGAATGCATGGGAAATAAAACAAGTTTAATTTAAAATATTACCAGACTCTGCATCACTGATTTCTCTTCCAATGGGAAACTGACCTGAGAGGCCCCAGACATCCTAGTACCACTCAAAAAAGGGGCAACAATACTTTTGCACACTCGCTCACCTAGTTGGAAAATAGTTTCTGGTTGTGTTTACTCAACCCCCCTACTTTTTATAACCGCAGATAAGTAACCTTTATCTCTCTCATATACTTTAAAGTAGGTGGCTAAATCCTGATCAGTATATCGTCTTGTAAATAGTAAGTGGTGGTATGAGCTCCACAGGCTCTGAAACTTCAGAGTCATTGAAGTTAGTTTAAATGGATAATCACCATGGTGATGTTATTTATTATTTGTATGACCATAGCACCTAGGAGTCCTAGTAAAGGAACAGAACCCCATTGTGCTAGGTGCTATACAAACACCAGCTCCATTTACCGTGCAGTGTGAACAGAATGGAAATCCCATGGAAATCCCCTTTAAAGGAACCATATTATTTGATCTACTTTCCCTTTTTCAGTGTATTTAAAAAAAATCAAATAGTGTTTTTACATGGCTTAATACAAAGGCTGAAATTACTAATTCTGCTGCTTTTACTCTATGCACAGTATGTATGCTTGGAGGCCTCCTTATTTGTTTCTACCTATCTCCAGCAAATTTCAATAGATTCTTATTTTTAATATCTTGTAGTGATTTAACAGCTGTGTGTATTTGTCTGCATCTGCAAACTGAAAGTTTTATAATTTTGAGTACAGTATTTGGAGATATGCTTAGAGAGTTGTCACTAGTCCTCAGTGTTAGGGGGCTTATTCCTTCACCCACTTACTTCCCTGGTCCTTCTCGCATGAACAGAGAGCAACAATACCCGAAGTCCAAAGGTGCAAACAATTCGATGTTTATTGGGGTGAACTTCCAGCAAGCATGATTCCAGTTTCCTTCCTTAGTGTCCTCGTTCCCAGCTCTGACACCACAGAGCCTTACACCTGTGTCCTTGTTCCCATTCCTGCCCTTAGCCAAACATGATTCCAATTTCCCTACCCCCATTCCCTGTTCCCATTTCCCCCTTTAGCAAAACATGATTCCAATTTCTTTACCCCCATTCCCTGTTCCCATTTCCCCCACCCACCCACTCACTTCCTGATTGACTGCAGGCTATATCGTAAAACTTGAGTTCTGCTTAGCTATACCTTAACCAATCATTTTTCTGAAATTTAACTAACCAATCCTAACATATTGTAACATGATTACGTAACCAATTATATCCCACCACCTGAATTAGTTTACACCCAGCAAAATTAATTATACAGCAGACAGGAACAATCACAGAACCACACAGAGATTATACAGACAAACAATAGCAAAGTGGGAACTATAATGACAAAACAATACAGAAGCGAGGATTTCACATCCCAGCTATTGATAAGTGAGTTCTTGCCAGACAGGATGCTATCAAACTAAGTTTCCTTTTACATTTTCTAGGCACTTCCCTTTCTCTGGAGGTGACAGGCATTATCAGGACAGGATTGTATTCAGGACAGGATTGTATTCCTAACAGCCCAATAGCACCTTATTTCAATGTGACTAGTTTGGAATGTGAGGACGTGACCATTCGCTTCCCAGCTTATGGCTGCCTCTGTTGCTTAGCCAAAGGCCTTAGCCTAAGAACAGGATCTCAGATTGTCACAGTAAGAGAAGGACCTTACATGGGCAGACAGAGATTTTGATTCTTTCTTTTATACCTCTAACTAGCCAAGTGATAAGAATACACCTAAATTCTTAAAGTACAGGCCTTTGCAGACAGGCCTGAATATCTATATCCTAACACTCAGGATTACTTTAAGCCTACACCTAACTGCTCATTCACGATTATGCATGTATAGCCTAATTATCTTTGATGTCATAATACCCCCCAAAGTGGTAGCTCTAATCATGGTGTTTCAGTGTAAAGGCTGATTGACTAGAGTAGCAATGAATGTCATTTTAGAAACTGCTGTTTTGGACACAGCACACCTGATTATATGAACACTGATCCTCTGAATGACCAGGTATATGAACCACTTTGCTGCTGTTGAAGCCATCTTTCTGCCGCTGTCTGTGACTTTAGTCCTTCAGCTAATGTTAGTGGCTGTTCATGGTTGAAAAGACTGAGAGATTTGGTGGCCAATACGAGATACAGTTATCTTAACCAAAGAAAAGTCAGGTGTGCTGCATAAATGTATTGCCATTTGTTATGTACGCTATATTGAACAATTAATTTACACCATATATTCTGTAACTTTGAGACATACAATTTTATTAACTTTCCCATTTTATGAACTCCCCAATTCCCAGTTAGTTGATAAAAATAAGGTTCTACTGTACAGGCACAGTGAAGCTACGTGCTAGTCATGTAGGTACACGGGATTGTTGTATAATAGTGACTATATAGATTTTTATTCTAGCCCAGTGGTTTTCAACCTGTTTTTTTCATTTGCAGGTCCCTAAAAAAATTCAAATAGAGGAGTGGATCCCTTTGGGAATCTTAGACATAGGCCACAGACTTTTTGTGGACCCCTTGCACATGGTCTGCAGACCCACCCTGAACACCACTTTTCTATCTCTTTTTAATACTCAGAACCTGGCTAAAGATTCTGGCTTGCTAGCTGGGGAGCCCTCATATCATCTCTTTTTTGGTGCTTCTCTTGTGGAAAGCTTTGCCATTACAAGGACAGTCCATATTTTAATATACCACAGATCTGTAGGAGAAATCACATTTTTCCAATAATTTGATATACAAAGACTTGATGCTAACAGTAAAAAAGAAATTGATTTGTCAGTCTGTACAAAGTGTAGATCCTTTACTGGATCATTAAGTAAGCAGGTCAGGACATCTCTGGGAAGGTGGCATTTTGTTATAAATGACTCTCTTCTTTAAATAATTTCCTCCCAAAACCATCTAATTCCTGACCACACCCACTGCATGTGCAAGTATATTCCCCTCTCCCCACAATTGAGCCAACAGAGTGCCTCTTAGTAGCAAAAATATTATGGTTCTTAACTAGAATCAAAAGTCTTAGTAATTTATAAAACTTTTCTTTGCATTATACATCTGTAATTTGTATATCTCTTTTACAATATAGAGACCCACTCATCAAGATCATTTTCTTTCTCCAAATCCTTCTCCATCTTTTCATCTGAATTGTCTTCTTATCAACCTCTTTTTCAGTCAAAATTGGGTATATCTTAAAAATTAAACTTTTTGTTCCAGCTTGCTACTGTGTCAACTCTTGAAAGAGCCAACCTATTTCTCTCCACTAACCAATATTCAGAACAACAAAGAATAGTATAATGGAAAAGATTTTGTCTGGTGTATTAGTGTTTCCCTTTTGGGATCACTGAGGTCTAAAATGGAGACATGAAACATTGTGTCCTAAAATGAACCCCTGGAGCTAAAATCCCAGTCTTCAGTTTCTGGTGAAGATAATTATAAATAACGTAAGGATTTTTTTCCAGTGACTTTTATCAAAGTTCAACTTAAACGACCGTGTTTTGAACAACATTTCAATACAACTATTTCATTGAGAATACTGAGATTCTATTTTATTTTTACCAAAATAATTATTTTTATATATTAAAAAGAGACAGACTCCCTGAGCCTGAGTGTCTACACTGAAATTAAGCAGCCTTTTAGCCCAAGCTTCATGAACCCAAGTCAGCTGGCATGGGACAGCCATGGGTGACTACGGGTATGTCTACACTGCCATTAGATTCTAAGGCCGGAAGAGAACATTATGATCCTCTAGTCTGACCTCCTGTGTAACGCAGGCCATAGAACTTCCCCAAAATAATTTCTAGAGCATATCTTTTAGAAAACTATACAATTTTGACTTAAAACTGATCAGTGATAGATAATCCACTAGAGCCCTTGGTAAATTGTTCCAGTGGTTAAATCCTCTCACTGATTTTTGTTTAATTACTCCTTATTTCCAGTCTGAATTTGTCTAGCTTCCAATTAATGGCAAAATATTCACTGACTTCAATGGGAACCATTGCTAAATTTCTTGGACAAAGAAAAGATTTGTCTCCTGAGGGAAAAGAAGTCGTCTTTAGTCAAGGAATAAGCAATACAATGGAGAGGTGAAGCAAAATCCAAAGAAGTACAGCAGTACTCAAAGTTTCAGAGGAAGTTCTGAAAGTCAAGGGTAAAAGCACCACGGTGGTCCGGAATAAGTGGAAATTTCCTCACAGATTAAATATGCTGTATAAATGTTGGTTTGGCTCACTGTTGCTGAAGCAGAGTTAGAATAAAATAAGTGCTTATTTAACCTAAATAACTTCTTGTAAAAAGCACAAATTAAAGTTTCCAGAAGGATTATGAAATATGTTCAAAGGTTTTAAAAATCAATATTTCCTGGCTGGTTCTCTTTGTTTACTGCCTACAGTATTCCTCACTATTGACTCTTTCCATGTATTCATTCAATAAACGTTTGATCTTAAAAGAGAGAGAAAGAATCCAAACTTCTTTTATAATCTTGTTCATTTGCTTTATAAAATACCTACTGGGGCAAATATCTGTAAGAACCACATATTATAAAGTTCTAAATCCATAAATTCTTTCAACAATTGTTTTAAAAGATTACTTTTTCCCGAGTTACTGGCAGGAATGTCTATGTTGTAAGATTTTTGTTTTGTTTTTTGTTTTTCCTTTTGAACTAAAAAAAGACATGAGGTGCTATGTATTGCAAAGAGTGAAAAGGATTTTAAAAGTACAACTTTTCCCTTCTATTTCTTTTTCATGTATTCTGTTCCCCAGCTGCAATCAAGGCAGTGTTGTTCCACACAGCACTTGCATCATGCAGAGAGACGTGCTTCCCTTCACAAGTGGGATATAGAAATGTGCTGATCTAAGATAGAGGTTCTCAACCTTTTCCTTTCTGAGCCCCCCTCCCCCCGCCCCCGCACACATGCTATAAAAACTCCATGGCCCACCTGTGCCACAATAACTGGTTTTCTGCATATAAAAGCCAGGGCTGGCATTAGGGGGGAGCAAGCAGGGCAACTGCATGGGGCTCCATTCCACGGTGCCCCCATGAAGCTACATTGCTCAGGCTTCATCTTTAGCCCTGGGTGACAGGGCTCAAGGACCTGGGCTTCAGCACCATGTGGTGGGGCTTCAGCTTTCTGCCTGGGCCCCAGTGAGTCTAATGCTGGCCCTTCTTGGAGGCCCCCTAGGGGGCCCCGGACCCCTGGCTGAGAACCACTGATCTAAGACACTCGGGTGGTACCACGTAGAGTCTGTAACTCTACAGCAGCTATTAGATATCTTCACAGTTTCTTATGAAGAAAAGGCTCAAGAGGAGTTCCCTGAAATTGTTGAAGCCCATTTCTGGTTTCACAAACTGACTGTATCATGATTTCCGAAAAGTTAGGAAGCTTTACATCCCAGAATTGATTTGTTTCCCTTTTGTGAATGTTTAATATGTACATTTCATGCAGAATAGAGTTTTAAACAGAAATGATTGTGTTGGGGACAGTGGGGCATGGCCACTAGGTAACTCGAGGGGATGGAAGACCATGAGTGTCGATGAAGCCCCCTCGCACTAGGCCCAAGTGTCCTTGGCCCCCCCTTCCGCCTGGAGGAACTCGCAGCAGCTCTGCGTACTAGGCCCAAGTGTCCTTGGCCCCCGCACCTGGAGGCACTCACAGCAGTTATGCTGAGGATCTGCAACAATATGTTGCAGAGTCAGACTGCCTGAAACTAAGCAAGGCCAAACAGGGCAGATATGGAAGAACAATGCTGAATAAAGCAGCTTTATGTATGGTTTAAGAAATGATACAGAGCACAAGGGCACTAGCTGGGAACTGGATTGGCTGGCTATATGGATACTTAGGGCAGCTTGCTATTGGATAAGTATGCTGGAAAAAAGGATGTGTAAAAGCCTGTGTAACTTCCTGCTCTGTGTGCAGGATTTGAGATTCTATTCTCCCTGTACCTTTTTGCAGCTGCAAATAAACTTTTCTGCTTCTCCACCCCGTTGTGATTATTGGGTGTAGCACAGCGGGTAGCGAACCAACTTCAGCTGTTGTTTAGCCTCTCGGCACTGGGTGCCGGCAACAGCTTTTAGCGTCCCTGGGTGGGCCACGAGGCTGCAATTTAGCTTTGCCCGGACCCCTCCTGGAAGTGGAGGATTGCGGCGAGAACCGACGCCCAGTGCGCACCGGTGAGTTCATCGGGGCCTCGGAGGAGACGCGATTTGATCAACCCCGGAGGGCACAACGGTGCAACGCACTCATATAGTGGAGAAGCAGTTGTGGACGACTGTGAAGAACCGGTCCCTTGGACATAGGGGAGGAGCAGTTGTGGACGACAGTGAAGAACCGGTCCCTTGGATAAGGTAGGAACCTTTTTGAAATCCGGATTGTATGCTCTGTTGGAACCTGGGGACTCCCAGAGTTGCCCTGTAGGTATGGGACAGGGACAGGGACAGAGCTCGGGGGTTAGGGCACGGTGTACGCCCCTAGAATGCATTCTAGCAAACTGGAAGGTATTTGGTGAGGATCCGATGACTAAGAGCCAATTAAAATGATTCTGTACAGTTGACTGGCCTCAATATCAATTAGAGGACCAGGAGTGGTGGCCACCAGGTGGGTTAATTAATTACAACACGATCCTTCAGTTACTCCTGTTCTGTCAGAGAACAAGGAAATGGAATGAACATATGTATGCGCATTTGTTTCTGACTTTATGTAATGAACCAGATATTTTACAGCACTGTAATCTGACTCCGACTGGTTCGGTAGCAGCTAATGTTAGTCCCCAGACCCCCACCCCCATCGTAATGGCAGAGCCGGTGTCTCCTTCGGCCCCTACACCCACACCTTGTAAGTCCCCAATGGTTGGCCTATACCCCTTAATCACCGAAACTAAAGTCGCCCGGTCTGGATCGGACAGGCGTCCGGCCATGACTATGCAGGTTTATACTCATGTGCCCTTTAATCTTGTGGATTTGGCTGCTTTCAAAGCACAGGCAGGAGAGTTTTCCACCAACCCAAGCAGGTTTATATCAGTCTTTGAGGTGTGCCACAGTAGCCACAAGCTGTAACATCCTCCTATCCTGCGAACCCTATTGTCTGAGGCTGAAAGACAACAGGTTGTGTCCAAGGCAAGGGAGGAGGCGCAGAGACGGTACGACTGGGATCGTATTAATGTCCCTGACCTGGATGCACAAGTCCCCGAGCAGACCCCAGGTGGGATCCAAATGATCATGGGGATATGACCTGCCTTACCTCCTATAAGGAGTTGCTTTTGCATGGACTCCGTCACTTGGCTGTCCGACATAATAATTGGGCAAAGCCATATGAAGTAATGCAGGATTTAAAAGAAAGCCCAGGGGCCTTTCTACAGCGTATACGGGACACAATTCGACAGAACACTAATGCAGACCCCGATGATCAGGCAACTGAGTCAATTATTAAGGGAATTTTTACGAGCAGAGCAGCCCCTGATATTAAGAGAAAGTTACAAAAAAAGGAGGATTTAATGGGCATGACCATGGCACAAATCTTAGAGACTGCAAACCGAGCTTATAGTCTGAGAGAGACAGAGAAGGAGAGAAAGCAAGTGAGACTGATGGTAACAGCGGTACAGGCCGGCACTAAGAGAAGTGGCCAGGGAGGAAGGGGCCGTGGACACGAACGTCCGGGCTCGCAGGAGAGACGACTGGGTCGCAACCAGTGTGCCTTGTGTCGACAAGAGGGACACTGGAAAAATGAGTGTCCAAAGAGGAAAGAAAAGGGGTGTGCCTCTGTGATGGCGATGGCAGAGCAGGAATAGGGGTGTGAAGGGAGACGGACCACCCTACCCCCGGAACCCCGAGTAAAGATGTGGGTGGGAAGCTCAGAAATAGATTTTTTAGTGGACTCTGGAGCGGCACGAACTGCTGTAAATCGACCCCTTCAGTTGCAGATTATGAGTGGTACACTGATGGTAACAGTACTGTAATAGATGGGCAAAGGAGGGCGGGTTATGCTGTTGTGACCCTCCATGACACTGTGGAAGCTGAAGGTTTGCCTGCTGGGACCTCTGCCCAGCTTGCCGAACTAATAGCCCTGATCCGTGCACTTGAACTGTCAAAAGGAAAGCGGGTCAACATTTTTACTGATTCAAAGTATGCTTTTGGTGTGCTACATGCCCATGCTGGCCTATGGAAGCAAAGGGGAATGCTGACAGCCCAAGGCTCCCCAGTCAAGTATGGGCCCCAAATCCTCCAGCTCCTAGAAGCCGTACAACTTCTCTCGGAAGTGGCAGTGGTACACTGTAAAGCCCATCAAAGGGAGGATCAAGATGTGGCCAGAGGTAACGCCCGGGCAGATAGAGAGGCTAAGCATGCTGCCACCCTGCCATCCCCTCAGACTGAGAACGCCCATATGCAGCCCTTACCCCATCAGTAGGGGAGCTTCCAACCCCTCAGTACTCTGGGGAGGAGAGACAGCTAACTAACAAACTCGGTCTCCGGGAAAAGGAGGGATGGCTCCATTCCCCAGAAGGGAAGGTCCTCTTACCAAAGGGCCTGATCCGGCCAGTGCTGCAGAAACTACATCAAACCACTCATGCTGGCAGGGAAGCACTTATCCAGCTAATGGGAAAATACTTTATCACTTCCGGACTCCGACCCCTGGCTGCCCAGGTACAAGCGGACTGCTTAGTCTGCCAAAAGAATAACCCCCGACCGGGACATCCTGTGCCACCAGCTGCCCTAGAACCCACTCCGGGCCCCGGACAAGTGTGGCAAATAGACTTTACTGAGTTTCCCCAAACCCAAGGGTTCAAATATCTCCTTGTCATAGTGGATCAGTTCAGCGGATGGCCAGAAGCCTTCCCATGCCGTAATTGCACTGCCAGAACAGTGGCCCTCAAGTTTGTTAAGGAGATCATTCCTCGCTTTGGACTCCCCCTGTGGATGGAATCTGACAACGGGACACATTTCATGTCAAAAATCATTCAAAGCATCTTACATGCCTTACAGATCCCCTGGAAACTCCATATGCCCTGGAGACCGCAAGCCAGTGGGGTAGTGGAGGGTACCAATCAGACCCTTAAACAGCATCTCTCAAAAGTGTGCCAAGAAGCCTCACTGCGATGGCCTGATGCTTTGCCCCTCATCCTACTCCGTATCCGCGTTCTCCCTAAGGGTAGATTAGGGCTTAGTCCCTTTGAAATTATGTTTGGAAGGGCATGGCCTATGAATAGCACCCCAGTTCTGTCAGGGGAATGGGAGTTGGGTAATGGTTTTTTGTCACAGTATATGTGTTCCCTGTCTGCTGTTCTCTTGTCTCTTCACAGGTATACCAAGGATTCCCAGCCTCTCCCCTTGGACTCTCCCGTCCACTCCTTACAGCCCGGTGACTCCGTGCTTGTTCGTACCTGGAAAGACGAGCCTCTCCAGGAAAAGTGGAAAGGACCCTATACCATCCTGCTGATCTCCCATACAGCGGCAAAGATCGAGGGACACAAGAACTGGATCCATCACTGTCGTCTGAAGGCAGTACCCGCCCCCTCGTCAGCAGAACAGTGGACCGTCCAACCTGCTGACTCCTCATCTAGTGATGATCTCGGGCTAAAGCTACTGTTTAAAAGACACAAATAGTGGGCACCTTAATGCTAAAATGGGCCCACCCAGGTACTGGAGACCCTGGGTTAAAAAGACTCTGGTGATGATTAATTGGGTAACATTGTTATTCTTTGTATTGGTATTTCCAAACTGTGCATATCGGGAGCATAACTCCTTTGTTCACTTGCACACCATGTTGGTACTTTAACAAACTAGACTGATTGCTGGGTATGTGCTCCAACTCCACTGTCCCCCAAAACGGGAATGCCCCTTGACATGCTGCCCTTGACCCTAGCAGAATTAGCTGCCACCAAAGAGCAGGAAAGAACGGACTCGCCGTTCTGGAATAAGACCTCTTTACAGCAAGCCACCTATCAGGACCAGGAGTATTCAGTTGCAGTACTCACTGAGGGAGTGTTATGTTTTACCCGAAACCAATCTGATCACTATGGGCATCCTGTGGGAAAAAGCTCCTGTGTTATTACACAGTGGGCTAATGGGTATTGGATAAAGACCAAAAGGGGAGGCCAACAGTGTGGGTGTAATGGTTCCTCCCCTTTTAGGGAAACTCTTACAAATACTCTTACCACAAAAGAGGGGTTTGGAAATATAACTTGCCGTCCAGTTAATATCTCCAATGTAGCAAGCCAATGGTGGGTTTGTAGTGGTCCCTATGGCAAGTGTAATTTGAACGGCACAATTAGAAACGCCCCCACTTGTACCCAATCAGGAGGATGGGATGCCCCCTTAGGGGCATATGAATTGTTTGGAAAAGCAGCCAAAGCAGCCTTAAATATCCCAGGAATCCCCTTAAGAAACAGTCCTTACTGGGCCCTACAGGGTCACTATTTTGTATGTGGCCGAAAGGCTTACAAGGTGCTGCCAGCCAACTGGACAGGTAGCTGTTATATAGCTCATGGAGTTCCTCATCTGTCAATAACTGCCACACTGCCCAAAGGAAAGATTAGAAATGCCCGAGACACCTCTGTTGAGTCCCGAGAAAAGACCCTGCGGCGACTGACTACAGCATTGGAGGGCAATATGAAGAATTCCCTCACAACCGAGAAGCTTGTAGGGTGCTCTGTACTGGGAATAGCGCCACTGTTTACTGGGCCAGCTATGGCATGCATAGGCCGCTATACTGTAAGGCTGCAAATGGTACTTGAGGAAGTTGTCTTAGAGTTAGAGGACTCGGTTAGTGATTTAGGATCAGCAGTAAAAACATTAAATAAAGAGGTACAGCAGCTCAGGACGTTTTCCTTCCAAAACAGGCTGGCTTTGGACTATCTCTTGGCATCCCAAGGAGGGGTTTGTGCCCTCGTCGGGCCCCGATGTTGTGTATATGTAAATGATAGCAGTTATGAAATCTATGAAAAGGTGGTACAGGCTGAGGCCCATGCCCGAGCCGGAGCACAGGTTGCCTATACTGCCCCAGAGAGCGATTGGTTGCAAACCTTGTTTTCAGGCTGGGGTTTGTCGTTTTGGCTTGGTGGTTTATTTAGCCTGCTATTGAAACTTCTCTTTCCTGTATTGCTTGTATTACTGGTATTATGCTGTGCAGTATCATGTGTTAGGGCACTTTTGCAAAAGTTAATAAGTCATTCTCTTCAAGGCTATCACAAAGTGCTTATACAAAGTCCTATTGTAAAGAAATAAGTAGCCCAACTGAGAAAACTCAGAGCCAAGGCTGTTGAGTGTTCTCAAAGGAGGGAGTTGTTGGGGACACTGGGGCATGGCCACTAGGTAACTCGAGGGGATGGAAGACCACGAGTGTCGATGAAGCTCCCTCGCACTAGGCCCAAGTGTCCTTGGCCCCCCACCTGGAGGCACTCACAGCAGTTATGCTGAGGATCTGCAACAATATGTTGCAGAGTGAGACTGCCTGAAACTAAGCAAGGCCAAACAGGGCACATATGGAAGAACAATGCTGAATAAAGCAGCTTTATGTATGGTTTAAGAAATGATACAGAGCACAAGGGCACTAGCTGGGAACTGGATTGGCTGGCTATATGGATACTGAGGGCAGCTTGCTATTGGATAAGTATGCTGGAAAAAAAGATGTATAAAAGCCTGTGTAACTTCCTGCTCGGTGTGCAGGATTTGAGATTTTATTCTCCCTGTACCTTTTTGCAGCTGCAAATAAACTTTTCTGCTTCTCCACCCCGTTGTGATTATTGGGTGTAGCGCACCGGGTAGCGAACCAACTTCAGCTGTTGTTTAGCCTCTCGGCACTGGGTGCCGGCAATGTTAAATTATACTATTTTTTATATTTAGGCCCTACAAGTACAAAACTTCCTTTAGCATTTAGCTAGTTGTTCTTTTCTCGGTCAGCGATATGCCATATTCTGTCAACTAATTGTATGGCACTGAAATTTGAAAGTGGGTTGTTGCTGTTGTAACCACAAGGGTGACTGTTTTTTGTACCTGAGCCTCTTTTGAGGAAGACCTCATAACAGCAAAGTTAAGGGTTATTCCCCTCACTCTTTCACAGAGCTCACATTCTTCTTTTCTCTCCTCCCCCTCCACTGGTGCACCCTGAAAATTGTAATTCATGGACTCGAAGCTGTAGTAACCACCTAGGAACAAACTTAGCTACCCCAGTTTGTGTTTGTATCAGTGCCTAACTAGACAGAACACACCCTTTCCATTTAGAACAACCACAGTAAAACTTTAAACAGTCAGTTCCAAACTGCCACTTGAGTCTGGTAACAAATTCTTCCAATCTTTTATTAAGTCTCCTTTGTCTCTCACTTCTCCTAATACCTGAAGAGGCAGGAACCTGACTAGGTGGTGGAGGAATTCCTACTTCTATAGATTGGACCAATGAATATCAATATCACTAATAGTGATGATGAACAAACAAGAGTAGGTGGTGAAGCAATTCCTGCCAGTATAGACTCATCATCATTATTATAGGTGTCATCAGTGTTCTCTGATCCAAAGTGGAAAACCACATTCTCTTCCTCAGCTGCTGGCTGATTAGCTACAGACAATATTGAAATGTTCCATTTCTTTCCAGATATTAATACAGCAGAATCTCCACAGATTTCTGTTATCTGCAAAGGACATGAATACCTTGAACATCCCTTTTTGACTCTGTATAGCAGTTTCACACAAACAAAATCTCCAATTTGAAACTTGGAGAATCTACATACTGTCTGTATTTCTCCTGTTTGCTCTTAACACATTCACAAATGGTTTCATCAGAAGGTCTGGCTGAAAAATGACAATGTGTGAGCCCTTCACAGGTCCTATATCAACTCTGTCATCTTAACAGTTCAAAAGATGATACTCCTGTAGTTTAGTGTGGAGTGGTCCTGAAAGCAAACAGCATTTCATGTAAAGTTTTGGGTTTTTTTTTTCCCCATGGTCTCACTTGCAAAGTGGTAAGTTGCAAACTTTCTTTCACTAGTCTGTTTTCTCAACCAGACCATTAGTTCTTGGACTGTATAAAGAAACCATTTTGTGTTCTGATACCATTGCTACTGAGATAGTGTTACATTTCAGCGGGGTCAATTGCTTTTAATTGTCAGTTACCAATTTATTGAGAAATCCTTCCAATAAATCCAATGATGACATTAACTGAATCATTGTCTATTTCAGTGGAAACCTTCCCACTGAATGTAACTTCCAGCTACTTTGAATAATAGTTTGCTATTACTATGCCAGTGTAACTGGCTCATCTTCAAATGGTCATATTATGTCAAGAGCAAGTTTCTCCCATAAACAGTTGGGATAGTCAACTGGTGTGAGAGGGATGCTAAATGTTTTCTGTGAGTTTTCATTACTAACACAAGCCATATCATTCTTGATTATTTCCTCAACCTGCTCGTCCATCCCTGGCCACCAGAAGTCTTGTTGCAGTAGTCTTTTGATTAGATCATCCCCAGATGTCCTTCCATATGCCAGGTGAATTCTCTCAGAAATGTAGGCACAACCAGATGGTCAATTCTCAAATTCCTTCATTTACAAGGGTGAGCTCATGTGAAACTTGTCTATGTGGTTGCAAGTGTTCTGGTGTCATAGTCTTGTCATACCATCTGTTGACTGTATAAGTCTTTAGATACTGAAATACCTTGTCTTATTTCATAGCTGTTCTCTAATTTAAAACTGATCACTCTTTGATTTGTAGCAGAGATTTGTGCAATGACCATTTCTTCATCATCTTTCTCTCTTGCACCCTTATGATAAGGTATGGGCAGGCAAGGCAGACAATCTGCAGTGGTGTTCTTGGTACCTGAAAGATGCAACATATGGAAATCAAAGTCCATTAGTCTGGTGGCCCATTTGGCAATTCCTGGTGTTGCTTGTTCTGAACCTCATGTAGAGAATAAAGCTGAAACAGGTTTGTGATCAGATCTTAAGATAAATCACCTACCCCACAGCTCAGTTCTGAAGTGTCTTATGCCCAGGAATATGCTATAGCTTCTTTCTTAATGACAGAATAGGATTTTTCTGGATTCGTCAGGGTTCCAGAAGCAAATGTAATAGTGACTTCTCATCCATTTTTTAGCCGAGTCAAGACATCACCAGCATCTGTTGTGATCTTTGTTGCTTCTCAGAATCAAGAAGGCTAAAAGCCAGGCTGTTGGAAATTGCATGTTTTATCTTGTTCTAAGTTCTGCCCCACTGTCACGGGTTGGATCACAGAACCCCCCTGGGAGTTGCCACCTGATGTGCCAAGACTACTTCTGCTCCTGCTTTCCTGCCCTGTCAGCTTCAGACTTCAGTGCCCTGCCTGGTTTGAGCCAGACTCGTTAGCCTGCTGCAAACCCAGACCCAGGTCTGAACCACGTCCCCTAACAGCTGTAGGCTTAATTGAAAGGAACTTAAGAAGTGTTCCTGTCCTTGACACTCAGATGCCCAACTCCCAATGGGGTCCAAACCCTAAATAAATCCATTTTACCCTGTATAAAGCTTATAAAGGATAAACTCATAAATTGTTTGCCCTCTATAACACTGACAGAGAGATCTGCACAGCTGTTTCCCCCCCACCTCCAGGTATTAATACATATTCTGGGTTAATTAATAAGTAACGAATGATTTTATTAAATATAGAAAGTAGGATTTAAGTGATTCCAAGTAATAACAGACAGAACAAAGTGAATTACCAAGCAAAATAAAATGAAATACGCAAGTCTATGTTTAGTATGGTAATGAAACTGAATACAGATAAAAACCTCACCAGTTCCAGTAAGCTTTCTTTTACAGATTAATCTCTTTCTAGTCTGGGTCCAGCAATCACTCACACCCCCTGTAGTTACTGTCCTTTGTTCCAGTTTCTTTCAGGTATCTTTAGGGGTGGAGAGGCTCTCTCTTCAGCCAGCTGAAGACAAAATGGAGGGGTCTCCCAGGGGTTTAAATAGACTTTCACCTGTGGGTGGAGACTCCCTCCTCTCTCCTATGCAAAGTCCAGCTACAAAATGGAATTTTGGAGTCACCTGGACAAGTCACAGTTCCATGCATGACTGAGCTCCTTACCAGCCAAGCCACACTCCTGGGAAAACCCACATGTAGATTCTTGTCTCCAAGTTCATTGTTTCTTGATTGGGCACTTACTTGATTGGGCTTCTTGATTGGGCACTTACTGAAAATAGTCTTTTCTCAGGAAGCTGATCAACTGCTTCAATAAAACCTACTTAAAATCAAACAAGTATGCAGCCAATATTCATAACTTCAAATACGAAAAATGATACATGCACAGAAATAGGATGAATTGATTCAGTAGATCACAACCTTTACATAGATATGTTACATGGCATATGGAGCATAAAACATATTCCAGTTCCATAAAACATATATCTGACACAACTGGAATATACACACATTCATAAGCATATTTCCATAAAGCCTTATGGGGGGCTCCGTCACAATGTACTTGTGGGAGTCTTCCATTGAGGGGATCTGGTGGTAAGTTGAGGATAAATCAAGGGTCTTAAAGACTCTCTTGCATCCCTTAAGGTGAGTAGCATTTTGCTCATGTTGGTTAGAGGATGTCACTCCACAGTAATGTCAGAGTTTAGATCTCTCAAGTCCACATGTGTGGATAGCACCATTAGGCATCCTGGCAAAATGGATCAGAAATCCATTCTGATGAATCCGCTGGTTCAATAATATCTGCTTTGCATAGTTTCAGAATCTCCTCCTTGAGCTGTTGCCTCAAGCAACAGTGCAATTGGTGTCTCTTACACTTTATGCTATATAGGCATCACATTGTGTTGCATGGTTTTGGTTTTTTTGTTTTGTTTAAAGCCGGATGTTGTGCTTGAACTCTTTTTTGGAAGCACCTGTGGTATAAGTGAAAACTTCTGAAAAGTCAGAGTTGATTCCTGTTTATAGCCTATCCTCAGTTTTCAGGTTAGGTTCTGTACTAATGTCTAATGTCATCTGAAGATCCCTTTGAGCCCATCCTAAAACAGAAACTCCCTTTTGGGAAAAATAGATTTTTTTCCTCTTGGGCATTATGGCCTTTGTACTTTAGGGTAGCTATAAAAAAGCCATTGATGGGGATGGGAGATCCACCATACCCTCTGGGGTACATGTCTGGAGGGTGCAACTCAGATTCAGAGCTGGCCAATACCACAATGTAGAGTTAGTTGGGAATTTAGAGTGTAAGGCAAACCAGAATCTGTTAACATCCTCATTTCATTGCCATTGACTTGCACTTGGCAGTGTGGAGTGGTGTGGTGACCTCCTGTCGCAATCCATTTGTTGGATGGTTTGTTTGGTTTTCTCCAAGTTAAGACCTTTTTTTCATGAAGAGTTGTTCACGAATCTTGGAACTGGTCATTTTCATGACAATTTGATCGCTGATCATTTCACTTGTGAAATTTGCAAATTCACAGGTTGCACTAAACTCATGCAATACAGCTATATAGATTTCAACAAGTTTGTGAGGCATTTGTATTTAGAAATAGAACTTGAGGCATTCAGCAACAATATTTAATATAGGATTAATTAAAATGATCATACCAGGGTTCGGAGGGCATGATATGGAATCACATTTTGTGGTAAGTAGGTAACTGGGGAGATTCTTGAAGAATTGTTGCCCTTCAGAACCAAGGCAATGAAGTAGTAAGACTTTCCGCTTTTCTGGAGTGTAAGTAGAAGTTTCTATAGCAAGCATATAGCTACTGAAGTAAGACTTTCATTGCTCCCATGTGAGCAGAGTATCTCTTGGGGTATTCATGAAGAGCAGCAGAAGAAGAACTTGCATCATTCTAGTAAGTGTGGAAGCAAGCTGGAGATGTCTGATAACTTGAGGAAGAAAGGTAGTGAAGAAATGCTGGTCACAGAAATTGCTGACTGGCCCTGTAAAACTGTTTGTGCTGCACTTGAGGTACTCAGAACTTCAGAGGAACATGGCATCTGGAAAAATGTCTCTCCTCAGCAAGCTGAAGTTGCAGCTAGAAGCAGGCTTTATTTAGGCTTATGGAATTTGCTTAGGAGCAGCAGCAGGTCACAGCAGCAGGAATCATGAGGCCTTTGGGTAAGTTAGTTTTCTCTTTCTCTATGGTTCTTACATGCTCATTGACATTTTATTTTGAAGAACCCCTTTGAAGAAGATTTGTGAAGCTTGATAACAGCAATTCCCCTCATTCTTTCACAGAGCTCACATTCTTCCTTTCCTTTTCCTCTTTCTCCTCTCTCTCCTCCCCCTTTCCTATCCTGGGAACTGTAGTTTCTGGATTCAGACTACAGGAAACACCTAGGAACAAACTTACAAACACAAACTGGGGTAGCTATCTGCACCTAGGTGGATACAACAACAGTCCCTCTTGTCAGTTACTTACATTGTCAGAAGTAGAGCTGGGTGAAAAATTAATTTTTTCAGTTTGTTGGGAATTCTGGGGGTGGGGGGGAAGCTTGCTTTTTAGGTTGGACCAAACACTTTATTTTTGTTTTAGTTTTAGTTTTTAACATCCTCATTTTAACGGCAAATCAAAAAGCCAAAAAAAAAAAAAAACACATCAGTTTGGGTCACAATGAAACACTGTCTCCATCTGACTGAATGAATTTTATATTTGGTTTCAAGATATCTTGTCAAAATGTCTTGGAAAGGAAGTCCAGGTTCACAAAACGGGAGGAGATGGTGAAGGTGCCTCCCCTAATAGCCTTAGCGTAGTGGTTAAAGAACTCACCTGGGAGACCCAAGTTCAATCCCTTTTCCACTACAGGCCAAGGGGGGGAATGGAACCAAAGTCTCCCACATTCCAGAAGAGTGCGCTAACCACTGGGCTGAAGCTTACAGGGGAGGCAATGGTGGCACCAGAATCTCCTTCGCCTTCCTGTTTTGTGAATCTAGTCCTCCTTTCCAAGCCACTTTGACAAAATGCCTTGAAAACTCAAAACTTTTTTTTTTTGAGTTGGATCGAAACAAAATACTTTGTTTCAACATTAGAGAAACACTTGTTTGGGGTTTGAAACTATTTGGCAAACAGTTTCAGTTGACACTAAACTGTTTATTGGCTTTAAAAAAAAAAATTATTGCCCAGCAGGGCCTATTCACTTGAGTGAGAAAGCCAAAAGACTACAGGAATCAATCTCAAGTATAATAAGCAAAACCTTTAGATGCCTTTTGGGAATCAAATTCGATGAAAAGGAGATGAAAGGTGGAGATAGGGAGCTAAAGGACAACAGAAACAAAGTGGGGAAAGAAAAGAAAATGAATTTCTCAAGGAAACAACTTCCACATTATATAAGATCTTATGTCATAGGGGCCATGTGAAATGTAGTGCCACATTTTCCAAATGGCACTCAAAATCTGCAAATCACCATGTTAAATTTGAGTACTAAAGGAATTTAGTGCCCTTTCTTATGCAGTTGCCATCATTTCTAAGTCTAGGATAAAAAATATCCTACTATGCATATATTACAAAGATTGTATTAACTTTCTTTTCATCTTGTGAATATGTTAAATGCACTAATTTTATTTTTAGGATTTGAAGCTTACTGTCCATCTGCAGTTTTAAGGTGAATCACCAAGTCATTATTTCTTTTAGAACCACTGTATTAGCTATAGAACATTTATTTCTATATAAAAAGAATGCCATACAAATACTAGATATCTGTCTTACCAACTGAGTCTGTTTCTGCTAAACATTATATGTTTCTTCAATGAAATGGAAAACACTTTTACCCTATTTGATCTTTTTTAGACTATTCTCTGTGGCCCAATTGATTTCTCAACATCTTTTTCTTTTTTAGAAGAATATGTCAGCTCTCAGGTGTCCACTAGTCCTTTTTATCTGATGTGGCCTCTTTAAAACCCACAAGCATGTCTAGGTTATCAAATCTCCTTTAAAATGCTGCCATTCATCTGTTCAGTTTAATGCATGCTCAGTAGGGAGTTACTATATTGGCTAAAGGCTATGCTACACTGCAGCTTAGAAAATGAGAAAAGAAAGGCAGGCAGGCCCAGGCTAAGTATAGCATTAGCTTTCTCTCAGCCTACAATACATCAATAGAGCATCAGACCTAATCATGTTTTATATAGCTGGTCTACCACAGCAAATAATAATCAGATATTTATTCAGCAAGAATACTGTTTAGTCCTTTGAGTATTTGCTATTCTTCTCACTCTTAAACATAATTTATAGTGATTGGCCATTAATCTTATTATGCACTTTCTCTTCACTTTTAAAACTCTCCATGCTGTGAAAGATAGAAGGTTAGGGGAAGGGGAGGTGAACTTTTTGCCTGAAAACTGCAAGGTGTGGTTCTTAACTTATCCCACAGAACATCATACATTAAGTATAAATAGATTTATGTTGCCTGTTCTGTCAGTGAATATTTTGAGAGTTATATATGTATTGATTAACTAGTGATGCAAACTGACCCTTTTTCAGTGTTCAGTTGACTGGATCCACTTTGTACTTGTTAATACCTAATTAAGTCTCAAGGCAGTAAAATTTGCTTTCAGTTCATAGGCAGTTTGCTTTCATCCTCAATCTGTAAGAGAGGGGGTCTAAATACTATGGGAACACAAGATCCAGAGCTAATTGCCTGTAAATATGGAGGAAAATCAGTATGCGTTAGGATTCCTACAAAATAGGTAAGCAACTGCAGGAAGCAATATCACATACAACAGATACACAATAGTGTTAATGTGTATGATATATTGTGAGGGGCGTTCTGTCAGTTCAGTAATGAGTGTAGTCTTTGAACACAGATGAGCTGGAATTGAGAGACATATTTTCATGTATTTCCTGCATTGCTGAATTAACTGCTTATCTCCACTGGGCCATGTAAATATGGGAGGCTGAAGTTGGAAATCAATGTATTGGTTATTGAACATTTTTCATTTACGCCTGTCCCACCACCAAAATTCATGATTCATTTTTAAAATAAAATTAAGAGGCTTTTTGATGATTTTTTTTAAATTCAATTAGGATTAAAATATTTGCATTCATTACCCTTTGCCGTTTTTGTTTAGTGTAACTTGTTGACTCTATTTATTGTTTGAAAAATTATATTTTGTTTCCAAAATTTGCAACTAGAAGTCATGGTAGTGATAAGTGACATGGCATAAAACTAAACAATTCTTGGACAGAGATTTGGTCAGATGGGTTATGAATTACAACCAGGTTTATCTTTTGTCTTTGAAAAGTCAATAATGAATTAGAGAAAACTGAACTAGCTAATCCTCAAAGTCTGTTTGCTTACACCTAAAACATAAAATAATTCCTAGTGACTTTAACTTTAACCTAGGACTCAGGAGACCAGGGTTTAGGTCCTTGTTCTGCTGTAGGCCATTCTCTTTGCCTCTCTTTGTCTTACTTCCCTGTCTATAAAATAGGAATAATATTTTCCTATTCTCTTTGCCTCTCTTTGTCTTACTTCCCTGTCTCACAGGGTTATTGGAAAGATAAATACAATAGATTGTGACATGCTCAGATATTATAGTAATGGAGGCCATATACTCACAGAAAATAGATAGAAACTGTATTGAGTTGTATTCCAGCTATCTCTGAACCAGTGGGCTTTTTTTCTTCTTTATCTGCAACTGGGCGGCGGAGGGGGGGAAGCAAGGAGCTTAACTACATTTCAGTCCTTTGTATTTGGCCCTGTAAAGGAAACAAAACAAAACAAAAAAACCCTGCAATAAGAACATTCTGATTTACAAAACATAAAACATTTTTCTCATTACTATTGATTACTCTAACTCCCAAATTCTCTCTCAGCCTTCCCTTTCTTAGTGATATGTTCAAGAAAGTGTCTCTCATTTTTCCAATCACATTTAGCACAGCACTATCACCTGTCATTATCAATATGAATTTTGTCCTTTTTTGCTTGTATTCATGGCACTCCTTTCTGTATAGTTAATGACTTCTTCCTTTCTGCTGATAAAAGCACATTCTCAGTCTGTGATTTATGTGCAGCCTTTGACACTGTAGATCTTTCCATCCTCCTGGATCAACACCATAGTTATGCTGACATCTGGTTTCCTTTTGTCATGATTCCCACAGGGCTCAATTCTCAACAATGAACTCTTTTGTGGTCTTGGTCTCAGATAACTAACTTCACTGTCACTATCACTTTTATGCTGATGGAACTCATCTGTACTTATCCTTTGAGACCTTTAAAGACTCCCCTCTTGCCATTTTTTTGCCTATCCTCATCAAATAGCTTATAGTGTCATTTTATCATCCTGCAATTGAATAGCTCAAAGAGAGGTGTTTCTTTTGCGCAAGAAGGACAATATCTCTCCTCTTGATTCAGGCCTTCCATTTTGCCTCCAGTGTCTGTAAACACTGGCATCATTTTCCCCCCTGAACTAGCTTCTCTCACCTTCTGCCATGGAAGAGGATAGGGGGAGAATGGATTGGAGGACAGAAAATTGATTTGAGGAAGCTAAGAGGGGGAAAAAATGAATCGGGTGGGGGAAGGACAATGACTGAATGGGAAGCCTTGGAGAGGTATGAGTGTGGGTAGAGAAATAGCTGATTGAGGAGTCAGAGAACAAAAGTTGAAAATGGCTTGATTGTGGACAGAGAATTAGTGGTGGCAAGGTGTGTGTGGAAGGAGTGAGTGGGGGAAATGCTGGGAATGTCAGAGGATTAATAGAGGTGAGACTGGACAGATGGTCTGAAAGCTGCAAAGGCTGCACTGGGGTGTGAGTAAAGGCAGAAGATGGATTGTGATACTGATCATGGGGTCTGAGGAGGGAAATAATTTTATCCATAGGCCATGGGATGTGGCAGTGCAGATGATCATGAGAAGGTGACCTGTCAGATTAAACTCCACAGCCCTCCGCCCCCCGCTCCTCCCACATACATCGGATGGGGAAGAATGTAATCTGCAAAATTCCACAAACAGGAGGTCTTGGCTGGATAAAGAAGTGGAAACTCAGAGTACATTATATTGAATCAACTCACTCCTGCTGCATCTGCCTTTCTTCCATCTCATTCTCCCCCCAAGTTCATTTGCAGTGCAGATATTCAGCCTCCCCCCTCCCCACACACACACAGTGCTGAATTTAAATGGAAGGAACACTTTAGGAAGCTGTGCAGCCAGCTTCCTATGTATGGTGCTCATCAGAGCTGAACACTGTATGTGGTCAGAGCAAGGTTGGAGAAGCCTTCTCACCTAGCTGGCTGTTCACCAGCCCCATACATGCCAGTACCCCCTAATCAGGACCCCAAATTAGCCTTATTTGCCATGATCATAAACCTTGAAAAGTACATGTTTTATTAGAGATTCTCACTGGTAAATTGGAACATGACCATAGTGCTTCCAAGAGAGGCAATGTGACTGAGTGGGTAGGGCATTGGGCTGAGAGTGAAGGGACCTAGATTCTAATTCTGGCTTCACCACTGATCTGTTGTGTGAAGTCACTTCACCATTCTGCCTTTTGGTTTTCCCATCCTTTATATGTCTTATTTAAATGGTCAGTTCTTCAGAACAGAGACTCTCTCTTAACTCTGTTTGTCCAGTGCCTAGTCCAATGGGAGCCTTGGTCTCAGCTGGAACCTCTGGGTTGCTACTATGATGTAAATAATAATATAAACTTTCCTGGGTAGTTCTTTGGAAGCTCTCCTGTGGGTCTACTCATGTTAGCCAGCACTATGCCTGATAGAGTTTGCAACACTGATCTTTCGGCATTTACTCTTCTGAAACTGCACTCTTTGTCCTACCAAACTTCCTGCTGATTTCAATGGAGATTTTGGATGCCCAAGGAATGCAAGATAAGCACAAACAGAAATAATTTATTTCTGCACTTTTTTCAAATGTGATTTATATAACCCCCCCTTTCTCATCTCTTAAAATAATGTAATTTATTTTTAAATAGATGCTGAATCCTAATCACACTGTTGTGTCAATGGATTCACTCTAATGCATTCATTTTCCTTAGAACATTTACATGGAAATAAAAACCTTAATATTCTTTAAGTTGAATCCCTTTTGTTTTTTAAACAATGTTCTTTGTTATACTAAACTATTAACGCTTAAAGAAAGAAAAGTTTTATTCATTCTGCGACATTTTTTACATATTAAAGATTTATTCCAAAAATATTGTAATATTTCTCTCTACAGTATCTTTCCTACGCTGTATGCTGCAATCCTTTTCCAGAAAGCAATTAGATTATTAGAGACCCTTCAAGAGGAAAATGAAGCAAGTAGCTGTTGGTTTATTTTTAATGGCTTTTTCAAAGAAGTATTTTGCTAAGCTTAATAAAAACCTTATCTCCCTATCTCCTTCATCATGATAGCCTCTAGTAAAAATCTGTTTACGTGCTAAACTAAAAAGACCTCAACAAAGGATCTTCTTTGTATTTCTCATACAAAAGTGTGCTATACATCTGAGGATAGATAACTGAGAGGAAATGTCTCATAAAATACTATATATATTTTCCATGATTGTTTAGCTTTTCAAAATAACTTTGACTCAGTCATATTGGGAATTTTCATTGTACAATAAGATACTTCAAGGAGTTCAACATGGGCACTATTATCTTCTACTAGAATTGGAGTCAATACTGCATATGCAGACTGTATCTTATCTGACAGGGTAGCAGAGAGTAAAAGATATTGATTTGAAGGAATGCTTGGGGGAGTGACATTTGCAGTACAATGGATTAAGTTTAATGAGAGGGCTTACTACTTGTCAATAGAAGGCTTAACCATATCCCCATGTTGGTTAAGCATTATTGTTAAAATAAATTAAAGTAGATTAAATGATTTATTGATCACCTACAAATGTCTTAAAGAAGATAAACTTTTCTCTCCCTGATGTAAAATTGTTGTCAATATCCTTAATAAATGTTTCTTATTTCTTTAAAAAAGCCCCAAAACAGTAGTTTCTCAGTTAGTGGAACAACACTTCTTTTAAAAGTATTTATAAAGCAGTTTGACTATAGTTATACTGGCAAACATGTACAATATTTTAAAAGAAAAAAATGCATGCCCCAAATATTAGACATCTTCATAAAATGTAAACATTTTAACATGGTCACAACTTCTTCAGTAGTAAGTAAATTGAAGTAAGCACATTCTGGGTAACTGGGCCATAAGAAGAATAGTAGTTACTCCATCACTGTGTATTATGGGGACCTTTGCATCTTCCCAAGTATCTGGTACTGGACTACTTGCAATGTGAAAATTCCCAATTTCCTGTTAAATGTACACTAAATACAAATTGCTCTTGGAGAACATAATTCAAGGACTTGATTACATTAAATTTTTGTGAGTCTAAGAGGCTTATTGAAGTTCTTTGATTTCATTGTTAAAGGCCCATAATGGGAAGTTGGTGTGTGCAGAACCAGAGATTCTGGGACAAGTTCTGTTCTTAAGTTAGACCAGCATGAAGTCCTGAGTAATTCCATTGACCTCATAGTGTAAATGAGAACAGAATGTGGAAGAAGAGGGTCATATACAATACTTGGTTTGGTATTGCGTGGCTCCCAAAGTGGAGAGTATGCAAAAATCTCATCTGTAGGATCAGCCTCCAAAGTTACCGATTCTAAGGGAATGTCTACACTACCTGCCAGATCGGCAGGCAGTGATCGATCCAGCGGGGGTCAATTTATCATGTCTAGTCTAGATGTGATAAATCGACCCCCCGAGCGCTATCCCATTGACTCCTGTACTCCACTGCCACGAGAGGCGCAGGCGGAGTCGATGGGGGAGCGGCAGCATTAGACTCACAGCGGTGAAGACCCCACGGTAAGTCGATCTAAGTACATCAACTTCAGCTACATTTTTCACATAACTGAAGTTGTGTAACTTAGATCGATCCCCCTCCAGTGTAAATCAGGGCTAAAAGACTTATGAAGAAGGGGCAACTGGCTATTTCTTGAAGTGACTGTTGCAATAAGTGCAGAGGAATTCTGTTAAGGTAAAACAAATACAAGGATACTCAATGCACAACAAAAAAAAAGCTGTGTGTTGTTTTAATAACTCTCTCCATTAAAACAAATGTTTTCTTAATCACTAAGAAACCCTCTAACATTATCAGCACAATTTGTTAATTTTGGATCTGTAATATTTTTTTCACTTGTAAACCTTTCCCCAAAACAACAGAACAATACAGCATGAATAATAAGTCTAATGAAAATACATAAGTAATATTGGCTACAGTCTTGTTGTAATATTAGCAGTGAGAGGTGCTACCTACTGTTGTGTTTAAATTATGCAGATCATTATCATCTAGCACAACACAACAGATAATGATATTGTTCTCTACCACCTTAATTATGTCTTTTTGACATAAAAGAAACTATGTTAACACTCTGCTGATTAATTTTGCTAATTAATACTGTATGGGTTGTTTCAAATCACTGTGGTTAAAATAGCAAACATATCATTTATTAAAATTGATACTAAAACATGTAAAAATAATCCCTCTGTCTGTCAGATGTGCATATTTAAAGGCTGTGTTTTTTGTTTGTTTTTAGATGCATGTGCAAATTACTGCAATAATATCTGAGTCTAGAAAGCTCTGATTTTTTTTAAAGTTTAAAAGTAGTATCCTTTTACTTTTAAATACAGCTTTAGGTACCAATATGTTCAGTCTCTATAGGGTTTATTGTTCTTTTCTTCCTTGGTTATATGTCTCCAGAGTGCCTAGCCTACTCCTAGGCTGTTCGAATATAAGTTCTGTGAGGTTTTTGGTTCTTACCAACCCAGCATCTCCTCTTTGACAAATCAGTCACTCCTTAAATAACTCCTTTTGCTTTTCTATCACTTTCTTTTTTAATTGGAGTTAGGTAAATTACTTATTTCCCCATGAAAAGGTAGTATTTTGCGAAATAGAAAAATTAAATTGAATCCAGATTAAATGAAACAAGAGGTGTATTCATTACAAGATACCACAGAGAAAACACTTGAGACAAAAGGAGCTTAAATCTTAACTTCACCAATCAGCATACTATCCAGAGGTCTGGTGAGGCAATTTTACTACGTTGTTTACAAAAACTAAAAAGGTTTATTTAAGGCATTCAGAAATCTAACTCTGAATTTCCTTTCCAGAACTCATGTATCTCAAACAGTCTGTTTTGTCTCATTAAAAGGGTCACATTCCTCTTCTCCTTCAGGTGGAGCAATGTTGTGACACAAGGACATCTTTATGCCAACAGACAGAAGGCACAGGGGGTACACAGAATCCTCAAATCATAGGACTGGAAGGGAACCCGGGATGTCTTCTAGTTCAGTCCCCTGCACTCAAGCAGGACTAAGTGTTATCTAGACCATCCCTGACAGGTGTTTGTCTAAAACCTCTTAAAAATCTCCAATGATGGAGATTCTATAACCTCCCTAGGCAATTTATTCTAGTGCTTAACCACCCTGACAGTTAAGAAGTTTTTCCTAATGTCCAACCTAAAGCTCCCTTGCTTCAATTTAAGCCCATTGCTTCTTGTTCTATCCTCAGAGAGCAATTTTTCTCCTTGTAACAACCTTGTATGTTCTTGAAAACTGTTATCAAGCCCCCTCTGTCTTCTTCTCCAGATGAAACACACTCAGTTTTCTCATAGGTCATGTTTTCTAGCACTTGGTCATTTTTGTTGCTCTCCTCTGGACTCTCTCCAGTTTGTCCACATCTTTCCTGAAGTATGACGCAATAGTCCAGTTGAGGCATTGGCAGCGCGAAGTAGAGTGGAAGAATTACTTCTTGTGTCTTGCTTACAACACTCCTGCTGATACATCCCGGAAGGATGTTTGTTTTTTTTTTTTTTTTGGCAACAGTATTACATGGTTGACTCACATTTAGCTTGTGATCCACTATGATCTCAGATCCCTTTCTAAATTATTGCTTCCTAGGCAGTCATTTCCCATTTTGTATATGTGCAACTGATTGTTCCTTCCTAAGTGGAGTACTTTGCATTTGTCCTTATTGAATTTCATCCTATTTACTTCATGTCATTTCTCCAGTTTGTCCAGATCATTTTGAATTTTATTCCTATCGTGCAAAGAACTTAAAACCCCTTCCAGCTTGGTATCAACTGAAAACTTTATAAGTGTACTCTCTATGCCATTATCTAAATCAGTGGTTCTCAACCAGGAGTATGTGTACCCCAGGGGTACACAGAGGTCTTCCCGCGGGTACATCAACTCATCTAGATATTTGCCTAGTTTTACAACAGGCTATATAAAAAGCACTAGCGAAGTCAGTATGAACTAAAATATCATAAAGACAATGACTTGTTTATACTACTGTACATAGGAAACTATATAATGACATGTAAGCATAGTATCTATATTCAAATTGATTTTTTTTATAATTATGTGGTAAAAATGAGAAAGTAAGCAATTTTTCAGTAATAGTGTACTGTGACACTTTTTTGCATTTTTATGTCTGATTTTGTAAGCAAGTAATTTTTAAGTGAGGTGAAATTTGGGGGTGTGCAAGACAAATCAGACTCCTGGAAAGGTTGAGAGCCACTGATCTAAATCATTGATGAAGATACTGAACAGAAGCAGACCCAGGAATGATTCCAGTGATAACCCACTTGATATAATCTTTCATCTTGACTGTGAATCACTGTGTGAACCACTGATCACTACTCTCTGGGAATAATTTTCCAACCAGTTATGCACTCACCTTATAGTAGCTCCATCTAGGTTGTATTTCCCGAGTTTGTTTATGAGACGGTCATGTGAGACTGTATCAAAAGCTGTACTAAAGTCAAGATATACCCCATCTACCGCTTCTCCCTATCCACAAGGCTTGTTACCCTGTAAAAGAAAGCTATTAGGTTAGTTGGATGTGATTTGTTTTTGACAAATCCATGCCATTTGTTAGTTATCACTGTATTATCTTCTAGGTGTTTACAGATTGCTTAATTATTTGCTCCATTATCTTTCTGGGTACTGTAATTCTCTGGGTTGGCCTCATTCCCCTTCTTATAGAAAGGCATCTTTGCCCTTTTACAGTCCTCTACAATCAATCCTGTCGTTCATGACTTTTTGAAAATAATCGCTAATGGCTCAAATATCTCCTCAGTCAGCTCTTTGAGTATTCTAGGCAGTAGCGTAGCTAGTGGGGGAGCTGGGCAGAGACCGCTCCCCCACCGAACAGAAGTTGCACCTTTTTAATTACTTGGTGCCTTTAAAATTTTTACTCACTCTGGGTCTTCGGTGGCAGGTGAGGGGGAGCGGAGATAAAAAAAGCCCTGGTACTCACCCGGCGGTGCTCTGGGTCTTCAGCAGCACTTCAGCATCGGGTCCTTAACTCGCTCCGGTCTTCAGGGCAGGGGTGAGGGGTGTCCTTCAGTGCCGAAGACCGGAGCGAGTTAAGGACCCGATGCCGAAGTGCTGCTGAAAGACCTGGAGCGCCGCTGGGTGAGTATCAGGGCGTGGCGCTTTTTTTTATCTCCACTGTTTTTTCCACCTGGCTATGCCACTGATTCTAGGATGTATTTCATCAGGCCTTGGTAACTTGAAGACCTCTAACTTGTCTAAGTAATGTTTAACTTATTCTTTGCCTATTTTATCCACAGATCCTCCCTCATTGTCACTGGAGTTCACTATGTTAGACGTCCAATCACTACTAAAATTTTTTGGTGAAAACTGAAACGAAAGAGTCATTTAGCACTTCTGCCATTTCCACGTTTTCTTTTATCTGCGCCCCCTCCCTGCCCCCAATAACAGGCCTACCCTGTCCTTGGTCTCCCTCTTATTCTAATGTATTTGTAGAATGTTTTCTTTTTACCCTTTGTCTCTAGCTAGTTTAATTTTATTTTGTGCCTTGGCCTAAGTTTATCCCTACATGCTTGTGATGTTTGTTTATATTCATTCTTGGTAATTTGACTTAGTTTCCACTTTTTGTAGGACTCTTCTTTGAGATACCTCCTGGTTCAGCCAAAGTGGTCTCTTGACATTCTTCCTATCTTTTCTACACAGTGGGATAGTTTGCTCTTGTGCTTTTAATAATGGCTCCTTGAAAAACTGCCAACACTCTTGAACTGTTTTCCCCTTAGACTTGCTTCCCAAGGGATCTTACCTATCAACTCCCTGAGTTTACTAAGATCTGCCTTCTTGAAATCCATTACACATAAAATTCGCTGCTCCCTCCTAGCTATTGCACCTACACTGCAATAAAAGACCCATGGCATGGCCACAGCTGATTCAGGTCAGCTGACTTGGGCTCGTGGGGCTATAAAATGGCAGTGTAAGTGTTTTGGCTGGAGCCTGGGCTCAGAGACCCCCAAGAGAGGGGGTGGCTCTTGGATTCCAAGCTCCAGCCCAAGCCTGAATGTCTACAGTGCTATTTTAAGCCTTGCAAGCCCAAGTCAGCTGACCTGGCCTCTAAAAACCTTGGTGCCACAGGTTTTTTATTACCTTTATGTTCCACCCACACTTTTTTGGAGATCGCTGCTAGAAAATGATTCACTGTCTACAGGAGTCCAAGATTTCTGAGATTAATTTCAGGAAAGATATTAAATTAAGCCATTCACCAATATCTGTTCATATTTTTTCCTTTTGAAAAATGATTTATGACTGTGCCACATTGCAATGCAAACAGCCCATGAAGCATTGACTTGGGTAGATTAAAACATCTTGAGTCAACAGCTTTGTTGTCTTCTGTACCCTTGGAAGTCCAGTAGTGTATTTTCCTCAACATAGTGATTAGGGACTGTTTTTGGCCAATCCTGAATAGGCAGAACCCTTCAGCCTAATTTGTATTTTAACTGGCTAAGGACCATTATGCATCTGTTTTGAGAAGATATTCTAAGCCTATGTAGGAATGAAGCACATTCCTTCTGTACTCATAATAAAACAGATTAAGAACCCACAGCACAAAATCAACTGAGTCATGAAACCAGCTTGAAACACAGTTAACTTTGCAATGTAAACTGTACTTAACCCTATTGTAACCATTTTGCATAAACAGGTGAAAGCTCAGTGCCTTGTGGAATTATCGAGCCTATTATCCTCAGTGTCTGTGCTGAGATTATCCAGAGGTTCCAATTGCATTTGAAAAAAAATTTTGAGCTAGAGCAGTGGTGAGCAACCTGCGGCCCGCGGGTAGTCCACTGGCGGGCTGCGAGACAGTTTGTTTACATTTGCACGGTCACCCACAGCTCCCAGTGGCTGAGGTTCACCGTTCCTGGCCAATGGAAGCTTCAGGAAGCTGCACGGGCTGTAGAGACATGCTGGTCTCCACTTTCTGCAGCTTTCATTGGCTGGGAATGGTGAACCGCGGCCACTGGGAGCTGCAGGCGGCCACGCAAATGTAAACAAACTGTCTCGCGACCAACCAGCAGATTACCCTGACCGGCCGCAGGTTGCTCACCTTTGAGCTAGAGCCATCTTTTCAGGTGTGAGGCCACCAAAATAATTTCACATAAGCCATAAAACAGCCATCAGGTAGGTGACTGGTCACTAGTCAGTTGGGTGAATTGAAGTTAATAACATGAACGTGAAAGGGCTCTTCTTTCATGTGTATGTAATCAAAACATATAAAGACTTCATTGTAAAAGCTACACATGAATGGCACAGAAAGCATTTAGGGCTGGATTGTCATCCTGGCACGTTCAGACAAATTAGACAGATCTATGGAGCAGCAGCACTGCACCCAGTGTCCCAGAAAAGAATTAGGTCTCACTCAGCCTGAGCTCTTCCTGAACCACACCCACAAGCACAACAGCTGCAAAGCCCTAGAAAGGTCTGGGTTTGTGCTTGATCTTCTCTGCACTCTGCAAACCCTGCTGGCTGATGTCGAGAAAGGTAAGGACAGGACCTTGCCGCACTCTAACTCTTTCAGTTAGCTAGGCCCTCAGAGCTCTAGGGAAGGACTAGGAGGGAGCAGTGTATCTACAGAGTAAAAGGTCTTTGTGAAGGAGCCTAACAGAGTGGGAGTGGCTGTTTGTGACCTCTCCCATGTGCATGTCTGTGTTGGGGCTGGCCACAACTTGATTTATATAATTATTCTTAGGGCAGAAGTGTTTCTGTGCGTGATTTACAATCAACATTAACAGTCTAACCTTGCTAGCTGCCTTCAGATCTTGCTCTTCTGGTATGTCCTTAATACAGGCCATTCCTAGTTTACTTGTGCAAAAATCAAGACAACTGGTTTAAAATGGATTCTTGCATTAGGACTGTAATGGTTGTCTTAGTCATTTCCTTTAAAGTAAACATCAAGTAACAACTAACAATAGATATTTTACTTGGAAATGTAATGAAAAGCACAAGTGACAGGATTCCAAAGTCAGACAGAGCATGATGATGAATACTTGGTTTTTTTTTCCTTTTAGTTTCCATGTACCAATTTAAACATTGTACAGAAAGTATAATAACGCTGTCAGAAGCTTTTAAAGGATGACTGATTTTAAGACTTTTTAAAGTTTTATCATCCATTTCTCCCAGTTTTACAGGGAAAACACTTTTCAGTTCTATGCAGAACATCTTTCATACGAACAATGAACCACAATTTAGGTCATCTTACCAGTCTTGATATTGATTGATCGATGAAACTTTTCCTGTCCAAATTAAACAAAGTTCAGTCTGACCTATAGAAAAATTAGTATTTCAGCTGGTTTCTCCATAATTTGTGCAAACCACTGAGGAAATATTAGCGTTTGTGGTCCAGTAGCAAAGCAGAAGAGGTGAGGAACTATGGGGCTTGATGTCTGGGTGTCCTTCCTTTTAAATTTTGATATATCTGGATTGGCTTCCAATTACTGACTATTTAAAACCATTTCAAAAGAAAAATATTGTTTAAAATAGTAAGTGTCCACTTGATTATTTATCTGCAGTTCTGTACTAGGACAAATTGTCATTATGAAAAGTTAGATTCTGCTAAAATACCAATAAATGTCCACCTAACCTAACAAAACCACAGGGTCCAAACACTGTAACATTTCTGTGGTATGTTGTTAGTTTATTTAATTTTGATGAAACCATCAGGATTTCTACATAAGTCCTGTCTTTTCAATTAACTTTAGTTTTCTAGCTTCCCTCCCTCAAATTCTTGTGTGCATTGTATAATCTGCAGTAATGGAAGAACCAATGCCCGTTCCCTGATACTTTTAAAACAGTTTGGCCTTACATTATGGATGGGAAAAAGTTGAAATCTGAAAACTTTTTGTTGATTGACTGAAAATAATAATAATAATTAATAGTAAATCATTTTGGGACAATTTTGTTTTGATTTCAACCTTTTTTCTTCATTTCTCTTTAGTTTAAATTTACTAAAATTTAAAAGTGAAGTCATTTTGATTTGAAAAACTGTAAACTTTCTGCTTCAAAACTGTCAAAAGGGAACATCTTTATGATCTTTCAAAACTTCCCTCCTCCCCCATAAAGACCAGTCTTTACATATTACAGGTAACTTTCTCACATCAGTGAGAGTTTTGCATGTAAAAAGATTGGTGGTCTGATCCTTTAATGATCAAAATGTTCTGGAAAAAACAAAGTTCCATAAGTAAATAATCAAACTGTTAAATTTTCACTAGACAAAGGTTTAACTAAGGCCAGAATTTGGCCCTCAAGTTAAATAGTTCCCAAAACTGTCAGATACTTAAACCATTTATTACATTTTCATTGAAAGTGCTGAAGGACTTTCTCCTGCCATTGTCACTCATTTGGAAGGTATGTTCAATTCTTACAGTATTTTGTAATAAAATAAAGTAGCATGTTGACTCTTCTGTATAAAAAAAAAACCTCCAAAACATAAGACCGATTCTGTTAACTGTGCTTTACTGGACACATTTCATCACAAAAGTGTTGTGTTTTCGTTTGTGTTTCGGTAACAGAGTTTTGAATTTTATAACTTATGATATCAATGAGACAATAAATTTATTTGATAAAAGGCACCTATCCATGCATACTTATTTATCTAAAAAGCAAACACAATTGTTCTGCAGTAATCAAATCTGCTCAATTAGCTCATTAAAAGAATTATGTGAAAGAGCACTGCAAACACATTTCCTCATTATTAATACCAATGAGTTGAAATTGGAGTGATTCTGTGAAAATCCAAGCATAATTTTCTCAGTGATGAAATTGCTCACCAACAGCCATGGCAAGATTCAGAGTAGGAAAGGATAGAAGTATCCAAACAAAAATGAAGTACATCTTGACTCAGGAGGACGCAATACTCCATTCCTTACAGATCCACAACTCCCATGGATTCTGACTTTACTTGAATTTGTTGGGAATTTGGGGTCTGAAAAGAATAGAGTGTTAGGCTGTATCTGACAATTGTTCGCAAGGTTTGAGGGCCTTGAGGGGCACAAAGGAGTCTTGCTTCAAACAAAATCTACATACTCAACCAAGAATGAATGAGAATTGCATTTCAGCCACTTGTGCTTCATGACCAGGTATGTAAATAACTTCCAGATGGGATATGCATTTTCATACAGTTCATAAAATGTGAATGATATACAGTTCTACATAGGTTATTTTACCATGCTCATCACCATAGTTTTTGAGCACTTTCCAGCAGTGCATAAGGCGATGTGACTAACATCTACCACATGTTTGTTTTCTCATCCTCTCCCTGCAAAGAACTGTGCTACATACGGTCTTGTTTCAGTCAAGTGTGTTTTGTTTGGGGGACTTTTGTTTGATTTAGTTTTTTTAAAATATATTTTATGTATTTGTTAGACAAGGCAAGATCAAAGAAACATGCCTTGCAGTTGAAGGTGGTGAGGTGTGTGGTGGCCCTTAGTTCCTGAGGGAGTTCATTCCACACTCTTGGGCTAGCCCCCAAGAAAATTCAGTTTTTGGCACAGACAAGCTATAATCTTATTATAGTGAGTTCCATTGCAACAGAGGAGTGAAGTAATCAACCATGGTCTCCATTCCAGAGTTTTAGGCAGTCTTGTAGATATCCTGGACCCAGACCACAGATCCTCTTGAAGATAAGGACCAAGACTTTGAACCTGATTCATATTTCTATGGAAGCTAACATAGAGAACAGAGGACATATCTGATGTGTTTGTGGTAGCCTGGGTTTATGAGGAGACACAATGTAGAGTTCAGCAAACTCCAACTAATGCAGAAGTCTTCATTCCTAATGTTATGTCTTTGATGTAGTCCAGCGGGAAGGTGTGAATAACTCAGGCCAGGTCATTGTCTAGAGTGTATCCTGGCCAACCAAAGATCACAGAAAGCATTACTCTGGCTGGGGTGCTGGCTTGCAAAAGCTTAGCATCAGTGAGGAATCCAAGATCACTCCTAAACCAGTTGGGGTATGTACTTTCCACCAGAGAAAACTGCTTTGTAGGTACAAACTCTTCAAAATGCTTTCTTCTGCCCAATAGCATCATCTCTCTCTTGCTCAGGTTCAACTTCAGACAACTGTTCTTCATCCATGAGCTGATCTCTTCCAAGCACTGGGCTGTGGTGGTGGTGGTTTGGTTGTATGTGGTGAAGGATGGATAGAGCTGAGAGTCATCTGTATATAGATGGTACTGGAGTACATGCTATCTGACTATTTCATCTAGTAATTGAATGTAGATGTTGAAAAGGACCAGAAAGAGAAATGATCCTTCGGAGACACCACAAGGAAGGGATCTAATGGTCATCACTCAAACCATTTTAGCATGTTACCCTGGACTCTTGCCACATTTCTCAGGTAATCTCATGGCCAACAATGTCAAGTCCTGCAAAGAGGTCCAAGAGGATAAGAATGGATATCTGCCCTCTAATCATTGACAGTTATAGTCCAGTGTCCTAGCCTGAATCCAGATTGTGCTGAGTCTAGAGTATTACCTGCACATGTTCATTCTGCTTCTTTCAATCAAGGCTAGTAATTAATACTCATGATTAGAAGCTAAAGTCCCTTACTTAATTTGTTTGTGGTTCTTACACCAAAAATGTAAATGTCAACATGTTGTGGGTTTTTTTGTTTGTTTGGGTTTTTTGTTTGTTTGTTTGTTAAAACTATTTGTGGTCTAATAGGACCGGATTCCCTAGTCAAGTGCTATGTGCTGAGTACAAGATTTGGTGTGGAGGAAGGGAAGAAAGATTATTGTTAAGCCATCTTTGTGCCTCCTGGAATTTACGTGAGATCTACGTAGGCACAGGTCCCTTTGCAAGTTAGAGCAGCCCTCAGACTTTTGATAACTTATACAAGCTACGCTTGGTCTAAAGGAGCTGTTCTGGCAGACAGGGATTGGTATTTAGATATTCCCTTATGCCTGTGGCAGGGAAGGGGAGCAGGTGATAGAGGAGATATTATAAGGGCTTTATACTCCCCATGGAGGGCCTACTGAATCTATTTTTAGTGCTGCTTTGCACCAGGCGTGTAGCAGAAAACAGCCAGAGCAGAAGGAGAATCTGGCTCATAATCTTTTCAGTTTTACTATCAGTCACACTTCTAAGTGCGAATGATTTTTTTGGTTTTTTTTACTCTTTAATTTTCCAATACTGAATTAATGAAGTTCTTACAGGGAAAAAACTAATTTTGATTAAAAGAAAAAGTTGTCTGATAAATTTTCTGTGAGAACACTTTTCTATTTGAGAGGATTTCCAGCAGAGTGGCTACATGTCAGGAGAAAGATCCTTCCACAAAAGAAAGTATTTCAAGTCACACTGATGGTTTACTTATCTTTTTTTGATATTGAGACGTTGTAGCCTCCTGCCACCACACTGCTGAGTGCCTTTGGATAATGCGTCATTACTACACTAACTTTCTCTATTTTAAGTCTGTTCTGTGTTCCCTCAGTTCTGGCCTGTTCCTTTCTAAACAAGTTAGTTTTCTTTCTTGATTAAATATTTTGTTTCCAATGTCTGCTGACTTTTCTCCACCTTCATCTCTCTCAGACCCTCTACATTCAGTTCTTTTCATCTCCCCGACCTACTCTTCTGCTGCCTTCTTAGCAGTTTCTTCAAAAGCATGATTGACAGTATCTAGTAGTAACTTGTTTTTCCTTTTCCATTCTCTTTATGCTTCAATTTAAAGAACTTTCTGCTTCTGTCTGCATCAGACCGCACAGACGGTCCCCACTCTATTCCTGATCTCTCCCTCTCTGTCCAGCCTCTTATCACTAGTTATGTCTTGGACATCTCCACCTGCATATCTCAAACTGTGTCTTTCTAGAGTAGATCATCCCGTATTGCAATCTAATCATTTTCCACTCCCTCCTTCCCATGGCCACTCCACCATCATGTCTATGTGCTGGCTTACAATGTCATTTTTGACTCTTCACTCCTTTTTTTTCCCCCTCATCCCCCACAAAATCCAAATTCTCACTGGCCTTGTCTAGACAAGGAAAAAATGTATTTTAAAAGATATAGCTTAGCTTGGTTGAATGGTGTCCCCATGGTGCAACCTGGACTGTGGGACCACTCAGCCCTCCAAACCCACCAGCCTGGGCTGTCTCTCACACTGTAATGCTAATGTCAAACTACAAGCCTCTGACAAGCACTACACTTAGCCATCCACAGCCAAGGACCTACCCAGCTGAATTACATGAATGATCTCCTAGCCACTCATGTACTATACACAGGGAAACACCTGCAAACCTCCCAAGCCCCCAGCCTTGCATCCCAGAAATATACCATCTTGCACTGTTCAAGACCTTCTTTTGAACAGTGTAAACTTATTAATTAGTTTACCACTTTATCAAAGGAAAGTGGATATGCACCAGCCTTTGTAATCTGAGCAGATTTTCTAGGAACTTTAGACCAACTCACTGATAAGGATAAAACATTAAAAGTTTATTAACTACAAAAAAGATAGATTTTAAGTGATTATAAGTAGTAGCATAAGAAAATGAAATGTAAACACACATTCTAAATCCTAAACTTTTAGACTAAGCAAAAGTTGAATGAAATACCTTTTCTTACTCCACTAGATGTTGCAGGCAGGTTACAGATCTTAATATGCATGCTGACTTTCCTTTTCAGCCTGGGACTGGTTGTCTCAGTTCAAGTCTTTGTTTTCCCAGCATTCTTGTTGCCTTCAGCGTAGGTGTGGGAGGAGAGAGGTGGTTTCATGATGCCATGGTCCTTTATTTTATACTCTTAGGGTATGTCTACACTTGCAGGGGGGTTGCGCTGTAAGTTTCACCGGTGATAGTGAACCGGTGAAAGTAAAGTTCTGGTTTGTGTACTCACTTAATTCCTCAGGCGTCAGAGAGTGTTTACATTAGCAGCACTTCCGCCGCAGATGAAAGCAGCTCTCTAGGGCAGCTATCCCACAGTGCAGCTCTCTCCAGTTTGATGATGGGTCTTGTGGGAAGGTGGGGGTCGGTGATCACAGAGCATCCTGGGTCCCTGCACAGCCTCCTCTCCCCAAACACTGATATGCTCCAGTAGCTCAGCATTGTTCCAAGCAGGGGATTGTTTTCTCCATGGAGCAGCCACTCTCACCTGGTCAGACAAGTGAGCACTTGCCAAGAAAACAGGAAGGGGAATTTCAAAGTTCCTGAGGCTTTACAGGGGGAGGGGTGGATGTCTGTTTACTTGGCAACAGAGCAGCAGAGTTGCTGGCTAGAGTGGTCACCAAGGCACTGTGGGATATCCTCCGGAGGCTAAAAGCTGTGTAAACAGGAAGAACATGTCTTCATTTTCACATCACGGCAAAAGCATCATTGGTAAGAACCACCTCCACACAAGGCATACAGCTTTCTTTTTGTGGTGAAACTTCTGAGTTTCACTGAAAAAAGTCATTGGCAAGTGTAGACGCTCCTATGGTTTTTCTACAGAAAAGGGAAAAGCCATTTTTCTGCTTTAAATGGCAAGTGTAGACATGCCCTTAGTCCATGTACCTGAAAAGAAACTGGCTCAGGCATGTCCTGGAGGGCCTTGCTGAATTGCAGAGTTGAGCAATCCCCATTGTGTGGTGCTTGTGTAACTGTCTCTTATTGAATTGTAAATCTCAATTTTTTGCAAGACTGCAACAACAACAAAATTGATTCAAATCAATCAAAATATTTTGTTTTTATAACTTTCAAATGTGTTTTGTTTCCTTTCATACCACTTTAATTTTTCAGGCCAATAGGGGCTGTGGGAAGCTGCGCAGGCCAAGGGATGTACTGGCCACTGTTTCCCACAGCCCCCTTTGGGCTGGAATGGTGAACGACGGCCAGTGGGAGCAGCGGTCGGCTGAACCTGCGGACGCTGTAGGTAAACGAACCGTCCCGGCCCACCAGCGGATTTCCCTGGTGGGCCATGTGCCAAAAGTTGCCGATCTCTGATATAGGGTGATTGAAAAGATCTATAGAGAGGTCTTTGTTAAATTCTGTGGGTTTTTAGTGTAATTTCTATAGCTCTCTAGTGTTCTATGAAAGTCTTCCATAAGGTTAGAAGATAGCCTGGCACAACAGGTACCCAATAGATATTCTATTTAATATTCTATTGTGACTGTGGCCTCTGGAGGGGCCACACTGAGGTTGCTCAATCAGGGCAAACTGCAATGAATGGGGCAGATGATCCCCAAAACTGGTAGCTAGATTCCCCAAGCCATCAACAAAACATCTTCTACAATATCATACTGGTTACCCAGAAGCCAAAAGTACAGTTCCATTAAAGCAACCCAGCCCTGGGCTCCCACCCAGACAGCCAAGTCAAATATGGTGAGGATTATTGAAAATCTTGTTCATCACACACAAATTTCTACCAATTCCAAGGGATTGGACACATTATCCACCACGTCAATGTATATTTCAGATCTTACCCAAATACGCACTTACAGCCAATTCTTATTAACTAAATTAAGATTTATTAAAAGGAAGGGAAGAGTTATTGTGGCTAAATATCATTTTACGTACAGATATGAGTAAAGTACTTAGCTTAGTTTCATAGTAGAGATGGTGAGCTGCTATTTAGAGAAAGTTCTTCCAGAATCAATTCCATAGGTTATAATCCAATAAGCAGTTTCTGTATAGGGATTTTTTTTTCCCAGAATTTTCCATGAGAATAAGCAGAGTAATTCAGACTGAAGCTGGAGAGGTCAGTCTTATGGCTCAAGCTTTCCCTGATCAAGTCTAAGAAGATCTGAGATAACAGGATTGGAGCCCTAGAGTTCTTTTACGGATCTCTGTCAGGCTGTGATAGCCTCTTGAAAATAGTCAACACAGCAAACAGGCATTCGTTGGATGAAGAATAGGTAATATACATTGTGGCTTTGAAGTCCATTCTCTTTCCTATGTATACACACACATAATTAGTTGCATGGATTAGCATAAAATAATTCATTCAAGCAGTTCATAGGTAGTTTAATACAAACCTCAAAGAGAAATAAAGACAATGATATCATACCACATGTTTCATCTAAATATTAATATTCCCTTTTGATCTCTGAATCAATAGACCAGAGTGACAGGAACCGAAGTTTAGCATCTACAAACTAATCTGGGTACAGTGTTAATATCTAACAAGATATAGGTAAACACAGACAAATACAATGAGTATCTTCTTCTAATTCTCTAATGATACAAGTCTACTTTTCAAAACTCTAGTTTATCTAACATGGCTTTGTTAGCTATTTATAAGGAATGGCCCTAATTACCGTTTATATACTTTTCTAATATGTCATTTAGCCTGCTAGTTGCTTACTCCTCACTGGCTCAGTGTCACATCCATATTTATTTTTATTAAAGATTTTCTCTATCTCTCCACATCTCCTCTTTTCCTTTTTTTCATTCTTTCTGGATTTGTTTTTTTCACTCTGCCGGCTCTTTGCTTCACATTTTTTATCATCTTTGCTTAGCAGAAGGTAACTGTAATATTTGCCATACCAATTAAACCTTCAAATTCATGGAACCTAATCCATCCTTAGTGCAGTGCCAGTGAATTCAAAGGTGAATATGGCACATGATGTTTTGATTTGACAAATAAGCAAGGTAAGTTCATCGATCCCTACTATAGATGACTGTCTTTCTTGAAGAAAATTATGATATGTAGCAGCCTGATGGTCTCATTTCTGTCAAATTATGTTATTCAGTTATTTACTTTTGTTTCAAATAAACTAGTATGCAAGAATCAAGTCAGAAGAATTGGCATAAAACCTGAAGCAGAAACATATGATTGATGAATCAACCATATCCAAGCTAATGCTTTATGAATTCCTTATATAATGGACAATCTGGCCTAGTCTAGTTGGTAATGGAAAACATGGAATTTTTGGCTTCCAGATTCTACCACAATAACTATTAAAAAGCATTGCTGAGGTTTTCTCAGGAGAGTTGGTCATAAAACCAGAATTTCCATCCTGCGGGAAATTCTAATGCTTTGTTTTCATTCCAAATCATAATGAAAAATTAAACATCAAGATTTTTCACAGAACAGAAATTCCATATATATCCATATCGATAGATAGATTTGGAAACAGTGCAATGTTTCTTTTTGTTAATGTTGAAACCTTATGATATATGTTAAATGTAATATTATAATTAATATAATATAAAAGCCAAAATGAAATTAAACTTTAAAGTTGAAACAAAACATTTTGCCCATGTCAAAATGAAACTTTTTAACATTTGCAAAACAAAATGACAATGCTGAAAGAATTTTGTTTCAATACTTTTCTATGGAAAATTTTGTTAATGTGAAACTGTCTTCCTATGGAAAACTATCAAACTTTTCAACCAGTTTTAGTTTATCATCTGTTTTCTTTTGGACTGTCCTTGTTGTGTTGTGCTCAGGGAAGATCACCACCTAATTCCTCCTGAAACTTTGCAACAAACAATGAAAAGACAGCTTCCATGAATCTGTTCTTTATTTTCTTGGGGTCAGAGTATGTTAAGGCAAGACTGGGAGCCTCGCCATTCTGGTTTTACACTAGTGTAATTCCGATGTCTTCAGTGGAGTTATTTGTTGTTCCTGATTTACAGCAAAATGTGAGCAGAATCAGGCATTAGGAGAGAGTTCTACAAATGTCCATGCCAGTTAGACAGGTTTAATAGAGTTGATAATTGCTGGCTTCAATATCCGGTCTCAGGGCTTTAATCCAAGAAGCTCTCAGTAACCTGGGTCACTACTGTTGCCTGGCAACAACCAAGAGACTTGTAACTGAGTTAAATGACTAATTTCATAAATACTATGCTTGACAGAGAAGTAGCATTTTGCAGAAAGCATGTGGAAATTTATCAGATTGATCAGATTGATGGCTTTCTGACTGATCAGATCTCCAGCTTGATTTTGGTTGCAATTAACACAACAAAGTACTAAAATTTGAATTACGCAACTTTTCCGATTAAAACCTCCCAAAGTTTTAACTAAAAATATGCATGATGTCTTTATAAGCATCCAGTTCAGTGGACTTTAAGTATGAGTTTTACTATTTAATCTGAAATAGTCAATTCACATTAATAGCTATGTTACTCTGTATGCTAAAGAGTTGTCTTTGGGAATAATTGCTATTTAGGTTTATAAAGCATTCATTAAATGTCTGCTAAATTACATAAAGATCATAATGGGCATTTAATGGATGCTTTTTAAAGGGAACTAGAAATTACTTTGGATTATAAGTAACTGTAGGTTTATAAAGCTATCATTATATGTCTATTAAGACCATTTAACTTAAGTGTTCCATAATTAGAGAAGAGAGAATTTTAATTGCACATTTGCAAACTGCTAGCTGGGATTTCTAAATACAATCTTCATTTCACCCACTATAGGAAAGGTTTTTTTAAAAAACCTAATATTCTGCCTGTCTATATATGATTATGTGGGGTAACATTCACATGAAACAATGCATCTTTTTCTATATGATGAGACCTAAATAATAATAATTTTCAGAATATCAATAAAGGAAATGTATTGAGCTGATGCCCTGGTTCATTAACTATTCAACTTGCTTCTGGATGAGAACAACTTAGCCCAAGGTTTTGACAGTGGGCTACAGAGCCTTTCACCTCCAGGTCATAAGCTCAAATCAGGTTTTGGTCAGAAGGACAATTAGAAAGACATCCTTTGACTGTTCAGCTTTCGTCCGGTTCCTATACATATGTCTGCATCATAAAAATATCACACTAATTGCTTCTCTTATTGACAGTCTCAGCAGAGATGCTAAAGATTATTTTCAGCAAGGAAAAGGAAAACTACATTCTTGCCCATAGGGACGCTCCACATCAGTCAAGGTTAGTAGGGAATTACAAGGAAGCTTGCCCTGTCTCTGTCTCTGCCCTGCCTTTTTCAATAAATAAAAGACTTCAGTTCCTAAAATTCACTTTAAGAAAAAAATCTTTAACTGTCAGTCAAAACTCCAATTTCCTGTTGAAAAACAACTTTTTGTGTGGGAGAAAAGTGTCAATTTTTCATTGAAAATTTTGATTCCCAAATATTGAAAATGTTCAAGGTTCAGAAATTTTGATGCAATATATCATAGAAGTTCCAGTCTACACATAGCTACATCGGTCAGGGATGTAAAAAATCCACATACTTGGCCAATGTATCTCTGCCAACAAAACCCACAGTGTACATGCTATATCGATGGAAGAGGGTTTCTGCCAATATAACTCATGTAATTCAGGGATGCTGTGTTCAACCATAACAAAACAAATCCTTGTGTTAAAATAGGCTGTGTCTACAAAGCTAGACTATACCTATGCTGGTATAGTCTCTGTAGTATAGACATATCCTTAAATCCAGATTCCCTCTATGGCAGGATTCTTCAACATTTCCCATGATGCACTACAATTGCTCGATGAGGTGATAGATCGTCATGGGAGACCAGCGAGAAAGTCTGGAGCATAGAGGAGAGAGAGGGCACGTGAGGCACTTCAACAACATTTCTCAACTGAAATTTTCAGTTTTCCTCCCACCAAAATCAGTATCTTTATTGCTGACACGTTGAATTTTCTAAGGGAGAGGAAGGATTATGATCACCTCTAATATTAACTCAATATATCTGCACTAAAGGATTGTCTCCTGGAAATCTCTGAAGAATGCTGTACTTGAAGAAAATTCTGTTTACATACTGTTTTTTCCCATTGTATTTTTTCATTTCCAGACTGTGTATTATTTTTATTTTATTCAATTCAATCTTCTTTTTTTCAGTTTCGGACATTGCCTTCTTTATGCTCAGGAACCATAATACTTATTCTTTATTGTTACGCTATGTCATCATCTTCAGTGTTCATGTTTATTTGTCCATTTTTCCTTGTGTTTATTTTTCAATATTCGTCTGTTCTATTCAAAGTCTTAACCATACCCAGCATGGTAGAATATGAGTGCCTTCCAAAGGTGAATTAAGTGATATGACTAGCTTCTGTCATGTGTGGTTCTCTTTCAGTATTCAGTTTTGTTTTTTTGCAATTTTGATTGGTAAGATTAATCATCTGGTAAGATTTTTTTTTCAAAATTAGAAATTGTTGAGGTTTAATCTGGCTTCTGACTCTGATTTAAAACGGTCAAACCAATCTACCAATGACTGAGCCAGGCTTAGTACATTGGTTGCATGATTCCTGATACCCTCTTCTAACTATTAGACTATTCTGCATCTAAAGTTCATCTACCAGTGTTGTTTATTTCCCTTTTAAATCCATATACCTTCGAGACTGACAAATTAAAGTGGTACCAGCAGTGAGTAAATTTGCTGATGATACATTTTGTGGCTGTCTAAGGTTTTGCTGTGATCACTGTGATATAATTTAGCTGGCCCTGTTTTTCACTGTGAGATTATCTTTCCTTTTTCCCTCATCAGGGCGCACTGAGAGTGGGAGTTCTGGGCCCGTGGTTTTTTCACTTTCAGTAACAAAGATCAGTTCTCTTCTCTGCCTGAATCACAAGGGCAGAACAGGAAGCTAAACATCTATGAAAAGATTATTTCATGTAGTGAACTCCTACAACATGCACTCATCCCTGCAGTCTGTCAAGGTTCTGGATACAGAGCAGAATCCCAATCAGAGGAGCTGCCTGCACAAGTGGTCTAGACATATCATCAATGTAGTCCCTATAAGGGCAGTGGAGGCAGACATGGAGACAAGGGGGCTGGCAAAGAGAGCTGGAGGAGCAGACTGGGGGGAAAGGGAGATGGAAACATAGAGGAGATGTGGGGGAGGGAGGAGAATTAGAACTAGTGGCAGGAAGGAGTGGCAAAAAGGAGAGAGAGGAGGAATAGAGAGAGAGAGAGGGAGAGAGAGCAGAAGGCAGGAGAGGGCAAAGAAGGAACTGTAGCAATGAGGTCAGAGTAGGGGAGGGGGAAAAAGAGAGCTAAGAAAACAAAAACAAATGGAAGGAAAAATAAAATAGAAGAGAGGAGAATGAGGAAAGAAAAGAGAAGCCAGCTGGAAAGCTAGCTAGGTGGCTAGATAAGGAAAAAGTGTGCTAGCAAGTCAGTCAAGGAAAGAGGCCAGGCAAGAAGAGAACCTGTCATGGAAATGAGCAGCTGAATTCCTGTTCCTATGGCACAGTGGGCAGGGCATAGCTTGCCTTAAGGAGAAATGCAGGAGAGTCAAAGATGGAAGCTACTTTTTCTTTTCTAGCAGAGAGAGTGGGACTATACCAACAATGCCATATGCTGTCATAAAAAGACAGTTAGAAAGTCTGTTTCTTTTTCTACTTTGCCTTTTAAAAAATTGCCAGCAAGGTCTGTTTGTGTCTTGTTACAGCTGGAGTTTGAAAGGAGAATGGATAGTGCCACTGAGTGAGAGCTGTCTCCATTCCTTCCTTGTCAGGGAGCTCTGGCTCAGAGCCTAGCTTTCTGAGAGGTCAGAGCAATTTGGTAGTTTATATTCGGCCATATCCCACTTTTCTGTAATAAGATCATTTTTCCTATAGTTGAGTTTGTGGTATAGGTATAAGTGCTAACATCGAATGAAAATCCTGTCTTCCATTTCCCTTTTGCACATAATAGCTGCATATTTATGTTTCATAAAGGAAGTCAGTATTTACTTGATGTTGTGTGATTCGCTATTTATTCCATTAGGGTATTTTGGTGGAACATTCTGGGTTTATTAATTAACGAAACGTTAAAGGAATACCCTTCCTGTCTGATTTAAAGGATACTTAGCCTCCAAAGTATGGGAGTGTCTATGGCCTTTCTTCACTTCTGTTGCTAGTGATGTCCAGCTACAACAGAAAGTGGGGAGAAATAAAGCAAGCAGCACAGGACCAAAATGGGTTGCACTGATTTATGCCAGTAACAACAAAGGAAAGGGTAAGAAGGATCTAGTGCACAGATAAGCACATAATTGTGACAGCAAGAATAGTTGCTGTGGAAACGGTAAGTTTCCCAGGACACATCTGTGGGTCTTTAAGATACTGGTTTGCAATACGAAGTTTGCATCTGCAAATCTACTTTAAGAAAATTTGCTAACAGCTTTTAAACCACTTGCAGTACAAAAAGAAAGCGCACACTAGTAGGAAAGTGATTTCCTACATGAGTTCAGCATTATCTTTGACTATCATTCACCGCTTTACTACCTCCTTCAGCACATTTGTTGCTGAGCTGAAACATGGTTTGTGACAAATACTCTTAACTGCAGCAAGGAAGTACCAGCTGGTTACTACCATAATAAAATATGGAAGTATGTGACGCTTCCTTTTAAAACTGCAATCCATCAATCACCACAAGTTTCTAAAAAGTCATAAGCTTCACTGGCTTAAGATAAAAACTATGTTGTATTAAACTACTTAGCTTCTAACTGATCAACTTTGTTTTCTATCTTAAAAGTTAAAGCAGTCCAAAGGGAAACTCAGAAAACAACTGAGTCAGCAGCTGCCCCTCTTCAATATTTTATTTTTTATAGAAAGGATCTGCCAGTCAGAACTTGTGCTGTTTACCTTCCTTTCCAGAGTTTTACTATTTCTTACTTTCAAAAATTCTTCATGCTTCTAGAAATAAATCCTCCCATATATGCATGCATACATGGGGTAAAGGTTGTTTAAATCTTGGAATATGTTACCACTCACTCAGCCTTAAACATTAACAGTTGTTCAATTTGATGGAATCTGACAACACATATTTAATAGAGTATTAAAAGAAAATATCATGGGGTCAAATCCTGGCTTCATTACTCAATGGCAAAACTCCTGTTGATGCAGATATTGCTAATATTGTTTTCTGAGGTCAAACCCTGGCATGAGGCAGAGACATTCCAGAATATGGTCTGTCTTCAGTTGTGGACATTCTTACATGTGATTACTTCTTTAAGGCTAAATTCTCAAACACTTTTTCAGGCAAAGCTCCCATTGGAATCTATCTCTTGCAATCAGTGAGATTTTTGTCTGAGTAAGGAATAATTCAGCACAATTCAGGAATTGTCCTATATTGTTTGTTTTGTTGCTTGTCTTTATTGTTGGTGGAAAGAAATATATTTGATATGTTTAAACTTTGGAAGCTAAGCATGCAGTTCAGTTTGGGAACTGAGTAAAGCACAATTAAAAGGGAAAGAGAGTTGTGAAAAGAAATAAAAGCTAAATTGGGACCAAGCTTGACAAAAATAGAATTAAGAGACACTCTGGTGTTCTGCCTGTGGGTGAAATGCGCTGCACTGCAAAGGGCCAGCACAGACCTAATGCTGCACCTCAGTCATAGTTAAGACCTTCAAACTATGACTGATATGGGGCTTGAATGATGCACCAGCCTTGTGCCGAGAACCATCACAAGCCTAGTGCACCATTCAAGGGCAAATTTTATCCTGTATGGATTCCTAGATTCTTAAAGCCAGTCCGGATTATTTTGATCATCTAGTCTGACATCTCTAACACAGGTCATGCAATTTTACTCAGTAATTCATTCTTCCATCCCAGAACATCTGGCTGAACCAGGCAACATTTTATAGAAAGATAACAAATCTTGGCTTACACAACTGAAATTGCAGAAAAGGCACTGCATCTCTTTGTGAATTTTTTCAAAGGCTAATTACCTTCACTGTTAAAAAATTTGCACCACATTTCTAATTTTCATTTGTCTAGATTCAGCAATTAGATCTCACTATACCTTTCTCTGCTAGATTAAAAAGCCTTCAACTATCAGAAATCTTCCACCCATCTTGGTACTTAAAGACTGATCAAGTCACCTCTTAACCTTGTTTTGAGTATGTTTAATATTAAAGGAGTTTCTTAAGTTTCTCACTGGAAGGAAAGTTTTTCAAGACCTCAAATCATTTTTATAATTCTCTTCTCAACCCTTTCCAATTTTTCAATGTTGTTTTTGAATTGTGGAAACCAGAACAGGACACAGTATTCCAGTGATGGTATTATTAATGCTGCGTACGCAGGTAATACCACTTCCCTACATCTAGTTCAGGGATCGGCAACCTTTGGCCCACGGCCCGCTAGGGTAAGCCCCCTGGCGGGCTGGGCAGGTTTGTTTACTTGCCGCATCTGCAGGTTTGGCCAATCGCGGCTCCCACTGGCCGCAGTTTGCCACTCCAGGCTAATGGGGGCTGCAGGAAGCTGCGGCCTGCACATCCCTCAGCCCGTGCCACTTCCCGCAGCCCCCATTGGCCTGGAGCGGCGAACCACAGCCGGTGGGAGCCGCTGTCGGCCGAACCTGTGGACATGACAGGTAAACAAACTGGCCCAGTCCACCTGGGGGCTTATCCTGGTGGGCCATGGGCCAAAGGTTGCCGATCCCTGACTAGTTGATATTCCCCTGCTTATATATCCAAGGATTGAGTTAACCCTCATGAACCTCACACTGGTAGCTCACGTTCAATTGGTTAACCACCATGACCACTGATTACTACTTATTGTCACTGCTTTCAAGGATACCGTTACTATGTCATGTCATATTTGCCTCCTATATCTGGCAGTCGTAAGAATGGCCATACTAGTCATTGAGACAGATCCAAATTGGTGTTTAAACTAAAATCTGCTTCGAGCCCATGAAAATGTGTTCGCATATTCTTTTATTTTCTCAAAAAATAAATCATAGTCACATTGTACATTAATTATCACATATAAATATTTAACCCTTTTGTTAAGTATTTCTAAATTGCATATTAGGTAGATACTTTAAACAGAAAATTATATTTGCCAGGTTTTGACTATATTCTTCTCCTATGGTTCGTCTTTTGGTCAACTTTTCAGCATATGTCATAGACATCTAAGTCTTTATAGACTTTAATTGCATGGATTTTTATGGCTGCTGACAACATAAGGATAAAAAGATTAATCCCTGCTGCAATTCCTGAATGTACCAGGGCCTTTTAAATATTTCAATCTTGTACACTTTTCTAAAAGGTTCATCTAAATGCACAGTAGCACATTTTGATTGACTGCCATTCACACTTATTCTGTGGGCAAATGAAAGGAGGAAACATTGGTCAATGTATAGGAAAAAAATCCACTCGTAATACTGCAAGAGCCCGTGTGACTAGAAGATAAATTTAAGTCCTTTAGTCCTTACTCAAAAAGTCAATGGGAGATTTCTCTAAGGCCTGCAGAACTGGAACCCCTAACACCCCTGTATGTTCTGAGAGCAAGTTGCAGGTAGTAAAGGAAACATAAGGATTGAAAATTGCAATAATTCATTTTATTATAATACAGATAATCATAATTTCCCCCAAAATCATAAAATCAAAGTTTTCTGCAAAAATAAAAATCATTTTTACCCCTTCCCTTCACCCTTTCCCCTGCTTCTCCAACAGAATTTTTTGGCTTTTGGCAGTTTTAAGCCAACTGAAAAGAATCATTTTCAGTTTTTGCTTTTTCTGATGAAAAGCTGACTTTTTTTTTTTTATAGGAAAGCAGACACTTTCTGCAAATATTTTCATTTAAATAAAATCCAATTTTCTATTAAAATATGTTTCAACTATCAATTCTCAACCAGCCCTATATGGTATGCCACTTATATTAAATATTTTTTTCAAAGAATTTTTAATTCCATTTTTGAGCTTCTGAAATCAGTTTATTAACCATAAAGAAAATATTTTTCCAGCTATATGTACATTAAAATTGGCTTTTTTAAAAGAACATATATCACTTGCTTTGTGGAAAAACACCCTAAATATTGCAATTTCCTAACTTTAACGTGTATTTGAAACTACAAAACAGAACAAGAAGTAGTCTATTGGAAAAACTTGCGGGGGGGGGAGAGGGATACCAAGCTTCTATGCATGATGTGTATATATAGTTTGTGTAAACAACAATCTATGGTAGCATTATTTATCAAGTAAGTTAAAATGCAGGTGTATTGGGTGCTGATGGATTCAGGACAGTCCTACTGCAAAGTATAGAACATCCGTTATTCTCTTAATAGGATCAGTGCTATTCAGAAATAATTATAGAACTAGGGATTTTTACCTCTGTCAAGGTTCCTTCCCCACTCTGAACTCTAGGGTACAGATGTGGGGACCTGCATGAAACCCCCCCTAAGCTTATTTTTACCAGCTTAGGTTAAAACTTCCCCAAGGCACAAACTATTTTACCTTTTGCCCTTGGACTTTATTGCTGCCACTACCAAGCATCTAACAAATATATAACAGGGAAAGAGCCTGCTTGGAAACGTCCTTCCCCCCAAAAAATCCTCCCAAACCCTACACCCCCTTTCCTGGGGAAGGCTTGATAAAAATCCTCACCAATTTGCATAGGTGAACACAGGCCCAAACCCTTGGATCTTAAGAACAATGAGAAAGCAATCAGGTTCTTAACAGAAGAATTTTAATTGAAGAAAAAGTAAAAGAATCCCCTCTGTAAAATCAGGATGGTAAATATCTTACAGGGTAATCAGATTCAAAACATAGAGAATCCCTCTAGGCAAAACCTTAAGTTGGAAAAAGACACAAAAACTGGAATATACATTCCATTCAGCACAACTTATTTTATCAGCCATTTAAACAAAACAGAATCTAACGCATATCTAACTAGATTACTTACTAAGTTCTAAGACTCCATTCCTTTTCTGTTCCTGGCAAAAGCCTCACACAGACAGAGAGAACCTTTGTTTCTCCCCCCCTCCAGCTTTCAAAGTATCTTGTCTCCTCATTGGTCATTTTGGTCAGGTGCCAGCGAGGTTATCCTAGCTTCTTAACCCTTTACAGGTGAAAGGATTTTTCCTCTGGCCAGGAGGGATTTTAAAGGTGTTTACCCTTCCCTTTATATTTATGATAACCTCTTATTTCCTGAGTACTGCTGAAACTAGTTTAATTCTGAGGTAAGCAGAACAGGTTGATACCTTTGAGTTTTGGCTAGCATATGCTAACAGATCAGTTGAAAATGTCTACAGAACTTTCCAGGAGAATAGCTACACTCCATGCCAAAACAGCTAATGAACGGAAGAGGGAATAGGAAGCACTGAATAAACACCATTTTATTGTTTAAAAATGTATATTTATCGGTTCAGACTCCAAACTACTTAAGATCAATATTGTCCATAACTTTAATGTCTTGCTCTGTATATGCAAATTGTTGCAAGGTTTTATGGTTTTCTTTGTATCGTTTTGAATCCATGCCATCTGTTGTAGTTTTTTTTTCAAATGTGTGCATATTATTGTCTCAATGAAAATCCTACATTTTATGTAAATGAAAACAAGCATTTCAAATGCTACTTTTTTACCTAGTATCAGATGGCATTATGGTGTCATTCATTCTTCCTTCTTTTGTTCCTTCCCATTTTACAAGCAGTTAATAGTTAGAACAATGTAACTATGTCCGAGCTGGTGCACAGTGCAAACCAGAGGTTCTGTAACAACAGAAAGCATGAATAGGGTGAACCCAGGTGCAGACCACTACTTTCTCAGGGTTCACTACAGCTACACAGACAGAAGGTAGATTGTAGGGAAAGCGGATGTCCTTATATAACATTAAAGGCCTTGTCTAAATGAACAAATACATTGCTTTCCACCCCCCACCCCCCCGTTCAATAATGTCGCTAAATCAAGCTGATTTAACTTGATTAAAAACCCCACTTATCAGTGTAGACATAGTTTAACACCTTTAGCTTTATTTTAGTAGGTCAAATTTAAGATAGTTAGAATGAGCTTATTCAGTTTGGAGGTGGGGGGAAGGACCTTTTTCCTAGTTGGGACAAGTTCTAATAGGATGGCTACAGTGGACTTTTTAGTAAAACACATTAAATTAAATCAGTTACAAATTCTAGCATTGGCAAGGTACAGATATTTGTTCCAGATAGTATCTAACAAAGTTGAACATGACAAGGAACAAAGGTTTATTTGCAAGAACAAATGTTTGTATCATTTACACTAGAATTTACATAGCATGTACACTAGAATTTACAGTCATGTTAGTTAACACACTTTTAAAAATTCAAGTGTAGGCATACTCTAAGGCAGCCTAGTTTCCTTCTCCAGGGAACACATGAGCAGGGCAGAGGGCAGTAAACTTTAGTAGACTGACCCAGCTTTAAAATACATATAGTAATGCCTGAAGTAGCAGGAGACTGCCAGGTGAGTAGTTGCCAGTGACAATCTGTTTATCGCATACCAATAAACTGTTGGATTTATAATAATAACAATAATTATTATATAGCACTTTTCTTCCACTGATCTCAAATTGCTTTTTAAAAGGAGTTTAGCAGCATTACCCCCATTTTACAGATAAAACTGATGCCAGAGAGATGAAGTGAGTTTCCCAAGGTCACCTACCAGGCCAGGAATATGCATGACTTTGTTCCTCCCCCTAAATTCCCTCAATCTTTTCTAATTTTTTGGTGCTTTGTTGTGCAGGACTATAACTTTCTCTTTGAGTGGTGTTTCCTGTTACCCTTTTTTTTCCCTCCAACCATCTGTGTACCAGCATTCACTACTCTGTGATCAGTAATGACCATACAATTTCCTCTTCCTTTTGTTGTACATCTGTAAGTAAAAACAAAGCCCCATATTTTGTAATGAGCACTACATAGACAGAACTTGTGCCTGCAGCAAGCCCCACTGACTAGCTTGGGTCTCTTTCTGAACAGGGATCCATCTGCAAGGAGTTGACCGCAGAATTAGGGCCTGGGTAGGTTCTCAGGCTTCGGACCAGCAGGAGTTGCAAGGACTCAGATCTTATCAAGATATCCCATTTTTTATTATGTGTAGGGTTAGTAATTGTTACTGGAGATGTATTGCTGCAAAGATGACCATGCCACTGAGCTTCTTCTGCTGATTATAAATATATTTCCATGATCCTTTTTGGCCGGGCGGAAATGTCCATTTTCTTCAGGAGCTCTATGCCTTTTTTTCCAACCGGTAAAAGGGTTTCTTTTTATTAGGACATAATTCTTTCCAAATATATGGCTCTCTTCAGTATCCCCACAGTGAGAGAGAGTGAAGTCCTGAAATTCAGTGTCAACGTTTGCCTTGCTTGTTTTGCTGTGTGACTACTTAAGGGTATGGAATATATCACTCTACAAGCTAACCCCACTGGCCAGATCCAAGACTGTAGATGATTTGTTTCATGTGAAGAAAAATAATACAGCATTTTCATGCAGCATCAATGATGTGATATGGGTGCAACTCAGGGGAGAATTTGAACCCAGGTGTCTCTTTCCTTTCAGAATAATATCTTGTTGACCCTATTTAGTCTTTGCTGTTGGGGTCATAATGAAACCATATGCTTTTACTGGGTGCCTTTGCACAGTAGCTTCACTTGTTGCCACTAAGCACAGATCTCCCAATCAGTGTTCAGCAATATAGAAATGATGTACAGTGAGTAATGTAGAAGGACAATAAGATTAAGTTAGAAATTTCAAACATTTGTTAAGTGAACAAGCCTTTCATAGCCAGTGAAGTCTCCTTTAACTGTAGGTTTCAATTATGTTGATTAATAACCTTGCAAATATCTATCATCAAATCATAGGATCAAATATATTCCTGCAATAACCCAGTGTCCAGAGGCTTTAAAGTACAATTTCTTTTAAAGTGCTTTAGAGTCAAACAATAACATGTCTTGCACCTGGGTATGCACAAATTATTTTTTCAAAGAGCACATCAAAATGTTCTTTACCTGACAGACAAGTTAGAATTATCAGTTGATGGTATTTTGAAACACCTGAAGAAAACTAATAAAATACCCTTTATTATTATTTTCTGGATTTCAGGAAGATATGTTTATATTTCTTTCAGAAAAAAAAGAGTTATAAATATCAGCAGATTTTCTCTCATCCCACAGGCCTGTGTTCAGATTTCTGAGATTTAAAGTTTTCTATGGAAAGTAAGTGCATGGAATTACGAACATAATGCTGATTTCCTCCCTCAGTCAGATCTTTCATTAAGGACCTGATTCAAGAGGGCAAAAAAAACCTGAAAAATGTAGTTGTTGGCTTCATGTCCAGCAGACTTATTTATCCTCTGCAGGTCAGCCTAGCCCTCAATTGTGTCTGGAAATGAAAATTTTGAGAAGATTGGTCACGAAGAGAGAAAAAAGAATGGAGGGCTCACAGTAGTAAAGAGAAAATGTATTCCCAATAAATCATGTAAAGACAACTGATGTGTGGCTCTGCATGACATTGTCGGGGATTCCAAGTTACTCCATCCAAAACGTGAAGTAATTCCTCTATACATCAGTGATTTATAGTGACAATAATCCACCTCAAATTTGTCATTCTCATTTTCCTGCCATTTGGAAATTCTCCCGTTTCTTTCTTTGTGACAAGTTTCCTTTTCAGATTTCTCCTTTGAATGACACGCTGCCATCTATAATCATCATGGATTCTGCAAGTCTTATTCAGTTTTGTTTACTGTGGTATGCTGGCAAGGTAGTGTGCATATATACTACTGGATGTTGGACATTTTTTTTGTTTTATGTGATCCTGTCTCCTTTTGGTGGCCAAGAACTAAAAAGATAAGTGCCTATACAGCTGCAAGTAACTATTTTATTTCCGTTGAAGTGGAAGAGGCCTGTGATTTTAAAGCAAATGGGCCTTTGTTCAATCATGTGTACAACGTAGCTGGTGATGGGGGTGTCTTGTATTTATACAGCCATGGGATCATCACACTATCTAGTGGGAAGAAATTACTATGTATCCTCTCAGAAGGTCTCTTGAGTTTGTAAAAACAAACAAACAAACAAACAAAAAAACCCAACCTCTAGATATTTGAGAATTGTAAATTCTGGAATGTGGTAAAAACCCCATGCATGATGTAGGACATTGTGTTGGTATTCGATTAGGTGGTACTGTTTCATCTGAGCTAATATTGAACCAGTGTCCTAGCAGCATGCTGCAGGGCATTTTTCTGCTGAAGCTAAAGTATTGAAGCTAAAGTATTTTTCTGCTGAAGCTAAAGTATCGTTTATTTTATTTCCCATCAGACAAATAACACAGCCATGTTGCTAAAAAGTTAAGCAATGTAGCTGCTGTTTGTCGGCACTTTTGCTGACAAAATACTTTAACCCCCAATGAGCGGCATCCGCGTTGTCGACAGGAGAGCGCTTCTGCTGACAATGCTCTGTTCACACGAACATTTGCCGCGGCAAAACTTTTGTCTTTTGGAGGAGTGGGGGGAGGTTGCATCTCTGAACGACAAAAGTTTTGTCACTCAATTGCCAGTGTAGACATAGTCTTAGTATTCCCAGAACTGGAAAAGTGTCCTGTGTGGATAGAAAGCTTGTCTGTCTTTCACACAGAAGTTGGTCCAATAAAACATATTCACTTACCCACCTTGTCTCTTTTTAATATCCTGGGACAGATACTATTACAACTACACTGAATACTCCTGTCTAAAGACATTTATCTCACCGAAAGTCCTCTTCAGCATTTTCAACTAAGGCTGGTTTGAGATCTATTTTCATGAATGCAGCTACACTGTCTATTTACTTCCAAGGTGCAGAATGACAAGGTGTCATTTTTGCCTTCTAGAAATATCCCAAAGTCCATTGTCTTTTACTCATAGACAGGATAACCTATGGACTGCTTCTCCCTCCCTCTCCCGCATCCCCAAGTGCTCCTTTCCTGCTAATTTCACATCTTTTTAACAATTGACTTCATATGTAAATGACCATCCATTGTGTTTGCTTACAATGCTTAATTTACATTTCAATGGAGAGATAAATAAATAAACATCTCTTGGCTGACAGAAAATCTGTTTTTCACCTGTGCTGGTAACTAATAACTGGATACAGACTCTAGGAGCATATTTTCAGTATGTATACATACATATATTTCACAATGACATTTATAACCAGTGTGTCACCAACTTTCAGTTGAGACCTAATGTTACATTCTGTGGTGAAACAAAATATACGTACCAGAATCACAATATGCATGTAACCCTCTTGCCAATTAGCATTAAAATGATCTTGGGTTACAGTAAATATTCTTGCTAAATATATTAAATGGAGTATTTTATCCAAACTAAAACATTTCCATATTTGTTAGTTGTATATACAGAATAATGCTCCCCCATCTCCACCTCAGGTTTGGATCTCTACTTCTGAGAGATGTCTGTTGCAATACAGTTAGGTCTGGTTTTAAAATCACCCAGCTTGTGACCATCCCCTCTTGTCCATCGAAACTGTCATCATCAATATTCTTTTTCCTGGCTAGATCACAAGGCCCCTTCTCCATTCTCATCTCTCTTGAACTGACTGCAGTTTGCAATATCAATAACCCCACCTCTTAGAATTGCAGTTCTTCCATCTAAGTCTGTTTTCCTGGTTCATGTCCTACCTTTTTGACCAACATTTCAATTTTTTCCCCCTTTTCTTCTCCCCCCCCCTTTGTTGGTGCCCCTCAAGTTCTGTCCTTCGTCTTCTCGTCTGTCTTTGGATTACCTTTAGATTCCAATTACACAGCATCGCCAGTGTTCCCCTAATTTTATTTACCTTGTCTACCATCATGGATAATGTCCAACTGCTCTTTAAATCTCTTCGCTTTCCACATCAAATTTAAGGGCCTTGTTGTGGACATAACTGAGCTCCTGCTTATATTGTATGTTTTTACTCCCCCTTTATTCAGTCTACATCACACAATTAACCACTTCACTTGTGTCCTTCTCCCACTGTCACCTTCACTCTGTTACACTGCCCCTCTGTCTGTAATGACTTCTCTGCTCTGATCTGGGGTGAGTCCCCTGCCATCTTATTCTTAAAGTCCTTCCTTAAAATATAGTTTTTTGTTTAAATAACACATGCACACACACACACACACACACACACACACAGACTCTAAACCCTAGTCTGGCCACCTATCCACCGATAAGGAATTCTTAGGAAAAGTTGAGATGCCAATACTTATTTGTTTTGCTGTATGTGTGACATTTTCCGCTCGGCTCTAGTTCTAATTTTGGAAATATTCTAAGAGGCTTGCTTTACAATCCTATTGAAATGTCAAAGATCTGGTGTAGCCAGAAGTTTAGGGGAAAGAAATTTCATGTTAGTACTTATAATCATGTTTTCTATTTCTCTGAATAAGAGTTTACTGGACTTCTAGTTTTATAAATTCTTAATGCCTTCAGCTGGGACATAATATTGCAAATTGTCTTAGCAATACAAAGTTTATTAAAAACTTTGTACAATTCATGGATATAACCATTTTTAATTTCCTGGATAGTTTGGCTTCTTCCAGTGATAGAGTACCTAGGAGAATAATAGCTGTAGTGACTCCTCTCAGTACAACAGTATACAGTTAAATTTCAGAAGACTGAATTACCTCTAGAAATGAAAGCAAAATAATTAAGCTATTAAATCACTCAGTAATACTGCTGTGTTCCCAAAAAATTAACAGCAGCTCTTTGCTAAGTAGACTTAAGGTATTGCTTTACACAACTAACAAATGTTGATGAATATTTCTTAGGAAAAAGCTCTTCAAGAAGAGGTCCTGTTTATGGTCTATCAGGAAAAAATAATCGTACCACAGAGAATTTTTCTCTGAAATCAGAGAATTATAATGAAGTTGCCAATGTAGTCTTAACTATAGGCGTGACTATTAGGCAACTGCTATACTAAATAATTCCTGTTTGATTTTTTTTAAAATTACTGGTTTATATTTGTTATGTAGTTGGTTCTTATTTCTGTGGTTCATCCAAGTGTATTAGTTAGAAATATATCACAAAGATATTATCAGAATGATGCTGAAGCACAAGTATGATTGTTGCAGCATAGAGTAACTACTATAAATGTGAAATCTGAATTTTTACTGGACGTGACTGATTCTTTGCAAAACTGAAGCAGATGGTATTTATCAAGCCAATGTAAAATCTTTCTCTATTATAGAAATCTGATCAATGTTTTGACTGATGGTATCACAGTTTCAGTTATGCTGGCCCATAGTCTGCTCAGGACTTTGGACATCACTTCTCTCTGGGAGGGGACCCATGTTCCTGTCCCTTCTGACCAGGACTTTTAAGCTGCAGTCTCCTGGTCCTTCACTGTTGTTATCCAAAGCAGATCTGACCAATATTTACTTTCTGCTCTTTGGTTTCTCTCCAAGGTTGAAGATAGTCTACCAGTAACCCAAACAGCTCTTTCAAAGCAGAGTACCCTGATTTAGGGACAAAAGTATGCAGGAAAAATGTATAAAACAATAAAAGATCTATATCTATACTAAACATACGAGAAGTCACCCATCAGTCTTATGGGGTCCTGCGGTTTCTAGTCCTTCCAGTCTCTCACCAGTGTTGTGTCTCTCCCTGAACCAAAGATCAGGTCCATTTGTTGAATCTCGAAGGAAGGCCTGTCACTTTAATTAAACTCAGTATTTCTATCCTAAAGGCCTCTATCTCCTGAAAAACAAGTAGTCAGTCACAGACCCTCTCCTGGAGATCAAGCCTCAAAAGGCTGTGTGTCTGCTTTGCTGAAACAGCTTTGGGATTCTACATTAAATTGACCCCCACACTGTTTTTAGTTCCTGGATAAGTTATGGTAACAGACCCCCTGTCCCGCCACATAGAGAGGAATATACTCTGTAGCCCACAACAATACAAAGAACATTCATAAAATTATGGTTCCCAAGGACACTACATGTGGTTGTGGTCAAAGATGGTTTTGTTGGCCAACATATCCCCGATGAGGTTGGCAACCTGAAAGCACTGTCAAGCATACAGTAGCTAGTGACTAGGTCTCTTGGACTACTACTGGGATGCGGAGGATGAATGAAGTGTTGTGGCCAGATATGTTACGGATTCATGTCCATTCTCTGAGGAGTACAATCTATATCTAACTCAGATTCTGTGTGTAATGTCACAGATGCAACTGGCTGCCCAGTTTTTCAACTGGATCTCTGATTTATCTAATCTATGTGCAAAGACTCATTTATCCAGCTTCCTACTGACTATATATCTGGGAAGAGTCACACACATTGCTTATTCCATCAAGAGTCAGGAACAGCAATTGCTGGCAATATTTTAACAAGTTATTACCACAAAAATGTTCTCATTTTGCCTGTGATAAACCCAGGGCCCGAGGGATACATGTGGTCTAAAGAGGAGTGGGAATGGAATGCATATGTTTTTCCAAATATAAACAAAATTGTTTAGTATTAAAGTCTCACTTTGCAGTGAATATTTGTACTTTGTTGCTGAAAAATATACTGATTACACTGAAAGATGAGCACAGCTTGTATTATTTTGGACAGTGGGGTTCAGAATAAAGATCTTGTAGAGGGTTTTCTCTTCTGGGAAATTTGCTTTTTAAAACACCTAGCTGTTGGTGAAAGTGAGTCCATTTCCGTGACAAAATAAATTTGCTCTTCAGAAGGTTTTTTTATGAGCCCTAGGGATAAGACATCTCCAACAGGAAGGATTTGGTGTACCCAGAGATGGGGTGATTCAATCAGAGGCAAGGTTCCCTTCAGTTTGTAGCAGAAATTTCATGAGGGTCTTCTGGAAGCCCACAAAAGCCCCCTCTGTATAAAGAAGGGGAAAAAATAGAGGAGATGTAAGAGGAAAAATTACTTAGTATGACAAATAAGAATTTTCAGTATCTATCGGAGGACCCTTTCCCACTTTCATTTGCTTAGTATTAAGAATTGGGGGACTGATCCTCAGCTGATGTAAATTGTCACAGTTCAACTAAAGCCAATGCAACAACCCCAGTTTACACTAGCTGGGAATTTTGTCCCAGCTGGTGTAACTCAACTTAGCTGCATCGAAATCTGAGCTGAAGATCTGACCCTAAATATCCCATCATGTAACCATTTTGTTTTGTTTTCTCGAAGTTGTAAATATAATTACCATCAGAAGTCAATCATAATTTAGTGGGATAAAAGCCAGTTGCTTGTATACCTATTTCATTAGATTCCTTTCACATGCCTCTTTGCCTTCTAAATTGTTCTGTAATGTGCATCTGGGGAAAAACTGGACACAGTCATAGGCAGAGCTGGTGGCAGAAATTTGGATGGAACAGTTTTCCATTGAAAATTAAAGCTTCATTGAAATCAAAATGTTTCATGGGAACATGTTGATTTTAATGGAAATATAGGAAATATTTTCTTCTGATAAGGTAAAATGGTGTCATTTTGATTCACTTCATTTTAACATTTAATTATATTGAAATGTTTAATTTAATATTGAAATAATTCAACATTCTATATAATATATAGCATCTTTAATACTTTATTGTAATGTAAAAGTAAAAACAAAATGTTTTGATGGTCCCAAGTCATGATTTGTCATAATCATTTCACAAAATTGGCTGTTTATTCTGAATTTTATTTTTTAAATAAATGTTGGATTTTCCCGCTGAATATTTATACTAAAAAATTATAATTAAATATAAGATGACCTAGTGGACTTGGGGAATGGCTCTTGTTTAAGTGTCAGAAATCCCACGTTCAAATTCCAAAGGAATCCTGGACACGCAAATGAAAATTACGGTCTGGTGAAAATATCCCCTAGGGGAGAGACTTTTAAAGAGCTCAATCTGTTTAGTTTATCAAAAAGAGTGAGAGGTGACTTGATTACTGTGAATAAATACCTTCACTGAGAGAAAATACTGGGTATTGAAAGGCTCTTTAATACAGCAGACACAGGCATAAAAAGAACAAATGGCTGGAAGCTGAAAAGAGACCAATTCAAATCAGAAATAAGGTACACATTTTTTAGGTGAGGTTGATTAGCTACTGGAACAAACTACTAAGGGAAATGGTGTATTCTTCATCTTTTCATGTCTTCAGATCAAGACTGCATGCCTTTGTGGAAGATATGCTTTAGTCAAGTTATTGGATTCGAAACAGGGTTAGCTGGGTGAAATGTAATGGCCTGTGATACAGGAGGACAGACTAGATAAACTACTGGTCTCTTCCAGCTTTAAACTCTATGAATTTTATATGATGATGCAGGAATTTTCTTTACTAAGATCTTCCTCTTCCAGGAATTGCTATACTCTTCCATGCAATGGTTGTGCACTGAACACCCGGGATTGCATACAGTCCCATTGACTACCCTGGGACTAAGAGTGGGCATGAGGCTCCATGTGCATGGATCTAATTGCAAGATCATGGTCTGTGTTTTTAGCATGAGAAGGGGGGGGCGGATTATTGATAACTCAAGTCTTCCAGATATAAATTTTTAAAATTATATTTTTAAATTGTTTAAACAAACTTTCTGAGCAATCTGTATGGGCTTAAAGCAGGAATCAGCAACCTTTGGCATACAGCCCATCAGGGAAATCCGCTGGCAGGCCAGGATGGTTTGTTTACCTGCAGGTTCGGCCGATCGCTGCTCCCACTGGCCACGGTTCGCTGTCCCAGGCCAATGGGGGTTGCGGGAAGCAGCGGCCAGCACATCCCTCAGCCCACGCCGCTTCCCGCAGCCCCCATTGGCCTGGAACGGTGAACCGCGGCCAGTAGGAGCTGCGATTGGCCGAACCTGCAGACGCTGCAAGTAAACAAACTGGCCCGGCCTGCCAGCGGATTTCCCTGATGGGCCGCGTGCCAAAGGTTGCTAATCTCTGGCTTAGAGCTAAATTTAGGTGGTTAGAAAAGATCTGTAATCTCATGTTTCTCTAATCTTTTAAAGCTCTTTATGAGCATGTGAAAGTAACAAATCAGGAAAAAAAATGTTTACTGTTCATTGAGCTCTCATCACATAAAGGTCTTTCTTTTATTACCTTATTCAGTGAACTATAATTCTTGTTGTTACAAGGGTAAAAATCCAGCATCCAAAGCAGTGATAAACAAGCTGGCACAAGATAATTTTTTTCCTCATGAAAGATATCTTTTCACGCTACTGCTGGATGTTCAGGCAACAGATGGTATCTAATAAGTTAAACTCTAATTGCAATCAAGAGTGAATGATGATCAAATTTAAAATTAAATTATCTTCACAGAACTATCTTGATATCTTGTTTTGCTAGGGATTATATTTCTGCCTTTTAAAAGTCCTAAGATTAATTAATCATGTTGAATGTGTGTGCTATTATGTTGAAATATACTTTTAAATTCCATCAGCTGAAAACAGTAAAATGTGGAGAAAGAAGATTAATCTAACACTTCATGCATCTACTGTAAGTATATATTTTTTTCACTTCTTAATAAAATGCAGTAAGAAGACACTGTTCTGCGGTTAGTGCCATGATGGTAATAGACAATACATACTCCCACACTTTATGTCTAAAGTCAGGATATGCAAACAGACAAAGCATACACAAAACATGTAACCTAGGAGAGGACTGTTTACACAATCCACAAAGCAACTGCCCAACCCACACTGGTGGAGCCACAGAATGAACTCAAGATTTGTGGGCCAAGGTGGTACATTGTTTTTCCAACTAGAGTGAGTCTCTCACTTTCCAAAGAGTATGACAAAAGTAAGCTATAGAACCCAAAGAGTCTTCTCATACATTATCTGGTCCATCTCCTGACATCATAACAACTTGATTTTATTACTTCTAAATCATTTGTTTTAGATGGAGAAGGAGGAAGTGGAATATATTCCAGCTTTGAATATCTTCAGTAATGGCAATTCTACAGTCTCCCACTGAAGATTGTTTCATTGGCTAACTCTTCATAAAGTTCTACAAAATTTGTCTTACTATTTAAAATACCTTTTTTCCTGTTGCTACTTAAGCTCATTCACACTTTTAAATGCTAGCCTACCCTTTCACATAGGATAGCAAAATTTAAAGATGACCTGAAAGGGAGTGTGGTTGGAGGGGGGAGGTGTATTTTTCAGATCTCCCTCCACCCATTCCTCCATTGGTTTTACCATAAGAAAAGATGGGGTGGGGGGGGAGGGTGGGGTGTGAGAAGAGGTTGCCACCTACTCACATTTTTCCCCAGAAGTATCTCTGGATAGTTGGAGAACTACTAGGATTATGATGTTACAAACAACAACCAAGTGAAACCTGAGCTATTTTGACAGGAAAGAAATTGCATTTATATTGTTTAAACAATCTGAATTATCCCTGTTTTTTGGCAACACCTATTTAATTGATATACCTGACAAACAATTATGATAAAAGATCCCTTTGTTATATATTCAGCTGATCATTAATATATTTGTTTTTTCTTAAAAATAACTTTTTAACAAATAGTTTTGCTACTGTGGCTATTTTACACTAATTTCTACTGCAATGCAGAACAAGGAGGTAAATATTCAATGCAATAGATATCAAGAGATACCTGTTTTTCATCTTGTCTTTCGTTGCTCCAATGCAGGATTCTTGCCTATAATATATTTATTAGTGTGTTGTTCAGTCTGTTTTTACTTGCCTCAGCCAATGTCTTAGTGAAATCTATTAGTCTCTTAAATGCTTTCTCAAACAGGAAATTACTCCTGATATAGTCCACTTGACATCTTCCCTTTTAAAGTCTCATCCTATGACTCTGTGTGTGTGTGTGTATGTTTGTATGTATATACATATATATACATATATATATACACACTAAACTTAAGTGCTATAAATCTAAATTGAAATATTATATTATCTATATCATACATTTTTATAATATTTGAATTTAATTGCTAGCACTTAAGAGCCCCAATCAAGGATCAGGGTCCCTTCTGTTAAGTAACATGAAGGCAAGTAACAAAACCTGCTCACATTCTCTTGAACTAACTGAAATAATTCCTCTCCCTCCTTGCTATTTACAGCCTTCAAATATTTGTAGATTATACTTGTGTGTCCCTGCCATTCCTCTAATTGCCTAACTAAATTACATACTAAAGGACAGGTTTTTAAAGGAATTTATATGCCTAAAGATGCAGAGAGTTACCTAGGCACTTTTGAAAATCCCACAATTCTGGTTCAAATGATTTAGCTCTTTTGATCTTTCCTTCTAAGACAGTGTATCCAGTTACCTAATTATTGTCATTATTCTTTTCTGGGAATCTCCTACCCCATTAATGGTGTCTCTCAACAATCATAGCTCATCTAACAAGCTAGCTATCTCATGAGTAGTAGTGCTTATCTGGTCCTACTTCGCTATAGAGCAATGCATTGTACTTCCCTAATACCACCCCCCAAGAAGATCCTTCTAAGGATTCAAGGGTACTTCAAGGGTAGCTCCCCATGAAGACCTAATGAAGCCACTTCAGGGCCTCAGCAGATGAGTGCAGGCCACACTCTTCCTGAATAAAGTTAAGGTGTATATTCTATGGCAGGATGTGGCTAAGCAGTGGTATGACAGAGATGGGGCTATCTGGACCTAAATCACTGATGTCATTTCGGTGATGTTTATGAGCACTTGGGCTAGAACCTAGCTTAAATTCTTGGGGGGCTTGTAGGGTTTTTTTTTTGATGGTTTACAACAAAAACTCAAAACTTTAACTTTAATTTAAAAAAATAAAGAATATTCGTAATAATTTATGAATTTGTGTAGTCCCTTCATGAGCGGAGGTGGCATCAGCAAGATTCCTGTCTGCAGCTTCATCCAAGCTGAACGGAACACCGGTACAGAGCTGCAGAACTCTTGCCAGCAGCAGATTAATTGTCAGGATTCAGCTTCCTAGATCTCAAGTGATGAGTTCAGGTGTTTAATTAAATATTCATAAAAGGGTAAGGTGGAGTCAGGAAAATCAGCAAGTTATTAATTAAATGTGGACAGCAATGATGGGGGGGAACATCTGAGACTGGAAAACACAGCCTCGTTATGCATTTTGACCCCAATGAAACGAGAAAAATCTGCTTTGAGAGTATTTGATAATTGAGCAATATGTTATAATAATATAAAGAGTACAAAGTTAGTTTCTTCTGTAACAGTCTCCAGAATTCTTTTGTGGTTATGAATATAGAGTAACATTGGTATATCTTTATATAAAGTTTATGATTTATGGTTTATGATTCTTTGATTTTTTTTCACTTGGATATTTAGGTCCAAATTTTCAGCTGTGTCCTCTTAATCTATACACACATAGTTGTTTGCATATTCACCCCTCCCTCCCTTTTGTGCATACAGATGGATATGTCCATATGCAAGTTAAGTAGATAGGGGGCCAAACACCCATTTGGAGATGCAAACAGAAGATCGTAAAAGACAGTTTGAAGATGGCTGGTATTTGGGATGGGAATAGTGAGAGAAGAAGTGGAGGTTTCTTGTGTGATATTCACTGACCAGTACCTCGTTTAATTTGAGGTCAGGACGAACCTTTTCCCCTTGTTCAAAGGACCTGTTTTGGTCATCTACTCTCCTCAGATATTCTGTGAGAGATAAAGCGAGAGGAGAAATGATGATAAAACCAGTGATGGAAGTCTGGGGAATCTACCCTTGTTGTGACAAACTGAATTTTTAAAACTGTATGTTGTAACTGAGTAGTATAGAAATGTTTCTTTGATTCCATCATAGCATTTTCAAGTCTCACTCAGCAGTTCTGGGAGGAGAGTGGGTTGTAAGGTTCTGCCAGCTTCCATGTGTCTCTGGAGACCCAAGCCGTGATGGGGGGAGCTGAATGTTCGCACAAAAAGGCAAGGACCATTTTGGAATACTTCACTGTATCACCAATGATTTCAGTGATGTGATGTTACAGAGAAAGCACTTAACCAACTCTTCTCAGCCAAATAGCCTCGCCCCTTCCTGGTGGAGGTACTGGAGTCCTACAGTCACTGGAGTGCAAACAAACTTCTAAAAGGCCACCTGCCTACACTTAACGCTTTGCCAACATCCTGGTCTGACTGGATTCAACAAAACCTTTTTTTACATCCCAGCAGTGTTCTCTGTGGATAACCGGCCTCTCACAAATCAGAGATCTGAGACCTATTTCTATACAGCCCTGCTGTTCTTCGTCTACATTAGGACATGTCTTCTCCATTTCTGACAGTAGTGAAGCTGAATCGGTCCTGTTAAAAGCATTAATTCCAATATACAGCGTGTACAGGTCCTTCTACCACTATGTTACCTAACCCTGTACTGAGTCTCCTTTTCTTGTGGGACAGGAAGCATATCAGGCATGTTCAGGGTTGCTCAAACAAAAATCACACGAGGTGAGCAAAGTCCAGAGCTACCCAAACTCTTGGATACTGCACAGGGAGGTTTTCTAGTGGGTGATGTCCCAATTCTCACAGCTACTTGCAAAAAGCCTCATCTTACTAAGTTCTGCTGATAGCTGGGTCACCTACCCAATGTCAGCATATTTCAATGTTGTTTGTGAAGCTTGCCCTTGTCGTAAGCACGTCAGTGTGTATCTTCCTCAAGGGACACACTAATGTGCCATTGTAGAATTTTAGCCTGCAGTTGTTTTGCAGTAATTTGTGTGATTTATCTTGTACAATTTTGCAATAATCATTAAAATTCATTACATTGTAGGTAGAACAACTGCCAATCTGACATCTGGATGCATGAGCCTATTTCACCAGTGAAGCCTGGAGTTTTAATTGCATACACCTCTCTTTTCTCCTTTGCTTTGTGTATTCATGTATTTCCTCACATGCTGGGCTGGAACCTTGGAAGGCAGTCATGGGATAAGAGGGAAGGTTCTCTCGTGGATTGGTAACTGGTTAAAAGATAGGAAACAAAGGGTAGGAATAAATGGTCAATTTTCAGAATGGAGAGCGGTGATAGTGGCTTCCCCCAGGCATCTTTACTGGGCCCAGTCCTATTCAACATATTCATAAACGATCTGGAAAAAGGAGTAAACAGTGAGGTGGCAAAATTTGCAGATGAGACAAAACTACTCAAGATAGTTAAGTCCCAGGCAGACTGCAAAGATCTACAAAAGGATCTCACAAAACTGGGTGACTGGGCAACAAAATGGCAGATGAACTTTAATGTTGATAAATTCAAAGTAATGCACATTGGAAATCATAATCCTAACTATACATATACAATGATGAGGTCTAAATTAGCTGTTACCACTCAAGAAAGATATCTTGGAGTCATTATGGATAGTTCTCTGAAATCATCCACTCAATGTGGCAGCAACAGTCAAAAAAGGTAACAGAATGTTGGGAATCATCAAGAAAGGGATAGATAATAAGACAGAAAAATATCATATTGCCTCTATATAAATCCATGGTACGCCCACATCTTGAATTCTGCGTGCAGATGTGGTTGCCTCATCTCAAAAAAAAGATATATTGGAATTGGAAAAGGTTCAGAAAAGGGCAACAAAAATTATTACGGGTATAGAACAGCTTCCGTATGAGGAGAGATTAATAAGACTGGGACTTTTCAGCTTAGAAAAGAGGCAACTAAGGGAGGATATGATAAAGGTCTATAAAATCATGAGTGGAGTAGAGAAAGTAAATAAGGAAGTGTTATTTACTCCTTCTCATAATACAAGAACAAGGGGCTGCCAAATGAAATTAATAGGTAGCAGGTTTAAAACAAACACAAGAAAGTATTTTTTTCACGCAACACACTATGAATCTCTGGAACTCCTTGCCAGAGGGTGTTGTGAAGGCCAATACTATAAAAGTTCATGGAGGGTAGGTCCATCAATGGCTATTAGCCGGGATGGGCAGGGATGGTGTCCCTAGCCTCTGCCAGAAGCTGGGATTGGGTGACAGGGCATGGCTCACTTGATGATAGCTTGTCTGTTCATTCCCTTTGGGGCATCTGCCATTGGCCACTGTCAGGGGACAGGATACTGGGCTTGATGGACCTTTGGTCTGACTTAATATGGCCGTTCTTATGAACTCAGCATGTTTATTCACCACTTCGTGCACAATTAGGGCCAATGGTCCAAAATGGAACTCAGGTCAACATGCAAGGCAAATGCATAGTTAAAGGTATGACTTCGCAAGTGAAATAAATACCTGCCTAGCCATTTGTGTGTACCATTATTGGAAATGCACCCATTATAGTGGTAGCGTTTTTTTCTCCTGTGAACTGGTTTGTCTGTTTTTTCATGTAAGTCTAAGGTTTTACCTCTTGAAAACTTACGGCCCAATTCACTCTCTCGGATACTACTACTCAATGCAGCTGGTTGGAAATTTTCTGAAGGAATATAAATTTTTACATTGTAAAATGTCATCAATTTTTCAAAATTGAAATGTTCCCCAGGAATACATCTATATTTGCAAAAAATCTTTTGCCAGAAACCACCTCATCCATCAACGTGGCCATCTTCCTGTGCTCTCCAGCTCCTCGACAGGCTGCTGGCAAGTTTGAGCTTCCAGACTGCAAGCTTCTTGGCAGCTTCCCCAGTGGGCTGTGTGGAAAAACCAGGATCCCAGGCAGGCTGCTTGGGAGCTCAGGCTACTGGAAGCCCAAGGAACATATTTCATTCTGGAAACACTGAGATGCTCCCACAGTGGAAATGTTTTGGAATTTCTAAAACAAAATATTTTGGAATTTCAGTTGCGTGGAAAAGTTGGGTTTGTTTGTTTCCCCCCGTGATTTGGAATGGTATTTTTTGGTTTGTTTTTGTTTTTTGGTTTGTTTTTTTTTCTGAGAAGCTCCATTTTCCCCTATGAAATTGAAATTCCATTTTCTGGTCAGGTCTAGTGAGCAAGCATGGCAGAAGCAGCTATTAAGGACTCCCGCTCCTCCCTCCCCTCCCCTGTTTGAATACTTCTAAAATGTAATCCTTTATTTTTGACCCTTCTTAAGTTATGTCTTATTCCACAATAGCTGCATTATTTTTTTAGAACACTGTCTTGGGGTTTTTTTGTTTGTTTTATGTGCAGTATCCTGTATATTTATATGTGATGCTTATGGCTTGTGAAATATGAACACCAGATGTTGAGTGTAGTATTGGAAATAGCATGATATTGCTTTATTTAGAGAAACTCATATACACTCTTCCTGATATGGCACTTACCACATAATTTTGCATGAAGTGGTTGTTGGCTGTGCTAGGTTAGACAGGCTCTACACTGGACAAGGAAAGAGAGGGGTTAATGATCTGTCCAGGAGAGATGGATTGTAACCAGTCATGCCCCATGACACATGATGGCAGTTATCAAGTCTGGAGAGATTGAAAAGGGAGGAGTTGGGTTTTAGAGCTGCATTCAGCTGGCTGAAGGATCTTGGCTTTGAAACAGAGGATCAAAAAAAGGCGGGGGAAGAAACTGTCCTGAGCTAGGGCCCCTAGAGGTAGCCACGCCTGGGGAAAAGGCTTGAACCGGACTTATTGTTCATTTGTACATTCATAAATTTCAACCTTGAGGAGAGGTTCCTGAGTCTTGATCCTATGCAGCATGTGTGCACTGTATTGTACAGTGACCTTCCCCCACAAGCATTCAAAATTGAATTAACCTCTTCAGAGTTAATGTTTGTTGTATGTTCTACAAAACCTGCATGCTGATTAATGAGAAAAATATATCTTTTTCCAATTTTGATACAGTCTGGCAAAGTTTCATTTTTTTCCCCCTTCCAGTTGTAAATTTGTCCCTCAAATGCATTAGGTGGGTTGTATACATCTAGTGATAATTTGGTGGTCTCTCTAATTTCTTAATTTTGATTATTCTGTTGTATGGAAATTTCCCTACACCCAGTTCTTATGCACAGATAATATCTTAACTTTCATACTATGTTGTTACATGAAGAACATTTCAGAGAGAAATAAGGGTGTTAAAAATAACTTCATATCTCGTAGAAGTTATGATGGAAGTTAGTTATAAAGTATTCAGGATGCAAATCTTAAAGAAGTATATTTTAAATTGTTAAATAAGTCACCCAGGACTCCACTTAGAATACTGAGAATGGAACTGGAGAGGTTCCATCATGATTGGATTCTTCCAAACACAAGATGGACCCACTCTTGCTGCCACTGATGTTGATGACATAATTCCCATTGACCAGTGCAAGCAGAAAAATCATTAATATGGGAATATCCAGATACCATGAAATACTAGGAGTAAAGCAGCTTTAATTGACTAATCCTATTCACTGAGAAATTTCCTTCTAGCATATGGTAATCTCTTTTCTGAACCATTTACCCCTCTGTAACAGAGATGATGTTCATTCAGGCAGTCATCATGTCAAGCTAGCCATCAATAACAATGCACCTGCCCACTGTATAGTTCTGCACTGAAAATTAGGTATGCACAGCTTGCAGTTCAAATGCAGTCTACATAGCCATAAACACAGCCCCCGTCTACCCTCCCTGTAATTGCTGAGTAAAGTCTAAACCTGTGAACTAAAGTTTTTATTGACAGAAGACTCAAGCCACAAACAATTTCAGATCATTTGTCAAGGACGTTGAAAATGAAGACAACATTAGGGCTGTAAAACTGTGTAACACACACACTTATATGACAATTATCTGCAGTCGTTGGGTTTCAGGCAAGTTGCCAATGCATCCTTTCGTTTTCCACAGGGTGGACACCTGTGCTGTAGATCCCTGCTGTGGATAATAAAGTGATAATTTGCAGTTTTGTATTTTTTTTGAATATTTCATTTGCCTTGTATTCTGTAAACCACTATAATGCAGTGGTTCTCAAAATTTTGTATTGGTGACCCCTTTCACACAGCAAGCCTCTGTGTGTGACCTCCCTTATAAATTAAAAACACTTTTTTTACATTCAACACTATTATAAAGCTGAAGGCAAAGCAAATTTTGGGGGATAGATGCTGATAGCTCATGACCTCCAGTTTGAGACCCCTGCTATAATGTGTGGGCTGAAGTCTTTTTTCCCCTTCTCGCACAAAGTAAGATAGGGCTCATATTTTTTTTTAATGCATTAATGGTGCTTTTCAGGCTTTGATAGCAAACATTATTTTTCATATTTTGTCTTTTTATTTCTCTAATGCAGTACAGATGTGGGGGCTATCCCACACAGAGATCCTTTAATTTCTTATGTTTGTTGAAAACAATTTTGGATGGTGTGTTATACTTAGGGACATCATAAAGCTGAGAATTATGATGATTCAATTTAGACCATGGGTTTATAAGCAGCAGGCTAACATCCAATTTGTAATTATAGAGAAACATATAAATAATAAGAGAAAGTTGCTTAATAAGGCTGGTCAGAAATTTTCCATCAAAATGTTTTTTGATAGAAAATGCAGTTTCTGCAAATAATAATAGTAATACAACACACATTTTCTGCGTGGAAAACAGCTTTTGCTGACTTTTTAGTTTTTCATTTGTCAAATTGAAGTGAAATATTTCATTTTGGCATGGTCCAAAATTTGTTTTTCATGAGGTGATGCAGCACCCTATGGATCTAAAGTTTGGGTGTCTCATGCTCCAGTTTTCATCTTTTTCTGGGATGCCTCTCACGTGATTAGGTTTGGCAGAATTCAAGTTTTATTTTTTTTTAAGTTTGCATAATATCAATGTTTTTTATTTTAAGCATTTTTAATCTATTTAAATTTTCATAGTTGCACAGAAGTATGGGACTTAAGCCTTATTTTTTTTAGCTGTTTAAATATTCACAGTTGTGGGAAATTATGGAGGTTCAGACAATTATTTAATGACCATAGATGTTGAGATTCAAAAAGTTAAAGCTCCAACAGTTAAAACTCAAATTGACAACATTGTTGTCAAAATATAAAAGTAAATATCCTTAAACTGTAATGACTACCCAATCAGAATTTTTCTTTCTTCTGCTTCTGTAAATTTAGATCATCATTGATGGAAATATTATTTGTTGGTTTGTGTGTATATGGTAAAATTGATATTTATTGCATTTATCAATACAAATCTAATCCTTCCAATCTGAAATATGATGCACCCCAGTCTCCCATCTGTCTGAACCAAAAAGGTGCATCATGAGAGTTTCATTACCATGGTGAATCATGACAGATGTACTTCAGCCCAAGAGGAGAATGGGAGCAAAAGGCAAAGATCATCACTCTCAGATAGGACTCTGGTAGCTCAGGGGGACACAGATTAGTGTTAAACCAAACCAAAACAAAATGTTTTGATTCAGTTCAACAAACTAACATTAAACATATTGATCTGGGCATGTCAAAATATTTAATTATGTTGGGGAATGTAGACATTTCTGAACTCAATTTTTTCAGAACTTTCCATTCTGTGAAAATTTTTGATGCTTCAGTTTACCCGCCTCCAACCCCCCAGTTCATGACCAAACCAAATTTCAAAGTAACCGAATTACTTACAAGAAATTCTGACTTTTGACAAGCTGTATTACTTACTCTGTGCCAAAGCACTGAGATCAAGATTTTCCAAACTGACCCATGATTTAGGGTATATGAATTTTTGGATGCCCATCTTGAGGCAAGTGAAAGAGGATTGATTTTCAGTAACTGCTGAGCACCCACCCTCTGACAAAACAGGCCTGTAGAAGGGTTCAGCCGGAGCTCGTCCCTCTCTGGGGCGGCGGGGAACGACACCACCTTGCTACGTCCGTCTGGTTCTGTCGGGGAACTAGTCTGGCCCCATGCTCCGGTCCTTGAACAAAGACAGAGCAAATGGTTAAGCAATAAACTGAGGCCCTGTGCTAGGGCGGGCGGCAAAGAGTCCATGGCTCAGGCCCTCAGGCAGGGGCCGAGCAAACAAGTAAGTTTGAAAGGCCCAGGCCCGAGGTCAGGGAGGGCTGTACAAAGTCTGTGGCTCAGGCCCTCAGGCAGGGGCCAAGCAAACAAATGAGTTCAGGAGGCCCAGGCCCGGGGTCAGGGCGGGGCAGTACAGAGTTGCTGCCTCAGGCCAGGGCTGATCAAGCAAGTAAGTTCAAAAGGGCCCAGGCCCTGGGGCAGGGCGGAGCCATAAAAAGGCAATGGCCCAGGCCCTCAGGCAGAGGCTGAGCAAACAGTTAAGTTCAACAAGCCCAGATCCTGGCTCCGAAGGGTCTGGGAGAGGGACAGACTGCCACCCACATGTTGGGTAGCAGGGGGGACGCAGGCCCTCCCACTCCACTGTGTCCCAGCCTGGGGCCCTAGCAGTGGCAGAAGGCCCTCTGCTTTGTCAGTGGGATCCTGGCCGCAACACACTGACATAAACTCTGGGTGTGCTGCAGCCAGACTAGTGTCGGCTGCCCCCGGGCAACTTCCTACCTCCCCCTCTAGAGGTACCTGTGTCGGGACAGTGTCCTCCTAGGAATCAAGCACCATGGGCTCCTCAGGGTACCCGGCGAGCGGTAGGCTTGGCAACTCCTCGGGGTAACTTGCCACGGGCAGGCTTAACAGCTTCTCTGGGGTCTGGTCGGCATCAGGCCTCGGCCGGTCTGGCCAGTTCTCAGGTCAGTCGCTAGTTGCAGGAGTCTCCCAACCGGGAGCTAGGCCACAGGCGTCTGGATTCTCCGGCATCTGGGGCTCTAATGAGCTCTGGGGTGGGGCTTTTGTACTTCCTGTCCTGCGCCTTGACCTCTGGGGGGGGGTGGGCTCAGGGTCCACTGGCTCTGCCCACTTTGGCGTCCGGAGGGGCTCATCCGTCTCCAGGGCGGCGGGGAAACACACCGCCTCACTACAAGGCCCCTTTAAGGAGTCTCAGGTTGAGCACCCAAAATCACTAGTCCATTTGGAAAATAGTGACCTAAAACTTGCCAATCAAATGGTTTGCAGTTATGAAAGAAGAAAGCTTTGCTCTATGGCAGATTTACTTTGATGTGGCTCCCATGTTTGGGTTGGAAATACTGCTTCAGAATATCACTGAACATTGCGAAAGGAATTTTTACCTACTCATAATACCTTGGGGAGAAATATAAATTGCCATCCTACTATAAGATTTTGCAACAAGTTGTGTGACCGTGATCTCTTGACTTTGGAAACCATTCCAGTAGAAACAGCTGCTGTATTTCCATATGCACATTATCTGCCATTAATGATGCTAGTGATGCATAGCCTCGTCTGTATGGTTCTTGAGCAGATGTTTTCAGAGAACTATCCACAATAACTCAATATCTGTTTCTTGAGGGCTAACAGCTAATTTAAATCCCATCATTCTGTATGTATAGTTGGGATTATGTTTTCCAATATGTATTACTTTGCATTTATCAGCATTGAATTTCATCTGCCATTTTGTTTCCCAGTCACCCAGTTCTGTAAGATCTCTTTGTAACTCTTTGCAGTCAGCTTTGGACTTAACCATCTTGACTAATTTTGTATCATCTGCAAATTCTGCCATCTCACTGTTTACTCCTTTTTCCAGAACAGGTCCAGAAGTCTACTATTTAGGATGCAATATTTTGGCTGGGTCAGCTACAGGCTCTCTGTAAAGAAGCATTTTATTCAGGGGCTCTCAAACTTCATTGCACCGCAACCCCCTTCTGACAACAAAAATTACGACATGACTTTTGGGGGCGGGCTCAAAGCCAGAGCCTGCCCAAGCCCCGACGCCCTGGGGCGGGGGAGGGGGCAGAGTTAAAGCCTGAGCCCCACCGCCCCTGGCAGGGGGCCAAAACTGAAGCCCAAGGGCTTCAGCCCTAGGCAGGGGGCCTGTAACCTCAGCCCTGCCACCCAGGGCTGAAACCTTCATGATTCAGCTTTGGCCCTGGGTGGCAGGGCTGAGGTTACAGGCCTTAACCTGTAACCTCTTAAGCAAAGTCTTAAGCCAGACCTTGTGTCCCCACTAAAATGGGGTCGCGACCCACTTTGGCATCCCAACCCACAGTTTGGGAACCCCTCTGTAACACTGTTTATCTCCAGGAAGTATGCTCAGACATTGTTGCTTTCACTTCCAGTATTTTAGGCCAGCCACTTTTCACAAACCATAACACTGACTGGAGCTCTAGACTCTTGGCAATAGCAGTCTGGTCAGTTGGCTAAGGCTTGAAGAGATCTTTTATATATTTTAGTTTCTCCCTCTATTTGAGAGTGCCTGCATCACCCATATTCAAAGTGTTTCTATAAGGTATCAGCAACTACTGGGTCATTCAAGGTACGTGCTCCGCCTGCGTATTCTATCTCATTATATGTAGCTATAGTCTTTTTGATATCTCACAGTTACAGAGTCCTTGCTGTTTATCAGAGATACCAGCAGTTTGTGGTCAGTAAAAATAGTGTAAAGAATCTAATTACTGTCATTCAAATATTTTTACAGAAATCTCACATGATCAGGTGGAAGCAAGCGACCTCTTCTTATTCTGATCATGACAATCTTGGCATCAGTCAGTGTGCTCCAACAGAATGCACTTAGCTTCAACTGACTGTGACCTTACACTAATTCCACCTTCCCATAGCCTAGTTATTAACATGGTTACTGGCTCATACATTGGTTGGTTTAGCAGCATTATAGAACACTTGTGCCTGTTCTTTGGTTGTGATTCGATCATGGATGCTGACACTTTTCAAATATATAGTACTGACATAGTTGCTTATATCTGCTTTGATAGTGATTCATATGAATTCTTTTCAGTCCTGGAATTGAAAAAGAACTGACGATATTCAGGAGTCTGCATTTCCTTCAAAAGCCTTTATTTCCTTCAGATCTAGGCTTGTGCATTGTTCATTTATACCTTACCCCAAGAAGCCTAGTTGTTTCTGGGGCAACAAAGAACTCTTTGATCTTTAGCAGTTCAGATTTGATTGAAATTGGAAACAATTTACTATGCTTCTCTTCTTTATAGCCATATACTAGAATGTTATCCATATAACTGACTACCCCTCTGTAGTATTGCAATATCTCTGTTATTTCATTCTTGACAATAGCAGGTAAAAAAATGGATGATATAATAATCTGGAGAGTAATCTGCTCCCAATCTATGGCATTTTTAACAAAAAAACAAACTGAGCAAAAATAGGAGGGTTTTTTGTTTGTCCTTTTTTGTTGAAAATTTTGACAAGTTTTGCCTACCTCTGTACATGAGCACTTACCGATTTGGGTATAATGTTATCCATTGGGGGTATTTCCATCTCTCTCTTTCTCACACATCAAGCCGCTTTGTTCCAGTCAAAATCTATGTAAAGCGTTCCATATTTCTTAGACACTGATCATAACTCTGTTCTCACACTTTCTATTCTATATACTATTCTGTGTAGATTTTTATACTGCAGTCCTCACTGCAGTATCTAAGTGCCTTCTAGTAGTGCATAAAGCAATGTGATTGCTAATATGTCACTTTGTTTTTCTCTTCCTCTCCCCAATGGAGTGGAGTTTCTTGTTTTTATAGATTTTTTTTTTTTAATATACGTATTGCTATGTGTTTGTGTTAGAGAAGGCAAGGTCAAATAAATGTACCTCACGTTTGGAGTGGAAAGTGGTGACATTTGTGATAGTCAGTTCCTGGGGGAGTTCATTTGTCAGTCTTGGACAACTCCTGGAGAAAATTCTGTTTCCCATATAGATGTGCTCTATTCTGATTGTTGAGGGTTCCATTATGCCAGAGATGTGAAGCTGTCAACCATGGTCTTCATCCCAGGGCTTAAATGGTCTTTTACATATCCTGGGCCCGCGCCATGGAGTGCTTTGAAGATAAGGACCTAAACCTTGAAATTCTGTGGGAGACCAGTGTAGAGAGCAGTGGACAGGTGTGATGTGTTCATGGTAGCTTGTGTTGGTGAGGAGGCATGCTGCAGAATTTTGTACTAGTTGGAGTTTCTGAAGTGCTGAAAGTTTCATGCCCAGCTATATTTCATTGCTGTAGTCCACCCAAGAGGGGAAGGACAGTGAGAATCAATCAGTCCAAGTCTTCATCTGCTAGCATAGGACAGAATCTCCGAGCCAACCAGATATGGTAGAAAGCATTACTATCAGCCATTGCAATGTGAGAGCTCAGCATCAACAAGAAATCCAAGAGTACGCTTCGACTATGGACTGAATTGACCAACTGTGGTTGTGAACCTTCAGTCAAGAGATTGCACTGTGGCTACAAACTCCTCAAAATACTTTCCTCTGCCTACCAGCATCACCTTTGTCTTGCTCAGGTTCAGCTTCAGCCAGCTGTTCTTCACTGAAGAGCTAATCTTAATTCAAGCACGAGCTGTGGTGGTGGTAATGGTGTGGTTGTAGGTGCTGAGCTATGCATCGGTTGCATATTGCTGGCACTTGAGTCCATGTCCTCTGACCAATTCACCAAGTGGTTGCATGCAGATGTTGAAAAGGACTAGAGAACCCTACAAGTGAGAGATCTAGTGATGGAAGTGCAGTTTCCCATCACTACTCTTTGGATAGGTCCCTCTAACAAGGACTAACACATTACCCTGGACTCCTACCACCTCTCTCGGGCAAAACAGTGGTATCTCATGGTCAACAAATGCTGCAGAGATTTCCAGGCAGATGAAAATGGATGTCTGTCTTCTATCCATTAACAGGAGCATGTCATCCATCAGTGAAAATAAAACACTGAAGTTCCATGTCCTGGCCTAAATCCAAAGTATGCCAGCTCTAGAATATTGGTTTCAGTTAGATGAATTTGTAGCCGGCTTTTGGCTAGCTTCTCTATGAACTTGCTAAGGAATGACAGGTTTGACACTGGGGTATAATTGTCTAGGACTGAAGTATCCAGGATGTGTTTCTTCATTGTTGGTTGGACTGTTGCTTGTTTGAAGGAGAAAAAGACAATTCTCTCTCAGAACGAGGCATTGGCTATTTTTGTTAGGAGTGGCACCAGTTGTTTATAACTATCTTTCACAAACTAGGAAGGGCATAAGTCACATTTACGAGTCTTGGATGGGGATTCCTTTAAGGTGTCCAGAACTTCTTGATGAGTGAATGTATTGAACTCTGAGAATGTGAGTAGGTTGGTTGGTTGATTGGTTGGTGCAGGCAAAGCAAATCTCCCTTCCATTCACACAAATTAGTCTGACTCAGGTCATCAAGCATTCAGGGCCTGGGTCCTGGGACTGTGCTAGGGGGGTGGGTCAGAGCCCAAGTCCTGCTGTGACTCAAGTACAAGCCCTGTCATTTTGCAGTGTGGACTCAGTTCAAGCCACAGATCTGAGTCCAAAAGACTCTGTGGTGCAGTATGGATGCACTAGAACAGTTGTGAGACCTGGATCCAGCAATTTTAAACTTAGGTTTACAGTGCAGTGTTGGTGCTCAAGCACGAGTTTGAAAACACCAAGTCCACAAGCCCAGATCCCACACACCCAGGTTTACAATACAATGTGGACATACCCTTAAGGTTAAAATTTCTTGTTATCTTCACTGGCCTATTTTTCTCCTTCTCCAACAAAGAAAATGAGAGTTAAATCTATATATAAAGTGACTTTCACTAACCTACTAGGATTTTTTAGACTGCCCTTCTCAGGCATGTCAGTTAGCTGGGAAAGTCCAAATAGTTTCTTGAAGATCTGCATTGAACACTTCTTCTACTGTGGCGAACAGCAGAGAGGCTAACAGAGGGAGTTTGCCTGGGATCTGTTTGAGAGGAGGTATGCTAAGGGCTGCATTAGGGAGGCTGTGTTGGTGAGTATCTGAGTGTCTGTTGTGGGGACAGTTTGACAGTTTGACCGTGTGCTTGATTGGTTGTTTGTTTGAAAAGTGTGAATTGGGAGTGCTTTGTTCCAGGTGAGCCTTGAGTGGGCCTGACTGTTATAAAAAGCCAGTCAGCTGCGGAACAGCAGAGAGGCTAACAGAGGGAGTTTGCCTGGGAGCTCACCTGGGGAGAGCCCACCGAGGCTTACTTCTTGCCGGCTTCTCTGAGTAGTTACTACAACTCCTGAGGAAGCTCATAGAAGGAAGATAATATGGATGGGGCGCGTTCAGCTGTTGTGACCTGCACTAGATGTGCCATGTTTGTCTTTCTTCCACAGGACAGTAGCGACTTTGTCTGTACAAAGTACAAGCTGGTCTCCATATTGGAAGAGAAGGTTCAAGGTCTGGAGAAACAAGTATCGACCCTGCGTTGCATAAGAGAAACTGAAGATTTCCTGGACAGATGTCAGGATATGCTTCTACGGGCACAATGTTCTGAAGATTCAGAGCAGGCTGTGCAGTGGGGACAGGAGGATGGTGAAGAAATTTGGTAGCATTTGACCTCCAGAAGAAGAAAGGGGAGCGTCCATGTACCAGCAACGCAGATACAGGTAAGCAACCATTTTCATGTTCTCTCCACAGGTACTAATTCGGAGAGTGGACTAGATGATACATCTGAGGGAAGGGAACAGAAGGAGACTCCGCCGATTGGAAGGCATGAGATGAACTGTCCTAGGGATGGGGGTTCCACGACCACTGCTCCAAAGAGGAGGAGGTGGGTGGTGGTGGTCGGGGACTCTCTCCTCAGGGGGACTGAGTCATCTATCTGCCGCCCCAACTGGGAAAACCGAGAAGTCTGCTGCTTGCCAGGAGCTAGGATTCACGATGTGATGGAGAGACTGTCGAGACTCATCAAGCCCTCGGATCGCTACCCCTTCCTGCTTCTCCACGTGGGCACCAATGATACTGCCAAGAATGACCTTGAGCAGATCACTGTGGACTACGTGGCTCTGGGAAGAAGGATAAAGGAGTTTGAGGTGCAAAGGTGTTTTCGTCCATCCTCCCCGTAGAAGAAAAAGGCCTGGGTAGAGACCGTTGAATCGTGGAAGTCAACGAATGGCTACACAGGTGGTGTTGGAGAGAAGGCTTTGGATTCTTTGACCATGGGATGGTGTTCCAAGAAGGAAGAGTGCTAGGCAGAGATGGGCTCCACCTAATGAAGAGAAGGAAGAGCATCTTTGGAAGCAGGCTGGCTAACCTAGTGAGGAGGGCTTTCAACTAGGTTCACCAGGGGAAGAAGACCAAAGCCCCGAGGTAAGTGGGGATGTGGGATACTGGGAGGAAGCATGAGCAGGAGAACGCGAAAAGGGAGGGCTCCTGCCTCATACTAAGAAAGCAGAATAAACAGCAAGTTATCTCAAGTGTCTATACACAAATGCAAGAAGCCTGGGAAACAAGCAGGGAGAACTGGAAGTCCTGGCACAGTCAAGGAATTATGATGTGATTGGAATAAAAGAGACTTGGTGGGATAACTCACGACTGGAGTACTGTCATGGATGGATATAAACTGTTCAGGAAGGACAGGCAGGGCAGAAAAGGTGGGGGAGTTGCATTGTATGTAAGAGAACAGTATGACTGCTCAGAGCTCCGGTATGAAACTGCAGAAAAACCTGAGTGTCTGATTAAGTTTAGAAGCATGAGCAACAAGGATGATGTCATGGTTGGAGTCTGCTATAGACCACCGGATCAGGGGGATGAGGTGGATGAGGCTTTCTTCTGGCAACTAACGGAAGTTACTAGATCGCAGGCTCTGGTTCTTATGGGAGACTTCAATCACCCTGATATCTGCTGGGAGAGCAATACAGCGGTGCACAGACAATCCAGGAAGTTTTTGGAAAGTGTAGGGGACAATTTCCTGGTGCAAGTGCTGGAAGAACCAACTAGGGGCAGAGCTCTTCTTGACCTGCTGCTCACAAACTGGGAAGAATTAGTAGGGGAAGCAAAAGTGGAGGGGAACCTGGGAGGCAGTGACCATGAGATGGTCGAGTTCAGGATCCTGACACAGGGAAGAAAGAAGAGCAGCAGAATATGGACCCTGGACTTCAGAAAAGCAGACTTTGACAACCTCAGGGAACTGATGGGCAGGATCCCCTGGGAGAATAACATGAGGGGGAAAGGAGTCCAGGAGAGCTGGCTGTATTGTAAAGAATCCTTATTGAGGTTACAGGGACAAACCATCCTGATGTGTAGAAATATGGCAGGCGACCAGCTTGGCTTAACAGTGAAATTCTTGCTGATTTTAAACACAAAAAAGAAGCTTATAAGAAGTGGAAGACTGGACAAATGACCAGGGAAGAGTATAAAAATATTGCTTGGGCATGCAGAAGTGAAATCAGGAAGGCCAAATCACACTTGGAGTTGCAGCTATCAAGAGATGTTAAGAGTAACAAGAAGGGTTTCTTCAGGTATGTTAGCAACAAGAAGAAAATCAAGGAAAGTGTGGGCCCCTTACCGAATGAGGGAGCAACCTAGTGAGAGAGGATGTGGAAAAAGCTAATGTACTCAATGCTTTTTTTGCCTCTGTGTTCACGAACAAGGTCAGCTCCCAGACTGCTGCACTGGGCAGCACAGCATGGGGAGGAGGTGGCCAGCCCTCTGTGAAGAAAGAAGTGGTTTGGGAATATTTAGAAAAGCTGAATAAGCACAAGACCATGGATCCGGATGCGCTGCATCCAAGAGTGCTAAAGGAGTTGGCAGATGTGATTGCAGAACTATTGGCCGTTATCTTTGAAAACTCATGGCGATCAGGGGAGGTCCTGGACGACTGGAAAAAGGCTAATGTAGTGCCCATCTTTTAAAAAGGGAAGAAGGAGGATCCTGGAAACTACAGGCCAGTCAGCTTCACCTCAGTTCCTGGAAAAATCATGGAGCAGGTCCTCAAGGAATCAATTCAGAAGCACTTAGAGGAGCGGAAAGTGATCAGGAACAGTCAGCATGGATTCACCAAGGGCAAGTCATGCCTGACTAATCTAATTGCCTTGTATGACGAGATATCTGGCTCTGTGGATGAGGGGAAAGCAGTGGACGTGTTGTTCCTTGACTTTAGCAAAGCTTTTGACACGGTCTCTCACAATATTCTTGCCAGTAAGTGAAAGAAGTTTGGGCTGGATAAATGGACAATAAGGTGGATAGAAAGCTGGCTAGATTGTCAGGCTCAATGGGTAGTGATCAATGGCTCCATGTTTAGTTGGCAGCCGGTATCAAGTGGAGTGCCCCAAGGGTCGGTCCTCGGGCCGGTTTTGTTCAATATCTTCATTAATGATCTGGAGGATGGTGTGGATTGCACCCTCTGCAAGTTTGCAGATGACACTAAACTGGGAGGAGAGGTAGATACGTTGGAGGGTAGGGATGGGATACAGAGGGCCCTAGACAAATTGCAGGATTGGGCCAAAAGAAATCTGATGAGGTTCAACAAGGACAAGTGTAGAGTTCTGCACTTAGGACGGAAGAATCCCATGCACCGCTACAGACTAGAGACCGAATGGCTCTGCAGCAGTTCTGCAGAAAAGGACCTAGGGGTGACAGTGGACGAGAAGCTGGATATGAGTCAACATTGTGCCCTTGTTGCCAAGAAGGCCAATGGCATTTTGGAATATATAAGTAGGGGCATTGTCAGCAGATCGAGGGACATGATCGTTCCCCTCTGTTCAACATTGGTGAGGCCTCATCTGGAGTACTGTGTCCAGTTTTGGGCCCCACACTACAAGAAGGATGTGGAAAAAATTGGAAAACGTCTAGCAGAGGGCAACAAAAATGATTAGGGGACTGGAACACATGAGTTATGAGGAGAGGCTGAGGGAACTGGGATTGTTAAGTCTGCGGAAGAGAAGAATGAGGGGGGATTTGATAGCTGCTTTCAACTACCTGAAAGGCGGTTCCATAGGGGATGGATCTAGACTACTCTCAGTGGTAGCAGATGACAGAACGAGGACTAATGGTCTCAAGTTGCAGTGGGAGAGGTTTAGGTTGGATATTAGGAAAAACTTTTCCACTAGGAGGGTGGTGAAACACTGGAATGCGTTACCTAGGGAGGTGATGGAATCTCCTTCCTTAGAAGTTTTCAAGGTCAGGCTTGACAAAGCCCTGGCTGAGATGATTTAGTTGGGGATTGGTCCTGCTTTGAGCAGAAGGTTGGACTAGATGACCTCCTGAGGTCCCTTCCAACCCTGATATTCTATGATTCTACTAGTTGGTCCAGTTGTACACTGGTTACCATCTGAACGAAACAGACCTGTTTTTAATATGCCTGTCTCTGACCAAACACCAGTGTAAATTAAGGGCAACATTGTCAAAATCAATGTAGTTACATCAGGGTAAAACTGGTGTGAGATCAGAATTGGACCCAATGATGCACATTTATTAGCAAGTGCCAATATGCTATGTTAATCTTATATATTGTAACTATTTTTTTATAAATTGAGAAATAATGATCCAAGTCTTAAGCATAAACTGTTGCAATGCTGCCCCAGTAAGTTATGCTTCTTCTGTAATTGAATGACTAATCTTGTTCTTCTGACCAAGTCTTTCTTCCCCTAGTGGCTATTTAGCAATAGTGTAATAAGCGCCAGATGCCTTAACAGCAGGTCTTGAATGAAAAGCATCAGCTGAGCCTAGCCAATGCCACTGTTTTAATGTCAATACATTTTCACATTGCAGCTGGATATATGTGTGTGTGCATCACGTGGGTTTGTTCGCAGTTTTTGCTACCAAAATATAACATAGTGTCCAGAATCCCAAATAGTTATTTCCTTTTAGCTTATAAAAGAGAGGAGATCAGCAGCAAATGGACAACTGATCTATTTGGCTGACTTAAATGAACATTGTGTGTTATGGTGTGTGCTTTTGCTTTGTGCTTCCAATACACTTACCTATTTCTGACATACTCTAGAAGGTCTGTGAAGTGAGCAGTCATTTTTTTAATCATTCCATTTATAGTTTATTTCATTAGTTACCCAACGTATTATCAAGTCAGTGGCTTATTATTTCTGTGCCTAAAGAACTAATCAGATATCTCTTATATTGTGTTATGTTAATTACATACAACTCCTTTTGCCATATTTGGATAACCCTGATCTGTGGACCAAACTTTTTCATAGTGTCAATCACAGGAATTCCCATGGATCCATTCATGACTATGTCCCTTTCCCATTCTTGGCTGCACAACGTTCCTGTTATAATTTACAGCAATTGAAAAACTGGGAGGAGGATCCAGTGCTATATGACCAGCTAGCTGTCCAGAAATAATCAGCAAGTACTTTCCATACCAGTTTCAGAATCTCTTCTCTTCTATATGGTACAGTTTATTTTTCACTGCCATTTCTTTGTCTGCTTTGAATCTTGCCAAAACAAATAATCATAGATCCATTTGAACTGATTCCTGAATCCAGAAATAGCTTATTTCTGAAAATGTATACCATCTAGATAAGGCAAATAATGGTGTTGCTTGAAAACAATTGGTTTCATCATCCAATAATGTGCTAACTCCTGCAACTGCTTCCATAACAAGCATACTGTCATTGACTTGGATATTTAACATAGTTTTCCTTCTGCTTCGCTTTTCGTTCAATAGCATTAACGTAGTAACATGGATTTGTTGTTTCCTTATTGACTGTCGTTCTCCTAACACACAACATACACTGAGTTGAGAATGTAGAGTCAGCTATTCCCTGCTCTGGTTTGTTACTCACAGTCTTCATTATCTGCTCAAGTGTTGGAAATATTGGTCTTTAACCTTTTAGGAAATAACAGGAGTTAAGCCACTCATGGCCAGTAGCAGTACCATGGGTTGCTATAAGGGGATGTGAGTTTGGGTTCTGATCCACCAGGCTATAGTGGTGCTATGTGGGCAGCACATTCAGTACTACTGACATTCTCTAGTGACTTCCGATGAGAGGTACATGGAACAATGTGGATGGACTCTACAGAAATCTCTGCAGTGGACTCTCACCAGTTTGCGGGACCCATTTTAGGGAGGGCTCTAAACAGGAGAAAAAGCGTAAAGGGTTTCTGAGCACCTAGTGAACATGTGCTACATTGCTGAAACCCCTTTGCTTTGCCCTCTGTACTTTGGATGCAGCTGGATGCTTGAATAGAATGCAGAATGACTTACTTCGATACAACAACTTTTATTCCTCCCAGGGGGAGGGATAGCTCAGTGGTTTGAGCATTGGCCTACTAAACCCAGGGTTGTGAGTTCAATCCTTGAGGGGGCCATTTAGGAATTTGGGGCAAAAATTAGGGATTGGTCCTGCTTTGAGCAGGGGGTTGGACTAGATGACCTCCTGAGGTCCCTTCCAATCATGATATTCAAAATATTACAAATCACTTCATAAAACAGATAAATTAGATACTGTTAGTGCACTAAATGTGTAAGTAAGTGTGTCTGCAATTATGCATTCAGCCATAGCTTATGCTTGGCTTTGTAGATTAGAAACTCCTTTATTAAGAAGCTTGTTGGCAGTGATTCTGAAGTCATGCCCTAACCTTTGAGAAGAGTGCTTTATATTTCTACGTACACAGCCACCAGAGATAAGCAAAAGGGACCCCTATACCTGGGGGATAGGGTCTAACAAGGTAACACTACATTGCTGAGTCAGCAGTATTTCATGTATTCATGAGTCTATATGTGGTTGGCTTTTAATGCAAAAATAAAATTTTCACGATAAGTAGAACCAGCAAAACAAAAACAATACAAAACCTCCCTTTTCACTATTTTGGGAAAATACAAAGCTACTTGTTGGTTGTCTACTTCTTGGGGGTGGGTGGGAGCCTGTTTCCATCGAAAGAAAAGTTCAATGAAAATAGTTGAATAGTCAAAATTCAGGGAAAATCACCCCTCTCCCTGCCCCGGATTAAATTAAACCATTCTGTCTTCACAGTGAAGAGTAGGGTTTTCCAGTGGAAATAGTGACATTTGGTCCTGAATCAATTCATGATCAAATCCTTATACTCAGATATTGCATATGGAACATTCTGAAGTACAAATTTTGCACAGTTCTTCTGGTGAATATATGAAGTAATAGAAAGAAATCTTTAGCTCCAGTTTACACTATAATTACTGTACTGGAGCACCAAGTATCAACAACATGAATCCAGTCATATCTTTGTTATTTCCATTTGTTTATTAATGTCACAGCTCCATAATTTGCAAGGTGAGTTGGGTGTTCTAAAAAGATGATGGACTAGAGCCTTGGCCTCATCTGAACTACATGTATCATAGGACCTGAAGGATGTGGGATTTTCCACTATCTTTAGGTTCTACCCCTTCATGGTCCTGGGGCTAACTGTGGGGTGAGGAAAGAAAATTGGTCCCCATAGTGCAAGTTAGACCACCCTCATGTTGTGCTAAATATTGCTGATTTGTAAAGGACATCAAAGGCCACTGTACTCTGGCCACATCCCCTCTTGCACCTGATATGACCCTATACTGAGGGAGTCAAAATTCAGGGTGGTTGTGGAAAAGGCTATGAAAGGGGAGTTCCCAGTTATATGAATTTACTGGTAGTTATTAACAGGAGCATAGGTACAGATTCCTTAACTTTCCCAATCCCCTTATGTAACTATCTCCATAGGCCATCCTAGTCATTTGGGTCGTTTGTTGTGGACAGGATTTGCCCCAGAGTAAAGTGAATATTCCCCTATTGGCCCAATGCAGTTCAAAGAATGAAGTTACAGTCCTTTCTGGTAAGGTTTCCTTATGCTAATCCCCTTGGGATACAGCATTTATCACTTACCAGATAGATGCATAAATACCTTTGAGGATCTGGTCCTACCTGCTATAATCTGGAAAGTAGATGTGTTGGGAAATGAAAAACTAGTTTTTCCAAAAAAAAATCAAATTTTTGAAGTTTTTGTTTCAAAGGATTTGAAATGGACTCATTTTTATTCTTTAAAAAAGTGTTCACATTTTTGTATCAAAAATATTGTAGTGAAAACCAGATTTCTGATAGATGAAAAATTTCTAAGACCATTATCAACAGTATTTTTATAAAAGGTCATGTCATTTTTTGTGCAAAAAAAAATATTGAGAGAAAACAACCTTCTTGCTAAAAACGCATTTAAAAAGTGCTCTTGTCAAGAAGTGGCATTTTTCATTATGAAAAATTTCACTCAGCACTACCAAAAAATGAGCAAGGAAAAGAGGAACTGAGGAGATAGAAAGAAGAATCATTTAGTTGACTAAAATATGGATTTGGGAGTCTGACATTAGGTTCCTATTTTAAAAAATCTTGAGTGAAATCCTGGTCCTACTGAAATCAAGTCAACTTTTGTTGACTTCACTGGGACCAGGATTTTGCTCCTGGTCTCCCAACTGTATAAGCTCTTTGAGGCAGGGAACATGTCTATGAGTTTTGCACAGCACCTGAGTAGAATGGTATCTGGGCACTAGTACAATATAAACACACTTGGCAGAATTTGTCTGTGTAAAATATAATTTTGATGGATAATACTGGTTTATTTTTAACCTTTTTGTATTTTTATGGTTAAAGTGAGGTGAAGCAGCTGAAAACAAGATCATGAAATGGGAAGTCTCAAGCAAAATTAATGGGGGTCAGTTTTTTATCCTCTCAACATACCTGTGAGATAGAGAAGTGCTATTATCCCTATTTTACAGATGAGGAACTCGAGCACAGAGGTCACACCGAAAGTCTTTGGAAGAAGAGGAAATGGAACCCAGGTCTCTTGAGCGTCAGGCTAGCCCCTTAAGCACTGGACCTTCTGGGGAACTTTACCTTAGGATTTAGGTTTCATGTGTCATACAGTATTTGGATCCCGAAGTGCTAAAGTGAAATAGTCCTACTCCTGTACTCTCTGTAACTAGGACAGATTATATGTGATGTTTACCTTTCGAAGAGCAGATCAGCAGATTTGACCATTGTGGTCAAGTCATAGAGAGAAGTAAATCAGCAGGCCAAAAGGAATTACATTGCTTCCACTTCTGTTTCTGCTGAAGCTGAGCAAATCAAATTGCTTTAAGAAATGTGTGATGATTTTTTTTTCTTTCATCCTCTCAGGTGGCTTGTTCCCTCTCCGCAGTCACCGTAGTACTTAATCGTAGTCCTCTTGACGTATGTTTTTGAATTCCTTTGATATAAACTGAATTCCATTATTAATCACTAAACATAGTAGAAGTCCATGTTTTGTAAAGACAGCTATCATTGCTGTATTCAGGGCAAGCAGCAGTGCATTTCCTATTTGTGTTGTGATACTTACCGGACTATGACTTCTGTCACAACCTTGTTAAAATTTATATTTCTGCTACCCTGTCTCTAAACAGTTTTCTTCTTCTTCTTCCATCGATCATTATGGTTAAGAGAGAAAAGCTTTTCTAATGAAAACTTTTTGTCTTGGTAGAGACAATTTTACTTGTTACCTGAAACATTGAAAGGCAGTTCTTCTGTCATCATTTTAAATATTAATAAATCTAGTGTAGCAGTGCTCTTGTAAATGCTGATTCCAGCTGATTTTTTAAATTAGTGTCTGCCCTCCCATGTTTTCCTCTTTTAGATAATGTCACAGCGGGCAGCTCCTCACAGCCGACTATTTGGGTAGCCTAGGTATTACATTGATTGGTGCTCTAGAAATATACTACATCGATTAAATGTTTAGCTATAAAGTCCTCCTCCTTTGACAGATGTACAACTTTAAGCTTACATCTTTCAATATTTGTTTCAATTGCTTTTGATTCTTATCAAAATGTGCCAAAAATACCTTGAATCACAAAATAATCAGATTTAAAAACTGAGAGTTTAATGTTAAATTGTACACAATAACAGTGTTCCTCCCCCTAAAAAAATGAAGGTGAACACTGTCAGGACACAAATTATGACTAAAATATTTACATATATGTACATTATTATTGGCCGATAGTTAATACTTAATAGATAGATAGATACTTAATGTTTACAAAATCCATACTCTACGTATATTAATTATGAATATAGAACTGAACATTTTCTCTTCAAAAAGCTTTTTGCTAGATCTATTTAATGAATCACTTTTACGCTACTGCTGCAGCATATCCGACACATACTCGGAAAGCAGATGGCTAACCTTCTGAATGACATTATTCATGATTCCATGATAGCTTTCTAAAGACCATAGGCTGCACCTGTTCTAACTTTTTTTCTTTCTTTATTTTTAAGCAAAGTGGAGGCGCAGGTTTTTGTGAGCTTTCAAACGTACATGTTATAGGTGGGAGACTGATTTTATTGGAGAAAAAGCTGATTATCAGCTACTATTACTCTTTTAGTTGTATGTGGAGTTGGAGAAGTAGTCATGTATTAAATTGTAGATATAGTTTAGTTATTCCCAGTGAAATAATAGATTTGCCTCTTTTCTTTCTCCAGTAACTTTTGTGATTGTGGAAGGTGCTAGGCTGAATACTCTAAGTTCATTTTCCATAGAACAAGTGGTAGCTTTCCCCCTTTGCCCTGCTTGTGTCTTCACTCATCTGGATAGGACTAACTTTAGAGGTCTCTGTGCCCATTCAGTCCTGCAATGATGAGCATGGTAATAAGAAATAGAACAGTATAATCCTCCCAGATGAACCTAAAAACAAGTTTGCCAATTGTTCGTTCTTTTTTGTGCTATGGGCCTCTGTCAAAAAGGCTGAGCTGAGCCCACCAGGCTCTTATCATATAGGCCATACTCAGTAGTTACCAAATGGTAACTTTGGTCACCTCTCTGCCAGTGTAAGGTGGATTCAGAGCAGAAATTTACCCACAAAAAAACTTCGAATCACATTACCAATGCCTGTGAGCCACTGTGCTCACCAAAAGAAACAGTTAGGAAGAGCTGGTCTAGTATCCTATCTCTGACAGTGGTCAGCACCAGATGCTTTAGAAGAAGGCATAAGAACCCCACTCTGGGTAAATGTGGGATAATCTGCCCCTCCATATTGGTGTCATCCTGCTTTTGGCTTAAACCCTGAAGCACAAGGTTTAATATCACTTCCAAAATTTGTTGTCAGTTATGATAACTGGATATGCTTGTTATCTATATAAACATGTAATCCTATGTAGAATCCTCTTAAATTCTTCATCTGATTTCCTGTGGGAATGAGATCCACTAATTACATTATGCTAAAAAGTATTTCCTTTTGCATTTCAATTTTGAATATCCCATCTTCTTAGTTTCATGGAATGTCCTTTTAGTTTTCAAAGTATTGAACTGTAAAATGACTTTGTCTAGCCCCGTGGAGCCCCTTGGATGCACTCACTAGTATTATAGCTCTCTAGTGCCTTTGAACCTGTATCACATGCAACAATGAGGAGGATTCTACCATCTTAGATTTCTATTCTATGTCACTTAATTCCAGTGAAATGTGTAAGAATTATTTTCTAGTTCTCTGCCATAATTAGGGATTCAGTGGCTTCATTGGCTCCTATTTTACTAAATACTCAGTTTTCTTCTGAACACATCTAGTAAAAGTGTGATACATGGTAGTATTGGTAAAAGACTGGATTTTATTTCCTAACCCCACTCTTGTGACATGGGCCAAGGGTTGCCAAAGGGTGTGTACAATTTGGCCATTTTCTTGTGAACCTAAAAGAGATGTTAAACCAGAAGGATTCTATGGAAAATGAGTAGGGTTCTATAAAAATTACTGAATTCTACAGGCATTTAGAGTAAACAAGTATCTCCTCTCTATAGGTTATTTTAACTTTCCTAAAAAAAATTCTATAGGAGGGATATTATAATCAGCTGCAACAAAAATGTTATTGAAAGGTTATCACTTTCTGCTATATTCTATAGCACTTTTCATAATGTCAGATTGCATCATTGTCAGTGACAGAGAATCCACCAGAATCATTAGAACAATTTACCAAGGCTTGTGGTGGATTCTCCATAACTGACAATGTTTAAATCAAGACTGGATGTTTTTTTTTTTTTTCTTCCCTAAAAGCTATACTCAAGGAATTGTTTTGGAGAGGTTCTGTGGCCTGTGTTATACAAGACATCAGACTAGAAGATCAAAATGGTTCCTTCTGGCCTTAGAACCAATGAATCTTTGACTTTCGTAAAAGTACTTCCTGGGATGTTTTCCAGTGGCAAATGTCCTCAGAATACTCTGCTATGATGTAAAGTGAGGCACCTGAACTGGAAAGTGGATCTCCTAAATAGACACCATTTAGATAAATGAAATACATCACAGTCATGCATATCATTCTAGGCAATATGATAAAACTGTTACTGATACTACAGACAGAAGAAGTACATAGTATGCACTGGGCAGTGCAAACTCTTACAGTCTCTGCCTGATGGCAAAACATGATTGGATGTTACCAGTGAAATCAGATGACATTTTTATTTTATTTTTGTGTGAAGATGGGGGATTTTTGCATTTGCCTTTTAAATCTTAGTGTGCTCTCTCATACAGATGCAAGTGTACTGGAAAATCAATCCAGTCTCTTGCAAGAAATTCCCTGTGAACTTTCAAGCAGTAGGCATATACTGTTAGTACCTTGCCATGCCGAGCCAAGAAGACAGGAGCCAGTCACTGCATGTTATTGTTTATATTATGCCAAGAGGCCCAAATCAGGAGGCCTCTGCTTTTCCAGATGTAAAAACATAGAGGAAGATCTGGTGCTTTCTTACCCAAATAACTTACACACTCAGAGTGTGGGGAAGGGAGAGTGGATGTGGGTATTTGACATGCAAGTACAATGATTAAGGTGGTGATAGGTAACATACTGTCAGTTCCATTTTCTTTTGTTGCCCCAAGACACCTGGAACGCAAAGGGGAGTGGGTATGTGTGTAGGTAACATTTTTTTTAACCCAACAGCATCTCATCTGTCAAATTACTTGTACACATCATGAAAGAAGTGACTCTTGAGGAAGGGACAGCACAGGAGAAAGTGCAGACATGGTTGTGGGGAAGAATGAGAGAGTTGGCATAAGTGGCAGAGTGGAAAGAGGACATTACAAGAGATTAGAGCAGATAACCAGAGAGGACTGAAACGATGGGGAGAGCCTTGAAGACAGGGGAAACAAGCTTGGGATTTATATGGTAGAAAAGGGAGAGCAAATGGAGGGTTTCAAAGCGGGCGAGGAGACGGGACTTGGTCAGGATGACAGGCAAGTAAAATGAGTTTAGCAGCTCATTTTGAAAGTGCTGGACATGGTGATGTGAGTGTTAGGGAGGCTAGGGAGAAAGAGAGAGGTGGTAACTGAGACAAGAGATGATGGAGACTTGGGGAAATATTTCAGCATTTATCTGTGGATAGAAAGAAAAGTTAGAATTCTAGAATTATGATAGCCCATAATTCTAGTCTAATTTCAGCCTGATAACAGTAATGGAAATTATGCACCTTGAATTTTCAAATTGCACTTAGAAATGCAAAAAGTTTGGCTGACTGGTCATAATATCTTGTATCAACCTAGTAAATCATATACAGAGCAATTTCGCCACTGGCAAGAGTGTGCACAATTCCCTCATTGGACTCCCCTCCCTCATTTCCATTCCTCCCTCCACCTCCACACACACGCAGATGCACATTTACTGACCTTTTATTTTTCCTTCAAAATCTTTTTTAGAGGTAGTCAACAATAATTTTTCCCCCCACAAACTTTTTTGTTTTTGCTTGTTGTTTCAGCAGATTCAAAATGGATCTATTGAGGTGTGGGAGCTAGGTTTTGGCGGATTTTGTTTTCAATATGTATTTTTAAAAAAAGATCTAAAGTGCAATCAGGTTTTATTGATTTATTTATTTACTAGAAAACATTTTGGGGAGGATTGGGTAAGAAAAAAAATGGTGGGGGAATGATTTTTTGGCATTGTTTAAATACAAGTTTTAAAAGAAGTAAAGGCACAAAACTCCATACAAGTTCCCCCTAAGTGATTTTTTTTAACATTATCCACAATTTGGGGGAAGAAAAGGATTTAAAAGCCATTTCAACTATTTTTTTCTGTGTATTCATCATCAGTAATGCTGAAAACACCAGGTCCATTTCTACATTCACAAGAGACAGTAAAATAAACTGTTGCCTCAATCCTACAAAATGCTGATGAACACCCTCTAGTTCCCCCAAAGCCAAGGGCAGTAATCGGTGCTTAGCACCACCAAAGAGTGCTCAGCACTTTACAGGGCTATGTTTTACATGGGGAATTAATGAACTAATTAATAACACATGCAAAGAATAATACATATAAGAAAAAAGAAACATACGTATTATTGTTTTCCTTATTTTAAAAATAATCAGTCTTTTGTTCATTTTGTTACATATAATTGTGGTTGAGCTCACTGCTCAATTTTCTTAATGCATTCACTCCTTTTATTAAGACAGAATTAACCTTGTTCCTACCCATAGTCTCTCTTAAAGACTGTTATTCATATTTATCAACTAATTGCACTGAGAAATTTGACTGCAATGATATAATTCATAGTCCACAATGTTTGGGAAGGTGACATTTCCTACTTTCTTTGAACTCTCAGTTTGGTATTTAAAAGACAGTATAAGGTACTGAATCTAGGATATTTAATCTGGAGTGGTGTCTAGATGGTAGTTAACTGAAACTGCTTCCTTTCCCCTAACAGCAATAAAACAGAAAGGACTAATTACCCCTTTTTATACATGCAATTTGAACTTAAAACTCTAGAGAGAGAGCATGAGCAGTAAACTACTGTTATAGTCAATTTCACCATCTGCACCTTAAAATTACAACCACCGAATCAATAAACAAACAAACAAAACTTTTCGCACAAAGACACTGTGCAAAGTTTTTAAAGATTTTAGTATTATTTTTTCCCAACATCCCTCTTCTAAGCCATTTGGTTAATACAAAATATTTTTTCAAAGTTTCCTTTTTTAAAAATTATTTTGGTTCAATTTGGCATGTTAATATTTAATCACACATCAATTCAGTTATATTTAATCATGTATTATTATTTTTTCCCTAAGTGAATAGCTTTCAGAGTTTTTGTTTTTTTGTTTTTTAAGATGGTCAAATAAGTTTACTTTTTGAAATGAACCCCTTTTTCATATATTAATGTATTTTTAGTTTAGCCTTAATAATTTAAGAGAGAAAGATACAATATTTTTATAGCAAAAGTGATGACCATCACCCTTCTGGATCTAGTTTTATGCAATTCAGTCTCTTCCATATGAGAAGTTTCTCAGTAGATTTTTTAAAAAATAACTCTTCTGTTTTGTAGATCTAGTTGAAACCCCTCATATTTATAATATTTTTCTCCTTACACTATGTAATAAAAATTCAAATTGACTTTGGGTATGCATTTTATATAGGACCTTGCAATACATACTCACAAGAATAGTCTGACAAGGATTTTCCCCTTAAATCATCCAATACATATCCTTTATGCCTTGTAGTTTTTAAAAAATATTTTTATTAATTTATTATTGGTAATTTTACATATTTACATAAACTAATACATTCATGAAAGTATAACAGTAGAAAGAAGTTATATGAATAAATGTTAGGGTTTCTTGCACACCAGATAAGCATATGACAAGACAACTCTTGCCATTGTATCATAACTCTCAAAATATTGGATGTTTCTTTTCGTAAAGCTCCACCTTCTGAACTCCTGGGAATAGATGAGCATCTCAGTTTCATTTCCTAAGTAAGTTTCTAGCCCTCACGGTTGTAGAGAAAAGCCTAAAGGCCCAAAAAACAGAAGATAAATTTAAAAAGAAGCCCCAAATTATATATATTAAAAATTGCTTGATTTTTAACCCAGTTGCCCAAAAATAATGGCATGTCATCATCTTTCATAGTGACTATTTGCTATTCTCTATAATGTGCCACTATGAACAACAATGAATAATAATTCACCCAGGGAAAAAGCATGAAAACAACTCTATAAACTGTTGGTCAGGGCATTTATCTAGGAAGTTGGAGAACCAAGGTCAAATACATTGTTCTAGAGCAGAGATCAGCAACCTTTGGCACATGGCCTGTCATGGAAATCCGCTGGAGGGCTGGGCTGGTTTGTTTACCTGCAGTGTCCGCAGGTTTGGCCGATTGCAGCTCCACTGGCCGCGGTTCGCCGTTCCAGGCCAATGGGGGCTGTGGGAAGTGGCGTGGGCCGAGGGATGTGCTAGCCACCACTTCCCACAGCCCCCATTGGCCTGGAATGGTGAACCGCAGCCAGTGGGAGCTGCGATTGGCCGAACCTACGGATGCTGCAGGTAAAGAAACTGTCCCGGCCCGTCAGTGGATTTCCATGACATGCTGCGTGCCAAAGGTTGCCGATCCCTGTTCTAGAGACTATTTATAAAAAATGAAATAGCTTCAAACAAAATATATCATAGCCTGGTGGTCAGGACACTCTCTTGAGATGTAGAAGTATGTAAAGCCCATTTTTTCATATCTGAACACTGGTGACATAGAATTTTTGAAAATATTTTCAATCCATTGCTAACTTCACACACCTAGCAACTACGCTGCCAGTGAACTGACACATACCATCTATCCAGCTCTTCACTGATTGTCCTCCTACTATGATGACCCAGCGCCATTCTTTCCATGATAACTTGCTTGAGATTATTTCCATCTCTACGCCTCCTGTGGCCAAAGTCTATAAGATTGTACCTATTGATTTCTGAAAATGGAGTCCACTTCTCTCCAGTACTGTTTCTTTTACATAAGCCTTCATCATCTTCTCCATTCAGGAGATACGTAAGAATCTTTGCCAGCACCACATCTCAAGGACTTTATTTTTCCTCTTGTCAGAAGCGTTAGTTTCCCACAATTCACATCCATTAGTTGCTATGGAAATCATTAAGCTTTTCTCCAGCTGAACCTTCATACATTTGAGATGCCACATGTTTTTCCACTATTGTAACTGGAGGTTGTGGCTGAGTGAACCATCCCTAATCTTCTTCCAATTTCTTTGGAACAACATCCTTGGACAGATATGTATCATCCCAGATAACTGAATTCATCTACTGCAGCCACAGCTTGGCTGTTGATTGTCAAGTCTACTTACATACTTTTGTTATTGTTTGTATCAACATACATACATTATGTTTTTGCCACATTCAGGGATAGTCCATATTTTTTTCTAATTGTTTTCGAGTCTTCAACAGTCATTGCATTTCATTGACAGTTGCAGCAAAGAGCATCGTATCACCAGCATATCTGAGGTCAGTTAAAAGGGGTTCACCAGTGGAAATCCCAGCTCTTTCTACTTTATCAAAACCTTCCAGGGCTTGTCTCATATTAAATTACTCATACATGCTGAAAAAACGTGGCACCAACATATCCTTGTTTCTCACCCAACCCAGTGGAAAGCCATTTGCTGTCACCCATTCCTGTTTGCACCATGGTCTGTTGACAGTAGAGTCTTGTGATGAGTTCAATTAGATGAACTCACCAGGCAGAGGTGGAAATTAAACCTGGGTCTCCCTAATCCCAGGTGAGTTCCCAGCTGGGCTAAAGGTTATAGGGAAGGCTCCCTACAAACACACACCCTACCCCCATATTTGTGAATAGCATCTCAGTCCTGAAAAAAATATTTTTGATCCAAAACTATGTGGTGAATTCATAGAGACACAAAGGTGGATGAGGAAATATCTTAGTAGAACACTGGTTTCATGGTGCTAGGAGCTTAAATTAATAATTTTGCTCTACATAAAAAATCATGGTCTTAATAAAGACACTGGATTTTAGGCTTATTACAACAATCTGTAACCCACTAGCCCCCCCTTTTTTGTCCTATGACCAAAGGGATGTTAAAGTGCAACTTCATCTTGAATGGTCCTTTAGAATATGTGCTAACTACTTATGCTAAACTATCTGTTTGAGTTTGTATTTAGCTGTGACGTTCTGGGTACCTTTCCCAGACCTGAGGACGAGCTCTGTGTAGCTTGAAAGCTTGTCTCTCTCACCACCATAAGCTGTTCCAATAAAAGATATTATCTAACCCACCTTGTCTCTGAGTATGAAATGGTAAACCAAAATATTGAAGCTTTTTTATCTCATTAGTTCATTAGGGTCTGCAATGTTAACTATTTAATAGCTCTGAATACAGGATGGATATAAATGGCTCTCTCTCCTCATAAGCAAGCAAGCAAAAGGAAAGAGAAGTGAGCTGAGCAAGAAAAATGCAATGATAATTTTGTATAGCATCCTTCACATACAGTACTACAAACCCCCTGTATGGAGACAGCTAGAGTCAGTGTCCTGTACCTTGTGGAATCATTTACACTGGTGCAAAGGAACTGTGAAACACTGCCCTTCTGATTGCTAAGCATTTTGCACCATCTTTACATTGGTGCAAATATCTCCAAAGGTGCAGGACAACAATTAATTGGCCCAATGTTCTAATTAAGAACTAAAGTGACTCAGAGGTTTTGCAGGGCAGGTTGGAGCTATCTCTCTGGCCAGAGGCAACTGGGGTATTTGTCAGAAAGAGCCTGTGAGGAAACTCCAAAAAATGACTAAACTTTGGGAGAAAGTTTAGGCCAAGGTGTGTTTAATTGCTATTATTTGAGCTACCCATACAGCCAAACCCCACAATGAGGGAAAGTTTGCACTATATACAATGTGTATATATTTTTACTGGGACAACTCAACTATCAGATGCTAACATTTCCATCAATTATCTTTCAGCAGGATTCATCTTTTGGCCATGGTTGCCCATTTTAATGATTGTCAGCTCTCTGGGATTTGATAATACATGATTCTGTAATAGTGATGTTAGTGCCAGGGGGATCAGGGCCCTTATCCATATCCCAAGATACACAACAAAGGGACACTGTAGATGCCAGAACTATGGGTCAGCAAATCTAGATAGGCCAGCTGCCTGATATCTTAATAAAATTGGAACCACAAAACGTTCAGTTCCAAAATCACATGAATAGGTTGAAAATGTGCTGCAGTTAATATTCCCTTTCATAATACGCACACCCAACTAATTTAAAATATAATGAAAAAAGTATATCAACAATACTTTGCACTACAAAAAAATACTTTGCACTACAAAAAATAAAGAAATTTTAGATGCTACAGCTAGGGAGAAAATGACACAAGCTTCATTTTAAAACCCTGCAAACTCCAGAATCACTCCAGGAGGAAACATTGATTGCATTTTTTTTCAAAAACAATTCAGAGATTTTTCTGTTACAGCACTTTATATATCGAATAAAGCAGAAATTTCAGTATGTCTTGTCTTTTTCCCAGAGAGGGATTCATCTGCCAATTGAGATACAATGTCATTTGGGCAAATGGTTAGCTAAGAACAGAAAATGCAGTGAAATCACAAATGTAATTATTCCTGGCTGTGTAATGAGATTATTATATTTCTAAATTAGGTTAATAGATTACAGTGTGCTTCAGTAAGAGTTAACAAAGTTTGGAAAACAATAGCATCTCAGCGTTTCTATTTAATTAACTTATTGATTTATTTGGAATAATAAAATTTGACTGTACGTTCAATTTGTCATAAAGGTTAATTTCAAAGAAAAATTCAAGGGAATGTTGTTTGGTATGAAGCAATGGGTCTTGTCTGAGACAAAATTTCCCAACTAGCTTTGTAGCTATTATCACGAGAGGTAAAGTTTGTTATTTGTTAGAACTGATCAAGAGTTTTCCTATTTAAACAATTTATTATCATTGGAGAATGTTATTGATTTGAAACTGAAAGAGATCCCAGGAAACAGTTGAGTTGGCAAATCTTCCAATACATTTTTTTTTTAATTGAAATTCTTGAAACATCCTGTTTTGGCAATTTTGAAATGAAAGGTTCGTTTTTCCAGTTTGAAATGTCTTTTCTTTTAGAAACTTTAGCTTATTTATAGTAGAAAAAGTCAAAATTGAAACAATGTTTAGAAATTATCAATGAAATGTTTTCATTGATCTTTTATTTATTTATTTATTTATTTTTATTTTCAATTGTGAAATTTTTTAGACTATGCCTTTCAGTCCTGATTTGGGCAGGAAATAATTTCAAACTCTCAAAAATTCTCATGAAATGGGAAAACAGTTTCCCACTCAGCTCTGTTTATATTGCAGCACCACATATTGGCCCCAACCAGAGATCGGGGGCCCATTGTGCTAGCCACTTGTAATAAAAAAAAATGGTCTCTGCCCCAAGGAGCTCATAATTTATACATATGGCAAGATACAAAAGTTGGATAAAACAAATAAGGGTAGAATAAGTTTGTCACAGTTTCAGGGTTAACTGCATCTTTGACTCCATCTCCTGGTCTTCATTGAGGACACCCACTTAGGTGTCAGAGACTGAAACTTATTCTCAAGTGGAGACCTGCAGTTCTCTCCTTCCACACCAAGGGTTTAGTCCTGTGGTCCCTCTGCACCTCACTGTGATTTCCACAGCAGGTCTAACTGGGGTCCACCACCTGTGGTTAAACTCTGGGGCTATTACAGTGTATACCAATCACTGACCAGCCTTCACAAAGCAAAAATACACCTATTCTTAGAGTAAAAGCATTACAGAGAAAATATTTTTTTAAAAAAGTCGGTCCCCATACTCCTACTAAGAGCTTACCATAAGTTACCCATTTGTCTTATGGTGTCCTAGTAAGACAAAGTCTTTCCAACTCTTCCACCATGATTGGGGCAACCCCTTTGATGGAAGGTCCATTTGCTGGATCAGAAAGAGGGTCCTGTGTCAGTTTATATTCAGCCGTTTTATGACAAAAGCCCTTTCTGTGTTTGTTAGTCTCTGAAAAACCTAATCTGAAGCACTATATGCAAACCTTGCCCAGAAGGTGGTACATCTCCAGAGGTGTTTACAACCTGAGAGATTCACACACACACTGTTTTTTAGTTCCTGGAGGAGCTATGGTAACCCTCTTCTTCCTGGAGTTGCATACAATCCTTTTCTATGATGATTTATAAATGGAATATGGTCGCCAAAGAGATTGCATGGAGTTGCTATCTGTGTCACAAAGGTAAACAGTGAAAGAATAATGACTAGTATTGAGGAATAATGACTAGCATTTCCCCACCATGGTGTTATGGGCCCCTGTCTGTTTTCAGATCTGATAAAATCAAGCTAAGATCTTGCTCAGATGTAATCATTAAACATACTGTGACATTTTCCAGGAAATGTTACCTGTGCTGGAATTTGGCAGTGACAGGCCAGTGTTAATTACCTTCTGCTTTACTAAGATCCACCTGTAACTTCAAATAGATATAGTCTTCTTCCTCACTTCCTCCCTCCAACTATTGTGTAATGAGTTGTGATGTTTTGTCCTGTTCTACAGTTGCTGTGCTTCACCCTAGATGTGACTGTGGATATGTTTATACTTCAGTCATACGGTGTGATTTTCAGCTTGAGAAGCCATGCCCAAGGTAGCTTTAAACTAGCTAGCTTGGATACTGGAGCTGAAGCTGAGACAGCAAGTTCTTCTGCGTGGGCTGTACAAGCCTGCTCAGAACCCTGGGTAATTACTCACGCAGCTGTCCCACACTCCCACTGCATCGCTACTGTGGAATGTGAGCTACATTCAAGTTAGCTTGAATCTGTCTACACAAGCTGCAATCGCACCCCATGAGAGCAGTATAGACATACCTGTTTTTTTCCCCAATGATAAGTGATACCTCTGTATAGTGCCCTCATTGTAATCCCATTTTCTTCAAGGAGATATTATGGGAGTAAATGAGGGCAGAAATTGGCCCAATTACTAGTTTGTTATAACTGAATAATAATTTGAGAGCCTTGGAAATATGCAAGAGCAGAGTTGATTTATTGAGTTTTTAACTTTATAGTGCTTAAAAATGTCTAAAGCTACAACATAAGGAAAAAAAAAACTTAGATGAATATTATAACCAGTGCATATTAGGACTGATTTCATACAGTTACGGTACATGGAATACTAAAGCTGCAAGAAGAGACTCATGGACAGACTGTTCCTGGCTTTTGGGTGTGCCATGAGGAGCCTGCCCAAGCACTGCTCCCTCTGGCTGTGGTGCTGGCCTGGATGGGAAGAAGTCAGAGCCATGGTCATACCTACACTGGCCAACTATGTAGGGGGGCATATTGCACCCTCGTATTATGATTTATTTGTATTGTGGCTGTACCCAAAGGCTTGATTGTGCGTGGTGCTGGACAAACCTAGAAAGAAACAATCCTTGTATATTACAATGTTACAAGCAAAGTGGTGATGAGCACACATCGTTTTAGATCCATGTCTTTTTTTTTAATTTAGTTTTTTGGGGGGTTATTGTGAGAGGTGATGTGTTGGAGTGGCTAGGAGGAAGAGATTGCTGGAGTTAGAGAGAGGAGTTGAGTAAAACAGGAGAGAGGTAGATGAAAGGGGGAAGGTGAGACATGTAGTGAGCAGGGAGAGTGAAGATGGTTGCTTTTGGGGAAGGAACCCTGAGGATATGGAGATTTCTATAAACTGCTGCCTGTGAGCTTCTATGTGGTGATGTAGCAGGCACACTTCTTCTATATGCTGTGGAGCTTGGGGTGACATGTCTAGAGTAACAGCACCTCTGTGTGCACCATGTAGGGCAGTGCAGATCTGTATTGCCCCCTAACACAAACTCGTGTCTAAGAGGCACAATCTAGCCCTGGGTAAAACACTTGCTTGAAATCAGCTACTGTGGTGCTAGGGGTTCCCTGAGGTGTTGCACCAGTCCTGGATGTCATAGGGACTTTCTGGATGCACAGTGCCTTTTCAATTTCATTAGCATATTTGGAACTGGAAGTTATTTTACTGCTACTAAAGTTTTGATTGATTACATAATTGGATAATAATGCTTAGCACTTTAACAGTACTTTATGTGGTCAAAGCATTGTGCAGGCATTAACTAAATAATCGTCAAAATATCCCTGTATGGCAGCAATTAGAGATGGAAAAACGTTTTACTAGATCATCAAAGTGATACCACACTTAAGTGATCTTTGCTCTCCTTGAAGTACTATTTCAATCTGGGACTTCCTTGCAGGCTGCAAATGGACTTATATGGGGTCTAAAATAGTACTGTAACTGTATTTCTCCCTTTTGATGATGGTAAAATACCTGCTTACTGGCCTTCTATGTTTTTCAATGTTGCTGGAAAATTATACTTTTGAGTTTCCTAAAGTGGGATAAAATAAAGCAGTGGGTCTTAACCAGGGGTACATGTACCCCTGGGGGTACGTAGAGGTCTTCCAAGGGGGGCTACATCAACTCATCTAGATATTGGCCTAGTTTTACAACAGGCTACATAAAAAGCACTGGAAAAGTCAGTACAAACTAACATTCCATACAATGACTTGTTTATGCTGCTCTATATACTATCCATTGAAATGGTTTCAGAGTAGCAGCCGTGTTAGTCCGTATCAAGTACATATTTATATTCCAGTTGATTTATTTTATAATTATATGGTAAAAATGAAAAAGTAAACACATTTTCACTAATAATGTGTTCTGACACTTTTGTATTTTATGTCTGATTTTGTAAGCAAGTAGTGTTTAAGTGAGATGTAACTTGGGGTGTACGCATGATAAATCAGACTCAGGAAAGGGGTACAGTAGTCTAGAAAGGTTGAGAGCCACTGGAATAAATGATGCTGGTGCTGCTACAGAATGGATTCTAGAGGTCGTATTAAAAGAAGGAAAAAAAGAACCACAGACAGAAGAAACCCCAATAATCCCACTATTCCCACCAAACACCCCAGAAATATAATCAGTCTGTCAGTTGTACAACACTGATGGTTAAAAAGTTAAACATCCTGACCAGTAAGGATAAACATTTGGTTTCCATCACTAGATCTTTTAATGGTATATATTGTACATTTCTGCAAGTTACCAAGGCTATAAACCCTTTTAAAAAGTGAAGTATTTGCTCAAAATACAACAGTCAGTATGGCATTAACCTTTGTTGCTATCACTGTTTGGCATGGTAAGATTTTAGATTCGCTCTGCTGTATTGCTTTTCTACTAGATCATTGTGAATAGTGAAGAGGGAAAAAATCTTGAAGACATTTCTTCAGATTAAAACCCCTACTTCACTTTCATGGTATTGAAAGTCCTTTTACTTTGTTTTCCATGAGAATTCACATGAGTTATTTTTCTGTTTGCAGTAACGGTCACAGAAAGCGATTACCTCAGAAATGTGTATGCACAGACTTTGCTAAGCCATCTTGAAATCTCTGATTTCCCTCCTCCAGTTCTTTAAAAATCTCTCATCCAGTCAGGGAGCAAAAACAAACATATCTTGTGACCAATGATACTCCACAAAGAGCACATAAATGAATCAAATAGGATACAAACAACTAATCAACTGAAATATGTTCCTTTAAAATAAATGTAGCCCATTATATGCTAAACAAATGTGTAAATATTGGTCTACATCAATGGTTTTCAATCTTCCTTCATATGCAGACCCCTACAAAATTTTGAATGGAGGTGTGGATCCCTTTGGAAATCTTACATATAGTCTGCGGACCCCCACTGGTCTAGATACATATAAATTGCAAACCAAAGCATAACTAAGGTCATCTAATCATTTATTCCCCACAGATAGTTTACCAAATGACATTTTCTATCTAAAAACTATCTGCCTTTTCGAAAGGAAATCACCGTTTTGTGACCTCATTATGAATGTTAAGCAAACTGGAATACATTCTCTTGGTGTATTTCTTTTTCCAGTGTTTTCAGAATTATAAACAGGATTAATATGAAATATTTTCAATTTTGAATTCATTAAAATGTTCTATATAGCTCTTATTTATTTATTTGTTTATGTAGTGCAAATTATTTGCATGGCACTTCACCTACAAATGAAGATGAAAGATCCCTGCCTAGAGGATCTGTTAACATCAGCATCAGCAATGTTGATTTCAATAAGATTAAAGGGTTGGGTTTTTTTTCTATTTCTTGATGCTTTCCACAAGCTTTGGAAAACTGACTCTAGTATACACTTGTTTTAATATTACACTTGTGATTATAAGAGGTTGTAATGCTGACCTTTATCAATTAACATCTGGGCACATGTCTCCCCACAGGGAATTCTTGAACTTTACTGCTGTTTCCCTGCTTTAAACAAGATATTTTAAAGTTTGGATAAGATAATATTAATGGAGTACACAGTACATAAATTTCTCTGTGAGTATGCTACTTTCAAAAACATTATTTTCTCACCCATATTAGTATCTCTAAAACCAAAGACGTTAGCTGTAGGAATTGGATAAGTACACCTCATTTGTATTACTTTTCCAGAAAGCTCATGTTGGAAAATAAGACAAGTAGAAATGGGAAAAATTGGGGTACCAGTCTGGAGATAGTGAAAGAGCTTGGCTTGTTTAGCCTAGCAGAATGAAAGCTGAGAAGGGGCTATTAATGAGTTTGTATAAATACATCAGGAGGGATCAAAACTCCAGAGAGAGAGAAAAGCTATTTAAGCTAAAAACCAGTGTCAGTACAAGAATGAATGGATGTAAACTGTCCATGAATAAATTTAAACAAGAAATAAGGAAGTTTCTATCTCATCAGAGTGAGGTTCTTGAACAGCCTCACAGTAGGAGCTGTGGGGTCAAATAACCTAACTACTTTTAACAGGTGACTTAAGTTCATAAATGGCATTATATGATGGGGTTTCCTGATAGCAGGGAACTGGATATTGGACTCAACGACCTAAGAGATCCCTTCCAGTTCAGTAATATGCAGTAATACCACCCATAATTTTCAAGTAATGTCATCAGAATATCACCAGGAGTCATTGGCTGATGCTGGGGTAGCATTCAGAGAAACAACTGGTTTGAATTTGCTTTCACACCAGGTTTACACTGATTGAAATCCATTGACCTCAAGAGTTATTCCTGAATTACACTAGTTGTGAGAGCAGAATCTGACCCATCTATTAGTGTTCAACAAAAATGGTTTGTCCTATATCTGGATGATGCCTACTGTTCGGTTTGGTTATTTCAATTTCTGTCTTTTGTGAATGACAATTTTAAACTTGGCTTTCAAAATATTTGGCATAAATAATTCATTTTAATCAGACAGTTTTTAATAAATTAATGATAACTCTAGCTATTTTTTTCTAATTTTAGCAATTGAATTGGCTGTCTTAATTGCTAAATAACATTTAGTATTGTCCAGTTGCATCAAAGGAATAATGTAGAGTTATTTTTCATTTTTAAAATGTTAATAGTTTTAGGGATGGTTTTAGGGATAGTTTAAATGTCTTTGTCAAAATATGGAAAACTCAGTTGATGAGCAGCAAATTTTGTGATTATTTATATACTTTCTAAGCTTATATTAATATTTCACAAATATTTAGAAATTCTGTTAAAATTCCAAAGTAGATGAATATATTTTATTTTTGTTTATTTACATTGAAATTTTACATTGAAGTATGTACCTTTTTATCCTTCTGGTCAGTCTATATTTATGCATCAATGAGAGACATACATCCTTAGAACACCATCCGAGGACAAACTGCATTACAAGGGAAATACATCTATGTACTGCTTTGTTAACAATAACCCTGATTTCTAGTCAACCCATTTTAATAATGATTAAGGTAGTATGGAGGCTCAGACTGAAACTGGAGCCCCATTGTAGCAGAGTTGTACAAACAGAAAATGAAAGACAGTGGAATAGCTTACAATTTCACTGTTGTCAACCTCATGCATACCAAAGTTATGGATCAGGACAAAAAAATCATGACATTGACTCCCATATCATGATTTTTAAAAATAATATATTTGGAAGGCTTACTTGTCTTCTGGAGTTTGAACCTGTGGGGTTCACATTTTCAAGGTTTTCTCTGCCGTGAAAAGGGATAGAAATGTCTTTTTTTTTAATGAAAGCTGAGATTCTGGTGACTTCAGGATCTAGAACTTTAAATATATTGTGAGACGCATTATAAAATTGCAAAAGTTGGCTGCAAACAAAAGGATGGGAAGGGAAACAATGGTACAGAGTGGTGAAACAATTTGTCCAAGGTCACACAGCAGATCTGTGCCAGAGTTGGGGAATAAAAAGGACCCTCTCTCCTATTGCAAGCCCATCAATTAGACCACATTGTCTTGCCCCATATTATACCTTTTAAATCCATAAGAGTTTCATCATGAACTTGTGAAAACATCACTTTCTCACTGAGAATCTAAATGAAATTGTGAATTGGAGGCAGAAATACAACACTAAATAGCAAGAGTTTTTTGTTTGTTTCTAAGGGAGATATAGGCATTTTATGAAAACCATGGTGTAATAGCAGTTCAGCTTAGGTGGTTGCAGATATTTTTCCATATTACTTTGAATCAATTTAAGAGATTTACTTGGGATTTATTTTACTATGCCTCTTTTGACAGGATGGCAACCTGTCCCAAGCTGTTAGCAAATGTTGATAACATAGGGAACTATAGGTGAATTGCTGCTGATTCACTGAGGCAGAAGTAGCTCATTAAATACAGCCTGAATTAAGGGAGTTGGGAGTGGCTTTATGAAGGAATGACCTAGATACTAGACAGACAACTAGGTTCTTTAAGAAGGAACTAGAGGAGCAGCCATGGCTTGGAAAAGAGATTTTGGCTAGAATTCATGTAGTGAGTATTTTGGAATTTACCTTTTTGTTAATTAAATGAGATCCACTTGTCCCTCCATAGTAAAAATACTGCCTTATGTTTATACAGTGCACCTATATTTTATCATCACATCATCCACGTGTTCCCTATATTATTTAGCATGATAAAGCATTTAGGAACCAAGTAACAAATATGGAGAATATGCCTAACTTTAAACTGACTTCAGTGGGACTATGAAATCTTGAAATCAGTGAAATCTTCGGTGAGCTTAAACACAAAAAGGAAGCTTACAAGAAGTGGAAACTTGCACAGATGACCAGAGAGGAGTATAAAAATATTGCTCGAGTATGCAGGTGTGTGATCAGGAAGGCCAAAACACAACTGGAGTTGAAGCTAGCAAGGGATGTGAAGGGTAACAAGAAGGGTTTTTACAGATATGCTAGCAACAAGAAAAATGTCAGGGAAAGTGTGGGACCTTTAATGAATGGGGAGGCAACCAAGTGACAGAGGATGTGGAAAAAGCTGAAGTACTCAATGCTTTTTTTGCCTCTGTCTTCACAGACAAGATATGCTGTACTGGATAACACAGTATGGGGAGGAGGAGAGCAGCCCTCAGTGGTGAAAGAACAGGTTAAGGACTATTTAGAAAAGCTGGACATGGGCCTGGATCTAATGCATCCGAGGGAATTGGCTGATATGATTGCAGAGCCATTGGCCATTATCTTTGAAAACTCATGATGATCGGGGAGGTCCCGAATGATTGGACAAAGGCAAATATAGTGCTCATCTTTTAAAAGGGAAGAAGGAGAACCTGGGGAACTACAGATCGGTCAGCCTCACCTCAGTTCCTGGAAAAATTATGGAGCAGGTCCTCAAGGAAACCATTTTGAAGCACTTGGAGGAGAGGAAGGTTTTCAGGAAGAGTCAACATGGATTCACCAAAGGCAAGTCATGCCTGACCAACCTGATTGCCTTCTATGATGAGATAACTGGCTCTGTGGATATGGGGAAAGCAGTGGATGTGATATAGCTTGACTTTAGCAAAGCTTTTGATACGGTTTCCCACAGTATTCTTGCCAGCAAGTTAAAGAAGTATGGGTTGGATGAATGGACTATAAGGTGGACAGAAAGCTGGCTAAATTGTCGGGCTCTACAGGTATTGATCAATGGCTCAATGTCTAGTTGGCAGCCAGTATCAAGTGGAGTACCCCAGGGGTCGGTCCTGAGGCTGGTTTTGTTCAACATCTTTATTAATTATCTGGATGATGGGATGGATTGCACCTTCAGCAAGTTCACAGATGACACTAAGCTGGGGGGAGAGGTAGATATGCTGGAGGGTAAGGATAGGGTCCAGAGTGACCAAGACCAATTGGAGGATTGGACCAAAAGAAATCTGATGAGGTTCAAGAAGGACAAGTGCAGAGTCCTGCACTTAGGACAGAAGAATCCCATGAAGTGCTACAGGTGGGGACTGAATGGCTAAGCAGCAGTTCTGCAGAAAAGGACCTGAGGATTACAGTGGATGAGAAGCTGGATATGAGTCAGCAGTGTGCCCTTGCTGCCAAGAAGGCCAATGGCATATTGTGTTGTATTAGTAGGAGTATTGCCAGCAGATCAAGGGAAGTGATTATTCCCCTCTATTCGGCACTGGTAAGGCTACACCTGGAGTATTGTGTCCAGTTTTGGTCCCCTCGCTACAGAAGGGATATGGACAAATTGGAAAGAGTCCAGCGGAGGGCAATGAAAATGAGGGGGCTGGGGCACGTGACTTATGAGGAGAGGCTGAGGGAACTGGGGTTATTTAGTCTGCAGAAGAGAAGAGTGAGGGGGGATTTGATAGCAGCCTTCAACTACCTGAAGGGGGGTTCCAAAGAGGATGTGGCGTGGCTGTTCTCAGTGGTGTCAGATGACAGAATAAGGGGCAATGGTCTCAAGTTGCAGTGGGGGAGTTCTAGGTTGGATATTAGGAAACACTATTTCACTGGGAGGGTGGTGAAGCACTGGAACGGGTTACCTAAGGAGGTGGTGGAATTTCCACCCTTAGAGGTTTTTAAGACCTGGCTTGACAAAAATTTGGCTGGGATGATTTAGTTTGTGTTGGTCCAGCTTTGAGCAGGGGGTTGGACTAGATGACCTCCTGAGGTCTCTTCCAGCCCTGATCTTCTATGATTCCATTCACATGCTTAAAATTTGGCACATGATTAAGTACTTTTCTGCATCCAGTAGTCTGGGTCCCCAAATGGAAAACCCTGCCTAAATTTGAAATGTGTAGCACGTTTTCCAAGAAAGGTTTAACGGATTTTTTTTAATGAAGGGATTAGATGCCAAAAGTGATTTTAGAGAGGATATGATATTATACAGTGGTCACACTGAGAATTATGGATTCTTTTCTAAATCATGCCAAATTGCCTTCAATTTTTTTTTTAAATAATCAAAGTAATGCCTCTCCTGTAACATGTGTATAATTATACAATGATTTCCTCCTATATTGATTTCATTATGGAAAATTTACTCTAAATATGTTCTCTGCTTGTTGTATTGTCTATATGTGTAATTTATGATCCATTTAGACACCATAATTTCTAAAGAAAAACAAAAAAAGCTTATTTCAACATCACATTTTACAGCTATAAAACATGGATAAAGGGTGCCTTAATTTTATCTAGATATCATTTCAAGTAAAAAGTAACTGGTATACTGATGTTGAGGCTTGCTGACAAGCTGCCAACCTTGATCTGCAATGGATAATTTTAAGATGCTGCCAAGCTATTTCAGGTGGAGTTTGAAAAGGTGAATGCTCTGCAAGTACCAAGATGGATGGCTTTTATTGTGATCATTTCATCTATTGTACCATCAATAACATCTATTGGGTAATGTCCAAAGTTGCCTGTATCACCTTCTGAATGGAGTATAGTTTTGTTGGAACGTCAGCAAGATGTCTAGGATACTTGGCAAATATTACATCTTGATGTTCAATAAGGCTATATTTTGTAAGGCCAAAATGATTCAATAGAGGTCCATAGAGGAATTTCAGAAAACAGGCTTGAGAATCACAGAATCATAAGACTGGAAGGGACCTTGAGAAGTCATCTAGTCCAGGGCCCTGCACTCATGGCAGGACTAAATATTATCTAGACCATTCCTGACATGTATTTGTCTGACCTGCTCTTAAAAACCTCCGGCGATGGAGATTCCACAACCTCCCTAGGCAATTTATTCCAGTGCTTAATCACCCTGACAGTAAGGAAGTTTTTCCTAATGTCTGACCTCAACCTCCCTTGCTTCAATTTAAGACCATTTCTTCTTGTCCTATCCTCAGAGGTAAGAAAAACAATTTTTCTCCCTCCTCCTTATAACAACCTTTTATGTTATGTTACTTGAAAACTGTTATCATGTCCCCCCTCAGTCTTCTCTTTTCCAGATTAAACAAACCCAATTTTTTCAATCTTCCCTCATAGGTCATGTTTTCTAGACCTTTAAACATTTTTGTCCCTCTTCTTTGGACTCTTTCCAATTTGTCCATGTCCTTCCTGAAAAGTTTCGCCCAGAACTGGACACAATACTCCAGTTGTGGCCTAATCAGCATTGAGTAGTGTGGAAGAATTACTTCTCATGTCTTGCTTACAACACTCCTGCTAATACATCCCAGAATGCTGTTTGCCTTTTTTTTTTTTTTTTTTTTTTGCAACAGTGTTACACTGTTGACTCAGATTTAGCTTGTGGTCCACTATGACTCTCAGATCCCTTTCCATAGTACTCATTCCTAGGCAGTCATTTCCCATTTTGTATGTGTGCAACTGATTGTTTCTTCCTAAATGGAGTACTTTGCATTTGTCAACATTGAATTTCATCCTATTTACTTCAGACCACTTCTCTAGTTTGTCCAGATCATTTTGCATTTTAATCCTATCCTCAAAAGTACTTCAACCCCTCCCAGCTCAGTATTGTCTGCATGCTTTGTAAGTGTACCATTAGGTGGTTTCCATATAGCACAGATATTTCTGGCTGGAATTGGAAAGAAGTTATGAAGAGGGGTCTGGAAGACATTGTCATAGAATTGCATATATATGGTAAAAACCCAGCAAGCAATTTACTAAAAGGCAATTCATACAACTGTGGAATGAAGTCCCACAAGCTTGTAATGGAAGCTCTGTCCAGGCTGTGGTGGCAAGCATTTTGTAAATGGGTACAAGACCATGAGACTGATGTAGACCTTACCAATAGCAAGCTCTAGGAATGTTCAAATACAGTCCTAAACAATGGAGCAACAAGTCTAACAACCACACTTCCCCAGTTCAGTGAAGAATGTTTAATATGTATTGCACAGATTCTGCAATTTTGGAATGACACCTTCCCAAACCTTTGCATTCTGGGATAATTACATCAACATGATTAACATCATAATGTGTTTCATTAGAGCAGAAAGGTGAAAGCAGCTGGGATCTGCATCTTGTGGCAGTTGCAAAGATGTTGCTACCATTTTTTTTTTAATTTGACTGCACCAACTATGCCTGCTGTGTATCTTTTTTACATCAGTGATATGAAGTTTCTGTCAGACTATGTCCCTGAAGTTTATAATCAGTTTGTGCAAGGAAATCATGCTGTGGTTTGGTCTAGAAATAAATTCAGCAAAGTCTGAACAGACATAGAATTTAAACAGTACACTGTGATAGTAAAATAAAAGGGAAGATAGTGGGTTTCACTTTGAAACCAGAAACCTTAGCCAGATGGTTCATCACTGCTCATGAGTGTTCAGCTATCACAGCTTTCATGAAGGTATTGTGTGTGACATGGTAGACTCAGATGTTTTACAATAAAAACATAAGACGACTGCACCACACCACATGCAGCACAATGAAGGAGAAGTAAATTAGGTAGTTCACACCATCACCTACTCCAAGATAAATCCATTTGATTTGAATGCTGACTTGCTAGCATTCCCCAACATGGCAGCTGGCCATGTTGCACATGTAGAGGTTGTCCCCAAGCTTGTTACTGAGAATGATACAGGAATCAAAGCAAGGAAACAGTTTGTGGAAGACTCTTTGAACCACTGCACAAGCTCAACATCAAGACATTTGCAGCTATAAGCAAGAAAATTAAATCAATAGTTAGTAGTGATAAGATAGTGACTATCAGTGCAGACAGGGAGTTGTTTTTGTGAGAGCTGCAAAAATGAGAAATTGCTCTGAAGCAAGTTTTCACACATGAGCTTTCCACAATTGCCTGTGCTCCAGCACAGCTCCGATGGTACCCTGAGCAGAACTGCAAAAAGTAAGCTATACATTAGAAAAAGAAACAGTCAATGTATCAACTGCCGGCATCCAGCTTGGCTAGCGGATGGCATGGCTGTTATACAAATGGTCAGGCAAGGAAGTGCTACTAGCTTTGCAGAACTTGCCAAAATGGGCCTCAGAACAGTATGTCAGCCTCTGCAGAGTTACAAGAACTGCAAAGGAGTATATATCCAAAAGCATTCCTCCCAAAGCCATGAAGTCAATATCCACAGTCCCAAAATATCCATCCCAATATAGTAGAGAAAGTTCATTAGAAACTCCAAGAATAAAGCACTTCTGTTAATTTTTTTTTTCTCAGAATCATGGTGTGATGTGACAGAAAGTACTTGGGCCAGATCAGAAAACTGTTTATTGCAGATGTATTCAAGGATGGCCTCATTGCTTACATGGTCACTTCAGATGGAATTGTAGACCAAGAAGATCTATTCTCATCAACAAAGAAGCAGATACTTGACTTCTACTTCATGTTACTTATGCTTCACAAGAATACCCTTGTGTAGTGGTGTGGTATCCAGACACTGATGTTGCAGTTTTTTATGTATATTTATTCACAAGCTGGAAACAACTCAAGAGCTTTTGGTTTTGTACTGGTGTGAAAGAGAGAGCCAGGTTAATACCAACCCACACCACATCAGCTGAACTTGGCCAACAACTATTCAGAATATTGCCAGTAGTACTCACCTTGACAGGGTGTGATTCAATGAGCAGTCTGACAAAGGTTGGGAAACTAAATGGAAGTTTGTCAGGAAGAATCCACACAAATCTTGAAGCCTTGCCAATTTTGACACTGCTCAGTCAAGATCAGTAGAACTTCTTATAACCCTTCTGTATGACCCAATGACTAACTCAGTGGATGTAAATTGTGTGTGATATATGCTTTTCTGTTGCAAACAGACATGGAATGAGGCCCTTCCGTGAACATCTGAGAGTCTTCTGCACCATACCAAATATGCAAATTATTGGACCCTTATCTGGAAACATACCATGGAGGCTTAGCCTGACTTCCCTTCCCCCACTGGAAATGGCTGGCATCACCACAGTGATGGACACATTTCTCCAACACTAATGACACCGACACCTGCCCCTGAAGCACTCCTGGAATTCACTGCAATGTGTGTAAAAAAAAAGTCACACATAAACTCAACTCCAGTTGTTCAAGACAGAAAAGTATGTGCACGCAGGCTTTCTTTGCACTGGCAGTGAGAACTGTTATAATCCTCAGAAAGTTGCCAGTGTCAATCCAGATGAGTCTGAGACTACAGATGTGAAAAATCCACACCTCTGAGTGACATAGCTGGGTTGCTCTAATTTTCTAGACCAGACCTGAGACATGTCACACATGGAAATTATATTGAAAAAGGCTAGATACACATATATACTGATATATTACCCATCACTGAGAGGGAGTCCATTGGCTAGTAGTGTTTTGCTAGCACCGGGATGTGCAATAGTATACCTGGCTTCCATTATTATGCATGTTGTTATTATGCATGCATTGAAACTTGTGTCAATGAATAATCTATTCATTTACCAATGCAAAACACAAGGTCAACGTTCTTTAAGTAAAAAGCCTTAGTAATTTGTGGAAAAGAGTCCTGCGGCACCTTATAGACTGACAAATGTATTGGAGCATAAGCTTTTGTGGGTCAATACCCACTTCGTCGGATGCATGCCGACAAAATTTAGTTTGTGTCAAACTATCTGTATGGGTAGAATTTGTTTTTGTCTTTAAAAATGAATTAGTGATCTTTTGAGTCAAAAAAAAAAAATTCATGACTAGAATTTGTTTTTGTCTTTTAAAATAAATTGTTCAAATCCCATTTATGGGCATGGGTTCTTTTCTTTCAACTGGTCCTGAAAACTTAAGTACGTTTTTATGGCCTTTTCATTTGTGCAAAAAGGTGTTTTGACATGTATAACACCAATTCATCCTAGATAAGTACCTAAATAGCACAGTTGTTGCTTTCTATATGGGAAAGTTCTACATTGCCAAAATTTTCCAGCCTGAGTCCCCAGACTAAGGAGATGCCAGCAGAGAAGAAGGAGATTAGGAAGTATGAGCAAAAAAAATGTTGTCAGATGAAATTTGACATGAGACTGAGAATCAGTGAGCTGGAGAGATACAGGAAAGTTGATCCAGAGTCATTCGAATTATCTGAGAATGGGATGAAGTGTTCATATTTCTTTGACATAGCATTCTTAGTTCCAGAATATTTAACAGATGGTGAAAGGATCAATTCCACCTATCGCTCAAATGCAGCTACTTGTGCTGTAGAAAGTGTGGTAGTCACTCTGCGTAAGCAACTATACAAAATAAGTGTTTTAAAGGGAAGTGAAGAATAACAATTTTTCCAGCAATATAATTAAGATTGGCTATAATATAATTGTCTGCGCTGGAATTATCTGGGGCTAATTAGGATTGTCACCTTTCAGATGTGCATAAAATGAATGAAACCCATCCAAATTTCTTGTCCTAAACTTGAATTATCCAATGCGTTACACTAGAAATGGATACTAAATACACCAGGGTACCGTACATAGCTGTATTTCAATGTTTCCCAGTATTTATAATATAAAATATGAAAAATAGCAAGTTAATGTGTTTACTTCAGGTTATGTCTCACTTTTTTATTGCTCGCTGCCATATTGCAGTTATAGTAATTTGCATCTGTGGAACAAAGTGTGCTTCTGAAATGAGGGAAAACCTAAAGATTGTGTTCTTTAATTTCCAGATAGGCTGAGCCATTAAAAAAGATTCCATCTAGTTCCATTTCCGTCCATACATGCCATTTAAGTGTGTGCTCTCAAAAAGTGACTAAATTTCCAACTTCAAGATTTTTCATGCTTCATCTTTAGAATTAATAAATATATTTAAAGACTGTCTCAGAAACAGAAGAAAATGAAATCTTAACATCTCATGTACTGACAGACAAGTCAAACATGAGCTACCTTTTTCCCAAATGTTCCTAGGACAGGTGGCAACATTGCTGGAGGGCCCTTTAGTTTCTCTGAGTGTGTGAATACTTTTTTATGGAATTCTCTGGAGAAAACAGTTGAAACACTAACAGAGATTTCTAATTCACTATTTACATTTTAAAATAATAAAGTGGAGCTGCAAACTTTAAACAAATACTTTTAGAAATAGAAAATTTCTAAAATGCTCGACTGGGATTTTGCTTCCTGACATGTTTTGAAGTTAACGCAGGTTGTCACAACCACAATCACTAGCATGGAAATGTCCCAGGTGACTTCTGGCTTGACTTCAGTAGATTGACATAGTCCATATCTCACCTCATCTCTTGGACTGGATGAATGGAGAGTATAGATATCACACCAGTGTCATGTTCACATCCTCGCCTCTTCCAGCATGATGTCAGGGCTTTTCTATATTTTTTGGCCAGGCTGCAGAACTATTCTTATATTCCACCTCAGAGGCTAGGGTATCCAGATGAATTGCATCTCTTTGAGGGATAATACTGTTCAGCTTCCTGATGCTTTGATGCCCTGATAAATCGTTATAATACTGAAACCCTCAGTTGTTCCCTTCCCCCACATCATCTCTCAGGTGACTGTGGTTTAGAGAAGACCTGATAAAAAGAAAGTGGCAGAGGAAGATCCTGGAGTTCTGGTGATAAAAGATGAATGCCAAATCAAATTGACTATAACATAAAGAATATTTATGTTCTTGTGTAATCACAGTGCAGGTTAGAAATTCATGCCTTTCCTCTGCTATCATGTCTGCAAAGTCTAGACTAGACAAACACTCCTATGTGTTAGGCAGCCAGATTGATTCAGACTATTACCACTTGGACACAGATGCATGCCGATCACAATAGTGTTTTTTCATCTCATAAACACTGATGAGTTTATCCTCACAATGTCCTTGTTAGACAGTGAATCAGGAGTATTTCTGTTTTACAGATGGATTGAAACAGAAAGTCTCACAAGAAGTCTGTTGCAGTTCTACATATTGATCCCAGGTCTCTTGAATCCCCATCCAATGCGAACCTCCTTTTCCCACTGAAAGAGAAGTCTTTGCCCTTTTTTGGTGGTGAAATCAGTGGGAAGATTTTGATTCTGTTGTTGAAAAGAACTGTTAATTTTGCTGTCTGTCAGCACAGATACCTGTCATTCTTACAAAAAAAAAAAGAAAAGAAAAAAGGTTGCCCAAGAAACCATCTCTTGATAATAATACCCCCACCAATTTGCATTCTGACTTACACTGTTTTCTTGTAGGGAAAGGCTATCAAGAAACCAGCAGTGATTTAGCTCCACCTTCATTAAAATTCCTCCAGCTTCTAACATCCTTAATCGTCCAGAAGTATGGAATGGGAACAAGCGAGTGATCAGTTTCTCATCTAGCAGAGTGCCCCAAGGGTGGGTCCTGGGGCCGGTTTTGTTCAATATCTTCATTAATGATCTGGAGGATGGTGTGGATTGCACCCTCAGCAAGTTTGCGGATGACACTAAACTGGGAGGAGTGGTAGATATGCTGGAGAGTAGGGATAGGATACAGAGGGACCTAGACAAATTGGAGGGTTGGGCCAAAAGAAATCTGATGAGGTTCAAGAAGGACAAGTGCAGAGTCCTGCACTTAGGACGGAAGAATCCAATGCACCACTACAGACTAGGGACCGAATGGCTAGGCAGCAGTTCTGCAGAGAAGGACCTAGGGGTGACATTGGACGAGAAGCTGGATATGAGTCAAGAGTGTGCCCTTGTTGCCAAGAAGGCCAATGGCATTTTGGGGTGTATAAGTAGGAGCATTGCCAGCAGATCGAGGGACATGATCGTTCCCCTCTATTCAACATTGGTGAGGCCTCATCTGGAGTAGTGTGTCCAGTTTTGGGACCCACACTACAAGAAGGATGTGGAGAAATTGGAGAGAGTCCAGTGAAGGGCAACAAAAATAATTAGGGGTCTGGAACACATGACTTTTGAGGAGAGGCTGAGGGAACTGGGATTGTTTAGTCTATGGAAGAGAAGAATGAGGGGTGATTTGATAGTTGCTTTTAACTACCTGAAAGGTGGATCCAAAGAGGATGGATCTAGACTATTCTCAGTGATAGCAGATGACAGGACGAGGAGTAATGGTCTCAAGTTGCAGTGGGGGAGATTTAGGTTGGATATTAGGAAAAACTTTTGCACTAGGAGGGTGGTGAAACACTGGAATGCGTTACCTAGGGAGGTGGTGGAATCCCCTTCCTTAGAAGTTTTTAAGGTCAGGCTTGACAAAGCCCTGGCTGGGATGATTTAGTTGGGGATTGGTCCTGGTCTGGGCAGGGGATTGGACTAGATGACCTCCAGAGGTCCCTACCAACTCTGATATTCTATGATTCTATGATGGTTAATGGTATACAGGATGACTTGTTAATTACAGTTGAGAACATGTTATTGATTAACCGTTGGGACTGGGCAGTAACACCTATAACTCTACTCCTTCCTTTTGGGAAGGACCTAGAGCGTACCTCAAAGGTCACGTTATCTCCCATCATATAAAGGGCATATAGGGTGGGTGTATGCTGCATTGTTGAATGGGTATAGGAGTAGGTGTTCTACTTCTACACCCCTTGGATCTCCAGGATGGATTTCTCCTTTCTGAGGGGAAATTCCTGAAGGAGATCCCCCTCACTCAGAAGGGGAGCTAATGCAGGACTGTGCCTTAAATGCATAACTAAGCCCAGCGCAGTATTACCAACCCCAAGTATACAAAAATCATACGTTCAGCCTCCAAAAAAGCTGAGATTTAAAAACAACAAGAAAACATTCATGATTTTTAAGCAAGTAAGTATCTATGGTTCTTTTAATTTGTTTTCTGAGCCTTTTGGTGCATTCAGATCACATTTTCAAGCTTTGCACTACAATCATAAGAGCAAGAAACTCTCTTGTTTTAGAAGCTGAGATTCTCCCATCATCTCTTAACTTCAGAAGCTGGGGCTTTAAGAAAAACAGCAAAAAATCAGGAGTTGGCAAGACTGCTTATGTGATGGACACATAATGAAATCATCCATATGATTATGGTATAGTATGCAGGGGATTAACTGTGAAGGTGAGGTAGTTAATGTAATATTATGTTGACTGTGGACTGAGGAGCTATACCTGACATCACATCTGATAAATTACTCTGTTTTAAAAAAGCAAACTCTAAAATCCATGTGGAATAGAAATGGACCGGCACCACAATTTTCTTACACAAATATTTGTGTGCTACAGAAGCTCAGTATACTCTCTTTTTTCCCCCTGCCAATATTTACAGATTCTTGTTGCTTGCCTCTTAATTGAACGTTTAAAAACTCCTTTCATAGTAACTTCCAAGTGTCAGTAGTTGCCACTGTCAGTGTTTTATTTTATAAATCGTTCTTTTAATTGTGACACTAAATTGTTCAAACGTGTGCAGATGAAACAAAGGCTTGGACATAGTAGACAGCCTTTTTGTATTCTACCTTGAACCCTGCTTAAGATAAACTCCCAGCAAGCTCTGCAGAGGATCAAGTCTTTTCTGTGGTTTGCCAAATACATTTTCTGTTCTTTCTTGATTGCCAAAAGCTTTAGCAAAATTCACTTTGGGTGCCATGGAGGTGGAGAAAATATTGTATGCAAAGATTTATACAAGGGTGTTTGGAACTAGCAGCAAAGTCACTGCTTATATCACATGTGCACAGACTTTTCTTAAAAAGTACCTTGAAGCATCAACATAATTTTAAATAATTCTTGTGAAGGCAACTACTGAAAGAAAAGTATCATTTTATATAACATTGTGTTGACATATTAAATGTGTTGTGCTGTGATTGTAAACAAGATTATTTCCCACAGCGTACACAAACACACCTATATGTATATTCATTCATCCTTCCATTGCCTATTAGATGAGGGTTTAACTGTTTGCTTCTAATGTCCCCAGACATTTTCCTTGCTGTACTGGTATCTTTTAATGCTAGGCAACAAATCGGCAATGAGAAATAACATATTGTGTTTCAGGCCCCTGTGAGTACACCTCCATAATACTTCCCAGGGATATGAAGTGCTGAATCATTGGCATGGAGTCCTTATTTTTTCCTTCTCAAGTTGGAAAGTGTTCACAAAAAGTAGCCATCTGGCTTGGCACAATAGACCCAGAAGCTCACTATTCATACATGGCTGCCAGAATTGATTCAGGTGTGGAATGTAATTACAATTCTCAAGAGCGAGCAAAGACCAAAATGCCAAGGTTCTGGATTGGCTCTTATTTATTTACATTTGCAGTTTAATAAAACTAGTAACACAGTTTTGTTTTGTTAGTACTGTAAGGGGTGCATAATAAACCAAAGTGTAATAAGGCCATCACCACTCCTTTCACATTGTAAGTGAGAAAACAAATCTGAACACCTCATGAAAATGACCACATTGTTTCTGTTTAGTTCTTTGTTGTAAACAAACAGTGAATTGAACAGAAAGGCTAATATGGGGAAATTGGTGCTTAGCCTATTATTTGTCACAAGATTGCTAAAAATTTTGCTTTGAGAACATGCAACAATCAGCCAACACAACATGATGTGACTTCTGAATCACCCTAATTTGCTGTCTAAAGTTTGATGGGTAGCATAATGAAAATGTTTCCAAGGATTAACAAAATGTCCTTGCCCTATATTAGACCTAAATAAAACTGGAGAAAGGATGGCAGATGGAACTCCCCTTGCTATCATGTTCCTCATACTCAACATAAAGAGTACTTATCAAATGGCCTAATAAGAAAGCTAATATTTTCCCTTTGGCTGCTCTTTGGCCCAAAGACAATAGATCAAAATGCAAAACAGACAGTGGAATGAAATGCGTATTTTATTTTCAAAAATGTCAGAGCTGCATGGAATGCCAAAAATAAATGTGACTGAGCAACCGATGATTTTAACAATAACTGTTTCCAGATAAATTCCTGTCTTCTCCCATCCAGAGAGGTAATTAGCCTACTAGTGACTACTCTGTGTATCCTTTATTGTGATCCTGATAGACCTAATTTACCAGTGACAGTTCTAAAAGGATTCCCCATTTAGTGTTTTCTTCCATTCTCCTCATAACTCATTAGTGAGCCCTAGCTTTACTGAATGCCTGCAACACAAAGAGTAAATTGGCTTGCATAAATCATTCAGTAGCTTCAAGGGACAAAATATTTTGGCGCACATAGAGTTTTCCTTCATTTTCTGTTCAACAGATTTAGAGCCCAATTCTGAATTCCTTCCACAAACAGGCCCTATGTCTTTCCAGATCTGACAAATACTAAATGCATTTTAAAGTAAGGTCATATTAATAGGTATAGTATTCAAACATAGCCAATCAGGAAACGGAATTCTATCAGGGAGACTCTGAAGCAACCTGAGACAGCCTATTCACTGAATGTAACAAATATTATACTAAGTAAAGATAATTGCTTCTCTTTATGGAATATATCACATTTCACCCTAGAGGCTCCCACAGCATTTACAAAGAACCACTTAACTTCACACTAATGTGAAATATGACCACTGGTCAATAGTGCACAGTATTATTACCAAACACTTTAGAACAGAAAATTTAAGAATATTGTATGTCACAATCTTAGGGTAACTGCTCCTCTGACCCCTCCATGGTTTGCTCAAGGGATGCTCCTCTTTCTGGGCAGGGATCTGCATTCCTCTCTCTCCAGCCCAGGGATTTAGGCTTGCAATCCTTTTACAATGCACTGTGTTTATCCCAGCAGCTCTGACTTTATCTTAGCACCTGTAGTTTCCCTCTATTTCTCCAGGAGCCATGACAGTGACAAGACAGTGTCCACAAAACAAAGTACATTTATTTAAGGCCTCATGCATTACAGAGAAAACATATAATAAACCAATAAATGGTCTAAAGGCATATTAAGCTAGGTGACGATCATCTTCCACATAGGCGTCCTGTAAGTGTCAAAGTCCTTCAAAACCCTTCAAGTAGGGCTTGTCATCTTGGTGAAAGTTTCATGTTAGTTTTCAAATCAAGAAGTTCTTCAGTCAGAGTAAGGTCAGTGTTTATACCAAAAGCCTTCAAAAAAGAACTAGATAAATTCATAGAGGATAGGCCCATCGATGGCTATTAGCCAGGGTGGGCTGGGATGGTGTTCCTAGTCTCTGTTTGCCAGAAGCTCGGACTAGGCAACAGGGGATGGATCACTTGGTGATTATCAGTTTTGTTCATTCCCTCTGAAGCACCTGCCATGGGCTAGATGGACCTTTGGTCTGAGCCAGTATGGCCATTCTTATGTTTGTCCCCTTGGCTTCTGGGAACCCAGTATGACCTAGTATCTGCAAAAATTCCTGGGGGTGGTACCTCCTGGAATGGTTTTCCTGTCCAAGGTGAAGTGATCACCCTTCTCTATTTGTAGTTATTTGGGGAAAGCTGAGTTTCCCTCTCTGATACTGTTAAAATACAATCTCAGATTGCAAACATTTACTATAATTTCAAAGATGTGTCTATGTTCATCTTATCTGTCACACTGTATCCCTATGCAACTATAAGAGGAATTTTAAGTAGAAAGTAATTACCTACATAGAAAGTCACTTCCAAAAATTGTCAGTGTCACTGCTGAGATGGAATGGGCCTCTCAACATTAGTGCCTGATGCAGGACCAGCAACATATACCTGGACTTTAAGCACATAATTATTACTCACCAGGTCTCGTCTTTTTGCTATCATTATTGAGAAATAGGGACACGAGGTTGGGGAAAGACATTACCTACTTGAAAAATTGTAAGTGGTTGAGAAACTGATGCTTCTGAAGATGAGTCAAGGAGCTAGTCTTGTTAACATTAAGATTAAGGGTAAATCTGCACACAGTAAGATTCCCCAAGTATAACTGAGGGCAGAATTTGTTTGCATGTGTATCCAAATATAAAATCACTTGAAAGTGCTAATATAGGAAGATTTCTAATATTTTGTTTTATATAACTGTTGCTTGAAAATGACCAAAGGTTTCAGTACAGTGTTTCTTTGCTGTTTCTCACTAAAACAAGCACTGTTCAATACTCTGAATTTCTGCCTAATGAATCAGAAAGAAATAGAATAGTTTATCTTCCATTTTTTAAAGTACACGTGTGCTTATGTGCTCATCCAACCTTTGCTTACAAAATAGCAATTGATATACCCTGACTTTTCACCATTATAACAAAAATCTATCTATCATAGGTACTTATATGTCCTCTATTACCATGTTATCTGAGTAGCTCATTATCTTTAATGTACTTATTCTCACAACACTCCTGTGTCCATTTTTATTATTTGTTCTAAAATCATACTTTAAATTTTCTTAGCTGACTGAATGATTGATTCAAAATAGTTTGGTCTTGCTTTGCTACAGTATCTCCATCACTTGAAGAAATTGCTGTTTAAAGTACATTGTATTGGCTCCTGGCAAAATGTTCTGTCTAGCATAAAATAATTTCCATTTCTTCCTGGTATTACCACCATTAACTTATGAAAAAGCGAAATGCTAGGACAGGGGAAATCAAATAGTAAAAGAGAATAATATTCTGAGAAATTAATAAAGCATGGTTGTTGGTTTGGGCCAAGTAATCCACCTTTATGCACTCTCCCACACACACAACTAATAAAATCGTTGTATGCAGATTCACTGTTGAGCAAGACTGGTGACTTGTGTTACCCCTGATATCACAATGGTCTAGGATTCTTGCATGGCATAGATACATACCTTGCCTTAGCTGTACATCACATGATTATAATTTGTAAAGTCAAAATGGTTGAAAATTGAAAAGTTGGATGGTGACAGACTATGGAATCTAGTGATATTCTAAACAGAAAGAGCTCTGAGCCATGCTTGTAGATGTTTCCATCATTTCAAGATGACTCAGGAGATGTTCTAGGCTTCAGAGTGAGAGACGCAGAGTGACAATTCTGGAATTTTATTATATAGGGTTTAAAACCTTCTTTTGTTAATTCTTAGTGATCCAGATTGACTTCTGGTGTAAACCTTTGGGCTTTGGATGATCTCATATCATGGATACATTTGGGTCATTAAAGGACTCTTCCATGAGCTTTTTGCGTCTTTAAATCTAACTTAAAGATGAGTTTTCTTGTTAACGGTGAGCTCAGAAAACAATTAAGTTTCTTCTGGACGAGACTCTAAGACTATCTAACCTCTTTGGTCTAGGAAATCAGCTGGAAATCTCATGAACACAAGGATTCCAGAACATTCTTGTTTTCATGAAGTATTGGAATTAACCCCCAATTTGCCTTTCTTGTGACATGTAATGATGTGCTTTTCAAACCATCTTTGGAGATTTTCTATGAATTTGTTCCTGAGTTGCTTTGCCAGATTTATTTTTTTCATGCTTTATTCATTAAGTTTTATATTTAATATTTTAGAATTTTTTTTTCTGACATGGAAATTATCTATCTTTAAAAAAAATAGATGACTGTTTCAGGAGTGGCAGAATTTCAGAGTTTGAACAACCTTGAATCCAGGGATAAAGCCAAATTCCTTCAAATCCTTTCTATTTCTAGGACAGTTGAAGTATGGCATGCCACCACATTATCTGGTTTATTATATAGTTTATCTGGTTTTCGTGTATTCTTTTGTTTTAGTCTGTGCTATTTTTAAAACATTTAGTGCAGCACCTAAGCACCTTGGCCCTGGTTCAACTGAATGCTTAAACATATGCTGAACTTAAAACATGAGTGTTGTTTAGCTCAAAGGGAGACATGCTTAAATGCTTTGATTAGTTGGGGTCCTCATGCTTTACAAATTAAAGATTATTATAAGATCAGTAATCATTAGTAGAACATCAGTGCCCTATAATAACTTGAGTGTTGTCTTAATTGGGTTTGCCACATGTTCCAGAGAGAATGGACACAAAACAATCCATGCATGTTTAGGCTGAAGTTCATGGGGTTTGTCTCACTGTTCATGAAGTTGCTATGAGGTTTGAGTACAGTATTTGCATTGTGTTTCAAAAACCTGAAACCTATTTTGAAAGGTCCAGAAAAGCTCCTCTCCTTGGCTACATGTGCAAGAGTCAGATGTATTAGGGGTGATCATCATCATCATAGATTGTTGCTCCAAAATCATAGACAAGGCCTGGTGCTGTCACTTATCTCAAATAGTTCCTTGGGGGGTATATGATGTTGACAGGGGGCACTGCATCAGACATTGTCCAAATGTTTGCCTAGATCATTTCTCAGATTCCACTTGGTTATACTGTCATCAGTCTTTGCTACCCCAGCTCTCACTCAGTTTTAAAGTACGCCATTGTTTTCGTTTGAGGTCGGTGCCCAGGTGGAGTTGTTCTGAAGGAACCCAGGTTCTCCAAGATCATAGGTATTTCCTCCCTTTTTTATTCCTCTCTAGCTTTTCACTGTGGTATTTTGGGATAAGGGGTTTTTTAGAGGCAAAGCTCTTTCTGGACTTCAATCTCTTGGGTGAGGGAGTGTCTCCATGCAGTGGATGTCTTGGCTCATGCATCTGTTTTTGTCTCCCTTTTTTATTGAAGGCATCAGGCTCTACTGATGATGCAATCCACACAAGGCAGTGTAGCGACAGTGTGGAAATCGATTTGAAAGTTGCTGTGATGATCCTATAGGATTGATTCAGTTTAGTATCAGTTTTGTGTGCATGGCTCAAGTGTGACCATACTGGTGCACAGAACTCCACACAGGGTGACGCTGGCTGCTCAGAGCATTTTGAGTCAACTCCCCATTTTGTATTGGCCAGTTTCTGGAGTACACAATTCCTGGAGTTCACTTTCTTTTACAGCTTTATAATATGCTTTCTGAATACTAGTGTTTGATCTAATGTGATCCTAAGCTACACTGGATGTTCATAGTGTTCAATGATTGTACCATTCTAAAATCTTTTGAGTTATTTCTCAGTCTGATGGTGTAGAAGTGCACACTTGTGTCTTGTTAGGGTTGGCATTGAGGAACCATGTGAGATAATATTTTCCAACTACACTCAGCGAGACAATTAAAATGTGCTCAATGTCCTCAAATCATCCTGATTTGGTGGTGGTATGGTTAATCATTTGCATAGACCTTAAACAGCCAGGGTGATAGAACTGAACCTTGAGGCAATCCATTCCATTGAGTATGCCATTGATTTTCTGACCATCAGTCTCAACAAAGAAACTCTGATTTTTGTTTTTATTTATTTATTTTAGACAATAGGAGATGACCTGGCCTGTATTGCTATTTCTTAAAAATCTTGCCAATTTCAGTACAAGTGAACTATGGTTCACAGTGTCATAAGCAGCTGACAGATTGACAAACAGCCCCTGTAATTCTTCAGGTTTCAAAGCCATCTTTGATGTAGTAAGTTAGATTTGTAGCTTGGCTACAACATGAACATCCTGGGAGAAAACTGGCTTTCAGTCTGCTGTCTTTCTGCTATCCCGTCATTGAGTCCAGCTGCCATTCCACATTTCAATGTTTTCATGGCTATTGTCAGCTCCTCAGTGTTGAGTTGCTCATTATGGACTTTGCCATCTTTGAGGAGTGAGCAAAGTTCCTGCTTGACTTGTTTCATTCTGTGTATTGCTTTGTGGGCTGGTTTATCTTTTGGGATGAGTTGGTATGTGACTTGGTTGGGAGAGACTGCAGCAATGGTCTTTGGTTGTTGTCCATCAGGATTCAGCTTGTGAATGGTGGTCCATACCTTTTCGCTATTATGGCACAGGTTTAATTCATTCAACTCCCTCCAGCAATCACATTGCTTCTTTCCAATCTTTCTCATAAACATTTCCCTAAGACCAGTGGTTTCTTCACCAAAGAAATCCAGGTCAAACAGTTCTGAATATGTCTTATATTGTTGGCTTATCTGTTCTGAAATCCCAGGTACATACAGTATCCAAAACTTCCTAGGGATGTACTTTTGTGGAATCTTCCATATCAGGGGGACAAATTCTCTATAGAGCTTGTATGTCTGAGTAATATTATAGATTGATTCATCCACTTCAAAGGAAAAGCCTTCCCAGTCAGTCTTTATGAAGCTGAATTTCAGCATATACTTTGTTTTCCTGTGTTGTACTGCACCCTCTCTTGTCACTTGCACTGGTCTGTGCTGGAATCTGAAATTGCTGCCATATCCTCCCTTCTGTAGATGGCTACATATTCAGAGGTGACAAAGGTTAGGTCATGATTGTAGTCTGTGTTCCATTGTGTGCTTTGGAAGTACATTTGTCCTTGAAGTCATATGTGGAGCAAGATCAAGTTATTTGTTGCCATCCACTTCACAACTTCTTCCCCATTATTGGTAGGGCCCTACAGAGATAATATCAGCCTTCTCTGACAGAATGCCTGCACACTGAAACTGATGATTGTAAGTGCTCTCTTTGTCTGAGTCCCCGAAAGGGACCATTTATGTTGACATTTGTATCAATGTTTTTTTTTATTGCAGTCTTGGCACCTACTGTCAGACTTGGTCTCTCCCACGGTTAGTTGCAATGGGAGACTATCATGATGTGAACATATCTGAAATAACTTCTTCAGGGATGCTGTGTGATGAGATGTTGCCTTCATCGGTATCCATGTTCCTGAAGTGGGATTTATAAAACTCCTATAAAACCCCTCGGAACGTAACAGGCAGCAAGCTTGAAAGAAGGAGCTGAGTCTGTTGTGATATAAGTCCTTATGTGTGGTAACCTGGTGTTGTCAAAGGCAGAATGACCCATGTGACTCTAAACAGCAACAGCTACCACTACAAAGGTAAGCTCTGTAGGTAGAAGAAGCAGTGGGTTCTCATAGGGGGCAGAAGCAACATTAAATACACTTTTTTACTGAGAGCACTCATAGAGTGCAGAATCAAGAGGAGTGCCACAGCCAAGTAAGTGTATGATCATCCAAGGAGCAGAATGCTTCCATCTAGGTCTTTTGTTAGCCATTGAAAGCATTGCTCAATCTTATTTTTCTCTAGGGGGGAAATCCTGCAGACCTTACTCCTTTACTGATGTAAAATTCCAATTACTTTTCCAGGCAGTTTAGTCTCAGTAAGGACTGCAGGGTGTGGAGAGGTACCCCATTAGTAGCTAGTGCTCTGAAATGAAGAGGAAATTTTCAGGGAACATATGAAGCGAACAAAAATCCTAAGGAACTGAAATATCAAAATATAATTTAAATACATAAATTTAACAACTGAACTGTCCCTTTATATTCCCTCTTTGCCAGCTACATCACTAATTTAGTACTTTTTAAAGTTGTTTGTTTGCTTGCCTTGCCCTACTTTCAACTCCTTAGCAAGGAAAGTGCAAATAGGATGAAATGAAAACTGTTCTTTCCTCCCTCAAGTAAATTGAAGGATGTTGTTTTAACCAGAAAGGTAATATAAAAAGAGAGAAAAGAAATCCAGAACCACAGTGCTTAACATCTTCCAAAATGTTATACACAGTATTAAAGACAAAGAGACAGCAACATGTTCTCATTTGACTGATACAAGCCAAACCTGAGAAATCTGATACAAAAGGACTCAGCAGATTTATGTCTCAAAAGCCTTTCATCTCACCCCCCCATAAGTATTCGCCCAGATTCTGCCTGCATCAGAGAAAGCTGTATTGATTTACCACCATGATCTATCATTCTCTTTGAGTGGACTGCTAGCTTGCATATCAGGCCGATTATTTTTTTCCAAATAGTAAATATATATATATATATATAAATTCTTAGAATTAACCCTACAGCAAAAGTGAAAACATTTAGGTGACCTAAATACCCAGTATGTATAACACAAATATAAATTCCTGCATGAGTCTAAGTAATACAATAAAAAAGGGGAAAATGAAATTATATTAACTAAGCTCAAACATAAACTTCTTTTGCTTTCTCACAGTGCCCATCTGAGTCACAGAACATATGTTTGAAATTTGCAGGACAATACATGTACAGAAAGACTTCAATCAACAAATAACGTCAGGAGTTCTTAGCACATATACTGCATGTTCCAGACATCTGTAGGAAGAGCCTGACCCAGAATCTATTGAAGTCAGTTGAGATTCCCATTGATTTAAGCCAGCATTGGATCAGGCCATAACTCAATAATCTCATATCATTATGGCCTAGCAGGTCAATTATTCACAGGAGAATTCTGTAAGTAAACCTTGACATGATAAGTAGTCGTCATAGATTATTGAGTAAATACACATTTTTTCCCAAAAAACCCTGTAATCATGTTCTTTTATGAAGACTTTGTCATAAAATGCTAGCTATATCATTCCCATTTTAGAAAACCTTTAATTATGTATTCACAACATAGTCTGTAATGGCTCTGATGCAACTGTTTGCATTAAGAAGGACTGAGTAAATAGTTTGCATTAAGAAGGACAGTAAATATCTATTCTTTAGTAGTAGTAAAAACAAAAACAAACAAAAAACCTACAGAATTTCTTATCATGTAAATATGTTAAAATACCGAAAAATGTCGAATGTAAAAATCACAATAGATAGTCAGAAATGCAATAAAAAATTATGCAGACTTACCATCCACAGCTCCAGCCATTTCCCCAAGATATATATGCTACACAAAAAGTATGCATTTCCCATAATTAGCTCATTGTTTGAAATAAAGGGTCAGCTGCAGTTCTCAGCCTTAAATATAAATCCCCTTTCTTTGTCAAGTCATTCATGTTAGTTTGGAATGTTTAAATGTAGTTTAAATACAGATTAATAGAGGGCATGTATCTCTATCTATTTCAGTCATATAGCTATTAGAAGAGCAAATATCTTAACAAGCAGCACTCCAAGGAAACTAGATGGAGACAGAGTTTACATTCAGCCAAATGCGATTTTAATGTTAGCTGAAAACTTGCTGGATTATGAATTGTTTGTGATTAGCAGCTCATTGTTTACCCTGCTGAAGATTTGTGGCGATAATTAAGTGATGACTTCTGGGTAGAATTTACAGGTTTCAGAGTCGTAGCCATGCTAGTCTGTATCAGCAGAAAGAATGAGGAGTACTTGTGGCACCTTAGAGACTAACAAATTTATTTGAGCATAAGCTTTCGTGGGCTAAAGTCCACTTCATCAGATGCATATAGTGGAAAATACAGTAGGAAGATATATATAATATACAGAGAACATGAAAAAATGGGGGTTGCCATACCAGCCCTAACAAGACTAATCGATTCAGGTGGGCTATTATCAGCAGGAGAAAAAAAAACTTTTGTAGTGATAATTAGGATGGCCCATTTCAAACAGTTGACAAAAAGGTATGAGTAACAAGGGGGGAAAATTAGCATGGGAAAATAGTTTTTAGTTAGTGTAATGACTCATTCACTCCCAGTCTTTATTCAAGCCTAATTTAATGGTGTCCAGTTTGTAGATTAATTCCAGTTCTGCTGTTTCTCGTTGGAGTCTGTTTTTGAAGTTTTTTTGTTGAATAGTTGTGACTTTTAGGTCTGTAATTGAGTATCCAGGGAGGTTGAAGTTTTCGCCAACTGGTTTTTGAATGTTATAATTCCTGATGTCTTGACCTATCCTGAAGGACGATCCCTCACTCTCACATCTCTTGGGAGACAGGCCAGTCCTCACTTACAGACAGCCCCCCAACTTGAAGCAAATACTCACAAGCAACCACACACCACACAACAAAAACACTAACCCAGGAACCTATCCTTGTAACAAACCTTAGAGTTGCTCATGCCAAGCCACTGGCCAGGTGGCCTGGACACAAGGAGAGAGCAGAGCCTTGTCAATGCACATCTGATGCTCCTGGAAGTTGGTTTGCAGAATCAGACCCCAAAGTTCTCACTTTCGAGAGTCCATTTTTATAGGAATTTATTCCTATGACAGTCTATAGGAATTGCTTCATCATGCTGTTGCTGAATCAATCAGCAGATGGCACATTCCTGACAGCTCCGTGCTGTCAGATGTTATCTTGTTCTTTGGTTCTGCCATCCTTGAGGCTGTTGGGTGGATTCCAGTCTGCCCTCTGGGGGTCCTCTGGTTGTTTCCACTTGACGCCTTCCTCAGACGTTGGACATTGGATTCTTAGGCTGGCACCTCCCTGATCATTCAGTTGTTATCCACACCAAGCATCCATCCACATACATCCTCTATCTCTATTTTAATCACAATTGTTAACAAAGCGAGATGAATACAACAAAAGAGTGGGGAGTCTCTGTGTGCTGTTTCTGTTGTTACAAAGTATTGCTTTGAGAACAGACTCTGTTTTAGGATGTACTAACACAATCAGCAGCTTGCAAGTTTCACACAGAGAGGGAGAGAAACAGTACCAAAAACCAAGAGACCTCTTAATTAGTAATACCCTGGAATTTAAACTATGGGGAATCAAACTCATTTGTGATTTTAATACAGAACTTCTTTAATATGATCCAACACCATTGGGCCATATGGGCAGGAATCTGGAGGATTTTTTCCCCTTCCTTGCTGCATTATGGAGGCCCAGCTCAGGTTAAAAGGAGTATGAACAGTTTACTTGAAAGGGTGAATATTAATAGTAATATTTTTAATAGATACCATCTTTCAGAAGAGATCAGGCACTGTGGCCTCTTACCTGACAAATTCAACCATTACAGTATTGTATAATCTGTAAAGAAATCTAAACTGTGTTTTATCTGCTATTCAGTTGATTTTGTGTGAGGGACATAGGTGTTAATTAGGGACAGAGGCTGGGGCTTACCTGTGTCCTGGGGGAGAGTTTTTATGGTCCTTTTACAGTTTTGATGGGATAAAACAGAGTGTGTATTACTTATAGATTTTATTAATAAAAATAAGCAAGCAAATATAAAACTAAACATATCACTGAGCTAACTCAACATAAAACACTGCAACAATTAAAAATCACAATTAAAATGGAATCAATACATTGATAGGTTTAGATTATGTCGTTAATAAATCAATACAGCATGTAATTAAATTAAATTATGAGGCTGACAGAAAAATAATTACTTGATTAATTGTGCATTGAGAAAATTGAAGGAGAAGCCAGTTTTGGAGTATTGTCCGTTCTAGTCTTAGACTCTTGCCAAGCAAAATAGCTCAACACAGAGAGCAATCTTGTCTTCGTTCACTTTAAGAAAATATAATTATTAGGATGCTTATTAGCAACCCCATTTTAATATTTCCTCTTTCAATTCTAGTGTTGTGTGCTATATTTTCACTGTTCTTACTTCCCCCATTTCTCTCAATAACACAGAAGTCTTTCTACAGACTTAACACAGAGATATTGATTAAATCATACTCAGTAGCAGCTTTACCTCTGGAGAGTCTACTGACAAATTTGATGACCGTCTGGTTTTACTTTTAGGAAACTATTAATGGTGCCATTTACCTACAAATACATACATTTGTGCATCCACACATTAATGGAGGTGTTCTTCCAAAAAAGGAAGAATTCTCTCTTCTTCTTTCTTTTCCTGGGGATCTTTAACTCATGTTGTGATGGGTTAGACCTCCATTCTGGATGCCACTTGATGTACTGGGGTTTCACTGAGCCCCTCCTGCTCCACCAGCCTGGATTCCCTCTCCCTGTTTTCTGAATTAGGCTCTCCGGCCTTTTGCAGCACACACACACCGGTAGGGGCACACCCAGCTGCAGACACAGACTGAAGTCAGCTCGGTGTGAGAGGATTCACCCAGCACTCACGTACACACCTCCTTTGGGGAATAAACCCAAAATAATACTGTCTTACACTGTATAGGAAGATCTGCACAGGGCAAACTCATAAAAATTTGCCTTCTCCCTCAATCTGAAGAGAGAGAGGCACAACTTCTTGCCTCCCCCCACCCACACCGTTAGAAATTGCACAAACTGGGTTTAATAATAAACAAAACAATTTTATTAACTATAAAAGGCAGATTTTAAGTGATTATAAGGGATAACAAACAGAACAAAACAGATTACAGAGCAAATAAAACAAAACGCGCAAACTAAGTTTAAGATCTTAAAAAGGCTGGTTTCAAGAAGTAATTCCTCACCCTAAATGTTATTTTAGGCAAGTTGCAGAGTTTCTGTAGCTTAGCGTTCCAGTTATTTCTTCTTACATACTGGACCCATGTCTCAGTCTGGACTCACCCCTGCCTTTCCCCTCAGGTTAGTTCCTTTGTCCCTTCAGGAACTTTCAGCAGTCTTTCTTCTTGGGTAGGCAATGGAAGAAAGTCCTGTTTGCCTTGCTCCCCAGTGTTAAATAAGATTTACATAAGGTGAGAATTTTTTGTTTCCCAGTCTTAACGCCACCCCTCCCGTTTTAGTGGAACATTACTAGAAGTCCAAGATAGTGTTTAGTACCAGGTGACAGGACCACCTGACCTAGTAGTGTCACGGCTACATCCCAGGAAGCCTCTCAGGAAGGAGAGTGATTAGTATCTTTAAAGTCTTATTGTTTCTCCCTAATGGCCCATCAAAGCTATCATAAGTAAAGTTATCACAATACTTTCATCTACGATTACAGAATTAGTTTTTCCAGGCCCATCTCAAATAGGCTTTCACATTTGTTTTGTCTTTCTGAATATTTCACAATTTAAAAATCACTTCTGCTCAATAAAATCCTTCAAATGTGCATCCTCTTTTAGAACGCCTCCTTTTCTTTTTTTTTTTAGCAACAGTGGCAATCTAGTAATTTTAGACAATTTTTTGTAAAATTGCTGCTATCCCAAGGCAGTTCCACTGGTGAAAACAATGGTGAGAGTGCTCATATAGACAGACTCCCAGTGTTTTATCTATCCTGGCATCTAATTCTGCTCAGACAATGTGTAGATGGCTGTGGTTAAAGTCCCAGTTGTCTGTGTGCTTGCACTTTCACTGTTGCTATAACTGGTGAAGTTGGTGGTAGCAAGAGCAGAATTGCCAACCAGAGTTGCCAACCTTTAATTAAAGATTGTCATGTGATGAAATCTCCAGGAATTCGTCCAACCAAAGTTGGCAACCCTGAAGCAAGAGGGAGAGTTCAAGAATGCTAGAACAGGAAAGGTGCATAACAGAGTGTGCATTCTCTAGCTATAAAATGGTGATGCTTTTGTTTGCAGAATTTTACAGATGCAGCACACAGAGAACTTCCTGTGTGAAGAGACAGCAGCCATTTTGTTCTCAAAGTTGCTGCACCTAGTAATAGAGAAGACACATGCAGGTCAGGCTCTCTCACTAAGATTTAACCTTGATTGCTTTAATCAAAACCAAGTCAGATTGAAAATATAGTGTTGATCTTTGTGTACAGAAGAGTTTTTGCATGTGAGTGCAGGTTTCAGAGCACTGGGAAAATGTGTGGTACTTTGGTTATTATGGCATATTAAGCAGAGTATTCCTGGACCACAGCATGGTTGCATTATAGAAGCAAATGGGTTATAGCTGCTTGTTCTGATTTATACTCAGCTAAAGGAACGCTGTGTTTGATTACTTGCAAAAAGAAAAGGAGTACTTGTGGCTCACTTAGCTGTAGCTCACGAAAGCTTATGCTCAAATAAATTGGTTAGTCTCTAAGGTGCCACAAGTACTCCTTTTCTTTTTGCGAATACAGACTAACACGGCTGTAACTCTGAAACCTTTGATTACTTGGTCATTCATTAAGCACAAGTACTGATTGCTGTACTACGGTGGTTTAGAATGGAGTAAAACGGACGGCTGTAGCATATTGGCAGTGCACAAGGCACGCATGCAACTAGAGTAGTAGAAATTCACAAGAACACATATTATAAACATGTTTGAGAGAGTTTTATTCACTCAAATGATTTCTATCCTTATAAAAGGTTCATTCACTCAGCTATACAATATTCTCTCCGTCTGTGAGCAATGACATAGCACTACACGTTTGACTCTGGAAGCCCTTTCTGATGATCAGATCCAATCTACTTTCTAGCAATACAACAAAGGGAGGATAGCAGAATTGTTGGTAAGTATTTCTTCTGCACACAGAAGGTTGAAAGCGCAAGGCAAGAATCAGCATTTTGATCTGCTTCAACAACAGTGGACTACACCTCTCTCTGACTTTCAACAAAAACAACGTTTATTCTGAGCTCCCACGGGCTAAAACTTGCTGCTAAGGTCAGGATAAATACTAGCCTGGGGGAGGTGGTGGGGACAAACACATGCACCTTCACATACCATTTCCCCTTTGAGATCTGATGTATACCCCACAGCAGTGTTTCCCAAAATTGGGACGCTGCTTGTTCAGGGAAAGCCCCTGGCGGGCCCAGCCAGTTTGTTTACCGGCTGCGTCCGCAGGTTCAGCCGATCGCGGCTCCCACTGGCCACGGGTCACTGTGTCATGTGTAGTGTCACAAAAAGAAACCCTCCTCTTTTGCTGATAGTTGTGGTTTCTGCCAGGCAAACGTGACCTTCTTGGCTACTTCTCAGGACTTGCTACCACCTGGTTCAGGAGTTGCAAATTAGGAGGGATGGGGTTTTGTGGTCGAAAACGCTAACAATTCCCTCCCTTCGTGCTGCCTGTATAATTTGCATTATACACATGGACACAAATACAGAGAAGTATTTTTTAAATTTAAAAACTTTATTAGAATCTGGTATATAAATAAAAAGTTAGCTTTTTGTTCAAAGATGTTTTTAACAACTATTTACACATAATGTCATTTTTCTGATAAAGAACTGAACTATGCACATTTTTTGCACTTGTATTCTTTCTTCTCATCAGTGAGGATTTGTGATTGGTTCCTTCTGGAATGCAGAGCATATGTGCCCACCTCTTGGAAGAATCACACTGGACCTTTGATAAGTAACAATTGAGAAAATGAAATCACAGAAGTTATAATGTTACTCATACTTGCCATTCCCTCATGCTATTCCTTCCACATGTAAGCATTACCTAGGATATGTCTATCACAGGGGTGGGCAAACTTTTTGGCCTGAGGGCCACATTGGGGTTCCGAAACTGTATGGAGGGACGGGTAGGGAAGGCTGTGCCTCTTCAAACAGCCTGGGCCCTGCCCCCTATCTGCCCCCTCCCATTTCTCACGCCCTGACTGCCCCCCTCAGAACTCCTGCCCATCCAACCTCCCCTGCTCCTTGTCCCCTGACCGCCCCCTCCCAGGACCCCCTGCCCCAACCGCCCCCAAGGAACCTACCTCTTATCCAACCCCCCCTGCTCCCTGTCCCCTGACTACCCTAACCCCTATCCACACCCCCACCACCTGACATGCCCCCCGGGACTCCCACGCCTATCCAACCGCCCCCTGCTGCTCCCTGTCTGCCCAGAGGAACCCCCTGCCCCTTATTCAACCCCCCCACTCCTCACCCCCTTTCCATGCCACTCAGAGCACCAGGACTGGCAGCAACACTTCATGGCTGGAGCCAGCCATGCCGCTGCTTAGTCCCGCCACCTAGAGCGCTGGCAGCATGGCGAGCTGAGGCTGCAGGGGGACAGAAGGGGAAGGGCTTCTACGGGAGTTCAAGGGCCGGGCAGGACGGGCCCGCAAACTGCAGTTTGCTTACCTCTGGCCTATCACCATGATGGAAATGTTAACTGCTGTGGAATTTTCACAAGAATCCTGATTCTTAAGCAGGTTATGGCATGTGTTTCTGATAACATTCTATGTTTCTTACCATCGTGCAATCCTCACTTTCCTTTTCACAACTGACAAGGTTGCAGTATATGCAGTAGTCCTCCATGCTTTCTGAAAAATCAATATAGTGGAATGAAATGCTGATTATGTTACGACCAACACTCTAAATGCAAATCCTGAGTTATTAATTACTGACAATATTTTAATCCAGTCACTGGTTTGAACATTTTTTTTTTTCTTTTTTGTGAGTCATATTTTCTCAAAGTTTTACTTTACTGCATCTGGATATAAAAATATCCAATTTTATTTAACTGGTCTATCAATAACAACCATTCACCCCATTCTAATTTTTTGGTATTTAAAGATATTATTGATGAATAGTCACCATTACAGAACCAAACCCATGAGATATCCCACTTTAGGGGTATTAAGATAACGGTCTGTTACGTAACATAATTCCACTCTTCCGGTTATCTTCACATGTGCCTAATGAGTCTATAGTACATGGGAGAAAGTTATTACCTGACTCCTTTATTAGAACAATTGCTATTTGTCTTCTAAACTCAGTATTAGCCTCTTGTGATGTTTCTATTAAGCTGATGTCTTTCTGCTGCAAATACGTTTCTGCAAACTAACAACACTTCTATTTAGAAAAAATATCATAATTACCAGAGGTGAAAGTGGGCCGGGCCAGCATGCCGGTAAGAACCGGCCACCGGTTCCGGCCCGTACATGGCTGACATTACAGTGCTGCTGTGGCAGTGCTTTATGCTTTCACGTTGCTGCCCCCTTTACCTCTCCCCACATCTGCGGCCCTGTCATAGAGTCCGGCAGTGCTGCTGGATGATATTGGCAGGGCCACCAACCGTGGGGGAGCAAAAGGGGCAGTTGCCCTGGGGGCCGGCGATTTAAAAGGGCCTGGGGCTCCTTGCCACTGCAGCAGGAGCTGTCAGGAAGGGCTGGCTGGGGGAATCTGTCCCCCCAGCCCCACACCTTCCGCCCAAGGCCCCATCCCTTCTGAGGGCCCAGAGTGCACCCCACACACCTTGGTGCAGTGCACACCAGTAATTATCGGCATTTACTTTCACCCCTGATAATTACACATAAATAACAAATGATAATGGCAATTTGGTATTCAAAACCTTTAAGATGAGTCGTCCGCAGCTGTGGCCATCACTTTGTCTATTATGCTGAACAATTTTACTCTTCCAATCAGATGGGGAGTTGCTCGTTAATCGTTTGATGAAGTTTCTGAAATTTTCAGAGAGTACATTAGTGGACTGTATACATGAGCTTTTCTTTCCTTTTTTTTTTTTAATTTCTTTTTTTTTTTTACAGTTTCTGTACAGAGATACAAATCCTTTCTATCTCTATTTACTTAATGATTGCCATGACTTATTGCTCATTGTATATATATATATATATATATATATATATATATATACACACACACACTTGCTTTCATATTACTGTCTCACTCTTACACAATGTATCACCTGCTTTGCTGTGCCCCATGTTGTTAACACCTTCGCACTCATGCAACATGCTACTGTTTCATGTCCACATTCTATGAAGTAGTTAGCCAGACTCAAATCACACAAGTTCACTCAAAGTCCATTAGTAAGCACATTCAGTACAAGTACATTCTGTTTCAATTTTTCTTTGTAGCTAACAGGAAGATATTAGTCTCACGATTGTTCCATTCCTTGAAAATATTTTCACATTAACAGTTCATGTACACTGTAAAAGTAAGTATCTTAAAAATCCCCTCCAATTCCTCAGACATGTTTTTTCATATTTCATCTCATCACACAAGGGGTCAATTATTAACAATTCTTTTGTTTGCATCAATGCTATCTGTAAGTTTAAGTATATGTACAAGTTATATTGGCAATGTGATAATTTCAACTATTTTATAATGACTTCTCAAAAAACAATCCATTAACATATTCTCATTTGTAATGTCTGACACTCAGAAGAGAAGCATATTGTGAATTCATTGATCAAATCATTACAAACTGCATTCTTTCAAGTAACATTAACAACAGAATTTCACAGTAGCATTTTATTTTTAAAAACTCAGTTCTTGGAATGTCAAGAGTTACATTCACATTCCACTTTCCTTTGCATGCACTGAACTCACTGAAAACCCACAACACAGGAAATTATACCACTGCTACCCAGCTGTGTTACAAATCTCTTATATAATACCACATTTAGTGACCATAATCCAGAAGAACAATAGAAAACATCTTACCGCAAGAACCCAATGATCTGGTGTGTGGTAAAGAAGCAATAATATATCATATTGAAGAAATCCACTCTGTATTAATTTTAAAAAAATTAGAAAAGCAATTATAGTTTACAGTGAAGCAAACTATGAAATGTAGATTATACGGTATTTCCCAATTTCATTACATGGATTATTATTACAGTACTCATTCCACATCAAACATAGCTTTTTATTTGCTGTTTCACACTGTGTTTAACTGACTGAATGAAAATGTGCTTTGCTCATGCTATGTATGAAAGCTTGTTAGCATTTACCTTCAGTTTCATTTGTGTTGCTCTGCCTGAGAGAATGACCGTGGAAACTACTGCTGAGATGGCTTGTACCTGTTGACAGTCAACCAAGTTATTAATGCATTAATCAATCACTCTCGCACATAAAGAACATAATGACAGGTTTCAGAGTGGTAGCCATGTTAGTTTGTATCAGCAAAAATGAGGAGTACTTATGGCACCTTAGACACCAACAAATTTATTTGGGCATAAGCTTTCATGAGCTAAAACCCACTGCATCAGATGCATGGAGTGGAAAATACAGAAGGCAGAAATATATACACAGTACCTGAAAAGATGGGAGTTGCCTTACCAAGTGGGGGGTCAGTTCTAACGAGACAATTCCATTAAAGTGGAAGAGGGCAATCATCAACATGAGGAAAAATCACTTTTGTAGTGGTAATTATGGTGGCCTATTTCAAACAGTTGACAGGAAGGTGTGATTAACAGTAGGGAGAAATTAGCATGGGGAAATTTGTTTTTAGTTTTTGTAGTGACCCATCTACTCCCAGTCTTTATTCAGGCCTAATTTGTTGGTGTCCAGTTTGCAACTTAATTCCAGTTCTGCAGTTTCTCGTTGGAGTCTATTTTTGAAGTTTTTTGTTGAAGAATTGCCACTTCTAAATCTGTTATTGAGTGTCCAGGGAGACTGAAGTGTTCTCCGACTGGTTTTAGAATGTTATAATTCTTGATGTCTGATTTGTGTTCGTTTATTCTTTTGTGTAGAGACTGTCCGGTTTGGCCAATGTACAAGGCAGAGGAGCATTGCTGGCACATGATGGCATATATCACATTGGTAGATATGCAGGGGAACGAGCCCCTGATGGTGTGGCTGACGTGGTTAGGTCCCATGATGGTGTCCCTTGAATAGATATGTGGACAGAGTTGGCAACGTGGTTTTTTTGCAGGGATAGGTTCCTGGGTTAGTGTTTTTGTTGTGTGGTGTGTAGTTGCTGGTGTGTATTTGCTTCAGGGGGCAGTCTGTAAGTGAGGACATAATGAAGAACATAATGAAGTTCATATAGACAGACATTCAAGGGATCCTTAGTGTTACAAATAAGATATGTAAGAGATTCAAGTAAAAACAAAGATTTGTAATCAATGTGCTCTGTCTTACTTAATGTAAAAACGGACTAAGCTGCTCACATACTTGTGTTTAATTAATGGACCTGCTGAAATGTATAGCAAAACTAATGTGGCCCTAAACGTGTCAAGGATTGCACCTCCAAATACAGTTCAGTACATGCAGCTCCAAATACATTTCAGTATATGTTTTGCAGCAGTAAATATACTGAAATATTGCAATTTCAGGTTTATATTGATGTTTCAAGAGTATTTGGACTTAAATATGTTGTACCACATTCATGTGATTGGTTTCAGAGTAGCAGCCGTGTTTGTCTGTATTCGCAAAAAGAAAAGGAGTACTTATGGCACCTTAGAAACTACCAAATTTATTTGAGCATAAGCTTTCGTGAGCTACAGCTCACTTAGTCATATGATTGTTTACTTATTGATACAATTTATACTTTTATGTACCATCACAGTAAGTGGCCTACCTTTCCACCTGCTTTCTTGATCACACAGCTCAAATATGCATCAATAACCTACAACACATGATGAAAGAAAGGGAACAATTTAAATAATATTTGATTAATCAATTCTGTTACCATACATGTTTAGTGGTACTTAAGTGTACCTCATCCATGTACTTATCGAGCTTCTTGGTTTCAGGCAATGAAATGAAGAGCCATACAATTTGATATTTCTCACTTTGGCCTCCAGTCTCTCTGTGTGTTTGCCAGTCATTACAAATTTGACTAGAAAAAAAAGTAACTCACATTACATGCATGGTAATACAGTCTCCTTTTTCTCTGTTTTACTACTGTGAATGCCGCCACTTTGTACATGAAAAACATACCTTAACATACTTCATAAATGGAACTATGTTAAAACCTGTTTAAGAAAGGTGTGGTAACCAATTACCTTTCAGAAACCATTGTCTGTCTTCCCCATCCTCCGTAAGCATGTCATCAACATCATCAATTGTATCATTGCTTGAAACATCCTGCCCTACATCCTCTTCTTCCATTACTGTGACCTCTATGTTTTTCACTGTGCTATCATGACACTTGTGAGATACAGTGCCATCCATTTTTCGAATCTCTTCTGAGGGTGTTTCTGGTTCAGTGTTACCAACTGCAATTTCAGTTCCGATGTTTTCCTCTGATGTGCTTTCAGCAGCTAATGTTGGTGGCTCTTTAAATGGTTTTAAATGTGTGATGCTGTACATGGTTCCTAACAGTTTTCCTGACATGGTTTGTAATTTCACTCTCTTACCCTCAACAGTCGTCATTTTGTATGGTCCCAGATAAGTAGGTTCCAGAACTCCTCCTTTTCTTGTTCTCTTTCGAGCATTCAGTAACAGAACACAGTCCCCAACATCAAATGTTATTTCCCCATATTTAGAAGTCTTTCTTTTAGCATGATGTCTTTGTTGTTTTTCTTGTGCTTTATAATTGTTACTTAGAGCCAGTGCAATGTCAGCATCATGTCTCGATTTCATATCTATGCTGTACTCTTTGCAGAAATCTTCCCTAAATTTATTCATATCTGGGATCTTTGTAGACGAATGGAGAAGGTGTTGTATTCGTATAATGAAGACACACTGAATTACATGTGTACATGAAAGCTGCTGGTAATAACATACACTTACCGTGTAATTCTCTGAGACTTCTGGAAACACTGGGTCATCACAAAACATTAGTCGAAAGGGTGAAATTTTTGTTGCATGTACTTTAGTTCACAAAGAAAACAAAATGGGCTCAAGTAATTCATCTCAATTACTCCCATTGTCATCAACCATCTTCCGCAGTGCTCTTTAAGAAATGCTCATTGATTTGTTTGTTGGGGAAAAAAAGCACGGATATATTCTTGACTGAAACAGATTATACATAATCAAAAAGACTTTCAGTGTAACACATTGATTTTGAAGATTTTGTAGTGACTTGCATCTTCTGGCATAGCACACTCTACTTGCCTTTATTACTATAATATTGACACCCATTCACTTACCTTTTGATGGATTTATTAGCATTTTCAACCAAGCTATTGGTTTGTGGATGGTACGGGCTGGTGAAGCTACATTCTATTCCCAATCTTTGGCAAATATACTGGTTAAACTGGAAGAAAATAAGTTATATCATAAACTTACATATAGACTTGTCTTAAGGAATGTTCCTTTGCCTATTTGCCATTTGTTTTATGTGTATATTAGCAACATGAATAGCCCATCTTTTAATATTACTATTGGAAGCAAGTTGTTATGGGTTTTTTGATAGATATGAAGACACCTCAAAAAATTTTTATAGCAACCGTGACAGTGACTAACAGCAGTTTATCAAAAACAGTATGGTGATTGTTCCTGACAACTGTTTGAGAACAGTGTGCCTTTAATAAAGAAATCACAAGGGCCATGAAACCCATGTTCACTGTCAGCTATCTGTGACCTGATCGTGAGGTTGAATATATAGTGAAAATAATCTGGAAAAAAAAATATTACCTTATGATTGAATTCAGGACCAAGACCTGTCAGTATCCGCTGTAGGCATCCATGGCGAAGAACCATTTTGTACATCCTGTTTGCGACCTCAGATGCTGTCTTACTTCTAAGTGGAAAGGCTTCCACCCATCTTGAAAGATAATCTATGGTTGTCAGTATATGCCGGTATCCATTCTTTGTTACTGGTAATGGTCCTATTAAATTCATTCCCACCAATTCCCAGATACGAGTGACCTATATGCGAGGGTACCAGTTTCAGTCATGCTTCACATATTTCTTACTAAATGTTCTCAATAAACCTATATCTCATAAGCAAAGTACACAATGTAATATGGTTACAACAGCCACAGAATCAGAATGTAAAACCCACTTTTAAAAACAGAAAAGAAAGAAAGGATAAACTAACACAAAAAGAAGTACGGGAATGGGTTAGGAAAAACAATACAAGAGTAAAGCTGAAGAAATATCCCAGGCCAGTGGAAAGGAGCAGTAGAGGTCATTGCTGCACTATGCTGTGCCACTTGTATGCATTGCACTTGCTTCAAACTCAAGGCCCCATTGTACAGCAGTAATAACAATGTCTAATGTGTAATGGGGCAAGGCCAGAAAAGTAGTGGGAGACCGATATATTAGCCCCAGGTTAAACAAATCCCTGTTACCAGGATAAGTAAATGGCAGCTGCTCCAGGACAATTAAGACACCTGGGGCCAATTTAGATCTTTCAAGAAGGCAGGGAAGACAGCTAGGTTGATTGGGACACCTGAAGCCAATTAGGGGCTGGCTGAAAGTAGTTAAAAGCCTCCCAGTTAGTCAGCTGGGCATGTGTGCCAGGAGCTGTAGGAGGAAGCTGTGGTGTTGGAGGAACTAAGCAGTACACAGCCAAGATAAATGCAGCAAAAGGCAATCCTCATTGCTGGATCAAATGCAAAGGAATTGTTGAAAACAGGACAGGAAATCAGTTATACTGGCAGTCACATGACCCAACAAAATAAACTTGTGCTATTAAAAGAAAAAGAAAAAAAGGTAGAATTAAAAACTCCTAATTACAAATCAAAGTACAAAAACCATAGCCAGTGCTATAATAGAAACACAGATGGAATTCCTAAAACCAATAACAACTACTTAAAATTTTTGCTGAGTATTAGCTATTAAAATAAACAGCACAATGACATGCATTGCACAGTGATAATACAGATAAATGACAAAGTGTTCAGAGTAATAAGAGTAATAGAAATAACATTTTTAAAGGAGCAAAACTATAATTAAAATGGATTACAAGAAGAGCGCGCAATTCAGGGAATCATATCAGCAGATAAAACAAATTTGTGAACTGTTATGAGCCTTCACGTAGACATATAGTGATAAGAGACTCTTTTAAATACTCAAAATGTGTGAAACAGAGTTTGAGGGAATGTAGGTAAATTATTTCACTACACCAAGTCTCCTGTAGCAGTAAAGTAGCACCAGGGACATCAGGGAGGGGGTTTGGCATCAGTACCGGATTTACAACGGTGCCGATGGCACTGTGGCACCAGGCCCACACTGGGAAGGGGCTCATTATGGACCCCTCTAACCCATCCACAAAGCTGGGTCTGGCTCCTCACCTCCTATCAGGGCCAACTATTGTGGACGGAGGGTCTGGGTGTGGGAGAGTAGGTCTCTAGAGGGCCTGGGGGGGGTGTTGGGCAGTGAGGGGGTGGAAGATGCTCGGCAGTGGGGAAGGTTTGTGTGTTTTGGGGTGCTGGGGAGTGGGGTTTGGGGGGGGGCACTGGGCAGTGGGGGGTGGGGAGATCTGTGTGTGTTGGGGGCTGTGCAATGGGGCAGATCTATGTGCGTTGGAGCGCTGGGAAGCGTGGGGGGTCTGTGCGGGGCACTGTGCAGTTGTGGTGGTGGAGCTGTGGGGGGCACTGGGCAGTGAAGGGATCTGTGGGGGGCCTTTGGGTGGGTGGGAGTGTGCTGGGCATAGTGGTCTGTGGGAGGGCACTGGGCATAGAGATTTGTGGGGGTCTCTGGGTGGTGTGGCACTGGGTGTAGGGGGTCAGACGGGTGTTGGGAAGGGGGGGGGGGTAGCATGGTGCAGCATGCGACCTCCCCCAAGGGGAAGAAGCACGATGGCAGCAGCAGGAACCCGCCCTCTGCTCCGGGGCTGACATGCAGCGTCCTGTAAAGAGAACTAAAAACGCCTCTGCACCCCCCACCTCCCTATATTTGCAAGCACAGCAGGTGGCTCATCCCACGGGGTAACTGTTACCCCCTCTCCCCCTCCCTAAATGGGGGTTTTGTCCCTGTACAGGGTCTGGCAGCGTCTCCCCCTTGGACTTAACCCTGGCTACCACCTCCCACCCCCGATTTTTCCCCGCCAGTCCCTCTTCTGCCACTACCTACAGTAGCTTGATCCCCCGTGGCCAGTAAATTTCTGCTCCCTGCTCAGACCCTGACACCCTCCCGCTGCAACTTGCCCCTCTTAATCCTTTTAAACTCCTCCAAAGAGGAGGCAGCAAATCGTAAGTAGAAGTAAGGGCAGAGAGAGGGCAGTGGCAACAGTGAAGGTTACTGCTCATGCTCAGTTCGGGTGAGCATGCTGAGTGTACCCAAAGTAGGGAATTGAGAGAGGGAGGTTTTTCTGTCATTACACCCACCAATGGGGACTGCGGGAAGCGGCAGCCAGTATGTCCCTCGGCCTGCGCCACTTCCCGCAGCCCCCAGTGGCCGGGCACTGCAAATCGCGGCCATTGGGAGCCGCAATCATCTGAACCCACAGACACGGCAGGTAAACAAACTGGCTCGGCCTGCCAGGGGCTTTCCCTGAACAAGCGGCATCCCAAGTTTGGGAAACACTGCCCCACAGCATTAGCAGGGTATGCTTGTTAGTGCGCTTCTGTACACTAAAGAGATAGTCTTCCTGTCTATTTGCATATGCAGAAGAAGCTGCATACACTCTTTTCCTCCCAGTCTTGTGCAGTAAAAGTATGAACAATACAGAGAGTTGTGGAAAAGCTGCAGGTTACCAGCAACTTAATGTTTTTGAAATCAGTTTTCTATTCTCTTTGGGTTCTTTATATTGGGTCCATCACTGTGGTATCTAAGCACATTTACCAGAGTCACAGTTTCTACTGAGGAAGAATCAAGTTTCTAATCCTCTTGCCCCAACTTCTTACCCCCTTTTTGGCCTGTAAGCAAGGACACCACTGTGAAGGGCTGCACCTCTGTAATCACCCCTTGCACACTATTGTAATAATCTTTGTACAAAATATGCCTTGTCAGAAATTTGAAAGCTGCTGGTCATTATTGTCCTGGTAAAATATGTATGGCAATATTGTATGTGAAGTTATAAGATGCCATTGTATGGTGTTGTTAACACAAGTTCCAAACCACAGCCCTGCCCAAAAAGAAGTTGGCAATCAGGTCTGTTTCAAATAAAGCACTAAACATTTAAGCACTAAACAGAGTCATCAAGCAGGAAGGGTAGACAAAGAAACCACAAGCAGGTGAGGAAGAACAGCAGGAAACATCCTTTCTTGTATGTTCTCTATGTCCTGAATGTCAGCTGGAAATGTCTTCCAAGAGGGAGACTGACAAAAATGAGGAACAAACACCTCATGGAACTCCTGCTGCTCGCTCTCTCTCTATATGTCGATTCACTGCACCAGAAGGAACAAAGGAAGCAGCCATTAAACAGAAGAAGAGGTCCTGGCCTAAGAAGTTTGGCCAATCAGACTGTTGAGATCATGTGGTGATCACAAATTTGCTTTGAATCTAACCTAGTTTGTTAAGTTAGGCATGAGTTGCATTTCTGACTTTTATGCCTCATTACTTGTACTCACTTAAAATCTATCTATTTGTAGTTAATAAACTTGTTTTATTGTTGTATCTAATCCAGTGTGTTGGAATTGAAGTGTTTGGGAAACTCCATTTGGGAGTACAAGATGTCTATGCATAATTTTTATTAATAAAATGACTGACTTTATATAAGCTTGTATTGTCCAAGAGAGGGCTGGGCAGCATGCAACATACATTTCTGGGGGAAAATCCAGGACTGAAGGTGCATTGGGGTCACCCTGCAATATAACCAGCCTGGTAAGAGCCAATGCGTGGCTGGCTGCGGCGCACACACAGACATAGCTGGGGTGATTTGTATGCTGGAAGCTGTGTGTAAGCAGTCCATAATTGGAGGCTACAGCAGCAAATCATTGTAAAGGGCACCCCGCTTGGAGGGCAGGGGTGACACAGCTACTTATTACTCTGCATTGTACCCTGGGTATGTCACAACCACTGTTTTGACTCTTCAGTCAATATACACCTCAAAATCTATTGCTGACAATTTAAACGTGGACATTGTTAATCTGACTCTTCTTTGATTTTATTTATTCAATTTAAAATAATGTTAGCACAAAGTATGTAGTGCATATGGATCCAAGAACTAGTGGCTGGAAAAGTAAAGAACAGCTTTGACGGGGAAGAAAAGCAAAGAATAAAAATCCCACTGTATAAAATCCTTATTAATGCCAAATTGGGTCAATAGAAGTTAGGCCTAAAGAAAATAGTGTAAAGAGGATTAATTGATCAAGATACTGAAATGCAAACAATAAAATGAGTCTAATTCAAACAGGCTGAGCAATAAGAAGGAAAAGGCTTATTTTTAGGAAGATTATGCTCTAAAAAAACTAAACTAAAGAAATCTGGCGTGGGAGGGGGAGGGGAAGAAGAGCTGACTTACAGCACAGGTATTAAATATGGTTCCTGGGCACCTACTAAGATTAATCAGCTTTAAGCATAATAGAACTCAACAGCATAATATAATTGACCCACAAACATTCTCCGTTAACAACTCTCTGTGTTTCTCAGTTTGCACCAATAAACATATCCTTGCAGGACAGCAATCATAAATAATCATGTTGCCTTCCCATTGGCAATTAAACACAGGTTGGCCAGAATCAAAGTAGTAGTGTTCACTCCTAGAGAAACAAACTCACTTTTGTGAGTTTGTGCTGGATTTGTGCTGGAAATGGCCCACCTTGATTATCATACACATTGTAAAGAGAGTGGTCACTTTGGATGGGCTATTACCAGCAGGAGAGTGAGTTTCTGTTGGAGGGGGCAGAGGGTGAGAAAACCTGGATTTGTGCTGGAAATGGCCCAACTTGATTATCATACACATTGTAAGGAGAGTGATCACTTTAGATAAGCTATTACCAGCCGGAGAGTGGGATGGGAGGAGGTGTTGTTTCATGGTCTCTGGGTATATAATGTCTTCTGCAGTTTCCACAGTATGCATCCGATGAAGTGAGCTGTAGCTCACGAAAGCTTATGCTCAAATAAATTGGTTAGTCTCTAAGGTGCCACAAGTACTCCTTTTTGCGAATACAGACTAACATGGCTGTTACTCTGAAACTCACTTTTGTAAGTCATTAGTTTTCTCTTCCAAGTTAGTGCTGTCTGGGCTATATCAGGAAGACTATATCTGTTTTCTTTAAAGACAGATAGCACTACAGGATTTCCACACCATGCAGATAATACAATTCAATAAAATCCTCACTAGCTGTTTTTCCCCCTGTGATGTATCAAAGTTTGTCTCACAGATTCATTTCACTCTCCCTTTATGAAACAATCAAAAGCCTTTAATGGTTTAAGATATTTACATTGCATCACACAGGGGCAAAATATCTATCTTATGTTAAACTTAATACCGGGGGATTCCTTACCCACTCAGGGTGCACTACGAATGCTCTCCTGGTTGTCTTAACTGATCACCTCACGGAGAATGTGCTTTCTATGTCCAGCGCCTGATTCTCCATTGCAATCTGCCCTGCCCATCATCCCACCATGAAGGTGATTCAGAGGGAATAAATCTTGCCCAGGAGGCCTCATCCACCAGCAGAGAACTGGTATAAGGGGCTCTTGACCACCCTCATCTCACTGTTAATGTAGGGAGCACATTGAGGAGACATGGAAAGGAACAGGAGAAGGGTAGCAGGAGTACAGTGTGCTGAGCTCTACTTTCTACTACCTATAAGGAGCAATGGGAAACAAAACATAGTTTAAAGCAGTTCTGAGTCTTCTCTGACTTACACCAGACACAGGGCAGGTCTCTGCCTGTCCTAGAACATGGAGAACATGCATGTGGATTAAAAATTATTCCCTTCAGCATTGCATCCATCTGTACTTGGGTAAGCGTGAGCTGGCTGTTTTTCATCCAGTTGTTAATCTCTTGCAGGCAGAATGACATTGATGTGATGAAGTTTACTGAATCTGCTGAGTAGGTCTGGTAAAGCTGGGTGTCACTGGCATCTTACAACATCCCCCAGAGTTTGTGTTTGCTTTTTAAAATGGAGAGGGGAGAAGGATAATCCAGGTGAGGGTTTTGTGTATGAGGCTCGTAAGGACAAGAAGCAAATGCCAATTGCAATTCCTTGGAATCTGTTTGAGAGGAATGATTTTAAGTCAGTTTAGTTCTACCCAATCTACTCTGGCAAAATGTTTTTTTAGGTCAGGAACATCAGTGATGCAATGTGTCAAATGCTGCCGACATAGCTGTTTCCTGGAGAATGGTCACAAAAAGTTATTTTTGCTGGTGGAGAGTAGGTGGTGTTGAAGTTTAGTTGTCACTGCTTCTTCAATGATTTAACTACAAAATGAAGGCTGGAGATTAGATGATCATTTGTAAGACCAATAGTGTCCAATATAAGTTTATTGAGAACTGGCCAGACTATTGTATGCTTCAGGGAGGCAAGTGGGCTGTCATCTTTGAAGGGAGAGAGATTAATTTTGGTCTGCAGTGATCCTAGTTGCTGGTGTTTATTAGTCAATAGAGGCAGAGGTATGTAGCCACCTGCCATGGAAAAAAGGTATCACATAAAGCCTACTTCCCTTATGTATGACTCCAGTCAAGCAACTGATTCCTTCCTTATATAGGAGGATGAGAAACACAAATCAGAAAAAAAGTACTGAGGGAATAAGAGAAAAGCATTGGGATGTTTTTTCCGTGCTATGAATGAAAGCTCTGAATCTCCCTTCTGTATGTAAACTGTTCACAGTTCTCCCTCATTCCTTCCAGTAAAGCCACTGTGACTTTTTAAAATCACCTTAGTCACCAAACACACCCCTTCTAGCTACTGAGCCCACTAGCCCGTCACTTCATGGTCTTTTCTTCTCTGCAGCAAAACCCAGCTTCCTTTCCAATGACAAAATCTGACTCTTCTTCCCAAGCCCTCTGGGACTTCTGGAATACTGCCGTTATATATCATTGCTGGAGCTGGATGGAAAATCAACCTCTAAATGAAATTTCAGTGACTAATGGACAAATGCACCAATATTTTCTCAAAAAGTGTTATCTGATTTCTATTCAGCTATAATAAGTAACAAATGTGTTTTAATACAGCCCGATGCAAGGTCATATATCTAGAAAGAAAGTATGTAGGTCAAGTTTACAAGCTGGGTCACTATATCCTGGAATGCAGTCATACTGAAAAGGGCCTAGGGGTCATGGCCGATAATCAATTGGACATGAGCTCCCAGTATGAGGCTGTAGTTAAGGGGATTGTGATGGGTTAACCCTCCCACCCTCTGGGGTGCCACTTGTTGTATTGGAGTACCACTGAGCCCGCCTGTTCCACCAGACTGGGCTTCCTTACACTGTCCTGCTGAGCCAGGCCCTCAAGCCTCCTCCAGCACACCCACAGGTAGGGACACACCCAGCTGCAGAAAGATGCAGACACTGAAATCAGGACTGCCTGGGTATGCTTCAACTAGGGAACTGCCCAGTAATCAAGCTTACCCCTCCTCCCAGAGTGCAAACGCAAAATTATATCATCTTGCACTGCACAGAGAACTATACGGCAGAAACTCATGAAATTTGCCTCCTCCCTCAATGTGGGGGAAGATGTGCACAGCTTTCCCCTCCCCCCAGTTATAAATTTCACAAACTGGTTTTTGAGAAAACAAAAACCAGTTTATTAACTACAAAAGAGAGATTTGAAGTGATTATAAGGGTTAGCAAACAGTTCAAAGCATATTACCTATCAAATGAAACAAACAGGCAAACTAAGTTTAAGATACTAAAGATACCGTTACAAGTAGTAATTTCTCACCCTAAATGTTGTTTTAGGCAGATTGCAGTGGTTCCTGAAGGCAAGCTTCTCTTGCTTTTAGCTTAAAACTCCAGGTATTTCTTTCACAGGCCAGACACCTTTGCAGCCTACGCTCAGCTCTTCTCCCCCCTCGACCCCCCCCCCCCTTGTCTTCATTTCTTAGATGTTCACAGCAGTCATCCAGGGTGGTATTCAGTGAAGAATGACCCCTTTTTATGTCACTCCCCTGCCTTAAATATGTTTTACATATAGTGGGAATCCTTTGTTTTCCAAAGTGATTCCCACCCCTGGCCAGTGGAAAAGTACTAATTTTATTATGGAGTCCAATATCAGATGACATGATTACATGACCCTGCAGCCATAAGTCAAAGTCCATTTGCAGCATCCACAGGAAGGCTTTCCAGGAAGGTGGGAGATTAGCATCTTCAGAGACGTATTGCTTTTCCTAATGGTCCGTTGACTTCTTCCCACTAGCCTGCCAGACTGATTGCATTCTGTCTGGTGGGTGTTCCCCAGGTGCAAAAACTGTTGTGATACAGATGTAGAGTCAATATTCCTAACTTTAGATACAAAAATGATACATGCATACAAATAGGATAATCATATTCAGTAAACCATAACCTTTCCAATGATATCTCACATGCCTTATCTTGCACAAAACATATCATAGTTATGCTATAATCAGGTTGTAACAATATTTCTATGAAGAATATGGGGTGTAGTGTCACAGGATGAATACGGTCCTTCGATGTATAAACAGAGAAATAACCAGTTGGAGTAGGGAGGTGATATTATCTCTATGTATTGCATTAGTCAGACCATTACTGGAATACTGTATCCAGTTCTGATGTCCACACTTCAAAAAGGACGTTGAAAATTGGAAAAGGTCCTGAAAAAGCAACAAAGTCTGGAAAACATGCCTGAAAGTGAGATTTTTAAAAAATCAATTTAGTTTATCCAAGAGAAGATGAGGAGGTGTTTTGATCATGGTCTACAAGTACCTATTTCTGATAGTAGATGGCTCTTTAGTATAAAAAGACATAAAAAGATACAGTAGTTAGAAGCTTATGGTAGGCACATTCAGACTAGAAATAAGATGCATTTATTTTAACAGTAAAGATAATTGACCATTGAAATGATTTACTTAGGTATCTGATGGACTCTCCAAGATAATTTTCTAAAAGAGATGTCCTAGTTCAAACAGAAGTTATGGACTTGATGTAGAAATTACTACATGAACTTCCATGGACTGTGTTATACAGGTCAGACTAGATTATCATAAGGGGCCCTTCTTGCGTTTAAAAACCTATACATCTAGAATTTATGAATTTTAAGTCTGCAGTAAAGTGACATTTCTGCAGGAACAGAAACCAAGGTGACAAGTATTCAAAACCAGAGATTTTATTGCATCAAATATTCAAATGAATAACTCTATTTAATTCAATATTGATATTAAAAAGGCTAATAAAATAAATATTGTGTTGCGACCATTTTGAACTGTAACTCTATAACTACAGTTTTCAAACATCAATCAAAATAAGTATACACGTAGAAATTCATACTTGGTGCAAAAGTCTAGAGTGGGTGGATGCGTGTTTAGTTGCACAATTTTGGTCGTATGTCATAACTATTTGCAAGTGCCTTAAATACAACAATATGCTAAAGAACTGAAATTGGTGGAATGTGAATAGGAGACTGCGGGGCTGGATCTTCCTGCACTTACGCTTATAAGAGGACAACAAACACGTTAGTAAAGACTTATTTGAAGTAAAATTTAATATGGAAATATGTGGCCTGTGCTGAAAATTAGCACCCAGAACCCAGAAAGAATCTGTCGTAGAAAAAATGGAAAAGTATTTGAACACTGTATTATCTTGGGAAATGGAATTGATTGTTTAAGATGATTCTTGCTGGTATGCAAAGGGTTAAATTGGTTGCCAAACTGGCTGTGAGGAACAAATTTCTCCTCAGAACCTTGGGATTGTTTTTCGTTCTTCTTTGGTAAAATCATCACCCACAGATATCACTTTTATATAGCCCATATGATCAGTTTCCAATGATTAAATGGTGACCATATTAGTCTTCTGACATCTAATTTTAAAAGATATTCAGAATAATAGTATGCAGCATGATGGATGTATATTCCCCTATCAACAACTCACTCTTATTCTGGCAAATCAGGGTTAGTCCTGAATTGAACCTGACAACTCTGACAAATTATGTGGTGGTTTTATGCTGTGGACAAATGTTCCGTAAGGGCTGGCTTGAGAGTGGTGAATGCATTTGTCTCGTAATACATTCAGAATTTGAACCTGCATTTCCCTTAGTGCATTAACCTACTACCATTGTGATTTTTGAGCTCTTTCTCCATTTGACTTACATAGGAAAGAAGTTTAGTAGATTAATTTGCAGTGCTCTCACAAAATATAACTCTTGATCAATTACTACCAGCCTGACCTTGAAGTCTTAATTATTAAATTGTTTTATACTATTCCTTGCAGTGATGACACTTATTCATTAATTTCACTACATTCTTTATTCCCAAGATATTTTTCATCAAATGAATAGCAATTTTGTCTGGTTGCTATTCTATTGATTTACATGGTTCTTATATATACATACATATATATATTATAGGCTGTCTCTATTCAGGGCATTAAAATTCATCACTCAGATGTAGAAAATAGCTACAAGTATGTGGTCATTTATTTTACAATAAGTGGTTCCATTTGTCACAGCTGTTAAACTATGCTGGAAGGATAGAATTCCTGAATGCTGTATGCTTTTCTATGTAAAATTCTTAGTGTAACAATACAACCTAGCTTTGCTTGCACAGAATAAACAGGGCAGCATAAATAATGTTTATTTGGTGACATTTGTGCTGGAAGAACCAGATGATTTTGGAGGAATACCTGGTGTGGGGACTATTCAAAAGCTGCCTTATTTTTAACATGATTTCCAGCTGTTGTTGGAATTATAGCACCAGCCAAAAGAAGCTGATCCAAGGCAGCTGTATTGACAATTAAAGTTTATGTACATTGGAAATGTATGTTCTGAGTTTTTCACAGTGACTTTCTGAATGTCTGACTTCTCTTTGCATGTTTCTGGGCATTTCAGGTGGGGATTGATTCATTTCCTCTTGCCTTCCTTGCAATATTAAACAGCTATGTTCAAATGACAGATTCCACCCAGCAGTGCCCTTCTAATTGTTTCCCTCATTGAAAACAAGTTATGTTTTTTTTCCTTTTTCTTCCCTTGTTAGCTTTGAGTGAACTTTCAACATTCAGATTTGGGATAGGGACTGTCACCATTTCCAGGTTAAGAATCTGCCCCATCTAACTGAGACTAGACAACAACATAAAACTCCTGTGCTCCCCTCTGTATTCTTTGTGACATTTTTTCCATCACTTGACTCCCCTCCCTCTCATCCTTCCCTTTCATAGAAGATGCATCACTGCACATCAACCCTGAGGCCAGGGAAGCTGGTAGACTTCAGCCTTAGAAGCTCTGTTTCTGAGTTGTCTGCCTCTGTGTGTTGCACCTTCATCCCCTCCACCCTGGAGGCTCAGAGGAACATCTCAGAGCACTCAGGGAGAAAGACCCAGAGGTTTTATCTGAAACTGCTTTTCCAGTGGGAAAGTGCCTCCATGTACCCTTTGAGAAAGTGAGGTGGTTCCCAGTCCCTTATTTTAATCCTATATGTATAATCCATGTTAGAATTTTAATGTTTTCTTTTGACTGCTTCCCCTATGGATTTACTTTTTCATGTCAGATGAAAAATTGAATTTGTTGATGTTACCTGTGACTATGTGACCAGGTGCTGAAGCTATAAAAAACACCTACCTGCAGTTGCAAAGATTATCGCAACCATTCACATGTTGCCTCATTAATGTGTTGTGGATATATAGCAAACAAATCTGAATTTACCTTTAAAACTGCTTCACAGGAATTGGCCTAGAAATTCACTAAAGTTTTTCCCATAGACCAGGAGTGCCCTCCACAGGGTACAACACACATTTTTTGTGCTGCTTAATTTCTTTGATAATCCTGTCTGATTTATTATTAATTATTATTTATGATTAATCTTATTTTAGAGGAGAAGCTGAAAATCTGCAGAGAAATTAAATTGCTTGATTTAGTTTTGGTGAAACTTAACCATTTAAATTACAACCAAATACCAATGCCTGTATCTAACTTCACCTTCTCCTTTCTGCTGTGATTACCTGGAAGGTGAAAAGGTTCTTAAGTTCTTTAAACAACCGGAGATAGATTTTTTTTGTTAACTTTTCACTAACTCTACCTGTGTAAAATCAGGTTAGTGGTACAAATATTGGCCATTATTCTTCTACAACAATAAACATGCTATTTCATAAATCTACTATAGCAGTTAGGTTGTGTCATGCTTTTACTCAGAGCATTTATTTTTCTGCATTTGTTGAAAGAACTGGATGCCTCCTGCTAATCAAAGATGAGGAGGCTGCACTGAGGACAAAACTAATGCAGAGGGCTCTGGAGGTCTGGCTTGTCCAGACAACCTGACAAGATACATTAAAGCCGATTTCCTAAACCAAACTGATGCTGTGGATAGATTCTGTTGTTGCTTAACCATGCAAGGAGTCTTTTTTTTTTTCTAGGCACTTTTTGAAACTAGTTCTAATCCATAATGTCTTGATTCATATTTCCTTGATTCTAATGACAAAGAAAAAGGGGAAAGGATCTTGTTTAATGATCTAAGGAGGAGGAAATCCTGAGAATCTATGCAGTGCTAGGGATTTACTTTATTCAAAAGAGACATGCAATTAACTGTTGTATATCCTGTTATATTTTCCCTCAAACCCCTCTGCTTCAGTTACTGTCTTCTTGATTTATGGTACTAGCATCAATTCTGCTGTTCTTCAAATCTGAGGAACAGTTTACAGCATTTTTTTTACTTGAGCCCCTCTTTGTAATTTATTGGTCGAAGGGCACCCTCTCAAGCTCAAGAAGAGTTGCAATTATTTCTCTCTCTCTCTCTCTCTCTCTGTTCTTTTCTGACTCTGTTCTATTTTTCCTACACATCTTCCCTCCCACCCCTTTAGTATATTTGCTTTCCTCCTCTCCTCTGTTGTTTTGTTTGTTCTCCAGTTGTTTGCTCACAAGGAGCAACATGCTGCTCAAAGGCAGGGAGGAGAGGCAAATAGCCCTCAGTAATTTCTTTCTAAATTTGCTTATTTCTTATTGGTATTTGCCCTGTAAATATTTGTTTGTTCCTACTGATACTAGTAATTGCAACTAACTCCCTACAGTCTGAACATTCCTTATTTATCACAACTTTGCTCTCTGGAGAGGTCAAGGAGCTCATACATTGTTTTTAATATTACCAAGCCTCATTAATCAATTTTTGCACGTATAAACCTAAATTTGACGTAATTGGGATATACATTCCATTTGGTGTGAACCACAGAAGTTTCCAGGAGAGGAAGGTAGTTAGATAGAATGTTTTTAGTTTTGCCCTGCCTCTAAATTGGGAAATGGTTTCGTTTTAATTTTTATTTTGCACAGCCTCCTCAATCAAGTTTTGGTTTACAAAATCAAAGTTACTGGTGATTCAAACATGTTCCATTTTAGCCACCCAGCAAATTTTCTCCCAGGATCCCCCTTACGGAAACAATGGAGTTGCATGTCTGCCACTGGGAGCAGAATATGAAGACAGTGAGGTTGTATAGATGTATCTAAGGGCCCTGTTTTAGAACTGTAGTAGCGGTAGGCATCCTTCAGTCTCAAGAGATCATGGGTATGTATCCCTGAGAGGTAAAGAATTTATTCAGTTGGTTTCGTGGCAGCCACAGCTGTGCCTGTAGAGACCCACTCAAGAGAGACAATCTCTGCCACATCTGTCACATTAAAGGTGATGTTTCGACCCTTTGGGCTTTGCCTTCTGCAAGCTCTTTTTTCCTCTGGTAAACTGGACTGTTTCCTCTCGCGACTCCAGAGGCCTTTGTTAAGGTCTTGTTTCCAAAGGATGCAGTCTTGAGTGTGATTGTCCCATTTGTTCACATCCATGTCCATTTCTTTGAGGTCTCGCTTGCACACATCTTTGAATCATGCTTTTGGGTGTCCTTTGGGTCTTTTTCCAGATGCCAATTTGCCATAGAGGAAATCCTTTTGGATGCACCCATCATTCATTTGGCACCCATGCCTAAGCCAGTGGAGGCATCTCTGAGGAATGTCTGCATGCCAGGTATGCTGGGCTGCTCGAGCACCTCAGTGTTGGTGTCTCTGTTCCTCCAGGAGACAAAGGCAACGTATATAAAAGCTGTTGAGCCTCATTTCCTGATGAGAGTATAAGGTCCATGTCTTGTTCCCATACACAGTATGCTGATAACATATGCACAGATCTTTTTGTGTTTTGTCAGTGTGTTGCTTCAGTCTAGACATAGTTGTGGCAGCTTTTCCAATCCAGATGTTGAGTTCTGTTTCAAGTGAAAGGTTGACTGTGATAGTGGACCCCAGATATGTGAACTCGTTCGCCACTTCAAATTCATAATTGTTGATCTTGAAGGAGGGTGCTTCCTCAACTCCTTGGCACATTATGTTAGTCTTTTTTAGGCTTATGATAAGCCTGAAGTCTTGGCAGGCTTTAGAAAAACTGTCCCCAAACTTCTCAAGATGAGCTTCTGTGTGGGTTGTCACTGCTGCATCATCAGCAAAGAGGAGGTGTTGGATAAGGGCCTCCTGAGTCTTGGTTTTAGATCTGAGTCTTGAAAGATTGAACAGCTTTCCATCAGATCTTGTGTGCAAGTAGATTCCCTTACTTAAGGAACCAAAAGCTTGTTTCAGTAGCAATAAGAAGAAGAAGATCCAAAACAGAGTTGGGGCAAATATACAGCCTTGCTTAACTCCACTATGAATCTGGAAAGCCTCAGAGGCTGAGCCATTGTGTTGAACTGTGCTGTACATGTTTTTCATGGAAGGATTGAATTATGCTTAAGAGCTTGGGGGCACATCCAATCTTTTCTAGAAGAGCAAATATTCCGCTTCTACTGAAAAAGTCAAAAGCCTTTGTGAGATTGATTAAGGCTATGTAAAGGGGCTTTTTTTTGTTCTCTGCATTTCTCTTGCAGTTGTCTCAGTGAGAAAATCATGTCGATAGTAGACCTTTCAGCTCTGAAGCCGCACTGTGATTCAGGATAGATTCTGTCTGCAAGGGTCTAAAGTCTGTTCAGGACAACTTGGGGAAAAGCTTTTCCCATAATACTAAGAAGGGAAATGCACGATAGTTGTTACAGTTGCTCCTGTCACCCTTGTTTTTATAGAGAATGATGGTGATATCATCTCTCATTTCTTGTGGTGCTTTGCCTTCTTTCCAGCATAGGCAGAGCAGCTCATAAAGATGTTGCAGTACAATAGGTTTTCTGCATTTTATGACCTCTGGTGGTAACAGTCTTTTTTGGGTCCCTTTCCATTTCAGGGGCCATCTATGGCAAGGCTAAGCTCCTCGACAGTTGGTTCTTCATTAAATTGGTTCAGAACAGGCAGGCTTTCGATGGCATTGATGGCTGTGTCCATAACAATATTTTAATGAAAGTAAGCTCAGAGTAGTGTTCTATCCAGCGATCCCTGTTATTTCCCCAGTTATTGTTTCCCCTGTTATTGATTTCAATGGGATTGTCTTCTTTGAAGTTGGACCCACGGCTTTCTTGATCCCATCATACATGTTTCTGATGTTGCCTGTGTGACAGATTTATGTTACCAATCTGCCTGGGGCTTCAGGTGATCAGGCTGAGGCTACAGGATCTTTAGGGGAGGCGATGAAGGAGCACACCAAGTGACTAAGTTTAAAGCTTTATTAACCAAATAACAGCGGTGAATGCTGTGTGCGCCCCACGTCACTCAGAGGGAGGAAGAAAGCGTTAGTGCCCGAGCCCTAAACCACTTTCATACTTACACATGCACAACCCAACGCTCGCCAAGCCTGGGTGTAACGTAAGAAGAAGAGGGGGGAAGGGTAGACGAGAGTTCTGCCCTGTGCACAGGTCATCTAGGGTCTGCTGTAAATCTCCGACTTGCTTCAGCTCTTGGGAGGGTTTTAAGCCCTGGGTTCTTCCAGGGGCGTTTTCATCCAGGGACCTTCTCCCCTGTGCTCTTGGTACCAGTCCAAACCGGTCTTCCATGGCTCCCGTAGTTTCCCCAAAACACACCGGTTTCAGGGTCACGAGATGGATGTTTTTCAACTCACTGGCCTTTGCAATCTTACTGGTTTTGCAACCCCTTCAGTTCTGTCTGGCTCAGTTCTCCTTTCTCATGGCTGCCTGGGGTTGAGATACGGGCTTCTGCCTGTTTGGCAGCAGAGAGCTTGTTAGTGTGCGCTGGCCTTGGGCTGCAGTTTCGTTCCTTATCTTTCGGGCCTAGCTGGATCTCCTAGTTAACCTGTTCCTTTCTCCCTTCCTCCCTCTTTGGCCTCTTGTAACCTGCAAAGGAATCTTCCATTCCACACTCCCACCTTTAACCCTTCCCAAGATACTTCCCAATGCATAGAATGGCGTTAGCAATGTACAATGCTGGTGCTTACCCAGGGGACCCCCGTGGGGGGGGGGATTTTATTGTGACACCTGCATCAGCTGTGACTTGGATGCTTTCACATAAGTGCAGCCAATAGTCATTGGCGCAGCATCAAGCAATTTGTTGTACTTTGGTTCTTGCCACTCTCAACACCTGTAAGATTTTTTTTCATTTGGATCTCTTATCGTTGATTTGGGTTATGTGATTGGCCTCTCTGACTGGTGTCAACACACTGGAAAATGCATCAAATGCAGTTGTTGGTCTTGTTTTCCTTCTTCCCAAAGACTGACAGATCTGCATCATAGATTGTGTTCTTTGGTTGCTCCCACTTCAGATGGGCACTTGTGGCACAATCACTGGAGTCAAGGGCTTGTTGTAGTATGTTCTTGTAATGCTGTGACTTTTCTTGGTCTGCTATGGCACTGATATTAATACGAGGACAACCTTTTACTTTAGATCTGTATATTTTCTTTGGTTTAAGTCCAACCTAGCTGCCTACCAGAAAGTGGTCTTTGTCATAATCAGCACTTTGATAACTTCAGGTAATGAGGATGATATTAAAGTTGTTACGCCTCGTGTGATAAGATCCGGTTTATGCCAGTGGCCAGATCTGGGATATTTCCAAGACACTTTGTGTTGCGACTTTGTCTGAAGGAATGAGTTTGTTACACAGAGGTCATAATAGGAACAAAATTTGAGCAGTCTCAGACCATTTCCATTCATCTTATCAGTTCTGTGTTGACCAAGACAGTTGGTCAATGCTTCATGATCAGCTCCCACCCTTGCACTGAAGTCCCCTAGCAGGAAAACATATTTGTGTTTTGGAATCCTGCTGATGGTGGTCTTCAACTGGTCGTAGAACTGGTCCTTGATGTTAGAAGACAAGGAGAGTGTTTGGGTATACACACACACAAGGTTGACTGGGCCTTCAGATGTGAACAAGCATAGTGCCAAAATTCTCTCTGATTCATTTGTAGTTGTCTCAGTCATCCCCAGAAGTGAGTTCTTGATGGCTCTTGCATTTCTTCAGCAGTTTTCCCCTGCCAGAAAAATGTGTAATCTTTTCCCCTGAGACATCCACTTGATGCTAGCTGTGTTTCTTGGAGGAATGTGATATCCACATTGAGTTTAGAACTGTAGAAACATGATTACAATTGGTGATAAGTGAACTGGAAAACTCCAGTTTGACTGTCAGATCCCAGGCTGCCAATTTCAAATAGCAAATGTTATGAATTGAGCGGATGTAATCTGGGAAATAATAGAGACACAATAAATATTGGCCCCCCCAAATATTAAGAGACTAACAATGGCGGTAGACTTTTTTTTTTATGGACCATAATGGTTGGTGACCCTTGGCATCTCCCTGTAACCTGCACTACCCAAAATCACAGCTCCTAATGTTGCACCATGCTTCCTTCTGCATCCTCTGTGACTTTCTTTGAGGCATTGTCTACACTACAGACTTATATTGGTATAACTATGTCACTCATGGAGAACTCCCAGTTATTATGGAGAAATGTTGGGTTTATACGATCATTCCTAGAAGTAGGTACCACTTCCCGGAATATTATGAGAGCCTAGGTAGGGGCAATATTGGTATTGTACACATTTAGATTAGGATACCCTGGGATAAATAGAGTTGACATGTTTTAAAAGAAGTTTATATTCCTAAGCATGGGGGATGGGGACAGTGCAGCCTCTGCATACTGTACCACCAGTACATGACAAAATAAATTACTGTCAGTTTAACAGAGAGAACATACCCACTGAGAATTCTGTCAGCCATGGGCTTCTGAGCAAGCCATGTTTATTGCCTGATTAAATATTAATATGAAGAGAGGTCATGGTCTTTTGTGAAATCCCATTAGTAAACTGAACACCAGTGTAAAAAAAAATCTAACTTCAGCATTATTTGTAATATGCCCTATTTAGAATTGCATGACTAACAATCAGCAAATAAAACTGTGAGCTCTCTCTATCTTTCTTGTGAAGAAACATGAGTTTTCCCCACAGAGCTTCCGGGCAGGAGTCTGGGGAATTTCACAAGCCCAGTCTAAAAAAATATTCAGATTGAGGTGGTGGGCTCAGCTGAGAATAATGTTAGGGACACTTGTGGAACAATATGAATTTGGAAAAGAACCAAGACTCTTGTTCTTCTGGGCAGCTGGAAGCATTATTGAGCAGACACTCTCAGCTGACTTTTGCAAGGTACAGCATCTGTATTAACCTTCAACACTGATTGTCCAAGGTCTGATTATTGAGCTGCATTGTGGTCTTGTGGGAGAGGACTGTTGGTCTTGTTGGTCTGCTTTCCAAATTACACTTAGAGTGCATTAACCATTATTATTTAAGATTTGTATATAGCATCATAGCTGTATATGGCACTTTAGAGAGAGGAGAAAGATTTATTATTTGTACTACAAGAGTGTTTAAGGGCCAGCCAAGATTGAGACTCTGTTGTGCTAAGCACTGTACAAGTATAGAGTATTTAGATGTTCCCTGCCCCCAAAAGCTTACAATCCCTGACTTGTGGAATTTACAATTTATTTTAGATATGACATGATGTGATGCAGAGAGAGAGATTATCAGGCCAGGGAGGGAGCCTTACATAAAATACGTATAGTTGGTCAGAGGGAAAAAAAACCTGTGGTAATTGGCAAAAGTTCTAGTGGAAAAAAATAGATTTTTCATTTAAAATTTGAGTACTGAAAAGCTTTTGGGACAAAAATTGAAAATGCTACTATAGTACCTTGTGGGAATTATAGTTTGAGTGACTTATGTCCCCATTCTCCAATGTGGGCTGGGCTCCTCAGCTGGATAGTTTTGGTCATGATGCAGCATGGCCAATGAACTTCCAAGAAGGCAGTTGTGGTGCATCATGGGAAAGATAGTCTAGCAGAGGAGCCCAATTCAGAAAGAAGAATGGCAATATGACTCACCCAACTACAACTCCCATAAGGCACTGTAACAGCATGTCCAAATCAAAGTATTTCTGGTTCTGAGTGTTTAGTTTCAATAAAAGTCAAAATTTTCTGTGGAAAGTAGAAACTTTTTGCAACAAAATTTGTTATTCATGTAGTGAGGTGGTGTGGTCCCCCACCGCCCCGGAGAGGGATGAGCCCTTCCGGACACTGGAGTGGGCAGAGCTAGGGAGCTCTGGGCCTGTCCCTCAGAGGATCAGGCGGTACCCCGGAAGTATAAAAAGTCTCAACCTCAGAGCTCACTGGAGAGCCAGCCACCGGGGAGGCCAGATGCCTCTTGCCTAGCCAACGACTGTGAAACCCCTGTGGCCCAAGGTGCACGCAAGGACTGGCCCGACCTGCCCTGCGCCAGCTACCCGGAGGAGTTGCTGGGCCTGCCCCATGCCCACTACCAGGAGGAGTTGCCGGGGCTGCCTCTCACCACCTACCCCGAGGAACCCATGGTGCTGGACCTTGCGGAGAACACCACCATGACCCAGGTACCACAAGAGGGAGAGTGTAGAAGTAGCCCGAGGGCAGCCGACCCTAGTTCTGCTGCAGCACTGCCAGAGCACATGTCAGTGTGTTGCGGCCAGGATCCCCACTGACACAGCAGCGGGTCTTGTGCCACTGCTAGGGCCCTGGGCTGGGACGCAGTGGAGTGGAAGGGCCTGCGTCCCCCCTGCCACCCAACTCACAGGTGGCAGTCTCCCCCTCTCCCAGGGCCTTTAGAGGCCTGGGCTTATTACTACTGTGTATACTACTACTGCTTAGCCTCTGCCTGAGGGCCTGAGAACCTGACTCATTGTTGCCCTGCCCTGACCTAGAGCCTGGGCTTACTGTGCTTATTTCGGTTGCTGCAAGGGCCAGAGAGGGAGATTCCGGTGTCTGGACTAATTTCCCTCAAGTTATCAACAGTGTGTAATGAGGCCATGTCGTCCCCCGCCGCCCCGGAGAGGGACAAGCCCCAGCTAACCTCTTTACAATTCAAAAATCTGGCTTTCTGTCAAAACAGTTTAGAGAGAAAATTTTTGACCAGCCCTAACAATAAGATTATGATGTGACTTCTTATTTTTGCAAGGCATGCATTATGTCAGTTTATAATTTCAGGTGTTGGTCTGGAAGTCCTTCTTGGAAAAACTGGGGGGGAGGGGAAATGGATTTGAAAGAAGGAGCTCAAGGAGGATGCATACAGGAGCAGAGGTAATATTCCAGGTATAGAGGCTGTCATAAAAATAAAGGGAAGGGTAACCACCTTTCTGTATACAGTGCTATAAAATCCCTACTGGCCAGAGGCAGAACCGTTTCACCTGTAAAGGGTTAAGAAGCTAAGGCCATTTCTACACTACCCGCCGGATCGGTGGGTAGTGATCAATCTATCGGGGATCGATTTATCGTGTCTAGTCTAAATCGATCCCCGATCACTCTGCCGTCGACTCCAGAACTCCACCACGGCGAGAGGTGGAAGCGGAGTCAATGGGGGAGCAGCAGCCATCGATCCTGAGCCACAAGGACTTGAAGTAAGTGATTCTAAGTCGATCTAAGATACGTCGACTTCAGCTACGATGTTCTCGTAGCTGAAGTTGCGTATCTTAGATCGATCCCCCCACCTAGTGTAGACCAGGCCTAAGATAACCTCGCTGGCACCTGACCAAAATGACCAATGAGGAGACAAGATACTTTCAAAGTTGGAATGGGGTGGGGAACAAAGGGTCTGTTGGTCTGTGTGATGCTTTTGCCAGGAACAGATCAGGAATGCAGCCTCACAACCCCTGTTAGTTAGTAAGTAATCTAGGTAGAAATGCATTAGATTTCCTTTTGTTTAATGGCTGGTAAAATAAGCTGTGCTGAACGGAATGTATATTCCTGCTTTTGTGTGTTTTTGTAACTTAAGGTTTTGCCTAGAGGGATTCTCTATGTTTTGAATCTGATTACCCTGTAAGAAATTTACCATCCTGATTTTACAGAGGTGATTCTTTTACTTTTTCTTCAATTAAAATTCTTCTTTTAAGAACCTGATTGCTTTTTCATTGTTCTTAAGATCCAAGGGTTTGGGTCTGTGTTCACCTGTACAAATTGGTGAGGATTTTTATCAAGCCTTCCCCAGGAAAGGGGGTCTAGGACTTGGGGGGATATTTTGGGAGAAGACGTCTCCAAGTGGGCTCTTTCCCTGTTCTTTGTTTAACACGCTTGGTGGTGGCAACATATGCTTAGGGGGTCTTTCATGCAGGTCCCCACATCTGTACCCTAGAGTTCAGAGTGGGGAAGGAACCTTGACAGAAGCAAAATGAGAGAATTTACAATTTCCTTTTAAGAGAAGGAAAAAAGAGTATGACAGGATCATGTTGGTAACAAGAAAGGACTGGGATTATACCAGAAGAAAGGCAGCACAAAATCAAGGAGTAGGCAAAAGTCCCAATTCCTCTTATCTATATTCTGTCAACTGCCTTTTAAGAGGCAGCTTTTATTTAGGAATGAGGACAAATCCAAAGTCAGACATCTGGGGTCATACAGGCCCCAATATTTCAAAGTGAGTGCACAAACGGCCACATAGCTTTTGCTCATGCTTAAATTGCACATGCATGCAGCACTCAGGGATTAGTGTATGTATGTACTTCTGTGTGTCTACAGCCCTGACATGCCTGTACGTAGCTGCTATTTTGCATGTGGAATCAGAGGGTTTGCACCTTTGCATGCTCACTTTAAAACATATGGGTCTTCATCTGTCTGAGCCTTAGTTTTCTCATATCGAAAATCAGCAACTAGGAGAGGCAAATGGTTTAAGGTCCATGAGTGAAAGCAAAATGCAATCTGCTGACAGGAGTCAGTTTAGCAAGAAAAGTACTCTTCAGTAATCACTTGTGCTGAAACTCGGTAAGAAAAAAAGCTGTTACAGTGGAATTGAACGATGAGCTAAGGGTCATCAGCAAAATCCCTCAGTATGCCTACTACCTTCCTATAAGCATGTGCTGAAACAAATAAACTAATATATTGTAGCTGTTCTGAAATCTATTTAAGATCCTAAATCAAAACAATCATGTAGCCTAATGTCCAAATTCTACTGTCGTTTACACTAATGTAGATCCAGGGCAATTACATCAAAGTCAATAGAATTATTTCAGATTTACACAAGTACAAGTGAGAACAGAATTACACATGGTATTTTGAAAGAACGTCCCTTCTTCACATACTAGAAAAGACTGAATTTGGGATTCTTCGTTTTCCATAAAACAGTTGATGAGATCACAATATATTTAGAACAAAATTCCACTCCTTGTTACAGATTAATAAATTTTGAGTCCAGAAAGCATCATTGTCATCATCAAGTCTATTTTCCTGTATAACGTAAAATTTTACCCAGTGATTCCTGCATTTAACCCAAAAAGTATGATTGCATATCAACTAGAAAAACATCTAGGCTCGGTGTAAAGATGTCACATGATGCCACATCTCATGGTAAACTGTCCTAATGATTAATTACCCCTTTAGTCTTTTTTCCAGTTTGATTTTTTTCTGACTTTAATTTCCAGTTGGTAGATTTTGTTATGGCTTCATCTGCTACATTAAAGAGCCTTCTGCTCTCAGACATCTTCTATCCCATATAGGTATGTAAATACTATGATTAAGTCACTTGTTAGACTTCTCTTTGATAAGCTAAATGATAGGGCTGGATGGTTAACCAGATTTTTCTGTTTCACAGGAAATTCCATGATTTTCATTTTTTTTCCCATTCCACAGCAATGAAAACAAAACAAAAAAAATTGGAATCTCTCATGAAACAAAATTATAGAAAAAAATATCTTCAGGTCAATCAAAACATTTCATTTTGATAAAAGCAAAATGTTTCATTCTGATTTTGTCTTTTAATTTTTTATATTGTGTGTGTTTGTGTGTGTATATATATTTATAGATTAATTAAAAAAAAACACAAAATTGAAATGTTCCAGTCCTAAAATATTCAAATTTATCAGAATTCTCTAGTCTGTTTTTTCCAAAACAAACATTTTATCAAAATCAACATATTTCTGCAAAACATTTTATTTTTGACAAATCCATATTTTTCCAGCTGAAAAATGTTCCAATGGAAAACTTCCATCCCTCTCTACTAAACAGATTGAGCTCCTAGAATATCTCATTTTAAGATGTGTTTTCCAGAACATCAATCGTTGCCTAGACAGAAAGAGCAGACATCACAAATGTATTTTAAATACACCACAACATTAGGAAATGAACACATAGGAAACTATCCAACAACTTGTCCACTGCAGGTCAACCTTCCTTCCATAAACTGTACAACTGGAGAAAGGGCCTCCTTTAGTCCTCCCTGCCCCTCCCAAAGTTTAACCTGTAGCAACACCAGTGCTGGGATCTCCCCAGACTCCCACCATAAAAGTGTTGAGGGTATAGGGATATGACTTGGCCCCTGGCTGGACCAATCATCTCCTTTAGGGGATGCCCTGCTTTAATCCTGCTTCCAATTTCAGTTTAAAAAACTAGACCCCCTACTAATCAATTCACGAATATCCTAAGACCTAACCTGCTCAATGAGTCTCTGGCCTGCCAATGGGAGGAAGACAAACAACTCTACATACCTTAAATATATCTGGCAGTATGGGAAAATTTCCTTCCCAGCCCCAAAAGGGTGACTAGTATGATGGTCCATAGCAAAGTCCAAAGACCCACTCCTATTCTACTCCCAAAGGGGTCAGTGGAGCTTCAGGAAAGCTGTTGCTCCCAGGGGATGATGCCTCAGGAGGGTGAGCGGTCTTATAAAATCTCCTCTCCTCATCACAGGAGCCAATGAGCTTCTAGTGCACCCTTCTATCTAGCCAAGGAGCCCCAGGACGAGGGGGATCACCCACAGAGGTCATCGGGGGAGGGGGAGGAAAGAAGGGATGAGCCTTAAAGGGACCCCAGAGGGACCCCACTAGAAAGTCCTCCAATGGATGATTTGCAATTGCTTTTCTGAGATAGATCTCTTAGCTAGTTTTATAGCCATCTAATGTGGGCCATGTTAAATTTGTGTCATGATCATTTTGAATCAATATGTCACATGGTACTGTGTCAAATGCCTTGCAGACAACTACGTATATTACATCAACACAGTTGTCATTTTTATCAACCAGTCTTGTCAAAGAACAATAACAAGTTAATTTGACAGGACCCATCTTCCATGAATGCATGCACAACTGCCACTGGAAACAACAGGACTACTGAAGTACTTAAATACTGATAGCTTGCTGAACTGTGGCCTCTATAAAGAAAACCCTGATCAAGCAGTAGCAGCAGACACTGTAACACTATTTAAGAGACACCAGTGTACTTTGTTAGCTTCAGTTATCCAGTTTCTGGCTAGTATTTGCGTGGGAGCTGGGCGGGGGGGGGACTAGAATGCTGTCACTGGAGAACTGTGATGCATTTACAAGAAATCTAAAAATGTCTCTTTGCTCACCTTTGGCTTTTGGGCTAGTTAGCAAATGTTCATCTCAGCAGGTCTATTATATCTCCTGCTGGATGTGATAAATGACAGTAATTTTTTTACAGCCTGTTGCTAGCTGGAATCTGGTGAGTAATATCACCTGCTATGAATTGTCTTTGGTTAATGGCCCTCTAATTGGAGGTTTTCAGACTATGTGCTACAACACTGAAGGGTCCCCAGTAATCTCTGCATTTCCTGTGAATACCTTAGTAATTCTTTCATTTCCACCAAAGCAGTATTCAGCCGCTTATAACTTTCAGACAAAAACACTAATGTAAGATTTCTGTATTAGTTTGGTCAAGTGCAAAACTTTGTTATTTTCACTGGCAAACCCAGATTTCATCATTGCAAACTGGCAAAAAAATCTTGGAACTATCTATACATATTGGGACACAGAACAGGAAGGGAGGCCAATCCCCTTCTTTCACAGGCAACCCCATCATATAATCTCATTCAGAAACATTCACTGATTTGTCCCTGACAATAATGCACTGTTGCGAGAGTAAAAACTTGTCATGCTCAAAGGACAGATCTTTCTTGACTCATGAGAAAACAACATTCAGTTAAAGCATATATTTTATTTTTACTGTTATTATTGTGGTAGCACCTAGATGCCCAAATCAAGATCAGGACTCCATTGTGCAAAGCACTATACATACACATGTAGTAAGAAACAATTTGTGCCCCAAAGAGTTTACAATCTAAATAGGCAAGACAGACAAAAAGTGGACAAAAGTATTATTGTCCCCATTTTAAAGTTGTGGAACTGAGACACAGGGAGATTACGGCCTTGTCCTCAATAGAAAGCTGTACTACATTAAATATATCAGTATCATTTATACTCATATGGGAAGGGGACTATTTTACATCAGTAAAAGGCACCTTTAAACATGTATAGTTGTGTCCTCCTGGGGGTGGTATTGGTTTATCTCTATCTTTTTTTAAAAAAAAATCACATTCCTAACCAAAATAATTGTACAAAAACTGTGTGTTAACCAAAGCAAGTGACTTGCCTAATATCATACAAGAAGTCTGTGGCAGAGATGGGAATTGAATGTAGTTTCAGAGTCCCCTGCAATGACTTAACCACAAGACTATTTTTGTGTATCTACCACAATTTTGGAAGTATGGTACTCTCCATTAAAAGCAGAGATTCTGTGAATTGAAATACATGACAGCACCCAAGATAACAAAAACAAATGTTGGCTATAGATTCTCATGTCTTTACAAAGGGAGGAAAATCTAAAGAACTGGCTTCAAATCATTTGTAAATGCCCAAAAGAGGCAGGATAGCATGAGGACACTTCTTGAAGCAAGCAGTTCATTTCAAATGGTGATCTAATTTTGGGCAGATTTAGAAGAGGTGCGTTGACTAACCTGAAAAAGCCATTATTTTACTGACAATGTCTTTGGAAATGAAGAATTACAAAAAGCAAACACAGATCTCTTTAAAGAGCTTTAATTTAATTTATTTTCATAATAACAAAGAGAAAAATTACATTCTTATATATTACCCTTGTTTATTTTTGTCATATTAATTCATTTCTAATTTTTTTTCATTTTTGTTATTCTTTTGAGTGCAGATCTTACAGTACAATCTAAATGTGTTTGAATACCCTTTCAATATGCATGGCCCTGGGTAATTGTTCATCAAAAGAAAAGAATGTGCCTATTCATAGTGTAATGAAAACACTTCTTGTTTTCTGAAGGTTGCTCAAAAAGTAAGCCATTGTAGAGGTGGCATCTAGATTGCAAACTATTACTGAGGCATCTAATCCTCCCTGGTACCTCAATTCTGCCACCTCTTTAAGAATGACTATAAGTCATGTTATTGTTGAAGGCTGAGGATATTTTATTTCCTGAGTTAAAGAAGCTCTGACTGCTCGTAAATGATGGAGCCCCAAGGTAAGGTCCTTTTTATCTGTGTGTAGTGATGCCTTCTATTAGATGGAATACAGATGGAATATGCCAGATCTTCTCAATTCTTCTAATGACTTTCTTGAAAAGAGAATACAGTCTATTTCTGATATTAAATTGGTTCCAATGGTAGCAATGCTTGGAATTTGGGGTGAGACGTGTGTTATTTCTGATTCTCTGAGCATGGTCAGGCAATGACTCTAGGTTGAAATTTTTCAAGCAACTCAGGAGATTCAGGGTGAGATTTTCCAAATCACCTAAAGGAGTAAGCTCCATTGATAGGGGCTTTTGGAAATCCCACCCTCACCCATTAATTTTAATGAAAGATGTGCGGGTAAATCCCCTTTACTGCTTGGAAAATCTCTACCTTTGTGTCTCTTTATACTGCCTATGTGTCCAGGGATTGTTAGGGCAATTGAATGTTCCAGTGAATTGTTCAGTAACAACTGAAAATAAGTAGACTAGGCATTTTATTGTTCAATATTGGAAGCTGATCCTGTTTTTATTGAAGTCAATAGAAAAGCTGCCATTTTCAATTGTATCCTGGAAATACCACTATTCATGGGTAGACTATTTAGAGACAGCACCAGTGAAAATGGTATGTGCTTGTTAGTTTAGTAGTCAGAATACTTCACTTACCCGTATACAATTTTCAGGTGTTCACAGACACACAAACTGTGTTTAATACAATACAAAATAAATATTCAGAATAAGAGATTTGGAATTCCTTATGAGGAGGCAGCAGACTGCATTGACACAGTGCGTGAAAAGAATAAGCTTTTCAGTGATATAGGATTTCAGCTAAAAAAAGGGACAGAAAATTGAGGTTCATCAAAGGCAGGGTGAAAAGTTTGTCAAAAAGGCTGTAATGTGCTATTAGTTGAATACTGTTGAGAAATTTAGTGGTTCAGTATTAAGTAAACAGTAATCAATCATGTGGCAAAAAGTTAAGCAAATGGGGAATAAAAATAATTAAGCCTAGGAACTATAAAGGCATGAATCAAGACCTAAAATCAATTTTAGGAGAGAAACAATATTAATACCAGTATATGTGTATACTGTCATTTATTCCAAAGGGTCACAAAGGAATTTACAAAATGGTACAAAAAGATCAGTTCATCTGTTATTGAAACACAACAACTGCAGTGGTGAAATATGGCAGACAGCTCTGAATCAGTGCATAGCATACAACATTCACAAGAGGAAGTGAGGGATGTGATAGAAGTCCGTACGTAGTTAATTATAGCGGTGCGGAGTGCCACTATAGTTATTGTTGCATCATATCTGTTTAAATGTCAGCCTTTCTAAATCCTCTAAAATCAATCAGCTTAGTCAGATTTCACTAAAATTTGGTGTCCCTCAGGAGGGTGTGTGATAGGGTAAGTGATCCAAATTTGGGGTCACTTGACCAAAAGGTTCCTGAATTATAGGCCTTTCAAAAAATGTGGTTTCCTTCTGCTGACATGTACTGTTAAACTGAGAGGCACCAGTTATTTGATGAATCACAGACCTCTTGACTGCTGTGAATTCACTCTTCTATTAACGTGACTAAGGGTAATCACAAACTCCCACCTAAAACCAATGGAGATTTGGATTAAGTGGATGGAGGTTGCTAAAATTTGTGAGTCATGGATGATCTTTTATTTTTGATCCTTTTAATAGATGTAATTCTATGCGTGAGAGTGAATGGGTTGTAAAAGTAGGCCAAAAGCTTGTACTTTTCAGTAACTGTGGGGTTGACAGAGTAAAAGTATGTGTGTTACAGGGCATATTGGGGCATTGTTGAAAGAGGGTAGAGTTATGGTTGCATGGACAACCATGCTGGGATTGGGGGCAGAGACTCTGGGGGCCCATAGAGATTCCCTCACTGCTCCCATTCTGCTGTGCCCAGCAGAAGCTCAACGCTCCAGGGAAGCTGGCCTACAGTATTCTGCTTCCCTTTCTTTCCTCCACTATTGCTGAGTTTGGCTGAGCAGTGTTAGAAAGGTGCTATATTCTACTGCAGGGAAGGCAGAATTGATGGGAAAAGTGATTTCTCGGTAAAGTTTTGTGTATCAGTTCAAAAAGCTCTTTGGGATCCTTCAAGTGCCTTAAAATTGTAAATTATTATTACACATTAAAATTAAATAAGTTTCCTATGGAGAACAATTTTTGTAACTTTATGTTTCAGTGCCAAGAAGCTTGAGTAATTATATTCAATTTCTTTTACCCATTTCTTCGTATTTCAAGTTGACAAAGTAGCAGGATTTACTCAAGCAGAAGTAAAGCAGAACAAAAAAAATGTCTGTCGTTGCATTTTAATATGCAGTGCTCAAACTGAGTTAATACTTTAAAAAGTATTTGTTTGATTAAAAACCACGTATTGGCTTTAACAGTATTTCTTCTCCTTCCATACTTCCATCCTTTTTAACAAGAAAAAATTCCACAAAAATGCACAAGAATGATTTTTTTTTGCAAGAATATTAACAGAAAGTGAAAATTGTGTAAATACTTGTGCAAATGTTTTAGTGAGAAGATTCACTCCCAAGAAGTTCATGCAGTCGGAATTAATTGATTTCCTTGCCCCTTTTAATAAAAAACGCAGTCATCCGATCAGGAAACAGAAATGATACACCTGGTTTATACCACCACTGGCATACCATTAACATCAAAAAGTGAGAAACTGAACCAAATAATTCAAAACAACCCACAGGCTGAAATTTGCTTGCATAAAACAAAAGGTGAATAATTTCAAATATCTGACATGTTTATAAAAAATCAAAATCTGTTTGCCAATCATTCACTACAGTAAAAGGGTGGGAGGGCAGATACAGAGTACTAATCCAACACTTTCAGAAATGTTCACTATTTTAAGGCACCTCAGTTTTGAGGCTGCCCAAAATGAAACTCATTGGTTTCTATCAAAGTTCTGCATTCTCAGCACCTCTGAAAACCAGGCACAAGCTATGTTATCTTAGGAACCAAATAGTTTGAAGCTTAGACAACTAGTGATTGCTTTTGAAAATGTGACTGCATAGCCACTCAATAAATTATATGAATTATATATTACAAATAGGTCAGCTGGCACATAAACTTAAATTGGAATGGTGGAAGTGCACATGTAAGCTTTCCCAAATTTTGAATTGTGTGAGAAATAATATTAACATTATTAGAGACTATTTCTCTCTTGATAGAGATATACATTGAAATCTAAGTTTGCCGTATTTGTACTTTCTGATTTTTAACTGCTATCGCTGGAAATGACCTTGATGAAGAACAGCAATGCCCTCCAGTGGCCAGATTTATCCTTCACAAATTTGAAATCCTTTTTTATTTCCCTTTGATTCTCAAGTACAGGCTTCTTTAAAAGATTTCACCTTCAATAATTATGTCAGCAAAATATATGTTCATGCAACTTAAGCTTTCTTGGCATGTATTATATCTGATAGCAATGAGTGTTCTTACAGTACTCTGCACAAATATTTCCACACCAATGGCATCAGAAAAGTAAAGTACTATAGAAATGCAAGACTAAAGTGGAAAACAAAAAACTGTAGTAAAGAATTAAGGTTTCAGTAAATAATCTGCAATCAAATCAGTGTCTCTGATAATGAGCTCATTTACTTTATAGTTCCATGTATTGTAAAGCTTCTTAGCCCTTTGGCTATGTTTATAGGCAATTGAAAATGATTTGTGATTAATTGGTTTAAAAGTAAACAACAACTGAAATTCAAATATTTTAGTATCTGGGTAAAGCAGAATAGACTCTAGGACAAGTAAGTAACAGAACCATTCCTTCCGCAAAGCCAATCAGGAAAAAAAAGAAAAAAAAAAGGAGAACAAAATCAGTATGATTTCCATATATATGTTTTTTTCTTGTATCTATTGTTTGAAATATGAATAATTCTTCCTCTTCTTTGGCTATATCTTCAAAGGAGTTATTCTGGTTTTACACTGATACAATTGAGATCAGAATTTGGACCTTTGTGTTCAACCGTAAAAAACAAAGTTTTATTAAGGTCATTTTAAAACAAATACTTAGATTTTCATATGTTATTTCTTTTTAGCCATGACTTGAACAGTGTTTCAAAGATCTACTCGGCCACTTGCATGTGGAAAGTAACTTTGTTTTTCTTGTTCTTTATTTAAATTCATGACTAAAATACTATTTCTTTTGTCATTAACATCATCATTCTAAATAAGGGCAAATAGAATTTGAGATTTAGCTACTAAATTCCCATGGCCATTTTCCAAAGATGGATTATATGTAACATTTGGGTTTGGCTTGCCTCTGCCCAATATGTTATCTTTTATCCACAGGCATTGCTGAGGTATACTTGCTGTTCACTGAAAAGAGTCATGATTCAGTGAAAAGACTAATTCTACCAGAGCATTTTACTGTAAACCAATTTTTCAAGCAATGTTGTCAGCAAGCAGGTTTTCCTTAGCTCCTAGTAGCTGGAAATAATTTTGTTGACATATTGCACCCACTTATGTTGTTTCCACTAACTACTGAATGATGAAAAGTCTTAAGTGAAGAAAGAATATTATTCCAGGCAGATTCTACCAGATTCTAGTGTCAGAGCTGCTGTGTGGGCTGCACTTAGACCTTTATCAAATAATAGTTAATCTACTCTTTGCTGACCAAGTTTTTTTTCTTACGTCTCTATACTGAGAAAAAAAACCTGGTAAAGAAGAAAAAGAAGAAAATCAGAACAGCCCGCCTTTTGTAGCCTAGCTCTTACCATTCATTACATGGCACAGGTGTGGCAGATATTTTACATTTCAATTCATTTACTCATGGAAGTAATTTCATATTTAGTATTTGCAGGCTGCCCAATATTACCCTTAGAGTTATACATCAAGCTGAAATTCTCTAAGGATTGTCAGAGAATAATGTGCCCAAATCCCATAGAAATTCAATGAAAGTTGGATGCCTTACTTCCTTAGGCTACTATGAAAATCCCATATTAATACATACTCAGCTCTATATTTAATTTCCTGATTTCTCCACTGATGGCCATTCTTGTATTACTCATGGTTTAGTAGACATCAAGTGTTCCATTGTTATCCTGATACAGACCTCTGGATTGAATAGAAATTGGCCCCTTATATCTGGCCTTCATGTTGAATATGCCTACAGGTGAGGTTCTTTCATTGACTTGGAATAGTGCAGTACTTTCCTGTTGTTCTCCCTTGAGGTTGACTTAATTTTTATCACATTCATGACAGTGCCAAGAAGCTTGGGTGCCTTTTCTGAGTCTGACATGCACCCTCACTTGTCCCTCTGGGTGTTACCTAGTTTCTGTTTTTTAAATTTGTAACTTCTAAATTTGTTCTTCAGGCATATCTTTAAATCACTCATTATTTATTCCACAATTGTCTATTCCCTTAGCCCTCCTGACAGACTCCCTCTTTCCTCTGCCTAAAATAATTTAAAGCCATGTTATTAATCTACTTTTCACCACCCCCATCACTCACATGCTTCTCTATTAATGTTTATTCATGTACGCTGGCTGTTCAGCAAGGCCTTCATTCAGCAAAGCACCTCAGCAAGTGCTTAACTTAAAATATGTGTTTAAGTGCATTGCTTCTGTTGCTGACTTTCAAAATCCTTAAGACTGTGACAATATTTTTCCTTCAGCAATTGGTTTGTTTTTTATTCACTAGCAAGTGTTTCATATTCAAGTTATAGCCAAGCTGCTGATCAGCCATTCACGTCGATTTGCAAATTAAAAATATAGAATTGAATACTGAATGTTTCGATATGCTCCAATGGCTTTCTTTCTGGGAAGGGATGAGGCTCACAGGCTTGATAGTTACTTTCAAAGCTAACCCGTATATTTATTCAGACATGAATCACATTTTAATTTTGTAAGCCCCTGTGGGACTTGTGATTGGTGATACAGAGTAAATTTCTCAGAAGTGTCTATCTGAGTTAGGAACACAAGTCCCATTTTCAGAAGTGACTTAGGGTACGTCTACACAGAGTAAAAGACCTACAGCATGGCCGCAGCTGGCCCGAGTCAGCTGACTTGGTCTCGCAGAGCTTGGGCTGAAGCCTAAAGATGTAAATGCCTAGGCATCTATCTGCATTTTTAGGTGCCTATTGATACCTTTAGGTGCCTAAATACCTTTAAAAATCTGGTCCTAAGTCCCACTGACTTTCAATGAGACACACATGCTGGCACATAAGAGTGGGATTCACAATGGGGGCTCAGGTTCAGTGTTGCTATGCCTAATGTTTAGGTACCCTGCAGATAAGTGGAATTCGAGTTATGTGCCCAGGCTCCCTATGCACTACGTGGGGAGAGTTAGGCTCTTAAAAAAGGATTCACAGAAACCAACATGGTGAGTGGGGAGCCATCTCATTAGCCAGTAGGAAATGCCAATGAGAGGGATGTGGCCAAAGCCCTGCCCTTCACAGGGGGTTAGGTGCCTAATTCTCGGACGGAGAGCGATTTCACTCAAATCTGCTGCCCTTGGTGGCTACCCAGAAATCTATTACCCTAGGTGGCTGCCTAGCCTCTGTGCCTATCTCCACTGGTGATTCACAGCCATGAAACCTCTCTTGGCATTAGGTGCTTAACCCCTTTCTCACAAAAATTGATGGTGGTGCTGTCGTCCCCATCCTCCTCTACTTCCCTTTATAACCTTTGTCCCATGGGGGAGCCCACTCACCCAACATGTGGGAGACCTCTGGTTCAAATACCCTCTCTGCCTGAATTGAAACAGGGATATGGGCAAAACTGATCAAATTATGCGCTCAAGATTTCTTTATTAACTTTATACTTGTTTTAAAAATATTGGGGATATAGGGCATTCTGAGATCACTGTCTCAATCTCTCCTGTTGAAACTGTACCACTTATTATGAATAACTAAATAGTCATTGAGCCAGAAAAAGAGCGAGAATGACTCTGTAGCCAGTGGCTAGGGCACTCACTTTGCATGAGGGACAACCAAAGTTCAGGTCCTTCTTCCAATATCCCAGATCCTGAGCGAGTGTTCTAACCACTAGGCTAAAGGTTATATGGAGAGGTGACCACCACTGCCAGTGACTGGGCTCTGTGTGGGGCCCATTCTCTTAGGCAGCTTCTGACAACATCTAACAGAGCAGGCCCAGAAGTGAGATAGATGGAGGAAAATCTAGTATGAAGATCATCCCAGGGCTACTCATGAGATAGGCGCTGGGCGTCAGGACTTAAGCAGCTGTGCACATGTGCACTAGCAGATTTTTAGTGGTCTAGGGAGTTTATGTGCATATAGGGTTAGGCAGGAACTGAGCAGGAGTTTGAGGATCTAATTTTTTTTTGAAAAGGGGACTAAAGTGCTTTTGAAAATGTTACCCATATTCTATAGATTAACAGGTAAGTTAAAAATAATGACAGAACATCATCTTTATACTTTGCATCAGAATTGATTTTTTTTTCTATTACAAGTTTTTGTTTTTATTTTTTAAAGATATGCTCAAGCCACAATATTTGGATCCAGATGTGGATTCCGAACATAATAAAATTCAGGGTTAAATAGATTGAGTTTTTATTTGGGTTTGTCTCTGTTAATATTTAGTGTAGCAAGATTAAAATATAGGTAAAGTTGATTTACATAACAACTTCCTATTATTTCATAAGGCCTTATCCAAAGCCTTTTGAAGTCAGTGCAGGTTTTCCCATTCACAGATTTCAATGGGCATCAGAACAGGCCCATAAAAAACAAATGTCAACCCCAACTCTAGCTGTTTTATATCATTTGGTTTGCATGTTCCCCCAATGCCTGTGGGTTACTCACTGGGCTCTTGAAAGAGCAAAACCACACCAACTCCAATCTTGGCTGATTCCTTAATAAATCTAAAAGGCAGACTTCAAGGCATAACCTATTACTGTAACAATGTTCCCTCTTTTCCCCATTTCCTTTGGGAAAAGGCAATAGTGCTAGCCCAAATATTTTTAAAAGTAGAAAGTAAATAAAGAAATCCTAAACTCATAATTTCATTAATTCTACCTATTTGAAACGATATGGGCATGAAAACTCAGAACTGGAAGTAGATTCTGGGACAAATTCTGTCCTGATTTACATTTATGCAATCCCATTGTCTTCACAAAGGTTTCACGTGATGTCAGAACAGAATATTATCCTTGGTCACATTCTTACTCTTGCTACCTCTACCTCGCTCAGATTTCCTCTTTCTCTCAAACACTGAATAGTGTCAAAGTAGTGTGATGGGGCAAGGCAAGATGGCTATAGAAAAGTAGTGGGAGATATATATATATATTAGCTCCAGGCTAAACAAATCCCTGGTACCAGGATAAGTGAAATGGCAGCTGCTCCAGGTCAATTAAGACACCTGGGGCCAATTAAGAACTTTCCAGAAGGCAGGAAGAATGCTAGGTTGATTGGGACACCTGAAGCCAATCAGGGGCTGACTGAAACTAGTTAAAAGCCTCCCAGTTAGTCAGCTGGGTGTGCATGTCAACACTGAATGTGGGAGGAAGTTGTGCTGTTGGAGAGGCTGAGTAGTACACACCATATCAGGCACAAGGAAGGAGGCCCTGGGTAAGGATGAAGTGGAGCTTGAGGAAGTGAGGGCTGCTGTGGGGGAAGTAGCCCAGGGAATTGTACATGTCATGTTTCTAAAAGGTCAGCTACCATAGCTGATACTATTAGGGTCCCTGGGCTGGAGCCCGGAAAAGAGGGTGGGCCCAGGCTCCCCCCCCCCCCTTTCCCCCTGATTTGTCACTGAGACTGGGAGACAACAGAAACTGTGCAAGGAAGGATAACTTCTCCTCACCTCCCTTGCTGGCTTATGATGAAAATGGCTCAGTAGACTGTGACCCTTGTCTCTAGAGAAAGAAGGGTTATGTGGAGGGTCACAGTGAGCCTCTGAGGCTAGCGAAATCTGCCAGGAAACGCGGGACCCACGGAGGCAAGGGCAGAGCTTTGTCACAGTAGTTAAATAAAGATGAGCTGTACCTATCCATCTTATGTGTTTATAAGGCATCTGTCACCTTGGTATCCAGGTGCCAGTATCCAGTAAAGAGCTGTGATGAAGCTTGAACCCACAGTCCTAGGAAGACTATTTTAGTTCTATTATTCTACAAAATTGCAAGAGGTCCAATACAGTCTGTGGAAGATTGTAAAATGAATTAACCTAGCTGTACATTCTCTTATGGTGCCTGATTCCAAAGCAAAACACTTTCCTCTCAGTCTCCATAAATATCTGTCTGGTCACTCCTGGCTTTATTTTACTGTTGGAACATGATTGTTTTTATCTGCTTTTAAACTGAATTTTTCGCAGAAGGGAACAGTGTTTGGAACCTTTGCCTTAACCATTACTTTAGTTTTGTGAAATTGGCCCTTTTCCTCTTAGAGAGTGTGAATGCAGATGGTGAAAGCTGATCTTTGCTTGATCTGGATCTTTTCCATTAGGCATCAGGAAATGATCAGGCAAAACACCAAGTCTCTACAAAATCAGCAAAGAGAAAAAAAATGCAACAGTTTTTGCTATCTCCTAAACTGTGCAGCTGTACATTCCGTATATATGTACAAAAAAAGAGAGAGTGAACTTATCCAAACACCCATTATGGATATTAATAAATGGACAAATCCTAAGGTCCTTTTTCAGACTATTCCAGATTACCAAAGGTATTTGGCACTTCTTCCCATTTATTTCAGTGGGAATCAGGCAGCTAAATACCTTTGAGACACTGGGCTTCAGCCCTTACTTTGACTCTAAATAGAGATTTTCTGTCTCATGATCTGGCTCTTTATCTTTAAATATTCATCAGTGGTAATAATTCTCAAAATGCTTCACCTTTGTCTCAGGTTCAAATTCTGCCCAGGCCATTAGCAAGCAAGAGAGTGATAGGCATTACCATCTGATGCCCCTTTGTAGTCCCATGGCAAATAAGTTGATAGTATCTGTCATAAATATAAAGGGAAGGGTAAACACCTTTAAAATCCCTCCTGGCCAGAGGAAAAATCCTTTCACCTGGAAAGGGTTAAGAAGCTAGGATAACCTCGCTGGCACCTGACCAAAATGACCAATGAGGAGACAAGATACTTTCAAAAGCTGGGGGGAGGGAGAAAACAAATCTCTCTCTATCTGTCCGTGTGATGCTTTTGCCAGGTACAGAACAGGAATGGAGTCTTAGAATTTAGTAAGTAATCTAGCTAGATATGCGTTAGATTATGATTTCTTTAAATGGCTGAGAAAATAAGCTGTGCTGAATAGAATGGATATTCCTGTCTGGGTGAATTTTTGTAACTTAAGGTTTTGCCTAGAGGGATTCTCTATGTTTTGAATCTAATTATCCTGTAAAGTATTTACCATCCTGATTTTACAGAGGTGATTCTTTTTATTGTTACTTCTATTAAAATTCTTCTTTTCAAGAACTGAATGCTTTTTTCATTGTTCTTAAGATCCAAGGGTTTGGGTCTGTGGTCACCTATGCAAATTGGTGAGGATTTTTACCAAATCTTCCCCAGGAAGTGGGGTGCAAGGGTTGGGAGGCTTTAGGGGGGAAAGACGTTTCCAAACGGGCTCTTTCCTAATAAAATAAACCCGGATAAACGTTTGGTGGTGGCAGTGGAAGTCCAAGGGCAAAGGGTAAAATAGTTTGTACCTTGGGGAAGTTTTAACCTAAGCTGGTAAAAGTAAGCTTAGGAAGTTTTCATGCAGGTCCCCACATCTGTACCCTAGAGTTCAGAGTGGGGAAGGAACCTTGACAGTATCTATCCAGCTTTTAGAATGATTGTGTTCATAAAACAAAAGCCTCCAGCACAACTGGCACTGAGCAGCCTCAGCAGTGAAGTCAAGGACTGAAAGGGCATGGAAGCTTAAGCTACCATTTTACCCATAGTGATCCCACCTCCATATTCGTGTTCAGGCACATTATAGCATTATGTGGGGAAGCAAGTACTATTGTTGTCCATTATCAGAAATATTGCAAAAATAACGTTTTCAATTGAAAGTGATGTTGACTAAATAATATGATGATCCCTTTGACATCCTAAATGTATCTCAGTCATCAGTAATTCTGATACATTATACTAAAAGTCTTGCTTTTTATGTACTAGATTGTGACTTGGACTATCCATCTACTTTTATTCCCTTGAATGGGTTATCTGGACCTTCCTTGGGCTAGGTATGTGGACCTATGGCCCCATTTACTCGCTTCCTTCAGCAGGTCAGTGAGGTGGATTGGAGAACATGCAGAGCCTTGGATCGACCTCCTTTCTTGCTCACCAGTACAGCTGAACCTGTGTAGGGCATGTCATAAATTGCTGCTGGTTTAGTCCAGCAGAAAAATCACACCTCTTCCCCTCTGCCTCTAAGAACAAGTAGAAAGCCGGAGAGGAATCATGACTGAGATGTGTTTCTAAGTAACAGTGTCATCCAGGACTATGTGAGGGGTAGTACAATTCAGACACCATGCCTTGCAGAGGGCTGTGCCTAAGGTTGCAATCTGGCCCTATGAATAGTTGAAGCATGGCATGGATACTGTGATTAAACTAAGAATAGATAATTTGCTTTTCTTTGAGTATGTGTCAGTGTAGCTCTTCTCAATGCACTCTAGGTGCACATGACCCCATGTGCTTGAGACAGGATTTTTGTTTTCTAACAACTGCGTCTGTTGGGGCTGCGCACATGCTCTGTGCTGTCTTATGTTCCCTCATGAGAGCATAAATGGCAAGGCAGTCATGATCCTCCCTCAGTTTCCTCTGAATGCCTGTGGCAGCAAGACAGAACCTAGCAGGAATCCGACTCACTAGACTTTAGCTCCAGCTAAATTTCTCAAAAGCTTCTCTAAACTTGCTGAGACTCAGGAAAACTATATTTATTCTATTATTTTTACTACCACAGTCTGCTCTAGTGGTTGTCAAACTGAAAGCTGCTTGCAGACCCTCCTGTACAACCCTCCAGCCTGTACAGACCCCTTCTCAGTACACACAGACCCATATAGATTTTTAGAATGACGGACTTCAAGCCTTGTCCATCCTGTAATGGGCTAATTCCATTGAAAGACAGCCACAGCAGATGCTGGTTCAGCTTAGGGAGAGTCACACATCCCGAGCTGGTGATTGGTCTACCTCTCCTTCTCTACAGAAACCCACATGTCCAGGGATACAAGGTTGAAACTCCATCTTCTGGAGCAATCTATGAGAATAGCATCAGATTCAGAAGACTCAAATTTGAAAACCTCCTTTAATGGTCAAGCCCATGTCTTCCAGTGATCTATCCAGCAGGCAGGAAACTCTGGACATCTCTGCAAAGAGGGTAGTACTGAAGCCCGACCAGTGGCAACATTGATGTTGACGTTGGGACCAGTAAAGAAGCTATCAGTGGCCCCAGACATCAATGCAGGGTGCCAAAAGGTGCTGACTCAAGAACTGATGCAATAGCTGAAGATAGAGCTTGAGATGCTCTCATAAGAGGGACACAGGAAGCACTCCAGCCAAGGTAAGCATGGTGTCAAAGATGGGCAAAAAAGAGCAGGAGGTGCTGCAATGAACTCCATCAATACTGGGCTCAGCACCATAAGTACCCCCAGCAAAATCAACTCTGGCACCAACAGTGAAAACTCAGAGTGTACTGCAGCCACACTCAGCACTGATATGTGCAAGTGTACCATTACAGCCCTCAGCACTGATACTACCCTACCAGATGATGCTATGTATGGAAGAAGCATATTCCTCGTCACCATCCCTTGGACACATCTTTTTGTCAGAATCGAGGAGAGACCCATCGTCACTGAGGTTACTAGCAGTGTCACCAAGAGACCAAAGGATCTCTACAGACCTCAACCACCGTAACACAAAGATGACCTAGTCATCTACTTACCAGCCACCATACCTATACAGAACACCACTATGATCCTACTGAGGCTATTGGGGCACAACCAGTTGGGCCTCTAGATGATGGTCCCCACCTTTATAGAGGTGGAGAAAATCCCCTTCTTCTGTGGCTTCACTAGTGAGACCTTAGTCTCCACAATACAGAGACGAATGAGACGTGGAAGCTGAATGACCCCTCTTGTCACCTGAACACCTCTTCTCATCATCCCCAGATGAAACAGCAACCTTGGCATCAATGCTGGCACTAGACAACTTCAAGGTATGGATCGTGGACACCTTAGAGATTAAGACTTTGGTCATCTGGAAAAAAATCTCTCAAACTATTCAACATTTTGTCACCTGCTGGTTCCTCCAGGATTGCCCTTCCTATAAATGAAAGTCTCTTCGGCCCAGCAAGAACTTTGTGGCAAATGCCAGCCAATATTTCACCTATGGAAAAACGTGTCAAAAAATGATACCAGGAACTTCCCCTTGGCGTTTTGATTATTTTTACTCCAACCCAAACCTGGTTCAGTAGTGGTCGCAGCTGTCCAGGAGAACTTGAGATCTGCCAAAAACATGCATAAAAATAACGATCACAAGGTCTGTTTGGAAGAAATGCATATGCATTGGTCTTGCTCCAACTGAAGGTGATCAGCTACCCACCATTGCTGGCCAAATAAAAGTTGTTGATATGGGACAGAGTGACATCCTTCCTGGTCAAGTTCCCTCATGAAAACAGAGAGGAGCTGAAAAGACATAATAAAAGAAGGACAGCTCATGGACAAGTTGGCTCTACAGGTGGCAATGGACACTTCTGACAGTGCGGAGGTGACCATGTAGAGAGTTTTGTGACTCCAAACCTCAAGTATCCCTTGCAAGGAACAATCCATGATTGAAGACTTGTCCTTTGAGGGTTCAGGGCTGTTAAGCAAATGGACAGATAGCACCCCACATTCACTGAAAGATTCCACAGCAACCTTGTATTCACTGGGGATCTGCATTCTCCCACCCTATTGAAAGGTGTGCTATCCTCAACCATGGCACCAACAAACAACACTCATCCTGTTGTACCACACACTGGTGGAGCAGAAGGTCAGGAAATGCCTGAGGTACAACAAGGTGCATCAACCTTCCTCAGTTTCAGCCCCCTCACTCTTCTGCGATCACCCACCAGCAAATTTGATGGAATGGTTTAGAGCTGCATAGAAACTAATCCGAAGAACACAAGCTTTGGTAGTGCCTCATACCCTTCCACCAGGAAGGGTCTGTATAACATCAGGCAGATGGATATTGGGAATAATAGCCGCAGCTACCGCAAATAAATCCATTCCCTACCCATCACCTTCCCTTTCCTTCTACAGAGACCCTTCTTATGAGAGCCTATTACAAACAGAAGTGACCTTGTTGCTTCAGCTAGGAGCCTTAGAGGTGGTTTCCTCAAAAATATAGGGGCAGAGGCTTCTACTTCTGTTATTTCCTTATTCTTAAGAAAAAAAGGGGATCTTTGTCCCATCCTAGCCTGAAGAAACTCAGCAAATATATAGGCTGTCTGAGGTTCAGGAAGGTAACATTTGCCTCCATCATCTTATCACTTCAAGCTCAAGGCTGGTTTGCAGCTCTTGACTTGTAGGATGCATACTCCCACATGGTCATGCATCTGGCCCACTGGATGTACCTATGATTCACAATGGGACTGAATCATAACCAGTACAGGGGGTCTAGCGTTTGGGCTCACTACAGCACTTAGTGTTCACCAAGTGTCTAGCCATAGTAGCAGTGTATTTAAGGAAACAAGGAGTCCAGGTCTACCCACATCTAGATGACTGGCTGATCAAAGTCAGGTCCCAAGTGGAGACTGAAGCAGCCCTGAATTCCACTTCAGCGAGCCTTCCTACCAGAGGACAGGATCCACACAATTTATGCTATGACCAAATGAAACTCAATCTCACCCTGTATCCTTCAGGAAGTTAACTTATAGCTAAACCCATGAAATGTACAAAAGACCCATTTTAGTCCCTTCCCTGATGATGGCATTCATCACAGATGCATCAGGGACAAGATGGGGTACCCACTTGAATTACCTGAAAATGCAAGGTATTCTGGTCTCAGGGTCATATAAAACTACCCATGAATGTCTTCAAACTAACAGCCATCAGACTAACTTGCATGGGATTCCTAACCACCCTTTGAAATACCATTCAGATCCTGATGGACAACATTTTGGCAATGCACTATATAAACAAGCAGGAAGGTGTTTGATCATTCCCTCTCTGCCTGGAGGTGATCAATTTGTGGGAATTGTGCCAACAGCGTGGTGTGACTCTGAGAGTTCTGCACCTACCAGGGGTCAGCTATGACCTGTCAGACTTTCAGAGCAGGAGTGTGGTCATGAGCCGTAAGTATTCATTGCAAGGACTCCTGCTCCAAGGGAGGTGAGAACACTGGCTCCCTGCCAAATGTCTTTCAACTTTGGTGGTTTTGAAGACTATTGTGTGCCTTCCCACCAATCCACCTGATTCCCAGGATAATATCAAAGATCAAATGGTACAAAGACACAGTCATCAGCACCTTACTGGTCAAGGCAGTTTTGCCTGTTGGATAGCCTACAGATGTCCTGCCAGCCACCCATATGCTTTTCCACCTGTCCAGACATGCTCTCACAGAGCCAAGGTTGTTGCACCTGGACCTACAGTAATTCCATCTGATGGCCTGGATGTTGGCTGGTTGTGCAGGATTGACATAGAGCTGTCTCCTGACTGGTACAGGAGATTCTTTGCAGGATCAGAAACCCTCTACCAGTGAGACTAACACTTTGAAGCAGAAAAGAATTTCCATATGTTCAAAACAATGTGAAGCCGGCTGATGTCAAAAATTCTCTACTGCTCGTGAAGTAAGCAGGACTAGCCTTTAGCTCCCTTAATATCCATCTGGCAACAATATCAGCATGTCACTCTCCAGTACAGTCACTCTTGGTCTTTTCATACCCTACAGTGTTGAGATTCCTTAGGTGAATTCTTCATACCCGTCCTCCAATTAAGGACTCTACTCCCACATAGGAGCTTAATGTGGCTCTCCTGTAGCTCACAGAGCCAGCATTAGAACCATTAAGGAATGCTTGTTTTATCACACCATCTAGATGTTTTTTTTTTCTCATAGCCATCACATCAGTGCGAAGAGCCAGCAAATTACAAGCTCCTACAGCTGGGCCACCATATACATCCTTTCACGTGGACAAAGTGGTGATGAAACCACACCCTAAATTCATCCCTAAAGTGGTCTCAGAACACCATGTGAACTAGTCTATTGCATTAGCTGTCTTCTTCCCAAAGTTGCTATTTAAAAATATCTGGTCTCACGTATGGGGTGCATGCACACCTAGAGTGGGATCAGCATTTAGTACAATATCTCAAAGAGTTTCAGTTACTATAGAGTAAGTAACCATATTCTGCTTAGGCTGAGAGATAATATTTAATTTATGCCATCTCTGAAGGCTGTTTATATTACAGGATTAATTAATAAACCAAATAAGAAAGACAAGAAATAAAAGGAATAAAATTAAACAAAGTTATAATTTCCTGGAATATATTGTCTCTTTGTAGAGTGAGGTGAAGGGAACTGTGTCATTAACATAAGTAATTATATGCATAAATTTCAGAGTATCAAAGATTAAAAAAACGTTCATGATTATTAAATTATAATTACCAAAGCATGAGGCACTGTGAAAAAATCATAAACTGAATGGAAATTGATAATATTCAATTACATTTGTAATTACAAATCAGAATAGAAAACAAAAGGATAAACTCTTTGTTGTCACCATGTAATTGTGAACTGAACTGATCAGCATATGAATAAGAAACACTATGAAGTTACAAAGTAAAATTTACATTCAATATATTTTGAGGAAGAGGCATTACCATTTTTTATTGTGTCTGTTTTCTGAGATAATCCTGAGATTCTCTTAACATTTTTATACACAAGGCTGTGGTGGCTGATGGATGATTAATACCAGTGCCTATGAAGTATGCTTCATTCTCAGACCCAGAAAGCCTGAAGTCGTTTGTGTGGATGAAACACTCCTGCAAGAGGAGAGGCACAAAAAGGCTTTATCCTGTGGAACTCCTGTGTGTCCTTGTGTGTGTGTGATTGGATGGGATGGAGACAATATGGGGGAAATGGTCTTGCATGGTGCCCTCGTGGACTCCGCATGGGCTCCAGAAAGGAACACTGAACGTTGGCCAAGACAGGTGGTCTATGCATCAGATAGCTCAGTTCCTGTTTAGCGCAGACACCTAAAGCCTGATAACTTGGGCTCTTGCCCTGATAACTTGGGCTCTATGGATTCAAGAATTTCACACTCTAGCCATAGAACAGGAGCAACTTGTCATATTTGTGTAAATGTAAGATTGTAAATGTAAGATTATGGAAAGCACATAAAATAAAATAAAATTCTGGGATTCATCCTAAACATTTGCTCATCCAGACAATAATATGCTTTTTCAGATGACTGACAAACAGTTGTAGATCTAGATATAGAGTGTTTAGGTGCACGGTGGCTCATTTGCATGCTAATACCCTTCTAAATCATAGCTGGTTATTAGTGAGCCTGGTGTTCCAGCTCTGGAGAAAGAGAAAGAAGACTGTGGTGTACACAAAGGCATTGATTTTTGCAGTACGATTTACAAATGAGATGTGAAAAAGCTCCCCACTTTTGTCCGCCCTATGATGGGGCAAATTCTTGAAACTATTACAAAAACTCATTACAAAATGAGAACGTGTTTAATTCTGCCAGGACAGACATTTTTTTCACCTTTATTTTGACCAGCAATAACCTCACAGTCCCCACCTCCAGCATAAGACTTCAACATCACCCTTCCCCTCCCCCCAACCCCACTCCCCACATTATTTGTTTAGGGCTGTGAATAGTCTGCAAAGTCCTGATTTTATATTTCCCATCAGTCAACCTGGAGGTGTTCACACAAACATGGAGTCATGTCTACTGCACCATTCAAAATACCCCTCCCTATACCTTCTGTTATGAAGTGACTGCAAAATAACCACTTTGTGGGTTTATATTTGGGGAAAGAAACTTCCACCCTAGACTTCTCCTCTGCTGATCTATTTTCTGGTGTGTGCCTATATGCATATAATAGAATCTTTTAAATCAAATATTACATTATTTTAGCCTATTATACTGCAGTCTGTGGTACCTGTGGAGAAGGCTGTGATTAACAGTCTAAATAGAAGAAAGATTGGACAAGCTCCAATCCAAGATAAGGAAAATGAGAGGTTAAGGTTTTGATTTTAATGTAAGGAAGAAAAAGAGTAATGAGTGGTTGGAAGTAAATTGAGAAGTATCACAGATATGTGAGCTAGTATTCAAATGATGAATTACATTTCAATCTCAGCAGTGGCGGGTGAGGGGACGGATTGTAATCTACCAGTTGTATCCTTACTAGCTTAAAAATAAATGGAATCAGGAAATATGCAAAATTAAAAATTAAGGCCAAGATTTTCCAAAAACTTGTGGTTTCAGTTGCCTCAGTTTTTCAGTGCCCAACCTGAGACACGTCAAAGAGGCCTGATTTTTCAGTGGGTGGAAGCTAAGCACTCTTTGAAGATCAGGCTCCATTAAAGAGTTTCTAGTTAGGCACTTAATAACTGGTTGTTTATGAAATTTTTGACTTCAATGTTTTGAAAAAAGCCAGGTTCTCAAAGTTGTGAGAGCCAAAGGGTTCATTTGTAGGGAACTAATCAGGATCGTGGAAGACCAGCTCACTCAGATTCTCAGTGGTTCTGGACCATATCGCTAAATGAAACAACAGTGAAAATTAAAATCAAGAATCACATTCCTAACCTTCCATTAACAATACTAAAATAAATAGAACAATAGACATTAAATCAAATTAATTAGTAGCAATATTGGATCAAATCAATTACATCCTCAGATTTAAAAATAACAAATAATCAACACTTAACTTATAAATCCTAAAAGGAAATCCAAGGAGGTGGCTGTATGTTTGGTCACAAACCTCAACTAACAAATTTCAACCAGGTCAATCAAATATATAAATTGCAACTGATTTAATAGTTTGATAATAAAAGCAAATTATCTACTGTCTGAGATCACAAGCCTCAAGGCGAACAGAACTTCCTCCTTAGATTTCCTTTAATGTGGTGGTAGGTCTTTTTCTTCCTTTCCTCAACATAGATCACACTGCAGACATTGGTAACAGTTTCTAAAAAACAGAAGTTCAATAGTTTTACTTAACAACTTATCCATGACAGTCTACCGCTGGCACTTTGAACTTAAGTTGATGGTTTTAGTTTAACTTCTTAGGAGACTCACACTATGGAACATTCATCTCTTTTACAAGGCATTGATTTAGGACTATATATATAAACCAGGGGAATAGACCTTCTGCCATCTTCCTCAGGTGGACTTCACTTGGTGTTCATGCGCTCATGTCCGCATGTATTCACACTTTCATACCCTAAAATACACCCCATCTTGGAGCAGAAAGTTAATTTAAATCCCATTTAGAACAAACTTTAATCAAAGATATTCCTAGGTCTACATTCACATATGGTCTAGTTTTCTCACAGGTTCTTTCAGTCCTGGATTCTTCCCAAGCCAACTCCATGGTCCGAGTGAGTCATTCTATCCAGTTACCTGCAGATAGTTTGTTGTTGTTTACCCTTTTTATATTTTATTATTAAATACCAAAACTTTTATTCAAATACTGATTACGATTAGTGTTGCTGATTTATTACCAGCGCGGGAAACATCTTGATAAAGATTCCTTTCCACTGGGCCATTTGTGACAAATATTAAAGGTATTCTATCAACTTAAAAATCACAGTTCTCTATGAAAACAAGTTAAAATGTAGTTGTAAATTCACAATATTACCTGTAGGGCTCGGGGGCATGGGCAGTACCTGAAACTACTTTTAATTCTATAACTGACCAGATTTCAGGTAATGGTCTTCTGAAGTACAATATACAGTGTATTTTTCTATCCACTTGTTGGTCATTGAGAAAAATCTACATTTGTGAAGTGGAATTTTCTAAACTACTCTGTGATGGCCTGTTTTAATTAAAGTCAATGGTAAAACTCTCACTAACTTCAGCGGGAGAAGATTAAGGTCAGTGGAAGTATGTTTCTGTTTCTAGCTAAAATGTTGATCTTTTTCTCAGCCTCTTTCTGCTCCAGTTTTGATGGCTGTGTACATTAGATCTGAGTTGAAGGCAGTATGGGCTGGATGAATGGGCCCTGGTTTGAGAATCAGTCATTTCTGATTTTGACTTTGCCACTAACTGTGGGCTCGGGTAAATGACTTCATCTTTTTCTCTCACTCCTGGGGGTGGGGTGTGGGAAATAATAATTATCGAACCATATTACAGTGGCATAGTGAGGATTAATTATTTTATATATTGATGCATTGAATATATAAATCCTAAGAACAGTCCACTCCTTAGAAGCTAGTGGTCTAATACTCTAGCAAAATATAAAGCACAAAAGCAAAAGGTGTATCTAGTACAGTTTAATGACTGGAGCACTGAATGATAGTATGTACTCTTCCTATACTGTACTAGAAAAATAAGCTTGTCACATTGTTTATTATCTATTGTATTCATGTATAAAATATTAAGCAAATGCCATAAAGAAGAATTAATTAGCCATTCACCAGTAACTCTGTTTCATTTTGCAATGGAACCTTGATTGTAAAGTCATATACTGTTCATAATAAACTTGTTCACTTTTAACATTAAATAAACTCTTCTTTTTATTAGAACACATTTCTTTTTCAGTCAAATCAGAAACTGATTTTTCACCAATTACTATTCATATTTTAAATGCTCAGAGATTTCTGTTACATGTCATCATTAGTTCTTAGTTTAAATACCTTCTCATATGCTTTTCTAGTGAATAATATAAGCTGTGGCTGACTGTAAAGTAAGTGTTGAGAATAATAGAGGTTAGACCACCCCTAAGGTTATAGAAAACATATACCCCGTCTAAGAGGTTGTGTATATCATTTGTAGGGTATAAAAATATTTAATAGTGAAAGTTAGTGAGAAATATGATTGCGATAAAATTATTTTATTGAATATAACTTCTTAATTCTGTATTAATGTTCCTATAATTTAGATCTGCACATTTTATATTTGCGCCAGTTCTTTACTGGTTCTGTGGAACACAATAAAATACAATTTACATTAATACATTAACTTCCATCAGCAGCATCTGAAGGCATGTAGTGATTAATAAAACATTCCTGCTTCTGTGTCAATATAATTAAATCTTACATCTAATGGAATAGATAAGGGCCATAATTTTATGTAAGAGGAAATAAAATCTGTGCAAAGTCCAAAAATGATCCTCTTAAAAGGCAAAAGTTCAAGTGACAGGAATCATTCAATCAATATAATTGCCTCAGTGACAGTTTACAGTTTTTAGGCTTTATCTGTAATATAGAGAGATTCAGGTCAGCTTTCTGAAATTATACCACACATATTGCAGATGAGGAAGACTATTATTGAATAGAATTGGCAGGGAATTTTCTGATTAAATGTGTTTTTGTCCGAAAATGCTTATTTGTCTAAACTAAAACTTTTTGCAGGAAAGGGTTGGTTTCAACAAAATTTTGATCAAGAAGGTTTCTCATGTCCAGGATTGAATTTCTGGCCAAAAGCAGAGAGAAAGAGGAAAGAGTCTACCCTATTGGGACCTCATGTAAGCTGGTACTCGATCCTGGGTTTCTTATGTCCTAGCTGAGTGACCTAACCGCTAGGTTAACGACCACTCTATGTTTGGTCTTTCTCTGTCTCTCCTAGTGGAGCTGTTACATTTTGTATAAATAATTAAATGTGTATTATGCTAGAGAGAGACTGACTGCTATAATCTGCTATATTATGACACTCACTTAGGATGTGGAAGACTCAGATTCAAGTTGCTGCTCTAAATTAGGCAAAGCAAGGACTTGAAGCTCTATCTCTTACATCTGAGGTAAATGCCCTAACGACTGGGCTATTTGATATTCTGGTTTCTTGCTTTCTGTCTTTTTTTTTTCCCCATTAAGCATTTTAAAACATCTGAGTTTCATCCCAATGCAGAATGGGGAAACTTTTGAAATCTCAAAAATGTTCAAAAAACAGGAAAACAATTTCCTATCCAGCTCTCTTATTGATCCTCTAATTTAAAAAAGAAACATATCCACATTATGGACAGAGTCCTGCAAATCTTTGATAATTTGATGGCAAAGAGTTTGGAGGGGCCTTTTGTCAGAAACCTAAAATGCTTTTTGGTCCTGAATTAATTACCTAAATAATAATGTGCCTAGAAGACAAGAAGTTTCCTATGAAATTACATCGAGTCTGGGACCATTTATTTATTTATAGAATGCCTTCTATTTTATGTCAAGTTTTTTTAATTATATAATCAAATTATTTTCTTTTAACTTTCACTGCCCCTCTATTTTCTTCTAACATTTTGGCTTACTTTCATTTAGGTATGTGTATGCACAAAGAGATTCTCCATTCTTTGTTTGGGCTGAGCACAGTAACTGGAGTGAGGGGTGCTTTGCTTATTCTGGAGTTGGCTGGGATCAGCCCCGCCTCCCAACATAAAGCATCTTCAGGGCTGCTGTACATTACACTCAGTTTCCCATGGTTCTACGGGATCATTCCAGAAGCCAGGAATAACTGGAGGGCAACAGTATATCAGACATGTCTCCTTTCCCCAGTCATGCCCTACATAACTTAGGCAAACTCCTTGCACATGGAGTATTCTTTAATGGACAGATCAGCCTTCTTGTATGGCTGTATGGCCCCAGTCATAGGGGCATGGCTGCCCCATATCATCCACTTTTGGTCAAGAGTGGGTGACTCTCCTTCCCTCAGTTTTCTTCCCCAAGGTTGGTCTCCTCAGCTTCGCACAGACTGGAGATGTGGCTTAGCCCTGTGGACAAATCACAACAAACATAACCTCTTCTGAGTACTGAGTCCAAAATAAAGAGTCACAAACAAACAAAAGGTCTCTCTATCCTTCAGGGATTCTTTTCAGACCAGCCTCCGGGACCTGTTTCCAGTTCCTTTCTAAGCTTTGTGCCTCATGTCATTCCTAGCTTGCATGTACAGTCCTGGGTTCTTAGGCTGGTTTCCCTAAAGTACCCTTTTCCTTTCAGTCCCTGGCTCAGGGTCTACCACCCAGTTCATTTTTCAGGACACATGACATACATCAGGCATGTATGATTAAATCTGCTGTATAGTTCCACGGTAAAATACCCCAGTATTATTCTAATAGTTGGTTAAGTTAAAGGGTAACTTTGCAGAAGCTTTTACTTATCAATAGATACAATAATGATGAATGCTGTGGCAGGGATCCTATCTTCTGCGAGTTCCAAGTTGACGCCTTGTACATGAGTGTGGAATTTATATTACATGTCAAAGGTTGGCACCTTTGCAGAGCCAACGATTGGAGAAACACATTAACTTTTCTCTTACCTATCATTATTCATTTAAATTTAACTTTGGAAGAGGTTCAGTGCAGGTTTGATTTTTGACTTTGGTCAAAAGTTCAGGTAGAACTTCATTTTATCCCATCTCCCTTTTCTGTTTCCAACCACAATGTTCTTAAACATTCTGATTTTAAGTTATGAAAACTTGAAGCACTCATAACAACATTGAGAAGTATAAAGAGTGGAAAAAGTAGTTTTGTCCAGAAGTTGTTGGGGTACAGATAACTCAGAAATAATCTTGACCTTGATTTATTTAAAACAACTTTAATAGATATTGTTTTCATGGATAGTAGAAGTAGAACATTGCCTCTAGGCACAAGAAAACAAACTGAGGCAGCTAGAAGAAGGATTGAGGATGGCTTAAGGTGAAAAGAAGGATGACTTGTGGAACTGTAACCCTCACACATGTGTTTCTTTGTTCTCAGAAGTGGATAAAGACAGTGACCCATTCAAATCTCCTGTCTGATTTCAGCCACATCAAAGGGAAATGGAGGGTAGATGTTGTAGTTTCTGCACTGCAAAGAAAGCAATCATCTCTCTCTTTTCTACTAAATAAACTGAATTGATTTTCCCCATTCCCTAAAGGAAGTGCAGTAGAATAATGTTCATTTGTATGCAATAAAGCTCTAAAACCATTGAGGGATTCCAGTGAAAGATTAAACCACAAGAGTAAAGGCTTTCAAATAGCACAGCTGCAATTCCTTTCAACTTTCACTTTTTATTAAATAAGCTAAGGGACATGATTCATCCCATGGTGCCTGCACATAAGTCTCGTTAGCACTAATGGGAATTCCACGTTCAAAAGAAAATATACCCCTAAATTGGGAGCTTTCTTTTAAAATAGAAAATAAACTTTCAAAGTAGGGCAGACACAATGAGAGAACACTGAAAGCCACACAATTTAAAATGAAAAATTTAATTTAGGAGAACAGCGTTGTGTCCTCTATGGGGCTACATCTGGTTGAGGATGCATTTTTTCTCCAAACTCTTTCACCACACCCCTACCTCTGTCACCTGCTGATCAGGCAAACCATCAGGTTTTTTTCAAAATAAATAAAATCTGCAACATGCTTTATCAAGGGTCTGACAGTGAAGAAGACTTTCCAATCCCAGGAAGTCCCACAGAGAGGAGAGACTTTAACTGAGGGATATGCTTTAAAAGCCTGGCTTCCATTTGTGTACATGCAAGTACATGCACCAGGACTTAGCAAGCACCTGTGTGTATGCTTAAAAATGTCTGTGTCTGTGGTCTACTTTCACTAGAACAACACTTGCACATAAGAAAGATTTTTAATATCTGGGTGAAATCCCGAATGGGAAGAAATTTGTAAATGAGATTTTTGCCAATTACTTTAAAGGGGCCTGTCATAAATATAAAGGGAAGGGTAAACCCCTTTAAAATCCCTCCTGACCAGAGGAAAATTCCTCTCACCTGTATAGGGTTAAGAAGCTAAAGGTAACCTCGCTGGCACCTGACCAAAATGACCAATGAGGAGACAAGATACTTTCAAAAGCTGGGAGGAGGGAGAGAAACAAAGGGTCTGTGTCTGTCTATATGCTGCTTTTGCCGGGGATAGAACAGGAGTGGAGTCTTAGAACTTTTAGTAAGTAATCTAGCTAGGTATGTGTTAGATTATGATTTCTTTAAATGGCTGAGAAAAGAACTGTGCTGAATAGAATGACTATTTCTGTCTGTGTGTCTTTTTTGTAACTTAAGGTTTTGCCTAGAGGGATTCTCTATGTTTTGAATCTAATTACCCTGTAAGGTATCTACCATCCTGATTTTACAGAGGTGATTCCTTTACTTCTATTTACTTCTATTTCTATTAAAAGTCTTCTTGTAAGAAAACTGAATGCTTTTTCATTGTTCTCAGATCTAAGGGTTTGGGTCTGTGGTCACCTATGCAAATTGGTGAGGATTTTAACCAAACCTTTCCCAGGAAGTGGGGTGCAAGGGTTGGGAGGATTTTGCGGGGAAAGACGTGTCCAAACTACGTTTCCCAGTAAACCCAGTTAGAGTTTGGTGGTGGCAGTGGATATTCCAAGGACAAAGGATAAAATTAATTTGTACCTTGGGGAAGTTTTAACCTAAGCTGGTAAAAGTAAGCTTAGGAGGTTTTCATGCAGGTCCCCACATCTGTACCCTAGAGTTCAGAGTCGGGGAGGAACCTTGACAGGGCCAGATTTCACCGTATGTCTTCAAAAACAATTGGCCCCAACACGTTTTGAGGATGCAGATTGTAACAGGTGTCAGACTATTGATAATGCCAACACAGGCATTTGAACCAGCAAAGTAAAGATGCATGAATGTACATGTGCTGTTTTGTGCAGTACCTGTTGAGAGACTCATTCAAAATGGTTGACCCATGGCACAGGTTTAAATTCCAATTGTTTAATCTCCAATCCCAATCTAAAAACCAGATCCAACATATTACTCCACCATTGTCTCCCCTCCAATAACTGGGCTTCTACTGTGGCCAGAAAGAGAGGAACATTAATACAATCGCCCACTTCCATGGGTTCTGCATCCCTAACCCAATATCAAGGAATCATCAGAGAGAAGAATTCAAAATCCTCATGTCTTATAACACTAGAATCCTCTTGTACCCATGGGTTCATCCACACTCTCTTATCTTTAACACTCTCAGGGCTTGTCTACACACAAAAGCTGCACCGTTTTAACTATGCGGGTATCGTTAAAATGCTAATCCTCTCCCATCCACGGTTATACTGGTATAACATTGTTTATACCAGTATAGTTTATTCTGATGTGGGAAAGGAATGTTGATTTAAGTCTTTATGGTCTATAATTTCTCAGGTAAAATTAATTTGTTTAAATATCTGTTAAATGAAAGTGTGCTGTTGGACTTTCCTTTTCATTTCACGAGATAGAAAATTACTGCTGCAGTTCTGTGAAATCTCCTGGAGAAGAAATTTAATCCACAGAGTTCTATAAATATTTTACTAACTAGTTAACTTCTATACTCTTGGGCACCTCTTAATTCTTAAGCAGTTCTTTACTATCTGTGCAAAGTGTATTTCTGTTCCTTTTGAAGAGAAGAATTATTTGACTTTTACCAATTAAAAGATTACTTCCTATACTAATTTTATACTTAAAATGCATTTTGCATGGACTGTTACAAAGTTTTTGCAATGCCACATCAGAATGTTACTTTATTTCATCCTCAGTCCTGCAATGAGATCCACCAGGGTAAATCCAGTTGCAGGATTGGGGACTTAGTCTGTTGTTCAGCATCAGGTAATAGCCACATGCCTGATGCCTTAGGGGGGGCGGGGGGAAGAGGGGAACCTATAATTCACCTCAGGTTTGCCCCAAAGCCCGGCTAGAACTCAGCTACAGTCTTTCCATTGAATTTTAACAGCCTTTGAATCCAGGCCCCAGTGAAGTTGTGCAATGCAGTACATGGAAAAAAACTCCTTCTTGACCCTCATTCAGCTTTTACCCTGAAACATTAGGTTTGATGACCCTGTCATGATTTTAGCTTGGATAGCTACAAATATTGTTAATGGTCATCAAGTTATCAAGTGTATGTATAAATCTAGAGAATTCCACATTGACTGTTCTTTGCATTGAAATTATACAGGATTTAAATATACTGAACTTTAATTTATTGTAACTAATGGATTATGAGAGAGGAGGCTGAATGGTAATTTGATTTCAGACTCTGGCCCCAGCTCTTTTCTTCATGTCCAAAGAGAGAGTGTTTTCCAAAGCTGTAAGCCTGATAAGCAGACAATTTCAGATGACTGTGAGAAGCTTAGAAGTAAAGCTGCCTGAAATATTTTTGAATGCAAAATTTTTTGTCCAAAAATGGCTGGAAAAGAAAGTGGAAGGTTTTTTGGATTTTTTTTCCTTTTTACCCCGTTTTTCAGTGAGGAAAGGGGGGAGGGAAGAAGAGAAAGAGGGCAAAAACTAAAACTTGAAAATCTCAAAACCAAAAAATAATATTTTTTTAAATTTAAATAAATAATAAATAAAAATTCTTTTCTGAAGAATGACAGTGATTTTAAAGTTCTAAACAATTTTTTCTACCAATTTTTGACCATCTCTACTTAGAAGGGATTAAGAAAGTAACATGGACAGAGAAGCAATGGAGAAGCATTATGTTAGTAGTGGCTCTCTCTCTGCAGGCCTGTTCAAAGAGACTATAGAACAGGGATCAGCAACCTTTGTCACACAGCCCATCAGGGAAAGCCACTGGTGGGTCGGGATGGTTTGTTTACCTGTGGCATCCACATGTTCAGCCGATCGCTGCTCCCACTGGCCGCAGTTCACCGTCCCAGGCAAATGGGGTTTGCGGGAAGTGACAACCAGCACATCCCTCGGCCGGCACTGCTTCCTGCAGCCCCCAATGGCCTGGAACGGTGAACTGCAGCCAGTAGGAGCTGCGATTGGCTGAACATGTGGATGCTGCAGGTAAACAAACCGTCCCGGCCCACCAGCGGCTTTCCCTGATGGGCCACATACCAAAGGCTGCCGATCCCTGCATTGAAGATGCTACCTTTATTATCTAGAAGAGAAAGGTGAGTTGGTTTGTATAAAGTTAGAAGTACTTTTAAATCTTAATCTGTTCTTCAAAATGAACCATTCTTGATATTTGAAAATGTTCAATTACTTTTTCTATATTATATTTGTACCCCTTCCAACAAGAAACAAGAAGTATAAATTTCATTTTAAAAGATTCTTCCTGTATGAGTTTTATCTCATTTTTTCAGGCCAAAATAGTTTAAATAATGTGGAAAAGATGAAAAGCTCTACATCAGTGCAGACTAATGCATAGTCACAAGATTCTAAGCTACCACGTTCACCTTTGGGACAGTAGGCATCTATTAGGGAAAAAGGGTTTCCCTCCCGTCTAGGGTTGGGAGGGTAGCCTTCCCTGGACTTCTGTATTAGCCAAACAAACACAGAGTCAAGACTCTTAGATAAAATGAGGCACTTTAATGCTAGCAAGTACGACAGCTGAAGGGCTCACCAATTCCTACACAGAGGAATATGGCGAAGCCCAGAACAAAGAACAAGGTAGAGCTTTTATAGCTTGGTTCAACATACTTTGTGATATCTCTTCCAGTTCAAACCGGTCAACCCCTGTTGGTCTGAGTCCTGAGGTATGAACATGGAGGCCCATCTGTATAAGGAATCCCTTCCCCAAACGGGGAGTACAGGGTACACATAGTTCAAATTCTTTCTACCCATAAACATAGGGAAAGGACAGATAAGCATAGAAAAAAGACAGAAGCCTAGCTGTACATGATTATAGGGTTATTTTCTGGTTGTTTTCTTTATCACATCCAAAAGTCAGTGCACTTCTTCAAGCTTTCAAACAATTTGAGGTTCACCCACTATCAGTAAAAGTCAGTGTTTGGCAGGTTGCCTTCCTTAAATATTGATGGTCCCACAGCTGTTTGCCTTCTACCTGTATGATTGCTCCATTTAGAAGTCACAATAAAAAAAAAACAGTTTTGAATGAAAACAAGTTTTATTGAAACTCTTATCAAAAGCAGGTTCATAAATCTGCATTATAGGAAACTTTCAGGCATCACTGCTGGAACAAAAATTGGAGGAGTAGACTCAGTAGGGATATATAATTTACAGTGATGCTACTGCCACAAATTCATTGCAGCAGTGCATATAAAATAAATAGTTGGATAGGGAGTGATTGCATGAGGTGTTTCCTATGTTTTTAAAATTATAGGGCAAAATGTACAAATAGGGACAGATTCTAACCTCAGTTACACTGGTGTGTATCTGAAGTAACTCCACTAAAGTCAATGGAATTACTCTGGATTTGTACTTTGGGACTGAAAGCAGAATTTGGCCTAGAAAGTATAACTTTGTCTCATGGCTTCAAAGCCTTCAAGAAAATGTTGATAACATGTCTGTGTTTGTTAAGATAATTAACATGACAGATAAATTAATATGACGACAGTGCCATGTTTCTTTAACTTTCAGACAGTTGGAGATTCATCATTTATTTTAGGTAAGATGTGTATGGAGGAGACAGCTGTAGTAAGTATTCAAAGGTGTTCTTTGGAAATATTTTTTTTCTGTTGATAATAGATGACCCCTCACACAGTGCTCCATGACACTATGTCCAAGTTCCTTAACATTGGCCTCCAGAAATTGAACTAATAGAAAGAATGTTTGAAGTATCAAAAATGAAGTCACACAGTTTGGGCAACTAATTATTTTTATTTATTTATTTATTTATTTTATTTCTTAATTTATTTGTATAATCATAGCACAGGACTCCATTGTGCTAGGTGCTGCCTGAACACAGAACAAAAAAACAGTCCCAGCCCCAGAAACTACACTTCAGAATAGCCTCCTGAGATATTGATTCATCATGTGCTCTACTGAAATGGAAAGATAAGAACAATCTTTCAGATCAACAATGAAATTCACTCAGAACTGCAAGATTTAGTTTTCAGCTGTAAAAATTTAAAAAGTTCCCTACATTTCTTTTCTTTTATTTACAGTAGGTGTATATGATGAATTTGTATCTTGTGCTTTATTTACTTTAGAAATTGCGCTGGGTACACAAGTGAGCATTCTCCAGGGGTCTTCTGGTGTCTTAAATTTGGGGTGGGTTCTTTTCAAATTGAGGTAGGAGAAGACTGTTAAATGGGTCATGGACCAAAAGTACTGAGATGTGGCTTTTTCTCTGCTAATAGGGTAGATCAGTGAAGAAAAGAGAGAAAAGATCTCTAAAGCCTGATAGTATAAAAAATGGTCAGTCACAGGATTAAGGAAACTTCTTAACAATCAGAAACTGATATTGGGTCTGCATTCATCTGCTTATTTTCAGTTTCATTGTACCCAGACACGAGACATTATCATCTCAAAGGCCCTGATTCAGGAAAGGATCCCTAGTCAGGAAAGGGGCTTAAGCACAAGCTTAAATATAATCCTGTGTTTCCTGAATAGGGATGGACTAGAGCACTGCTTAAGTGTTTTCTCGAATGGGGCCTGAGTTGGATAAGAACATTTAAAATTCAAACACTTGTATAGATGGCATTGTGATTCCCAGCCTAAGAGTTCACAGGACAACATTCTTCTCATATTTAACAAATTCTGCTCACAACCACCCTCTGAAATCTTTACTGAGTTTATGAGACTGTATGTGATGAGTATTTTAAAAAAGAGCAAGTAACAAAAAACACTCATTGAAAATAGATGTCTCACATATGTTCCCAAAGTAGATGACAATATGCCTGCTACCCACAGTTTGAGTAGTAGTAGTTACACTCCTATGCAGGAGTGACAATCAAGGATTAAGTTAAGCAAATATTTTGTTCAACCAAATATATACATTTGAATAGGCATGCAAAAAGTCTATGCTTAGTAATTTATTTGCTCTTAGTGTTCTACATCTAATCATTTAAAGCAGATTAATTTATCTGTATCCTTGAATGTTTTTGTGACAAAGATTAATGATTAATGTATCATTTTTAACACTTTTTGACATCTGCTAAATTTTCTCTTGAACAGTTTGCCAAATATTACTTGTAGAAAAATAAGTATTATTATTGGGAGGAGAACCAAGCTGTTTTTCCTTAAAAAAAAAAAAAAAAAAAAAAGTGCATTGTTCACTTCAAGAAAGAACACTCCTTATTTAGATTATTTTAATGCCTGTGTTAATGTTGTTAGTTCATAGACTACATTTTTCTCATATTATATGTATTCTCCTTTAAGCCTTTCACTTTAATGCTTTTGAACGCACTTCTTAAAATATATTATTTGTTTAATTTTCTTTTACAAAGTCTTTCGTACTTCTCTAATAACTCTCTAATTTCTCCAGAAGAGTTATAAACTCATTACTTTGGCCTTTTTGAGTCTTTCACATCTGTCCTTAAGATGTTCTCTTTCTTTAATTTCTTTACCAGACAACTTGTCTATTGATCCTCAGTCTCCTTTTGATTAATTTCATGTTCATCCTGATTCTCTGCATTTTTATTCTTCAGGTAGACAATGGTCCATTCCCAGGAGTATTGTTTGTTAGAACTGGGTGAAAATTCATAGTGAATAATTTATTGACAAATTTAATCTATTTTTTTTTCTGTTTGTGAATTGTCTCTGTACAGTTGGGTAAATCCCATTGATTTGCTCTGAACCAGAGTTTCTGAGTGCTTCTGGATATCCTACCCTGGCTATTTATTTCAGATATTGATTTTCTTATTTTTATGCTTTATAGAATAGAAATAATTTCAGAATAAAATTCTGAGAACAGTAAGTGGGAAAATACTTAGATTTCATTTGTGTTTCTAATTATCATAATTTGCTTCACATAATCCCCAGCCCAAAATCAAACATTTAAAATTATGCAACAGTTTTCCATAAATCATCAATTCCATATCATTCAGATAGGTTTCATACTATATATCAGGGATTGGTTTGTTTACTAGCCACATCCGCAGGTTTGGCCAATCGCAGCTCCCACTGACCGTGGTTCGCCACTCCAGGCCAATGGAGGCTGCGGGAAGTGGGGCGGTCTAAGGGATGTGCTGGCTGCCGCTTCCCACAGCCCCCATTGGCCTGGAGCGGTTAACTGCGGCTAGTGGGAGCCGCGATCAGCCGAACCTGCGGACACAGTAGGTAAACAAACCGGCCTGGCCCGCCATGGGGCTTATGCTGGCGGGCCACATGCCAAAGGTTGTTGATCCCTGCTATATATCTATTATTTCTATAATCTTTATGGTTGCAAAAAAAGACAAATATCTTATTATCTTTCATAGGTACTTTAATTATCCTACTTCACTCTGAAATGTTTGCCCTTTGTGTTCATATTTGACTATTCATCTGCATGAACTCAGTATAAACCATTGCTCTTCTAGATTATGGTACTTTCAGTCAGCAAATATTGTTTGAGAACCATGTAGAACTGTAGATAGAAAGTGATTTAAATTTATAATTTATGGCTCCCTTTTTCTCATGTGCAGACTTGATCTCAAAAGGATAAGTGTCAAAAGTAACCAGTAAAATAATAATAAATAATAATAATACATAAATAATACATAAATATCTTTGGTGAAATCCTAGCCCCATTAAAGTCAATGAGAGCTTTGTGATTGATTCAGGAGGGTCAGGATTTACACCTTGAATGCAAATTTAATAGTACCTGGTTTCCTTTATTTTACTATGTTTAAAATTTCTTATACAAAATTAAAAAGTTACAAATAATTGTGAGTTTTAAAACATTAGCTAAATATTAGTATTCAGAATATTCCATGGTTGATACAATGGACTACAATGTATACATTAATCTAGAATGGTGCAACTAGTCCAGGGATCGACAACCTTTGTCATGCGGCCCCCCCAGGGTAAGCCCCCTGGCGGGACAGGCCAGTTTGTTTACCTGCCACGTGCACAGGTTTGGCCAATCACAGCGCCCACTGGCCACGGTTCGCCCCTCCAGGCAGGCGGGCCACGTGCCAAAGGTTGCCGATCCCTAAACTAGTCAGTGGAGAAACCTCTCATAATTCTTTACTAGTGTTCTGATCTTCAGTCTCAGGAAACTAGACATGTTCATCACACAAACTCAGTGGATCCTTCTGAGAGGGATTCAGTATCATGCCATGTTATCCTTCTTAAATAGGTTATAATAAATTATTTTAACATTCCAGTTATGTGAATCATCCCACCAGGGTGTTTGTGATACCTATTAGATAGAATTTACGCCAATAAATGAGCAATTCCAATTTCTCTTGTTCGCTATCTAGGTTCCTAACATTAGTATATAGGCAATTTAATAATTTCTTCTCTTTGTGTCCCTTGGTTCCTTGATTAATTTTCTTCTCAACATCTCAATTTTGTGCTGAGTGCTCAGATCTTCCCTCTTTTTACCCTCTCTTTTTGCCATTTGTTGAACCCCCCCTACTTTTGGAAATCACACCCCCTTGCTGATCAGCAATCAGGTTTTTTTTTATAAAATATATACAATTTTTGAATTTGATGTAAGGAACATTATGGTGAATAGAACTGGAGAGAAGTTTGGGAATGAAAAAAAAGCATATTGAAAAATAGCCCTTTTTTAAAATTTGAAAATGTGTGCACAATCTTTTCAAAAATTTCCAATTTTTCAGCAAAATTTTAGCCACCTTTTTTCATTATTTCAGGATTTGTTTTTGTTTTTCTTCCCTTTCTTCTTTCCCCACTCCATAGTAGCAAAGTGGGAAAAAGAAAAATAGGAGAGAATAAAGGCGAAGGAGCAAGGGAAAATTCAGGAAAAACAAAACTAACAAAAATAAAACCCAAATTAGTCTGATAAAAATTTTGCCAAAAAAAAGAATTAAAATTAATCCTTCATTTTCAAATCATATGGAAAAAAAAATAATTTATTTTTTTCTTTTAATTGTCATGGGTTTTTTTCCATTTTTCACCAGTTGTAGTAAAGAGGCATAAAGAGTCACTTTTAACTAAAAAGTTTGGAATGATATGCTTATGGTTTATTTCGCCATCTACTTCCCTTTGTATATGGTCATATTCTCTTTGAAAGACTGACTGTATTAAAGGAATCAAATTGTGTGGTATCAGACAAAATGAAGACTGGCTGATTTCATGTTGTTGTCAGACAAGATGGTGGTTGTTAAACATTGCAGAGTGTTTTCAAGACTCGTAGTTTATTATATATATGTATACTAGCTTAGTGATGGGGGGAGGGGCAGAAATTATTGTGACTTTCATTGAATTATTTCACCATTATAGAGATTACAATGAGATTCTTCTCAGACATTTTTTGCACATCAGTTTCTTTACTCCTAGTTTCAATGTGAAGTATTTTAGAAGTAGCATAGCTATTAGACCACATACAAATCCCACTAGGAATCTTCTCCAGAGTATTTTATTTTTATTTTCTATTGTAACCTCAATGATAATAATAATAAATATCTTAAAAAGAAACTTGAAGAGCCCTGTGAATTTTCCATATTCTCCCACTTTGCTCTTAAGCAATGTGGCAAACAAGACTCATGGAAAAAGTATCCCATCCTTTATGGTACCCACCACATATAGCCTATTATCAAAGGCAGAAGATCCACAGGGCAATGAAAGCTACTTCGTAATCATTTCATCCAGCTTCTCCAATGCAGTCATTTGCATCTTGTGGTTTTTTTTTTAGCTCTGTAAAGGTAGAGCTCAGTTTCAAACAGGGGTCTAGAGTAGGTTTTCCAAAGAGCTGAGTCATAGCAGATTGACCAAAGACTTGAGTGGTGTACAGAATTGGGAGTCAGGAGGTTCAAGTCCAACCTCTCCTGGAGGCTCACTGTGTGATTTATTTTGATTTACCATCTATAGCAGGGATCGCCAATGTTTGGCACGTGGCCCAAAAGGGTAAGCCCCCTGGCAGGTCGGGCCGGTTTGTTTACCTTCTGCGTCTGCAGCTTTGGCCAATCACAGCTGCCACTGGCCACGGTTCACCACTCCAGGCCAATGGGAGCTGTGGGAAGTTGTGTGGGCTGAGGGATGTGTGGGCCACCGCTTCCCACAGCCCCGATTGGCCTGGAGCGGTGAACCACAGCCAGTGGGAGCCACGATTGGCCGAACCTGCTGACGTGGCAGGTAAACAAACTGGCCCGGCCCGCCACGGGGCTTACCTTGGTGGGCCACATGCCAAACGTTGCCAATCCCTGATCTATAGATTTCAGTTATCCCTTCCCCCCAAAATGGGGATGATAACACTTACCTATGTTTGTAATACATTTTGAGATCTACAGTAAATAAAGTTAAATATTAAATATAATATTTAATCCTTAAATCCAGATGCAGATGCTCAAATAGGCATTTAGGCATTTCCCATTTTAAGTGTTTAAATAACAATGTGAGTATCCAACCTTTGGATTTGAACATTTCATTAAGTCACCCCTTTTTTAATGTGTCCTGAAGAATAGTGCATCAATTTGAACTGGCCAATGAATAGGCATATCAGAAATGTACAGGGAATGCCTTAGATTGTAAAGAAAAAGAGGGTGCATCTATACAAAGTTAAAACCAGTGATCTTCCCCGCTTTTTATACATCTTCCAGGACAGATATCTTTAATAGATTTGAACAGAAAGGGATAACGATGGTGCTGGCCTACGACCTGCATCCTTCTTTCAGTCCTATCCTCTATTCCTTTTCCATCTCTTGGTGATCCCTTACTATCATCACTGCACAGATATTTCTACCTGGACAATGTACTCTTTGTTCAAAAAGCTGCTTAAAGCCTCAGGTGAATCCACACTAACAGTCCTGCAGTGCTTCTGCACAACCAGCAGATAATATAATTTCATTCTTTCAAATGCAGAGAGTGGAGAGGGGGTGGGGGGCGGGGAACCATATACAAGCCATTTTGATTTTCTTTTCAGGACTTCCATATTTGTCTCATAGAATCATAGAATCATAGAATACCAGGGTTGGAAGAGGCCTCAGGAGGTCATCTAGTCCAAAGCAGGACCAATCCCCAACTAAATCATCCCAGCCAGGGCTTTGTCAAGCCTGACCTTAAAAATATCTAAGGAAGGAGATTCCACCACCTCCCTAGGTAACACATTCCAGCGTTTCACCACCCTCCTAGTGAAAAAGTTTTTCCTAATATCCAACCTAAACTTCCCCCACTGCAACTTGAGACCATTACTCCTTGTTCTGTCATCAGCTACCACTGAAAACAGTCTATATCCATCCTCTTTGAAACCTCCTTTTAGGTAGTTGAAAGCAGCTATCAAATCCCCCCTCATTCTTCTCTTCCGCAGATTAAACAATCCCAGTTCCCTCAGCCTCTCCTCATAAGTCATGTGTTCCAGTTCCCTAATCATTTTTGTTGCCCTCTGCTGGACTCTTTCCAATTTTTCCACATCCTTCTTGTAGTGTGGGTCCCAAAACTGGACACAGTACTCCAGATGAGGCCTCACCAATGTCGAATAGAGGGGAACGATCACGTCCCTCGATCTGCTGGCAGTGCCCCTACGTATGCATCCCAAAAAGCCATTGGCCTTCTTGGCAACAAGGGCACACTGTTGACTCATATCCAGCTTCTCGTCCACTGTAACCCCTAGGTCCTTTTCTGCAGAACTGCTACTGAGCCATTCGGTCCCTAGTCTGTAGCGGTGTATGGGATTCTTCTGTTCTAAGTGCAGGACTCTGCACTTGTCCTTGTTGAACCTCATCAGATTTCTTTTGGCCCAATCCTCCAATTTGTCTAGGGCCCTCTGTATCCCATCCCTACCCTCCAACGTATCTACCTCTCCTCCCAGTTTAGTGTCATCTGCAGACTTGCTGAGAGTGCAATCCACACCATCCTCCAGATCATTAATGAAGATATTGAACAAAACCGGCCCAAGGACCGACCCTTGGGGCACTCCACTTGATACCGGCTGCCAACTAGACATGGAGCTATTGATCACTACCCATTGAGCCCGACAATCTAGCCAACTTTCTATCCACCCCATAGTCCATTCATCCAGCCCATACTTCTTTAACTTGCTGGCAAGAATACTGTGGGAGACCATGTCAAAAGCTTTGCTAAAGTCAAGGAACAACACGTCCACCACTTTCCCCTCATCCACAGAGCCAGTTATCTCATCATAGAAGGAAATTAGGAGGAGATCTACATACATAGAATGTTTTATAATTGCCTCCCATCCCTGTAGCCCATTATATTGTCCTTGGACTTGCTGCTGTTTTCTAGTCATTGATATATTATTAACTCACTGGCTTTTATACACATTTTATCTGAGCACCAGTTATATTTTTACTCCCTCTTGACCTTTCTCTTTTGCCTTCTTCTTTTGCTATTAACATTATCAGTGGAGATAAGAGGCTGATTCCTCCTTAATTTGTCTTATCTGTCCCTTGCCTTTGCTATTATTTATCTTTGACAGAGAGAACTTTGGGCTTATATGTATTTTTTATTCACTAGTCCATGGTTCATGCCTTTTCTCCTACTGTTTTTCTTGCACCATGTGCCATTTATCATTCACCCAGGCTTTATATTCCGATTTCTCCCATGACCCACACATTCCTCCTACCTTTCATGTCACCAAATGCAACACTCAGAAACAAATATTTTAAAAAACAACAACACAAAGCCATGAGTGGAAACATTTAGGGTTAAATTCTGACAGCCTTACTTACAGTGAGAAGCACTAAGCTCCACAAGTAGCGCTGTTGAAGTCAGTGGAATTCATCACAGAGTAAGGTGTTATTCCAGGTGAGGAAGGGTCTCTGATTGTGGCTCTTTTTATGGAGACATGACTGTCCAGTGTTGTGTGTGTGTTGGGGCAAATATTTGGAACTAGTACTAGAGAAAATGAATGGTGAATAGAAACTGCCTAGAACTGGGCAAAGTGTGGCCAGGTGTAATGAAAGTTTCCACACTCTGCTCTGGCAATGCACTTCAACCCAGGCTAGCAAGTTCCTGCTGGCCTCTGTTGAGCATAGAGAGTTAAGGATGCTATTTTTTTATTGTCTTTCAGCAATATGTTTCCAGTTTTGCTTTATATGCAGATTTTATTTTCACCTGAGTTGTCTAAGATTTACAGCTGCTTATTACAGCAGTGCGTTTTTAATTATTTCCCTGATATGGATCAATTCACATTGGGACAGATTAGTTCCCAGCAATCCATTTGGATCATTTCACTGGATACTTAATTTCAGTTCCTATTTCTGAACCCTCTTCAGAAAATATATGATGTCTTCAGGGGGGTTAGACTATATTTTTTATCATAGGGTTATTGAAAACCAGAGTTTAATTAAATTGTGAATGCACAAAACATGGTACAGCTCAGATATTGCCTTATGTGATATGAATCTGAATATACTCAAACCCCATTCTTTAGAGTCTCAGCATTCTCTTCTTTATGAAGTAAATGTATCAGTTACTTCATTGCATTCAGTTACCCATCAAAGTATAATTTTGTGCATCTGTTCTGCCAGTGCCCCTAAAAAACCTTCTATTATTTGGCAATCTTGTATGTGAAAGTTCTAGGATAATATCTAAAAGCATGCTCCTCTTGGGTACCCCCATGAGTGGGTCTTTTCTTTGCCTGTGGCTCTCCCAACATTAGCAGACCCATGGATCTCATCTCTCAATGTTTAATCAATAGCTAGACATGGGGTTTCCTACATTCTGGGTCCAAGATGCCAGCTCTGACCAGCAAACACAGGCACTGCTCCTTTGTACACTATCAGCCTCAGTGGAACTTAAATTGGTGCTGAGAAACTCATAAAATCAGATAAATTATTTGATGGAAGTTTGTGTCCTAAAAGACTAGGAACAGAACAGTTGTTCCATAATGGATTATTGACAAATGTTTTCCAAAAATATGATGTATTATATCACACACACCGGCCTATGATAATGTAACTCTTCTGCTGGAACGGTGATGAAGTTGTATAACCCGGCATCAAGAAAAGAAATTGTAGGGGCAACAGAATTTTATAGAATGCTAATGATGTATGTTATGTCATTGCCATGCAGGCAAGCTAGCTGTGCCATGGTGAAGAGAACAGGTAGCACAAGAGAGAGGCAAATAAGGAGTCACATAGTCCTTTAAGTTACCAAAAACAAGGCAGGTTAACTCATGCTGTGGATGGAATTAAGAATCATGTGAGCCTTTTTTTCTCCCACATGTGAGGTTTGACAATAAATATGCCACTGTCCTCATTTGGAATCTCATTAAGTTCTGCAGTTGTAAAGCTTGATGGTAAGTCATTTAAGTCTGTGTTTCTTAAAGTTCGAATTGTTAGAATTTACCAGTATAACAAACCTAGGAAGCCATATATATGCCTGAGTTCTGTTTTAAAATGCCAGTTCATAAGCATCAGCAAAAATAAGTTAACGGTCTGTTACTAGGTTTTCATCGCAGATGTATTGATGCAGTTTTCCAGCTCTTTCCACAGCAGCCTGCACAGCAAAATGTACTCGCATATCTGAAAACACCTGCCACAAGAAAGCTGACTCTCACTTCATCTTGTTAATGAAGGGGATTCCTGTGAATGTAACCAAATCATTTTCCCACAGCTGGATTAACAGAATGTCAGGCTTTGGGTGTGTTTGTCATAGACTGCGTATTAGAGGAATTATCTGAATAAAACATTTCCCCTCCTTCTGTGTCAGCAACCTTTTTTCCCTATGCAATAGTATGATTAAAAAGGAAAATAAAAACATCACAATGAGACTGTAAATTTTGCTTGCTCTGCAGATGATGTTGACACAATATAAAGTGATTGTACTGTCAGTCTCCTGGGATTGCACTCTGATACATTTTTTTGGAAATGACCTGAACTAGAATTTGGTTACTGAGACAATGGAGATGATAATGAATACAATCAGTCAAACAAGACTTATATGTAATAATACTAAAAAGAAAAGGAGTACTTGTGGCACCTTAGAGACTAACCAATTTATTTGCGCATGAGCTTTCGTGAGCTACAGCTCACTTCATCGGATGCATACTGTGGAAACTGCAGAAGACATTATATGCACAGAGACCATGAAACAATACCTCCTCCCACCCCACTCTCCTGCTGGTAATAGCTTATCTAAAGTGATCATCAAGTTGGGCCATTTCCAGCACAATCCAGGTTTTCTCACCCGGTGAGAAAACCTGGATTGTGCTGGAAATGGCCCAACTTGATGATCACTTTAGATAAGCTATTACCAGCAGGAGAGTGGGGTGGGAGGTGAGAAAACCTGGATTGTGCTGGAAATGGCCCAACTTGATGATCACTTTAGATAAGCAGCAGGAGAGTGGGGTGGGAGGAGGTATTGTTTCATGGTCTCTGTGCATATAATGTCTTCTGCAGTTTCCACAGTATGCATCCGATTAAGTGAGCTGTAGCTCACGAAAGCTCATGCGCAAATAAATTGGTTAGTCTCTAAGGTGCCACAAGTACTCCTTTTCTTTTTGCGAATACAGACTAACACGGCTGTTACTCTGAAACCTAATAATACTAAGTCATTTTTTAGAAAAAGTTGTCCATTCCTCTCTAGTTTAGATAAATATTTCAAAATATTTTTGCTCTTGGCTAAGTTTCTATAGAAACTCAATTTTATTGTAGAATACTTTGCAACTATTAGTCCTTAAAGAAAGTGGGAAAGATACAATAACATGAAAATACACTTTTGTACATGCTCTCACAGTCATGTTGGTTTTTCTCCATTTCAGATATGGATAGTCTAGGGATTATACTTGGTCTGTGTGTTTGGTTTTGCTTTATTATTATTATTATTATTTATTATTTATTTTATTGTATTTTATTTTAGAATAATTTGGGCCTCATTTATAGGTTTGCAATCTGTTCAATGTTTCTTTAGAAAATAAATACAGTGTTTGATGCATACATATTTTATAGCACAAGGCATAACACTTATTGTCAGTTTAGAATCTCCTTTCCTTAGTGTACATAAAAAAAAAAAAAAAAAACACCTTCCTAACAGTTGTATAGCAGATAACTATAGGAGAAATCTAAATTACATGAATATGGGGCAATCCAAATAATTGAGCAAGAAGAAGATAATTTGGTGATCCCTTATGCAATAGTTAGCATTTTGTACAATGTAGACTATTTCACAGTGTGACATTAGTCCAGCCATGTTTAAGTTCTGCAACTATCATACATTTCAAAGGCCATGACAGTATGGATGTCACAAGGGTGAGTTTCCCAATAGAGCTCAAGAAATTGATGAAAAAATAGTGGAATTGCACAAGAAGAAATGTAATAGCATTCTCCTGTACAAAACAATGACTTTACCAAAATATCAAGGGGCAAGATTTTCAAAAACAACTAGTAATTTCGGGAGTCTAAGTGTATGGGTACGTAACCTGACACACCTTAAAAAGGCCTGATTTTCAGAATGTGCTGCGCACTCAATTTTTAAAAATCAACACCCTTTAAAGTGTCTCCAGTTGGGCACCCAAAATCACGAATCTTTTCTGAAAAATCTTTGCCAAAGTCTAATTTGCTAAATGTATTCTTCTGCCTTAGAATAATGTAGGAAAACAACTCAGTATTTCACACTGATGATAGTAAATATTGCTCTTATTTGAAACAAAAATGTAATAGGTATTACTTGATTGCACACTTCCTGGCAGGGATCGATTCAGCCTTGAATAGCACCAGCTTCCACCTCATAACACAGGACAACCCAGAGGAGAAAACTCATCCTGGAGGTGGTTGAGATGGTGCAATCCTGATCAAGTAGAGGTTTTCTGATCCCATATTATGCATAGATTTACATTATTATGTGTTCTTTGAGTCATGACAATGGACTAGGAACATCTCTTAAGTTTTTGTTAAATTGCAAGATTAGACATTTCTTTGGATCACATGGCCCTGTTCTCTCCTCTGATATATGTACCTAAGGGTATGTCTACACTATGAAATGAGGTTGAATTTATTGAAGTCAAATTTTTAGAAAGCGATTGTATACAGTCGATTGTGTGTGTCCCCACTTAAAACCATTAAGACCATTAAGTCGGCGGAGTGCGTCCACAGTACTGAGGCTAGCATCGACTTCCAGAGCGTTGCACTGTGGGTAGCTATCGCACAGTTCCCACTGTCTCCGCCGCCCATTGGAATTCTGGGTTGAGATCCCAATGCCTGATGGGGCAAAAAAGATTGTTGCAGGTGGTTCTGGGTACATGTCATCAGACCCCCCCCCTCCCGCCCTCCCTCCATGAAAGCAATGGCAGACAATCATTCCGCGCCTTTTTTCCTGGCTTACCTGTGCAGATGCCATACCACGGCAAGCATGGAGCCCGCTCAGCTCACGATCACCATACGTCTCCTGGGTGCTGGCAGACGTGGGACTGTATTGCTACACAGCAGCAGCTCATTGAGTTGTGGCAGCAGATAGTGTGATATGACTAGTAGCCGTCCTCATCGTCTCCTGGATGCTCTTGGCCTGCCTCACTGAGGTCAGTTGGGGTGCCTGGGCAGACATGGGTGCTTCTGGCAGACCACAGTAAAATCTTTCAGGGGTGCCTGCACATAAATGGGAGTGACTCAGGTCATTCTCTTCTTTAAGTTTTGTCTAATGGACATTCAGTCCTGCCTGGAATATTGGCAGAGGGATAGCTCAGTGGTTTGAGCATCGACCTGCTAAACCCAGGGTTGTGAGTTCAGTCTGCTGCCAGCCTACCCCTTGCTCCCCTCTCCCTCCCTCCATGAAAGCAATGGCTGACAATCGTTTCACGCCTTTTTCCGTGCAGGCGCCATAATGCTGTCAGCATTGTCATCCACCCGCCGCTTCCGGTGCCACTCTGCTCTCCTGCTCATGCCATACCATGGCAAGCATGGAGCCCAGTCAGATTACTGTGGCAGTTGTGACTGCTCTAAACACCATGCGTATTATCCAGCAGTATATGCAGAATCAGAACCAGAACCTGCAAAAACAGGCAAGTAGGCGATGGCAGTGCGGTGAGGAGAGTGATGAGGCCATGGACACAGACTTCTCTCAAAGTACAGGCCTTGGCAATTTGGCCATCCTGGTGGCAATGGGGCAGGCTCATGCCGTGGAACGCCGATTCCGGGCCAGGGAAACAAGCACAGACTGGTGGGACCGCATAGTGTAGCACGTCTGGGATGATTCCTAATGCCTGCGAAACTTTCGTATGCGTAGGGCCACTTTTATGGAACTTTTTGACTTCTTTTCCCCTGCCCTGAAGCAGCAGAATACCAAGATGAGAGCAGCCCTCACAGTTCACAAGCAAGTGGCGATAGCCCTCTGGAAGCTTGCAACGCCAGACAGCTACCTGTCAGTCAGGAATCAATTTGGAGTGGGCAAATCTACTGTTTGGGCTGCTGTGATGCAAGTAGCGAACGTAATCACTGAGATGCTGCTATCAAGGGTAGTGACTCTGGGAAATGTGCAGGTCATAGTGGATGGATTTGCTGCAATGGGATTCCCTAACTGTGGTGGGGCCATAGACAGAACGCATATCCCTATCTTGGCACCGGAGCACCAAGGCAGCCAGTACATAAACCGCAAGGGATACTTTTCAATGGTGATGCAAGCACTGGTGGATCACAAGGGACATTTCACCAACATCAATGTGGGATGGCCGGGAAAGGTACATGACACTCTCATCTTTAGGAACTCTGGTCTGTGGGAATGGCTGCAGCAAGGGACTTACTTTCCAGACCAGAAAATAACCGTTGGGGATGTTGAAATGCCTATAGTTATCTTTGGGGACCCAGCCTACCCTTTAATGCCATGGCTCATGAAGCCATACACAGGCACCCTGGACAGTAGTCAGGAGCTATTCAACTATAGGCTGAGCAAGTGCAGAATGGTGGGAGAATGTACATTTGGACGTTTAAAAGCGCGCTGGCGCAGTTTACTGACTCGGTTAGACCTCGGCAAAACCAATATTCCCATCGTTACTACTGCTTGCTGTGTGCTCCACAATATCAGTGAGAGTAAGGGGGAGACGTTTATGGAGGGATGGGAGGTTGAGGCAAATCGCCTGGCTGCTGATTACACGCAGCCAGACACCAGGGCAGTTAGAAGTACAGCAGGGCGCCCTGCGCATCAGAGAAGCTTTGAAAACCAGTTTCATGACTGGCCAGGCTACGGTATGACAGTTCTGTTTTTTTCTTGATGAAAACCCACCCCCTTGGCTCATCTATTTCCCTGTAAGCCAGCTGCCCTCCCCTCTCCCCTTTGATCACTGCTTGCAGAGGCAATAAAGTTGTTGTTGTTTCAAATTCAGGCATTCTTTATTAATTTATCACACAAATAGGGAGAGAACTGCCAAGGTAGCCTGTGAGGGGTGGTGGAGGAGGGAAGCACTGGGTGGGGTGGGGTAGGAGGGAAGGACAAGGCAACACTGCATTCAAAACTTATTGAATGCCAGCTTTCTGTTGCTTGGGCAGTCCCTTGGGGTGGAGTGGTTGGGTGCCTGGAGGCAAGATACTTTCAAATCTTGGGGGGGTGAAAGGCTTTTGTTTGTGCTCTTTGTTTACGATTTGTTCTCTCTTGGGACTGAGAGAGGCCAGACAGAAATCCGTCTTCTCCAACCCATCCTAATCCAAGTCTCCAATATTGCAACCAGTATAGGTAAGCCAGGCAAGGCGGATTAGTTTATCTTTTGTTTTCTGTGAATTTTCCCGGTGTTAAGAGGGAGGTTTATTCCTGTTTTCTGTATTTTGAATCTGAATACTCTGTAAAGTATTTTTCATCCTGATTTTACAGAGGTGATTCTTTTACCTTTTCTTTAATTACAATTTTTCTTTTAAGAACCTGATTGATTTTTCATTGTTCTTAAGATCCAAGGGTTCGGGTCTGTGTTCACCTGCACAAATTGGTGAGGATATTATTATCAAGCCTTCGCCAGGAAAGGGGGTGTAGGGCTTGGGGGGATATTTTGGGGGAACACGTCTCCAAGTGGGCTCTTTTCCTGTTCTTTGTTTAAAATGCTTGGTGGTGGCAGTATACTGTTCAAGGGCAAGGCAAAGTTTGTACCTTGGGAAAGTTTTTAACCTAAACTGGTAAGAATAAGCTTAGGGGGTCTTTCATGTGGGTCTCCACATCTGTACCCTAAAGTTCAGAGTGGGGAAGGAACATTGACACCACCTCTCCTCTCACTCGTCCCTCCTGTCCTCTTGCTAGTCCCTCCTGTCCTCGCATTCATTTTGTGCTTTCCTGGACTCTGACATTGTCTCCCTCCACGCATTGTGCTGGGTTCTTTCAGTGTGGGAGGACTGCATGAGTTCAAAGAACATTTCATTGCAAGTGCGGTTTTTTCAGCTTCTAATCTTTGATAGCCTCTGGGACGGAGATGATACGTGGAGCGATGAAACATTTGCAGCTGCGGGAGGGAAAAAAGGGAGATTAGTCTTTAAATAGAGACATTTTAGAGAACAATGGGTAGACTCTTTCACGGTGAACCAAGCTGTTAACATTACATAGCACATGTGCTTTCTTTACAAGGTCACATTTTGCCTCTTATATAGAGGGCCTGCCGGTATGGTGTGAGAGATCACACACGCAGGGCCGGCAGGCAACAGAATTTGGCTTGCAGGCAGACATGGTAAGCCACTGTCTTTTGGCTTCTTTAATCTTCCTAACATGTGGAAATGGTTTCAAAAAGCAGCGCCCTCATTTCACATACCAAGCACTTGTTGGGTTGGCCCTTTAAAATGGGTTGGCCATTTAAAAGGAGGTGCTGCGGTTTTCGGGTTAACGTGCAGCACAAACCCAACTAACCACCCCCCCCACACACACACACACCCAATTCCCTGGGATGATCGCTTCACCCCTCCCACCACCGTGTGGCTAACAGAGGGGATGATTTCTGTTCAGCTACAAGCAAACAGCCCAGCAGGAACAGCCAGCTCTGAATGTCCCCAAATAAAATTCCCCTATTTCAACCAAGTGACCATGAATGATATCGCTCTCTTGAGGATAACACAGAGAGATAAAGAACGGATGTTGCTTGGATGCCAGCAAACACTGGGACCATACGCTGCCATGCTTTGTTATGCAATGATTCCAGACTGCGTGCTTCTGGCCTGCCATGGTAAAGTGTCCTACCATGAAGGACGGAATATGGCTGCCCTCCCCAGAAACCTTTTGCAAAGGCTTTGGGCGTACATCCATATATTTTTCAAATATTTTGGCATTTTGTCTTTTCAAACAGAGTTGTGATAGCACGGATTCATCTCCCCATACAGCAATCAGATCCAGTACCTCCCGTTCGGTCCATGCTGGAGCTCTTTTGCGATTCTGGGACCGCAAGGTCACCTCTGATGATGAGCTCTGAATGGTCACCTGTGCTGATCAGTTCATCACGCTGGCCAAACAGGAAATGAAATTCAAAAGTTCACGGGGCTTTTCCTGTCTACCTGTCCAGCACATCTGAGTTGAGAGTGCTGTCCAGAGCAGTCACAATGGAGCATTCTGGGATAGCTCCCGGAGGCTAATACTGTCGAATTCCATCCACATGACCCCATATTGGACCCAGCAAGGTTGATTTCAGCCCTAATCCACTCATTGGGGAGGAATACAGAAACCGGTTTTAAGAGCTCTTAAAGTCGGAAAAAATGGCTTTATAGGGTGCAGGGCTAAACCTATCTAACACTGCTAAATCCGACCTAAACTCGTAGTGTAGACCAGGGCTAAGACAAATAGGGTATTGGCTGTGCTGCAAAGAAAACCGTGACAATGAGTCTCAGAGCACAAGTCAAATGTTTGGGGTTCATGGGCCTTGAGCTGGAGGGCTAAAAATAGCATTATAGATGTTCCTGCTTGGGCTGGAGCCCGGGCTCTGAAACCCAACAAGGATCTCAGAACCCCACTCCAGACCAAGTGGGAAAGTATATTTTTAGCCCCACCGCATGATCCCCATGCATAAGCACCGACTCCGTGGGTGCTCTGGGGCTGGAGCACCCACAGAGAAAAATTAGTGGGTGCTCTGAACCCACCACCAGCCTAGTTCCCTGCCCCACCCCTCCGCTCCACCTCCGCCTCCTCCCCTGACCACACCACGTCCCAGGTCCTCCACCTCCATCCCAGCGTTTGCTGCTGCCAAACAACACAAGCTCTGGGAGGGATGGAGGAAGAGCGGCAACCTGGCACGCTCACGGGAGGAGGCGGGGCTGAGGCAGGAATTTGGAGAAGGAGTCGAATAGGGGCAGGAAGGAGGCGGAATTGGGGCAGGGACTTTGGGGAAGAGGTTGGAATGGGGGCGGGATGGGGTGGGGCAGAGGTGTAGTCGGGGCAGGGCCGGTGGCAGAGGGGGGTTAAGCACCTCCCGGCATCATTAGAAGTCTGCGCCTATGGCCCCATGAGCACAAGAGAATTGACCCAGGTTCTGAAAATTGGTGCCATGAGTTTTTCTTTGCAGTGTAGACATACCTTCAGATTCTAAATCTGATCTTTTATTGTCTGGCATGGGGTGGTGATAGATTAAAATCATTTTGGGCCTGATGTACAGTCCATTGAAATCCATAGGAGCCTTTCTATCAATTTAATAAGCTTTGGCTCTGGAGCATATAAAATCATTCATTTTTCTTGCACTTTCTTTGGGCTCTGCATTCCTTTTTATAAGTACTTTGGACATCTTAAAACATCCCCATGCAAAGTATTTATTTTCAAACATCAACACTTAGGAGACACAAACATCAGCTGCTCACACAACTTCTAGTAATTTAGTAATCCGATTTTAAATGATCGTTAATACCCATGCTATTCTAAAGGGCTTTCCTTAAGTTAATGTACTAACAAAATTAGCATGGTTGTTAGATGCCTTTATACACCAGAGGGTTATGGACATCCTCCAAAGTATTTTTGAGCAATATATATTACCCAAGATGGAGTTATCAGACACATGTATATGAGTGCACCAAATCAATAAAAGTGTCCAGCTAAAAGGTTAATTAAAATAAAGATTAAAATATTGAAAAGATTAAAACTCATGAGATAATGAGGTGCTGAACACCCTTAACTCACGCTGATTTCAGTAGGAGTTGAGGATACTCAACCAGGAATAGGATTGGGCCCTTAAAGTGATTGCCAAGTGGATACTTTGGTTGTATTACTTATTGATGCAATGCTAAATTCCATTTTATTTCTGGGTATTTACTCCTAAAATAGTAAACCAAGCCACAATAAACTGTATTCGTAACATTTATTTTCAATTTAAAATTTGCAAATGACAGGTAATTATAAAGCTGATGATTAACATTTACAACTTTGGGTAGCTGTTTGCATAGATATTTTTTATCTTAGACATTATCATCTTCCTTAATGAGAGTTTTGTTTTCCATTTATACCAGCATATACTGTACATTGATATAACCATTCAGGAATGATATAAAAACTACATCATACTGACTGAGTGTAAATGAAGATTAATGGTGCAATTAATTTACAAATATCTCCTATAAATATCTGTTCATGTGGATCGCTGCCCTCTTTGTCATGCTTATATGTTTCTTGCAGCAATTCTTAATTGATATAAACTTCCTAGCTGGAAATGAATCTGAAAAAATTGTTACCTAAGAGAAGTATCCCTCTTAGTGACTTTGAAATCTGTCTTGTTGTTTTGCTTACAATTTTTGTGTGTGTTTGTGCTGGATTAATTGCACTTGTATGGGTACTAAGCAAGGAGTCGCAACAAGGTAAGTAGTCAAGATTTAACCTTTAAAGGAGCTCTCTGGTAAGTGTTCAAACTTGGAAGCCAACTGTTGTTGTCATTGTAATTATTTTTCATGTTTCATGCTCTGCTGTGACCACTGTTGCTTTAAAAAGATTCATTACAAACAAGATATGCAAAAATTTAAACACTTCAGGCTTGATCCAAAGTTCATTGAAGTTGATGGGAAGACTCTTATTGTCTTCAGTGGGCTTTTGATCAGGCCCCTGGACTTTAATCTCAATAGTAAAGATTATGATATTTGATCAGATGTGTCAGAGGAAAAATTAAAAGCTACACTGGTTGGGGTATTTTTGTTTTCTTTTGTTTTTCATTAAAGTAGGCGGTATCATTTCTGTAAATGTCCTTTATCGAAATACCATTTTATTTGACAAGCTTCTGGCTCGATCCTCTGAGGTACTGACTTCCATGTAGTGTTGCAGATTCTCTGCGTGTCTTGGGATCACATTTTTTCAGAGACAAACAATATTACTAGTTTATGTAATACTTTGATTTACAGTGCCATCCTGCACAGTACCTTCATCTCCCAACCTTGTGGATAGTGAGATGTGAGGGCACTCAGCTGGTAGTAGGAGGTTCTCGGCACATTGCACAGTCAAGCCCTCGATAGTCAAAGTAGGTTACTGTCACTGTCAATGCTAGTTAGTTTTCCATAGGAAAATGCACTTTCACTAAAATCAAAACATGTCACAGGAATGTGTCAATTTCAATGACATTTCAAATGGAAAAGTGTAGAAACGAATCATTTTAACTTTCTTATTTCTTTTTAAAATACTTTTTGCAAAATCATTAGATGGGGTATGTGGCAGTGAACCTCTTTTTTTTTTTTGTACTACCAGATTGGGTCCTGGCAGGTGAGATAGGTGGGGAAACATCTAGTCTGAAGAGCCTGCTGAGACTTAGGTGTGAGATAGGCACCTGGGTGCCTAGACTGAGGCAGCTGTGTGCGTGCTCACTAGCAGATGTTTAGGCACCGTGGGGACATGAATGGCAGAAATTTTGCTGCTCTAGAGGCTTTAGATGCCTACAGAGTTGGGCAGCATCTGGTCAGGGGGGTCAAGGACTTCACTGGTGCTGAAATGTTGGATTTAGGTGCATAAAGTGGCAGTGAGGTGTCTGTCCTTTTCTGGATCTAGCCCTTACTACTTACTTGCACATAATTTTTTTTCATAGATTATAAAGCCACAAGGGACCACTGTGATCTTCTAATCTGACCTTTTGCATACCACAGGCCATAGGATATTCCTTGAATTAATTCCTGTTTGAACTTGTTTTTTTATAAACTCATCCACACAATCATGTATGTTCTGATAGAAAAGGTCAGTCACATATGTCATATAATAATTAGTTCAGTGAAAGCAGTATTTTCTCAAAGGGGTGTATGTGTATATAGAAGTTCACAGAGCTTTTAACTGTAGAAAGCCAACAGGGTGAGACTTGGTGCCTGCAGTCCAAGAACTTACAAACTTTTAATGGCTCATTGCCCACTATGCTTCCCTTGTATCAGTTAGTTGCTCTAGCTGGAGGAAGCTGACCGGTCATTGCCTCTTTCAGCAGGCAATATAGTGGTTCCAGGAAGCTCTGAAATGAAGATATAATTGAAAGTAATGGGATTAGAAAAAAAATAGCATGGATTTAAAGATGTTAGCATTGTGAAATAGTGTCCTTTAAGCAGCAGAAAAGAATCTGACTTTTCTTTTGAAACCAGTGCAACACAAAGAAAAGCTCTGAATAGAATGTGAAAGGAGAGAGTAGCAATATTTTATGATGATCTTTATTGGAAAAGTCAAATGCAACCTCTTGCTTACATCTCTACATAATTCAACACTTCCACTGTTTTGTTTTTCTTTAAATAATCCAACTGAAGTATATGGAAACAGTCATGCAGCCACAGGAACATTTAAAATACTTTCAGGAGCATCATTCAGCCCTGGTTTACAAGACAACTCATCAGCTGACTTCAAGGCTCTTGCCTCTGATGTTCAACAATTGGTAAGAGTCTGTGGTTAACTCAAGAGGATATAACAGATAACATGCCATTAACTGTATTGATTTCTTAAAGGCATCTAATATTGGTTATAACTGGTTGGGAAATTTCTGACAAAACTTTTTTTGGAAAATGCAGATTCATCAAATATGAGATGGTTCCATCAGAAACCTGCCTTGGGATTCAGCTAGACCAGGACACTGGGATCCCTTGGTCCCTGTCCTCAGTGCCATGGCCTGGCTATCTAGGAGCCCTGGCAGCTGGTGACTGAAATTGACATGATTCTTGTCCCTTTAACCACTGTTAATTGAATAGCAGCAGTGAAACTGACAAAAATGTCAATTTCAGACACCTCAAGAGCATATTTCATTTAGGAAGAAAAAAACATGTGTGGTGTTAAAATCATAATTGTAGTGTGTAATTGTGTATATTTCTAACTTGTAGTTCTTCAGAATTTTTCATATTTTTGTATAGATAAATGAAATCTATCAAGCAAGTCAGCTGAAGAATGAATATAAGAACTCTGAAGTTTTGCAGTTCAAGTGGGTATATACTGTAGTTCATAATTTTTAAGTTTAAAAATCCTCATTAGATTATGAATCTCAACAGTGCCTAAAAAAGATTTTGTCTCTCAAAGGGGTCCGTTGAGACGTTTCATCTCTCTCCTTCCTTTGATGAACACTATTGTGAAAAGCACAGTGTAGTTATATTCCTCCACAGTGTAGTTATATTCTTCTCAGAACCTATTGATGCAATGCCAAGCCTTGGCCAAAGGGTGTCAAGCAATATACAGTAATTCTCTTCCACGGCCAGAAAATTGTCAAAATTTGAATGAAAAATAATTTTAAAAATCTGTAAATTTTTTCACAGAAAATGCGTTTGCCTTTTTTCAAGCTCTACTGAGTGTGCTTCATCCGGCGTGGTCCCAGACCCTGGCGGCTTAGAGAACTAGAGACAAGTTCAAGATTGAGGGACAGATCCTCAGCTGGTTTAAACTGACCTAGCACCAATGGAGATACGTCAATGTACGACAGTTTAGGATCAGCTCTTCTTGGTGGTGGTAGAGATTAGGCTACTATTATAACCCAGACAGACCCACACCTCGTGTATTTTGAACAGTATAAAACATGTGGGGTATACTCTGTTTTATTAAAGGATGGTTAGCTTTATTTCCCTCATGCCAGTTATGCCACAAGCCTAATTAAACCTGAGTTCAGTCCAGTCTGCTCATGTTTTAATGCGGCCCTGATTCAGCAGAGCATCTGCTCAGGACCATCCCTATTCACTAAACAACTTCAGGACATGCTCAAGTCCCAATCATTTCAATGTAGCTTCAAAGGTATACAGCAGAGCACTTGACCACATGCTTAGGGATGGATCGCTGAATCAGAGCCTGAGAGTTCAAAACAGGCTCAAAATCAGGTCATCAAACAATGTTCACTTGTACAAGGGCAGGAGACAGCAGTGCTATTGAAGCAGAAAGTAATACTCCTGAACAATATTTGTGGGTGTACCATACATTCAGGGATTGTATCAGACAGACAGAGGAGCATGTAATTACTATGCCCCTAACAGTACTTTCTCCCACACAATCTTCCAAAATAATAAAATAAAGCATCTGATTCTCCATTACTCCATTGCAGAGTGGGTGTACAACACTGCTTTTCTGATCTAGTAGCATTGTAAACCCACTCTGCATTGGCATAAATGACTACAGAGAATCAGGCTTTCAGTAAAGAAAAGAGAGGACACATGGAAACCCAACACTGCATTTTCCTTCCTTTTAATACAACTGTGAGAGACTGAAATGAGAAAAACAGAGAAAGAGAGAGAGAAAGGATCCCAGAGCAGCACTATGAATATGTATTTAAAGAGTAGGGTATTCATATATTTGTAAAGAGCTGTTTTTTCCATTTATACGCATACAGGAGGAGATGTTAGTGAGCATGAAATATTCTCCCACAACCATTTTCCTAATCGTAGATGATAACATATGTAATATTATTTCTATTTTTATGAGCTTTAAAATTACATGGAGAGGTGTTTCATTATAGTTTCTGTCATTAACTATGGCTAGGCTATTATTTGCCACACGCTGGCTCAATCAAAGCTAGCACAGGTACATTTACCCAAGACAGAAATTACACCCCCAGAGCAATTTAGATTTACCCTAAGTGGGTTGATTTTCCTGAGGTTTGAGGCTTCCTCTTCCCCTCCCCCCAATACACTCCTATTAACTTATGCCCTCTAGACATTTTATGGCAAAATAGATTTTTTTCCTTTTCTTTTCCTTTTGTGCAGGTAAAGTGGGAGCCAAACCCCTGTGAAGTCACAGGGAGACTCCATTGACTTCAAAGGACTTTGTATCAGGCCCCTAAATTCTTTGGAATAATCTCTATTCCTGTCCACTGTGCAAATACTTAAATTATTACTTTGACTCAGCAATTATTTTCTACTTCACTCTTCATAAAAAATTGTTTACCCTTTTGGGAAATCTGATTATTGTTTCACCCTTGGAACTCGGCTGAGTCACAAAGACAGCAATAAAAGCTTTTGTTTATTCAGCATGGCCTAGAGGTTATCAGAATCATTTAAGAAATTAGTCTTTTAATATATTGCAAACTGTGCTCAGTGCAGTGATAAGATTTATCACCTCATATCAAAGGGTGCTGTTGAATCAGTGGCAGTCTGCTAGCACAAATACTTTGCAATAAGGGCGGTCACTGCTGTTTTTCAGCAGGGAGAGAAAATGTCCTTTTCTCCAATAAGCAACATTATATATTCAACTCAACCAAGATGTTGCTATAAGTATAGACCTGAATAACAGGGGTTACTAACAGAGCTGGGTGAATACATACATTTTCAGTTTGATAGCAGTTCTGAAAAATCAGGAGGAAATGGTTTGGGGCTGACTCGAAACTGAATTTTGGGGCAATTTTTGGTGAATCAAAAAATCAGAAAAAATTGTTGCAGGTTAAACTACATGTTTTTTTTCCAATTGCAGACAACTTTAAATGTTTCTTAATAAAAGCAAAAGAAATATAAGGGACTTAAGGCCACTCACAAAACAGAAGGAGGATGGGGTGCTGTCCTCCTTTATATCAAGGGCACTTACCTGGAGCGTTGGAAACCTGAGTTCATATCTCCACTCTGGAGCAGGAACTTGAACCTAGGTCTCCTATATACCAGGTGACTGCCCTAACCACCTGGCTATTTGGTATCCCTTCAGTTTTGCCTGTTGAAGCTGCTCCACTTTGTATTCAATAGTGAAATATTCATTGGGCAAAAGAGAGAGAAAGAAACTCTCTACCTTGGTGATTAGAGTATTCACCTGGGAAGGGGGACACCCAGATGCCAGTTAATATTTTTTTTTGAAAGTGGGACAGCTTCAAGGGGAAAGACCCAGTATCTTGGTGGTAAGGACAGCTATCAGGGATATGAGAGACCTTGGTTCAAGTTTCATCTCCAGAGTGGGGATTCAAACCTGGGTTTCCTACAGTCCCGTTGAGTGTGATTGCTAGTGGTCTTAAGGGATACCACCACCACCTTCTGACTTATGGGAATAGCACCTAAGTCACCTTGTGAATCTAGCCCCCAGAATCAAACTTTCAGTTTGGACATGTCAAAATGAACCTTTTTGAAATTTCTCATATTTTTTTCAAGTGAGACGATTTTCCAAAGTCGATAAAAATTCACCACGTTTTGGTTGTCACAAATCTGTATTTATTAGTGAAATAATGTTTCTGCAGAAAATTTTGCCCTGCTCTAATTACCAGGGCATCACTTTAAATGAAAGCCTGTCCCCAAAGAAATTAATGGAAGTTTTGCCATTGACTTCAGTGAAAACATGATTTCACCCTGTATTGTTTCATGCAAGCAGTCCCAGTGCTTATCGAATCCACCTGTGACACAAACATACTTAACTTTGTAAAAAGAAAAGGAGTACTTGTGGCACCTTAGAGACTAACCAGTTTATTTGAGCATGAGCTCACGAAAGCTCATGCTCAAATAAACTGGTTAGTCTCTAAGGTGCCACAAGTACTCCTTTTCTTTTTACGAATACAGACTAACACGGCTGTTACTCTGATACTTAACTTTGGGGTCACAAAAATAAGTACTTTACATGATGTTTTATCATGTGGATATTTCAAGACTATTGTCATTGTTATAAAGACTAAAATGCGAGACCTAATCAAGACTCAGTGTGGGTTTAGCTAAATACAGGTCCTGATTCTCCTTTCATTTACACCGGTATAACACAATTGACTCCTTTGATTTAAATGGGGTTACTTTTGATTTACAGCAATGTAAGTGAAAGGACAATCAGGCTTCAAGTTTCTAAGGTGTTCAGTACTTTTTAAAAATTATCTCCCTTCACCATATCTCTAGTTGCTCATCCATTATACCCTGACAGTTTGAGTTTGGTGGATGGAACCTATTATTAGAATGAGATCCTCATTAGATTCATATATTCTATAGCCGGCAGGGACCACTGTGATCATCTAGTCTAGGGATCAGCAATGTTTGGCACGCGGCCCGCCAGGCAGTTTGTTTACCTTCCATGTCCATTTACCTGCCACAGGTATCCCTCGGCCCGTGCCACTTTCCGCAGCCCCCATTGGCCTGGAGCAGTGAACCGCGGCCAGTGGGAGCTGCGATCAGCCGAACCTGCGGACGCGGCAGGTAAACAAACCGGCCCGGCCCGCCAGGGGGCTTACCCTGGCAGGCTGCGTGCCAAAGGTTGCCAATCCCTGATCTAGTCTGATCTCTTATATAAACACAGGCAACAGAACTTCACCAAAATAATTCTTGTTTGAACTAGAGTATATATCTTTTAGAAAAAAAATGTAATCTTGATTTTACAAAACAATATGCCAAATATGTTATTCACTTGGTATTTTGTGTGATTAACTTGTTTTTTCTTCTGTGGTGTTTTCTGTTTGGCAGAAATGGCAGCATTATCGTAATATTCAACCTATACTTTGCACAGTGGGTATCTAATGAGAAAGCAAAGAATGAACTCGTTTTAGGAACTCAAGCAAATAAAACTAGCCTTTTGCAGACTATTAAGATTGATGTGAACAGCATAGAAATCACAGGTAACTATGAACATTATTTGCTTTCTTTGAAACCTTGAAATGTAAGTCAACTGCAGACATTGGCACTCAATCCTGCAATGGCATATATGCAGGTATACAAGTCCACCCATGAAAATTCCATTACAGGAGATTCCTTTACTAGCTGGCACAACAGAGGCTACATAAGTTGTAGGGAAGAAGGCCCAAATCCTCAGTGGGAGTTAGGTACCTAAATACTTTGGAAAATCTTGACCAATAGCCTGTGAGCTGTTCACAAGTGATCTTCTTTAGCCAACCTGGAAGCAGCATTCACAAACCACACTGGGAGCGATGCACAGTCATTTTCACAGAAGGGTGAGTCAGCGTGATATATATGCTTTAAAAGGGAAACAAGAGGGTAAAATAATGGTGGACGCCCAGTGAAATTCATAATATTAATCCTTTATTTATGGTGTCCATCGTTTGTGATGCCTACCAATGTCCTTCAGGGTAATGTAATTAAGGCCCAACAATGTTATTTCATAAGTAAATACAATTCTTTTACCCAACATTTGGACCAAGGGTAGTGAGAGGTTCTAGTGTTCATAGAAAGTGAGATGTTCTGCTTTGCTTGTGAAGGCAGATAAGGGAAGGAAGTGGGATCTCATGCAAACAAACATTAAGAACGGAATTTAAAAGGATTTGATGATTCAGTTTCATTTAACCAGAAAGGGAAAACTCTGAGTTGTCAATAGGTGGATGAGGTGATCTAAGCATCATAAATATGATTAAACAGTGGTGGTGGGACCCTCGATACCCAGAGGGAAGAGATGTATGAGTAATGGATAAGACCTGATCCAAAACCCAGTGAAATAAGTAGGAATCTTCCCATTGACTTCAATGAGTTTTGGAACAGGCTGACAGTGAGGAAGAGAATAAAAAATTAATCTGAATCCCTTGAAGTGGAAGTTGATTAACTCACATTTTTAACCTTGTTTGAGACACTATTAAGTGGCTACTGATTGCCTTCATAAGGGGAGAGAGACATCTGGTGGATAAAGTTTCTTATACTCTATATACTAAAGGCACATTTCATGTTAGGTACTTTAGGTATTCAATGACTAAATTCAGAGCCATGACATCATTATTTATCTTGACTATTTGCACCATCTAGAAGTTTTGTTTTTTTTTCTATAAAACAGCACATCATTGTGGGAAATGATTGACCACTATATCCCAGAAATTCTGTAAAAGAAAATTATGAACTGAAAGGGTGATATATCTACTTGTGAGCTTCGGAGTATCCAAACTTTTGTTGCTGTGAGAGATTAACAGGTCTGACTTAAAATGAGATAACAACTGTGTATTCCTCCAGGACTACTGCAACAATGTGATATCAGGAATTGAACATCCAATTAATCATTAGAATGAAAATTGTACATAGCACTTTAACTTCCTAAATCTCAACATACTATAGCAAGAAAAGTCTCATCTCCATTTTACAGATGAGGAAATTTAGGCACAGAGGTGAAGTGATTTGTCCATGCTCCCACAGCTTCCATAGTGATAGAAAGTAACTTTCTTTTTGGAAAATTGCTGCCATACCACATTTTAATTTCAGCTCATTTAACTGATCCAAATATTGTCTTATGAGATGCAGGTGCCTCAAGGAGTACTGTGATATAAATGGTAATATGACTCAAGATGGCTGCTTGAAAAGATATGTCCCTTCTGACAGTCACAGATGAGTCCCCATGAGTCCCCAGACACACATTCTCTATAAAATCCTTCTTGAAGAGGAGAAGGAATAGAGATTGAGGAGCCTGTGTGCATGAGAGAGAGTTGGGAGAAAGGGCTTGATGTGGAATGGTAAACCTTGGTGAGCTTGCAGAGTGGGAGGAAAAGCTGCAAGAGAGGTAGGATATTCACCAGGAGAGAATTGGAAAATTTCAGATGGCTCAGAGGAACATTCAAGTAAAAAAATATTTGAGGTATTCCTACACTAATGTGAAACTCCAAAATACTTTATACAGAAAGTTTACACTTAACTTGATTTTGTTCCAACAGCTCCTGAAACTCTGACTACAAGCCCACCTCTAACATCATCAGGTCAGTACTTCTTGTAAATGAAAACTAGCTTGTGTGCCCAAGTAAGGTACGATAACAAATGTAGGGCCAGATATTCATCCTGTGTGAATTGGCATAGCTGCATTGACTTCATTAGAGATGCACTTCAGTACAGCAACTGGGGAGCTGGTCAATAAAGTGATATGTCATTTGAAGTAATACCCTAGATAATCTAAGACGCTTGGATTTGAACTCACCTATAATGAGGAGACAAACTTTTGTATTTTGTATGGAAGTCCTTGGAGTCTAGTGATTTAAACCAGTCTGGAAAAAAAATAAAAACAAGCATAAATCTTTGCCCACCCATTGACTCCAAACAAAAACTTTGTAAAGGTTCAGATTGGTTTAGATAATGCCAGAGCTATCCATCCTTATGTTGTGAGAGATGGTTAGTGCAACAACTTTCCTAAGCTTTGGTTCCATTCTCAATGGAAATCTTATGGGGAAAGGCACACTTAGGTTTCCCTGGACACGGGGATGCTGCCACAGCTGCTGGGCCTTACAAATTCAGAATCAAAGGTGAGCAATTAAAGCCAGTTGGAAGAGGGTCAAAGGGAGAGACTGAAATATGTAACGATCCCCTTGTGTAATTCAGAGCTAACTTGACCCTGCATGCAATTGTAATGAGAGAAAGTTGTACCCTAAATGATCAATCACTACGTACACACAAGCATCCTTGTTGTCAACTACACCACACACTTTGCACCTGATTTTCAACTCAGGTCTGTTCTTCCTCCAAAAACAAAGCCTCTATCTCTTGAGCTGAAAGATGCTCTTCATTGGCTGTGATAACACATCTTTTTCTGAGATAAAGATGAGATGATCACACTGGAGGTCTTGGCAATAGTACATACGCACAATAACCAATACCTTAATCAGCAGCCAAGGGCCTATGGTAGAGGAAGAAGGTGCTTCGGGAGGAGTTGGGTAAGAAGAAAAAAGTAGACTATTGTTAGAAAGGTTAGGAGGAAGATGTTGATGGGATAACCAACAGATAAGCACCCAAACTTTTCAGATTTTTTTTTGAGAACCATCAAAAAAGTAAATCTACACACTAGAGTGTTTACAGATATAGATCAGAACTAAACTAAGGGTTATCTCAACTATGTTTTGTTCTAGCAGAGCCTGCGAATCTCACTACAAGTCCCCTTCCATCAGCTTCAGGTCAGAACCTTTGCATATCATAAGATAATGCTATTGTTTGTTAATGGAAGAACCTGGTATCTACCTGAAGTCTCTCTCTCTCTCTCTCGGTTTGCATGCATACACACATATATGATGAGATTAGCTTAATAAATCATGAGATTTAAAAATAACATATGTTGGATTATTTATGTTATGTTATAGATTGTTGACCTTTTAAAGTTAACATTTTCAAGCTTTTCTACAAAGGCAGGAGCAACAGAAACTTAACTATTTAGAAAATCAAAACTGAGATTCTCACCTGACTCCAGGAGCTGGAGTTTTGAGACTCATGAGAGTCGGTGGCTTTGCTTGACGCTGGATGATGTCAGAGTAGCAAATATGGGCTTCTTTAAAGCAATAATTAACACTTTTCCAATAGTGGGAAGATTTTTATTAGGCCTTTAAGGGATAGGAAATGTGCTCCTGAAATGTTTTAATCTTGAGGTTGGTTTGTTTATATAAATTCAGAACCACTCACTACAAGCAAGTCTTCAGGTTGGTAACTTAAATATAGTGAAAAGGTTGATGTTTTACATAGAAGACTTTGGTATCCATTCACTTGTACAAATTATGGGCCTGAGCCTAGAAATACTTCATACATAGACTTTCCATTGACTGAAAAGGGAGAGCCATGCACAGAGCAGACCTTTCAAGACTGGGTCCTAAACACAAAGGATATTGTATAGTATACTGTGTTGGATTAATAGAGCTATTTTTGCAAATCGTGGACTATAGGGGATATTTTGAAAAGCACAAATTACAGTCAGGTACTTAATTCCCACTGGCTTTCAGTGGAAGTTTTGTACCTATCAGCCTGTAGCAGGGTGGTCACCCGCTCCTGCCTGGAAGGACTTAAAATAGTACTGGGAGAGGGCCGGGGCTGGGAGCCTTAGGCTGGGCTGATTGGGAGGCAGCCTCAGATTGGCCACGCCCCAAACAGACTCAGCTGACCCTATAAAGGGGCTGCTGGGCTGAAGCTCAAGAGACTCTCTCTAGCTTCTGAGAGGGAGGGACATGGCTGCAGGGACCTAAGCAGAGTACCTAGATTAGAGCAGGGCTGGGGAAGGGCCTAAGGAACTGGGGCGCTCCAGCCAGAAAAGCCCCAGGCTGCGGCCTAGCATTAGGCCCAACAGGTACTGGGGCTTCAGGGGACAGCCCAAGGTGAGACAGAGGCAGCAGGTCCAAACTCAACCTTGCCTGTGATGAGTGGCTTATACTGCAATCTGCCCCAGGGCGTGGGGGCTAGCTGGTGACTGGCAGGAGCCTACGACTGAGGCGAGGTAGGGATAGGGGGTGGGAGGTCCCCCAGGGAGGGGAGACCCTGCAAGTGAGGGGTTACTGCCAGGGGTCAGCACCCCAGCATACAAGGGGCACCAGGTCCAGGAGGGACACGAGGGCCCGGTGTAAGCGGGACACCGGCCTGAAGAGGGCGCTCCAAGGCTGGAAGTGGAGCTAATTCCCAGGACACCAGCAGGAGGTGCCGCAGGGTTGAATCCCACACTCTTACACTGCCATGTGTACCTGTGAAAATATTTCCCAGAATCATTAATTAGTGCAAAGTATGAGAAACGCAAATGCATTTCAGATATGTCTAAGCATTTGTAATTTTTACATGTACAGTAGCAATTTATACTCCTCTATGGATTGTGATTTAGAGGTAATTTGTTTTTCAGTCTTAAAATAAAAAAAAGAAGCATTTTCAAACAAAATACCAGTTTTCTTATGCCGAGAAGATAGCAGTGCAGTTTGGTTTTTTGAATAGGAATAAAAATGGAATTGAAGATATCTTTTGTAAACACAACCCTCTTATTGCATATTAATTTCACTCAAAGCATATCTCTGGATATTTGGTGTAGTTTTGTTGGTGTTTTTTTCATTGCGTCTAGAAATGTACTAAGTTCAAGCATCTCACCAAGATTTGTGATCATTCCCTTTGCTGATACTTCAGTGAAGAGTTAGAGTTGAATGGTATGTTTAAGGTTCTTCTACTTATCCTTGGTGGTTGTCGTAGAGAAAGTTGGAATTCCCATTTCACATTTGCAGTGCCCTGTCCAACATTCTTATTCTGCGTAAAACAGGCTATGATATAAAGGCTATGAAGTGTATGGCCTATTGCTTGAGTGCAAATGGCAGATTTTCTTTCTTACACCTTCACTTTGTATTGCAAATATTTTATTTACAGGGTTGTTGCAAAGAAGCTAAATGAATTATTTGCAATTGGGCTTCACTGCAGAGGATGTAAGGATGATTCCTACACAGAAGCCATTCTTTTTTTAGATAACAAATCTGAGGAACTGTCTCAAACTGAGGTGTCAGTGGAGGAGGTTTTGAAACAAATTGATTATTTAAACAGTAATAAGTCACCAGGGTCAGATGGTATTAGGGTGACCAGATGTCCCGATTTTACAGGGACAGTCCTGATTTTGGGGTCTTTTTCTTATATAGGCTCCTATTACCCCCCACCCCCTGTCCCATTTTTTCACATTTGCTGTCTTGTCACCCTAGATGGTATTCACCCAAGAGTTCTGAAGGAACTCCAATCTGGAATTGCAGAACTACTTACTGTGGTATATAGTCTATTGTTTAAATCAGTCTGCCTACCAGATGACTGGAGCAGGGCGAATATAACAATTTTTTTAAAAGGCTCCAGTTGCAATCCTGGCAATTACAGGCTGGTAAGCCTAACTTCAGTACCAGGCAAGCTGGTTGAAATTATAGTATGGAATAGAATTACCAGACACATGGGTGACAACAATATGTCGGGGAAGAGTAAATATGGCTTTTGTAAAGGGAAATCATGCTTCACCAATCTATTAGAATTCTTCGAGGGTGTCAACAAGTATTCAGACAAGGGTGATCCAGTGTTATAGTGTACTTGGACTTTCAGAAAGCTTTTGACAAGGTCCCTCACCAAAGGCTCTCAAGCAAAGTAAGCAGGCATAACAGGAAAGGTTCTTTTATGGATCAGTAACTAGAGATAAGAGATAGGAAACAAAGGGTAGAAATAAATGGTCAGTTTTCACAGCAGGGAGAGGTAAATAGCCAGGGCCCCCAAGGATCCATATTGGGACGCATGCTGTTCAACATGGTCATAAATAGTCTGGGGAAAGGGGTAAACTGTGAGGTGGCAAAGTTAGCAGACAATACAACATTTCTCAAGATACGGAAGTCCAAAGTGAAGAGTTACAAAGTGATCTCAGAAAACTGGGTGACTGAGCAACAAAAGGTGAAATTCAGTGTTGATGAATGCAAAGTAATGCACATTGGGAAAAAAAAACCCTAACTGTACACACAAAATGGTAGGTCTAAGTTAGCTGTTACCTCTCAAGAATAGTTCTGTGAAAACATCTGCTCAGAGTGCGGCAGCAGTCAAAAAAGCTAACAGATTGTTAAGAATCATCATGAAAGGAATAGATTATAAAACAGAAAATACCATAATGCCACTATATAAATCCATAGTATATCCACAGCTTGAATACTATGTGAAGTTCTGGTTTCCCCAGCTTAACTATATATAATTACAATTGGAAAAGTTGCAGAGAAGGGCAACAAAAATTATTAGAGGTATGGAATAGCTTCCAAATGAGGAGAGATTTAAAACGCTGGGACATCATTTTAGAAAAGAGATGACTAAGAGGGATATGATAGAGGTCTACAAAATCATGAATGGTGTGCAGAATGTGAATAATGAAGTGTTATTTACCACTTCACATAACAAAATCACCAGGGGTCACCCAATGAAATTAATAGGCATCAAGTTTAAAACAAAGAAAAGGAAGTACTTCACTCAATGCATAGTCAACCAGTGGAACTCATTACCAGATGTTGTGAAGACCAAAAGTATAACTGGGTTCAAACAAGAATTAAATTAATTCATGGATAGGTTCATCAATGGCTATTAGTCCAAAATAGTCATGGATGCAACCCCTTTCTCTGGGTGTCCTTAAACCTGTGATTCCCAGAAGGTGGAGGACAAGATAGATCACCCAATAATTGTTCTGTTCTGTTGATTCCCTCTGAAGCATCTGGCACCAGCCATGGTCAAAAGACAGGATACTGGGTTAGCGGGACCATATATCTGATCAAGTGTGGTCAGTCTTATGTTCTTATAAGTATTTTGCCCCTTTTTTCTTAAGTCAGATCTTTTCCACCTTCACTCATATGCATTTACTAACAAAAGCAAAAACAAATGTACATAGAACTGAGTGATTACCCTTCTCCCCACCTCTATCCCGTGAGGTATGTACTTCCAGGATGCTTATCCAAAATGTCTTTATGGTTCAATCCTGCTCCATTGGCAGAATTCTTATTCACTTAAATGGGGACAGGACTGCACTCTTTGGCCTTGATCCAACAATTAGATCCATGTGGAGGGACACCCTTGGGCAGTGCTGTTAGTGTGACTCCATACAGACTTAAGGGTCCACCCCCAGGGAGCTGATTGCAGAATCTGGGCAGAGAATTGTACAAAAATAGATTTTTTTCCTCAGAGATTTATAATATTACTAAAATTTGTCCTTTAAAGGGCTTTTTATTAGTGCTGTTCAAAATGTGAGAATTTTTTTCCATGACAAATTTTAAATTCTTTATGAAATGATTGAAGGTGGAAAAAATGAATTTCCAACTGAGTCAAATAAAAATGATTTTTTTTCATTTTGCAAAAAAAAGTGATAAAAAGATTTCCACCAGCCCTCCTTTTGAGCTTAGTTCTAACAAGAAGTGAATGTTCAGTTTTCATATTTCTGAACTTATTCACCCTTCTGTACTAAAATTCACCTTTCAGGTACTATGTATTGACTCAGAGCATTAAAAACACCATAAGCAAGTTAGACATACCACTCACATAATTGTTGTGTAATCAGGTTTGTGTTGGAGTCCCAAAGGCAAGTCAGTTCTCCTTTCTAATATAATTTTATTTTTCCCCTTTTCTTTTCTCAATTATTATTTCAGTGACATGTTTGCCTCCTGAAGAACCTTGTGCTGATGCCATAAACTGCATAAGTAAAGACTTATTTTGTGATGGAGTACCAAACTGCCCAGATGGTTCAGATGAATCTGAAAAAATATGTGGTAAGAATGCAAAGCTCTGAATCAATCTTTAAATCTGCTTGTACTTGTCAATACATTAAGCAGTAAAAGTATCTTCCAAACCAATCCCACTAGAAGTGAAAACAGAATTCAAAAGATAATTTACTCTTCAAGAAATGTATGAAACTATAGATTAGCTTGATATTTTTATGAATATTTGTATGCTTTAATGCTGAAGCAGCATAAGCCAGCTCTATTCATCTAATGGAAAAGCCGTTGTCAAATAATTTACCAATGATATCCAACATTGTGCTATCAAATGATGTTGCTATGCAGCTGCAGAACCACATACGCCATCTCCAGGATGCATTAACCTTAATTTCTTGGTGGAACCAGTACAAAGATGTCCCTTGTGATAGTTGATAATGGTATCCTACTTCAATCTGATGTTCTTCCATTGCTCACTGTTCTCAATTAGCTTTTAATACTGTTGACCAGGGGGATTCTACTGCACTGAGGCAATTTATAGGTCTCTCTTTATTATCTCAAACCTGGTTTCCATCTTACTAGAATGTTTGCAATGGAACTGATCAAATATTACCCAAAATGACTCATGAACATCTCAAGAATAGGTCTGACCTCAAATGGTGCTGAGCCCCTTCTTCAAATTGTTGACTGCTCTTGTTATGTGCTAACTGCACCTCTGACCCCTTTCTTGTCTCTCTGGTCCCTTGCCTGTACCTGTCTTTGGGTGGAATCTCATTCTTCTCCTCACACTTAGCTCAAAACCAAGTTATACTCCCTTCTGGGAACCACCACTCACTCTGCAGGTCCATCAGGGTTTTGGACACTTGAGTTTCCTCCTTTCGGAAACCTGTGACCAGTGTTAGTGACCTTCTTGGGAAAAAAATGTAGTTCTTTAACAATTGGAACAAAGCACTAGAGAAAAAAAGCCACCACACATACTTAAATCTCTTGTAATCTTGCACTTCATTACAAACTTAGCCAAATAAATTTCATTCCAGCCATCAATTCCCATTAAATCAGTGGAAGTGAAAAGGAATTCAGGAGTTTGCGTAATTGGGCCTTTGACTCAGAAAAAGTTTGATGCAATAGCACCTGCCAATGATTTAGCTAAAGTTTGTACAGCGGTCTGAAGCAGTACATAAATATTCCATGTTATGTGTAATACAAAGTATTCTACCTGCAACATTTAAAGAAATAAACCAATCATTTTTTATGGTTAACAGTATTGCATATTTTTTATTAGAATAAATAACACTTTTTCAGAGCATCATAAAAATGCAGGGCTGGATGGGACCTTGAGAGTCATCAAGTCCAGCCCCCTGCCCTGAGGCAGGACAAAGTTTGCTTGTGAGGTCAGTTTTGCTCACAGATTTTGCTTATGTTTTGTAGAGAACTAATTGAAACACTTGTAAAATAAGGGAGAATTCAGTGAAATCTTTGACTGCTCAGTTCCTTTGAAAAATCAGAACATTATTTCTTACTTAAAGCAACATTTATTTAGATTGCATTGAATATGTAAAACTGAGTCCAAACTTGCCTGGGTCTTTAGGACAGAGATGATGTGCAATTATGTCACACAGAAGCTTGATGTAGAGTATTCACAAAGCAAAATCCAGGAGTTACAGCCTGCTCTAGGGAGTTACTGATGGTATCCTTTTCCTTTTCATTTGTGCCTGGTGGATCAAGCATCCAACCTATTCTTTTCAGTTCACATTTTTCACCTGAAAGCTGTTCTTCACAACCTGGGGGAATATAAAAGTCTGGTTTCAGGATAACATGTTATTCAGCCCATCACCCTTATTTTAGATTTTGAATCTTAAATCTTATGCTCAAAAGTAAAGAGCTTTTCCAGGCTTCTATATTTAGGCTTCTTAGCAACATTTGCAGAGCCAGTGTACAGAAAGGCAATAAGCAATGTGCACATTTGGGAGACCTACCAAGTTTTCTACCTCTTTGATTTTTCACTCCTGTCCCATCCCCCAAAGTGACTTAATACAGCTGTATAATAGCTAAAGTTGTCTGGCTTTTCAGAAGTGCCACAGAGTTTTACAATGAGATTTACAGACAATTTATAATTCTTGTTGCAAGTGCTTTGGCACACAAAAAATGCTATTTCTCTTTAAACAACTTAAACAACTAAACTACTCGATTCCTCCTCTCCTCCCCCCAGTTTATTTCTCCCTCTAGTATTACTGAATTTAGCATATGCTAGAGATGTATAGATACATTACAGGAAAGGTGAAATTCTAACCATTTCTTCCTGCCTTTGACAAAGTGTAGTGAAATCCATAAGCTTTTAAGCAGAGATTCAGACAACGGATGATGAAAGATACATTCATTTTCTAGTTTTATCAATAAAATTGCCATGAAATGTTTCTTTCTGGCTGTGCTATGGGCAGCAGCAGCAATAGGCAATACTGAAGGGCAGTTAGAAATAGCAGTTAAGGGGTCTCCAGAGAAGTAGGGAAAGCCTAAACTATTTTTATTAATTAATTTTGTTGGAAAAAGCAGCCATGTAGCACATCAGTCCTAAGGAGAGGGAGTTTGGGCGCTCAGCACTTGGGGGCATTATTTTTCATAACAGGTGCGAAGACCCCTGTTTTTGTCTACCATAATAAACCTACTTCACAGCATCGCTACTTTGCTAACAGAGATTAACCTACTTTGACGGTGAAGAAATAAACCTTCATTGACAAGTAAAGGCTCTGCACATGAAACAGATGGGCTGGATCCTACTCTTTTGAAGTTAATGTGAGTGTTGTCATTGACTTAAATGAGAGCAGGATTAAATCCTAAATGCACCCAGCCTCCAAGACAAGTGGTTGGAGCTGTCCAGATTCTCGCGGGGTGGAGAAGCAACAAGAGCAATTTCCAGGAAACCCCACACTGGACCAAAAGGTCCTTCTTCTGTCCCAGCAAGGGAAGCAGCTGGAGCTACCCAGGGTCTCTGGCAATGCAGCAGAAGAAGTCAAAAGAACAGCTCAGACTCTGCCTTGCTCTGACCCGAGGTGCCTCCTTTCTCTGCAGGGGAAGTAGCTGAAGCAATCCAGAGTCACCAGTGAGGAGGCTAGGGAAATCCAAAGGGACAACTCCATTAGCCCTATGCCAGTACCTTTAAACACTAACTCTTTGTGACTGTTTGGGGAAATCTCCTGCTTGGATAAGTGGATTTATGTTTTAATGCCCTTGTGTTGTGTAGCCCTCTTACAGTCAGTCCAAGATCTGTGATGGGGAGGGTTGGATTAGGGGCAGATAGTGTGAGAGAGCAGATAAAGGAAAGGGGGATGGGAGACCAGCAAAAGGGAATTGTTGAACAAAGAAAGCACATGCCAAACTTTGCCTTAGTCATTATGGGGTGATAACTCTATGAGGCTGGCATCTATTTTGCTATACATCTATAAGAAAATACCACACCTTTGTGCACTTGATAAATTTAGCACAATTATTATTATTATTAATGGGGTAAGAGTCACATCCATATTAATAGAGACAAAAATATCTTACTAACAATATATAACTTCTTATGATCTGTATCAAATTGAGCAACTTTCTCTTGTTCCCTGAGTAATATGTGGCATTGCATTTAAAATATAGTAATTGTCCATTTTTCAAGTAAAATATCTAAATGGTAAATGGAAAGCATAGGGAAAAACATTTATATTATTTAAAAAATAAGACTACCCTAATGATCAGTGTCAGTGAGGATACAGGAAAAGTATTTAATGTTAGATTTGGACAATGCCTCTGTTTTAGCAAAAAATACCCTATGGAATTCAAAATGTGTGTCAAGGTTCCTCCCCCACTCTGAACCCTAGGGTACAGATGTGGGGACCTGCATGAAAACCTCCTAAGCTTACTTCACCAACTTAGGTTAAAACTTCCCCAAGGTACAAATTAATTTTATCCTTTGTCCCTGGATCTTCACTGCCACCACCAAACTCTAACTGGGTTTACTGGGAAACGTAGTTTGGACACGTCTTTCCCCAAAAAATCCTCCCAACCCTTGCACCCCACTTCCTGGGAAAGGTTTAGTAAAAATCCTCACCAATTTGCATAGGTGACCACAGACCCAAACCCTTGGATCTGAGAACAATGAAAAAGCATTCAGTTTTCTTACAAGAAGACTTTTAATAGAAGTAAAGAAATCCCCTCTGTAAAATCAGGATGGTAGATCCCTTACAGGGTAATTAGATTCAAACCATAGAGAATCACTCTAGGCAAAACCTTAAGTTACAAAAAAGACACACAGACAGGAATAGTCATTCTATTCAGCACAGTTCCTTTCTCAACCATTTAAAGAAATCATAATCTAACACATACCTAGCTAGATTACTTACTAAAAGTTCTAAGACTGCATTCCTGTTCTATCCCCGGCAAAAGCAGCATACAGACAGACACAGACCCTTTGTTTCTCTCCCTCCTCCCAGCTTTTGAAAGTATCTTGTCTCCTCATTGGTCATTTTGGTCAGGAGCCAGCGAGGTTACCTTTAGCTTCTTAACCCTTTACAGGTGAGAGGAGTTTTCCTCTGGCCAGGAGGGATTTTAAAGGGGTTTACCCTTCCCTTTATATTTATGACAATATGCAAATGTAAAACTTTGTTCATTTTCATGTTCTTACTGGGCTTTTTGCATTTGTGTTTTTGGTTAATTCACTGATTTTTAAAAAAGGTGTGAACCACATCCTTCATGAGCTCAAGGATGAATGAGCAGTAGGAAATATGAACTCTAAAGGCAAGATCCTGTGTCTCTGTGAATGCACTTAATAATAATAAAACAGGGAAGGAGAATACAAAAAATGAATGGCTAGATAAGCAGTGTTGTCTCTGACTACTGTACAATGTTTTCCATAATATGTCAGTGAGACAAAAAAAAGTCAAGCTTGTACTGTGAAATCATACAGTTATAGGAGTTAGAGATAGGAAAGATCTATTGGGTCATTTAGCTTATCCCCCTGTCAATGCAGGACTGTTCCCTATAAAACATTTTACAAATTGTGGATATAAGCCTGTTTCTGAGCCCAGTTTCATTCAGGCAAACCTTCAAATTTCATATTGTACTATGGCAAATATTAATGATTATTTCTTTACAGCTACAACTTGTGATGGAAAATTTATGTTGACTGGCTCCTCTGGATCTTTCCACTCGATTAATTATCCAAAGCCTTATAATTCAAACATTGTTTGCCAATGGATTATACGGTAAGTAGCTTCAAAACATGTTGTTTCCTAGCATCTATTTGATTGTAAGGTGTTCTCATTTCCTGTGTATCAGAACGTATTCCCTGTGTTTTGTATTCCCTGTTAAGATGTTCGTGTAAAATGTACAATAGAAATTTCTTCCATTTATGTACACAGCTTTCTTTAAAATAAGGCACAAACTTCAAGAGTCAAATATACCATCAGTTTTTTCTCTTAGGATATTGGATGCATGAGGTGGTAGGGATGATGTGAGAAACCTTGGGTACTGACTTTCTATATATGTAAGTACTTGTCTGCTCTGGATAATTTGGGTGTATTACCACTCAGTTGACTCTCCATACCACAGAATGTTATCTTTAATAAAAATATTACTGGAAATATTACCTTCAAAGCAATAGTTTAGAAAGAGATAACTGTTGTTGATGAGCAGGATTTTCAGATGTGCCTAAGTGACTTAGGGGCACAAGTCTCTGCTGGAAGTCGATGGGACTTCCGTTCCTAAGTCACTTTGGCCCAGCTCTTCAAAGATTTTTAGACACTTAACTCCCATTGATTTCAATGGGACTTATGTGCCTAAATATCTTCAAGGATCTGGGCCTTAGGTGCTTCTGAAAATCCCACTCTATGCCAACTAGCACACTCAAAAGTACTTTGAGAGGCAAAGGTTCTTGTAATGTCTTCGTAAAATGGCAGTCTTGTGATCCTCATGTACCCAATGAGGGTGATTAATTTGGGAGTTAGACACCCAATTCTCACTGAAATTCAGTGGCAGTTGGGATCCTAAATCACACAGGCTCCTTTGAAAGTCCCAGTTTTTGAGGTTGTTCTGGCAGGGCAGGTCCTTAACTTGCCCATTTATCTCAACTAGTCAGCAGTGTATTTAAGTCTTCTGTTTTCCTTTTTATAAACACATTCATCACTCTCCAGCTTCTGATATCTGCAGTGCCATTCACTGATAATTGCTGGCAAACACTAATTATCAGATATAGTAGATATTATATATTAAGGGTCAGGTGAAACTTCCGGGTAGGCAAGACAAATCAGACTCCTGAAAGGGGCACAGTCTGGAAAGGTTGGGAACCACTGATCTAGGGATTTTGGACCAAGATTTTCAAAATTGGGTGACTAAAATAAGGCACCTAAATAAGTAGCCTGAGCACCCAACAGCTCTCAGTGACATCAGTGGAAACAGGTAGGTACTCAGTACTTTTGACAATCATGTACCTAAAAAAGGGTTTAGGACCCAAACTGTAGCCACCTAATTTTTAAAATATAGGCCTTGGTGATGAATTTACCCAATTTAAACACATGAAATAAATTATGGCCCACATACCTACAAAAGATGGAATAAGGCATAAGGCCCCTATTAGAGTCATTGGGGCTCTGCCTGAATGAAAGTACCCCTCTGTGATGGGGTGTCCATCCCAGACAAGGCTTGAAGGGGTAAGGCTGGCTATCAGGGCCAATGTGCTTCCCAGGCAGCACCTGGAGGAGGAGGCGAGAGCAGGAATTAATTAGGCAAGGCTCAGCTGGACAGGAACAAGCCCAGGAGCTGAGAGCAGAAAGGGGATACGTGGAAGTAGGCTCTAGTCACTCCCTGGAAGAAGGAAGGTGTGTTTGGGGGTATAGAGACAAGTAGCCTAAAGTTACTTCCTAGGAAGGAAGGAGGTGTGTGGCTGACAAACCCAGAGAAGAGGGTAGAGTCAAAAGGTAAGGAAAGCCTTCTGGAAAAGGCAGTAAGATCCAGGGTGGAACAGAGCTTGGCAGCTGACTAGAGGGTCTCTGAGCTGGAACCCATAGTAGCGGATGAGCCTGGGTTCCCCTGCCAGCCGATGGGGAAGTGTCACAGACCAGGCAGTAGTGAGTAGACTCCCTTGGACAGTTTGCCTTGAAAGACTTTGATGTCCCAGAAAGGGAGGTCCAAGACACAAAGAGGAAGCTGTAGCTGCTGATGTAAGAGGGGCCACAAGGTGAAAGAGGATGATGGGTGGGGAGACCACCACAGGTGGGGACAGCACCTGGAAGGAGCTAATCCCCAGAACGGTCAGGAGGATGCACCCCTAGTGGTGAGTGAACCCCATGACATCATCCCACAAAGGTCAGAGTAGGTCTGGATGAGAATGCTTTCATATTAAAATACTCCCATGTCAGTAATCTGAATCAAAATCACCCCATCAGTTATTACTAACAATAATACCTACCCTTTATATAGAAGCTCTCTAGCACTCCTCTGTCATGAAGTGATGAGATTGTGCTGCATAGTGAATTGATAGATAAAAGAGCATCACAGATAACATGCAAACATAAGAGGGAGTGTCCTGTATCTAAGGGTTAACCTTTGGATGCCACACCCTCTGGTGTAGTTGAGTCAAAGGCCTTTTAAAGGTTCATCTACTATGTCCAACATTACAGTAATTATGCATCAAATGTGTGTAGCTACATGTTTCTCAATGGGAAAAATAATTGTCTAGTTTTATTCTTCAGTTCTCTGCCTTAGAAAAGCCTGAGTACTCACAATGAAAGCCTGAAAAGATCAGCTGGGTATCTCCTAACTCAGGCATTTGTCTTCCTTCAGGGTGCAATTGTTTCTTTGGGGAGTCTTTTGAATTTTTCAGTCACCAATGGGATGCATTTTATGTTGTTCTTGTTAGAAAATATTTATTAAAAAAAATCAACCTGCAACACAACCAAGTTTGATCTTTTTCCATCCTTTCCTTCTCTACTAAGTAACCAAAAAGTTCAGCAGTGACCCCTGATAAAAGATGCTTTCTGTGTTCCCTTTTCTAGTTGTTTCCTTAATAAAGATATAATTTCATCTTTTTTTTTTTACCTAAAGCAGAAAAATAATATGATGGCAACAGTGTGGTCAATTTCCCTCCATCATATTTAATTACACAAGCAGTCCTCCCCCAGTGTATTTACTTTTCACAGCATTCTTCATCTTTTCATTTTCATAAATATATATATATTTATGTTTCTATCTGTGCACAGCCACAAAAGAAAAATAAAAAGGATTACAAGCTGCATGAAACCTTGTTCCATGTGTATCTCCTAACTGGTTATGACAGGCATGTTGAAACTGTTGCTTTCAAATCTGTATTTGGATTTCCACTGGGAATCACAACCACAGAGAACAACTAATCAATGGTTCTGTTGGAACGATTAATTGATTTTGGCAGTGGACTTATGGATCTTGGACCACCATGTATTTCTGATGGGGAGAGTAGAGAGAGAATCATTTAGAAAAAATATGGAGAATGTGATGGGGGGGAATAGGATGCAGCACTTGTGATATTGAACTGATGCAACAGACTGCGGTGCGACGCTTAGAAGTGAAGACATAGAGCCAACTCATAGGTTGGACAGCTCCGGTTCTTCTGAACTTAAATTGTGGTTTTGGAACAAGGAGGAAGGTAGCATGGACTAAGTCATAGATTCTGAAATCCTTTCTCTTGTTGATTATTGAAATATTCCACAAAAGTTCATTTGACTTAAATGAAGCTACTTGGGAATTAAGGTGATACTCATCATGAGCCAAGTATCAGAAGAGGGCCACAAATTAGCAACCAGTTTAAGAAAAAGAGCTACCCATTTCTACTTCTGATTCCAAATTATTAGAAGGTTCAAACCCTGAAGTGCATGTTTTATGTATGTAAGGAATCTGTAGGCTCTGGTAGTAACCAAGGTTATGAGTTATCACTATATAAGAATTTGCCCAATCATTAAGGCCTCTTAGAAAAGATAGAACAAATGGCCAAGAGAATAAAAACTCAAGGTCTAACACCTAGGTTTCTTCAATAGTTTGAGAAAAATCAGAGTAACATAAGAATGGCCATACTGGGTCAGACTAAAGGTCCATCCAGCCCAGGATACTGTCTACGGACAGTGGCCAATGCCAGGTGCCCCAGAGGGAGCGAACCTAACAGGTAATGATCTAGTCATCTCTCTCCTGCCATCTATCTCCACCCTCTGACAAACAGAGGCTAGGGACACCATTCTTTACCCATCCTGGCTAATATCCATTAATGGACTTAACCTCCATTAATTTATCCAGTTCTCTTTTAAACCCTGTTATAGTCCTAACCTTCACAAGGAGTTGCACAGGTTGACTGTGCCCTGAGTGAAGTCGCTGTAGCCTTTTGCAAGAGTGTACCACTGATGGAGCTAAAGAGACTTCCCCTTTTTCCTGTCTGTGAATGAATAAATGAGTGAATGAAAAATGTATTTAACATCAAACATTGATATTATATGATGTGCCAGATACAGCAGTGAAATAGGGAACTGGATTAAATCTAATATTATGATTAATATGTATATAAAATGAAAGGCAACTATAGGTGATACAGTTTTGGGCAAAATATTGAAGACTTTAATGACAGGGTTTATTCATGGGTGGTATTGTTAGGGAAGAAAGTAGTTGTGTTCATACTGATCAATTTTAGCTTAAGTGATAAAATAAGCCTAATGTTTGCAATCAAGCATGCTTATGCTGTCAAGCTAGTGAAATACACCTGCAGTGAGAGAGACAATAAATAAAAGAAATTGAAACCAAACAGTGAGTTTATAAGGACACTTGAGCACAGAGTAGAATAATCAGAAATGTAACTGGTTATATATAATGCATGGACTCAGCTCAGTCATACATACCAAGGTCTCACCATTGTTGTTGAAAGAAGAACAGAAATGGAAGATTTATACCTCTGTTTTGGCCTGGTGGAGAACAACAGTTCTTGAACTGATTTTGCATTGTATAATGGACTGTTATAACAAGTTTAAAGAGTATCAAAGAATATGGAGGGACTTTGTATAAATGATATGAACTTTGGAGATTTCAGCGGCTAGCAGAGAGTTGCTGGAGAAGCTGCAACTTGAGCAGGCATAACTGCAAAGCTAGTGAAGCTAGTGTTCAAGACACAACTCAAGTTGGTTGCACCAACAACTATGACCTAACTTGCTGTACACAAACTGGTGTAACAAAGCATGTTGCATAAAGTGCCTGGAAAATCCCAATCCCAGTTGCAAGAACTTAAAAGCTTATGTCTCGTTCCCTGAGAGGATGATGAGAACTCTTATTTTGGTTGGCCATTTCTAATATTCAGAAGTAGTATGGGTCACCATCTAATTGGTCCATTCCAGCACCTCCAAGAAAAGGATAAAGTTGAACCACCCAGCAGAAATGGGATCAAAGGGCCTATCTCTTTCAGTACATCACTTCCTGAAAGCCAAAGACATCTGGACCAGAGAAGACTAAGGTCCTGGACCAGCCACCAGGGACTCCTCCTGGTGACATTAAGTATCTCTCTCAGATAGAAGTCATTAACTGAATGTTTCTATTTTCCAGCAATTCTGGTTGCCTACTAGCGCACTGGGGAAAAACTATGGTTGTGTTTGTCTTTTGCTCCATCTGTGTTTGCAAAGTGAACAGCTACTGTGAATGAAAACTGAACTAAAAAGCTGACCACTAAGCAAAGATCAGGTGATACAGACTTTCTGTTAGGTGATGACCCAAATTAGTCAATTGACCACTTCCTGAAACTAGGTACCTACGTAGTAAGGATGTGTACATGCTTGTATATGTGCTTTAAGGATTGTCAGAGTTATAGTGTGTGTGTCCCTATTTTGTAATAGGTTCCAATCAAGATTATTGTAAAGTAGTTTTAGAAATGAAAACGTTTCTGTTGTTAACTAAGATTGTAAAAGAAATGTGCATTCAGCTACCATAGTGAATGGTTGCATACTGCCTTTTAAATTCTAGGTGTATACAGACATAAAATGAGACCAAGTGTACAAGCTTCTTGTACTACACTCAGTCTGTACCATTTGTCATAAAGGTATGAGTTTGTTAGACGGTTAGGAGTGTTAGTTAGATCCTGGGGCTAATATAATTAACTGGGAAATAGGTAATAAGAGTTGACTACTATAGATCCATTGGGAAAGAGATGTTGGTGAATTGTTATGAAAGTAACTGATAAAACTGTTGTGATCTAGCTTTGGATTGTTTTTTCCTCTCAGTTAGCAACATCGGAATTGAGAAACAAATGACTCAAGGGGGGCCCTGTTCTGAGGGACTCTGAGTCAAATATCTAAACTAAGTCACCTTCCCAAGATAGTAATTGAGGATAAATATTATTTTCTATTGTGGTTGTTTAATTTGATTCTGAAAACCTGAATGGTTATATCAACCAATTTTTTAGTTTGTGTTATCCAAATCATAATTCAACACTAGTTTTGTCTTCCTATATCCTATAATATTAGTTGCTACTGGCAAGGATATTTAATAAAAATCTGTAAACTGAAATTCAACTCTCGAGTCCATTTCTTTAGTTAAGCAATCAAAATTAAGAGAACCTTAAAAAAGGTGGTCTGGATAATCAATTAAGCAATTGCTTAAGTGAGGTTTGTTTCCTACAGTTTCCACAGGTGAAGAGGCTTCCCATCTGTTCTCTTTTGCTATTGTACAAAGTGTAATGCTTCATCTAAAATTTCACCATGATTTCACAGATTGGAAAAGCTGATAATGCAATTCCCATAATTTTTCTGCACTATCCATTAAACAGTCTTCATACGAACAGTTCATTTACTACAGACAAGGAAAATTACTGAAGCATATAATCTTACTTTTTTTCTTTTGTTTTTTTGTTATTTTAGTACAAATCAAGGATTATCCATTAAACTAAACTTCACTTCCTTTGATACCCAACAATATGCGGACATTTTAAATATTTATGAAGGTACAGGACCAAGCAAGATTTTAAGAGGTAAGGCAGGATTACTTTTCAGTCATTATTATATTTGAAGTGACTCAAATACATGCATATAGTTGTCCAGATTACCTTTTTCTTTGAAGATTTCTGATCTAAATATATTTGCTTACTCATTTAAAGTGGCTTGCTAAATGTTGTTCTAAGATACAAAGGAGAGAGTCACTTTTTAATGCTTTATTTGGCTTATGGTCTAAGTAAATCTGAAGATCACCAATGCATACTATTTACCACTGTGTCCTATTTTAAAGAAGTGAGATTCCACCTGTATTTTACTTGAATAAACCCATTTAAGCAACTTTTGATGAGGGGTTTTAATACATATTTAGAGAAAAAGTTGGGAGGTTTCCTTATCATTTATAGTCTTTGTCTTTGTAAGTGAAGGGAAATGTGCACTACAAATAGTGTCTGGATGGAGAAGGGGATATATAGTGAAGAAACGTGAAATTCTGTCTTTGTGACATTATCTCACCTCACCCTTATACACACGTGGTTCCTTTGTGGAGGATCAGGAAGCTTCAATTGGGTGATCCCTTGATAGTATTGCTTCTGCAGCAGCTGTGCTTCCCAGGAGGTGAAGGAATGGTTGGGGAAAAGGTCTGGTGGTAGTATAAAGGCATTGGACACCTTAATGCATGTTACCAACACTAGCTCTCTCCAAAATCTGTAGATCAAGGGGATAGAACCTTGGTCTCTTCCAAGGGGCACTGCGTGTGCCATGAAGGAAGAATTACAAGGGATTTCCACACAGAGTTTCCATTCCACTAAGGAGGAAAAAACTATGGAAGGGAAGAATTTGGTACATACATATCTATAAAAAGAAAAGGAGTACTTGTGGCACCTTAGAGACTAACCAGTTTATTTGAGCATAAGCTTTCGTGAGCTACAGCTCACTTCATTGGATGCATGCTTATGCTTATGCTCAAATAAATTGGTTAGTCTCTAAGGTGCCACAAGTACTCCTTTTCTTTTTGCGAATACAGACTAACATGGCTGCTACTCTGAAACCTATACATATCTATGTCATTCTAGTTTTTAATTATCATTTTGACATATTTTTAAAGATTTATAGAATTAAAATGGGCAAAAAGTTCCTCTCCAGGAGAGCGCACACTTGCTAACTGTATGAAATTGTCTAAAAATTGAGAGAGGAAGAGAGCCTAGCCTAAACTCCACTTCATAATGGAAACTGGGAGTCCAGGATTTGCCTCCCCCTGGATATATTATAATGCAGTGACTCATAAAATAGGACCTGACCCAATGCCAATTGAAGTTAATTTGAGTCTTTCCACTGACCTCATTTAGGTATTGGCTCATGCTGATAACCAGGAGGCTAACTACATGACTAAGTTACTTGTTGTATTACCCCATTAGTTTCATAAATAATTTTTAGAATTCAGTCATATGTGATTTTTGACTACACTGTAATTGCTGTTGTTATTTTTTCATACTTTTATGATGTATACGTTATTAAGAAAATTAAACTACAATGTAATCATAGTGTATTTAAAGTTCTTTGATTCTAAAAATAAAAGTATTAATTACCAAATGGGGTAAGCTCAAATAATGAAATCATGTAGTCAACCTTCTGGTCTTAGGGGTTTGGAGTTTATACATGTATCAAAAACTCCAGAATATTTAGAGGGAAATAAGTGTGAAGTTGAAGAGCTAATATGTGAATAAAGAAAAGGAGGACTTGTGGCACCTTAGAGACTAACCAATTTATTTGAGCATAAGCTTTTGTGAGCTACAGCTCACTTCATCGGATGCATTCATCCACAAGTACTCCTTTTCTTTTTGTGAATACAGACTAACACGGCTGCTACTCTGAAATATGTGAATAGTTAGATATTACAAAATACAATTAAAGCACAACCAGTTTAGTTACAGTCATTCACTAGCTGGTATCTGTGCTGAAGTTAAAGTAAGATGGATGTGCAGATCTGAGGGACCTCACAAAAATAATTATATTTTAGCTAATTAGAAAAATGTTGTTTTGTTTGTTTTTTTAGATAGAGCCACCACTTCTGTAAAGAGGGATTTATTCAGAATTGAAAAAAACAGTCATACTCACTCTCTTTTTATAATAGCACCACTCATTTTAAGTGACATCGAATTACCTTCTGTAATTGACAGTTGCTTTTTTATTCATTTATTCTTAGCTTCGCTCTGGGGGACAAATCCTGGAACAATTTACATTTTTTCTGATGAGGCTACTGCAGAGTTTATTACAGATTATTCTGAAAATTATAATGGATTCAATGCAACATATACCATTTTTAGTACCAGTGAGCTAAGCAGTAAGTGTCTTTTGTCCTTTGTTATTTCTCAACAGCAAAGGCTGATGAATCTGTATTTTGTGTTTGATAAAGGGAGAAAGTGGAGATGTTGAGAGCAATGAACTGCTACATTTTACGGCCCAGTTCTGCAACTGGGTGGATCCTTCTGCTTCTTCGAAGCTCCATTTACTTCAACATGAGCCTTAAGATCGGCCTATGTGGAACTGATTGTAGTATCAAGGCATTATGATATTATTTATATTACAGGTTTAATAAAAATTAAAGCTCGGGGATACATCATAAGAAATATATTTAAGAATGAGCAATTGAAAATCATTGGCATTACCATTTGTTCTTCAGTATCTGCTCACTTGAGGGTGAATTAAACTGTGGAGTTACTGGTGTCCTAACTCATTGCAATGAGTGATGGTCCTAGAATAGTTAAAGCAAATGGAGGAGCATATCAGCTTCAGTCAGTAGAAATACTGGAAGAAAATCTGTTTGTAGCCAATCTGTTTGTGATAAATGAAGGACAACTACATGAGTTAAGGTTAGGTGTTTCCAGATATTCAGGGGAAAAATTAGACATAGGCTAGACAGGTGGCTGCTATCTAGGATGCTACATTTTGAGTAATGGGGGTGAGGAGGGCATGACCCTGGGGGAGAATATGGCTACACGAGGCAGCTGTCTGGCCAAAATTCCTGTGCTCTGGGAACCCTTGCATAAGGTGTGAGCTGCAATAGAAAGTATGACGGCCAGAAGACAAGATCCCCTTCCTACTGAGGAATAATATTGAGCAAGATATTGTGGGAAAGAAAAAGAATTGTGGAAGCCTTCAAAAGGAACAATGCTGGAGTGAACACAGGGAAAGCAGAAGAAAAGAGAATGGGATATTGTTGACCTGTGGAGCATCAAAGGAATTCTTAAGTGCCTGAGCACTTAGTGTCAGCTCCAGGGATACTGCAGCACATAAAGGAGTTTAGGCTTATTAGGAAAACATATACACTGTTTTAACTTTATAATGTTGCTCCTGAGAGGAGTGAATCAAAAATGGCCATATGTTGCAGTCCTCAAAGGCATTCTTAAAAATTCAAACTGTTTTTTCATAGAAATGCACAGTTGGACATGCTGATGAAACCACCACTCTTACGTTCTTATCTAATATTATTCACAGATAATGAAAAAATTAACTGCAATTTTGAAGATGGCTTTTGTTACTGGATTCAAAGTTTAGAAGATGATAGTGAATGGGAGAGAATTAGTGGGCCTACCTTTCCCTTTATGTCTGGCCCTGATTATGATCATACATACGGCAATTTGTCAGGTAAGAACAAATTATAGGAAAGAGTTTAATAGAAGGAACATCCAAAGAAAAAAGTTAATTTTAAACAATTAGAGAATATTCATGGGCTGCAAATTTTGAATTAGTAATTGTGAATACTCATCCTAGAAAACTGAATCTGAAGTTTATGCTTATTCAATGGGAAAACAAAAATATCCCCATATGATCTGTCACCCAATCAATGCTAATCAATGTAGTTTGAATTTCACTTTGAATAATCACAACAAACTGTTTGTGAGACTGAGAATTATTCAGAATTTATTCAGCCATTAATTAAATACAGATAATTGTAATCTGCTGAAATACACGTTACTTACAGAAAAAGAGGCAAAACTGCCTAATATATTATTTGGTATAAAGTATTCATCTGACTGTAATACATAAATGTACACTCCCTAATCAGTCTTGAGAACAGTATCTTATTTTCATTCTCAAATTCTGCATGCCAGATCAGTTGAAATAACAAGGAATTCATTTAGTAAAACATTTGACAATGATTTTCAACTCTGAATTTTTCATTTATTCTAGATGTTTCCTCTTTCACCTCACTAGATCTAAACTGACAGTTCTTAGATGCAGTATTGCCATTATTCAACTTTCAGATTTCTACTGCCTCAGTTTGATGTAAACATATGAGCTGGCATCATTATACACAGATATTAAAAATGTTCTGTTTTGTTCGCTTCTCTCCAAAAAAAGCAAAAGAGATAATACACATTCAACAAGCCTCAGAACCAAATCAGCATAATACTTCAAACGTACACTAGAAAAGATTACTTTCAACTTAAATTAGACTTAAACCTCACCTCACTTTCTTCACATCATATTGTATTATACAGTGCCATTCCTCATGCCAAAAGGATGCATGCTACATAATAATACATATAAACAGCACAAGCACCAAAGAAAAATTATATGTATTATTAGACATGCTTCTCAAATTGATTCAGATTGCTCAGAGAATTAATGAACCAAGGATCAGAAAGAAGTGCATTGCTTGAAATATTTGCAGACATTTTCAAAATAGGGATGACTTGTTTCCATTTCATCTCTCACTCACCTACTTCTAAAGAAAACCTTTTCAATATTGTTGAGGATCATGGAGTGGCTGATATGGGACTTGATTAATAAATAATTAAAGGAGGGTCCTCTGGTGTCCATGCCTTGTCGTGGGGAGACAGCTTGCATGCTCTAACGATCTCCAGAATCTGTGTCTGTGAGGGCTTTTTGCTTCTGGTAGGTTCAACCATGCCAGATTGGTCTGTGGGGGAGGGACCAGACAAAACAGACACCCTGGTCCTCCAGGTTGGGGGTTAGGCACAGGGCTAACAACCCTGTCCCGTAAAAAACAAAATATGTTATGGAAACAGAGACGGAAAAATCGACCTTTACTGTGTGTGATAGCCTGGAGGAGTCAATGACCCATATGGCTGCCAGTGGTGAAAACCAAAAGGAAGCCACTGGCATGAAGACTGAAGTGCTCAACACCAAGACAAAAACCAAACTTGTTTTTTGGAATGTACGGACAATGTATGAAACAGAGAAGCTAGCCTAGGTCACAGCAGAGATTAAATGCTACAGCTTGTACACCCTGGGTGTCAGCAAGAGCCGAGGGATTGCATCAGGAAGCTTAACAGCAGCCTCGGGAGAAACTTTGCTGTATTCTGGATGGGATGATGGACAACACCATGAGGGGTGTTGCTGTCCTTTTGAAGAAGGTAGTAGAGCATTACCTGCTTGAATGGAAGTCCATCAGCAGCAGACTTATGAGAGCCAGACTGAAAGGGAAACATAATAATATCACCCTGGTTCAATACTATGCTCTGACAAATGACAGTGATGAAGAAATAAAGGAAAAATTCTACCTTACACTACAGGTGGAGTTATAGAGAGTACCATGCTACGACCTAACTATCGTCATGGGAGACCTGAATGCCAAGGTCGGTAAGGACAACACAAAAAATGACAGAGCAATGGGAAGATATGGGTGTGGCATCATGAATGAAAATGGAGAGAAGCTAGTTGATTTCTGTAATATGAAAGACTTAGTCATTGGCAGAACCCTATTTCAATATTGTGAAATTTACAAGCTGACATGGTGTTCTCCAAATGGCAGAGATAAGAACCAGGTTGACCATATCATGATCAATGGCAAATGGCAGTGCTCACTGACAGATGGGAAAGTGAGAAGGGGTGCAGATGTTGGCAGCAACCACCACCTTGTGACAGCCTCCATCAAGCTAAAGCTGAGAAGTGTGGGTCCATCAAACAAGGGACATAGACATTATGACATTGACAAGTCCCCTGAAATACAGAAAGCCTTTGTTCTGCAGTTAAAGAACAGGTTTCAAGCACTTGCAGACAGTGAAGCCAGCTACAGGCAGAAGAGAAGGAATGACTGGATTACACCCAGCACAGGGAACACCATAGAAACCAGACTAGCCCAGAAGAAAAAAGTTGTAGACACAAAATCCCAAAAGCTAAAGGACAAATACCGCAAGCCGTATAGCAAGACACATCGGGAGGTCAAACGCCTTGTAAGAGCAGACAAATGACATTTATTGATTATCTGGCAACACAAGCAGAGGATGCAGCTGCTTGTGGTGAACAAGGAACTGTCTACAAAATGAAGCAGCTTATCAGTGGTAAATGGCAAACACCAACAAACACTCTCATCAGGAACAAGCAAGGACACCTACTAACAACCGAAAAAGAACAAGAAATGTGCTGGACAGAGCATTTCAAAGAATTGTTGAACAGGTAGCCACCTAAAGAGGAAGCAAACATCCAGGAGGCAGAAGAAGAACTTGATATCAACACAGACACCCCAAATAAGGAAGAGATCATTCAAGCCATCAAATCCTTAAAAAATGGGAAAGCTCCTGGCAAGGATAACTTAAATGCAGAATTGTTCAAGGTAAATCCTAAGTTAGCAGCATCTATCCTGGCACCTCTATTTACATCAGTCTAGAAAAGGGAAAAAGTGCTGGATGAGTAGACCAATGGGTCAAGTGAAATGAAGTGAAGATACCAAAGAAAGGAACACTCAGTGATTGTAATAACTGGCATGGTATCACACTTTTATCTGTGCCAAGCAAAGTATTGTGTAAGATCATTGTCCAGCGTATATCAGAGGCAGTCGATAGCGTTCTCAGAAAAGAGCAAGCTGGTTTTTGGAAAGTGCATGGATGCACAGACCAGATTTTCACTCTATGAAACATAATAGAACAATGCTTAGAATGGCAATGGCAGCTCTACATAGACTTCATAGACTTTGAGAAGGCTTTCGATAGCATTCACAGGACCAGCCTATGGTGCATTCTGCAGGCATATGGAATCCCTCTCCATATAATCAACATCATCAAAAGCTTTTATTTCAACTTTACATGCAGTGTTGATCACAGTAAACTCAGTTTTGAAGTCAAAACAGGAGTACGTCAAGGGTGTCTCATGTCTGCAATCCTGTTCAATGTTGCCATCGACTGGGTAATGCAGCGTATAACAGAAGACATGCCAAGAGACATTAAATGGACACCCTTCTCATCCTTTGAAACCTGGACTTGCAGATGATCTTGCTCTCCTATCACATACCCAACACCATATACAAGAAAAAAACAACTCGACTCAATACATTCAGCCAGCAAATTGGACAGAAAATCAACCACAATAAGACAGATATCATGACATTTAATATTGCCTCGCCATCACCAGTACGGATAGAGGATTATGTTCTCGCCAATGTACAAACATTCACATACTTGGGCAGCACCATCAGCCAGGACAGTGGAACAAGCCAGGACATCCGGAAAAAAATCAATAAAGCCAGGAATACCTTCAGGAGCTTAAATACAGTCTGGAAATCATCAACATACAAAACCAAAACCAAACTCAAGATTTATCAGAGCTGCATACTTTCAACATTACTTTATAGTGAAGAATGCTGGGGAATGAGAAAGTATGACATGTCCATACTGTCTTCTTTCCACACAACCTGCCTCAGAAAAATCCTTTGTATCTTTTGGCCCAGAACAATCTCAAACCAAGATCTGTTGACACAGTGCATCCAAGAGGTTTTGAAAACCATCATTGCCAGGAGATGTTGGAGATGGATTGGTCATGTGCTTCAGAGAGAAAGTGATTCCATCACCAGAGTGGCAATAAGATGGGCACCTGAGGGCAAGCTAAAATGAGGCAGCCCAAAAACAACATGGCAAAGAGCTGTGGAAGACAAGCTGAAAAACCTGGGGCACAGCTGGGGAACCATTGAAAGACTTGCCAGAAACAGATTGGAGTGAAGGAGCTTCGTCACTGCCCTAAACGCCAGAGGTGTAATAGGAACGTGATGATCATGATGATGATGAATATGATTAATGCCATTGTCAAGGTTCCTCCCCTACTCTGAACTCTAGGGTACAGATGTGGGGACCTGCATGAAAAACCTCCTAAGCTTATCTTTACCAGCTTAGGTCAAAACTTCCCCAAGGTACAAAATATTCCACCCTTTGTCCTTGGATTGGCCGCTACCACCACCAAACAAATACTGGTTACTGGGGAAGAGCTATTTGGACACGTCTTTCCCCCCAAAATACTTCCCAAAACCTTGCACCCCACTTTCTGGACAAGGTCTGGTAAAAAGCCTCACCAATTTGCCTAGGTGACTACAGACCCGGACCCTTGGATCTTAAGAACAATGAACAATCCTCCCAACACTTGCACCCCCCCTTTCCAGGGAAATGTGGGATAAAAAGCCTCACCAATTTGCATAGGTGACCACAGACCCAAACCCTTGGATCTGAGAACAATGAAAAAAGCATTCAGTTTTCTTACAAGAAGACTTTTAATAGAAATAGAAGTAAATAGAAATAAAGAAATCCCCCCTGTAAAATCAGGATGGTAGATACCTTACAGGGTAATTAGATTCAAAACATAGAGAACCCCTCTAGGCAAAACCTTAAGTTACAAAAAGATACACAGACAGAAATAGTTATTCTATTCAGCACAATTCTTTTCTCAGCCATTTAAAGAAATCATAATCTAACACGGACCTAGCTAGATTACTTACTAGAAGTTCTAAGACTCCATTCCTGTTCTGTCCCCAGCAAAGCAGCATATAGACAGACTGAGACCCTTTGTTTCTCTCCCTCCTCCCAGCTTTTGAAAGTATCTTGTCTCCTCATTGGTCATTTTGGTCAGGTGCCAGCGAAGTTACCTTTAGCTTCTTAACCCTTTACAGGTGAGAGGAGTTTTTCCTCTGGCCAGGAGGGATTTTAAAGGGGTTTACCCTTCCCTTTATATTTATGACAGCCATTCAACATGAATTTATGGAAAATAGATCCTGTCAAGCTAACCACATCATTTTTGGTGAAATTAACAAGTATGGTTAGTAAAGGTAGTAGTGTAGATGTAATATATTTAGACTTCTGTAAGGCATTTGACTTGGTGCCACACGACATTTTAATTAAAAAAACTAGTGATATAAAATCAACATGACCCACATTAAATGTATTAAAAGCTGGTAAACTCTGATAGGTCTCAAAATGTAATTGTAATAGGGAATTATCTACAAAAGGATGTGTCTCTAATAGGGTCCTGCAGGGATTGATTCGTGGCCCAATGCTATTTAACATTTTTATCAATGATCTGGAAAAAAGACATAAAATCATCACTGATAAAATTTGGAGATGACACAAAAACTGGGGGAGTTGTAAATAATGAAGGGGACGGGTCACTAATTCAGGGCAATTTGGATTGCTTTGCAAACTGGGCTGAAGCAATAACAACATAAGAATGGCCATGCTGGGTCAGACCAAAGGTCCATCTATCCCAGTATCCTGTCTTCAACAGTGGCCAATACCAGGTGGCCTAGAGGAAGTGAACAGAGCAAGTAATCATCAAGTGATCCATGCCCTATCACCCATTCCCAGTTTCTGACAAACAGAGCCTAGGTACACATCCCTGCCCATTCTGGGTAATAGGCAATGATTTTTAATAAGGGGAAAATGTATACATCTGGTAACAAAGAATGTATGCCATACTTAGAGGATGGGGACTCTATCCTGGGAAGAAGTGACTCTGAAAAAGATTCGGACATCATGGTGGATAATCATGTGAACATGAGCTCCCAGTGCAGCTCTGTGGCTAAAAGGTTCTGTTGATCCATAAAAAGGGAAATCTTGAGTAGGAGTGGAGAGGTTATTTTCTCTCTTTATTCGGCACTGGTGCAATCGCTGCTGGAATATTGTGTCCAGTTCTGGTGTCCAGAGTTCAAGAAGGATGTTGATAAATTGTAGAGGGGTCAGAGGAGAACCAGATGAGTGATTAAAAGGATTAGAAAATATGTCTTCTATGCATAGACTCAAGGAGCTCAATCTATTTATCTTAACACAAGAAGGTTAAGGGATGATTTGATTAACGTACATGGTGAACAAGTATTCAATAGTGGGGTCTTCATCCAGCAGAGAAATGTATAAGTGTAAAAAGTGTAAATAAGGTATAAATTTTTATCAGTGAGAGTAATTAATCATTGGAACAATTTACCTAGGGTTGTGGCAGAATCTCCATTGCTGGCAATTTTAAAATCAAGATTAGATGTTGTTCTAAAAGATATTCTCTAGGGATTTTGGGGGGGACATTCTGTGCCCTGTGTTATACAGTAGGTCAGATTAGATGATTACAGTGGACTTAGATTCTACTAATCTATGATTATGAGCATCTCTAAATCAATACAGAAATGAAGAACCTGATTTGGATTTCATTCTACAAACCAATCTTTTATGTATTTTAATGAATCTTGCAGACATGAAGCATCTATACAACAGAGGTGAAATCCTGGCATCTGTAAGTTTTCTTGGAACCAGAATTTCACCTTTAGGACTCTTAATTCTGTGGCTAACATTGTCTTTCTGATCTGAAATGAAAGTGTTTCTCCACTTAATTTTACCCCATTTAGCATTTTCACATTGCAAAAGAAATTTTCAGCTCCTAGCCTCAACTAATTAATGTAGACAACTCTAGCAAACACATTACCAAACAATGTATGTTTCATGTTGATGTTGCTTCCACCTATGACTTATTGTCCCAATCTTTTTTCCTCCCCCCCCACATCCCATTATGGTATGAAGGGTTCGGAGTGGTATGGAGGGTACGGAGTGGGAAATAATCTCCCTCCAAAAGCCTGTACAATTGTCATAAGGGCAGACTTTGATTCATTCACTATAAACTCCTTGGGTTAAATCCTGCCCCACCTGGTGAAATTCCCATTGACTTCAATGGGACCAGATTTTCACCCCTTGAGTAGTTGCTCAGTCATTTTGTAGGTTAAGGGCCCATTAAAATATATAAGTTTTAAAACTATTGCTTACCAACATGCATAACTTTACACTTACATTTTCACCTGCTATTGTGACATTCCCCACTCTTCCCGTGTATTTCGCTCTATCTGCAGTTAACACTGCTGTTTCTGATATTTTTTACTAACCAGATTCTTTTTATTGACTATAATAATTTAGTGTCATCATCAAACTTCATCAACTTGATAGCCAATGAAAGATATTTATTGTTTTACAGGATTTTATATTTCAACACCCACAGGATTTACAGCAAGACAGGAGAGAGTTCGGCTTTTTAGCTTGCCTTTAGTTCCGGCTTCAGATCAATTCTGTCTAAGTTTTTGGTATGTTAGAAAGCATCTGCAAGTTATATAATTGCTAAATATCACCTTTTAATTAAGAATGAAATCATATCTAAATGTATTTTTGTCATAAATTATTTGGTCAATTGGTTCAAAGTCTAGAACCTGGCTAGACCATGCAGCGCCAGGAGTGCAGCACAGTTCTACAAAGAGTTTGGATTCCAGGACAAACTAGAGATTCCTGTGGTGAAATCCTGGCCCTATTGTAGTCAATGGGAATTGTGAAGCTAGGATTTCACTCCAGTTTTCTAACTATCCAGTTCCATAAGAAATTACAACACGGGCCTTGATCCAAAGTCCACAGAAGTCAATGGGAATCTTTCATTGACTTCAGTGAGCTTTGGATCAGGTTCTATGGTTTGGCTATAAAACCAGCTCACAAGGAAGAGAGTAGCCAGGTAATTAAGAAAAAGTTATGTTATCCTTGTACAATTTCTTCTCTGGTTTGGGTTTTCTGTCTTGTTTGAAATAAAAACTAGAGTCCACAAGGATTATTAAGGGTGATATTTGTTATATTAGAATTCTATGACAAATATTCAGTATTTAATTGCCTTCAAAATAAAATGTCTTTTATCCTATTGTTTCTAATACAGCCTAAAATCCAGTCCCAAAAGGTCTTGTTTGGGACCATTGTTGATTTTAATGGAGAATTCAGATTAAGAATCAGTTAAATGTACTGGTCACTAATCCTTACTCAAGTGCAAAACTTCCACTGAAAATATCAATAAACAACTGAATAAGACTGAATAAGAAAGATAGGAAGTATGACAAGAGACCACCCTAGCTTAACCAGGTGATCTTCAATTTTCTGAAACTCAAAAAAGTGTACAAAAAGTGGAAACTAGGTCAAATTACAAAGTCTGAATATAAACAAATAACACAAGTATGTAGGGACAAAATGAGAAAGACCAACACATAAAATGAGATTAAACTAGCTAGAGACATAAAAGGTAACAAGAAAACATTCTACAAATACATTAGAAGCAAAAAGAAGACCAAGGGCAAGGTAGGCCAATTACGCAATGTGGGGAGGAGACAATAACAGAAAATTTGAAATGGCAGAAGTGTTGAATGACTTTTTTTTTCTCAGTTTTCCCCAAAAAGTTTAGTAGTAATTGGACATCTAACTTAATGAATGCCAGTTAAAATGAGGTACGATTAGAGACTAAAAATAGGGAAAGAACAAGTTAAAAATTACTTAGACAAGTAAGATGTCTTCAAGTCACTAGGCCCTGAAGAAATATTTTCTAGAATACTCAAGGAGTTAATTGCTAATGGTTCATATATTTCCTCAGTTATCTTTGAAAAGTCATGAAAAAGGTGAGATATTCTGGAGGACTGGAAAGGGGCAAAAATAGTGCCAATCTATGAAAAAGGGAATAAAGACAACCTGGAAAATTACAGACCAGTCATCTTAACTTCATTACTCGGAAAGATAATGTAGCAAATAATTAAGCAATCAATTTGCAAAGATCTAGAAGATAATAAGTTGATAAGTGACAGTCAGCATGGTTTTGTCAAGAAACAATTATCTCAAACCAATCTAACAGCTTTTTTGACAGGGTAACAAGCCTTATGGATGTGGGGGATTGGTAGATGTGGTTTATCTTGACTTTAGTAAGGCTTTTGATACTGTCTTGCATGACCTTCTCTTAAACAAATTAGGGAAATACAACCTAGATGGAGCTACTATAAGGTGGGTGTAGCGGGGTGGTCACCCCACTCCTGCCTGGAAGGGCTTAAAGCAGCCCAGGAGAGGGCTGTGCCAGAGAAAAGCTGGGCTGATGGGGAAAGCAGCCACAGCTGTAGCCAGTGCAATCAGGGCCCAGCTGGCCCCTATAAGAGGGCAGTGGGCCAGAAGCACAGATACTCTCTCTCTAGATGTGGAGAGGGATGGGCCTGGCTGCTAGGAGCTAAGCAGGGCTCAGGGAAGGGCAGAGGAGCTTCAGCCTGGAACCTCCCCTCCCCTCCCCTCCCCTCCCCCGCCGCCAGGCTGCAGGTCTTGTTAAGGGCCAAAGAAAGGTACTGGGGTTGCAGAGGGCAGCCCAAGGGTAGGCAGAGGCAACAGATCCAAACCCCCCTTGCCGGTGATGAGTGGCACATACACTGCAGTCTGCCCCAGGGAATGAGGCTAGTTGATGACTGGCAGTGACCATAGACTGAAGTGAGGTGGGGATAGAGGGTGGGGGTTCCCTTGGGAGGGGAGACCCAGATCTGTGGGGGTACTGCCTGAAAGGAGCACCGGGGTCCAGGAGGGACTCAGGCCCAGCGGCAAGCGGGACACTGGCCTGCAGAGGGCGCTCTGGAGGCTGGAAATGCTAATTCCCTGGACGACCAGCTGGAGGCGCCGCAGGGGTGAGCCTCAGCCCTCTACAGTGGGTGCATAACTGGTTGGAAAACCGTGCTCAGAGAGTAGTTATCGGTGGTTCACAGTCAAGCTGGAAGGTCATATTGAGTGGGCTCCCATACAGATCAGTTCTGGGTCCAGTTCTGTTCAACATCTTCATCAATGATTTAGATAATGGCATAGAGAGTACACTTATAAACTTTGTGGATGATACCAAACGGGGAGGGATTGAAAGTGCTTTGGAGGATAGGATTAAAATTCAAAATGATCTGGACAAACTGGAGAAATAGTCTGAAGTCAATAGGATGAAATTCAATAAGGACAAATGCAAAGTACTCCACCTAGGAAGGAACACTCAGTTGCACATATACAACATGGGAAATGACTGCCTAGGAAGGAGTACTGCGGAAAGGGATCTGCGGGTCATAGTGGACACAAGCTAAATATGAGCCAACAGTGTAACACTGTTGCAAAAAAAGCAAACATCATTCTGGTAGGTATTAGCATGAGTGTTATAAGCAAGACACAAAAAGTAATTATTTCTCTCTGTGTGCTGATTAGGCCTCAACTGGAGTATTGTGTCCAGCTCTGGGTACCTTATTTCTGGACAAATTGGAGAAAGTCCAGAGAATAGCAACAAAAACTATTAAAGGTCTAGAAAACATGACCTATGTGGGAAGATTGAAAAAAATTGTTTAGTCTGGAGAATTGAAGACTGAGGGCAGGGGGAGGGACAGGGACATAAGTTTTCAAGTACATAAAAAGGTGGTTATAAAGTTGTGGGAGAAAAGATGTTCTCTTTAATCTCTGAACATAGGACCAGAAGCAATGGGCTTAAATTACAGCAAGGATGGTTTAGGTTGGACATTAGGAAAAAATTCCTGTCACGATGGTTAAGCCCTGGAATAAATTGCCTAAGGAGGTTGTGGAATCGCCATCATTGGAGATTTTAAAGAGCAGGTTAGGCAAACACCTGTCAGGGATGGCCTAGATAATATTTAGTCCTGATTCAGTGCAGGGGACTGGACTAGATGACGTCTTCATGTCCCTTCCCGTCCTACACTTCTATGATTCTAAGAACTTCAGTGTTAGACCTGGAGATAAGATGCAAAATTTTAACTGTGAGGGTAATTAATTGTTGGAACAGCTTACTAAAAGAATGAAACTTGGAGTCTTTAAATCAAGACCGGGTATTTGTCTAAAAGATATGGGGTGAAATCCTTGCCTCACTGACAGTGAAGGGGAGTTTTGCCACTGACTTCAATAGGGCTGAGATTCTACCCATACTAAAGTTCAACCACAACTTGCTCGTTCGTGGATGAAATTCTATGTCCTGTGTTATACTGGAGCTCAAATTAGATGATCACAATGGTCCTTTCTAGTTCTGAAATCTCTGACCACTAGAAATTTTAATAATAATAATAATATGGCCCATTTTTTCCACTTAGAAAACTTCAGGTAAACTTTTACACTCATTTGTTTGGATTTTACTGCAGAGTTTATTTCTGTTAAAATATCAAGATATTTACATTTTTAAAACTAAATCTTTAGTCTGTAATGTCTTTATTTGTCTGGAAAAAAGGAAACACAAAAAATGTTCTCTAAACTATATATCTAGCTTGAATTCTTTAAGACTTTTAAATATATTAATTCTAACAAGGAATCTCTGTTCTGCTTTGTCATTGATGTAGATACTACCTGAAGAAATTCTGAGTGAGAAGGAGAGAAAAAGACCCATAATGAAGTCATGAGGCTTAAAAACTCCTATTATAATACCATTCTAGCTTGTTGATCTTTCAGATGCCTGTCCAGGGATCAGCAACCTTTGGCACATGCCCGGGTAAGCCCCCTGGTGGGCAGGGCCAGTTTGTTTACCTGCCGCTTTCACAGGTTTGGTTTATCGCGGCTCCCACTGGCCGCGGTTTGCTGTCCCAGGCCAATGGGGGCTGCAGGAAGTGGTGGCCAGCACATCCCTCTTCCCACGCCACTTCCCGTAGCCCCCATTGACCTGGAACGGTGAACCTCCCCCAGTGGGAGCTGTGATCAGCCTAACCTGCTGACGCAGCAGGTAAACAAACTGGCCCAGCCTACCAAGGGGCTTACCCTGGTGGGCCATGTGCCAAAGGTTGCCGATCCCTTTGCCAGTCCTTCAGAATGACACATGCTGGAAGTTATCAAAGTCTGAATATGATATTCTTTTGATACCCTGTATTGTAGAAATTTACAAATATCTGTGGGATATTAGAAACAAATTCCAAGCATTTATTGGGTGAAAATACGTTAAAACCTTTTAGTTTTTGACCTGTCTTGACTTCATAAAGCTATGCAATGAAAAGCTTGAATTAGTATTTTCAGTATGATATTTCTTTTTATTCACTCATATGGATGAATTCCAGTCTGGTGGGATAATATAAAATCTTGATATTTCCCCTCCAGGTATCATATGTATGGTACTAACGTTTATCGTTTAAGTATTAACATCATGAATAGCAGTAACATGGAAAAGACAGTTTTCCAGAAAGAAGGAAATTATGGAAACAACTGGAATTACGGACAAGTAACATTAAATGAAACATCTGATTTTAAGGTTTGTTAAGCTATTACTCTTTTTTATTACTTGAAGCTAACTCTCTTTCACTTTATTTTCCATCAACCTTTGTAACCGTTTGCAGTATTCCACATCTGCCAAAGTAATATCCTTTGTGGTCTACTAACACTTACTGTCAAATAGTTATTAGTATGCAGAAGACCGGGGCTTCAGAACTGAACTGTGTATTTTCTAGGGTTTAAATTGTTGTTGTTATGGTAGGACAGGGAGACTTACTGCTGTCTGAGGACAGCCAGCTTTCTATCCAAAGAGAGCTCTTGGTCACAGCAAGGGGAATCTGAGAACATATCCAAATCTGATTGTAAGTTGAAATACCTTGATCATGAATAAAATATGAAGCATTTGTCCCCAATGAGATTTGACCAGAAACTTTAGATTCCCAAGTAGTTCATCCAATTAATTATATATTGGAATTTCCAATGTTTTGGAAATGTTTTTTTTATATCCAGCTAGGTAAAAAAATGACTCTACTTGTATCAAAAAGCAAAAGGAATTATTCTCTAGTAGAACTACTCTAGGTAGATTTTTTTCAGCTATTCTGAATTAGACAACAAATTCATTCCATAAGTATCAGGGATGACCAGTCTTGCTATGGTGGTGAGGATGAGCAGCCATTTGAGCAAAACCACTGCTGGAAAAGAGTGCTAAAGATTGCAGTTACCATCTGAGCAAACAAATGCTCTTGTAATGTGGGTATAGTCAGTTTTCCAGGGAACCTGGATTTCCTTTTAACACCATGAAGAATATTGCATTTGGCTGTTCAGATCACCAGCACTTAATATTTGGTAATAGGCCTGCTGGAGGTAATAGTAGGTTTGGGGCACAGTAACAACAATAAATTCTCTTCTGATTAAACTAGTTCACCTCCTTATAAATCAAAGGAGATAAGCCAATTAAGGCCAGCAGAGAATTTGAAACATAATGATTTCAGATTCTGTGTGTGGAAACTTCATTATAATAAATAATGAAATTATTGAACTGCATATTCAGTGTTCTGACTCATTTGATATATAGGGTATAGATGAGTGGATCTCTCCATTTGTAAGCATGAACCACAACCTAGTCTTCTGTAGCGCTGTTTCACAAAGTTTTCTAGCGAGGAATTATCTCTTGTCATTAGTGACTTACCAATGGAATGTCAGACCAGAGATTATGGTAGAAATTAAAAAAAAATGCATGAAACAAGGGGAAATCTGTTCAGAAGGCACAGATCATTAGACCATTTAGCATTACATTCTAAATTTGTGTTTTTCATGAATGTCAGGTTATTATTGATGCCTTTAAAAAACAAGGTCAAAGTGATATTGCCCTGGATGACATTGGCCTGATAAGTGGACAGTGTAAGGAAAGCATTTATCCAGAACCAACTTTGGTTCCAACAAGCACTACTCCACCTTCACTTCCCAGTAAGTCAGTTTTAAAGTAAAGTACAGTATATGTTTATTTTCTATGAGTATATTTGTTTTTAAACATTTTCAACTCTTTGATTACTTAGACCTTTGTTTGTAGTTACAAATCAGGGGTCAAAATCTTTGCTGGCATATATCATCAAAGCTCTGTTGATATGCATAGGGCTATATTGATTTACACCCATTGAGGATCAGGGCCTAGATTTTGAAAGTATCAAAGAATAAATCATTTAAATTTTTAAGGCCCACTAAAGAACTCTAATCCCATCTCAAAAATATGTAGAAAGAGAGGTTTCCTGGAATTTTATTTTAATGTTTATATTAGACTTTACATTTTGAAAGCAATACAGAATAACAAGGTGGTTTGACCATGCCACACACTGACATCAGTAAGGGATTACATGGCTAAAATTTCATGGAGCTCTGACTATGTATCTACATCTGTATTTTAACAGAGCTGAAAACTCTGTGCTTGGTAGATAACTTTCTTGTTCAAATGGGCAAGCCTCTAGTGTTCCAAGCCTGGTTTTAGGGTCAAATACCAGCATGGCAGGACCACCCAAGTTTAGGGGCACCATACAAATATTCCTCCCAAACAACAGTTTAATTTAAAGTTCATGAACTATTAAAAACAGTGGCTGTAAACCTCCTTTCTGGTGCACCAGACTCCTCTGTCTATACCATTCCTGGAAAGTTCACAGGGAGCCATTGTGTGGAGACCACAGAGATTTAAAATTCCTGAATTTATATTGTTTGCAGGTTTTTAAACTCTTTTTCTTTAATGCAACCATAACTTTGTGTTTAGAACATGCATATAACACAGTGTACAATCAATATATCTGATATTAACTCAGTGGGCTAGATCCACCGATCCTTCTAGGTGCCTTAGTAAACATATGAGTAGAGCTGGTCAAAAAATGGTGAAAATTTATTTTGTTTTGGAGATGTTTTTGCATTTTTTTGTGGAAAAAAAGTCATGGGAATTTTGATATTTAAAAGAAAAAAAGCTTTATGTGTGCCCAGAAGGTCTGAAATAATTGAAATGAACAATAAGCGCATGAGAATCCTGTTTCATACTGGATTTACTGTCCTTTATAAATCCTTCTAGTTGCTAACTTGGCAACATATAGTAAATAATGATGGTCTTAAATTAAAATAACAGGGGTAATTTATTGGCTGTGTTTCCAATCACACAAAGTACTGTTTACTAATATTGACATTCCACTAAAAATCCCATCACATCTAAATGTAAAGCACCAGTAATGGAAAGCAAACTAAAACTTTTTGACTATATGATAAAAGATTAATTTTAAACCTTCCTTGCAATAAATATAAGAGGAGAGGAAAGCTCAAAAAAAAGTTTGTGTCCAAGTTTAACTTGGACAACAAATTAATCTTAATCACCATAATAAATTAGTTTTGTTCTTTGCTTTGTAGACCTTCATTTATGTAAAATTCTCAGTGAGTTTTCAATAATATTATCTAGCAATATGGCATTCACTGAGTGTGAGAACATGGATCATTCTTGGTTCATGGAGCAGTGTGATGAAGCTATCTTAATCTATTTCAATCTGGATACATCCTTTTCCATTTGAGCTGCATTAGAAGTTGAAAGTTTTTGAGATTGAAGCACATGAGTAAACTTCCACCAGTTTTTGAAATAATGCAAAAGAGCGTTGAAGGATGTTCTAATGGTAAATAAATGACCAATACACTGCTCAGTTCCATCCGTGGGATGATGGAATCTGTATAAGAATTCTGTTTTACCACTGACAGCCATGTGCTGACCTGGTTTTAAATCTATAACACATTTCCAAAACTGAGTTTTATCCTTTTTCTTATGCCATTACACAAGAAATGAACATTTCTGCACAGTTGAAATATTAAATTTAATCATATATCTAAAGTATCAAGACCAACATGTAACATATAATGCATGGAATGGTGAGCACCCCGATCGGATCATCTTGTCCTTCATAGTGAAAATAAAGCATGCTTTCTGAGGACACAGGAAGGTAGAAAATTATGAGCATATCTTGTTTGCTTTCTTGTAGCATTCCTGTATCTAAGGCATACTAAAAATTATCTTGTCTTTAAGCTGTCAAAAGTCCTGAGTGCTTCAAAGTAATATTGCACTACAAAAATAGACTTTGTGCAAGTTTAGTACTGATACTGATTTCATTACAAATTTCATGTCAGAAAACAAGAGATGAGAGGAATCTGAGTTGAGTCAATTTCTTCTGATAGACATTATGCTTCAGTAAAATGTGGTGTTGTCTTTTGCAGTATCACAAAACACTATTGAAATGCCAAGCATTTCTGTAGCTTTTTTGCATGACTGTCAGTTCTACATTTTTATTAGCAATATTCATTGCTGTAATCTGTGAATGCTCATTTTCAAATCATGTTTTGACACTGAGCATAGCACACAAATAGAGTGGAAATGACTAAGAGTAGTTTTTGCAACTGAGTTGGTTGTATCCATCTAGATTATGATTATGGCCAATGCACAAGGGAGCTTTATGTGAGTAAGGATTCAGGGCTGGGCCCATTTAGATTAATTAACAGAGCTGTCTTCAAAAGTGCTCAGAAAACCTTCTGTAGTGCACAGTTGCCAACTTTCACGCGGTAAATAAGCATCCCAACTTTCACAATAAGCCAAAAATCAAGCTAATCCCATTTCAAAGCAAGGCCAAAATAAACCAATCCCTAAGAACCCCAACACTCTATGTGACTCCAACACTCTATCTAGATCCCCCCGGTGTGCAGTCTGGGACTGTGGTGGGCCTGCTGTGCACCCCTGACTCTGTCCCCCCGCTTACCCCTGCTTGCCCCCTGCCCCTGCTTGCCGGGAGCCGATCAAAAAAAAAAAAGCAAGAGGATACAACAAGCTACAAGTCAAACAAGCTACGGGCCAAAAACTAGCCAACAAGCAACTCACAAGCCAATTAAGCCAAAACCAAGCCCAATTTCTGCGGTTTTTTCCGCGGGTTTGGCATGTCTGCTGTAGTGTCGTCATCAGCGGAAAAAAAATGTGTGATTGCAGTTTGTTACTGGTAACTAGCATCAAGCATAAAGTCCAAGATAACTGCATAATACTTTTATAAACACCACTCAGGATGTTGCCAATATTTTTTCTCGACATGAGCAAAATCAATTACTTTTCTACTGTATTTCCTTACCAGGGTAGTGCTTAGAGGATTGTGAAGAATGTGTCTTATGCTTAGACTTCACAAGATCAAATTTTGCCCCAAGCAACAACAAGCCATACCATTTTAAGGTAGCCATTGTTGCTCTGCTAAAACCACCAGATGATATTGATTCAGAAAGCCAATTAACTATTGAAATATCTGTGTGTGTGTGTTTCATAATAGAATGCTAGTGTCATCATTTGTTGATCCTATCTATAGAAAGTAGACTTCCCTATGAACCCTTTGAACCATAACTCTAACTTGACATATTTTCTAACTCTACATAATTTCTACATAAAATGTCTGTCTTGAGACTCCTGGCACTATTTTTTCTCTTTTAGAGCTTTTGACATTTCTTGCCAAGAATAATAGGCAAATAGGAACCCATTTAGTAGGGCTATCAAAGGAAAATATTAAGCCATTCCTTATGTCCCAGAGCTTCCTCCTGAGAGAATTTTGTGGACAATCTCAACAGGAACTTTCCCATTGTGCAGGCGGTCTCTAAGTGGCTGTGGAGGAATTCATTGCTTAATTTTGCTAAACTTGCAATGAAAAAAACAGTGCTCTGCATATTAGGTAATTAAGATCACATTCTTTCACTGTTTGCCCTTCTACAATGGTCATCCCTCTCTAACCACTGAGGCCCAAATGTGGAATGCAATGAGTGGCAAAGACCAAAAATAGGTACACAAAACAATTCTCCATGCAGGAAAATTACAGTATAGTGGGAGTCCCTCCCTTAGGGTAAATGACTCTTCCTGTAACCTCAATTTCAATATTCTTTATTTTTGTTGTAAATAATTGTCAACAATAGAAGTGAGGAGACACCAAATTTGTTTTAATCATAGGTAACTCTGGGACAAAAATAAGTAAAATCCCTCAAAATGAGGTATACTTAAAAGATATGGCAACAATAAATTTCAGACATAAACCATCTTTTATCACGTCTCCTTCATTATCATTCTCATCTTTAGTTCTTCAGATGAAATTTGCCAAATGGAAATGATGAAATATCCCAATAAATGCCATTTTCTTCTGGGCTTTTTCTTCACTTCATAGAGCTTCTTGTCTGGAGATTTTTAGTTCAATTTTGCAGACTGAAGAGGTAAATGTATTTTGATGCCAAAAGTTTAGATGCTTCTCTGAAATGAATGTACTAATCTTTGTAGGGTCACCAGTCACTAATGGAGAATGACCTCCATGTATTTCTGCTGGTCCCTTATAGTTTTGACGATGTAAGTTTCACATCCTCAGAGACAGCAGCTCAATTTCTGCCCATAGTTAAAAGAACCCCACTTACTTAAGTGGGGTTGCATGGGATGTGACTAAGGGCAAAGTTTGGGCCAGTGAATGTTAGAAGAGATAAAATCTTGTAAAACAAAGATCAGACAGATATTGCCAAGCAAACAGAATATTGCAATATGTATTGTTTTTTTTCCAGATCCCTCATCTCCATAAGGCGTGAAAGTTTCTTAGTCAATTGGCATTAATCATAAACCCTAGAATTGGCGACTGATTTACAAATGTAGCTTTTTATTATAGCCAAAATCTTTAATTAGATGTTTTTTTTCTTGGTGTGCAGGATGGTGCATTCTTTTCAAGCTGCGGGCTCTAAGAATTTTATCCTGTGCAGATAAAATAGTATTATTAGAGAAACAGAGAGCCAGTTTCAACCAAGAAGATATATATATTATCACTTCAAATATTCTATTCTTTACACACATGCACATGCACACACAATTCGTATATGTCTTGTCTATAGAGTAGGTTTTTTGTCAGATCATAACTCATGAGAAAAATTGTTCCATGGAAAAGACAAATGGCTACTTTTAGCACTTAGAAAGATTATGTGAATGAACTAATAGATATCCAATGAAGTGAAAGTAACTGCCATAAGTATTTGAGAAATTCAACTATCACCCATTGTACGCTTGTTCTGTAGTTGTGGCCCTAATGTTTATCTAATAACACTGCATATCAGGGATACTAAAGATCCATTATAATACAAGTCTTTTGTTGCTTTATTACAGAATACATACCATCTTTTCTAAATAGGTGGACCACCATTAGTGTAAATGGTATCATCATAATTAGAATGGCAGATACTGTAAGTGCTTTTGCCAATTCCTTACAGTCATTTGTCTCTAGACAGCTTGTAATATATCTTGCTAGACCAAGTATAAAAGATATCTTACTAGCCAGCTGTTTAATGTGAAATTATACTTGAAATTTATCTAAAATAGTAGCTCTTAAATATTTAAAAGCAGTGACCCTTTTGAAACTCTTCCATTTAGTGTATAAATACTACGAGTGCTATCCATTTTGGCAGGCTCACTAATGCCACTGAAGTCTGGATGTATTTTCACAGGGTCCTGACTACTCACCTTAACATAGTTTATTAAAATATATTTTGAAAAGCTAAGATACACATGCAGAGCTCTCAAAACTCTGTTAAAAAAAAACAAACCTTTATAAGTAACCCCTACACTTGTTCAGTATAGTCACACTATAATAATACCCTGCACGTACATAGCCCTTTTCATCCAAAAAATTGCAAGTGTTTTAAAAAGGCGGATAAGTATTCTCATCTCTATGTTACATATGGGGAAACTGCAGCATAGAGAGGTGAAATGATTTGTTCCAGGTCACACAGTGAAGCAGTAGTTGAGCTGGGACTACAGCCTAAGTCTCCTGACCTGAGTCCTCTGTTCTAGCTGAGCGTCCAGGAACGAAGGGAGAGTGCAGTGTCATAAAACAAATAAAAGCTCACATCAGCAAATGGTCCTATGGTGGTATACCAATGGTTCATGGTGGTATACACACTTATGGCTCTATAGAAATAATAATAATGGCATATCTTCAATGCTCTCTTTTAAAGCATAATCCAATTGTGGCCTGTTGAATTATTCATCTTAAAAATAGAAGAACAGAGCTAGTTTTATGCGCTGCCATGCAAGACAGCTAGGTTCCCTCTCATGCCCTGAAGAAAGGAGCTGCACAGAAAACAGAGGGGAGAGAAAATCTCATGGCTTGAGGAAATGTTCTTTGTGGCAGGGAGACACACACTGAAATAGGTTCAGAAGGTCTATTGAAAGCATTGCTAAAGCTTTTCCTATAGGGTTAGATTAGATAATTTGTAATATTAAGTGGTCTGGGCTAAAATCTTCCCTGTGTTTCATTGGCTCACAGGGGAAGAATTCTTCCTTTCACCCACCAATGTATCTGCATAGGAGTAAGGAAGGATACACTCCTAGTGCTCTATTGAACACAATTATAACAATTCCTAATAATAATTCTAAGCTTTTCACAGGCCTTGGTTAGTACATCTGCTGCCACACTGGTCTCTTAGGGCAGGATCCACCAGTTTGGCAGTATAGTCAGGTCCCTGATTTTTGGGGTACATGCTCCAGTTAGTAGTTTGCAATAGAGGGGTAGAGGGGTTTGCAAGTGATCCTTTTGGATGAGCACTAAAGTGAGTTCCAGAACACAGTTCTCTTCTCACTGTCATCATCATCTGGAACTATCCTACCATGTGCTGGCAACAGAGCTCCAGAGCTCACTGCACAGTCTACATCCCTTGTTCCATCTCTTGCATGGCCTTAGCCAACGATTGGCAGGCTTTTCCTTTTTACAGGTAATACCAGTGATTGGCAGTACAGTGTGGTAAGGGATGCTCTGGAATAGCTCACTGTATTCAAAGCTGCCTACAAGAGTCAGAAACTCAATTCCTTTGGGAATTGGGTATCCAAATTCCTTAGGCGACTTTGAAAATCTCAGCCCTAGAATTTTACTGTGGTATTTAAACAAGAGTGCAATACAGAAGTATAGGAAATCATTCAAGATATTGTGGTAGGCTAATGCTTTAATTATGGCCAAAGCTGAATGAAAAAGCATGAAATCTTTTCCCAAAAAATTTTCTTGGCATTATTTTTCACATATATATGAAAATTTGTCATTATATATATATATATATATATATATATATATATATATATATATATATATATATATATATATATATATATATATATAATGACAAATTTTAAATGGCTAATTATCTGACCCACTTTGTCATTTTAGTTCCACATGGTCTCCATTAATAATTTATTCAGTGGACAAAGAAAGGAAAGGACCTTTGTGTCTAAGACCATCAAGTATTTTCCAAGGCTAGCAAATCAAATACAAAGACATTTAGAAAGAGAGTAAATGACAGAGAGATGTTGCTAACTAAAATTCCAAGGTTTGCAGTAATTTTTTGTGGCTTTTTCTTGTTGTAAATCTTGAATGACAAGCATTTAAAATATTGTACAGCCAAACAATACAGTGTATGTTTAAAACTTTTCATGTATAAAGCCTTCAAGCTCTGCTCTCATGTAATCTTAGGAATCCTTGGTCAACAAATAAGGGACAGATCGTGACCATTTCCTCTGCCAGAGTTCAAGGGGAGGGCTTCACCAAGAGTGGTCACAGTTGCAGCACTTGTGTTCCCCAGAACACAAGAAGCACAGAAGCAATAGAATCTACAAAAAGGCTTTTGATGGAAGCGCAGTACTGCCCAGCTCTGCATCAGCCAGCAGAGCTGACTGGCTCTGGACAGTAGTGCATATTATATCTTCTGAAGGAGAAGAGCAGCTGCTGTATTCCCTAGGAGCTCTGTTAGATACTCTGCTTCCCTGAGACTCAGTGGTTGCACTGGGGTTGATTGACTCCTCACTGCCCGTGGTTCACAATTGTATATTAATAGCACCATCTGGCTCTGAACCTTCATACTGTTACTGTAAAGCTGAATGCAAGTTCATTCTCTTTATAAAAATGTTGCTGTTCTTTCCAGGTCTATAAAGCAGAAGGAAATACCATTAAGTGACCATTAAATGTATGACCTGTAATTTTATAGACTGGAACATGGTCTTTCTAGGTAATTGGTTGCACAAAGAGGCAATAGGTGACATATTTCTGAAACTCTTTCTCTTTTAGCTGACTGTGGGGGACCATTTGAACTCTGGGAACCAAATACTACATTCAGCTCTACAAATTTCCCGAACAACTACCCACACCAAGCTTCCTGTAAGTCTCCTCTCCCCCAGATCTTAGGGGAGGATTAGTACAATAAAAATGGAAATAGATTATAGGAACTATGTGCTGTGAGGAAGGAGAAGAACCCTTGCTGTATAATTGGATAACTGTTAATTGAGAGCCGTGTTGGCAACTTGCCAGGAGGCTGAGGTACTGGATGTTAGCTAGCTGATAAATCGTGAAGAAGATTGCATCCACTCTCAGTTCTGGTGCACACACCACAGCAATATGTCGTTTTTGTAGTCTGTCTAAAAGCAGTGAGGGTAGCAACAGGCCACACTGGAGAACTCTGTCAGCTTGCTGTATGTGGCCTGCAGGCAGCGTTTTAATCGTACCTCCTATAAAATAATTAATTTTAAAATATTTTATGTGGAAGAACATTTATGTGTATTTTGTGAGTGGTTTTGATTGGAGATTCTCCTCTCGCAGTGGTGTAAATCAGGAGTTACTCCACCGAAGTTAATGGAGGTAAAACTGGTGTAAGTCAGAAGAAAATGAGGCCACAATGTTTTGATAATGTACAATATTTGCTGCTGGTGCTTGAAGTGAAGAAGAAAGCACTGTTGTTGCTTTTCAATTAAATTTAAATTTTGTTCAGTTGTTGTAGGAGAGCTGTGTGAATTCTCTGGTGTGCTAATCACATGAAATCAAATCCTGTTTTGTTTTGGGGTTTTTTGGTCACATTAAGGTATGGTATCCTACTTTCAGACACTAATTCTGCAAGATACTTAATCACGTGGCCTTACTTTAAGCATGTGCAGTAGTCACACTGAGGTCACTGATAGTGAGGCCATGGTTAAAGTTAGGTATGGGCTTAATTACCTTGTTGAATTGGGTCTTAGTATGGGATCCAAGACGTTCTGAGCATTGCATGGTTCTCAGAAAAAGATTGCCAGTTACATCCTACTTATGCTGCTCTATATGTCCTTGAGCAATTCTGGTCACGAGTTCTCACTTTGTGGAGAAAGAGTACATGTAATCTTTTTTTGTTTGTTTGTTTTTCTGTCAAACAAATCTTTCCCTTCAATACACCCCAAGCTGCAAAGGCTTTTTCCATAGAAGGAGCATAATTGGAATGACCAGACCTATGCCATAAGATTCTCTTAATTAAATAATGCTGATACTATTGCACCGAATTTAAGTGACAAGAAAGATCACTTGGAATTAGGCCCCTAAATATCTTTAAAAATATGACCCTTAATAACTGATGGGATTTAGGCTTCTTAATCACTGAGGTGCTTTTGAAAATTTTACCCAAGATCTTTTTCCTCATGGCCTGTCAAAATGCAAATACTATCGTAAATATAAAGCGTGTGGGGTTTTTTTTGTTTGTTTTTATTTGTTTTTAATTGGAGTTGTTTTCTAGGTGTGTGGCATTTAAATGCTGGAAAAGGAAAAAACATTCAGCTTCATTTTCAATATTTTGAGCTGGAAAATATCTATGATGTCGTTGAAATCAGAGATGGAAGAGGAGCGGATTCCTTGTTTTTAGGCAAGTACCACATATTGAATTATATGATGAATGAAATCAGGGACAATTTTAGCAATCTGATCAACATGATGGAAAAGGAATTAAGTGTCTCTAATTTTATCTGTATTTTGGTATGATCCATGATACTTGGGAGTTAAATTAAATATATCCTCATGCCTTCTGATTATGTGATCCTGTCAAGACTTATGCACATGCTTAACTTTCCACACAGGAGTACTCCCATTGTAGCTCAGCACACGTGTAAGTGTTGACAGGATCAAGGCTTATGCTGCTATATTAATGTGTCAGGTTTGGAAAATATACCTTCCTTGTTATAAATACTGCTGGGATGTGGGAGGCTTGGGAAATAATTACTACCCATATGTTGCTGTTGCTATCTCTCAATTTGAAGATGTAATACCTTTCATCCTACGGCATCCCAAAACATCTGACAATCCATCTAACACATCACTGCAATGTACCTATCTTTTCCTTGAGAATAGCTGTCTATACAGGACGAAACCCCGTTCCAGATGTCTTCTCCACCACTAACCAGATGACGGTGCTCTTCATTACTGACAAATCCGGAACTCAGAAAGGATTTCTTGCAAATTTCACTTCTGGTTATAATCTTGGCATGCCTCGTGAGTAAAGTTCACTATCTGTTGGATTTAAACAGACACAATTATGCTCTAACAAAGTTAAGATTGTAGAAAAAGTTATATGAAATTGGGAACAGCAAAAGCAGCATGCAGCACATCAGTCTAAACTTTGGATTATCTGATCATAAACAGCTGTTGTCACTGTAACATCATTTAAACAGGTTTCAGAGTAGCAGCCGTGTTAGTCTGTATCTGCAAAAAGAAAAGGAGAACTTGTGGCACCTTAGAGACTAACAAATTTATTTGAGCACAAGCTTTTGTGAGCTACAGGTCACTTGATGAAGTGAGCTGTAGCTCACGAAAGCTTGTGCTCAAATAAATTTGTTAGTCTCTAAGGTGCCACAAGTCCTCCTTTTCTTTTATCATTTAAACAGAATATCAAATTTAGCCAAATTCTGCACTGTCTAGAACTCTGTGCAGTACCACTGGATTTAGGGCAGAATTTGACTCAGTATTGTCATGTTTACAATAATTATTTTCTTTTTTTTTAATAAAAATAAATATATGGAAAGTTACCAACATGTATTAATTATGTTCATGCCCAATAATCAGAATAGCTCTTTGTGACTCATTTTGGTCCATCACGGGCTGTATTTAGGAAGCTTTTATAAAATATTTAATGTGGACCTGATAAATAAGAACAGATTAGTGTACACAGTAACTATGGGCCAGATTTTGAAAGGTATTTAGGTGCTTAACAGTGCAAATAGGTGCCTAGGGACTTCTGAAAATCTCCTAACTGCCACTTCAAACGTGTCTAGGTGCCTAACTTCCATTGAAATCAATGGGAGTTTGGTGCTTAGGCACTTCTGAAAATCCTATGTGGTGCCTATCTATATTTTAAGGTGCCTTTAAAAATCCAGGTCTTTTTGTTTACTGGGAATGGGCAAATAACTGCTCTTCCCAAAAGTGGTTCAAAAGATTTTGGCAGTGAGCAGCAGCTGAGCTATTTTGAAAATTTGGTCCTAATTGTGGGTGCTGAACACTTGAAAATCTGATCCAAAGAACTTTTGGAAACCTGGCCCATTGTGTGTATAATGTGTATAATTATTTTAATCAATATTGTGTCAAAGGCCAGATGTGTTTGTATGACTCTCCTTGATTATTATATCCCTTATTTTACCAAAAGACAAAACAATGGATTCCCCTTAAACAAAGGTATAAAATTTCAGCTACAGTAGCCAGAAAGGCAAAGTAAACTGAAGTAAACACGCTTGTCAATAGACTAGGCAGTTTTTTCCATTTCCTTGCTCCCTAATTTAATCTGTAAGCAATGCAATTCAAAAAAATGATATTAACTAGAGAAAACAAATGGTGCTGTATATTCTGAAGGAATGTAACCTTTTTCTCTTATGTAGTAGACTGAACTAGATTACACGTAGCTTGGTGCATGCATCCTTTCTTCCTATCCCCTCCATTCCCCCGCAATACTTCTCCCCAAACAAGATTTTTTTTTAAAGTGGCTCATGATTTTGGGTGCCTCCGGATTTGGGTGCCCAATTTTTGAGATGCCTTGAAGCCTGATTTATGGAAAGCACAGAGCATCCAGTACCCAAAATCTCTACTCCCTTTTGAAAACTGTCCTAAATCCATTGAAGTCAATGGGACTTTTGGCATTGACTTCAGTGGGACCAGAATGTCACCCATGGTCTATGTTCCTTTCTCACCTCTCAGATGTGTATCGTATTTAACAATTGAACACCAGTAACTAAACAGTATTAATAATAACTCTAAGAGATGTTACCATGTAGTTGTTTCCATTTAACTTATTTGTATAAATTTTAAAAACCCATGTGTTTCCATAACAATAAGGTACCAGTGAAGAGCCCCTGCTCATTTCATCACTGGATTCAAAGTTTTGTCCCTTCAGTCAGGTTGGATGATCTGCGTGATTAGTCTTACTCTCTGATTATGGTTTTGTTTCCTTCATTGACCAAATCTTTCTGCAGAACCCTGTGGACCCAATGATTATCAGTGTGGAAGTGGGGAATGTATACCCCTTGCTAACCTTTGCGACAAACAATGGCAGTGTAAAGATGGCTCTGATGAAGCAGAGTGTGGTAAGTGTTTGTTTTCCTCTTACCCAAAGAGCACTACATGTATTTTCAATAATGATCATTTCTTTTCTTTTTATTTTATTACTTTTTTATTAAAGGAAATAACCATTCAAGAAAGAACAAATGTAAAGAGGAAGAACCTCTGCAGATGTAAATTGACATAGCTCCGTTTACTTCAATGGAGCTGTGCCAAATTACACAAGCTGAAGGTCTGACTTGAAGTCAGAGAGAGAGAACAAAGTGAGGCATTCTGTGACATTGCATCTGAATGGGCAAATATCCCTGTGAAAGCAGGGAGTGTCCTCAACACTTTAAGGTGTAGGCTACTTAAAATGCCAGGAGAATATTCTTTTTCAGTTGTACAGTTAGTTCTACCACAGGCAGATTTCTCTTCTAAGAAAACCAGTCTGACTGCTGGTTACTGCAACGTAATTACTGCTTGTAAACCTCTGCTCCCAAGCCTGACCCACAGAGCTTGCCTAGCCTCTGTCTCATACAGGTGTTGGAGCAGCATTATGACTGCTTTTCACAGCTGCTCACGTGTGCAGGTTACCATGATAACAAGAGCAACAGCTACTGACATGCTACCATCAGTGAAGATAATAAAAAATTAAATGCACAGTACATAGTTTTGTTTCACGTAAAATGGAAATAATAGCTCCCAAATGACCATTTATATGCAAAAACTATGTTAAAATCATGTTGGGTCTGGCAAAAAATGAAATTGCTATTTCTGACAAAGTGCTGTAGACCACAAATTGTAACATTTAAGGGCAGGCTTTTAGACTCAGATACACATTTTGTTGCCTTTGGTTGGTTTAAGGAAGACTTCTAGGGCCAAGATATGACCATAGACATGTGCTGGCAGCTCCCATTGACTTAAACTGGAACTGTGTGCATGCATCCAAAAGCAGAACTTGACTCTTTCCATTATTTCATTGTGTTCTTTTTGAGTGTGAGCATGTTGTTGTCTTTTTTTTTTTCTAATTTCATAAAATAAACTGATCTGCAGCCTCCACCTACAGGAAAAGCTGTGAACATAATTATGTAGCTAAGAGCAGCTGGAAAAGATTTTCAACCATTTATATTGCAGATTTAAAATATGGATAAAGCAGTCATGTCCTGTTATTATGTACTTGATCCCAAAGAGATGTTTTTGGCACAGGTTGCTTTACACCTTCTATTGAGTTAGACCTCTAAGGCTGAGTGAGCTGTTACCAAAACAAAACAACCCCCCCTCTTGCCCCTGCCCCACGAACTGGCCTTATCCTCAGTCTAAGCCTCAAAAGGAAGTGAAAAGTCAACTAGCCCCCATTTAGTCCCCAAAATTTCTCCTAATTTTGCTGAAACCCATTTCAAGATCTCATCAGCTGTGGCAATCAAGCTAAACTAACTGCCATCTTCAAATACTCTAGTTCCTGGGGCTTCTCGAGGATCATAGAAAAGTCAACATATTCCAAAGCCTTTCTCACCTAGAGAAGCTTGTTAATATATTGAAGATTGAGAGTAGCAGTTGTTTGGGTCCCAGTATCAGAACTCCCTGCATCCCTTACCAACATTACCAAAATAGGAGAATCTGTTAAGAGTCATGCGTGAATCAGGGATTACAGGGGCTTGTTGGAGATGGGGGAAAGGGAAGTGTAGTTCATGGGAAGATAAAGAATTTCAAGGGGATATTCAAGGGGAAGAGAGTCAAAAGAAAGGCAGAAAGTTCTGACTGAGACCGAAGAGAGGGAAAGGGAGCTCTCCCAGTGAAGATGCCTCTGTTTTCTGGGCTTATCCAAGCTTCCTGACGTTTTAGGTTTGCCAGTCACGAGTTACTATACATCATCTCTGCCTTGTAATGATATATTTCACCAATATGAATACCAGAAGGATCATACTTCTACTAATTGCATACTGAAGAAGACATTCTCAAGGCTCTGCTGTGTGATGTGATAGATACAGCCTGTCAGGAATATTTAGCATTTTTTTTTTTAATGGAAAATGTGGTTTCTACACAATCAGAAATTTTCACGGAAAATGTTGATTTTGTGGGGAGAAAAATGTTTGTTTTTCCATTGGGAAAATTGAAATGTAATGGTTCATTTCAGGTCAGGCTGACAATAACTTTTCATCGCCTGAGCTGCAGCAGTGCCTGCCCAGAGTCATAGTTTGGAGTCTTCATGCTGTTCTTCTCCACTAGGTGCAAAGTTGCTTAAACAGATTACAGCTCCAGTGAGTCTCCACAGCAACCCATGGAGATGCAGTTTAATGTTGAACAAAACCAAAACGAAGCATTTCAGCATTTCCAGATTGAATATTTTTTTAACTTTTTGCTCTGTGAAAAAATCTGACATTTCAACTTTTAGTCCCAATTAACGATGAAAGCAAATGTTGAAATATCAGAATTTCTCACAGGATGAAAATTCCAGTTTTAGTCAGCTCTGATTTTAACTTAATCTCCAATTGGTTTTCGTGAAAATTGAGTAGCTAAATCATTGTACAATAGTTTGAAAAAGGGGATGATACTGGCCAGGAAGGGGCCTTGGATAGAGTGGATGGAGCATTTGCTGCTTCAGCACATCAACTCAATAGCTTCCATTGACAAGATTCCTAAGATTCCCTTGGCTGTAAACTAAAACTCTGTCCCATGTCAGAAATGCCAGAGGAAGTGGCAGTAGCATGCCCTTTTTCCTGTTGGGTTGTGTCACCTCCGCGGCACAGGGTTCCTCATTGCTGCTAGGCTGTGTAATTTACACTTTCTTCTGCCAGCACTAGTGAATCGGCTTGCTGTCTGTTATATTTCCAGTATTATAAGCCTAGCTGCCAATCTATATGTCTGTTTTTTGGTCCACAGTGCGTCTGTTTAATGGTTCGCTAAGCATCAATGGATTGGTACAGTTCAGGATTGAGAATAATTGGTCTACAGTATGTGCAGATTACTGGAGTGAGCAGATGCTAAACAAAGTTTGTCAGCTGCTAGGATTAGGGTAAGTAACGTTGTGTGTTGTCTTTGTCAGCACCTCATTTATGCATCTATTGCATATGAAACATATTTGTTCTTCTCTAGGTGGTTTGAACAACTTCAGGATTGTCCAAAAAAGGAAGCATGCACATATCTGTGAAGCAGGGATTGGCAACCTTTGGCCCATGGCCCGCGCCACTTTCCGCAGCCCCCTTTGTCCTGGAGTGGCAAACCGCGGCCAGTGGGAGCTGCGATCACCCGAACCTGCGGATGCGGCTGGTAAAAAAATTGGCCCGGCCCCGCCAGGGGGCTTACCCTGGTGGGCCGCAGGCCAAAGGTTGCCGATCCCTGCTGTGGAGCATGACAATGATATATATTTAAAAGACTATCCTTTGGATTTCCAGGTTCTAGCTGGATATAAAATGCTGGAAAAACTAAAATACTGCCAGAGAGGCTGTCTCCATGTTGTCAGTTTCTCACCTCACCAAAACCAGGAAATCCAGAAATCTCATGAGAGAGCCTTTTTTTTCATGAGATTTCCAGCCTGATGCCCAAATCTCTGTGGTATGGAAAAGTCTCTAACTATTATATATAGCACTTTCTTGAAATGAACCTCCTGTGGCTTGATCATTCCAATATTCTTTATTGCATCTGTCAAAAAATGTAACATTTTTATACCCACTTCCAACTGGGGAAAAGGAACCAAATCTTATATATTTCATCAAAGAAACTTAAAATATGTTATAGGTATTGGTAAATTTTCCTAAAGTCCCATGAGAGTTCATGTAGTATGTTGCCAGACATTAGAAAGAGTTCTCTGAAAAAAATGTAAGTTAAATTTATTTTAAGCAGTTTAATGTGTAAGAACGCCAGGGAAAAAATTGGCATCTTCCTAAGATCTTTCTGGAAAGCCACAGATGAAAAAAATAAAGACTCCTGCTTCTATGTTTGTCTTTCAAGTCACTTCCAACTTATTTCACTTGATAAGTTGAAAAATAAAGTTTTTTAAGTTGGTCTTCCAAGTCACTACCTTCTGTACCCACTAAAATCTCCTTTTAAATTGCATTTTATTTGTTTGAGGCTTTCTCCAAGGTTCTTTCAGCATTAGTCTTTCTTCAAATGGCAAGGATCAGTCCTAATAATATTACTTGGCATTTGCACGGTTCTTTTTAGCTCAGGTCAAATCCTTCTGCAGTGCTTACTCAGGAGCGGGAGCACTCCTCTTCCTGGCCTCCAAGTGGTGGAGGGTCCTGCCGTTGTATCCTGTCCCCTACTTCTGCAGGTTCCTCTCTTATCTTCTGTGACTAAGGGATGGGCAAAATATTAGTCCCCCTTATCAAAATATTGGCTCTTCATCCTCCTTACTTCCCAAGAGCTATCACAGAACCCCAAAAACTCCAGTGTCCATTTGTAATATACCAGTGTTCTGTGCAATAATGGCCCATCTTACTGCACTTCTTTATGGTCATTTGGATATGTAATGGCAGCTCTTCAGAACATTTGAAAACAGATCATATTTGATTGAGGTTTAAGGCCAAATTCTTTGCCAATTTAAATCCATTGACTTCATTGTGCCAGCAGAAAATCTGGCCTCTTGTTTGCTGGGAAATAGCTTCTAAATTCTAAATATAAAGACATCTTGAAATTTTATGATTTGTGAAAAAAATGTGAACATTCATCCTACTTTGATCAACTATAGAGCTGTTAAAAAAAAGTCAAAATTGGAAATTGTAATGAAAACGTGAAGAATTTTTCACGAAAATTTGTACTGTGACCTGACCAGCTCTAGAAGTATCTAATATTGTACTTTAAAAAAAAAAAAGCAAAAAAAAAAGCACCCTATGGCTAGAGAGGTTTTGCAAAAGCCACTGTTTTGGCGGGGGATGACCCACAGAAACAGCAACAATATAGTTTATATGATCTGGCTCTGGCTGTCACTCGGCAGAGGTGAACAAGAAAAGCAGTGCTAATTTCAGCTACATTAGAAAAACTGGGGAATAAGGGACAAAGAGGGGGAATAATATTCTAAATGGAAGAAGGCAGTCAGTAGAGAAATAAAATACTTATTTTTAAATGTTGAAAGAGATATTGTAAAGAAAGGGATATATAAAAATGTAAACTCAATAGTGCAGCAGGGAGCGAAGAGAGGAGCCAGCAGCAGCTTCTCTTCTAAAGCAGGAACATCTTTTAAAAGAGTAAGCTTCAGCAATCAAGGTCCACAGGGAAATTTGGTTTCTGCCCACATCAACTTATTGCCTGAAGGAAAAAGACCAACCACCGATGAAAATAGAAAAGTCTGGCCTTCCCACAGTGGCAAAGAGGAGTAAGTCAGAGGACTGAGTGTTCTTACATCCAACTCCCTTGATAGTGACCTGAGGACAGTTTTTGTCTGGCATCAAACTTACAAGGGAAAAGAAGTTGAGCTTTCTTATCCCTCTATGTATGACTTAATTAACTTCCTCTGTCACCTTGCTGTTTGAGAAGTTAGAAGATGGGCTCCTGAACTCTATTCTTACCCTTTAAAGAGACCTACTGTAACATAGTAAACTGAACTCGGGTAAACTCTGACCTCCCTGTCAAAGCTGTGTGTGGGTCCTGCTGCTGGGAAAATACTTCAGTAAAGTGGCCTGGGCAGATTGAATAATAAAATCAAAGAAATTGGAGATGTATAAGACCTATTAGGTCATTTTTTCCATCCTCCTGCCAGTGCCAGATTGCTCCCTTTAGTATATTTTCTGTTACTTTGTCCAGTTTCGTATTATGACAAAAGGGTATTCCCCCCACTTCCCTAGTGAAACTATTCCACAGTCTATCATAATTCATGGCCTATGTTCTCCTTTTCTTCATTTCATCCAAGAAGAGGATCTGTTCAGAGCTGCTGCCATAAAATGGAGACACAAACAAAATTTGGCCTATATAGCCCAGTGACTCTAAAATTAAATATGGCTTAAATCAGTGGTACCTGAGATTCTCTGTGTGGTAAGATCCTGAACGCATTTGTCATAAACACACAGCTAAGGGTAGCATAAAATCCCTCCTTTACCTTTAAAGGGTTAATCAGTTCCATTAACCTTGTTGGCACCTGACCAGAAGGACCAATGGGGAAAGAAGATACTTTCAAATCTTGGTGGGGGCGGGGTGTTTGGGCTCTTTTTTGTTCTCTCCAAGACAAAGAGAGAGACCAAGCAAGTAATCTAGCTCCTACTGAATGATACATCTAAAATTACAGAAGTAGTAAGTAATAGCAAGGAAATGTGTTAGAGTATCTTTTGTTTTAGCTTGTGAATTTTCCCTATGCTAAGAGGAAGGTTTATTCCTGTTTTTTGTAACTTTAAAGTTTTGCCTAGAGGGGAATCCTCTATGTTTTTAAATCTTATTGCCCTGTAAAATTACCTTCCATCCTGATTTTACAGAGGTGCTTCTTTTACTTTTTTCTTTGTAATAAATTTCTGTTTTTCAGAATCTGATTGGGGTTTTTAGTGTCCTAAAAACCCAAGGGTCTGGTCTGTGCTCACCTTGTTTACTCTCAAGCCTCCCCAGGAAAGGGGGTGAAGAGGCTTGGGGGATATTTTGGGGAAACAGAAACTCCAAGTGGTCCTTTTCCTAAATCTTTGTCTAACTCACTTGGTGGTGGCAGCAATACCATCCAAGGACAAGGAAGGATTTGGGCCTTGGGGAAGTTTTTAATCTAAGCTGGTAGAGATAAGCTTAGTGGGTCTTTCATGCAGGTCCCCACATCTGTACCCTAGAGTTCAGAGTCGGGAGGGAACGCTGAGAGCATTGCTCTTTTAAACTTTCAAGATTTACAGTGCAGTTTTATGGGCCGTATTTTAGCCTCACTGGAAGCAATTCTAGTGACATCATTGGCACATCACTGAATAACCAGCACTATTTCTTGTAGCAGGCTGGTTTTCAATGGATGTCACTCGTCTAACTACTAAGTGAAATCTTAGCTTGTAAGATCTGACAAGAGTACAGCCTAATGTTCCTTTGTGATAAATAAGCAAACTACGGAAATCAACCTAATCAGGAGCCCTTAAAGAAAATATTCAGGGTCTTATTTTTCACCATTAGCTGAGGAAATCTGTTGTTTTTGCCTGAACAATCACTGCATTTGTGTACACATCAGGTATCTGGATGTACAAATCATGATGGCAATTTGCATGTACAATTACCTGATTGATGCATGCAAATATAATAATTGTATATGCATATTAGGCATACAGTTTCACAGCAAACTTATCTTAAAACAAACCCCATCATGTTAAGATTCTTATTTGTTAGTTCTTCTTCGAATAGTGCCTCTGCGGATGCTCCACTTCAGTGCGCTTGCACCCTGTCCCTTTGATCAGAGATTTTTGGTAGTAATGCCAATTTGGTCCACTCATGCACCCCACACATCCTCATGCCCATGCAGTTCCTTCTCAACCACCTTTGGCCCAACATGGAGTCAACTGCGTGCCTGTTCTCTAATATTTAGCTTTTTCTCAGATTCCTTGTAATTCCTTACCTTATAGTGTTATAGTTGCTAGAACAATTGTTCCTTTTTGTTTTTTCTTTTCTTTCTTAAAAAAAAACCTTTTTATTCATAGAGATAGTTACATAGTTAGGAGATTTCCCTTTCTAGGGGTTAAATTTTCATTAGGTTTTCTCGAGAATGTCTGGGATTTGCCCAGGATTCAAGAGGTGCCTCTCCTGTCGTGAGGTTATTCCAATAAGTGACAGACTCTCCCAGTACCTCTGCTGTCTCATATCCCCAGCAAGGGGAGGATCTATACTTCCTTCAAAGGGAGATCCCCCAAAAACAGAGAAATTAAGTTTAAACTCCTTATGATGGAGCAAGATTTACATCCAGCTTCAGATCTGGGAGAGAGTCCCCCCTGTACATAGACCTCCCAGTACAGCTAGTGCCCCATCCGCATCAATATCTCAGTCACCAGAGACCAGCAGAGAGGTAGGCAGTACCATGACACAGAGTATATTTATGGTGCCGAAGTCCTCATCTACATCTGCCTCTAAGCAAAAGTATGTGAGGAGGAAGTCTCCAAGAAATTATCAGTCACCACCTCACAAGAAGACTATGGAGACATCAGGTCCTGAGAGGTGTTCTGTGCAAGATCTGAGTGAGGCCAGTACAGCAAAGGCAAAGAGGAATCAGTCATCTAAGACAGATTCAGTACAGAGTTCAGATACCCATACCCAGAGGAGCAGAGACAGGCTTGAAAAAACCAAGTCCATCCCTGTACAACACTCACTACCAATAACCAGAAAGACTGCTCAGCTATCTATGGTACCAAGGGAATCCCATGCCAAGTGCTTGGTGCCAGCTGCATTGTACTAAAGCCATCGTCCACGGTTTCCCACTTGTCCCAATCCTTGATACTGTCAGTACTGAAAGAATTCAGGTCCCTAAGGACCTGATAATATCTTCTGAGCCAGTATCTCCACTGTTAATAAGTGAAGGGAGTTTGGGGAGCCCTGTAAGATAGGGATGTGCTATTTTCCCCATTTTAAAGGTGGGGAACTAAGGCAGCTTGCCCAGGGTTACACAGGAAGTCTGTGCAAAAGCAGGAAATTGTACCAGGATCTCCCAAGTCCCAGTAAGCACCCTGGACTTCCTTTCTTTGACTGTAAGCATTTAATCACAGTTTGGGAAACTTCCAATAAACTGCTTTCATCAATTGAGGTTCCAATATTAAATCCCAAATCCAGACTTTAAGATTCAGCCCATTATGTTGAGAAATTAAATCATACAAGAAAGGAGTTTGGATTAGCAAAGGTAAGAGCAGACATATTTCTAAATGCTTATGGCTTTTTCCTTCATTTTAAATCATATTTTTCTCTGTTTCCAACTGCTGATCAGTACGTGACAGAACAATAGAAGAATCTCATCAGAACAGTTCCCTGAAACCTTTCAGGGCACACATGACCTGCATCACCATGTATATGTTCTCTTGCATAATGGAAATAATGTTGCTATATAACTGAAATCCTGGCTCTACTGAATGAAACATGTTATTACAATAATAGCTTTCCAATAAAGGCACTTGATTTCCTTTTATCTTTACTGAAAAGGAAGAAGAATACAGAAGCTATTCATTGATTTTTAATGAGGTGGTGTTTTATTCAACAGATTACAATCCAGTACACATCTCATGTGTCACGCATACATTCTTGGAATTTGCAGTTTTATGTCTTCCAACAAGATAATCTAAGAAACCTTTAGTCAACTAACTTGCTGTAATTTGATAAATCAAGAGAAACTCTTGAGGGTTAACTCAGAGAAGCACGTTAAACTTGCTTTCAGGACGTGAGGGGACTATTATCTTGAGGAGGTGTCAAAGACTAGAGAAAAATTGAGAGAAATCTAGAACAGTAATCCGGACAGCATTGCATTAGTCAAATAGAGGAGCAAGAGGTAGAAATAGTTAGTTCTCACTTTGCTGAGAAAAGAGCAAGAAATGTAGGAGAAGAAAAGCACTGAGTAGATAGTCAGAGGTCAGTGGGAATTTGAGTTAGAAAGGATTGCAGGTTTTTGCCCTATTACAGGATCTCTTTCAACCAATCAGATTTAAAATGTGTTTTCAATTAAAGGATCATGAGACACTGCCTTCTCACACCTGGGTGGCTGCAAACTAATTCTAGACCCAGAGGCCTGCACCAAAGACTATCTGTGCTCTACCCTGGCCAGAGGGCCAGAGACCCTTATAAACTGTTACTTGTGGTCTATCCCAGGCAGGAGGCTGTGGGCTAAAGACTGTTTGTGCTTGGCCCTTCCCAGAAGGCAAGAGCTTCCCCCATAGACTATTGATTACTGTCTGCCTGTAATGAGGCAGAGTGAGGGACCACTACAATTGTTGGAGAATTCAGGCATCATCCCACCCCTGAAACAAGGGGACAAGCCCAGAAAAGCAGCATATCAAATCCCCCCCATGTGCCGGATGATAGAATGGGGAACCTTCCAACCAGGAAGGATGGAGGTCAAGAAGCTCACAGAGTGGCTCACCAAGTGCCAACAGCAGCAGCATGTGGTGCAGCTTGAGCAGCAGCAGCAATGCCTGCAACAGCAACTGATTCAAGAGCTGGGGGGTCCAACACCAGCACCAAGAATGGCAGTGCTTGCAGCAGCTGGCTGTGTTGGTACTGACACCCAGCAGCTCCAATCCTGGGGGAGCAGTGACCGCGACTAACCGCATGGTGCTTGTGAGCCTGACAAAAATGGGTCCCAAAGGTGACCTGGAGGCCTTCCTCAGTTTCAGCTGAGTCTGGACCAGGGAATCTTGGGCATGTAAGCAGCCCCCAAGGCCAAGTGATGATCCTGTTAGACGTGGACGGAATTTGGATCTCCACCCTCGTGAACTCTGTGGACAGACTCCGGTACGTCAGGGCCTTGTGAAGCCCCCAGACACGTAGTATGCTGCTGCTGTTGGCAGGGTTACACAGTTCGCTATCCTCAGGCCTGGGTCACCTTGACTGTGAGGGGGGATATGAGGATTATGATAGTGGATCTGTCACCAAGGCTGGCCTAGCCCATCATCTTAGGTCGAGACTGGAGCAGCTTCTTGGGGGTCCTGCACACCATAAGCCTCGAGTCCCAACAGCCCCAGGGCATCTTTGTGGGAGAGGTCCTGGAAGGGACAGACTGGGCACCCAGGAACCTCAACCCAAGCAACCAGCAATACCTCAAGACTGACCAGGACCTTCCTGATGAAGGGGGTGATCGCAGGCCTCCCACTCATGATGAACCCCCTGGTTTAGGCTCAGACTTTAACCATGACTAGGAGGATCCAAACCTCAGATGGGCCTATGAGCAGTTGGCTCATGTTGATGGGAAGATTATGGAACCCACCCCCCAGGAAATGCAGTATCACCGCTTCTAGTTGACTGGCAACTGCCTCTAGCGGGTCGATCATGACTCCCAGACCCAGGACATCCAGACCCAGCTGGTAGTCCCGATGCCACCGTCAGGCCATCTGGCAGCTTTCCCACACCATTCCCACGGCGGGACATCTGGGGCATGAGAAGACCTTAGCCCAGATCCTGATATGGTTCTTCTGGCCCAGGGTACACCAGGAGGTAAAGGGTTTTTTGTGACTTCTGTCCAGAGTGTCAACTCACAGCCCCATGAGGGGTACTGAAAGCTTCCCTTGTTCCCCTGCTGGTAATCGACACCCCCTATGAGAGAGTCGCAATGGACCTGGTAGGACCCCTCCTGAAGAAAGTCATGGGGTTCCAATATATCCTGACCATCCTCAACTACACCACCTGGTGTGAGGAGGCAATCCCCCTCCAGAAAGTCACAGCAAAAACTGTGGTTACAGAATCTTTCCCTGGGTGTCTCTCCCCAGGAAGTCCTGACAGACCAAGGTACCAATTTCACCTCACAACTGTTCCAACAGGTCTGTGACCTGTTACGAATAAAAACGCTCCAAATGTCCGTGTATCACCCGCAGACTGATGGGTTAGTAGAGCAGTTTAATCAAACCCTTAAAGAGAGGATGTTGAAGTTTCCGCCAGAAGATCTGTGCCACTGGAACCAGCTTATTCCTCCCCTATTACTAGCCATTAGAGAAATTCCCCAGTCCTCGAGAAAGCTGAAGATGTCAGGGAGGTTGCACAGAGTGTAAATCAGGGCAGAATTTTGATTCAGTGTATTTTGGTATAATTCATTATTATGTTCCTGCAAATGCCTGTGAGGCCAAGTAACTGCTAGGATGGAATTTTTCAGGTACATGAATATGTCATTACAGTAAAACAATCTGAAACAATGCTACTGTACTGTATTGTACTGAACATTGGGTGTGTAATAAGGGTGTATTCCCTTTCCAGATTGCTTTTTAGGCAAGTTGGTTTGAATGGACTTGTAACTATGAACATACCCATGTTACTAAGATTGCCTCTTGAATTGAATCCAGAGTTAACCTTCTGCCAAACGTAGGGGGTTTAGTGTTCACAGCCCAATACCACTTTTACACTAGCCTGGCTCCGTTAAATTCAATAACGTGCAACTGGCATGGAACTGATGTGACAGTGGAGAATCACACCCACTGGGTTCTGGTTCAGCTCATTAAAGAAACTGGCTCAGGATGCAGAAGTTCAGATCAGAATTTACCAATTAGTTTGCGGGGAGTTAGTTATAGTTCTCTCCCAACTGCATACATAAGTACTGTAGAATTGCTTCACCACTGCCTTGCATCTTGGGCAGCCACTTATCCCAGTGCAAAGTGCACGTAAGATGCTCCCATCTTAGAATGGCCGTATATTATTCTGACATTGCACAGATGTGATAATTAAACAAAGTGTGAGTCAACGGAGGATAAATGCATTTATTTTCTGCTCAGCTGAAATTCTCAAGCTGGCTAGGTTTTTGTATGCCATTCTGAAGTCAGGTTTAAAAACACTGAGGTTTTTTTAGAAAAAAAGTTCTAACCACCAAGACATACACACTAGCCTCCCAAGTAACTTGACAATCATATTATACTTGTTCTTGTCCATTCCTGTCCCTCTGGGTAGTTGTCTTTTCTGTTCTTAATTTAGAGCTAGGCTCTGCCATTTTCACATTAAGTAATATCTTATTTCACAAATAGCTCCATCAAGGCCTTTGACTTTAAACTCTTCTCTATGGAGAATGCACCTCTATTTGTTCTGTAAAGTCCAGTGTACACATTACTGGTTTCCCCCCAAAGTACAGAACTGTGCTACACAAGTTTCAATTGACTATTGTTGAACATTGCATAATAAAATTTAACTATCTTTTAAAAATGGCAGTGCAGTACCTTTGAGTGGTGGCATTGTTTCTGTTCTTTTTCCTTTAGATTTCAAACCTCAAAAAATCTTTGAATAAATACCCACTATTCTAGGAACCAGTACTACCAGGCATAATCATTTTTAAAATGTTATTCAGTCAGAGAAACACAATGAGTATCTTAAAAATGTCTCATTTTTTCCCCTCTTCCTAGAAATATGACTACATCATCAGCGATGTTATCCACTGGAAATGGGCCATTTGTAAAAATCACCAAAGCAGCTAACCAGAGCCTAATACTTACACCAAGGTAGGCATCAATGCATCTTTCTCACATTAAGGATCAAATTGATTATAGTGGTAAATAAAAATAAATATAATAATAAATGTCTTGTTCTACTTTACTTTAGTTGAAATCCAGTGTGGTCTAGTATATAAGGCACTGCCCTGGGAGCCAGGAGACCTAGATTCTATTCCATCTCTGCCACTGACTTTGTGTGTGACCTGGCGCAAGTCATTTCATGTCTCTGTTTCCCCTGCCATGTGTTGTGTATTGTAAGCTTTTGGGGCAGGGACTGTCTCTATCTGTTTGTATGTTACAATCTTGGTTAGGGCATCTAGGTGCTACTGTGATTACAATAATAAATAGTACTATTCTTGCATAGCATTTGTATCCGTAGATCTCAAAGTTTTTACATTAAGTATCATTAACCCCATTTTACAGATGGAGAATAAGGGGTCCAGAGAAGTGAGGTGACTTGGCCAATATCATCACTCAGACTGATGGCAAGAATAGAAGAACCCAGATCTCTTAACCCAGTCCAGTGTCCTATCTTGTAGCCCACACTGCTTCTCGTATTAATATAAAATGTTAGGAAAATACTGAAAACTGGTGATTTGTGACCAGTCCATAACAAGAACAGAGAGCAATACAAATGTAATAGCCAGCTAGAAAAAAAAAAAAAGCATGTCCTTCTCTTCCTGGTTGGCTATGTTTTAAGGCAAGTGGTAGTAACAAAAATAAAATGAGGAGTGTATAGTTCTTCTGGCTTTGTCTCCATATCTTTCTTACGGAAATCAGCTCATTAAGCGAGGAGCTGTTCAGAATCATATCCTAGCCCCTAATCTCTTTTACCCTATATCGTATCTGATGTGACTTTGAAGGATTCCTATGGGTTTGGAATAACTGGGAACTTTACTTGACTCTAGACCCTGAATTTAATGGTTTTAAAGAATTATGTTCACAAGAGGTGCCAGTGCTTTAGGCACACCTATAAAAGGAGAGGTGCTTGCCATTGACTAGCAAGACAGTTCACACCTCAGTTAAAACAATGCCTTAAAGGAGCTAAGAAAGCTTAGTAGTCCTATCACATTAACAGTTACATTTTCCTGGAACCTTGATGGATGCACTGACACAGAAAATCACCATATAATTGCTCAGTTGCTTAGACTGGATTGAAGATGGGATGCATCAATAGTCTTGTAGGCTTCACTTATGAGCCATATTGCACAGTAGTAAAGCTATAGAGAATATTTAATTTGCTGCAGAGTTTTCTTTTTCCCTGCTGGGAGCTGATTGATACATTTTCTGTTCTAATTCTATTCTGTTAATACCAAATATTTATCAGTCTCACTGGTGGTGGGGGAAAAAAACATCTTAGAGTAATGGAGGATCATTAAAAGCTATTTTTCTTTTTTTAATAAAATGTATGTCTAAACAAGCGTTGCCATGAGAGATCTTAAAGAGCAGCCTATGATTTAAAGGTGTCTTCTATTACTATCAGTTAGACACTAAAGAATGAGGAGAACAAGAGGAAAAGGAAGAAGACCATTCATCTTAACTGCATTCCTACTGCAGAAAGAGATTTCTTTTCTGTTTATCATCTGAACTCCTGATAAGGGTCACTGCATTGTGGTGATACCATTATACCCTCATGTAGTTTCACAGAAGTTGTAATGTTACAGAGGACGATTAGACAGTGTTTTTCTTTTAGTAAAATAAACTAATAATAATAAAAGTCAACTGATAATCAATACATGAAGGCCAGATCCCACACTGCATTTAGTCCTTACTCAGTCAATACTCCCTTTGAAGGTCGTAGGAGTTTTGACTGATTAAGGATAGTAAAATATGACCCAGAGATGAAACCACTGTTCACATCTGGGACACAAAGGGAATTTATTTACTGACAGAAGGATAACATTTGCATTGGGCCAGATCCTGGTCCTAGAAGCATTGGTGGGGCTTAACATGAAGCAGCTCTGTGGCACGGCAGGCTCCACAGCCAGAGATGGGTTAGGGATTTGGGGGGCCCTGGGCCAGAGCAAGTGGGGGCCCCTCTCCAGCCCCTTCTTCCTGCAGTTCTCCCTCCCCCACTGCTCCTACCAGGGAAATGGGGTAGGGGCGTGGGGGCTTGCCCCCCCCCACAAACTCCTGGTGGGAAGCTGGGTCAGGGTTATGGGGCTTCCCCCACTGCCCAGCTGGAGCACTGGGAGGGCAGGAGGAATGGTGCAAGCAGCCATCAAAGTCATCCACCACCACCGCAGGAGTTGCTGCCAGCCCAGCTTCTATATACAGTGTGACAAGTGGTCCTTTTGGAGGTCACGCAGGGGAAGCAGTCAGCATGCACCAGGCCTCCCTGACATTTCAATGGGAGAGGAGGGGGATTAGAACTGGGCAAATAATTGATTTTTCTGGCTCATTGGCAGCTCTGAAACATTGAAAAACAATTTTGGTTTGAATCAAACCAAAATAAAAATTCTGAAAAATTTTGGCAAATTGAAAATGTCAAGAGATATTTCATTTTGTGTCAAACAGAACATTTCATTTGACCCAAAATAAAATGTATTGTTTCCTTTCCAGATGCTTTTAAAAATAATAGCAAAGGAAATGAACGGCTAGATTCACCAAATGTGGGAATGAGGGGAAGGGAAAGAGCTGGTGCTGCCTATCTTATAACCTTTATCCCAGTGATTAGGGTGCTTACACAGGATGTGGGAGACCCAGGTTCATTCTCCCCCTCTGTCGGATGTAAAAAAGAGATTTGAACCCAGCTCTCCAACATTGCAGGAGTGCAACCCTAGCCACTGGACTCTAGCATATGCCGCCGTGGGGCTGTTTCAGTCTCTCCTATTGAAGCTGTTCTATTGGTTAGAGAACTTTTCTGCAATGTGGGAGACCCAAGTTCAAATCCCTTCTCCATATCAGGTACGGTGGGGCAATTGGATTCAGCTGAATGCCTTAAACACTGGCTAAAAGTTATTAGGGTGGTGGCACCGCCTTCTCTCTGTCCATTTTGCGAATCGCGCCAAATCCCAAATCATTGTTTTGGCCAAAAGCATTTGGCAAATTTGTTTCAAAATCAGGAATACTTTCAGGCTGGTCCAAACTGCATGTTTTGGCTAATAAACCATTCAACTGAAAGTTTTCATCCAGCTCTAAGGGGAATGGATCCTCCTCAGCTACCCAGCTGGCATCAATAGGAATGACAAATGGTATGAACAGTCCAAAGCCAGTCTCCAGACTGACAGCTCCAACATGAAGTAAAGGCCCACTAGCTTGAAGTCCCTCTGATCATGGCAAACAGAAGGTGTCAGCAGTGTAAGAAATACCTCAGTGAGTTGCCACTCCTACCCATAGCTCCCTGCTATAGATTAAAGAGTGGGAGATGCTAGATGTTGTATCACCATCATAGAAGGCATGGGCCCTGTCCAGATGAGCTAACGTTCTATCCCACCTCCCGCTGGACCTGCATAAGGAGTGGGCTGCATTAGTTCCTGCACCCTCTGCAGCTCCATGAAATCCATGTAAGGCAGTTTGGTGGAGATGGAGCTCCTATGCAAAAGTTCCCAGTTACTGTGCAATCCTGCTGGGAGCAGGTGTGTTCCCTGCCCTACCCTTTTCTGTGCCATGTTATTCATCCTCCCGGCCAGATGGCCCAATCTACAGCTGGTTTACAAGGGCTTATGAGTTTTCAATGGGAGTTTGAGTAAAGACTGAAGAATTTGGCTTCAATGGTGTAAACCACATCCTTGGAGTTATATGTAAGACTGAAAATAGGAGATAATTGCAATGTGAAAGCTATACAGTGATTCTGGATTACAATATGAGAGTGTATGTTATTGTATAATAGGGAAATGTTGATAGCTACATTTATACAATCATGCTATATTACTCTGTATACATTTAAAAAACAAACTGTGCATTAAACTAGTCCTCCAGTGATATTCTTTCCCGGTATATTTTTGTATATATCAAATTTAATTGGTGGCACAGGCACTGTCCCCAGTGTTCAGATTCATTACAAGCTATGAAGATAATCTTAAAACCTCTGGGTGTCAGAAATGCTTGAGTAGTTTTGATCTGTGGCCTTGTGCTCTTCAGGCTTCTGGCTTTATGTCTCTTCTAAATAATTCCTAATCCTTTATATGTGTCTATATATATTCTACAGTGCAGTGTTATCTCCATGAAAGCTAAACTGATATCAGACTAATATATATATATTTTTTAATTCTTTGGTTACACTGATCTCTAGTGGCAAGTTCCTGAAAACACCTAAGAAGGCAGCAAAAAATCCATAGTGAATTCAGTTTGTATTGGATTCAGAATTTTTGCAGATGACATTTCCCCCCTAAAGACTAAGCTACTTTTATTTCTATAATACGCTGTTTTTAATCAAATGTACAGCAAAGGAGAAATTATACGTGCAATATCCATTTAAGCATTGGGCAGTACAGGCAAATTATTGCATATTAACACCATGGTTTTCCTTTAGAATAAGGAAACAAAACAGAAGAAGTTTTGCAGTGATTCTAAACTGCACTTAAACATACTCATGTAATGTCACCTGGCTTGCAGATACCTGTGTTTTTAACAACTGTGCTTTCATTCTAGCAAACAGTGTCTCAGTAATCTGGTGATTTATCTACAATGCAACAATAAACGTAAGTAAATATTTCATAAGAAACTTCCACTTCAAAAATAAAATTATTAGGTCCATAAACTTCATGTATATTGTTTGAAAGATTTTGGCAGTGAAATATAAACTGTATTTTCATATAAACCATGAAGCAGGAACATTTACTATCTTCAGTTGTTTGCATACAATGGGTGCAAACAAAAAGAAGATATCCACCATCCCCTCCTCCCACCCTCCCACCCCCCTGAACTTTAGGGAAGATCAGATCCTGTTCCAGACTGGAACTTTGTATCTTGGGCACATCTTGAAATACGGCATAAATTAATTTCAGACCTCCCCTCCCCTTTCAAATTTCAGCTTGCGGAAAACGACTCATAACTCAGGAGATCAGTGCAAGGATTGTAGGTGGAAGTGATGCCAAAGAAGGAGCTTGGCCTTGGGTAGTCTCACTGTTTTTTAATGAAAAACCTATATGTGGAGCTTCCCTCATCAGTGATGAATGGCTAGTCTCAGCAGCGCACTGTGTATATGGGTAATGTTTACTTTCTCCTTAAGTTAATACATATACCATGTTGGCACTCCCAAATGTTCATGTATAATGAAGGAAAGATGCTCGTTCATAAAGCTGGGTTATGGAATGGCCCTGACCTGTCAATCAGATACGCATGGGGCAACACTGCTAGCCACATAGGGTATGTCTACACTGTGATAAAAGACCTGCGGCATTGGTCTGCTCACTTGGACTCACAGGGCTCAGGCTGCGGAGCTATAAAATTTCAATGTAGGCATTCAGCCTTGGGCTGTAGTACAGACTCTGAGACCCTGCAAGGGGAGAAGGTCTCAGAGCCTAGGCTCCAGCCCAAGCCTGAAAGTCTGCACTGCAATTTTTAGACCCTCAACCTGGGCCCTGCTGACATGGGCTCTGTGACTTGGTACCGCAGGTTTTTTATTGCAATGTAAACAAACCCATAGAGTCCCACTGAAGTCAATAGGAACCACATATTCACAGGGATCTCCCCTTATGTATCCTATGAAAGAGAATAGATGTGGTTGCCTTTGATAGCAGGGAACTGAACTCATTGACCAGGAGGTACTTCCAATCCTATATTGTAATGTTCTGATGGATCTGACTACGGAATCGGGGCTTACATTTATGGTTTTAATAATATTCTGTTATTTTTGCCTCAGTAAAATGACTTTTTCATGCTAGAATAATGTTGTTTTGCCAAATTAATTGTTTATTTTCAAAGTTGAAAAAGAATTATTCAGTGGTCTGAAGGCCTATCAGATAAATGATTCAGATTAGGTACTTGAAAATCATACCCAATAACAAAACTGTTCAAATGGAGAATAGCCAGGGTCAATAGAAAGTATGAGGAAAAATTAATGTAGGGGACTTGAGACAGTTCTGTAGGATTTGTCAAACACGTAATCTCTCTTTCTCTCTCTCCCATCCCCCAATGTATACTATTGTGGTGAAAACTCATATACAGCAGGGACCCAGTTTTATAAAAATGACATGACCACTGAAGTCTGCACCAGACTAGGGAAAAACCTGAAATTAGTGATAGGTATAGTTAACAACCCAGCTCATCATTTAATTATTATGTACTGAATTATTCATTCACCTAATAAGAGATGGAGTCCAGCTCACAGCTCCTGGAGTTTTTAGTAGCCCCACATTTCAATGACTCCAGTAAGGAGTCACTGAAATCAAGAGACACTTTTTTGAAAATGGAAGGTAGTGTACATTAAATATATGATACCTCATCAAGCATTTGCAGTTTATCCGTAATTAGTTGGGTGTCTTCATTACTCACTCAGAGCTTTCCCAATGGTGTGAGAGTAAAGAATGACATCGTATCTCATAAAGGTAAATTTAGTATTGCCTGTGTAATTATGACTCTCTGCCGTACACTGTGAGAGACTGATCAAGATTTACACTACTCTGTACAATTGGAATGAATCTCAATTTGTCTGAATAGATGTGTTAATCAACTCAAGTAGTCTCTATGGTGCACTACCCAGAATGTGAGGAGATGAGGTATATTTTAAAATATTTCCTACAATATGTCACCATTATGTCTACAATTAAAGTGCTGTAGAGAGGACCAAGAATAGGAAAACATAGTGTTTAAAAAATCATGGAAGAGCTATCACTATTGTAAGTAAGTAAAATCCATTTATTTATGTCTGAATATTGGTGACATGGCAGAATTTACTGAAGCCTTCTCTATCTATTGCTACCTATGAACACTTAGCAGATGATTTCCCAATAATCTGCTACACACCATCTATTCATCTCCTCAGTTATCATACCCTTTTACAATGACTTGCCACCATTCCTTTTGTGATAACTGTCTCAAAGTTATTTCCATCTCTGTGCCTGATGTGACCAAAGTACATAAGTTTGTGCCGGTTGATTTCTGACAACAGAGTCTGCTTCTCTCCAGCAACGTTCCGAACATAAACATTCCTCATCTTTTCCATCCAGGAGATATGCAAAAGTCTTTGCCAGCACCACATTTCAAAGGCTTCAGTTTTCTTCTTGTCAGAAGCCTTAATTTCCCACAATTCACATCCATAGGTGGCTATTGAGAAAATTAAGTTTTTCACCAGTTGAAACTTTGTACGTTTTAAGATTCTATGGTTTTTTTTTCAAATTTTTGTTAGGGGGTCATTGCAGAGCAAACCATTCCTACATTTCTTCCAATTTCTTTAGAACAGCCTCCTTAGTTGGATATGTATGATCCCAGATAACTGAAATCATTTACTATCTCTACATCTTGAGCATTAATTGAGGTGTTTGCTTGCATCTTGTTTTTGTTAATCGTGTAGATGTACATGAATTTTATTTTCACCATATTCAGAGAGAGTCTGTATTCATCACTGTTTTTTTACAGACACCAATATTTGTTGCATTTCAATCACAATAGAGAACTGAAGGAAATCTGGGTGCTCAGTTTCAACCAGGCTCATAAGTATTTATATTGTTTGTAAATCAGTTCATTCAGTGGACATTTGATGATTCAAAACAACTTCAGCTATAAAGCAGGTCTCTAACTAAAGTACATCCTTTACAGCTTAACAATAAGTACAGATTGTAGAAGAACAAACTTGTCATATTTTTTTTCATTTAAATGCTGTGTTTCTATTATGTTCAGATAGTCTTAACTTCTGATTTTCTAGATTTTTTTTTCAGCTGTAGGTTAAAAAAAAATAAAAATCAGATTTCTAATGGTATGTCTACTCTGCAATCAGGTACAATCTTTGATCTAGCTAGCCTGAGTAACAATAGCCGTGAAGGTGTGACAGCGTGGGACTAGTCTTGTCCACCCTGAACCCTGGATACATACTCAAGAAGCCACTGTCCATGCTACAGTGGTTTCACTGCTATTGTAACTTGAGCTAGCTTTGAGCTAGCTAAATTAAAGCTAGTTTTGGTATGTCTATATGTGATGCAATCACACCTCCCAGTTGCAGGGTAGACATACCCTCAGTCTACCATCCCCAAGGTATTTCATGCTCATAATTTTCTATCTGAGGGATGATTATTAATTGCATGGGAATTTTTAATTTCAGCTGTTTAAAGGGTCAGAATAATTAATGATTCTTCAATAATTGTACTATTGTCCAAGCAACTCGGTATAAATGTATTATTGGCTTAATACCAAAAATGAACTGATGATTCTGTGATACTAAACTTTAGGCCACTAGTGCTGTCAGAAAACCGTAGGCAATTTCAAATGATACTATGCTACTCCACTTAATCTGAAAAAATATACCAAGTGTGTGTATATATATAATATATATTCTTGAGGGGATTAAAGATTAATACAAATTATACATGGCAAATTGTTCAAGTCCTTCATTTGATCATAAATAATTGTGAATATTCATTGCAATCTCTAGGAGGAATTTAATACCATCTCAGTGGAAAGGAGTGCTCGGCTTGCATACCACTTTGAATCTCACATATCCTCAGACAGTAATTCAAAAGATCGATCAAATTGTCATAAATCCTCATTATAACAAGCGCACAAAAGATAGCGACATTGCTATGATGCATCTTCAATTCAAAGTGAATTATACAGGTAGGATTGTTGATCTTTTCTTATACATTTATCTACTCTGTATGAATTAATTTGAGCTAGCTCCAAGTGGACTAGTCAACCTGACTTTACTCAGTAATGACAGGTTTATGGGATACTTGGACTTGTCCTTATAAATTAGATATAACCTTGGGAAAACCAATCCTGCACTTGTTGGACATTTTGCCTGAGCAAGGAAGAGAGGGTTTGGATCAATGTGCATTTTGGTAACTGACATCACAAAAACCAGAATACTGGAATCAAGTTGAAAATAATTATTTCTCTTTCACAGATTACATACAGCCTATTTGCTTACCAGAAGCAAGTCAACAGTTTTTGCCAGGAATTAATTGCTCTGTTGCTGGCTGGGGTAGAACTACAAATCAAGGTGAGTCACCACACTTTTAAAAATACCACACAAAATAAGGAAGAAAACTTTGTTTGCTGTCAGAGATGTATTTTTTACTTTACATTTTAAAGACTTCAAGTGATGGGAAATCTACCACATCGCTTGGGAAGTTGTTCCAATGGCTAATTTCCCTCCCTGTTAACAAAGTATGTCTTATTTCCAGTTTGATTTCCATTATCATGTTTCTGATTGTGTGCACACAATAGAAATCAATGTGAGCTGCCTGTACATATTTGTGGGTGGGATTTGTATGTAATAGTAATATCTGCCTCTTAAATAGCATCTTTCATCAGTATTTCTCAAAGCGGTTTACAAAGGAAGTGTTGTTATAATAATTTTGCAAGTGGGGAAACTGAGTCACAGAGTGGTGAGATGACTTGCACAATATCACCCAGCAGTTGAGTGGCAAAGCCACAGGTAGAACGAAGGTATCCTGAGTACCAGTCCAGTGCTCTTTATTCAGCCACCTTCTGTGACATTAAAGATCTCGAAAAAGGTCATATACTGTGACTGATTTTTTTTGCCATTCACTATAATGGAGTACTCTTCATATGGAAAAAAATGTCCATCATTTCCTTAAAAAGAAAAGGAGGACTTGTGGCACCTTAGAGACTAACCAATTTATTTGAGCATGAGCTTTCGTGAGCTACAGCTCACTTCATCGGATGCATCATTTCCTTGTTTTTGTAGATTTAAGGCTGAAATCCTGCTTTTCACTTCATTCCATCTTGCCTAAGCAACAGAGGATGCAGAGAGAGATAAAATTCAGATCCAGATTTTGAACATCCCTGCCTTCAGGAGCATTTGGGTGCAAGAAGTTGGTTCCAGTCCTTCTCTAGAGGAAGGCCATTTTCATAAAATCTGATTGTTCAGTTTGGATGAGCACCAGGCAGTTCATATGCCATACCACAAGCTCGTCAGAAGTGGGGGAAAGAAAAGGGGACGTCTGCTGTTGAGAAACTTCAGCGAAGGAGGGCTGTTTATCTAAATTTTTTAAAATTAAAAAAATATTTAGGCTCATTTTAGACAAAAGGCTGAAATTTAGGCCCAGTGTTAACATTTCTGGGGTTGTTGCCTGTTCTTAACGAAGATCCCATATTGTCATGGCTGGGTTGTGGGCAGCCAGACCTAGTAGCCAGAGCCAGAGTCACTAGACAGAAATCAGGGTCAGAAGACAAACTGGAGGTCAGAACCATGAATCACATGACAGGAAATCAAGCCAGAGGAGCAGGAGCAGGAGGGCACACAGTCCAGAACAGGGTGGAGCCCAGCTGTTTCCTGTGCCTGTTGCTGGACCAGCAGGCCAATCAGCTGCTCTGGGATGCCACCAAAAGTACTGCAAGGGCAGAGCTTCAAACTGGGGCTGGGCTTCTTGGATCCCAGGTAAGCAAGCCTTAGCAGGCTGCCAGATGGAGGGCTGGAGTATGGCTGTTCCTATAAACTAGGGATCATAGAATCATAGAATATCAGGGTTGGAAGGGACCTCAGGAGGTCATCTAGTCCAACTCCCTGCTCAAAGCAGGACCAATCCCCAATTAAATCATCCCAGCCAGGGCTTTGTCAAGCCTGACCTTAAAAACTTCTAAGGCAGGAGATTCCACCACCTCCCTAGGTAACGCATTCCAGTGTTTCACCACCCTCCTAGTGAAAAAGTTTTTCCTAATATCCAACCTAAATCTCCCCCACTGCAACTTTAGACCATTACTCCTTGTTCTGTCATCTGCTACCACTGAGAACAGTCTAGAGCCATCCTCTTTGGAACCCCCTTTCAGGTAGTTGAAAGTAGCTATCAAATCCCCCCTCATTCTTCTCTTCCGTAGACTAAACATCCCCAGTTCCCTCAGCCTCTCCTCATAACTCATGTGTTCCAGTCCCCTAATCATTTTTGTTGCCCTCCGCTGGACTCTTTCCAATTTTTCCACGTCCTTCTTGTAGTGTGGGGCCCAAAACTGGACACAGTACTCCAGATGAGGCCTCACCAGTGTCGAATAGAGGGGAACGATCACGTCCCTCGATCTGCTGGCAATGCCCCTACTTATACGTCCCAAAATGCCATTGGCCTTCTTGGCAACAAGGGCACACTGTTGACTCATATCCGGCTTCTCATCCCCTGTAACCCCTAGGTCCTTTTCTGCAGAATCCACTGTAACCCCTAGGTCAAGGCCAATGGGGCTGCAGGAAGCGGCGGCCTGCACATCCCACGCCGCTTCCCGCAGCCCCCTTTGGCCTAGGATGGCAAACTGCGGCCAGTGGGTGCCACGATCGGCCGAACCTGCGGTTGCGGCAGGTAAACAAACTGGCCCGGCCCACCAGGGGGCTTAACCTTTGGCACACAGCCCGCCAGGGTGTCAGTCCTTGCTATAAACCTTGGAAACCCAGGTTTATGACTTGTGGGCCATGACACATACATGCTGCCATGCCCAATCCAACCACATCAATGACAGAGAATTCTCACGTACATGTTTTCGGTGGCAAACATTTTAAAATGTCCCAAATGATTATTTTAAAATTTAAAATTTGCCAAAATTTCAGCCTGCAACCAATTTTTATGTTCCTTACATAACCCACCCAAAATAAAAATTGCCATTTAAAAATGAACACATCCTGAAATGTATTTATACTGTACTTCATAATAAAGCAGATTTCCACTTTTCAGAGATTGTTATTGCAGATGGAGCCAAATTCTGTCCTGAGACAAGGAGGTAGCACAGGGGAATCTGATGGCAGAATGTGGCTCATAGGATATTATTATTACTGGTAAAGATGCATGCAGAGAAAAGAATACAGCTTGACTGTTAGAGCCTAGGCTGAATTTCCAGAGCTGAGAATTTACATTTTCATTTGTAAATCAGTCCTATTGATCTGGTGTCACAGAGCAATAAACATGGAACAACTCTGCCATTTTTGCTGAGCTACTTTCAGAGTACAATTGCGCCATAAAACTGTGGTTAATAATTAATAACATACATTAGTGTAAGGGGTTCAAATGACCAACTGAAAATCATACAATGTACTCAAAGAATCTGGATAGTCAAAGCCACATTTTTAATTAATCCTTAGATCCATTCATCGTAATATTCATTTATTTTAGAGGTCTTCATTAAGTTATTTGAAAAACAAAATTTAGTGGTCATCCCTATTATAAAAGCTCAGGATGTCATTCACTACTGTTTACTCAAGAATAACTCCAATGACTGAGGAGTAAGGGGGGCCTAGTGCACAACACACTGGACTGGGACTCAGGAGATGGGTATTCAAATCCTAGCTCAGCCTTATTTCAATTTGTGATCTTGGGCAAGTCACATAATATACCCTGCCTCAGTTCCCCGTCTGTAAAATAGAGTTAATATACTCTACCTCACAAAGGATAAAATCTATTAATGATAGTGAGCCAGGGCCTTTTAAGTTCCTAGATACATTTTAGTGAGGTATAAACTGAAGTAATGATGTGGCAACCCAGGCCCTCGATAGTGCTGTGTAATGAAAGTGAAATTTCTGAATCACTAAGAATAATGGCTGTTGTTTATGCTATGCATTTTGATCAGTTTGGTTGTGTATACTCTCTATTTTGATCAGGTTCCACTGCAAACATATTGCAAGAAGCAGAGGTCCCTCTTATAACAAATGAGAAATGCCAACAACAGATGCCAGAATATAATATTACAGAGAATATGATGTGTGCAGGCTATGATGAAGGAGGAATAGATTCCTGTCAGGTAAGTAAAAACAACCCATTTGCATTGCTAATATTATATGCCTTCTAATTACTGAACAGCTCACTGGTTGGTCCTCTGATCATTAAAAACTAGCCACTCGCTGTCAGAATATAATTTCTACTCAGAGCCTTACATATTTCATACTGTAACAAGATACATGCTTCAAAGATTACAAGCTCATATATTTTAAGGTCCGAAGGAACCTTTCTGATATTAAAAAAACCCACTACAGAGCAATATGGGGTGTTGGAAGTGCCACATGTTGAACTTCACACAGTTTCTGGTCAGCAATCTCCTCAGGAGGAAGAGATGTTTGTGGGTGGAAATGTGAGGTGTGAAGCTTAAATACCAAGCTGATACAAGCCTAAGAAAGACTTTGGCTGGCTGGATGGAGAGCAGCAAGGGGGCATTACCTTCAAGCATTTAGACCCCATGGATCCTCAAGAAATGGAAGCTCCAACAACTTGCAGGGGCTGCCCTTCTCTGTGACAAGACAACACTGTTAGAATCATGAATCGTAGAATATCAGGGTTGGAAGGGACCTCAGGAGGTCATCTAGTCCAACCCCCTGCTCAAAGCAGGACCAATCCCCAACTAAATTGCTCTCTCATGATCTTCCTGCCCTCTAGCAGCATAGCTTCCTAAGGAGCCATTGTCCACCCCAGCTCAGCCTACAATGCACTCCCTCTCTATGGGAAGGCAGGCAGCACTGAATTCTGTGTCTAGCTTCCACTTAGTTCTGCTTGAACTCTTAGTTCTAGCAGCATGAACTCTCTGTTTTTGCTGACAGTTTTCATCACATTCTAATGGGAGCATGCTATGTAATGTGGTTCTCACTGGATCTACACTGTGCTGCTTCTGGCTTGTGCCCCATAACTGCAAGACAAATGAAGTTGCCTTTACGGAGTTACAGCAGACTCCCAGAAAAAAGGAGGTCATACTGCATTGGCTCCACTCCACAGTCCTTAAGCTTGTGAGGCTTTCCCTACCTGTTTTGCTTTTATTTGTTTCCCCTTATGCCGCACTGAAGAGGGAAGAGCGGGGCCTTAATACTATACAGAGCGCAACAAATCAGTGTTGTAATCAATGACCAAAGAACCATGAATTAGGAAGGATATAGCAAGTGCAGACAGCCTGTAGGCTGCTGACAGTGAGAGAGCTTCTTCAGCTGCTCTTCAGCCTTTGAGAGAGAGATTTTATTCCCCCAGACCTTTTTCAGAAGTCCCCGGTGCAAACTCCACTTATACAGGATTTGTGCAGGGTAAGAGGATATAACCTAAAGTTGATAAGTAAAACAATTAATGCAAAGGGTTCTACTATGCTTCATGGTTGATACGGTTCACGACTAACAGGTGTCTAAGAGCTTAAGATCACACATTATGTTAAAAAATTTAGTAAATAGTGTTCTCTTTTGAGTATTTCTCCATGTGGATCCCCTTCTGGGCACATCAGGAGCATGTGCACCAAAACTGGGATACACACAGGCAAAACAGCTTGAAGATCCAAAGTTACTTTAAGATCAAGAGCAGTTCTTTTTTTAACTCTTGAATTTCAATATTGCAGGGAGATTCAGGAGGGTCCCTGATGAGTCAAGACAATAACAGGTGGCTTTTGGCAGGTGTGACATCCTTTGGCTATCAATGTGCATTGCCCCAGCGTCCTGGAGTGTACGTTCGAGTCACACAATTTGTGGACTGGATAAAACAATTCATACGTTAGCTTGATTTAAAAAACAAAAATAGAATGTAAAGGCAAATACTAAGCAAGATTATAATATACCACATAGCATTCAAAGCTACTGGTGAGAGAAACTGAATAAAATCCTGTCATTCAAAATGAGATTTAGACATAACCAAACTTTTGGGAGGAAAACATTAAATATTAAGAAACTCTATCATATCAGAAAGCAATATTTCAAAACAGCCCCAGTTGTCTCTTTTTGCCACTGGTTCTTACTACTTTACATTGACAGCTCTATGAGATATTGTTTTACTATTTGTCCACCTTACAGACATATTATTGAACAAATACCAATGCCCAGTACATTATGGAAACCTGCACAAAGATTTAGAAGGAGTAAAATCTGTGATTTGCACAGGATACACTATTTATTGAGTAACAGCTATATAAATTATTAATCCCAGGCCAAACATTTGAACAGTTTTTCAGGGTTTTTATGCTTTTCTTCCCAATATTCATTCCCATTTCAATGCATAGGGAATGTTATTTAATAATCCCCATTCATCAAAATGGGGCTGTACCCTAACTGTTTATGAGATCATGAGAGCTCCTTTGTTCCTATTACGAACAGTTCTGGAATATGTTTTATACATGGAGATGGTGTGCAAATCAATCTAGCTGCTTTGTAATGGCTAAACTGACCTGGAGCCAATTTTTTTCCCTGGTGTCCCTGTTTTGGAATTAATGAAGTTACACCAGGGATGAACAGAGTACCGTTTTTTATGATTATTTCTGGCAAACATCCTGGAAATTACTGCTAAGTTATCTAATTATAGACAGACAGTTGTGCACACAAAAAACAAACTCTTCTGTTATAAACTGTAATGCTCTTAAAAGCATAGAATATCAGGGTTGGAAGGGACCTCAGGAGGTCATCTAGTCCAACCCCCTGCTCAAAGCAGGACTAATCCCCAATTTTTGCCCCAGATCCCAAATGGCCCCCTGAAGGATTGAACTCACAACCCTGGGTTTACAGGCCCATGCTCAAACCACTGAGCTATCCCTCCCCCAACAAAAAGCATCTAACAACAAGCATCCTCAGACAATTTTGCAAGGAAAATAAACATGCCACTCAAGTTGCTGCTTGGTATATCACATGTTTACTTTCAGTCATCAATACAAGGGACTTTAAAAGAACGTTTTGGATTGTTTTGTTTTAACAATTAGGGTGAATCACCCACTAGAGGACTTCAATTGTGTAAAATATTAAATAGCCTGACTGCTTTAATTTCTTGGGTTCTTTTCAAAATAAGATTTTTTTTCTAAATGTAAACATAAATAACTGTGTACTCACAATGTATGTATGTTTGTATCTAATGATGTAATCATTCTAGTACAATATGACATGTTCCATTTGTTTCTGCTTAGTGCCTGCTATAGAACAATTAAAATCTAATTAATTCCATGGTGTTATGTAAAAGTCTAAAAGAATTGTAATTATTTATATAGACACATGTAATGATGCCCATTGCCTAGGTGCTTTCCATCACTGAGTACAGCTATTAACAAGGGCAATCAAATCTTCAGAATAAGAGTCTCGTAGACCTCATCCCTCTCTCCCCCAACTCCTTGGTATTAACCTGAAGTAACACTAGGCCTTACTCAGTCTGGCCTTATACTGTGCCTGGAATCTTGCCAGACAATCAGCCTGATCCTCTGTTGCCCCCACCTTGTGACATCATTTATGCCAGTCTAAAGTGCTGCCGTTCTGATTTGACTGTAGCAGACCACAAAAGGAAGGTGTGAGAGGTGTGGGCTCTCCAGTGAAAAGGGCCTGTGGCCCACTCTGGAATGTCTTGCTGTACAAGGTGATCCAGCAAGAGTGACCGAGTAGATCCTACCCCTTTCCCCCGACCAGGACAAAATGACTGTGAAAGATCACAATCGATACTATGAATTGCACCAAGAAGCAAATAGATAATCAGTGCATAGCAGTAGGATTATAACAGCTCACCTTACCCATAGTGGACCCACAGATTTCCATGCTGGTTGAAGTTTCACAATCCTTTTTAAAGGCAGTCTCAAACCAAGTGCATGGCATTAATCTAGCTTTGGGATTACAAAACCATGAATTGCTGTGACCATGATATGAAAGAATGTAATGCCAAGGAGTCTCTTCTCCCATCAATAGAAAATTCAGAACTTTAGCACCAAGAGACATTACCAGCATAAATCCTTGCACCTCTGTGGGAGAATAGCTGCCCAAAATGGACTTAAAAATATATGCAGAAGAACAATTTCTTTCTATCATTGCTAAAGTACAAGCCATTGCTATCCCTTTGGTTGTGAATCAATCATTAAGATGATGTGGGAAAAAATTGTTAATGTCAAAGTCAAAAACTCCAGCTTTTCCAACTAATAGTGGGACGTTTTTTCCACATTCCGATTCTACTTTTCTTCTTTCTAATGAAATGCAGCCCCTGAGACACACAGGGCATTCTATACCAAGTTCAAAGTTTGATGTGAGTGAAGCAATTATTAAAATGTTTTAAAAAATTTTATTCCTAGTTAAAATCATGTGAAATAAATTTGCAATTAGTAAAAAAAAAAAATAAGGTGTTGATTCTTACTGTCGATTTTTCTAAGGTCCTTATATTCAGTGGAAGATGCACGTTCAGAAAGTTAATCACTGGTGTAATTTACAATGGACAGTACTATGTGTCGTGTTACCATAAATGCTGTAAGTTTTACTCCATTAATGATTTATAACAGCCAGATCGTTAGAGGCCCTGGTTGCTTGAAAACTTGCTTGCCAGAAACATTGCAACATGTTTCTATTTTTTCATTGCATAGTTTTGAATTCCAAATGCAAGCAGCAGATACTCTGATGCACATACAGTACCCCTTAAAATAACAGATAAAGCCTTTAAATCATATTGTGTCCCTACTACCTTTAAATATGCAAGCAACATAGACTGTTTTAGACAAAATCTCAGGTCATTTTGCATGCTCTTGGAAGCTGTGAAAAAGGCAGAAATGGAAGATACGGGCCTGAGCAGGCTCACATTGCTGAGATGCTAACTGATTCAAGGAACTGGTAGGACAGTATTCTTTTGGAGCTGTGGCTGGTGCTTCTGGCAAATGGCCAGGGCAATTATGGAGGAGTGAGAAGGCACTTCTTTAGGGGGTGACATAAGTTTTCAAACATCTAGCCTCAGAACAATAGAATCCTTACTCTTTCTCTTCTCTTCTCTTCTTCTGCTGTGGCTGTTTCTCTGCCCTCTGCCTCTTTGTGAAGACAAAAGAGGCTGGAGAGGGCTGAGCAGAATGGAATGTGACACAGTAAGTCAACTCCTATATCTAACCTACCCTCCTCAATTCTGACCAGCTTAGACCGCAGAGGTGATGGATATCTAGAACTGCTTGACTTTTGATGGCATCTCCTCTGTTAACTATGGAAAATACCATATAATTACCAATAGTCTCACTGCAGGATTCTAAGGGTGACAGCACTTCTGCCCAGGGAAACCTTGGGAACTATTGGTATCGCCCAATTGCTACGCACTCTCTTTGCAAATGAAAAAGTGGTTCTTCTCTCTCCCCCATGGCTTCACAACTGGTCCTTCACTCCCTGCACCACCTGCTGCCCTCCCCTTCTGTGAGCTCCAAAGAGTTAACTTTAAAAATAAAAAATAAAATACAGAGAAAAAAGAACAGTATTTATACACATATGGGATTTGTGTATATGATGCATAAAAGTATCATCCCTGTAAAAGAAGGCATTCTGGGAGCTTTGAGAGTTACAGGTTTCCCTAAGGAAACAATTTCCTTTCAGAGACTCAGGCCCATGTAAGGAATCTCATGAGCCACTCCAAGAATCTGAATCCTGGCCAAGCGCTGAATCCTGACCAGGTGCTGGTCCACTGCATCATTAAGTTTATTTTTGCACAATTTGTATTTATGTATAATTTTATTTGCTTCTAAATGATTTTTCAAGTTCCTTTAGCCCTTTTGTCTGGAGTTATGGAATGTCTTGAGACAGGGTTTATGGAAACACATCGTCTCCCCAATCCAGTCTATACAGATGAATAACAAACTTGTGACTATTGGGACAAAATATCCCTGTTACCACTATGTCCACAGTCTAAGGGACCTTTTTTCTGAGATACAGGGGCCTGAAGGCCTTCGCATACCAAAGTGTTAGCTGTTGATTCCCTCTCCTCCTTGCCCCTTCAACACAGTTTTTCAGACTTATTGTTGCTGCTAAATGCCCAACATTCCCCATTACTCATTACCCTGTGGGCCAAAGAACTTGAAAGGAAAAGGTACTTGCATTCTCCAAACCTCCATGTGGAAACTCCTCCTCGGACACCAACATTGTGTTGATCCCAATAGATATTGGTATGTCCTTAAGTGGTCACTTCAAGCAGAGAGAAATGCAAAGTAGTGAGACCATTTGGGACTTATTAAGTCTTCATTCTCCCCAACATCACCACCCCATTTTCTTCAATAAGTTGTTCTTTCTTTGAAATCTTGCATGTCTTTCTAAATATTGTTTATAACATGCATCCTCAGGAAAGACATCTCTCTCTTCTTCTGTGTTAGCTGGGTTCAGCTGTCTTTCAGGTAAGTAGGAAGTATGAACTCTGAGGTCATGTAGGATCATGCTTTCTTTGTTATAATAATTAAAGATAAAAGTCAAGTAATGGATGGGGAGAAAGTGAAACCAGGAGAGAGGTCCCAAGAGATGGGGAAGACTATCAACAAGTGGGAGGATGTATAAATAACATTAGGAAGGGAAATAATGATTTGAGTTGTAAAAGAGGGTTGTTATCCAGAAAAGGAAGTAAGCACAACCCATGGAATAATGCTAATTCTGATGTCGAGTGTCCGAATGTCTTCACATGTGCACTAGCAATTGTGAGGTTATTGTGGGCTTTTCGTTTTTCTTTATCATAAGAGCAGTCAATGGAAAACTTACCTCTGAACTTTAAGAAACAAAATTTAACAGATGACCCAACTGTTTTTCTAAATTCTGGTTCAAGTTAACAGACGACACCATATTTATGAGGGACAAAGATAATTGGTGTGAAACCAAGGACAAAATAAAAAAGCATGGACATTAATGTCATTAAAAATGCCTAAAAGTACAGAATTTAAAGATAGTAACACCATCAGAGTTATTCCTAAACTCCTATTTAGGTATCACCATGGCATATTAGGAGAAAGCAATTTTCTTGTAATATCGATATTAATATATCAATGTTACTTAAAAATATGTGTTTTCCTGTGTGATCCTAAAATGCATTATTACTTGCAAAAGCTATTAGCTCCTGTTTTTTATAAACTTTTGACTTTCATTTTAAGCATAATTTTTATATAAAATATTCACTGACATCTCAGACTTTATACTGCAGTGATACTTATCATTTTTGTCTTTTCAAAGGAAACAAAAATTAATAGTATAGCTATTAAAGGCTGCATTTAAATCATACCTTATGATTGGCAGAATGATTTATGTCGACTCTGGAGAAATGTATCAAAAAGATAGGGCCAGCCGCTAGCAAAGTGTACTCATTATGCAGCATCAAGTGATTTTCCTGAATACTTGAATTTTGCCACTGCAGATCAATTTCACAGCATTGGAAACTGTCTCTGAGCTACTGAATAAAAATAAATTCTGTGCCTAAAGAATCAAGAGCAGTCTTGAAAAATCTGCAAATAAATAACTGACCAATCCATTTATATCAAATATTTATGCAAAGATAAATTATTTTGTTACACTGTAAATTTATGTCCATTCAATTTACAGTACACCAACTAAAGTGGAATGTATGAGGGACCACAGGAAACAAAAATGTAATGATTACTACAAACAATTTTAAAACTGACACATATTGTCGATATTTCCGCCTATAAACCTCAAATGCGTTGTCCCTTCCATTGCTCAGCTGTAGCCGAGTTACTTCCCTTAGCAAAATAGACACATCCTCTTTCTTTATTTAGCGTCACATGTTTCATTTAATTAATAATCAAATGTTACATACAAAAATGATTGGAATAGTTGCCTCAAGGGGGAGCTTACAGTTCATCTTGCTGATCCATTGCAATCTCAAGCCATTCCAAGCTAATGTGCTGAGATGACATTATAATGGAGCCCGACTGTCAAATATTGTTTTTGCTTTGTTTTCAGTCATTAAATTGTTATACCTCCATGGTACTGTCCTTCCTGGGGTTCTTTGAAATCCATAATGTGGACTGGTTTGGGCTGGTTTTTGTTCTTCCTTTACTAAAAAATAGAAATATAAAATAATTTCAATTCATTTGATACCCCTGTGGCTCAGATTTAGGATGCGGCTAGGTCAGGGTATGTCCGACTTGCATCCATCCATTAATTCAGAGTTGCCTCTGTTATTGATTTAATGTAGTTTCTCCTCCTACAATAAAGTTATACACAAGCTCTGCCTAAATGCATCACCACAGTGATCAGCAAAGGCAAAGAAACCACTAAATTATATTTGAAAGGAGGGTAAATTATTTTGTCTCCCTGTAGACTTAGATTGTCCATGCTGTACTATATTGTTTAGGTTCAGATTTTGCCACCCTTCCTTATGCTGAGCAGTACCTTATGCTGACAGCAGTCCCAGTGGCAAGGTTTTCTTCCACATGAACAAGTAGGACAAAATCTTTCCCTTACGACTTAATTCATTTTCTACTGAAATCAATGGGCATTGGAGAAGACCCTTAACGATGAACTGACCACAGTAGAAAAGTCCTAATTATGGCTGGTCAAAAAAATTTCCAACAACATTGGTTTTTCCTGGAAAATTGGGGTATTGAGTAATAAAAAGTGTTTACTTTCTACAGGAAAAAAATATTTTTCATCAAAAAATGGAAGTCTGAAAAAGTTAATTCTGAAATGTCGCCACAGTACCTCATGTTCCCATTTTTTTCTGTGGGCTGGGATCCCCAGCCGGACTTCATCTTGCATGATCTACTGGGGCTGGGACTTGCAGGATGCACCTCAACCATGCAACTGACATGATGCACCACTTCCCCTCACCCCTGAGTGGGAAACAGTACATCCTGGGAGATTATATCAGATCAGGAAGCCCAGATTTTACAGGAGAATAGGAGCAAACTACAATGCCTATGTTACACCGTGGCAGCAGTTCAAAATCCAAATGCTTTGGTTCCCAGACAAAATATTTCAGGTTTTTATTTTTTCCCAAAGGGGAGGGGGGTAATTAGAGTAATTGAAAAGATTCCCATTTACTTCAGTGGGTTTTGGAGCTGGGCTGTATTCTTCCAAGCTTTACTCCAGTTTTACACTAGTGAATCCAGCCCATTTTGTTCATTTATCTCTGCGGTACCCTGAATGGAAAGTCATCTAACCAAAAAACAGTTAAAAATATGCACTCTACAGTACAACATATCTAAATACCATGGATCAGAACCTCAGCTGCTGTATATCTTCAGTGGGTTCCATGAAACTGTGACTATTGACACCAGCAGAGGATCTGACTCTGCATGCAATTTCTGCGAACAATGTTAAGTAAGGAGCAGTAAATAGTTTGAGGATATTGTCTGGAATTGTTGCTTTGACTGTGAAATACAATCATAGAAACTGAGACATATACCAGGTTGGAATTTAAACTTTCTGCAAGGCATTCAGATGATAATGGAGATGGGTCTGTGAAGCAGTTTCTCCTTGCTTCCCTGGAAGAAAGGAAAAGGAGAGCATCTAAGCATGAATGAGCTGAGTGTTGCTACTAATTACAGGAGAGATGCTCTGCTTCCCTTTACCGCTACCCTGGAAGAGCCCAAACCATCCAAAACTGCCCATGTTCTTCCAAGCTAAGCAAGTCCTGGAAGGCCATGGGTTATGGCTCCACAGCAAGCTAACCTTTCAGAGGAAAGGTCATCCTCCCATGAAAGCCCACAAAAGAAAAAAGGGAGAAGAAGAGACTCATTTGTAAGTTGGGAACTTCCTTTCATGGTAGAACTCCTCACATAAAGCACTGGAGTTCCCAACTTCTTGTGCTCTGCTCTTTCTAGCTCTTGGAAAGTGCAAAGTCCTTTTCTTGGATGAATTATTACAGTTTCAGGGTCATGATCTGAAACCCACTCAAGTCAACAAGTCTTTCCATTGACATCAGCGGGCTACGCATCACACACTCACATTCTTGCATGGTCTATCTGGAAAGATAGGCAAGGCCTGAACTCAGCCTTTTAGAACCTTTTGCATGGTAGCGGAGAGTGTAGAATGAGCTGCTAAAAAAAAAAAAAGATCATGAATGTACCTGCCATGCTACTTACCTAGAAGGCCAATCCCACTGTTATGCAAGGTGAGATATATCTCCTAATCCTTACAATGTTATGGATGGCTGGCCTTCATCACAACCTTCATGGAATCTACCAAGGCCCTTTTGGTCAGCATTGGAATCACAGTGGTTGTATGGAGGTATGGATTTGCCTGACACGTTACTATTGGTGAGGCTGGGAAATGCAAATCTTCCACTTCTTTGTGTGGAAGTGCACGTCATTAGGATACCTTACACATTCTAATGTAGGCCTCATGCATCTGGAGGGGTACGTTTACTAAATAACTGTGTGATGCCAAGGAATACCGCAGTGATAGTTTATATAAATATCGGGAGATTGTTTCTCATTTGGGGCAATATTTTTTTTAACGTTTCAGAAATTGCTTATCTTTTATTTTGTTTTCTGTTTCACAAGGTAGAATTAAAATTGAACCCCACCAAAACACAGAAAATTAAGCCTTCCAAATTTTAAAAAATCTAAAAGAAAGCCCATGTGGAACATCTCCCCACTTTACTGCCGAAACTCTCCCATCGGCTATTCCCTGGGTCCTCAGAGTTGTTAGTGATCCTGCCCTCCCACCAAAGCTGACATTCAGGGGCAGAAGAGTGCCAGCAATGAAGTACTAGCATCACAGTCATATGTATGTGCTTGGGAGGAGGGAGGCGCCACCACCAATCAATATGCTACAAAAGTGCTAACTGCTACTGTCAAAACAGATGCATTCTTAAATGTTAGCTGCTGTGATTTCAGTGCTGAGTGCTGGAATCCAGGTAATTACACTGTCCATAAACATGTTTGTTTTTGTAAAGTTCTTCTGCTCTGGCGGTGTCTTTCTTGCTCTTCCTGGATGGCTAGTGAATCAAGACATATCAGGCTGCTACCCCTTTAAGTTTTTCTCCTAGCAACTTACGCCCATTCAGCCAGGGAAGAATTCACCCTTTGTGCAGAAAGTTGGGGGAGAGGGGTGCTTCTTGTGCATACTCCATGTCAGTGAAGCTTCCCAATGTCATTCCCAAGAGACCAGTTCTAATATAGATGGTGATCAGGCTGGAGGAAGTAAGGGAAAATTGCAACAGTAGGGGCAGAAAAAATTGTCCTCCTTGGAAGTGGAAAAATTCCTTATGGCAGCATAGTGTGTCTTAAGGGATCTGTGGATCTACATTAGGCCAGAGCCTTTTCATTGGTGAAAAGCCATGAACATGAATTTTCAGCTGTCAGATATAAATAAGTTGTTTGGATTTTCAGGGACAACAAGATGCATACAGCACAACTAAGAAGGAAGCAGGGGAGAGATGTAAGCATTCTTTATGTTTGAAGAGCTTGCTAATGGAAACCTGAATTCATCATTGTAAGACAATTTCATATCAGTGTATTGAAAGTATTTACCTTTTGTGTAGCATCTGGAAACAGCAAGTACCAAAGGCCACTAATATCAACAACAGCAGTGGTATGGTTGGTATAACAACGTAAATTAAATTTGGAATTATACCTACAAGGAAAAAAAGTCTCTCATTAGTGCATACTGCATTGAAAGATGCTGTCCCATCTCACTGTATCTATCTGTACGCCCACATAGTTCAATTCTGAATTCCTTGTGCAGAAAGACTGCTAATCATTTTAGAAGGAAGATATGAATGTATTAGGAATATAAGAATAAGCCCCCAATATTTCATGCAAAAGCTGTCCAGAAGGTGCATACTGTAGTTTTCAGTATAAGATTAATATCTCATTATACTTACACTGCAGCTAAAATATACATCTATTGTAGCAATGTACACTTGATTACATGCTATGGGCTGAATAGACACAGCTCTTATTCAGCCATGCAAGGAAGTAAGAGGGCATAAGTCCCAGGTCCACTCCCCACCCCCATTCCCCTTTACAGCCCTCATGACTGTGTCTCTTTCTGGCTGAGAGGGGGAGAACAGGGGCTACTCATCTGACCCACTCTGCTGTGAAAAAATGGAAAGGAACAGGTAGAGGGTATCAGGAGCCCTGGATCCATCTCTGCTACTTACTGGTCACAGTAGCTGCCTTGGTACTCAGTGGGGAATAAGCTGCTCCATGAAAAGGGGTGAAGTAATTTAGAGCAATGTAGCAGGGGCAGAACTGTGACTCTGAGTCCCCATTGGTTCTCTGATCTGCTACTGGACCAGCACAGCTACACATTACTCCTTACTCAGGCTAGACTGAAAAGTTACAGGCTGCGCTTATGTCATTTGAACTTTTTTTCTTTTCTCAGTATAGCAGTTAAAGAACAAAAACAATTCCTGAAGCATTAAGTCTCCTTTGATATAGGAAGAGGTGAGGCCCTGTCCACCCAAATGCTTACAGTGGGCTCAAGAAGAAGGATGTTTAGACTCCAGAGACAGCTGTTGTGTGTATAATGAAGGAACCATCCTTTGCCCCTTCATTAATATGCCACCATAAACTTAACATGCTGCTGCTTACTGACCACCATGTAGTAACAAGCAATCATCATTGTACAGCTATGTTTAATAGGAACAGCTTCCAGGTTCAAGAGAGAAACTGTGATTACATTTTAAATAGGTTTATACCCACATTTCATTACTGTACATAAGATAAAGTACTCATAGTTGTCTAAACCTGACCCACAAGCTCGTACTCTGGATACTGTACTTCTTACCGACTATTTTTGAATATACTTTCACTTGCAAGAGCAAATGTTTAAGGCCAGTTTATTTGTTAATCGTAATTTGGCTTTCTATATACCATAGCACTAGTGTTAAATACAGGCTCTTTGTATGTCATGCATTGAAAAGCATAGTACCTATTTATTTATTTATTTATTTACAACAACAGCATCTGCCCTTGAGTGCTCAGATGAAAAATTGCTCTGAGAAACTAAGCAGGTGCAAATGGAGATCCACGGTTGGTTGCGGCTGCTGCTGCTTATCTTTCCCATGCACCATTGTAAGCCCCATGTTTTACCTCTCCATTATCTAGCATTTTTCAGGATTCTTTTTTTCTTCCTTGGCCTATTAGCATTCTCGTTATATATTCAGAGAGCTGCACAATAATGATGACATTTTAAAATAAAATGTTATTCTTTTAAATGACAACAGTGGCAACAAAATAGTCCATTGACTCATGTAAAAGTATACGGGGGGGCTGGTAGTGGGACATGTGGGCATTCACAAACAAGGGAATTGATTCAAATCCAGTTGAGATGGATAGTAGTGGAATGTTAATGCCATCTTTCAGCTGTTCAGTGAGCCAGATGTTGAGCTGCTCCAGAGAGATGTTGAGTGCCCTCAATGCCCACTGACGTTTGTGAGAGTTGAGGGAACTTAGCACCTCTCAAGAATTGCTTGGAACCATGCAGAATATCAACCCTTAAATTAAATGAATTGGTGGGTCTCTGAGCAGTTCTTAGTGGGTAGATGGCCCCATCCCAAAAAACAACACCACAGTAGGAACTTTTCTTGGCAGTTTCTCAGATGCTCTCATCCTAGAGATGATCCCTCCAGATAGGGGTTGGGGTACATGGGGAACCTTGCTTTACCATGGGGCTATTGGGTAGATAAAACAACACTTCAGTCCCTAGAACTATCAGTCTGGCACCTTTTGTGAGCACTAAAATTCAGTTTTAAAAGAGAAAACAAAGTGTCTTATGTTTGTGTTAGACCATTTTACACATTGCTGGCCTTGACTCTATCAGAGATATTTGCGGCCTGATCCTGTAATCAGATCCACAATGGCAGAACCTTGTGCCCTGGTAGAGATCCACTGAGTTCAGTGGGGCACTGGTGAGGTGCAAAGGTCTGATCCAGGTTCATGCAGATCCAATTGCAGGGCTGAAGACACAGTAGCAATATTTGAAATAGTTGAGTATTCCCTCCCAGAAAGCTAATCATAGCCATTGATTCCTGCAAGAACAACTAAAAGAAACTGATCAGAAGTCTTGGATTATTAGTCAAGAGTATTGTGATGGGGTGGACTAGGCCCAGAGGGCCCCTGCTGAAGGCCTCCAGGTGCTACCACACTCCATCTCAGAGAGGAGTTGAGTCCTCCAACTGGCCTAGAGAGGCTGTGGAGTGGGGGAGAGAAGCAGCCAACGAGAGAGGCTGCAGGAAGCAGCCAATCATGGCCCAGGAGGGTGATACAAAAGGAGCTGCAGAGCCAGAGTCAGGTAGTTGTTGCCTGGAGCTGAAGGAATGAGGACTGTGTTCCTGTCTGGCTGAAGGAGCAGCAGTACCATGGACAGATCAGTTGCTAACAAGGACCAGGGAGCAAGAGGGAGCTCCTGGCTGGCTGCTGGGACTGAAGATAGAAAAACAGCTGGGGCCAGAAAGGGTGAAAAGTTCAGGAAGCCCTGGGGTCATGGCCCCATACCAGGATTGAGGGACTATTTGAGGCTAGCCCAGAAGGGGCTGCCGGACTGATTAAGGACTGAGCCCAGGGAGGGCTGCAGGAGGACAGTGGTTCCAGGGAGGAAGCCCTGGGGGGTCTGGCCCCATACCAGGGCCGGGACTATTTAAAGACTGAGCCTATGGAGGGCTACAGAGATACCAATGGAGGCATACTGGGATAGGCCCCTGGTGGATTGTACACACCAGAAGGGGTCCGTTTTGTTTCACATACAGATTGCACGTGTGACTTGGCCAGAGGGCTGAGGTGTTGAAAACCTGCCTAAGAAACCACCGACAAAGGTCACTGCAGACTAAAAGAGTGAAGGCACATGCACCTGGCCAGGGGACACTCATGAGAAGTGGGTGCCACCCCTTACAGGTATATTTTCAGCAGAGCTTTTAGGAATAAACTGTCCAATTCCCATGAACAGGGGAAGTTGCATATCTAATCTAATTCCATCCATCCTCTGTTACTATTTTACTTTGAACATTAAAACACTATGAATAAATTACCTGTTTCAGTAACAACTACATGAGAATTATCTTCTCGTTTGTTTTCATCATAAGGCTTTCCTGCTGCCACTGATGGGAAAACCTCTGAAAAAGAAGTTAAACAGATTAGAAAAATAGCAACTGTATAAAGAGAGGTTATTACATATTGTAGCATCTGTTCATAGTTTTTTATGTTTAAAACAGATTCATATTTGTTATCTGAACTGTTTCAGCATTGAAAAAGTTATTGGAAGTAAATGTGTCTACAGAACTTTAGTGTATTGTTAGGATTAAATATGGAATAGGAATTAAAAGCAGCAGTGTTTTGAACTACATCCATATGTTTGCAACTACATCTGCAAATATTCCTCTCTGCAGGATTCTTTTTCAATATGTTCCACTACTAACACAAGTCTGTTTAAAAAAATAAAAAACTATGTAACTTTTCCTGGACCTTGTAAATGATTCATGAGATTATGTCTTTACCGTTACAACTCAAGCTAAAAGTTTTTTTAAAGTTTCTTACCATAATCTGTCTCTGCTCTGTCGCCTAGTTCTTTTTCTAGGACATTATCTGTTAAATCAATAGTTTGACAATGAAAGAGTAAGAGTAATAAAACAGACATCTTTTACATTGTTTTGCACCTAGTACCACAGCTCAAAACTACACCCCCATGTTCATTAAAAAGCACAATTATTGCAGAGTTCTTTAACTTCATATTTCAATATTTGGCAAGCACCTTTCTGAAGAATGTTTGACACAAAACATTCAAGTTAAGAGTTGGTATCAAACTACTTCTAGTCCATACTTCTGTACAAATCTAGATAAATAGGAATGCTGCAGTTTAGCCTTAAACCCATTTTTTTTCTGGTGGAATTTACTAGTTTGTTGGATGAATAATTGAATCCCACCCTTTTCTTGTGTCAGATTTAATTTGAATACAACTTTTCTTAACATCTCACTTCTCTGATAGTTAGAGGACCTTAGAACATACTAAAATGGGCAATTGTCTTAATAGTGTGGGCTAAAGAAACCTTTTCTTATTTCCAAGATGATTATCAAAAAATTAGCTGTGGAGCAATAAGAAGTATGAACTAGATGTTTTGAGGGCAGATATCAAGGGTTTTTTTTGTTTGTTTGTTTTTTCACTACAGACATCCCTAAAATCAAAAAAGGATACATCAGGGAACGATTAGAAATTGGATGGTAAGGAAATGCAATCATTGCAGAAGAGGAAGATAATGTTCCATTTCTAATTATAAATAGCCAGTTGGAAACTATAACTATAAGACATGCAGCAAAGGCCAGTTAGGATGTAGAAATGGGAGAGTAGGGTTATGTATGTCTAAAGGTTTCCATAGATTATTGAAATTATTTTGAATGGAGAGGATGATCACAGAAGTAGAATTTGTATGGTTATTTGACAGTTTTCAGAATAGCAGTCATGTTAGTCTGTATCTGCAAAAAGAAAAGGAGGACTTGTGGCACCTTAGAGACTAACCAATTTATTTGAGCATAAACTTCCATGAGCTACAGCTCACTTCATCGAATGCATCCGATGAAGTGAGCTGTAGCTCACGAAAGCTTATGCTCAAATAAATTGGTTAGTCTCTAAGGTGCCAGAAGTCCTTCTTTTCTTTTTATGGTTATTTGGATACCATTCCCATGCCATAAGATTATGAACACCAGTTGTATTACTGGTCTTTAGCTCAAAACAGTAATGCTCAGAGTTCAAAGAGGTAATAAAATCTACTACAATTACTTCAGCTTCTCCGATAAAAACTGGTTACATTGGGACATGGCTTGGAGAAAAATGTCAAAATACTAGAAACTATTGCTTCTAGAAGTAGCTAATTCTGGAACATAAAAGGGTGGGTTAATTTTTAATTTGATCTGAAAATCAAGATGCAGGAGGAGTTGGCTCAAACTAAATGTGGTTATAGCTACCATTATATAATTAAGATCAACATCCTTTCAAGGTGAATGAGATTCAAACCCACACCTTGTATTGTGACATTAAACATAATCAAGGGAGGTCCCTCATCTCCCCCCGCCCCCAACTGAAGATATTACTTAGATAGAAAACAAAAAATTGCAAGTGAATATATGCAGAATAGGCCTGGAGGCTGGCTGAGTAAGGGCTTGTCTACACTACCACTCAGGGTCGATCTAAGATACACAACTTCAGCTCCGTGAATAGCATAGCTGAAGTCGACATACTTAGATCTACTTACTGCGGTGTCTTCACTGTGGTAAGTTGACAGCTGACGCTCTCCCTTTGACTCCGCTTGCACTTCTCGTTCTGATGGAGTACTGGAGTTGACAGGAGAATGTTCAGCAGTTGATTTATCACGTCTATGCTAGACACGATAAATCGACCCCCACTGGATTGATGGCTGCCCGCCGATCTGGTGGGTAGTGTAGACAAGCCTCATTGCCTAATGAGTCACAGAACTTTACTCACAGCATGAATTTCAGTAGCTCCATCATAAAGATGAAAAAACAAGACATGTTTAAGTACTTCAGAAGTAGGAAGTTTGAGGAATGGAGATCAATTGGTTCTCCTACTCTGATTTTTCTAAATTTGTAAATCTCGCTGAGATTGAAACAGTCACCTTAATCTGCATGCAGACTGTTGAGATTTACGGTCTGTAATGTGTAAAACATTCTAGTTTGTAATAGACATCTTGTCACTTTTGTGGTTAGAGGTTGATTGTGTAGGAAGCTATTGGATGGGAATCTCTGCAGGTTCAGATTATGCAACTGAAACTGTGGTTCAGTGTGGGGTTTTACATGCAGCCTGGCTTTGATGAGGCTGCTTTACAACCTGTTTGTTTTTTGTATGCAGTTTGGCTAAATTTATCCTGGTATTTGTATGTTCTCTTTGTGGCCGCAGTGGACAATTTAAGACTAATGCTTTGAGTACCATAATCCTGGTAAGAGACATGGTGTTTATCTACTGCCAAGCATAACTACGATAACTAAAGTTATAGCCTCAACTTCAAGCTTGCTTCCAATTTCCTTGTTCTGGCTGTCCAGTTTTAAGTCTCCACAACTAGTATATGCAGGACCCAGAAAAGATTCCCATGTCATTTCTGGAAGTTAAGCCAAACTGAAAAATCCCTGGCCTCTTGTGTCCTCATCTGAACTGGACTCTCTCTCTCTCTCTCTCTGTGCGCGTGTGTGTGTGTAATTTTCTTCCTGTTGCGCTGAACCTTCCTGATCTCCATTTACCTGTATTCATTTTACAGATGGGGAAAGTGAGGGACAGATAAGTTAAGTGACATTTCCAAGACCTCACAGAAAGTCAGTGACAGAGCTAAAGGGCGAGAACTAGTGTTACCTGAAAGTGGTGAAAATATTTTGGCAATATTTCACATGAAAACATTGGCCAATTCATTTCATCCACTTCTCAAGTTCTTTCAGTACAGTTTTCTGCAAAATGTTGAGGATCCCAAAATCCCCAACATTTTCTGCCAAAGCAGTGCCTTTTCTGTTAACATATACCACATATGAAATCTGACTTTAGCTTTTTCTTACCTGGACTATACTTGCAGATAAAATTGTGCTTCATGTTGCATCTATCATCGTTCCACTGGTAAAGGTAAGCCCCCCCTAGACCAGGGTTTGCAGTTGGTTGATGATACATCACAACACAAGCTTCACTTCCACAGGAAGGCTCATCCGTATACCAGTTTCTAGCCGTGCATATAAATCAAAATGTTCAAAAATTGCAGATAAAAGGCCCACCTTATCATCTAATGGAACCATTTGCAAGCATCCAGAAATGCCATAGTCTAGCGACGGTTATAGTACATAGGCTCCATTATCCCTTAAAGCAGAATAAGCTGCATTTCCCCCCTCTCGTGCATGGAACGGAGTGGGGGGTCTACTACCAGTCTTGCAGATCTTGGAGCATCTTCCTGCAGTTAAGGAGCATCCATGCAGATGTTCCTTCCCTCCCTTCTGATGCCTGCTTCCCCTGCCACCTACCCACAGACGCCCTGCAGATTATGGCTCCTGAATTTTGCCATTTGTTCTACTAGTCTTTAGCTGAACCAGGAAATCTAATAGGATTTCCAAAATCTGAGGTGTGGGCAGAGTGAGTTACTCTAAACAGTCTGCACTAATTTACGCAGCTGTTGGCCTTCTAGTTTGGGGGCCAGAATCCAGCAGAGTTTGGTTGCCATTTTCTGCCCCCCGCCCCGCACCCCCGCTCCTTTCAAGTCCACAGAGCTGGAATCCAGTGGAGCCCTTACTTCTATGAAGCTGGGGGCGGGGGTCTGAGACAAACATGCCACAGAGACAGCACTTCATCCTTCCACATCTCCAAGTGCAAATCCATTGGCTCAGCCTCCCCTTTGTTATTAGCCCCACTGAACAACTTTTCTATATGCTTAAATTCACAAAACATTTTACTTTTTTGGGTGCTGCACACACTGTGTTTCCCTCCATAAACCCTTTAAACTATAGGCAATCTCCCAGACTTTTACCTGAATGATGAAACAGTTCCATCAGTCCATTGGTAGAGCTCAGGGCAAGCACTTGATATTGCTTGCCCCTCTCCGCTTCTCCACAATCCGATCCAGAAGTCACCGTCAGAAATTCCAGAGCCTGACTTGGTGAGGTTTTGTAACATGTTTTCTATGAGCTTCTGTTCAGTTTCATTTTCCAGACTTAAAAGCACACCACCGTCGATTTCACAGGCATGGTGGGCCTCCTGAAAGCCCACACGTCTTGACAAGTCCTGGAAGTAGGCTATCTTGTAACAGGGATGCTTGAAATCTCCGTAACACACTTTTTGACCTGAAATATATATATATATATATATATATATATATATATATATATATATATATATACACACACACAGCATCAGCTAGAGAATACAAATGAATAGTAATCACTGAAAAAATATAGTTCAGTATAAATGCAGTGACAAAGAAGATGAATAATATTTCTCCTTGCCACGTGTGGAAGGAAGCCATGCTTTATTTTGATTGGGTTAATGTTGCTGAACCCCCTATCTCCAATTTTAACACTGCTGGTGTCATGCACATCTTGGTCCCTGTCCTAAAATCCCTAAGCAGGTGAAAGTCCCATCAAAACCACTGAGAATCCCTTTGGCAACTATGGGAATTTTCCCTGCTTAAGGACTGCAGGGTTGGGCCCCTTCCTAAAAAGTAGTCTTTGTTGTTGTTTTTTTAAATACTGTATATGGGACCAATCCCACTTCTATTGGCATGAATGGCAAAACTCTATTTGCCTTTAATAGGCACAAAATTAGGTTCTAAATTTCCAGGGTCAAAAGGAGGTCATGAGTTTCTTGGGTCAGTTGGTTCCTGCTTGGTTGGATTCTCCAGTATTTATAGTTTTACCCTATGTCCAAGCATGTTCGATGCAGTCAATGTAAACTACAGACGGCACCTGAGACCATAACAATACATAGCCAAGCAGAATAATATAATCAAAATATTTTCAGAAAGCATCAAATCTAATGTGTTCACACAAATATTTACTTAAACTTCAGTTTGATAAATCTGTTTAAAGGATCAAACCAAACAATCCAATGGCTCTTTTTTTAATGAAACTTGAAAGGTAAAGAAAGTGAAACTGCACTTATTATATATTTACTTTCTTCCAAAAGCAGTTGAAATGTGTGCTTACCATACTCTATTTGCTATTGACCTGCTTTAGAACTTATGCTTTGAATCTAAAATGACAAATGATTGGAATCAGAGCAAATCAGTGGTGTCAGCTGTATATATAATGTGGTGAGTGCTGCTGAAGCCCATTCATTTTTAAAAATGTGCCCGCTGTATGTATAGTCATCTCGCTTTTATCTTAAAACTTTACACAATTTCTTTTAGACTTCTCATTGTTGGACTAACTAAAAGCCTCTTTTTAAAGAATCATTTTTCTTTTCTGTTCCAATGCCAACATAGAAAATGTGCAAATGACAGCATTTTGTAAAGTTAACAAAGGCCTTAAAGAAGTAATAAGAAATTACTATAATTATCTAGACTGTTTGAACACAAGCAGAAAACAATTTTACCATTAAACCTGTAAAATAAGCTGTTCATAAGCCATATTTGTTGAAGAGGAGCATAAATGATTATTTTTACTTGAAAAAATCCACCTCTTTTTATACTAATTTTTAACCATAATAAATGTTAACAGATCTAGGTAAACACCCCAGTGACTTTATATCTGAGCAAGTTTTATCCTATTTAGCTTGATAAATGTATATTTTTTGTAATTAGGACGTAGAAACATCATCGTGCAACTTAAATTTAATTTTCCCTAAATGTTTTTCCATACACAAAGTGTAACCATATTCTTTCAATCAAAATGGCCTTTATACGATATTAAGAGAATGACAAAACAAGAAATAACAAAAGTAGGTCTTCACGAAAGAGTGAGTACACAGTGGATCTGATTTCCCTCCATTAAGTTATTCTTAATTCACATAAGCAGATTGTATTTGCACACTTCATAGTAGCTGCTTGTCTCCATTTAAAGGTTTATACAGCATAATTCTTGGAACTTCTGGCTAACGGCCAGAATTGTATTCAAGTTGCATTAAGCAATAGTTAGTATGATCCAATCCATCCTAGCTAAATCCAAAGGTAATTCCCATTGCTACAGATTTTCAAAGAAAAACAAATGTGGCTCCTCTGTGTTGTAAAGTGAGTACACAGTGGGTCTGATTTCCCTCCATTAAGTGAGTAGGGATGACCCTTATATTTAGTTTGCCTACCTCTTTACATTATAAATTATTCTTGTGACCTTTCTTGAAAAGCCCTAATACTTCCATTGTTTGAAGCAGGCATTTGAAATTCAGTAGGGAGAAGGGGTGGGACGAGGCGGGGCCTCATGGAAGGGGTGGAATGGGGGCGGGGATGGGGGAAGCAAGGGGGGGTGTCAGTGATGCACTAGTCCTCATGTGGCCCTCATGATCATTTGAGTTTGAGACCGCCTGCTCTAATCTAAGGCCAGGCTGATGCCAGCTCCACATACTACACAGACAACCCTGCAAGAAGACAGCTTCCTCAAGAGTTGGGGGACAGAAATTCTGACTGGACTTGCTCTAACAATGCCTCCCAGATTCTGCACATGACTCCAGAGGTCCAGTCTGGAGCTCAAGTGATATTCGGTGGGATTCTGTCTCTAGAAGAGGAGAGCAGAAGACAAGACAAGACTATGATCATCAACAGATGGCTCAGGCAGTGGTGCTATAAGGAGGGCTTTGGGATGTTCAACAACTAGGAGGCAATGATGGACAGAAGACTTTTCTCACAGGATGGACTCCACCTATGTAGGGAGGGAAATAGACTTTTGGTATGGAGGTTGCCACAACTGATTAAAAGAGCTTTCAACTAGGAATTTGGGGAGACAGTTGGGAGATGCTCATGTAATTGCCATGCCTCTAACATTGAGTGGGAAGAAAATCAAGTAAGAGAGGATACAGCATTAAAAAAAGAAACAACAGAGGGTAGGAGATTGGACATCAAGAGGAAAGATGGTGCCAATACCAATGACAGTAACAGACAGGTAGGTGATACTGGCCGTGAAATGACTGTACCTAATAGGGCGAGAAATGTGGGTGAAGCCAAACAGAAACAACTAAGATGTCTGCACACCAATGCAAGGAGCCTGGGTAACAAAATGGAGGAACAAGAACTACTAGTACAGGAAGTAAAACCAACTATTATAGGGATAACGGACACATGGTGGAATAGTAGTCCTGAATAGAATACAGGTATTGAAGGGTATGTGTTGTTCAGGAAAGACAGAAATAAAGATAAAGATGGTAGAGTAGCATTGTATATTAATGATGAGGCAGACTGTAAAGAAATCAGAAGTGATGGAATGAATGAAACAGAATCTGTTTGGGTCCCAATCACTTTGGAAAGTAAGGTAAAAAAGGCTCTACTGGGATATTGCTTAGACAAAGGAAATGCAATAGATCTAATCTGCTCAGTAAAGCAGTTGATAAAGTTCCACATGGGAAATTATTAGTCAAACTGGAGAAAATGGGGATTAATATCAGAATCAAAAGATGGGTAAGGAACTGCTTAAAGGGAAGGCCACAGTGGGTTATACTGAAAGATGAACTGTCAGGCTGGAGGGCGATTACTTGTGGAGTTCCTCAGGCATCCATCTTGAGACCAATCTTATTTAACATTTTCATCAATGACCTTGTCACAAAAAGTGGGATTTGCTAATAAAATTTGTGGATGACACCAAGTTGGGAGGTATTGCCAATATGGAGAAGGACCTGACTATCATATGGAAGAAGGAAGAATATCGTACAGGAAGATTTGGATGACCTTGAAAACTGGAGTAGCAGAAATGGAATGACTTTTAATAATGCAAAGTGCAAGGTCAGGCACTTAGGTACTAACCACAAGAATGTTTGCTATATGTTTGGGATGTATTAGTTGGAAGCTGCAGAGGAGGAGAAAGATCTGGGTGTATTGGTCTACTACAAGATGACTATCAGCTGCTCATGTGATGCAGCCATGAAAAAGGCTAATGCAATCCAAGGATGCATCAGGCGAGGTATTTCCAGTAGAGCTAGGAACGTGTTTATTACCATTATATAAGGCACTGGTGAGACCTGTTCTGAAATACTGTGTGCATTTGTGGTCTCCCATGTTTAAGACAGTGAATTCGGATGCAGAGAAGAGCTGCTAGGATTGTCAGAGAAATGGAGACCCTACCTTATGAGAGGGGACTTAAGGAGATTGTCTTGTTTAGCCTAACAGAATGGAGGCTGGGTGGAGATATGATTGCTATCTATAAATACATCAAAGGAATCAACACCAGAGAGGAAGAGGAGTTATTTCAGTTAAGGACCAATGTTGGCACAAGAACTAATGGATGTAAATTGGCCATCAAAAAGCTTAGGCTTGAAATTAGACAAAAGCTTTCTAACCATCAGTGGAGGGAAGTTCTGGAAAAGCCTTCCCAAGGAGAGTAGTGGGTGCAAAAAACCTAGTTTGTTTTAAGAGTGAGATTGATAAATTTATGGAGGGGATGGTATGATGAGGATCCCTACAATGGCATATGGCCCATCCACTACAACTATTAGCAAATATCTCCAATGGCCACAGATGATACAGTAGAGAGCTAGGGCTCTGAGTTGCTACAGAGAAACCTTTCCAGGGTTTGGCTGGTGGGTTTTGCCAACATGCTCAGGGTCTAACTGATCACCATATTTGGGGTCAGGAAGGGATGAATTACAGTATTTTGTAAAGGTCACATTGAAAGAAAGGGTTTTTCAACTTCCTCTGCAGATGGGGCATGCATCACTTGCTGGTTTGAGCTAGAGTAAATGGTGAATTCTCTTTAACTTGAAATATTTAAATCAAGATTTCAGGGCATTAGTAACTCAGTCAGAGGTTATGGGCCTACTGCAGCAGGGGTGGGTGAGGCTCTGTGCAATGTGCAGGTCAGACTAGATGATCATGATGGTCCCTTCTGGCCTTAAAGTCTATGAGTCCTTAATAGGAGGTGTATTGGTGATGAGAGATTACTGATGATCATGATTTCATGAGAGTTACTTCATCACTTAAGGTCAAAGGCATCCCCCTTATCAAGCTGGAGCAGCCAGGCTTGGCACATAGGGGGTGCTTCCTGATGGTCGTGATGGGGAGAGGGCCACCCCAGGCCATGGAACAACAGTGGAGACTCTCTGGAGATGCTACTGCAGCCCTCATTGCTGTGTCCCCAGTTTGTGAAACCTAAGTGGATCCATATCGGGATGGATACACTGAACCTCTCCTTCCGCAGAGGCTATTGTACTGTGTTGCAGAGTGAGCCCCCTTGGAGCTGGTGTGCAAAATATAAAGGAATGTGCAGGCTCTTCAGACCTTTTCTACACACAAAGTTGCACAGGTTTAACTAACCATGAGATTTCTAAACCCATTTAGTTAAACCCATGCAACCTTGTGCGTGGACACACTTAGGCCAATTTTAAACCCAGTTTGTATTACTTTAGTCAATATGCGTGTCCACACTGGAGTATGCACTGGTTTAACTCAGTCAGTTTTTAAAGTGACCTCTACTTCATCTGGTAGCTTCCACAACTGTGGCAAAAGGCATAGGTTTTGTTCCTTAGAATATCAGGCTAATAGCTATTCCCGAGGCACAGTATCTATAGAACATCACAGAGGAAAAAGTCTGTGAATAGCTGTAAGTGGCATGTTTTGGGATCCAACCCCTCATATGCAAATGAAACACCTGAAATTAGATGTTAGGTTCTTCAGAGACAGTTGTGAAGTTCTCTGTGCTCTAGCTAAATTAGTTCCTGATGTTCAAGCAGTGACCTACTCTGAATCCTCTTCTTTTTTGCTTCTGAAGAAAAGTTTCATCATCATTGCTGCTGCAGCAGAAGTCATTCAATGTGCTAATGGAAATCTGGAATTGTGTATTAATGGCCAGTAAATCAGCTGACATTTTAGTGCCCTTCTCGGAGCACGCTGCGATGTCAGCTGCTTGAGTTTCATTTTTAGCAATTTTGTCTCTCTGTTATTCATCATCTACAAAGCAGAAATGATCTGACAGTGAAAAATGGTAGAATGTACCGCACACAGTGATGCAGACAAAGTGGGTAGTAAAACATTGACTATGAGCTGTTTAACCTTTTCCTAACAAAAACTTTAAAATAGGTAACTACCCACAATTAATTTAAAGTAATGTATCGGATAATTCTATCATACATTTAGAATCAGATTCTCCCACCATTATAATTCATCCCTAATTTTGCAGTAGTTTCATTGGAAGGAAGGGGGCTACTGCAAAGTAACATACTACTCAATCTGAGTAAAGGTAGCAGGATCAGGCCCTTACTACCTTAGGGCAAAATTCTCGACTGTGTTGAATGAATGATGGAAGAGGACACAAGAAATCTCTTCCATCCCCAACTGGGCACCTGGGCAGGGATAGGGCAGTATGCAGATCTTGTATTCCCTTGACCACTAGGCTGGCTAATGAACCAGCTAAGACCCAAATATGTATTCTTTTTATTATCATATGACATGTTCAACCATCTTGAGGTTATAGACAGGCCCCTGGCTTCTTCCCATCAGGCAGCAGGTACTGTGAGCAGACGAACAGAAACGTATACAGTTCCTTTTATTGGAGTGGGTTACATTGCGCCCACCCCACCCCGCTCCCTGAGCCATCCTACCTTGTGCAGACAGAATAGCTCAAAACATTCCATTCTTACTAACCCTGCACCACTGGGAGGAGCAAGCACTGGATTTTGCCCTTATTTTTTTCCCCCAAGAATCATTTTTTTTCATCCTACATGCTTGTGAAACAGACATTGTCCTACTGAAACTTGCTTTACAAATCAAAATGCTCTTACCCTTATTATTAACACCTTCCATTCCTAAAACTGGAACCCTTTGAAAAACATCCAATTTATATTTCCAGCACTTACATTATTCACTTTTTGTACTTTATTCAAACTGAACTATTGCAAAAAAGCTAGTCAGTTTCCTGTCCTGGCACTCTTGTACCAGCACAATGATGTGATATTTTTAAGACAAACACCAATCAGAAAAAAAAAAAGCAATTGCCATCTGAATATTTTAAATTTAATTAAAAAAATTCTACCAGTATTAATGTCAGCAAAGCAATTCCCTGAAAGAAAAAAAAAACAGGAAACAAAGAAAATAATTCAGTACTGCTTTTATATATTTAAGTTCCAGGAGGTCAATTAATTTCATATTGGCATAGTAATGCATTATTAAATGGGAATACTAAATGCTTTTAAGTCTGCACTTATAAGTAACTTCTGCCAAAATCTTGCTGAGAACCAGGGTCATCAATAAGAACTGCACCGCTCTAGGAATTGTAGCCAAGGCTTTCAGAAGTGTTCAGTGATTTGAGGTGCATTTAATTTGTAGATGCTTAACTTACGACACTTTAAATGGCCTGATTTCTAGAGGGTGGGGGCTCAGCGGTTTCTGAAACAAGGTACCTTTTAGATGTCTCAAAATTACCCAAAATTACTAGTCACTTTTGGAAATCTTGGACAGTCTTTGCTTGGACTCACACTATTTACTAATCCACTGCCTGTGGCCATGGATGTTCAGAGGGATCCTGCTGCAGCAATGAAGAATACTGGCTCACACAAGTCCTCCCAGGAAATGCACGCTACACCAGAAGCTCTGATACCATTTCAAAGAATGGTGTGCTCCCTTTCCTTTGAGCCCATCCCTCACCTCACCCTCCCTTCCCCCATTAGCACTCACAGGAGTATTAGCAGGAAGCAGTGTTTGAATTCCCTCTCCCTCCCAATATTCCCTCTCCCTCTCAATTTCATTGAGCCCTGATATTTTCCATTGGCTCTAGTGCTCCTCTTACATCTGAATTCTTACTTTCTCCTGTCCATTGGCTCTGTATTACCTCTGTTGTTAAATTCAGTGAGCTGATCTTCCTGAGTGAACACCCTGGGTGAGAAACCTAGCAAGTTGACTAACATGTGGTTAAATCTATCTTATCATCCTTTCAAGCTGGGCTATTTGCAGTCTGTTATCCAAGGCCTAATTGCTGTAAAAAGAAAAGGAGTACTTGTGGCACCTTAGAGACTAACCAATTTATTTGAGCATAAGCTTTCGTGAGCTACAGCTCACTTCATCGGATGCATAAAGTGGAAAGTACAGTGAGGAGATTCTATATATACACACAGACCATGAAAAAATATACATTGTAAGGAGAGTGTTTCAGAGTAACAGCCGTGTTAGTCTGTATTCGCAAAAAGAAAAGGAGTACTTGTGGCACCTTAGAGACTAACCAATTTATTTGAGTATGAGCTTTCATGATCTACAGCTCACTTCATCGGATGCATACTGTGGAAGCTGCAGAAGACATTATATACACACAGAGACCATGAAACAATACCTCCTCCCACCCCACTCTCCTGCTGGTAATAGCTTATCTAAAGTGATCATCAAGTTGGGCCATTTCTAGCACAAATCCAGGTTTTCTCACCCTCCGCCCCCCCCCCCCCCGCCGCCCCCACAAACTCACTCTCCTGCTGGTAATAGCCCATCCAAAGTGACCACTCTCTTCACAATGTGTATGATAATCAAGGTGGGCCATTTCCTGCACAAATCCAGGTTCTCTCACCCCCTCACCCCCTTCCAAAAACCACATACACAAACTCACTCTCCTGCTGGTAATAGCCTATCGAAAGTGACCACTCTCCTTACAACGTGCATGAAAATCAAGGTGGGACATTTCCAGCACAAATACAGGTTTTCTCACCCCCCCCCTTTTTTTTTCCCAAAAAACACACACACACAAACTCACTCTCCTGCTGGTAATAGCTTATCCAAAGTGACCACTCTCCCTACAATGTGCATGATAATCAAGGTGGGCCATTTCCAGCATAAATCCAGGTTTTCTCACCACCACCCCCCGCCAACACACACAGAAACTCACTCTCCTGCTGGCAATAGCCCATCCAAACTGACCACTCTCCCCACAATGTGCATGACAATCAAGGTGGTCCATTTCCAGCATAAATCCAAGTTTAACCAGAACGTCCGGGGGGGGGGGGGTAGGAAAAAACAAGGGGAAATAGGCTACCTTGCATAATGACTTAGCCACTCCCAGTCTCTATTTAAGCCTAAATTAATAGTATCCAATTTGCAAATGAATTCCAATTCAGCAGTTTCTGGCTGGAGTCTGGATTTGAAGTTTTTTTGTTGTAAGATAGCGACCTTCATGTCTGTGATTGCGTGACCAGAGAGATTGAAGTGTTCTCCGACTGGTTTATGAATGTTATAATTCTTGACATCTGATTTGTGTCCATTTATTCTTTTACGTAAAGACTGTCCAGTTTGCACAATGTACATGGCGGAGGGGCATTGCTGGCACATGATGGCATATATCACATTGGTGGATGTGCAGGTGAACGAGCCTCTGATAGTGTGACTGATGTTATTAGGCCCTGTGATGGTGTCCCCTGAATAGATATGTGGGCACAGTTGGCAATGGGCTTTGTTGCAAGGATAGGTTCCTGGATTAGTGGTTCTGTTGTGTGGTATGTGGCTGTTGGTGAGTATTTGCTTCAGGTTGGGGGGCTGTCTGTAGGCAAGGACTGGCCTGTCTCCCAAGATTTGTGAGAGTGTTGGGTCGTCCTTCAGGATAGGTTGTAGATCCTTAATAATGCGTTGGAGGGGTTTAGTTGGGGGCTGAAGGTGACGGCTAGTGGCGTTCTGTTATTTTCTTTGTTAGGCCTGTCCTGTAGTATGTGACTTCTGGGAACTCTTCTGGCTCTATCAATCTGTTTCTTCACTTCCGCAGGTGGGTATTGTAGTTGTAAGAATGCTTGATAGAGATCTTGTAGGTGTTTGTCTCTGTCTGAGGGGTTGGAGCAAATGTGGTTGTATCGCAGAGCTTGGCTGTAGACGATGGATCGTGTGGTGTGGTCAGGGTGAAAGCTGGAGGCATGTAGGTAGGAATAGCGGTCAGTAGGTTTCCGGTATAGGGTGGTGTTTACGTGACCATCGTTAATTAGCACTGTAGTGTCCAGGAAGTGGATCTCTTGTGTGGACTGGACCAGGCTGAGGTTGATGGTGGGATGGAAATTGTTGAAAGCTATTATCAGCAGGAGAGTGAGGTGGGAGGAGGTATTGTTTCATGGTCTCTGTGTGTATATAATGTCTTCTGCAGCTTCCACAGTATGCATCCGATGAAGTGAGCTGTAGCTCATGAAAGCTCATGCTCAAATAAATTGGTTAGTCTCTAAGGTGCCACAAGTATTCCTTTTCTTTTTGTAAGGAGAGCGATCACTTAAGATGAGCTATTACCAGCAGGAGAGTGGGGTGGGGGGAGAGAAAACCTTTTGAAGTGATAATCAAGGTGGGCCACTTCCAGCACATTTCCAGGAGTTAACAAGAACGTCTGAGGAACAGTGTGGGGGGTGGGGAGGAATAAACAAGGGGAAATAGTTTCACTTAGTATAATGACTCCACCACTCCCACTGTTCCTCAGACGTTCTTGTTAACTCCTGGAAATGTGCTGGAAATGGCCCACCTTGATTATCACTTCAAAAGGTTTTCTCTCCCCCCACCCCACTCTCCTGCTGGTAATAGCTCATCTTAAGTGATCACTCTCCTTACAATGTATATTTTTTCATGGTCTGTGTGTATATATAAAATCTCCTCACTGTACTTTCCACTTTATGCATCCGATGAAGTGAGCTGTAGCTCACGAAAGCTTATGCTCAAATAAATTGGTTAGTCTCTAAGGTGCCACAAGCACTCCTTTTCTTTTTGCGAACACAGACTAACATGGCTGCTACTCTGAAACCTAATTGCTGTAGGTATTCACATAAGCTTTTTGCTTCATCCTTTGCCCCCTCAACCACCCAACGTCTTCCACATCCTCATTACATTTCGCCTCTTATCACTTTAACTGGTGTTTGGTGAGCAAAGTTGCCATTGTTTGCAAAGACTTTGGTCCTTCTCTTTCCTAACCTCCATTTGCATCTCTCTCTACTTTCCCTCCATCTATGGGACTGAAATTGTAATATCTAAACCTTACATCATAAAAAACGAAACAAACAGACAAAAGCCCTACATACGTATAGTCCATAATAAGCAGTACATGCTCTGGGCAGTTTGAAGAGATTTGGTTATACAATACAATAGTTATGCCATTTGTAAATATGCCACAGTGCATCTGTCATGGGAAATTATGTGCTAGCTTTAAACAAAAGCACATGCCCTTTTCACTCTCCCCAAAAGGTAACTATGGAGGATGTAACCCCAGGCTCCAGGGATCATGTGACTATAGTTTGGAAGCCGGTCTATATAAAGCCACAGGAAGAAGATACTTCAGGGAGCTGTCAGAATTATTCTGGGTCTCTCTATTCAGGAGTGGAAGATTAGGGTCAAGGTAAGACCTGTGAGGGGAGGTTCCTCTTCATCAAAAGGGCTGGAGAAAGAGCAAGGAGAGGCTGGCTACCAGAAAGCCCCTGGGAGGGAGCCTAACGAGATTCAGGGGACAGAAGAATCCAGAGGGGGATGAAGCTGGCACCAGTCCTTGTTTAAAGAGCCCCAGGCTGGGGCGTCTAACTAGGATGGAAGAAAACTCCCCCACCAGCTCTGCATCAGAGTGAAGACCTGGGGAAGGGTGGAGGGTTACTGAGCCAGGGGAGATCCAGGGAAGAGGGGCTGAAGGTTGTTTTGTTTACCCTCGAACAGGAGGAATTTTGCTTGGTTGGAGGAACAAAAACACCAAAAGTCACAGGGAAACTGAGACATGAATTATTTTACAGTCAGTGGGAGCCTATATTATCAGAAGGGAACCAGAGGCACAGCAGGGAAACTGAGGTAAGAATATACAAACTGATGTCAGAAAGGTAAGAATCTGTTACAGGTCTCATCTGAGACCAGGGCCCCATTGTACCAGACAGTGTACATCCACTTAGTGAAGGATAATCCCTGCCTCAAAGTGTTTACAATCTAAGTAGACAAGTCAACATTATTACCCCTAGTTGACAACTGTGAAACTGAAGCAAAGAGAGATTAAGTGACTTATCCAAGATGACACAGGAAGTCTGTGGCAGACCTGGGAATTAAACCCAGATTTCTCGAGTTGCAATTCAGAGCTTTTAACCCTCAAGGGTATGTGTCCTCTTGCACTTTTTCCCTGTGACCACTTCATTTTAATTCTTTTGCCAACCACTGAATGTGGAGAGGCGCAAAGGAGCTAAAATATTCTATTTTAATTCCATTGAACCCCTCCATATTCTATACAAATGCTGGAAAAAGACTACTATAAAATTCATAATTGCTCCCTTAAAATTAATGCAGGGACTAATTTTGGTGCAGATAAAACATCACAATCAGGGAGACTATTTGCACACTGTATAATGAATTATGATATCTCTGCGTTAAAATATGGTTCCTGGACAGAGTGGGTATATGAATCTGATTTTTTACTTTGAAAGCATTCATGAGACCTTTGTGATCCCAAACCAATAAATAATTTGGAGTGTACTTCAAATATACAGATGGATAGCTAGTCACTAAAAGTCAGGAAAGAGAAAGCATTCATCTAAATCATTTGAGAAGTTATTCTGGCTTTACAGGTTTTTAATTTTCAAATTAAAACCCAGCACATATGTTTGAGTGGAAGACTTTAATTAAGTTCATATGAAAGGCATAAATTTTCTCTACTGACAGTGAATTTCATTTACCTCAGCTATATTGTCTATTGGAAAAAACAAAATAAGAGAGTGGTTTTTCTTTTAAAAATTGTGGGCAATGCAATGATTATTAAAGTGAATGAGTAATTGTATTGGCTAGAGCTGACTAGGCATAACTAAGTCAGATTTTGTGAAAGCTATCCCAACAATGCTCTGAATTATTACCAAAATAGGATTCCCCTAGAGGTCTTCAGAAGTGAGAGGCTAGTATATTAACTTACTACACCAAAAGAAATAGCATTTTAATAGAAACTACCCCTAGTATTCTCCAATGTCCTTAAGATCCTATCTCATTACAGTGTAAACTCCTAGGGGCAGGGACTACCTCTGTTTGTACAGCACCTAGCATAATGGGACTACTGTACTATAAAATAATAAGTGCCTTTGCTTACCGACAAGGAAAAATGCTTTCTTTGCAACTGCTAAATACTATCATATCTTCAAAATCTGTCCCTATATGAGTAGTGAAAAGTTAGTTTGCATTAGTAATTTTTGAAAGTTTTAACCCTTTTTTGTGGTTTATTGGTGGGATCCCACGGAATTAGCCATGTGGCAGAATTCATGGTCTGATCACTTAAAACAGCACATGACAGTTTTGGTCAGAATTTAAGCACTTTAGCACTTTGAAGGACGTACATTGTATGTATTAAGGCAACTGTCCACTTGACTAGCCATAGGCTAATACTTCTTTATATCCTTTAAAAAAAAAAAGGCCTGCTTTTGTGGTACTATCGTATGTGATAAGATGTAGGAAATATAGACGTTGTATGAAAAAGATAAAAAATATAGACCATTATTAATAGGCTTTAACTCGAAAGATTAAGATACATATACCACCCAAATATCAGTCTATGGAGAGGACCAGAAATGCCGGTACATCATTTTCAAGCATCTCAGACATTTTGTAGCTGATGTACTACTGAGTAGGATAGTGAATTTAGCATGAATTGGACATTAACAAATACAACCCTGTACAGAAGGATTGAGGAGAAAATAAGGAAATTTGCATGATAATACTGTGAAATCATATTATTATTTATATTATATTAGCACCTAGACCAGTGGTTCTCAACTTATTACACATTGTGGGTCGCATATGCAGTGGCAGCCCAGACCCCAACCCCGAACCCCCACCACACGGGTCCAGCCGGCTGCCTGCCCTGGGCCCTGGACCCCACCATGCATGGTGGGCTCGCTGCCCCATCCCCGGACCCCAGAGCTTGATGGGCCATCCAGGAGCCCTGGACCCCTGTTGTATGGGGCCAGCCAGCTGCCCTGACCCCAGGCCCCCACCACGCAGCTGCCTCAGACCCTGCAACTCATAGGGCTGGGCAGCTGCCCCAGACCCTGGGCCCCCGACCCCCCAGGGCCAGCTGGGAGTCTCAGACCCCTGACCCCTTGGGTCCAGCCAGGATCCCTGGAGCTCCGACTCCGCGAGGCCAGTTGGGAGCTTCTAGGGTGACCAGATGTCCTGATTTTACAGGCACAGTCCCGATTTTGGGGTCTTTTTCTTGTATAAGCTGCTATTACCCCACACCCCCTGTCCCGATTTTTCACATTTGCTGTCTGGTCACCCTAGGAGCTCCGGACCTCTGACCCCACGAGGCCAGCTGGGAGCCCTGACCCCGGCCTTTAGCACACAGCTGAGCTGGGCCGCAGATGTGTGCTAATTGGGCCGCATGTGGCCCGCGGGCCACAGCTTGAAAACCACTGACCTAGACTCTCTAACCAAGATCAAAGCTCCATTGTGATAGGTACTGTACATACATGTATTCAGAGACGGTCCCTGCTCCCAAAGACTTTACAATCTAAATAGCCAAGACAGTGAAAGGAGGGGGAAGTATTGTTTTCCAGATGGGAAATTGGGGCATGGACAATTTAAATGGCTTGTCCAAGGTATCATGGGGAAACTATGTCAGAGCCTGGAACTGAATGCATTTAACCACTGCCTTAACCACAGACCATACTTCCTCTCTAGCATGAATTTTTTTCCCATGAAATATTCATTAGATCAAAGAAATTTGGTCCACTAATTTAGGTATGAAATGTCAGAAAATATTGTAACATAGGCATACAGCGTGGAATGAAGTACAGAGACACACATATAAATATTTCTTTATTTAATAATGTTAATCAAAGTACCTTCTTGTTGAATTTCAAATTAAAAAACATTTGTAGCTGTACTACTATGGAAAGATGACTTAATGTGATAACTTCTCATAGGGCTTTCATATGTTTTTCCTTGCCTAATAATTAGTGACACTTTCATTTAAAATCTTGTGCCATTGAGACATCTTATATTATTATGACATTGGTTTATTAGAGCAGAAAACATGCTGACCAGCAGAGATTCTGATGCACTAAATCATGTGAAGGGGAAATATTAAAATGATCATGAAATTTACCCCCTGTACAGGGAGCCAATACAGGTTTAAGTGGAACTTAGTCATGCATAGGCGTCGTGCTGGCCTTCTGCACAGAGATGAATTTCATCCACTGTTTCCAGTCTTACAAACACTTACTATTAAGTGTTGTGATTACTATCAGAAGGAGAGTCTCTAAGGTTAGTCTCTAAGGTGCCACAAGTACTCCTTTTCTTTTTACTATCAGAAGAAGTCCCAGTTGCTTCAGAAAGTGTTTTCAGGATAAGACCCTAAGTCAGAGCATTCATGATAGAAGGGTCCCACTACGTAATGTGCCCCAGTATGAGATCCCATACTGCTAGTATTTTTCAGCAGTTGCCATATATGTCAGGGTTCCTTCCTCACTCTGAATTCTAGGGCATAGATGTGGGGACCCGCATGAAAGAACCCCTAAGCTTATTTCTACCAGCTTAGGTTAAAACTTCCCCAAGACACAAACTCTTTGCCCTTAGATTTGGTAAAACACTGCCACCACCAAGTGATTTAACAAACAATCAGGGAAAGGATCACTTAGAGTTTCTATTACCCCAAAATATCCCAAGCCCTTACAGCCCCTTTCCTGGGGAGCCTTGAGAATAAACAAGATGAGCACAGACCAGCCTTGGATTTTTAAGACCCTAAAAACCCAACCAGATTCTTAAAAAACAGAACTTTATTAGAAGAACAAAACAAGATAAAAGAACAACTCTGTAAGATCAGAATGGAAGATAATCTTACAGACAGTCAGATTCAAAACATAGAGAATCCGTCCAGGCAAAACCTTAAGTTACAAAAAGACACAAAAATACACATTTCCTCCAGCACAGCAAATTTCATAAGCCAAAACAAAGAAAACCTAATGCATTTTCTAGCTAGGTTACTTACTAACTTTACAGGGCTTGCATCCTTGATCTGTTCCTGGCAAAGGTATCACACAGACAGACAAAATCTTCCCCCCCGCCTCCAGGTTTGAAAGTATCTTGTCCCCTCATTGATCATTTTGGGTCAGGTGCCAGCCAGGTTATCTGAGCTTCTTAAGCCTTTACACGTGAAAGGATTTTGCCTCTGTCCAGGAGGGATTTTATAGTTCTGTATACAGAAAGGTGGTTACCCTTGCCTTTATATTTATGACATATGCCCTAACGTGAAACTTGCATCAACTGTTGCTGATGCAATTGGCATGGTGCAAGAGTTTCCATAATAGACAAGTTTCCCCACCTATTAATAACATGAATATAAAGGCTTCTTTTTGACTGAAACTTGGCATAGGGATCTCAAATTAGTTTGGCTACGTTTAAAGATGAATGAAAAATATTTGTGGCTTCAGATTCTTTTTCTTTTCTTTTATTTTCAACTCGCAGAAGTCAACAATGGCTCCAGTTTAAAGCACACAATTTATCTAATCCATCAGTCCATGTGATTTAGTGCATTTGGGATGGGGAGGGGCAGGGAGGTGTCATTTTACAAAATGCATCACACAAACAGCTAAGGAACTGAGTTTTCAAAGACATGTACAATGACCAGTCTTTCTGAAGGATTTTTAGAACACATGCATTATTGTATGAAATATTATACATCAAGCATATTAATACATCAGGACTACATCCCCCTCCGCAGTGAGGTTGTTTTCCACTGGTCTGGTGGTGCAAAGTATCTCCTCTGAATCAGCAGCAGAGCTTTCCCCTGTCTTAGTGTAGCCAGCTTTATGTCACTCTTCTACAATACCTTATGTAGGGGATTGGGGGAAGGCATGGCTTGGGCATATTGTGACCTTGCAATCCTCAGATGCTATAAGCCCTTGAGAGCTACCACAGCTACCAGGAGTTAAAGCAGCCCTTAGGCTACTCAGTATTGCCCACCCCCAACATTCAATAATCATAAGTCTGGCCCCCAAAATCTTGAGATTGGCTCAAAATTTTCATTTTCATGCTTTTCTCTGCTACCATGAGAGCTAAAAACTTACTTACAAATACTGAAATCTCTGATTCCCATGTAATAACATGACTCCAGGAATGAGGGCTTTAAGAAATAAAACCCAAATATCATGAGACACGGGACAGAATTGTGATTGTTGGCAACACTCTGGCTTCCACTGGGGGCTGAACCAGCCCGCAGCAGGCCCAGGGATTGGGGAGGCACAAAGGTGGCCTAAAGCCAGCCTTTCCCCACTTGAGCCTTAAGTCAAGATCACCATGTTCCTTCAGATCTAAATGGGCCTACTGTGTCCATAATCCATTAATTAAAACTCCCCAGTTCTTCAGTACAGCAACTGGTCAGAGGAGGTGAGGACACTGGGCAGAAAAGGGATGAGGATCCAGAAGAGCAAGAGGGCAGGAGGAGGGATCAAGGGAATGGGATAGAGGGATGTGGTGGGGCGTCTGCCCCACACTGGCAGAACAGTTAAAGCAGCCCCGGGGAGGCTGCTCAGGAGACAGCCAATTAGGAAGGTTTAGAGAGACAGGCCCAGGCTGGGCCATATAAGAAGGGCTGCTGAACAGAGCAGTGGCAGTCACCCCCTGGAGTTTGAGAAGGGAGGACTTGCTGCCCTGAAGGAGGGAGAAGAGACAGCACCATGGTCCAATCAGTGCTGGGCGGGGTCAGTGGAGCATGAGTGAGCTCCTGGCCAACTACTACCAGACTGAGGCCCTGATACGAGGGCGGAGACGTTGCTAGGGCTGCGGGAAAGTGGCCCAGGAAAACAGACGGTGGGGGTTGGAGGTGATGCAGCATGTGGCTGCCGGCTAGAGGATACCTTGGCTAGGACCCAGAGTAGTGGGCGGGGCCAGTTCGGCCCCCCACTTTTGGCCCTACTTGCCATGCGGGGAGTGGCTAGACCCTGGACTGCAGCCTGCCACTGAGACAAGTGGCTGGAGAGAGGACTGGCAGGCCCTCGGAAGTGGGGGGAAAGAACGGAGTGGGGCACAGCGAGAGGGCTGTGTCTAGCAGAGGACACCACAGTCCTGAGAGCAACACGGGTCCTGATGACAGAAGCAATGGTGGCGAGATGCCACTAAATGAAGGCGCACCGGCGAACCAGAGCTAATTCCCAGGACGGCCAGCAGGAGCCACAGCAGTGGCGAGTTGTGCCCCATCACATGTGGTGGAGAATACAGGCAAACATTTATCCCCGATACAAGGGGAAGATAGAAGACTGTGGGGACTATTGCCTGGTATAGACGTTTGAGAGACTAAGGAACACATAAGGTGGAGAAAATGGAGTCAGAGGCCTGCTTTGTGGAGGGCTTTGCGGCCTTCTCGAACTGGACTCCAAAGTCGGTACCCCTGTGGAAAGGGGCCAACAAGCAGCAAGGGCAGCTTCAGATCCTGCTACAGCAGGTGCTCAGAGCCCAGCAGAGACAATGGGAAGCACACGAGTACCAGCAGACCTGTATGGCCAAACTAAGTCACTGCGAGGGGGAGTCCAAAAGAATCGCAGGGAGCAAGAGGGAAATTCAGGCACCGGGACCAGGAGGCCGGCAGACACTGTGGGCAGCAGGGACACTTTAAGAGGGAGTGTCCCTGCCAGAGAGAGGAACAGAGACATCATCTGGGGAATGGAAGGGAGAAAGAGCCCAGGAGAGTCCCCCCCTGTGAGGAGAATAGGGAGGCAATGGGCATGTTGGGACTATGGGCAACAGGGGCACCTGAAGAGGGAGTGCCTGACCCAAAACTGCAGGGCCCAGGCTAGCCCAGAGTATGGGGCTGAGCCAGAGAAGAACTATAGGAGGGCCGTGGCCGAAGGGAGGCAAAGGACATGCTTCCAGTGCCATAAGGAGGGTGATATAAAAAGGCATTGCCCCCTGAAGAGTAGGAAGGGGATGCCTGAGAGCCAGGCTCAGTTGGAGACTGCCCAGAACAAGGGGGTAGTGAGGACTGAGGACCTGGCAGAAAGCCATTTCCCACACTCAGCAGGGGGAGGTAGTGAGGAGATGGATAGGATGATTCGGACAGAAGAGATACAGACAAACAGGGGAACCCACACAGGAGCAAGACAGGCTACAATGGGGACCCAGACCCTGGAAGAGGGAAGCACGTTGTTCTTCTTGGTAGAGAGGGCAGGAGAGCGACAGCCTGCGGGCCCAGCTGCGAGGGAAGCTGGGAAAGTAGAGACACCTCCCCTCCCAGGTGTGTGGTCTTAAGGGGGAAGGGTGTGTGATAGGGCATCTGCCCCACACTGGCAGAAGGGGAGGTAAAGCAGCTCCAGGGAGGCTGCACAGGAGACAGCCAATTAGGAAGGTTTAGAGAGACAGCCAATCAGGGCCAAGATGGGCCATATACGAAGTTGCTGCTGAACAGAGCAGTGGCAGTCACTCCCTGGACTTCAAGGAGGGAGAACTGGCTGCACTGAAGGAGGGAGAAGAGATAGCACCATGGTCTGAGCAGTGCTGGGAGGGGCCAGGGGAGCATGAGTGAGCTCCCGGCTGACCACTGCCAGACTGAGGCCCTGATACAAGGGCAGAGAAGGTGGTAGGGCTGCAGGGAAGTGGCCTAGGGAAACAGATGCTGGGGGTTGGAGGTGACACAGCATGTGGCTGCCGGCTAGAGGGTCCCTGGGCCGGGACCTGGAGTAGCGGGTGGGCCCGGGTCCCCTCCCTTCCTTTGGCCCTACTTGCCACTGAGGGGAGTGGCTAGAGTACGGGCTGCAGTTTGCCACTGACACAGGTGGCTAGACCCTGGACTGCAGCCTGCCACTGAGACAAGTAGCTGGAGAGAGGACTGGTGGGCCCTCAGAAGTGGGGGAAGAGAACCAAGTGGGGCACAGCGGAGGGCTGTGTCCATAAGAGGACACCGCGGTCCTGAGAGTGACATGGGTCCTGATGACAGAAGTGACAGCAGTGAGATGCCACTAAATGAAGGCGAGCCAAAGCTAATTCCCAAATCAGCCAGCAGAAGGCACCGCAGTGATGAGTCACACCCCATCACAAAGGAAGAAGGACCATCTGGAAGAACTAGTGTTGGGACGGGTGGAGTCATGGGCTAAAAGGAATGGGGAAAACAGACCAAGGAAGCAACAGTCTGGGCAACTGGAGAGACTCAAGATGAGGAATCCAGATAGGGAGAGAGGACCATGCAAAAGTGGAAGAACTAAGTCCCTACAAAATGACCTACAGAGGTGGATCCCAATGTCCACAGTTTGCAGGATCAGGACCTACATGGAGAAGGGAGGAGCAGGGGCACTGGGAAATGACAAAGAGGGAGGCAAGAAATGGGGAGCTGGCTGCAGGCTTTCAGGAGAGAAAACAGGATCAAGAGCTGAAAGAGGCCAAGAAGTAGCAGAGAAGAGGGGAGAAAAGAGGTCAGTAAGGGCTATGAGCAGACTGGAAATGAGCATGGACTTGTGGGAAGTTCAGTGTGGGGAAAATGTTTGGAGACAGTTTGTGACCAGAAAAAGGTTAAATCTATTTGGAATATTAGTTATCACAGATTGTTCACTTAGTTCTAGTGGCCTGAATGTTTTAGTCAAAACCATCTGAAAAAATGTGTAGATTGGAATGGGAATGGTGCATGTCCTCCCCAGGCCCACTGCTCTGTCACTAGTATAGATCCCTACCGCCCATCTGGTAGGACCTGGAAAGGAGTCACCAGCAGGTGGCTGACAATGGCTAAAAAGACCTCTGGCCAAGTCCTGCAGCATTAAGACCAGCTAGAACGCAGAGACGGGGAGGAGAAAACAGCTCCCACCATCTCCACTCCAACCCTTCTGCCACCCAGTGCCTCATCTTTTCCATCCCCGGCCTAAGCCAATCACACTGGAGCTCTCCCCTCCCCTGGCTCATAGAGAGCTCAGCTCTACGCAGGGGAAGAGTTGCTTCTTGAGTCAGTAGAGCCTCCGTCACAGCCTGAAGAAGCACCTGAGTGCTTTGTGGACAGAAGAAAGAAACACTAGCCTCCCACTCCTCAAAACTCCCTAACATAACCACACCAGCAATGCCCCACCCCCAAGCCCTAAAAGGTTTTTCACCCCCAAAGCCTTCCCAGCCAGGAGAACCAGCTCGCGCACACATGGGGGAAAAAATGACCTACCCAATTCTAATCCCACCATCCTCGATATGATTTGTACGGTAATTTCCTGTCCATTCTGGACGTGGTAGATCACTCTTTTTCTCTCTCTGAAAAACTGCAGTTACAAGGACCAGACAGAGGCACATGGTAGACTTTTAAAAATAATGTAAATAAGAACACACATAGGGACAGGGGGATAACTAATCATATTTGGCTGAAGTACCAGTATGAAAACCTAACCTAGACAGAACTGCATACAAACAAAAGACTACATAGTGCATACATCTTGCTGCCCTCACAGTCTGCCGACTTATTGTTGGGCTAGAGCCTCAGCTGGTGTCAATCGGTATAATGTCATTGACTCCAGTGGCATTATGCCGATTTTCACCGAGTAAAAATTTGGCCCACGTTTTTTCCCCACCTTTTCATGTGTCATACTCAGTCCCAAGCTGAGTCCTAATAATGCACTTTAGAATGTAGCCACTAAGCTGATAAAAAGTAATAAATCTTTCTGATCACATTATGATCCAACTCTGATGCATCATATGTTAACTGATCTTTGTATCATCCTCTCACACTTTAATTTGGGTCTTGTTTTGATATACTGCATTACTACTGTTGATGTTTTACTGTATCATGTTCTCGGCTGGCCAGTATACTGAATTTAATTTGGATTTTATGATAAATCATATTGCATTACTTCTTTTTAAAATAATATTACTACTGAAATAAGATTTCATAATTGCATTCTGTCGTCATTTGCAATGGAAACAAATGGAGACTAATCCCATCTCGACTGCCAAGGTTTGTAGGTCTCCAAAGACATATCTCCCCTTCGTTATTAAGTCACAGTGTCCAATTCACAAATGCTGCCTAGTTTATGCTCCTGACAAATGTAAGAAAATCAGTGTCACTCATTTTGACACACAGCTGCAAACTGGTAAATAGATTTTAATACCACAGTAGTCAATGTCATTGTTAGTATTTTAACAGCAAACTTCCTGTCCCCAGGGAGGTGGGGAGAGAAGCATCTTTTACTATTTGGGTTTGCTAAGGTAGATGAATCACTAGGGCCTCGTGTGGTTTCTGGTCCAGGGAATAACACAAATTGTCACCATATTGATCTCAGTAAAGTTGCTTTAAAATAATAATAACAGTTGGTATTTCTGTACAAACTTTTCGTCAGAGGATCTCAAAGTGTTTTGCACATATACTGGGGATCAGAATCTGGCTGAAAAGTACAGGCCTCTTTTGGGGCAATCATGTAGGAGCTCTGGGAGGCTCTGTGTCTCAGGGAGGCACAATGCCTCCTGCAGCTCCTGGGATGGGGAGCTACAACCCACCTCCTTAAGAGGTTACAGTGTGAGGCTACCCTCCATGGCTAGCCACTGCAGATGGCTTGTGTTGAGAAGGGGCAGGACCATGGTGTCACTTCCCCTCAACAACTGTTGAGGTAGCTTGTACCTCAGGGCTACTAGTAAATAACAGTCACTAAGCTAAGGAAAGCACAAAGTCTATAATAGTACCTGTGAATTGTATGGTCTTCAGGCTAGGAAGTGGTCACTGTTCTGTGTTTGTAAAGTACCTAGCACAACTGGGCCCTGACCTTGATTGACCCTAGATACCACCATAAGTAAAATGATTAATACAGAAGGGTAAGTCTTCTTGTTCTCTTCCCCAGTGCAAGGGCCAGCCACAATCTGACTATAGTCAATTAATCCTCATGATACCCCTGTGCATTAGGAAAGGGAGATATGTAGTAAAAATCACCTAGCACCAGTGAAACGCAGCCAACTCTAGGGATCACTCCAAGTGTTTAGTCTTGCAGAGCAATACTCTATACAAAGGCTAAAGATAGCAGGTAGAAAAACAGTACTGTGTCCCATTGACACTGCAGAGGGGATTTAGTTTAGATAGGCAGAAAGTATACCTTCACAAGAGGCAATGTGGTCAGGAGGTCAGGTCAACACCTCCTCCTTTTATGAAACATACCATGGAATTTTTAATACCCCCCAAATGGATCAAGACTTGAATTTCATATCACCCCAATCAGTTTTTGTCACCTTCATCCTTATTCTCACCCCTTTTTATCTGTGATCCTCACTTATTATGTCAAGGGACAGGCAACTGTCCTTACTCATTTTTGTGAGGCTCCTAGCATATGATGGGGTGATCGATATAAAACAATCTGAAAGATGAACTTTCCATCTGTACAGTGTCCTCTAACACTAGTGCTCACTGCCTGGGGCACTGGGGTAGTACTGGCTCAGGTGTCAGAGTGTGTTCTGTAGTCACCAGCACCACTTTCTTCAGCACCTAGCTGTTCCATGGATTCTGCCATCCCCATACTGGCCTCATCCAGCCCCGCTTAGTTCGAAACCCATTGGGATTACTGAATAAGATTGCATGCGTACAGGCTAGATTCAGCAAGGAACATACTTCTGAATGCTACTGAGGAACTTTCATCCTAAAAATGCATTTGCCATGTTATATTAAAACAAAATAGATCTTTGTCTGCAATGTGCATTGGTATAGATCTTGAGAAATCATTTACTGTGTATATCAGAGAGAAGCTAGCCAAGAATATGTTTTTCTCATTTTGCAAAAGTTCAGTGGTTTGTGGGTTGGTTTTTGTTTTGCTGAACAAAAAAGATTTGGATCCAATCCAGATTCCACTTTATCTGAACTCTCAAAATTTGGAAGGGTTTGATTCCAGCACTAGCTGGTCTTTGTGCATGAAGATATGCAGTATCTAATTTCCCAAGATACAGGGCATTGCACGCACACACGCACACCACATGCTGAAAGGAGTAATATCAAACCTTATAATCATGCCCCTACCAAATTCATGGTCCATTTTCGTAAATTTCAGTCAACATTTTTTAAATCTTGAATTTCACGGCTTCAGATATTTAAATCTTAACAAAGCATGAATATGTATTTTTAAATGGCAAAATATAAACATTCGATAGCACTCCCCAAAAAAGGTGACAACACCCCTCCGTACCGTGCAACCCCTACTTCTGTGCTGCCGCTGGCAGTGTCACTGCTTGCAGAACTGGCCAGCCGGCCAGCAGCTGCTGCTACTGCTTTCTGGCCATGCGGCTCGGAAGGCAGCACAGAAGTAAGGATGACAATACTGCAACCCCTTTACAATAGCCTTTGGGTTGGGACCCCCAGTTTGAGAAATGCTGTATATGGTAAAAGTACACAAAAGACCAGATTTCACAGTCCAAGATGCATTTTTCACAGCTGTGAATTTGGTAGGGCCCTACTTATAATGATCTCCCCTCAGTAGTAATGGGAGCTATGCACGCTGATCAAAGGGAAGACTAGACCACTTCATTTGCACCTTAAACTCTCAATACAGAGACATGTTGTGCAAGTCTAAACCTACATCTAGAGAAGATGGAAGGAAGTGACTTGATGTCTAATTCTTATTAGAACAAGCTAATCAATATTTCAGCGTTCTCCTGCAGAAAAAGCATACCATTACAGTTACCTGAATCAATACAAGGTAAATGCTGCCTCAACTAAGAAATGGATATCTATTTTGAAAGAACAAATTAAACATGGTTTTTATTCATTGGTGTAAGAGGTATGCTTTATGAAGAAAAAGAAGCCATGAGGTATATCCTGATAGCATTTTTTTTGCCATATCTATTAAAATGTGACACTTTTGCTTTTTCATCTAAGTGGAAAATGTCTATTTTTGGCATTAGTTCTGCTCCATATATTTAACATTGCATGAATTAGAAATGTGAGACCCATTTAGCTCTAGCTGTAATAAATACATTTTACTGCCTTCTGACCAAATGGGCCTTGTGATTATAAATCATAGGACTGATCATGACAGACACCCACCACATAAAGGGCCAGCGTGCAGCAGCACCATCCCTGTTGTGGGGGGCACCCTGAGATTCTTGTGCCTCACGCAGTCAAAACACCTCCCAGAGTTCTGGGAGCACAGTGGCTACACCAGCCTGGTGCAAACTGTAGCATATGCTCTCCAGCATCATGTGCAGGTCCAGCTCTCCTGCATCCTGTAGAGAAAATGAGTCTCATGCCTTTATAATTTCATAAAGCCTTATACACTCATATCCCATAGTCTCATACCCTTATAATTTCCCTGCTCCCTTGGAAGAGAAAAGTGCCACTATAGATGCTTGCCTTGCATAGTCCTTGTGCTCAATGAGTCCCGCTCATCCCTCCCCGACACCCCAAGAGGGATGGGAAGGACTAGTTAAAGGTGTGGGCATGTGGTGTAGACTCATCTCTAAATTGTTTTCCAGTATCTCAGCTTTCCCTTGTTAAAAAATTACATTTGTGAGGAAAACATGGACAAATTTTTCCCAAAGTGTCACCGATGCAGCAATGTCTGCCAAAGTTTACAGAGAGCCTGAAACTATACAGCTGAGGTGTGAACTGCCCCATTCATTTCAATGGGTGCTAGCCCAGATGCTAATGATAATCCTTTAATTATCAAAGCATATAAGAAATAAGAGGTAAAATCATAAGATATGAACATCGATATGATCTATCCTTAATGACTGCTCATTTTGGGTAGGTCTTTAGCAACACATGGCAGGATTCAACAGAAATGCGATTCATTTTGTTTTCCTGAAGGAGTCTCAGCTTTCAAAAGTTTGGGAAATGATGAATTAGGCTATGATATAAATTTCAAAGACAAGCTATGGAAGCCCCCATAATTTGAGCCGTTTAACACTAAAGCCTGGAGAAAACACTTAAAAACTCTCATGGAAATGTCTTGCTTTGACAGAGAGACTGACAAAATAGGTCTTTTTCCATCTCCTACATCTCAGTGTAGCAATTCATTCCAGAACCAACTTCCGAGACATTTTTTAGCCAGACATAGCATGCCTGCATAATAGCTTGTGGTAAACATTATGGGAGAAGCCACTGGCAGAAACTGCAGGATCTAAATGGCTTAAACAACATATGTGTGACAGTCAGGGGAGCACTGAATATATTTATTCCCCTGGCCCCAATCCTGCAAACACTTACCTACATGTTTAATTTTATGTGGCTGCGTAATCTCACTCAATAGGACATGTCACATGCATAAACGTAGGTACTTGTGTACATTTTTGCAGTATCAAAACCTGTTTCTTATTCCCTCTTTCTGCTTTTTACAAGCAAATAGTACTTAAAATCCCAGCCATTATCTTTAATGTAGGTGATCAAACATTTTTCAATATATGTCGTATTTCAGATGAGAACCATCCATTCTGTTGAGTTGCCTTGTGCATGGTTTCGTTTCACTGAAATAGAAATGATTTTTCCACTTATTAGCAATTTGAGTTCAATTAAGCTGGATTATTTATTAAATAAATGTTATCTACATTAGGTCTGTCAGATAAAATAATAATATTGTGTGAGTGTGTAGGCGCACATGCATGTAAAATATGAGGATTAGTACAATCTCTTCCAGGGTTTATGAACCTAACATTCTCCAGGGCATAACATAAACTAGCATGAAGCCCCAAATACTAGCATTTTCATTTGCATATTTGTGTTATCTGAAAGATGTGTGAAATGTCATACACAGTCAGCTCCACACTGACTGTGCATGCAAGCAGGGGCATGGGTTTGGCTTTATCCAGCAAGAATATGGAATATACTATGATCCTGGAGTGTGACAGGGTGGCTGGATTCTACTGTGTCTCTACCCTGGTAGCTGGACCCAGAGCTTCAAAGTTATTTAGGCTTCTAACTTCCAGTGAAATCAATTGGAGTCAGATGTCTGCATACCTTTGAGGTTCTGGGCCCTGTAAATTAATCCCTGCTCACTCAATGATGCAGATGTGGCTTGTTAAACTCCACAGTGTACATAAGAGAGGTGGGAATAGCTCTTTAGAGGGGAAGCTAGAGCCTCAGGCAGATGGGGCCCAAGGTAGGAATGTTGGTGAAGTCATATCTGGGGAGAAGGCATAGGTTGGAGTTTATATTGTTATGTTTTGTTTGAGTTACCCTTAGTAATAAAGCCAAAACTCAGGTAGGGGGGTAACTTTTAACCTAAAACAATGTGTATATGGCCTTTTGTGATAGTAAGGCAGCGACTCCTTCAGTTTACAGTAACTGTTGTGTAGAGCTAAAAGTTCCTACTTTTTTTGTCAGTGGCAATAGGGTATGACTTTTCTACAAGCAAGGGAATATTAAGCATTCATTTAAATCGAACGAGCTCTGGGGAAGATTGTTGGACCCTGCAGAAACACTTGAGGTGAACGATTTCAGAGTAACAGCCGTGTTAGTCTGTATTCGCAAAAAGAAAAGGAGTACTTGTGGCACCTCAGAGACTAACCAATTTATTTGAGCATGAGCTTTCGTGAGCTACAGCTCACTTGTGAAGTTGCTGCTAACCCCTTCGGGCAGGGGTGCCCTACAAGGCCCACCAGAGTATTTCATAAGGCCCACTGCCTGCTTCAACACAAAAAACTATTGGCCGATTCATTAGCCTTTTGTTGTCATGTTTACATCATTTTAGTTTACACAAGTGTGTAAATAGACAATACCATACATGGAAACAACCTATCTACATACATATGAAACAAGCTGACCTTAAAATATAAATCAATACAGGTGACTTTAAATCTTATTAAAATATGTAGAATCTGTTTGGCTGATACAAGGTTGTGCTTAGGCTTATGTGGCTGTGTAATAAGGCTGGGCACCCCGCCTTAGCGTATGTCTACACTGCACGCTAAGCCCAGGCTTTGACTCAGGTTTCAACCCAAGCCCCTATTCTGCCCACACGTAAATCAGTTTAACTTGGGTCAGCAAGCACTCAGGACATGGTCCTAGGACTCTGCTGGGGGGGTGGGTCAGAGCACAGTTCCTGCTGTGATTCAGGTCTAAGCCCTGTTACTTTGTAGGGTGGATGCAGCTCAAGTCACAGACCCAAGCCAGAAGATCTGCATAATGCAGTATGGTCAGCTCAGAGCAGCTGTGACACCCAGGTCCAGCAATTGTAAACACAGGTTTACAGTGCAGTGCTGCTGCTCAGGTATGGGCTTGGAAACACCAAGTCCACTAACCTGGGTCATAGAATATCAGGGTTGGAAGGGACCTCAGGAGGTCATCTAGTCCAACCCCCTGCTCAAAGCAGGACCAATCCCCAATTTTTGCCCCATCCCTAAATGTCCCCTCAAGGATTGAACTCACAACCCTGGGTTTAGCAGGCCAATGCTGAAACCACTGAGCTATCCCTCCCTCCCAGCCTTAGTGTGCAATGTAGTTCATCCAAGGGAGAGTGAGGAGAGATTATTCAAAAGGGAAAGTTGTTCTAGAGGTGTGACTTGCTCATTTGAGTCAAATTGTATGCATTTTACCTCACCCCCAGAGCATAGCTGCTGTAAAATGACCAACACACACACAAGTATCCCACATAGCCAGGTTCATCTTTACATGCTTTAACTATTACTGTGCCATGAAGAACTGGAGATGGCTTTTGGGAGCTCCTGTTCAAGTCTCTGCCACCAAACTGGAGTAAGCGTTTAAGCTGACTTCCCATCCTCTGACGGGGTTCACCTTCAGTCCTGATTCTGCAAAACCATCCCTGACAAAGATGACTGATCCCTGAAACTCATGTAAATATCTCTTTAAAATACTTTATCTGTTCACTTTGGGAATAGAACAGATTGCACCAAGCATCAAAAAACTCCCTGAGGAGGATACTTCTAACTAGGGTGACCAGATGTCCCGTTTTTAAATGGACAGTCCTTTTGGGGGGGCTTTTTCTTATATAGGCGCCTATTACCCCTCACCCCTGTCCCATTTTATCCCAGTTGCTATCTGGTCACCCTACTTCTAACTTACCCAACCAGAACATAACCCCCTCATCAAAGCATCTCAGGTTATACAAGCTATGTATTTTGGTATAGTATCCATATACTCCACATATTTTGCAGGAACAAAGTACAGACATTTCCAGTGCACTTAGCATAAGCTGCCTTGCCAAATAATGTTGCCTTATTCCTTGGTTATACTTATGAGAAATATTTTTGTTTACTAAATGATTCTCCAGTCTTTGCCCTGTTTCAGCAAAATACTTAAGCATGTCAATAGTCCCAATGAAGTCAATGTTTAAAGTATGTGTTTAAGGCTAAGATTTCCAATGGGGCCTAAGGGAGTTAGGTGCCCACCTTTGAGTGAGAGTTGGGCACCTCATTCCCTTACACCCCTTTGAAAATTCCAGTTTAAGCAATTAGTTGAATAGGTACCTGCAACAAGAAAGCTGCAGTTTGTGTTGTTAATTGGTGAAGCATGGGTGGGCACTATTCAATAGGAACAGCCATGCCACTGCATAGCATAGGGTGGGTTCTTCCGCTACAGGTGAAAATCACTCAGCTCTCCCTGGAAGGCCATCCAGTACTGCTAGAGATATCTCCCATGGGCCAGGCCCTGAAGCTACCATCGTTTCACCAATATGAAAAATACCAAAGACAAGATAGGATATCTTTCCTCGGCTAGGCTACTAGCCTTTTTTTTAAAACTGTTTTACACACTGTTTCAAATTTCTTTTAAACCCAACAGTCTTGCAAAAAATTATCTTAAAAAAAACGCAGATAATTAAAAAGCAATGGATATTGTCATTTCAAAAATATCTTGATTAAAACCCCATGAGCCAATTTCAGAGATGGTGCAAGCAAGCCCTTGAAGTCAATGAAATTGTGTCTGTTACACAAGGATCGGCTTTATGTCTATTCATTTTGTTATCCTGTCCAAAAATATGCATCTTTAACCATCTAACCTCTTTAAGCATCACACATAGAATGTAGTATTTCAGCAAATCAGACCATAAGCTACATAAATAAACAAAAACTATTCTTAAAGACATATGATGTAAATAGCCCTAGACTTTAAGAGCAACTATGTTGTTTCTTTATCTGGTGCATGTTAATTTTTCTCACCTTAGGAAATATTTTATACATCCAAATACTTCCCCATTCAAATAAATATATTTATTGCTTTAAAATGTTAATATTAAATCTACTGTCACATGCCTTGCCATAGTAAAGAAAAATGTCATAATTTAAAAAAGCAAAGATAAAAGGACAGCAAACATCAGTCATTAAGGTATAATGACTATGATTAATACATTGGTTGTTAAATGGTTAGTAATAAGATTAGTTTGCTTCTTTCCTGCCCAATAGATACTTAAAGTAATTGCATCTTTGCAAACTGCATTATCATCACTTCATGTGCTTTATGATGTCATGGGACAGCAATGCAGGCCCTGTAACACTCAGCAGTTTTTCCTACCCCTACTTTGTTACTTTCCTTTAAAACCTCTTTTTCTGCCAACTGCAGACATTCTGACATATGAGGATGTAAGAATAGCGCACAAAAAATCTCAATATATCTATATTAAAAAGTAAAGACCACTTACATTTTTTTTCTTTAACAACTTGCACATCAAAAATAATTATGGCTAATGTGCCATCATAATGTGAAGAATCTGCTGAAAACAGTAATAAGCCAATTGCTTTTCTCTAGCTAGTTAGATCTTATTCACAAAACAATATGTTAACGAGTGGATAAGAGACATTAACTTAAAGGGGAAAAGGATAAAAAATGGAAAACCATTACAGAACTACATTAGCCATAAATCTGAAAGCCATTTTAAAAAGCAGAGCATTCTTTTTTGTGATCCCTACCATTTATGCTAATACAGCAAGGGTCATTATATCTCACAGTCTTTGCCATTTATCATAGCCCCTTTGTGGATATGTAACTGTTATTACTAGGCCTGATCCAAAACACCTATTGAACTCAATGGGAGTCTTTCCATGGACTTCAGTAGGCATTGCATGAAACCCATAATGAAGCATGTTCTCTATTCTAGTTCTTGGAAGAATGTAACTGATGTAGGGAGGGAATGAGAAGGAGGGGAAATTCACAATTCCTAAAGAAGGTGATGTATTAAAATGAAGTTAATAACTTTCCAGTTCCTCTTGTGATTGCCATCTGAAGTTCTGTTTCTGTGATAGTTTAGATTAATGCATATATACACACATATATGTCTTAGACCAAATTGTTGCTGCTCATAGGCAGATATGCAAGATGGAAGTGGGGAGGATGGCACAGTGTACCCTACACACCTCTGCTGGTGCTTCTGTTTCCTGAGTGCCAAGGAGTATTAACACTGCCAATAGGACTAGACAGTTCTAGTGTATGTGGCAGGGCAGGCCCCTGTTCAGAAAGGAGGAGTTTCCCTTCAGCACCCCAGAGGTACTTTGTCTGCCTCTGTGTTCTGGCCACTGCTGCTTGGTATAGTGCTTGCCTGCACACTTGAGCTAGCTTTGACTACTGAATCCCCAGTACAACCCTTAATGTTTTTATTTTCTGCATCTGGCTTCAAATCTTCTTATGTATTTGTTACACAAATAACCCCATATAGTGTAATCACGTAAGAGATTAATTTTATGTTTGACAAATAGTGTGTTGTAAGTGTGCCTTTCAATAGGAATCTAACAATGGTTTGAACCACAGTTTGAAAAAATATAGGTACTGTAGCCTGGTTTTAAAAACATTATTGACACAGATTGTCTTTTATGAATTATAGTCACAAATTTCATTAAAAGATATAGTTCTGTTTGAAGATTATGTGCTCAAATCTTGTCCGGGACATACATCCTTAGAAAAAAAAAATAACACAAAAGAAACACTCATGGACACTAAATGCAGTTATAATTATTCAGTTTCCAGATGGCACCTATGATAGAACCCATGGTCATTTATTCATATCTATACACAAAAGCTACTAGTTCAACTTTCTGGTTGCAATGCAAATTTAAGTAGTGCATCTTAGAATGCCCTTTAGCTGGGTGTGACTTTTCAAATAACAAGAACTTCCAAAGTATGGCATCTTGGGCCTTGTTTCCTGGAAAAAAAAAAAAAACTTTAATGGTGTAAAAAAATGAAAGCATGCTACAGTTACTTTCATCATCTTGCTTCAAATAGGTACCTGTTGACTCGCATCAAGTATCAGCACACAGCATCTGTACTTAGCACCATGATAAGATAAAAGAGATTCTGAACTTTTCAGCTCCAAGATAAGCGTGCCCAAAATAAATAAAAACTAAAAATGAATCAATGTTTTCTATAAACATGCCATCATTATACTATTACTCCATTTGTAACATCTTATATGGAAACCATTTCTATCATTCTGCTATCTGTGTATAGTGGCATATCCTCATCTGCATGCACAAAGATTTAGATACATAACTCCTATAACTAAGAACTTAAAAAGTTTTCTTCTCAAATCTCTTCTCAAAAGATGCACAGTTGGTGGACATGAGGTAAACTTCAGACTTGTGCATGGGAAAATTGCACAACAGCTTGGCTACAATACATCCAACTTTAATGAGCACTTCTAGTCTGATTTTCTCAAGTCTATGGGAAAACAAAAATCTATCAGTAAATTCACATCTTCACTCCCTCCATCTATATCTATGTCTATATATAAAAGCAAAACCTTCAACATCATTTGTTTGTTTAAAACAAACAAAAGGAAGTATTTCTTCACACAATGCACAGTCAACCTTTAGAACTCTTTGCCAGAGGATGTTGTGAAGGCCAAGACTATAACAGGGTTCAAAACAGAACTAGATAAATTCATGGAGGATAGGTCCATCAATGGCTATTAGCCAGGATGGGCAAGGATGGTGTCCTTAGCCTCCATTTGCCAGAAGCTAGGAATGAGCAACAGGGAATGGATCACTTGATGATTACCTCTTCTGTTCATTCCCTCTGGGGCACCTGACATTGGCCACTGTTGGAAGACACTATACTGGGCTAAATGGACCTTTGTTCTGACCCAGTGTGGCCGTTCTTAAGTGTAGTCAAAAGTGTAAATCATCAGCATCAGGATCAATCTGTGGACTCAGTTCTGTATTCCTTGTGCATCCAAGATTCCCATTGCCTTCAGCTTTCAGATCCAAAACCCATTGAAGACCATGTTAATCTTTTCATTGAATTCAGTGGACTTTGGATCAGATTCTGAGTGTGCCAGGAATGCAGAACTGAGTCGTAAACCTTTTGAACTGTAGTTGAACTCACATTTCAGTTATGCTTTCATCCTCTTCCTTTTGGGGTAGCACAAAAGATAATGCAAATGAAGATACATACACAATAGAAAAAAGCTTATGCTGTTTTCTTTTTAGTTTTTTCTAACTTTACCGTAAAAAGAAGAAACAATCCTATATAACTATAGACAGATGAACAGATAAAGATATCCTACACAAAGAAGTGCTGCAGCATGTATCTTTTATTATCCTTTTAAAAATAATTAATTTAAGGCACAAAAATAGTGACATTTTGGAGCTTAGCAAGATGTTTAAAAATATCTTGTCTTCTGGTTGCAGCAAAAATGCCTTAGAAAACTTTATGTTGGGGAGGTTGCAGATCATAATGTATCATAGTGATTTGCTGATCTAGCTTTTTATCTCTGAAGATCTGGAATCAAATTTGCTTTTGAGTGTAATGAGTTTGGCAGTCTCTGTTTAGATTTAGCTGGTCCTTATGCAGATTACAAAAATGACAGTTACAACAAACAATTTCTTCTCAAAAGATGCACAGTAGGTGGACATGAGGTGAATTTCAGACTTGTGCAGGGGAAAATTGAGCAACAGCTTGGCTACAATGCATCCAACTTTAATGAGCGCTTGCAGTCTGACTTTCTCAAGTTTATGGGAAAACAAAAATCAATCACTAAATTCACATCTTCGCTCCCTCCATCTACATCTATGTCTATATATAAAAGCAAAACTTCAACATTATTTAAAAGAAAAAGTTCCAGATTTAATTCTTTTTCTAGAACCAGCCTCTCATGTATGATGTATGATGAATTTATTTTTTTAGGAAAAAAGGTCCCTGTGTTTGCAGCCAGTAAAGGAAGTTAACTCACTGATGATCTCAGTACCTTAAAAACCAAACTTCGTTATCATTATCATATTGTCTTAATTTTATAAAGGATGTTTCAATTATTTCTTTTTAAAAAAAAAAAAAATCAGTGGAAAGTTGATTTTTTTTAAAAATGACTGCTACTTGAAATCCAGACCACCAGGTCATGAGAACTTTTATGTGCAATTGACTAGAAGCCAACTATCAACAAAGGTGAAACGGACTAGCTTGTTTTCATTGATCAAAATGAATTGAAATCAAAAGGGAGACAACACAGAACAAATAGCTTATAAAATTCCTTCATATAGTCACCCTAAGTGTGAATTGTCACAACATATATATTTTAATCCGTCCCTGTCTCATCAACTAATTTAACAGCATATTCTGATCATTTTTTTTAAACCAGGCAAGGCTCTCTATGGCTCTTATGAGCAATGTCAATATAAATTGTAAGGGCCAAATCCTGCAGTCTTTCCTTAGGCTTAGCTCTGACTTTAAGGGGGAGTTTTGCCTGTATAAGGGACGGAGGAAGAACTTCAGGATTTGTCCCTAAACAGACGATGTCTTCCAACTTTGGGACCTGTGATGATGGGGGCAGTTAGACACAGAGAGGACGTGGGTTAGAAGCACTAGATGGGTCTCTTCTAAACTGAACTCTCAGGCTAGCTCCTCCAGTCCTGCTTCTGCCAAAACTTCAGGGGAAGTTCGACCAGAGTGAGGAACGCATGATTTGGCCCTGACCGCGTTAAATAAATCCTGCCTTCTCCCCTTTTCTTCATCTAACCAGGTTTCCCGCACCAGCCCCCGTCAGGCACAGCTGCCGCTGCAGTCAGTGAGAGCGATGTCTGAGTAAGGTCTGGGTCACCAGGGCTGGCTGGAGGATTTGGCCGTAACCGGCTGCAGCTGTGACAGCCAGGCAGTTCCCTTCCCAGTGTATGTCCGGCAGGCTTGGAGGGAAGCCCCACGCCCTCTCTCGCTCACTCACCGCTGAGGACTCGCAGGGAGAGGCAGCTCGGCCCCCACAGCATCGCGGCACCCAGCAGCAGGCGGATCAGCCTGGAGGGAGAGGCGCTCATAGCGACGGGAGAGTCCCAGCACAAAACAAAGGCGGCACCAAGCACGGGCTGCTGCTGCACCTGCACCCACCGCGCTGCTGCTGCTGCTTCCCCCGGGGAGATGCTCCAGCAGCCGCAGGTCCTCCCCGCTTGCACCAGCACCGCGAGCGCTCAGAGCAGCGGGGCGCCCAGCGAATCCCAAGCCGCTGCAGCGCCGCACATTTCCCTGGGCCAGAGCAACGCGCTGCGCCCTTGCTGCCCACTCCCCCCCTTCTCTGGGCTCTCTCCCCCGGTGCCTGGCCCTGCCTGTGCCTCTCGCGCGCGTCCCGCGGCTCCGGCTGATGCTGAGCGGGGCGTGGATGCTCCTTGTTATATAGCCAGCCCGAGATGTTGTGCCTGGGAAGAAACCAGCCCCAGACTATTGATTTCTGCTGCCGCCGCCAGCCCCCCTCCGGTGTGAACCGCCCCACGCGCAACGCGGCAGCTCTTCTGGCACCGAGCGGGACCCAGGGCACGCCGGATGGGTGGACTCAGCAGCAGCCCCTCCGCCTTCCTGGGGGGCAGGCGGGAACCCAGAGCTTCGGGGTCGATTTGCATACACCCGTGTCAGCTGTGCCATAACAGTCTGGCAGGGGGCTGGCTCCCTTTCGTTTTCAAACTGCTGAATGTGCAGGGAAGTGGCAGGCTAGGGGGTCATTTTACTCCGAGCTGCTGTGTATTGCTTCACTCACTCGGGTACCTGGCAAGATGGACAGAGCCAGAGGGAACCGGCTCGGGGAATTCAATACCGGGCAGGGTTTTCCTGAATTCTGGAACTGGATCTCAGCCAAACGGGTTTCATCGTTGAATGGTTATGGAAACAGACCGTGGAGAACAAGCACCCAAGAGACATACTCGACCATCCCCATCCGTATTTCAGGGAGGGGGGATTCAAATCAGGGCTTTTCATTTGGCCCATCTCTAAATCTTAAAGTCATATTGTGCTATACCACCATGGAAATGTCCTACAGAAACAACTAGAGAATGAAATCCTAGCTAGGGAGTGTTTGGCCAAACTATAGAATTCTGCAGCAGGCATGTCACTCTCCATTAAATTCCAACGATTTGGAATAATTTCTGTGGATCCCCCACACTACAGGGATTTGAGCCTGTACAGTACCATTAATATCAATGAGAATTTTGCCATTCAGTTCATTATATTCAGGATCAGGCCCTAGAGAGCATCTCTATTAAGTGCTTAAGGAATTTTTTTTTCCATTAAGGGTTTTTCTCAATAAGAATATGAATAAGCATATATTTTCTACTTATTTTTGTAAAAGAGAATCCCTCGTGCTTTCTCTGTTAGGCTACTGTAGCCAAATCCAGATTACTGTTTTGATACATTATGCTAATTATGTTTATAACACTTTAAAAGAACGCCCCCAATGACTTTTCTTTTGGGATTATGGTCTCAACTGTTTTGCTTAGGTGCGTACTTGTGAGTGGTTTATCTTATTACAGAGCACGATTCATGATTAGTATAGACCATCATGTTTAATGGACATCTTCTATACAATTTCTTTGGGGGCTTGTCCCTCAGATTCCAAATACTAGTCATGTATATGGCACATTTGTAAATCTTCCCCACCCCCCCACTCCCCCAACAGTTGTTATAACTGGTCTTGTACTCAATATATCTCAGCTTAGAATGGATTTTCAAAAATTTAAGGGATTTCCTAGCTGCTTTAGAAATATATGAGACCGGCTTTCATACTGAAAAACCCAGTGTTAGGTTTCTAAACAGTAATTGAAAATCTACTTAAAATATACAGCATTTTGTTCCCAACTTTTTTTTTATTACTTAATAATAGGATTTGTGTTTTTACTTGGTTTATACAGACTTTTCCACTATAGCTTTCAAGTTTCCAGTGAGGTCTCTAGTACTTTCCAAGTTTATAGTGCCACAATGTATCAGCCTCAAAATAGTCATGGGGGGGGTCATATGGCCTCTTCCTGTGCAAAAATAAACAAAAGTAGAGAATTTAACTGGAAACCTCCATGGCTTCTGAAATTCCGCCCATTCCACATTTGACACTATTGGCACTGTGGAAGAGATGGAGCGTGGCCACCTAAGCATTGCTATGCTGACAATATATAGGTAATGATGGCAGCCAAAACCCCACAGGTTTATCACATGTGTGTAAACTTCTACCCCAATGTCCCAAACATGAGGGATTGCTAGAAAGATAATTCTACAAATTATCAAGAATCATAGAGCATGTCCCATCAAAGAGCAATGAGGAAAAGCCAGGCCTGATGGTGTAGAAAAGGGAGAGAGAGAGAGAGATGTCAAAAGCTGCATTGTGCTATTTAGCAACCTGTCACTGTATTAAGAAGGGATGGTAATGATAAACTGATACAGGGGATGAAACCCCTAAAATTGTGTGAAGCTCCATCCAAGATGGGCTGTACATGCCACCGATACCTGAAGAGTCTGACTTCTTTTTCTTATGCTTTGACAACACTTGCATAGTTTGTTATGCCAATAAAGTCTCAATCAATTGAAATTGTATCTGCCATGCCTCTGCACAGCTCCAGACATGCTTCCAGGGCTTGACAACATGGTAAGCTTCTTTACCATGCTTCCACTGGTACCCATCATGACCCTTCCAATAGGGTTCACATAGGGAAGCTTAAAGCTGATTCTGTCATAAGTGTATTCCATATATAAGAATTACTGATAGAAGAATCCACCACATATAGTGATCAAAACCACTCGGACAAAATCATTCCTATACTAACCATGCTAAATACCCCACTTGTAAGAATCAAGCAATCCACTTAAAAGAATCATTTCAGGGCAAACTGACTACATGTAATACGATATTGATCCAGTGCAATGACATGTAATAAGCCAATAAAGCTGTTTTGAATCTGAATTTGATCACATCTTGTGTTATTAGGCACATAGCATGCAAAAAGTATAATCCCTGTGTAGAAAAAACAAGTTGTGCCATTTATGTGTGAGTCAACATGGCAGGGAAAAGAAATGCTTTCTGCAGACGAAAAATGCCGCCTCCTGGAGTCCTATGATAGTCTTCCCAAGACCATAGCTCAGAAACTGGGCATTGCACCACCTATATTGTCTAAGATTCTCAAAGACAAAGAGAGCATCATACAAAATGAAGAAGACAGAAAAAGAGTGTGATGAGGCAAGGCACCTATGGTCGAGGTGGCGCTTATAAAGTGACTCAGAAATGCCAGAGAGAGAAATCCGCCCCCCCCCCCCCCGCCCGCCAAGTGAACGGCTGGTGATGTAGAAAGCAGAACTGGTGGTGTCCCTGCGCAATACTGACTTTAAGGCCAGCACTGGCTGGTTTGAGCCCTTTAAAAAACTGAAGGGGGATTGTTTTTAAGAAAATGCCTGGAGAAGCCCAAAGACACAGACATTAGGTCACGTGAAGAATGGTTAGAAAACAAGTGGATGAAAAAATGAGATGTGATATCGCTGAAGATGACATTTCAGTACAGATGAAAGTGGAATTTACTTTTGAGCCCTGCCTGGTGGGACTCTTGCCTTTAAATCAGACAATAAAAGAAGGAAAGAAGTCTAAAGAAAGAATTACTGCTCTGTTCATCAGTTTCATGACTAGTAAGAAAAAAAATCTTTTCATCATTGGGAAAAGTCGAAACCCTCCATCTTTTAAAAATGAGAAACATCGTCCAGTCCACTACACTGCCAATGCATCTGCCTGAATGATGGGGTATCTATTTGGTGAGTGGCTGAAGGACTGGGATTGAAAGTTGGGACAGGAAAGGAGAAAGATTTTGCTACTTGTGGACAACTACACAGCCCACATGATGAAAGATGTAGCACTGAGAAATATCCCACTTGAATTCCTCCCAGAGAACACAACTTCTATCTTTCAGCCATGTGATTAGGGAATTATCAGAACTGCCAAAGCATACTTTTGCAAGCAAATGGCTCACAGGATGGTGCATCACACTGATGATAAGAACAACCGGGCTACTGCTGTGGAAATTGCCATGAAGATCAGTCTTTTAGATGCCACTCTAATGCTTGCAAATGCCTGGTGTGATGTCAATGCTTCAACAATCCAGAATTGCTGGGAAAAAGGAGGTCTGGTCATAGCGCCCATAAGAGATGCAATTGTTGTTGAGCCACCAAAAGAACTCCGTGCACACGAATGTTAAGAGTGGATAGACATCGATGACAATGCTTTTGTTATACAACCTGTCTCCGACGAGGACATTGTGACTTAGATCTGAGACCAATTTGAAGTGAAACCCAAAAACGATGCAGGGGCGGACTTTGAATGACAAGATAATTGTGCCATCCTTGACCCAAATGGAGGATGTGATGAAAAAATTGACAAATGGCCTGTTGTACAGGGGCTTCAGTGATTTTAACCTCCTACATCGCCTTGAAAAGCTGGTTAACAATGTTGTGGATCATGCAATGATCCAGGGAACATCAGACAAGTTTGTAATCAAACAGCAACTGTGCCATTGCATTGTGCATTCACAGCGCCAGACATGCCACTCCGGGGACAGAAGGAGACACTCAAAAATAAATAATAATGTGAGTCAATACTGTTAACCATCCATTTTGTTGTTTTGCATTTAAATTTATGCTATCAAACTCAGTGTAATGCACTTTCATATGTTATATTTGTTGCAGTTTATTTGAACAATTTTTAAAATTTGGATCTTTGTATCTTTACCTTTAGAGGTATATAGCTCCGCTAACCTACACTTTGTGTGAAGTTGTAACATGCTGTACAGTATTCATAATTGCCTTGAATAAACGCACCTGCTAACTGATTCGGTAATAATAATATAGTGATAGTGTGTTGTTCAGTTAGAATGTTGGTGTGGTTTTGTTCCATGTTGAATATCTATGTTAAAGTCTAAAGAATTTAGTTATGGTAAATGAGACATTTCTCAGCTGAATAAACAAAGCCAGTCGTTTAAAACATAATGGTCAATTTCATCTATTCTTTGCAATTCCGCTTGTAAAAATTATCCGCTTATAAGAATCAAATCATCTGGGATGTGATTTTTACAAAAAGGAGTGCACTCTATTAAATTATGCAGAATTAATTGATGATTTGACATGCTTTCTGCTGGTTTGTCAGGAGAATTTGCCACATACAGTGACTGCTCCTTGACTTCCCCCCCTTCTGGCTGGCCACACACCCCTTTTCCTCTCCCACACATTTTCCGAGGAAGACTCTTGCTGGCTGTCCTCTAATATCAGATGGTACCACATTTCTATATTTCCCATTGGCACAAACTTTCCAGGCCCCTCTTTGTCTTGTTTACACCTACCTGCTATCCTCCCATAGAAGAAGGGAGCAGATGGGATTTAGTACTGTATCAAATGAGTTTTCCTCACCTATTCAATTTATGCCAATTCACATAAGCAGAAGATCTGGCCCATTATTACTGCATCTTTCCAACCCATAATTCCACTCCATAATTTTTTATAAGGATCAATGTTTTATAAGGATCAATGATTTTACCTTCAGTGACAGAAAACTGATTTACATTAGGATCCTTCTAGATCTGGAAACTGTATAGCTTTGAAAGTGTTCAGCCGGGGCTACTACAAGGACAATGAGTAGTTTGCTTTTTCCTGAGAGACTAAGCTTATTTCCTTCATAATGTGTTCACTCTGTGCTGGTGTCTCAGTTTGGTTGACAACCTGATCTCTTTCTGAATGATGCGTACTGTAGCACACAGCACTGTTGCCAAATCATTGAACATCCCAGAAGTTCAATAAATGGTGTTATTTATGTTCAGAGTGGCAAACTAACCATGTGTGTTTCAAGAAGTCAATACCCAAGATATCTACAATTCTAGTTCATTAATGCTTAAGGTATCTAACCTATCTCAAATTCAGACTTAGTGCTTTCCAAAATTGTGATAGCTAATCCGTCTAGAAGACATTTCTTTAAAAGGTATTAAATACTGGAATACTCTTTATATTACATCATTTACTTTGCCACATTACCATGTTTAATTTTCTCAATTTAAGACTTGGGCAGAGACTTCAGGTTAGCTGAAAATAGCAGGCTAATTGTCCCTACTTGGACAACTCACATGGCCTCGATCTTCACAGGTATTTAGGTTCCTAACTTGCAAATGGAGACTGGATGCCTTTCTTGTAGATATGCTTTAGTCAAACCCATGTTGTTGATCTCAATATAGGAAAAATTGGGTGACATTCTATGGCCTGTGTTGTACAGCTGGTCAGACTAAATAATCTAATGGCCCTTTCTGGCCTTAACGCCTTTCATACTTGCATGCCTAAAGCTGGGCCTCAAAATAAAAGCTTATTTAAGTACCTAAATATAGATGAAGGTGACTAGCTTTAGGTACCAGCACTGACAAGGTGGCATGAAGGCTTTCACTGTTTCTCTACAAGAACCTCATTCTTTTGTTTATGTAACTGACAGAAAAAAATCTGTGTTAGAATTAATTAGCATTTTACTACATATTACAGACTTATTTATAACACTTATGGTTAAATATAATATTTCTCTCTTTCTTGCTTTTCATTTGGTACATATTAAAGACAAGATTCTGCCAACCTCAGTCGTAAGGTACTACTTGGTGTCAGTCAGGAAGGGTGGCAGTATCTATCACTAAACAAGCCTAAAAAGGAAGAAAATTAAATTGTGAGTGTACAGGAAGTCCTTACATAAAAGGGATGACTTTTCTTTAGTCATGGCACCATTTTGCCATGTCCAGTGGATGCAGCAAAAAGGTGGTGGCTTACATTTCATTTTCATACAGGTTCATTAGAAACACCAGTGATTGCCATATATTTAGTTCATTTATCATCAAAGATTATTTTCCATGTTCTTATTAGTTTTCCCTACTCACTTCTGAGCTCTTCTTTAATCTGCCCCAAAATCATGCACCATCCACAATTGCCTTTGTTTTGTTTTTCCATGTGTTTACCAAATTCACCCAACTCTCATCTGAAGAATCTATTAAATTCTTTTAAATGGACACTATCAACTTGACTTCTAGCTAGTTTTAAAAAACAGTTTCAACTACTTCCGTTGTCCCTGGATTTCCCTGCCAGTTTCTGTGGCATTATAACATTATTATATTTTTTTAAATATTGTTTTTCTCCTTGTTCCTATTGGAAAGAATCACACAAATATCATAACTAATTACTGAGGCCCTGATCTTGCAATAATTTGAGTATGCGTTTATATTTGTCCACGTACATGGCTTCACTGAGTCAAGGGGAGTACTCACATGCATAAAACTAAACACATGCATAACTATTTGCATGATAGGTGTCTAACTGGCTGTACATGGAAACAATGAGCACAAAGTGCTGCCAAGGGCATAAAGTAATTCAATTGCTTTCAGTTATAATACTCTTAGGTGCTACATGTAGCAATGCTAGGTTAATAACAAAAAGTCAGACAGAAGCGTCAGTCAGAGAGTGTCCATTGAAAACCACAGGAAGCCTGTTAAAACTAAGGCTAACGGTAAGATTTAGTCAGAGGTATTTATAGTAAAAGTCATGGACAGATCAGGGACTGTGAATTTTTGTTTATCGTCCGTGAACCATCCATAACTTTTACTAGAGATACCCGTGACTAAATCTTAGCCTTAGTTATAACCTGCAGACCTTCAGTTAAAATAGTAAATTCTATAGAATTATGTACTTTTAAGTTTGGTTTTACTTTCCATTTTATTGGAATCCTAAAACCTGTCTTGAATTAGTTCTCTCATCTACTAATATGTTTTTTTTCTTTAAACTACAGTTAGTAATTAGATTTTGAGCAAAATTGTAGCAGCCACAAAATTAATTTATGTATCTGTATTATGTAATGACAACATGTTTGAAAAATACATTCCTTGTTTAGAGCCCCGTGACTAATTATGGGCTAGTGGGTGTCTTTAGACATAGCCTTGAGCAAGGGGTTGTATGTAAGATGCAATCCCCAGGAGGCATTGAGCTTTAGAGGGTATGTCCTACACTGCAGCTGGGAGTGAGCCTCCCAGCCTGAGTAGACAGACTCACACTAATGGGGCTCTGATCACTTGCATTCATCAAATATCATATGGCAAATTTACAAGAGTACTGGTGTTAAATCTAGGGATGTTCTTTTACTCTGTTGTACAGCATCTAATGAGATTCAGCTCCAGTTGTGATGGGGGCGGGTCTCTAGGAACTACCACAATAAAAATAATAATATGTAGGCCCTGACAGTAGGTCCAGAGTTCAGGTTTCACCAGGGTTTTCCAGTTAATATGAACTTTGTGATCCTCTAGTTCACTTCCGTCCAGGTTTTTTTAAGAATTTGAAAATATGAATCTCAGCACATTCCGATTTTCTGGGGACCTTTGAGTTGGAAAGTCATACAGTTAGGAAATTACTGTGTTAAAGAAACAAAACAAAAAACACTTTTATAAAAAACCAGGATGACAGTGGTTGAGTGGGGCAGGTTTGCTACAAGAATTGAGAGCATGTTTTGTGAGTGGGTGTGCATGTGTGATGTGATGTGCATGGCTTGACACTGCATTTCTTAGTTTTTGTAGGTCTGAGTTTGGTGTTATTGCCCCCTAGCAGCTTTACCTGGTTTTAAATAAGTGCATTTTATGGCGGAATATAAGGGGTATCCACCCACCTTTTCTCCCTGCAGCAGTCTTTGGGAATATGGGGAGGGGTCTTACCTGATAAAGGAGCTATAAGCCAATAGGATTTGTCAACAATTAGGCAGGGTGGGTAATAAATGTGTGTTAGCCAGACCCAGAAAACTGTGAGTCTCTGGTTAGGATACTACGGACCAAAGAAGTTGCCTGGCTGATGTAGAGCATTCCTGATCTAGCCCTCTATCTGATCTACTCACTCCCAGCTGCAGTGTAAGAAGAAATGGAACAGGTGGGTGTGTTTAATTATCTTTGTGGCCACATGGGCTCTCACATACTGCAAATGTCTCTCTATCTCATCTACTCCTCTTGCTGCTGGAGTCCTGGGCACTCCTTAACACCCATGCAGCTCTGCTGATGCTACTTAGTCTGGACTTGCACGACCCATGCTATTCCAGTCCTGACCGGCTCCTCCCCCAAGCAATTATACCAATACCCCTCAAGCCTAATTTTCCCCCTTCTCTTCCCTTCGTTCTTCCAATACAGTACTGAGCTTCTTGATTTCCCTCCTCCCCAGCTCTTCTGATGTCCCTCAAGGCTGACATCTGAAACCCCTCTGCCCCTGCTATTCTAGCCCTGGTCTCTCCCTCCTCCACCTTAAAATTGATTACTCTTAATCTTGACCTGTAGTCCCCTTACTGCTATTCCAGTCTGGGGCATCACACATGCAGACCTGCCAGTGCTGATCAAGCCTGACATCAGTATTGTCTGTTTCTTTGTGGGTTTAAACGTTCCACCTCTATTCCTAGTCAGCTTGTCTCTTTTCTTCCCCTCCCTGACCCCATTCACCAATTCTCTATCCTTCTCCTCAAGGACATGCCTCCAGCCAGTACTGAGATGTGGGATTCTGACTACAGTTCAGATGAAGAGGTGAGAATACTGTTTCAGCTGTGGATTGCAGAGTCTCCTGGCCTGGCTCTGGGAGGGGATTGAAGTCTAGTGGTTAGAACAAGGGTGGGGCCTGTCATGGTTAGCAGGTCATTCAGTTGTTGCTTTTGTATATATACATACACACACTAGACAGCACTAACCCGGTGTGTGTATGTGTTTTGTTTTGTTTTGTAAATGATCTTGGGCTTAACTTCTCTATCAATATGGGATATTAATAAACCCTTCTGTATTAACCTAAGTGTGAAAGAAACCCCACAAGTTCCACAGCCAGCTTTGTTTCTTAGCCCTTTCTTGAATGAAGGAATTTAATGATGAACACTCAAAATGTCTTGGGCTTGCACCAGAGCTGCAGATTTTGTTGAGTCAGTTTCCCCAAACACAAAGAAAGATGGGAGAAAGGAAAAGACAAGGGAAACCTTTGTTAGCATCAGGCTGGAATCATGGCTTTCGCTTCAGGTAAGCAGCATCCTGGGGACTATCTGATATTAGATTAGAAAGTCTGTGTCAGAGGTGCAGCTGAATGAAGTTTCTCTCCCAGTGGCTGGGGACAGTGTATGAGCAGGCAAAAACAAATCTAGGACCAGCTAGTGTGTATATCCAGGACACTGGGTGGGTGCTTATGGATGTAGCTTAAAACTTGGAATAAATAAATAGTTGATAAAACTGGAGGAAACAGAATGGCCTGTGGCTTAATGGGCTTGACTCTCAGAAATTGGACCAGAAAAATAAGAGCAAAGAGAAAGGACTAACAAAGTTGGAGACACAGACCAGTCCAGGCCATTTTAAGTTATGCTGAAATTTGTACTACTTAGTTTATAGAAAGCTACCAGTCTGCACCTGTCCTTCCCCAAAGTCCTTCTGTCCCAAACACTCTTATTCAAACAATGCAACTTTGGACAATCTCAGAGTCCAACCCCCCAGAAGAAAGTTTGTTAGATTCTCCTTAGTATGACTGATTTAAATGGTAGGCCTTTTCTCAAAGTTTAGGATAATGTATTGTCCATAAGCTTTAAATCTAGGTGTCTCTTAAAGAAAGGTCAGTTGTTCCAGAGGCAGACAACTCTTTTTTTTTTTTTTTTATACTGGGTGGTTAGAGTTGTTGAATATGGCATCAATGCATCCTTTGTATCATAACTGAACTTCTCCACTTTTAATGAAGGGAGAAAATTGTTCCCTTTTTAATTCAATCCCTAAATTTGGGGGGCACCTACAGCCCCCACCCAAGTCACCAGTTGCTGTGTCACTGTGTTCCCATTGTCATGATCTTTCCAGGAGTTGGGACTCTCTAATCCTGCTGTGGCCTGGTGGGGGAAACAGGGAATGAGAGCTGCCACTGATTTTGTGTGATTTAGACCAAGTTCCTCCTGTGCCCTGACTTCTATCAAATAGAGATAACAGAACAGACCTCAGAGGGGTTCACATCTGTTCAGCGTTTATGCTGCTTGCCCTTCACTAGCTCCTTCCATCCAAATGGGGAAGCTAGTGTTCTGTGGTGTCCCTTGCTGTCACAGGGTTAGTGCAGACACCAGACCTGGTGCAGGTTCAATTGCTCACTCATTTGATTGTCTGTCTCCAGATATCCACGAAGAAGGATCAGCACTCACGTCTGGGAGAGGATAACTTGGATGACACACTGGAGTATGACTTCTCTGGCCCAGCCTTGAGAAGGGAGAGGCTGGGATCTCAAAAACCATTGATGGGGGACAGTAACCCAGCAGAAAGCGAGGATGTCAGACAGACAGGGGATAGGAACTGAGAATCAAGTGCTCTCGGCTGTGCCTGACCCATCCAATGGCTGAGTTATTTAATTTCTTCGTATCAAAGCTATTTTTTGTCACTTTCTCAGCCAGCATGGGAATTGGAGACATAGAGGTGGAAGGCCCTATGTTCTGTTTCCCCTCTCACCCCCAAAGTAAACTAGTCCTTATCTTGATCTGGGTTCAGATTGAACAGACATCCTAGAGATGAAAGGTACAACTAGAAGAGTAGCCCATCGGGCTTGGAAAACAAAGGGAAAAAATTATAGTGCTGTCTCTCAATGGCTCTGGCCTCAGCTGTCAAACTGTCCTTGTAAGTCTCCAGCTTCCCCTGAACTTCTGCAAGTGCAGTTGCAAGACTGGGATCTGCAGTGGCATTTCTTGCATATAGTTACAAAGATCTGTGTGTGTGTTGTGGTGGGTTTTTTTTTAAAGGGGTATTAATAAAGATGTCTATTTACATCCACATTGTAATAGTGCAAGGAGTATTATTGTGTCTGGTGAATTCCAGAAAGCTCTAGGGGAGAGACGGTGAGTTAGCCTTATCTCTATAGATATTTACTACAAATTTAAAACTAACAAAAGGGGATCTATTTTTTTGTTAATTTATTTCACAAAACACAATCAACTCTCAACAAATAACTAGGTAGTATATTTTGTGAGCAATAGCTAGCTCTTGGCATTAACGATGAATGAACTGGATTGTGTGTATATCTGTAGACTAGCAAAGTAATAATTTTATCTTAGAAATACTGAATTTTGAAAGACTGATCTCATGAATTTTAAAGGTTTCAGAATAGCAGCTGTGTTACTCTGAGGATTCTAGGTCACCACAGAACGCCACTAGCCATCACCTTCAGCCCCCAACTAAAACCTCTCCAACACATCATCAAGGATCTACAACCTATCCTGAAGGACGACCCATCACCCTCACAGATCTTGGGAAACAGGCCAGTCCTTGCTTACAGACAGCCCCCCAACCTGAAGCAAATACTCACCAGCAACCACACAACAGAACCACTAACCCAGGAACCTAGCCTTGCAACAAAGCCCGTTGCCAACTGCGTCCACATGTCTATTCAGGGGACACCATCAGCCACACCATCAGAGGCTCGTTCACCTGCACATCTACCAATGTGATATGTGCCAGCAATGCCCCTCTGCCATGTACATTGGTCAAACTGGACAGTCTCTCCATAAAAGAATAAATGGAGACAAATCGGACATCAAGAATTATAACATGCAAAAACCAGTTGGAGAACACTTCAATCTCTCTGGTCACTCGATTACAGACCTAAAAGTTGCAATTCTTCAATAAAAAAACTTCAAAAACAGATTCCAACGAGAGACTACTGAATTGGAATTAATTTGCAAACTGGATACAATTAACTTAGGCTTGAATAGAGACTGGGAGTGGATGCGTCATTACACAAAGTAAAACTCTTTCCCCATGTTTATCCCCCAGCCCCCCACCACCTCCCACTGTTCCTCAGACGTTCTTGTCAACTGCTGGAAATGGCTCACCTTGATTATCACTACAAAAGGTCTTCCCGCCCCCCCTCCCCCCCCGCTAGTAATAGCTCACCTTAAGTAGTGATCACTCTGGTTACAGTGTGTACGGTAACACCCCTTGTTTCATGTTCTCTATGTATATAAATCTCCCCACTGTATTTTCCACTGAATGCACCTCATGAAGTGAGCTGTAGCTCACAAAAGCTTATGCTCAAATAAATTTGTTAGTCTCTAAGGTGCCACAAGTACTCCTTTTCTTTTTGCGAATTTTAAAGTCAGTCAAAATGACAAGTAAAAATAGTGATTTCTCTGATAGCATGTTGGGAGAGGTTTTTAAAGCTGTCTGGGAACCATCTTCTCTTGATGCATCTTAAAGCTAGGTAGTGCTTATCGGTACTTCATAAACTAAAAAAGTGTGAAAGTGCAAATTGTAAGGCAGTAATGATTACCCCATAAACTTTGGTAATAGCATATGTCATAAATATAAAGGGAAGGGTAAATACCTTTAAAATCCCTCCTGGCCAGAGGAAAAACCCTTTCACCTGTAAAGGGTTAAGAAGCTAGGATAACCCAGCTGGCACCTGACCAAAATGACCAATGAGGAGACAAGATACTTTCAAAGCGGGGGCGGGGGACAAAGGTTCTCTCTGTCTGTGTGATGCTTTTGCTGGGAATAGAACAGGAATGGAGTCTTAGAACTTAGTAAGTAATCTAGCTAGATATGCATTAGATTCTGTTTTCTTTAAATGGCTGAGAAAATAAGCTGTGCTGAATGGAATGTAGATTCCTGTTTTTGTGTCTTTTTGTAACTTAAGGTTTTGCCTAGAGGGATTCTCTATGTTTTTAATCTAATTACCCTGTAAGGTATTTACCATCCTGATTTTACAGAGGTGATTCTTTTACTTCTATTAAAATTCTTCTATTAAAATGCTTTTTTCATTGTTCTTAAGATCCAACGGTTTGGGTCTATGTTCACCGATGCAAACTGGTGAGGATTTTTATCAAGCCTTCCCCAGGAAAGGGGGTGTAGGGTTTGGCAGGATTTTGTGGGGAAAGACGTTTCCAAGCAGGCTTTTTCCCTGTTATATATCTGTTAGATGTTTGGTGGTGGCAGCGATAAAGTACAAGGGCAAAAGGTAAAATAGTTTGTACCTTGGGGAAGTTTTAACCTAAGCTGGAAAAAATAAGCTTAGGGGGTTTTCATGCAGGTCCCCACAACTGTACCCTAGAGTTCAGAATGGGGAAGGAACCTTGACAGCATATATTGCCCACTTCTTGTCTTATGATTACATTAATTCAGTGAGAACTGTGATCAGCTCTGTTACAACTTACAGGGGTTTGCTAACCAGTCTCAAGCACAGGTGAGGCTTCCAATTCAGCAAGGTACTTAAACGAGCATCTAACTCTCAGCACACAAGTATCCCCATCAACTTCATTGGAACTACTGATGTGCTTAGGTGGGGACTTAAATAGTTTGCAGAATTGGGGCTGAGTTACTTCTTCTTGAAAGGGCCCCATCTTGCAAGGCATTGAGCAGCCTTAACTGCTATTGAAGCCAATGAGGGTGAGAGTTAAGGGGGCCTAGTACATCATGGGGTTGCCTCCTAGTGACCAATCATCTATCATTTGAAAAGGCCACTTGAATATCAACCCTAAGACCATATTCTCACTTTGTGGAAAACTGTCATAGTTCAGTGGCATGATGACAACATACACCAGCTGAGGATCTGACTCTGGAGATCATGGTAGGGGGAAAGGAAAGCAAAGGGGTTACTTTTTAAAGTAGATATTTGATCTAGCAAAACTAGTGCAAAGAAAAAAGGGTGTGCTCATCAGATGGTTTACATAGAGGAAAAGAGTGGAGTCAGTTTTCAAACTTTAAATCAAACTGAAGTTAAACTGTAGAATAATTATATTTGTGGCTTCAGTAAATGGAAGGTTTTACCTGCTTAATCAAGCAGAGGAGTGTTGAATGAAACTGGTTTGGATTTGTTTTGCTACGAGTGTTCACCAACATAGCGATAGTTTCATAACACAAATAGTTCTGACGGAATATTATTTTACTAAAACACCCAAGAGGAACTGAATAGTGTCTGGTAATGGATCAATACACCTTTTGACATCTGTATTGCCAATGAACACTGTGACATGGCCATTTTGATTTACAGGAAGATTTTGTTTTGGGGCCAATTTCCTGGGCAATACATAGATCCTTAGTTTGTCCTAGAGTAAGCAGAAGCAAAAACGGTCATATCAAGAGACCAAATGAATGTAGCAAGAAGCTAACTATATGGTGACCATCAAGAAAAGTTGGCTATAGTAAGGTTACACAGTACTTAAGATATTTCATCTTAAGACTTCTGATATCTGCTCATTAAAATAATTTTCATTAAACAAATAAACATTACACAAATTCATCCACATTTCCCTGGTTTCTTGGTCTCCACATTTTAATATCTGCAACTAACCAAAGTTGAACATCCTTACATTACCCTATAGGGCTACATAAAGCTGGTATAGGGACCACAGTAGCACCTAGGTGCACGAGACCGCTCTGGGCCCTGTGCTTTGGGGGGGCCCCATGAGCCGGTATGGGCGGTCCCGGAAGTGATGGATTTATTACTTCCGCACCGGGCCCCACTCCCCCTAGGGATGGCCCTGCTTCATATATGAAATGAGGAGATTACCTCACTGGGTCCATTATGCCACTGATACCTACATGAATGAATTTCACCTATAGAAAACAAACAATCTAAGAAGCTGTGGACTCTTGTCCACTCCGATGCATCATGACGACTGTACCTGGGTTTTATATGGCCCATGATATATGAGAAGTCCCTTCGGGCCTTAAGCTCTATAAGCTTTATGAATTATGACTGGAACAGGTTGAAAATGCCAATTCTTTTTTGTGGGAAAACTCTATTTTAAAAAACTACATTTCTCATGGATTTTTTTTTCAGTTGAGATAAATTCTGAAACCTGAAACTTTCAATTTTCAAAAACCATTTTCAGCAAAGCACTCCATTTTCAAAATACAAACTTTTTAACCAAAAACTAAACTAGAAAAGAATATTTTCAATAAACAACTTTTTTTTCCTGTTTTGGTCAAAACCCCCCACTTTTTTTCACTAAAAAAGCTTAACTGGAAAAAAAAATCAGCCAGCTGTAATGGTGATTTATACCAATCTTGGTATGAACACAATATATTTTAAAAATATGAAACTCCACTTTTCTGAGTACTATTTACACTTTACAATCTCTGGAGTCTAGACCACTGGCTCTCAACTTTCCAGATTATTGCACCCTTTCAAGAGTCTGATTTCTCTTTGTACCACAAAGGTACACCTCACTTAAACTATTTCCATACAAAATCAGGCATAAAATACAAAAGTGTCACAGCACACTATTACTGAAAAATTGCAGACTCTCATTTTTACCATATAGTTATAAAATCAATTAGAATAAAAAGATTGTACTTACATTTCAGTGTATAGTATATAGAGCAGTATAAACAAGTCATTGTCAATATGAAATTTTAGTTTGTACTGACTTCGCTAGTGCTTTTTATGTAGTCCATTGTAAAACTAGGCAAATATCTAGATGAGTTGATGTACCGCCTGGAAGACCACTGTGTACCCACAGATGTACATATACCCCTGGTTGAGAACCACTGATCTAGACCATCTATTTGGGCGTACAAACCACAAGAAAAGTTTTCAAAAGTAACTTACCCTTTTTTTATGTGTATTAGCATGGAGATATACAAATTAGCAGAAATCAATGTATACTAAATTTTGAGAGAGATTAATTGTTAAGTAACCGATCTTTTATCCCAGTGTGATACAGTCATTGTGCTAAATTGCACCTATTTTGTGTTTCTTTTAATCTTTTCAATTGGAATTTAGTTTGTGTCCATGAAAATCAGAATAGTTTCCATTTCAATTTGAATGCTTTGAATGCTCAAAACACTGATGCAAAGGGCATGAGCCATCACTGGGTAGTCTTTGTTTGATGTGACATATCATCAGCTTAATCGTCAGCCTTTGGCCATTGCACCATATGAAATAATATGCCATTAATGTTATATTACTATTGTTAACTGTGATCGATACAACATGGATTTTCCAATGTCATTGATATGCGCAGCCTTCAATAGCAACCAATTACAGTGTTCTTCAGACGTGATAAAGAAGTAAAATTGTATGAGATGGGAAACAAAAGTGGCTTAGAAAAGGATACATATTTGTCAAGTCTTTTCAGCAGGAAAGTGTGCAGCTGTCGTCCTGAAATCATTATAGTCCATGTGATGTCTTACACCAGCACTAGAATCAAGTTATCTTTTAGTAAAAAGATAAACTTATCAGCAACAATCTGAACAGTAGGATAGCACTAAACAAAAAGAACTCCATCTCAGGTAATTGGCTAATGGAGGCCATTCTTTATATTGACCTGACACATTGGGCTGCTATACTATTTCCAAACTTCCTGTTGAATTTTAATCTCCCTTTCCCTCAGATTCACCAAATAACAAAGAGAACATGTTTTTGAGTGACAGTGTTATTACTAACAGGCGGTACATAAATAGAACATTATTATTAATTTGTATAGTGGTGGGTACACAGTGGGCTTCAAGTTTGCTCTAAAGCAGCAGCAAGTACTGGCTCTGTATCCTCTCCCAAGTTCCAGACTAGGTAATGAAGTGAACTGTCCCATCCGGCTTAAAAATAAAAATTATTTTTTTTAAAAAATCATAGTCTGTTTCTACTAAATCAAATGGCTGCAAGTGTGAAATAAGCCTGTAAGATGCTTCCATGATAGGTATATAAAGGCTATCCTGATCATGGACAAGCTTAGGGTTCAACAGGGATCATAGTGATGACTATGTTGTCATCAAGGTATTTGAAATGGATGACAGTTTCATTGCTCAAAAAGAAAAGGAGGACTTGTGGCACCTTAGAGACTAACAAATTTATTTGAGCACAAGCTTTCGTGAGCTACAGCTCACTTCATTGGATGCATTCAGTGGAAAATCCAGTGGGGAGATTTATATACACAGAGAACATGAAACAATGGGTGTTACCATACACACGGTAACGAGAGTGATCAGGTAAGGTGAGCTATTACCAGCAGGAGAGTGGGGGGGGGCGGGGGAACCTTTTGTAGTGATAATCAAGGTTGGCCATTTCCAGCAGTTGACAAGAACGTTTCATTGCTGTAGTAACAACACAGACTGAAAAAGGGAGGGAGGAAGTTACAAGTTGCACTGTCTTGGTTGAAGGCAGAAAGAGGATTGTCTTGTAGTTAAGAAACTCAACTGGGACTCAGGACAGGAGATCTATGTTCATTCCCAGACTCTGCTACAGACTTCCTGCATGTCCTGGAGCAAATCACTTAATCTCACTCAACCTCAGTTCTACATTAGTAAAATGGAGATGATAATACTTTGTCCCCTCTTTTAGTTAGTAAACTCTTGGTTTCAACTGAAACTTTTCTTTCAGCAAAAAATGAAGCCTCACTGAAAGCTTTTGAGAATTCATGCTCATCTTGCCAAACTGTTTTAGCTGAAAAAAAATTCTCAAAGTCAAAATGTTTTGTTTTAGAAATTCCTTTCAATTTAATTTTTTAAATTGCAAAAACATAAAAATCATTCAAAATCAAAATGAAACACTTATTTTCAGGGCAAACAAAATTATTTGCTTGACCTGTAATTATTTTTTTTTTTTTACTTTTTGAATTGGTGGAAATATCCCCCCCCCCCAAATGTTTTCAAGCTAACCCCAAACAATCTCTTTCCACCCCCACCCCCCTGCCAAATTGCCAGCAAACCCCAAAATTAATTATTTGCAAAGCTCTAGTCCTGATCTTGGTTGGGGCCTCTAGATGATACCACAACACACACCATATAATAATAAAATATTAATACTAATGCATAAATTAATACTATAGACACACCATTAAACTGAACATGCTAGGAGTGTCTAGACTGGGCTTACCTAGTGATATCTTTTTGCTTCTTTTGTTGTTAGCAGTTTGTGTCTTTATAGCATTGCACACTGAACTATCGCAGCTGAGAAGCAGGCAGAACATTACAGCAGAGCTGTCTCCCCTTCTAAATTTCATCTGCAGATTAATCTAAGTCTTCACTTTCCTTTCTGAAAGAGGAAACCATCTGCTTCATTCTCCCACTTCTGTTGGCTACTAATTAGTTTTCTGACCTGTCTTTCAGTGGGACATCATGAGCCATAGGGAAGTCTTGCCAAATTCCCCAGATGCCAGATAGGATGGCATGAACAGCACATACTATTTTGTATTTGTCCTGAAAGTTGAAAAATGGCAATATTTGTGGTATTTATAAGACTATTCAATATTTGCACATCTCTAAGTAAATCTTCTATAGTCATTTGCCTGTCTGATATCTTCCTACACTACTTAATCAGATGGGATGAAAAGGTAACTATTTATATAGTATTTATACTACTTTCTTTTTACAGATAAACTCCTTCAGCCTAAGCCATTCAGGTTCAGAAAAAACTGAAATGTTAAGGTCATGGCACATGCTAAGTATGACATATATAAACTGACAATGTGTTAAACGCAATGGACATGAATTGGATAATATGCTTAGCTCACTTAAAGCTTATGCAAAGTGTTACTGTCAGGTTAAAGTGTAGTTCTACTCTGAAAAGTGTCTAGAAATAGCACTGAGGGGTTCCATGTTCACTGTGTTTCAATAATTGCATAACATAATTGCTCAGTTTACAGAAAACAGATTTTTTTTTCCTAACTACCAGCCCTATAAACTCAGCCTGGGGTATGAAAATCAGTCCAAGTCCTCTCCTTCTCGTGCGTTGTCACATTAGGAATCAAGATTCTGTCTGGCCACCTTATGTCCTAAATTACACCTGTACAAGATCATTGCCTTCAGATTACACCCTCAGGATTATCCCTGTAAACTCATCCACCAGCTCTGGGGTTGCACAGGTCTGCAATGATGGTTGCACAGGTGTAAATGGAGGCAAATTTAGGCCTAAAAAAGTAATCGTCCTGTGATGGTGATGAGGCATGAGTCAGAAGGAACCCAGCTTGACTTTTAGATTCCAGGATCAATTGGGAGGGCTAGCAGTTCTAAAAACAAAAGAAAGCACCTTTTTACTTGTGAACCGAGTATATTTGGTCTGACAATCACCAATACACAATAAGCACAGAAGCCTGAAGTCAGTGGATGTTGGCATGGTCACAGGGGTCCACCTACATGAAGACAATTGCAGCATCAGAGCCTTAAATACTACACTAATTGGGTATGTTAGAAAACCCTGAAATAGACCGTTACTACTGGAAGGAATAAACAGAAGTGAATGGAGATCACTGAAAATGAGTAGATCAGGAAGATTACATTTTTGGTATCACTTCAGTGATTTTAATACTTAAGAAGGAAATGTGAATATGGAGCCTACTCCAGATGGCAGCGTTCTATTGGAAAATGCTACTTCAACAAAATGAAAATGTTCCATGGGAACACATCAATCCTTCTGAAACTTTTGAAGGAAATGAGACAGTAAGTAGTAAACTGTGTCCCTCAAAGCAGTGATCTGGTAGCAGTGAGTCCAGGGAGAAATCATCCCACTTCTCCATTAGATATAAAACTAGCTAGAGCTGGAACAGAGGAGCTGTGCTAGGAGAGTGTAAGAACCATTTATGAAATCACAGGGAGTTAAACAGGGGTAGCTCAGGGCAAGCTGCGTACACAGATACTAGCTGTTCAGCTCCCCTTGACAGCCTAGTGAAGGCACCTGTGTGCCTGCAGAGATGCCAACTTTCACAATATTTGACCTTTCTTTAAAGCCCCAGTTCCTGCAGTCCTGTAATTACACAAGAATCTCAGCTTTTTAAAAAATAAAACAAAAAGACATTTCTAGCCTTTTTGGTCTTGGAGAAAAGCTTGAAAACATGAAGGTCAGCATGCTGAAGGTTCAAAAACCAAAAGGCAAAAAAATACCCAAATGTATTTTTTTGCATCTCATTATTGTTAAGCCAATCTCATGATTTGTGGGAGCCTGACTCCTGATTTCTGAATGCTGGGGGTTAACAATTCTGTACCTGCCCGAGTTTCCTCCTAACAGTCCATTGATAGCCTAGATCCCTTATGGCTGTTCCCCTTAGTCCCCATCCAAGGTGGGTGATTCCAAGCAGATCAGAGAGAGTGGTGGGAGAGGGATCAGATCTAAAGGTCATTGGGAAGAGAATTCAGGCAGGCAAGTAGCTCTCACTAGCATGTGCTGGGTGATTATGAAGAGCTTGGAGGCTGGAATCACCATATGAAGCTGTCTCTGAACTGTGTAATAGCTATCCTCCTATTTTCCCCATACCTCTGTACAATTTATCCTGCTCTGTCCTACCACTCACTTAGATTTATACCTATTGGTATAGCAATAAATAGAGACATTTATATTCATGATGCTTGTAATGGGGTGTAAACCTCCCACAGGTGATGAAGAGTTAACTGGAGCTGACAAGTTTAATTAAGGCAGCTGGTTGCACATGTTGGGTAGGCCAGGAGCAATTAAAGATGAGGCTCAGCTGGAGAGGAGCTGAGTGATGCTATAAAGTGAGGAAGTTTGGTCTAGAAGGAAGTTTGGTGTGGGTGGGCTCAGTTAGGCTAGGGAGACAGTTGAGGCTGTGTGGAGAGGTGGAAGGAATCTGGAGGCTAAGTAGGAAACTAGATGAGATGGAAAATTGTCTGACCACAAAAGAAAGCACTTGTGACAATGAAGAGAAGACTAATAGAGTAGGAGAATGGATATAAAGGGTGGGTAGGGGAGAGTAGAAGCAGATTCGGACGGTAAATGGTATAGGCAAAAAAGTAAAGCTAAGAAAGAAATAAACCAAAATCTTATAATTGTAAGATCACTAGCCAAGGACATAAGACGAGATTATATTAACCCTGTGAAACTAGCTGACTAGATTTAAAAAAACCAAAGGGATATGTTAAGAGTCAGAAGGTTGCAAGATGGGGATCTTTTAGTTGAATGTAAAAACAAAAAAGCAAGCTGATAAACTGCTAAACAACTGGAACTTTAGGGAAAGTTCAAGTAAGTTGCCAGCTACGAAAGCGTTTGACTGAAACAAAGGGGATGATATATGGGGTACCATTGTAACTGACCAATAATGAGACAATCAAATGCACAGGAAAGGACAGTGTCTTAATAAGTAAGCAGCTACTTAATAAACAAGGAGTAGAAAGCAAGCCATCAACATCTGTACTGATTACATTTAAGGGAAGGATTCTACCTGAGAAAGTAATACTAGGGAATCAGACATTTAGAAACAAGACATATCTTCTCCCATCACCACCACCTGCCAAGGTGTTGTAAATGCCAACATTATGAGTATGTAGCATATGCTTCTAAAGGGAAAATTAGACTCGGTGAATGTGGAGAAGAGCATTCCTATGAAAACTGTATAGAAAGGGCCAAAGTCAAGTGTAGTAGCTGCAGTGGGGATTGAAGTCTAGCATATAGAAGATGTGTTGTGGCAAGACAGGCTAAAGAGATACAAAAGACAAATGTTAACAACATATCTTGTGTCAAAGCTGTTTTAAGAGTCTCAAAACATCAGGAAGAAAAGAAAGAGAAAGTCAGCCCAGGAAAAGGGGAACTGTAGATACACCCTCCTGTACAGAATGATAAACACTGCGGAAGGAACAAGCGATGATATATTAATAGTGAAAAAGAGAGGCTCATTGCATTTATGATAGAAGTGATAAACTGAACATTACAGACAGGGAAAAGCAAAAAAAAAAAGAAGAAGAAGAAAATTATAGCAAGGGGAGCAAAAAAACACTCATGTTAGCAATCTGTCAGTGGATCATATTCATGCAATTGTGAATGAGGTGAAATATGACTATTATGGGAATCACAATCTTTTGTTGGAATGTACACAATTTGATGGCACATAGTCCAGAATTAAAAGAAAATATACTGGAAATAAGAACTAAACCAGATATCATATGTAGCTAGAAACACGGCTGGTAGAAAAGCTAGCTTTTAAAATTCCAGGATCTTGCCTAAATGTAATATGCCAAAAACTAGTTAGAGGAGATGTTTGTACTTTCAAAGGGGAAAGATTAAACTACACAGAAGAAGTAAGTCTCAGATAAAATGCTGTTGAGATTACAAAGCAGAAGATACATCTTGCTTTAAGTATTTATAATAACTATAACCCATGTGGAAAACTGGAATACTTGGCATTACAAGAAATAGTGAAGAATGCTAAAAAAACATATGTTTTATGTGGTTACCTAAACAGTCATGGATAAGTTGAGGGGAAGTAGGACAACTGATGATAATGGTACATACCTAGAGACATTCATAAACAAATACAATCTAGTGATTTTAAATTATGGCACCCCAAATAGAGTTAATGCAGCAGATGGTAGGTTTGCTTAGACCTGGGAATTATAACAGCAGATATTGCATGCAAATGCAACTGGGAAATATAAAAGGAAGAAAGAATAAGTTGAGATCATTTCCACAAACTTATTACTTTTCAAGGACACAGTAAAGTTGAAGGTAATGAAAAATTATCCACCTAGAATTGTAAGAAAGTTAACTGGGAACTATTTACAAGTCAATGTAGAGAATTTGTGAATGATCATTGTGTGAGTGATGGTATAGAGAATTTCAATGACAGAGTAATAAAGGGGATAATAGCAGCAGCTACTGTAGCAATACATAAGATATTGAAGTACTCCACAACTAAAAGCTCACCTCTTTGGTAGAAATAGGAGTAAAAAATGGCAATTAAAAAAGGAACAAAGCCTATAAGAGAGCAAAAACTAGAATGACTAGTGAAGATCTAATGAAGTACCTTCTTCCTTTTTTTTTTTTTTTTAAATAAGGCAATAGAAAGAGAATTGTAGGAAGTATTGCGGGAGGTTGGATAAAGTTACCAGAACATCAGAAATACACAAATTAGAAATAGATAGAAGCTCTGATATTGAGAAAGCAAAAGTTTTAACAGAAACTTTCCAAGGGGTAAATAACGATGAAAATCAAAGGTCAGTTTTCTGCCAGACTAAGACAATTCTTGAGGAGAGACATGAACTATTATGCATCTGGGGAAAATATGAAGATACTATACTGAATGAAAGGTTTTAAATGCATAACTTGAGAAAGCTATTGATATCAACAAAAATGTGTCCCTAGATAAAGATAATATATGCAATATAATGTTTATATATCTTCCTGAAAGCCGTTTGAGGGTTATTTAGGAATTATACCATGCTATATGGGAACAAAGAGTCGCACATGCAGTAGAAATTCCAACAAGAAAACCAGGCACACTATTCACAAAACTGGATGCTGATAGACCAATTGCCTTTATGTCCTGTCTGGGCAAAATTATGGAGAGAACGGTGAATGAAAGATGTGATTGCCTGTTTGGAAAAACAATGACATTATAGATAAGATACAGAGTGATTTTAGGAGAAGAAGATGTACCATCAATCATACTGTTAGGTTGGAAAGTGAAATCCAAAAAAGCATGAGAAACAGAGCTGTCTTTCTAGATATTGATAATGATAGCTGTCTTTCTAGATATTGAAAAAGCATATGACATGCTATAGAGGGAAGGCTTGTTGTACAAAGTAGATACAATAGGGATAAGGGGAAGACTTTAGAAAGCTCATATAACCTGTTTTAAAGATAAATGCAAAGGATGGATCAACCTGCTTAAAAGTAATCCTTGGACTAATTGGGGGGTGGATAAGAAAACATTTCTGACCCTATACAGAGCCTTAATAAGTCCAGTTATTGACTATGGCTGCCAAGTTTTTTGGTCCACATCAAAATCAGAACTTAAAAACTAGATTTAATCAGTGGATGGGCACTATGAGTTGCATGCAGTGCATTCATTGCAGCACTCATATGCGCTACGGATATCTTCTAGTGAAATGCCGGTTACATTGTGAATGAAACTACTGGATCTAATTTTCTGGGCCAAAGTTAATGGGAACTGTAATGATGAAAGATTATGAATGAATGATGAAACAAATATATAAGGATTTTGGGGAATTTGGTAAGTGAATGATACGACACGGTGTTAGATCTCCACATGCCATTCGAGTTGAAGAGTGGAGACAGGACTTAGAGAAGGAACCTTGTCTCTTTAATATCCTGGATCTGACACAGCTACAATTACACTGCATGCAATGATGCAGGATATGAAAGACAAGGAAATGATAAAGTCAAAACTTTTAATCATGGAAAAATTGGTTATGAATGGAAAGGCACATGTCTAAATGTGAATCCAGATTTCTTTCATGAAGTTAAGGGTAAAAAGGAGATGAGGAATAAAAAATGAAGTGTACCAGTATGTAGATGAAAAGTGCAGTTTTTATATACAGAGAGGTCCAAATAAGAAGAAAAAGGAAAAAAAATATATATATATATAAGGACAGCATATTGTACACCAAAATTAGGAGTTAGTACACCTAAAAGAATATCCAATTTTGTAGCTCTCTTGATAGCTGAATTAGTAGCAATAATGCTAGTGTAAAACTGTATCTGGGATGTATTCCTGGCAGCAGTGATCTTTTTTGTTCTTTTTTCTTTTGGACTCAATATCAGGCCTTATGGCAATAAAAGAGTGTGTATCTGTATGTAGAAGTGATTTAATCAATGAAATTATATTTCTAGTACAAATGGATATACATCGAGCATTAGCCTGGACCCCGACACATATTGGGATAACAGGAAATGAAATGGTGGACAATGCAGCTAAAAACCCTGTAAAAAAGGGAAAGATTGACATAGAAATATCCTTGAGTAAACAGGAATCAAAAGCTTAATACAGAAACATTTAAAAGAGGAAAGGCACAAAATTCAGATCAACAAAAAAAGAGGAAGATTTTTTGCACTGTTCCCTAGAGTTAAGGATAACGACATACTTCAGTTGCCCAGATAGGAAAAATAAAGTGATTTTGTTTAGAGTGCTGACTGGCCGCCTCCACTGTGGGTTAAACAAACATCTTTTCTGAGACAGGGAGAAGCTAGTGGGGTAGAGAAAACTCTGATGGTGAGTCTGACAAAGGGGCAGGATCTGGATTTCCAAGCAGAAAGCCCTTGGAGGTGTTTAACTGAGAAACAGAGAGGGATGAAAAGTTAAGCCTAAGGAAGGCAGAAATTAGTCTTGTTTGTACTTCTGGGTTTGGAATTTTGTTGTGGGGGGAGAGTCCTGGGAGCCTTGATCTTGAGAGAAGGGTGAACCAGAGAAGTGGCGTGGAGAAGGCCTGAAATTAGGCTATTGTAGGAAGAAGTCCAGGGAGGTACAAGGAAGAAGTCAGATGGAGTAGTCCTTGGTGGCTGGTTATAGGGTCCCTGTACTGGTACCCCATGTAGTGGGAGGGCCTACGTACTGGACACTATGGAAAGTGTCAAGGCCTCTGAGAAGGGGAGAAGGATGACAGAAGGCTCTGAGCAAAGTATAGATACCACAGGGCCCAGAGTTGAGGGCTGAAGACCAGATGTAAGGATTGGGCCTATTATTTGTTGGATGATTTGTTACCCCAGAAGGGATGGAACTAAAACATGACATGCCTGCAGGGTCAAGTCACAAGAAAAGAGGCCACAACAGGACTAGAACAACCACTAACAGAAGGTGCTAAAAAGAAAAAAAGCAACTATACTCTGCCCACCCATGAGGGGAGGGTGCCCACAGTAAGTCCTTCCTTCTACAATGCTCAATTCAAATATCCACTCACTGCTCAGATATGGCCATTTTTACATTAGTTCAGTCTCCTCATTTTATGGCATTTCACACTCTTATTGTGAATCTTTTAAGCTTTGACGTTTTACTATTATAGCCACAGCTACTGGAGTTGTGATTATGCGAGTGATCATTTTAAAAAGAGTAAGCTTCTAGCCTCATGGTTGTGGAAAAAAGCTAGGAACTGTAACCCTTAAATGTCAGAAACCAGCAGGCAAATCAAAAGAACCTCAGTGGTGGTGGTTTATAATTTTCATGATTTGTTTTTAAGTCAATCTCATGGGTTTTTGGGTGCCTCACTCATGATTTTTAAATGCTTGAAGTTGGCAGTGTTGCACCATTGTGCTTAGTTCTGTATAATGCACATAAAAGATAGACCTGCTCTAAGCAGTTTACAGACTAAGCCCTGATCCTGTAATCTACTTTGCGCAGGCAGCCAATGGGGCTCTGCATAGATGCAGAGGTCTGCCCCAGCACTGCAGTTCACTGGGTTGGGACCTAAAAGATAGACATATGAGTCAGGGAAACTCAGATGAAAAGGCTGCTATGAGTAATTGTATTTGTTTATATTACCTTTTCCATTAACACCACCTTCCAAGCAATCTCTTCATCTAACCAAGCATTCTTTATAACTGAGGCTGTTTGTATCTAGAGGTCCTCATAGTCCTCATAATACATCTTCTAAATAGATCATGGCACATATAAATCCTATTAATAAAATATGGAGATTAATTTCTTGGTACTAAAGCAAGAGTTTTCTGTCTGGAAATAAATTTCCCTCTTTGAGGCAAATGAATAATTCTGCAGAGATAAGTTAAAAGAGCTGCTTCTGCCTAGTCATTTGGAAAATTTTCAAAGGATTCTTAGTATCTTTAAAATCTGACCCTCAGGGCTGCATAAAAGCAAATTTTGTTGGCTCACTGTACAAATCACTTTTGTTCAGAATATTATCCGACAGTATATTTCAATGAATTCTATTATCAGGCCTAATCGCTTAGCTAGTAAAAAGTTTGTGTTTGATACATATCAGAGTATTTTATTGACTTGCACTTTAAACCTTGATACATTTATCCTTTTAAGTGACACTGTAAGTAATCAGTAATAAGATTTCAAATGAAAAATCTCTTCATTGGCACTTTTGGAAGAGCAGGAAAAAGCAATACCTAAAATCTTGGCACTGGCAGCCTAACAGTTGTGAAATTAAGTTTAATTAATCAGGCAAAGCAGGTGTAGAGCAGAGGGTCTTCATTGTTTTTACTGTAAGGGAGTTAGTTGGTTGCTGAAGTCCCGAGTTCAAATTCTGCCTTTTGTCACAAGTGATAGTTTCATCACCTTACAGTAACTGGACACTTTCTCATATTCCCCCAGAAAACTACACAACTGGTCTCAATAAGTGTAACTGGAGGTGTTGCCAGTGGTGCTCGGACAATTTGTACAGTGGGGGTGCTGAGAGCCATTGAATCAAACTGTAAAACATATATATGATGGAAACCACTTCAAGGCAGGTGGTGCTGCAGCCCCTCTGCACTCCTAGCTCCAGCACCTATGGGTGTTGCTCAACAGGACCATCTCTGTATCAGCAGGATTGGCATAGGCCAGGACTGAACATTGCCAGAGTTCATTGTATGGGCAGCTTGTGTTAAAAGAAGTCTGAAACACTGAAACTTTGGGGCTTTTGAACAGTGGTTATTAGCCTTTCATTTATTCCTCCATGTTTCTAATTTGTAAATTGAAACGTATATGGATGGTGTTTTATATATATCGTACACAAACAGCTATATTTTTGTCTCGCATCCTTCATGTAAACTATGTCACAAAACGCTTTCCAGAATTAAATTTGTTACAAATTTAAAATAGAAATGACAAGCACAGAAAGAGCGAGATTAAGAGCAGGGCTACTCAAGAATTTTTTGATAAAAGACATTTTGTTGGAAAATGGCAATTTATCAAACCTGAAATTTTTCCTGTGAAGGATGGTTTCAACAAAACTTTCATCAGGATGGCTGTGTAAGCCCAGGATGGAATCCCAAGGGGGGAGGGAAGAGAAGGGATCATCTGTCTAGAATAGCCAGTAGCTTGGTGATTAGGGTATGCTCCTGGGAGATAGGACACCTGGGTTCAAGTTGCAGCTCTGAATGAGACAAAGCCACAACATAAACCTAGATTTCCATAGCCCCTGCATCCCATGTGAGTGCCATAACCATCAGACTATTGGTGGTGTGAGTTGAGTGCTCCTGCCCTTATATTTTTCATGAACATTTTCAAAAAGTCTCCATTTCATGCTGCAGAATAGGAACTTTTTTGAAATTAGCAAAAATTCTCATGGGATGGAAAAACCACTTCCACCTTGCTCTAATTAAGAGTTGCAGTGTATGCCAGGAGGGGGGAAAGATCTATTTTCAGTTGAGATATGATATAACAATTTTATAATATAGAGACAGGAAGGTTGTTCCAGATGGCTCCCTCTATGCTGAAGAAGAATTGGACTTGTCTTGACTAGAATTTTAGAAGGTGTAGGTTAGCCAGTTCAGTCTGCCATCATGTGCCATCACATCTGTAGATCCTAGTCCAGACAAGGCCTAAAATAATGGAGCTAAAGTTAGTGTAGCTTTTACCTGTGTTAATTACACAGATTTCCACATTGTTCTATGAGCCATGTCTCTTGGCATCAGTGTCTCTGTTCCTCTCGTTCCTTCCTGATTTTTTTCCTCCTCCTCTTCTCCCTTCTTTGTCTTTTTTTCATTCACTGCTGTCTTTGAGCTTCATCCTATATGCCATTTGGAAGTCTATGGAAACAGCTCAGTGGTGAATGATGGCAGTGTGACCTTGGAGGTACTATAACACCTTTGAGTTCCTTCCCATCTCCTTTTCTCCCTCTGCTGCTGCTCAATGGACAGTTCATTATTGAGTGGTGGGATTGTGACATCAATCTTCACATTCTCTTACTCTTTTATCTCCCTCTCCCTCCTTGTCCTCAGTTCATCTGCATATTGCATCCTATAGTTTGACACAACGTGAACTAGCTGGGGGTGGGATTTAACACAGAAAATGGGTATAGATAAGTAGATGATGTTCTCAATGGCTCTTAGATACTGGAGAAATATTACTATTGAATATCCCTAGACTACAACTGCTTGAACTGCTCCACATTTCAGTTTCTCTGTGGCCATAGCTCTCGGGGACACTGAAGCTCATAGTTCAATATATATATATATATAGCTTATCTGCATTGTCCAAACTTTATGGTACTATGGAAGCATCTTTTGATATCAGGTAGGAATGGTACCATGTAAAAGAGATTATTGCCCTGTGAGAGGAGCTATGTTGTTATTGTTTGTGATAAAATTAAGTACCTGAACTGAGTTTGTGTATACATGTAAAGTGAACAAATATCTCTTTATTCAAGTTTTATGTGGCTAGTACTACAATAAGGAGAAACTAATACATCATGGGTCCGTAGAGGAATAAAAAAATACTTGTTTCCATTCACATAGCAATAAAGAAATATTTTGTGACTATTATTAAACATTTCCCCTAAATATAACCCTACTAATATTAACTGATGCCCATCTCCTAACAATGATACAATATAAAAAACGATAATATTCAGCAGTTATATTTTGTTTTCCAAATGAAGGGATCCAGTCTTTTTGCTAACATTAAATAAACTTCTCTACACCTTTGTGTGACGAGAATTACTACATGCGTTTTACAGTGAGGGAAACTGAGTCACAAAAAATGGAGTCAAGCTGGGTGCTTGATGTGAGATATGTAGGGCCTACTTGAAAGAAGTGCTGAATACTTGCATCTCCTAGTGACTAGGGGTGAAAAATTATGCCCTTACTGAAGTCAGTGGGAGACTTGCTATTGACTTCACTTGCGCCCGGTTATCATCTTGGGTGTCTTAAGGTAGGCACATATCATGGTTACAAGGCTAGCTTCACCTCAGTTCCCTTTGTAGTTGTCAGGAACCTAGCCTGCAGCACAGCCGGGCTCCTAGCAACCTAAGGAGTGCAGCTGGCCCAGATAGAGGCTGTCTGTCTGTGCCACCTGACTGGCTGCAGGAGTCAGCAGGCTGATACCTACGCTTGGGTAGCAGCAGTCCACTGGCTGCTCAGTGCATTCCTAGCCTGTGGCTATGCTTGGTGCAGTCCTTCCCTCTGCTGTCTGTAGCCTTGCTCCTAGCTTCTTTCAGACTCCCAGCTCCAGCCCTACGCTACACCTTCTGACTGCACGTCAGAAACCAAAGCCTAGGCCAAAGGGTTAACCAAATATCCAGCTATGACCCTCAGTGCCAAGTTTACAATGGCCCCGGTGGCTCCATGGAGCCAGGCCCATGCTGAGAAGGGGCCCGGGCCTGCTCTGCTTGCACTGCATCCCAAGACTCCGCTGGCTCTCTGCCGCCCATCACTTGCTCCTTGGATTGAGGGTTCCTCTCCGCCCTCTGGCCCCACCTCCCTGCTTCTCTTTGCCCCCTGTCTGGACCCCGGTGCACCTCCGGCTCTGGGCAATTTCTGCTTCCCACCACCTGTGCGGCCCTGTCTGTCTTCCCCGGAGATGAGCCACTTGGGGCTGGTGCAGAAGCCTGGCCAGTCTCAGCCAGGCTGGGGGGGTTTGACAGTGTGGCGAGCTTGCCTAGGAGAGAGCCTGGCTGGGGCAGGCCCTGACCTGGCTGATTACACCACTCCTGAGAGCTGGAGTGATTCCCAGCCATGGGACCAGCTCTGGCTGCGCTGCTGGATCAGCCCAGCAGACACAGTCACCTCCCATCAGGGCCGGTGAGTGCGGCTGGGAGGCAGGGGGCAGGGAGTGGGTCTCTGGGGGGTGCTGGGCTGTGAGGGGGCAGGAAAGATCTGTGTGCGTTGGGGAACTAGGGAGTGGGAGTTCTGTGGGGGGTGCTGGGCAGCTGTACTAGGCTGTGGGCAGGGGGGGCTCTGACCATAAGGAATTGGGGGGGGGGTTCCAGTGTTGGGTAGGGGTGCTGTGTGGTGTGTCATGGGCCCACCCCTGAGGGGAAGGGGCATGCTGGCAGCACAGGGCTGGGTGGGCCACTGTGCCTCTGGCAACAGCCGGTTTGAAAATAGTGCCCCTGGCCGGCCCCTTGCTCCGGGGACCAACTCCCCCGCACCATACTCCATTGCACCTATGGGGCCCACAAGTATGTTTGGCGCCAGGCTCACAAAAAGTTAATCTAGCCCTGATGACCCTTGGTTTTGATCCTGGACCTATCCTATCTGGACTCTGCTCTAATTGGTAGACTGGACTCTTGCTCCCACCACCAAGCCAGACTGCTCATGGCTCAGTTGCTGACAGGAATTGCCCAGACTTTACTCCCCTTAAGTGTTTGGCCTCTTGCCTTTGCCTGTCATAGGGGAGAATCTCATGACTGTTCCACTCTTAGACCAGAACTGACCCACTCTGTCCCATGTGTACTAACCAGTTATCATTGTGCAAGTCCAACTGGATTTCAGGCACCTGACTTTTTATACCAAGTCTCCCTGCTTAGCTCAGCTCAGCTCAGGTCGATGACTCGCCACCAGGGAGCGATTAACCACTCAGATTTCAAACAGTGGGGCTGATCAAAGATCCAAGGTCAAAGCCTCATGTCCTTTACCACAGCACCAACAAAGAGACCAGTTTCAGCTTCTTAGTTAGGGGCTCATGACCCAGCTGTGCAGCCTGTACACAGAGACCAAACAAATAGCCCACAGGTGGACCAAATGCACCACTCACCAAGACCCAGCACAGACTCCTCCAAAACTCTATTAGCTGCCTCTATTTGCAGCCAGCTTCACTTTCCTGTATAGTTATCTGGAGAGAGAGAGATCTTCACTGGAAAGGCATAGCCACAGTCAGCAGTTAAGCGATCAGCAAATGAGGAAGACGTAAATTTATGTGAATGAAATTGGGATTCAGCATCACAGGTGCCAAGCCACAGAAGCCTTGCCACAGACTGCATGGCCAGCAGCCATTGAAGTTGAATTTCTGCTGAATAAGATGGTAAGTGAGCATTGCTGCTGAAGCAGGCTCACTGAGCACTACACTATATCATATTTTACACTGTCAAAGCTGTTTTTTGCATACTTTAGACAAAACCATAAATTTCTCCAGTCAGATTCCTGGTCTGTAGATATGCTGTCTGATTATGTTGTTAATACAGGTTGGCTGTCTCTAATTTTAAAAAGGATGCAAGGATTAGTTCTTCAAATGCAAGTTGACAGTCTGTGGCAAAGGTGAGGCACCTGTGCATCAGACAATGAAGGGTATCTACATATGAATGGCTAATTATCCAAGAGTGTGAAAACACTACTTTTCTTTCATAGCTGAAATGGCTTCATCCTTTTCAGAATAATCTGTTGGGAAAATAATTAGCATAAAAGAGAAGCAGTTTTGATAAGTAACTTTGTTTATAATTATAGTAATTTTTTGTATAATTTGTCTTTCATTTCTACTCATGTTTTATTTCACAATTTTCTCTTTCAATCATAAAAGCTGGTATTAAATTTTAGATTAAAGCTATTTAGCTGTAGACAGTCTCCCTAAACAAAATTCTTCTTTATATGTTAATGGCAGACTTAACACAACCTGGCTGTTAGGATGATTTCTTTCCAGCTCTCTGAATTTGTCTTTTCTTATAATAAATTGCATAGATTTGTTAGTGTGTGTATATCAGAAAGTGTCTAAAAGTATCAAAAGTAACAAAATAACGCAAAGGGAACTGTTTTTAGTTGTCTATTTCTGTATTACTTTGTATATTTTAACTTTAATGTAAACTCAAATGCCATCATTCAAAGGGGCCAACAACTGAGTACAGAAATCATCAGATTGTTACCCTGTGATGTTATCCTATCAGTTCTCAACAGTAAAAAAGAGCCTTTCTGACTGAGCTTTCACATATATGGAGACTCATTCTCAGTTAGTGTAAATGGGCATAGCCCTGTGCTTCCAAATACCCGGAGGACATGCTGTACTGTGTCTGTTCTTCCTTCAAAACTCATAATGTCCTCATTTTGCTATGCTTCTTAACTCATTTTCCTTTCTGTAGGCAGACATTCAATTGAGACACTTAATAAGAAACCTTTTTTTTTAAGTCTTGTGTAAAGGTCACTTGAAAGGGGAAAAAATTCTCTGTGTATCCATAAATAATACTGTCCAGATCGTTTCAAAGACAGTTTTGTGTTTAATAACTTCCCTTTCCTTACTACCAAGGAATCGGTGACTATGCCGAGCTAAGTGAATCTATTTACCCCAATGGTGTTAAATTGTTCTTATTGTTCAACGAGAGAGTTTAACAAAAGCTGTTTGATTTCCATCCTCTGCTTTTCCACCTCACATTCTGTGTGTGTTATCAAGAGTTGTTTGAAATTCAGAATTCTTGTTTTAGTAAGAATTTTCATGCAAAACTCTATATGTCATTACAGGGCATCTCCTGCCCTTCTTCATAAATTCAAAAGACTCTCTGCTAGTAGGATTAGTTCCACTGTGTGTGGGGAGGTTGGCAGGATTTCAAGATTGCACGGAGGGACTGCACTCCTAGTTGGCATAGAACTCAGTTTGCATGGTCACACATGGAATAGTGGGCCTGGAAGATCCACCTTTATACAAATCCTCTTGAATGAAATCTTGGTGCCATTGAGGTGAATGGCAAACTCCCATACAGTGAAGTCAGGATTCACCCCTGCTATTTCCATCTTATGTGTGTCAGGGTGGGGGAATGTTGGTCTGCAAGTCTTAACTATTAGGCAGATGTAGACTCCATGAAATGGTTTCATTCCCACTTTGCTGCTGATGGAAGAGATCCCCAGTTGCCAGCCCAGTTATTCTGGATGGACGTGATGAGCAGGAGACAGGCTTGTGCCTTTGTGTACTTCCCATCACCCAAATTCTGTTTTCTAGAAACTTTCATGAAATTATTGTTTTCATTGAAATCATGCAAATTCACACACTTTCAGTACAAAGCCCTTCATTAATTGAAAAACTCACATATCTGAGCAAAATGTTTTTTTTTTTAAAATGGGTCCATTCTTGAGACTATAACAAATGGACAGAACTTTTCTGATTACTTAGCATTTTCATACATAGAATCACAGAAGTTGGAAAGGAAAAGACCAACTCAGCCCTATCAAGCCCAGATCTCTGCTCTTGCATAATAATTTTTACGGTATATATGTTCTAGTGTCTTGTCTAGTTTAAATATTCCAAGAAATAGGACTTCCACCACTGGCTGTAGGAGACTGTTCTGCCTCGTGTTCTCAGGAAGTTTTCCTGGTATTCAACGTAGGTTTTCTTTTTTTAATCTTATTCCATTGTTCCTAGTTATTGTGCTGTAGTCATTGTAAGTACTACTCAGAAGCAGCATCTTCCTCGGTGACTTGCTGGTCTCTCCCATTTGAGATTGCCTTTTTATAGGAGAAGAACTTTCTTCCCCACTCCTTACCCCTAAATGTGCCTTGTTGGGACTGGCCCTTTAAATTTCATATAGGCAAGTTTTCTATGTCAAATGATTTTAAATGTCTATTCAGGTGCCAGTAATCAGAATATTCTTCCAGACATACTAGCCTAACTGGTGATTTATAACATGCTCAATGCCATTATATATGAGTGCTTTCAGAGCACAGATGTTTCATAGTAGTTCCAGACTCTGAACTCTGGGGATGAGCTATAAGACCTGGATGTGCTTATGTGTGAACTAGGCTCCCTTCTACTGTGTGTTTTGTAGTAACAAACAGTGGGAGGTGTCCCTATTTTTGGGGACCGGAAGAAAACATTTCCAAGTTCATGGGCTTAATTCTTTACCCTGCAACTGGCATAGTTATTCACATCCATGCAAAATGAATATAAGGTGGGTATGAAATGCTAAGATTCTGTTTTGGTAGTATTTTACTGTTTATCTTTTACATAGGCACCGACTCCATGGGTGCTCTGGGGCTCAAGCACCCACTGGAAAAAAAATAGCACCCACAGGGTCAGACTAATCTTTTGTGGGCCCTGGCATCTTAAGATATGCCCTGCCCCCACTCCATCTGTACTCTGTCCCAAGGTCCTGCCCCCACTCGGCCTCTTCCACCTAAGGCCCCACCTGTCACTTGCATGGGGATAAGACAGTGTAGAGGAGAAGCCACCGGCAAAAACAAAAGTCAGCTCCTGTGACCTGTTATAGAAATAATAGGATTTACTGCAACAGTGCAAGTAACAACTCCAGCGCATACAGGTAATACTTTTCTCCTAGACCTCTCCCCCACGACCCAAGCCAACAATATAACAGGGTTTTACAGCACAGAAATATCTGTGGCTAGTGCATGCCAGCTGACTCAGGCTAAGAGGACTTGATATACAGGGCTGTTTCGTTGCTGTGTAGACTTCCTGGCTTGATTGGCAACCCAGGCTCTAGGACCCTGAGTGGTGGGAGGGTCCTGGAAGTCTACAAAGGATGAAACAGGCCCACAGCCCTGAGGCCCATGAGCCTGACACAGCTGGCATAGGGCAGTTGCAGGTTTTCCTTTGCTGTGTAGACATATCCTAAGATGAAAAATACAGCACCACCTTTTGGTGGAGGCACTGTCTGTAATCGTTACATTACCCTCACTTTGCCCAGTTGCATATGACACCAGCTGCTGAAGGGCAGTGAAACATTAGACCCCATCTGATCTCAAAGATTATTTGTCATGGGGAAAAAACTGGTAATGGTTAATATCTTGAAAATAGATTGATGTTGTAAAGTTCCTAACAGTGAGTTAAGCCTTTGACTTTTCATAATCTCTTCTGCTTTTAGAACCAAGGTTTCAGCTTAAAAGAAAGGCAAATTAAAGTAAGCATTCTAAGCATCTCATTAATACTTATTGATAGATTCACTAAAGAAATAAAGATCAGAAGAAATATTAGGAGTTTGAACTCAATGTTAGTAATCAGGCAATTAAGAAATGATATGGGAGGGTGTTTCAAGTCTTCATTAAGAGCTACTTTGAAATAGTGATGAAAGCCTTTCATCTGTTTTGGATCCTATCACTTCAACTTCAATTCCCTTATATAGAAAATAGTATTGTTTAATGCACATCCTGCCAACACAGTGGACTAATAATATTTTAGAAATTCTTATGAAATGATCCTTTTGTAATGTACCTTAGTACTTTAGACCTCAAACTGAAAAAATATATTTAATCCTACACAAACTTTATGAGGGTGAAGTTAATTTTGCAGGTACTCCTGTTTATCTGAACTACCACATTATCCAGATAGCAGCCCTGTCCCCCCAGCATGAGGTACATGCTGCAGATGGCATGTATCTTATGCTGGGGGACAAGGAAGGGATTCAGATAATACAGAGGTTTGGAAAATAGAGCAGAGACCCCAGGCCTGGACTGCAAGGAGGAGTCCTCTCTGGCCGTGGGGGAGGCCACCCTGCTGCTGAATAGCTCCTGCCCTCTCCATTATCCAGACTCTTGATTATCCAAATAAAATCCATGTCCTCCATGCTATTTAGGGGAATATACTATATTTAGTTAACATGGTTATTTGGGAAACAGCTGTGCCTGCATGAGGGGTGGGTGGGTGTGTGTGTGTGTGTGTAAAAAGCAAAAGACGCAACACTCTATTGCAAAGTCAGCAAAGGAAGGTTTGATGTGGAACTTGCCTGCTCAACAAACCAAAAGAAGTAACAGAGCACTATACAGAATGCCCCACTTCATATAAACGTCTACTTTTCCAGCATTTTTTGCTTCTCAAAATGCCAACAAATATGATTAAATAAGGGAAGTGCAGTATGTGGTGGCGATGTTTCAGAGCTGGCACTGAGACAAGACTTCCTTCCAGAAAAGAGATCAGTTGGTCTGAGGGTGAAGCAACCATGTGGACAGATATAAATGTAGGCAATTAAGAGACCAAATCTGTGCGTGACTTGGAGGTATGTATTGAGAAGCTAGCCAGCTAAGAATGTTCAAGCAGTTATCCATGCTGATCTTATGATACATTAAACCATGGCATAATGCAACAAACGATTTTGGCTTTACAAAGGTCATTATCATCTGTTCACATAACACATGGTAAAAGAAGAATGCTTTATACAGGCAGCATGAATGAGAATAATTTCTTTGTCATCCTGGAATATTGTGGAAAACTAGAGCAAGCATCCTGATTAATGCTCCCTGAAAAGCAAATTTTAAAACAATATAAAAACTTCTTTCAATTCAAGACAAAATTTCGGAGGATTTTTCTCTTAAAACTATCAGAAGTTTTAAGCTAAATATCTGCCTGCAAAACACTCAATGGACCCATAGAAACCACTGTGAAAAAATGATACTGCAGTGGCAACTGTCAATACCCTTATCAGAGTGGGGGATGAAAATGCAAATACTGGAAAAAATTCAGCCGAAATCTGAAATATTTAGGTTTTAAAATGCTGCTGCAGTTCCTCATGGAAGTTGATTCAGATGCCTCATGGTCCCATTCTCCTCCATAAACCAGGCTCTCTAGTCAGAGTACATCTCCAGAGATTCTAAGGTCAAAAGGGACCAGTGTGATCAGACAGTATAACGATGTAACACAGTCCACAGAACTTCCCCAAAATAGCTCCTGTTTGAGCAAGAGCATATCTTTTAGAAAAAATCCAATCCTGATTTTAAAATTGTCAGGGATGGAAAGAATCCAACACAGCCCTTAGTAAATTATTCTAATAATTAATTTACCCACACTTAAAAATGTACACCACCTTTCAAATCTGCATTCATCTATCTTTAACTTCTAGCCATTGGATTATGTTATACCTTTGTCTGCTAGACTGAGGTGCCCATTAACTAATATTTGTTTCTCATGTAGATACTAATAGACTGATCAAGTCACTTCTTAACCTTCTTTCTGTTAAGATATGCTCCTAGGAGAGAGGAAGAGGTATAGCATGGGAGTCCCTGGCCTTGGTGCATCATGGGAGATGTAGTGTGACCAGGGAGCCCAGTCAAAATAAGACAATGGAGACAGGAGGAAATCATACTACCAGCATCATGAAGCTCTGTGACAGCATTTCCAAATCAAAACATTTCAGGATTTGGGCCCTCAGTTTTTTCATGAAAAATCAAAATTTTCTATGGAAAGCAGATGGTGCTTGCAAAAAACCTTTGCTGAAAACCTGGAAATTTTCAACCTGGAATTAACTCCCCTATGGGCACAACTAGACGTCATGCAATGCCAGTCAGAAGGGGAATGTTTGAATGTTTATCTTAGCATCCCTGATCCTGGGATTGCAGTATGCAGGTCTGGTTCCCTAATACAAATTACAGCAGCCTAAGACCTGCTCTAATTTACACTAACTGCAAATGGCACCACACAGCTGAAACCACAGCCAGGGACTGGTATGATGTAAGGTCATCCCAGCCATACCTCTTTTCCTCCAGCCATGTTAATTTCACTGGCAGCAGGAAAGGAGAAGGAGTGAGATCCAATTCTTACATCAGTGAATGATTTCCCGTCCCTTCCCTTACATCAGTGTTCTTCCCAGAAGAGTTTAAGATAGCTCTATTGCCAGAGTCCACAGCAGTGTGACACAAAGGCAACTGCACTGCTCCCAGGAGTCTGATCCAATGTTTTCAAGACACTAGATATGACTGCTTCTAAAGAAAAGCCACACACACAAGCAGCTCCCTTACTCTCGTTAGACAATGCATCTACAGTAAATCTTATTTTTCAAAGTAATTCTAAATCCATACTGACAGAATAAACAACCACTTTTAAATGCATGATGTATTGTTCAACTGTTTTATCTGCTACAGAGAAGAGTCTATTGATTTTTTTTTTCCCCTACCACCTTGAGGCAATTATTGTGGTACCAGATGATTGCTCTTAACTATTATATTGTATGGGCAGTAACATAGTCATGCTCTTTGTTAATGTGCAGGTTAATATCAACCAACTATTTTCAACAATAAAATGTAACAGTACCAGATACCAGTGTGTGTTCAGCATTTTATTCTGACAATCTAACAATTTGAGAAAATCTCAGAGTTGAAAACTATATAACCCTTTAAATTTATGCTGTAATTTTTATCCGTCTATATATGGCAAAAAAGCAAGATTTTGATTTTAGTTTGGAGGAGGGAATCAATTTTATACAAATACTTATTGAATTCTAATATTACTCAAGAGTTAAACCACTTTCTTGGATTGAGCTCTAGTGCCCATAGACTTTAGTAATACTGCAGAACAAAAAAAACTGTTCTAATTTAAAGGGCAATGACTTACTGCTATTTCACTTTTGCCCAAGCAGTATCGTTACTAATCTTTGGATTTTTATAGGAGTGCTACTGTGAATTTAAAGAAACAGTGTCAAACTTAAAAGTTACTCTTCTATCTCAAAACTGGTAACTGCCATTGCACATAGCCCCTAAAATTACTACTACTAAGGAGATTAGATGAAAGCATACTTTCCTCAGCTTTTTTGCAGTTTGTTTACTTTGTGCATTTTATAGCATTTTGCTTACTGAATGTCACTGACCCAACTATAGTCAGTCAACTGACTCTGTGGGATTGATCCTCAGCTAATGTAAATTGTCATAGCTCCTTGACTTCACTTTGCACTAACTGAGGATATATCTCATGGCTGGATCCCCACTGGAGTCAATAGGGCCTGCCCTGGCAGTTCTCAATACAGGACTGGGGACTTATCCAGTTTCCCTTTTCCCTTGTATGGGTATTTTAACGCCACTAGGCAGGGAAGTCTTTTTTTTTTTTCCTCTTTCTTTTTTAAGTGACTATAAACCTAAAGCACAAAGACTCAGGCATAGGTCTGGTATCTGAAACAACATTTAACTGTTCAACTGCTTTCAAGCTGGTGCTGATCATGAGATGTGTCAGCAGAGCTTGTTGGTAGAAGTGGGCAAAATATTCTTTATTTTTGTTTAACTAGATGCTAGCCTGTTTACAAAAGCAATCTTATAACAATGTTGAAAAAATATATTGTTCAAACTTTCATTGAAAAATCCACTATCTAGAGGCTGGTGGCAGCTGGAATAGCCATTTCTCCTTTAAAAGAATTATGGATCTTGAAAAACCTGGTTCAGAAGGTGATTTTTCCCTAAGATCCATGCCATTCATAAGCACTGAAATTTCTTGGTAGTCTGCAAAACTATAAGCCTGATCTTGCAAGGTGATCTGAGTAGTAAAGCCGCTTGCAGCCATGTGGAGCCACACTGAAGTTGAGCGCACCCTACTTGGACACAGTGGTCCATCCACACAGATCCAGCTTCATTTGTTCAGCAGCTAACACAATGGGGACTGTGGCTCCAAGCTACTACTGCAATACAAATCCTGACTAATACTAATACTGTGACAGGCAGTATTTTCTTGAAATATTTTAAAGATCACGTATTAAATAATCAAAGTTTAAATCAGACAAGTAGTTTGATATATAGATCATTACACTTTTTTAAAGATAGTAGGAAGTAGTAGCAATTTGACTGAGCAAAAATATTAATTCTGATGCTCTGGTCTTGCAGTGTTGTTCTGGTAGCTGATTCCACAGTGTTTATACCCTGCCACGTACACTCTTCATTAATAGTGCATTTATTCTGTTTGAGAGAAATACTTATGAGTCCTGACTTGTTCATTCCGGCATGACTGTAATTTCCTAATGACTTCAAGTTTGCCTTTAAGTGCAGTGCAAAAATTATCAGACTTTGCTAACCTAGGGCTTTGTCATGTTATTGCAGTACAGTGTGTTGATCTCTCTTCCAGCGGACGATGATTCTTCCACACCCTCTAATCCATTTAGCACGTACCCTGCTAGCCCATGTTTTGGATGGTTGACAGCAGTGATTTTGGTATAGCCATAGATTTTGTATCTGGCAGCTTTATCTTCTTCTTTCACGTGTGTTTCTTGGAGGGCCACAATGTCAATGTGATGGTCTTTGAAGGTCCTCGAGAGGTAATCTGCTTTTTCCCTGACATTGCCCTCGCTGTTCAGCATACAAGCCTCCTACCATCAGCTGCACCCTGAACCAGATCTTAGCACAATGACTGATTATTTCCAATGCTGGAAACTTAGGCCTAACCCCAAAAAAAACCGTGGTAACTGCTTTCCATCTGAACAATAAAATGGTGAATACCAAACTTGATGTGCAGTTCTGCGTTGAGCACATCTGCCATGAGGCTAAACCAAAGTGTCTTGGCATTATACTGGACGGGAGTTTGACCTTTCAACAACACCTCGAGAACACACACGATAAGGTCAGGTCTCTTGTCATGCTTATCAGAAAACTGGCTGGAACATCATGGGGTTCCAGTCCACGGACCTTACGAACCGCAACAATTGCTTTGATATATTCTGCAGCTGAATACTGTGCATCAGTCACACTAAACTCACTCAATAATGCTATGCACACAGTGTCGGGGACTCTCAAATCGAATCCAGTTGACTGGTTCCCAGTCCTATCACACATCCAGCCTCCACAGATTAGAAGAGCTGCTCAGACATCTCGCTTTCCTAACCATGTCAATGCAAAAGCAAGGATCCCACTGCACCATGACCTGAAGAACCCGCCAAAGGTGAGATTAAAATCCTGCAACCCTCTATGGAATCATATCAAGACCTTTACACCCAACTTAAATGCTGAGGCTCAGTGGAGAGTCACATGGAGCATTTTAACTGCTCAAAGCAAACAACTCGTTGTTGATCCTATTGAGGAACCATTAGGTTTTGATTTATGTCAGAAAGACTGGTGCAGATTGAATTGCATCAGGACATCTCATGGGAGATGTGGATAAATCCTCTTTAAATGGAAAATGAGGCAAACACATGTATGCGACTGTGGTAAACGACCGAGCATACCATATCTAATTGTTTAACTAAATACATCTTTAACACTTGAGAGGGTTTTTTTTATTATTATTATTATTCGTATTCCTATTCCTGAGAAGGTACTGAATATCTCAAGTTTGCTGTACTTTTCCGGTCTTTCAAGCCCAGGTAGTGGCACTAAAATTTGATGCAGTTGGAGGCCTATAGATGAATGAAGACTATTCACTGTCTATTTTGTATTGGACAGGATATTATCTCTAAAGCAGGAGAAGTAGAGCTGACATCTCTTTATTGAAAACTAAATAACTTGTCCATTACTATTAGCCTGTACCACTAAAAGCCGGGAGATTTATTATCAAATTACTAGGAAACACAAAGCATTCAATTAGGGTTTTACTCTGCGATCACATGTTTTTAATTCTTCTGCTCACACATCTCGCATGAATCTTCTTTTACTTGTAATTTGTGGAATACATTATGAGAATATGTTCACTTTCCTCAAAAGGCAATAGAAGGAAGTCAGTTATTTTAATACCTTTTTTTAAATCCCATAAGTCTTTACAAATTTGTTTGTTGTAAAATTACAGTACATTTATATTCAGCTGATTGAAAAGCACAATGTTATATCTACCACATTACCACTGACTCATCAGTAATATATGAGTAAAGTTACAACATAGACTATTTCAGGATGGGTTTAGGTGACGTTTTTCCTAGTACCACTAGGATCCTGGCTTCTCTAGATTCATTCAGATATTAAGGAATACATGGCCAGATTGCGCAACCTGTACTCCTGTGTTGCATGTCCATGTATTTTAGGTATTTACATGGCCCCCATTGCTGCAGTATCTAAGTCTCTCATAATCTTGAATGTATTTATCCTCACAATGCCCATGTGAGGTAGGGAAGTTCTATTATCCCCATTTTACACATGGGGACTTGAGGCACAGACGGACAAAGTGATTTGCAGGAAGTTTGAGGCAGTGCAGGGGATTGAACACAGGTCTCCCAAGTCCCATATCCTGTCAGCAGTCCACTGCAGTTGGCCCACAGTGGTTAGACTTTCATGTGAACAATATTGACAAGTTTAATAATACTGGTGCTGGGATCCCGATCTAGACTTGAATATCCCACTGCTCACGAGGTGCTCAGAGGCAGGGTTTGGGCATAGCCCACTACAGAGACAGGGACCATTTAAAAAACTTGGATGTGGGGTGGTTGTTTGAAAAGACTCCTCTCCCAAAGTTGATAATTTTGGTCTGATCCTAATGCCTAATAAAATAGGGTGGTTTTGCTCAGTGAACCAAAGTAGTAATCCTCAGTCTTGCAGAGCTGAAGAGCCACTTCAGTGGAGATATAGGGAGCAACTAAATCACTGTAGACCTGTGATCTGATATGGAAAAAATATATATATCAACCCATTGTGCCATGATTTCTTGTGGCTCATTATGACACTCACTTCTCTCTTCCTTCACCCCATTTCTTCCCTGGCTGCCAGAAGCAAATATGGGGTGTTTCTCCTTTTCCTTCCAGAGTCAAAGGGCCTCTGATCAAATCAAGACTCCATAAGAACCACATACAGTGTCCCAAAGAACAGCATGTGGTATTAGAGCCACAGACTGAAAATCATTATGAGAGCATAAAATGTCTAAGCCCAGAAGTACATTTAGCAGTGTGCACCAGTGGAACCTGTTTGCCAATCGACTATTCCTCCTTTCTCAATTTGGAGGCTCTAAGTTTTAACAGAGGCCAATGCTATACACTTGGTACAAGATAAGGGACAGTGGTCCATCTGGAAAAAGAAAAGGAGTACTTGTGGCACCTTAGAGACTAACAAATTTATTTGAGCATAAGCTTTCGTGAGCTACAGCTCACTTCATCGGATGCATTCAGTGGAAAATGCAGTGGGGAGATTTATATACATAGAGAACATGAAACAACGGGTGTTACCATATACACTGTAACAAGAGAGTGATCACTTAAAGTGAGCTATTACCAGCAGGAGAGCGGGGGGGGGGGGGGGGGATGATCAAGTAGTTTTGTAGTGATGATCAAGGTGGGCCATTTCCAGCAGTTGACAAGAACGTCTGAGGAACGGGGGGAAATAGTTTTACTTTGTGTGATGACCCATCCACTCCCAGTCTCTATTCAAGCCTAAGTTAATTGTATCCAGTTTGCAAATTAATTCCAATTCAGCAGTCTCTCGTTGGAGTCTGTTTTTGAAGTTTTTTTGTTGAAGAATTGCAACTTTTAGGTCTGTAATCGAGTGACCAGAGAGAATTGAAGTGTTCTCCGACTGGTTTTTGAATGTTATAATTCTTGACGTCTGATTTGTGTCCATTTATTCTTTTACGGAGAGACTGTCCAGTTTGCCCAATGTACATGGCAGAGGGGCATTGCTGGCACATGATGGCATATATCACATTGGTAGATCTCCATGGCTCGCAGGTAGGTTGAGACCAAAGTATGATGCTGGTAAATCAGGTGCCAGCTCTTGCCAAGGCTGTAGGAGTCAGCTGAATACTGACAAATTCATAGCTGGAAACCAGACCAGCTATATGTTAATATTGTTCAAGCCGTCAGGAACAGTATCCCTGATAATGTTACGGCAAACCTGGTGGCTGAACTTTGTGACTTTGTCCTCGCCCATAACTATTTCACATTTGGGGACAATGTATACCTTCAAATCAGCGGCACTGCTATGGGTACCCGCATGGCCCCACAGTATGCCAACATTTTTTATGGCTGACTTAGAACAACGCTGCACATCTACCAATGTGATATATTCCATCATGTGCCAGCAATGCCCCTCTGCCATGTACATTGGGCAAACTGGACAGTCTCTACGTAAAAGAATAAATGGACACAAATCAGACGTCAAGAATTATAACATTCAAAAACCAGTCGGAGAACACTTCAATCTCTTTGGTCACTCGATTACAGACCTAAAACTTGCAATTCTTCAAGAAAAAAAACTTCAAAAACAGACTCCAACGAGAGACTGCTGAATTGGAATTAATTTGCAAACTGGATACAATTAACTTAGGCTTGACTAGAGACTGGGAGTGGATGGGTCATTACATAAAGTAAAACTATTTCCCCATGTTTATTACCCCCCCCCCACACACACACACACTGTTCCTCAGACGTTCTTGTCAACTGCTGGAAATGGCCCACCTTGATTATCACTACAAAAGGTTCACCGTCTCTCCCCCCCGCTCCCCCCACTCTCCTGCTGGTAATAGCTCATCTTAAGTGATCACTCCTTGTTACAGTGTGTATGGTAACATCCATTGTTTCATGTTCTCTTTGTATATAAATCTCCCCACTGTATTTTCCACTGAATGCATCCGATGAAGTGAGCTGTAGCTCACAAAACTTATGCTCAAATAAATTTGTTAGCTGCTAAGGTGCCACAAGTACTCCTTTTTCTTTTTGCGAATACAGACTAACACGGCTACTATTCTGAAACTGGCCCATCTGGGAGGAACATTGACCTGATTGATAATACTTAAGGTGTAACAAGAGACTTCCTTTTAAAAAAACCAAAAACACTTGGTTCCCTTAATCAGGCAGGAGTTACTTTCAAAGAGGGATGACTGTCAACTGGAAATCAACTGGGAAATATTCAAATGTCACCAGAGTCAAATTAAATGACTGTTCTCATTCCCAGTGAGCTATCTTTCAAACCCCATATACTCGCTGCACATTTGGAGTAGCTTTGAGTCTTTGCCAGAGAGGAATTGGTGATAAACTAAGAAAACTTTTCCTGGAGCTCAGGTGAAGGCACACTGAAAGATACAGAAATGCCACTTTCCTGCCTCTAGCTGTATCATAGCCTGTGGCTTAAAGAAGAGGGACTTCAAATACCAAATTGATACATGAATGGATTCATTCACTGGTCTTTTCTGTTTTTGTTACAGCCTTTGTCACATAAATAATTCCAAATAAGCGCCACACATTAAAATTCCAGAATTTCCATTCTCACAGAAGCCATTAAGTAACTATCTTTGTCAGTACAATCATCATGTACACTCTAGATTGGCAGAATGAAAGAAAGTAAGCAGATGCAGTACTAGCTATATGCACATCCAAAACCAGTGAGGCCATTCGACCTAAGTGGTAATCAGCTAAACTGTAGCTTGTCCCTGGTTAATGAACCATCATTGACCTTCTGTACTCAGAACAATATTGTCTGAATAGTTAGTGTTATGTTTGATTTTTGTACTAACCTCTTTTATACGTCATGATTAGTGGACTACTGTAAGATCTTTGAATTAGAACTCAATCTAGGAATGTAAACTTATTAGCATTTTAGGCTCTCTCTCCAGTAGGAAATTGCTTAATCTATTTATTTTAATTCCCTTGCCTGTAGGACATCTCTCTATGTCTTCGAAATAGCATTTGACAAGGACTTGAAGATTACAATGTTAAGATTATAATAATAATTAGATCCATTTGTAGCATTTCCTAGTTAATTTATAATATAGTACCATTGTTATAAAAATGAAATATCAGAAGTTTAATAGTGAACACTTAAGGTCTTTCCTAGAGATGGGCTGGATTCTCAGCTGATGTAAGTCACCGTAGCACTTTTGATGTCAGTGGAGCTACACTGATATGCAGAAGCTGATGATTTAGCCTTTGTTATCTACACTTTGCTTTCAAAATACCTTTCGAAAGCTTGAGAATAAAAATTCTTTCCCCAACAACTGGCATTTTCTATTTGATAAACTCTTCTTTCCCCACCCTCATTTTCACTGGAGTTAAAATTAACATGGCTTTTTTGAGTTTGGTTCCATATTTTGTAATAATGTGGATCAACATCAATTATGTTAGCACAGCTCTGGATGTGAGACTTCTTATTTAGTTTATGGTATTTTTCCCCAATGCTGAGCAACGGCCAAGATCTGATCTACTCAAGCTGTCTTTCATAATTTAAAAAAAAAAAAAGTCCACTATTTTCTCACGAGTGCTTGAGTGAGTAAGATTCAGATATCTCTTGCCCTCTGTCCCACTTGGAGAAAAGCAGTAGAGACAATTAAATAGAATTGGGGATGATTGTCTCTCTCAATACAATATGGAAGTATTGTTCAAGGAACCAGGACAGTGATCCTCAACATTTCGGAGCTGAGAAGCCACTTGAAAGGGAGGGTGAGAGAGCAACTAAGTCACTGTAGATTAATACTCTGATATGGAAACACAATATCAACTCATTATGCCATGACTTTTGTGGCTCATTATGATTCCCCATATGGCACTATTGTTTCTCTCGTCCTTCACCCCACTTCTTCCATGGCTCGCAGGTAGGTTGAGACCAAAGTGTGATGCTGGTAAATCAGGTGCCAGCTCTTGCCAAGGCTGTAGGAGTCAGCTGAGTACTGACAAATTCATAGCTGGAAACCAGACCAGCTGTATGTTAATATTGTTCAAGACCGGTGTTCATCTTGTAAGCATGTGTTTAGATTCTATAAAATGCTTGTAAGTTACTGCATGCATTAATCTTACATATTACGTTAAACATGGGATATAGACATTATTTGTAAGTTTTGCTTTATAGTTGTAAAAGTGCCTGCTCTGAACTAGTGAATCTAGGCAGGAAAACTGGTTTCCCCACCCATCTAGAGGACTAAATGGGCCATTGCAGAATATCATGATACAAAGTCTGGTTTAATGACCTTCTTATACCCATGAAGGTGCTATGTGCAAGAAAGCACATCCCATCAGTTTGAATTCTGTAAGAGAGAAAAAAAGATAGCTAATGTGAAGATGTTTCATCTCTTTGCTGTTTTTAGACTCTTACAAGGGCTGGAGCTAAGAAACAAAAAGCAGAGATCCCAAGGGTCGACCTGGGTTAAGCCCTAAACAGACATTCAGTGCAGATAGATTACTACATCTCTGTCACCTTTTGGAACCATAGACTGAACTCATTTGTGTATATATTTTGCCTGCTTTAACCTGTAAATAGCTCTCTCATTTCTTTTTCCTAGTTAATAAATCTTTAACTAGTTCACTATAGGATTGGCTACCAGTGTTGTCTTTGGTGTGAGATCTAAGTACAAATTGATCTCGCATGAGTGACTGGTCTCTTGGGACTGGGAGCAACCTGAATATTTTGTTGTTGTTGTTTTTTTTATGTAAGTGACTGTTTACCACTAAGACCAGCTTGCCTGGATAGCAAAATAGACTAGAATGTCTAAGGAGACTGTCTATGACTCCGTGGTAAGGCTATTAGTGATCCAGGAGTTCACATTTGTTACAGGATGGGTTAAATCTAATTATAGAATATACCCCCAGTTTCGGGTCTCTGCTCTGCTTTTGACAGTCTGCCTTGAGGTTGGCACTTTCAGGTATGAGCCACTCCAGACATCATGATACAAGAGAACTTCCATGCCTGGTCGCACATTCCCAAATGATATGTCTATCAAATAAGAGATGAGGGGGGAAAGGGTAAATGCATTTTATTAAGATTACGAAGGCAAGCCCTCCATAATTAGGAAATGCCCATAATTAAGGTTGCCTGTGGGTATGTCTACACAGGAATAAAGGACCTGTGACAAGACTGTGGCTGGCCCTGGTCGGCTGACTCAGGCTCGCGGGGCTCGGGCTGCAGGAATAAAAATTGCTGCGTAAACATACAGCTCTGGGATTCTCCCTCCTCATTGGCTCACAGAGTTCAGGCTCCAGTCTGAGCCCTGCGAGGCAAGTCAGCAGACCTGGACCAGCTTTGGGTATTTAATTGCTGTGTAGATGTACCCTGCATAATCGTAATTCGGCCCCCTTGTGCGTATATATTATGATACGGTTTTTAAGGGCGCCTGCCTCATTCAGCACATAGGATGGGCAGTGGATGAATCAGGCGTGTGCAGTAAGGAAGGGGATGCCTGTGGGACACCTGCCTCACTCCCTTTAGGAATTTGGAAGATGCATAGAGAATGAGGAAGAGCACTGCCTGTGGCATCTTAATTCTGATGTTTCCTAATGTTAGAATGCTCTGCAACCTTAATGTTTTAAAGTCACTATGTAATTTCCTAGGTTTTTTTTTTTTTAAGGCAAAAACAGACAATATCTGCAACTATCCCTCCAACCCTCCCCCATCATCATAGTTTGAATTCCAAACCTTCAGTATGGAAACTGAACCCTTGAGCTATAGGATTATGTAAACTGGCAGCAAGAGAGTATGGTTATCCTATGTGAAGCGGCCGCTTGAGGTGGATGCATAACACTAAAACAGTGGGTTACATTTCCATGGGTAGCCCCATTTTAAAGTCAGCATAAGCAAGGATAATGATGTCAGGTTGTTACTGAGTGGTGGTGTGTAAGAAGTGGATGGGATTTGGTGCTGCTAGATGAGATCTGTCATTTCTATTCCCAGCTCATGTAACCTCTTTGTAGGTATGAGGCCTTGTGTAATAACAAGGGGCTACAAAAGGTACAGAGTTAGTAATATCAGTCAGTACAAAGTGAGTCTGGAACTCCTGGTCTCCTGGCATGCAGTGCGTATTCACCTAAGGCAAATGGTAATTTGATGGAGGAAAGCACTGGCATCAGCAAGAGGACTATTTTTGCCAGTGTTCTGTCCAGAATTTGAGCTCTGTGTGGAATGCTGAAACAAGACAACAGGATAGGACATGCACACTGTTGAGGGAATTTTTGCTCTGTTGCCAGAAACAAGCACAGATGAAGAATGGGGGTTCTGACAGCCTGTAACTACCAAATCTGAATGGATTCCCATGAGGCTAGCAAAAGGCATTTCCTTGACCTGAGGACTATGCCTCTTTCGAGTTTCCAAACACTGCTGCCAACTATGCTGCTGCTCTTGAAAAATAGGTTGTAAGAATAATTGATAATGCAAAGTGTTCAATAACTTTAACGTAGTTGTTTCTGTCCCCTCCCTCATACGGGGAATTACTTTGTCCACCACTAAAAACAACCAGTTTGGGCGTGGAGAGCAGAAGTAGACCTATCCTACGTTTACAGAGTGCTGTAGGATCCCTAAAATCCATGCAGACCAAACAGGAACTAGGTTTGTGAGCTAGAAGTATATTAAAATGTGTGTGTAAACCACTATGTCACAATTTCCAACTATTAGAGAATTTTGGATGTCTCTATGTCCTAGAGTAAGCAGCATCCAAGACAAAAATTTAATTAACTACAACTGTAGCCTCAAAGGATTTGTACATGAGACTAATGGTTTAGCTAGGCTCTATCATTTGCTGATCTCTGAAGAACATTCAGCTTGCCATTGTCAAATAAGGAAAGAACTCAGTTAATAACAAATGCTTTTCATTAACTAAATGTGATTACAATTTCCTTAAAATTATCATCATCTTCATTCTGTGACCTGTCTCCTAGAAGGCAACCTCTGACACTATGAAGTAAATTAACAGGCCATAAAACATGCATTTTTGTTGAGTTTGAACAACTACAATGCTCCAAGTGTTTGTTTGCAGGATTTTAGTTATTTATAGAAAATCTTTCATAATTTCAGAAATGTTCAAGGTTTCATCAAAAATATTAACTTTGTGCTGATGGATTTTTTTTTTTTCAGACTGTTGTGTGACTTACAGAATCCCACAAACCATCACTGTTTAAACATATATGCTTGCTAAACTATTCCACTGTTTGATGTCTCTCCTTGTCAATCAAAATCTGGGAAGACAAGGTTCTTATTATGAAATGGAAGCCAGACCATTGTAGTAATGATTAGAGATGGGTAAACCAGTAGGAACCTAGAACCATCTAGGTTTTGCAAGATTCTAAAAAATTTTTCAAATTTGCAAATCATTTTCAAGTGTTATTTTATTCAAAGGGAGACCGCGCCGCCTTACAGATCCTGGGTCCTGATTCTCCACTGCCGGGCACTCTGTGTAGTTATTTACCCTGAAGAAGCTCAACCAAAGTAGAAGGGTAGCATTTTTCATCTGCTGTGCACAGCGGTCAATGACAAAAGATGCAAACTGTCACCATTCCACTTTGATTGTGTATTAAACCACTTAGCATGAATGTCAATAATAAAGAGTGCAAGGTAGAGGAGAATCAGGCCCCATATGTTATAAATAAATATAATAATTTCACAGTGTTACTGATAACACTTTAAATTGTTAACAATGAAAGATTTTAAATGTACGGTTTATTTTTTAGTATTTGTGCTCTGTGGTTACTTTGATTACTATTTCTTTCAACTTGGGCAGTTAAGGCAGTTTTTAGTTTTTACGATCCGTTTCACTTCCAGGTTCTTAGTTTACCAATGTTCGGATTTCAAACACTATAGGAAAATGTTTGTTTGAAATCAATTGTCATATCATTGGAATATATCTTTTAATCATGGAAAACAAATTATGCTTAGGTTTAATAAAGGCGTAGTTTTACAAAATCTAAAATTTGAGATAAAATTAAAGTTACATATCCATTTAACATTTGCGTGTAATGGAATAGAGATGTATCGTCACTTACAAAGAGAATAAAGGTACAGCACAGTCCCAAAGAACTCCAAATCGAGGGCCCACTCCTGCAATCTGATCCACACAAGTGGACTCTTGTGCCTGCATGGACCATAATTAACTTTAACTGGAGCCAGTTGTAGGATCAGATCCTAGGACAGGAATGGCAGGACACAGTAAGAAATGAAATCAGGCAAGGAAGAAAGTTATATATTTTTCTTGTTTTTGCAAGGTGCACGTCATATTAATTCTAGGTTTATTAACTTAAATTTAATTGTTGCGGTGGGAGTCATTGTTAGCTACAGAGTGATTCAACTTTTGTGATACCCCCTCCACCCTCATAGATGAACCCATCTATATTCAAGAGACAACTTTTTAAAATGTGGTGCGTTCCAATTTTCTTTTCCCCACAAGGGAGGTCTGTGGTATTCAAATGCTGAAAGAAAATAAAATACCTAACCTTGCATACCGCATAACCTCCTATACAAGAACACAATTAAGACCAGACCTATGATAAGTTGCCTTAAGAATGGAGTAGCTGCTGAACTGCAGTGGAAACCAGTCTACCATACTGGAAAGTAATGAAAACTGGTAGGTTCAGATCTCATTCCTCCAGACACTTAAATTAGGGTATCCTGCAGTTAAAAATATTATGAAATGAACAAAACTCCATTAAAAAATACAATTTTGAAGCCAAATAACAAAAAAAAGTGAAAGCAGCATCATTAAAAGGGGAGGAGTCATACAGCAGGCTGAATGTGACTAAAAAATAAAGCAGCTGTGATTCATTTTTTTTTTTTAATGTAGAACATTTTCAAACTTAATTATCCAAGCCAATAGCGGCTGCAGGTGCTTAGCTTCTCTTAAAATCAGACCACTTACTCAGGTGGCTAAATATAAATTTGGGTGCCTAACTCTAGCTAAAAACTTCCAGTTTTGGAGGACTAATGTCCCGAGTCACTTTTTTCCCCCTCACGGTAACGAAGGGTGAGCTGAGATGAATGTCCAAGTGTAACACTTTATGGGACTACCTGGAGAGAGCCTTGCCATCCACTGTCCTATGCTGCAATGGTAGAATTACTACAAGGTAGGTGATGCACAAGTGTTGATACCCACTAGATAGAGGGTCCATGGAGAAGTTCTCAAATACTGGTAAGTCTCTCCATATGTATAATCTCTGAACTTTAAATGTGGCTTGTTAGCAACTCAGCATTATGCCCTGACTCCCACCTGGTTGCCTTGTACTGTCTAGGAGGCATAATAATCGAGGCCAAGCCAGTAATGGCTACTGCTATACCATTCCCCAAAACACTGCTTCTCTCCCTACTGACTCCTAAACTGTTTTAGGGGGTTGCTATAATAAGAGACAAATAAACATTGTTCAAAACACTACAAATGTTTACTGGCATTTTGTTTAAGCAATTGCACAGCAATAAAATGGAGCTTACTAGCCATCAGAGTAACGGAAAGCAAAAAATAAAACAGTGCTGGTGTCAAAGTAGTGTAGTAGTTTTAACTGGTATTATCTCGAGTGCCTTCCTCCTTGATTGATTAATGGTGGCAAAGTACATATTGGAAGATGCCCCTAGTGGCTAACTGATTTACAGATGTGGACCTGATTCTCCATTGCCTTACAACCTGTGTAGTCACTTAGACACTTGTAAAGTGGATATAAAATACTATGTATGAAATGAAAATATGAATGTGGGGACAAGAGAGAGCAGGGTTGTGTTGGGAGCATGGGAAAAAGTGAGGTGACAAAGCATGGGTTGAGAAGTGGAGAAGAGAGGACTTCTATTCTGATGAATCACCATCTAATTTAGGATGTGTGTATCTATGTAGGTTTCTATACCACACCTATTGTTGCAGCAGCATGGTACTGAAGTGTCCATGCCATACCATTCTTATAATATTTGCATATGTAGCTGTCAAACTTTTTTGTTTCGTCAAGAAATAATAGCAAACACTTCTAAAGAAGCTAACAAAAAGAGATGTTTTCTTTCGCAAGGCACACAGTAATGAAACACCTTCCACATCATTTGTTATGTGTCACAAATGGGATACTGCATAGATAAGCCTCGGGAAAGAATGGTGTGAAACAAAATACAATACCATAAAAGTGATAGTATAAATAATAATGGGGAATTGAACTTCACCTCAACTCTCATGACTGAAACTATTATTATGCAGTGGGCCATATGATATTCTACAAGCGTGGAGTACAGAATCAATACTCATGGACTAACAGAGACAGACTATGCTATTTTATTCCATCTACTTTCCACCAAAACAAATCTAATTAGAATAGGATGCTCTATGGAACATTAGTGATATATGCAAAAATATAGCACAGGGTGAAAAGAATGGATAACTCCATGAGTAGAGCTGGATGAAAGTATTTGGCCTAATAGTTTATTCATCGAAAAATGCAGCTTCAGCAGAGACCAAACTATCTGTGCATTTGACCCAGTTAGTTTTGGGTGGGAAAAACTTTTTCTATGACAGCAAACTGTCTCTCCTCCAGCTCCATAAAGCTTTAGCCTGATGGTTAGGGACCATGCCCGCTGTTTGGGAGAAACAGAATTGAATCCCCAATCTGGAGCAGGAACTTGAACTCAGATCTGCCCCCTCCTCTCAGTTGGGCATCCTAACCATGAGACAATTGGCTTTTCTGGGGGTGGGGTGGTCTCAGTATCTCCTGTTGCTTCTGTTCCACTTTGTATAAATACGTAAACATTCATAGGAACAAAGAGAGAGAATAACTCTATATCTTAGTGATTAAGGCACTCAGGTAGGAGGTAGGAAAAAATTATTCAAATCTTCTCTCCTTCTGGTTGAGCAGGAATTTGTGTATTAAAATACTTGATCAAGACAGACATTTTAGCTGTTTGTGACCCAAACTTATTCCAAAGTAGTTGATGGTTGTTATTGTGATTTTCCAAGTTAAACATTACTCTTGATATACTGATCTTGAATCTTAAGTAAAATAGCGTAGATGTTGGACAATGTACCCATTCACTAATCTGAATTTTTTTATCAATCTCTCTAACTTGGTTACTTTGCAAGCAGGTTTGGAGGTGTGACAGTTCTTGGGTACCCAGAACTGTGAGTCACCTTGTTACTTCCCTGCCTCCAGCAACAAGAAGTCATGCTTGTATTAACTGGGTGTCAGCTCCCTGACATCACCAGCCTGTTATCCACCCAAGCACTCGCCTCTGATCTATGCCAGACCTTAGTTTGCCATGCAGATTAACAATAGCAGTAACCCAGCCTTCTCCACTGAACACTCACAGAAATAGTAGGATTAGGATGGGTCGGAGAAGATGGATTTCTGTCTGGCCTCTCTCAGTCCCAAGAGAGAACAACCAGGTAAAGAAAGAGCACAAAACAAAAGCCTTCCTTCCCCCAAGATTTGAAAGGATCTTGTCCCCTTATTGGTCCTTTGGGTCAGGTGCCAGCCAGGTTAGCTGAGCTTCTTAACCCTTTACACTTAACAAGATGTTGCCTCTGGCCAGGAGGGATTTTATAGCACTGTATACAGAAAGGTGGTTACCCTTCCCTTTATATTTATGACAACAGGATCAGAGGAAGAGTCATCAGGGCCTAGGTCTACCATAATTTTACTTTCTTTCTTTCTCATGACAAAAACATGAATTGAAATGGACTTTCCCTCCACCACCAGACACTTCCTCCCACCCAAATCTGACACCCCTTCAGTTTCTCCTCCCCAACCCAGAACCTGCCTCCTTTGTTCCCTGATGAAGCAAATCATCCACATCCCTGTTTCTCTTCCACAGTGAAGATTTCCCACCCCAGTGCAGATGTCCATACTTTAAAGGCTCATGGTGGGGCTATAGAAGTGTTTTCCCAATCCCACCTTTAACTGGTCAAGTCCAGCTGACTTAGTTCTGGGACCCACCACATGCCTGTCCACCCACCTTCCTCTCTTCTGACCCTATTTAAATTAGGGTCTACCATCTAATATATTATCAGGTGTCCCAGAATATGTCTCATAGTTCTGTAGTGCACATAATTGAAAGATGAGACCTAGATGGGAGACAAGAAATCAGTTCTGTGATGGTCTTGTCCCTTGCACCTCCCACCACATTTTCCAGCCTCATAAATTTGTAGGTAGTGGACCTTTCTGTGGGATGCACATGTGCTAATTTCTAGACTGAGATGCAGAGATCTCGTCTGACTCCAGCATTAAGAATTCATCTAAAGTGCAACCCCAGTCTTGTATTTGCACAGCATCTCCCAGGTTCTCAACTCCCTAGCAAAGTGTTTTCAGTGCAATTATAAAAGGAAAGTAGTGTTCTTTAGTTAGGCATAAGGAGAATAGTAATGTACCAGGAACTTGGGCAAACTCTTCAGGGACATTTGTCTGAGATCTGTCAACTTTCATGATTTTACTACGAATCTCATGATATTTGGTGTTTTCCATAAAGCCCCAGCTCTTGCAGTCATCTGATTATGCAATCATTTCAACTTTCATTTATAAAAAGGGGGGAAGAGGGGAAAAATAAATTCCTAGCCCATGTGGTTGCAGAGAAAAGGTTGAAATGTGAACCTGAAAGGCTCAAAAACCTAAAGGCAATTTTTTAAAAAAGGCATTTTAAAAAGGCTTGATCATGAGTGTCTCATGAATACTCAATTAGTGCCTGACTCATGGTTTTCTGAGTGCTTGGTATTGGCTATACTATCTCTGTGGAAACCCTCCATAAATGTTGGATTATTTTTATTTTATTTTCTACTTTGCTCCATTCTTATATTTCAATACCAGACGTTATCCTAAGACACAGGGAGAGTTCTTCTAAAATATTTATTGGGTTATTAAAGTGTACTGCCTTTCATAGCTAGTGGGTCATGTTTTATAGAAATCCCACCACTCACACCAAAGGAGTCAGGTGATGATTGTAAAGTTTTGTTTCTCATATAGGCATTGAAATAAAAGGATACTCAATTTGCGCAATCAAACCTCCTTATTGCAAGGAAGACCTACTGCAGAATAGGTAGGAAGGCTCTTTAAGAGGAAAGGAGCTAAGGACAAGGGGCAAAATTTGCAGCAATAATGCTCTGATATAGCACTTTACATCAGTAGATGTCAAAGCATTTGACAAAGGAAGCCATTATTAAGGGGGCCCACCAAAGCTGCCCAGCTGCCCGGGAGGTGACGGAACCCCACAGCAGACCAGCCCCCATGGGCAGGGGGACCGTGTAGCTCCCACTCAATGCAGTGGTGGGAGACCCAGGAGCCCCAGCAGCAGTGGGTCCTGAACCTGCCTCCCCATTTTGTCAGGGATATTTTTAGTGAAAGTCAGAGAGAGATCACGGGCTTCCGTGATTTTTGGTTTATTGTCCATGACTTTTACTAAAAATATCCATGACAAAAACTTAGCCTTAGTCATTATCATTAGCCCCATTTTACAGATGGGGACACTGTGGCACTGGGAGGAAAGTCACTTGCCCAAGGTCACCCAGCAAAGCAGCAGCAGAGTTGGGAATAGAGCCCAGCTTTCCTGAGTCCCAGTCCAGTGCTCTGTCCATTAGGCTCCACTGCCTCTCCACTCCATTGACTTTTGCCAGCAGTGAATTGGGCACAATATGTACATGAATCAATGAAGTAAATGAAAATATCTATAGTGTACTAGGCCATATTCATGCCGGGAATAATCCACTATCTTCAACAGGTCAAAAGCATTGCAAGGTTACTGAGGTTACCCCAGGGATGAATTTGGCTGATTCTGTTATATTTTTTAGCTAAAGGCAAAGCAAACTTCACTTTTTAATCCTGATTTTTAAGTACAATGGCAAGTGCTCCAATTATCTGAATAATCAAACGAATGTCTGATAGACTAGTCAAATATTTGTAAGTTCAGAATTTGTAGCCTAATTCCTGTGACAGGGACATTCAAATGAATGGACTGTCAAAATGAGACTAAGCAGCAGAAGAACAGCAGCAGAACAGATTGTGATCTGCTGTAATTTCTAATACTAGTTTGTTTTTTTTTAAAAAAATAACATAGCTCAAATTCAAGTTTCAAAATCACATCAATTATGCATTGCTGGATAAAGAACTGGAATATACTGTATTGTCAATGAAAGGGACTAAAGGGACAAGTTAACAGTAATGGGAATACAACATTCATCTGAGGAAAAGAAGGTCAATAAGATTCTAAGTAGCATCCAAAGTTGTACTATAAATACAAGTCAAAAAAACTTATAGCACTGCACAATGTCACTGAGAAGTCCCACCTGGTATAATGTGTCCAATTTTGGGCATTTTACCACCCTGGGGAAGTATAACTTCTAGAGAAGTTTCAGAAAAGAGCTACTAAATTGGTTGCTTTGGAAGATGTCTGTAAGATTGATTTGCTTTTGTGACATGGGGTAGGAGGGTTTTGGAATCAGGAATGGAACACAGCTATCAAGGTTTCTGGAGAATGAGCAAACTGGGTGGCATTTCATGTCATTTAACTTTTAGTGTCAAGAATAAAAGAATTAAGAGAAACTGGTTCACTACCTGTATGAGATGATCAACTGAACAAATTTAGGAGACATGGATGAAGTGGGATAACCTGGTTACAAACAAATAATTACTCTAGGTTTTCATATTTATATGTAAATACAACACATAATTTGTTGCCTCCACTTTATTGTGGAACTGACACATGTACAAGCAGTAAAAGAAAACAAGCTAAAATTTTAATTCTACTTCTCTCTAATAAAATGAGTAACTTAATCTCTGAGAACCAGATAGTCCCTGTACCTGGCATGGTGTGCAAAGTGGATGTTGTAAGATGCTTTTCTTCCCACTTTGCATTCCTTCATGGAGACCAAGAACAACTGCAATTTCCATGCTGTCTTGAGCACAGGAGCTGCACACCTGAGCTGGCTGAAATTTTTGAACTTCAAATTTGAAAACTTGGAGGACAAAAACTGAAAAAAAAATATAAATTTATTTTCCCCCACGTCGCCCCCCCCTTTTTTTGGACTAGCTCCCACTGCTCCCTGGTAGTGCCCTGTGGGGTGTTATTCACTCCAAAGAGAGTAGGGCAGTGGTCTTCAACTTTTTTTCATTTGCAGATCCCTAAAAATTTTCAAATGGAGCTGCAGACCCCTTTGGAAATCTTAGACAGTCTGTGGACCCCCCAGGGGTCCACGGACCACAGGTTGAAAACCACTGGAGTAGGGAACTATCACAGCAACACCTTTTCCCCCTTCCTTCATAGATTTGTAGATATTAAGGTCAGAAGGGACCATTATAATCATCTAGTCTGACCTCCTGCACGAGCAGGCCACAGAATCTCACCAACCCACTCCTCCTTCACTCTACTCCAGCCAGCAAAGCTGGCCAAGAGGAATAATCAGATGTGAAAAGGAATTCATGCAGCACTCCAAGTGCTGGAGCACTCCTGGAAGCACTGAGCATCCTTGAGGTACAATGCTTTGCAGAGATTTCCCTGATGATACAGCTCCAAATCAGGCCTGTGCCTCAATGGCACAATCACACATGTAGTTAAAAATATTATAGGTTATAAACTCCTTAGCTACCAGCAAATGAACACCTATGTAATAGGGTGGGTGACTCTGAAAACCCCATAGAGGAATGCAGTGTTCTTCTAAAATCATCCTAAATTACTAAACCTACATAATGATTCTGGGTAATTACTGCTGAGTCAGGCTAGTGTAAGGGAATTATTGCCCCCTTACTAACATTCAGTAGGAGTGTTTTAGTTGCTAGCTCCCAGTACTAAAAGGGGGAAGGGTCGATGGGGAATCAGGGACTGGTAGTCTCTGGGTCCTAGGAGCAATGGGGAGAGGCCAACGCTCTAGATCAGCCTGAATGACAGGGCAGGCAGTCTAATCAGGGAGTCAGGAGGCCAGGGAGGTCCTGTCCTCTGTGTGAGCTGGAATTGCCTGGGTCAGACAGAGTAGGGGGCCTGAGCTGAGCTGGGGAGCAGAGCTGGCCCAGATCCAGAGGGACCAGAAAAGCAGCCCGGAGAGAGCAGACCCTGTCGTGGGAGCAGAGCTGCAGCCCCAAAGCCAGAGGCACAGCCCAGAGAGAGCAGACTTGCCCTGGGAGGAGAGTTGCAGCAACCAGAGCCAGAGGGGTCAGAAAAGCAGCCAACGAAGCAGCTCAGTGCTGGGAGCAGAGTCACAGAAGCAGCCTGCAGAGCAGCCCTGTCCTGGGAGCAGAGCTGCAGCAACCAGAGCCAGAGGGGCCAGAGAAGCAGCCCAGGGAGCTGGAGGCAGAGCAGCAGCCGTGCTGAGGTAGAGTGGAGCTGGAGCTAAGACAGAGTGGAGCTGGAGCTGGAGCTGGGGCTGAGGCTGGGGCTGGAGCAGTCCAGAACCGGGTGTCGTGAGCAGCTGGGGAGAGCAAGGGAGATCCTGGGCAGTGGGCCCAGCACAGGGAGACGCCTCAGCCGGAGGCTCTGCAGGCCAGACTCGGAGGAGGATTGATAACCCTGACAGGGCGGGGGCAACGGTGGGAAGAAGGGCCCTGTCACCGAGAGCGTGAGAGCATGTGGCCACCACCAGAGCGAGTGTCCAACCCACAGCATCCCTGCAGCACAGCAAGAGCCTGAGAAGAAGGCCTGGGACTTACAAGGAACAGACTGTGAAATGCCCTGACATTCCAGAGACACTGTTTGTGATGTTCCCTGCCACAGAGCGGGGTGATGTGTTTCCTTTAACCTTTCCCATTTTCCCTTATTTTTTAAAATTAATTGTTGATTAAATAACTTGCATTTGCTTCAAATTGTATGTAATGGTCAGTGGGTCAAAGAAGTGCCCAGTGCAGAGAGAGTACCCCGGAGTAGGGACACCCTGGCCCCTGTCCTAGGTGACCACAGCAGTGTTGGGGGTCGAGCCCCCCTGGAGTCCTGGGCCCAGCCTTGTTGGGGTTACGAGGACTCTGCCAGACAGGAGAGTGGAAGGGGAGTCCTCAACGCAGGGAGGCCACTGGGTAAAGGAAATGGGAGCGAGGACTCAGATCCTTTTGCTATCCCACTTCACCGGCTTAGTGCAGAAGCCAGGAAAGATCCCCACAATAGCGGGACTATTCCCCCCGTTTACACTAGCAAGTGGGACCTATTAATACCTATCATGAGATGAGTGTGTTTCTGTGGGCCAGGCGGAAGCAGGGAGTGGAGACAGAGAAGGTCCTGGAGGAAAGCCTTAGAGATAATCAAACTCAGAAAACCCCCAGGATGTGGTGAGTTCGGAGATTGAATTCCTAGTTTGTGCGCGCTTCTGAGGGTGGGGTGAAGACTCAGGCTACCTCCTCAAAGTTATTTAGGTGCCTAACTCCCATTTATTTCAACGGGAATTATATTCCTACACACTTTTGTGAGTCTGGGCCACAGCCCATTCACAAGCAATAAACTGAGTGAAAAGGCACATTTGCCCCTATGAATCTCTACTGAAACCATAGAGAGCACTTGATGCTAGTCTGTATCTCTGAGTGTCTCAGGTGTGGCTCTGGAAAGGCTTATTGCAGTGTTAAAAGGCAACAGCCAATCTATCTTAATGGCTGTCCTGAAAAATCCCGTGATGTGCTCAGAAATCCTCTAACAAAATGCTGGAGTTGGAGGCATGTAATCTAAGTTAAAGAATACCCTTTAACACATCAAAGGGTTTATGACAGGATTCTACTTAAGCTACTTTTGCTTAAACTGCTTGAAAGTCAGTTTGGTATAAAGGAAGGAAATTATTGAACCTAAGGAAAACATTTGTTTGATAATAACTGCACAATCATGTGTTTGTGACAGGCTATTAAATGCAGATGTTTAGCTGTGCATTACCTTTTCAATTTCGGTTTCACACTGTGTTTTTAGTAAATGACAGAACTGAAATGAGGCTAGTGGATATTTCTCTAAATTACTCCACTTTCCCAAATGGATTCATATTGATTTTGTGAATGCATCTTCGAAACAAATAATCTTTCTGCCAGTTAGACCTGCCAATCTCCACTTCCACTTAATTGCTGCACAGACAATGTTTCAGGAGATTGGAATAAAACTTTTTGCTAGTTGAGAGTGAAAAAAGAAATTCTCAAAACACTTCTGTAGATCTCTGTCCCTAATAAATGAAGCCAGCAGCCTTCTGATTATTTTCACTTCTCCCCACCACAAATTCAAATACCACGATCAAGGTATTATATGGGGGTACCTGATAATCAGCTCTTGTGACATTAGATTATAGATACATATAGAGAGACTATCCTATTATTTACCAGCATATTTATATGCTGTTGGTGCAAACCATTAGTGTTCTCATTTCTTGAGCCTAGGGATCCATTATTATAATTTTGCAAACTATTCATTAATGTTAAGCTTAGTTTTGTCTCTACCCCTTGCCTTTCAGTCTTGATCCTGATATGAGGGCATTTGAGCTTCCAGCTAGTCATCTGTTCACTGTTTGTTTTGCCAGTGGCCTGGGTGGTAAATATTGACTAACTTGCAGCTGAAAGACTAAATTCTTTGGGGAGAGAAATAGGGGAGGGGGGCACAGATGGCATACTTTGGAACAGAAAATATATAAATCTCTCCTTTGGTTCAGTCTAGTGCATTCTTAAAAAAAATAAAGTCACTGAGAATTTTCTCTGAGAACTAGGAACATAAAAGTAGCCAGACTGGATCAGACTTGAAGTCTATCTATTCTAGTATCCTGTCTCCAATAGTGCCTAGTACCAGATGCTTCAGAGGAAAGTGTAAGAATCCTGCAGTAGGCAGATGTGGGATAATCTGTCCCCCACACTGGTCTCTGCTAGGTACATAAAAATAGTTAGGGATGAAAATCAACCCTGGTAGAGATGATCTCACGGTACCCAAAGAGGGACAAATTCCAGAAAAAGCAAGGAAATATCTCTTGCATAAAAACAAAATGTTGAACCTCAGGATCACAGAGGTGTGCTGTGGATCCCAGTTTGAAAATCCCTGTTCTAGACCATATTTAATAATAAATAGGTATGCAGGATACCTATACTACACGATTAATATCCACAATGTTGTCTAATTATATGACTTTATCACTGATCTCAATATTTGGTGGCTTACTTAGAGGCCCAGCTCTTGGAGTCAGATGATTATGAAAGAATCTCTACTGTACCCTTTTTTTAGAGGAAGTTTCTAGCCTTTGTTGTTGCAGAGAAAAACTTGGAAATGTGAGCCCCTAAAGGTTCAGACAGCAAAACTGATTGGCTTAAAAATCATGAGATTTTATTTTTTAAAACAAATCAGGACTGTTTCATGATTTAGGATTGGCAATACTGTGTGGGTTAGTTTCAAATGGTGACCCCTGTAGTTAATTTCAGGTAGACTTTGGCATAACTGAAAGGAGCAGACGCATTCTAGGGCTGCATTTGTGAGACTTAATTCACTAGTCCTAAAAAAGGCTCATTTTTAATGTGCATCTAAAACAAACACAGCATTACAGCTCAAGACTGTTATTCAGTTATTGTACAGCAATAGCACATAGATTCCTCAGTCAAGTATCAGGACCCCATTGTGCAGGACACTGTATATACGGATACACAATGAAAAGACTTCCTCAGAGTCTGCTATGTAAATAGCCTAATGCCAACAGTCAAATCTCTTCCACGTAACAGAGAATAGGGTGTTGAACAGTGTTTGTGAGTTAAATACACCTGAAACAGATGTTTCTGATTATCTGTTAGAGTTGGTTGCATTTTTTAATTACAAAAAGAAGTTGTTTCCAAAGAGCAGAGTTTAATTTGAAACTGTTTTTCAAAAACAAAAAAATTCAAAAAACTTAATTTATTTTTTATCAAAACAATAGTTGAAATGTTTTGATTTCTTTGGTTGGTTGTCTTTTGTTTTATTTTATAAGATAATCAAGTAGTAATAGTGAAAACAAATATAAAGAATATGTAACTCGTTAGTAGATGTGAAGGGCCAGATTCCTGGTTGCCTTTCACACTGTGCACTCATTTATGTGAGTGAAAAGTTGGTTCTGGTCTGGTAGCATTTTAAACCTACCTTGCACTAATATACATATCTATAAATAGTGCAGAACGATGGTCACTGAGGTCTGAAACATTTTAAACAAACCAAATGGGGTCAAATTTATTGATTTGACTGGCTTGCACAGGGTCTGAATCAAGGTAGAATCTGATCTACACACTGTACAAAAACCTTTAGCCTAGGTTCTCAGCTGGAGTAAATCACCATAGATTTACATCAGCTGAGCATCTGGCCTTGTCCCTTTTAATCATTTTCCTGTGGAAGGTATTTCTCTCACATACACACAGTTTAGAGCTGGGCAAATAATTAAATATATAGTTTGTTTGTTTTTAGGTCACAAATCTAATCAAGCAAGTGAAATGTGGTTCTGTCAGCTTTAATGACACTAAGTAGAGCTGGTTGTTGGAGCAATGTGGGAGTCAAGGCTCTCTTTTATTTTTCTGGAATATCTATCTGCTTGTTGTATTTTTGCATTTCTCGAAGGCATTCTAGAGTTGGGATTAAAAGGATGTAATGATGATGGGATTGAAGAAATGGAATCATTTGAATATACATGCATTTTTCACAATTTGATGAGGAGTTGTTGTTGTTTTTTAACATAAACGGCAAAGGACCTATGAATTGATCCAATTAAAGAGTTTGTGAAATATCCCCATCAAGGTGCATGTGAATATATAAACTAGAAAGGATACTACTCACTCATTATGCAGGCCTTAGTAAACTTAGGTACAAGTGATCATGACTTGATCAATTTTTAATGTGCAAAAGGAATAAAGTCCAGACCAATGACATATGTACGTGGTGCTTTAAAAGGGACCATTTCATAAAGCTGAAAACAATCATGAGCCAAATCAGGTGGGAAGAAGAATTTAATCAGAAAAAATGTGAATGATAATTGGGAATTGTTCAAAAAACACTTTACTGGATGCCAAAAATCTGCAGTTGAGGAAGAAAGTTCTATTGGCTGTGGTGGGTTTTTTTTAAAAAAAACCTTATTTAGAGGGTGACTGCAGCTTTATATATAATATATAACAAATGGGAAAAAAAAGATGAAGTTGATAGTAATAAATATAAATCAGAAGCTAGGAATTAGTAGAAAATTGATAAGAGAAGCAAAGGACACAAGGAGAAATCTATGCCCAGTGGGATTAAGGACAATAAGAGGGTGTTTTTTAAAATATATTAGGAACAAAAAGAATCCTAGCAATGGTATTAGTCCATTACTAGATGGACATGGTAGAATTATCAATAATAATGCAGAAAAGGCAAAAGTGTTTAATTAATATTTCTATATTTGGGGAAAAACAGATGGTGTAATCATATCATATGATTCTTTCCATTCCACTAGTATCTCAGAACTATGTTAAACAGCAGGTTAGGTATTTTAAAATCAGGAGGATCAGATCATCTGCTGTGATGGGTTGTCACTCCCAGGGTGCTGTCTGGGAGCTGTGGGAACCGCTGTGTCCCTTTAAACAGTCAGCTGGGCTGGCCCTACTCACACTGCTTTGTTGGAGATACAGCCAGCCTCTCCAGACCCTGCTATCACCCAACACGACAGCAGGTGACACCACACACCCAAACTGAGCTACTTGAGTGCTTTACCTAACCCACTCAAAGACTGGCAGGAGACAACAGCCAATTTCCCAGCTCCTCTGCCTTGTACGCTTGCTGGAATATAAACCCAAAATTATACCATCTTGCACTGCACAGGGATCTGTACCATGTAAGCTCATTAATAAAGTTCGCCTTCCTCTGGGAAGGATATGCAACAGCCTTTGCTCACAGAGCTAAGATTTTTCACTAGACCTTCACTCAAAACACACTGGTAAGGATAAAGCATAAAACAAGTATATTAACTACAGAAAGATAGATTATAAGTGATAGCAAACAGATCAAAGCCGATTACTTAGTAAATAAAACCACAAACTAAGCCTAAAATACTAGATAAGACTTGAATTAGTAATATCTCACCCTTACTGATGATACAAGCAGTCCCCCAAGTTTCCACACACAGGCTAGAAATCCCTTTAGTCTGGGACCAGCACTTTCCCCAGTTCAGTATTTGTTTCCTCAGGTGTTTTCAGGAGTTCTCTTGTGTGGGGAGTCAGGCCCCTTGATGATGTCACATTCCACCTTATATAGCTTCTCTATATGGTGGGAATTCTTTGTTCCAAACTCAGTTCCCAGTCCAGTTTGTGGAAAAATACAGGTACAAAAATTGAGTTTAGTGTCACGTGGTCTGGTCACATGCCCTAGCATGCCCTGCTGCATCATAGCAGCCATTACTCATAGGCTCTCAGGAAGGCTCACCAGGTATGGGAGAAGCTTCTCCTAAGGCCTATTGTTTCCCCTAATGGTCCATTACTCTGAATAGGCCTTTCACAACCAGCTGTCTAGACTGGAAGCCTTTTGCCTAGTGGGTGCTATCCAGGTGTAACCACATTCGAAATACAGAAACATAGTCAATATTCATAACTTCAGATCCAAAAATGACACATGCACACAAATAGGATAATTGTATTCAGCAAATCATAACTTTTCCAATGACACCTCACAAGACATATCTTGTACCGGATGTATCATAATTATGTTATAATCATATAATTATGAAGAATATGGGGTTCAAGTCACACCTGCATCTAAGAATTTTAAACTAGCTTGCTGAGAATCTCAATGGATCATTAATGTTGATTTCCAATAAGATTTGTAACACCAGGGAAGTTCCAGAAGACTGGAAGAAAGCTAATGCACCAATATTTTAAAAAGGTAAATGGGGTGACCGGGGTAATTATAGGCGTGTCATTCTGACATTGATGCTGGTCAAGATAATGGAGAGACTGATACAGGACTTGATTAATAGAGAATTAAAGGTGGGTAATATAATTAATGCCAATGAACATGGGTTTATGGAAAATAGATCCTGTCGAACTAATTTGCTTTTTTCACGAGATTACAGGTTTGATTGATAAAGGTAGTTGTGTCAACGTAATATACTTAGACTTCCATAAGGCATTTAACTTGGTACCACATGACACTTTTGTCATGCTGTCTGGAGTAGCTCACGACTGTGAGTGCCTATCTCAGGGCAGACTGTCAGAAAACAGGGCAGACACCCCAAACTGGTGGTATGTTCTATAATTAGACTTTACCAAGCCAGTAACAAATGTGAACTCCTGGATCACTATATCAGTCTTACCATGTAGTCACAGACAGTCCCTTTAGACTCTTAAGTCTATCTTGCCACCCAGTCAAGCTGGTCTTTGTGATAAAAGGTCACTTGCACCAAAAATCACATCACATTTAAATTGCTTCCAGTCCCAAGAGAACAGTGGCTTTCAACCTTTCCAGACTACTGTACCCCTTTCAGGAGTCTGATTTGTCTTGAATACCCCAAATTTCACCTCACTTAAAACCTATTTGCTTACAAAATCAGACATAAAAATACAAAAGTGTCAGAGCATACTTTAAAAGCGGCAAAGAGTCCTGTGGCACCTTATAGACTAACACGGCTACCCCTCTGATTCAGAGCACACTATTACTGAAAAATTGCTTACTTTCTCATTTTTACCTTATAATTATACAATAAATAAATTGGAATGTAAACATTATACTTACATTTCAATGTACAGTATATAAAGCAGTATTAACAAGTAATTGTCAGTAAGAAATTTTAGTTTGTGCTGACTTCGCTAGTGCTTTTTGTATAGCCTGCTGTAAAACTAGGCAAATATCTGGATGAGTTGATGTACCCCCGGAAGACTTCTGCGGACTCCCAAGGGTATGCGTATCCTTGGTTGAGAACCGTTGTCCTAGATCTCACACCAAAGACAATGCTGATAGCCAATTCTATAGTAAACTAACTAAAGGTTTATTAGCTAAGAAAAGGAAATGAGAGTTACTGAGAGGATAAAGCAGGCAAAATATACGTACAGGTGAGTCGCAGTCTATAATTCCAAATGGTAGCAGAGATGTAGTAATTTGCCAGGTTCCCAGAACTCTTTCACACCTGCTCAGAGTAACTCTGGAGATCTCCATTGTCTCATGCAGTTATTCTGCCCTGTTAGAATCCACAGTCCAGAGATGAAGAATCTTTCCCTGAATCTATACTACACAGAAAACAAGCTGACAGGATCGTTACCCATGCAGGCTCTTCCTTTCCTAACAGGGAGTGAGGAATGCATCTAGAGTCTTTGACCTCTGATCATCTCACACAATGACCAGTTGCTCTGAAATTAGCATTTTTCTGTTAAAGTTCCTCATTTGCATTCCACAGAGCTTCTTTCTCATTTGATGGCTTATTTAGTTTCAGGGGTGTATACAATGTAAATGTTTGCTGCTACATTCTAATGGGATACAGATAAGTGAAAACAATGCAAGTAACATCCCGTTAGTTTTCATGAAGTTTAAATACCAAATTCACTCTTATACATTTAACAATCACTTTGATCTATACTAATACACAAGTAAATCGGCCTGGGGCTTTGGCATGAGCTGGCACCTGGTCTGCCAGAGTCATCACAACTTTGATTAAAAAATTAGAGCAATATCAAATTAATATGGCACATGTTAAATGTAGTGGAAGCTGGCTAACTGATGGGTGTCAATGTAACTGCAATCTGTGAATTATCATCAAACAAGTGTGTTTATAGAGGAGTCCAGCAGAAATCAGTTCCTGTGCCTACACTACTTAACATTTTTATCAATAACATGGGGGAAAAAACATAAAATTATCACTGATAAAGTTCGCAAATGATGCACAGATTGGGGAAGTGATACATAATGCAGAGGACATGTCACTGATCTGGATCGCCTGGTAAACTGGGCACAAGCAAATAATATACATCTTAATATGGCTAAATGTAAATGTATACATCTAGGAACAAAGAATGTAAGCCATACTTATAGAATCGTGGAGTCTCTCTCCTAGGAAGCAATGACTCTGATAAAGATTTGGGGGTCATGGTGGATAATCGGCTGAATATGTTCTCCCAGTGTGATGTGGTGGCCAAAAGAGCTAATGCATAAACAGAGTAATCCTGAGTAGGAGTAAAGAGCTTGTTTTACATCTGTATTTGGAACTTATGTGACTACCTACTGGAATACTGTGTCCAAAATTCAAGAAGGCTGTTGATAAATTGTTCAAAGAAGATCCATTAGAATGATTAAAGGATTAGAAAGGTGTAACACAATCCAATGGCTAGAAGTTGAAACTAGGCAAAGACTGTAAGTGAGGTGTAAATTTTGAATAGAGAGTAATAAACCATTGGAACAATTTACCAAGGGTTGTGGTGGATTCTCCACCCCTGACCATTTTTAAACCAAGATCAAAACTTTTTTTAAAAAAAAGATCTGCTCCAGGAATTATTTTGGGGAAGTTCTATGGCCTGTGTTATCCAGAAGGTCAAACTAAATTATCACAATGGTTCCTTTTGCTCTTGGAATGTGTGAACAGAGAGAGGTTCATGGACATCTACATAGGCTGCACCAGCAAAGCACATGACAGTTTATTCTGGAGTGACCATATTTAAATATGGGTTATCTTGGATTTTAGTCCTGCACAGGGTATTAATTCTCATATACTATTTCCCAGAGCCCCCAATACACACCATATTCCAGGCTCACCGCTTCAGCCCCACAGGACGTGCCAGAGCTCAGGGCTTCAGCCCTGTGGGGCACACCAGGGTGAACCCTGCAGGTTCTAAAATATTTACTGGAACTCCGCTCCATATAGCTCTGGCTGAATTTAAGCCTGGTCCTGCCCATAATATGGATACCAACAATGTCAGTCCCCATATCCCTGAATGAATATCTACCCTGGTGTGAGAGCACCTGGTAGTAGAATGTTTAATTACATAATGAGCAGGTGCAGGGTGATGGTGGAACCCTTTACCTGACTGAAGGCAAGATGATGCTGCCTAAAAAGTGTGTATAATGCAATGTATTTTACTGGGGCATGCAGCATGCTGCACAACATATGTGAGGATAAAGGGGTGTACTTCAGGCAGGAATGGGTTAAAGATTGTGCTGTTTATTGGCCCTGCACAGGCATCCAGAAAATGTGCTTCTGATAACTGGTAAATGCTATACAGATCTATATGAATTGGTAGGTGACTTACAGTCCAGAAGCAGGAAATAGGTAGATGGAAAGAAAATACAGTCCAGGAAGAATGATGGGAAGGCACTGGAGGACTAGTGGCACTTGAATGCACTAGCCTGCATCCCCACAGCAAAATGGCTGTGTCAGTCACTCGAATTTTAGCCTGTACCCCCTCTCGGGCCAGCCCGCTCAGGTTAAAAGCATCTCCACACTCAAATGAGAGGTTTGCATGTGTGGATGGCATGGGGCTTAGAGGCAGCACCAGAGTTAGAACTCAAGTTAACTTCGCAGTGAAGACAAGATCTGGGCAATGGAGAGCTACACCACACCAATGGGAGCACTGCAGAGATTGTGACTCCTGGAGACGGAATGCAATCACTGATAGAATACTTCAGAGGATGTAGCTTCCCCCTTACACACTGTGGGCCCAGTTTATCTGTGCTGACCTACAGGGGAGTGAAGAGCCCTAGCCCTGCCCATATGCCCCTTGTGAATAAGGGAAGAATTAGCCTCTGTGTTTTCCCTGAGTGTAGGGAATTGTGCCCGGCCCTTATTCAGGTTGCAGGGGGGATGCGCATACCTTCCCTTTCAAGCAGTTATTCTGAGGTAAGAGGTGCTAGTGTGCTCTTGGGGCAGCACATCTACTCGCTGTCCCTCACTAAGGGCTTAAGGTAAAGCCGCAAGTGAGCCTCCTGTTAGCTATTGATTCCAGCCTTGAATCCAAGGGATCAGATGAAACAAACTGATAAAGTATGGGCAAAATTACATCTACTTGTTAAAAATGCAGGAACATCAGGAAAGGAGGAGCAGGATTTGTGTATCTGCTTTTCAAAGAAAGGGATGTGCTTTAGCTAAAAGGAAAAGCTGTTGAAAATATATTTTTTTTAAAAAAATCCTACCAGCACTGTGGTCTGACACAAGAATCTTTTAAGCTGATATTTTTTCCACTCTGGGTGATTGAGTCAGATACTCTGCAACTATCTTATATTCAGTATGTGAACAAGAAGCATGAAAGATGGAATACATAGTCATTTTAAAGTCTCACGTAAACCACTTCACACCTTTAAACTCCCCATGGGGCTCCCTCTTGGAGCCCCTGGCAAAGGCACTAGGCAAAAGGCTTCACCATGCCCCATGAATTAAGGAGTCTCAAAGCTGGCCTGTTATACGCCAACAAAGAGGATGGTATTCCGGGCAGTCTGAACATATGTGAGCCATGACTGTAGACACCTTGGGTAGATTCCTGTCCCCATTTAAGTCAGTAAGAGTTTTTTCATTGACTCCAACAGGACCAGGATTTCACTCTCTCTGAATAAGGCAGAAGATAATGGTGAACATGGAGTGTATTGAGAAGATTTCCCCTCTCCTCTCATCTCTCTGCTCTTCTGCTTCCTTCTCATGAATCATCATTTCTTTGACACGTACAGACTGCTCTGGACTAATCCCAAATCACTTCTTAAACCCAGATCTCTTTTTTAGCTGGCTGTGCTCCTATGTTGACTGATGTCTTGATCCTGTTGAGTTTTGATATTAATACCAGAATTACTCTATGATTTCCCCCCAAATGTCAAGACTACCTGGAAACTTGAGGGCAGATCCTGGGGTATTCACACAGGTTATACATTCAGTGATTTAGCTGGGAGTTTTGCTTTGGTATGGACTACAACGCTGAACCCTGAGCTTGTTCTCTGTTCTACACACCAATAAAACATGTAGATCTAAATCGCAACAAGTCCTGCATATGAGATGGGGACTGCATGCACAGGGCTAAATGGTGCATGCAGTCCCTAATGAAATCATGCAAGGAGATAAGAGGCAGTGTGGTCTGGTGAATAGAGTATTGAACTGGGATTTAGGAGATCTGGGGTCTGTTCCTGGCTTTGCAACTGGCCTAGTGAGCACATCACTTCACCTCTCTGTGCTTCCGTTTCCCCATCTGTAAAATGAGGATCATGATACCCACGTCCTTTGTAAAGCACTTTTGAGATCTATGATAGATTAGATCTACTGTGTAGATTAAAATTGTTAACTGGAATTGCATCCTGGAACCAAGTGGAAGCCAAGCCAATCTAAGGGGTACTGGTATAACGTGCTCCCTGTCTGAAACACAACAAATGAGCAACCACATCTTCTGAGAGTAGAAGTTTCTGAATAGTCTCCAACTATATGTTTAGAGCACATTACACCAGTAGTCAATAGATGGCCATGGCTTCCATTTGGTTTCTGGGTGCAATTCCAGATGAAGGTTTTACTATATCAAGTCTGTAGGGCATAACCCAGTGCATAGCTAACAAAGATCTGAATAGCCATCCCAGGGGAAATCTTCTTGCTAAATAAATACATGAAAATAAATTTAAAAAAAAATTAGCTCCTGGTTGTTGTTTTTTTAAAAAAGTAGGGGTGGGTGGAGTGGAAGGGACTTCTCAGCTTTTGTAAGTCACTTTCCAACTGCATTTATAAAAGAACGATGGAAAACCATTGCTGTTATCTGGAAATCCAGGAGCACTTGAGGGGTCAATAGAACCTCTAGCTTGTGAAACTTTTTAACAAAAGGTACATGAACCATAACAAATAAAAAAAGCAAAGATCTTCCCTGTCTCTCAGCTAGACTCTGGGAACTCTATCTCCAGCTTTTGTTTCATTTTTGTACCAATGTACATCAGAATCACATCCCTAGCAGATTACAGGCTTTTGGTCCCAGGTTTGTTATTCAGAAACCCTAATTATATCTATACCACAGACACCACTTTGCTGTCTGGCCAACATAGTAGCAATTGCAAGCTTGACTTTTAACATAATTGGTGGCAGAGCCTTGCTCTTTAATGTCAAAATAAATCTTTTGGCTGCTGCTTCCACCCTGCTGCTTTCAGTGTTTAATGCATGTGCTGAGACTGAAAGCCCCTTACTGCCTGCAGTCAGCAAAATAAGAGCTCAGAAAGGGGGCTGATGCCTAATTTACTGTGACTAGAAACCACTTGATGAACATACATGTTTTAATGCCTTGAGTAATTAAAATGTAATTAATTCCTTTTCCTTATGCGTGTACAACAGAAACAACCACTCCTTCGACAAATGTTTCATCTATTGTTCTGTTATTAAATGCAGTTAGAAAGTAATTTATAAAAGCTGAAAGGTTCCTACCACACACACAGAGACACATTCCTCCCCATCACCCTACCTAACACATGAACTAAAAAGCGAATCAGTGGAAATTATGCTTAGAGCTGATGGCTCATCTATTTATCTTCTTTTGGCTTCTTTTCCAAGTGGGTAAAGAGATGCTGACTTAACAGTTTTCAGACTCACATCAGAGCCAAGGCTTTCAAGAGTGATTTGGGATGCCTCTCTTTTTAGATGCAAGGCTTGAAAGTCCTTAGAGAGGTTGAATATTCAACATTTTCTGAAAATCTGGACCCTTTAAGGTGTCTCAAATTGGGCATCCAAAATCACTAGTCACTTCTGAAAATCTTGGCCTTGGATTGAGATGCAACAACATTTAAAATCTGAGGTTCAGATTTATATCTGAATCCCATCAGTTGTCTGGAACTGAACCGAGCTGGCAGAATTCTCCCGAGAACAATTGTTCTCATGAGAGATCTCCTATTTCTGCCTTCCCCATCTCCCCTTTTGCTCCCTTCTTGGGATTTGTAGTTCCAGCGGGTGGCGCCAGCAATGAAGACAGAACTATGTTGTTCCCTGCTACCCTGCATTGCAGAGCAATGGCTTGGGAAGCTGATTGATTCCCAATGCCTTCAAAGAGGCTGCATGGGAATAACAACCAGACACCACACCTTGGAGAGTGAAACACTCTCTACCTCGGGGGAGTGCACTGTAACTTCCATATTCATCATTTATATATCATTGTGATATTTCATATAAAGGATTCCATGTAAGGTTTCATGGGAAAGGTTATGATCTGATGAAAGCCATTGTTCTATCTAAATATGTATGTCATTAGTGCAGATGAAGTTATGAGATTGTGTTGTCTCGTCACTAAAATATGCTGTGAGTTGGAGAATTGCCCAGATATTAGAACCTCAGAGACAACAACAACTGAGATAACCAACGCCCGGTGGGTGTCAAATAACCATTAATCGCCATTGTCCAGCAAGGGAGTTACAATACAATGACTCACTTGTACAAGGCTACACCAAGGGAATTACTCAACTTTGCCTGGTGACTCAGCAACATCTACCAGACATGCCTGGACTTGTGTTCTCCAAGCACATGGAATGAGGACATAAAATAGAGGACAGAGGCCACATGGTTTGTCCTTTTTCCTCCCCCACTTAGGCTGAAGGCAGTGAAAATGCTGGAGCTGAGGAGACTGCATATGAAAAACTGTAACCAACCTGCAGTATCTGATGGGGTGAGAAAAACCGCTTAGTCCAGGTATTGCCTAATCTATTAAGGTTGAGAATTTAGACTGCGTCCTTAACTTTTATTTTCCTTTGGTAACTATTCTGACTTTTGCCTAGCACTTATAATCACTTAAAATCCATCTTTTGTAATCCATAAACTTATTCTAATGTTTATCCTTACCAGTGACTTTGATTGAAGTGCTTGGTAAATCTGCTCAGGTTACAAAGGCTGGTGTATGTCCACTTTCTATTGATGAAGTGGTGAGACAGTTAATAAACTTGCATTGCTCAAGAACGGGTCTTGAGCAGTGCAAGATGGTATATCCCTGTGGTATAAGGCTGGGAGCTGGGGGGATTTGGCTAGTGCCTTTTTCTGTGTGATTCGTGAGTGGATCTGGAAGCATTTATGCAATCTAGCTATGTGTGTGGCTTCATATGTGGTTGCACTGAGTGGTAACAGCACCTGGAGGGTTTGCTGCTTGTCACCATTGGGGCATTGTGAGGGACAACGCAGATTAGTGAGTTAAGGAGGCAGAACAATCCCACAGTCCCAGGCTGCACTCCAGGGATCCCGTCATAAAGAGACAGGAAGTGGTAACGATCTAGAGACCTCCCCCACCCACCCATCCTCTCAGTTGATAACCATATGGATTGGGTGCTCCAGGGAGTGAGAGAGTAATAAAGGGGCATGGTGAAAAAGCCCAGTTTCACATTTCTGGGGCTCAAAAGCTGAATCAGTCCAAAAATGGCATGAGAATTTCACCCTACCAGAATATTTTACCACTATGATTCCAAAGGACTGCTCTCAGTCACACAACAGTGTTTGGCCTGAATTGTGTCAATTACAGAGGGCACGAATACAACGTTCATCAACTGAGACAAGAAAGCATTTATCATGGCTGCAGATTAACCCCCTATGATTGCCCGCTGAACTTTGAACTTTGCTACCCTTCTTTAAAAAGATCTGATCCAAAGTCTTTTTTTTAAACAATCTAATTAATGAAAGTGACTCAGAAGAGGGATCTTGTTCTTAGCAAAAGGCTGTATATGCTACCCACAAAACTAAGTGTGAGAACTACATGAATGATTTACCTATAAAATTAGATACAAGCAGGCTCTCTTTGAAAAACAGATGCTGCTGCTGAGTTGAATAAATTGCATTATGCATTTTTATTCTAAATTTCAAGGGCAAATAATTATTCTGATTTCCTTTTCTTGCGAGACTTATTTCCTTTTAGCAATAATCACTTCACCTTTCACATTTGAGTTTGGAAAGAATTTAAAACAAATATCCCAGGTGCAAAGTAACAAGGCAATTTGTGCACTAATCAACTCCATTTGAATGCCCCTATTTTTCAATCATTTATCCAAAAAAGTATCACTCATGAGGCCCTTGAATAAGCACTATGCATCCTGCTGCTCTTTTACAAATGGTAGACTGACCCTAAAAGGCATGGTCTACTGGAAACTGGGATTTAATGTGAGCAACTGGTAAAGTGTGTATATATAGTCTAAATACCAATGCCGTGGGGATAATTGTATATTTGTAAGTGTCATTCTGGTTTAGACTGCCAGGGCTTCCATTACCTTTATTAAGCTATCCACAGTTTTTATCCTCTCACAAGTTATCACTACTTTCTTCTCATGCAATAGACATTTCTCATTACTAAAAGAAAAGGAGTACTTGTGGCTCCTTAGAGACTAACAAATTTATTTGAGCATGAGCTTTCATGAGCTATAGCTCACTTCATTGCATCCAATGTACAGGTGTACAGGGAAATCTGATTTTTAAAAATGTTACACTGAATACACAGTTACTAGAGATGGGCCTGAATCAAAACTCAAGACATGGTTTTCCTGAATTTTGGGAAGGTTCAGATCCTGTTGGAGTTCAGGCCATGTCTATAAGATGTACATGAAATAGCATGAGTCACTAGCTTCGCTAATGTCAGAGATATTCTGGGGTGACCATTGGAGAATGGTTCCCTGTTCACCCCGACACTGCAAGATCCTGGTGGACGGAAGTTGCTTGTTCTCTTCTGCCCCATATAGAAATAATTCTTTGTTTGTTCCTCCTTTTTCCTTCCCCCCATTTAGTTTTGGTCCATCAATATGTATTCTTCATGTAGAAAGAAACTGATTCTAAGTTAGCTTTCTAACTCTAAGCAGTGTGGTGTGTAATCAGCGTACATAACTGTCAGGCAGCATTGTCTAATGGATTAATCCAAAGGACTGGAAATTTGGAGATAGGAGTTAATAGTCCCAGCTATGCCACTTGCCTTCTGGTGGCCTTGGGCACATCACTTAACCCCTTTGTCTCAGCATCACAGTCTGTAAGATAGGCAAGTATTACTATCCCTATTTTAATATGCTCCATTACAATAATCATTATTTTATTCTATTGTCCTTCATTTTATTTTATTTTAAACTTTCGCCTTCCTTTGGCCATCTTCAAGTTCTGCATTTGCCAGATTATAAGCTTTTTAGACCAGGAAAGTGTGTGCATGTTTGTATTTGTTTTTTATATATAACACACGTGCACACACACAGAGGAACATGCAAAATGATTGGGTCATACATAAGTGTTTATTAATAGTACCTCTATGTACATAACTAATACTTACATTATCCCTTTAAGTGTGTTCATAAATGCTAAGAACTATTATACTTCTCTTTGGATACCACAACGATATGGTATTTCTAAATTGTTTAAGTAAATAGATAGAATTGAGAGGATAGAAGGCATTTTAATTTAGTCAAACCTCCCTCATGAGAGGTAGTGCAGCTGCTTTTTTATCTGTTAAAGTTCAGCCATAGCAGGCCCCAGTATAATCCTCATACTTTCTAAAACTTGGTAAAATAAATGTAATTCCTGTATAACTTTGGCATGTGACTGACTCACATTATGCTTTTGTTTTGTTGAGATAAGAAGTAAGTGATGTAAAAAAAAATCAGCCATGCATATTCGCCTAAGGGCTAAATTCAACCTGTAAAATAATTCACATGAATATGATCCTAAAAGCCTTTAAATTATTAGGTTATCCTTAAATGGATTGCAGATGTAGAATAATGGCTCCACACTCTCTCACAGATCAATTGCACCCAAGGCTGCTGTCAAAGTGAGACTTATGTAATTAGCAGATCTATGAGACACTCTTTCTAACGTTCTAAGCTACTGACTGAATCACTGTACAAGCATCCAGAGCAGAAATAAGCATGTTCAAGCCTTCCAGTTTGTTCCGAGGGCTCAGATACAAAAAACTAGTATGAAATAGCTGTGAGTATCCTGGCTATTAATAACAGTGAGCTCTCTAAAGCAGCATTCAGAATTTCTGAACACAGTGCCAGTGAAACAAGTAGATACTGAGCTGCCATGTGTTTACTTACACCAAGTATATAATCTCTATTTACCATATTTAACAAGTCCATCCTTGAAGCAGTTATTCATTTAGGCCCTGATTTAGTAATGCATTTAAATGTGCTTAAATCTATCCCTATGCAGCAAAGCATTTAAGTGTGTGCTTAAACTAAAGCGACAGTAGTTGCACTGACATCAATAGGACTTACATGAATACTAAAATAAAAGCATATATTTAAGTGTTTTGCTAAATGCAAGCCATAGGCTTGTGAAAGAAAAATAAGCAATAAACAGGCAACCATATCATTATCAGTGCTGGTCAAATATTACCAGTAAACATGAAGAGCAAAAGCGGTCAGAAAATGGGGAAGGGGTCCCCCATGGAAAATTTTGACTTTCTGGTGAAAAATCAAAAACTGAAAACCAAAAATTTCTATTGGGAAATGCTGCTGCAGTTTCTCCAGGGGGTTGTAGTTCAGGTACATTATGGTCCCAGTTCCCTTATATAGGCCAAGCTCTCTGTCTGGATTACATCTCCATGATGCATCACAATCTCCCCACTTGCTGAGTCAACATGGTGCATCATAGGAGTCGCTTGTCAGGGTGGATCATGGAAGATGTAATCTGGCTAGGAAATTTAACCCACAGAAGAGAATGGAAGCATGAAGCTCCTGAAATACAGCTCCCAGAAAGCTCCATGAGAGCATTGCTGAATCAAAACTTTTCAAGTTTTGGCCAACTATTTAATTTTTGTTTTGTTTTGTTTTTATTTTTGGGTGTTCAGATTTTCAGTGAAAATTCAAAACTTTCTGCAGAAAGGAGAGACTTTTCTCAAACAAAATTTAGTTCAAATCCAATTTTCCATTTAAAAATTGTTTTGCCAGGAGATTTCCAGTCATCCCAATGGTGAGTACATTCTTCTGGTTTTTGTGTAGATATTATTTATGTTCACCAGTATTCAGATGATCAATAAATTATTGGTGAAAATGTTTGGTAATCCCAAACGTTTCATTATTTAGTATGAACAATTATTCATGTGAAAATTTGTACTGGGACATGTATTATTCACTTTCAGTTACTTGTTAGTCAACTGACTTTAAGAGTTTGTCCTCTAATCAGGATAAAAAAATGACACCATGTGACTTCAGTGACCAATCACACACCATGAATAGAGAACAGTCAAAACCATAGTTATGATGAACAGTTCATAAACAACCCAAAGGACAGAAGTGGTTCATGTGACCCAATCTGGTGAATATTAAGAATAATTAATACGTTCACAGGAACTGGCTCTCGGACAACTTGTAAACAGGAAAAAAGGGCTCAACCTGTCAGCTAACATATTTGCAAGAACAATTCAGTCTAGGGTTTATGACCACATGTACAAATGATGTATGATTATAGAGGAAATTGAAATACAAAAAAAATGACTAAGGAATTGATTTGTTAACCCTTCCAGTGATGCCTGACCCGTACCAATCAGTATGTCTGCACCTCAATTTTGAGAAGTTGTCTGTTCAAAAGAACAATATGTGCAGCAGCCCTGGATAGTCATATTTCATCAGGGTCATACTGCATATAGTATAATCAGCAGAATTAAAACAGTTAAAGAGAGTGTAACTGGCTGCCAAAAAAATTATACTTGATTGTTCACTTATTTGCTAGCTTTTCCAGCAAGTATGTAAGTGGTACTTAGTGGTTGGCTGCTGCTGCTGCATGAACAGCCGGAACAATTTGCTGAGGTCTGTAAATTTGTCCACTTTATACAATCCATGAAATTCACACTGATTGATCTACAAGGAAAAGCATTCCATTACCATGCCTTCCAAGGGCCTTTTAGGAAAAGGCAAAATCAATACAGTTCTGTAAATAAAATGGGAACTATATCAACATGACTATAAATTTAATATTTTTAAAAGTTGGCATATTTAAACTAATAAACCTTTAATAATATATATTATCCATGTACTGATAATTATTTCCCTATGGCCAAATTCAACCTGAGAGAAAATGAAATAATTGATATAAAAGGAGAGAGCTTATAATATCACAATGGAAAAGGCTTGGTAAAGCCTCCTCCGCCTTTTGTTATTTTTTACATGTATTTTAATGTTATCACTCCGGACTGCATTTTCAGTTAGGTTGAATCCTGCCCACAAAGCTATATTTAGCTGAAAGACAAATATTCCAGGGCAATTTTGGGGGCTGTTTACTGCCAGAGTACACCAACACCCTAAGGTGTCAGGTCTACCACGGCTCAGAGGCAAGAACTGTGGGTGTTTTAGCAATTGGGCTTTGTAGGTGCTAGCCCTGGTGGGTCCCAATAACCACTCAGATACAAGGCTAAGTGGAATGATATTGTACCAGGGTTGGCAGGAAAGGGAAAGTTTGCAGATATCTTAGGTTCAGACACTTAACAGTTACAGTGCAAGAGCAGCAAATGCTTGGGCTCCTGGAACAGTCTAATTGAGAATTAGGGTTCTTCAGGCCTAGTGCCTAAGGTTCCCTCTTCAGTCTAGTCTCTATTCAAGCAAACATGTGCTAGTAGGTTTCTAGGCCAGGCTCAGTTATGTCTCATTGAGGCCCCTGTACACTGGCTCCCTGCCCAGCCACTGCTGCTGCTCTTGCATAAGTTCCACACCCACCTGTGATGTCCAGCAGTCATAGTGTGTTGTATGTGCAGATCTGTTCACAAGTTCTCTGGGGGTATCCTACTTCTCTGCAGCTCCTGGCTTGCCATGTGGCTCCGCCTTCCAAACCAAGCCTGGCCTTACCCTTGTTCAGGGCTTTTCCCCTTGCCTGGCCAGAGGAAAGGGATCTGCATTGAGGAGGGGCTGCTTAGCAGGTCCATCACACTAGACTGCCAGATATTTGAAAGGTACTTAGGTACCTAACTCACACATCTAGTAGAATTTGCAAAAGTGCCTAACTCCCATTGGACTTCAAGGGGTGCAAGGCACCTAACCTGGGTAAGTGCTTCTGAAAATTATGTTAAGTGCCTACCTGTGTCCTTAGGTGCCTAAATATCTTTGTAACCATTGCCTTAAAAGATTACAGTGCTGATCCTGAAATGAGCTCTATGCAAAGGGACTCCCATTGATTTCAGTGGCTGTCCATGCAGATGTAGGGGTCTACCTATGTTAAACCTACTGCAGGATCAGGGCCTTGAACAACATGCTGATTATTTGTTATAGTGATTTCACTCATTGTGGGCCAGATCTTGGCCTGTCCCACTGTGCAAGAAGGAAAGGACATACAAGGGGAGTCACAATAGCCTTCCCTGGCTACTCCAAGAGCAGCACGACAACAGGCTGCCCTTTACTCTGGGCAGACTGCAAGCTGACCAACTAAGCCTTTATTATTCCATTAGAAGCATTGCAAGGGAAGAATGTTCCAGAATATAAATTGGATGGATAGTAAATAAAAAACAAAACAAACAAACAAAAACCTGTTTAAATAACAATTGGGCTCTGCAACGATCTCATAAACCCTAACAAATGCCAAAGGAATTATGACATTCCAGCTTAATGTTTGTGAGGTTGGTGGGATGTAAGGATGTAGGGCCAGGTTCATCCCTACTATAATCTGACTTGGTTCACTTTAGTGAAGATGCCAGCAGTGAATTTGGCTCAAAATGTCTGCTGATCTATGTGCCAATCTAAATGTAACTTGTACACTGAGTTTCCTGGGGAATGCATGGGGGAGATGTGGTTGAAGGCTCTATTTTATTTATCTATTTATTTATTTTATTTATTGGTAACAGACTATCCAGGCAGATGGAGGTGGGTATTCAGAACCACTCTGGTCCATGTTTGGTTTATTTTTTTCAAATGGGTGTTCTGGATGGGCTAATGAAAGCAGCATCAGCTACATGTTGGGAAAAGTTGTGGATAATATATATGATGCTGACACACACTTTGCCACAGTGACATAAGTGATAGGGGCTGCACTAAATCAAATAGCAAACAGCTCAAACAGCAGTGTAGTTCTGGAGCACATAGGGTGAGCATATTTCTCAAAGGAAAAATGGGACATCCCCAGCCACTCACCTGAGGGCCCCCTTACCCACATGAGGCTGTTGCCACCATTGCTGGAACCCTGCAGGGGCCCCCTCAGGAGGCTGTCACCGGTTGCTGTAACCCTGCCCCGCATGCTGGAATGCTGACTTCCCCCCAGAAATGCCTCCCCCTGTGGGGGGTGGCATCTCTGCTTGTCCCCTCTGCACCGCACCCCACATTTTTGACAAAAGCAAGCATTTGTCCCATTTGCTCTTGCCAACTGATCAAGTCAGCAAGACCAAACAGGAATAATGCCTCCTTTTGAAAAAACAGTCAGGACGGCCGGGACAGGACTTTAAAAAGGGACTGTCCCAGCCAAAATGGGATAAGAGCAGGCAAACTTCTAAATCGTCAGCAGGCAGCCAGTATGGAGACCTCATGTCGGGAACCTGAAAGGAAGGGGATGGTGAGACAGCATGGTTTATTGGAGAGGAAGCTAGAAGACTACTGGAAGATAGAAAGGAAGGGATAGATGATTGGGAGATAATAGGATTGAAGAGGAAACTTGAAGAGTATAGAATGTCCTGCCAAGAAACCAAAATAGATTACTGAAGCTGGGAGCTAACTGAACTTATCTGAGTATCATTGGCGGTGTAGGGAATTCATAGAGGTTTGGGCTAGAGAACAGAGTTCACCCCAAAGTATGAACCAAACTTCTTTCAAGCCATAGCCCAAATTTCAGAAATCAGAGCCCACACATCCCTCGCAGATGTGTCATCACAATAATTTTTTATTCTCATTGGGAGTTACAGGAGTTGTCTTTATGAGGAAGAGGAAGGTGGGAGCGGGATAAAGTAGGGGTCTCCAAGCACTTTGAGCTGTGAGTGTCTGGCTCTTTGGGGTGCATGCCTGTTTTCTGATTTTAACAATAATCCACCCAAAGGAGCCACAGGTGGTGCTCTTTTGACGTTGTTTTTTCTTTTCTTACAACAGTGATCTCTGCACCCTTACAAAGTTTCATTTGTTCCAAGAGGAATGCAAGTCTGTGGGAGGGGTCCACAATCAATTCCTAACACTGCCAATTAAATAAAAATCATTATTTCAAATAACTATACTTTGTTATACAGTTTGGGGTGGAGTCTGACAGCTCGTAACCCCTCAAGTAATAACCCTGCGACCCCCTGAGGGGTCACAACCCCCAGTTTCAGAACCCCTGTTCTATTCTCTTTAGCCATGCAGAAAACTCTCTGGTGTGTAACCTGAATCCAGTGGAACATTCATACCTAGTATAAACTTGACATTAAAGCTCTTTAAGCACCAAGTGAACTATGTGATGGCTAGCCCTGAAAGTAGCACTGTTTCTAAGGCTATGGCTACACTACAGCATAAGTCTACCCCCTGTGCAACATAGCTTATGTCAACTTAAGTGCCTGTGTGGACAGCACTATGTTGGTGGGAGAGCTTCTCCTGCCAAAATAACTACCACCGCTTGTGGGGGCTGGAGTAATTAAGAGCTCTCTCCCTTCAGTTTAGAGCAACTACACAAAGAGTTTACAGCTGAATTGGAGCAGCTGGACTGCTGTAAACTCTCTCGTGTCACCATAGCCTAACTTTGGAGGAGGCACTCTCCTAGCTAAAACCAAGGGGTTGCCAGAGCTGAAAGAGTCCACTGGTGAGGGTTTGTAGAAACACCTACAAAACAAGGCCCTTATCCTGAAATCTGATTCCCATGGGCAAACTGCCCATGCGAAGTCCCATGGACTTCAAATGGTTTCCATGCAGATATAAGGTCCCCATAGCCAGATGAGATTGCAAGTTTGGGTCTTGAGATAGTATGTCTACAGTAGGTCTGGCGGAAAATCTTCCATTAAATTTTTTTTTATTTTATTTTATTTTATTTTATTTTATTTTATTTTATTTTATTTTTTACAGAAAATTGAGGTTTTGGAGTAAACCGTTTTTTTCGTGTATGATTTCCACAGAATAGTTTGACTTTTTGTCAAAAAAAGCTGAACACCTGAAACCCAAAAATTTTGATTTGGAAATACCACTGTGGGGCAACATGAGAGTTTCAGTTCATGGGTGTCATGCCTCCATTCTCCCCTATGGGCTGGATTCCCTCAGGATGCATTGCAGCTATGGGGCTCTCATGAGGTGTTGTTCCATCATGATATGAGAACTCTTTTTCTTCTTGTTTTTATCCAGGAGTGCAAATAGGGTGGTACCCTCTGGTACCCCATACCTGCAAGAGATTTCCATCTGGTACAGGGTACCGGAAAGACGTGGGGCCTGCCCCCTCCCCTCTCTGCCAGAACACACAGCTGGGGTGGGGCGGGCTTCACTCTGCTCCTTAAAAGAGCAGAATGCAGCTATAGAGGGCATTCATTCTTATGGCTTTAACAGCACAATACATATGCTAACAAACTTAAATGAAGGCTTTGTTTATGTTTGTTAGCATATGTATTGTGCTGTTTTACATTGGTCAGAAGTCCTCAAGAAGCGAGCAGTGGGAGGGATGGAAGGTGTTTAAATAAAACAGTGTTTTTTATCACATCAAGTTCAAATCATTAGAGGAATGCCTCTGCTTGCACTGACCAGAGGATGTTTGGATTCTGATGTCAGCCCAGTTCTGCAGCCTGACAGGAATCAGTGGTGTTGTCCCCAGTGTAATTAAGCATAGAATTCCTCTTTGCAGCCAAACTAGTCTAACATTCCTTTTGGTAACTGGAACTGAAGCAGCAAAACAAAGAAAACAAATGCCTCGTTTTCCAGCTTTGTGAGTAAGAGAACTATAAATGAATATTATACTGCCAGACACTGACGACCTCAAACCAGCTGCCTCAGGAATCTGCCAAAAACTTTGCTGAAAATATGTTCCTCATTTTAGCAACAGAGCTAAGACTTGTCACACATCTGCGCACCTTTATTCGAATGAAGCTCCTTCTGATCTGATAGCTCAGACCTTGTCAGTTTCATCCAGAACAATTTACAAACTGGGAACTTAATCCTGTAAACCCTTAATCACTTGATCAATCCCATTGAAGACAATGAGACTATTTGCATGACTATGGACCACTTTTGTGGTAAGAGTTTCAGGAGTCTGTTCCTATAAAGGAAATTGAATCCCTCCATTTGAAATGCAATGTTTGGGTACAATACCATAATGCAGTTTAGGATACAGTTCTATTTAAAATTTGTCTTTCAACAAGTCATACATACACTGAAATGGCTCCTCACCCAACTCCCATATTCCATATAAACAGACTTAATACTACATATCTGGGGGGAAAGTGAGTAGTTAAGCATGTTGATGTACATACAAACACCCATTTCATCACTGTACTGGAAAATATAGTTGAAATTAATTTTCTATGGAATTTGAAGAAAGTTTAACAGCCCCAATTGTTTTCTGTGTTAATCAGTGTGTACCTGAAAAAATTACATGCCTTCTAAGAGAAAAGAATCAGTCCACACTTACTGGAAAAAAAAATTCCTTCCAACTGGTGTTCAGAAGAGTGCTACAAGACACATACATAACCTCATGAGCAGAGGGTAGAGAGGATACCCTCTCACATTATGACCAGCTAAATAAATAAATAATAAAATCTCAAAGAGACAGAGGTTCACATATTCGCAAACCTAAAAATCTGTTTTATGCTTTAAACCACCTCATCACATACCAGGTTTATGAACATTAAAAAGTTAACTGCAAAGGAACATTGAAACCCATTAACCTGAATGTGTGCCAGTATGCCCTCCCTGACTAGGCTCAAAGGCTCAGTCACACCTGAACGGCTAAAAATTAACCTTGGCCTTTTAGGCTAAACAGAATCATGTCACTGGCTCCATCTCTGTTGTTACATAACAGATGATAAAAGTCCAGTGGGGCATGGTGCTAGAACATAGGGTGTCAGGTATGTGGTGTGATTTTTCAGAATCTCTTTTGGGAATAGTCATGTACATGAAATAGCTGGTACTTATGATTATGCTATTTCTATGCATGTATATTCATCTTGGTATCTGAAGTTATGAATATGAGCTATATTTACGACATGTTTGCTCCTGTGGTAATGCCCACAAGGTATTTATAGCCAGCACATGGAAGGACAAGCCAAGTTGAATGGCCCATTAAAGAACACTTAGCTCACAATGGACCCTGGAAAACACCTGTCTACACTTGATGGACTTTTCCTGTGAACGTTCTAACTACGATACGGGTGGGAGTGATGGACGTGTAACTTGCCCATGTGACTCCAAACACCATCTTTCACAGTGAGAACAGATTTCCCTTCGCTTGGCAGAAGCTAAAAGGCCCTGGAAACATTTCCATTTTGCTTATCTCCATGTTTAACAGATGCAGTTGTAAAATTTTAGACAGGTAAGGGGGTGTCAGAGGGGGTGGGGAGAGCATGGGGGCCCTGGAATGGGGGCAGGGAGGAGTCACATGGAGGGTCACATGGGGAGGTCATGTGCCCCCCCATCTTGTGTCCCTCCCATGAGTGCAGTACCAGCAAGAAATGATTTCTACTTGCACCACTGCTTTCATCTACATTTTCAACATGCAGGGGCAGAAGCAATTTCCAACTAGCTTTAGTTCCTAGCCTTACGGATGACAGGAGGGGTAATGGGGTAGGTATAATGTATCTTTTGGTCTTGACTTAATTCGGTTATTCTTTTACTATACGCTCATTAGCCGAGTGAAAAGAGATCCGATCCTATGCTCAATTTATTGGTATTTCTCTTTCTTTCTATAGATCAAAGAACTGATTGATGACACCCATTAACACCTTCCATTATAACAATACCCCCCCCCAATCTCCACCCAGCCTGTTGTCCCAACAAAGTTTAAAATGTTGACACCCTGAATGACTAATTGCCCAGACAGAAAGTACACAATAATGGTGGGGTGAAGGGAGCAATGTGCGGGAGAGTATGCAGAGCCCTGTGTATTGGGGAAGAATGAGGGACAATGGTATGAGGAGAAAGGGGCTCAGGGAATACCCAGAACCCATGGTGTGTGGTGAAAGGAGATACAGGCTGAACAGAGCTCCAGTTGTGGGGAGTGGGGGCAATGATGAACTATGGTATTGGGGGTAGGGACATGAGGGACACAGAGTCCCTAACAGAAGGATGAATGGGGGGAGCACACAGAGTCCCACTTTTTACTTTCTAATAAAAGTAGTGGCGCCATTCTGTGCTGTTCATTTTCCTCCCATCCATCTACTGCTGCTCTGAATTGGTGCAGCCAGGAGCAGTAATTCCTATAAATTAATAAGACGCACTGTCTTTGGAAGTGCCGACTCAGCGTAACAAGAATAGGGCAGTGGACCAAAAGCAATAGCCGCAGAATGGAATGTGCTGCTCTGTGAAAAGGAAATTTAATTAATTTAGCAGACTGAAACTTGCTTTTTTTTTTAAGATGGGGGGGAAATAGAGGGGAGGAAAGGAATGAGAGAGAAAAGAAGAAAGAATCAAGGAAGCTTAAGTCTCCCAAGCACTGAGAAATGCCATCAGAAACAATCCAGGGATGCAGTTTCTGCCGATTGGGTATCTTCTTATGAGTAGTTCACTAAGTCTTAATTATTTGCATGCTGTGGGTTTTCATAGGCGAATGAGAGCTAAACTTTGTAGCAAAGCTGGCCTTCGAGTAACTCAGCCTGCATCTAAGACTACACCTGTCTTATTTTACCTACTTTATAGGAGAAAACCGCCAACTTAGCTTTGTACCTGGGCTACAACTAGTGTACACATGTGGGCTTATTCTGCCTTTTATTTGCATCTCTACTGCAGATGTTATTCCATATCATTCCTTCCAGGTTAGAGTTCTCCTTGCTCTATAATAAAACATTTCAATTTTTCTACTTCTCAGACCAAATTTTTTCTGTAGTAACTACACTGAAGTCAAATCAGCAAAGATTGTGGCTTGAGTTCTGTTAAAAGCCTAATTCTTGACCCATCTCCAATTTCACCATAATTAAACCAACATGCATGGAGTTTCTCAAGCATAAGAATGTGCTGAAGGGGAGTGAAGTGGCACTTGAGATATATGTGTATACAGGGCCATCCTTAGACATATGAAGCATACACGGCTGCATAGGGCACCCAAAAATTTGGGGCACCATTCCCCTCGCTAGCCACAGCTGGAATCCTCTCTTCTCCAGCCCCTCCCCTACGCTGGGCCTGCCGGCTTCTCTCCAACCCTGCCCCCTCCCTCACTCGTTGCTCAGCTGAGGGCTCCATCCTTCAGCTCTACTGCCCCAGCCCTGGGGAGCCCAGAGCGGCGCGGCCAGTCACTGGTGGAGCGGCAGCCCAGCCCACCACCGCCCGGAGCGGTGTCCCTCCCTGGACCCTGCCTGCCTGCGCCACTTGGTCTCCCGCGGGGGCCAGGACTGGGCCTGGACAGGAGGAGCGAAACTTCCACGTGAGTCAGTGGGAGAAGCTGGGTCGAGCAGGGGAGGGAAGAAGGGAGGGGGGAACTTAGAGTGAAAGTGTGCTCACTGTCTCTCACACTTCCCTAGCGCGCGCGCGCACACACACACACACACACACTCTGCCTCTCACGAGTCACAATCCCCAAATAGAAAAGGAGTACTTGTGGCACCTTAGAGACTAACCAATTTATTTGAGCATAAGCTTTGGTGAGCTACAGCTCACTTTAATCGTGAGCTGTAGCTCACCAAAGCTTATGCTCAAATAAATTGGTTAGTCTCTAAGGTGCCACAAGTACTCCTTTTCTTTTTGCGAATACAGACTAACACGGCTGTTACTCTGAATCCCCAAATACAGATTGTCACACACACACACAGTCTCACACTCCCCAACACGCACTCTGTCACCCAGTCCCCCAACACACAGTCACACACACTGTCTCTGTCTCCCTCGCACACACTGGCTCTCTCTCTCACACACACACACACACACTTGTATTATTGTTGTTGTTATTACTACTTGGTACTTCCTGTCAAAATGCTTGTGGTGAGCCAGGAGTGGGTAGGGACTGCAGGAGGGCAGTGGGCTCTGGCAAGATGCAGCCCCATGTGACAACATGAAGCCTGCCTTGAGCCACTGTTGCAGCGTCTGCTGCGTACGAAGCTCAGTATGTGTCAGCAATGAGGGGCATTCTGGGGGTCCACGGGCGGGGGTGGTGGCTGTGCCCCCTCGACACACTGGCGTCAGCGGAGCGGCTGGGGACTGCCTTCAGTGGAGCACAGGGGCACCAGTTTAATAATACTGCGTAAGGCCCCATAAATCCTAAGGACGGCCCTGTGTGTGTATAGCCTAATCTGGTCACTTCCCCAGAGTTATGATGTAGTGGTCTGCAAGGGTTCAGCCCCCAGATCAGTTACAGTAGAATAGCTGTCATCAGAATGAGGACCGTGAGATACACAGCTGGGACAACTCTGCTCTTTCTGTAATTAGCCGAGCAAAAATACACAGACTCAATATCGCAAACAATAGAAAGATAATGCCAAACATCCAGGGCTTGCATTCCTTACAGCATCCTTTGCCGGGATACCTGAGAGTCAGTGTGTTGTCATCACATGGCATCTTCGACCTCACCCACGGCAGGAAACATCTTTTATATTGTGTTATGCTAACACCTACTTTATCTTATGTATTTTCAGAATGGGTTCAACCCCTTTTCCTTAGCTGTAGTTCCATACCCCACTTCTTTTGAGGGTTCCCTCTACTAATTGGTTTATTACCCACTTACTTCACAATCATTACCATATACGTCAATTAGTTGCCATAGCATTTCTGTGGTCAATGCTTGTGAGTTTCAGTTATACATATTTCTTTAACTTATCTTAAAATATCAGTAATCCATGTCTGAGATTTCTTGCTTCATACCAGTCAACTGACTTACCCTTGTTTATCACTATACTTTATCTTGTGACAGGGGTCACTTGCCTGTCAGTTGCTTATGTCAGACCCAGACCTTGATTCGTTACGTCAAGCATAACTAATAACAACAACTTTACAGGCCTCAGGCATGTTGGTCCTCCTAGTTGTGTTACAGCTTCAATCAGTGCTTGAAACTTAACATATATATGAGTATGGATGGCTATGTGTGTCTGAAAAATCTGAGCCAGATTTGCGGCCAAGGAAGAGGGTAAAAATAGCTTTGCAATCCCCCAATCCTATAGCCTTCCCAACACTGGTTCACTCTGGCATTGGTTGACTCCCCAGATCTGATTTCAAGCAGCCTCAGCAGTTAGAGATCAGCCAGGCATAAAGTAGACATGGCCACCATCCCCTACACTGATGGCAAGAAAGGGAAAGGCCAAGGAACTGCTACAGAAGCTCAGTGCTACATAAGAATTTCCCTATTGTGGCAAACTTCTCCAATGGCCAGCTACGTTAGCATTAGTGAAATCTGGGGCCCATAAAGTAACCTAAAGCTGACCCACCATGCTGGAGGATCTGGCCCTTTGTGTTTTATATTTTTTAATAGATTTGAAATGTTTTTGTTATAAATGTAAAAAATGGTTCTATTTATTTTTTAAAAAAACTGGTGCATTTCACTATTTTGTAAAGTTTGCTGAGTTAATTTTGAAATTATTCCATAGATTTTTAAAATCTCCAGGAACTACAGTCAGGTATACAAGTGGTTGTAAGATGTCTTAAGGTAACTTCTTTGAAGCCCTTACTTGAAGATGGGTCATGCACAGACTTTAAGAGTTTACCTAATCCAGAGAGAGGAGAGTGGACCTTGAAAACAATGTACTACATTGATAACAATCTTGGAAAAATACACAGCTATCTGTGACACTTATCAAAGCACTTTTGATAACCAGTTCCATTCTAAGTCTGCTTGTCATAGACGTATTTGCTTAAAGTAGTACTTAATTTATATTGATTCCGCAAGATACCAGAGAACAAGGGCAGAGTTAAGGGTGTGTGTTTGCATTTTCATACTTTCAAACATATAAGATTATTTTAAGAGTAACAGTTTATTTTTTAATTAATTTCCAATGCCCCATTTTTCAAAAATTGCAAGAAGCAAGATTACTAAATTGGGGGTTGATTTGGGGTTAGGTTTTTTTGGCATGACTAGCTTTCAGTAAATCTCTCTTTTTACAGTGATAGTTAATAGTACAGAATAAACATAGTGGTGCCTATAACTGTTAACTATCCTGCACCAAAGCAAAATGTATAAATGGAAGCCTGAATATCTGAAACAGGAATAAACGTGTTAAACTTAATAAGCTTCCAATAAACCAGAAGGTAAAATACAGTATTATAACTACACATGATGAAAAAAATGCTTTGCCTGTGTACACACAGTATTCATTTCTATTATACTTCTCATGTATTAGACCTTTTTAATTCAGTCATGTCTTTAACCCTCCTTCAGAACAAGACTTTCAAAACTTTTCAGCTCATTCATGGGATTAACTCCAAATACTCATTCATACCTCTAAAGCTGCAACAGAGCCTGTTGTAATCTGAACAAACAAGCAGTAAGAGAATTTCATGAATTGCTCCTTTAATTGTAGTCTGACACAGTATTTTAATTACTTGCAAAAAAATTATATCTTTATTTGTCCTTTCATTTTCTTCTGTATACATTGCCAAATTCAACTATTCTCTATCTTCAGAAGAGTGCTTCTGTTGTTAAAAAGTCATGCTTTTAATTTTTATTACTAAACAATGTTTATATTAACTGTCATAGCTAATAGAGGCATGGCAGAAAATGAAAATGAAGCAATGTAAAAAAAATACATATTTTGTAGTTCTAGCAATGCTAGTATTATCTTCTTTTTGTTTCTTCAAATTCTCCTTTCCATATACAATCACAACAGCCAGCAATGTAGAAGACTTACTCTACAATATCAACTAGCATGTCTCCTTGAAGGATATATTAAACACAGAGATGGGCAAGATTTGATTCATAGATTCATAGATATTAAGGTCAGAAGGGACCATTATGATCATCTAGTCTGACCTCCTGCACAAGGCAGGCCACAGAATCTCACCCACCCACTCCTGCGATAAACCTCTCACCTATCTCTGAGCTATTCAAGTCCTCAAATCATGGTTTAAAGACTTCAAGGAGCAGAGAATCCTCCAGCAAGCGACCCGTGCCCTATGCTACAGAGGAAGGCGAAAAACCTCCAGGACCTCTTCCAATCTGCCCTGGAGGAAAATTCCTTCCCAACCCCAAAATGGTGATCAGCTGAACCATGAGCATATAGGCAAGATTCACCAGCCAGATACCCAGGAAAGAATTCTCTGTAGTAACTTTCAGATCCCACCTCATCTAACATCCCATCACAGGCCATTGTTTTTCATTTTAGAAAATACTAATTCTCATATGTATCAAGGAGGTTTATCCAGACTCCCTCTTCAGGTTGAGTCACTTAACCACTCTATCTGATTCCTCATATTCTAAAAATATTGATAATACCTCCCTACTTCACAGGGTGTTGGGAGGGTTAATTAGGTATGTTTTAAAGAGCTTTGAAGATGAAAACTACTATATAACTCCTAACAATAATTAATAAATAATGAGTTCTTTCTAATGCTCCTTATTGACAAAGCAGGGGCTTAATGTGTTGAGGCCTTCAGCCTCCACTTTGTTAAATAAGGTTGGAAGCAACCATACAGGCTAGGTTAACAAACACTATATATCTGTTGTTGTTAATCACATTTGTTACGGTAGTGTCTATGGACCAAACAACAAGGGGTCCCCATTGTGGTAGGCACTGTACAAACACAGAGTAGATGATGTTCCCTACCTCTAAGAGTTTACAATCTAAATAATTGTTCTGACCTGCCTTAAATCACTGGGCAAATTAATCTCTAATTGAACATGATTGTCTTCAGTCGTGATGCACCAGGGAATTTGGCCCTGTCTCTATAGCTCACTACGTTGTCATATCACTGATTTGAGGAAAGGTAGTAAAGAGCACTCACGTTACGATAGTACTATCTGTATAAAGGAACTCAACGGGGGGAGGAGCTCTGACAACACCAGGGAGCAAAACTTTATTCTTTGTGTACACACCTAATTATTGTTAAATGACATAATCCAAGTCTCTTTGGGTACAGTTTATTTTCATAGTTCACTTTGACTAGCACCTTATTATACCAATAGTCCCATTGTGCATAGTCCTATTGAAATTAGAGAGCTTAAACTTATGGTCATCAACTTCAGTGGCAAATCTCCATTGACTTGAATGGTGCAGGAGCAGAGTAAGATACTGCTCAGAGCTAGTAAAGATGGCAGAATTGATCTCTTAAGTGCATGTATGAAGAAATGAGTATTTAAAATGTAGGCAAATTCCTGATCTGTATTTTATTTTAAAGGGTGTTATTGAGTCCAAATATCCTACTTGTGGGAGGGAGAAGATATATTTTCCTTTATAAACCATTCATCCTTTTAATCTTATGGGGCCAAATTCTGTATTTGCTATGCTCTGCTACTTCCACTACATATGGAAGTTACTTATATGTATCCAAGAGAAAGATAATCTTTATCCTCCCAAGTAATCTGAATTCATCATTTAATAATTGTTCAAAAAGCAAATGATGGTGTGCAGTATTAAAGTTCTGTCCTACTCTAAAAAGTGACTATAAAAAGAGACCTGAAAGTTGATATTTATTTTCTTTCAGTGACATTCATGTCAAATTCACTACATTTAAAAATAAAATATTGGCTTTTCTAACCTTTAGCTATGCTAATTTACACCAGATGAGGATCTAGCCCTCGGAGTTTATTTGTATTGTGCATTCCTGTTGCTTTAAAAATACTATTAAAACATTTTTTTTAATCCTCACGAAAGAAATATTTCACAGCTCTTACTTCCCAGCTGTGGAATATTGCCATCTATTGCCATCCGATTATAAACTAGACCGTATTGTTTGTTGTTAAAGGGGTTTTGGTTATATCCACAAGGACTAATTTCACACCAACTCCTGTCTCCTATTTGACCCTTCAGCCTTTCCCTTTGTGTTCATCCACCACAGCCTGATCACAGTTCAGCTCAATGGGAGAGGAAACCCTTGTCCAGGCCCCTTACTGAGGGCTAAACTTCACAGGGAAATTAACCAGCACTAACATAAGCGGTATAGTTATATGGGCATAACTCCAGTACTGGCACTTTTTCAGAATAACAGCGGCCTTGTTTCAGTTCAGGGTAATTCAAAGTGTATTAAGTCAAAAAAGGCTATGGCTATTCCAGATAAGAGTGCCCACTTGTGATGAATGTGGGAATTTTGTTAATATTTTTATGATCTCTATATGCACCTCAGTTTCCCTGTTCACTTTTGTGCAGTTGTATGTAGAGTGTATAAAGGAATGGGGGCTGGGAGGATGTCACATAGCCTGAGTTCAGAAACAGACTCCTTAACAAGAACTGGCTGGAATCAACACACGTGAATGGAGAATCAGGAAGGTACAACCCCCTAGAGGCCAGGGTTGTAATGGGCATGCTCTGTTCCCACCCTCTGATGCTCAGAAACCTCTCATACTGGGTGGCATCTCCACATTATTTATTTATTTTTCCATCAATGACAATGCCACCAACACAGCCTTGTGCAGCCAAGTATTTACTGTGATTTCTTGTCCTTTCCCACTGGAGCAGGGGGCAACAGAAAGCTCCCTCCCTTGGGCTCTCAGAGCACAGGCAGCTCAGCTAACCCAGTCCTCTCTCCTTTACTTCCTCCCTCCATCTTCTTTTATAGTCCTCAGCTGATGGCTAATTAGTTCATCAGCCCCCAGACTGATCAGCTAATTAGCCACATATACCCCAGGAACTAATTGGTGCCTAAGTGATGAGAGGGTTGTCTTACTTGTCAGCCTCCAGCACTCTGTCACAAGGACATTAACACTTTTCTACAGGGGTGGCCAAAAGCAGCCAGCTTCCTCCAAAATTGGGCAGGCAGGCAGATGGAGGAAGACCACAGCTGGCAACAACAACAAAAAACAGATTAGTTTTAAGGTTACTGCTGTGAACAGAGCAGGGACACAGGATAGAACAGGCAGAGGACTTGGATCTCAGCAGGGCATGGCATCTTGGTCCATGGCTCCCGCCAGTATGGACTCTGTCTTTAGCTTATCTTTCCCATACATTCTAAGGACTCTCCAGTGCGGTCTTCCAGGAAACTAATAAATACTACCTTGTTTTGAAAAGACTGCCTTGCCTCACTGCAGATTCTCACTGTTTGTATTACTCCCCGAGGGGGTAAAAAGTCTCTAAGCAGGAGTCTGAGGGAAGGTCTACACTTAAAAAGCTGCAGAGTTGCAGGTGCGCCACACTAGCACTTTGGCGAAGACACTACTATGCTAACGGGAGGGCTTCTCCCGTCGGCAGAGTTAATCCACCTCCATGAGCAGCTGTAGCTATGTCAACAGGAGAAGCGCTCTCGTCCCCATAGCGCTGTTGACACTGTGGTTTAGGTCGGTATAATTGCATTGCTCAGGGCTGTGGACTTTTCACACCTCTGAGCGATACTGATGTAAGTTCATAAGCCCCCAACTCAGTCAGACTTGCTGTTTAGAGCTCACGGAGAGAAACAGGGGTTGCTGCAGCCCAGAGGCTCAGGCTATGTCTACATGTGTCTACAGTGCTGCCGCTGTGCTTCAGTAGAATTTTGTTCCACTGTAGCACTTCAGTGTAGACGCTCCATACAGTGATAAGAAGGGTTCTCCCAGTGCGGTATTAATCCACCTCCCTGAGAGGCGGTACCTAGATTTATGTAAAAATTCTTCCCTCAACCTGGTGCTGTGTACACCAAGCATTAATTTGCCTTAACTATGTCTTTCAGGGGTGTGGTATTTTCACACAGCTGAGAGACGTATCTACGCTGATGTAACTTTTCAGAGTAGCACAGCCCTCAGTTTCTAAAGTGTTGAAGCCACATGGCCTGCCTTGGTGAAAAGTGGAGACCTCAGGGATCTAACACTAAAGGGCTTATTTCTAAGAGACTCTTCAAATGATGGGGTATAGCACAGACCGTGTAAACCTGTGACACCACACAGAGAGTTACATTGGTATAACTATACCAGTATAATGGTATATTCTATACTGGTATAATAATGCCAGTAAATTTCCCTGTATAGACCAGCCATGAGGCTGGGAGGGGGGTGTAGCTTCCAGTAACTCTTTTCCCTTCCGCGTCTATCCTTAAAGGTTATGGGGTTCTTTTCTCCTTAGGGTTATCTTAATGAAATTACCCATACAACAGTAATGTTGACAAAACCAAGATTTATTAAGAACAGAGACAATGAAGTTAAAACAAAAGAAGAAGTTTGCTTAACATACCATGGTTCTGTTGTGATACACTTCTCATAAACTAAACTAGATAAGGCATTCTTGGCTTAATTGATACCAAATCCTCTCCTGATTCCAAGACCTGCTTTTCAAAAATTCCCCTCTAGGTCCAGACATGCCTCTTCTGGCTGTCCATGAATCTCAGGTATGTGAGCTACTAACATATCAAACTGATGCTTCATTAACAGTTACACAGAGAAATCCATCAGGAAGATCACATATCTATGTCTCCAAATTACCTCTTGTGCTATATCTATACTACAGATGTTTGGAGCGACACAGCTATGGCCCTGCAGCTGTGCTGCTGTAGCGCCATTGTGTAAGCACTTCCCACCGCGATGGAAGGGGTGTTTCCATTATTGTAGTTAATTCACCCCTCCGAGAGGCAGCAGCTACGTCGATGGAAGATTTCTTCCATTTACTTAGCCATGTTTACACCTAGGCATGAGTTGGCTTCACTGTATCTTTCAGGAGTGTGAATTTTTCACATCCACTGAGCAACACAGTTAGGTTAACCTAAAGTTTAGGTACAGATCATGCCTCAGAGTTCCCTAGCTTTCCAGTCTCCAAAGGCTGGTATATCATAACCCCAGTGATTTCCTTTCATTATGGTAAATAAGATGTTCAACTTTAGCTCCATACCATTGTTCTTCTCTATGGGAGCCAGTTCACGCTGTCTGGGTGAGAACACTCAGTTTCTATTCCTGCTAAACACAGAGATAGCTTTGGAGGTGACTCTCTTTAAATTTCTTTTATTAATTTCTCTTACCATAAAACATGAATTTACTGGCAGACCTTAGCTCACCTATTACATCTACTTATATAACTTAAGTGTAGTATGGCAAGTGTTGTGTACTGTTGTGAGATATCAGCACACCCCCAGAGGGTAATGATGATGTATTATTTGTGCATAATATGTAATCGGTATACTTTGTAAAGTAGTGCTATGCTAAGCTTTTCAAATGAAAACCAAAACCACTTGAAACATATTTCAGATTTGACTAAGCATTCATGACAGTTCAGTTTGGTCCTGGTTTCAAGTGAACATTGGCTAATTGATGGCTTTGCCTTGAAATCATGTAAAATTTGGAGTTTTGTATGGTTTCATATGCAAAAGACAGGTGCAACTTAGTAGTTTTGATGGAATTTTGTTTGGTGATTTTGGGTTCAATTAAAACTGATTTGGTAACACTCCTAACCCATACATGCCAACAGACACACACAAACACACTGAAATTGCAGAAGATGCTCATGTGGAGACTTATGAAGCAAGCCTGTCAAATTTTGCACAGCTCTAATTTCACATTTAACTACAGGAAGCCATTAGGACAAAATCTAATGTTGTGTCCACTTTGACTGCTGTCCTAATGGATTCCTATACATAAATAGCACATCTCTAGGGTCCTGAAGGTTTCTAAATATCTTCACTGTTATGGGAAACTGGCACTTTTTTCACTTAGCTTCAGTCTATATGTACTTCAGAGGTATCTATCTACCTTTTAAAGTACAGTATCCACATCTAAAGCTAAAGCCGGTCTAAGTAGAGAGAAATTGGTGGTTATGAAAATAGACTTTAAAATCTGGATTCAGCCAGACTCCAAGAAGATGTAAAGGTTGGGGATTTTTTGTTAGGTGGTGGGGTTTTTTTCAAACTCACTAAATTGTTTCTGCCAAGTGAGAAGTGACTGCCTTAATCATTGTGCCAAGAATTCCTACCATTACACTGCTCAATCTGTGGCTCTCTTCCCTAATGCCCCAGAAGAAAACCTTAACCTAGCAGCTCCCAGTCCTTCCCCCACCTCCTTCCCAGTCCTTTGTTTATTGTCATTCCTGGTGGTAGTGTAATGGTGGACATGATGCTGTGAATGCCCACAGTTTCCAATGATGCCAATCGGAGTTGAGGGCATGCAGCAACTTGTAGGATTGGATCCTTTACTTGTATATAAATCCTTCTGGATTCTGCTGTGTAAATCATACCAACAGGACACAAATCAAGTAGACACACTGTACTTCATCCATTAACGCCATCCTAACTAGCTACCCCTACTGACTATACTCTGCCATCCTACTCAACTTGAATAATACTGGGTTGCATGTATTATTTTTCCTGTGTCCCACGCTTGGGGGCTGCTTCTCCTTGCTGCCATGCCCAACGGGTATAGAACAATGTATGTACAGGAGTTCTGAAAAGCAATTTTATTCTCAGTCTTTTCTCTAGTGTCACTCCGTTACAACAAAAAATAGTTTGAGGCCCATTTTTCCATATAGGATAATGGTTTTAGCACCCCTTAGGGTGATGCTGGAGCCTGGTTTAGAGCCCATGCTTGAACATGAGGAAAGACAAAGGTTATTAACTCTTTGGCATATTAAATCCAAAAGAAAGAAGCTTCAGGATCTGATTAATTGTGGATTTTGTTTTACCCTGGGTTTTGGCTCCTGTTTATGCCTTGCTTGTAAAAAAATATTTGGCAACCCTGGATCTAGCATATTGCACAAATGTTCAATTATTTTTGAGCTAGTTCTTCTTAGAGAAGCCTTTCAACCCTTCAAAGTGATGATGTCAGGCAATTTTATAAAATATGGGCCCCACTTACATTAAATTTGTCAACATCTAAAGTAGATAAGTGTCAGTGCTGGCGGGAGATGTACCCTTTTCCTGGAAGAGTATTTTATAGTTCTAAAAAAAAACTGAAAAAGGGGAAGTGTGAAAAGAAAATGAATGTGGAGAAGAAAGAGTAAACATACTATGGGTATACCTGTGAAACCAAAGAAAAACTCACTGGCCCAGGGGTAGAGGTGGGTGGAGGCGCTGGTGGGTTGTTTTAACAGGAGCAGGAGGGGTTCCTTCAACCAGTGGCTCACTGGCCTGCATTGACATTTCAGCTTGCTCAGCATTTCAGAAGTGACAGTTCCAAAAATGATGTTTTAGCCCAGTTAAGCAATTAGGCCCTGATCCATTCAGATACTCTATTCAGGCAGATTTCTGCACCCACATAGAGCCCCATTGAAGCCCCAGGAGTAATTTACAGGATAGGAGCTTTAAATTTATGAAAGGTCTGGGTTGTTGGTTTTTTTCCCCTTTAAGGTATACACAGTTCTAAAAAAATATATAAGCATGGAGAAAATGAGTCAGACTTATTTTTTATCATTTGTATTTATTATTCATATATACTTAAATCACAAGCCATGGAGTATCTGGTTTTAAACTCCAAATATTTGGAAATATACTCACATACATTCCCCAAATGTCTTGTATTTAGAATTTATAGGATGCTTCTTTATTACTATTTCGTGTTATTTTATCATGCCAAAAAGAGATTTCATTTAAGAACAAGAGAGCCATTGCCAAAGAAACTAATGTTAATAGGAGCTTATCAGAGGTGCAGTTCAGTTTTTACTTCTTTCTTTGTTTTCCAGCATGTTTAGAATGTATGGTAGTAGATCATTCAGATTCACAATGATTCAATCTTCCAGGCTATTCATAATAAATAAACATTTTAAAGACCCCAAAAAATGTATAATCCATTATAACATGAGGTTGCTTTGTCCAGAGATATCTTGCATTTTATTTATTGCACTGAGATGCAATAACTAGCACTCCTTTATGCTTCAAAAAAATTTCCAAGCAGAATATTTCTTCCGTATTATATTTTTACTAGCTCCTTTTTCCATGGACTGATGGGGAGAAAGAAGCTTGAATCGGAGGAAAGGGATTTGAAGCTCCTGTCAGAGGTCCTGATCCATCAAATCACTTAAGTATGTGCTTAACTTTGAGCATATGAATAGTTCCATTGACTTCAGTAGGACTCAGTGTGCTTCAAGTTATGCATATGTTTAAGGGTCTGATTCAGATCAGCATTTAGCATGTTCTTAAGTGCTTTCCTAAATCGGAAGGACTTAAATATATGTTTAAGTGTGTTCCAGGACAATTAAACTTTTCTGAACCAGGGCCTCAAGCATGGGATTAACTTTAAGCATGAATTTAAGTCCATCTCTTATTCAGCACAGCATTTAGACACATACTTAAATCCCTTAAAGTTAAGCATGTGTTAAAATGTTTTGCTGAATCTGAGCCTAAGTGATTTGCTGAGTCAGGGCCCTGATCACCATTTTGTTGCGGAAAGATGAAATTCACTCTGGTGCAGACAGCCCGTACCTGACCCTCAGCATGATTAAAGCACTTCTCCACCACAGAACTTGGGAGAGAGGGCAATGTATTCCCCATCATGCAGGGTTTCTGTGCCAGCCTCCATAGCACATAATGGAGAGAGGGGCAGGTGGGAGGGAAGAGGCATCAGTACACCTGATCTATATGGCTCGAGAACCTCATATAAGTTTTGCAGATGATCCAAAGTGTTCCAATCCACAGACTGTAGTAGTGGCTATGGAGGGTCTGTACCTCAGGCCTGAATCCTAACTCTGGATTGAGGAGTTGATTTCACTTCCCTACCCCCCACCACACTGCAGTAATAAGAAGAGTAACAGCTCTCTATGCGAGTAATGTGCATTTCATTCTAATGGTGTATCGAATTAAATGAGCCCAGTCCCTTGCTCCATGGAGTTAATTGAGTTTTATATTTGAATTTTTTTTATTTCAATAGATTTTCAGATTCCCCCTTTTCTTCTCTTAATCTTTAATTATTCTTGGCTCTCTTCTTCCACTAACATTAAAGGTCCGCATTAATTTTTTTAATTATTTGGCTCGTTTCCAAATGAAATAGTATTCATTCTATAGACCCTGTTCATTTTTCATAAAAGATGCTACACTGCAGCCCATTAACATTCTTTGGCCTGAAGATACATGTGGATTTCCTCTGTACGCACCCCTTATGGGAAACTCCACAAATGATGCTGTCAGCAGAAATAGACTCTCTTTGTACTCTACAGCAACATCTGTATGGGATGTGTTTCCAGCTCCATTTCTCATATCCCAGAGGCAGTCTGCATAAGCATCTCAGATAACCCTGGGCCTACGTCTACATCTGCCCTACGAGCTAAGGGTCTGAGTCCCAGCTCACGGAAACGTACTCATGGTAGTTCAATGAACGCTAGCACAATTATAAATAGTGGTGTTGCTGCAGTAACTTGGGCAGCAACACGGATTGGTTGTGCCGGCTACAAGCCTGCCTGAACTCCATGGGTATGTATGTCCTCCGCGTAGCTGAGCCCTCCTGCTGCTATCCATGCTACCCCAGCTACACTACTATATATACATGGGCAGCGTGTAATGGAGGCCGGGGGAGGCTAAGCTTCTGCAAACCTCCGCTAATGCTCCTCACCCTGGGGCCAGGCTGCAGTGGGGCTCAGAGCTCCTCTGGGTGGCTGGGGCTCGGGGCTCCTCCAGGCAGGCCGGGGCTCGGAGCGGCTAGGGCAGGTGGAACTGGGATTGTGGCGCACGGGGCTGCTTGGCCGGGGCTCCTCCAGCCAGGGTGGTGGGCTTGGGGCTCTTCTGGCCCTAGTGGGTGAGAGCGGGGAGAGGGAGGATGGGGGCATGGCCTCAAGTGGAAGGGGTGGGGCAGGGGGTTTGCCTCCCCCAACAGGGGGTTCACATGCCACCCATGTATATATACTCACACTAGTTCTCATCAAGCTAGTGCAAGTATGTATATGTGAGCTGGTAATTCCATCCCTAGCTCGTAGTGTAGACGTAGTCCAAGACACAAGTATCAGAATCTCTGACCACCATCAGAAGTCTGGACCTTCCCCATGTTCTTGACTATTTGGATCATTGTGGAAATACATGCTGGTGCAAACTCTAAATTTTCTGCAATAGTAGAAGGAATTCCAGGCAAATTTATAAACAAAAATAAATCTGCAATCCGTGATGTCCATATAGGTAAAGATAAAAAGGTTTCCTTTTTCTTTCTTAGTTCAGTATCCTCCTACTAGATATGAATTTTATTTTGGGCTTTATTGTGCCTTTCGGTTTCACCAGCCCAGCAGAAGCCATGCCTCCTGGAGTATGAATAATGCCTTCTAGAGCCCCCTGAATTTGCAGTGAGAGCAAGGCATTACTTTTGTCTGTTTCATGGCCGGTCTTCTCTGTGCCCCTCCCCACCTCCATTAGGAGAGACATGTTCCTGTAGCCTATCAGGGTAGCCAAACTGTGGCTCGTGAGCTGCATGTGGCTCTTTTACAGTTAAAGTGTGGCTTGCAAAGCCACCCCATACCTCACCCCACCCCATTTTCTGCCTACCAGACTGGGGGAGGGGGAAGAGCTCCGGGCTTCTTCCTTGCAGTGGGGTGGTGGGACTAGGGGCTTCTTCTGCCCAGCAGGGAGGGGTGTCTCAGAGCTTCAGCCCCAAGACCTGCCTTCCCACAAAGCTGAATCCCTGAGCCCCAGTAGGCGCACTCCAGCTCTCAAACTTCTGAAGATTGTTGTACGTGGCTCGGAGGGTCAGTATGTTTGGCCATCCCTGCTCTACATGAATGAAATGGCTATTAATCTGATCAGGGACACAAAGCAAACCTTGTCTTCTCTCATTTGAATGCTCTATATGCCCAAAATGGACCTATGTGTTTTAAGAGAGAGGGCTATGGAACAGTTTTCCATTGGAAACTGCATTTTCACTAAAATGTTTCAAGGTAACTTGTTGATTTCAATGAAATGTTCAATGGAAAAGAATCTAAATGAATCATTTCAACTTTATCATTTGAATTCATTTCATTCTGACTTTTTATTAAGTTAAAATATTAATTTTAATATTTATATAAACTCAATATAATTGGCCAAGCAAAGAGAGGCCCTGGATGGCATTATTTTGTTTGTAATACACTTTGTTTGCTAGATGTAATGTTTTTTAATGCTGCATCTGATCAATTCCAAAATTTAAGAGACTGTTCTAGGCATCAACGGGAGAACCCTGTTGATTTTGGTGAAAATCAGAAAAACATCAGGGGGAACTAGGGGAGCCCCTGACCTCTGGTTAGCAGACCCATCGGTTTCAACCAGGTCTGCAATTGTCAATAGACCAAAGAACCAGATGGTGGCAGCCACTAACGCTTTCCAGTATAACACACACACACACACACACACACACATCAACCCTTGGCCTTTGGTGTAGTGCAGAATGAAGGGGCACACAGAGACCCTAGTATCTGAGGAAAATGGTATGGGGGGAGGGAACGTGGAGGATACATAAATCCAGGCATAAGGAAGGAAGTGGGGGAAGGGAGTGGGGGAAGTTGCAGGGCGTTCCTGAAATAGAGGTGGACAGGAGGGAGGCATACAGGAAGCTTGTAGGGGAATGGAGGGATGCAAGAAGCCCTTTGTCAAGGTTCCTCCCCCACTCTGAACTCTAGGGTACAGATGTGGGGACCTGCATGAAAAAAACCTCCTAAGCTTATCTTTACCAGCTTAGGTCAAAACTTCCCCAAGGTACAAAATATTCCACCCTTTTGTCCTTGGATTGGCCGCTACCACCACCAAACAAATACTGGTTACTGGGGAAGAGCTGTTTGGACACGTCTTTCCCCCCAAAATACCTCCCAAAACCTTGCACCCCACTTCCTGGACAAGGTTTGGTAAAAAGCCTCACCAATTTGCATAGGTGACCACAGACCCAAACCCTTGGATCTGAGAACAATGAAAAAGCATTCAGTTTTCTTACAAAAAGACTTTTAATAGAAATAGAAGTAAATAGAAATAAAAAAAAAGATCCCCCCTGTAAAGTCAGGATAGTAGATACCTTACAGGGTAATTAGATTCAAAACATAGAGAATCCCTCTAGGCAAAAAACCTTAAGTTACAAAAAAGATACACAGACAGAAATAGTTATTCTATTCAGCACAATTCTTTTCTCAGCCATTTAAAGAAATCATAATCTAACGCATACCTAGCTAGATTACTTACTAAAAGTTCTAAGGCTTCATTCCTGGTCTATCCCCGGCAAAGACAAAATATAGACAGACACACATACCCTTTGTTTCTCTCCCTCCTCCCAGCTTTTGAAATTATCTTGTCTCCTCATTGGTCATTTTGGTCAGGTGCCAGCGAGGTTACCTTTAGCTTCTTAACCCTTTACAGGTGAGAGGAGATTTCCTCTGGCCAGGAGGGATTTTACAGGGGTTTACCCTTCCCTTTATATTTATGACACGCCCCCCAAATCTCAGCTAGGGTGAAACACTGGCTGGGATTTCTTCCTGGAGCTCTAGGAAAAACAGAGTTAATAAGACACATGCATCTCTAAATATACTACCAAGTACATAAAGACTAACAATATTTTCTACATCTCAAGGACGATTTTAACCAGTTGATTCTGGGAAACTTTCACGGGAGAGTGCATCAGCCACTTTGTTAGAAGCTCCTGAGATGTGTTGGATGTCAAAATCAAAATCTTGGAGAGCTAAACTCCACCGAAGAAGTTTTTTGCTATTTTCTTTGACCGTGTGAAGCCACTTCAGTGCAGCATGGTCGGTTTGCAGGTGGAAACGCCGTCCCCAAACATATGGGCGTAGCTTTTCCAGAGCGTAGACAATGGCGTAACATTCTTTTTCAGTGACTGACCAGTGGCTTTCCCTCTCAGACAGTTTTTTGCTGAGAAACACTACAGGGTGGAATTCTTGATCAGGTCCTTTCTGCATTAAAACTGCTCCCACACCACGCTCGGACGCATCTGTGGTTACTAGGAACGGTTTGTCAAAGTCTGGGGCCCTTAGTACAGGGTCAGACATGAGTGTCGCTTTAAGCTTGTTAAAGGCCTTCTGACACTTTTCGGTCCACTGAACCGCATTTGGCTGTTTCTTTTTGGTTAGGTCTGTCAGTGGGGCGGCGATTTGGCTGTAGTGCGGTACAAATCGTCTGTAATAACCGGCCAAGCCTAAGAAGGATTGAACCTGTTTCTTTGACTTTGGGACAGGCCACTTTTGGATAGCATCCACTTTGGCCTGTAGGGGGCTGATAGTTCCTTGACCCACCTGGTGTCCAAGGTAAGTCACTCTGTTTAGGCCTATTTGACACTTCTTAGCCTTAACAGTTAGTCCTGCCTCCCTTATGCGCTCAAGGACTTTTTGTAGATGTTCCAGGTGGTCTGCCCAGGAATCCGAAAATATGGCCACATCGTCAAGGTAGGCGACTGCATATTCTCCTAATCCTGCTAGGAGACCATCTACAAGTCTTTGGAAGGTGGCGGGTGCATTTCGCAGCCCGAAAGGGAGTACATTAAATTCATACAGCCCGAGATGTGTGGTGAAGGCTGACCTTTCCTTGGCAGATTCATCTAGCGGTACCTGCCAGTACCCCTTGGTTAAGTCCAAGGTAGAGATGAACTGGGCCCGTCCCAGTTTCTCTAATAGTTCATCTGTGCGTGGCATTGGATAGTTGTCTGGGCGAGTTACAGCATTTAGCTTACGGTAGTCCACGCAAAAACGTATTTCCCCATCTGGTTTGGGAACTAGAACCACTGGAGATGCCCATGCACTTTCAGAGGGGCGGATTACACCCATCTGTAACATATCCCGGATCTCCCGTTCTATAGCAGTTTTAGCTTGAGGAGACACCCGGTAAGGTTGGACTCTAATTGGGCGAGCATTACCTGTGTCAATGGAGTGGTATGCCCGTTCAGTCAGTCCTGGGGTGGCTGAGAACGTTGGCGCGTAGCTAGTGCACAGCTCCTGGATCTGCTGTCGCTGCATACGCCCAAGGGTCATGGAGAGGTTCACCTCTTCCACACCACCAGCACATTTCCCTTCGTAGTAGACACCTTCAGGCCACTCAGCGTCGTCTCCTCCCTGGGCTGTAAACTGACAAACCTTTAATTCTCTGGAATAAAAGGGCTTTAGAGAATTAATATGGTACACCTTAGGCTTTCGGTTGGAGGTGGGGAATGCTATGAGATAATTAACAGCTCCTAGGCGCTCCTGGACCGTGAATGGCCCTTCCCACGACGCTTCCATTTTATGGGCCTGGAGCGCCTTTAAGACCATGACCTGGTCCCCTACTTTGAAGGAACGCTCTCTGGCATGTTTATCATACCAGGCTTTTTGCTCTTTTTGAGCATCCTGTAAGTTTTCTTTAGCAAGGGCTAAAGAGGTTCGGAGGGTGTTTTGTAGGTTGGTTACAAAGTCCAGAATGTTAGTTCCTGGAGAAGGTGTAAATCCCTCCCATTGCTGCTTCACCAACTGCAATGGCCCCTTAACCTCACGGCCATATACAAGTTCAAATGGGGAAAACCCTAAACTGGGGTGTGGTACAGCTCTGTAGGCAAAGAGCAACTGCTGCAACACTAGGTCCCAATCATTGGAGTGCTCATTTACGAATTTACGTATCATGGCCCCCAAAGTTCCATTAAACTTCTCCACCATGCCATTTGTTTGATGGTGGTAAGGAGTGGCAACCAAGTGATTTACCCCATGAGCTTCCCAAAGGTTTTTCATAGTTCCTGCCAGGAAATTAGTCCCTGCATCTGTGAGGATGTCGGAGGGCCAACCTACCCTGGCAAAAATGTCTGCTAGTGCCTGGCACACACTTTTAGCCCTGGTGTTGCTTAGAGCTACTGCTTCCGGCCATCGGGTGGCAAAATCCATGAAAGTCAGTATGTACTGCTTTCCTCTGGGTGTCTTTTTCGGAAAAGGACCCAGAATATCCACAGCTACTCGCTGAAATGGAACTTCAATGATGGGGAGTGGCTGGAGAGGGGCTTTGACCTGGTCTTGGGGCTTTCCCACTCTTTGGCACACCTCACAAGACTGGACATAGGTAGAAACATCCTTGCCCATTCCCTCCCAGTGGAATGACCCCCCCAAACGGTCTTTGGTCCTGTTCACCCCAGCATGGCCACTAGGGTGATCATGGGCTAAGCTCAAGAGCTTGGCCCGGTATTTAGTTGGAACTACCAACTGTCTCTGAGGATGCCAGTCTTCCTGGTGTCCACCAGAAAGAGTTTCCTTGTATAAAAGTCCTCTTTCTACAACAAACCTGGATCGATTAGAAGAGCTGAGAGGCGGTGGGTGGCTCCGTGCCGCCGTCCAAGCTCTCTGGAGGCTTTCATCTGCTTCCTGTTCGGTCTGGAACTGTTCCCTTGATGCTGGAGACATCAGTTCCTTATTGGATTGTGGACCTAGGCTTGGTCCCTCTGGAAGCGATATAGGGGATGGGGCTGTTTCTGTTGACTGTGAACCGCTCTCCGCTGGTGAACTATGTTGGGATTCAGGCTCCGGCTGAGCCTCTTGTGTCGGGTTATCGGCTGCTGTCGGTTCAGGGTCGGTGGGGCCCTCTGGTGTTGAGGTTGCAAGTACTGGATTCAGTGCTGGCAATGGGTCTGGTGTTGGTTGTTCGGCTGGTTCCGGTTCTGGGACTGGTTCCGTCTGGGTCTCTGGGACTGGATCCACTACTGCTGTTGCAGACATTGGTCTGGGGTCCGGATCCATCACCTCTGACCGGGTCCTGATAGAAGTTTCCGGAACAGAGCTAGGCCTCACGGCTTGGTTAGCCTGGCTGCGGGTGACCGTTCCCACCCTCTTGGCCTGCTTCACATGATTGGCCAAGTCTTCCCCCAACAGCATGGGGATGGGATAATCATCATAGACTGCAAAAGTCCACGTTCCGGACCAGCCCTTGTACTGGACAGGCAACTTGGCTGTAGGCAAATCGAAAGAGTTGGACTTGAAGGGTTGAATCGTCACTTGGATCTCTGGGTTGATTAAATTGGGGTCCACTAAGGAAGCATGGATAGCTGACACTTGTGCTCCGGTGTCCCTCCACGCGGTGACCTTCTTCCCGCCCACACTCACAGTTTCCCTCCGCTCCAAGGGTATCTGGGAGGTATCTGGGCCTGTGGACCTCTGGTGCGATTCCGGTGCAATGAACTGTAATCTGTTGGGGTTCTTGGGGCAGTTGGCCTTTACATGCCCCAGCTCGTTACATTTAAAACATCGTCCAGCTGACTGGTCACTGGGGCGAGGAGGGTTGCTGGAGAACGGGGTGGAGGGACGATAAGGGGTCTGGAGGGTTCTTTGGGAGGTAGGTGGGGCTTTGGACGGCCCCCGGTAATAGGGTGTGGTCTGGGGTTGTCCCTTCTGGTCTCCGCTCCAACTGCGACCAGTTTTCTTCTTCTCTGCCACCTCCACCCATCTGGCTCCAATCTCTCCTGCCTCGATTACAGTTTTGGGCTTCCCATCTAGGATGTACCTTTCTATTTCTTCAGGAACACCCTCTAAGAATTGTTCCATTTGCATTAGGAAGGGCAAATTTACTGGAGATTCAACACTTGCTCCGGATATCCAGGCATCCCAATGTTTCACAATGTGGTAGGCATGTCGGGTAAATGACACGTCTGGTTTCCACCTTAGGGCTCTGAACCTCCGACGAGACTGCTCGGGTGTTATCCCCATTCTGACTCTCGCCTTGGATTTAAACAGTTCATACTTGTTCATGTGTTCTTTAGGCATTTCAGCCGCCACCTCAGCTAAGGGTCCACTGAGCTGCGGCCTCAGCTCTACCATGTATTGGTCAGTAGAGATGTTGTACCCAAGGCAGGCCCTTTCGAAGTTTTCTAAGAAGGCCTCAGTATCATCACCTGCCTTGTAGGTGGGGAACTTTCTGGGATGGGAAGTGGTACCTGGAGAAGGATTGCTAGGGTTTGTTGGTATATTCTGCTGAGCCTTTATCTTCTCCACCTCCTCCACATGCTTCCTCTCTTTTTCCCTCTCCTCCTCCACATGCTTCCTCTCTTTTTCCCTCTCCTCCTCCACATGCTTCCTCTCTTGTTCCTTCTCCTCCTTCTTCAGCCGCATGAGTTCTATCTGTCTTTCATGTTCCCTTTGTCTTTCCTCAGCCTGAAATCTGGCTAATTCCAGCTGTAGTCGAGCTGCAGATTTTGTCATTCTAACCTCTCTGTTTTTAACTAACTTTACACCCGAGGTTTAGAAATAAACAAACAAAACTTGGCTGTAAAATTTTGCTGTGCTGGAATAGAATACCTATTCTCTGATAGTGATTGTCAGCCTACAGAAAAAGACAATTCCCTTGTCTCTGCTCTGGGCCCAAATCAAAGCAAAAACTTCCAGCTACTTTGAAACCTGTTTACCCAGCCCAAAGAAAAAAACAAGTTTCCTTTTTAAACTTGTGCTCCTTGTAAAAACTCAAAATCCAAAAAAAAAACCCTCTGCCACTTTTGTCTCCAGGCAAATGGGTAGAACACCCCTCCTTCTATTTACTTTTAGAGAAACAAAAAACTCTGGGTTGGAAGACTGTGAATTTCCCTGCAGGAGTTAAGTACCCTGCCTCCAGGCAAAGAAAACCTGCAATTCACAAAGATAATCCCCTTTTGTCTCTGCTTGGCCACAAAGCAGAGAAAAACAAGCTGCTTTCTGGACTTCCTTTCCAAAGGAAAAAAAATCTCTTTTTAAAATCTGTATTTCTAATTCAAAAAAATCTCAACTGGATCTCAAAATGATTTCAGGTTAATCCCACCACTCTGCCACCATGTCAAGGTTCCTCCCCCACTCTGAACTCTAGGGTACAGATGTGGGGACCTGCATGAAAAAAACCTCCTAAGCTTATCTTTACCAGCTTAGGTCAAAACTTCCCCAAGGTACAAAATATTCCACCCTTTTGTCCTTGGATTGGCCGCTACCACCACCAAACAAATACTGGTTACTGGGGAAGAGCTGTTTGGACACGTCTTTCCCCCCAAAATACCTCCCAAAACCTTGCACCCCACTTCCTGGACAAGGTTTGGTAAAAAGCCTCACCAATTTGCATAGGTGACCACAGACCCAAACCCTTGGATCTGAGAACAATGAAAAAGCATTCAGTTTTCTTACAAAAAGACTTTTAATAGAAATAGAAGTAAATAGAAATAAAAAAAAAGATCCCCCCTGTAAAGTCAGGATAGTAGATACCTTACAGGGTAATTAGATTCAAAACATAGAGAATCCCTCTAGGCAAAAAACCTTAAGTTACAAAAAAGATACACAGACAGAAATAGTTATTCTATTCAGCACAATTCTTTTCTCAGCCATTTAAAGAAATCATAATCTAACGCATACCTAGCTAGATTACTTACTAAAAGTTCTAAGGCTTCATTCCTGGTCTATCCCCGGCAAAGACAAAATATAGACAGACACACATACCCTTTGTTTCTCTCCCTCCTCCCAGCTTTTGAAATTATCTTGTCTCCTCATTGGTCATTTTGGTCAGGTGCCAGCGAGGTTACCTTTAGCTTCTTAACCCTTTACAGGTGAGAGGAGATTTCCTCTGGCCAGGAGGGATTTTACAGGGGTTTACCCTTCCCTTTATATTTATGACACCCTTGGTGTGTGCAATGAGCTCGGCCTACAGAAGCAACAAAGTTTGTAACTCCTGCTATATATTATATGTAATAATGTATTGATAGTGCCTAGATGTTTAGACATTATCAAAATGAAATCCTTCAGTGGTTCCAAATAGAAATTTTTCAGGATTTTTGTTCTGTAAGAAATTTGGAATGAAAACAAATGTTGTAATGTTGCAATTTCCCTGAGAATGGAAATACCGTTTTCCAGCCAGCTCCACATACAATAACATAGATCAGGGATCAGCAACCTTTGACACGTGGCCCACCAGGGTAAGCCCCCTGGCGGGCTGGGCCAGTTTGTTTACCTGCCATATCCTCAGGTTCGGCCGATCTCAGTTTCCACGGGCCGCGGTTCACCATTCCAGGCCAATGGAGGCTGCGGGAAATGGCGGCCAGCACATCCCTTGGTCCACACCACTTCCCGCAGCCCCCATTGGCCTGGAACGGTGAACCAAGGCTAATAAAGCCAATCTTTGAACCACAGGTTCTATTACAATGAGGGCAGATGTTTTCAGGCTCGGCAGGAGGCTATTGACCATGACTGGGAGCCAGTCTCTCCTTCCTCCTGTGCCTCTTGTCCTCTTCAGCTTGTCGGTGAGCAAGTTCAAAATGCAGGGGACCATCACATAGGACTTCACTCCATTTTAAGCAATCCTGGGCAAGTGTCTCCCAAGCGTCAATGTCAATATTACACTTTTTAGGTTATCATGCAGCAAGTCCTTATAACGCTTCCTTTCTCCACCCATGTTACGGTGCCCTTCTTTCAGGTGAGAGAACAGGACCTGTTTTGGAAGGCGATGGTCTGGCACCCGGACAACGTGACCAGTCCAGCAGAATTGCTGATGGATGATCGTTGCCTCGATACTAGTGGTCTTTGCCTCTTCCAGAACACTAATATCGGTGCGCCTGTCTTCCCATTTGATCTTCAGAATCTTACAAAGGCAGCGTTGATGGTGCTTCTCAAGAACTTTCAAGTGGTGTCTATAGGTTGTCCAAATTTTTGACCCATACAACAGTGTTGGGAGAATAACGGCTTGATAAACAACATCGCTTGAGCTGTGCCAGTGTAGTTTTTTCTTGTTTACGGCACATTATTTGAAGATCATGACGTTCAAACAGACACCAAGCTTCGTATTTATCAAGCCATTATATTCTGGTGTAGGTACCAGTGCAGACTCCCCTTTGTAGATCGAGTAAGTTGCATAACCACCAGTCCTATTATGTACCAGTGAAGCATTTGGATTTGCGCTGATGTAACTGCATCAATGTATAGTTATGCTGGCATTAATGTCACTAATCTAGGCAAGCCCTTAGAGTACTATGCTTTATGGTGCACAAGACATGAGACCCTGAGTCAGCATTGAAATTTAACTTTAATGTAAACATTACATTCTATTTTACACATTTTAGCTGTATGTATTCATGGATTTTAAAGCCAGAAGGGACCATTCTGATTGATTAGTTTGACCTCCTGCATAACACAAGCCATTGGACTTCAGGATTCAATATAAAGTAGGTATTTTCTTCTAGAAGGTTGCAGAGAGAGAAGCACGCAGTGCTTCTATATATATAGTGATGCCTCATTTGATGGAAATAAGATGTATTTTTCCTTGCAATATCCAGAACTACTTCATTTGGACCCACAAAATTATTTCAAAAACTTTCCACTTTAGGGATGCAAAGTTTTTTAAATTTGTTGGATATATAATTGGTTGGTATTGCCTTAGAATTTTTTTTAAATAATGGCATAGTTTGTGCTCTTGGGAAATCTCTTCTGCAAATTAATTTGCTAAAGTTTTCCTAGCTTTCTTTAGAAGTCTGTGATAGATGGGTTGAGTAGACTTTGTTCTACCATATCAGTTTCTGCAGTCTGTAATCTTTTAATAATCTCTTCATATGTTATCTGCTCTGTTCCTAATCCCTCTTTTTACAGACTTGGTAATATGATTCCTGAAATAAACCAATCTCAATCTTCTTCATTTTTTAAGACCAGTACAATAATGACTTATTTTTCCTTATCTTTTGTGAATAATTCATCATTCATTCTTAACTGGATTTCTAAAAAATAATTTCTCCTATACGTATTTGGAAAAACCATTATTGCTGAAATACGTAGAGCTATTTAATAGCCATACTACCTGGTGCTGTGATCCCATGAGATCTCAAATACTAAGCAGGGTCAGTTTGGGCCAATCCTCAAGCTCAAGGGAACAGCTAGGTGCCACAGGAAGAGGTGATTCAGTAGGTGATACTCATTCCTCTGACAGGTTTCAGAGAGGTAGCCATGTTAGTCTGTATCAGCAAAAACAACGAGGAGTCCTTGTGGCACCTTAGAGACTAACAGATTTATTTGGGCATAAGCTTTGGTGGGCTAGAACCCACTTCATCAGATGCATGGAGTGGAAAATACAGTACCAGGTGTGTATATATATACATAGTACATGAAAAGATGGGAGTTGCCTTACCAAGTTAGGGGTCAGTCTAAGGAGACAATTCAATTAACAGTAAATACCAAGGGAGGAAAAATCACTTTTGTAGTGCTAATGAGGGTGGCCCATTTCAGACAGTTGACAAGAGTAACAGTAGGGGGAAATGAGTATGGTAAAATTAGTTTTTGTAATGTAATGTAATCATTCCTCTGTGTCATTTCAGAACCAATGCCTTGGCATGCTGCTAGCAGACACTCTGCTCCTGAAGATGCTGTTTTTTCAGAAGACAAGTAGACCTAAGGTCCTAATCACTCTGTTCATTGAAGATCCCATGGCACTTTTCATACGAGTAGGAGTGTTAATCCTTGTATCCTGGCCAAATTCCAACTCCAGTAATACAATTCTTTTTACCTAAATTCCCCCTCCAATTTTAACTTTGTACAGTAGTATTCTTCACTCGCTGATTTCAACTGTTCTGCAGTGTTGTCTGCTCTGACATAGCTGCTGTGCTTCACCCATTAGTTACCTAGTTATTTTTTCAGGGGTAGATTAAACAGGTTTTGTAGATCGCTTGCCTTAACTAATCATTCTCTGTGGCTGTGCAAAGAGGCACAGGGTACAAATAGTTTTCCCTACCAGAAAATTGCCATGCAGGCGTGTGACACATGGCCAGAAGGGGTTAAGCAACTTGCAGGCTAAATGACCCAAATTCAACCTTTAAAGACATATTAGAGAAGTATAGAAATGGTAATTAGGGCTATTCCTTTTAAATAGTTAGCACAGCCATGTTAAATAGTTTAAAGCTTTGAAATGCAAACCTGTATTGTTAGAGAATTGGAGGTAATACTCACTGATGTGTTTACTTATATCTTGTTATCTGTTTAGATGGTTAACATCTTTTCCTGTCTAACACTGTATTCTGTTAATTCAGAGATCAAAAGGAAATATTAACATTTAAATGAAACTTGGGTGTAATGAAGTCTATATTTCTCTTCAAAGTTTGTAGTGAACTGTCTATAAACTGCTTAATGAATAATTACCTCTGACTAATGAATGCAGCTAGGTACCTGTGTATACATAGAAAATGGGTAATTCTACTTCAAAGCCACTATTCTTCACCCAAGGACTGCATATTGTCAAGAGGCTGCCCAGAAAACATATAAAGGGCTTTTGAGACTTGATCCTTTTTACCTCAGATCTGCTTAAGCTTTGTTAGGGCAAGCCTGAGTCGCAAGACTGTTGTTTCCACTGCCGTTCTGGATCGTCCTGATATTGGAACATTGGACTATAACCTATGGACTAATTCCGAAACTCTATGCAACTCTGAAGCCCACCATCTCTACAATGAAACTGACCTAAGAAGTATATTCAAGTCTGTATGTATAATGATCTCTTAACCAATACTCTCGCTTTCTTTTTTTAAAAAGAAAAGGAGTACTTTTGGCACCTTAGAGACTAACAAATTTATTTGAGCATAAGCTTTTGTGAGCTACAGCTCACTTCATTGGATGCATGCAGTGGAAAATACAGTAGGGGGATTTTATATACACAGAGAACATGAAACAATGGATGTTACCATATACATTGTAACGAGAGTAATCAGGTAAGGTGAGCTATTACCAGCAGGAGAGAGAAAAAAACCTTTTATAGTGATAATCGTGGTGGGCCATTTCCAGCAGTTGACAAGAACATCTGAGGAACAGTAGGGGGAAAAAATAAGCATGGGGAAATAGTTTTACTTTGTGTAATGACCCATCCACTCCCAGTCTTTATTCAAGCCTAATTTAATGGTGTCCAGTTTGTAAATTAATTCCAATTCAGCAGTCTCTCATTGGAATCTGTTTTTGAAGTTTTTTTGTTGTAATATTGCCACTTTTAGGTCTGTAATCGAGTGACCAGAGAGATGGAAGTGTTCTTCAACTGGTTTTTGAATGTTATAATTTTTGACATCTGATTTGTGTCCATTTATTCATTTACGTAGAGACTGTCCGATTTGGCCAATGTACATGGCAGAGGGGCATTGCTGGCACATGATCGCATATAGCACATTGGTAGATGTGCAGATGAACGAGCCTCTGATAGTGTGGCTGATGTGATTAGGCCCTGTGATGCTGTCCCCTGAATAGATATGTGGACACAGTTGGCAATGGGCTTTGTTGCAAGGATAGGTTCCTGGGTTAGTGGTTTTGTTGTGTGGTGTGTGGTTGCAGGTGAGTATTTGCTTCATGTTGGAGGGCTGTCTGTAAGCAAGGACTGGCCTGTCTCCCAAGATCTGTGAGAGTGATGGGTCATCCTTCAGGATAGGTTGTAGATCCTTGATGATGCGCTGAAGAGGTTTTAGTTGGTGGCTGAAGGTGATGGCTAGTGGCGTTCTGTTATTTTCGTTGTTGGGCCTGTCCTGTTGTAGGTAACTTCTGGATACTCTTCTGGCTCTGTCAGTCTGTTTCTTCATTTCAGCAGCTGGGTATTGTAGTTGTAAGAACACTTGATAGAAATCTTGTAGGTGTTTGTCTCTGTCTGAGAGGTTGGAGCAAATGCAGTTGTATCGTAGAGCTTGGCTGTAGACAATGGATCATGTGGTGTGATCTGGATGAAAGCTGGAGGCATGTAGGTAAGTATAGCGGTCAGTAGGTGTCCGGTATAGGGTGGTGTTTATGTGACCATCGCTTATTAGCACCGTAGTGTCTAGGAAGTGGATCTCTTGTGTGGACTGGTCCAGGCTGAGGTTGATGGTGGGATGGAAATTGTTGAAATCCTGGTGGAATTCCTCAAGGGCTTCTTTGCCATGGGTGCAGATGGTGAAGATGTCATCAATGTAGCGCAAGTAGAGTAGGGGCATTAGGGGATGAGAGCTGAGGAAGCGTTGTTCTAAGTCAGCCATAAAAATGTTGGCATACTGTGGGGCCATGCGGGTACCCATAGCAGTGCCGCTGATTTGAAGGTATACATTGTCCCCAAATACGAAATAGTTATGGGTGAGGACAAAGTCACAAAGTTCAGCCGCCAGGTTTGCCGTGACATTATCGGGGATACTGTTCCTGATGACTTGTAGTCCATCTTTGTGTGGAATGTTGGTGTAGGGGGCTTCTGCATCCATAGTGGCTAGAATGGTGTTTTCAGGAAGATCACCGATGGATTGTAGTTTCCTCAGGAAGTCAGTGGTGTCTCGAAGATAGCTGGGAGTGATGGTAGTATAGGGCCTGAGGAGGGAGTCTACATAGCCAGACAATCCTGCTGTCAGAGTGCCAATGCTTGAGATGATGGGGCGTCCAGGATTTCCAGGTTTATGGATCTTGGGTAGCAGATAGAATACCCCTACTCGGGGTTCTAGGGATGTGTCTGTGCGGATTTGCTCTTGTGCTTTTTCTTGAGCAGGTGGTGTAGTTTCTTTTGGTAACCCTCAGTGGGATCAGAGGGTAATGGCTTGTAGAAAGTGGTGTTGGAGAGCTACCTAGCAGCCTCTTGTTCATATTCTGACCTATTCATGATGACAACAGCACCTCCTTTGTCAGCCTTTTTGATTATGATGTCAGAGTTGTTTCTGAGGCTGTGGATGGCACTGTGTTCTGCACACCTGAGGTTATGGGGCAAGTGGTGCTGCTTTTCCACAATTTCAGCCCGTGCACGTCGGCGGAAGCACTCTATGTAGAAGTCCAGTCTGTTGTTTCGACCTTCAGGAGGAGTCCACCCAGAATCCCTTTTTTTTTGTAGCGTTGGTAGGAAGGTCTCTGTGGGTTAGTATGCTGTTCAGAGGTGTGTTGGAAATTTTTCTTGAGTCGGAGACGTCAAAAATAGGATTCTAGGTCACCACAGAACTGTATCATGTTCGTGGGGGTGGACGGGCAGAAGGAGAGGCCTCGAGATAGGACAGACTCTTCTGCTGGGCTAAGAGTATAGCTGGATAGATAAACAATATTGCTGGGTGGGTTAAGGGAACCACTGTTGTGGCCCCTTGTGGCATGTAGTAGTTTAGTGTCCTTTTTCTTTTGTAGAGAAGCAAAGTGTGTGTTCTAAATGGCTTGTCTAGTTTTTGTAAAGTCCAGCCATGAGGAAGTTTGTGTGGAAGGTTGTTTTTTATGAGAGTATCCAGTTTTGAGAGCTCATTCTTAATCTTTCCCTGTTTGCTGTAGAGGATGTTGATCAGGTGGTTCCGCAGTTTCTTTGAGAGTGGGTGGCAAAATCTGTCAGCATAGTCTATGTGGTAAGTAGATTGTAATGGATTTTTTACCTTCAGTCCTTTTGGTATGATGTCCATCCGTTTGCATTTGGAAAGGAAGATGATGTCTGTCTTTATCTGTATGAGTTTTTTCATGAAGTTGTTGGATTTCCACTCCATACTGCTAAATTCAGTGCCTTGTATAATGACAGGTTTCAGAGTAGCAGTTGTGTTAGCCTGTATCCACAAAAAGAAAAGGAGTACTTATGGCACCTTAGAGACTAACACGGCTGCTACTCTGAAACCTTTCTTTTTTTTTAATAAATCTTAGTTTAGTTAATAAGAATGGGCTATCATCATATTTGACTTGGCTGTCTGGGTGGGAGCCCAGGGCTGGGTTGCTTTAAGGGAGCTGTGTTTTTGACTTCTGGGTAATCAGTATGGCATTGTACAAACTGTTTTGTTGCTGGCTTAGTGGATCTAAGTATTGGAATAACCACCAATTTTGGGGATCTTCTGCCCCATTCTTTGCAGTTGCCCAGATTGAGCAACCTCTGTGTGCCCTCCCCCCAGGACCCCAGTCACAAGGGGCCAACCACAATGGAGTCATTCCTAGCAGGCAGGTGAAAACCAGCCCAAATGGGGCAAGGAAGAAACAGGGCCATGACTCTCCCCCTCTTCAGTTCACACACACAGCAGTCAGCAAACCTGGCAGACCATCAAAGGAGTGAATACTGCATCATCCTGAAATATACCTCCCACAGGGTGGTGTGAAGTGTGGGGCTGTGGATAAAGGCCGTCTCAAATGAAGTTGTACTTGGACACCCACTGGTATTCATTATCCATATCAGAAGTTTTAGTTCAAAGGAGAGAATAAGATCTTATAAATCAATGCTGGTTGCAAAGGAACGAGAAGAGGATGAATGAAATCCTGGCCACATTGAAGTCAATGGCAAAACTTGCCTGGGGAAAGGATTTCACTTTAAATATATTTTACTTTAAAATTTTAAGTGAATATTATGCTTAGGAGAGGTGTCAAATTAGCATCCATGGAAAGTGAAGTTAGAGTTGGGCAAAACTTTTTGTCCAAAGCTGCTTTTTTTTCCTCCTGACCAAAAATGCAGATTCAGCAACACTGAAACATTTCACAAATCTGTGATGATTTCAACAAATTGTTTCAAGTGAAAAAATCCCCCCCCCAAAAAAATTTCAGAAAAAATTGAAGCACTTTGTTTCAACCGTTTTAAAATGAAACATTTTGATTTTTTTTTCAGTTTGAAATGACTTTTTCAGAATTGTTTCTGAATTGCCTTTAATTTTATCAAAAAACAATCCAAACATTTCAAGGTCATTGAAACATACTCTTTTGTTTGACCCCAAATGATTTTTTTTCCAGAACTTCCAGCTAACTGAAAAATCTGTGGTTATTGACACAGCTGTAACTGGAGTGATCTTGCTAGAGAACAGGTACAGCTTGGAGAACAGCTTCAAAACCTGCTTCCTCCTGCTCCACCCATGGGCCACAGTCCTGATCGAAAGTAGGCTCCTCTAGGTATGAGAGGGCTGTCAGCAGTGGAGTCTCTGAGCTGTATTCTGAGTATATATAATATACTAGCAATTAATATATCATATGCTAGGAATGAATGATAAAAAAGATTATGGGAATGAGGGGAACTAATAATAATAATTGTACTTTGCATGATAAAACACTCTGAAAACACTTTACAGAAATTAATAATTTGATCCTTAAAGCACAACTACAGGGTAGGAAAGTATTATTATTTCAATCATACTGGTGGGGGAATCAAGCTTAGTGAGGCTAAGTGACTTGTCTAAAGTAACTCAGTGAATCATTGGCAGAGCTTGGAATAGAACTCGGCTCTTCTGACACCAGTCCTGTGATTTTTAGTCACAAGACTGTCCTTCCCCTATAGAAGACTCTTCTCAGTGCATGAATAAATGATTGTTAGCATTAGTAAGAGAAACACATCAAAGAAAGCATAGACCCACAAGTATTCAAATGTGGTCTCACATATAGTGTACTCATTCATAGTTTGCTAGAGGGCATTATCATGGTACTTTCACTTCAAATTTCTTAATGTCACATTATAGGCTACCTGATTATATTTAGTCATACAACAATTCTTAAACTGAATGCAAGACAATGAAGACAGATAATCTTATTGTAATCTTTGGAATCGTTTTCTGGAAATTGAGCTGTAGAATAGGGGAGAGTCCCTAATCCTTGCTTTATTTCTTCTGATATAAACTATAATCAATAGTGCTAATGTGACTTTTAGTAGAACCTAAAGGAGTCCGGTGGCACCTTAAAGACTAACAGATTTATTTGAGCATAAGCTTTCGTCAATAAAACCCCCACTTCTTCAGATGCATGGAGTGAAAATTACAGATGCAGACATAAATATACTGACAAATGAAGAGAAGGGAGTTACCTCACAAGTGGAGAACCAGGGCCAATTCGATCAGGGTGGATGTAGTCCACTACCAATAATAGATGAGGAGGTGTCAATTCCAGGAGAGGCAAAGCTGCTTCTGTAATGAGGCAGGCACTCTCAGTCCCTATTCAAGCCCAAATTAATGGTGTTAAATTTGCAAATGAATTTTAGTTCTACTGTTTCTCTTTGAAGTCTGTTTCTCAAGTTTTTTAGTTCAAGTATAGCTACTTTCAAATCTGTTAGAGAATGTCCAGGAAGATTGAAATGTTCTTCTACTGGCTTTTGCATCCGATGAAGTGAGCTATAGCTCATGAAAGCTTATGCTAAAATAAATTTGTTAGTCTCTAAGGTGCCACAAGTACTCCTTTTCTTTTGGCTTTTGTATGTTACCATTCCTGATGTCCAATTTGTGTCCATTTATTCTTTTACGTAGGGACTGTCCGGTTTGGCCAATTTACATGGCAGAGGGGCATTGCTGACACATGATGGCATATATCACATTAATAGACATGCAGGTGAATGAGTCTCTGATGGTGTGGCTAATGTGGTTGGGTCCTCTAGTGGTGTCGTCAGAGTAGATATGGAGACAGAGTAGGCAACAAGGTTTGCTACAGGGATTGGTTCTTGGGTTAGTGTTTCTGTGGTGTGGTGTGTAGTTGCTGGTGAGTATTTGCTTCAGGTTGTGGGGCTGTCTGTAAGCGAGGACTGGCCTGTCTCCCAAGGTCTGGGAGAGTGAGGGATCATTTTCCAGAATAGGTTGTAGATCGTTGATAATGTGATGGAGAGATTTTAGCTGGAGGCTGTACGTGATGGCCAATGGTGTTCTGTTATTTTCCTTGTGGGGCCTGTCCTGTAGTAGGTGATTTCTGGGTACCTGTCTCGCTCTGTCAATCTGTTTCCTCACTTCCCCAGGTGGGTATTGTAGTTTTAAGAATGCTTGATAAAGATCTTGTAGGTGTTTGTCTCTGTCTGAGGGATTGGAACAAATTCGGTTGTATCTTAGGTCTTGGCTGTAGACAATGGATCATGTGATGTGTCCTGGATGGAAGCTGGAGGTAAGTAGGTAAGTATAGCGGTCAGTAGGTTTCCGGTATATGTAGGATTCATACAAGGTTTATGCGCTTGGCAACATTCAGGGCACACCCGGAGTGTTGTGCTGGACCTGTGCACACACAGCTCCTCTCAAGGGCATCAACCTTGGAATCTCGCCAAGATGACATGAACCGTGGGAAGCCTCTCAGGACTGGGCTCAAGGCCCGAGAGCAAGGAATGCGGTAGGAATGCGGTAGAAATTGGTAAATAAGAATGTTAAACAAAGCCAGTGTATTCCTTTGATCTGTTGGAGAATGTAATGCGCGGGGGGAGAGAAAGAATAAAGGGGGAAGGTGGAAAGCTGACAGGCAGAAGCCCATTAGCAGACCAGCCTGTTTGCTTGCTAAAAGCTGTGTTCTGTCTTGTCATTGAACCGCCACAGGTATAGGTTGGCATTTATGTGAACATCACTTACTTGCACTGTAGTGTCCAGGAAGTGGATCTCTTGTGTGGACTGGTCCAGGCTGAGGTTGATGGTAGGATGGACATTGTTGAAATCCTGGTGGAATTCTTCAAGGGCCTCCTTCCTGTGGGTCCATATGATGAAGATGTCATCAATGTAGTGCAAGTAGCGGAGGGGCGCTAGGGGACAAGAGCTGAGGAAGCATTGTTCTAAGTCAGCCACAATAATGTTGGCATACTGTGGGGCCATGTGGGTACCCATAGCAGTGCCACTGACTTGAAGGTATAAGTTGTCCCCAAATCTGAAATGGTTGTGGGTGAAGACAAAGTCACAAAGCTCAGCCACCAGGTGTGCCATGGCCTCATCAGGGATACTGTTCTTTACAGCTTGTAGTCCATCCTCATGTGGAATATTGGTATAAAGAGCTTCTTCATCCATGGTGGCTAGGATGGTGTTTGCAGGAAGATCACCAATGCACTGTAGTTTCCTCAGAAAGTCGGTGGTGTCTCGAAGATAGCTGGGAGTGCTGCTAGCGTAGGGTCTGAGGAGAGTCCAAATAGCCAGATAATCCTGCTGCCAGGGTGCCGATGCCTGAGATGATGGGGGCGTCCAGGTTTATGGATCTTGGGTAGCAGATAGAATACCCCTGGTCGGGGCTCTGGGAGTGTGTCCATGTAGATTTGTTCCTGTGCTGTAGCAGGGGGTTTCTTGAGTCGATGGTATAGTTTCTTTTGGTACTCCATGAAAGCTTATGCTCAAATAAATCTGTTAGTCTTTAAGGTGCCACCGGACTCCTTGTTGTTTTTGTGGATACAGACTAACACGGCTACCCCCTGATACTTAGTAGAACCTAGGCACTCTCGACCAAATTCTACCCTCAGTCACAGTAATGCAAACCCAGGTCTTCAATATGGTTGCATGGTGTAATGAGGGCAGAATCTTGCTCTTTCTGTTAAGTATCACACTTCAGGCTCTCAGTCCCCAGGGTGGTACTTGCAGGGTCTTAGGAAGGGGCAGGGTGCTCTTAATGGAAAGCTCTGACTTTGAAATTTACTCTTACTGGAAATCTATCTAGGTCCAAGCCTGTCAGCTTCTTGGGACTGTTACAATGGCCAATTAAGTCAATGGGAGTCCTTCCATTGACTTCAAATGGCATTGGATCAGGCCTTTAGAACATGATGCAAAAGGCATTTCCTTGGTTAGGCTTTTTACTAGACGTACTGTAAGTGCTGGAAATCCTCTGCTCTGGTCTGTTTCACAGACAGCATGTTGGTCACAGGGAAGTGAACACTGTATACATGCTCTCTAGTTTTCAGAGAACGTTGTGATCCCTTGAGCTAAATTTTGGAAAGTGTGGGCAGATATTATGCTGATTGGTGCCTTGTAAAAGTATATAATAATAATAGTTGTGCAACACAGCAAACAAGTCATCTCCATATTTTGACTGTAACCAGAAAAACATCTGGAAAGTCTCTGGCCATGATATCCCTGCATGTGCAAGAACTTGTTGCATTTTCACAGAGTGAGATCAGCAATGATAAAATCAAGCAATTTCCTGGTTGTTATTTTTTTTTAGATTACCATAAATCTTCCAGCTTTATTTTATAACTAACTTTTGTCACGTTTTACTTTTCATTGCTTGCGACAACATACAGGTTGATTTGTTTAATGAGAAGAAATACATTAAAAGGCAGAATTAATGGTTTCACTTGATTAAAGTCTTTGGATTCAGTGGTCAGTACATACAAGTCTGTTTAGGCCTTTCCTTTATTAATTTTGTCATAAATTTAATGCAGCTTGTTTTCATCAAAGAAATTTATAATGCGCTCCTTGAATGCTTTTCCTTCAGGAGGATATGATTAGGTTGCAAATATTAAATAACAATGTATCTTTATCAGGTACAGACTTACAACTACTTGAAACTGCTACTATTGCACTTCTGTTAAAAATTAGATTCCTTTGTGCTTTCAAATAATTAACCCATATCAATCTGGGTTTTCCAGCTAAAGAACTTGAAAATGTTATAGACTCTTGCATTCAATTTAACTTATCTTCCAATATTAGGTTTAATTCCCTTCTAGAATAAGAGTGTATCTGGGTGATAAACATCTTCTTGCTATGCTGGAATTCTGGTATTCATCCTTCTTGTTATAATATGATGAATTTATTTTGAGGGAGATGTGAGTTCCTTGGACAATATATAATCTACTGCTGAAATCTCTAATAATACATTGTAGTGGTCCTGATCCAGTCTTTTAAATAGCAATCTACATCTATTTTTGAGAGTACCTGCCACACTTTTTTCCGGCATATAGTATAGCATTGTTCCTGTTGTTTTCCTCTGCAAATACTGTTCACCTTGATAGCTATGCAACCAGTGAGTTCCTTGAGGAGCAGAACTCATTTCATGTATGAGCAAGAGGATCTGTCCTTACACTACGCAAGAGGGGCAATCACACTCAGATCTGTGATATTTAGTATCTCTAGCATCACCAAATGTTCCACACAGGATATGAATGGATGGAAGTCATGGGTCCATCACTTTCTGCACCGGTTGGCATGGTGCAGGTAGCGTGGGTGGTGCCTGTCCTACATCAATTAAAAGAATTCCACATGTCTCAAGAACAAAGCCACTCAGAGTTCCTGCTGGTGTGGAGCTGTTATGTAAATATTTTATTATAGGTGGAGCTGTTAACTTTATCTATTGTTACAGTTGTCCAACACTTCCCATTATAAGACCCTGAAAACTTTGCCAAACTTTAACCGTTTGGGCTTAAATTTTCTATGCTGGCTTTCTGCCTTAGACTAAACCTTTTGGAAAGCTTAATCCAAAATGGTTCAGGCATTTCTGAGACCAACGCTAAGGGAAAATATGTTGTTTTGCCCATATTAAAGAGTTCTGGTGACCTTTCCTTTGAGAAGCTCTAGAGCCCTTATGCTTTGGAGCAAGGACTTTAAATTTGGCAACAGGCTGGCCTTTGTGTCGGGGCATATGCGTTTTACTGTACCTGTGAAAACCCACACAAACTTGGCCAAGTTATAAGCCTTTAAAAAATCACAGTTTGCACATGCGCAGTAGAAACATACTTGATATTAGTAGCTAAATTCTCCAAATATTCTTTCTACATTGAAGACTTCCCCTGAAATTGCAGATGCAGGCCAGGCCAGGTCTGGGACAATGAAATTGGGAGCTTGTGTCTTGTATGCTCTAAGTGCATCCCCTGCTGACACCCAGGTAGCAGGAAGGAGGAAGCCACCTGAATCAAATGCAGAGGGGACAAGAGCCAGACTTTCATATGTATGTGTGTGGGGGACAATAGATTGGGATAATACCAAGGAAACTTATACCAATAGATTGGATAATACCAAGAAACTTAGAGAAGGCGAGACTAGGACTGGAGGCTAATGGGGGAGAGGGAAACTAGGACTGGGATCTGGAGACTGGGATTAGCTGGGCAAGGAGACTGGGAGCCAGAGAGGGAAATGGTAGAGGAGAAATAGGGTCTACGAGTATGTGGGTGGAGGGTTGAGACTGAAAGTGGATGACGATCCATAGGGGAGGCTGAGAATAGCTGTGCAAGGAGACTGGGACGAGGAGCAAGGTGGGGGAGACATTGACATTAGATGAAGAACCCAAGGGGAGAGATGGGCACTGGGACTGGGAGCAATTATGAAGAAAATGGGCATGGGGGGGTGACTGGAGGCTGGATGGGGAGAGAGAGATTGGACAAAGAGCCAGGGGGAACTGCAAGTTGCTGGGCAAAGAGAGTAGAACCTGAAAGGGAAGACTAGGAATGTGATGGGGAGTCTGCGGGGAAGACTAGGACTAACTGGGCAGGGAGACTGGGATGGGATAAGAAGCCTGAGGAGTGTGGAGCCTGGGTGAGGAGAATTGAACTGGGATGAGGACCCAGTGTAGGGTTGGGCATAGGCACTGACTCCATGGGTGCTCCAGGGCTGGAAAAAATAGTGGGTGCTCAGCACTCACAGGCAGGCCCCGCTGATCAGCTCCTCCCACACCAGCACCTCCCACCCACCACTGATCAGCTGTTCAGTGTTGGGCAGGAGGCACTGGGGTGGGGTGGGGCCCTGGGGGAAGGGGTGAAGTGGCGCTGGGGCCTGGGGTGGAGCAAGGGTCGAGCACCCCTGGAGAAATCAGAAAGCCGGCACATGTGGGGCTGGGACAGGGATAGGTTGGAGATGAAAGGGTCAAGCTTGGGGGGAAGTGGACAAAGGGGTCTGTGCCCAGTAGAGCATACTACCCTCCACAACCTGATAGGGAACCAAGATTCCTGAGTCTCACCATTCCTCTGCTGTCCACAAAGCTCATGCTATGGGGACACAAATAGAAGTGTAGATGCTCCCACTCAGGCTGGAACCCGGGCTCTGAGGCCTAGAAGGGGTGGGGGGCTCAAAGTCCAAGAGGGAACATCTACACTTCTAGTTTTAGCCCCATAGCACAAGCCCCATGAGCCTGAGTCAGTTTACCCAGGCTCTGAGAATCACTGCCATGTTTTTTGTCTTTTTCGGTGTAAACATGTCCTAACTCTATGATAGTGGTTGCACCATTGTATATTTGTCACCTGCAATGAGGCCTTATAAGGTAGCCCTGTTAAATATCCCAGCATTTGTTTTAATTTGTATTTCTGAGGTTTGTGTTAGAATGGTTTCAGTGGCTTGCACAAGGCCTGTGGGATCAGCAACATGACTAGGAGGACAAGGGGAATAATTAGAGAAAGCATGGGTGGATTAAGGGCTGCTGAAACCTGGAATTATCAATATCATCACCATCTCTATCCCCACGCCCTAGTGATAGCACCTTGTGATGGGCTGTCCACCCCATACAAGGCCCAAGTAGATAGAAAGGGCCAATTAACCCTATAACAGGATGCACCTGGAAGACAATCAGTACTGTTAAGGTCTAACTGATGAGGAAGCCCAGCTGGGCAGGGGTAAGCTGAGTGAGTATAATATTAGGAAGCAGCACACAAGAGGGAGCTCAAGGAAGGAACTCTGTAGTCCCTCCCTTGAGAGTGGGGAAGTTGGCAAGCACAAGGAGGCGATCTAGAGGGAAGTAAACCCTGGGATTCTGTCTGGGAAAACAGACTCTGGCAATAACTCAAAACAGGGCGATGTAGCTACAAGGGAGTGTAGGAGGCTCCAATGGTAACCCCGGGCTTTGCCAGAAGACAGAGAAAGGAAGGAAGGAAAGACCACAGGGAAACAGTGACAGGATCTGAGATTAGGTAGGCCATGGTTGCTGGGGCATAGGGTCCCTGGGCTGGAACCTGTGATAGGGGGCAAGCCTGGATCCCTACCTGCCACTTGGGAAGTAGCATAGTCTGGGTAGTGGAGAGGAAGACTGTCTGAGACAGTTTGGCCAGAGGTGTTTAGATACCCTGGAAGGAGAAAGCTACAGTGGCTGGACAGACAAGCCATGAAAAGAGAGCACCCTGGGTCAGATAGAAGGAGCAGTCAAATCCAAAGAGGCACCATAGGGATAGCAACCAAATGAGGAGGCATCAGCCCAGGAAGAGCTAATCCCTAAATGAGCCACAAGGAGGTGCCTCAGTGGTAAATAGTAAACAATGACACGCTATCATCTGACCTCTGTCTTCTTCATCAATAGATGGTCCTCGTAGAGAACAATACCAAGCTAAGATAGAAGGGCCTCATTTTTTATAACTTTAATGGGAAATTCAGGTGGTCTGCACCTTAGAAGGAAGAGCTTGATCTTTCTGTCTAAACTTGGTATTACCCTTCCTATTTCCATGGCCATACCCTCCTACATCCTGCTCCTCACACCCCTCACTCTGCTGTGCAAATACCTTCCCACCTCCCAGTGCATATCCTCCCATCTTCATCCCTCTATACCAGATCCTTACCCCCTACTTTAAAGGTCTGTATTGGGCAGTCCTAGATGTCTTACTTTCTGGGTCTGCTGCATGTGCTGCCACTCAACTGTCTGCTGGTTGCCATGCCATGCTGCCACTCAACTGTCTGCTGTTGTTACTCTGTGAATTATGGAGCATCACAATTGTGGCATATAATGCATAGAACTATGGTGCACTAAATTCAAAGAGGAGAAGCACTAGAGGCAGAAAACGCTGAGGCCCTGGAATCAGCTCTCTGTCTTAATACTTCCCGATCTGCTCCTGCTTCACATGCCAGTTTTCATAAAGGTGACATGGTCTTTTTGTTAGTGTCTTTCCTTGGTATTGATTTAGGCTTCATCCACCCTTGAGGAAAGTTGAGGCAAAAAAGTAAAATAAAGAGAGGCTAAAAATAATGAATTTAATGAATTAATGTAACCCTAACCATTTCAGCTGTAAAAACATCCAGATCATAAAAAAAGCTCATCTATAAACAATTGAGATACATGTAATACAGCCATAGTAGCTGGAAAGGTTCAGGTTCATTTAAATGATCAAATTACACAACATACAGTGAGGACCAATTTAACAATTGCTAAGCCTTTTAGAAGAGAAAGTGGCTGTTTCTATGGCTCTCGCTGCTTTATGTGACTGAACTGCTCCTTTTCTAGCTTGACTTATTTTACATATGATTTGTTGGCAATTGTGTTCAGCTGTACATGCATTAATTCCAAATCATTTGGCATGGTCATCATAGGTGTCACTTTTCCCTCACTCCTCTGCCCGGCAAGGACTGGAGTGACTTAGGGGTGAAGGACCACTTCAATTTGGGGTCCTGAGAGAGCCATGTCTAGCTCTGCCAGAAGCTGTCTGTCTCATGTGGTGTGGAAGTTGGAGGAATAAAAGGGGTGATACTGGAAACCCTCCCCTGGCCTCACAAAGCAGTAGTTTCAGGAATGACCAAAATGTCCAATGAAGATACCTTCGGGAGATAATATTTCTTGCAATAATGGAAAATGATACTTGGCCCTGCTAAGTTTACAAGTTGAGTATTGTCCACTTTGAATTTTAGAGCAATAAAGCAAAGAGAGAAATCTCCACTCCAAATCAGACTGCTTGGACTATTTTAAACACAGGCTTCCAGAAAATCTACAGCATGCAAAATTAAATAGCTCATGTTATTTTTGAACCCCGTGAGATGTAGAAGTAGACTGCTGACCACACCTTTAAGCTATGCTAAGTAAACACAACTACTGCCAAAACCTGAGGCTGTGTTTGCCAGCAAAATCTCTCATCCAGTTTCCTGATCATTCCTTTTGTTTTAAAAAAACTAATTCTATAAAGTTGAGAGGCCATTTCTGCAAGAAAATTCCGGGACCACCATTTCACCCTTTCAAACACACAAATGTTTGAATGTACACTTCACTAATACCTACAGAGAAACAACAATCTGTCCCCATCAATAATATACTGTATTTCATTCAAGTCTCAAAGAAGTTTAGACAGTAAATCTTAACAAATACTGTACATAAAAAGTGGGATTTGATGAATCTCTACATCTAAAATGACCAAAGATTTCATAAGACTTTTGCCAGCTTCTATGTGCAAATGCAGCTCCTGATTATTTTGCTTATGGTTTGCTGGTAGGAGACTAAAATCAGAATCTATATATAACTATAACCAAGTTATTTCAGAGTCTAGGACAGAAGTGGGCAAACTATGGCCTGCAGGCCACATCCAGCTCGCAGGATCCTCCGGCCCGGCCCCTGAGCTCCTGCCCCGGGAGTCTCACCCCCGGCCCCTCCCCCGCTGTTCCCCGTCCCACGCAGCCTCAGCTCACTGGGCCACTGGCGCAGTGCTCTGGGCGGGGGGGCTGCGAGCTCCTGGGGCAGCTCGGCTGCGGAGCGCAGCTGGTGCTCTGTGCTGTGCGGCGGCGCGGTTGTAGCACCGCAGTAAGGGGCAGGGAGCAGGTGGGGTTGGATAGAGGGCAGGGGAGTTTGAGGGGGTGGTCAGGGTGTGGATAGGGATCAGGGCGGTCAGAGGGTGGGGAATAGGTGGGTTGAATGGAGGCAGGGGTCCCGGGAGGGCAGTCAGGAAGGAGAGGAGGGGACGGATGGGGCAGCGGGGGGCAGTGGGGGCAGGGGTTCTGGGGCCAGGGAGAAGGGGTGGGGTGGATGGGGCAGAGGTCCCGGGCAATGTTCCCTCTAATTTTTGACAAGCCGTGTGCGCAAAAAATGTCTTCTGTGCAAATTTTTGTGCACATGGTGTTTCGCCATGTGCGCAGGGTTTAGCATCTGTGTGCGCACACACGTGTGCACAGCTGAGAGGGAACAGTGGTCTTGGGGGGCAGTGGGGCGGGGAGTCTGGGGGTGGTCAGGGGACAGGGAGCAGGGGGTGGTGGATGGGGCAGGAGTCCCAGAGGGGGGGGGGGGTCGGATAGGGGTCGGGGGCCGGACCACGCCTGGCTGTTTGGGGAGGCACAGCCTCCCCTAACTGGCCCTACATACAATTTTGGAAACCCGATGTGGCCCTCAGGCCAAAAAGTTTGCCCGCCCCTGGTCTAGGACAATATAATTAATCAGTTAGTTATTAGAGATATGTATAGTCCAAATAGAGTCAGAAATCTAACATTTTGATATATTCATAGTTGTTGTTTGTATTTTGGAAACAGCATTTTAAAAAACAAAAACACAAAATCCATCCAAGCAATAAGTGAAGAATATAGGCTGAGGGGCCAAAGGGAGAGAAGTACCCATCTCCCTTTGAATTTCAATGGGCACCTTACTCCATTGGACTCTTGGATTTCCCAGCCAAGGACAGGGAAAAGACCTTGTCCTCATATTTGTCTGTAGAGCAGCTGGCACACTTGGCTATATATAAATAAAAATTACAATAATTGGAGACTAACTCTGAAAAGTTAAAAGCCTCATTTTCCCTTTTACAAACAACAAGGATGGTCCTGGATTGAAGTCCACTGGTGTTCAGTCAACAGGCAAATGATACACTAGCCCAGCCACAGCTGAGGAGCACATTTAACCCCACTCAGAGGTTCACTAGTCCTACTACCCCTCCAATCGCCCCATGATTCAACCTTTATTTTCTCTCATCCGTACTATACTCTTTCCAACTCTCAGCATCTACCCAAGACCAATGCCCCAGGGAGCCAGTCTTAGAGCACCACATGACAGTCACTGCTTTTGATGAATTAGCTGAGTACCATGTTTTCAGATTGGGGTGGGTTTTACAAAGCTGCCTAGGAATACTCAGTACTAATTCATGGTTGGTCCTGCAAGGGTGTGCAAGGGGGGGAGAGGGCCAAAGGAACCCTATTTCTCCCACACCTTGCACTCCTTTTCAGACGCAGTTGACTGAGGGCCAGAAACACTGCTCTGTACTAGTGCCCCCAAAAGTGCTAGGTAAGCACTGAAAGCCTTTGCTTCTTCACTCCTGTGAGACCTTCCCTGAAGCAGCATGGGAGTGAATGAGTAAAAAAGCAGCATACAAAGAGCAGGAGAACCAGCAACTGAGAAGCAAAGCAGATGGATCTCCCTAGCTGGGGATTTCTCCAGTGTGTGGGAGTCACAGTCTGGCACAGAGCTGGTATAGGCAACTCCCAAACCACTCCCTGTTGTGGTTCCTAGCCGATGGGATATGGCCAGTGCATCGTTATGCTTCAGCTGCTCTAAAGTACACCAAGGCCAACATAAAAACAACCCAATATCAGGAAGCCACAACCAGTTCCTTGGAAACCTTCCCACAGCTTCACCTCATATGCACATGGATGCAGCTGAAAAGCTGGTCTGGATTCAGCTGCTTGCTGTCCAGACACAGGAGCTAGGTGCTAGGAACATTACTGTCATGGTCTGTCAGAGACCCCACAAAGAACATCACCTCTTGCTGAAGCAGATTCTAGTGGGGGGGTGGGGCTGTGATGCACACAGAGGTGCATGGGGATCCCCGTGCATCTGTTTAAGTTTAAATTTCCAGTGATCTAAATAAAGTTCTTTAATATAGAGCTATAAAATGATATTACCTCAGAAAAGCTTTTATTTTAGGTTATGATATATAAGTAACTAAGGCTAAGTCTACACCGGGGGTTCTCAAATTTATTTGATTGTGCCCCACCTTCTTTGTGTCTGTAGTGTTTACATCTGTCCCCACTTCCACACAAGTACATATACTGATTTAAAAAAATCAACATGCAACTCTCACTAAACATTAAAAACAGTAAGGCATCGATTCAAACAGAACCAACAATCCATTGTAATAAGAGCAAAAGCAAAACTGCAATTATGGTCAAGGCTCCCAATTAAATGTGCACACCCTGTCGAAACAAATGGATTAATGTACAGATGGCAACAACTTTGTATAATGCTATGGAAGTGTAACCCACACAACTCCTGGGTGTAGTGTTCTGTCCCATCTGGTGGCACCGAGACCACTTAGAGAGAGAAGAGATTAATGAGTTTGCTCTACAGCCTTAGCTAACAGCCAGTTGGCTTTGAGCTCATGTGGTAGAGGCTCAGGCATTAAGCTCCAGAGGTTCCAGGTTCAATCCCACCTGCCAATGACCACTGCATTACAAGTGGGGGTTTGTCTGGGATTCCATCTGGGAAGTCTCTGAAGCTTGGGATGAGCTTCCTCAGCTGCGGGAAGTATGTAACCCATACACCTCCAGCGTGTGGTGTTCTGTCCCATTTGGTGGCAGCAAGACCACTCAGAGAGATTTCAGAGTGGTAGCCATGTTAGTCTGTATCAGCAAAAAGAATGAGGAGTACTTGTGGCATCATAGAGACTAACAAATGTATTTAGGCACAAGCTTTCGTGGGCTAAAACCGATTTCATCAGATGCATGCAGTGGAAAATACAGTAGGAAGATATATATATACAGAGAACATGAAAAAATGGGGGTTGCCATACTAACTCTAACGAGACTAATCAATTAAGGTGGGCTATTATCAGCAGGAGAAAAAAAAACTTTTGTAGTGATAATCAGAATGGCCCATGTCAAACAGTTGACAAGAAGGTGTGAGTAACAGTAGAGGGAAAAATTAGCATGGGGAAATAGTTTTTAGTTTGTGTAATGACCCATCCACTCCCAGTCTTTATTCAAGCCTAATTTAATGGTGTCCCAGTTTGCAAATTAATTCCAGTTCTGCAGTTTCTCATTGGAGTTGTTTTTGAAGTTTTTTTATTGAAGAATTGTGACTTTTAGGAGTGTAATTGAGTGTCCAGGGAGGTTGAAGTGTTCTCCAACTGGTTTTTGAATGTTATAATTCTTGATATCTGATTTGTGTCCATTTATTTTTTTGCATAGAGAATGTCTGGTTTGGCCAATGTACATGGCAGAGGGGCATTGCTGGCACATGATGGCATATAGCACATTGGTAGATGTGCAGGTGAATGAGCCCCTGATGGTGTGGCTGATGTGATTAGGTCCTATGATGGTGTCCCTTGAATAGATATGTGGACAGAGTTTGCAATGGGCTTTGTTGCAAGGATAGGTTTCTGAGTTAGTGTTTTTGTTGTGTGGTGTGGGGCTGCAGGTGAGTATTTGCTTCAGGTTGCAGGGCTGTATGTAAGCGAGGACTGGCCTGTCTCCCAAGATCTGTGAGAGTGAAGGATCGTCCTTTAGGATAGGTTGTAGATCCTTGATGATGTGCTGGAGAGGTTTTAGTTAGGGGCTGAAGGTGACGGCTAGTGGTGTTCTGTTACTTTCTTCATTGGGCCTGTCCTGTAGTAGGTGACTTCTGGGTACTCTTCTGGCTCTGTCAATCTGTTTCTTCACTTCAGCAGCTGGGTACTGTAGTTTTAAGAACGCTTAATAGAGATCTTGTAGGTGTTTGTCTCTCTCAGAGGGATTGGAGCAAATGTGGTTGTGTCTTAGAGCTTGGCTGTAGACAATGGATCCTGGGATGTGATCTGGATGAAAGCTGGAGGCATGTAGGCAAGTATAGCGGTCAGTAGGTTTCCGGTATAGGGTGGTGTTTATGTGACCATCGCTTATTAGCTTATTAGCACTGTAGTGTCTAGGAAGTGGATCTCTTGTGTGGACTGGTCCAGGCTGAGGTTGATGGTGGGATGGAAATTATTGAAATCATGGTGGAATTCCTCAAGGGCTTCTTTGCCATGGGTCCAGATGATGGAGATATCATCAATGTAGCACAAGTAGAGTAGGGGCATTAGGGGACGAGAGCTGAGGAAGCGTTGTTCTAAGTCAGCCATAAAAACAGTGGCATACTGTGGGGCCATGCGGGTATCCATAGCAGTGCCACTGACTTGAAGGTATACATTGTCCCCAAATGTGAAATAGTTATGGGTGAGGACAAAGTCACAAAGTTCAGCCACCAGGTTTGCCGTGACATTATCAGGGATACTGTTCCTGACGGCTTGTAGTCCATCTTTGTGTGGAATGTTGGTGTAGAGGGCTTCTACATCCATAATGGCCAGGATGGTGTTTTCTGGAAAATCACCGATGGATTGTAGTTTCCTCAGGAAGTCAGTGGTGTCTCAAAGATAGCTGGGAGTGCTGGGAGTGTAGGGCCTGAGGAGAGAGTCTACATAGCCAGACAATCCTGCTGTCAGGGTGCCAATGCCTGAGATGATGGGGCATCCAGGATTTCCAGGTTTATGGATCTTGGGTAGCAGATAGAATATCCCAGGTCGGGATTCCAGGGGAGTGTCTGTGCGGATTTGTTCTTGTGCTTTTTTCCAGGGAGTTTCTTGAGCAAATGGTGTAGGTTTTTTTTGGTAACCCTCAGTGGGATCAGAGGGTAATGGCTTGTAGAAAGTGGTGTTGGAGAGCTGCCTAGCAGCCTCTTGTTCATATTCCGACCTATTCATGATGACGACAGCACCTCCTTTGTCAGCCTTTTTGATTATGATGTCAGAGTTGTTTCTGAGGCTGTGGATGGCGTTGTGTTCTGCACGGCTGAAGGAATATTTCCAACACACCTCTGAACAGCATACCAATCCACAGAGACCTCCCTACCAACACTACAAAAAGAAGCTAGGGCTGTGATTTCCCTGTTGGTGTACACACACTTGCACTAGCTCTGAGCCACCCAGTGGTCGTATAAATCCCCGAGTATCTGCGGTAGCACAGGTAGCTGCAGCAGAGGCGCTGCTGATCCATGCCCTGTACAGACCCCCCTGAAACAAGTCACCGTGTACTTTGGCACAGCTCAGCTGTTGCTGCTACCTGGGCTAACACTGCTACGCTGCTAATTAAGCACTCGCTATGCACTTTCCCGCCTTCCTAATTGCTGGTATCTGGAGCCACAAAGCCCTGCCTCCTGCTCTGCTTCTTCCCTCCCCAAGGCCCTGCCCCTGCTCCACATCTTCCCTTGAGGCCCCAACCCCTTCTCCATCTCTTCCCCTAGGCCCTGCCCCTGTCACTCGCTCCTCTCCCTTCCTTCTCCCTCTCACCCCTACCCCCCACCCCCATCACTCGCTGTATCGTCTCAAGGAGCCTGCCTGCAGATAGGAGGAGACCTTAGCTGAACAGGGGCTGCACAGGTTCATGATCCAGAGCCTCCCCCTGCCCCACTGTATTTTATTTCAGGTGCCACTTAGGGTTGCCAGGTCCCCTTTTTGACCAGACTCTCCAGTTGCCCTAAATAGCACGGAAGCCAAAATCCAGACTGTCCGGGTAAAACTCGGATGGGTGGCAACCCTAGTGCTAGCTCTAATGAGCTAGTGAGAGTAATTATGTGTACAGGAGCAGGGGCATTACACCCCTAACTTGTAGTATGGACATAGTCTAAGAAACATCAAAACATATGAACAGAAAAATATGAAGTTCCTGGCCTATTCGTGTTATTCATATCTTATATTAAAGAGTAACTATTACATGATCCTAGGGTGACCAGATTTTCAAGCTGCGAATCATTTACCTTCTTGTACTTTTCATTGACTGTTTCTTTAGGAAAATCAATACAAACTTAATCGCAAAGAAAGAAACTAGAAAATCTGTCACAAGAGGAGCATAGGAGATGGCATGGCAGTGATGGTTTTGTGTGCTGTGAGATGCCTGGAAGGGAATTTCCTATTTCCTTAACCACTCCCAACTGCTTTCTGGCCGCCTTGTAAGAGTCCCTTTGTGTGTGTGTTGGGGGGAGGGGGGGAGAGCTGTGTTCAGACTTGTGCAAAACATGGGGTGGGGTGGTGCTCTCTCGAAGCTCGAGGGCATGGGCATGGTGTTGGCATGTGAGAGACTTAGTGACGTTAGGTCTCTGAGACACACACGCACTCAGCCAGCCTGTCATCAGTTTTACCAACTCAGCTGAAGGCTCTCTCAGGAGACTGCTCTGCAGAGACTTGCAGACACTGGGGAAAAGAAATGTTTGTAAAACCATCAGGAACTTATAAAATGTTGGTTCCAGAGTTCTTCACATCCAGCTAGTGTGTCTTTTTTTAAAAGATGCTTCTTCATTCCTTAGGGATGAAAGGCATTGTATACAGATACGATTTATTGTTTTTATTCATTATTAAAGATTATTTAGGCTGCATGAGTTCCATAAGCCAAATAGCCTAGAAGATGTCTAGAGAGCATGATAGAGATGCATTGACTGACATGGTTGGATGGCCTCATTGAAAGAAGAAGAGTCCCATATAATATAATTATATATAAATAAAGCTTTATGGAGAAAGAATTGTCACTTACATTTGTTTGTAGAGCACCTGTTACCTTTAGGTGTTACCGCAATACAAATGTTAAATGATACCCACACAGTCTGTGGGTGTAATGAAAACGTGCAGATATCCAACCAACCACCAGGCCTAAAGTGTCCTATGTTCACCACTAGCTATCCAGAGAATGAGTAAGACTTAAGTGGGAGTAGCAAGATGCCCACAAATGGAAGATAGAAGGCCCCAAGAGTTTTTTGCTCTAATTTGTACCCAGGCTCCGTTACTCATTTCCCCAGAAAGCTCTGTTGTATTGGGCTGACCTTTCAGACTCTAACATACATGAGATCAATCATTTTGATTTTGGAACACATGTTTTTCTCCACCCATCCATCCTCCATAGAGTTTTAGTAATGAACATTGTGGGAAGATTCACAAGCCAAACAGCTGTTAGAGAAAGATTCCCTCGCGCTCTACCCCACATGGCAAAAGTAAAGGAAGTTACAGTGAAATCAACTTTAAACTTGGGTTGTCTTCTGTCTGGAACTTACCAGGTTGCTTCTCACAAATTATACTTTACCTATGTTGAGCCTAACTGTGAGCCTAATTTGACACTTTTGCATTTAGCTTGCACTGTATACAAAGAGATTCCACCAAGATTTTAATGTAGGGGGAGGGAAAAGCCAACCAATAGTCTCAGAGTGTGTCTGAAAGTAGGAGAAATCTGAAAATATGAGATATGGGGGCTTTAGACTACATTAAAGGTGCGACGTACTGCAATGGAAATGAATATGTGGCTGTAGAAAACGAAATTACGGTACGGTTGCTCCTCCCCTTGCAGGTGTTGAGATTTTTATTTACATATTTTATGTAGTCCCCATTACTGTGACATTTGGACTCTGTATCAGCAATTCAAATAAATATAAAATAATCTGTCAATAATAACCAGTCAGCCAGTGAGCTGCTGTTCTGCCATGATGGTTCACAGGAGGCCCATGTAAGCATATAGACCTTGCAGTGTACATCCAAAAGCTCACAGACATGGGCTCTGCAACCAGGTCCCTCAACTTTTATGTCTTGCTGTTTTTCTAACAGCTTCTTTTAATGCATCTTCAATGAATATTCTTAATTTTCTTATAGGGTAAGAATCAGTTTGGACACTTCCTTTAGAACATTATGAAACTGTGGTTCTATTAAAATCAATGGGAAAACTCTCACTGACTTCAGTGGAAGCAGGATTTCACCCTATATCCAGAGGATCTTGCCCATAGATCTACATCTAACTTGCCATCTTCCACTTAATTAGAAAAACATCCACTTCTACTATTAGCAACACCATGAAAAGATATGGCACTAGGTAGTTGTGATGGATTTTTTTTGTACTATCTAAATTGGATTTCAGTTATTTAAATCAGAGTTCTCTATCCAAAAGGTTTCAAGGAAGATGTGATCTAGTATTTATTATTCTGGATCTGGAATCTGTTTGCTTTTTCCTTAGCCAAAATGATTGTTGTATTTTGGTTGTGTTTTCCTTGCCTCACCTTTAATTTTAAGATTAAAAAGAAAAGACACATCTTAACTAACCATTAATTTATCACTCATGAAAGGTCTCAGTCCATTTTGAATTTTGGGAACATGGGTCTACGCCCACTTTGAACTAAAGGCCCACCCCTTCAATCCAGTGAAGGGTCATGTAGACCAGAAAACAACTGATTCTGTTGGACAACAAATGATAAAACGGGAACTGGAGTGGCAATCAAATAGTTCAAATGAGGGAACCAGACAGGGGCACCCAGCAGAGAACTACATACAGTGTTTACTGCTCCTTGAGTCCAAGAAGTCAGTGGATGCTGCCCAAATGAACTCTGCCCAGATACATATAACCAGGAAATGGGTGTAGGCCCCATGTTTGCAGAGCCCCTCCCCATTCACCTTCCTCCTCCTGGATGGAGGTATGGCTGTCTTGACCAAATTCAGGAGGAAGCTCAGACCTCACAACAGGGAGGGGCCACAGACAAGGAGTGAATAAAGGAAAAGATGTGGGGGAAAGTGCAACCAGAACCTCAGCAAGTGCTCTGTCACTCATACCTAGACCAGGTTTAAAATGGTGACCTAGAAAGGAAAACCACAATATCCCCAAACCTATCCCTTAGTTTAAGATATTCAGAAAAATTTTCTCTGCTACCAGCATCACTGAGTAATCACACTTACACAGGCTCACAGGATAAGCTGTATTGTGAACAGGAAAGGCAACTTGCAGGTGAAATATTCATTTCCCAAATAAAGCTGTTTTTGCTCCCAAAAATGGCACAATTGTTACCTGGGATGAACTGATGGCTTTGCCCAGGATGGAATTTCACTGCAAAAAGTGAGATTCATTTGAAGTAATGCACATTTTCATACACATTAAATAATGATCACCCACCTGTAATTTATTTTAAAATATAAGCAGCAATATGCACAGGTCACTAACTGGCTACTTTGTTTTTGCAGACTGTACAAAATTACTCAAGATAGTTAAGAGCAAAGCTGACTGTGTTGAGTTACAAAGGGATCTCACTAAACTGGGTGACTGGGGGCAACAAAATGGCAGATGAAATTCAATATAGATAAGTGCAAAGTAATACATATGGGGGGCGGGAAATAATCCCAAATATATATATAGAATTATGAGGTCTAAATTAGCTGTTACACTCAAAAAAAGATCTTGAAGTCATTGTGGATAATTCTCTGAAAACATCTGTTCAATGTGCCGCGGCAGTCAAAAAAAGCTAACAATGTAGGAACCGTTAGGAAAGGGATAGATAAGACTGAAAATATCACAGTGCCACTATATAAATCCATGGTACTCCCACACCCTGAATACTTCCTACTGTTCTGGTTGCCTCATCTTAAAAAGATATATATTAGGATTGGGAAAGGTGCAGAGAAGTGCAACAAAAATTATTAGGTGTATCAAACAGCCTCCATTCTGGGACTGTTCAGCTTAGAAAACAGACCAGTAAGTGGGGATATGGTAGAGGTCTACAAAATCATGAATGGCATGAAGACAGTGAATAAGGAAGTGTTATTTACTCTTTCCCATAACACAAGAACCAGGATTCACCCAAAGAAATGAATAGGGAGCATAGGGAGTTTAAAACCAGCATAAGTACTACTTCATGCAATGCACAGTCCATCTGTGAAATTTGTTGCAGTGGATGTTATGAATGCCAAAAGTATAACAACTGGGTTCAGAAAAGAATTAATAATTTCAGTGGTCTGACCCAGTATGGCCATTCATATTTTTGTTTCTTAACCAAACTTGGGCTCAACCTGCTAAATACATATCTAGATTTCAAACACTTCAAAGTATGGAGATGTTTGGAGCCAGGGTTTGGGCCAATCTTTTAATTATTTATTTTAAATTTAAGCAGTATCCATTAGGTTTTTGTATGTGCCAAGTCTGACTCATATTTGTTGGAGTTATCCAAGCGCAAAAATGCATATGCAAAATTTGGAAGCTTTATAAACTATTTCTTCACTCTGGATGACTCTGAAACAGATGATCAGATCTCTTCACACTTTCCCAAAAATGAATCTCTGGGCTGAAACCTAGCATGAGTAATTTCAGCACAAAACATAACTTGGTGGGAATTGTATAAACCACTCCAGCATTATCACTACCGGTACTTGACAATGACATATTTCACACACAGACAGCAATGTTAAATGTTTTAGAGTCTCCCCCCTCCAAAAAAAAGAGAATGAAGGATAAAATCCCATTTAAACCTCAATGGCCGGGTCCACAGTGGTGCTGAGTTTGCACAACTCCCATTAACTTCACTGAGAAAGTGACATCAATGGGAGCACTGCTCAAGGTCAAGCTCTTTCTTAACCAATCATGTTGTCCACCAATGTTTTCCAGGAACTGCAAACAACAGGTGATTGAACATATCACATGCCAAATTTAGACTTCATGTAAGCATTGACTTCAGTGGAGTTGTACTTACTTATACCCATATGTACCACAATCCCAATATACAAAATGGATCCAGAAATACCTTTTGTTTCAGAATTTGCAGTGCTATCAACACTGATGCTGCTCAAAAGATAACCTGTCCCCGTAGCTAACTGACATTTCCATTTTCAAATAATTTGTCATATGATTGTAAATTATTGTCATGTTGTTTATACTGATGATGTGCTTGGTGCTATCTAACTCATAAATTTCAACAGCCCTTGCCTCAAGAAACTACAAGACAGACCCAGGTGAGACAAGATTCATTGAGAGAGCCAGAGGAATAAGTTAACTTAGACCCTAAAAGCTATTGAAATAATAACTCAAGTCCCTCTGAAAGACTCTCATTCCATGAGGCCCATAAAAAAACCCATGTCAGTGGGAAAATATATATTCTACATTAGTTCTGTGACCTGCCAGAGAGATCTGCTGGCACCTCTTCCATGGAGCCATGAGCATGGGTGTGCTACTGGCACAGTTTACAGAGTCCTCCAGTTTATGGCAGAAGAAAGATCCTGGTGAATTGCTTATCTGCAGGAGACCTGATTACAGCCCCTCTTCCAAAACACATTCCTGAAGTATTGGCTGCACTTTCCACTGGACTTTTTGGTTTCTGTTTTGTTTTTAGTTTGTGCACGTCCATCTATGCCCCCACAAAGTCCAGAGACCTCCTCACCATCCACCTCCTGGCACTGACCAAAACTGGCAGTCTAGGAAAAGTTGGTGGGGAAGGCTGGCAGGGACTGTGGGTCTTTTTTGGACTCAGTCAAGCATGCGTCCAGGCAGGATTCCTTTGGGTGACCTCCACTGACTCCCTTGACATCTTGCGGGGCAGTGAGCGTTGTTCCTGGTTATTTGCTCCATGTCCCCTTTTGCATCCCTCATTTTAAATCTTTAATCTCACTCCCATTCCCATCTTGCATTTTTGTTCCCCAAATTTAGTTGACTTTTGTGTGGGGTTTTTTGTCGTGCATCCCCTCTACTGATGGAGGGGCTGATGCTCTTTTTGTGGATGGAGCTTCTGAAGGCTCCAAGGATCAAGGATGCTGCTGCTTCTCCTTCTCCCCAAGCAGGATGTAGGAAGGGAGAGGAGGCATGTGGGCAGGCATTTGGTTCTGTTCCCTCCCTTGCCCCCGATTTTCTCCCACAATGTCAGGTCATGCAATGGAGATGACATGGAGGGGGAATAATCTGCCCTTGGTAAGAGTCAGTAGCACACTACCACTCCCTGGGGCAATGGGAGAGCAGGGAAGGAAGAATGGTTTCTATATACCACTCCTTACATAGGACATTATGCACTGTAACTGCAAAATCAGGCCCTAAGCATTAAAAGGAAAACAGGACTGTGAGCGTAGCAGCATGGATTTATAAAGAATCAATCATATGAGGAAAACTTGATGGTTTCTTTGATAGAATTACAAAATTAGTAGATGAAGAGAAAGTGATAGATTTAATTTTTAGCTCTTATGAAAGAATCTAAGGTCGTGTCCCATGAAATCTTACTCTCAGAATTAATTCAAATTGGCTTAGATAGGCACACAGTCACATGGGTCAAAAACTGGTTGAAGGATTGTAAATGAAAGACACTGATAAACAGGAATGTATTGTACTCAATATAGGGTGGAGGAAGTTTTGTTTTTTTAATGTGGTACTCCAGGATCAGTGCTAGATCAGTTCTTATTTAAAACCTAGAAAGCCACACATTAATGAACTTCACAGACCATACTAAATTAAGGGTTGTGAACATCAACAAAGAGAGAGGAGTAATACATTGGGATCAAGGAACTGATCTGGGAAAGCATTCATCCTATTCAGGAAAGCACTTAAGCTCATGCCTAAATCCCATTAGTTTAACTTTAAGCACATGTGTAAATCCCACTGCCTAATAGGTAGGGTGACCATACATCCCGTTTTGGCCAGGACAATCCCTTTTCTAAGCCCTGTCCCAGCCATCCCAACTTTTTTGGCAAAATTGGGCATTTGTCCCATTTGCAGTTGGCAAGAGCAAATGGAACAAATGCCCCAGTTTTGCCAAAAAAACTGGAGTACATTCCCTAGCAGGGGATGAAGGAATGTGCGGGTGGTATGGGGGATGGTGCCAGCCCTGAGTGGGGTGAAGGAAGGCTTGGGCGTGTGGCTCAAGCCGGCCCTGCGCGGGCCTGGGGGGGTGAGCAGCTCAGGCCAGTCCTGTGTGGGCTGGGCAGAGGAGGGGAGTCAGTGGCACAGGCCAAGGAATGTGAGTGGCACAGGTCGGCCCCAAGCAGGGCGGGGGAGCAGCTTGAGCCAGTCCCACATGGCAGGGCGGGGCTTGGGCCAATCCCACGTTGTGAGGAGAGGCCTCGGGCTAGCTCCAGATGATGTCCCATTTTCCCTTTTGGGAAATATTGTCACCCATCTCTCATTCCTGTGGATCTCCTGCTTCCTTCTGCTTTGTTTTCTTGGTGGGGAGCAAGCAGGTGCTAAAACCATGTTGTTTTAAAACAAGAAAATGAGGTGTGATACTAAGAATGCTTTCCCTTCTTCCCTACAAAATCTGGATACAGCTGCATGATGTTACAGCATCATGGGACTAGAGAAGGACTGCCAGCTGGAGGGGTACAGAACTGGTGAGCAGCTTCTCTGTGTGACATGCTCCCCTGGCTAAATGGCATTTTTTCTCATGGAAAATGTATTGGAAGTTTAATGTTGCTTCTTGGAACAAGGGGAATGTGAAGCCACAGGGATTCAGCCAATGGGGGGATGGATAAAGAGCACTCAAAACTAAAGGAGGCTGATAGGGCACAGTTGTTCTTAGATGCCTTTTTTAATTATGAGCTCCCAGTGGTAGGAACAATCTCTTTATTCACGTCTTGTACAGGGCCTAACACAAAGCTAGTGCTTAAAAATAACAACTCTTGGGCACCAATGCTCCAGGGCCCTATAGAAAGGCCCTGGTGGAGAACAGCTGACATTTTCAATAGCTTTGGATGACATGAATATTTTGGGTTTGTTTTTCCCTGAGGCTGGTTTTGTGTGGGGGTGGTGCCTGGGTTTCATTGATTCTACCCTTTGAACTTAATCCAAGTAACAAGGTGAATTGGGTCAAGATGGAGAATAGCATGCTGGAACCCACAGATGTTGCTGGCTGAAGTGAAAGACAAGAGCAGTCACAGGTCACTTTATGGAGCTCTAGAGGCAGCAGCTGGCCAGCTCTCCACTGGATAAACTTGATCTAGTAAACTGTGTTTATATGCAAATTTTGGGATAAAACCATAAGAAGTAAAGTAAAGTATTTGTCTTTTTGTTTAACATATACATGCCAGGTCTAGTGGTCAGTAGAGGCCACTAATAAGAGTCAGAAATTTCATTAGCATTTTCCATGGCCTCGTTTTCTACCATGGACCACATGCAGCTGTGAGATTTAACAGAGTAATTGGTTGGATGGTGTGTCTGGGTTAACTCACCCTGCACTGGATGGGGAAGGGTTAACTCCTCACTGTGGGTGGAAGAAGCCACTCCCGCATGTCCCTGCAGGGCATGCTCCAGTTGTAGCACCAGTATAAGAGGGAGCAGCCCAGCTCAGTCTGGGCTGACCATTGGAGAGGAAGGATGCTCCTTGCTGGCTCCCACCCGGGAGCTGTTGGAACCCCGGTCCGTGGAAGCCAGAGGTGCTGAGACCCAGGCAGATGTCCACTACCTGTGGATGCCCCAGGGAGGTTTGAGCTACAAGGAGTTACACTGGCTGAGGAACCCGAAGATGCACAGACCACCACCACAAGTATCACGGTAGGCAGTAGCCCGGGGAGGGAATAGCCATTGTCCCGATGCTAGTCAGCATGTTGCAGACAGATCCCTGCTGCCTCTATGGCAGACACCTTAGCCATTGACAGGGCCCCAGCCTGGGAACTGGTGGAATAGGGAGGGTCTGGATCCCCCTACTCTGGCCACCACCCACACCCCCAAACTGGCTGCTAAGCTATACAGCCTGGAGGGCAAGTCTATTGGTTCTGTCCAGTAGGCCTCTCTATGAACCTAGGGTATCTCTAGTGAATCTGACTAATAGGTCACACTGCCCCCTGAACCAGGGTAACTCTATGAACTCTGGCTGATAGACCTCATGGCCCTGCAAACCTGGAGTATCTTTAATGACTCTGGCCACTAGGCCTTGCTACCCTGCAAACCCAGGGTATCTCTATTGACTTTGGCATCCAGGCCTTCATGGCCCTCCAAACCCAGGGTATCTCTATTGAATCTGGCCGTGAGGCCCCACTGCTGTGTGGAGAAGAGCTACCCCATTGATGTGGGTAATGAGACTCCACCACACTGTGGATCAGGGTGATTATATAGACTCCGGCCATTGGGCTTTACAACCCTGCGGATCAGGGCAATTCTATTGACTTTAGCCCTTAGGCCTCACTGCCTAGAGACAGAGGGCAGCTCAAAGGATTGGGTGAACTCGCCCCACACTGGACGGTATCTCCCCACTGCATCATAGATGAGTATATGCACCTGGAACTCCAGATGAGATAATGGATGGTAGTCTGAACCATTAAGTACATCAGCTTCATCTTATCTCCCAGCCACGTAAGTAAGGGATATTAGTGTAATTAAATTTAACATTTCAGCTTAATACTCCAGGTGGTGAGTGGTTTTGGTTGGTTGGTTGGTTTTGGTTGTATTCTTTTGTATTTTTCATCTTTCTGTGACATTCTGAATGCTTTGGGTTGCTGATAGTCCCCCACACTTCTAAGGAATATTTTGGGTTTTTTTATTCATTCCAAGAGTTCATTGATTAATTAGAATCTGTTCATGGACTGAGGTATGGTTTCAGTGCAGAAAAAAGATTGCCATTAAAATCCTTACAACTGGTATTGCAATTAATTCTTTTCACTGCAGCATTCTTTGCTCTAGGTATGATGTAGGTACCCTGCTAACATTCTGAACTGGATCTCACCGCTAAAGCCTGAGTGGTTTAGAAGCTGTGGCCTCACCTATTCCTTCCTTTTGCCATGGGGATGATGAGCAGCCTTTCATGTCTGGGGAGGGTAAGACTGCTTTGCCACCAGTCTATGGGCAGGTATCAACATGGAACTGTGTACTATCCTCCATTTGTGAATCTGGTCCAAGCTAGCCATAATCTGTCCCTAAAGATTTTAAAGGCAGCCACTCATTAGCACAGGAGACTCATATGTCAGCTAATCTTGTAAATCAGTATTGATTATACAAAGTAGAAAACAGCCCAGAGCCAAATGTGTTTACATTGGCTATCGGGGGGGAGGGAGAATTAATTTCCATAAAAGCCTGAGAATCTAAAACACATCTCAGACTTCTCAGCTTCATGTCAACAACTTAGATGCTACAATTGTCTTAGAGTATGCGCAACGTGCCTCAGAAGGCACATAACTAGGATTCATCACCGAATTTGGTCTGCTGGTTGGATCATTAGCTTTCCTGGCTTGGGCCAGTTACTGATGGGGAGTGCAACGTGAATGCTGATCCATGCCCCCCGATGCTACACTGATGGGCACTATAGGAAACTCTGATTGACAAATTGTTCAGAGACTCCACATAAAGGGTTTTTTTTGTTCCATTTCCTGTGTGTTTATCACATTTTGCTCATTACAATGCTCTTCATATTCCTGTAACAAAGCATCGGAAATATAAACACAAAGCTCATAATGAGTGTGTCTACACTTGGGTTTTTAGTTGTTTTAACATGTTATAATTATCACATTAAAAATTGTAGAGGCTAGTGTGGACAGAACAATGACCCTTGCCACACCATTCATCCCACTGCCAGCTTTCTGATGCCCGCCCACCCGAATTTCCAATTCTGGAGTTCTGTATTGCTGGCAGTACTAGAAGCCTCAGCTCTTACACTTGGGGAGAGCTAACTAGCATTAGGGTTGCTTCCTGTGTGTTTTCTATATCTCCACAGCACCTCTTCCCCTAGTTCATCTGCACCTGGCAACCCTAATTTGACCCGTGCACCTCATTCTGATCTCAGTCACACAGGTATATAGTAAATAAAGTGAGTCCTCTGAAGTCAGTAGAGTTACATCAATTTTGCACTGTTGTGTGTAACTTAGATTGGATTCAGGCCCCATATTCCCAAATTAAATAATACAAATGCTCTGTTGTTTGGAGTGCGGTAGCACTTGGAGGCCCCCATCAGGTTCAGAGTCTCTTTATGCAAGCACTATTCAAACTCAGAATAAAAGATGGTCCCTGTCATAAAGAGCTTACAAGCTAAATGCAAGTGGATGGATTAAATTGTATCTTTCTAATAACTAAAACAATGCATTTAGGGGAATAAACAAGAAATAATTTAAGGTAAGATTAATTCTGACCCAATAACATCCTCCCTATCTAGCAATTCTTAATATAACATTACATTGTAAAGAAAGCATTCATATGCTGACACCAAGTTATATGAAGACATTGCTCTAATTATAAAATGCAAAAAGTTGGGCTCCCTGAAACACTTCTTTATAAAGGAGTAATAATGTGTAGTTTATGAGAAGTAATGTAAAATATACCTGCAGCCCATTAAGCTCCCTTGTGTTAAGAAGCTCTGAAGTGCTGATAGAGTCCTGGTATCAGCAGATCTGCCATTTTATTGCAGTTATTCATGGCCCAGAGCAATTCAACAGAAAATTAATTAGCCTCACTCCACCATAAATCTCAACAGTATTAGCTAAAATGCCAATTTTGTAATCACTTTTCATTAAAGCCAAAAATACTAATTAAAATTGATTTTTGCTTGTGCTTTGGTAAACTGCTGCCAGTTTAGGTTCCCAGCGGTAATACCGGATGAAGCAGACCTTTACTTAAGTGGATTTTATATATTGTCTCATCCCCTTTATAAAGCTAACAATGTGTGAAAGGATAAGGTCTTTGGGAAGCAGCAACTGACAGGTTCCATGCAAAAAAAAAAAATCACGAGGGAATGTAACTTCATTAAAACTGTAATATCCTATGTTCCCAATCTGGCCTGTCTAGCAATGCCTTTCTCTCAGGCAGCTGGCTATTAATACACTTCAAACAATAAGTTATGGAGGATTCTGTAAATGAATGGTTTTAGTCATTTAGTGATAACAAATAAAGAGATGCCACACCATGGCATATGTGGACACAGTTGGTAACTGGGTACTCTTCTGGCTCTGTCAATCTGTTTCTTCATTTCAGCAGGTGGGTATTTGTATGAACAAGAGGCTGATAGGCAGCTCTCCAACACCATGCCAAACATGCCTAGTTCAGTGCAATCATCCCACAATGCACTGAGCCAAATGCTTCTTTCTATTACACTTGTGCAGCCCAACTCAGTTCAGTGGGAGACAATTTGTCCCAGTAGGCTTTAGAAGGGATGTGGGAAAGTTAAACTTAATTTTGAACTGGTAATTGCTTCATTATTGTTCTTCACTTGCAGCAACAGAATCACCACTCTAAGCAATATGAGTAAAATGACATAATGGCATCATAGAGTGTTGGAATCAGTCGGAGAACACTTCAATCTCTTTGGTCACTCGATCACAGACCTAAAAGTGGCAATTCTTCAACCAAAAAACTTCAAAAACAGACTCCAACGAGAGACTGCTGAATTGGAATTAATTTGCAAACTGGATACAATTAACTTAAGCTTGAATAGAGACTGGGAGTGGATGGGTCATTACACAAAGTAAAACTATTTCCCCATGTTTATTTCCCCCCCACACCCCCTCACTGTTCCTCAGATGTTCTTGTCAACTGCTGCAAATGGCCCACCTTGATTATCACTACAAAAGGTTTTCTCCCCCCCCATCCCGCTCTCCTGTTGGTATTAGCTCATCTTAAGTGATCACTCTCCTTACAGTGTGTACGGTAACACCCATTGTTTCATGTTCCCTGTGTATATAAATCTCCCCACTGTATTTTCCACTGAATGCATCCAATGAAGTGAGCTGTAGCTCACAAGATCATGCTCAAATAAATTCGTTAGTCTCTAAGGTGCCACAAGTACTCCTTTTCTTTTTGATACTATGGGGGCAGGAATAGCACCAGAAATGTCATTCGGCAACAACCTAGAAACCCTTTGATGGCTGCTAGGGAAATTATGGATTCTTTCAGCTTCTGTTCTGGGTCCTGAGCAGTAACTCAGGAAACCCTGGGATTTCCTTAACAACCACCTATAATGTTTTGGGAAAAAGTCAATGCTTAAGAGCCCATTGAGACAATTCTGTAGCAGTCATAGACTGCTCTTTCAGTTGTGGAGTAAGAGGGTGGGGAGACAGACTCTTTTCCCTCCAAAGCCTAATTGGATTGAGGGGCAGTTCTACTGGCACTTCTAAGGATTATTTAGACCCCACTAACATAATTGAATTGGGCTTAGTCTGAAAAAACATTTTCCAGGTGTCTCAAATTGGGCACCCAAAATAAGTGGATTCTTTTTACCTAATTTCTCTGTTCTTTGGCTCTTCGTCTGTAAAATGGGGATAATACCATTACCTCACCTGTTGTGAAAATAAATTAATGTTTGGAGTGCTGTGATTCTGTCTTCAGAGCAGGGTGTGAATAATATGCAGTAAATAAGGCATGGGGCCACATTCAGGGAGAACAAAACAATCTTGAACAGCTGCTCATTAACTGAGCACCGTCCATCCTATGCAGTGACTGAAGCAGAGGTTCAGTGGAAAAATATGCGAGGATGTATTTTTAAAGACTCTCATGCATACACAATAGCAGACAAATTAAGGTTGCTCAGGTATCCATTGCAACCTTCAGGAAATAATTCCAATGGCTAATTGCACTCTATTAAAAAATTGCATCGTATTTTCAGTCTGAATCTGTCTGTCTTCAATTTCCAGCCATTAGATCATGTTATACATTTGTGTGCTAGAAAGAAAAGCCCTTTATTATCAAATTTCTGTTCCCCCTGAAGGTACTTATAATATTAACTGTGATCAAGTCACTCCTTTACCCCTCTCTTTGATAAAATAAATATATTGAGCTCCTTGAGTCTGTCACGATAAGGTATGTTTTCCAAGCCTTTAATCATTCTTGTGACTTTTATCTAAACCCTCTCTAATTTTCAACATCCAACATCCATGAAGTATGAACACCAAAAAGGGACACAGTATTCCAGTAGTGGTCACCTCACTGCCAACACAGTGGTAATATAATCTCCCTACTTCTACTTGATAGTCCTCTTTTTATACATCCAAGGATCACATTTGTCCTCTTGGCCACAGCATCACATTGGGAGCTTATGTTCACCTCATTATCCACTGTGACCCCCAAATCTTTTTCAGAGTGACTGCTTCCCAGGATAGAATTCTCCCCCCCCCCCATCCTGTAAGTATGGTCTATCCTAGACACCTGGCCTTACATGTAGCCATATTGAAACATGTATTATTTGCTTGTACCCTGCTCACCAGGAGATCCTGATTGCTCTGTGCTTTTCAATATTTAGCACTTACCCAATCCTGATCATCTGCAAACTTTATCAATGATGATTTTGTTTTCTTCCATGTCATTGATTAAAAATAGTAAACAGCATAGTACCAAGAAGTGAGCCCTGTGGGATCCCACTACAAACACATCCATTTGATGATTTTTCATTTACAATCACATTTTTAAGACTTCTTAGTTTTAAATCCATTTAATGTGGTATGTTGATTTTTGTGTCATTCTAGTTTCTCAAATGCCTTACTGAAGTCTTAGCATATTATTATAGCATGCTTGTATATACCAACCAAACTTGTAATCTCACTTTAAAAAAAAAATCAAGTTACTTTGACAAGATTATTTTCCATGAACCCATGTTGATAGACATTAATTTTATTACCCTCCTTTAATTCTTTATTAATTGAGTTCAATATCAGTCATTTCATTATTCTGCCCAGGATCAACTTCAGGCTGACAGGCCTGTAATTTACCTGAATCATCACATTTACACTTTTAAAATTTTGGCACAACATTGCTTTCTTCTAGTCCTCTGGAACTTTTTCAGTTTTCCAAGCCTTATTAGAAATCAGCATTAATGGTTCAGCAAGCTCCTCAACCAGCTCTTTTAAAACTTTTGGAGGAAAGTTAGCTGAACCTGCTGACTTTAAAATGTCTAAGTTTAGTAGTTGCTGTTTAACTTCCTCCTTAGTTACTGTTTGAATGGACAGTACTTGATTGTTATCATAAGATATGACTACATCATCAGTCTTTTTCCCAATTACAGAATAGAAATATTTAGTGAACACTTCTGCCTTCTCTTCATTTATTATTGACAGGTTCTACCATTTTCATCTAGCAATGGAACAATAACATTGTTGGGTTACCTTTTGTTCCTAATATACTTTGTTGAAAACTCTTTATTCTACTTAACTTTGCTGGACATAAACTTCCTCGTGCATCCTTTTACTTCCCTTATCAATTTTCTACAATTCCTAGCTTTCCATTTATATTCATTGTTATCAACTTCCCTTTTTTAATATATACAAATTATTTATTGCTGTTCTAACTTCCCTTCTAAATCAGGCTGGTTTTTTTGTTTTATTTTGTTGTTTTTTAACAATTGTAGCCTTCTTGCTCAATTATGGGTTGTAGCTTTTTGTGTATCTAGTAAAATGTTCTTTAACAGTTCCCAACTATCATTCACATTTTTCTGGGATTTTTTTATTGCCAGCTGATTTGGTTAGCAATTATTTTCAACTTTGAGAAACTGGTCCATTTAAAACACCAGGTAGATATATTACTGGTTTGGACTTCATCCTGTTTGTACATAATGAATGTAATCAAATCATGACAACTTGCATCTAAGCCACCATTAATTTTTAGATCTGTGATCAGTTCTGCTTTATCTGTTAAGACAAGGTCTAATATGGAATTTCCCTGTGTTGGATGCAACACTTCTTGAGTTAGAAAATTGTCATTTATAATATTTATAAATTCCAAGGACCGTTTAGTACTAGCAGATGAGACATCCAGCATATGTCACTTAAAATGAAGTCCTCCGTGATCAGGCTGATTTTTTTTACCCCTGCACATTATATAGGGAGCTGGTCATCCTGTGATCTAGTATGATTTGATGATCTGAAGCAGACAACAACTAGTACCATATCTTGTACTTTATCTATTAGGACATTGATCCATAAACATTCAAGATCACTTCTTTCCAAGCTGTCAGTAACTCAAACAGTTACTGCCATTTTTGACAGAGTGCCACTCCCCCTCCCCTTTTGCCCATTTGACCATTCCTAAATAGGTTATATCCATTGATTTTAACATTCCAATCATCTGAAGTTTCCCAGCGTATTTCAGTAATACTAACTAGGTCAAAGTTATTCTCTTAAATTAGCAATTCCAATTCCTCTTGCTCTGAGAATTGATGTGTAGACAATAAAAACATTTATTCTCCTTGCATCCATTGCTGACATCTTGATTTTGTGCTAACTGAATGCTCATTTGTTCTCTTTTCACCCTTCCCTTTTATTGTAAGCTTAATAACTGACTACTCTATCCAGCATAGCTGCAAGGAGATTGGCCCACTTTCTATGGGGTCTGGGGGCTGTACAGTTTGGAAGGCCTCCATATCATTAAAGGGGAACCAATGTTCCACAAACCCCAAAGCCTCTACCTTATACCACTTACATAGCCAGCAGTTCACTTCCAGAATCTTCTGCCTTCTTCTTTCTTTGCTCACAGGACCAGAAGGATCTCTGAGAAAATCACATGGAGATTCCTCTCCTTCAGCATCTTTCTACATTCTCTGAAGTTGTCTATAATCTGTGAGGTATTATGTCATGAGTGCTGGTGATGATATACACCATCACCAGTGGAATCTTTCCCCTCTACTTCAGAACTGTTTGCAAATCCAGGGCCTACCTGCGATGGGGTAGTCTGCCTTTAAGGACAGTAGTACCTAGTAGTCAGTCCACCCCATTACCTGGATTGACCCTTTTGAAAGACCCAATAAAGATGTACAAGGACCTAAGGAGAGATGGGGATAGAGACAAAGTAGTGGTAGGGAAAGGAATAAGTAGTGGTAGAGAGAAAAACTGGCACTCAGGAATAGTTTTTTAAAGGCCTGAAATCAGAAGCCCGGAAGAGTGGTAGGGCAAGGCTTCCCTCTTCCCAAATCAGGGGATGAACTGAGAGAAAGGGGCCAGCATAAAGGCTGTCTCCTCTCTCACAGCAAGGGCACACATCAGCAGGAAAGGCTGCCTGCTAAACCCTTCAAACTAGGGATTAATTGGAAAAGGTTCACAGCTGAAGGCAAAAGCCTTGCAGCTGGCTTACAGTATGAGCCCAGCTCCACAGAAGAGAGCTGGATGGGGGACTCCTGCCCTCAGAAGTGACTAGACTGTCTGAAATGCTTAGTCCAGAGAGAGGGCTGAGGGGGAACTCCTATTTGAAGAAAGGAAATATTGACTACTCTGAGGCAGGGAGGCTGTCTGGAATAAAAACCTAGCCCCAAGATGAGGGTTGGGAGGGACACTCCTATTAAAGGAGAGGATTGATGACTGTCCTAAGGCAATGAACAGAGAGATTTCTTGAAATAAAACCCTAGCTCCAGGAAGAGGGCTGATGGGGAACTCCTGTCTGGAGGAGGGAAGTATTGCATGGAACTTAATTGCCAACCCCAGAAAGAGAGGGCTGAGAGGGGAATGCCTAGTTAAAGGAGGGAAAAGAGAGGTCATATGCCCCAGCTTCACTTCAGGAAGAGGGCTAAGGAAGAAACTCCTGCATAGAGGAGGGAAAGACTGACTCTTAAGGCAAGAGAGAGCAGATTTATTCATCACAGCCCAGCAACTCCAGGAGAGGCTGGGAGCAGTTTTGAGGAGGCACCTCCGTAGCTGGTAAAGAAGTGAGGAATCCCTGGTCCTAGGTGGGGATAGTGGAATCCAGGGACCTGGGGAAAAACTTGGGCAAGCTGGACAAAGATAGGAGCAGCCCAGGGAAAATCATGGAGGGATTAGCTGACTAAATGATCCCTGAGCTGGAACTCAGAGGAAAGTGTGGGTGGGTCTTGGTTCCCCTACCTCACTGCCAGACCAAGACAGGGAGCATGGATGTTAAGAGTAAAAGAGGCCAAGAATGAAAAGTTCCAGATATATGTTGGGAGACAGGCTTGAAGGCCATTAGATTTTGAATTTACTATTTTGAGACTTTTCTGATTATCCATAAAAATGGACTGAGTAATCTGGCAGCAGGGCTGGACCACAGAAAATATATACACAGCATTCTTATGTCATGGACTGGTATGTAGGTGGTCAGGTCTAGTGGTCGGAGCCAGGGTGGCTAAAGGAGCACTAAACTTTAAAGAAAAACCTGCAACAGCACACTTGAACACATGGAGGCTCTCTGGAGCTGAGAGGCTTGGCTACATGTTTCCAATGTCACCCTCTTCAAATATTGTGGTTAGAATTTTGTACAGTGGGCAAAGTAGATTTGCTTCCATTCTTCCATATCTCAGAAACAGCTGAAGCAATGTTGCTCGAAAATAAATTGCCTCATGTAAAGACCAAACATAGAAAAACTCAACCTAAAATTTCAGTGTTTCAGAAAGCTATCTACCTGTGAAAGCCAAGATTGTAATGCAAACTGTTTTGTAGCATTAACAAGAGTGGACATGATCTTGTCTTTCTATGACTGAAGTCTTTTCCAACTCACTTTCTTATGTGTGAAATGTTCTGGATGAGATGTTATGTACATATTTTTACCAACTCAGATACACTAAATGTCTAATCACTTTTTTCAAAATTAAATATCTAAAATCAATGCCAAAAATGTTGTGTTAAAATCCATTTCTTAAATATAAAAACATATTAAACTTTTGCAAACTGGATGAATATAAATTAAATCTTTATAATCATAGTAAGAAATATTTACTGTGCATTAGGCAAGCAGGAAAGACTTCTATTCTAATCCCATATATTTTCTGCATTTCCAATATTCATAATGGAGAGAAAAAGGCATATTTTTGTATAACCCTGCCATAAAGTGTGGATATAATCTCATCACCCATCTGTTGTTAATTAGTTTAATGAAAATAGGCTGAAGTTGTGCAGTGATCAGCAGTGGAGATTAAATTCATTTTAATTACAAATCCTTGCCCTATTTGTTTGGCTTTAGGGTACCCCTACTTTTTGAGTCTCTGACATAGATTCCTTGTTATGCTTATTTCAATTTTTTAATAATCCGCTACACTGCATTTTAAGCAGAGTGTTGTGGTTGTTTTTTAATAAATGAACAGGATTAATAAATATTGGGTCCAGTGCTGAAATCCCACTGTGTGAAGAATCCCATATAAAGCTTATTATATAATTCTGAAATATGAATGAAATCTCTCAACCAGTTCTGCCTACATATCTTACCTTTCAGCAAGAATGCATCTTTAGTATGGGTACTAGTACTTGTAACAGAACAGTTGATTATATTGTCAATAAAGTCACTACCTTGCACTAGCCATATTTTAGCTGTTTTTGTGCAATAATATAAAGTTATAAAGTCATGTGGAGCACTCAATTATTTCTCCTGAATGTTCTCAGAACCTGAAAATTCTAGTACATTCTAGTTTATTAAGGAATTAATATATAGGAAAAGTAACACATCTATAAATCATCTATCAACCTTTAATTATTGTAAAAAATGACTGATTAAGGCTAGTCAGTTAAAATATGAAAAAATGTAAGACTATATCCTACTTTTCAGCATAATCATCATGCCAAATTCCATATTTCCATATTTGATATTCTTCTCAAGATCTCAAAACGTGTGAATGTGTTGCTTTATCTCCATACCATGAACTCCGTTTTTCAACCTTTAGCCACACAAGGAAGCTCGGTGAAGTCAAAAGGACCGGTCATGTGAGTATAATAGTTGCAAGAGTAGATGTTCTATATCCAGTAAAGCTGAGCAAATTTTCAATACATTGAAAAATGAATTTTTCTAGGCATTGAAACTATTAGCAAATTTGGGTTGAATTTGGTAAATAGTGTCAGCTAAAAAAAACACTGCAAAAAAATTCAGAAATGTCAAACTAAATGTAGATTCAAACTGACATTTGGAATGTTCAGGTTTTTTCACTCCAGTGAGAAATTGGGGTGGGGGAAATCCGTTGTGGTTCAAAACTAAGTGATTTCCCTCCTCTTCCAATTCCTCAGTGCAGCTTCTGAACTGAAAAATCAAGTATTTGCTTAGCAACAGAGAAGAGCAAAGTTCAGAATTCCTGCCCTGTGAGAAATTGACACTTCAATTTTTGTTTTGATTTCAAAATTTGTTCCTACAATGGAAATTGTGCATTGACTTCAAAAAGGTTAATGCCAGGTCTAAGTTTGATGCCTGTCCCATGTCCTGAGTGGACAACATATGGATAAACTAAGGCCAAATTAAAAAAAAACTACCTTGGGGCCTCACCATAGGGTAAAGAGTCTAGGAGGGGAAATGGCATTTGCTACTCAGTTTGGACTGTACCAATTTCAGATTCTTTTGTTTGGGCTACATGAGACCCTAGCCTTGTTTCAATAGTTAATTGTGTGTTATTACATCACCAATCATATGCCACAACCTAATTTGACAATGTGATCACCTACTTGACCACCTGTTTGAAACACCTTGAGAGGGTTGTGGCAGTACTACAATCCCTGAGGGCAGCAGGACTAACAGTCAGTCATCCTGGCCAAGTGTCCTGTTGGCTATGTGATGCTGGCAGATCAGTGTAGGTGTCAGCTGGGCCCTAACAAATTCATAGCTAGAAACCAGACAACCTCACCTATGTGTTAAGTATTGTTCAAGATAGGTGATAGACTTGTAAGGGTGTGTTTAGACTCTCTCAATGCTTGTAACTTGCTGCATTCATTAATCTTACTTGTAATGTCTGCATGCCAGGCAATATGATGATTTGCAAGTTTTGCTTGTAACAATTAAAATGCCTGTTCTGAACTTGTGGACTCAGACTAGAGGAGTGGTTCCCCCTCCCATCAAGGAAGACTATGAAAACTAAGTGGGCCATTGTGAAGCATCATGATACAAAAAACTAGGCTAATGGCCCTCCTGCACCCATAAAGGTGCTACGTGAAGGAAGTTTGTCCCATCAACTTGAATTCTGGAAGAAGGAAATAAAGATAGCTGACATGAAAGTTCTTTATCTCTTTAGTGTTTGAACTCTCACAGGGATGGAACTAGGAAACACAAGCAGAGATCCCCAGGGTCAACCTGGGTTTAGCCCTAAAAGACATTGAGTGGACAGATTACTCCATCTCTCACCTTTTGGAACCATAGACTGAACTCATTTGTGTATATATTTTGCCTGCTTTAACCTAGAAATAACTCTTTCTTTCATTTCTTTCTCCTAGTTAATAAATCCTTAGTTAGTCTTTTATCAGATTGGCTACAAGTGAAAACTTTGTGAGATCTGAAACAGCAGGTGACTTCCCTCCCCTACCCCCCCCCCCACCCCCACTTGGGGGAGAGTGAGACAAGGGTGTATTCTGTCCCCAAATCTTTTCAGCATGTATGCAGAAATTATTGCGAGACAAGCCATAGCATTGATGGACACCTCTTAATTGACCTCAGATACACTGATGACATAACACCCTTTGCTACAACCCTCGATGCAATGCAACAAATGTTGGAGTCTGTCAAAACAGTTAGCGAGGAATATGGATTATCCATGAATGTGGTGAAAATGAAATGCATGCACACTGCATCCTATTTTTGTTAATTGTCAAGCAGAAACCACAATTAACTGTCAAGTTGCAGAGGCAGTAGATGAACTCAATGATCTGGTGTCATACATTTGCCACCTAAGAAGGCTGTTTGAAAGAAATCAGAAGAAGATAGGAATGGCTCGCTAAGTCATGTCCTCCCTTTCCAAAGTTAGGAAAAACTGTGGCATCTCAAAATGTACAAAGGTTCAACTAGTGAAAAGCTTAATTTTGTCCAGAGTGATTTATGGGTGTGATTCATGAGAAACTAATGCTGCTGCCACAAAGAAAACTGAAGCCTTTGAGATGTGGTGATGGGAAAGACTCTTGAAGGTGCTGTAGCAGTCTGTACTGTTTGGAGTTTCCTAAGGGCTGGAGATTTCATGCCCATATCTATCACACTGCTGTTGTCCAGCCAAGAGATGACAAAAATGAATAACTGAAGCCAAGTCATTGTCTACCAGGGGCCTGCCGATACAGGGCGGTGGGGGAGCGGGTCAAAGGGGGCAATTGCCCACAGGCCCTGGCCACCATTGCTGCCAGCAGCACAGACTGGCTACAGCAGGCTTCCTGCCAGCCCTTGCTCCACACTGCTCCCGGAAGCAGCCGGCATGTCCCTGCAGCCCCTGGGGTGGGACAGGGGGTCTCCGCATGCTGCCCTCACCCCTAGCACTGATTCTGGAGCTCCCATTGTCTGGGAACTGGAGCCCATGGGAGCTGTGAGGGGTGCCTGCGGGCAGCGGGCGCGTGGAGACTGCTTGGACCCCCCCGCCTAGGAGCCGCTGCCAGAGGGGTGTGCCAGTTGCTTTCAGGAGCTGCCCGAGGTTTGCACCAATCCCCTGACCTCCTCCTGCATCCCACTCCCCTGCCCCAACCCCCTGCCCCAGCCTGGTAAAAGTGAGTGAGGGTGGGGGAGAGCAAGTGACGGAGGGAGGGGGGAAGGAGTGAGCAGGTGGTGGGGCCTCGGAGAAGGGGCAGGACAGGGCATGGGCTGAGGGAAGGGGTGGGGTGGTGCGGGGGTGGGGCAAGGGTCTTTGGGTTTGAGCAATTAGACAGTTGGCAATCCTACTGGGCAGCCATGTAGAAGCCCAGCAGTGCCAGAAGAGCACACCTATCAGTGCAGCCGACAGCTTGCTGGGCACCGGCCAGTACAGCCGCAGCACTGCCCAAATGTCAGGCGGACCACGTCCGCATGCGCGCAGCTTGTGCGTGCATGGGGGGTCCATTGACTGTTCTGCCCTGGGGCCCGGAATTGCTGTCAGTGGGCCTGGTCCTCCAGGATGGGATGGAGTCTCCTAGCCAACTGGTGATGACAAAGTGTTACTTGTGGATGCTGTGAAGTCAAAGCTTACCAGGAGAGCCTCCACAAGGATTTGCTTATACTATTGCTAATCCCTTGTGTTCATAAATCATGTCCCAAAGACATGAGATTGGCTTTAAAATCATGAGATTTTAAAAAGAATACATTTGAGTTTACTTTAATTTATCCTTTACGGTGGGCTCAAGTCATGTGTTTAACCTCGTCTCCTAAATCACAAAAGCTAGAAGTTTACCTTTGTTTAAAATAGAGAGAGACAAAGAGAGCGAGCAAGCAAGCCAGCTAAGATTCTTACCTAATCTCTTGACTTCAGGAGCTGGGGCTTTAAGAAAAATACCAAATATAGTGAGACTCCCGATAAAATCAAGATCTGGCAATACAGTAAATGTTTGTTTTTTCACGTGCCTTTGCATTTCCCGATTCCAGCACAGATTGTAAACAGAAGTGCCCAGATAATAGAATAAAGGTTGTTTTTGTAGTATTTCTGGTCCACCTGCAAGCAGGAAGTACCAAAAATTTCATGAGCCCATTGTCATCAGATTTCCAATTCCACTAAATTGGCAAAATATCCAGAATTGTGGTTCATCCATCACTAGCTTACATGGACACACCTTGGCATCCCTCCTACCTGTCTGTTCATATACACTACACGTGTGACTAAAATAGTAAGAATAAAGTGGAAATAAAATATAAAACATCTGCTTATGTCAGCAGTTAATGGCGAATGCTTATACAATCCTGAAAATAAGGCTCTCCAATGGTCTTAAATGTGTTTTTCGCTTGGTGTAGTGGCAATGACATTCAGTACATATTACTGAAGTAAGTAGAGAACTTTTTTTTTAATTTGTCACAGTGGCAAGTAGTATAAGGGCCCTACCATCAATCAAACCCTAACCCCGCCCCTTGACCCCTTGACCCCGCCCCTTGACCCCTTAGCCCCGCCCCAGCTCAAGGGGGCCCTACCATTAATCAAACCCTAACCCCGCCCCTTGATTCCACCCCCCTTGACCGGAAGTCCCGCCCCCCATCTAGGGTATTACTTCCAGGGTCAAGGCTGCCACGTGACCAGAAGCAAGGTATGTCATGTGACCCCTCTAACAACTCCTCCCACTGCCCTCTATCAATCAGGAGAGGTTTCGCCTCTGTAGGACTTCCCCTCAAGAGGAGATTTGACCAATCAGGGTGAGTTCCGGGGCGGGGTGTCCTCTCCGGAAGTGGGTCTTGTGACCCCTCTAACAACTCCTCCCCCCACCCTCTACCAATCAGGATGGGTTTCGCCCTTGTAGGACTTCCTCCAAGAGGAGCTTTGACCAATCAGGGCGAGTTCTGGGGCAGGGGTGACCCGACCAGAAACGATTAGCATGTGACCCCTCTAACGACTCCTCCCATCGACCTCTACCAATCAGGCTGCCCGGAGACAAGATTTGACCAAAATAGGGCACATTCGGGGACAGGGTGAACCATCCAGAAGAGGGGCGTGTGACCCCTCTGCCAATCAGAGTGCAGTACCATCACCCCATAAGTCCCAGCGTCGGGCGGAAGAGGCTGTCTTTTACCAAGAGCGCGTGTTTTACAAATCGTGGAAACATGGACTCCTTCACCACCCCCCGTGAGAACTTCGGACTTTGTTTTAGCCCCGAGGACCTTCGACAAACCGCAGAGAAAGCGCTATATCAGCGACAGTTCCGAGGAGGAGGAGGGGGCGATTGAGGGGAGCCCTTTGGCCCAGCCATTGATGGATACCCCGGACCCTGAAACCCAGCCGCTTGTGGGGCCCCGCGATGAGCGTGATGGCCTCTTGTTGTCCACCCCCCTGGAGGAGGAAGGTGATCGCAGCTCGGGGAAGTCACTAGTGGACAAGATGAATGGAAGAGACAATGCTCAGGTAAATGAATGCTTCAAAGGTGACGGTCGAGGTTGGGGGGTGTAACGGGGGTAGGAACCAGGGAGTGTGTAAATCAAAACCAAGCAGTGGGGTGCTTACGCTGTTTCTTTTCTAAAAAAAAAAAAAAAAAATCTCTCGACAGTTCGACGATGCCTTTCTAGAGGACCCAGAGACCCTGGACAGCGTTGCACCAAGCAGCGAAGATGAACCGGGCCCACCTTGGTTTTGCTCAACGCCAATACAAAATGTTGAAGAGGACTCCGAGGATGACGGCTATGAGGAGTTTAGGAGGAGGCTTGGCATGGAACTGACTGAGCCAGTGCCACGTCGTGAGCGTAAAAAAGTCATGCGGACTATTGTACGCGTTGCTGTTTATTCTGTTCTTAATCACTGTCTTAGGGAAAAGCTTTTTGGAGATTGTGAGGGCTGTGTCATAGATGCACCAGGCCAGCGGCACCATGACTGTGTGACTTGGACTTCAGTGGATATAAACTGCAAGCTCCGGGGCCTGTGTGCTGAGCTGTGCTTGGAAAGCTTATTAAACACTGTTATTGCCATAGGTTATGCTATGCAATGTCTGTGCCTAACCCAAGAACATTTAGCACAAGGGGTGACCTTGATAAATGCTGTGCAATTCAGTGGAGACCCTGACCATGTTTTAAAGAAAATGACCAAACCGGAAGATGCCTGCTTAGAGCGTTATATTGACCGTCTGGTCTGCACAAAAAGTTACAGAACCCTGCTTAAGAAAAAAGCTATTTGTAAGAAATCTAAAAGGATTAAGGTAGAAAATGGTGAGGGGCCAAACATGCAATATAAAACTTGGTAGCTGTAAATTTAAAAAAAAAATCTATTGAAAAGGGCTTTGTGACTATCTGTATTTCTGTTAAAAGGTCTCTGGCCCTTAAGGGAGCTTAAAGTTTTTTTTTTCTTTCTTTTTTTAATGGAGCATCTTGGTTTGTTTTCAAGGAGCTGTATGTCTTTTAAATAAAAAAAAATTGTTTGTGAGAACCTAGCTCTTGTGTCTTTTGTGTAAGAGAGACCCATTTACAGCAAAAAAAAAATAAAAAAAAGCTGAAATGTATGTTGTGGGAGGGGGAAAAATATCCTAAAAATGTGTTTACAATAAAACAAACAGGGATGGTTCACACATGTGGTTGAGTACAATAGAGCTGACTTATTCTGTTGAACTGAACGGGTTTAACCCCCCCCCCCCCCCCCACTGAATAGCCAGGGTGACTGTAGTTACTCACCCTTGTTGCCATAGGGTTAATTTTGATGGGGGTGCACCCACAGTAAGGGAGGTGGGTGGGTGAGGATGGTGAGTTCTGATTAATATGAAATGAAATAAAACCTCAGGAGTTCGCAGATGCTATTGGACAGTTTAAATATAACCCCTGGAGTTGGTGGAACGCTATAGGCCAGTTTAAATATGGCCCAGGAGTTGGTTGAAGGCCACGGGGCACTTTTTCTAGAAAGCACCCCAGCCCCACCAAACTTTTAGCATGAAAGAAACAGGTTTTTAAAAACAAAAACAAGCCCCAAGACATTCATTGATATCTACAAAGGGCCCCTCACTTGAAATGGTTACTGTAAGAAGGCCCTACAGGGGGGAAAAAAACAAAAAGTATTTGAACTTAAAAAAGAAAAAAAGAAAAGCAGCCCAATTGTGCTGAAAACTTATTCCCCAACCCCGATCACAAAAGGGAATGCTAGGGAGGGGTGATCCAATCAATCTGCTAACTATTTTGAAACAAAAGAGTTAGGATGGCGTAAAAAAAAAAAACCTCAGTAGCTTGGAGACTGTCTCTTTCAACAGAAACTGTCTTGAATTGCTGCTGGACTGCAAGTGGAGGTATGTTCCCTGTTTTTTTTTTAACTCTGAAAATATATAATGCCATTCTTTGGCCATGCTGTCTTAGTAAATAATGGCGCATATCTTTATTGCAGTGTGATCTGTTTAGCATGGAGCCAGTAACTTTAAGTTGCAGTTCATCACCAGGCCAAGGTAAAAACCATTTTAACTGTAGTTGTGCTTAATAACTTCAGGTATTACATAGGTTGAATAGGGATTTGGGAGCTGATACTAACTAACATTTTGGCTTGTTTTTTTACCCCAAAGACCCCAAGCACACATGGCTGGGGCGGGGCAGGGGCAGAACAACCAGGGGTCTTTTTAAAAGCATGTGGGTTTATTGAAAAGTATTTTGTTGCAAACAGTGTTTTAAACTCTGTGTGTGTGTGTGTGTGTGTGTGTGTGTAAAACATAGGTGGTTTTTAAAAAGTATATGTCTACAAACTGATGGTGATGGTGTGTTTCCAATTAACAGGGTTTTTACTTTGCAAAATGAGATGTGTTTTTTAAAAAAAATATTTGTGGGGGTTGTTTTCAAAGTGGTAGAAATAAACTCAAAACCTGTGTTTGTTGTACAGCCTGAAATGGATTATTTTGTTTTAAAGCTATGACTTTTTTAAATAGAAAAAACACCCTAATGGATATTTTTTATTTTATTTTAAAGTTTACTAGACAGTTTCATGTGTTTTATTAGAATGTTGTTTGCTTTACAGCACGGTCAAAACATGAGCGGGTAAAAATGCTCAAAAGAAAAAGGAAAGAGACAACTGAAAAGAAAAATTCACAAGTATCAGTGACAGATGGATGGATGAAGACGGGTAAATATATTTTGCTTATTAGTCTGGTTAATTTATGAGGTTTTGTATTTTAAGTATATACATAGATGTGGGTGAGAAAGCTGGCAGTTACGTTTTTGTAAAATGCTTTTTTTTTCCCCCCCTGCCCCAATCAGGCATATGCAGCCCTTCTGACAAGGCTGTAGTGGGAGCTACAAGGACCCCTCCCCAAGAACCACCAAAGAACCAGGAATCTGCTTTGAGACCTTTAACAACGCAAAACAGCACAAGAGTGCAGATGAAGCATCAGCCCAGTCCAAACCTCATTTACGTCAAACCCAAGGACAAAACAAAACACTCTGGTAAAAAACATCCATGCAAACACAACTCCAGTTCCTCAGCGGCCACCTCCATGCCAAGCCCTGAGAAAACTGTGAGCGAAAACGCCCACATTCACAAACCCGGAGCAGGCGCTCTAGGGGTTGTGAATAAAAAACCAAGGATTGAAAACACCTGTGATGCCAAGGTATTGCAACCATGCAAACACAACTCCAGTTCCTCAGTGGCCACCGCTGCACCAAGCCCTGAGAAAACTGTGAGCGAAAACGTCCACATTCACAAACCCGGAATAGGCACTCTAGGGGCTCTGAATGTGTGCAGAAACACACACATTCACAAACCCAGAGCAGGCGCTCTAGGGGTTGTGAATGAAAAACTAAGGACTGACAAAGATCCCCCATATTCTACTATTTGGGAAGAGTTTGATGCTTCATTCAGAAAACTGATGGACGCTGTATCCTCGGGGGGTCTAAAACTACGGCATTCTAAAAAGATTTGGAAAAAATACGACGCTTTGTTCAGAAAACTGATGGACGCTGAATCCTCAGGGGGCCTAAAAGAAAGGGGGGCTGGAAAGGGTGGCTCTGATCAGGCATGACTAGGTGTGGAAAGGGGTGCCCTCAAGGGTGCACATCAGCTCATGTGTAAACAAAAGGGCGGATGGCGCTTGGGGGATAAACAGATGGCTGCCAAAAAATTCCAGGCCAGGGTTGCTGTAAAAATTTTAAAAAGGGATAAAGAGGTAATGAGGGAAAAAAACCAAAAAGAGATGCCCCTACCAGAGGCTCTCAGACTGGCATATCTGAAAATGGGGAGGCAAAATCAGACTCTGGTTTAGGAAATTCCCCAGAGGGCTCTCTAGACGGGGTCCCATCTACTCCCAATGACCCTCGCGGGGGCGTCTCAGAGTCTGACTCTCAATTAGTATCTGATGTAGAAGATGCCATTGATGGTTCCGTAGAGAAATCCCCAAGTAACCCTGAAAATGCAGAGGTGTATATGGAGAGAGTGAGAAGTTGGCAACGTGAATTACCTAGATTTGGGGGGCCGGTGTATTGTGAGGAGTTTCGTTTTGTCCATCTTGAGCAAATAAATTCAGCTCAACAGGCTGTTGAAGCCATACACAGAGGGATACAGCTAATTCTTGATGACATTAATGGTAGGGTAGGCCCTGATGATTACGTACAGTTACGTTTAGAGAGCCGTCATTTAACTAACCCTTTGTTTTCGGTCAGAAGAACTAGGGATGAGCTATCCGCTGAGGATTTCTTAAACCAAACCTCAAAGCTGCTTCAGAGCAATAAAGAATTGCATCTCGATGGTACATTGCGCTTCGTTGTAACAGTTGTAAAAAATAGGGGTGGGGGCACTCGAAGAGTTTTAAATTCTATCCTTAGTAGTCAGATTATTCATAAAAAGAGACAATGTTTAGTAGACCTGACTTACACCGGTACAAATCTATGTTTTGCGGGAGGGCTCTTGGCCGTCATGGCCGGTCATAAACCTACGGATGCGGAATTGTTAGCAGAGGCGAGAAAGTTGCAAGAGAAACTGGGGTGCTCATATCAAAAAAAGGGTTATGCTCAGTGACGTAGCAAAGTTTGAACAGCATTTAGGAGTTAACATACAGGTGGTGTTGTATGCGGTGAAAAGTGGCTGAGTTTTTTTTAAAACGGGGGGCCCCGTGTACCCTAAGACTTATTTTATCCTGTTGCACGATGAAAATTACAATGGGGTTCTGGATGTGAAAAAGTTGTTCAGAGCAAAAAATTACTGTGAGTTTTGCCACACGGTGTACAGTCACGACCATTCTTGCAGGTATCGTTGCCGCCTCTGCTTGGGCGCAACATGCTCTGACAACGTGGGTGTGCAGCGGAGGTGTCCTAGCTGTAAACTGTATTGTCGGTCCAAAGAGTGTTTAGACAGACGTGTCAACTGTGCATCAAAAAACCAAGTTGAATGCCTGTCTAAAACTTTGTGCGATAAGTGTCAGGCGTACATGGACAAGCGGCACAGGTGTAAAGGGAGGCGCTGTAAGCAGTGTCAGGGTTTGATTGTTGGAGATGTAGACGTTCACCTCTGTTTTATGGGCAGCCTTAGAAAGCCCGAATCATCAGAAAAGTATATTTTTTATGATTTTGAATGCACGCAGGAGACTGGGTTGCACACTCCCAATTACATTTTTGCGATGTCCCTAAAGCCAGAAAAATCCTGGGAATTTAAGGGTAACGAATGTCTTTCTATGTTTGTTAAGACCTTTATTGGCAAAGAGTTCCGGGACTACACGTTCCTAGCTCACAATTCCAAAGGTTATGATGCATATTTCTGCGTTAGATAGTTACTGAAGGAAAAGATGTGCATAGAATTGATTGCTCAGGGTAGTAAATTAATGTGCGTGGAAGTTAAGGCCCTTGGCATTCGTTTTATAGACTCTTTAAACTTCTTGCCCATGAAGCTTAGCAAGCTCCCGCAGGCGACGGGGTTTGAAGGTTGCAAAGGGTATTTTCCACATTTTTTTAACACTTTAGAAAATCAAAATTATGTGGGGCCTATGCCCGGTGTGGAGCACTACAGTGTAGAAAGCATGATGCCCGGTGAAAAAGCGGAGTTTCTCGACTGGTATCAAGACCACAGCTCTGAGACTTTTGACCTGCAAAAAGAGCTTGCGTATTACTGCCAGCAGGATGTAAAAATTTTGAGACAGGCTTGTATCCTATACAGAAAAGAAATTATGAATATGACGGAGAAGGTTGATCTAGTAGAGAGAGAACCCGGTAAATTCACCGAGATAAAACTGTGTATAGGTCCGTTCCGGTACATAACGCTGGCATCCGTCTGCATGGCTATGTACAGGTTTATGTTTGTGGAGCCTAACACAGTAGCTCTTCTCCCCCCAGACAACTATCACAGACAGAAAAAGAGATATTTGACACCATCTATCCAGTGGCTGTTGTATATCTCTCAAAAAGAAAATATACAAATACGGCACGCTTTACAGGGTGGGGAACTACGGGTAGGCCCCTACTTTTTAGACGGTTATGCCAATATTGACGGAGTACACACAGCCTTTGAGTTTAATGGGTGTTTTTTTCACGGCTGTGTCGCCTGTCATTGTGAAAAAGCACAAAACCCTATGATGGGTACAACTTTTGGATTTCTTTATTACAAGACGCAGCTCAAGACCGACTATCTAAAATGGCTTGGTTTTGTAGTGAGGACTCTTTGGGAGCACGAGTGGGTGGTGATGAAAGAAACAGACAGGGAGCCTGCAAGCTTTTTAAACCGAGCCCAGTTACCCCAACCTCTCATGCCTAGGGATGCTCTTTTGGGGGGGAGGACGAACGCCATCCGTCTATATTATAAACCTAAGCCCGGTGAAGAAATCCACTATTATGATTTTACCAGCTTGTACCCTTTTGTAAACAAAACCAAAGGCTACCCTATTGGGCACACCGATATAGTTTATGACAAATTTGGACCCCTTGCAAATTATTTTGGAATTGCAAAAGTTAAAGTGTACCCCCCACGAGGCCTCTTTTTCCCATTGTTACCTGTCAGAGTGGGCGGCAAGCTTATGTTCCCGCTATGCTGAACCTGCGCGGAAACTGAGCAGCGGGAGACGTGCACCCACACTGACGAGGAGAGGGCCATCCTGGGGACTTGGTGCACGGTGGAATTGAACTCAGCCAAAGCGAAGGGGTACGTGGTGGCTAAAATCTATGAAATCTGGCATTTTAATGAAAAATCTGATGAACTCTTTTTGGAGTACATAAAATTACACCTCCGCCAGAAACAAGAGGCTTCAGGGTATCCCAGCTGGTGCACAGATGAAGACAAACAAAATAAGTATGTTAACGATTTCTACCAAAAAGAAGGCGTGCTTTTACGCCGACACGAGATCAGGCTAAACCCCGCTAAACGCCAAATTGCTAAATTGTTTTTAAATTCTCTGTGGGGTAAATTCGGCCAAAGAACCAACCTACCCAATATCAGCATTGTGAGAGACCCTGACAAACTCTTTCAGTACCTATTTTCTCCCAGCTACGAGGTTTCATCCTGTGAGTTTATCGACGATGAAACAGCGTGCGTTATCTTGGAAGCATGCAAAAGACTGTTATTCTGTCTCTGGCAATACCAATGTGTTCATAGCCTGTTTCACCACCGCTTATGCCCACTTAGAACTATACAGCCTCCTAGATGGATTGCAAGAGCGGTGCCTGTACCACAACACTGACTCGGTGATATTTGTGAAAAGGGAGGGGGCCTGGAATCCCCCTCTGGGGGGTTATTTAGGGGACCTCACGAGCGAGATCCCACCAGATCAACACATCACCGAGTTTGTGTCAGCAGGCCCAAAAACATACAGTATAAACTGTCGGGAGGAAAGGCCTGTATGAAGGTCAAAGGTATTACCCTGAATGTAGCAAACTGTGAAAAGATCAACTTTGACAGTTTGAAAGATCTAGTCCTGGACTATTGCACGGGTCTGCGAGAAAACCCCTCAAAAAAGATAGAGGTGCAGCAACCCTCTATTGTAAGAAACAAAAATCAGTGGCAAATAGAGACAAAAACCCTTAAAAAAACACAGAAAGTCGTTTACAACAAGAGGGTCCTAGGAGAAGGGTTTAAAACCCTGCCCTACGGCTTTTGAAAAATGGATACGAGGTGGAAACACCCCTTTTCTGCAATTCTCGCGGGGCCTAGCAACTGCGGGAAAAGTTACTTTATAAAAAATGTATTGGATAATGCCAAACAAACATTGTCTGTTACACCTGAGAATATTGTGTGGTGTTATAGTTGTTGGCAACCTCTGTATAAAGAACTGCTCTGTAAATACCCCTTTATCAATTTTGTGGAGGGGCTGCCTGATGCTTTTGATGATGACCGTTTGTTTCCTACCAATAAAGTGAACATGATTATCATAGACGATCTGATGAACTCCGCTTGTGCAAGCGATGAAATCGAGAAAGCCTTTACCAAGTACGTGCATCACAGGAACCTGAGCATTATGTATATAGTTCAGAACGTATTTTGCCAGGGAAAAAAGAGCCGCACTATTAACCTAAACACAAAGTACATGGTTCTGTTCAGAAACCCCAGGGACAGATTACAAATTGCTACACTCGCTCGGCAAATGTACCCCGGCAAAGCTCAGTTCTTTCTAGAAGCTTTTGAGGATGCTACCAAAAGGCCTTATGGCTACCTGGTGGTGGATTTAAATGCTTCCACCCCAGAAGCTTATAGGCTAAGAACTGGTCTTTTCTCTCCAGACTGGCCAGCAGTTTATACTTTAAAAAGAACAACAGCCCAGTATAAAAAGAGATGAATTATTGGCAGGCCCCTTTTTAAGAGCCAGGGTTGCTGACTGAAAACATGTGTAGCTGCGTGAAAAGAAACCTGGGCCTTTTAAAATTACTTAGCAAATCGTCCCCGCAGCAAAGGAGGGCTATACTGTGCTCAGCCTCTGACGATCTAGTAGCAGCCATCTCAGAAATAGTGCTCAACACCTTAAAAGGAAACGTACCTTTAACACAGAAGCAAGTGCATGTGCTGAAAAAGAAACACACGCTTATAAAAACTTTGTGTAATAAAAGGGTTTCACTTAAAAGAAAGAAGCATCTGGTGAAGCAGTCTGGGGGGTTTATCGGACCCCTGTTAAGTTTTGCTATCCCTCTGATAACGGGGCTTTTAACTAATCGATAATGGAGTATGCAGAAAAAATGTACCTGGTGCCCAGCCGGCAGTTGGAGCAATTAAGCGCTCCCCCTCCGGCAGAGGAAAATATCAGATCGACCGCAACACGCTTACTGGATGCTGAAATGAAATCTGTTCTTCAAAGAACTGACTTAGGTGAATATGAAAAGGCTAAACTTTACAGCACCGTGCTTCAAAGGTACCTAACGTACGTGAAGCAGAGCGATGTGGCCAAAGGAAAAATAAGTCTGTTTCTACCAGAACAGGAACAGAGTGTGACTGCCAAACCCTCCGAAACACCAAAGACCTCAGACTCTGTTGCTCAGGAGGTGTTGGATAACGTGAATAAGCGTTATAAGAAAAATGCATCAGTATTGCTAAGTAAGCTGGGCCAAGATAAAAACATTTCTTCATGGACCGATAGAGGGTCTTTTGTGTACAAAGGCTCTGTGGTTAATGGTTCTAACATGCTCGACTTACTCAGGGCCGTCACCCAGACGCGCTCTGTTCCTAGCAGACATGTACCTAAAGGATGGGATGTGTTTATGAATGCCATGGCGGAACTGAACATACCATCTTCCGTCATGGGCAACACGACCAACAGAGATCTTTTGGAATGTCTCAAGGCCTCGATCGCCGACACCGGTGTGGACCAAGAAACAGTGACCCCTTTTTTGCCATCTAAAAAACGAAAACTGGCTAAAAGAGCCGAATGGCTCAGTTTGTGATCTTTTTCACGTTCTTTTTTTTTTTTTAAACTGGTAATGTTTTGCTTTAAATAAAACATTTCTGAATTGGGTCATTGTGTTTTGTTTTTTAAAAAAAAACACGCCAAACATTAATTGTCTTTAAACCCCTCACCAGGGGTGCTTTATTGGGTAACATGACTATGAAAAGCGTTGCAAGATACGCATGTCTGGGCTTGTTGAAACATGCTTTGAGCAAGGCTAGGCATGGCCAAGTATTTAAATTTATTTTTTACAAAATTCATCACCATCCGGTCGTTTTGCACTAAGTCATTAGAATACAATTTTAAAATCCGGTCAAAAGATAAACCCTTGCTACGATGGTGTAAGAAAAACACGCAGTGATAGCCGCAGGTGACGGAGCTTGGGTCTTGTAATTGTCTGTTGTGAAATGTCTGTGGCATTTTTGTTTAAAAATTTCATAATGCTTTTAGGAAAGAACACACTGTTTGGGGGATGACCGTATGAGTCAAAAAACTCTCCAAGGTTACGCTCCACCAGATGCACGGCAAGCCAGTGTTCATCCGGTTGGTTGTGTGGATGCGTGTTGACCACCAAACCTAGGGGTCTCTGAGACAGCTTGCCGCTAGGGAGCCAATCGCAGGGAAACACGTCTAAGAAATTCTTTTTTGTGTAAGGGTCCGTTGATAAGACACGTGAGAGCTGCACGGTGTCCATGTTCACATGTAGTCAAACAGAACATTTCTCCTCTGATTTATCTCTATGACGTTGTCAAAAACCCCATACACGATCATATTGACGGTAATGATTAAAGCCTTCCCAAAACGAATTTCTGCTCTCAGGTTCCCGGTTTTAATCAGGGAATAGTGATCGGCGCATTCCTGGTTGGGGGACAGGTCAAAGGCAAACATGGTGTAACCCTGTGCAAACTCCTCACGGTCGATTAACAGAGAACGATCTTTCATGTGTTTACCGGCCGTCTGTACCAGATTCATGTATTCTCTCACCCAGCGTCCTGCCTCGAAGTCTGGTTGTAGAGGATTGGTCAGTATCTGCTCACCGTCCACATACTAGGCCACAAAATTAATATCGTAATGTTTAAAATGAAAGGAATTTTTAGCGTAACTTCCGTTAAAGGCATCGTTATCCACGAACCCCAGGACAAGCATTTTGGGTAACTGTCCCAAGAACAGGTTCTCCTGGTTACTGACCCTGCTGCCTGCAGGGATGCTAAACACTTTCATTCCCACACGGTCCACGGGGTATTTGGCATTAGCAGTAAGCAGGGCCTCGGCATGCCCCAGACGAACGCTCGGGGCCACCCGTACCTTCTTCACAAAAAGGGATGCTGATAGAATGCACAGTTTAAAGCCTTCGGTTCCGCTGCCCATTAAACAGAAAGGATCTTTACTGCGCGTCAGTTTAATTTTCACATCCACTCCGTTCAACAATAGTTTTTCTTGAAAAAACAGGTCGCTGTGTAGATGACCCAGAAGCTCTACTGTTCTGCTTTGAGCGGTCAGCTTTGCACGCCTCACAAACCCTAGATTCTCGCCATCCAAGTCTGTGTCTTTCTGTTGTCCGGCAGTGTCTTTGTAAAAGAGGCCAGCGGAAAATTGCGTGGCGAGGGTCTCGTTGCTGTAATTGAGCACCGATTCTATAAAGGCCCTGTAAGGGTAACAGTTGTTGCTTTGGCTTACAAGACGGTCTCCAAGCATGACATCCAGCTGACTAAAAATAGAGGCCACTGGGTAATTCACCAGGCCCACCTTGGCGTCCGCGTTGAGTTCAGTTCCGTCTCCTTTTACAATCTTGCAACACAGGTACAGCAGTGTGTTGTTTAAATCCATATAATCTACGCCATTCCCTGCTATAAAAAAGTCAATGGGGGCAGACTCCGTAACGGCCGACAGAGGAGGCACCTCGATGTAGATGCTTTTCTCAATGCTGGTCTGCGTAGGGGCTATTTGGAACAAGTCTAGTTCAGATTTGGTGCATTCTTCAGACCCGCAGTGAACGAAAGCCATGTTGATTAAAATATATCTCTCGTATCAGCCGGCGAGTGTTTCCTCTTTCGCCCAGGCTTCCTCTTAGACTTTCGCTTATGGCCGACCCTGCGGGTCAAAGCCCTTCTTTTAAAGGGTTTCGGGGGACCTGCGCGTCGCGGGTATGACGCATTTCTCTTTCTCTTCTTCCTCCTTTTAATGTACATCAGCCCCGATCCTTCCTGTGAAGCTGTGTTCCCCACCTTCTCCAGAATAGCACGGGAGACGTGACCTACCACGTCTTTAGCTATGTTTTGAGTGGCGGTTTTTACGTGGGGTTTAATAATCTCTAGCCCCCTCCTCAAAAGCGGTACGGCTTTTCGAAAGAGGCTATGGAATATTCCACCCACACCTGCCCCATACATCACAGGGGCCCCATGATATCCGGGAAGGGCGTATCCCGCCTGGGCTTTGTAATAGTTTCTGTAGACATTGGGGTCGCCGTAATTTTTTAGGATCTCCATAATACTGTTTTGCTTTTTTAGAAAACTCGCTCTCTCCGGGGGGCGCAGGTGTAGCTTGATGATCACCTTGCCAAAGCGAAATGAGACGCTTTTGTTCTGATCTGTCTTTATTTCAATGGTAATGGTGTCGATGTGGTGTTTACTGATAGAGACGTAATGAGGTTTATCGTAGGTGATGGTGACAAACTCGTTGTACCTTCCTTGGACGGGGACACAACATAACAGGGGAACAGAAAAGTCCCCCACAAACTGATGTTCTACGATATCCGTGTACAGATATAAGGAATTAAAACCCCCTGTAATGTCTGCCGAGAAAGGGAATTTTTGGACGCTGTGTTTGGGGCCCAAGCCCAGAATGTTAGCTAGCTCCCCACCGGTAGAAAACATATAAGTAAAAGCGGCGGATTTAAGTCTAATTTTTCTACCCACAGGGTCGTAGTTCATGACCATCTCAGGCAGTCCGGGGTGACGAGCTATGATACTGTTCATATGATCCAGTAATTCGGGTATGGACACGTAATAACCTCGTCGTAGGATGAAACTCCATGCCATATTTCCAAAGGTGACTTCAAAAGGGGTGTCTTCGTTGATAGTGTTCCAGCTGTGCGGGTATTGTATTTCCACTAACCCCACCTCCCAGGCATCCCGGAGATCCAAGGGCTTAATTAGCCGTATTGTAAAGTTCGAGCTGGTGTTTTGGGGAAAAACTGCAGAGCTGGCGTTGCTGGGCAAAGTGATGTAAAACCCGCCGTCGCTCATCTTCTCTGTCTTTGCGGGGAGGAATAACTTTTGTTTGTTTGCATCTAAATGTCACAGAGTTGAGAAGCTTTCACCCAGCTGTTAAACTTATCAGGCCACCCCAACCATTTCACCAGTAGTTGCTTTTTTCTCCCTTTTCCTTTCTCCGCTAGAACTTTTTCAATCCTGTAAATCCTGTCTCGTTTGGGTTTACTTTTTGTAATTCTTCAGGGTAAAAAGATCCAGTAACTGTCTCACCCTCGTAGTCTTTTAATTGGTATACAGGTCTCTGACCCCTGGTTAAGGCTTCATCCACTATGAATATCTCATTGGTAAATGTCTGTTCATAACCTTTTTCAAAAGCTCCTTTGGTTTTAGATAGTCTCACGTGGTCGCCTTTTCTAAAAGGGGCAACAACCGGTTTTATTTTAAAACCATCTCCATAAACCATTTTCCATACCTTCAGAGAATTTGAAGGGTTAACATCAGCGGGTCTGGTATGTATAGTTCTGTGAAAGCTCTGGTTTAACTCTTTATAAAGTCAAATAACACATCGATGTAGCGAAATGTGTTATTGGCTGTAAAATATCTCCACATCCTAGTTTTTAAAGTTCTGTTAAATCGCTCCACGACCCCTGCTTTGACTTCATTATTAGTAACAAAATGGTGAACATCGTGCCGCTTTAACAATCTGCTTAAGGGTTTGTTTAAAAATTCTTTCCCCTGATAGGTTTGTAATTTTTGAGGCACGCGCCCTTCGCTAAAAATAGCTTTAAAGGCCTTGGTTACTTCCCCGCTCGTTTTGTCCCTTAGGCCTAAGGCCCAGGCATATTTGGATAGAATGTCTACCACTGTTAAGATGTACTTAAAATTGCTGTTGTGTTTGGAGAACCGGTGCATATCCACCAAATCTGCCTGCCATTGCGCATCCACATCCGAAACAATGGTCTTGTTTCTTTTAAAACGTATTTGAGCCGGTTTGTGTAAAGTATAAGCATCCTCGTCTGAAAGCCAAGCTGTTACTTGTCTTCTATTTAAAGTTTTACTATGCTTTTTGGCCACTTGAAAAAGAGGGTTCACCCCGCCAAAGCTCCCAACTTCCCCGGGGGTGTAATATATTTTCTTTAACAGAGACGCCTGTGGAGACATGACTGCTACTGGTACCATCTTTTACTAACACAAGTGAGGGTGGGGGACAACATTCATATGAACACATTTAAATAAGTTTTATTAATCGCCTGGTTTAACACAACCTTTTACAACCTCCTGTAAAAATGGACGCCATGACTCCTAACATGAGGGAGTCTGTGCTGGTTCATTCTTCCATTTTGTCCTTTTCCTCTTGAGATCTGTGTCTCAGACATGAGCAAAAACAGCTGATGCATGACACATTTACTCCCACAGGGCTACTGATGTGTAAGTTCTCAAAGGCCTCCAGAAAGGCATCATCGAACTATCGAGAGATTTTTTTCAAAAAAAGAAACAGTGTAAGCACCCCACTGCTTGGTTTTTGATTTACACAATCCCTGGTTCCTATCCCCCCCCCCCCACATTACACACCCCAACCCCGACCGTCACTTCTTAAACATTCATTTACCTGAGCCACGTCTTTTCCATTCACCTTGTCCGCCCGTAACTCCCCCAAGCCATGATCACCTTCCACCTCTCGGGGGGTGGACAACAAGAGGCCGTCACGCTCATCACGGTGCCTCACAAGCAGCCAGGTTTCAGGGTCGGTTTCTGGTGTGTCCATCAATGGCTGGGCCAAAGGGTCCTCCTCAGAACTCTCGCTGATGTAGCGCTTTCTCCACACAAGTCCAAAGGTCCTCGGGACTAAAATAAAGTCTGAAGTTCTCACGGGGGTGGTGAAGGAGTCCGTGTTTCCACGATTTGTAAAACACGCGCTCTTGGTAAAACACAGCCTCTTCCGCCCGACGCTGGGACTTATGGGGTGATGGTGCTGCACTCTGATTGGCAGAGGGGTCACACGCCCCTCTTCTGGGCGGTTCACCCCGTCCCCGAACGTGCCCTATTTTGGTCAAATCTGGTCTCTGGGCGGCCTGATTGGTAGAGGTCAGTGGGAGGAGTCGTTAGAGGGGTCACACGCTAATCATTTCCGGTCGGGTCACCCCACCCTGGAACTCATCCTGATTGGTCAAATCTCCTCTTGGGGAGGTCCTACAGGGGCGAAACCCCTCTTGATTGGTAGAGGGTTGGGGGCGGAGTCGTTAGAGGGGTCACAAGACCCACTTCCGGAGAGGACACCCCGCCCCGGAACTCACCCTGATTGGTCAAATCTCCTCTTGAGGGGAAGTCCTACAGGGGCAAAACCTCTCCTGATTGGTAGAGGGCAGTGGGAGGAGTTGTTAGAGGGGTCACATGACATACCTTGCTTCCGGTCACGTGGCAGCCTTGACCCTGGAAGTAATACCCCAGATGGGGCGGGACTTCCGGTCAAGGGGCGGGGTCAAGGGGTCAAGGGGAGGGGTTAGGGTTTGATTTATGGTAGGGCCCCCTTGAGATGGGGCGGGGCTAAGGGGTCAAGGGGCGGGGTCAAGGAGTCAAGGAGTCAAGGGGCGGGGTTAGGGTTTGATTGACGGTAGGGCCCTTATACTACTGTGGCGGTTTCTATTTAGCCGCTTTTCTTGACATTTCCCACTGATACTACCTCCAAGGAACTCAAGTAGTGACAAGGGTGAGTGCAATAGTGTAGATCAGCTGCCTGTGTTTTAAGCACCATGTCTTACCTTCCTTAGTGGCGGATTATGCAACCTGGTGGTTAAAATGCTACTGATTACAGTAGCCCTCATTTGCTATGGGGCTAGGGGGGAAGTTGCCCCAACCTCATGGTTTGCCACTCTTCCTCTCAACTTTTCATAGGTCTGCTTCCCCTGCTCCCAACTTTGCAGGATACAATATAATCACATGGTTCTATATGCTGACACAACTTTGCCCCACCCCCATTTTTTTCTGCCGTCCGTTGCTACAACCAATGAAGCTCTGCTGATAGCAATGGGGGAAATCTTAGGAAAAAAGTCTAGTGTAGACAAGGCTAAGCAGTGCAGCTGGAGCAGTATCTGAATTCCTGGCCAACTCCTTATGCACAAAGGGGGATGGAGAAAACTGCAGACTGCAATGCTGCCAAAGCAGTTCTGTAAGAGAATTTTCTGCTGCCACCTACTGTCTATTTTTTCCCAGTATAAAGTTTAGTGTCTATACTGTAGAAAGTAGATTTGGTTTACTTATTCACACTGTCTCCTATGGGAGTCAGTCTGCCAGCTCACTGACCTTTTGCCGCAGATCTTTTCCTTTGAAGAAGGGGATGGGAAACCTTTCCAAGGGACCACCCCAAAATCATTCAAACTGCCATTAAGAGGCGGCCTGCCGCAAATACCTGCAAAAGAAAATAGGCACTAGCGATGATAAATCTATATAGAAAATGCAATAATTTTGAACCTGTCATAAAGAAAATTTTTCCCAATGATCCAGAGTCTGAAACGAATACACATAAGAGATAAGAATCTGTCATGGAAAGAGAATTTAGGTGAAACCTTTTATACTTGGTCTGAGTTGGGATTCAGCTTGACTGATACTTCTAGTAATAATACAGGTCAATCTACAAATGCATTTGCTTGGGCTGTGCCTACACCCCTTCTGTGCTGACTTTGCACAAACAGCTGAGTGATATGAATTTTACTCAAACTAATGCTCACTTTAGTGTACTTTAAGTGTACTTTAAGCTCCCATATGTGGATATTTGAGGTGTTGGTTATTTGTATGAAATAACTAGAGGTGCTTGGTTTATTTTAGAGGGAACTGTACCATTTTAATTATTACCACGCAGAGTGATGGGTGTCCCAATCCCCCCAGCGTCCTAACACAGAGGGAACTAGATCAGCTAGATACAATCAATCTCATCATTTTGCAGACAGGACCAAGCATGTATGTACATTACTTGGAGTGTGAAAAGAGAAAATTACATTTAAATTCTCTATGCCCAGTAAATTTTACATTAGCCTAACTTTTCCTAAGAATGATGCTTCAGGCAAGTTCTGTGTGACCCAGAAACAAAAAACAATTTTCCTAAGCCTTCCTCTTTGCTGCTATTCCCTAAACTGCCACCTCTTTTTTGAGGGCTGGTCTACACATATATTTGCACTAAAATAAATATATTCACACCTTTTGTTGCTTCAGTGCAAGTCTATATGTGGTTACTGACTTAAAATCAAATAGGACTCTTATTCTAAAGTCAGAACCACTTGTTGGCATACGCCAAAGTAAGAGTATAAATTAAAAACCATGTACTTATTTCAGGGCAAGTTTGTGTGTCGACCAGCCCAAAAAGATTCAAAGCCCAAGGGGTTATTCAAGGTCTGCTGCAATCTGTTGGTGAACAGCAGAAAGAACAGTCAGAGTTGCTTCATCTGCATAAACTAGTTACCCAGAACTGCAGACGGACAGAAGCTCCTCAAGCGAAGGAGCTCTCTGCCTCCATCTATTCTTGTGCAAGGGGAAGTATGCATTTATGCAATGGCTCATTTGCATAAATGTTCTACCTGGAATTCCTCCACTGACACTTTGGGAGCTACCAAAATTCTACACAAATTCTGAATTGGTTGGGTAGTGGCACTGAACTGAGAGAGGGGAAGGAGTGCATCCCTGGAGGTAAGGACTCTGCTCCAGAGTTCTGTTTGCTAGTGGTTCCCCTCTACTGAGGATCCTGTACTGTTGGGAGGCCTCTTTACAGAAGCCACAGAGGAAAGCAGCAGAGCTGAGTGAACTCTAACTAGGCCCCTTCTTACCCAGCTACTGAATAAAGCTGAAGTCACTCTAATTGGGTTAGGTGGTGGAGCCTCAAAGCAGGAGTAGGCAGCACTTCCCAAGGGACTGGAGACAGGCCTGCCCAAATACACCTCAGGATTCTGGGACTACATTACACACTAATGCCAAACCATGACTCGGGTTTAGTGGAGGGGGAAGGAAGAAGTAACTTGGTAAAGATATTTGCCTACTGGAAGTTCACGCTGATAGGTGGGAGACACAGTTAACAGATAACTACCAAAGTTACCATGGGGGAGTGTTTTATTAATCATTCATATAGATAGATTGTTGCTGTGTTTTCTTCCGTTGATGCTGTGTTCCCTGTTCTCCTAATGTTTCCCTTATTTTATAAAAAGACTCAGTGCTTGTAAGTGTGGAAATATTGCCTCTTGAGGGTACCCAGGAAAAGTATTTAGTGATTCCAGAAATTCTAGGTGGGACTCAAGCTTGTGGTATTTGTTAGTTTTAAGATGGACCACAGCTATATGAACCCAAGTTGTTGCTGCCAACACCTGGTAGAAGGGTTGCATAGTTAATGAACACAACTCACATTTTAGATATTGAACACTTACCGTAAACGACTTGAGGTCAACACATACAATTAAAAATGTATTGTTTAATTTTGACTGAGTAAATTGGAGGAAAATTCATCTTCCTGATGCCATTGTGCAAGTAGGAAAAGATGCTAAATCCTATGAGTACGTTATTTGCTCTCAATTATTTTCCCACCTCTAATTGTCATGTACAGGTAAGAAAAACAAGAATTGGAGAGATCTGATTATTATAGTGCTGTATAATATTTCTCTAAACAAAAGCTCACTGTTGTAATGATTATCGAATTGTCTCTGATACTTTCATGGCTAAGATTTGTCAATTTGCTAAAATTTCCAAATAAAGACAGTTTTAAAGAAAGGAGGAGGCATTAGGATGAGTAGGAAACAACTGGTACAGCTACATAAAAAGGAAGAATTTGAGGGAAAACTAGTCAGAGCAGTAATAAATCATTCTAAGAAATACTACTGCTGATCAATTGAAAGTAATCCAGGATAAACTAAAGAGGCCTGATGCCAGTCATTATTGATAAGAAGGAAGGATTGCATTGGTTAGTGGTAATCAGTCAAGAAGACAGATTTTCATGCATAAAATGCAAGGAGTCAATAAGAGAAGGAACACCATTTCATTTTGAGGGTATGGGATTTTTTTAACCTCACTAAAAAGTATAATTTTTACTGTCCAGTTCCCCTTTTACCAATTATTCATCCTGCCTTACATTTTGTTGCTGTCATCTGAAATCATAGCATTCAAGGCCAGAAGTGACCTTTCGATCATCTTTTCTGAGCTGCTATATATCACAGGCCACCAGCACCACCCAGCACCTGCATGCTAAACCCAACAACCAAAATGAGACCAAAGTATTACAATTCACATGAGATTAGACAATTATATGCCGTAGGTAGAAAACAGGAGGGATTCAGGTGCATCAGTGAGTGAGGTCCCTTCGATGGCATGGAAATGATTAAATGAGATATACCCAGATAATCCTGGCACATGGATTCCACGCACTGCAGAGGAAGGGGAAAAAACAAACTACAAAAACAACCTAAAGTTACTGCCAACATGACCTGGGGAAAATTTCTTCCCAATCCAATATATGGCAATCAGGTCAGCATTCCCAGTTGGTGAGTTGTGGCCCCCACTAGAGTTGCAGCACCAGCAAATGGATTGCGGATCCAAGAGGCCTGATGCAGCTCTTGAGACAATGGCATCTGCCCCTGAATGTGTCTGGACCTGCACAACAAACATTGCACCAGGAGGCTGCCACTTTGATCTACAAAATGGCGGCCTCCACACACTGTATGAATTCTTACAGTGCATAAGAGGTCGTGCTGTGCAGAGGCCACCAGTTTTTAAAATTGCAGCCTGCTGGCACAGCATTTATGGAGCAGTTCCAGACATGTTGGCTATGCAGAGGTGTCTGTGTGGACGTCATTTTACCATTTGCACCATCTGGCAGTGCAAGCATCCAGCTGAGAGACTTAAATCCAGGAGATCCTTATCTGTGGGCATCAGCCTTATCAACAACAGCCTTAAATTTTATGCCAGCTTGAGTATCCTGTTGGTACTTGATAAAGAATCATTGTATCTCCACACAGGGCCTTTCAAAGTCTTGGTCTTACTTGCTTAATAGTGAATTCCACTTTCTGATTTGTGATAAGAGGCACAAAGCACTCATTTTTATGCAACCTTCATCAGTGACATTAGTGATGCAGTTATTAATGAAAAATGAGTGCAAGAAACATGTTCTCAAATATGATGAGGCTTTGAGTATGGCTTCACCAGTATTTTTGTCAATAACAAAGAGAGCCCAAAATGCCTGCTGTCTCACAAGGTGTTAGCTAGCAAAAGCATGAAGCCTAATAAACTTACATTACTCTTCAAAACCTTTCACATGAAACACATAGAAAAACCAAGGTCATTTTTGTAGTGCCAGAAAGAAGAACTTTCAGGTCCACATGGTATCTCTGACCATACTCAAAAGGCATCATTTGAGGTAAGTTACCATATCACACTGGCCAAGAAGCCTCACGCAATTGGAGAGAGACTCTTATTTTGCCAGCTGCAATCAATATGGTGAAGATAATGTGTGGGAAAACTGAGTCAAACTCAAAGCCATATCATTCTCCAGCAACACAGCGAACTGAAGGATTTAGGTGATAGCAGCTAATCAGGAAAACACACAGGTGAAGCATCTGAAAAACATGGATGCTTTTGCTCTTCAAGTTGATGGAAACACTGAGGGTTGTGATGCACGTTTCCTGGCTTTTGTGAAATACACATGGGACAGTGCAACGCTCCAGGACATTTTGTTCTTTCTCTCTCTTCTCAGACACAAGACAGCACAAGGAATGTTTGATGTGCTACATGCAAAACAAAAATATCCTGTGTGATCACATGGAGGGCTTTTGCACACATGGAGTTCTGTCTAGCGCACTCCACAAAGTAAGTCCGCATACATTGATAAGGGAAGTGCTCCGTCTGCTGTGTGGATTCTCTGCACGATTCACAGGGAACAACTGGCATCTAAAGCTCTGAATCCACAGCTAGGAGAAATTTTGCAGCAGGTCTCATCTATTGTGAACTACATCCAGACTCAGCCTCGTTGTGCAAGTTTGTTTTCAAAACTGTGTGAAAACATAGGAGCTTATCATGAAGTGGAGTTGTTGCTCGCTGAAGAGCATTGGCTCTTGAGAGGAAAAGCAGTGGAATGATTTTTTGAACTGAGAGACAAGCTCTGTGCCTATGAAACGGACTGCAAAGAGTGAATTCATTGATTTTCTGTGTGACCAAAGGAAGATGTGCATTCTTGTCTACATCGCAGAAACATCTGGAAAACTGAATGAATTGAATACAGATCTGCAAGGAATGAGCACCCACATCTTTCATCTAATCACAGGATTCATGAAGAAAATTGTTTCTTGAAGAATAATCTATGTATCCTTCCCACAGCTTTGCAAGTTCCCAGCTGATAATGAAATTATTCAGCCTCCCACACAGGTGATGGCTGAGCATCTCAACCAGATGGAGAAACAGTGTGCATCCTTTTCCCCCCAACTTGGACATGACAAAGTATGATTGAGTGCAAAACCCCTGTCAGTGCAAACTTGATACCATGGATTTGCCAACAGCTCAAAACAAACAGCTCATTGAAATTTCCTACTATCAATTCTTGCGAGGAACATATGCCCAACTTTCTCTGCCAGAGTTCTGGTTGACTGTCAAGAATGAATATCCTGCACACTCAACATATGCCTTGAAATTGATGGTGCCATTCGTGAGCATTGAGTGAAGCTGGATTCAGTGCACTTGCATCATCAAATCTCAGTATTGATATACTGGAGATTAGACGTGTAATTTCTACCATGCTTCCAGTCTTTCACAAGCTGTGTAACAACACGCAAGCCCAAGTGTCACATTAGAGAGTATTAAATAATATAATTAATGTGCAATTTCCTTGGATTCCTTGGTCGCTATGTTGCTTTGTTGTTGATTAGGATCACAGAAAACAGTCTCAAAATGGGTCATGAAGGCAAAATTTGGGAACTCTTGAGTTAGACTTGAGCATGTGACCAAGAACCAGCCAGCCAAGCACCTCAAAGAGAAACTGCTCAGTGCCACCTCAGAGCCCTGTCCCATCCCACCCAATGTCCCATCTCCAGTTGTGGCCATCTCAGAATAGGGTGACCAGATGTCCCAATTTTATAGAGACTGTCCCAATATTTGGGGCTTTTTCTTATATAGGCACCAATTATGCCCCACCCCGTCTCCCTATTTTTCACACTTTCTATCTGGTCACCCTATCTCAGAAGCATCAGGGGAAGGACATAAAAAACCCTGACAGAATATATTTGGGGTGAGGTGAGGAATCCCTTCCTCACCCTTGCATGTGACTGACTGAAACCCTGAAGCATGAGCTTTAGGAACTTAAACCAGAAGTAAGTCCCAAGGCTATTTGAGCCCTGCCGCCTACCATCACAAGCAAGCTGGTCATACAGTTGCACTTATAAATTTGTCCAGCTCTCTTAAAACTAATTAAGTTTGTTTCCCCCTGATAACTCCTATTAGGAGGCTATTCCAGAACCTCACTCCTCTGATGGTTAGAAACCTTCTAATGTTCAGCCTGAATTTGGTCATGGACAGTTTATAATCACTTGTTCTTGTGCAATCATTGTCCTTGAGCTTACATAGCTCTTCACTCTCCCTGGTATTTACTGCCCTAATGTATTTATAGAGAGCAATCATATTCCCTCTCAGCTAAACAAGCTAAGCTTTTCCAGTCTCTATCATAAGATAGGTCCTACATTCCCCTGATCATCCTAGTAGCTCTTCTCCACACCTCTTCCAGTTTGAATTCTTCTTTCTTGAACATGGGTGACCAAAATTGTACACAGTATTCCAAATAAGGTCTTACCAGTGCCTTGTACAATAGCATTAATACTTCTCTATCTCTACTGGATAAGCCTTGCCTAATACATCCTAGGATTTCATTTGTCTCCTTCACAGCTGCATCACATTGGTGACACATTGTCATCCTGTAATTGACCTATACACCCAGGTCTCTCTCCTCTGTTACTTCCAACTACTGTATAAGCCCCCAGCTTCAAGCAGAAATTCTTATGATTTGACCTTAAATGCATAACATTGCACTGTGTACTATTGAATTTCATCCCATTTCTGTCACTCCAGTTCTCAAGGTCAGCCAGATCTTCCTGTGTAATATTCTGATCCTCCTCTGTATTTATGATGCTTCCTAACTTTGTATCATCAACAAACAGATTTATTAAAAATCTTTGCTACTGGACTAGCAATCTCATGTGCCAGTTCTTTCAGTATTCTGGGATGGAAATTATCTGGTTACCCTGATTTGAGCATATTAAGTTCTAAATTTTTCTTCCACCTCAGTTGTGGTAATTTTCATTTCTAGACATTCATTTCTATCAGCATCCTGCCTTCACGTATATGTTCCATATTAGCATTGTTATTGAAAATTGAGGCATTTAGGTGTTTAGCCAGTCCAAGGTTTAATTTTAATCTCCTTCCCAACACACTGCATGGCAGCCCAACCTCATTCTTCCTTATTCTATTTTTACTTATATAAAGTAAAAATCCACTTATTAATTTTAATTTCCTTGGCAAGAGCTATTTCAGATTTTCTTTTAGCAATTTTCACTTTATTCCTACATTTTCTAACCTCCACGATCCAGCTTTGTTTGCTGATCATTCATGCTGATCATGCTTTTTCCATTCCCTATAGACTCTCTGCTTATTCCTAATAACCTTTTTGAGGTTAATCTATTTACTGTAATTAAATAATCATTTATCTAGAGAGACTCACTGACATAGCCAGTCTATTAAAAAATCTGCCTGGATGATTTTATATAATGACACAATATCATTCACGTCATATCATGACACACAATTGTGTTAAAAAATTCAAGGTCTCCATAATTAGATATATTTCACAAACATACACAGTAGGCCAGGATGATTCAGATGGGGGGAGGGGCTATCCAAGCGAGGTCCCTTATCTATACTCGGTGTGGGACAAAAAAAAAGTATTGATCATAAGCACTGGTGATTCACTTGCTGTATTACTATTTATCATTTGTGTTACAATAGTGCCCAATGTCCTCCCTTACAATCAAGCCCCACCTCCCCTCCAACTGAAGCAGCAACTCGTTCAGACTGGGTAAATCGGGGTGAAAGTAGGGCGGTACGGCATACCGGTAAAAGTTAGCTGCCAGTACCAGCCCGTACTGCTGACTTTAACGTCGCTGCCCCTTTTGTGCCCCCCCATTGGGGGCCCTGACAGGTCCCTACCAGCAGGGCCACCGATGGGGGGGGGGCATAAAAGGGGCAGTGACGTTAAAGTGCTGCGGCTGCGCTTTAATGTCGCTGCCCCTTTTGCCCCCCCTGGCCGCCGACAGGGCAGGGGCAAAAGAAGTAGCTGCCCCGGGGCCGCGATTTAAAAGGGCCTGGGGCTCTGGAAGCGACTGTGCCAGCCGCAACCCCAGGCCCTTTAAATCGCCCCGGGCAGCGTGGGTCAGGGAGCACAGATGGACTGGCTGGGGGAGGCTGACCCCAAGCCTTGCCTCTTCTGCCCGAGGCCCCGCCCCTTCCGGGTGGGGGCAGAGCAGCCCCTTACCAGTAAGAGCTCCATTTTATTTTTACCCTTGGAGCAAATGAGCCAGGCCTTTATGTTTTTCTGTTCCTCTAGCACTCACTAAAGTGAAATGCTGTGTTAACACACAGATGCAAAACAGGACAGACCAAATCTCCCAAAAAAGCTCAGCATTTAGCAGCTCCCATTTAAGTATTTACATAAGTGGCAGGAGTTTCTTTCCCAATGGGATCTGTTGGAAGCTGAGCACTCTTGAAAATCTAGCCCTTGTTCAGGTGCCTAAATGGGAGCTGAGCTCTTTTGAAAAATTTGTAATTGGGCCCACAGGTCCCATCTCAGGGCTAGATTGAGACCCTACATCTAGCCCTGCCTAAGGAGTGGCACGTAGCTATGCTGCCTCAGGAGCAGTCCTGAGAAGCATTTGTGACTCAGAGTTAGCTGCCCCAACTCTGTGAGTGAAATAAGTTACTATAGCCCTTTCCTGGGTGCAGGTTACCTCACCCTTCATGGCAGCTCAGATCTACTGACTGGCACCTTAGAGTTGGGGGAGCAAGTTGCCGAGCACTCCATTGCACAGGGAGCAATGGCCTCAGAGCCTGCTCTCCTCTCCACATATGTATCCGGAGAAGTAATCCATGCATGTGGCATAGGTGAGTGGAGAAGGACTCAAGCCTTCTTACTCCCCAACATGAACCCCCAATGGTCAGTGACAAGCTTACTCTCAATTAGGAAAAAAAGAGACTCATTTCAATTTATCTGAGGGAGGACTTCAGGAGAAAGCCGCATGTCTTTAACCTACCCCATTTTAGCTAAGTGTTAAACTGTACTGCATCTAAGAAAAATGGCAGGAAAAGACGTTTAAGTTTCAACTTTAACTCTGAATTTCTTTGTATTTGTCATTTAAAATGGGATCTTTAATATTGTTTTAACATAATGTTTGGTACTGATACAATCATGCGCACACTGCTGCTGCTTTAGCAATCATAAGAGTCACATTTTTTTCCTCCTGACTTTTTTGAATGCTATTGGACCAATTACTTAGCCAAAATCCCTAAGGGTAATACAGGATGAGTCAAATATGTCAATGAATATTGACAAGGATCTTTGACCTCTATTAAAGAATAAAAATAAATTATTTCCTTTAAAAATTGATTTACATATTTCACTTAACTATTAGGTGGGGTAGGCTATGGATATAATTATAATAAAATAATGACTCTTAATGACTTTGATCCGGTTAGTAAGAACAGAACACAATTTTATATGGTTCTGATGTATCTCCGGTGATGTTATTTAAAGCAAGATAGATTTATGACTTTTGTTTGACCTCCTTTTAATGATTACAGAATTAAAATTAATTCAATTACCTTTTGGGGGGAAATGGTCATTTTGAATTCAATTCTGATTTTGGGGGCGGGGGGGAGGAAAGCTCTCTCAGGCCTGAAGAAATATAATTGTTTTTCATGGTGTAACACCCAGTGAAATATAAGGAATTTCAAATATAAATTTGTGCTCTCTCATAAAATCCATATATGGTACCCATTATATTTGAGCTACTATAATTTTAGCTCTCTGACAAGTCAGCACCAGTGACCCCTGTTAGTCCCCACCCCACACAGAAGATTTTGCACATGCTCAAAATTCCATAGGCCAGAACTCTGCTCCCTTGGCTTCAGCCCTCTCTAGCCCCTGGCTCCAGATTTCCAGGTCACAGCCAGCAAAGAACTCTGTCTGCTGCTCCTCCTGCCTTCAGCCCTGGTTCTCTGAGTCTAGACTCTAGTTAGCAAACTTCTCTTGCTGCTCTCCTGCCTTCAGCCTTCTCCCAGGAACTACTTTCTGCTTCCTTCTGGGACTTCTCCAGTCTCTTTACCGCCGTTCATGACTTAACCTGTCTGCTCTGACTCACGGGGACTCACCCTATAACCAGGTTTCACCCTGATGCTTTGTAGTCCCCTGGTGCTGTCTTCTCCCCTCCTGCCATTAACCTGCCAAATGGGAGCACTTGCTTTGGCAAAGGGAGCTGGACTAACTTCATTTACTGAAGCCAGCTACCCTGTGAAGGCTATTATCAGGTCCTCCCCTCGGTCATCTTTTCTGAAGACTAAAACATGCCCATTTTTTAACCTTTCCTCATAAGTCATGTTTTCTAAACCTTTCATCATTTTTGTTGCTCTTCTCTGGACTCTCTCTAGTTTGTCCACATCCTTCCTAAAGTGTGGTGCCTTGGACTGGATACAATACTCCAGCTCAGACCTCATCTGTGGGGAGTAAATCAGGATACTTACCTCCCATCTCTTACATACGACATACCTGTTAATACACCAAAAAATATTAGCTTTTTTTTCAGAACAGCATTATGTTGTTGGCTCCTGTTCAATTTGAGATCCATTAACATCCAGAGATCCTTTACAGTAGTAGTACTGCTTGGCCAGTTATTCCCCATTTTGTAGTTGTGCATTTGACTATTTTCCTTCCTTAAGTGTGTTACTTTGTACTTGTCTCTATTGAATTTCATCTTGTTGACTTCAGTACAATTCTCCAATTTGTCAAGGTCATTTTGAATACTAATCCTGTCTTCCATAGTGTTTATAATCCCTCCCAGTTTGGTGTCTTCTGCAAATTTTATAAGCATACTCTCCAGTCCTTTATCCAAGTCATTAACGAAAACATTGAGAAGTACTGGACTGAGGACTGATTCCTGTGGGTCCCCACTAGATACATCCACCAGTTTGACAGCAAACCACTGATAGCGACACTTTGAGTATAGTCTTTCAACCAGTTATGCACCCACTTTATCATAATTTCATCTAGGCCACATTTCCTTAGTTTAAGACTGTCAAAAGCCTTATTAAAATCAAGATATGTCACCTCTAAGCTTTCCCCCATCCACTAGGCCAGTAACCTTATCAAAGAAGGAAATTAAGTAGATTTGGCATGATTTCTTCTTGACAAATCCATATCAGCTACTGATTTATTATCCTGTTATTCTATAGGTGCTTACAAGTTGCTTGTTCAGTAATTTGTTCCAGCATCTTTCCAGGTATAGAAGTTAGTCTGACTGGTCTAAAATACCTAGATTCCCTTTCTTCCTCCTCTTAAGATAGGTACTATATTTGTCCTTCTCCAGTCCTCTGCGACCTCACCCATCCTCCATGAGTTCTCAAAGATAATTGCTAACCATTCTGAGATTGCTTCTGCTACTTCCTTAAGTACCATAGGGTAAATTTCATGGCCCTGCCAGCTTGAATACATCTAACGTATCTAAATATTATTTAACATGTTCTTTCCCTATTTTGGCTTGTGTTTCTTCCCCCTTGTTGTTAATACTAATTGTGTTGAGTATCTGGTCATCATTAACCTGTTTAATGTAGGCTGAAGCAAAATAGGCATTAAACACCTCGGACTTCTTGATGTTATCCATTTTGCACTTTCCTGCTCTGAAAAGTACTAGTCCTATACTTTTATTCATCTTTCTCTAGTTCCTAATGTGTTTATAGAACCTCTTTTTATCATTTTTTATGTCCCTTGCTATGTGTAACTCAATTTGTGTCTTAACCTTTCTGATTCTGTCCAAGCTTGAAAACTATAGACTGCATTTGGTATCCTAACAGAGGAAGACAACTCACTTGTGAGGACTGGGGTCTGAGGGAAAAATGCTATTGCAAAGAATACAGAAACAGAACCAGTAACATTTGTAATGCAGTTGAAGGTGACTCAAGTTGTTGTTTTTTTTAACAAATGTAAGTTTTGTATGTGAGAGCTCAAAGGATCAATGAGCCCCTAATATCTTAAGGTAATGACATAATGCAGCCCATAAGAACACACTGCCATGTAGTATCAAATGTGTATATTCTTCTGTGCTGTCCACCATCAGTGGAAGTTACCTGGCCTACCTTTGGAAAGTGTAAGCTTCTATATGCACCAAAAAAAGGAATGAGAGCACATTGATAGATCTCACCAAGGATTATTATTGATCATTTTTAGGACTTGTCTAGTGCTTTACAACTTCAAAAAGCTAAATAAATGTTAATTAAACTGAACCCATGTGTTAAAAATGCTATCTACTGTGTAATGGCAGTAAGTTATGGTGAATGAATTAAAAAACAGTCAGATGTTGCAGAGCAAGATGTAGTAGCACTGTCTGCTTAGAACAGCTTGGGGAATATGTTTTAACTGGAAATGAGGAGAGGTTGAGTTGTTTGCTTTTCTTGCTGTCTTTGTCCTTCATACAACCACAACAAAGGGCAGAACGGGTCAAGGAGTGTAAAAACAAGTAAAAAATTGTAAATATTTTCTCAGCTAAAAGCACTGAGTTGAATTCACTGTGACTCTCGGGGTAATATATAGGTGATGGTGTTTGTGAACAGCCACTGAGTATTAGTGAAAATGTTCCATGAATCCCAAAAGCTAGTACCAGTAGTAGCACCAACTGAGACCCCATTGTGCCGGGCACTGTTCAAACACACAGTGAGAAACAGTCCCTGCTGCAAAGAGCTTGGAAGTTAAGGGAGAGATCTTCAAAGACGTGAATGGCAGTGAGGTTCCCAACTGCTATTTGTGCCTTTATCTAAGATACTTATATACCCACCAGTACCATAGTGTAGTAGCACCTCACAATCTTTTTTAATATAGTCATCCTCACAACACTCCTCTGAGGTCAGGAGATGGAGAATTGAAGCACAGAAAGACTAAGTGATTTCCCAAGGAAGTCTGTGGCAGAGCAAGAAGTTGAGCCTGCATCTCCAAGATCCCAGGTCATGGCCCTAACTACTGGGCCATTCTTCCTCTAAATGGTCTTTGAAATCTCCCCCTAACTAGGCAAGACAGGAAGCAAGTAAATATTATTATTCACATTTTATAGTTGAGGAACTGAGTCAGTGAGAGATTAAGGGTCAGCTTCTGACTTTTACTTATCAAGGATAACACCTTCCTCCACAAGTAGTCCATTAACTTCAGTGAAACTACTCCTGGAGTTAGGGACTATTCAGCATGAATAAGGGGCTTAGAATCTCATACTGAGTGATTTTCCCAACGAAGTCTGTGGCAGAACTGTGACTTAATCCAGATAGCCTGAGGGCTTGTCTATACTCAGTGGGTTTTCCACTAGTTTAGTTAAATTGGTGCAAAACTTACCGTAAAGCACTCCTGAATCTCAGTCCAGTGCATTAACCTCCTTCCTCCCCTATTGTTATGGAAAATTGTAGTAAAAATGTTTGAAAATTCTTACCGGAAGGAAAATAGGAAGTAGGAATAATTTGAGTTGTGAAGAAGTAGATACGATACTGGTGATCATTCATACAACACATGTCATAAATAGTAGATCCAAGGAGTTTATGAAAAATCTAAGGGCTGAAAATTATTTGTTGAAGCTTGTTTTTAGAATACTTAGAAATAACTGATATTTGCAGAATCAAGATTGGTTTGTGAAAAAAATAGGTCTAAATTTATATGGAATATTATTTAGAGTTGGTCAGAAAATGAAATTTCCACCCTGTGGGAATTTCTGACTCTTCAAAAATTTCCTTTCATCTGGAATCAGGACAAAAAGTAGAAATTACAGGTGGAACAGAAATTCCAAAATATTTATTTTCAGAATTATCAAAACAACTTTATCAAAATATATGAAAGATTAAACATATATGAATGTAATAAAATAATTATTTTTAAGTTTAAAAAGTCAAAATGAAACAAAAGAGTTGGAAAAAAAATACTCTGCTTTGGTTTGAGGATCATTTCAAAAATTTTCCATCAAAACTGACATGTTCCTTTGAAAGGTTTCAATTTTGATGAAATAGCATTTTCCAACAGAAAACTCTGTTGAAATCCTTTGACCAGCTCTAATATTATTCAAAATATATGTGCTCGCTCTCTCTCTCTCTCTCACACACACACGCAAAATCTTTAAACTAAACTTGAACCTGAATCTTAGCTGAACTTTTCTGAAGTTGAGAAAATATTTTATTCATTTTCATTTTTCTGCACCTCCCAGGCCTTCAGTGAGGATAGTCGTAACATCTAAGTGAGTATGATTTGTTCTTTGGGCATTACTATTTATACAGACCGGCACTGTTGTTTGTGGTTTAATGTTATTTCCAACAATTTGCTGCTTGTGTAAGCAACAACATGGTACACATTCAGCCATGGTGACCTCAGTGGACCTCCTTTTACCAGAAGTGAATTATCCCTGCTTGGTGTGCAGCCAAATGCCTTCAAGGCCCCAGCTAGCGTGGGTACCAACTCTAACTGAGCTTCTTGAAATGTGTTAAAGCTTTTGGGTCACCAATTTTTTTTCTTAAACATATTTTCAAAAAAAAAGATAGTACCCTGGCTATTTTTTCAAATGTTGGGATATTTGTTGGCAAATAGAGGCAAGTACTAACATAGGTATTTAGATACAAGTAGATGTGAAATGAAAATGAAAATTCGCAAATACAAAGAAAATTATCTCTGATAACTATTCAGTTATGCAGAAAATCAGAAGTTATGACAATAACACTCCAAGTTGTTAAGAGGGATCTCTGTATCATGGATTTTCTGGTTATGAGGCATATATATCAGATTCAGTTAAAAAAAACAAAGGATGCTTGGGTAGCAAGACTATTTTTTTTTTAATTTAAAATTTTAAAATTTTTTAATTTTTTTTTTTAAATGTTTCCTCAGTGTAAGGAGGTCCCATACTTAATTGAACCAGGTATACATGGAAAGTGAGATTCAGCCAGTGAAGAGGGTCAGCACAAGGCCAACGCACCACATAAATCCTATATGAGCCTTTAAAATGGAGTTTAGTAGGCCTAACATGTCTCACAAGCAAGATGGAGAAATGGGATGGGAACAAAGAAAAGAGAAATGGGAATGGAAGGTATTTAAAAGTCTTGGCAACTCTTGTTAATAAAACTATTGAGTAATGAGTAAATGGGTTAATTATTTTTTAATAGATAAAGTTAGACCATGCCAGTAAAGGGATGTATTTAAGGATATCAGGCATTTATGACTGTTTCATAGAGATTAAAGTTACACTGGTTTAACGGGAGCTATTTGAAATCGATCTAGTTACACCAGTGCAACCCCTAATGCAGGTGCATTTAAACTGGTTTCAATCCTTGCTTGATTGAGCTAGCATGTTAAAAATAGAATGTAGATACAGCAGTGAAAGCAATGGGAGGGGCTATCTGACCAGAATACAACCGCATCTGAGACCATAGGTATGTACTTGGAGCCACTAGCCTCTCCTGGCACTCATGCTGCTGCATTACATTCTGTTTTTACTGTGCTAGCTTGATCAGAGCTACCATGCGTATGTCTCCTTGAGCTGAAAATCACACCCTCAGCATGAAGTGTAGACATACCCTAAAACTATGTCTATACCAGTGTGTATTTTTCCCCTAAAAAAAGTCCCTAACTTGCTTACACCAGAGTAGCTGTACCATATGATCAAACTTTACGGAGAACAAGTCTCTACCTGATGGTTTCCTATCATCTCTGAAACAGGACCCTTCCAGGCTCTCCTTCCACACTAGAAGTGATCTACTGAGATGCATTAGAACATACCTGTTGTGTTATTCAGAGAGAAGCTGCAGACCATCCTAGGGACGTCGTCCTTCACTGGGCCAAATGCATTAGTATAATGACTAACTAAATGGCCCTGTTCAGCACATGCTTCAAGTCAAGATCAGAGAATGCCTAACATCCCTTTCTCATCACATACGGCTGTCCTTGCACAGAACAGCTAATGGAAATATTGAAAAGCAATGAAGATGTTTCTCACTTCATGCTATATTATATGGCAATAATACACTTTTAAAAGTTCATTGGTTTCTATACTTTATCTGGTATCTTAATTTCAAATGTGAGCATCAGTAAGCTATTACTTTAACTTCAAACCCAGGCTCTATAAAATATTTTATAATAATAGGAAGCATAGCCAATATGGAAGGAAGGAAGGAAAGAATAAAAGTAAAATTGGTAAGTTCCTTAAATTAAACCACATTCAAAGCTTTCCAGATGGAAATAAGAGAAGTAATTCCCACCTGGTCATTATTTTCACCCTTTCAGTACAATTGAAAAAAGCATGAAAAACAATTTTGTATTTCTACAGTCTCATGGGTTGAAATGAAATAGGTACATAATTCTTACACATTGACAAGCAATCCTTTTCTTTTTCTAAATGTTCTGTCTGACTGAAACATCTTTAGGTTAAAGAACAGTGAACCATTGTCCATCAGGGAAATAGAGGAGTCTCACATATAATCATTTATATTGTAATTGCAAATAGAAGCCTATCGTTCTTCATATAGATCCTCCAGAGCAATATGGACTGTATTCATCATCTATAACTTTAAAACATCTGTCTGCCCCCGCCCCTTCTTTTCCCACCCAGTCAGGTGAAAAGGCGATGGAAACTTACTGCAATTGATTTTGCCTCTCTCTGACTGAAAATGAATAGTACAAAAGAAAACCAACAAATATTTCTCACAAGGTCAACAGACAACTCAGATTAATTATATTAGTTCAGAATTTTCCACTGTAATTTAAAAACAACAGCAACAAACAGACACCCTGAGAAGAGGTCACAACCTTATAATACCCAGCATGATGTATCCCAACATTCCTGTCCCTCCCTGAAGGACAGACTGTACTCCAAACAATGAAAAATGTAATGAAAGCATATGCCAAAAGAAGGGGAAATTGCAACAGTAATGCAAGAAATGAAATGATTTTATTACTCAGGACAATGGTAATTCTGTGTGTTAGGACCTTGCAGGATGGGTTTCTTTATGGATATTCAGTGATGATTATTTTGTAAATAGATGTAATGCACCAAATCCTGGCCCCTAGCAAGGACTCTCTGTGCCACTCTGATGATGCAAAGGGGCTTAAAGCTGTGCCAAGTGAGCAACTGCAGATTTCCTCAGCATGGGTATCGCTAGCCTTATGCCACACTTGAACAGTCCCCAACCCTGGCCTCCGTGAGCATGCTGAGGAAACAAAGAGACATTACAAGTTGCAGCAACTGAGAGCAGCCTTAGGGTTGTAGGTTGCACTGGGAACCAAAACAGTTCCCAGCTGCCCTGATGAGCAGGGAAAGGGGGTAGAAAGGTGTTGAAAGACTGCTTTTGTTCCCTATCATGACCCTGGAGCCTTGCACTGGCTCCCTGAGCATTCAGACCTGGCTGCTTTGGACTGTTTGTGCACCAGACTGAAGAAAGCCTGTCCTCATTTGAACTAGGGTGAAGGAAGCCTCCTTTTGGGATGTGGCTGAAGAAAGCCTGGTCCTGAATTTATTCTGGGCCAGCATAGAAAAACATCTCTGTTTAGAGGTGCATATGCCTTTTAAAGCAGTGAGCTGTAGTACCTTTTCTGTACATCTCAACTAAAGCTCTGGGCCATAGACAAGCTGTGGGTCAGAGAGGCTTCAGAATTCATTTCGCCCTCCCAACCCAGCACAGCCCCAAATTGTACACGATTTACAGCTGCACTAGCAGAGATTGCCAGACCTGCTTCTGGGACCCCAAGATACCTTTCAGTGAAGAGGAACAGCTAGGGTTAATTATCTGGACTTTTTCTGTTGGAATTTTGAGTAGCCAGGTCCTGATTTTTTCTTGCTTTGTCCATCCTTTACTAGCAAGTGCCCATTAAGGGCTTGCTTCTGTGCCCACTGAATTCAATGGTAAAGTTCCCATTGACTTGAATGGGGCAAGATCAGTTACTAACTTCTTATGTTTATAGCTACCATAGTTAAATTGATAATCTAATACTGTAACAAGGCAATGGAACATTGAGATGGTAGGTTTCAGAGTAATAGCCGTGTTAGTCTGTATTCGCAAAAAGAAAAGGAGTACTTGTGGCACCTTAGAGACTAACCAATTTATTAGAGCATAAGCTTTCGTGAGCTACAGCTCACTTCATCGGATGCATGCTGTGGAAAGTACAGAAGATGTTTTTATACACGCAGACCATGAAAAAATGGGTGTTTATCACTACAAAAGGTTTTCTCTCTGCCCACCCCACTCTCCTGCTGGTAATAGCTTATCTAAAGTGATCACTCTCCTTACAATGTGTATGATAATCAAGGTGGGCCATTACCAGCACAAATCCAGGTTTTCTCCCCCCTCCCCGCCCCAAAACCCACTCTCCTGTTGGTAATAGCTTATCTAAAGTGATCACTCTCCTTACAGCGTGTATGATAATCAAGGTGGGCCATTTCCAGCACAAATCCAGGGTTTAACAAGAATGTCTGAGGAACAGTGGGGGGGAGGGGGGGGAGGAATAAACAAGGGGAAATAGGTTACTTTTTATAATGAATCAACCATGCCCAGGCTCTATTCAAGCCTAAGTTAATTGTATCCAATTTGCAAATTAATTCCAATTCAGCAGTCTGTCGCTGGAGTCTCTTTTCGAAGTTTTTTTGTTGAAGGATAGTCACTTTGAGATCAGAAATCGAGTGACCAGAGAGATTGAAGTGTTCTCCGACTGGTTTATGAATGTTATAATTCTTGACATCTGATTTGTGTCCATTTATTCTTTTACGTAGAGACTGTTCAGTTTGACCAATGTACATGGCAGAGGGGCATTGCTGGCACATGATGGCATATATCACATTGGTGGATGTGCAGGTGAACGAGCCTCTGATAGTGTGGCTGATGTTATTAGGCCCTGTGATGGTGTCCCCTGAATAGATATGTGGGCACAGTTGGCAACGGGCTTTGTTGCAAGGATAGGTTCCTGGGTTAGTGGTTCTGTTGTGTGGTATGTGGTTCCTGGTGAGTATTCGCTTCAGGTTGGGGGGCTGTCTGTAGGCAAGGACTGGCCTGTCTCCCAAGATTTGTGAGAGTGTTGGGTTGTCCTTCAGGATAGGTTGTAGATCCTTGATAATGCGTTGGAGGGGTTTTAGTTGGGGCTAAAGGTGACGGCTAGTGGCGTTCTGTTATTTTCTTTGTTAGGCCTGTCCTGTAGTAGGTGACTTCTGGGAACTCTTCTGGCTCTGTCAATCTGTTTCTTCACTTCCGCAGGCGGGTATTGTAGTTGTAAGAATGCTTGATAGAGATCTTGTAGGTTTTTGTCTCTTTCTGAAGGGTTGGAGCAAATGCGGTTGTATCACAGAGCTTGGCTGTAGACAATGGATCGTGTGGTGTGGTCAGGGTGAAAGCTGGAGGCATGTAGGTAGGAATAGCGGTCAGTAGGTTTCCGGTATAGGCTGGTGTTTATGTGACCATCGTTTATTAGCACTGTCCAGGAGGTGGATCTCTTGTGTGGACTGGTCCAGGCTGAGGTTGATGGTGGGATGGAAATTGTTGAAATCATGGTGGAATTCCTTAAGGGCTTCTTGAAATTTTACAAAACAATTGCTGAAATGTTTATCAAAGAAATGGATTCAAAGTAAGTAATTAATCAAATCACCACTGTATTTTTTCCCAGGAAAGCTCTAATTAAAATAAATGACTGGTAATGATATTCAATCAGAAACATAATTATTATTAATCTTCATGTCCTGTCTGACAATTACAGCCTGCTGCCCTCTAACTGAAAAATGAAAGTAATGTAGGATAAAACAAATCTTCATTGGTCAGATTCTCACAGATGTAAATTGGGTAGCTTCACTGAAGTCAATGGACCTATGCCATTTTACACCAGCTAGGGTTCAGGCCCTATATTTCTAAACACTTTCTCAGTAACTGGAAGATCTTGCTACAAAACAATAGCCTTGCACTATCCTTGTAAAAGCATAGCATTTTCAAATATTTGCACAAATAGAATTCTTGGTGAAAATGTGTTGACACATGTACATGCAAAGATCATGCACAAAACTATTACAAAACATGAATAGTAATGTTAAATATACTGCCACCATATAAATCTCTCTCATGTTTTATGATGTCACCATAAACCACTTGTCACAATTTACTAGACAAGATGCAATTTAGATCCCTTTCAGTCCCTCTCAAGTACACCCCTGAGGTGACAGACCTGTCTTCCTACATCTCGCTCTGGGAGGAACCTCATGGTCCAACCACTCTCAGACTGGTTCTCTGGGCTGCGGCCCCCAATTTACCAATAGTGTTTATTCAGCAGACCCAGCCATGTTTAGCATTGGTAAGCCCTTTTCCTCTGTGGGGGGGCTGGGGCAGAATAAGGCTATGTCTACACTAGCACATATGTTGGCAAAACTTTTGTCATTCAAGGGTGTGAAAAATACCCCCTCTGAGCAAAGTAAGTTTTCCTGGCATAAGTGCTCATGTGCACAGCGCTATGTCAGGGGGAGACACTCTCCCACCAACATAGCTACCGCCACTCGTTGAGCTGGTTGTATTATGTCCATCGGCATAACGCCACTACACAAGCACTCTTACAGTGCCACAGCTGTATCAGTACCGCTGTGCTGCTGTACGTTTGTAAGTGAAGACACGGCTTAAGTGGGCAAACAGCTTCTTCAGAACAAAGTGTTATTTATTTGCCAAAGCAAACACAGCATTTAGGAAAATGGGTTAAAATAACAGTCCTAGATGCATCTTGCCTTTCCTAAGCTTAACCTCTCTGTCTATAGCTCAGGTAAGTCCAGTTTATTCCAGACATCCCTTTCCCCCCCGCCCCCCCGATCCCTATCTGAGTGTAGGGGATACTTTGCATCTCTGCAGACCCTGTCTCTGTGTTTCATTCAGATTGTGTGTCGGGCTCAGTCTACTGATAACCCATCCTCCCCTTCCCTCTCTGCTGGGTGAATCCTGTAACTTTCCAGTATTTTTTGATCTCTCTCTTCTCAGCCCTGGGAAAAATGGCTGCATAACTTTGCTGGCACTGAGAAAATAGTTTCTTTTCGGCTAATAATGTGGCTATTGTGTTGGACTGTTTGCTGGGATGTTTCTGATCTAGGTCATTGTTTTGCCTTTTCAACAATCCTTTTTTGATCTCACCTCATAGCAAGTCACCATAATGCCACATGTGTATGCACAATATTCATAAAATATAATACAACTATTTTCCAGTTCGTCACCACACTCATTGCCATCTGCTGCAGTGGAGAAACAGTCATCTCCTGACTGAATTCCAGTGTGATCAGAGGAAGAGGAACAGAGAGGCAAACCCAGCACTGAGTTTCTGTTAAAAGAGCTAGAGGGGGGTGAGGTGGGTTTGCTCTCCTGTCTTAGGCCAAGATCCTCAAATGTATTTAGGTACATAACTCCCTTTGAGGATCTGAGACTTAGTGTCCTTCCGTAAGGAGAGTGAGAGAGCAAGAGAGGTATAGGGTAGGATAGAACCTGCCCCAATTGATTCATCTGATGCAAAACTTCCACGGTCTACACATGCCAGTTCTTGTCACCAACCCCTCCATAACTTGGCTGTGCCATAATGGGAATATTTTTCCTTGTTATTTAGATAGAGGTGATTTAAATGAACAAGTAATGGGCTGAGATTAGAAATAACAGAATTTCAGAAATTCACTTGCCAGATCACTCATCCCATATGCCAACACCACTGTTTGTTAGATGTGACTTTTCCCTTTTCCCAGGTGCACACACCTTTAATAGCCATTTGGACCAAGAATGCAGGTTGCCTGTGAAATATATCTTTTGCTCTGACCACATTTTCTACCTGTTTTCTGAGACATTATGGACTGTCGATCGCTGTGATATCATTCATTTGCCACAGATCTTGTCTGTATGCCCTTACTTTTTTTGTCTTCTATTAAATTTATTCAGAGAGATGCCTTCTGATTTTATTCCAAACTACAACTAAAGCAATATCTTTCCCTACTCAAGGGGGAAACATCTCAAATCGGTAAGCCACACTTCTTTTATTTTCTTAGAGAATGTTTTCAGTGTTTCTATAGAAGGCTCAACCCATTTGACTTAGGAAGTACTCTAAGTCATCACAAATGGAATGTTATTTATCATCACCTGAACCTGTCCAAAAAAAAAACCTGTCAGAAGAGCAACACAGTATTTTCAACAGCATTGTTTTCATGGGAGTTGATGTAGGTGAGGTAACAGGACACACCTGAGTTATGTTCATGACATATTAACCAGCCAGTGTCACGAAACAAGTTTCCCATGCATTGCTAGAACCCAGGCTCTGCTTTAACTCAGCTGGAACCCACCTTACTTTTGCAGTGAGGATACAAGCAAAATCACTCAAGTGCTGATAGTCCTCCAGTCCTCTTCCCATGACTCCCGCCAAAGGACAGACAAGTTCTCCTGCACTTGACACAATTCACTGGGGGGAAATCGTAGAGCAGCTCAGTACAAAGAACCATGGGATATGCCCCTGGATACACATGAGCAAGTGCAGAAACAGTAAGGACACAATAATGTGAGCAGAGCTTTGCAGTGGGGACACTCAGATCTGGGCTAGGCTAGCCTGGGTGTGGATTACCTGGCTTAACTGTGCAGTGAAGAGATACCCTGACAGTGGCCAGAGGCTTCAAAGGAAGGTGTTGGAACGGTGCAGGAGGCATATGTGGGGTAATCTGCTCCCTATCCAGGTCTCAGGCTGGTCTATGCTCGTTTGAGATTGACTGAAAATCTGAAGCATGAGATTTAATATCCTTTCCAAAATGTTTATCTTCATTGAGGGTTTCCCTTTGAAAGCATTTTTTTAAAAATAAGATAGCAATAACTTGACATTGTTCTTAATTACAAGCTTTGCAGATAGTTAGGGCCAGAATTTCAGTTAAGTGTGTGCAATGCCTAATTTACATATGCAAATACCCAAGGTGTGCATGCAGATTAACTGCACGTACACGTATGCGCGCACACACACATACTGTCATTTAGGTGCCTAACTAACCTCTCTCTCTCAGCACTACATTGAGTTTCTGCATACATAAATTATACGTACACACCAAACTTTGAAAATGTACCTGCCCCATGAGTTCAGAATATGAAGGGCAAAATCGTCAGCTGGTATACATTGACATATTTCAGTGGAGTCAATGAAAGTTGATTCAGACCAGCTAAGGCTCTGGCCCTAGATCATTAAATGCACTTTTGATCCACTACAAATGACTGTAATTTTCAACAAGCTTTTATAGCTAACTATGCAATCTTGCTACCCCCTTGTGGACGAATACGCATTACTGCAGTACATCACTTATTTCAGCTCTATGAATTAATGAGTGGGGTTGGTAATACTCCACACAGAAGAAACAGAGGGATCTGCTTTCTGTACTTAAGTATCTTTTTTTTAAAATGTACTCTTACATGGGATATCACTTTTAAAAACACACAGATTTTCATATGGAAATTTTAGCACAGGTCAGCACAGAACAAACCTGCAGCCCCCTGTCTACACTGTACTTTTTCCATGCTTAAAATTTTACAATGCTTAGTTTTTCTATGATAGTGCTTTAGCTTGGTCCATTACTTAAGTTCAGCTGGAAGCCACATTTTAATAGTATTCCTAGATTGTGAGATAGCCTTGAACATTTGCAGGGCTAACACATGATTTGGGGACATAATTAAAGCACATCTTCATGATATTAGTAACAAAACTAATGTTAAACATTCTCCTGTAACAGCTATTGTTATCCTAATGGTGTCCTTTTAAATGACATGGTATTTCCCAAACTTCAATAGGCATCTGGCCTGAATAGACTCCAGAGGCTGGATTACAGGGTGGAAACCACATGCCCAGATATCTAATCCGATTACAGCTGTGAAGATCCATGCCTTTAGCACTAAAAAGGGGAGAACTAGTTCAAATAAAGTAAGATTCAAACTTCAACATGGTTGGAGGCTCAGAAAAATTCCATTTTTCTTTTCTTTCAATGTTCATGTGTGTGATGGGACGCACTTGCCCCTTACTGGACTGGGAAGGGTTAACCCTACATTGTGGGCTGAGGAAGCCATGCCCCTCAAATCTACTGAGCATGCTCCAAGTGCATCAGTATAAAACGGAGCAGCTCAACTCATTTGGGGCTGACCGCTGGAGAGGAAGGATGCCTGCTGCTGGCTTCAGCCAAGGATCACCCGAAGCCAGAGGCTGTGGGAGCTGGAGATTCATAGATATTAAGGTCAGAAGGGACCATTATGATCATCTAGTCCGACCTCCTGCACAACGCAGGCCACAGAATCTCACTCACCCACTCCTGCGAAAAACCTCTCACCTATGTCTGAGCTATTGAAGTCCTCAAATCATGGTTTAAAGACTTCAAGGAGCAGAGAATCCTCCAGCAAGTGACCCATGCCCCATGCTACAGGCGAAAAACCTCCAGGGCCTCTTCCAATCTGCCCTGGAGGAAAATTCCTTCCCAACCTCAAATATGGTGATCAGCTAAACCCTGAGCATGTGGGCAAGATTCACCAGCCAGATACCCAGGAAAGAATTTTCTATAGTAACTCGGATCCCACCCCATCTAACATCCCATCACAGGCCATTGGGCTTATTTACCATGAATATTTAAAGATCAATTAATTACCAAAATCATGTTATCCCATCATACCATCTCCTCCATAAACTTGTCGAGTTTAATCTTAAAGCCAGATAGGTCTTTTGCCCCCACTGCTTCCCCTGGAAGGCTATTCCAACACTTCACTCCTCTGATGGTTAGAAACCTTCATCTAATTTCAAGTCTAAACTTCCCAATGACCAGTTTATATCCATTTGTTCTTGTGTCCACATTGGTACTGAGCTTAAATAATTCCTCTCCCTCTCCAGTATTTATCCGTCTGATATATTTATAAAGAGCAATCGTATCTCCCCTCAACCTTCTTTTGGTTAGGCTAAACAAGCCAAGCTCCTTGAGTCTCCTTTCATAAGACAGGTTTTCCATTCCTTGGATCATCGTAGTAGCCCTTCTCTGTACCTGTTAAATGCCACAACCCAGGCAGACACCAGGCTACCAACAGAAGCCCCGCAGAGTCGCTGGGGACAGTGCAGCCCGGGGAACCCAGAGACAGCCGAAAGACCCAGACCGCAGCAGCAAGAAACAAGGTAGGAAGCAGCCCAGGGTAAACAAATAGTGGCCCAGTTCGTGAACTGGAATATTGAGTCAGTGTGTTTCGGTTGGACCCCCCCCCGACCCCCTGCTGACTCAGTGGCATGTGCTCCTGTCACTATCAGGGCCTTGGCTGGGCTGAGGCCCAGTGGAGAGGGATGGCCTGGATCCCCCTACCTGGGCTGCTGCTACTCCCTTTTCTTGGTTTGGCGGCCCCCTTCCCTGACTGAGGTCACTTAGCCACAAGACCTATTGCTCTGTGAACAGGGGTGAATCCATTGACTATGGCCACTGGGCCTTATTGCCCTGTGGACGGGGACGAATCCATGGACTTTGATCACTTGCCCTTACTGCCCTGCAAACTGGGCAGTTCTAGTGGACTTCAGCCATGAGGCCCTACTGCCCTCCTAAGAGGGGTGAACTTATTCACTCTGGCCACTGTGCCGCACTGCCCTGCTAACAGGGACGGATACAGGGACTTTAGTCCCCAGACCTTGCGGCCCAGTGAACTGGGGCAAATCCATTGACTCTGGCAACTAGGCCTTACTGTCCTGCCAAGAAGAGGAATCTACTGACTCTGGCCATTTTGTCCATACTGCCCTGCTAAGCGGTGCTAATACATTGACTTTGGCCATTAGGCATCATTGCCCCACTAACAGAGGCCAGTATATTGACTCTGGTTCTGGAGACATAGACGCAGATGACATACACTTTTCCCCTACACCCTAAGGGAGCCAGGGCACACTTGCCCTGCACTGGACGAGGTCCCCCGCAACCCTGTCACAATGTGCCTCTGCATTTCCTGGCTCCATGCGGGATCCAGACTGAAATACTATGAGACACAGTTGTCTTGGTAATCTTGAGCTGGGCAATACCAAGCACCACTGGAAACCTCACAAGATAACTTTGTTCTCATGAAACTTCCGGACCAGAGATGTCTGGATAAGCAATGACTCTGTTCCAAAATTATCTGAACATTGAATCTCATGGAGTTATACCACCATAACACTCGTGAATCAGACTCAGAAGCTCTAAAACTTTTGTGTATTTGGCAGCGAATCGACATTAATTGGCTGGTTCCTGCTGTGATGCCTGTACGAAGTGTGCTAATTAACAATAGCTTGAGGGCCAGTTGGGGTTAGTTGGCACTCTCGCCATTATTTTTTTTTTAATAAAAGTTACAGATCTGATTCCATCCCTCTGCCCCACATTTAGTACGCCACTTGATATCTAAGAGCCCAACTTGGCAAACACATGAGTAACTTTATGTATGTGAATTTATGGAAATAAGGCATCATTTTTTTAATGGTGAGAGTAATTAACCATTGCAGCAATTTACCAAGGGTTGTGGTGGATTCTCCATCACCAACAAGTTTTAAATCAAGATCAGATTTCTTTTTAAAAGATCTGCTCTAGGAATTTTGGGAGGGAAGTTCTATGGTGCGTGTTATACAGGAGATCAGACTAGATGATCACAATGGTCCCTTCTGGCTCTGGAATTGGTGAAGGTAAGGAAAGATGGTCCGCTGCCCCTCACTCCGCCCCCACCGCTCCCCCCGCTCCACTGTCAGTCAGGCATGGGTCGCCTCTGGTCTGCTGATTAAGGGGATAACCTGGGACCTGAGTTCAGTTCTTTGCTCTGCCACAGATTTCCTGTGTGTACTTGGTCGAGTCACTTAGCCTCTCTGTTCCTCATTTCCCCATCTGTAAAAGGGAATAACAATAATTCCCCACCTCACAGGGGTATTGTGAGGATAACTATATTGGAGATTGTGAGGCAGTCAAACCCAATGGTAATGGGGGCCATATACGTATCTTAGCGAGATAAACTCACCTGTGTTTATTTGCAAGATTGGGCCCTTACACTTTAACGGCCAGGGACCTTGTGTTTGTATGTTGCCTAGCACAACAGGAACCCAATACTAAGTACTACTATAATAGAAATATTAAACACTAATATTCATCTGTCATTGACATTTAATGTCAAAAGGTTTCCTAAACTGTTCTATTGCTTTAATCAAATGGAATACGCTTAGGTCAAATTTACAGAAAGCAAATTACTATAGTTATTTGGATATTTTTTTTTTACTGTAACTGGAATGAAATAATTAACTGGACTTTTTAACCATGCAACCACCAGAGGGCATGGCACAACTTGCAGAGCTAACGGTAGGGCTATTAATGGCAATAACTGTGTGTGAGGACTGCATCATTTAATTGAAGTCATTGTTCATTACTGAGGGTTTAGGACCATTTTTTCCTTATCTCGTTCAGAATTTTGTCCCTTTAATAACTGCATGACATTCTTCTTCAGCCATTTACTGAGCTGCCCGATGTGTAATTAAAATGACCACAATGGACTGAAATAAAGGATGGAAGCTATGTTATTTTAAATACCAGTGATTTGGTTGCAGAAATATTGACCAGATTAAATGGAGGATCACACAAAACAGTGAATGAATTTTAGTGCAAGGGGCTATGTTAACTGCTCAGTTGATCTTATGTCTTTTTCTAATGTTCTTTTCTGATCAGCTGCAGTTAATTTGTGGCATACAGAATTACAGCAACAACAATGTATTTTTAAGAAATCCTTAGGACCAAAAACTTGCTTCTGTTTTTTTTTTGTTGTGTTTTGTTTTTGTATTTTTTTTAGGAGAAGCAACACAGACCAAATACTAAACAGAAAAGCCTCCCAGAAAACCCATCAAACTCCAATGAAACACCTGACCTGAATTCTTTGGGACAGACATGAAACAAAGTGCAGTTTTCTCTTATTTGCTGTAGTCTTCTATCTCAGCCTCCATGATCTCTTTGCGTGTGCATGGTAATCTGTCTAGATCCCAATCCAACTCTCACTGAAGTCAAAGGAAAAACTCCTGAAGTCAGAAACCTTGTTTTCTTATCTGTCTCTCGGGTCTTATCTACATAGTGCATTTGTCCATACCAGTGGGGTGTGAATTCTAGTCTGCACTAGCATGTTGCTCATTCACTAGCTCTTGTGGACCCTGCTGGAGCACACGACAAATTCCCTAATGCACGTTAACATAGTACTGTTTGGGACTATGTCAATGTGCACTGCGAATTTTCAGTGCACATCTGCAGAAGCCACACGGCCCAGTTAGTGCACACCATGCAAGTGCAGACTAGAACTCTCACCTGTGCTCACTAAGGCACTGTGTAGACAAGTCTTAAAATGCCATTCTCAGCATTGGCACTGTAATTTAGTAATAATTTAGAAAATGTATACTGATACTATAACACCTTTCATCAGAGGGCCTCTAAACTCTTTAGAAAGATGGGTGCAACTGCGAAAATAATACACAGCAATTAACTTGACAAATAGTCTACGAGCAGCATACTTTTTTCTCTAAAGGGTTCTTTATAGGATTGATCCTGTGAGGTAGTGAATGCTCTAGCCCTGATCCAGCAAAGCTCTTAAACATGAGCTTAACTTTAAGCACCTGAGTAGTCCCTTTGCTGTTAGGTGGGTTTTTTGGGTGAAAGGCACTATATAAGATTATCATCACATTGTTTTAGGCATCCAAATTAGCCAGAGAATGCACTTTGCTGCAAATCAGTCTCTCTCAAGAAATCTCTTTCATCTTCCTTTCAAAATTCCATATGTTTATGGGACATGTGGGCTCCCAGTTAAATATCTGACAAATTCCTGTATGAATGGCATTTGATTTTAATACAGCATGAAAGTCTGAGATGATATTGACTAACCCATTTATGTCTCTGTTTTGCTCCACAGCATGTGAGTTCACTTATTTCTCACTTGAGTATATATTGTTGCGTGTGTAGGATTTGGAAGCCCACCATCAGAAAGAGAAGTGTCTTTATATGCTAGAAATGAGCCCAAGCCACAAACTTTAGACCTGAGTTTCTCTGGAATTTGAGTGTTTGGATCTGGAACTTTGGATCAGCCCAATATCGTGCAAAGGGTAAGTCAATTTGGCTCCAGTTTTTTTAAAGTTCAGATTGGGGTGAAATCTTGGCCCCATGGAAGTCCATGATAAAATTCTCATGGACTTCAGTGGGGCCCAAATTTCACCTCAGAACTGTGCAGACCCTGGGTTTAGGATCAGGCCCATCTCTGTTAAAAACAGATCATTAAACTTCTTGGGCCAGATCTTTAGCTAACGTAAACTGATGTAGCTCCATGGTCTTCAGTGCAACTACATCAACTTCCACCAGCTGAGAATGTCCCCTTTGAAGGAGATGTTCAAAAGTGCCCGAGAGATTTAGGAGCACCAATCCCATTTACTTTTTAGTGGGACTTGTGCTCCTAAACCCATTAGGTAGTTTGAAACTATCCCTTATTATTCCGGGGATGGGAGGTATCACAATTTTGTGGAAAACTCTTAATTTCTTAGGTGCTGCCTTGTGTAGCGATGTGAGACATTGCGACAGATCATCCCACTTATGTGATACTCCTGTTTCGTCACATAACGCAGTACGGTGTGATTGATGCTGCCTGTCATGATGTATCACGCTGGAAGGGGAGAAATAAATGTAGGGTTGTGGTTTTAGGGGCTTCACTGTTTACATAAAAACAGTTAATGGATTATTCACAATAGGGATACGTTGTTTGTGGTAAACTTTTTAACTGGGTTTGATTTTGCTGAGGTTTTTTTATTAGTTTTGGCCCATAACTTTCAGCTTGCTTTCTTCTTTCATCCACTGGTGACAAGATGATATGACAGGTTTTCTGAGCGTCTTTCTGAACTCCAGCAATCCCATGTGTGGGTATTTTTATTCACTTATCCATCCTCTCTCATGAAGACACCAAAGAAAAGCTGAAAATAACTACTACAGCATCCATCTGTGCTGCCCCCAAATGTACCTTAAAGGCATTCCCTTCATCCCAGAGCTTCATATGCTATCCCCTTCTAGCATAGGAGCTAAGGCCCACCTCTCATAGTGCAATGAATTGCTACAAGACCACCAAATTGGCCCAACTTCCAGTTTTCACCATAGAAATGCTTTGCATTTCTATAGTGCTTTCCATCGGATGATGTCAAAGTACTTTATAAACATAACTTCACAGCCACCCCTCTGAGCTACTTAACTATAATCTACATTTTACAGATGAAGTAAATGAGAGAGGTTAAAATGATATGCCCAAAGTTCAACTTTTTTTGCAGAACAAGATTAGAACCCAGGTTCCTGACTATCAGTCCTGTAACTTAAGTTCAAGACTTGCCTTTGGCCGGGACACTAAAACATTTTCATTTTTCAAGTTTTCTTGGTTTTTTAAGTATTTATTAATTTTATTTCCCACCCCCACCCCACACTCCCTCCTCCTGGGGCAGCGTGAAGCATAAAACTAGAGAGGGGGTAAGTATATTTAAAAATGCAGATTGAGCTGGTAGAAAAATCTAAATTTCCTTCCTGTGGGAAATTCCAAAGTTGTTTGATTTGTTTTTCTCTCAGATCAGAGTGAACAGTATTGAAATTTTGAAATATGGACATTTTTTGCAGAATGGAAACATCTGAAAAATTTGGTTTGGAAATGTTGCCATATTTCATTTTGGCTTGGTTCAACATTAATCTTTGTCCCTGTCACAGGGTCCTCTCACCGCTGGTGTGCCTCCTTCTGGCCGTGTCTGGGGATTAGCTCTGCCAGCCTGATACCTTCTTCTTTCTCGGCTTATTTTCTCGCTCTGCAGCCCCTCTCTTGTTCCTCAGTAGCTGCTGCACCTGTCTTTGTGGATTAGCCCACCAGCTAACCGTCCACCCCTTCTGCAGTACTATCCAAGTCTTCCATGCTGTCCCAGGCAGTCCTTGAGTCCACTGCCCTGACTGAGCCACTCAGTCGGTGACTAGAATGAATGGTCCCAGATAGTCTCCAGGTTCACTGCCCAGATCATGCCACTCATTCAGTGGCTAGTAGGAGAACCCAGGAGCACCCCTACACTGAGTTCCAGTCCAGGGACCCTCAGTCTAGCAGCTAAGGTCTGTACTACCATATACTACCATGAACTGCTACTCCCTGCACTACTTGCCTATCCCATGCTCTCATTCTCCACCCTTCTAGCTAAACCCTTATTTCCTGGGTCTGCTAGGCAAACCCATCCTCTTGATTCCAAACTCTTTCTCTTCCTTGTCCCAGGGGGAGTGACTGCAGCCCACTTTCTTCTACCCACTGCCTGATTTTAAAGAAGCCCTGCCTGTTCCTGCACAGTCCAGCTTCCCTTAATTAGGGCTTTCCTCTCAGCTTAAATACCCCCAGTTTGGATCCTAATAGGTTAATTGGCCTATCTGACCTACTTTAACCCTTTCCAGGTGAGTGTGGGGAGCACACCCCATCCCAGTCCCCCTGAGCAGCCATCAGGACATAGGAATTGTAGTTCAGATGTCTCAGGCCCTCATTCTCTTCTATGGGCTGGGCATCTCAGCTACTTCTCCCATGATGCATCATTACAGGAGAGACTATGGTACATCATAGGAAATGTAGTGTAGCTAGGGAACTTGGCAGAGGATAATTGGGGCACAAGGCACCCAAACTATAACTTCCATGAGGCATTGCAGCAGCTCAAGCAAATGCAGCTTAATATAAAATCAACCTCAATGAAATGTTTCGAATTAGGTGCAACAAATCAGATGTTCACTCCCAAAAAGCTAGTTTGATATAAATAGACCTTCTGTATACAGGAAATATACTAGATTTTATTCTTCATGTCAGGTTTTTCTATTCTTTCTTTCTTTCTTTCTTTCTTTCTTTCTTTCTTTCAGTGTCTCCTAAGCAGAATGAGAACCAAGTGACCTTCAGATATGAGTAAAATGTTTAAACCCATAGAGCTTGATTCACTCCATGCTATAGAGGCTGCTGTGCCAGCAGGGGCATTCACCCTGGTGAAAGCAGGCTACAGACAATAGTGTGGAGATTTTCCAGAGCATGAAAGGGATTTAAAAGCACAATTCCTATTAAAAATCAATGGGAACTGGGTGTCTAACCCCCTTGAGTTCAGTTGAAAATCCCAGCATAAATTCTGAGCTGTTAGCATTTGCCTTACAACTCACTCGTTATTTGTTAACACAGCTGAGAGTCACAAAGATTTTATCTCTCCAGGACTATAGAATCTTCTACTCAAAATCCATATACTTAATCCCATGCCTGTCTAATATTTCTTATTTGTATATGTTCAGTTCAAATTCCTAGTCAATGCCAACTATACATCATTTTTTTTATGCAGTATCATTTAATGGAAAAGTAATTATAACACCATGTGGTAACTGGGTTATGATGTGGTAGGCTGTTCCTTAATATGGCAAGGTCAGCTTTTAAGCATTATTCTCTCTCATCCATATCAATGTATAAAGGAAACACACACTGTTATGTGCTTGTATGAACCCCAAAGGCTTTAAAGTACTGAAATCCTCATGAAGAGACTGACACCGCAACATTTCAGCTCACTTGTCAATAGCTCATTTGTCAGGAAGTGTACAGTAAAACAAGGGCTAACGTGAAGCATTGTTCTGTATCAACAATATACTTCTAGAGTGTGGACTGGACTGGCATAGACATAGGAGCTGTAAACAAGGAGGAGCTGTGGGCTTTCAGATGCCCATAGTTGCAATCCAGGACTCTGTTAGATTGCAGTGTTTCACTACAGTCCTGGACAGAATTTCTTCCTCTTTATAGCAAACAGGGAAAGTCCCCAAGGTTTTTATGTCTGTTGCAGATCCTTTTTTTATATTATTTACCATTCCTAAAGCCTATTCCGGCCCAGCAATGAAGTGTGGCCTGCACCGTACAGGCTTTAAAGTCACTTTCAAAGTGTCATGTCCAAAAAAGTCATAAATTCTGCAGAATTCCAGCACTTTGATAATTCAGCTAGACCTTGAATAAAATCATCATTACTTTCAATCTGGAATATGGCGAACTCATCCATTTGTTGACAAGCTTCTTTATTCACAAGTAGAAAGACAGATTGGCTATAGCTTTGGCTGACAGTTCAAGCGTGGTAAAATGGTTCAGAAACAACCTATTCGTGATAAACTTTTAATAATTTTGCTTAGAACAATCAAGGCAAGGATTAAGTGCATTGTTTCAGTTAAAGTGCCAATTATGCCTAGTTATGTTTCATGAAGCAGTCTTCCACTCAGATCTAACATACATCTTATTTTGATGGTGAAAATCATTCTTGGCCCTCTAACATCAAAGATAATTTTTCTAACTTCAGCATTTTTCGGAGGCTTCAGCCACATGCAAGAAAAAAGCCGAACCCTCTTTCATAATTTAGTATGCAGAGTCATCATCTAAGTTTCCCTTGCCTACCTGCTTATATTATACTAACAATGAGGCCCCAGTGCATACCTCAGGAGTATGAACACTGCTCAGGATTCATTTTGTAGCTGCTGATGCAGAAGTTCCCCTTTGCCAGTCAAAGATCGTTGTTGGCGTGTGAGGTGTCCTGCAATTTGCTTTATTACCCTGCAGATTTGGTCCCATTGTAGGAATAGAAAACTGGCAGGATTAATTTCTGATGTATACTAACTGGTAGTGAGACACCCTTAATACCAAACTTGCTGCAGGTATCTGCCAGATGATAGAGGGAGCACATATTTCTTAGTTTGGACAACAGCATTTGAAGGTACATTGACGTGGAAAATGCAACAAGCTTAGCTTGAGGAGCACAGAGCCTTTTTAATTAGCCCATAAAGAAGCCAAAGATTGTTTGTCCAGTACTCAGTGTGCACTCTGGCATATTCGAAAGCTGGTGCTTTCATCAAAACAGCCAACCAAAATCCCCCTGGGCTTTATGTCATAATGTCAGTGCATAGCTGCAAGTATATAGGAACCGCCATCCTAGATCAGATTAGTGTCCGTCTAGTATGATGACCTCTCTCTGACAGTGCTTGGTACCAGAGGCTTCAGAGGAATCCGTGTAATGGACAGTTATGGATAACTTCTCCATAGGGGAGGTTTCTAACTCCAGGCAGTTAGTGGTTGTTTATGCAGTGAAGCATGAGCTTTTATATCCCATATAGAGAGGGGTTTTTTTCATCCTATCCAATGTAACTGTACATCTCCTAATTATTCATACAAATGTCTGTTCCTTTGTTGAATCCTGGTAAACTCTTGGACACAATTGTCTTATGGCAATGAGTTTCACAAGTTAGTTATTCACTGTGTGAGAGACCTATTTCCCTCTATCAGTTTTAAATTTCTTGTCTTTGCATGTAATTGACTGTACCCTCTTTCTTGAATTCTGAGAGGGGGAGATCCCTGTGCCTGATTTACTTTCTCTGTACCCTGCATTATTATTTCATATATCTCTTTTCTGACCTCTCATATTCATTTCCTCTGCAAAGTAAACCATCTTGTTAGTGTCCCTTCATGCAGAGGTCATCATTCCTTTGATCATTTCTTTTGCCTTTCAAAACCTGTCGATCTCTGGAGTGTTGTTGAGTTTTTTTGTTTTTGTTTTTTTGATGAGGTGACTCGCATTGAACACAGTATTCTGGGTGACATATGAAAATAGGACAAAAATGACACACCAAGATGCACTCAGAGCCAATGTACAGCAGTGGGTACGTTTCCAAATGCATCTGAGTCCGTGCAAGCAACAGCCTAAGCAGACTGCATTGGTGTAATTACACTTGCTCCTGAACTGATGGTCACTTTTCTTCAACATTCCTCTGTCTCTCTGCTTCTGAGGTGCTACTGACATCATTGAAGTCAATGGGAGTTTTGCCATTCAATAGGCCCAGGATTTCACCTCCAGTGTGCAGATGCTGCTGCTGATCTCCATGGTGTCAAAAAAAAAAAAGATGTATCCTTTTTCACTATCCTATGTCTGTCTTGCATATCTAGGTGGTAAACTCTTTGGGGAGGGATAATCTCCTAGGTGCTGTAGAAACATATCACAACAGGACCTTAACCTTACTAGGGGTTTGTAGGCACAAGCGTAATAATACAAAGAAGTTCATTTTCAAATTAAATATCCAAAGAACACAATTAGATGTAAATATAGCATAATTTTAGAACTGTTTCCTCCTGCCCATTTCTATCAGTAGTGCCACAAATTAATAATTATATAGGTACAGAAAATACTAGTCATGACCAATACAAATTGGGACCCTATGGGTTGTTTCATATCCTCTAGTTAGCAGTAACAAAGCCATTTGTTTTTAACAAGTGCATAGTCCGTAATGTCTTTTAGAGAGATTGCACATTAATCCCCAGATTGTAGATCTTTTAATTATTATTAGCTCCTATATATTACTGGATGACAGACCACAGTGGAGAAATAAGGAACCTGAGTAGTTGATATATAATTTAGTCCTATCAGCAGCAGGTGAGCAACATTCCACCCTACAGAGCAGTAATACTAGAAATACACTGCTTCATGTCAAAGAACTCCAGAGATAGGAGAATCAGGTCCAATCGCTCATTTTCAGCCGTTTTGAAATGCTGTAATTTCTGATTTATACCAGTACAGGTGAGAGTAGAATCAGACCTCTTATTATTAAAAAACACATGGATGAAGTTTGTGTATATATCATTAACCTTTTCCACACTAAAATATCCTGGATAAATATTTATATTCATACAAAAACCTTTCTTGAATGAAAGATTATCCCTGTTGGAAACTAATGAGGCTGTGTGGCTGAGATAACTATAGAAATATCTATTTCTGCAGAGGGCCTATGAGCCTAGCCCTGCTGCTATTGAAATCAGGCCCATTCCCCTGCCCTTGCAGGAGGTTATAGACTCAGGTCCTGATCCTGCAACTGACTTCTGATAGATACCAATGCCTAAGATTTCTATTAGGTGTCTTCCATTTCCATCTACTGTAGCATAAAGCTATACATGTTTCCAAAGTCATTTATAGTTTTGGAGCAAAATTCTCCCCTCAGATCCAAACTGTGGCTATGGGGTCATGCTGCAGATGTAAGGAGAAAGTTTTATCCTTGCTCTGGGTTTTTCTCTTCCTGTTCCCACTTCAGTTTCAAAAGGGAAACAAATATTACAAAAATTATAGTATTTTGAGTACACACCAGCACTTCAGAAGAAAAGTCTTTTCTTCAACATCCTTGCTGCAATGTCTCATTAGTTGCCACTTGTCATAAATATAAATGGAAGGGTAAACACCTTTAAAATCCCTCCTGGCCAGAGGAAAAACCCTTTCACCTGTAAAGGGTTAAGAAGCTAGGATAACCTCGCTGGCACCTGACCAAAATGACCAATGAGGAGACAAGATACTTTCAAAGCTGGAGTGGGGGAGAAAAAAGGTTCTCTCTGTCTGTGTGATGCTTTTGCCGGGAACAGAAAGGAATGGAGTCTTAGAACTTAGTAAGTAATCTAGCTAGATATGCTTTAGATTCTGTTTTGTTTAAATGGCTGAGAAAATAAGCTGTGCTGAATGGAATGTATATTCCTGTTTTTGTGTCTTTTTGTAACTTAAGGTTTTGCCTAGAGGGATTCTCTATGTTTTGAATCTGATTACCCTGTAAGGTATTTACCATCCTGATTTTACAGAGGTGATTCTTTTACTTTTTCTTCTATTAAAATTCTTTCAAGAACCTGATTGCTTTTTTCATTGTTCTTAAGATCCAAAGGTTTGGGTCTGTGTTCACCTATGCAAATTGGTGAGGATTTTTATCAAGCCTTCCCCAGGAAACGGGGTGTAGGGTTTGGGGAGGATTTTGGGGGGGAAAGACGTTTCCAAGCGGGGTCTTTCCCTGTTATATATCCCTTAGACACTTGGTGGTGGCAGCAATAAAGTCCAAGGGCAAAAGGTAAAATAGTTTGTACCTTGGGGAAGTTTTAACCTAAGCTGGTAAAAATAAGCTTAGGGGGTTTTCATGCAGGTCCCCACATCGGTACCCTAGAGTTCAGAGTGGGGAAGGAACCTTGACACCACTACATTATATTTAAGAATCACAGAACTATTTCCATATTTCAAAAGAAAAAGACCAATCTCATACAAACAATTAGGGCCTGATCCAGAGTCCATTGAAGTTATTGGAAAAGCTCCCATTGATTTCAATGGACTTTTGTCCTTAATGAAAATAGAGATGAATTTTCTCTACAAAATTTGATCCATGCAATCTGTATTGTAAACAAAAAGGCTATCTTGTGATGATGAACTTTGAGCTTCTGCCTACATAGAACCTGATTCAAAGCCCACTATAGTCAATGGAAAAACTCCCTTAACTTAAATGGGTTTTGGATCAGGCTCATAGACTGCATACAGGATGTAACCCCTGTAGGTTCCTATGAAAATAAAAATTAAAGGGAGGCAGAATTAAACATATTTTGTGTGAATCACACTTTCTCTAACCACGGGTCTATGATGCTGCATTTTAAAATAAGAGAAATGAGTTAACGCTAGTGTGGGTGGAAGGTTAGCTTGCACCTTAAAAAAGGAGTGTCTTCTATAGTAAAAGAGAGCTAAGAGCTAGGGTGATAAACTTTGTGGCAAAGCATGAAGGATCACTGCAACCTACCTCATCACTTATTTTTATTGGGCTAACAGGCCCCAGTCAGGATCACCTCCGCTGTACTATCCACTCCTGCCTGCTTGTGGATCCCCAGGCCCTTGGAGAGACCTCTGAACCGGCAAAACAGCTGTAAGCCACTGATTGCTTACCCACCCTGTTTCCACAAGTGGAGGGGAGAACAGTTACAGTCCTTAATAAAGATGCCATCCTAATGTTTTACAGAGTTTGACTGTTGTACAAACTCTTCATGTGGCTGGAGTCTGGGGGATTGACTTAGGGGAGCTCTCTGGGGGCAGAGAAGGAGGAGAATAAAGAATATTTTTAGGTGTTTTATTTCATGCTCTAACAGGAGTGTATTTACGAGCTGAGAATTGGGAAATAAATGTAGCTGTTAGAATTTTTAAAAATGACCATGCAACCATTTTAATTTGCTAGATATCCCAGACTGTGCTTTTCAGGGGCTTTTGTGAAATGTGAATAACCTTTTCTGATACTATGTTACATTCAAAACAGGAGCTAGCTTCCCATGGACCATGACAATTTGGATTTTGGAAACTAATAAACGGTCAGTTAAAAGCAGCAGTAATGATATCGCCAGTCAAGAAGATATGACAGGTGTGTCTAGTAATAAGCTCTTTCCTGTTTGAAAAAGAAAATGAAAAGTGCCTTTGCTTTCAAGAAAGGGTTTTCTGCATAAGACACACAGAATAGCTTACCCAAGCTCCATGTTGAGCAGATGGAAGGAATAATAACACTAAAGCTATGAGAAGGTGTCCCTACGGGGTGGGTCAGCTGGAAGGTCCGGTTCATTATCTGTTGAAATGTAAATTTTATGTTGCCATGGGGGGAAGGGGAAAATGGATTACGCCTTTGTTTAAAAAGACAGGACCCCATGTTTCCTATACTTCAGCAGCAATGAAGTTTGCTGAAGCCTTCGCTCCCTACTACAGAATCAGGAATCAGCATCTAAGCTTTCATCTAAGAGAAATTAAATTACTAGCCCTTCTGGCTGTGAAGAAAGATTCCAAAATGTGAATCAAATATTAACTGATTAAGTCTTGATTCTCCCTACTCTGAAAACAGGCAGCTTGAAACAGTAGGCCTGATTTTCAATTACGTTAAAGCCTCTTTATGATGCTGTGGCAGTGTAAAGGGGCCCCAAAGGGGGAGGAAATGGCCCCCATGCAAACCTCCCCTGTTTGCTGTTTTGAACTGGCATAAAGGTTCTACAATGCCCTAGTCTCAGCCCTCTGTGTAGGGAGCAGATTGGCTATACCTCCAACATACCCCCAGAGTCCACTCCTTTGTACTTTGGCTATTCTCTGCTTCCAGGGCTCCAAAAATCCTTGTTTTACAGGTGGGGGAGGTGAGATGGAGAGTGATTTGATATCTTGCCCATGGTCATACGATGAGTCAGAATAGGACTTTGGGCCTCTTGTCTCTCAATCCCAGTCCCTGTCCACTAGCCTACACTCCCCCATTTAGAAGGAAAAATGTGGTGGGGATTGTTCCAGCTCCTGCTGTAACTTACCGTATGATGTCTGATGGGTGCTGATGAACCATAAATTAATGACTGATCCTGAATTGTTCTGGGCAGTAAATCTGTTTTACTGAATCTATTTGCCTTTTTACTCATGCTGTTTAGTATGAATTTATCCCTCGTGGCAAAAGTAAGATTAATAAATAAATTGTATTGGTAGGATTAAACGTCAGCTCTGAATTTCCTTGAATTCTGAGGGTTTAAATCAAAGGTTATTTTAACAGAAGGTTTTTGGTCTAATCACTTGTGGCATTTCTGAGTCAATTAACTTTTTATTCTTCCAAGAAGGCCATGTCCATAAAGAATATTCGTTATGTCCCTGTGTCCTGCAGTATTTGGTGGAAGACCCTAGAAATACTACAGCAGTACAGTTGTAACATTGCAACTGCACCATTGTAGCACTGTATTGTAGACACTACAGCAGTGGAAGGGGTTCTTCTGTCACAGTTGTAAATCCACTTCTCCAAGAAGTAGAAGCTAGGTTGATGAACGAATTCTTCCATTGACCTAGCATTGTGTAGACTGCGGCTTAGATTGATTTAATTACATTGCATAGACCAGGGATCTGCAACCTTTGGCATGTGGCCCGCCACATCCCTCAGCCTGCGCTGCTTCCCGCAGCCCCCATTGGCCTGGAGTGGTGAACCGCGGCCAGTGGGAGCTGCAATCGGCCAAATTTGTGGACGCGGCAGGTAAACAAACCAGCTCGGCCCACCAGGGGGCTTACCAGGGGGCTTACCCTGGCGGGCCACGTGCCAAAGGTTGCCAATCCCTGGCATAGACCATGAAAAATTTTACAGCCCTGAGCAATACAGTTAAGATGACCTAACTTTGTAGTAAAAACAACGAGGGGTACCTTAGAGACTAACAAATTTATTTGGGCATACGCTTTCATGGGCTAAAACCCACTTCATCAGATGCATGCAGTGGAAAATACAGTGGGCAGGTATATATACATGGTACATGAAAAGATGGGAGTTTCCTTACCAAGTGGGGAGTCAGTGCTAACGAGAAAATTCAATTAAAGTGGAAGTGGGCTATTCTCAACGGTAGAATACCAAGGGAGGAAAATCATTTTTGTAGTAGTAATGAGGCCAATGAATCAGGGTGGCCCATTTCAAACAATTGATAAGAAGGTGTGAGTAACACTACGGGGAAATTAGTAGGGGGAAATTAGTTTTGGTAGTGACCCATCCACTTCCAGTCTTTATTCAGGCCTAATTTGATGGTGTCCAGTTTGCAAATTAATTCCAGTTCTGCAGTTTCTTGTTGGAGTCTGTTTTTGAAGGTTTTTTTGTTGAAGAATTTCCACTTTTAAGTCTGTTATTAAGTGTCCAGGGTGATTGGAGTGTTTTCCGACTGGTTTTTGAATGTTATAATTCTTGACGTCTGATTTGTGTCTGTTTGTTCTTTTGCGTACAGGCTGTCTGGTTTGGCCAATGCACATGGCAGAGGGGCATTGCTGGCACATGATGGCATATATCACATTGGTAGATGTACAGGTGAACGAGCCCCTGATGGTATGGCTGATGTGGTTAGGTCCTATGATGGTGTCCCTTGAATAGATATGCGGACACAGTTGGCAACAGGATTTGTTGCAGGGATAGGTTCCTGGGTTAGTGTTTTTGTTGTGTGGTGTGTAGTTGCTGGTGAGTATTTGCTTCAGGTTGGTTGTCTGTAAATGAGGACTGGCCTGTCTCCCAACTTTGTAGTGTAGACCAGCCTTATGTGTGAATGAGAGTAGAGTTGCAGCAAAATAAGATGAGGACAGTTAGCTGCATTCACAGAGACAATTGTATCTTAAGTCATTTGGGGTACATAAGGCCAGGTGTGGGGGAAAAGAAGCCTTTCCTTCTCCCCAGCCTTTGTGCAGGGTTTGTGCACCATCCTGATTGTTGTGCTTCCAAGACTTGACCTTACAAGGCGTTGAGTGTTCAAATCACATTGAAGTGGGAATGGAGGTTGATCAGCACCTGAAAGAATGCTGAGTTCATTGCAGGAGCGATCCCTCGTGCCATTGCCAGTGCAGAGCTCCCAAAAAAGAGAGGGGCCATATCTTGGGGAGGGCAGAGGGAGCACGCATTCTACCCGATAGCAGTGCCTCTGTTTTGCAGGCTCCTCCACTGTAAATTCAGCCCTGTGCAGAAGGCCAGAACAACATCCATGTAACTAAAATATTTTAAAATAAGAGGGAAATTTACAAATTATCAAGAAAAAAGTGGGGATATTTTAAGTTTATGTAACTCTGAGCACCACACTTTGAGCTATCGATTTTTTTAAGGAATACCCCTTATAATTAATGGAAAGCTGTAAATATAGGGTGAAATCCTGCCATCACTGGAATCAAGAGCAAGACATTCATTGACTTCAATGGGGCCAGGATTCCACTCATGGTCTACTGATATGGTCATGCAAGTAATCCACCAGTGCCCTCAAAGAGTTAAATAGCCAAAAAAGAGAGAGAGCCCTGATAATGCACAGTAAGGTCATGTGTAGTAATTTCTAGGGATGTGGAAGGGAGAGTGTAACGTGCTCTAAAACCCAGAAGAAAGGATCCAGAACTCCTGTGCTGAGTCTAAAGCTTGAACCTGAACAAGTCACATCATCTGACAGTCACAAGTGCTCCTTGTTAGCATTTTCATCAGGATATAAGAAGGTCTGGAGACTTTCTTTCTCAGAGGGAGCTAAGGGGTGGGGACAGACGCCAACTTTCATGGTTACCCTAGAACAGTGGTTCTCAAACTTGTTCCGCTGCTTGTGCAGGGAAAGCCCCTGGTAGGCCAGGCCGGTTTGTTTACCTGCCGTGTCCGCAGGTTGGGCCGATCGCGGCTCCCAGTGGCGGCGGTTCACTGCTCCAGGCCAATGAGAGCTGCAGGAAGCGGTGCGGGCCAAGGGATGTATTGGCCGCCGCTTCCCTCAGCCCCCATTGGCCTGGAGCAGTGAACCGCGGCCAGTGGGAGCTGCGATCGGCTGCACCTGTGGACGCGGCAGGTAAACAAACCGGCCCGGCCCGCCAGGGGCTTTCCCTGCACAAACGGCGGAACAAGTTTGGGAACCACTGCCCTAGAAACATCCAAACTTGCATGGGGCAGAGTTTAGATTTAGGATTATCTTCTGTTATTGTTATGAATCATCACTAAAACCCCATCCTATGACGTTTGAGCTATATACAGTATGTTTGTTTGTATTCTGTTCAGAGCAGTGGGGGAACTTCAGCTGCTTGTAGGATGGTTAAAGGGATGACACAAAAACCTCTCACAATAACCTCTGAAAACCTAAATAATTGTGATTTGAAAATTGATATGACACCTTCTACAGAAGAGGGTCCTAAACTCAAAGCAAAGACCAGAGTCACAAAGGATGAGAAATTATGTATTAAAGGAAAATCACAAATGATGGCAGCTGTCAAGACAATTGTTCAGTACCTCATATTTACTTTGGCACTTATTGTGGTAATGGAGAACTTCACTATGAACAACTCACTGTAAAATCATCCAGGAACTAGACAGGTTTTGTGAAATGCACTTGCACTCCTGAACAATGCTTTGTGTGGAGGTCTCAAATATATCAAACCCAGTAGCTAATATGCCTTGTACAAAGTTGATGGAGCTCTTGTTTCACAGGAGATGGAGAAATTGCACTTAGGATAAACCCACAAGCCTGTTTGTAGGAACTTCTAAACCTGAAGAAATAACAAAGGCCAGGCAGGAAAGAAATAAGTCAAAAAATGGTGGAAATAAATAAAAGGCTGCCTGCTGAGCAGGTTACAATAGTGTTGCTTTGTCAGTCTCCTGTGAAGGAACGGGTTTTCATGTCAGGTCAGGGGTGAAGGAGGAGAAGAAGGCTGTAGTGTTGATCTGACTTTCTTCCCAGGAGGATCAATGTGTCACCTTGATTTAAAATTAACACCATTTGGGAAGCTTAACTTCTAAGCTACACAGTACTTTATACTAATCAAAATATGTGAAGAAAATGAACACAAAGGCTTTAGTTCCCCTCAAGGGAGACACTTTTTGGAGTTGTTTCCACTTGATTTAGTTTTTAAACGAGTAAGGTTATAATTGGTAATTAAGCTGGCTGTATTTTGGGTATACAAATTAAGATGAAATGTGGAGTTGCTGCTTCTGAGGGGGAAAGGAGAGTAAATATATGGGAAGCAAATGAGGATAATATGACACAACTCAGTTTCATTAACATTCAGTATTCAAGTCACGCAGCCTCTACTTTATGTTAACACTACATTTGCTGAACTTTGTGTTTAGATTACATCAAATTCAGTAACAAGGCTGTAGAAAATGCAGAGTTTTCATACATATCTGCAATTAGACCCTAAAAATGAGATGGACTCAAGCCTCAATTATAACCTAAAGTTTAGAGATGAGCCAAAGTCATGAAGCTCAGATCTAGATGAAGATCCAAATTTCCCCAAAGTCTGGAGGACATCTGAAAAGTACAGAATAATCTCAGATATCACTGTTCCTTTGCCTTATACCAGGCAGAAATTTGCATTGTAGAGAAACATGTCTGAAAACGATAAATAGTTTATATGCATGCCCCGCTTACGAAGATGGTCATGCATCTTTCACATGAAGACCCTGGCAGGTCTAAAATATTTCAAGTCCTTCCACAGGGCCTGTTTCTGTTGGTCATTGTTTAATGCCTGTACACTCTCAGATGGTGTCTCTCCCAGATCCAGGCTGTCGTTTTATGCAGCTTTGAGTTCTTTGTTTTCTTAGTTCTTTGAACCACCAGACCAAAGCATTCTCTGTGCTTGGTTGCGGGAGAGGGGGTGAGGAGTTTAAAAAGACATGTTACTTACATTGTTTCAGTATTGAGGATTTGCATTAATTACCCCCTAACGTTTTTAGTTCCTGCAGGAAGCATTGTTTATCTTACCCATTTAGCCAGGAGTATAATCACTAACAAGCCCTTATAGATACATAGACCATTTATAAAGTTAATATAATAGTCTTTGAATATTCCATGATTACATAGCTTTTGTCACAGCATCGTTCTGTGGTTCGTAAAAGGTGGCCTCACAGGATGGAGTTAAATCTAATGGTATGTAATAACTGAATTGCAAAAACAGGTATATGGTCAGGTTTACGTTTCAGATTACAAATTGATTAGGGGAGAATGTTTTGGTTTGACCATCAGAAATTGGATGACAATTATTTGCTGTTTAAACTTTCAGTTGTTATTATTTATGAATACAGATATGAAGTAAGTAATAGTGTGATGTTGTTATGTGTAAAGTAAGAACCACCTTCTTTTCTTCTTAGTTGATATGATTTTTGCAGAATTTACACTGCCAAATGGCATATTGCTCTGTATGCAATGGGGATGTAGGACTATTGTCAGTGAATGGGAGATAATTGTGGTTACTGACAATGTCTTTATGCCTTGAACTGTGTAACATATAGGAATAGCAGTTGTTGGGATTATGGTGCATAACTGTCTTGAACTGGTAACACGGATAATTTGCCATGGACATCATAGGAAGTATAAAATGTATGAAAAAATACAAGTCATGAAAAGTTAACTTTACACATTTGTTACTAATTGTTTTATTCTCACAATTATAGGGGAAAGTGATTTTGTGCACTGCCCTTATAGTATTGTGCTGTGATTGTGAAGCACCTCATTTGAGTAAGGGACTCAAATTTTCCACTCACGTCAACATGGAGCGTAACTGTGACATCAGATAGCTGCAATTCTGTTGCTACAACAAGCTAAGGCTGTAGTCAGCACGGCACCGGAAAAGGTATTTTGGCTCTGTGGATGTGAAGAGTCTGACCAATATTGGAGGTCTCGAAAAATGTAGCAACGGCGGAGGAGGACATTGAACCAGCCATTGCTGAGGACATCCTTATTCCCCTAGACAGAGATAGGTACATAGAGGTCTTGCTAAAGATGAAGATATATTTTATGAAAACTTAGTCTTTGCCCATTTTTAACACACTTATAATGTGGTATATGGACCTTTAAAGCCAAAGGGAGAAGTCTCAGGAGCCAGGCTGCTCGCTCCAGGAATTCTGCAGCAGACAGAAATCTAGGAAATGACTGACAAATGTTATGAGAAGATAAGTGGTACCAGGGTAACAGCTGGGGTCTAGAAAAACCCAAGGCAATTGCTCTCTTTAGGGCCTGGAACCAGGAAGGCGCCTTGTCATGTAGAGTGGGGCAGAGCTCCCCCTCAGCTAATCAGGACAAGTTCTGGAAAGAAGAACAGCTAAGGTTCCATCTCTTCCCTACTAGGAGGGAGACACATGTAGGAAGAGGGCTGCCTGCCAACCTCTTCCAGGCCAGAGAGAATAACATGGAGCTGTTTGACTCTGCCTCCAAACTGTGTAGTGTTGGAGAAACAGCAGAGATGCATGGGGAGAAAGGAATATTTGGTTGTGGAGATTTTGTTTCAGCTAGGAGAAGCTGGCTCAGTGTCATAGCCTGTTCATTTTAAAAACGGGCCTTCGGGTCAAAGATTTCTTCAGCATGAACCATAGATGCTGGAACTAGGGGGACTGGGGATGCTACTGCACCCCCTGGCTTGAAGTGGTTTCCATCATATATAGGGTTTACGGTTTGGTTCAATGGCTCTCAGCACCCCTACTATGCAAATTGTTCCAGCATCCTGGCATGAACATGTCAATTTCATTGATGAATAGTGTGTGTTACGTATGTTGCGTTATCTTCATTCTCTGTGATGTACCCTTTCCAAATGGTGATTCTAGGTAGCAGAACTTTGACCATTTCCAGGATAGCTATATATATTTTTCCTTGTGAACAGTAATGGGTCCTGAGTCTTCATTGCCCTGCACCTTGTGTAGTCATCAGCACCAGTGCAAAACGGGTGTGAAATACTGTCCGAGTAGAATAGTAGTATTTTGCACCCACTTTTCACTGCTAGAAATGATTACATCTGGTACAGGGCCGCGTAGGATGGTGATTTTAGCACTCACTCTGTTGAGCTATCCTCTGCTTATTAATTTTCACAATGATAAATATCAAAGTACGCCATGATAATTTATGAAGCAATTTGCAAACACCATTAAAGTTAATAACAGGAAGTTGGTGCATTAATAACCAGGGGAGGTCCCCTCTATGTGGCTCTCTGTAGATGTGATGGAAATGAGAACTGCCTTTGATAGACTGACCGCCATACAAAAAGTGTGTGCATGTATTTCACTGTATTACCCAGTGTGCTTCAATTTTTCCTATTGTCTGAGTTGCAGTTCACTGGACAATACCTGTTTGAGCACTTGGTCACTGTGCCTATGGCTCTTGCTCCAAAAAGGGGAGGGATTTGAAGGTATATTTAATTGCATACACCTTGAGAAGTGTTGCCTAATTTGAAGCATCATTAAAATGGTGCATTAAGAGAGATGGAGAATTGTAGGCAGCTACTTCTAAAGAAACACACCGTACATTAAGTTCCTACAGGGGAATCAAATGGCTCCCACAAGATGCACTCTACACCAGGCTCCAGAATCACCCTGCAGCTTTGTGTAAAGAACTTTGTGTAGTTTACATGGTTTAACACTGTAGTGGTAGTTCTTGAATAGCTGTATTTCATTCACTGCATGAGGTCTCTGCAGTTGCTTAGCTGTCTAGGCGATGGTCAGCTGAAAGTATTTGGATAAGGAAACTTTACAGTAAGCAAGTTAGTGATGGGCTTCCACTTGCCCAATGGTAAGTAGTTCAACAGACACCTGGCTCAGAACACTATTAATTGGGTCCGTCCAGGATGAATGTCAGGGCTTATGAATGACATCCTGCTTACTCCACAAGCAGTGAGATGAGCTACCCAAAACTAAAGTAGATAGTAGGTATGTGGCTGAGAGCAATGGGTGGTTAGGACATCCCTCCCCAGAGTGGCCATCTGGGATCTATGCGGGTCGCATTGTAGCCTCAGCTGAATGGGGAAGATCAGGGCAGCATACTTTAGAGTTGCAAGCATGGTTTGTAATCATAACTATTACACTAAAAGATCTAGGCCCCGGTGTTTAAAGAACAGTTTTCACCCTTTTAACACCTTTTTTTGTCTTAGGTGATCCTAGAGGGAGATTGTTAAAATGGAGACATAATTTCCATAGCACTATGATGTCACACACTAGACTGTGATATCACTGTTGGCTACAGTAGAACAAAAGTCTGGAATATGCTTGAGGGAGACCTTAATGGAACACAAATAGTTTTGATACTATCAAAGGTAACAGAAAAATACTGACTAAACTACTACATTGTCTATGAATATTGTTTTTCCCAAGTTTTCTCCTGTGTGATATTTTCTCTTTATGACCTTCCCACCCTTCAACTAAAGATTGAGTTCACTATGGTATCTACTGTGATTTCCTCAGTCCTTATCAACTGGGAGATACAGTGCATCCTAAGAGCTCTATCACCTTCAAACTGTGAAAGTTAGCACAGTGAAACTAGTGGGGTTCCGTTCAGATTGCTCTGTCATAGGGGTCTGGGGTTTGGTCCACTAAAACTGGCAGGCATGTGACCCACCCATTCCACATTTGTTTGAGACCCATAAGAAAATTTCACAGATCTCACAATACTCAGGGAGACAAGAGTATTTGTATGGAGGTGCACTACCTTGGGATTAATCTCCGGGCCCCTCTCCCACCATGACAGCGTGGCTCCCTCAGGAGATGGGCTGCACACCAACTGCTGGAGCCTCCTCTCCCCATTCGGGCACATTCCAATGTAAGCAGCATGAGAGTCAGCATTATCTCACCCGGCAAATTCTTCTCTGCTATGAAGGGGGGTGATGCTGAGAAGAGCAGTCCTCTCTCTCTACACCTCACCCACTCACAGCCCCCACTCCTGTATCTGGACTCCAAGTCCACAATGTATCTGCAGCAGAGCTTCCACAGGATCTGGAGAAGGGGAGACCATTTGCTTCTCCCCTCCTACTACACATCCCATTTGTACTTTCTTTGGGAGCCCTCCACTAATCCAAATGGAGGTGATATTCAGGCCCTAAGTATCTCAATGCCAGACTTTCACTTTCCAAAAAGGTGACTCAAAATATTTTTAAAGTGTTATTTTGGATTAAAGAAGAACCAGACATGATGCTCATTAAATGGACCCAGCAGGCATTTGAAATGAAATAGGATTAGTTCCCTATCCTGCTGAGTTGTTTTCAAGTACCCGGAATGGATTAACAAAACAGGGTGGCTCTTTCTGAATTTAATTTAGGGCTGCCAGTCAGTACTTTTTCCTGATTTTGCTGGCCAAAACTTTTAATGAACCCATCAATGGAAACTAGGCCATTGTCAACAATAAGCCTAATACTTTCTGACAGTCTTTAAAGATTAAGGCTCAGCTTGCACATACATTGATGTGTCATTTTAGCTTTAACTAAGTAAGAAGCAGAGCTAAACACAGTCTTTACTTTTCATTTAGTTCAACATAGAAAACACATGCATTCAGCAGTCGAACATGGCACTGTCTGTGGCTTTTACAGAATGAAAAAGTGGTACTATATGAAGATGGCTAGAAATCTAGCATGGTTTCGTTTAGAAATGTTGGAGTATGTATTTATTCAGATCATCTCTGTGCCCCTTAGGGTTCCCAACAAGCTAACATATTTTATAGAAACTGTCCATCTTCATGAGGCATCTCTCTCTCAATCTCCATTGGGAAAGGAGTACTAGTGGCACCTTAGAGACTAACCAATTTATTTGAGCATAAGCTTTCCTGAGCTACTGCTCACTTCATCGGATGCATCGAAAGCTTATGCTCAAATAAACTGGTTAGTCTCTAAGGTGCCACTAGTACTCCTTTTCTTTTTGCGAATACAGACTAACACGGCTGTTACTCTGAAACCTGTCAATCTCCATTGCCTACTGCAGCTCAGCATTGAAACTGTGCTTCCTCACAGTGGTATCTGGTAATACTGTACTGTTCAGAGCAACTGCCTCTGTATTTCTCCTCAGTGGTCCAGCAAAGGCACCCATTCTCAGGCTTCCAACTCCACAGCTGGTGCCTTTCTTGGGTGCAGACCCTCATCCTTCTCCCTTCTGAGCAGGATATTTCCAGGCTACACAGTTCCCTGGCTTCACTGTGATATTCCCAGGAGAGACAGGCTGCTTAAGCACACCTTCTTGCTTCTCTTCAGAGACTGATAACAGAGTGATTGTCAACAGTTATAAGCTACCACACAGCTCTTTCCATGCAAGCCTATTTTATTCTTAAGGTAAAAGCACTACAAAGAAAGCATATTAAAAACAATGAAAGAACCTAGATGCATGCTAATAAGCTTACCAGACACCATTCCAACTCTAACATGGACTCTGGAAGGAGAAGTCCTTCAATACCCCACCTACAGGGTTTCCTTTGTGCTCACAAGTCCATCACAGCTCCAGCCCAGAACAAGCACACAGTCTTATGGGGTTTCAGTAGGCCAAAATGTTCCAACCCTTCCCTAAGGATTGGGGCCCTCCGGTGATCAGAAGTCCTGTCAATTTGCTGGATCAGGAAGAAGGCCCTGAGCCAGTTTAAAACCCAGCTATTTATTCAGAAGTCCATTCTTGGTCTGTTGGTCTCTGGAGAATCCAATTTGAATCAATATATGCGCACCTCTTCGTGGGGATGGCTTCAAAGGGTTGGTAAAGGAGGAAGTACATTAGCATCACTCTCCTCCTAGAGAAGATACATATAATTCCACAATAACACCCACAATGACATTTTTAATACAATGGACTGCCAAAGTCATTAACTCTAATTCAATCAGGTTTAATTTAATAGAATAAAGTTTATCTAAATTTCAGGAGGTTTGTCTAGGATATTGTCAGTCTGTCACACTGTGATATGGCACAAGCGCTGACTCCTGGTGCTACAGGAGGACTGCATATATAAACAATAAGCCATGATGCTAGCAGTCAGAACTAGCGTCACAGTGCTCTGTGAGTGCACTTTGACTCATGCACATATACCGTGATGCCAGTACTAGCCCCACAATGACCTCCTGCCCTTCAATACTAGACACAGTGGAGGATCAGAATAACTGAACTGTTGGTGTGATATCAAGGATCTAGAGTAGTACTAGTTTAAATAAGGACATGTGAAGGATGTGGTTCTCTTTCTACAGGGTAAACAAATTAAAGCATGTTTAGTAAGTGTTAAGATGTTTTGGGTTGTTTATGTCTCTGTTGTTTTTTCTTTAGGAAAAGATGAAATAATTACAATGGAACAGATGAGCCCCTGCTGATACCATGTCAATGTGCACAAGAGCATATAAGGAGCCAAGAGCACACTAACATCAGAACTACATTAAAGCTTTGAAGCCTGTCACATGAAGCAGTTTTATAAAAACAGACACAGTCTACTTTATATTCTGTTGGTGCAGCTTGTGTTATCAGTTGTCTAGGTAAGTGCAGAGCATTTGCTAAGAGCCTAGACATCCACATACTTCAGCAGTGGCGCATCTGTCTGAATGCTCTTTCAGACTTGTATGTGGTTTTCAGGGGAATTCTGCACATAAAAGAAAAAAAGTCTTTCAGATGTTTATCATGGAAAGACACTGGTATGTCATTAAACCTTCCTTGCTCGTTAAAATGGACATGTGTCTAGTTTTCCATTTTCAGGCTGAAGGGAGAGGATTTGCCTTTGGTTCACATAGCTCTTTCGGATCTCTGAAAGGGCACTCCAGTTTCATAATGCTATAAATGAAAGGTTGTGTGTCTTTTAATTTAGCTCTACCATGTTGTTGTTGCTGTTATAATTTATTTGTATTACAATAGCACTTAGGGGCTCCCAATCAGAGATCAGGGCTCCATTGTGTTAAGTACTGTATACACAAGTGATAAAAAGACTAGAGTTTACGATGCAGGTTTACAATAAGACACAACAGGTAGACGAAATGGACAAATGGGAATGTTGGGAGGTCAAAGTATGAGTAAAATTAGCATGTTATACTAAGCAGTAGTCTCAGGTCACTATTGCCCAGTCATCATCTGACAGTGTTCTGTAGGCAGCATGGCAGAAATAAGACTATGGGAGGAATTTAAAGAGGACAAAAAATGGCTTTACAGTTTTTCCCATATGGAAGGAGCAGACTGGTAGAAAGCACAAAGATGATTGTGGGAGAAGTAGTGTAGAGGAGTAAAGACCAACATTATTGGCAAAGAGAAAGTGGGAGCTGATGGCTTGCTAAGACAATAAAACTGATAGATAGGGTACAGCCAAATAATGAAGGGCCTTACAGAAGAAGACAACAAGCTTGTGCACTGGAGAAGAAGTCGTCACTAAGGATAAGCCACAAAGATGAAGGGGGATGACATGGTCAGGATGACAATCTAGGAAGATGATCCTATCAGCAGCATTTTGAATGATCTTTAGGAGAATTTGTTATACCAATAAAATAAAAACCAGCAGGATCTTATTAAAGGGGAAAAGGCAAAATACCACATTTATTCTGAATACAGAAAGAATCATAGTAAGCAGTTAGTTATAGCTATAACAGTCCATTCAATTTCATATGTATTCACACATTCATTCATTCATACACACACACACAGGTTCTGCAAGGTTATTATCATAGTTACCAGCCTTAGAGTTGCTCGTGCCAAGCCACTGGCCAGGTGGCCTGGACATGAGGAGGGAGCAGGGCCTTGTCAGATGCTCATCTGATGCTCCTGGAAGTTGCTTTGCAGAATCAGACCCCAAAGTTCTCACTTTCTAGAGTCCATTTTTATAGGAATTTCTTCTTATGCCAGTCTATGGGAATTGCTTCATCATGCTGTTGCTGAATCAATCAGCAGATGGCACATTCCTGATGGCTCCGTGCTGCCAGATGTTATCTTGTTCTTTGGTTCTCCCGTCCTTGAGGCTGTTTGGTGGATTCCAGTCTGCCCTCCGGGGGTCCTCTGGTTATTTCCACTTGACGCCTTCTTCAGCCGATGGACACTGGATTCTTAGGCTGGCACCTCCCTGATCATTCAGTTATTATCCCCATCAAGCATCCATCCACATACATCCTTTATCTCTATTTTAATCACAATTGTTAACAAAGCGAGATGAATACAACAAAAGGGCGGGGAGTCTCTGGGTGCTGTTCCTGTTGTTACAGAGTATTGCTTTGAGTCTCTCTCTGTGTGAGTAGTTGTTGTTACAAAGAATTGCTCTGAGAACAGACTCTATCTTAGAATGTACTAACACAATTAGCAGCTTGCAAGTTTCACACAGAGAAGGAGAGAAACAGTACCAAAAACCAAGAGACCTCTTAATTAGTAATACCCTGGAATTTAAACTATGGGGAATCAAACTCATTTGTGATTTTAATAGAGAACTTCTTTAATATGATCCAACAAATTGCAGTATCATGGTTAAAGGGAAGAACTTACATTAATTGAGGCATGAAATAAGAGCCTGGACAAAAGCTTTGGCAGTCAGAAAAGGCTGGATCTTTGAAATGTTATGTACGCAGAAGCAACAGCATCTAGATACTGCCTGATCTAGAGGGAGAACCAAGGTGAAGATGATACCCAGATCACAGGCCTGAGTGACTGGGAGGATGATGTGGTATCCATAGTGATAGTGAAAATGGGGTGAGGGAAGGCTACTGGGGGCAAGATCAGCTCAATTCTGGCCATACTAAATTTAAGTGGGCGACTAGGAGATGTCAGAAAGACAGGCTGAAGTGCTGGATTGGATGCAGAGAGATAGATCAGCAGTAGAGAGGTAGATTTGTGAGTCATTGGCATAAAGATAATAGTCAATGACAAGTTTGTGGATAAGAGTATCTAGAAATAGGACACAGAGTGAGGTGAGGGGCTTTGGAGAGAGTTTTGAGGGGGTGCACAATGAAAAAGGGAGTGAGGCGGGAGAGGACCCACTAAACCAGATACTGAAGCAGAAGTAGGTGAGAGGTCAGAGGTAAATCAGGAAAGCACAGTCACAAAAACCAATATGAGGACATGGTTTTAAGAAACAGAGAGTGGCTTATTGTGTCAAAAGCTACTGAAAGATCAATGAGGAAAAGGATAGACTAGAAGCCCTGGAATTTGGCCAGGAGAAGGTCATTAGACTTTAGTGAGAGCCGTTTCTTTAGTCTGGACAGAATGGAAAATAGATTGTTGGGAGTCAAGGATGGAGCTGGAAGTGAGAAACTCAAGGCAGCAGTTTTAGATAGCAACTCCAATTCATCTGAAGAGGCAGTGGCTTTGTAAAGGGTGTTAAGATCTATGGATGAAAAATGCACTGCTTAAGAGCTAAGACTCTTTTTATCGTTATTATTAAAAACTGGGACCTTATTCATAGGAATCAGGAATTTTCAAAATGTATCCTGGAAAACAGAGAATGGGGTAAACTAGTAAATATTGAGACTGCTCAGGTAATTTTCTTAATTAGGTTATTGGAACAATGTTTTACGAGAACTTGGAAGGAAGTAGAATCATTCCACTCCTCTGCCTCACATCCGCAGCTGCTGGAGTAGCCATAACTCCACTTTGTTTCATCATGTCTCTAATCCACTGTAATACCTGGTGCTTGTTGGTTGCCACCCCCTCCCTACTGTGACACAATGGAGTAGCTGCTGCTCCACCCAGATCCTATATGACTCAGAGGAGTAACTGCAAGTTGGCTCAGCTACCTCACTTCTGTGACCCACTGGATGGATGTACAAGCTTATGGATTCACTTTTTACTTCAGGAAAATATCTGTTTCCAGGCTACCACACACATTATTTTTAAAAAAATCTGCTGGATGTTGAAATTCAGATGAAATCCTAAAGTAAAAAACAAACAAACAAAAACCCACTTTCTCTGCTCCTAAAATTTTGTATTTAATAGCAAGATGTTAACACTGTCAATAAGGACAATGGCATTGAAGTTAACCGCTAATTTCTTCCTTTTAATGTCATTCCAGTTCATTACAGAACTTAGCGGTCTATGTCTAACCTATCAGTCCTCATTCTCAAAGGAAACCTGTACAACACTTTCAAAAGATGAACCTTGGAGCTTAAATTCATAACTCTGCTCGACTCTAAAAATCATGAACTGAATAGAGACACTGGATTTATGGTGACAGGTTTCAGAGTGGTAGCCGTGTTATTCTGTATCAGCAAAAAGAACGAGGAGTACTTGTGGCAACTTAGAGACTAACAAATTTATTTGAGCATAAGCTTTCGTGGACTAAAGCCCACTTCATCAGATGCATGCAGTGGAAAATACAGTAAGAAGATTTTATATATATATATATACACACACATACAGAGAACATGACCTACTCACCCCCTCTTTTTGTCCTATAACTGCAGGGGGGGTGTTAATGGGCCATTCTACTGGAATAGTCCCTTAGAATATGTACTAACTACTTATGCTAAACAATCTGCCCCCCTTGCATTTAGCTGTGACTCCCTGAGAACCTTTCCCAGACCCAAAGAAGAGCTCTGTGTGACTTGAAAGCTTGTCTTTCTCACCAACAGAAGTTGGCTCAATAAAAGATTTTATCTCAGCCCCCTTGCCTTTCTAATACATTTTTATGTAATTTCCTTTTTTTTTTATAAAGCAAACTGGAAAAAAAAAATCCATCATGCACAACCATATTGACCCCCGCATGGCTCATCAGCACGGTTTGGATCTTTAGAACCACAGCAGAGACACACCTACTGCTTGAGCTAACTGAGCAGCTGGTTGCACTAATAGACTGTTGTCTTCTATGGGGACAAGTCACTAGCAGTGGAAGAGAAACATATTTTGCCAATAGGTTTCACAGTTGTTGAAATACTATGCCCATGCAATGCTGAGACTCTGGAATCCTAGGTCCTATTTCAGGCTCTGAGGGGAGTGTGCACTAGTACTCATAGACCCTTCTGCCCCTTTCTCCCCAGGCTAGTCCCTCATCCTCAGCTCCCCTACACACCACCCCAGACTTATGTCTCCCTCTGCTCCTATCCCCTTTCCATTCAAGTCAGACAATTCCTCTTCCACCACCATGCTACATGGGTGTCAGCAAGAGGACCACTGAAAGCGTAGGAGAGACAGTCTCCCTCCTCTGTTCCAGTGCCTGCCATCATACTAGCTCCTACCAGCTAGGCAGAGCAATTCTAGGAAAAGTCCTGCTTTTACTACAGCCCTAGGCTGGAGTATGTATAACAACAACAGGTCCCGGTTGTCAGCAGGCAGGATTACACCTGGGACCTCTGATTTTTAGCTACCACATGAGCTAAAAGCCAACTGGCTGTTAGCTAAGGCTGTAGAGCAGACTCATTTTTTATCTCTCTAAGTGGTCTCAGTGCTCCTAGATGGGACAGAACACCACACCCAGAAGGTGTGTGGATTACACAGGCACTGTGGGGTTAGTGCACGTGAAGTCTGACCCGAGCATAGGGATGGTGGTGCATGCTCAATACATAGTGAATCTTTGAAGAATAATACTGCAATCCTTTAACAAACCTCTACTGAGTAGCTATGAACCAATTTTTCGGAGTTCATAACATGGCCAAATTTGAGTGGATGTTCACAGGAACAGCAAAAAGCACATCGCTGACACCAGTGTTAACTCTCTACCAAATTTCAAGTGTCTGCTCCAAAACATGGAGTTGCTAGAGCATCTCACTATAAGAATATAACATAGGCAATTGTTCCTTAATCTTATTCTTGCAAACAGCTAAGATGTTTTTACTGAAACTTTAAAAAAAAAAAAAAATCAGCAGGTGGCAGGCAACTTGCCAGGAAAATTTTATCTCAAAACATGTTAAATTTAGCAAAGTTAGGACAAACTGAGTACAGGGCTTTATAGCGGAAAGTGTTAGGCAACTATAAATTATACAGATAATAAAGTAAATGACATTTTAAAAAAATCTTTCACTATTATAATCTAATGTGGTAATATGGGTTTAAGTTCCTTGTAATTTTTATTCGTGACAGCATGGAATCAGATTCCCCACAAAAAATGCAATGAAAAAATATAATAAACATAATATTAAGTACTGTAGAAACAAGCGTTTCTAAGGAGGAAGTATGATGCAACACATATCTTCCTATAATATTAAGCCTCTTTCTTGGTAATGAGTGTGGGTAGACAAAATCCCCTTCTGACATACACGCATTGTGACGTACATAGCTTTTTTTAACTGCAGAAACTTCTGAAAGATATAATCTACTACTAACACTTTAACTCACTCAGGTTAAGTACAAACACAGAGCAGACCTGGTTTTCCTTTCAGTTTGGATCACACAACCCATATTTGGCATTTTCCACCCTGTCACCCTCCTCCCCCTCCCCACCTTATCTAACCTTCCTACTCCCTCTCAACCCTACTGTCCTTTTTCACTGTTTTACCTCACTTTTTCACGTTCCACATAAACATAATTTTTTTACCCCTCTTTAGTTGAAACTCCCCTCCTTCCTTTCTTCCTTAACTTCATGAGATGCTGTTGTGAAAATAACAACCCTGTAAAGGACCAAATTTTGCTTCCAGAAAGCTTCATTCTGCAAGTGGCAGGGCACACTGGCCCTGATCCACCAAAGCACTTAAACACATGCCTAACTAAGTGAGTAGTACTTTTGACTTCAGTGGAGTCAATAGGACAACTCGTGCATAAAGTACAGATGTACCAATTTCGCAAATGGTTAAGGCAGCTGAGCTCTATTTGTTTTTCTTCTCACTGTTCAACAAGTTGATCCCTGCCTCATTCCCTATATACAACTGCTGTATTTACTACACATCCTACTCCAGTGGTTCTCAACCAGGGGTACACAGAGTTCTTCCAGGGGGTACATTAACTCATCTAGATAGTTGCCTAGTTTTACAACAGGCTACATAAAAAGCACTAGCGAAGTCAGTACAAACTAAAATTTCATACAATGACTTGTTTATGCTGCTCTATATACTATACACTATAATGTAAGTACAATATTTATATTCTGATTATTTTATAATTATATTGTAAAAATGAGAAAGTAAGCAATTTTTCAGTAATAGTGTGCTGTGACACTTTGGTATTTTTATGTCTGTTTTTGTAAGCAAGTAGATTTTAAGTGAGGTGAAACTTGCGGGTACGCAAGTCAAATCAGACTCCTGAAAGGGGCACAGTAGTCTGGAAAGGTTGAGAGCCACTGGCCTAACCAATGTGAGACCCAAATGCGTTCTCAGTTACACTGGTGTATCATCGGAGTAAGAGCAGTGATTTCCATAAGCCAAATGCAAATTTAGACTGCAGTAATTACATATGGCAGGGATGGGCAACCTTTGACACGTGGGCCATCAGGGAAATCCGCTGGCGGGCTGGGACAGTTTGTTTACCTGCAGCGTCCGCAGGTTCGGCCAGTCACAGCTCCCACTGGCCGTGGTTCGCAGTTTCAGGCCAATGGGGGCTGCGGGAAGTGGCATGCGCTGAGGGATGTGGGGACGAGGGATATTAGGGCCACTTGAGACATGAATTATATGGATTCTGTCCCCATTTGAATCACCATCCAACCTGTTCACTGAACACACTGTGTCCCCTGGAAATAAGGTGTAACCATGTAATTCCAGACTGTAGAGGAATGACCCCAATGTACGGATGTTTGCAGTAGAGTTGTAACCATGTTGTCTCTTTCACCGATAGAAGTTGGCCCGATAAAATATAACACCTCACCTACTTTGTCTTGCCAGTGCTCAACCTACCCAGGCCCAGGTGTGTTTCAACACAATATGTGACAAAACTCCCAAACCAGGGAGATAGAAACATCATATAGGAAACTGACAAGGCTGTGGAAGTCATCCCTTCACAGACAATGCATGACTTTTCCTGCAACTTCAACAAGGGCTAGTTCGCTAAAGTGAAGGGAGATGTGATGTGCGTAAGACACAGGCAACTCTGGGAACAAAAGGCTGCCAGCCCTATAAACGGGAGCCATGGCACCAGCGTGCATGGGGGGGGCAGAGTTAAGGTTACCCTGGGCCAGTCATAGCACCCACACTGACCGTGCTACAGCCGAGAGTCAGACAGTTTGCGCTCGTCCTCCTTTCTCCGGTGTGTGGGAAGCAGCGTCACAATGCGCTGGGCGAGTCCAACTGCTGCACATGCGGAGGGTGGTTCCACATTCCACCTGACCGGTGTGCGCGGGGAGGGGAAGGGCTGGAGGCGCTCTCCGTCCACTCACTTACCCCGAACCTCCGCGGGCCCCGGCCCGGGGCGGGCGTGACGGGAGGCGGCTAGAGGGCCGGGACCACGGTCATCGAACCGTCCCCCTCCCCCTTTCTCTGTAGCGCGATGGTCTCTTCCGGAAGCGCGCGGGCGAGGGCCTCGGGGAGCCCGCCTGGCCGCCGCTAGCCACAGGGAAGCGGGGCTGGGGAGTCGCCGGCCCGGGAGACGCGGGGAGCGACGCAGCGGTGAGGGGCTCTGCCTGCCGCGGGAGTCGGGGTCTGTGGTGAGGGGCCGGCGCGGGGGGGGGGGGGGTCCCGGGGGCGGTGCCGCTGCCGCTGGGCTCCGCCTGTGTCCGTTCCGGCCGCGCTGGGCGGGCGGAGGGTTTGGCCCCGCTGCTCGGCCGCGCCCGCGAGTCCAGCCCGGGCCCCAGTGGCTCTGCTCTGGGAGCCGGCCGCGCCCCGGGCCGCTCGCGTCATCCCCGCCTCGCCCGCCGGTGCTGCCCCCAGCGCCCCGGCCCACGTGTCCGCGTCCCGTCCCCCCCCCGTCCGCGACGGGGCTCGGGATAGTCTCCGTCCCGGCAGGCTCCCGGCTGCCGCCGCTGCCCGGGCAGAGCTGCCGTAACTCGCTGCGCCGTCAGACGCCGCTAATTGTCCGCGAGCGGGTCGGGGGAGACCGTCGAGCGTGTCGTAGGAGAAGCTTTGTTGTTGTCTAATGTCTGACTGGAGAATTACCAAGGAGGACGTGGTTTAGGCAAACGTCTCTCGTTGCATTAAAATATTTATGCAGTGGAGTTAACAGAGCGCATATAGAAGCCTCCTTAGTTCTTCCCCGTGTTTTCTTGTTCTTAAGATGATGTGATCACGTCAGATATGAAAAGGGAGAGGCATCTGATTGCGTGTATTGCTTTCAGAAATTATGCTCTGATGAATAAAATAATAGTACTGCATAAATGAGTTTGTAGCCTTTATTTTCTTTTGTGCATCTGTGTCCAGAACTCAAAGCGCTTTCAGGAACCACACGGTTTCTGTAGTAAATGTGGATGCATATTGACTGAATATTGGGTTTTGTTATCTTGTCAAGAAATGCAGAATATATATCTTGCTTCCTCATTTTAACAAAAGGATAGTATAATGTTATAAAATAACATTATCACCTTTGCCTTTCTCCTAGGGGCATTATGAATGAAGAGCAGTTTGTTAACATTGACTTGAATGATGATAATGTTTGCAGCGTGTGTAAACTGGGAACAGAAAAAGAAACACTCTCATTTTGCCACGTCTGTTTTGAGCTAAACATTGAAGGTAAGAAATCAGTACAACTTAGCTTAATAGTGTACTTCATTCTAAATGTCCCAGAATACCTTTGCATTGAGTTAAAGAGAAAAAGAAGGTTCTAACACAAAATTTAAAAAAGGGAAGTGACGTGGTGGCTTGAAGCCAATGAGAGCCAAACTCTTGTCTGTAGCCATTGGTGTATAAATAGTTAAAAACAAATTTGTAGTAATGCATAATTTTAACACTATTTCTAAGTAACGTGATAATTTTATGGATATTCTTCCTCAAGTCTTCAAAATCCTGAATATTTAACGTAGTTTTGCTATTCTAAATAACTTCTTCCTGAGTAGATGACTTTCATTATTACCTTTTCTTTCATGTTTCAGTTAGATTTCTTTATGTACTATAAAAATCAGCTTGGCTGGGTTTTTGGATAAGCAAAAGTTTACAAAAAAGTAGACAATCACCTTTTCCAAATAATGTTGTATACTTGTAGTGATAAATAGTATCTAATTACAGGAAATGCTTTTCAAAATACCAAGAGAAATTGTGTAATGGATGTTTTTCTATTTATTTTGGAAAAGTATATTTGTACTGTGGTAGCGCCTGAAGTTCCCAGTCAGAGATAGGTGGCTGCCTATGCTAAGCCCGGTCTTTTGTTCTTTGATTTTCTTTGATTCCTGACCATCAGCTCAGCAGCAGTGATTGGGCTGAATTAAGTCTTTCCACCACTACCTGTCGTGTTGTGGCTTTGTTCATCTTTAAACCTTTGTGTTCTATGTCATTCACTATGTCTGTCCAACACATCTTTGGTCTTCATCTATTTCTAGTTCTTGTCCTCTGGTATGTATCACCATGTATGTTATCCTTTCCAAATTCATTGCTGACAGGTGTGCAAACCATTGCAACAGTATTTCTTCCATCTTATGTGTTTGGCACTGTACAGAAACTTACTTCAGAAGGCACTCTGTGCCCCCAAGAGTTTACAAATAAACTAATATAATTATATAATTATCAGATTGTAAAGTGTAAGCACAACACATTTCCTGATAGGTTAAAACATCAGTTTTTATAGCAGTAATCTAAACAACCATATTGAGGGCAGGGACAGTGCCTGCAGCTTCAAGGGTCCACGTATGTGTATTGTATTCATCTGTGTGTGAATTAAATTGCACCACAAAAGAGAGTGCTGCAAATTAGAACTTTTCCATTTTGATACACCATAAATGCTTTGTAGTATCACATGTCTGAGTCTGGCAGCAAACAAAAGTAATCCAGTCTGATTATATAATGGATAGATCTACCCATCCCAGAAGTATTTTAGCAGGGGTGATCCCAGGCCATGCCTACATTAGGAGTGCTTTACTAGTATAAGAATACCAGTATACGATGCTGGTGAAGTGCTTCTCGTCTGGATGCAGCTGTACTGGCAAAAGTGTGCTTAGTACCGGTATAATAAAACAACCCCCAAAGAGTGAAACACGCTATGCCTGTAAAAGTGCAGATTTTTCAGTAAAGCTGCTTCTACAGTGTGGGCTTTTGCTGGCACAGCGATGTTGGTCAGGGATCACAGCAGTCCACGCTGCTGACCAATATAGCTATGCCAGCAGAAGCCTAGTGTAGATCTGGCCTGCATTGATCATGGGCGACTGAAAGGGAACAAGTTAATTGGTATGGAATGTATAAAGTTAGTGTGTCCTTCGTGCTGTTCTAAGTAGTAGTATCTCGTCCTATATCTTTCTTTCTGATATAGGAAAGAACTAATTGATTGCATTTAACATGAAGGAGGGGTGGAGGGTCACAAACTTCATAGCTTGTGTAGTCCTAAAATCCCAGTGTGCCATACTCCTGGTCTCTCTTTCAGAGACTCCCTGCATCTCTCCAGTCTCCCCCCACCTCCCCACTAGAGATTCTTTGTGTTTCCCATTCTCCCCACAATGGGAGGTGTCTTGCTTCCCATTTCCTCCTACCTAGGTAGCAAGAGCGTTATGTAATAAACACTCATTTTCCCACTTCCCCCATGCGAGGGGCACTTTCTGCTGCCCCATACCTGGGTCCCTGTTCTCCACTCCTGAAGGACTGTGTGCACACGCCTCCATACGCACCCATTCCCCTCCTTCCTACCCTTCTTATTTCTTTCTGGGTGATAAGTCCCTCAGCCTGTGCCACTTCCAGCAGCTCCCATTGGTCTGGAGCAGCAAACCGTGGCAACTGGGAGCCGCGATCGGCCAAACCTGCGGACGCGGCAGGTAAACAAACCAGCCCGGCCCGCCAGGAGCTTTCCCTGCACAAGCGGTGGAACAAGTTTGGGAACCGCTGTGTTAAACTATTGGGATGCTGAGCAGAGATGAGATAGGGTATTGTTATGTTGGAAGACATTGATGGATGCTATCAACCAGGTTTTTTTAAAATCTATAGACAATTGCGGAGGTGATTGGAGATTTGCTTAAGAGCTGGCAGCAGCTTCATGTGTTCCCCATTGGTCTTGCAGTTTATCCCAAATCAGTCTGGATCCAGTCTGCATAGAACATTCCCTGAAATATTGGAATTGGTCAGATGCTGCATTCAAAAGTTACCACATTACAAAGAAATGCCGTTGAGTTTTTGACCAAGCTTGCAAAGGCCTTAGAGGGTTTTTTGGGAGGGTCAGGGAGCACTGTTGAAGTTGAGGTCAAGGTCTCCAATGCCTTTGCTGTTCCTCAAGCTTTATTAAATGCCTGAAGAGTGAAACTGATGTGAATGCTTGCTGTCTATAATTATAAAAATATGCTCTGTTTCAGTTCTAACTGAACTTTTAATGACAGGTTTCAGAGTAGCAGCTGTGTTCGTCTGTATCCGCAAAAAGAAAAGGAGGACTTGTGGCATCTTAGAGACTAACAAATTTATTTGAGCATAAGCTTTCGTGAGCTACAGCTCACTTAATGCGTACATAATACTAAAGAATAGTAGTTGTACTCGTGTCTCACAGAAGCCAGAAAATATATTGGTCAGTCCGTGTCACTTTCATGTGCTCTCAACTCATTTTGGTAAAAATTAAAACAAAACAGCCTTAAACTTTGTCACTCATTCAGTTAAAAAGATAGTACACATCTTAATCTAGCAAGCACTTGTGTTTAATACTTCAGTAGTACTGCACCATCTGCCTTCCCTTTTTATGTAGAAAGGGCTTCCTACTATAGCTTCATCTTTTGATAGTGAAACTGGACAGTTGCTTTGAATTAAGGGATATTGTCAGTGTACTTTAAAACTTGGATTTTTTTTTCATAGTTTTTAAAATAACTGATAGACTTACAGATTTCTCTTTCTGGTTATATTTTAATGCCACCACCTACACTTTAGGATTAAAGAAAACCTGGTGCCATAATCCACCAAATACTATACTTTATTTGCAGTTAAATGCTCTTGTTGCAGTGTAACGGCTGTGCATGACTTGTGAACATAAATGACTTTGACATTCAGACACTTGCTTCTTGCTGATAGGAGCCTTGATATAAAAATATTTCTGCTTTTATTGTGAGATTACTGTATGTATTTGTCTCTCTGTGCTTTGTTTTGAGCAGGTGAGCTTGAATCTGAGACAGTAGTGGATAAATACAGCTTTATAAAAATCTCAGATTTAATATGATTGCAACAAAATGCATTTATTTCTGGTAATTTTGAATAGTATTAGAGGTACTAATATTATTGCATAAAAGTCTTTGTTATATAGGCTTTATTTTTAAGATTTGTTTTACAACAAGCGTAAAGAAATAGCTACTTAAAACTATTTTTTGTTTAAGGTAAATATGATATGTTTAGGTTCATATACTTATCAATCTAGAAACATTTAAGCATTGATGCCCTTATCGCCATAGAATCTGAGGACTCATAAATACTGCCTTTTGCCCTCAGTATGCCCCAATGAATTTGGGAAGTACTGTACACGTTTACAGAGGGGAAACTGAACCAAGGCACAAAGTAAAATAAGTGATTTTTCTGAAGTCTCACTGAAAGTCTGTGGCTGAGCCAGAAAATGAATCCTGGTATCCTGAGTCCCGGCACAGAGCCCTGATCACTAGATCTTTTCTACCTTGAAGTGATATTAAGTTACTTTCACTAACACTTCATAGACCTTTGACTTGCAGAACAGTTTACTATTTGGCATGTAGACAAGTAGTAGTGGTCTTCAGTTATTCAAGACTTGGGAGGGGACCACATTGGGTAATCCACACACTTTTATAAAGCAAAATGCATCAGGAATTTTCTTACTAGCTTTACATTTCTATCATTCTGTCATCAGTCACTTCTTGCACAAGAAATCAGCAATCATTTGTAATTGCTAATTTTCTTGCACTGAATAGTTATAAATTATGAGATGCAGTATGTCAGAAATGTCATGGCTATTTAAAATTTATAGTTGCTGCTTTTTATTTGAACTGTATGGCGTCAGGCACTCAGACTGTTAAACTTGCAGACACTTAGTTTTTGGGTGTCTTTTCTATTGGTGAGTGCTAGCTGTTCCGATGGGAAATAAGCAAGCACTTTTGCAGTTCTTCAGAAATGAAACTGATAGCTAGGAAAGAGATATTTGTTCTAACTATTGTATATGATGTTTGGTTTAGCTTAATATCTGAATTTATATTTAGATAAGCAGTTTGCCTATAAACAAACTGTTCCCTCTCAGTAAAATAAAGAAGCCATTTGTATTTTAAAACAAACTTTCAATACATGTAACTGTGCTTAGTATCTTTCCAAGGTAATAAGCATTTCCAGTGCCCCCAGTAGCCTGTGTCAGCTTCCCTTCAACATTTTCTGGAAATGAGTTTTCATTTCCCTCATATTTCACAAAGGACCCAAGCTTTCTCTCTTGACTTGGTCTCCTTTAAGGTCAGAGTTCTGTTTTCTTCCCTGGGGAGTATTTGACAGCATTTTTTCCTAAAACTGCCTGTACCAATTTCACACATCTTAAGCAAAACTAAACTTATTTGGCCTGAGATTTAAAACAATAAGAAAACCAGAAAGATTGTAGAACTTCAAACGTATGTAGATTAAATATTGTAGAAAGTACAGATAGTTAGGCTGACTTTTTAATTAACCATAAACCATGATCTTTCAGTTGGTTAGTATGGATGGAATATTATACCCATGCAGAGCCCCTCTAACTTCAGTGAGATTCCAAACAACTGTAGAAGTTCATTTTTATGGATAATGACTACATCCTTTGGGCCTTACTTAAGTAGAATTAAAAATGTAGTTTTTCATCTAGCTCTTAGGTTGGGAATGTTCCAGTCTGTCATTAGGTTGTTTCCTGGATTGGTGTTAGGGTTTCAGTATGTTTCAACTTCTGCTTTTCTGAGGCTGTTTTTAGGAGTTAAATGTTTATTAGCATGTTTGGACATTAGCTCAGATGGCAGTACGTAATCACAAGGATATCTATACTCAAAATTCAAATGTCTCGTTCAGAACCTTTTGTGAGTGAGCAGGCAGGTTACCCTCTACACTCCTCCCCAATCATATTAAATAGCATTTTTGCTCATTTAAAAGAATTCCTTTGAACCAGTAGGGATTTTAGCCTTTGAGTGAAATATAAATGCATGCTGTGTCTATACTGTTGGTCAATATTTGTATTGAGTTAATACCATAAGGACCAAATCAGGCTCATATCATTGACTAGGTGCTGTATAAATGCATATGAAGGCAAGGGGAGTTTTGCCATTGACTTCAGTGGAACCAGGATTTCATCCATGGTCACTCTCCTGAAAAGCTTGCAGTCTAAATCAGTAGGGATCCACCTAGGTTCTGAAGTCCACCTGATCTGAGCTCTTGGCAGGGTTGAGCCAAAAGACAGAAGACACAGGAATAGACACATAACATATGCAAAATATTACAGTTGCAGCTTTGATTCTCCCTGTTTCCTGATACCTACCTATATAATTTCTTTGGAGAAAGGAGGGTTATAAACTATCATTATTTAAAGAAAAACTTGGATTAAATCACATCTTAAAATTTTTCTATACTTGTGCTAAAGTATTAGTAAACTTCAAACATTATTTCCATTTTAATATAATCTTACATCATTTGTTCACCTGCCTTACACTTTGCTCAGTTTGTGTAGTCAGATTCACTTTTTAGTTATTATGTGTTTAATCTGCACTGTAAGGGAATCTTTGTATCCAAACCTCTTCTTTGGGGGAAAGAAGGTGTATTTACCTAAATATAAATCATTTTTAATTTAAAAAATGTTTTTTTGCCAATTCTGAATTGTGCCTAAAGTAACTGATTGTGTCCCTTAACACTTAGTTCAGAATAGACATCTGATAACTCTTTAAACCATGTAACGTGTTAGTTATGCTGAACAAAGTCTACAAAAACTTAAAAGGTCGGTTTTGTTCGTGTATATCCTCGCATGTCAACTCTTCTATGGCTTTAAAAAGAAGAAAAAAACAACAGCTCAACCACACACACATAATTTAGTTGCTTTTTCACAACTACAGGAAACGTGAAAAGATTTGTTGCTTAAAATGCATTTCCTGTTTCTAATTTATAAGGGTTAGATTGCTTAAGTAAGCCAGGAAATCTCATGATGTATCTCGGTTCTACAGACTCTTCCCCCCCCCCCCCCCCCCCCCCCCCCCCCCCCGGTAATTTCGTGTTCGTTGTGGCGTAGGAAGGGAGACTAACTGAACTGTTTTCAGTATTACCCATTAGCTAGCCTGGATCTTTAATTTTAGCAGAAACCTTGCATGATCTGAGTTGCTTCTCATCCAGACAGACACATCCTCTGTAAACTAGTTTGGAGACTCTGCTTTACTACTGAGCTCTGCTTTGCCTCTCTGACGGATGCTCATGGGAACCTTCTAATATCGGAAGCTTAAGACATCTGCATGCGCTTATTAAGAGCTCAGACTTGGCAGTAAAGGTCTCTTCCAGCATTTTTCCTCCAAAAGTTGGATGTCTCTCTTTTTTTAAGACCTGCAATACAAAAATAGCTCAGGGTGTGTTGGTTCTGGTGTAATTCAAAAAAGCTTTTACTTCTTACACTGGACTACCTTGCTTGCATGCTCCTATCACTTAATGTGTTTTGGCAGAAGGGAAAATAACTGTTCCAAGACATACTAACTTAAAATCTTGTTAATGCAGAATTATTGAAAACATTTGACAGGTCTATTATTAAACATCTAAAATGTCTTAAATAAAAGCTATACTATATTACATGATAAAATCTGACTGTGTCAGACTGAAATTTGTTACTTAACGGCAGAACATGTGCAGTGAAAGTTTCCTTCATCCACTCTCGCCAGTTTTTTCTCCTCCTACGGAAGACTCCATGTAGGGGTTAAAGTAGTTCAGTTGCTATTCTTTTTTTTTTTTTTTTGGTTCTGTCTGCAAAGACTAATTACGATGGTAGTCTTCAATGTGGATTCTATTCCACTGGAACTAAACCAGAGGTCTCAAACACACGGCCCGCAGGGTTATTTTCTGCGGCCCGCCAGCTCCCCGCAGGCCCCCCAGCATTTACCTAAAGCGGCTCCGGCCCGGCACACACCGCTCCGGGAAGTAGCCGGTACCAGGGTTGGAGGCCCGGGGGTCTGTGTGTTGCCCTGGCTGCTCCTCCAGGTACCTCCCCCAAAGCTCCCATTGGCTACGGGGAGGTACCTGGAGGAGCGGCCAGGGCAACACACAGACCCCTGGGGCCCTGCCCCAGGTCCTGGCCGCTTCCCGGAGCGGCGTGGGGGCCGGGCAGGCAGGGAGGGAGCCTGCCCTGCCCCTGGTGTGTGCCGGGCCGGAGCCACCCCCCGAACCCCTCCTGCAGCCGAACCCCCCTGCCCTGTGCTCCCTGCTGCATCCCACACCCCTCCTGCACCCCGACCACCTGCCCTAAGCCCCCTGCCGCACCCCGACCACCTGCCCTAAGCCCCCTGCCACACCCTACATCCCTGCCGCACCCCGACCCCCTGGCCTGAGCCCCCGATGCACCATGCACCCCAACCCCCTGCCCTGAGCCACCTGCCTCATCCTGCCCCCCTGCCCCACCCTGCACCCCGACCCCCTGCCATGAGCCCCTGATGCACTGTGCAGAGGCAGCAGGGCGGGGGTGGTCAGTGGTGTGGCCCTCGGGCCAATATACTAGTCCTCATGTGGCCCTCGTGGTCATTAGTTCAGGGGGTCTCAAACTCAAGACAGACCAGATCACTAAAGGCCACTGAACAGCTGTTGGATAACAACTGCTTTCGGTCACTATTGACCTGAACCGCTATCCAAGGCTATGTAGTCTCTCACATTTTTAGGAAGCTGTAGTCATTGTCTTTCTTTTATGTTTAAAAGAATTTTATGCACTTTACTTACAACTTCACCACCAGCCCAGGAAAACTAGAGATTGAGTAATGGCTGGCTTTTGGCCTCAACACATTAGTTGTTGTTTAAGCTACATGGGGATAGTTACATTAATGTAGTTAAATCAGTTTAACATGACATAACATTTCAAGTGTTATGTTCACACCGCCAATGCTATATTGATTTAAGTTCAGTATAAGTTGGTATTCCATGGATGTCATAACTAGGGCTGGATCTCCCAGGGAAGGCAGAATCAGACCAACTGTTAAGTGACTGAAGCATCTCAACAGCTGTGGACAGAAAGGAAAAGCACCAAGAGTGCCTAAAGCCACCTAATAGGCCAGGTAGGAAGGATTTGGTGCTCCAAAGTACTGGATTAATAGGATGGTAACACAGGTTTCCCAGCACTGGCCCAGCAGATCCAGAAGACCATGGAACGCAGTTTCCCTCCTTCCTACACTTTTGTGGATAAGTAACCCCACCCCAAAATCCTGAATTAATAGAAGCTGGGGATAGGGCAGGCACCAGCACTATACCCAGATAGCAGAGTCTTATACTCCCTTCCGCTGCTCTTTAGATCTTAGGCCTGGTCTACACACTAAACTGCATCAGTTTAATATTCCTGAAGGCAGTCTGCACCAAAAAATAAAAAGTTCTGTGCACAATATTTTAAAATTCTGCAAGTTTTATTTGTCAATAAATAAATGCAGAGGCTCCAGCATGGCAGTGGGGAGCATAGGCCACTGGCTGCACGATGGTGTGAGATCACCCTGCAGCCTCCCCACCACCCATCCCTGGGACACAGACTCAGCGGTGAGGCTGCATCCAACCCCGACATAGCACAAGGCCTGGACCTGCCCCAAAAACACCCTGGGGGCCTGCCCCTGTGTGCAAGGCACACCATGTGTGGGGCAGGCAGGATCCAAGTATGAAGGGACTCAGTGTAGGGTGAGAAGGTTCTATGTGGGACAGTCTGGGTGCAGGCAGCTCAGCGGGGGGTCTGAGTAGCAGGGAATCTGAATGCACCGAGGCTTGTGGGGGGGGGGGTTCCAGGTGCAGGGGCAGTGGGACTCTGCAGGGGGTTCCAGGTGAAGGTGTTTAGGGCTTAGCAGAGGGGTCTGGGTGTAGGGGGCTCAGCGGGGGAGTCTGGGTGCCGGGGGAATGGTATGTGTTGGGGTGGAGGTCTGGGTGCAACTAGTTGGGGGTCTGGATGTGGGGGCTGAGGCTGGTGCATGTGCAGTGGGGATTATCAGTGTGGGGGGGTTTGAGTGCAGGGAGCTCAGTGGGGGGTGGTCTGGGTGCAGGGGTGGGGGGTCCGGAGGCAGGGGATCTAGATGCAGGGGGCTCCAGATGCAGGGATGGAGTTCAGTGGAGTGGGGTTCAGGTATGGAGGGCTAGGGTGGGTTCTGGGTATACGGGGTAAGGCTTGGCGCGGGTGTCTGGGTATGAGAAGCCCAGATGCAGGGGGGTTGGGCAGATGAGGGAGCAGCTCCCCACATAGTGATCCCCCTCTCTCCCCCCAACCCCCAAGCTGAAGAGTGATGGGGGCAGGAAGCAGGGGAGGAACCCGAAATGATGTACCTGCACTTCTAGGGAGTGGTGCGTGACTGCTCTTGCAGCTTCCCTGTCAGAAAGTCATTTTTCTGCAGGGAATCAAAGAAATCTGCAGGGAACACTAATTCTGCACACACACAGTGGTGCAGAATTCCCCCAGGAGTATTAAATTTTAACTAACAAGGTGCTTTCATACAGACTCCATTAAAGTAATGCACTTTAAGTGTATGGACATCTTTAAATTGATTTTAACTGGATTATCATTTTTAATTTACACCTGTACATTTAATTTTTCAGTGGAGGAGAGTGCCAAACTTAGTAGCCTTATAGTAAACATTTTAATTAAGTAATATTGCAATACAAACCTTCATTAACCGGTTTAGTGAGCTTTATAGCATTCGTATATCTGAAAAGTGCATTTTATGACTAAAAAGTTCCTTCCTTTCCAGCTACTGATAATATTAATTGATGTTCACAGTTGTAAAAGCAATTAGAACTGAGAAGTCCCATTAGACGCTTGCTGGGATCTGAAGGTAATGGCAGTAGCTTATTCTGTTACGTTAATTTAAATTGATAGGGTGGAAAGACCAAAGTGTCTTAACAGCTACCTAACAAAGTAAAATGCAGCAGAAGTTAAGCAAAACAGGCTGCTGATCACTGCAAGTCTTGGTGTTCAAGAGCACCCTGTGGTGTGTTCAGCATTTGCACCTGTTGAGTGGATTTAATCTTATGTACTTTGAATTTTGGATGACTGTTCCCCACCCCCCAGGTGAAGTGATCCAAATACCTGCAGACATGGCTGAGAGCTCTTTTTTATTTAGAATATCACCAAGTTTAATCATCACAGGGGCTTGTGATCTGTTATTGCCTTGGTTTTAAGTTCTCATCCATTTTTGGCTGTTTTTAAATGTACAATGTAATGAATTATACTTGTGTAATAGCACGGTGTTTGGCTACTAGTATTCTTTGTGTTAATTGCTGCAGCATTGCTTCCTTCCCAGAAAACTGGGGAAAGGGCAAATGGGCAAGTGTATACATATACCCGTAAAAGCAACTATTGATGCATACCTGGCTACTAAAGACTAGACTATCCAAATTAGCCAAGTCATGCTGGGAGCACAGGTGCAGCAGGCTACCATGTGGGAATTTTGAGGCACAAGGACCAATATTTTAAACAGTATAATAAAGAAACCCTGGGACAAGGTTAGCCAGGGAAGCTCTGGTTCAAAGTTGGCTAGTGAATATTGTATCATTGTAAGATAAACTTATGCTGTAATTTACCATAACCTTGATGAGCTTTGCTTTGCTTGCTTATTTGTCCCTTTCCATAGGGTGGAGGAAGAACTAATTTAATTGCTACCAGGACTGAATACCTGTTTTCATGATAAAAACTGACTAAGCTGCTTGGTCCATGGCATTCTTCAGTTTGCAAAAAATTTTTGATGAAATACCAGTAAAAGGAAAAAATAAATCTTACGACTCTGTGTGGTATGTGTGTTTCCAAGAGTGGCATTCCAGTTGCCATATAAAGCAGATGGTCAATGTTTTGGACTACAATATCTATTGCATGGAGAGTACTTTTTTCTGTAGGTCTGATTCTGGATGAGTGTCTGTTAGTCTGTGTTGGGCTGGCAATTGTAAGTTCTGAGTTTTCAGTCCAAAATGCCAAAGAACATCAGTTCTAGACCTTAGACAGAGCTGCTATGGAGGAAAGCACTACTTATCGCTTAACTCATTAAAAAGGTAGTTAGAAACTGTTGCACAAAAATCATGTAGTAAGATTGGTAGTGTGGATGTGTGAAATCTTGTAATGCAAAGCTTTCATGATAGCTTAAAGGTGACCTACAAATGATTTGTGCACCCTTTTTTTGCTGTTTTGTTGTATAAAGACTACTTCAAATTCCAAATTTAAAAAAAAAAAATTTAACTGACATAAGAAATTTAAATTTTGGCCCTCTTTGGCTTTTTCATAGACAACATTGTGCTTGCAAAAAACAAACAGTTCTGTAATTTATTACAGAAATGATCATATGGTTTAAAATTATGTGTCTGCACAACTGACATAGTGCAGAACATGGCCTTGAGTTCTTCTCTTCTGTTTAATTTCTGCTTATATAACAATTATGTCTGAAGCTCACAACTTCTAATATCATATTCTGATACAGAATAGATACATTTGGTCAGTGTGATAGTTATTTTAAGTCCAGAGCAAGAAAATAAATAATGCATAAAATTGTATTTTGTTGGAATAGTAAAGTTATTGGCCTGGAAGGTTGTTGCAGTAGCCTGACTCAATTGACTACATAAAATGATGGGACTAGGGTCGTTCTCATGCTTATGTGCACTCTTTGGCCCAATATTGAGCTATTCCAGAGGGTAAATACTTTTGGCTGGGCGGGGGAGCACGGTGGGGGAGCAAGCATGAGAGACTCTGTACCCTAGTGGCTTGAGCACTCACTTGGAAAGAGGGAGACCCAGGAACCAGTTCCCCTGCTCCAGTGATTTTTTTTTTTAATTGTATATCTACAGTGGAACAGCTTCAGCAGGGGAGACTGAAGGAGCCCCACTTCAGACTATCCCGTAGACCAGTAACAAGGGCACTGACCTGAGAGGTGGCAGAGCCCTGTTCAAATCCCTTCTCTCCCTCAGGCAGAGGAGGGTTTTGAACCAGGGGTCTCTCACGTTCCAGGCAAATAAGTCTTACCACATTGGTTAGGTTAGGGTATGAGGGAAGTCATCCTCCTTTGCCCCAGCTTCTTACAAAAACAACTTAATGCTAAAGCAGTGTTTGCAGCTGAGAGTTTGAAGCAGATAGAGGCACCTCCCTGCAGCCTGGACGTAGGCACTGATCTATGAGACAGGCCAAGGACTTAGTGCACACACTTAGCTTGGGATTTCCCATTGGGTAATTTAAGTGGGGAACCACCTAGTGTGCTGACTTTTATTAATCCCATTCTAAGACACCTATCTATCCCCCTTCATTGTATACATAGCATAGTTGCCAAAATCAGGCTTTGTGAATCCCAGACCCCTGAAAATTAGGCATAGTGACTATGCCTAAACTACTTTATGAATAGGGCCCTACCAAATTCACAGTTCATTTTGGTCAATTTCACGGTCATAGGATTTTAAAAATTATAAATTTCATTATTTCAGCTACTTAAATCTGAAATTTCATGGTGTTGTAATTATGGGGGTCCTCCTGACAGAAAAAGGAGTTGTTGGAGGGTTGCAAGATTATTGTAGTGGGGTTGCGGTACTGCTACCCTTCTGCACTGCTGCTGGCGGCGGTGCTGCCTTCAGAGCCCGGTGGCCACAGAGCTGCGGCTGCTGGCCGGGAGCCCAGCTAAGAAGGCAGAGCCGCTGCCAGCAGCGGCGCAGAAGTAAGTACGGCATGGTATGGTATCGCCACCCTTACTTCTGCACTGCTGCTGGCAGGGTGCTTCCTTCAGAGCTGGGTGCCCAGCCAACAGCTGCCGCTTTCCAGCCGCCCAGCTCTGAAGGCAGCACAGAAGTAAGGGAGGCAATACTGCAACCCTCCTAAAATAACCTTGCAGTCCGCCAGCAACCTCTGTTTGGGTCAGGACACTCAGTTTGAGAAATGGTGGCCTCCCCCATGAAATCTGTATAGTATATAGCAGGGATCGGCAACCTTTGGCACACGGCCCATCAGGGAAATCGGCTGGTGGGCCGGGACAGTTTGTTTACCTGCAGTGTCCGCAGGTTCAGCTAATCGTAGCTCCCCCTGGCCACGGTTCGCCGTGCCAGGCCAATGGGGGCTGTGGGAAGCAGTGACCAGCACATCCCTCAGCCCGCGCCACTTCCCGCAGTCCCCGCTGGCCTGGCAAGGCAAACCGCGGCTATTAGGAGCTGAGATTGGCCGAGCCTGCGGATGCTGCAGTTTTATTTGAGCAGTTTTAAGGAATAGCTTTTTCTGGACAGTGTCCAAATCCATTTATGCAACCTAGTCTGTGGCCATCTGTGAGCAAATTGATGGAGTCTGCTGCCTAATATGCAATCTCTTGTGTGAGATGGAGTCACGCTAACTACTTTACAGGATTGATGTCCTTGCTCAAAAATCCTCTGGTTCGTGTGTGGTAGACTTTTCAAGCCTTGTATGGACCACATGACATTATTTTGTTTTTAAAGTATTATCTAAATAGAATTGGGACAACAGTTTGGAGGTGTGGGTTTAAAATTCCTTTCATCCATCCTCCGCACCCCCCAAACAACCATAGTTAAGAAACTGACTTTGTGGGGATGGGGGCGAGAAATTCATCCTCTATCGACTAATGACTTCCTTGTTTTTCATGGGAGGAAACAAAGAAGTATATTGTAAGTATTGGCGTAACTCTTTAAACTGAACATTCCATATAACCGTTACAGTGTGTGGGTACTAGGCAAAAACGTAGAGACATTGTGTACTGAAACTTACATTCTGAACTTAATGATAAAATATTTTCTCTGTCTTCCCTCCCCATTTTCTTGCACAAGACCTTCAGGGGATCCTTAGTTACTGCTGCATTGGACTGTTTTTGTTTTTTTTTTTTTTTTTCAAGCCAACAAAAGGAACAGACTTCATTGTGCATTCTGCTCTCTGCTCCAAATCATTAGTAGCTTCTTTTCTGTGTAGCACTGTTGGACAAAGAGAGAGTCTTAAAATACAGTAACTTGTATAATATTTCACTTAAAGATATGAGAGACTTGAAGTTTTCATAAGCATAAAATAACATCAGCAGCATTTCATGCTGAAAAGAGAGGCGAGGGAGGGGAATGGTATTGAAAAAATAAATCTCAAAAGTCTGTGAAGGCTTTTAAGCAATGTATTCACTGTAACTTTGACTTACAGACCTTTCTATTCCCTGATGGCTTAAAGATCTAATGGCTTGCAACAAAGGCTTGTTGCCTCTTGAGTTAAGCAGATTTGCTATATTTAAGTTATATTAGAAAGCCATGAAAAGAAAAATGATTTGCCTTTCCCTGGTTTATACTAGAAACGTGTATGTATTTATCACTGGAGTTTGCTTTGAAAGTCTTTTGCAGGTTATCTTTGAAAACTATAGAGTCGATAACCAGAGCTTAGGGAAAAAAGCCTGTCTCCCACATACTAGCCAATGGTAGATATGAAACATGGAGGGTGGAAAGATGTTAGTGAAGAGTTGAGGCAGTATGTTGATAAGAAGTCCAACCTGTAGCTGCTGGGTAGGAGTATGTCCTTGGACCTTATTTGGAAGGTCAGTCTTTCCTGTATCTGGCTAGTAGGGTCTCTTTACCTATGTAGCTCGCAGAAGGTGAGAAATTTTGTTTCTCCTCCACCAGACCCTTCTAGCTGCTGAAAAGAGAAAAGGGGGAGAAGGATCTCCATTGTTCTTTCTCCCTCGCTTTCTGGGGTTTTTTTGGTTCCTCTCTCCCCATAAACCGTTTCAGCACTACATGCTTTCCTAAGCAACAATATGAAACTAACACTCTTAAGTTTCACTGCTGTCCACAGAGTTCAAAATCAGAAATAAAACTAAGTTGAGTCTTGTTAATTTAATTCTGCTGCAGCTTGGGAATGTCTAACTGGCAATAAAGGGACTCAGGGTGAAGCCAATACATTGTTGTGCACTAGCTTCATGTTTGGAAGGTTATCTTTGCAACTGTAAGGGCTAGAAACTTAGTTTTGAGTAAAAACTTGGATTCTGCAGAAGTTGATGTAGAGCACTCAGCCTTTCCACTCATCAGAGATGAACAGGTAATAAGATTTCTCAAGCCTTGGGGTAAAAACTATTTAAAGAAGAGTTTTGTGTAGCTCAAAAGCTTGTCTCTTTCACCAACAGAAGTTCGTCCAATAACAGATATTATGTCACCCACCTTGTCTTTCCAAAACAAAAACAGTAAGTGTAATACTCTGATACTTAAGTGTTGATGCAGCATATGCTTGTGGCCTTTTTGTGCTCATTGAAGCCTTAGTTGTCTTCAGATCCACTTAAATGGAAAACTGCCAACACATTTTGTATGAGAGTCCCGGAAACAATATATAGAACCACAAATTCAACTTGAAAACGTAAGCGTTTGCTTTCTAAGTATTAAAGGTATTACGGAATAACACACAATTTACATAATCAATGTCATTTCTGTCTTTACAGGGGTACCAAAATCCAATCTTCTACACACAAGATCATTAAGGGGGCACAGAGACTGCTTTGAAAAATTCCATTTAATAGCAAATCAGGACTGCCCACGATCAAAACTCTCCAAAAGTACCTATGCAGAAGTAAAAAGTATCTTGAGCAAAAAAATTAACAGGATTATACAGTATGCACAAAACAAAGATTTGGATTCCGATTCTGACAGCACAAAAACTTCTCAACACCAGCTTTTTAACTTCAGACATCAGACAGACAGAAAACTGGTTCCACAATTTGACTCCCAAGTACCCAGGTACTCTGCAAAATGGATAGATGGAAGTTCTGGGGGTATCTCAAACTGTTCTCAAAGTATTTTGGAACAAAAAGAATCTACTGATTTCAGACTTGATATGTTGCAAGAAACAGGAGCTACATTCTGTTGCAAGAGTGTTTTGTGGCCTAGTTGCAGTCAAGCACCGAAGACAGAAAAAGCTAAAAGTGATTCAGATGCCAATGCCCAAAGACAACATCCCTGTTACAGCAGGGACGAATGTAAGTAGAGGGGGAATTAGGTGGGTACACTTCTACTTCTCACTATGGTCTATATTCTGTAAAATCATCTGTAGTCTCTTCAACAGTTAAGTTCACCCACATACTAGCTAAAAGTGTCTAACGTGCTGAAACAGTTTATTTTACATCTATAAAAACTAGCTTTCAGGCGTCTACACAACCAAGTGAATCAGTGTGAGGTGTTCACTTTATATCCCTCCTAGTCTTAACCCAGCCATCACATAGCATGTGTCTCCTAAGCTCATGTGAGGAGAATCTTTGCTTATCCTTCATAATTCAGACATGGCAGTGATGCACAATCGTGCCAGTGGAGGTTATTAGCAGTTTACTGACAGTGACTTTTTCTCATTATTGTTCCTGAGATATATAATTCAGAGACCAAATTGCCTTGAATAGTAGAATGAATTCGAGGAAACTAGAGAAAACTTTGCATAGAACCAAAATAATGTACAAAGTAAAATAGTTGAGATTAGGATACTTAGAGAGTGTGACTAAAGTACTTAATTATATACTGGTAACAATTATAGGAATATACAGTAGCCCTTATGCACTAAAGCTTTCAAACACCCTTGGACTTTGGAACCTGTCTTATTGAAAGGCATATTGACTAGGACAGTGAAGTTAATTCCCAGCATAAGAGCTATAACTCTGATATGCTTGGGAAGTAATCTGCTTGTGTGAATTTACCATTCTATATAGTATAACACTACATTATGGCCAGTAGTGGAAAAGACTATTTTATTGAGGAGGGAAGGCACTTTATTTTAAAGAGGTCTCTGACAAAAGCCTTTTCATCAACTGCAGTCTAATTCTTGTCATTCTTGTAGAGAAATGCTAATGTGTGCTTCTGATTGATCTAGTCAGATTAGAAGTGAACAGCAAGAACTCTATGGATGTAGTATTCTGGTTGGATGGTAGGTGTTATATACACAGCGTGACCACATAGTATAATATGAATTCCTCAGATTTTCTCTCCTGATGGTGCTCAGTATCACTTCAGCTTTGTGTAACTATATAGAAATCTTCCATTGCATTGATGTGGAAGAAACCTGAGCATTCTCACTTTCTAGCAGAAGAGGGCCTTGTGAATGGCTGCTTAATAGGACAGAGAGTGAAATAATATAAGGAGTCCAGAATGGTCAGGTGAAAGCTTTGTGTGGCTTTAAGGTAATGCTTATGGTTAGGGCTCTGTGTTTGTCACAGAGGTAGTGGAAGTCATGGATTCTGTGACTTCTGCAGTGACCAGTGTGGGTGACCCCATGGCCGCCCAAGCAGCTGGCCCTGGGACCAGCCACACTGGCCGCTGCTCGGGCGACCCCAGGGACAGCCTGAGCAGCGGCTGGCCCCAGGACTGTCTGAGCAGCTGGCCCCGAGGGCAACTGGAGCAGCTGCTGCTTAGTGGCCCTGGCAGCGGTCCCGGATGCGGCAGGAGCAGTGGCGGGGGTGCAGCCCCAGGTGTGGCCGGAGCAGCCGCTGCTTGGTGGCCCCGGCAGCTGGTGCTGCTGGCCCCCCGGCCCCCTCCCCCGAGCAGCAGCCCTCCGGGGTGCTTCCCCAGCAGTGCTTCTTCCCCAAGATACTATCAATACCCCTGACTAAATAACTCATGGATAGGTCACGGGCCATGAATTTTTGTTTATTGTCCGTGACCTGTCCATGACTTTTACTAAAAATATCCATGACTAAATTGTAGCCTTACTTATGGTGAATGTAGGTCATAGCTGCCATCCAACACTTGTCACTACTAGTTGTCCTTTCCACTTCCATTTAAACAATCTGAAGTGTCTGAAAGTACACTTGGGAATGAACTGAAGAAAACGCCTTTTGAAAAATGGAGTTTTGCTTCCTAAAAATGAGTCTTATTTTTCACTCACTCAGTGATCTAATTGGGGTTGCTTTTTCCCATGTCACTTGAATTCTGAAATTAAGATGTATGAATAATTGTTCCTATCTATGCTGCCATAGGTGACTGAGCTGACCCTGGAAGCATTACAAGCACAGGAAAACAAAAACGGGGAAGGGACCGTTCAGATGCCCCTAATGCATGGAAGGCTGGATATAGATCCCTCTGGTGTCTATTGATGCTGCTTCTTCAGCCTAAGTAGAACATGTTTGGTGGGGATTCACTGGGAAGCAGTGTAAGGCATGATTTCCCCAGTCAGAATATTGCTTCCATTGAGAACAAGAAACAGTATTTGGTCCTTAAGTTAGTTTGGAGGTTCTGTTTGTACCACTTCTGAATTGCAAATTTTATGAAATTGCAGCACGAGATTAATGTAATGGTAAAAGAGTGTGTGTGTGTGCGCGTGCCTGTCTCCACCATGAGTTAACATGAGGGGAAGCTGTTTCAGGGTGAACATGGGGATGGATCCTGCTTGCCTGATGCGACACAGTTGATTACCCTCCCTGCTCTTCCCCCAATGGAAGAGTGAGCTAGAGAGGGACATTGCACTTGGGACATTCTGGTGTTTTCGGAGCGCTCTGTATTCCTTGCTTTCTCTCTTAAGGAAAGAGCAATGATGCTAGAATCAGTGCAAGCCTGTCTACTCTGTGTTAAAGATTCATAATCACCACATTGCCCCTGAGAGAGTTGAACTGTAAACCAGAAGCTTCACACCTTTTGCATAGGTTGTGGGATGGGGCATATCTAAACATCAGAAGCTGAAGGGTCAGCACTATGCCCAGAGGGTCCAGGCAGCTGGATAGCAGGTTCCAACACTCAAAGCGGGCACTAAGTTTGTCTGTGTCCTGAGAGGGTGCCTCCAGACCCTGAGATTGGGGCAGTGGCTGGATTCTGTTCCAGCTTTGGGAACTGGAAACACTACCAGGTTCCAGAGCTTGAATTGCCCACTAGGACTGCTGGAAGGATATGTTCACTAGGGTCTGATATGCTGACTGCTCCTTTGAGGACCAATGAAATAGTGGGGAAGGTTTTTGGCTCTTGAGAAGGTATGGGGAAATAAGAGACTAGCAAAGTGTGTGGAAGAGAACTGAAGAAACAAAAGGGAGAGAACAGAGGTAGAATTCACAATGGAAGGAGGGGACACCGAAAAGTGTGTCTTCATATCAAGGTCTGGCTATAAGGGGAGATGATATCCGTTTCTTTGGGCTGCTGCTCTCAAAGAAATCCAAACAAAACTTTTCCCTTAAAACTACAAGTATTCTTCACAGTATTAAATATGAATAAATTAAGCACCATGTTCATGAAGTTCTGAATTTCAGACATGGATTCCAGTATATAATCCTAACTGTTGCAGTGTGTCATATTGTCGATATCTAATGAAGCAACAAATCTCAAAGCAGGCAATAATCTATTTGACCCACCTGTGTTTTGGAATCCTGATTCACTTAATACCAAATTGACAGTTTACAGCAGATAAGGAATTATGTAAAGCTTGACCTGGCCTGTGGGTTTGTCTGACTGAAGTCGGTCATCCTGAGACTTACATGTCTGACCTCCTACTGCTGAAACAAAACCAAAGGTACGAAGCCATTCTTGTGTTTTAAAATAAGTTACTTCCTGATGGCTCTGTGTAGCGGGAGGCTTAAAAAGGCTTTAAACTGTAAGAAAAGTAATACTAAAAGATCTAATTTTCCATTTGCAACAAAATTTCCAGACTCATAATTTACTGTTGGTTTGTAAGTCACCAGTCGTTTTGAGATTGCGTCACTTTAGTGGATATTAATGTAATTAAATCTAAACATTTTGTTTAAAAAAAAATAAATGTAGTCAGTCCTCTGTCAAAATTGAAGTATGCTGGTCTCAGAGCGTCACCTGCCCTCCTAGTAGCAATATAGCTAAGTCTGTCAGCACTCCTACAGATTTCTTTTTCGTGGATTTATAAATGCATATTGCTTGGCCAGTGTGTTTGTTTTAACTATTATTTCAGATATGGATTGCATTAGAACACTGTCACTCTCAACTAATTTTGCTCCTAGTTTTTTCTGCAGTGTGATATGTTTGTTACGGACATTATTGGGCTATTACAAACGGGGCTTGAAAATGTTAACAAAACTTACCAGCTATTGGACTCCAGCTGCTAGCATAGAGGGTAGAGACAAAAATGATGGTGGGGGTGAGGGGCTGTTGAAATACCACTAGCAATGTCCATGTGAGAAGCCTGTCACCAGCTACGGGGAAAGAGTTAAGAGTACTTAGATTTCTACAACACTGCTGTACCTTGAGTCTGTTTAGGGATTCTCTTCTCTGCTTCTGGCTAGCAGGTTTCTTAAAATTATTCCTGGGGGAGTTCTGTGCCAAACAATTAAAAATTCTATGCACAGTGTTTTTAAATTTTGCATATTTTATTTGTCAAAATAACACAATATAATAACATAATCAGTTTCAATTATTTTGGTAGTTTATTTCAAAATACCTGTCAGCAAGTATGTCAGTAACAATACAGAAGACAAAAAAGATTCCAGAAATTTTTTAACAAATAGATTTCTTACTAGGCATGTTACTCAAAGTTGTTAATTCATTTAAACTACAATACAAAAACATATTTCTTGCATTGCAAAGACTTAGGGGAGTCAGGGGTAACAGAGGAGCTGAAAGAGAGGGAAGTAATTGCTATGAAGGAGCCAGAGTGTGAACCTAAAGAAGGGGAGTGGGGGGGTTGGGTATGGATGGAAGTAGTATGGAACAGGTTTGTTTTTTGGTGGGGTGGGGCAGTGGAAGCAGGGATTTAGGGAGCCTCCGCTATGCCATGCAGACCTATTTGACCCCCTAGCCTCTTCTATTCAGTCAGGCACTTCTGACCCTGGCCCCATTTGTTCCTGCCCATCCCCATTCAGCTTCTGGCTCAATGTCACCCCACTACCTCTGGGCCCCCCCTTCCCCCATTAGCCCTTCTAAACCCCAGTCTGTGTGCCCCACACATGACCCCAGCAACCCCATGTGCCCTGCTCTTTGTCCCCTCTATATCGCATGCCTCCTCACTTGGCCCCGTGGGCAGGGCGCTGTGCAGAAGATAGCAACTAAAAATGGGGCAAGAAAAAATCCCAGGTTGATTTTAACTTTGACTTTACTTCAAACAAGTGCTAGAAATTTTTTTAATCTTCTGAACAAGAACTTAGGTGTAAATGGGTGCAGTGTGGTGGTAAGTCTGCAGTAAGCGACTCTGGTGCACCTGCTCATGGCTATGCCAAGCTGCAGCACAGTAAAAACTTACTAAGATCTTCAAGTTTCTGCTGCCTCTATGCAGCATCCTGTGGGCATCTGTGCTAATGACAAGGTTTGTCACTTTCACTCTGCTGCCTGGGAAATCTGAGCAGTAGCAGACGGTACCCAGCCTGCCCTGCACTTGTGACAGCATAAGACGCTTTCTCGTGAGATTTTTTTTTTTCCAGACACATACTAGGCTTTGGCCTCACTCTCCTTCCATTGACTTCAGTTGAAGTGGAGTTTGGCACCTTTGAAAACTTTTCAAAACTCTTCCCTTTATTTGTATTGCCCTCTCTCTGAGGGCAGTCAAGCTGCATAGGGAAGAAAGACATGGAAAAAACTATCATGGACTGGACAGTTGAAAAGCAAGCTGAGTAGAAAATAGGAAACTGACAGTTTTCTGGCACTTCAAAGGGCTCTAAGGTGGTACAGGGTTTGTCTTTGGTGCTTGTGGGATTTGGGCAAGAGAAAGAAATACTTGACTTTGTTCTGAGTTCCCGAAGGTTTGAAAAATGTTGCCATCGGGCTATTTGTGTACATCATAGTCCAGCATGGCTCTTGACAGATGCTTTCTACCTTGAAGGAGTCATGGCCAGAGGCAGTTTTTGCAGGGTCACAAACTTCATAGCACTTCCTATTCGTGCTCACCATCTAATTGTGGAGGTGCCTAAAAGTATGAAAATTAACCCTCCCCACACTTAGAAAAACATAATGTGATCATGTAGTTAAAGACTGCATATCCTTTCTTGCAGCTTTAATTCTGGCACTTCATAACATTGAATGTTTGACTTTTAACATTGAACTAAGTATTTTTGTATGAAATACACGTTTGTCTTATAGCACATACTATATTACTATACTATAGCAATTATCATACTAGAAAAATCTCAAACACTGACAAATCCACATTAATACAGCTATTAACATTCAAGGGTAGAAATAAAAAATCTTGACAAATGGGAAACTTCATAGGTGCTTTTTTGTTATCCCCAGTTTTGGTGGAGGTGGTGATGGGTTTTGTTCATGTTGCAGTGAATATGATGACTCCTGAAGAGGTAGAGCAACTGAATGAAAAACTCCTCAAGCAAATCCAGGGTGAGAGATCATTTTTAAATACTTATTGATTTTTTTTTATATAATGCAGAAAATGTCATTTGAAATGAAACTCTAGGTTTGCTTAAATGATCATTTTGAAATCTACACAAGCTTGAATTCAGAGCAGAGACAGGAAAGACACTTCTACATTTTATAATGCACTTACCCCTTGATAAACAGTTACAACTCCTCGAAGATGTGCTTCTTCATTTGCTGGTAAGGTATTTGTGCAAGAGTTTAAACTGTATTTTAAAGTAACCAGCTCATTGAGCTTAACTTTTTAAATAAAATTACAAATAAATTAAATGGGATTATTTAACAAATGCAAGTGTTTAGATGTTAAAATATACTGGGGTGTTGTATACCAAGGAGTATTGCAGCTAAAAATGTTTGAATGTTCTCCCAGTACTCATGCTCTCCATTGTGCACCTGTAAATATCACACTGCATATTCCAAAACCAAGTCTAACACACCTTCAGGCAATGGCTTTTAAACCTGACTGTCCACCTTCTTACAGATGTTTTTGAGGAGCTGACTCGGCAAGTGCAAGAAAAGGATTCTTTGGCCTCAGAACTCAATGTCCGCCACATTGCTATTGAGCAACTGCTTAAGAACTGTTCCAAATTGCCATGTCTACAGGTGGGAAGAGCAGGAATGAAATCAAATGTCCCCATATAAATGGGATGAGGTCCTTACTAATATTAACTTTCCTTAACAGTTCCATTAAATAAAGCTGCACCGACTTCTAGGAGCTTTTGGGGAAATGATGGGGGAAAAAAATTTCTTCAAACTTAAATAAAACAAGTTGTATGCAACAGCTTTTGGATTCTAACAAATGCAAGTGTTTAGATGTTAAAATCTACTGGGGGGTTGTTTTTGTTCACTCTGGAAGTAGTTTTTCCACGCACAGTTGGCAGTGTCCCCTGAAGCAGGTGTCATGTCTTAGTGATACAGAAATATCTGTTCAACAACAAAGAACGACCTGATGCCTGATCAAACAGCATCCAACCAAGAGAGCTTTACAAGGAGAGCAGTATTCATGAAATTCCTTATTTATTATGAGCAATATTTTATTATTGAAATTTTATACTGAACAAAAGTTACTATTTTAGGTACTTTTTCAAATCTCTTTATAAAATGTTTGAATGATTCTGTGTAACATTTATGCCTTGTGTATGGTTATATTTCATGATTCAGATGTTTTAAAAAAAAAAAACTGTTTTCTAAAGACAAATTTATTTCCCATTAAATAAATTGTGATGGTGCATCTCTTTTTAGAAACTTTATAATTCAAGAAGGTGATTTCATCAGGCATGGAAGAATAAACTTAAGCACAGCACCTCTTTTTTGAAATTCCATATTTTGGTTTTAGTGTATGGAGTTGGTTTTGTATGTGTGAAATATTTTTCAATGCTTAATAAAAGTATATGGCTTCAAAGAAACTAAATAAACCTGTAATACCTCATTAACTGTCTCAATACTAGTGTTTTAAATAGAATAGGAATTGAAGAGACTTGGTTGTAGTACAGTTCTGTATCTTGAAAGGAACTAGTGCTGGGAGCACCAATAATACTGTGCTTACCAATATTAAAAAGGCACAGTCTCTGCTCTTTACATTTCTCAGAAGAAGGGATCTAATATGTAAAATTTAGGTAAATAGTTAGTGTTCTGTTTTGCTCATTCTGTTGCTACTGCAAAAAACAAGTTACTAGTAAAGGCTTTTCCCAGAGCTGAAATAAATGAAACTGACGTGTGCACACAATTAAGATGGCATGGTGCTGGGGTTTTCATATTCAGAAGTAATCTAGTGGCAGGTGGGAGAAAATATGTCAGAACAAATGCCAGGGCAATATTGTTTTCTAGGGTTTGAATACTAATGTGACTGTCACATGTAGTTCAGAGGCCTTCACCTGTTAGAAAGGAACAACTGCAAAATCTGAGCACCAACATTAGGAACTTATGAATTGTTTGTCACTGCGGTATTTTGTGATTAAAGGGAGAAAGAGCTGTAATATCAAATGGCTTGCATGCAAAATGAGCCCTAGAAGTACAGTGGTGCATTAGCTAATCCCTGAGTATCTAAAACTACCAGAGAATATGGATTCTCTATAGGCAAGACCACCTTTAAACCTTCTTAATGTAATATCAAGATAACTATAAAGATGAATAAGATGTTCAGCAAGCGGATTTTTTGGTAGTGTATTGATAAAGGTCTCTGGTTACTTAACTGGATTACATTTTGAAATATTTACCCTTTTAGAGCAGAGTAAATTCAACAGTTTATCCTAGGCCTTCATCAAAATCAAAGCAGTAGCTTTGCTCTTAGCATTTTTATGAAACCTGACCAGTCTGAAATATTTCACCAGCCAGATGGAGAAGATTTGAGAGCAGTTAATAGCCACTATGAAAGTAGGCTATTGCTCCTTCTGAGATGTGCTACTTGTGTGCTTGAGAAGCCAAGCAGCTTTTTAATCTGCAGTCTAACATATAGCCCAAGTTGTGGGTTGCTAATACCCACACCTACCCAAAATTTAACTCCAGCGGCACTCTTCGTTCCTCTCTCATACTTAGTACCCTTGCTGATGCTGTAAGTGGTTAGTCTTATGCTGCTAAACAGTTGTAGCCTGCCTCATCCTACTCACAGTAGGTGGGGGAGAGCTCTAGCCTATATTTAAAATGTCTATACAGGTTGAGTTGACATAGCTGAGGGCAAGCTTTTCGTCTAGCTATCTTGGATCCCAGATTAGTGAAGCTGTGGCTGTGTGAGCCGAACAAGCCAACCTGGAACCCTGTGTAAGGGCTTGCAGGGCAAGCCTGCACTAAGGCAACTTCACTGCTGGGACCCAAGCTAGCTCAGCTATGTAAGTTCAAGCTGCAATCACACCTTGCCCTTGCATACCTGTACTCCTGAAGAGCAAAGTGTGTGTTGCAACACTTAATTTGTATTCACAAACTCAAATGGGTGCACAGGTTCCCTATACAATACATGGGGAGACAGAGGTGCCTGAGAATGCGATCTACAATAGCCAACAGCAGGCAGTGTTAAGAGGGGTATGTCCTAAGACTTAAGTGCCTTGCTCTGCTTGGGTTTCACAGCCCTGAACCCTTTCCTGCAAGAAGAGTGGCAAAACAACCTTAATTCTATCCAAAATGCCTGGGAGTGGGAAGAAAGAGGCCTCCCCCATAACCTTTAGCCTAAGAGTTAGTGTCCAGAAATGTGGGAGACCCAATTCTCCAATCTGTCTCCCACTTCTCAGATGAGTGGTGTTAAGCTACAGAAATATTTTCACTCTAAATATGCAGAGCTTCAGAGCATGAAAGAAAACTACTCGATAGTCTGGCGGCCTAGGGCAGTCATCTGAAAAACCAAATGAATGTACAAGCTGAACCTCTCCCTGCTGGGGCTCCTACAGAGGCATGAAAACTTAACATCTCACTCCTGACCAATACCACCTTTGTGGATTTCACCAATGAACTGGAGACCTTTCACAAAACTAAGGGTCCTGCAGCCTCATCAACCACAGTACTATAGAAAATATCTACCAAACTCTCCCTAAAAAACAAATTTAGACTAAGGCTATGCTAAAGAATCCACTCTTGACAAAATCCTGGTAGAAAGGAGATCTCAATCTGTATTTTACCTTAAACAAGATGATTGGAGTCCAGGGGTAAGGGTAGGCTTAGAAGCTGAAAGTAAAAATCCCCAGGTAAAAGACACTTACTATGTAATAATGCTTAAAAATACATACAACAAAGGAGGACATTAATAATTCCATATTTCTTATTCCGAATTATACAAAACAGATCCCCCCCCAAGCACAAAACACACAGCGCATATGACAACCTTTAATGAATTCCTTGATGAGGCTGTTTGGCCATGAATCTTGGCAACCCATCATTAGTATAAGTTAAAGACTCATGTCACTGATAAATGGCGATGCAAAGATTCTTGCTGCAGGTTGTTATATACTCGGGATCAGCAACGTTTGGCACGCAGCCCACCAGAGTAAGCCCCCTGGGGAGGGCCTCCTGCTGGCTACGGTTTGCTGCTGCAGGTCAATGGGGGCTGTGGGAAGAGGTGGCCAGCACATCCCTCGGCCCACGCCGCTTCCCGCGGCCCCCATTGACCCAGAACGGCCGAACCTGCAGACGCAGCTGGTAAACAAACTGGCCTGGCCCGTCAGGGGGCTTACCCTGGTGGGATGCTTGCCAAACGTTGCCAATCCCTGTTATATACCTAAATCAGGACAGCTTTATTAAATCAATCCAACTGCAGTATCATACCACTCAGAGGAACTTCTGGTAGCGTAATTGCTAGGTCCTAGAGCCTCAAAGGTCTTTAGGCACTGAACACCCATTGATTTCAATGGGAGTTAGGTACCTTAATATATTTTGATCATTTGGGCCTAGCTGCTGAAATAGTCTTCAGTAGATTTGCTTTAGATGAGCTTGTTAATGTAGTAAAACTAAATGGAATGCAGTATACTATATAGCTAATTAACAACTGACGACAAAAAACCACATCCTTTACTGCTATCCAATTACACTGCAAATATTCAAATCCATCACCTGCTCAGAATTCAGCCTGGAAGTCCTTGCACTTTCTGACGTACCAGGACTTCTCAAACTTTATAGTAGAATGTTTCAGAGTAGCAGCCGTGTTAGTCTGTATTCGCAAAAAGAAAAGGAGTACTTTTCTTCCGATGAAGTGAGCTGTAGCTCACGAAAGCTTATGCTCAAATAAATTGGTTAGTCTCTAAGGTGCCACAAGTACTCCTTTCCTTTTATAGTAGAGTGTGATACTGTTTATTTCCTCTAGGTGGGCAGCTATGCTGTATGAGTTTCTAATGAACCCACCCAGATATAATACTGATGTCATGAGCCAAACAAAGAATGGCAATAGGTTTCACAGAAACACACCCTTTAGTGGAATAGAGCAATATGAGAGGTTAAAGAAGTGAACTTCAACCAACAATTATGTCTCACTCACTAAAAAAAATTATCTTTAGACTCTACTGGTCATCCCCCAAGACTTTACAAAAATCAAAGCTGCCCCTACTGATCCATGTTGGCTGTTGGAAGGTGGGGGAGAAGCACAAAGGACACACACTCATATTTTGGTCAGGTATGTGATGCTTCTGGACTGGTACTTGTCATAGTTCAATGCAACTGCACCTGTAGTTGCCTGCAAGGCTCCCACCGCATAAAATTGAGATGAGACCATATTGTTTCTCCCCAAAGGGAAATTCTTAAACATATAAAAATTGTGCTTGTAAAGTGTCTCAGAAGGTCATCAAAATTAGATCACTGTAAGAACCAAACAGCAGTTCCATGAAGACTCGAAGTAATTTTTATTTAATTATATTTTTAAAAACTCGGGTTTCTGTTCATTGTTTGAGGGCTGTATACGTATGTGTGTCTATTCACTCCATGGTGCACCAATAAAGCATTTGTCTTAGTAAAGTCTTACAAACTCAACATTTAAAAAGCTGAGACTATCATTATTCAAACGTACCCATACTTAATGTTTAAAAATCAAAGGGAGAGCCGAAAGAGGGACTAATAGTGTGTGGCCAGAAGATACCAGGTCTTCCAGGCGGATTAAACTCATTGCTTTGTTTAGCACTGCAGCAACCCAGAGATGTCAGTCATGGAGCCCAGTGTGGTAGGTGCTCCACACACAGTAAGCAAATGACAGTTTCATTGATTTTACCTTCTCGTAATTCAGCACCACACTGCTGAATCCAGCAAGGACCAGAAAGAAGCCATGAGCCTTTTGCGGGGATGGGCAAACTTTTTGGCCCAAGGGTCACATCAGGATTATGAAACTGTATGGAGGGCTGGGTAGGGAAGGCTGTCCCTCCCCAAACAGCCTGGCCCTTGCCCCCTCCCACTTCCCACCCCCTGACTGCCCCCCTCAGAACTCCCCGACCCATCCAACCCCCCCCTCCCGCTCCTTGTCCCCTGACCACCCCCTGCTGGGACCCCCGCCCCTAACCGCCCCACATCCAACCTCCCCAACTAGCTGTCCCCTTGCTCCCCTGACCCCTATCCACACCCCCGACGGGCCCCCCCCCGGGACTCCCATGCCTATCCAACTCCCTGTCCCCTGACTGCCCCCTGGGATCCCCTGCCCCTTATCCAATCTCCCTCCCCCACAACTTACCATGCGGCTCAGAGCAGCAGGAGCTCACAGCCCCGCCACCCGGCCAGAGCCAGCCACGTCGCCATGCTGCCCGGCAGGAGCGGAGGGCTAGCGTGCTGGCAGCCCGGCGAGCTGAGGCTGTGAGGGATGGCGGGCAGCAGGGGGCGGCCGGGGGCTAGCCTCCACAGCCAGGAGCTCAAGGGCCAGGCAGGATGGTCCCGCGGGCCAGATGTGGCCCACGGGCCATAGTTTGCCCACCTCTGGCCTATCTAGTGGGTCGTACAGCTTGGATGCTTATATCCAGGTCTGGTCTGTCTTAATCTCATGTTTTGTAATCCTGTTTTCCCCATTACCAAAAACAATTAGATTCATATGAAAGCACTGCTGTATTCATACTCTACACATTATTGTAATAATGCTTGTGCAAAGTATGCCCTGTGAGGTATCCTTCAAAAACTACCACCACACTGATCATTAATATTCTTGTGTAATGTATCTATGTATGAAATGCATATTAAGAGTTCTGAACATAATTTCCATTTATAACTACAATGTGTTTCTCAAAGACAGAGCACAAGCTGACAGCTCGAGCCAGCTGTCATCAAAACTGACTGGCACTAACCTGTCAAGTGGCCATTCGTTGGCAACAAAGTGGGATAGGAACACATCAATGGGCATTTTCTTCTTTGGGCATGTCCACGCTGTACTGTGATGCTTTAATGATGGGCTGGGGAGCACATCTGAGATTGCTGAAAGACCAAGGTCTGTGGCTGGAGCAGGAGTCCTCCCTGAGTATCAGCGTGCAGGTGCTTGGAGCCATTCAGGTCTAGATCAGGGGCTTTGGTGTTCACATATTTACTGACAATACCACGACAACGTATCATGAACAAGCAAGGCAGAGCACATTCCAGGATGCTCTGCCGGGAGGCGCTCAGGTTGTGACAGATTTGCATGGAGGAGAGTTTCATTCTTATAGCCCACTGTTGTGTATTTGGTTGTCATGGTAATAGAATCTTGTGTTGCTATGGCAACTGAGTTAGATTATATGGGGATAGCCCAGGCAGTTTTGGCTGGTTTTTGGTTCGTTCAGTGTGGGGCAATAAATGGCTGCTTTCAAGGTTTATAGCGCTCTGTCTCTCCAGTGATTTCTTCCTAAAACTGTTGCTCCCAAGGATATAACACTGACCACTTGCTCAGGGTTCAGAATCTATGTTTCCTCTAAGCTGCGCGGCTGCCTATTAAGCCCTGCACAGGGGCTCAGGGCTGCAGCAGGGAGAGACGCCCCACCCCGCCGGCCCCAGCGTGGACCTCCCATGGCCGCGGGAGAGGCGCCCTGGCCCTGATCTGCTGCGGCAAGAGAGGGCTGTGGAGAGTTCTCTCTCCCCCCTGCAGCCCCAGGGCAGCCAGCACCACAAATCCCCAGCCCCACCCCAAAGCCCATGCCCCCTGCACCCCAACCCTCTGCCCCAACTCTGAGCTCCCTACCGCACCCCAAACTCCTCATCCCCGCCCCTAGAGCCTGCACCCCCAGCCCAGAGCCCTCACCCCCCCCACAACAACCCTCTGCCCTGCCGCTGCGCCCCCTCCTACACGCCGAACCCCTCGGCCCCAGTCCCACCACATGAATCACACATCACCTCCATATTGGTGCACATAACAAAATTCATTCCACACATGGTAAAAAATTAGAGGGAACACTGTTCAGAATCACCTTGCCGACCATCTCAGCAGGAATTTTTCACTGAGTCACAAATGGTCTCTAAAGACAAGCATGCTCTGGACTATCTCCACAACTTGGGGGAATTCCAAAGATAGACCTCTTTGCTACAAGGAACAACAGGAAATGTCTCCTGTTCTACTCTTCCCGGGCCTCGGTCCAAGTTCCCTGTCTGACGCTTTCCATCTCAGCTGGCAAGCGGCTCTCTTCTACACCTTTCCCCCGATCTCAATCATCCCACAGGTCATTCTCAAGCTGAAGGCAGATTGGGCCAAGCTCATCCTCATTGCCCAAGCACAGTCAAGAGAGTGCTGGTTCTTTGACCTTTGCACTGTCAGTTCAGCCTCCCATACCACTTCCTCTGCATCCCAACCTACTCACTCAGAATCATGGCCACACCTTGCACCCTGAGCTCAGTTCCCTGCATCTCGTGGCATGGCTGCTGCATGGCTGAATGAGGAGGAAGAGCAGTATTCGGCAGCTGTTCAGCAGGCATCTGGCAGTGATACTAGCATTTCATCCTCTTCAGGGAAGGTCAGTCTTCTTCAATCCGTAGTGGTAAGATTCTTAAAAAGGCTTCTTCATTTACAGCCTCCAGTCCAAGAGTAGGTTCCTCTGTGGGATCTTAACATGGTCCTACCAGCACTGATCGGATGCCCCCAGCACCTTGTCCCTTTCTGCTCAGGTCAGAAAACTGCTTTCCTGGTGATAACGTCCACAAGGAGAGTGTGCGTGTTGCATGGTCTAATCGCAGGGCTTCCTTATACACAATACTCCAAAGACAAGGTGACTTTACAACCATATCCAAAATTTTTGTCTAAAGTGGTTTCTCCATTTTATCTGAAATCGGTGATATATTTACTTGTATTCTTTCCTGGGCCACATTCATCTCCGGAGGAGCAGCGTCTCCATACATTAGACATCAGGTGATGTCTAGCCTTCTATCTGGACAGGACTAAACAATTTAGTGCTTCGCCTCGCCCGTGTGTGTCATATTCAGATTGTACGAAGGGCCAAGTGGTCTCTTCACAGACACTCCCATGGTGGGTAACATCCTGTATCAAGATTGCATATGAAATAGCTTCCACTATACCCCCTCAGAGCGAGTGAGCTCACTTAACGAGAGCACAAGCAACATCAATAGCATTCAGTGATGTTTTCATATTGGATTGCAGGCTGCTACGTGATCTTCCATACATACATTTTTGACCCATTATGCCATTACCACATCTTCCAGGTGGATGCAGCCTTCAGAAGGGTAGTCCTCCAATTCTTGCTTAGGTAGACTCTGAGCCCCAGCTTTTGGGGGTGGGTACTGCTGGTGAGTTACCTAAGTGGAATACATGGCTGCATCTGCTTGAAGAAGAAGAAACGGTTACTTACTGTGATCCAGATGTGTATTCCACAATTCACCCTCCATCCCTCTGAATCGGAGTCTCATCTTTGGACATTTGGTGTGAAAGAACAGAGTGGTTGGAGCGGCAGTGCCACCACCTCATATAGCCAGGTGAGGGGCTTTGACCATGAGACGTGAGCGCTGCCCCTCTATGGTTCCTGCAAGGCAAAATTCTCTGGCTCCAGTGCACTGGGCACACACATGCCTAAATGTAATACACAGCTGCATCTACTCGTGTGTGAAAAATCCACATCCCGGAGCAACGTAGTTATGCCGACCTAATGCCCTGTGTAGACAGTGCTATGTCAGCAGGAGAGCTGCTCCCACCGACATAGCTACTGCCTCTCCTGGAGGTGGTTCAACTATGCCAACGGCTCCGGTGCACACAGACCTAAGAGGAATACACGTCTGGATCACATCTCAAAGAACCACAGTTGCACTAAGTAATGATTTCTTAGCAAACAACAACATGGAACCTCTTTCACCACCAGACTCCATGTCTCTGTCCTCACTGCTGGGATGAACTTTATCTGGGGTAACCCTCAAGAAAATGCATTTCAAAGACTATAAAAATGAGGAGCAAAAATACCCCCAACCTCTCTTTTTCGGCTACAAAAACCAAAGAAACCAGCCCTTTGATTTTGGTGAGGGGAGAGCCTGACCTGAGAATCTGGCTGGCCATGTTGCTGGAAATATGTGGTAAGAATGTTACCTTGAACCAAGTCTAACTTGTTAAATTTTAGCTACTAGGAAGTGTTGTATCTTTATTTTTCTTGTGGATATTTCTGACTTGAATACCTTATACTCACTTAAAATCTCTCTTTGTAGTTAAATAAACTTGTTTTATTTTTAATCTAAACTAACCCAGTGTTGGATTTAAACTAAGCTGTTTGGTTACTCTAGTTGAAGTAGAAAACTGTCGAATATTGACCCTTCACAGGGGACAATGGACCTTTAATACCTGAACTACCCAGGAGGGGGATGAACAGTGCAGAACACATGTTTTGGGGAATGTTTGGCCTGGGAGTGTGCTTGGGTCACCGTGCAAGTAATAACCAAGGCTGCAGGAAGCCAGAGAGTGGCTGGTGTTTGCTGACAGGCTGCTGTGTCAGAACTATTGGATCAGGGCTGCAGCTATACCCAGACACTCAGGGTGTGACCTGCGTGCTGTTAGGCTGTTTGCGAACAGCCCAGCTTGGGAGCTACAACAGCAAAGCATTGTGAGGCACCCAAAGTTGCAGGGCAGCAGTGGCACAGCCCCTCACTGATCTGGATTGCACCCTGAAATGTGACAAACATTTCCAAACTATATTTTTAATTTTCCAGGTGTTGAACTTTTTTTAAAAAAAATGTTTATTCCTAAACATACTAAGGGTTTAATAAATCTGGTACTCGCTGTTTACTTGCACCCTTAGCTGGAGGGGGAAAAATGTAGGAAATTCCATATTTAAAAGACCTGATAATATTTGCATAGTTAGTTACTCAGAAGTTAGTAAATGCTGCCATTGAGGTTCCACGTGCAACATTTAACCCTGTCCCCTTGTACATCTGTATGATCTGTAATGTCACTGGCTCAAGGCCTCTGTCCATAAGCCTGGGAAACTATATACCACCTGGATGCCCTTGAAAGGAACACTTCCCCATACAAGCACTGAGGCCATTGTATGAACAAAAGGGCACAGAATAAGCTTGGGGGAACCAGTGAGACCTTTCACCCTTCTCCCATGGTGTCTAGACAACAGTTTTAAACGTAGTCGTCCTCTCACACTGTCCGTGTCCAATAAGGCAATATGTTTCTGAAATAGCCACTTCCCTCCCCTGTTGCAATGCCACTCACTGTTTTCCAGCGTTAGGAGACTCCAGACTTCAGGCAGACCCCCAAACAGAAGTGCTGCCTGGTCCTAGCCCAGCTGAAGTGATTACAGCTTTGATTGCTGGGTATGAGACCCACACCACAGCTCAGCTAATACCCTCTGCAGATTCAGCAAAAGCTACCTCTTCACCATTACCCACCTCATGTTCATGAAAACACCTCTGTGCACTCCTCAGGCAGAGAGCAGTGGCATATAGGATCAAGTCTTTACCACTAGGAATACACTCCTATCACAAGGCAGGAACAAACTCACTACTACCCAATCATACCAGATTGTAGTTTTGGTCAAGGTGACCCCTCTCCCCCTGCACAGTTGATGCAGGTCTCATGCCCTTTCATTACACAACAGGGATCATAATGTTCTATTCCCCCAAACTTAAAAAGTTAACGGAATTTTGACCAAAATGCCCCAAATTGTCACATAACAGAAATGCAAATGAGGCCTGGCCCATTCAATTATTTCCCCTTGCTCACCAACAGATGTCAGCAGAGAGCCCCTTCACCTATGTAGTCTGTCCATCTGGAGCTCTCAAGCAGCTGTGGGCCACGCTTCTCCCTGTTCACCACCAGTTGTCAATAGTAAGCTCCCTGCTGTCTAAGGGGCTTCAGGCCACAAAATTTGCAGTGAGACTGTTAACTAAAAAGGGAAGGCAGTGCTGCTGATTGGTGAGAGAAGGTATATTAGTTCATAGTTGAAAGTATCCTAATGTGAAATTACTTTAAAAATCTATCAGCAGGGATACACTGGACTATTATAATGAAAACTGTGTAAATATACAAGAATAAAAATTACAACATGTTACTCATGCATCTCGGGTTGTAGAAAAACGACGACACTTCACTTGCAATAGCATGTGATCATATAATTAAAGGCAATGTCCTCAGTTCATTGACACAAGGGGGAAGAGTGAGTGTAGTGTATGAGCATAACTTTTACATTTGCTAACTTTTGAGTGTTTAACTGTGCAGCCTTAAAGCTCCTGTACCATTTTTGGAATAAAAGAAGGTTTAAAAGGAATAATAGTTCATGGTTCCCCCATCCAGGCTCTTAGGTTTATAGTTGTTTTATTCAAGGCTCTGATTTTTCTGGGGAACTTTAATCAGAGCAGGATTTCAAGGGCACATCCAAGCTTGCTACTTATTGCCTTTCAGTTAAGTGCAACAGGTCACGAGGCTAATTTGAGGAAAAAAAAAAAAAGACTTTATATGAACTACTAGGCCTGTTCAACTCCAGGACAATATATCTAGAGGGGAAGATTAACATTAACACTGAACAAAATGTGGCTGTCTCCTAAAAACATGTTTTTCTTTTTCTCCCGACTCTACTTTCTGGTCTCACACTTGACAGAACACCCTGTAGGACTGAGGAATGCTAGAATTCCATTTATCCTCCCAAGAGGCTCCAAGTTTTATATCCCCAAACACAATCCCACCACATCCCTGGTTTCCAACTGATTTCTGCCTGTCAGCTGAAACCCCAACGCAACTGCACCCTACTGGGTTACCTTGACAACCCCATGACGACATCCGCTAGAATGCAACGGCCTACAGATCTTCAGTCCATCACAGATATACTTTACATGCACTAGTGCTTGTTTCAATTCAGGCTGACTTTAAAGCTTGAAATCTTACTAAAGTAGCAGCATCACTGCTATACGAGGTTGCTTGTAGCTGAGCTAATATAAGTAAGGCTAGAGAACTTCAAACATATTCCTGGTAAGTATTGCTGAAAACTTCTCTTTTTCTTAACATTGTCATTATAACACACAGGAAAAGATACTGATCCCAGACATGGGCTACACACTGGGCACCACTAATACGAACCACTTTGAGTCCTTAGATCTGACCCTTCCCACATGATCATTGTTTCTGGTCAAGTCCAAAACCTGAAGGAGGCCTTGTCAGGGTTAGAGTCTCCTTTAAAACACATTCCATGCACTGCGGCAGAGTAAAAACTTCTCCCCAGGCTTGACTACTCGTACGCGTGACCTTAAGACTGTTCACCTTAGGTCCTCCCTACTCCTGATCAAAGTGGCTCTGAACAGAGAGCTTCTCCCATGTCTTTACATCCTTAGTGGGGTGTAACAAGCCAGATCTGCAATGGAGAGCCCACAAGACCCTGCATCAGTTATGACAGCTTTTGTTCAAAGCCCTGCATGGTCACAAGGACACACTACTGTAAGAATTAATATTACCCATCCTTGGCCTCAGGTCTGCGTATTTAGGAGGTGGAATGGGGAGAGGAGAGGAATCATTCCTTTGCGATGTTTTGTTGTTGCTGTTATTTTTAAAAGGTGGGGTGGAATGCAGGAAGAAGGCCCCATGGACACAGATTAGTGAGCAGAGACAGGTGGTGCTATAAAGGTACATGATAAGTTTTGGAGCCATCTGCTAAATTTGCATTGGTTACGGGTTCTGTAATTTAACACATGGTTCTTACCAGCACATTTGTGTGAGTGGAGATGTGTGTGCCTATATATTAACAGTGTGAGATATATGTGCAGGAATGCTTGAAAATAAGCAATTTGGGGAAGATCTCTTTCTAATCCCTCTTTATTAAATGAAGTACTCTACTGGAAAATATTTAAATAGTTGCCACTCCCCTCCCTCCCTTTTTTGGCCAAATGTTTGAAGGAGGGAGGGAGAACCTTAGACACAAGACTAACACACAGTTCAATGTTTTTGATGCCTTAAAGGGCCTGGGGGGGTTGTCCTAATAAGAGCATATGCAAGCCGGTATTTCTAATGATTCTTGGTATTGCTGTCTTTCCTGGAGCTAATATATGATTGTCACCTAAAAGGATATGTAGTCAAAGCAAATTCATGTTACAAAGCATTAAATATTATATTATATTGGCAATAAAGGTGACTAAACTGGAATTTCAACAGACCAGGAGTTAAGAACATAAGAATGGCCATACTGGGTCAAACCAAAGGTCCATCCAGCCCAGTATCCTGTCTACCAACAGTGGCCAATGTCAGGTGCCCCAGAGGGAGTGAACCTAACAGGTAATGATCAAGTGACCTCTCTCCTGCCATCCATCTCCACCCTCTGACAAACAGAGGCTAGGGACACCATTCCTTACCCATCCTGGCTAATAGCTATTAATGGACTTAACCTCCATTAATTTATCCAGTTCTCTTTTAAACCCTGTTCTAGTCCTAGCCTTCACAACCTCCTCAGGCAAAGAGTTCCACAGGCTGACTGTGCGCTGAGTGAAGAAGAACTTCCTTTTATTTGTTTTAAACGTGCTGCCCATTAATTTCATTTGGTGGCCCCTAGTTCTTATATTCTGGGAACAAGTAAATCACTTTTCCTTATTCACTTTCTCCACACCACTCATGATTTTCTATACCTCTATCATATCCCCCCTTAGTATCCTCTTTTCCAAGCTGAAAAGTCCTAGCCTCTTTAATCTCTCCTCATATGGGATCTGTTCCAAACCCCTAATCATTTTAGTTGCCCTTCTCTGAACCTTTTCCAATGCCAGTCTATCTTTTTTGAGATGAGGAGACCACAACTGAGTTGATGCAATTTGCCAAACTTCTACTTTTAGTAACTCTTGCTTGGTACAAATTCCTGTGCAGAATAGCACTCCCTATAATGATTTCACTTTAAAACGTTTCCCCAGCTTTCTGATGCAGCACAAAAATGAGTAAACTGAAAGGCAAATATCAGCTTATAAAATAAGACTATTTCTTAATCCTCCTTCTAAGGAAAGAAGAAATGTTTGGGAAATAGAGTCAATTTTTCCACCTTTTATGCTAACCTGTTCAAGCTAAAAAAAGAAGTCTAGCACAGACCATCAGATTTTCACTAAAAGTCAGTGTTAGCATTTCTTTCCTAGCAGTTTACAGGACTCCAGTAGCTATTTTAATTAGAATTCAAATTCCAAAGTGCTCACACTTTGAAATGAAAATAGCATGGAGTGCAATTTACTGTGTTTATAGCTGTGCAGTGACTCTGCAATAAAAAACACAAAGCTTCCTAGCCAGGATGGTTTCAGAGACTAATACTGAACACATCTTTCCTTAGGCTTCAATCTGGCAAAACAGTCAAGCCTGTGTGTAACTTTAAGCACATGAGCAGTCCCATTGCGTAAAGTTCTGCATGTGGTTAAGCGCTTTACTGCTGGGCCTTAGGAATGATGGTGGTAATTTCCAAGTCTTTTTCAATGGGGGAAAGCAGTGTAATTGTTTGAATTAGTACTTAATCTTGGAACATGCAAAATCCCCAGGGTTAGAGGACTTTGGTAAAGAACAATAGCCTTACCAATGTTGTTGGATCTGCAGGTCGGAATCCACACAATGGCATCTGGGAAATGCCCTAATATAAGCAGTGACTGAACATTTCATCTGTTTAATGATAACCACGTCATCTAACAAGAGATGGATGTCGCTGAGCCTTCTCAGTAGCTGCTGCAGCCATCAACAACATTCCCTATAGTTTGGCCTGCTGGAGCAGAGATTCTATCCTGATTCCCAACAGCCAAGAATATTCCTGGCTTGTCAGTTTCCACTGTTCTAGGCTGCTGACAATGTCAGCCCTAAGAGTAATGGACAAGCTCTTTCAAAGTCACATGCCCGTAGCTATTTGAAAAGCAAAGGCTTTAAAATAGCTGAGCAGTCATACTGCAGAATCAAAGCTGCACAAGAGCATGTGACAACAACATGTGATCAACCAGCACTTCGAGCTCAGCCCAAATGATACTGGGGCCACTTATTTTTATAAATGACACCAAAAGATGCTTTTACATTTCTATTGCACCTGTGTTACTGGGGAGTCAGAGTGGAGCTGATCAAGAAATTAAAAAAATTAAAAAAGGTGTGTGTGAATTTTTTTGTGTAAAATGTTCCTGTTTTTTTGACCACCTCTAGCCTGAGTGCAGGATCATGAGAAATCCTGTCTCCCAGTGCATAATCCTGATTCCCATTGCGTAACCAAAACCAGAGAGAAAGGGCAACTACAATTCTGCAGGCACTGAGCTGCCACATGCCGTAGTAACAGCTGGAAGGAAAGAAAAGAAAGAAAAGCTTCAGCTACAGTCCAGTAGAGCTCTCTCTGCTTTTAACAGTTAGGCTTTCTCTTCAATGAAAAAACAGTGTGTTTTTACCCCAAGATAGCTATTTTGATGTGAAATGATAATGGAGACAAGGCACTTTAGAGGTTTTAACTTGAGGTAGCTTGTCACAGTCAACCTAAAGTGGGGAGATTAGGGCTGACCTCTCCTAGCTACACATCGAGGAAAGAATTACTGTCCCTTGTCTCCACTAGGATTTTAAATAGAGATAACAAGTTGTGTTTTTACATTGATACAGCTGTGCAGTGAAGACATAGCCTTAAGTTGAAATAACTCGGCACAAAAAGAGAACTTGCTCAATACCAGACAACAACTGTTTCAAAATTAAACACAAAGACATACATTTCCTTCCAGGTGACAGCCATGTACACAGAGAATTTCATCACCTTTAAGTATCGTCTCTAATAACATTAGCTGTATTTTGAAGGACTTACTCATGGGGAAGGCTGGAGACGTGGATCACAATGTACAAGGATGTGTTTCTGTGAAATGAGAGTCACACAATAACTCTCAGAATTTGAGCTCTCAAATATGCAACAATTGAGCAGTTCAAAAGAAACAGCTGAATCACTTCAGATTTTCCATGGAGACTCTGCACAAATCTGTACTATTGTTCCTGTTGTTCATGGCCAATTCTCTTTTTGCCTTCATTATGACAAATACTCAAAGCAATTTGGCTTTTGTGTGAGATCTGGGAAGATATTTTTGTACTTTTAAAAATAATGAACAAATCAAAGTTAAAAAGATGTTGAGTTTTGGACTACGGTTTAAGCAAAGGAACTCACTCAAAAGGAAAAGAATATCAAATTCAGATCACTGGTAAATTGCCATCAAGAAAAGAATCTTGTAGAAGAATTTCTACTTTCTTGTTGAATAGAAGGACATTCAGCTACATCAATGTAGGTAACTGGAATTGTGTTAGATCAAAACAGTGGGTGGGATTTTCAAAAGTGCCAAAGTAACTTAGGCTCACAGCTCCCACTGAAAGGGTAGTGATCAATGGCTCCATGTCTAGTTGGCAGCCAGTATCAAGCAGAGTGCCCCAAGGGTCTGTCCTGGGGCCGGTTTTGTTCAATATCTTCATTAGTGATCTGGAGGATGGCATGGATTGCACCCTCAGCAAGTTTGCAGGTGACACTAAACTGGGAGGAGTGGTAGATATGCTGGAAGGTAGGGATAGGATATAGAGGGACCTAGACAAATTAGAGGATTGGGCCAAAAGAAATCTGATGAGGTTCAACAAGGACAAGTGCAGAGTCCCATGCATTGCTACAGACTAGGGACCGAATGGCTAGGCAGCAGTTCTGCAGAAAAGGACCTAGGGGTTACAGTGGACGAGAAGCTGGATATGAGTCAACAGTGTGCCCTTGCTGCCAAGAAGGCTAACGGCATTTTGGGCTGTATAAGCAGGGGCATAACAGCAGATCGAGGGACGTGATCATTCCCCTCTATTCGATATTGGTGAGGCCTCATCTGGAGTACTGTGTCCAGTTTTGGGCCCCACACTACAAGAAGGATGTGGACGTGTCCAGCGGAGGGCAACAAAAATGATTAGGGGACTGGAACACATGACTTATGAGGAGAGGCTGAGGGAACTGGGATTGTTTAGTTTGCAGACGAGAAGAAAGAGGGGGGATTTGATAGCTGCTTTCAACTACCTGAAAGGGGGTTCCAAAGAGGATGGATCTAGACTGTTCTCAGTGGTAGCAGATGACAGAACAAGGAGTAATGGTCTCAAGTTGCAATGGGGGAGGTTTAGGTTGGATATTAGGAAAAACTTTTTCACTAGGAGGGTGGTGAAGCACAGGAATGGGTTACCTAGGAAGGTGGTGGAATCTCTTTCCTTTGAGGTTTTTAAAGTCAGGCTTGACAAAGCCCTGGCTGGGATGATTTAGTTGGGGATTGGTCCTGCTTTGAGCAGGGGTTGGACTAGATGACCTCCTGAGGTCCCTTCCAAACCTGATATTCTATGAAAGTCATATGCATGTTAGTTACTTAGATGCTTGTGAAAATACCATCCATCATCAGTACCAGTACTGTGATAAGAAAAGGAGTACTTGTGGCACCTTAGAGACTAACTAATTTATTTGAGCATAAGCTTTCGTGAGCTACAGCTCACTTCATCGGATGCATACTGTGGAAACTGCAGAAGACATTATATACACAGAGACCATGAAACAATACCTCCCCCACCCCACTCTCCTGCTGGTAATAGCTTATCTAAAGTGATCACTCTCCTTACAATGTGTATGATAATCAAGTTGGGCCATTTCCAGCACAAATCCAGGTTTTCTCACCCCCCCCCCCCCCAAAACACACACACACAAACTCACTCTCCTGCTGGTAATAGCTTATCCACAGTGACCACTCTCCCTACAATGTGCATGATAATCAAGGTCGGCCATTTCCAGCACAAATCCAGGTTTTCTCACCCTCCCACCCCCATACACACACAAACTCACTCTCCTGCTGGTAATAGCTCATCCAAAGTGACCATTCTCCCTACAATCAAGGTGGGCCATTTCCAGCACAAATCCAGGTTTTCTCACCCCCCCCCCCGCAACACACACACACAAACTCACTCTCCTGCTGGTAATAGCTCATCCAAACTGACCACACTCCTTGCAATGTGTATGATAATCAAGGTGGGCCATTTCCAGCATAAATCCAAGTTTAACCAGAACGTCTGGGCGGGGGAGGGGGGGGGGGTAGGAAAAAAAAAAGGGGAAATAGGCTACCTTGCATAATGACTTAGCCACTCCCAGTCTCTACTTAAGCCTAAATTAATAGTATCCAAATTGCAAATGAATTCCAATTCAGCAGTTTCTCGCTGGAGTCTGGATTTGAAGTTTTTTTGTTGTAAGATAGCGACCTTCATGTCTGTAATTGCGTGACCAGAGAGATTGAAGTGTTCTCCGACTGGTTTATGAATGTTATAATTCTTGACATCTGATTTGTGTCCATTTACTCTTTTACGTAGAGACTGTCCAGTTTGACCAATGTACATGGCAGAGGGGCATTGCTGGCACATGATGGCATATATCACATTGGTGGATGTGCAGGTGAACGAGCCTCTGATAGTATGGCTGATGTTATTAGGCCCTGTGATGGTGTCCCCTGAATAGATATGTGGGCACAGTTGGCAACGGGCTCTGTTGCAAGGATAGGTTCCTAGGTTAGTGGTTCTGTTGTGTGGTATGTGGTTGTTGGTGAGTATTCGCTTCAGGTTGGGGGGCTGTCTGTAGGCAAGGACTGGTCTGTCTCCCAAGATTTGTGAGTGTTGGGTCATCCTTCAGGATAGGTTGTAGATCCTTAATAATGCGTTGGAGGGGTTTTAGTTGGGGGCTGAAGGTGACAGATAGTGGCGTTCTGTTATTTTCTTTGTTAGGCCTGTCCTGTAGTAGGTGACTTCTGGGAACTCTTCTGGCTCTATCAATCTGTTTCTTCACTTCCGCAGGTGGGTATTGTAGTTGTAAGAATGCTTGATAGAGATCTTGTAGGTGTTTGTCTCTGTCTGAGGGGTTGGAGCAAATGCGGTTGTATCGCAGATCTTGGCTGTAGACAATGGATCGTGTGGTGTGGTCAGGGTGAAAGCTGGAGGCATGTAGGTAGGAATAGCGGTCAGTAGGTTTCCAGTATAGGGTGGTGTTTATGTGACCATTGTTTATTAGCACTGTAGTGTCCAGGAAGTGGATCTCTTGTGTGGACTGGACCAGGCTGAGGTTGATGGTGGGATGGAAATTGTTGAAATCCTGGTGGAATTCCTCAAGGGCTTCTTTTCCATGGGTCCAGATGATGAAGATGTCATCAATATAGCACAAGTAGAGTAGGGGCGTTAGGGGACGAGAGCTGAGGAAGCGTTGTTCTAAATCAGCCATAAAAATGTTGGCATACTGTGGGGCCATGCGGGTACCCATAGCAGTGCCGCTGATCTGAAGGTATACATTGTCCCCAAATGTAAAATAGTTATGGGCACCATAAGAGTGGTAACCAGAAATCTTGGGTTCTGGTTCTACCCTAAAATCGGTTGTGCCTTTGTAAAACACATATATAATATTTAGCTGCCTAACTTTAGTTACTCAGGTTTCAAAATTTTACCTACAATTTGTGCTTCTTGGTATAAAACAATGCATGCCTACTGGTACATCATAATGTAACCTAATTCCTGTTTCCTTTGTTCTTATAATCTATACAGTAATTCTCTCCAAAACAGAACTCACAACTCTTCACGCTTTATATTATATCATTTTTCTCTTGCTGCCATAACATACGTAAGACACAGGAGATATAAAACTTCTGCTTATCTCATTAAGGAAAAAATATTTTAAACTCACTAATAGTTAATATTTGGATGCAAATAAAGTTTTCTGTGTACGGACATCAACCATACATTAATTGTATTCACTAGCCAAAGTTACTTTTCAAAAATGTTTCAGTCATGGAATGGGCTGGTAACAACGAGGAATTCACAGTTCATGCTCATCTTTAACAAGACATTATCAGGCCCTGTTAAGGAATGTGGGAGTGTTTCATTGTGCCTTCATACTGAAGGTCAGTTCTTGTTTTTATCTGCTCAAATTTAGTATTCTTTTAATTGTTATTATGGAAGCAAATCTTACTGACTCCACAGTTAAATTGTAAAACAGAGATTGTAGTCCTGTTTTATGTGAAAATCCAGCTCTTGTCTGATTTGAAAACAGAGGGGACAGTTTCCTCCTCCATGCTACCTGGGCCCAGCAAGTGGGCCACTGAGAGCACAAGTGAGACAGCCTGCAGCAGCCCAGAGCTGGAATTATAGGTAAAGTCCTGGTCAGTCCTGGGCTGGAACATGCTCAGTGCAGGCCAAATCTTCAGCTAGATTTCTTCACTTGAATTTTTTAACATGGACAAAACAATGAATTTTGTTCTTGGAAACAGCTGAACTGCTTTGGCTGAAATTTTCCAATAATAAATAAATGATCAGCCTAAAGCAGACACTCGACATTTTCAGCCCAAATGGTTAAAGATGGCAAAATTACAAGTACCTGAAAACAGGGTATTATAATAGAGCAGTGGTTCTCAGTCATGGCCCAGTCAGCACACAGCTGCGGCCCATGTGACATCCTCAGGGCCATACAAATAGTATATACATTGAGAGCTGCATATGTGGCCAACAACACTAAATAGGCTGAGAACCCACTAGGCTAGATCCACAAGGGGGCTTAAGCTCATTGCGACTTTATGGAATGCTGAGTTAGGTGCCCAGGCCCCCTGTACAACGCATGGCGAGAGCTAGGTACCAAAGAATGGAGAAATACCTAGTTTGAACATTTTGCCAGTACTTAGGCCTGAACTAGGTGCCAAGCAGCATCAGGACTGCAGTCACTGTGTGCGTGCCCACCAAGAGAAATTTAGGTACCTTTGGCAGCACTTAATTTGTGCCAGGGCTGAGCCCCAGCACTTCTAGGCTTGGTAGTTCATAGCCCCAGCACCTCTGGTCTTGCTGCATCAGTTATCAATGTAAAGAAGATTCCTTGAGCCTCGGCACCTCTTTCATTGCAAGATAAGCACTGACCTTTGGGACTTTACCACTGGAATCTGAGGCACCTCCAGGGTTAGGTGGGAGATGAGCAGGGGCTTTGAGGTTTTCAAAACACCTTCATGTTGGACATAGGCACCTAAATCCATTTGTGGATCTAGCCCAAAGAAGCCAAATGGGGAGAAAATTGGGACTGGATCCTGAGGGTCGGGGGGATGGGGACTGGCTGGGCAAAGTGACTGGGAGTTGGGAAGGGAAACAGTAGGGACTGAGACTGGATAAGGAGCTAGAGGTAGAGATTGGGACTGGCTGGGTAAGGAGATTGGGACTAAGAACCAGCAGGGTGGGAGAAAGAGGTGAGGGGTGACGGATATAATGTGGAGCAGGTGTGCAAGTGGGACAACTAGGAATGGCTGGGCAAAGAGACTGAAACAAGAGGCCATGAGGGTTGGGGACACAGATTGGATGAGAAGTTCAGGGAGGGATATGGAGGCTAGGAGCTAATGTGTATGAAAATGGGAGTGGACAGGAGGGAACTGGAGGCCAGGGTGGGGTAGAAAGAGACAAATCAGAAGAGAAGCCAGAAGGGGAAACTGAGACTGGCTAGGCAAGGAGACTGGGACTGGAATGAGAAGCCTGAGGAGTGCAGACTAGGACTGGCTAGGTGAGGAGAATGGGACTGGGATGAAGAAGTGGAGTGGAGAAGAGACACGACTGGGACAAAGACAGGTTTGAGGGGATGGGAATAAAGGCATCAAGCTTGAGGTGAATAAAGAAAATTCTGTGCCAACTAGAGCATACTCCCCTCCAGAATGGAACCAGAGTCTCACCATTCCTCTGCTGTCAGCATATATCTGTGAAACCCTCTGGCCAGTGTCCAATCCCCTTCGAGTGTTGGGCCACATAGAGAATGACAACCTACTACTGCTATCAGTTACTCTGTTAGCTCAAGTGGAAGAAGTCTATGGGCTTATGGTTCCAGCCCTGCTGATGACCCACGTGGGTATCAGTATTTTGGTGTACTGAGGACTGTGTTGGAATTGCAAGCTATCACTTTAAGGGAGAAGGGGGGATCAGTGTTGTTCCTAGTCCTGCTTGCAAGGTAGGTGGCTCTGTAGTGAAGCACCTGGGATTAACAATCAGGTGGGGTGAGTTGTGCTGCTGTTTTAGGGAGCAACCTGCTTTGTCTCTTTTTGTTTTGGATTCCTTGGGTATTATTGATCTGAATTCCAAGAAATAAAGTAGAGCATGCTGTGACCTTCCAGCAAGAATACTCATGTTTTTAATCTAACTTCTTTTTATGTATGTCGTGAACATAAGAAATATGATGCCACATGATGGAATTCCTAGGCTTTTTTTTAAAACCAAGTAAATTACACACACACACATACACGGCAGAGGGGCATTGCTGGCATATATCACATTGGTAATGCCACTCTGCCATGTACATTGGCCAAACCAGACATTCTCTATGCAAAAGAATAAATGGACACAAATCTGACATCAGGAATCATAACATTTAAAAACCAGTAGGAGAACACTTCCATCTCTCTGGTCACTCAATAACAGACCTAAAAGTGGCAATTCTTCAACCAAAAAATTTCAAAAACAGACTCCGATGTGAAACTGCATAACTGGAATTTTCAAACTGGACACTGTAAGATTAGGCCTGAATAAAGACTGGGAGTGGTTGGGTCATTACAAAACCTAAACCTAATTTCCCCAATACTAATTTCTCCCTACTGTTACTCACACCTTCTTGTCAACTGTCTGAAATGGGCCACTCTCATTACCATTTCAAAAGTGATTTTTCCTCCCTTGGTATCCTGCTGTTAATTGATTTGTCTCGTTAGACTGACCTCCCACTTCCATCCTTTCATGTATTTATACCTGCTCCTGTATTTTCCACTCCATGCACCTGATAAAGTGGGGTTTAGCCCACAAAAGCTTAGGCCCAAATAAATTTGTTAGTCTCTAAGGTGCCACAAGGAATACTAATTGTTTTGGCTGATACAGACTAACACCGCTACCCCCTCTGAAACCTATGAATATTTGTGCAACACTCAGCTACTAAAGTGGAGGAGCCCATGAAGAAATTAATAATTCTGTCTTCAGAGAAGGGTTTGAATAGAGTGCAGTAAATAAGTTCTAGGGGTGCACATTGAACAATGAAGAGAAAAATACTGAATAGCTACTCATTATGCAAGCCCCCTTTATTCCTGTGCTCTTCATGAAGCAGGGATCCTATGGAAAAAACAGGTGATCATGTAATTACAGACTGTGTCTTAAAGCATACGCACAAGGGAGCTGAATTTTGGTGAAGGCAACCTTAATTCAGGCATTTCCTAACTTTTGAGGACTTGACTTTACAACCTTAATATAGCTTTTTTGTGTGCAGTACATTATGTCTCATAGACAGGGCATCTTTAACATTTTGCACTTAAACAGAAAAAAAGAACATATTTCTCCTAATTCATCCTACTCTTATCTCTGCTAAGGGAATGCTGATAGAACTGGCCAGATTCATCATCTGCCTCCATTACCTGATGCTCCCACTCTGGCATCTCTGCCTAAGCTGTGGGTACAATGGTGGGGGGCATCGTGGAGTTGTCATGGCTCCCTGATTCTCTGGGCCAACCTGCAACAGCCTAGGGGCCGCTCTTACCTAGCCCATGGGACCACACAACAACCTGGTCATTTCTGTAATGCACTGAGCTCAGGCTATGACCCCAATGCACCTCTTCCTACCCAACAATACCTCTAAGCAGAAGGCAGCAAGGGCAGAAATGGCAGTGACTATACCCTCCCTGGGACACCCTCCCACTATGGGAAGCCCCAGATTGGATCATGTGGGAGATTCCTGTTCCTTTTGTACCATATCCACAGCTGACTGGTTTCACTGGCTTTAGCAATAAAGTGGTCAGAATAGGGCTGAGAACCTGACCTGATGTTTGGGTTCTGTTCCCAGATCTGTTACTGATTTCCAGCATGACCTCATGCAAGTCACTTCCCAGCGCCCTCTCTGTGCTTGTTTCCTCATCTGAAAATTAGAAATAATGAGTTTTATTGTCACGCTTAATCCATTAACGTTTTTGAAGTGCTTTGAGATCCTCCAAGGGTGGGCGCTATGGAAGTATAAAATAGTATCATCATCATCTTTTATCCCTGAAAAGGATTAACCCAAAAATGTGGTCACTGCAAAGGCCTTCAGCATGAATTTTCTCGTTTCCTGATTATGAAATGAGAAACATTGGAGTATAATGATAGGTACTTGAACATAAGCAGCTCCCTGCAGTTTACCCCCATACATTCTGAAATAGCTGGAATCCAATGGCAATCTTGTCCAGCGTCCACAGTTCAAAACAATCTCTTTAGTCTACAATGGAGAGCAAGTTCTGTGACACGTCACACATAACAGGATGAATGTTCACAGCTTTAAGAAAAGACACGTCCACTTCTGCTGATCTGTGGTTTGAAGTCTCTTTCCCCTTTTCTCAAGCTCCAGACACTGTAAAGACTTAACTCAGACACATCTTTCCCCCAGAATTAGATTCCAACTAAACATTTTGCAAACAACAAACTTCACATCACTCCTACCCTGAGCTGCCTTTCTTTGAATCCAAACTCCCTTTTTATCCTATGGGAGACTGGGGACTAACAACACTGTCTTAAAATGTTAGTAAAAGACAAATAAAACCAACATTTTTTGTAACATTTTTACAATTACTGTAAACCTTCAATTTCCAGTTTAATCCCCCAAAGCTGTCATTGGGATGTGCAGGAGGAGGGCCCCATAGCTGCTTTATTGCATCATTTTATTCCCTGTCCCTTGCTGACATCATAGTGAAACAATGGCTTAGTGCTGTGCCAGGGAGAGAGATGAAGGCAGATCTCAAGTGTCAGGAAATGAAAGTGTAATTGAAAAGACATCCTTAGATTTGGAGCCTTCATGTGCATTTGGGACCTGATTCTCCTCTGGTTTACCCGAGTTTTACAAAAGTGAAGAAACTCCTGATATTCACAGTATAAGCAGGTGGATAACTAGGCTTCTGAACCTTTTAAATGTGTTACTTTACTAATTTAAGCTTCAGGAAAGCCTGCCTAGTGTGAGCAAACCTGCAGCCAGACCAGGGCTGCTCACTCAACTGCACTGACTCATCCTGTAAACCAGCGGTTCCCAAACTTGTTCCGCCGTTTGTGCAGGGAAAGCCCCTGGCGAGCCGGGCCGGTTTGTTTACCTGCTGCGTCCTCAGGTTTGGCCGATCGCGGCTCCTGGTGGCCACATTTTTCCCCCCATCCAGTCTAATGGGGGCTGCCGGAAGCGGCGCGGGCCGAGGGACGTACTGGCCGCCACTTCCCTCAGCCCCATTGGCCTGGAGCAGCAAACTGCAGCCACTGGGAGCCACGATCAGCCCAACCTGCGGATGCGGCAGGTAAACAAACCGGCCCGGCCTGCCAGGGGCTTTCCCTGCACAAGCGGCGGAACAAGTTTGGGAACCACTGCTCTAAACAGAACCTGCAGTAACTCAGCCCTCAGGCACGTAAGCACGTGTAATTTTAAGTGTGTGCTCAAGTCCCATTGAAGTCAGTAGAGCTTAAGCGTATGCTTAAAATTATAAGTACATCCTGATGTGCTTTCCTGATTAAGGATGAACCGATGCACATGTTTATGTGCTTTCTTGACCTGGAGCCTTAATGACTCCGGATCAGTGCATGACAGAAGCAAAGAACGCCTTCTGCACCATCCGTCCGACACATTCCTGCAATTATCAGAATGGGGAGGAAAGACCATGGAAAGTATAAAGCGCTGGCTGTGAATATCGTAGAGAGGGGGAAGACTTATTTAATGTTCTTTAAGAATAAAGCCCTTGATCCTGTGTGAAGTGAATGAGAGACAGGAACCCTCAGCCCTTTGCCAGAGGTGTTTAGCTTCTCACAGAGTTGGGCCCAGTTTTATTTCACACAGCAGTTTTACTCCTCTCTGGGACCTCTCTAGAGGCACAATCTTGAGATACACAAAGCATCTACAACCTCCAGTGAAGTCAATGGGAGTTGTGGGTGCTCAGCACCAAATATATATCTGATCACACACAATTGTGAATAAGTCGGTCCCTACTTTCTGTCATAACAGGACCCGATAATCCCTCTCCCAACAACTAATGTAATGCTCCTGAATGCCAACAGAGGAAGGGATCACACTCAAGTCAACTTAGGTCCCAAATTTAGGTTTTGTTAAAACACATTTGAAGGGATATGTTTCCAAGATTGCAGTTTTCAGTAACAAACATTTATGGCCTGATCATGCACCGGGAGCCTCTTGCATAGATACCTGCACTCATGCAAAATTCTGCTGAAGGCACAAGTCTGATGTGTGTGGCTCCCAAGGCAAGATCAAAGCCTTAATTTTCAAGAATAAACATTACCCTCCAGGTGGTTATTCTGTTAATGATTTGTTTAGTGCCAGCGATGTGCTGTGGAGTGTGCAATACACAATATTAAAGACAGTCTGTGCCCTGGGAACAATCTAAAGGACAGACAAACAGGACAGGACACACTGGGAAATCTAGACGAGAGGACAGATGATTTAGAGAGCGGGTTTAACTAGTGCACCTCCACATTTAGAGCAGGATTTCATTACGGATCTGAATCTATATTTCTTGTGTGTTCAAAACTCTGCTGAAGTCACAGAAGTTTTGACTGTGCAAGGAATGCAGGATGAGGACCAATAGTTCTAGAGGACTGGAAAGCTTGCAGTTTGTACAATATAATGTATTTATGCCATAGTAAATAGGTTAAAATAATAACCGCCCAGGCTCGCTTCTTCTACTCATCCCTATATTTTTATTAGAAGAGATCTAGCATACAATTTGATTTCACATTTCCAAACATTCCTCTGAGAAGAAAGAGTGGGGGTAGGATGAGGGCCTGCACTGAGAATTCTTCGCTGAAGTCAAAGGGACTGCAGAAATGAATAAAGTTACACTCCTGTGCATTTGCTGTACCAGGCCTCCTTATCTACCGGAAACCTGCAGAGCCAATACATGGCTTAAAGGACATAAGCCATCAAATATAAAAATATCACATTCACAGACTCTCCCCAAACTCTTTTTAGGCAAAGAAAAACAAAACAAGAAGTCTGCATACTTCCATGTTCAGCAAATATAAATATTATGTCAATTTAAAACTAAGCCTTGAGGTATGGATATGAATTCTTCTAGTTTAAGAAACCCTTCAGAGACCTGGCTGTTTAAATGGAGCATCTGAAGTCTAAAAAGGATGGCTACTTCTGTGTATTTAAGCAACATTTGGTTAGTGTGCCACATGCCATTTGGTGGAGAGTAGAAGAAATATCAATTGGGCTTAGCAATCCCCATAGAACTCCTGATCTTTATACACCATCAAAATCAGTGAGAAGTGCACTGGTCCATAGCGCCACATTCCGACAGCCCAGCCAATGCTGGGTAGCACCTCACACCAAGGGTACAGCTTTGACTCCTGTGGAACCAACCACCTGTGAAGTCAGGTGCTATTCAATGAAAAGGTATCAGAATATGGCCCTTATTAGCTTCTTTATTCTTTCTCCAGTAAAATAGTTTATCCCCAATTTATCTCCATTGTACCCATTTTCTAAACTATCTTGACAATTATCCTTGAAGCAACACTATATACAATTAAAAGGATTTGATTAAATCTTATATTTTTTCCACTGTTATGAACGGTTGACGTTTCAATACATTATTTTCCTCTTGGTATCTGAAGGAGGACAATTCAATACTCACAATTAGAATAAATATAATAAAGACCAAATCCAATTATAACTACTGCACAAACTGCCAATTTGACATTTACACGAGAAGAAGATAAGCGCTGCTCTTTGTACATTTCCCTTTGATATATTTGCCATTTAGCCATTAATATTTAATAGAGCAAAAGCCCTCTCTGGTGGTAGACTTCAGTAACTACAATTTTATTTTAGTTTACGGGATTTTTGGTTTTAAGCAGTAGAGTTGTAAATTCATGCTGTAACCAACTAAAAATATTTTATAAAAGATCACCATAAGTTATTATTATTGACTGGTTCATAACAGATATTAAGCACTAAGATATGTTGGAGCATGGCTTTCAGAAACTCTCGCACACCTTTAAAGAAATAGGATTTCCACAGTAATGCCACATGCATTGTTCCTTAATACAATAATATATCATTCTTCCCTATTTTCTTCTATGGGATGATGCTTGGAGCAAAAAAGTGCTAAAGACTAAAGAGTACTTGGATTTTCTTCACAAAATATAGAGTTCAGAGCAGCTACTAAATTAGGCCCTTCCAACTGAGTTTGCTGATTCATCCATAGACCTGGTTGCCATAGCCACATAGCTAGCAAATACAGGTAAAGATCTGGAGGCTGATCCTCAGCTGGAGTAAATTATCATCATTCCGTTGATTTCAATGGATCCATGGCAGTTTACACTGGTAGTGTATAATAGTAACATGGAAGTTAGTAATCATGTGCAAGAAAATATATCTTCCCTTCCTTCAATGTATTATAAATATTTACTTTCTTACCATCTGCTTTACCTACCTGAAAAGGTTTGGGAAGGTCACAAATGCATGATGCTAAAAAAAACCCGTTGGGCTAGATCCACAAAAGGATTTAGGTGCCTACTTACCACTTTAGGCACTTAAATCCAAAATTTAGACCCTCAAAGCTCCTACTCAGCTGCTGCCTAACCCCGAAAGCAGCTAAGTTTCTGCCAGTGGCCATGTGCAAAGAGACCTAAGTCTTGGTGCCACAGAGCAGCCTGGTACCTAGCTCATGCCTAAGCCTCAGCAGAATCTTCAAACTAGGTGTTCCCAAGCCTAGCTTGCAGGTGGCAGTTCCCTTATCCCCAATAATCCAGTGTTAGAATACCCAGGATATGGGAGACCCAGGCTCAAACCCCCATTCTGCCCAAGAGGAACAAGGATTTGAATCCAGGGCTCCCATCTCCCAGGTGAGCATCCTAGGCTATGGGGTATTCTGGGGTGGGTCTCTCTTGTTGAATATGTTCCATTGCATATAAAATACTCATTGGTCCAAAGAGAAAATGACAATAGCCGAGTGGTTAGCACACTCTCTGGGAGACCCAGGTTCCAGTCCCTGCTCCAAATCAGCCAGAGTGGGGATCTGAACCTTACTTGGTCTCCCACACTCCAGGTTAGCAGTCTAACCACTTGGGGGTTATGAGGGAGCACACCATCATCACCATTTCTGCCTCAATTTTTCCACGAGAAAGGGCTGACCTGGCTTAGACACCTAACTCCAGGAGAGGGTTCATGGCTGTGAATCCTAAGTAAAGATAGGCACCTAACTCTCTGAGATGAGCAGGGCCCAAGCCACACTTCTCTCCTCAGCATTTCCTGTTGACTAGCTTAGGCAGCTCCCTGCCCAGCATGCAGGCTTCTATGATCCTTTTCTTAGGCACTTATCTTTCCCCATATATTGTATAGGGAACCTGGACACTTATCTCATGGCTGTGAATTCCACTAAGCAGCATGGAGCCTAAACTTTAGGCATTGCAACACTCAGCCCAAGTCCTTTTGTGGATCAGCCCCTTTTCCCTAACCCACAACCCAAGCCATGGAACACCAGTATTGTCCCCTCACGTGTATGTAAATGCATTTTTGTTGACTACTATACAATTACATCTGACCTCTCTCAGGAGACATGTTATGTATACTGTGACCATCTCCCTATTAGGCGTTCTGTTGGCCAGTTTTCACTTTGCCCTCCTGTCTTTTCGCTGTAGCGAACCATGATGTAAGGGAGTGCAGTTGTGAGCAGAATCATGTGCTAATGTAAATGATCCTATTGTACATTTTGACATGTCAGGATACACCTAATTCAAACAGCCTCAGAGAGGCTGGAATTCTGTACACACTGAATCCATGTCAGAGATTTGGAAGATCCCCAATAGGTTATCACAGAAAATAGACTATATTTCTCTTCATTCTGTTTGTGCACTGCTGCATGCAGATTTTACATTTACTTGTCTATATAGTGCACCAAGGCCTGATCTAGCAAATCACATGCTTAACTTTAAGCACCTGACTTGACTGAAACTGCTCATATGCATAAGCTAAATATGTGCATAGGTGCTTTCCTGGGTCTGGGCCTGGACTGAAATACCTTGGAATGGAGCAGTGGGGACTAAAAGACTTTATAAGGAAAGCTATTCATTATATTATTTATTACAAGCGATCTACAAACACACACTTGCACATGCCAGTTTTAGGATGTCTTTAGCAAATCATGAAGTGCTAGGGGATTTCAAGAAAAGAACATTTGTTTTATGAAAGTTCAGGTGTGAGTATGTATATCTTCCCACCTGTCACGTGCACACAAAGCACATGGCTGGCTGGCTCATTTGGAAACCAAATCTGTGAATAACACAGTTTTTATTCTAGCTCTGGAATTCACCTTTAATATGTAGTAATGGTGTCCTGGGACTTCGGGGCTCCCTAAATATCTGTGGCCTTGAGGTCCCATAGTCCTTTTATCAGGACCTGCCAACACATTTTCTGGTGTCTGTGTCTTTTAGACACAGCTCCTTCTGTGTCCAAAAGAGACAAAATCTGGTGTTCATATTATGGTTCTGTTTTACATTCTTGACAAATATATTACCGATTCCCCCAACCCTCCCTGCAGAAGCAAACTGGCGGACATCAACACCACACAGCATTTATGTTATAGAGAGAGAGTGAAAATAGATATTTATATCGTGTACCATGAAAACACATCTCAACATTGCATCAGAGACACAAATTAGTGTTAGGGCACTGGTAAAGGTTGCAAAAAAGGAGTGATGTAGTACCTACCATGTGGCACGTTATAATCAATTATTTTTTAAATGACCTCTCTGGCTGATTTTAATGCATTTTGCTAAACTTGACCTCATTCCATCTAAGCAATTTGGAGGTCTAAATCTCCCTGTCACTTTTCATATTACCGTATTCATTGCTGGAAAGAGTGTCTCACCTAGGACAGCACACATGGAGAAACATTTTTTTGCCTATTTCAATAATAGCCTTAAACTTGACTATGTACTTTTCTTCCTCTTATATAATATTAACCTCCTGCAGAGCCCAGATAATAGGTCCTAGCTGGGGATATCAGAAAGAGAGATTTGGATGGGACATAGAATCTTTGGATGGGACTGAATCAAAGGATAATTATTTTCATCTACAATCAACTGCATTTTAACTGAACTTGGGACTAAGCTTCAAACAAGTTCATTCATGTTCCAGTTGCACTCAGTGGCAAGTATCATTAATTTTAAAGGGAACAGGTCTGTATTCAAGCTTGCCAACAATGTGGGGATGCCTGTACCCAGCATTTTGAGTCAACCCATTTTAGAGGGAGGCCAGCAGAGAAGTTTAGATCTGGACTTCACTACGTTTAAGGATGTTTGGTTCCAGGGGTTTAATTCTTGTCCATCTCCAAGTTTCATCATTGCTGCCCAAATTCAGCTTCCAACCCACTGGCTGCAAAAGTTAAAACTTCCACTGGAGCCTGCCTTCCTTCCACCCCAAAGCTTTAATTGATTCCAGTACCAACAATGACCACAAATTGCCACACTTGCGAGATCTTTAATTCCTTGTTACACAAGCCACCTGGACCTTAGCTCTGGGTGCTTAGCACTAAGTGGCACTAGTACTCACCTGCACACTCCCTAAAGAGGTGGAGAATGTGTGGAGTTTTGGCTTCATCTGGTCACCTGCCATATTTACTATTCTTTCCATCAGACCCACCTCCGAGTGCCTACCCCTGCTGCAGGAAGCTACAGTGCTGACAGCAACCTTGGAGATTCCTGCAGTCCGAGGAGGTTTGTGGAGGTGGGTCCAATCTCCCTCTGCTGCTGGGAGAGCCCCAGCCAGGGGCTCCATCTGTGAGTCCCCACCAGGCTGGGGAGGGACAGGACTGGCCCTTCCCATGCATGGCTGCTCCGGGGGTGGGGAATCAGACTCACCTCCAGGTATCTTTTGGGTTGGGACCCCACAGTTACAACACTATGAAATTTCAGATGTAAATATCTGAAAATGTGAAACTGACCAATTAAAAAACCCTCTGGCTGTGAAATTGATCAAAATGGACCCTGAATTTGGTAGGGCCCTAGGTATGATATGAAAGGTGTTAGACAGGTAAAACTAACATACCTTTCATATATGGATATATAGTGTTTCTAACCCCCGACCACACTAACACTGCCATATGCTTTCCAAGTAGAAAAAGATTTATTTAGCAATCTGCACTGCCAGTATTACGGTAACAAAACTCCTCTTCAAATACAGATAAAACATAGATAACTCACAGCGAGAGCTCCAATGTAACTGTATACTGGCCAGAGACATACGAGTGACTCTGATTTTCTTTACACCATCTGATACAAGACAATGTAAACTGTAATGGCCATTCAATGCAGTAACTTCCAAACCTCAGAAGTGTTTAAAAAAGCATACAAAACTAATATAAAACCAAATCACAAATACCACTTACATTTAAAGAAACGATACGAGTCAGAATTACAAATTGAGGACAAGACTGGTGAGGGGAGAAATATTTTCAGGTTTCAGAGGAAGTTTTAAGTCATGGATAGGTAAATATGAATGGGTGGGTGTACAGCACTTTTGCACAGCGGGAAGATGATCCATGACAGGGATGCCTAGGTGGTGCCATAATAAATAACAATAATAGGCATTTTTAAGAAGTCCATTAACATTTTCTTTCCCCCCCCCCCGGCTATAAATCCTTGACTTTCATAAACAGCCTCCTAGAGACCCTCCTGGAGCGTGATGGATTTCTCAGTCTACAGAAGTGGACATTTTTCATAGTGCTCCTGAGGACAGCTTCAGAATCCGAAAAATATTGATCCCCATAGGGGGCCCCAGCACTCATAATGAAGCAACAATTTTCATTCTCAACTACATCCTGATATCTGAGATGAATTCTTTAGATTTGGATTGCTTTGTTGTTCAGTTCTACTTGATTAAATGAGACCCCTCCACAAAACCAATACTCTGTTGAGTTCATGTCTTTGCTCCCTTTAATTCAGAATCTATTTTTGCCTAAGAACTGTATCTGTGCAGACATTAAAAACAAATTAACTGTGATTCTAAATGAGATTTCCTATTGCAGTAAGTATTTGTCCTAATTTAAGAAGGGTTTCTGTTTCCAATACTTATTATGATAGATAGCGAGGAAATAAATGAGGAAAATAACAAATTGGCATGAGCCAATTCTCCTTTTTGACTGGCTTCTGGCTGTTCTTAGTCGTAGCATTATTCCATCATGTAATTGGCTAAGGAGCACTCCTAACCAGGCAATCATCAGGTATCCCTGCACAAGTCCTGAGTCATTAGCCATATGACCCTCCTTTCACAGAAACAACATTTCAAAAGTGAAGCTATACAAGAGCAGAGCCACATTCCTTGGTCGGCATCTCAGACCTTTGAGATGGGCAGGTATCCTAGCTACTATATGCTTATTGACCACCACATTCCTGTTCCACTCTTCAGCTGGAAAACTCCTTTTGTTTTGGCAAGGTTAATTACACAAGAATGTAAGGCATTCCACTACCACATTTTCACAACTTGAAGCGTTGTGAAAACCCCAGCAAGCACATAGGCCTATCCGGCACATAAAATGACCTGCTCTAGAAGCCTTCCCCTTCCCCACTTCCATCAGTCCCTGACTCTTGATGTTCCATGACCAAAAGTTTTACAGCCTCCCACTCTGCAGCACTCTCCATGCTTGGGACTCTCAGGGAGATATAATTACAAAGGGAGGACAAAATTGAAAGATCTGCTGTGCTAGGAGACTGTGGTATCCTTGTGACGAAGATACTTGGCCACTAGGAAATGAAACGAGAACACTCAACTCATTTCACATAAGCCCCAAAGCAGCCATCTGTCAGTAATAACATATGGTCGTCATTAATTTGGGCGGAATTCAAACTGACAATTGATGGACTAAAGACTAGTAAATTACCAATCCTCTGAGCTGTCTGGTCCCCCAGTTCTTACTTGCTTACAGACATTTTTGTAAATTTTATTTTTAGGGACTCATGCACTAGAACATTGCAAATGTGTAGCTTGCAAACAATTCAGGTGAAAGCTGAAATCCCAGCGGAATAACTGTTTCCATTGAATAAAGATTCCCAGGAATATATTTATGCGGATAAGTAGTTCTGGGGAAAAATTAAACTTATATGATGGAGCTAAACTCGCTGAACATTTCCATTTATTATTTACTTACAGGGCATCCTGTTTGCAAAATTAGTAATGTTCAACCAATTGAATAATCTTTCAGATTAGTCCCAAGTACTTTGTGAGGAGTTCTGTACTGAGTGTCTCATACCCTAGAAGAGTTTGTTAAAATATGGAATATATTACTTCTGATTCATAAAAGAGAAATATTTTAAACCATATTTATCATGATTTCCTCTCTTCCCTTCACAGTAAATAGATATATTAGAAAAATCATATGTACACAAATGCAAATCTTGTTCCATACTATAAATTTTCACTGGACCCAAATAAGATACAACAGTCGCAAATGCCATTGTTTGACTGAATTTGTACTAATTATCAAGTTACATCAGCATCCTTGGAAAAATATTAAAATGATCAAAATGGGAAAAGACTTCAATTTTGTCCAGTATTAGACATTCCATTAGATACTTCCAGTTTAACAAGTAATGGTTTGACACCAATATAGTCAGGACTCTCCAATCTGTCACTACTAATACACAATCATTACAGGCTTTTACATTGTACAATGCTTCAGGGAGTAGATATTTGAATATTATACATAAAGAAATCAAATATAAAATGTGTCGGCATTTTAATACTTTCTGTACTATATATGCCTTTATAAGAGTTTTATTTTTATATTTAAAGGATATTATGAGGAGTAATTTTAACACAGATGGTCAGACGGTCCATCACAATTGCTGCAATATTCAACCCAGTGAGTGGGACCTATCTTAATTGGCTTTAATTAATCACATTGCTTTGGTGCTTCAGATTTCTGAGCATTACAGCATTTTTCCTGCGGGCGTTTATTCAGTGATTTATTCTTGAAACATAAACCTTCCTGAAAATGCACATGAATCATCTCACACAGGGAAAAGCCTAACTCTTATTCATAAATGATCCTCTTCTACATGAAAGAGCAATGCAAAACAAATACATCTGGAACACGCAAAGGATGAGCGACCATGGTCAATCTGCACAATCTTGCTACAAAATATTGTATTACTATGCCTACATTTCCCAGTGTACTTGTGGGGTGTGGAAATCTGGAAAGATCTGCTGACACCCCAAAAGGCTGTCTAGCCCAGACATTTTATCACAATATGACAGTACAAGTATTAGCTCTATATAGTGTTTTTCATCCATAGATTTCAAAGCACTTTACAAAGGATAGTCAATATCATCTTGGGTCAAATCCCACTTGTCTTACTCTCCCAAGGAGGGCCTTGAAATTAATGAGACTACTTGTGTGAGTAAAGTGAGTAGAAATCAGTCCCTCACAGTGTGTACTTTTAAAGGTTAAATCTGCTAATATAGCATATTGGTAGTAGCTTTTCTATTAGCAAAACTAATGCCCATGAGATTAGCTACTTGCAATTTATCTCTTTCTCCAGCTGCCAGACAAGGAGTCTGGTTAGTGTAGTCAAACAGGCATTTCTTACACTAAAACTTACCACGAGAATGCATTCAAATCACTACAGTCCCAGTCTGTTTCCTCCCCACCCAATACATACACATGTGTCCAGAGGGAACCCTCTGCACACATCTGCCAGTGCTACACAATTTCTGCAGGATTTAGGGTCACCAAAGTGGGAGGCAGGGAAGACTGGCCAGGCTAAAAGAAGAGCCAGGGACTGTACATCATCTCCCTCTCCACCCCACAGAGATGTCCCGAAGAAGACAATTGAGCCCCAAGATGTATCTTTTCCACAAAGCCTTGCCACAGGAGAACAAAGGGCAGCTGTCATCTGGGAGAGCCCTTAGCAGCACAGCTCTGATGGAAGTGTACTGCCAGGGAGCCAGGTAATCTGTTAGGGGCCAGAACCACTACAGAGACAGTGTCTCCACACAGATGACCCTGCATCCTTCAGATTTACCAGGGTTTAGAACAGCTCCACCAGAGGCCTTTTCTGCAGTGGGGAGAGCATCCCTGGATGGGATGATAGGGACCCATGAGGGACTCATCACAGATTTCCTTCCACTGAATCTTCTCCTGTGGCAAGGGATATATGTACATATATTTCCATAGTACTCCCCCAAAAGCATACATGTTTTAGTTGTGTTCTGTACTGCATTAATAACCAGTGGAGGGAGTGTGGTTAATATGAGTGTTGTTTTGTGGGAGGAAATAACCCAGGTCAAATTTCTGGAAACCAGTGTCTCTTCTGCTTCCTTGACTTTTAATATGGGTTTCATGCAGTTTTGCTTTTATAGGCAGCAACTGCAGATGAACTTAACAGAGGAATTTATCCATATGGCAGAAAAAATTCAAAATTAGAAACAAGGCATAATATTTTAACAGTGAGGGTGATTAACTGTTGGCACAAACTGCCAAGAGAAGTGATGGATTGTCCGTCTCTTGATATCTTCAGATGAAGAGTGGATGCCTTTCTGGAAGGTATGCTGTGGTCAAACATAAGTTCTTAAGCTCAATACAAAAGTAACTACTGGATGAAATTTTACGATCTATATTCTAAGGAGGTCAGACTATATAACCTAACAATATCTTCTAGCTTAAAAAAAAAAAAAATCTATGGATCCATGAATACAGCTTGTTACAACCTGGCCCAGTGTCCCTCTGGACGGTCACCAGTCTGTTGGAAGACAACCCAAACACATGCTTCTAAGCCACCTGGGTCTGGTCAGCGTCTAGTCATTCTTCTACCTCTGGATTTCTAGCATGCACTTCCAGGCTCAGCCTTCTTGTCTGAGCCATTCATGGGGCATAGGGTTCTGCAGTCCAGCCACCCCAGAGCTCCCGAGCCCCTCAGTGGCTCTTGCTCTTCCACAAATCCACTTAGGCTCTGGGCCTCCTGGGATACTAATTTAAACCCTGCAGGGATAATGTGCCAGGATGGCATTGGTAAGGGATACAGGCTTAGTAAAGGAATTTCTTAACCACAGAAATTTTACTCTTAAAAAACATGAGAATTACAGACCTTTGCAAAGTAACAAAAGTCCTGTGATGCTCCCTGCCTCTAGTCTGATCTCACCCCTTCTGTGAGTCCTGCCTGGATAAGTCGGTCAGTGCTTCAAGCTACACAGGGTCCCTCCTGCCTCCTCATTTTCTCCTGGCCAGTGATCATGCCTGCGGCAATGGACAGAAGCCTTTTTCTTAAAAGCAGTCTGTGTTGCCTCTTTTTGACATGTGCTCTACTGACATGCTTGTCCCTTTCCCCCTTGGGATTCCTGTGTAGAGTCCATTGGGATGGGCCAGTAGTTAAGAGATAATCAGAGTCAATGGCCCTAAGTTGTTGTCTTGATGGCTTCTCAGAGATCACCCTTCAAAAAGGGATCAAGCACATTTCTTGTGAAAGGTAGCTGATGGGAGTACAACATTAACTTGCCATGGGCAACTTTAGATATGAATTCAGCATATAACTCAAAAAGGACACCTAATCCAAAATGGAGGTCGCAATTTGACACATATATAGCCCATTCTGAAACAGAGCTTTATTTGGACAGGTTAGCTTACCCTTCCACTACCTCTTTTGGCACAGTTGTTTAGCCTAAGCTTCCTGAAGTCTGTGTATCTTTTGGTTTATTGGTAAATGGTTGGGTTTAATACTGATTTAAGTGTACATTTATCATCTCGTAAGATGAAACACGAAAGTGGTGCATGCATCATAGCATCTTTTACTAAAACAAATTACACACAACTTCCAACTAATCCCAGTCTAATAGAGTTTATCACAGTAATAAAGTGCAACTCTATACTGACCAATATAAAGTATTATATGTTGGTACTGTTTGCAAGACTGAGTAAATAACAGGGTTAAAGGAAAAAAATCGAAGTTTGTGTGAACTGAAACAAGAGGTCATTCTTATTATTTGGCATGGCTTTCATTCTGTGACATAGAAACAATATAAAAATAACTGCTTCAAACATATAAAACATGCTGCAAACCACAATTCCAACAATAAATATCAGACACCAGATACAATTTTCAGAAGTGCCTATGATTCAAAGCCTCAAAAGTATTTGGGTGCCCAACTCCCAGATACCCAAATACCTTTCAGGATCTGAGCCTAGTGAGTGTATAGTTCTCCCAAACTGATAAAAATCCTTTCTTCAATAATTGAGGAGTCTCTCTTTTTACACATCCTAAGAACTCTAAAATGTAAGAGTGAATAATTATCATTTACTGATTTATATTGTGCCAATTGCATGCTATGTGTTGCATTGCTCTTCACACAAATGCAAGGAGAGCTTGTGTTCAGCAAATATGTTGTTTTATTTTAACAGTTCATCCCTATACCAATGCAGAACTAGCCTGAAGCTCTCCATTTTGCTCAGCAGTCACTGAGCCCTGCAACTATGGGAAGGGTGTCCATTTGAATTCTCCAGCCACCTGCCACATTCTTACTTAACGATAGCAAACCTTCCACACAAGCGTTTTGTTAAAAAAAAAACAAAAAAAAACGGTCCTTGCACGAGAAAGTTTACATTGTAAGGCCCTGGTCCTGCAAGTACTTTAGAAGAAGCAGATGCCTGCACCACCATGGAGTCAGTCCCATTTAAGTCAAAGGAGCTACATATAGGCACAAGAGTCCACCTGCAGAAAGCAACTTGAGACACAAGAAGTCGTCAAGCAATGAGGTCAGGGGTGGGCAAACTATGGATGCAGGCCGGATCCAGCCCCTCAGGGCTTTGGATCCGGCCCGCGGATTTGCCACCCTGTGGCACCGTGGGCCCCGCGCTGCTCCAGAAAGCGGCCAGCACCATGTCCCTGCAGCCCCAGGTGGAAGGGGTGGCAGAGGGCTCTGCGGGCTGCTCTTGCCTGTGGGTACCTTTCCCGAAGCTCCCATTGGCCGAGAACGGGGAACCATGGCCAATGGGAGCTTTGGGGGAGGTACCGACAGGTGTGCTGAGACCTCTGTCCCCGTCCCCAAGGGGCCGCAGGAACATGGTGCTGGCAGCTTCCCGGAGCGGTGCGGGGCAGGGGCCAGGGCAGGCAGGGAGCTTGCCCTGGCCCCGCTGCATGCTGCTGCCACTCCGAAGCCACTCCAGGTAAGTGGTGCTGGGCCGGAGCCTGCACCCCACACCCTTCCTGCACCCCAACTCCCTGCCCTGAGCCCCCTGCTGCACCCCGCACCCCTGCTGCACTCTAACTCCCTGCCCTGAGCCCCTCCCGCACTCCCTGCACCACTTCCCTGAGCCCCCTCCTGCACTGTGCACCCCCTCCTGCACCCCAATCCCCTTCCCTGAGCCCCCTCGCACACCCTGCACCCCTCCTGTGCCCAAACCCCTTGCCCTGAGCCCCTTCCTGCACACTGCACCCCCAGCCCCTGCCCCAGCCCTATATTCATGGCCCTGCATGCAATTTTCCCCACCCCGATGTGACCCTCAGGCCACAAAGTTTTCCCACCCCTGAATTAGGTGGTGCAGTGTATCCACTACTTGTAACACCATGCCCCTGGTGGGTCATCAGCATTGGGAACCAAAGTGTGGATCTGAAAACCTAAGCCTCTACTACCTGAGCAGAAAGCTCCACCTCTGTTAGCCAAGGCTGTAGTAAGCTCATAACCTTTATATGTGGCCAAGCGGTCACCAGAGGGGACAGAGTACCACACTGAAGAAGGTTATGGGAAGAGGGTGGAGTATACCTTAACTCAGTAGTTCCTGGTTTTCAGAGGTTTACACAGAGGTGCATTTGCCATTATGGAAGAATACAAGGCACTGCCAGTCACCCTTACCTCCGTGTTGACCAAGTTTTGGGGGGACTGAATTGCTAGTTTCATGGTTTTCGTTTGAGGTTTTATCAGATTTACTACTGCTTTGTTACCCCTAAGCAGTGCAGTAATATGGCTTTTGGAGAGCTGTGTTTTAAATATCAGGGAGGGGGTTCCAAGTGTAGAGGGCTGCACAGAAAGGAGAGTGTAAGAAGGATGTGAAGGAAATGGTGAGGATAGAGTGATATTTCTGCATGGAGATCAAGTGCCTTTATGGTTGGCAAATAGTTGAAACAGGGACAAAGGGAAATAACATTGGCAAGCAGCACTCTCAAAAGAGGTGACAGTAGAATATCACGTTGCTGCAGGAAGCAGAACTATTCCCTTCCCTTCCTTTGCCTAGAAATGCTTTCAGTGTTTACCACTGAAATTATTTTAACACATGCAGCATACTTTGAGTACCTGTAGAGTGATTTATAACATCAGCACATTGGCATTGTACAATATAAGCACCAATCCTGACCAAATGACAAGGTTCTTAACACGTTCGATTTCTCTACTTAACAGCTGTTGTTAATTTCAGTTTAAGCCTTGTTTAATTCTGCCAAATTATTAAAGTATATACATGTATAAAGTTAAGATAAAGTTCTGTAAATCAAAAGGCATTCCAAATCTCCAAATTTTTAATCCATTCCCCTCTCCTCCCTTCCTCTTCCCTTAGTAAATAAAGTGGTGGTGTTCATTTTTACATTTGTATGTGTGTGTTGTTATATCCAGCTCTGATAGATGGGCTTAACAGGGGGACTCAGCGGGAGGTAAACTGTAAGGCTCCTCGAGATCTTCTGATCAGATTGGCCTGAGAGAGATAAAATCCTTACACTATCACATGGAGCAGTGCAGACCACGTGGGTGAAGCACACATCAAAATCTCAGATATTTATGTTAAAAGTCAGGCGAGTTAAATTCCCGCTGCCAGTGCAGTTTGGCTTCTTTGAATCACATTAATCTGGCGCTTGTGCCCTTGTGTATTGAAAAAAGAAAAGGAGTACTTGTGGCTACACTGAATGCATCTGATGAAGTGAGCTGTAGCTCACGAAAGCTTATGCTCAAATAAATTGGTTAGTCTCTAAGGTGCCACAAGTACTCCTTTTCTTTTTAGGAATACAGACTAACCCAGCTGCTACTCTGAAACCTGTGTATTGAAAGACTCTGATTTCACTTTTTCCCTTTCAGGTATCCAATTTCAAATTAATTCTGCAGTGCTCCCTTGGTTTCCTTTTTAGTGAATCATTTTTATTTGATTCATGCACATGTTGTAACTATTAATAATTTAGGCCCTGTTCCTGAGAAGAGAACTGCAAAGTCAGGGTCCCACACGGAGCCTCACTGCAGTCATTGGGGATCTGCCAACCCAGTTCTTTTTCCATGATCAGAGCCCTAGGGAAGAGGGGAAAAACAGATGGATATGCAAAAACATTTTCAGGTTCTTGTGCCTCCTCCTGAATACCTCTACACAGCAATCAGAGGTGTGACTGCAGCATGTGTAGACAGGCCCGAACTAGCTTTGATCTAGCTAGCTCCAAAACAATAGCAGGGACGCTGCAGCAAGACTCTGGGTACCTATTGGAGCAGCTAGCCCGTGCTGCTGCCAGTTTCATTGCTATTGTTATCCGAGCTAGCTAGATCACAGCTAGCTTGGGTATGCTGCAGTCACGCTTCCGACTGAAGTGTAGACACCCCTTCAGACACCATGACAGACTACTTAGGGATCCCTCCACAGTATTGTTGGCCCCGATCCTGCACTTGATCTATACAGCAGGCCAACCCTTAACTCCACACTGAGTCCCAGAGTGAGGTCAATCATGCTCTGTGCAAAAGAGATGGGCAGGACCAGAGCCTTAGGCTGGCAGATGATGGCGCCTTTGCTATGATGGGACCTACAGTGAGAAAATGTAAAGCAGGTAAAGAAAAACAAGGTCCCTTGATGCCTATCTCAGTTCATCTCTCAAGAAAAACCTACAGATCCCAATCATGTCCCGCTGAAGTCACAGGACAAATATCCTATAACTTTAATGGGAATCGGCGCAAGCACAAAGGCACCAAACCTGCAAAGAATTACACATGGGCTTAACTTTAAGCCAATAAGACCATGCCTGGAGCAGTCAGACAAGTGCATAAGTCTTTGCAGGATCGAGGCCTAAATACTCTCCCTCTCTCTCTTCCAAAGATTTTATAGCCTGATAATTGTTGTCCCAATAGTCATTTCCTCTCTCTATTTCTTCCTCCCCACCCCCCGCCCCTTTTACCTCTTTTTTTTAAAATATGGGAACTTAAGGAGGATGGATTTTATTAAAATGTTTACTGTGAGTTATATTGTTTTTATTTTGTACAGTGTCCCACTTGCCTCATTAGGGAGCAGAATGCTTTAAAAATAACCGGTGATATTCTGACCCTATTTAAGTCAATGGCAAAACTCCCACTGATTTCAGCAGGGTCAGGATTTCACCCAAAATACACAGTATAAAAATATTTTCATCTTTAAAATGTTAAAAAATGTGTGTAACTGACATGCAGCTCAGCCCTATGGAAATGGAAATGAGATTGGGGGATTTGATATGGTTTTTAAAAAATAAAGTAACTGATCTGATTCTGCATTTCATTTAGTTCTTTAGATTTATAAATGTCCTTGTCAAATTTCTGAGGCCATGAATAAAGTTAAATCTCTTGATTAAATGACAAAACACCACATGAATTGTCACAATTTGAATGGCACCCCAGGTTATCAGGAGGATCTCTTTAAAATCAAAATACTAAGATTTGATAGATACACACATAGTTGGATGCGATCAATAAAGCTCAGACTGAGTGGTCACATAATATTCACTAATCTTACAAAATCCTTTCCCAGCATGCACTTGGCTGAGGGTAAAACCTGGGCAGGATTCCTGGAGTCAGTCTGTTTGCTGGTTGTTCCCAAGTCCTGGTTAGGACTATGCAATGGGATGTCCCCAAGAAAGCACAGGTAAAGGCCAAAGCCCAATTTAAACACCTCAACACAATCCTCAATCTTCTCTTACTTAATGAAAAGCCTGAGAAAGTAGATAGGCCTTCTTTCAGCTAACTTGGGTTCTATCAGAACAGTGGGATGAGTAAGTTCCAAAGTCAAGGTCCATTCACAAAGACAACCTGCTTCCAGTCCCCAAGCATATAAATCTAGGAATTCTTAATCCCCCAAGGCTGTAGGTACTAAACCTCCAAAACAGGCACAACTGGTATCTAAACAGGCACCAAACTCAGACCCTGAGCACACACTGTGCATGCACTTCAGTGGTGCCTAGGGGTGTGCAAGGAATGCAAGATCTGACCCACTGTCTAGGCTGAAGGCAGCTAGAGGGGTGGCTGTGAACAGAACTGGTTTTCCACTTTGCTTTTATTGAAAGTCATCTCCACTCTACCATTACATGATGGCTGGGATGAAAGTTTGCCCACTTATTGGAGGAAGAGGATTCTGGACTCATGTAACTTCTTTGAACAAACAAACAGGCCTCTGAAACCTTTTGCTAACAAGATCACTGCAAAAAGAAAAGGAGTACTTGTGGCACCTTAGAGACTAACCAGTTTATTTGAGCATGAGCTTTCGTGAGCTACAGCTCACTTCATCGGATGCATAGCATATCGTGGAAACTGCAGAAGACATTATATACACACAGAGACCATGAAACAAAACTTCCTCCCACCCCACTCCCCCGCTGGCAACAGCTTATCTAAAGTGATCATCAAGTAGAGCCATTTCCAGCACAAATCCAGGTTTTCTCACCCTTCCCCCCCCCCACACACACATACAAACTCACTCTCCTGCTGGCAACAGCCCATCCCCCTTTTGAAACCCCTCTTTATAATGCGCATGATAATCAAGGTGGGTCACCTCCAGCACTAATCCAGGTTTTCCCACCCCCCCCACACACCCCCCTCCAAAAACCACACACACGTTAAGACGTTCTGGTTAAACTTGGATTATTGCTGTGCACATTGTAAGATGAGCTGTTGCCAGCAGGAGAATGAGTTTGTGTGTGTGGTTTTTGGAGGGGGGGGTGTGGGGGGGGTGGGAAAACCTGGATTAGTGCTGGAGGTGACCCACCTTGATTATCATGCGCATTATAAAGAGGGGTTTCAAAAGGGGGATGGGCTGTTGCCAGCAGGAGAGTGAGTTTGTATGTGTGTGTGTGTGGGGGGAAGGGTGAGAAAACCTGGATTTGTGCTGGAAATGGCTCTACTTGATGATCACTTTAGATAAGCTGTTGCCAGCGGGGGAGTGGGGTGGGAGGAAGTTTTGTTTCATGGTCTCTGTGTGTATATAATGTCTTCTGCAGTTTCCACGATATGCTATGCATCCGATGAAGTGAGCTGTAGCTCACGAAAGCTCATGCTCAAATAAACTGGTTAGTCTCTAAGGTGCCACAGGTACTCCTTTTCTTTTTACGAATACAGACTAACACGGCTGTTACTCTGAAAGATCACTGCACTACACCATAGAATAGCTCCTTCTGAAAAAAAGTCTCTTCGGAGCACAATTAAAATCATTTTACTTTTTTTTATAGTTATTTAACATGTGTTAACTGTTTTAAAATACCAAATTCAGTTCTTCTTATTCCCCTCCTTAGGTCCCTAAGTTGCAGCTCCTGTCTCACCAGAAACATTGATGGGGAGATCTTTGCCTGTTAGCAAACGGCCCATTCCAACAGTGTTTTTCATAAAAAGCTCTCATTGAAACTATGGCCCTGATTATGCACAAACTTATACTTATGCTTGACTTAATGCAGAAGAGTCTCCTCACTGAGTTCAATGGGCTACTCACATGCATAAAGCTAGACATACACATGTGTGCAGGTTTGGGGCCTATGTGAGGGCCAACACTGGAGACTTGTAGTAAGCAGCCCCAATTCAGCTGTGCAGAACCATGATAATATAACATCAGAGGGCCAAGAAGGGGCCAACAGAAGTTATTCTACAATGCAAGGGATGGAAAGATCATGCAGGGCAGGAGATGTGCAGGTGATCAGTAGATATAAAGAGTATGCAGGGGAAAACCAAGGTCTAGGAGGAGGGGCAACTGCCTCCCAGCCCCATAGCAAAGGTTGCCTCTGCCCAGCACCTCCCAAATCCAGGACAGTGTGAGTATGACCCACCTCCTCTGTTTGAGGGCACTAAAACGCACAGACCTCCTCGCCCCTTCATGTGGGCATGGGGAAGAAAGAAATTTCAGGGAACAGCCAGTCCCAAGGGATACAGAAATTCAAACCAACAGAAGCACCTCAGCAGGCAGACACTGTTGGCACACTGATAATGTCATCAAACTGCTTTCTACAGTTTTCACTCTGCTGATTGGCCTTTTGCTCAAAGATCTTCTCAGCCCCTTCTCCCTCACAGTCTCTTCACCTCAGCCTCACTCCACCTGCCTTCTATGCTCCCCCTGCCTGCCCTCTTCCTTCCTTTGTTTTTCTCTTTAACTGAGCCCCTGCTAAGAAAACCCCACCCAAAGAATTAAAAGAACAAACATCACCCACTCTCTCTTCCAAAAATCATGGCACTAACATGAGGATTACTACAAACTGTCATACTGTTCGCTCTACTGGAGTGTTGAATCTCTTTCCCCCACCCTGCATCTGTCTTGCTTACTTAGGTCACGTCTACATGAAAAGGCTAGGTTGACCCAGGTATGTCCTTCGTGGGTGCGAAAAATCTACACCCCTTGTCATAAATAGAAAGGGAAGGGTAAACCCCTTTAAAATCCCTCCTGGCCAGAGGAAATCTCCTCTCACCTGTAAAGGGTTAAGAAGCTAAAGGTAACCTCGCTGGCACCTGACCAAAATGACCAATGAGGAGACAAGTTACTTTCAAAAGCTGGGAGGAGGGAGAGAAACAAAGGGTATGTGTGTCTGTCTATATTTTGTCTTTGCCAGGGATAGACCAAGAATGAAGCCTTAGAACTTTTAGTAAGTAATCTAGCTAGGTACGTGTTAGATTATGATTTCTTTAAATGGCTGAGAAAAGAATTGTGCTGAATAGAATAACTATTTCTGTCTGTGTATCTTTTTTGTAACTTAAGGTTTTGCCTAGAGGGGTTCTCTATGTTTTGAATCTAATTACCCTGTAAGGTATCTACCATCCTGATTTTACAGGGGGGATTTCTTATTTCTAATTACTTCTATTTCTATTAAAAGTCTTCTTGTAAGAAACTGAATGCTTTTTCATTGTTCTCAGATCCAAGGGTTTGGGTCTGTGGTCACCTGTGCAAATTGGTGAGGCTTTTTATCCAACATTTCCCTGGAAAGGGGGGGGTGCAAGTGTTGGGAGGATTGTTCATTGTTTTTAAGATCCAAGGGTCTGGGTCTGTAGTCACCTAGGCAAATTGGTGAGGCTTTTTTACCAAACCTTGTCCAGGAAGTGGGGTGCAAGGTTTTGGGAAGTATTTTGGGGGGAAAGACGTGTCCAAACAGCTCTTCCCCAGTAACCAGTATTTGTTTGGTGGTGGTAGCGGCCAATCCAAGGACAAAGGGTGGAATATTTTGTACCTTGGGGAAGTTTTGACCTAAGCTGGTAAAGATAAGCTTAGGAGGTTTTTCATGCAGGTCCCCACATCTGTACCCTAGAGTTCATAGTGGGGGAGGAATCTTGACACCCCTGAACAACATAGTTAAGCCAATCTAACCACTGGCGTAGACAGTGCTGGGTTGAGGGAAGAATTCTTCTGTTGACCTAGCTAGCACCTCTAGGTGGATTAACTACAGTGACAGAACTCTTCTTCCAGTCCCTGAAGTGAGTACCTATAATGAAACACTACAGTAGTGCAGCTGCAGCGTTTCTAGTGAAGATATTGCCTTATGTCTCTTATTCTAAATTTGCACAATGCTAGTTCAGTGGGGCCCCGTTCTTGTTTGGCCCCAAGGTGGTACTATAAATAGTAGTCATTATGTTTAATTTCTAGTTACTCCAGCAGGTGGCTCCAGTGGGAGAATCAGAAAGGAAAACAAATGTGCCCTTGTGATGATGTGGTTATTTAGATGAAATGGCACAGTGCCACACTGTTAGAACTAGATCATGAAAATAAGCTCAAGAACTAGGGCTAGCCTGTATCTATTTCTTTTGTTTTGTGTTTATACAGAGCCCAGCACAATGGTGTCTTGATCCATGACTAGGGCACCTGGATGCTAAGGTAATACAAATAAATAATCAACAACAATAAAAGATGTTGCTGGTCCCTATGTTCTTAAAAAAAAATAAATTCAGTGCTCTTTCACTGCTATGAGAAGCAATCTGGAGGTTTAGAAATGGACATTACAGGCCAAAGCTGATACTTTAGCTCAGTTCCCCTTAGGAGATAATAGGCTACTTTAGCATCCAATATCAAACAATCATCTGTACCAATTGACTGCTTAGGTAGTGTTAAAATTAGTGTCACAAAGGAATCTCTTGTCTGAATTACTAGACAGACTGGAGTCACATTACAGAGACACTTAACAGCAGGAGAGGGTGGTGCTGACAAGGAAAGAAACACAATGGCTCAATCTCAGACTGATCGATTTCTTTGCATTAGCATAACAGAGTCTTTGTCTTAAATGGGCTTTCAGACAGGTAAAGCTGCATAGTAATTGAAGCATCAAAGTTTTACTGTGAGCCACTCATTACTCTGCACAGGACTAAATGAGCACCATCTTGTAAAAACAAGAATATGATGGAAGCTAAGCCAAAGCCTATTGATATTTGTGGGATAATAGCCTTGATATCTAGTATTTTATAATGTCTTTTCTTCTTAAAACCAGCTACATTTGACTTCTGCTTGGAGCTCACAGTGCTGTTTTTACAGTGAATGTCATGGCTGGGACATAAAGTGGGTGAGGTAGTATCTTTCATTGGAACGACTTCTGTTGGTGGAAGAGACAAGCTTTTGAACCACTCAGAGCTCTTCTTCAGTAGGTACGAGGTGACTGGCGGATAGCTAATGTAAAGCTGATCAGAAGCAGGAAGCCTGCCAAAGAATCAGTGGGGCCACTGGACTGAAGGAAAACAAGGCCATTGCAAAGAAGCTAAATGAATTCTTTGTATCAGTCTTCACTACAGAGGATGTGAAGAAGATTCCTGCCTGAGCCATTCTTTTTCAATGACAAATTATCAGTTGATGAGGTTTTGTAATAAATTAATTAAACAGTAATAAGTCACCAGAACCGGATGGTATTCACCCAACAGTTCTGAAGGAACTCAAATATGAAATTGCAGAACTACTAACTGAGGTATGTAACCTGTCACTTACATCAGCCTCTGTACCAGATGACTGGAAGATAGCTAATGTAATGCAGATTTTTAAAAAAGGCTCCAGAGGCACTCCGAGCAATTACAGGCCAGTAAGCCTAACTTCAGTACTAGGCAGACTGTTTGAAACTATAATAAAGAACAGAATTATCAGACTCAGATGAACACAATATGTTGGGGAAGAGTTTACACAGCTTTTGTAAAGGAAAATCATTCCTCACCCATCTATTAGAATTATTTGAGGAAGTCAACAAGCATGCAGATAAGGGTGATCCGGTGGATATAGTGTACTTGGACTTTCAGAAAGCTGTTGACAAGGTCCCACACCAAAGGCTCTTAAGCAAAGTAGGCTGTCATGGGATAAGAGGAAAGGTACTCTCATGGATCAGTAACTGGTTAAAAGGCAGGAAATAAAGGGTAGGAACAAATGGTCAGTTTTCACAGTGAAGAGAGATAAATAGCGGGGAACCCAAGGAACTGTACTGGGACCAGTGCTGTACAACATATTCCTAACTTATCTGGAAAAAAGGGGAAACAGTGAGCTGTAAAGTTTGCAGGCGATATAAAGTTACTCGAGATAGTTAAGTCAAAAGCTGACTGTGAAGTGTTACAAAGGGATGTCACAAAACTGGGTGACTGGGCAACAAATCGGAAATGAAATTCAACGTTGCAAAGTAATGCACATGGGAAAATATAATCCCAAATATACATATAAAATGATGGATTCTAAATTAGCCATTACCACTCAAGAAAGAGACCTTGGCATCATTGCGGATAGTTCTCTGAAAACACCTGCTCAATGTGCAGTGGCAGTCAAAAAAGCTAACAGAACATTAGGAACCATTAAGAAAGGGATAGATAATAAGACATAAAATATCATAATGCCACTATATATATATCTATATCTCTGGCATGCATACACTTTGAATACTGCATTCAGTTCTGGCCAGCCCATCTCAAAAAAAGATATATTAGCATTGGAGAAAGTATAGAGAAAGGATAGAGAAATGATATGGGGAATGGAACAGCTTCCATATGAGGAGAGATTAAAATCACTAGAACTGTTCATCTTAGAAAAGAGATGACTAAGTGGAGATATGATAGAGGTCTATAAAATCATGAATTGTGTGGAGAAAGCAAAGAATGACATTTTATTTACCCCTTCACATAACACAAGAACCAAAGGTCACCCACGAAATTAATAGGCAGCAGGTTTAAAACAAAGATAAGCAAGTACTTCTTCACACAACGTATAGTCAATCTGTGGAACTTGTTGCCAGGGGATGTTGTGAAGGCCAAAAGCATAACTGGGTCAAAAAAAGAATTAGATAAGTTAATTGACTTTAGCCAAGATGGTCAGGGCTACAATCCCATGTTCTGGGGATCCCTAACCCTCTGACTACCAGAAGCGGGACCAGACAAGGGATGGATCACTTCATAAATTTTCCCTGTTCTGTTCATTCCCTTTAAAGAACTAGCCCGTCAGAAGACATGATACTGGGCTAGATGGACCATTGGTCTGATCCAGTATGGTATGTGATACAGCATGTTCAGAGGGCAGCAGGAGAGTGTTAGAAGGGAGCCTTATTTCCTGTAGAGGGAAGAAAGTTTGCTATAGATTAATTAAAGCGCGTGAAGCCAATCACCTGATAAAATGCCCCCTGCTTCAATCAGACAAGGGAAGGAGTTGAAACAGAGTAGATTGGTGTTGGAGCAGAGAGCAGTTTGGAGGAATTGAAACAGAGTAGATTGGTGTTGGAGCAGAAAGCAGTTTGGAGGGAAGCAGAGGAGAGTTTAGAGAAGTCTGCAGTGGGCTAAGAAGACCAAGACCCTAGGTAAAGGGACACCTGGTTTGTGCAGAGGGAGGGCAGGAAGCCCCACAAGCTGAAGGGCAGGAGAGGGAAGAAGTCCAGGGGAAAGAACCACTAGTTCAAGCGGTTTACCGCTATCCCAAGGGCCCCTGGGCTGGGACCCGGAGTAGAGGGCGGGCCTGAGTCCCTCCCTCTCCACTCCCCTCCTCTAGGACATGAGTGGGGCGGTTAATACCCCAGTTCAGGGGCGAGAAACGGTGCCCTGAACCCTCCCCAAGAAGAGAAAGCATGAGACCCATCAAAGTAGTGCCGGCAATTTGCCACAGGTAGTTCTTATGTAAAAATATTACCTCACCTACCTTTTCTCTCTCATATCCTGGGACTAACACGGCTACAATAACATGGCAAACAACAATGGAAGATATGTTGTGGTTTAGGAATTTCATACTGAACTATGGCGGCAAGATGATGACTTGATTCTTGATTTTCACCAGCTCCAGTGACTTCCGTGGAATGAGCAAATAGGTCCAGTTCACATAGTCTTTTTACCAGTATAACTATGGAGATTAGGGGTGTGATTTTTTTATCCATTTAGTTACACCTGTTCAATGCCTAGTATGGATGCTGTTATATCAGTATAAAGACATCTTAAAGCAGGATAGCTTATTTCCCTTCCTGTATGGGAATAAGCTATCCTGGTATAAGTATCTTTATTATGGTAGAATTGCGTCCACATGAGGGAAGTTGTGCCACATATACTGGTACAGCGATATGACTTTTGTGTGCAGACACAGACTTTAAAAAAAGATGGTTCAGTGTTTAGGATGTGAGGACATAGGAGGCCCACATTCAATTCCCTTCATTTCAATGCCCAGTGCCCAAGGGTGGGATCCTCAAGAGAGACTTAGGAGATGTGATACTTAGCATCATGGCAGCTAGAAAAATTACAGGTACAACACTGCAACACACACGTTTGAGTTAGGAGCCTAGGCTCCTAGACCACAACTGGGGAGAGATAGGCACCTTACAATGCAATACATAAAGTTTACACACTAAGGAGGGAGCAGCCTAAGATAGCCAATGGAGATGCTGACCGGAACAGTATATCCTAAGCCCTGTGCCACGCTCTGCATATGGTGCCTAAGGCCAGGCTGCAGAGAGGTGCTTATCTGTTTGTGATTTACAAAGCGGTGGGAAGATAGGAGTTTGGCTGCCTAAATTGTGTATGGGGCCCAATCCAGTAAGCATGCTCAGAGGTCTGCCTAACTCCACAAAACACTGGGGGTTGCAGGGGGGGGGGTCGCAGAGGCTATCCCTTTAGCCTACTGGTTAGGGTACTCACCTAGCATGGGGGAGACCTCTGGCTCAAATCTCCCGTCTGCCTGACAAGAAGGGATTTGAACAGGGATCTGCCCCTCTCAGGTCAGTGCCCTAACCCCTTGGCTAGAGTAATTCTAACACTTTATGGCCCAATTAATATTTAATTAAAATGGAACAACCTCAGTAAGAGAGATTGAGGGAGACTGACATTGAAATATCCCAAGGCCTACTGGTTAGGGCACTCACCCAAGTGGTGGCACATTCCTGATCAAATCCCCCCCACCCCCGCCTGATGAGAAGGGACTTGAACAAGGGGTTTCCCACAGCCTGGGTGAGTACCCTAACCACGAGGCTAAAGGGGGTAAGGGAGGTCCTCCTCCTTTCCACCCATTCCCCACCCCTGTGTTTTGTGGTTAGGTGGCCTCTGAGCATGCCAGTCAGAACAGACCCCGCATGCAACTTAGGAAGCTGAACACTTGTATTTCCCTGGTTTATGAATAGGACTAGGGCTTAGGCAGGAGATGGGCACCCGGGTGCCAAGAGTGAGGCAGCAGTGCACGTGCACAGTGGCAGAAATATAGGCACTTAAGAAAATATATAGGAAAACTTAGGAGCAGAGTGACTTTAGGTGCCCACAGGGTTAGGCGGCAGCCGAGCAGGTTTTAGTGGATCACAATGATGCTGAAAAACAGGACCGCAAATTACTTCGTCTGTGTCTCAGCTGTACAATGGAATAATGACAACTTCTGTACCACATAAGGGTGTTAGGAGGTTAAAAATGTAAAGGATTGCGAGGTACTCAGATATTATAGTAATAGGAGCCATATAAATACCTTACATAGAATTATGCCTGATTTACACTGGTGTAAAAGCAGTCAGGCCACACATGATTTGCGTGTCTTTATTTAGCACTCAGCTCCTGGTGTAACTCATCAGTACATTTTTCCTGGGCATTTTGCTAATCTATAAAAGTTTCTGCTCAACAAAGCCTTTTACATTTGCAAACCTCATCTTGGGAGACTTCAACATCTACACAGACGGTGCTTCTGACATGGTACCCCTGAACTTTCTTCTCATACTCTCTGGATCAACACACACAGCTGCCTAGATCCTCAGGCAGGATATCAATATAACCAACACCTAAATCATCCGTTCTGGTCAGACCATTTCCTCCTCCAACTAGAAATAAGAACTCTTTCCATTGTAAAAATTATCACATTCCCATCTCAAAAACTCTTAGGACTAAAGAGTTTCCTAAACTTACTTTAGTTACGTCTTCCCTAGAGAGTTAATTGTCAAGTTCAGCACCCAGGTCTGAGCACCCAGTTTAGCCTAGTCCAGGTGAGAACAGCCACACTCAAGTTACTGGGTCCCCACTGGTGCTGTACTCAGTGAGAAGCTAGGACTTTTGGGGGCCATATCCCATGGTTCTGAATGCTCAGTGACTGAGCTGCTTTATGATTCTATCCCAGTGAAAAGAAAAGGAGTACTTGTGGCACCTTAGAGACTAACCAATTTATTTGAGCATGAGCTTTCGTGAGCTACAGCTCACTTCATCGGATGCATACTGTGGAAACTGCAGAAGACATTATATACACACAGAGACCATGAAACAATACCTCCTCCCACCCCACTCTCCTGCTGGTAATAGCTTATCTAAAGTGGCCCAACTTGATGATCACTTTAGATAAGCTATTACCAGCAGGAGAGTGGGGTGGGAGGAGGTATTGTTTCATGGTCTCTGTGTGTACATAATGTCTTCTGCAGTTTCCACAATATGCATCCGATGAAGTGAGCTGTAGCTCACGAAAGCTTATGCTCAAATAAATTGGTTAGTCTCTAAGGTGCCACAAGTACTCCTTTTCTTTTTGCGAATACAGACTAACACAGCTGTTACTCTGAAACCTATCCCAGTGAATTGTCAGAGACCACATCGGTCCTTGTGAGCACATGGGGAGAATTGTGGGAAGGCACTGGAAAACTATCTGACGTTCACCCTGCATCCTCACTGAAAAGTATAAAAGTTACTAGCCTGAGTGTAAGCAGCACTGAGGTTTGAGTCTATACCCAGGATGGGCCAGCTAGCTTGGGTCTGAAGCACCACTACATTTGGGTATGAGGTTTGTGTGTGTGGACAAGTGCTGTGTTGGGGCAACACCCGAGTAAGAGCCTGAGAACTTTGCAATCAAGACAAGCCCTTATGGGTATGTCTTCACTACCAAAATAAAGAAAAAAAAAGTTCTTAACTTGGTTTAGCTAATGCAAGGTAGCTACTCAGGTTAAAAAAGCAGTGAAGACACAGTAACTCTGCTTTTAACTCGGGTTAACAGCTTGAATCCAATCCCACTCTTCCCTATAGGTTTTAACTATAGGAAAGGGAAAGAATGCAGAATCTGAACATTTTGGTATAAAATATGGTATTGTTTCTCAAAGGCTTTGATGAGGCAAATAAATGATTTTCCTGTGATAGAAATATTGCAAATGAATGAGATTTGAGTGCTTAATTATCTTAGGCTCATTTGAATATCCAAACTTTCACTTGCTCTCTCTTACACTTACACACACACACACACACACACTGCAGATCAGTGTTCAGCTGGTGTTAACTGGAGTTCTCGGTGTATTTGTTTTTATGGCTTCTCACATGGGAAGCGAATCCAATTGTGGATTTGCAAATGCGATTGCATGTCTAGCAAGAATAGTCATTGTTGGGGGGAGGGTTTGAGGCCTTGGCCTTCTGACATGATCTCTTCACCTGCTGCGAACTGACACACCACACCTCAAAAGTAGACACCGCCTCATGGTACAGGCCTCTCTATCTAAATCTGTCCAGAGCAATAAGTTCCCAGGTTTTAATGCCTATCTTGAATGATTTGATGTTGGCCTTCAAAATGTCTTTATATCTGAGGATGGGTTGACCCTTACAGTGGATTCCTGTGCACAGTTGGCTGTAGAGCACCACTTTCAGTATACAGAAAACCTCAGTAGGGACCATGCGTCTGACCCAGCAAAGTTGAGACCTGAGCATGCTCTCGATTCCAAGGATTTGGCACCTCTCAAGGACTTCAGTGTTGGGGATCCTGTTCTACTACTTGAAGTTGCAGATGGATCTTAGGCAGTGAAAGTGGAAGCTCTCCAAGTGTTTGAAGTGCTGTCGGTATAGCATCCATGTCTCACAGCCATAGAGGAGTGAGGTGAGAAAAACAGGATGGTAGATTTTTATCTTGGTTCGAGGCAAACTCCACGCTCCAGCCAGAGCCTGAAGATGAGCCTGCCAAATGCCATGCTGGCCTTTGCCAGATGCTGAATAATCTCATCTTCCAACATGGCGTTACTGGAAAAAGTGTGCTACTCAGCATAGCAGAATTTTTGATAGAGTTGAGGGGTGAGTTGTCAGTTGTGATAATGGACTCATGGTACTTGTGATGCTCATGATGTGGTGCTGTCTGGTACATGACCTCTGTCTTGTTCAGGCTAACTGTGAAACCAAAGCATTTTAAGGCCTAGGCAGAGCGATACATGACAACTGAATGTCATCAGGTATGTGTGCAATGATGGCACAGTCACTAACAGGAGCTCTCTTAAAAGCTATTTGATTACCTTGGGGAAGGCCCTGAGTCGCTGTAGATAATGGACCACCATCCAATCTAAACCACATGTGTACCTCTATGCCAAAAGTCCTGGAATGTGAACAAGAGCATGGCTGAAAAAGACAGTGGCAAAGAGGGCTGGAGCCATTACACATGCTTGTTTGGTGCTGCTGGTGATAGGGAAGGCTTCTGATGAGTCACCACACTCCATCACCCTGGCCATCATGAAATGAGTGGATGACAACAATCCTCTTCTCTGGGAACACAAATTTATGAAAGAGTTTCCACAGGCGTTCGCAATTCACCGTGTCAAAAGCCTTGGTCAGGGTAACAAACACCGCATACAGGTCCTTATTCTGGAGTCATCTCTTGTATTTGTCAGGCTGCAAAAATCATGTCCATAGTGCCGCAACCAGCATGAAAGCCACTCAGTGACTCTGGATACATCAGGTCCACTAAGAGAGATGAGCCTGTTGAGGACAACCCGGGCAAGGATTTTCCCAGTTATGGACAGCAGTAAGATTCTGCGATGGTTGTCACAGCTCAGTATGCTTCTCTTCCTTTTGTACAGATGGACTATGAAAGCAGCCTTATACTCCTGGGGCATGGTACCCTGTTCCCATATAGTCTTGAAAAGGCTGGTGAGTTTCCTGACCAGGTGGGCACCTCCACAGTTGTATACTTCAAATGGCATGCTCTGGGAGTCCGGAGGCTTGCCCCGGGATAGCTGTTTGTTGGTCTTAGTAATCTCGCCTAAAGAAGGGTACAACAACAGCTCCTCCAGGACAGAACACAGTGGGAGTGAGTCAATGGCTTCATCGGACATAGTGGATTGACAGTTCAGGAGACTATCAGTGCTCTGCCCAGAGAGAGAGAATCTTGCCTTTCTCTGTTAGCAGCCAGTTACCATTTGCTGTGAGTACAGGGGCTATACCACTGGATTGTGTGTGTGTATGTTTACTTTAAAAAGCTGATTATGGAATATTGGTTAGTTTTTCATGCTCATTAATTAAAGCACATATATACATCTCTCTCAAGTGTCAGATTTTATATTTTGGTCTACTTTGGTGTGTAATCCTAGCAAAAAAAAAAAAAATCAGAATAGCACAAATCTATCAACTAGCACTCTTGACTTTCAGTGGTTACCATCATCAGGGAAGGAATAACAGCCTGTATCATCAAATTACATGGGTACCTTCAGAGAGAGAGAGCATGGTAGAAATCACTGCATTAAGCCTTAAATAATACAAACACATTACCTCACACTGATTCATTAACCCAGCAATCAAATGAGATCTTCAGCAGTCACTGATGAGCACACAGCGTACCTCAGGAGTCTCTCTGTGTGTGCACAAAACGGCTTTAAGACAACTGTGCTCCCTTAACAGTTGGCCACTGCATGTCAGTCTAGCCCAGGGATCAGCAACATTTGGCACACGGCCCACCAGGGTAAGCCCCCTGGCGGGGCGGGCCGGTTTGTCTACCTGCTGCATCCGCAGGTTTCGCCGATCGTGGCTCCCACGGGCGGCAGTTCACTGCTGCAGGCCAATGGGGGCTGCGGGAAGTGGCAGCCAGAATATCCCTTGGCCCACGCCGCTTTCCGCAGCCCCCATTGGCCTGGAGTGACGAACCACAGCCACTGAGAGCCGCAATTGGCCTAACCTGCGGAAGCGGCAGGTAAACAAACCGGCCCGGCCCGCCAGGGGGCTTACCCTGGCAGGCTGCATGCCAAATGTTGTCGATGCCTGGTCTCGTCCTTCAGGCTGCTTTAATTTATGCAGATTATGTATGGTAACAAGGAGCCACTCCAATGTTTGGGGATTACTGGGGCACTGGAACCCTCCATCCCACCATGCCTTCTTTCTCCAGGCCACAGTCTTGATGCCAGCTACATAGTGGGTTGATTTGCTATCTGCCACCAGAAGATCTGCCTGTGCTGGGGTGATTATCCCATAGCCATCTGCGCCAGATTTATGGCCACTTTGCACTGTCAGAACTGTACAAAGCCATCTTAACACACAGGAGAATCTAAGATAATGTACGTACATTTCTTTGTTTAAACAATTCCATTACTATTTACATATTCTTTGCCCCTCTTTTCTATGTTAAAATGATGAAAAGCAAAGATAGGGTCAAACTGACATCACTTATTGCAGCATATATTTTACCAGATTTTGATATATGCACTATACACATTATAATGTAATGTTTTATTAAATATATGTTACAAGATTTACAGTCTAGGAATACAATATAGCAAAGTGTTTTTAAAGAAATGTTTATAGAAATCATTTTTATAACAGTATTAAAATACAATATTATCACAACATTTAAATATACAGTATGCAAGGCACCTTCCTATCAAAGAAATAAGGCAATTAACTAGTTGTAAACAAAATTCAGTCTAACTCAAAACTTAAAATCACATTAATTTCTTTGTGATTGGACTGAAATAATTTCAACACCAAATTGCTTAACATGCTACATTTTTTTGCCACCTGAGCTGATTTCTGTCAACTTCATCATGAGGTTTTACATGTACCCAGAGGCATGACTATCTTCATATTATCAAAGGGTTTTTTTATTTTTTAATTCTTTAAAACCTAGAACTAGTGGAGAAAAATCCTTTAACAGTCACATTGTAAACTTTGCAACATAGATAGGTAGGTGAGATTAAAAGAAAATGCTACCCGTAAAACTGAACAGAGTCTAGTTTGTAATCTTGACTCTAAAGTGAAAATAGGTAAAGATGAAACAAACAGTACTTCATTTCATAATATACTTCAGTTTCTCCATAGTTGAAATTCATGGGGAAATACAGCCTGTTTCTTCATGTTTATACCACTGTTATATCATGAATCTTGTATGCGAGGTCATACTATAAAAAAGAGAATACCATTAATCTATATGAGGTGCTGATATTTGATCATCACTTAAGTAAATAAGATAAACACCACTAGGTTCATGCAGATTATTAGGACTGAAATCAATGGAGTTACTCCTACATTAAAATAGGGTAATGAAGTGGCGAGTAAGTCCCAATATTAATATGTTAGAATAGAAATGAGCTGTCGCAGGCACTCCCAGCCAATGGGAGCTGCAGGGGCAGTGCTTGGGTTGGGGGCAGTGTGCAGAGCAGAGGCCCCTGGCTGCCCCTACGCATAGGACACAGAGAGGGGCCATGCTCCCCAGCTGGAGGGCCGGAGCGGAGCAAGCCCCAGACCTCACCCCCCAGCGAGAGCTCGAGGGCTGGATTAAAACAGCTGGCGGGCTGAATCCGGCCCGCAGGCCGTAGTTTGTGCACCCCTGATCTAGAACCTGCTCCCACTGAAGTCAACAGAATTTTGCCAGTGCTTCCTATGCCTATAAGATCAGACTCCTTAGTTCATCCATCAGCTAGTGTAAAGTTATCTACAGCATATTTTCAAGTATTTATCTGGTCTAGTTTAAAATCGCAAGCAAGGCGTCTCCCACCATCACTATTATGAAGATATTTTTTGTGAAATTCAACTTAACATGTGCTTTCCCTAATTTCATCCCATCACACCTAGTTACCAGTTGTTTCACCCTACAATTATTTTTCCTCTTTTGTGTTTACAACTTTTAAGTACTTAGTTATCAAATCCCTTCCCAATGCAACCAGCTATTTAGTCGTATTTATTTTGCATTCTTAATGTTTCTGTGTAAATCAGCCCTTCCAGTCGATTGACCTTCCATCACCCCACCACCCCCGCCTTCTGAGTACCTTATCTTCCTGGTACTGAGGTACTCAAAACTAAATAGAATATTCCAGTACTCATCTCCCTAACGATGTATAAAGAGGAACTATAACCTCCCTTCTTTGTGACATGATACACAAATTGCTGTTCAAGGTCACAACTCAAAACTACATTTCCTTTTTTTGGCCACCTCACTGAGCTGAAAGATCATATACATTTTACATACTGTCTGCTATCACCCCTTGCTGTATTTCAGCACAACTCATTTCCAATAATATACAGAAAATCTCTTTTCCTAATTAGTATATCATGGAAGCTTGCAACTGTCCAGGAAGCATTTCATTTTGTTATTGTCTAACCCTATTTCCAAACTTATTATGTGCCTTTGTATTATTTCTCATTCTTCACTACTGTTCATACCATGCCTCAATTAGACAGTATTTATGAATGTAATTAGCACACTATTTATTTTCTCTTCCAGATCATTAATTAAGATGTTGACTCAGACTGGAACTCTTGTAACACTGCATGCTGTCACTTCCTATAGACACTTCCTTATAACTTGACACACTGCTGATTAGCATTAGCCTCTGTGTAAAATACTCCAGCTACTCAATCCCTGTAAAAGTGATTATTGATAACCGCATTTACTTTAGACCATCTGCCTACTAGTTTTGTAAATCTAGCTGCAAAAAATCTAGCTTGATCTGTCATTCTTCATAAACCCTTTCAGGTTAACGCTTGTCCATCTAGATTTTTGTCTATTATTTATCCCTTTAATTTAGTACGGGTTAAAATTGGAGGATGTGGAAAAAGCTAATGTACTCAATGCTTTTTTTGCCTCTGTTTTCACTAACAAGGTCAGCTCCCAGACTGCTGCGCTGGGCATCACAAAATGGGGAAGAGATGGCCAGCCCTCTGTGGAGATAGAGGTGGTTAGGGACTATTTAGAAAAGCTGGACGTGCACAAGTCCATGGGGCCAGACGAGTTGCATCCGAGAGTGCTGAAGGAATTGGCGGCTGTGATTGCAGAGCCCTTGGCCATTATCTTTGAAAACTCGTGGCGAACGGGGGAAGTCCCGGATGACTGGAAAAAGGCTAATGTAGTGCCAATCTTTAAAAAAGGGAAGAAAGAGGATCCTGGGAACTACAGGCCAGTCAGCCTCACCTCAGTCCCTGGAAAAATCATGGAGCAGGTCCTCAAAGAATCAATCCTGAAGCACTTACATGAGAGGAAAGTGATCAGGAACAGTCAGCATGGATTCACCAAGGGAAGGTCATGCCTGACTAATCTAATCGCCTTTTATGATGAGATTACTGGTTCTGTGGATGAAGGGAAAGCAGTGGATGTATTGTTTCTTGACTTTAGCAAAGCTTTTGACACTGTCTCCCACAGTATTCTTGTCAGCAAGTTAAGGAAGTATGGGCTGGATGAATGCACTATAAGGTGGGTAGAAAGCTGGCTAGATTGTCGGGCTCAACGGGTAGTGATCAATGGCTCCATGTCTAGTTGGCAGCCGGTGTCAAGTGGAGTGCCCCAGGGGTCGGTCCTGGGGCCGGTTTTGTTCAATATCTTCATAAATGATCTGGAGGATGGTGTGGATTGCACTCTCAGCAAATTTGCGGATGATACTAAACTGGGAGGAGTGGTAGATACGCTGGAGGGGAGGGATAGGATACAGAAGGACCTAGACAAATTGGAGGATTGGGCCAAAAGAAATCTGATGAGGTTCAATAAGGATAAGTGCAGGGTCCTGCACTTAGGATGGAAGAATCCAATGCACCGCTACAGACTAGGGACCGAATGGCTAGGCAGCAGTTCTGCGGAAAAGGACCTAAGGGTGACAGTGGACGAGAAGCTGGATATGAGTCAGCAGTGTGCCCTTGTTGCCAAGAAGGCCAATGGCATTTTGGGATGTATAAGTAGGGGCATAGCGAGCAGATCGAGGGACGTGATCGTTCCCCTCTATTCGACACTGGTGAGGCCTCATCTGGAGTACTGTGTCCAGTTTTGGGCCCCACACTACAAGAAGGATGTGGATAAATTGGAGAGAGTCCAGAGAAGGGCAACAAAAATGATTAGGGGTCTAGAGCACATGACTTATGAGGAGAGGCTGAGGGAGCTGGGATTGTTTAGTCTGCAGAAGTGAAGAATGAGGGGGGATTTGATAGCTGCTTTCAACTACCTGAAAGGGGGTTCCAAAGAGGATGGCTCTAGACTGTTCTCAGTGGTAGCAGATGACAGAACGAGGAGTAATGGTCTCAAGTTGCAATGGGGGAGGTTTAGATTGGATATTAGGAAAAACTTTTTCACTAAGAGGGTGGTGAAACACTGGAATGCGTTACCTAGGGAGGTGGTAGAATCTCCTTCCTTAGAGGTTTTTAAGGTCAGGCTTGACAAAGCCCTGGCTGGGATGATTTAACTGGGAATTGGTCCTGCTTCGAGCAGGGGGTTGGACTAGATGACCTTCTGGGGTCCCTTCCAACCCTGATATTCTATGATTCTATGAAAGTTAGCGGCACCATAAAGCAGTAATAGTCAGGATCATTTGTTTCATCCCTTTCCCCTCCCCCCATCATTTTGGAAGATTAGCATCATATGGGCTTCTTTCATTGTAGTAGTAGTATTTATTTGAATCCCCACTGTACTTGCCACTGTACAGAGAACAAAAAGACTGTCCCTGCTCAAACATATTGATCTATGTATTACTCCATGTAGCATGTGCATCCCCATACCTGTGACCACAGGAACAAAAACAATACAAAAATAAATGCAAAAACATGATTGTTACACCCATTTTTTTTTCATTTTCTTTTAAATAGATTGTAAACTTTTTGGGGCAGGGACCGTCTTTTTCCTTTTTTTATACAACACCTAGCACAATGAGACTCTGCTCCTACTTGAGGCCTCTAGGTGCTACCATAGTTCAAATAAGTAATAAAATAATAAGATAATGAAAGAACACTTCCCAACAAAAAATAATCTTCCTTCTCCTGTGCCACAAAGACAACGACTGCCACAAGGTCAAACTTCGCTTCTGTCAAACAACAGGGTAGGGACGTAGATTCCAGAGCTGAGGGCCTCTGTCAGGAATGCTCTGTCCCCACTCCTTATATGAGCAAATATAGGGCAAGTTAACAAGATATTCCCCCAATTTTGGAGGTAGCGCACTGTAATTGTCAGAATATTCATGATGAAAAGGCTGGGCTGGAAAAAGTACTGAACTAAATTCAGCTCTGATGTCAACAAGTGCAAACTCCATTGACTGAAGAAGAATGACACCTATTTTTACCAGCCTAAATTAGGCCCTTTGTTCCCACCCATGCTTCCCATGCAGATGATACTTGCCCCAAAAGGGCAGCTTTCACCAGAAGATGTATTTATCTGACATCCAAACAATAAAATAAAACAAAACAATCACATATCTTCTCAGACATTTGGAGGAGCAATGATCTGTTATTCAAATCTGGGTTTTCACGGGGTACATTGCAATTTTTCCAGTTCATATTAATCTGTCCAAAGTACTGTCAATCCTGAACTCAGGTTTTATTTTCCTCAGTTTATCCTTCCTCTGCTGGTAAATCTCTTTAGCAAACAAAGGATAATAAAAGAAATGTCTCTTCATCCCAAGGCAACAAAATCAACAACTAACATGGGACTTCAATTCAGGAAAAACAGGTGGTCTCATGCAGCCAGTAGTAAATCATCAGAGTTTCTAAAAATTATAAATAATTTTCTAACACAAACAGTTCTGCAACCAACAGAAGGTAATGCTATTCTGGACCTCATCACGATAGATAAAGATGAATTAATCACTGACCTCTAAGTTATTGGTTGCCCAGTGACAAGCAATAATGACCCGATTACATTCAATATGGACAAACAAGGGACAGTCCCAATCAGTTTATATTATATATATATATACTTGGCACTTCAGAAAGGCTAATTTCCTGAAGATGAGAAAAATTATGAATGAAATTTATTCGGAAAAAAAACCAGAAAAGTGTAAAGCTGTGTTTGGACAGACGAATGCCCTAGCCTACAAGGGAGACATCTGTAATTAACATCTTCTAAGGAGGTGCAGCAAATGGGGACTTTACACACACGTTCCCTGTCCTGTCCCCTAAGCTAGAGTCTCACACTGTAGGAGCGAACAGAACTATTTTTTCTATATTGTGCCTGATACATATACTGATCAAAGCCAAGCTTGTAGAGAGTACAGCTGGAATCATCCTTCAGGTCAAGATCCATTTACCATTTCTGTCTGTTTAGGGATGGGATTATCAATACCAGGGTGACCATCCTGAATCGTAATTTTAGGATACAGACATTGAAGTGTCATCTCCATCCTCCTTTCTTCTTAGGGAATCGAAAAATATTTGGAATAAAATCCTTTTCCACCTCAGCATTAGGGTACAGGTTCTTTGGGTCCCTGTAGAAGTAGGGAGTCTATCTCCTGTAAGAGAATCCTTTCATGAGAGCAATCCTTGGAAAGGAATGAGAAAGGGGGTTTTGGAAGGGAAGAGGGGAACTCTATGGTACAACAAAGTGAATAGTATCAGGAATCTATTTGTCCGTAATCATCCATCATATATGAGAAAACTGGGCTAAGCAGCCACCAAATCAGATCTTGGGAGGACCTGGCACCTGGATAGGTTAGTGATTCTCACAGATCCTATCAAAAAGACTGGGTAGGTTAATGATTCTCACAGATCCTATCAAAAAGACTTCTTGGCAGGTGTTGCCCCTGGAAAGAAGAGGTAAAAGGAGCATTATGTTTATTTTGTTGCATCTTCTGACACTTTTGCAGCAGTTCAATAAGCTCTCTGGTGAAAGAAAGGTTGCCTCATGTACTTCCTCTTGGCAGCTGAGGTGTATATCCCCAAGGAACCGAGGGTTGCCCTTTAGTATTTTAATGAGTGCAATGCCTTGTTCAGTCAAAAGATTGATAAGTTGTTTCCCTCGAAGGGCAAATCTTCCACAGGGAACTTTATTTCCTTGGGGAAACAGTGCTGGCCAGTGTGCTCCTTGACTCCTCAGACCATTGCACAAGCGTCTGCCTAGCCTGGATCTGACTGGGGACTCATAGCCTCCTCCATGTAGTGTTTCCAAAGCCTGAACTCCCCGGCTTGACAGGTTTGAGACAAAAAGGAGTGGCTGATACTGCACTGAGTGGAGATATGAGCTTCTCCAAGACAGTACAGGCACCTCTGGTGCTCATCTCTGACTGGGAAAGCAGGGAAGGAGCAGAGGTGGGGCGAGGGGCATTAATTTACTAAGGAAGTTTTATCAAATTTTGTAGACAGTTCTCCAATATTTATAGATTTTTATATAATTATTATATAATACTTACAAAAACAGAGTCAAGGATCAGTTGTGAACACTGGAGTGCTCCATCCCAGACCACGTGGCAGTAAGAAGGGACTGGGGAGACGGTCAGTCAGAAAGAGTGCAGGTATGGACCAATAGACTCCAGTAGCAAGAATCTTCTGGTCTCAGGCACATTTGTATCCTCAGTGGAATACACATAGGGAATGGCACTCAAAGAAGGAGTTTATTTGTACAGTATATTAGGAACAAAAGAAATCACAGTAACGGGGTAGGACCATTACTAAATGGAATGGCAAAACTGTTAAATAGTGAGGCAGAAAAGGCAGAAGTGGTTCAATTAATATTTCAGTTTTGTATTTGGAAAGAAGGACGATGTACTGGTATTGCATATGATAAAGAAATACTTTCCAGTCCATTAGTAACTAAGGACGATGTTATGCAATGTGTAGTGGGGATAAACATTTTTGAATAAACAGACCTGGATAACTTGCATAAAGAATCCTAAATGAGTTGGCTGAGGAGATCTCTGGTCCGCTGGTATTAATTTTTAATAAATCTTGGAATATCAGGGAAATTTCAGAAGACTAGAAGTATGCTAATATTGTACTGATATATAGGCCAGTTAGCCTGACGTCAGTCCTGGGCAAAACGATGGAAAAACTGATACACGATTCAATTGATAAAGAACTAAAGAACAGGAGTATAATTAATGCTGATCAACATGGTTTTGTGAAAAAAGTTAGTCAAACAATCATGATTTCACCTTCTTTGGTGAGATTATCCGTTTGGTTGACAAAGATAACTGTGTAGGCTATAATACTTTGACTTAGTATACTGCATGACATTGATTTAAAAATTGGCACTATACAATATCAATAAAGTACATGTTAAATGGACTAAGAAATGACAGATCTCAAAATGTAGTAATCAATGGGGAATCATCATCAAGTGGGGATGTTTCTAATGGGGTTTTTGCAGGACTTGGCACTGAGCCTGATACTATTCAACATTTTCATCAGTGTTCTGGAATATATCTGCAAGATATGTTCAGCCAAACACAATTTATGCTTTTGTCAAACGCGAGTTATTGAGCTAAATACGGAGGTAACTCTGTAAAAAGTAATGCCCTGTGACATACAGGTCAGGCTAAACAGTCCCTTCTAACCTTAATAACTCTACAAATCTGAACTAGCATTCATAGTGATGAATATTTATATAACAAATTTACAGCTAGCTTAAATCAAAGCATTCTGGAAGCTTTGTGGGACTAAAAACAATTGAAAAAACCCAGACCTTATGTGGTATCGTTATGTCTCTCAAGAGCATATTGATCAGATATTGAGTATGAGGTGGGATTTCAGAATATGGAATCCATTGCGCACAAGCACTCTGCTGTCCCTACGCAGAGCTTCATTGATTTCAGTGGGGCTCCATGCAGTTACAACAGTCTCCCATTTGCCTACCGAATTGCAGGACTGAAACGCAAGGTAGGTATTAAAGTCGCTTAACAAAGATATAGGATGCTGTCTGACCAAAATTCATGTGCACGCTGAATTCCATTTTCATTGTCAGTAAGTTACCCCTTATGCCTGTTCCGAGTGCTGACTAAACTCCTACACTAACCAGATATAACCAAACACAGGGGAATAATGGAAATTCAGCCAGCCAGTAAGTGGGGGAAAGGCATGAGTTTTTTTCCAATTCTTGACCTTAGCAGCAAAAAATTCTAGGGGATTTTATGACAAATGCCAGTTTAAAAAAAAAGAGCATTTCCATGCCTTTTACAGATACATATATTTCATAAGACACACAGCTTAAATGTGCTAAAAAAATCCTTTGATGTATGATTTATTACATACGTATTCAGTCCTGATCAACACAAGGGATAAGCATACAAGAAATACAAGGAAATGAATTTACTCCAAGTGATACCTATCTTTAAGATTTACAAATTAACTAATTGGAATCTATTGTCAGTTTCTCAGCTAACTAGACAGCTTCACCCTCTCATCTTTAAAAAAAAATGTTGTTGAAAATGTGCAGCCTTGATGTCTCTGTAAACAGAGAGAGAGATCTGGCATGATCAGACACTACTGTCGCAATACAAGAAAAATGTACTTTCATTTTCCTAAGTACAGCCATTTCATCAGATACATTAAGACCTGTCTTAGGAATTTACATCTCCCCTGGAAGAGCAGTGAACCAGGAAACATTTCCAGGGACCTTAGATGGCTTCAGCTGCATTGAGGACAGCTGATATTTCAATGTCTTAGTGTAGTACATTTCTTCAATATAAAAGCATAGAGCCGCTCTCTTGGAGTTAATCAGTTTTCAGTTAAATTCAGGTTTAACTTTAATAAGATCCTTATTATATTTACACCCACACAGTCAACTTATGTGCTTTTCAGAACTATTTTTTCATTGTAACTCCTTAATTTATACTTCCAAATATTTTATGTAATGGTATGGTGCACACCTGCCTAAAGGCTTCCTAAGTTTAAAAAGTCTGTAAATAGTTCTTAAAACAGTTAAACCTGACCAAAAGAGAAAGTTTATACACCAAGCTGTACATTTTCTTTACATTACCTTCATATAATTCAGCTTTCCTTCCAGAGTTTATGCAGAAGGGTCAACTTATTGCTCTTGCAATTGACATGAATTACAATAGAATTTTTACTTTATTTTTTCATTTTTGTTTTTCAGGATTGTAATTTTCAGTAGGATATCTAATTTTCTGGAATCCGAGAAGTTAAGCTAAATTCTTTTTTGCTTTACTATAGAGCACATAATATTTAAAATGATTTACTATTAATTAACAAATCACAGCAAGTCATAAGCAAATGTGTGGTATGTTTCAGTCACTGGGGTATGGGTGAAGCACTGTTAAAAAAAAAATTAAGACAATCAGAAATCGTTGGCCACAAGAGGGCATCCAATATTCTCTTACCAAACCATATTTCATATTAGCATGTTTCAATTTCAAGCACTGTGATGTTTTAACATATTGGGGGGGGGGGGGGGGGGGGGAGGGGAGGGATTATTTTGGATTGTAGCATTTTTCAGGATGTCTTCTTTTTACCTGGTTTTGACTAATGTTCTCATTTTTTTATTTTACTTTTTTTTTTTTAAACTGTAAATAGGGAATTGTGAATTATAAAAGTTATTAAGGTACCAAGTAAAGGGCCTGATCCAAAGCCCACTGAAGGCAGAAGGGATTCTTTCCATAGACTTCAGATCAGGTCCTGAAAGTTCTGCTTAATCAATCACTTTTGTCTTATTGTTTATAGGCACACACACTAATGTTTTGGTGAATGTGCAGAAATAATGAATAATTTAGACATTCACATGATAACCATTCATTTTTAAAATAATCAGTATAATCATTTTAAGAGGGTTTTTTTTATGTCATACTATACTATGAATGACTACACAGAAATAAATTGTTTTATTGTCAAACACTGTCCAGCTTAATACAATTATTTAAAAATCAAGAAAATTGTTATATCGTGCTAAATCAGTCTAGTCAACAGACAGAGCATTGTGATCCAATGCCACTAGAATAAAGAAGGCTAGTTTATAATCTCCAGAACACTTCCTCTACCTGCCTGTGAATACATCTGTAGGTAACTCAGTTGGAAGCAAAAATGTTGCAACCTATTTACGAACTATTTAAAATGTTCCGATACTATAAAATACTCATTTCACATGGTATTTAATGACCATTCTAATTTATATTACTTATACTTTATTTAAAGGGACACTGGGCTTGAAAAAACATGGTTCTGGCTGAAAATGTCATACATACTATAGATACAAGGGAGGTGTGGGAAGATCTTTTATTGGACCAACTTCCGTTGGTGAGAGACAAACTTTCGAGCCACACACACAGCTCTTCTTCACATCTGGGCAGAGTTGTCTCCCCCCCTGTTCTATAGGGGTCAGGCTCTGATACAGAGACCCCCTTGACAAAGGGTTACAACTCTCACTTTTGGCCCGACAAACACATTACACCAGACCTAAAGAGCAGCTATGTGTGGCTGGAAAGTGTGTCTCTCTCACCAACAGAAGTTGGTCCAATAAAAGATACTACCAAACCCAACTGGTCTCTCTAATCTCCGGGGACCGACACAGCTGCAACTACACAGCATACATACTATAGTTAAGGTAACACAACTGGCATAACTGAAATAAGTCCGTGGAGGGAAAAATCTATTTATTCAATTCGCTAAAGGGATCTCAGAGCACTCCATGTATAGGTAGGCTACAATCCCATAACTTGTTTTGCAGGCAGGCAGACAGACACTAGTGCCTGAGTGGAGTCCCAGTGGAGTCAGTGGGACTCTTGATAGGTGCAGGAGGCCACCAGCATGAAGTTCAGCACTAGTTAATTTTTTCTCTGAAAAGAGCTTTTTAAAATCTCAAAGGAACAAAATACAAACAAAAATAAAAACAACCCACATTATAAAAAAATTGGTCATACTTTATATTAAGGTTCTGTTTGTAAATGATTAATAGAAGTTATAGAGCTTTAGAGACATGAGCAGTATGTATTACAGATTATAGGTACATCTGCAGAGGATGTTATGAATGGTTGGGAATGCTTGTCTGGAGGATACCTGTTCAATATCTTTCCTCTGTTGCCTGAGCATCCAATAGCCTTCTATATTACCCATCTTCTCAAACAAGTCCAATTTCCATGACCCTCCCTCTTTGCAGATTACCTTTAAACATTACTAACATACATTCAAGATCACAGTTTCCTAGCTTTGAGAAATCCTGGTGTATTAATACATACTGTTTCCACCATCCCAATCTTTAACTGAGGATGGACAAAGCAACACTTTGCGATAGTCAGTAGATCAACAGGGGTACCAGTTCAGAAGTGGCCATTAGTACCCTCTTTGGCTTTGGCTCATTAGTACTCCCCCCCCCCCCTTTTTTTTTTTTTTAATTTAAAATGGGTGATTTCATCCTTGCTGTTTTACATTCACAGTGGTTCATCTCAGACTGCCGCCTTTCTATTTTTATTGAAGGAAAACCATAGTGCATCGATAAAGGGCATACACATCAATATATTTTAAAACCAAGCTTTTGCATCATATTACTAGGTTATTTTATATTCTGGAAGAAATATTTCTGCTTTCAGCAGTTATGGGATTACAAGTGATGGGAAAGGGCATCCTATTTACTCACATAAAATGTATAGTGCTGGCAGCCACAACATAAGCTCTTGACAGCGCTCCGCAAACCACCAGCTGTGTCCCAAAGATGTCATCTTGTTTAAGTCAAAATTCAGTTTAGTTATTAGCCGCATCTCGTACAATTTCTGCGTTAAGTCTCTCAATTCCCACCTGAGCTAGACTGGTGGTAAATTGAAACCATAGTAATTAGAGAGCAGATAAATAAAATTATATCTTGACAAGTGCACACTTTGGAATGGGTCCTGGTATTTATCTACCATCAGGTTTGACTATGAAACTAGTGACACTGGCCCAGTTCTGTTTTCTAAGGCACTAGCAGTTTGTATAGTGGAGATGAAGATCTGGGATAAGCGTCAGGCCAGTTCTACTCTACAATGTTTTGTCAGCATAGCGATATTGGTCCTGGGTGTGAAAAAAACAAACCACACTTCTGACTGACAAACCTATCCCAGCAAAATCCCCACTGTAGACATAGCTATGCTCAAAGAACAGTGCTTCTGTTGCCATAGACAATGTCATTTGGGAAGGTGATGTTACTATGCTGATAGAAACATCATCTTAGGCCTGGTCTACACTAGGGGGGGATCGATCTAAGATACGCAACTTCAGCTACGAGAATAGCGTAGCTGAAGTCGACGTATCTTAGATCGACTTAGAATCACTTACTTCGCGTCCTCGTGGCGCGGGATCTACGGCTGCCGCTCCCCTGTCGACTCCGCTTCCGCCTCTCGCCCTGGTGGAGTTCTGGAGTCGACAGCAGAGCAATCAGGGATCGATTTATCGTGTCTACAGTAGACACGATAAATCGATCCCTGATACATTGATCACTACCTGCCTATCCGGCGGGTAGTGTAGACATGGCCTTAGTGGTCTTGACATCATTCAAATTTAGTAGATACACTAATGTTCTGAAACTGTTCCACCAATTTCTTAAGACAGTTTGCATAAAAGGTTCTTACTTTGTTCGAATGTATCCAACCTTGAGATTTAGTTTATTAATCTGTTCCACACAACACTCAGGTCCAGCTAGTGGTTGCTGTCACTGAACTCCAGTAATGTTGTGCTTTAATATTGTTGGCTGGAGATTCATAAAATATTATACATTTTAGCCCTGAATATATTTCTCCTAGTCTTCCATCCCAACACAACTGATATAAGTAGAGGTGGCACTTACTAGATTTGTGCATACAAAGCTGGAAGCAGGGATTTTGTCACGGAATTTATTTCACTCACTGGTTGATGGATCCTAATTGAGGTATCCAGAAAACCTTGTCTATTTAGACAGACTTTTGCACAAAGAATTAGTTTATAAGAATGGGAGTGTGGTGGTGGTATTCTTTGCTAGTAAGTTTGCAGTTTGTTTTAGCAGAGCCTGTGCCAATTTTGATTTAACTTAGAGTTCTAAGTATGTTATATAAATTAAAAATAAATAAAATTTTGGAAAAATCAGAGCTTCTGGCATGTATAAATTTCTATTTTTTCCTTTATTGAACTCCTGCTTTTCCTAGAAAGTGAGGATTTTCCCTTCCTGTAATTCAAGTTTCTGCCACAAGGTAGCTGGCAGTCTCTAGACCATTGGGCTTTCCTCTTTGAACTTGCTAGTGATCAATCAACTTCCAACAGCTTATCCTCCTTACTCAGCGACACTATCTACAGGCTGCTTTTGTACACTTTCTTTAGGTGGATTATTCCCTAGCCTTTAAAGATGCTTATGGAAACAATTAGATACGGGCAAACCTAAAGTGACTAAAATGTTTTCTAAAATAGCAAGTCTAACAACTAATTAATTATCAGCACTAATGTAATTAAGGTCTGGAAGAATCCCAAACAGTCAAATGCTTCTTCACAAAAACCCAATTTACCAGTACAGAATTTCTTTCTGTTCCTACTTATTTGACAATCTGGATCAATCAGATATAAAGAGTGCACACTGACTCCCTAGTTCTGGTGGAAAAATAGCTGGTCAAGATGCTCCTTCTAAGGACAGTATCTGCCAAAGCTGACACAACAAATCTATAGTGGCATATAGGTACCTAAGGATCATCATTTGGCAGCTTTACACAAGTCCCTTGCTGAAGCCCTTTTCCTTTCAGCTCACGGGATAGGTCATAGTTCTAGTACAGTGGGCTATAAATGGCTCAGGGGAAGAAGACTACGCAGTTTATGTGGCAACACAGGACTTTTAGCCATCTAGCTGTAGTGGGTCTGGACTCCACCCTCTCTCCTTGAAGTCCTGAAGTGGGGAAGGGCAGTAGCATAGTTAAGGGGGAGCAGGGCAGCGGGCAGTGCGACTGACGGACCCGACGCCGAAGTGCTGCTGAAGACCTGGAGCGTCACCGGGTGAGTATTAGCGGGTGGCACTTTTTTTTTTTTTTTTTTTTAAATCTCCACTCCCCCTGGTTTCTCCACGTGGCTATGTCACTGGGAAGGGAGTGATGAAAACTGGACCAGGGGGAGGGTGAGGTGGGATGCCGCCCAGGGGGAAAGTAAAACATAGCATAGCTCAGGTGATCTTATGAAAGACTGCCTGCCCTGAAAGGGGAATAGGAATGCAAGTTTCAGCTTCTAACATTGGCTGCCCAGTGAGGACTCAGGCGGAGGGGAATGCATTAGTCACCAAAACAGAGAAGCAAGGATACCCAGAAATTTCAAGGCTGCTTCCACTGACATGGAAAAGGTCTTTATGTTCAGAGGGGAAGCAGACTAAGTTTGGGCCTGCTGTACTCTGTCTCAAGGAAGAGCAAAAATGGATATCACAATTGCCACTGAAGAAATTTGGGCACTGCTGTACCTGTGCATCTTCTGCCTGTCCACGTCACTGCTTGCTTTATAAAGAACTAGAAGGTGTTTGCCCGGAGCTTAGGCAGAAGATTAACTGACAATAACACAGCATCCAGAGTGAAGGAAGTGCAGCTGGTCAGGAAAAAAAAAAATCTAGTAAGCGGTGATTGCTCCCTCTTCCTTCTACGTTCAGCCATTGAGGGAAACCATTTGATCCAGATTGTTAAATGAGTGTCAGCAGTCTTTCATTTCTATTGCAGGATATGTATTCTATAATTGTTAATCTCACTTGACCTTTTTTCTGATTGGTCCTCCTTTCAGGCATTACTTTTACCAGAGGTATTCCTCATCCCCAACTGAAGAAACTGTGTCGCTTTGGAGATGGCTCATGACACTTGGTAAGGGACATACTGTGTAGCCTGTTTATGAACATTTTAAAATCAGATCAGTTTTTCCTCAATTGAAACTTGTTAGATTTAGAACATTGATCTCTTAGTTTCCTTGCATTCTGCCTTAAGTTTTCTGCTTATTTTAATTTCTGGGCTATATTAAAACAAAACTCCTCTGTACTCGAAGGACAGAAAAGAACAGCTATATATGGGGAAAACAGTCATTGTCATTACAGGTTTTTCATTAGTGTGCTCACTTCTTAAGCTCCATTGATCAATCATTAATTATATATATTGAAGCCAAGTTCAAAATGTGCTTGGCACTGTACAGATTTAATTAAGCATGCATTAACATATGTAGACATGTATCTTTTTCAGAGTATTTTCAGATTGTAAAAAAGTCATGTACGTTACTTCCTTAAGCCCTTAGTGGTATTCACGCCTATTATAAATACAGATCCAGTGCTCATATGCATAGAACAATTTTTAATTACACAAATTTAACTTAAATATAAATGTATAGAAATCAACAAAATTTTAAATTCAAAATTTGAGGAACTGAACACCACTAGAAATCTATACACATACACTAAGAATTTGCCACATTTACAGGCTTCAGACCAAATTTAACATATTAGTAAAATACTTTAAACAACACTTAAAATGAGCAACTTGAGGGGGTTACTTCGACTCATAAGATATCTTATTGTAACAGAATGTGTTTGACTGGTTAAAGGGAAAATGTTAGGAACAGCATTCACTTGGACATCTACAATAATAATGGTTAAGTTCCTGGGGGAACAACTTTATATTCAAATATTTTATTCCTGCAATGGAAAATGGATAATCAACCCAATTTAAAAATCAATCTAAGCTATAATCTATATTGTAATGAGTAATCAAGTTACAGAATCTGAAGGTGCATGCCTATAGCCACAGAAAAGTTTAAAATATCCAGTCAGTTTTAACTGCTATTTTTCATTCAATTTGAAAGCGGTAACAAAAGGAGGAATAAGAAAGAACAAGATGAGCACAAGTGTGGTAGGGAAAGTCACGTTTATTAGTAAGCTTAAAAGAGTACAAGAGGAAGAGAAAACTAAAGACACAAACAAGCTCTGCTTTAGAATAAAGACAGACTACTGTTTTCTCTAACAGATTTATTTCAAAAAGTACACGTCTGCCATGAAACTACAGCATTCTTGTATTTTTTTTTTTAACAAATGGACTTCCTACAAATTTCAATGCTTCTACTTTAAATTCATAAAAATTAAATATAGAACCTCATGCCGAAATTCATACCAATATCAAATACTATGCTTTGTGCACGTGAAGTCTTGAATACCTTTTTCCAGTTGCAGACATTTACTCCATTATGCAGTACTGCTTTAGTATATGGGCTGGATGAATGGACTATAAGGTGGATAGAAAGTTGGTTAGATTGTCGGGCTCAACGGGTAGTGATCGATGGCTCCATGTCTAGTTGGCAGCCAGTATCAAGTGGAGTGCCCCAAGGGTCTATCCTCGGGCCGGTTTTGTTCAATATCTTCATAAATGATCGGGGGAATGGCGTGGATTGCACCCTCAGCAAGTTTGCAGATGACACTAAACTGGGAGGAGAGGTAGATACGCTGGAGGGTAGGGATAGGATACAGAGAGACCTAGACAAATTAGAGGATTGGGCCAAAAGAAATCTGATGAGATTCAACAAGGACAAGTGCAGAGTCCGGTACTTAGGACGGAAGAATCCCATGCACTCCTACAGACTAGGGACCAAATGGCTAGGCAGCAGTTCTGCAGAAAAGGACCTAGGGGTTACAGTGGACAAGAAGCTGGATATGAGTAAAGAGTGTGCCCTTGTTGACAAGAAGGCCAATGGCATTTTGGGATGTATAAGTAGGGGCATTGCCAGCAGATCAAGGGACGTGATCATTCCCCTCTATTCAACATTGGTGAGGCCTCATCTGGAGTACTGTGTCCAGTTTTGGGCCCCACACTACAAGAAGGATGTGGATGTGTCCAGCGGAGGGCAACAAAAATGATTAGGGGCCTGGAACACGACTTATGAGGAGAGGCTGAGGGTACTGGGATTGTTTAGTCTGCAGACGAGACGAATGAGGGGGGATTTGATAGCTGCTTTCAACTACCTGAAAGGGGGTTCCAAAGAGGATGGATCTAGACTGTTCTCAGTGGTAGCAGATGACAGAACAAGGAGTAATGGTCTCAAGTTGCAGTGGGGGAGGTTTAGGTTGGATATTAGGAAAAACTTTCACTAGGAGGGTGGTGAAACACTGGACTGTGTTACCTAGGGAGGTGGTGGAATCCCCTTCCTTAGAAGTTTCTAAGGTCAGGCTTGACAAAGCCCTGGCTGGCATGATTTAGTTGGGGATTGGTCCTGCTTTGAGCAGGGGCTGGACTAGATGACCTCCTGAGGTCCCTTCCAACCCTGATATTCTATGATTCTATAATTAAGTTGAAATGTACTCATCACTGAAAAGCCCAAAGGCCCTATAAACAAACGCTTAATGCAGTGTTTCAGTAGGGTTAAGCGATACAATGAACCTAATGTGGTCTTTCCTCCTACATGGCAAGAGTACAAAGAACAAAAGTCTGCCATGAAAACTATTTTCTATACTGTTGGCTTCCTTTATTGCAGAAAAGCCCTGATTTAAAGACAGATTGAAACACATCTTTAACACTTAGTATATTGTTACATGTCAGATTAAATGTCCTCATACCTCTTGTTTAGTAACAATACAACTACACAACATTAGATTAAATGTGTACTTTTGTACATTTCTGAATACGCAAAATACCACAATTAATGGCATTTACAAAAATATGATGGGTGTTTATTTTGCTCAACTGGAACAAGGCATTTTTAACACACTAAACGCTAAAAAATTTACTCATGAAATGTCAGTGTAAAATAATGCCTCACAAAAATACCTTTAAATATCTGTTTCAGAAAGTATATTAAAAGGAAGTTTATGATATCTGATCTAATGTAGTGTTTTTTCAAATTACATAAGGCTATCACACTTTATTCATCCCAAACTAAAATCAGAGTAGGCCCCATTGACAATGGAAAAGTAAATTTTCAGTCATCCAATTAACTAGTTATTACTTCTTCAGTTCATTTAGATTTAATATTTACAAAAGAAAGTTTATCTTCAACTATAAAACTGCATGAATGAGGTATTGAGGATGGTGTGTTCTAATCAATGAACTAGCTGTCCTTGCTACCTATCAGAGTTTTCCTTAGAAGTCTTATTTTAACAACATTCTAATTGGGAGGTGGGGGGAGTACTGGGACAAGCTATTTGGTCCCATCCATTCCCCTTCTAAATAGACAATACATTGTTAATCTGGTATCTGCTTTAAATAAATTAGATGTGTGAATTTAAAGAAAAAAAACAATTTACTAAAATAGTTATTTTGTGATATTAATCAAATTTATAGTAGTAATAATGTGGCCTTCATGATAATGATTTGTCCATTCAATAGGCCTGGATGTTAGGTACTTGAGGCAAAGTCTATCCCAAGTAGGTAGTCCTATGTATTTCAGAGGACAGTGTCAGTTTCTGTTACTTTATCTTCCATGCAATTTCATAAACAGACATTGTCAAGGCTGCAAGGCCTAAAAGCTACATTCTGAGGGCATATCATGCTGTCCTTCCACTTTATCACTTATTCCTTTCTTGTGAGCTGACAGGGATTAAATACGCACAAATGCAGCTACACCTGCTTTAGTGTAATACATTTATGTTCTTCAGTATCTTTCCTGTTTACTTGACAGGAGTATGGAGTATTGGACAATGCAATGAGAGCCCATCTCACAAACATGTCCACAGATGGATTAATCAAGCACTTTAGACGGTTAGCTTGTTGCCTAGCCCTACTGCTGGCTTTTAATCTCTGCTTTACCTCCTGTTTTGCACAGCAGATCAGTTTTCAAGATTGACATAACAGCATTTTAAAAATAATAAACACCTTACTTTCGGGGTAGGTAAAATATTTGGTGTATCAATATATCATTCAACTGTGACAATCTCTCTTCAGTGTTTATAACTGGATACGGGAAGAGACTGTCTTCATTCCCCACACCAGGGATTCTCAAACTTCATTCCACTGCAACACCCTTCTGACCACAAAAGTTACACCACCACCCCAGGAGTGGTAGACCGAAGCCTGAGTCTGCCCAAGCCCCGCTGGCGGGGGGTAGGTGGGGGCAGCAGCAAGCCAAAGCCCAAAAGCTGCAGCCCCAGGCAGGGTGCCTGTAACCTGAGCCCCGCTGCCCAGGGTTGAAGCCCTCTGGCTTCGGATTTGGCCTGGGTGGTGAGGCTTGGGCTTAGACTTTGGCCCGGGTGGTGGGGCTCAGGCTTCGGCCAGGGCCCCCAGCAAGTCTAAGACAGCCCTGGGAACCCCACTGGGGTCACGACCCACTTTGGGGTCCCCACCCACAGTTTAAGAACTGCTGTCCTATACTTTCAAACATTCCTTAAAATTAAGCTTTTTTTATTATTATTAAACTTTTGTATTCATGTGTCTGGAAAATAACTACAAAGTAGCACGTATCACATGTGAGAATTCTAATCATCCAATCTGGTACTACAGTGAAAGTGAACAGTTTTCAGGAACATAACATTTACTAGCTTGTAAAGAGAAGTTCAAGCAAAACTGAAGCGCTTTGAAATACAGAACATTATGCAGAGTTACTTAAGCCACATCCAAAATATTGGCAGAAAGAGGTACAAATATAAAAAGTATGTAAGAAGAAATCAGGTCACAGTGTTGTGAAGTCTGTACCTTCATGTTTAAGAAGCACCTTTCAAGAAAAAGCAATTTAGGCACCAGAAACTTCTTTAAAAAACATAAGTTACAATCAGGCATAAAAGTTTATTGGAAAGGCACATATGAAAGATAAAAGTATCTTAGTTCTAACAGTATCTGATTACAATCTAAAAAAAGATGTCCCAAAATGTGGAAAGTTTTATACATATCTAAAATACTTAATATCTACTTCATTCTCTAAATTCATAATGAAAAGGGTTTATATACTCTATATAATAATCCAGATAAAAAATTATGTATCTACCTATAACTAGGACAAACATCTAAGAGCAAGCTGAATAATTTCACAGACCTAGTCAGCTATAGAAAAAACAGACACTGTAACCTAAAGCTTCCCTAAACTCTTGAGAAAACCTTGTGTCTCACATCATTGTAATACAGATATATCTAGTATCTTTCACACAGGCAGTTTGGACATTTACCTTAAATAAGATCAGTGTTGCACTCTATCTTCCTTTTCAGTTTGAAAAATATTTGGCAGTTTAGTATCCACTATTGACATTTTAAATTTACAAAATTCTTTGTTCTGAAAAACATTACTTTCAAAGACTCAGAATGATGCAAAATTCAAGTACACTATCCACAACAACCCAATAGCTATCACAAGATATCAACAGTACTTTAATAAGTCTGAAACTAGTACAGAAACCACACTCGAAACCTTTTTTTTAAAGTTTGTAAATTGTGAAAGGTTTTTTTTTTAAAAAACAAAAAACAAAACAAAATAATGAATTTTAGTTCTATATCTACAATTTTGGATAACCACAGTGCATGAAGAGGAGAAATTATTTGAAATTCTATTTTTGTTATGAGAAAGTAAATGTAATTAAAGGGTTTGGTACCAATATTTAGAGGTTGGTTTGTTTTTAATGGGGACACCGAGGACCAAGCTCTTTTACCCCTTTTACAAATTCTTTGTACAAAAACTGTTTACACAATGTCCTAAAATAGCAGACTAATGTTGTACTGTGTATATACACTAGGGTCAAAAATAAGTTTCCAAAATAAGTGGGCAGATTTTACGAACTGATGAGCACTCATCTTTTCCCATTAAATCCAGATGGAGTTTGTGTGCGCTTACCTCTTTGGAATCAAAATATGGATTTAAAAACCTAAAGTGAGATTTAGAAAACTAAAGCAAGGTTCTGAAAATCTTAAGACAGATAAATATCTATCCTGCATAATTTAACTATTTGTCCACAAACACATATCCATTTTTCATGGGAAAACAACAGTTGATCTGAAGTTTTGGAAGACTAGGTTCCATGAGTAACAAGTTGGTATAAACTTGATCATGCCCCTTTAATGCCAGTGAACAGTTTTGGGTTGCTTGGCATGACTATAATAAAATGCGCTTCTCTTAAAATTGGGGTTTCATAAAGCTTGCAAGGTCTCCTGTAGCATTTCCATTTGTTGCATTTAATCCCAAAATCAAGTTTATTAGTTGATCGGGTTCAAGTAACTGCAACTGGTAGCCCATGATATACGAGTTCTCAGCAATTCAGAAGATGCCCCAAAAAGCACATTACGAAAGGTAAAGATTTCCACAGACTTTCAGTAAAATATTTAGATCATTCAAGTACTTCAGCCACTGTGGCCATTATCACAGAATGGCCAAGGAGTCAAAGTATTTAAGTCATTCCAAATTTTGAGGGTGAAGTCTCTGGAAATCTAATTTCATGGAGTACAGTTGCAATGTCTTTTCACTGTCAAAAATACACAATGTTGTGTTTCATATTCAGAATTCCACATCTAGCTGATATGGTGTTTCTTCATCTAAAATTCAAATACCTTCATTGTTTCATATCTCATTAGGAACTTAAATGCTTTTGCTGAAGCTTTTAATTAATATATTTTAATAACAGTTCAAAATTAATAAGCAAAAATGATGGCTGTTCAAACTAACTGTTCGTTTTCTTCAAGGACAATTTTGTGCACTTTTTAAATGTAGGCTGGAACAAGGTTTTTTTGTTTTGTTTTTAATATTTGTAAAGAATAATTTAAAAAAAAAGCATAAATTAGCACCATTCTATACTATGGACCCATCCTTGCTTTGTGCTGGAATCATCACAGGGACAGCTCCCATTCTACTTAGATTAGGTGCAGCTACCTTTGATGGTGGAAAGTTTGGGTTTTGACCAGAACGACGTTCAAAGTCTTCACTTGGTACTTGATTATATGGTGTCTTGGCATAGCCTTCCATATTGGAGGGAGACATTGAACCCAGGGAAGAACGATTGCTGCCTATATAGCTGTGTGCTGTTGAACTACGACTCTTTGGAGGAGGAACATCCTCTCTGAAAATAGTTAAAAATAAAAATGGTTTAAACCAAGAATGTACTGGTGTTTTGAGGGATTTGTAAAATGTCTACTCTTTTTTTCTATTCCAAAAATAAAAGTAGCAAAAACATTAATACTGTTCATTACTTTAAACAAAATGTGTTTCAAATATTTACCACTTTCAGAATCCTTTTTAACTGAACAAAACATTGAAACATATCAGAAAATAGGATACAGGCATATTAATGTATACTACATTAAAAGTATAAGGTTATATAGGCTTAGCTGTCACACTGGCTTAATGTACTAGCTTAGGTCAATGCAGAATTCTAATCAGCCATAATGAATATATTACCTACGAAAAAAACATTAAGAGGAAGTTATGTTCTAGTTTCAGATATTACTGTTCAAAGGGTAAAGACAAAAGGTCATTACCTAATATCATGATGCACTTCTTTTTCATATTTTTTCTCTTTACGTTTCTTACAGCAACAGAAGACGAGAAAGGCCAATAAAAAGAGACCCAGAAGAGTTCCAATAACTGCTCCGGCAATTGTGCCAGCTGTATTTATAGCTAAAATAGATTAACACAAATTACTACAATACTGGCCTTTAACTTAATTTGCATAACTAGAGAATTCTCCTTACACCTTAAAATAAAAACAAATGTTCCCTATACTGAGAAATATTACTGAACTGATACATCACTACTTATACACATGCTTAAATAAACAAAAAAAATCTTAATTCACATGGAAAGACAAGTCAAAAGGCTGACATTTATAGGAGCTGAAAGAATGCTCAATACTCAAAAATATGACAAAATTAAAAATGCTGTCAGCTACCTGTTCTACAGTATATTTCTTTTATAGATTACAAAAGGATTAAACGACTATTTCTTTAACTCATTCATCAACATTTCTGATTCTGCGGCAACTACTATACAGCAAGTACTTACGAGGAGTGACATTTAGCACAACAAAACAGTCATCAGTGCCAACTCTGTTTGCAGCCACACAATTGTATGTACCAGAGTACTCCTCAGAGGCATTTTTCAGAGACAATTCACCTGTATCTTTATCTACAAATATTGAAGAAACTTTGGTTAAAATTTTCCATTAATGGTTATTATTCAATATTTCCAAAGGTGTTAATCCATTACAACAAATTTATTTAAAAAGTCAGTTTCTTAGTTATGTTGACATTAGTTTGAAAAAAAAAATGAGACATCTGTCAAGCTGCAAAGAGCTGTCATATATAATACTATCATTCTTTTATGAATAACTGGAAGTTGATTCCATAGTATTTAATTTCAGTATTAAGTCTTGGTACTCCATACCACTCATCTGCTGAGAATATTTCCTTGCCAAGAGTTTAAGGGAAGTGTTTAACACAGGTAATCTGCGAGGTACCAGGTCTTAAGACATTAAGCCCAGGCATAAAAAAAGCTTAGCATTTCAACGTGAAATAAAAACATGAAGACAAGGCCTATTATCCATCTTAAATATATTAAAATAATAAAGGATAAACATTACTCAATAATGATGTTGCCGGAAGTTCCTCTGTGCCAGTTAATTTTCTCCAGTTGTAGGACAAGAGTGGGGAGCCTTCTTCTGATACACATTTCAGGGTAAGGTCTCTTCCAGTTTCCTGTGATCCTTCAATGTAGCATTTAGTCCTTGCTGGCTTTACTAATAAATCAAGTATTATTTAAATTAATTAAAAGTCACTTACGGTGTCCATTAATTAAGCCTTAGCAAGTAAATCATTTTTCACTGCACAAAACTTGAAATCAGCCTATGTTTTTTAACGCTTATGTTTCCTACAAGGGCAAACCAATTTTAGAGCCATTTTCAAGAAATGTTCATTATTTCTACATTTTTGTCCTCCTTCTCCCTATTCCACTGGGGAGGTGAGGTATCAATCCTCTAATTTTTGAACACTAAATAATAGGGCTGTCAATTAATCGCAGTTAACACCGGCTATTCACTGAAAGCAAACTTAACGTATTAATTTGTTTTAACACATTAATCACATACGTGTGTGAGGGTGGAAGGCATCAGCGGCAGGTAGGGGCTGGAACCCCATGCACCAAGAGGGGCTGGAGCCCTGAGCAAGGCTGAAGCCCGGAGCCCCCACCCGACCCTCTATTTGAAAATATAGAAAACCCACAAAAATTTAAATAAATGGTATTCTATTATTAACAGTGCAATTACAACTGTGATTAATGTTTTTAATCTCGCGATTAATGTTTTTAAATCGCTTGACAGCCCTACTAAATAACAATTTATCCACTTACAATTCAGTATTAGATTATGAATTTATTTTACACAAGCACCTCTCTCATTTTAAGTGTCAAATGTAATATGGCATGTAACAATTTGCCCTCAAAAACATATACAGCATATAGCGTCTGTACAAGTTATCTTACCAAGCACAGTCAACTGTATTTTTTGGCTTTCAACTCCAGGAGCCTTCTTCACTCTGCACTGGTATGTGCCCGTGTCTGTTGACTTTAGATTCAGGATATCTATGGAGCCGTCACCAGATTTAGGATCAGGATTAGTAAACTGTACCCGTCCATTCATAGCTTCATAGTAATTATTATAAATCCTGTCTACAGAGTACATAATGATCTAAAGGAAAGGAAAAAAAACAGGTACTTTCTTGAAACAAAATCTGCATAGCAATTTGAATATTTCAAATGAACCACAGTTCTATTTCTTTGAAAGTCATCTCTTCATGTGTAAAAATAATTCTAACTGGAATAATAGAAAACCCACACAATGCAATTTATCTGATGGGAAATGAATAAACTCTATTAATAGCTGTTTAAAATTGCTACATGCTAATACTGTAAACCTCTGCACGAAGGGGCTCATCTAAATTTACTAGTATTGCTTCTAAAGAATGGAATGGGACTAATATATTTTAAGATCTAAGAATTTCTTTCAAGTATTTTCTTCGTAAAAGATGACTTGTTTGGTTCAACACAGCATTGTCTTTATCAGTAACTGAAAAAATGAAAAATAAAATTATCCTGGAGTTATTTTCTCTTTACAGTTCACTAACTTATAAGGAGCAATCACTTGTCCTTCTAGATCTTAATTATGTTTATATAACTGGAATTCATTGTTTACTATTCCTGTGCATGGTGCTTCACAGACATGCAAGATCACAAGTGCCCTTACCTGAAAGGGACAAAATTCAGAGAACAAAAGGTGTTTATGGGCAGAAAGCTTTAACCTTCAGAGCTCTTACAACAGCTAGGAATTAAACGATCTCTAAAAAGCTGTCTCTACTCACTGTTTGTTCCTTCTTTTGATTATCTATTGGTATTAAGACCCATTCAACATCTAGTGGGCCTTGATCTTCTGGTGAGACAGTGAATGTACATGGCAATGTAACTTTCTCCCCTTGAGCTTTTTCAACCATAGGCTGCTCAGTTGAAGTTATCTTTAGGCCTTTTGTTAGACCTGGGGGGGGAAAAAAGTGATGGTATAAACAAGTGTTAAACCTCTACTAATTCAACAAACAATAACTCAAATTTATGGATAAACATTCAGCTTTTATGATAAACTTCCCATTAGGCACAGGCCAAGATTTTCAAAAGTGGATACCAAGGAAGTTGCCCAATTATCCAAAGTTCTGAGCACCCAACAGCTCCCTTCACTGTAATAGAAACTGCTTGGAGCTCAGCATCTTTGAAAGTCAGCCTGCTTATACAGATGCCTAACTTCAGGCACTCACTTTTGAAAATCTTAGCCATAATACATGGTTCAGTGTACAGACCTAGAATGGTCTAGTCAGACATATTTTTAGCAGAGCTTACCCAACAAATCCTGTGCCATACTGTGTTACTGAACAATGAAGCAAACTGGATATAATGTTAATCAGTCAACCTGGGAGTCCTATAAATAGTCACTTGAATCAGGAAAAGCTACACCCTTCCTCATTTTCTATCTCCTACACAAACACACTCTAGTTTTATGCAACAGAAGTCCGATTGAAAGCATACATGTCATAACTAAAACCCTTTGACAGTGACCTTTTCATGTCAACAGTAAAAGCATACCACAATCCTAACGCTACCTCTCTGGCAAGATGAGGACATATAGCATACTGCTAAGGTCAGTTAAGTCTGACAGGACAGTTGTGAAATCTTGAACTTAAATTACTTGTTCTTGAAACATAAGGATCATTTTGCTTTAAAGGAATGGGTGGATTAATCTTTTCCAAAAATCCTACTGAGTTTTTTAGATTTAATTTTTGCCTTAGCCTTTTCTGCCTGATCCCCTGGAAAACTCAGCATAATCCTCATTTGCATGGTATGCTCAAAGAACAATATGTTTCCAAGCGACAGATTCCGCTCAATCCAATGCTTCAAAAGAAGAAAGATAAACTATACAATGATGAAACAGGATTTACATAAAAAAAGACTTAAATAAGCAGCCAGAAGCTATCTTAAATCTACATGTGTTCATCTGTCATGTGTTTTATAGCAGAATCACACAGTATTTGTTTAGCAATCAGGAAATGTTCCAAGAGGAATATTTCACTATGTAAATTATGAGATGAACCAGAAAAGTACTTGATGTTTTGAATCTATTGTTGGGTGTGAACATCTTGCTGAAAGTTAACATTTGTGACAGACTAGAAGGTTAAGTGGTTTAAAATGGTAATTTCTTATCTGAAGTAGTAAAACTAAAATTCTGTGCAGTAACTTCTCACTTAACGTTGTCCCGGTTAATATTGTTTTGTTGCTGATCTATTAGAGAACATGCTCATTTAAAGTTGTGCAATGCTCCAATATAAAGCATCTCCACAGAGCAGGAGCAGAGGGACACGACAGGGCTCAAAACGGAGGGAGCTTGCTGGCAGCAGCTGATGTCTCAACTTGCTGATCTACTTAAAAAGGCAGTTTACTTAGATTGGGGTCAGTGTACTTAAAGGGGCAATGTGTGTCTCTGGGCTAGTCTACACTGGCAACGTTAAAGTGCTGCCATGACAGCACTTTAACGTGGCTTGTGTAGTTGTGGCAAGCGCGGGGAGAGAGCTCTCCCAGCGCTCTAAAAAAACCCACCTCTATGAGGGACGTAGCTCCCAGTGCTGGTACACTGTCTATACTGGCACGTTACAGCGCTCAGGGGTGTGTTTTTTCACACTCCTGAGCAAGAAAACTGTAAAGTGCCAGTGTAGACAAGCACTCTCTCTCACACACACACACCCCTACCTGTCTCTCTCTGCCATGCTGTGTCTCCTCCCTCCATTTGTGCTGCCTTGTAGAGTGTGAGGCTATATTAACAACAATATGTTAACCCTTGACGGTTCAGCCAAGGGCTAGTTCATCATTTAGCAGTAAGGCATTCCCTGGGAAATATCGCACCCTCTGACTCCACCACCTCAACCAAGCTTCACAATCATCATTGCTGTATACAGTATTAAATTGTTTCTTTACAACTTATAGTGTGTGTGTGTGTGTGTGTATATTATATATATAAAAATAGTCTTTTGTCTGGCAAAAAACATTTCCCTGGAACCTCCCCCCCCCCCCCATTTACATTATTTCTTATGAGGAAATTGGATTCGCTTAACATCGTTTCGCTTAAAGTAGCATTTTTCAGGAACATAACTACAAATGTTAAGCGAGGAGTTACTGTACTAAAACTTAACAGGGACAACTCTGAGACTCACCATTCTGTCTTAGGTAAAATTTGTTTCAAGATGAGTTGTCAGCCTTGCTGCAAAACTGAAGTCAAAAGCTACCTTCAAATGACAGCCAGAGGAACGTCTTCTCAGATGAGGAGTTCTCATAATCAGATTCTACCAAGTCCCAGGTTGCTGAGGAGAATCTGACTGTTAGAAATTCCTCAGCACTGTTTTGATTACATAGATGCAGAACTACAAGAAGCATCTGGTCCTCCTTCCCACTTCTATTTATAATGCTACTTTGCTTAAACATCTACATTCAATTATTAGGTGATAAATTCGGGGGGGGGACGGGGGACGGACGACATTTCAATTTCATAGAATCATAAGACTGCAAGGGACCTTGAGAGGTCATCTAGTCCAGTCCCCTGCATTCATGGCAGAACTAAGTATTATCTAGGCTTTTCCTGACAAGTGTTTGTCTAACCTGCTCCTAAAAATCTCCAATGATGGCGATTCCACAACCTTTCTAGGCAATTTATTCCAGAGCTTAACCACCCTGAGAGTTACAAAGTTTTTGCTTAACCACCCTGAGAGTTACAAAGTTTTTCCCTAATGTCCAGCCTAAACATCCCTTGCTGCAATTTAAGCCAATTGCTTCTTGTCCCATCCACAGAGGTTAAGAAAAACAATTTTTCTCCCTCCTCCTTGTAACCACCTTTTACGTACTTGAAAACTGTTAAGTACCCCCTCAGTCTTCTCTTTTCCAGACTAAACAAACCCAATTTTTTCAGTCTTCCCTCATAGGTCATGTTTTCTAGACTTTTAATAATTTTTGTCGCTCTTCTCTGGATTCTCTCCAATTTGTCCATAACCTTCCTGAAATATGGTGCCCAGAATGGGGCACAATACTCCAGTTGAGGCCTAATCAGCGTGGAGTAGAGCAGAAGAATTACTTCTCATGCCTTGCTTAGAATACTCCTGCTAATACATCCCAGAATGATGTTTGCTTTTTTTGCAATAGTTTTGCACAGTTGACTCATATTTAGCCTGTGGTCCACTGTGACCCCCAGACCACTTTCCGCAGTATTCCTTCCTAGGCAGTCATTTCCAATTTTGTATGTGTGCAACTGATTGTTCCTTCCTAAGTGGAGTACTTTCCATTTGTCCTTACTGAATTTCATCCTATTTATTGGAGTAGCAGAGAAGAGATGTGGGAACTTGGTCAAAGTGTCATATGGTCAGAGGGTAACCAGATTCTTAAATCACTCTTGGTCTGTCTGCCTTCCTATGTGACAAGTGAGACAACCCCCCAAACAGTTCAGTATGAGGTTATAGAATACACAGAATCAGTTGAAACAAGTTTCTAGAAAAATATTACCAACACATTATTACCAGCCAGTGTGTATATATCATTACCAAGTCCAGAGCATCTCTGTAAAAATACGGGTTTAACACAGTTTGAATCTATCTATACTAGCAGAATGTATTAGAAACTGGTTTTCTGGAATCATGTTTAAGCAAATATAATCATTATTTCCGAACTACGATAGCTTTCCGCTGTGGATTGAGCCAAAACTCTCAATTCAATCAAGAGTGGAATACTACCTGTCACAAAAGATCCCTACAGACCCAAAGCCATTGTAACAAGCACATTTGGCGTTAAGAGACTTTTAGAGGGAATTTTATTGCTACCTAATAAACCTTACATTTGTTTAAAAATACAAAGGAAAGAAACAGTCTATGCAGAGACAACACTTTAAAAATGAATTTAGCAGAGTCACTAGCTGTTATAGATTACTGTTGCTATGTGAATTCGTATTAAGGGCATCACAGTGAGGCAGATTAACAAAGACCTTCAACTCAGTATCAGTCTAGTAAAACTGTCCCCGTTCTCCCTTCACCCGTCCCCCTTTCTCCTACCATCACCTCAGTGAGAGAGGGTAATGAGACATCTTCAAGTCTGCCTTCCAGCTAAATCCAACTCCAACCAACACAGCCTAGAATGACCATCCATGGGAAGCATGAAGAAGAGGCATATAGGAATCAGAGTTCCCATACTGTTTTTTTAAGTGCATTTTAAAACTACTCGATAGTAGCTGATAGTATAACAGAAATGCAGACTGAATTTCTATAGCCCCATACAGTTTCTGGCTGCTTGTTACCACATTTTCTCCAGTCTCAGCCAATAAATACAGCCAAGAGAAAATAAGCACAAACCCATCCATTAGAGATCACATAGCAGTAAAGGACTTATTACAAATACAATTATTCTACGTAGCAATACAAGATTCAAAAGATCGGATTATTTCAATTGCAGCTTGAATAGCACTTAAAGTCATTGTGCACTTTGTTGAACATACAACAATCCTTCCACAATGACTAATTTTTTAGATATGACTCCTAGGGGGTCTGTGACCCTAGAGTCCCTCAATGCCAGCTGACAGAGGGCCCCCATACTGTAACTCACAGTAGGCCTGTCACACACAGTGCCCCAACATACATTATAAAGGTGTCATGTAAGGTATCATATGTAAACTGGGGATATGCTGGTCCTGAAAAATCAGTGTTATGTATGTACAGACTGTACATAAAAAGTTATAGATGTGTACTCATGTGTTCTTAAAATGTGTTTGGGAGGCAGAGCAAGAACCCAGCCTGCCCTAGGCAAAGGAATGTGTATTTACCTTCTGACCTGATTACAGGCAGAGAACAACAGAAATACATTTGCATATACAGTAAATAAAGCCATTACATTAGACAAGCAGGGGAGAAGACCCTTAAACAATCATGCCAGGGGAGAGAGTCTGCACCCCAGGAAGGTTCCTGGGTCTTGAAACAGAGACAATAAACTTTGGGTAATATAAGAGGGGCAAAGAGACAGTCTAGAGATCAGTAATGTAGGGGACACAAGAGCACAGCACCTTACTGAACCCCACACTCCCATGAGGCAATCCAAGTAACCAGTATAGATTTTAGAGCACTTAGAGGACTTGGGTTTTAAACAGAAAGATGTTCTTAACCTTAACTACAGCAGAGTTATTGCTCTAATACGGACTTCATGCTAAAATGAATTCAACTGATACAGCGAGTTAATGGCCCACTTCCTAGTAACTGAATGTGAAGATGTTCTCCTGATGCAATATGCCTAGCCTCTCCATATGAACAGTAAAACAACACAGGTAAAGGGAGAAAACAGAAAATTAACTGAAAATGTCTTACTCAAGAAGATTTTCCTTTTACAAACCAAAAAGCTTTTAACCACCAAGACTAGAATTAAGTGTTCAGCACTTTAACGTAATTACCCTTGTATACACAAGACCTAATTTTAAGGAATCTCCCATTGGTGCTACCACGGATTCAGTTGCATCAGTGAAAGCCTGAGTAGGAAGTTGATAGTGGTAAAAATGTTAGAAGCTGCTACACTCTTCCCTACGCTTGTCCCACCCAAGCTACCACCAGTGCAGCTGAAGTAATCATAGCACTGGTGGTATTTCCATGCAGTCATGTTCTCAGCAAGTGTACCAGACCTAACATGTACCAGACTTACATTTCTTGCACTGCCTAAGCTGTTGACATCAACTGTAACAGAAAAACAGAACTTTGTGCTGACAGGTAAATAAAGCAAAAATAGTTTTCAGGGGTTTGATTTTAAAAATGTGTTTTTAAGTTAGTGCATACAGAGTCTTTGGTTTTCATTTTAAAGTAAAAATAACCAGTAATATAACACCAAATATAATTTTTCAAGAAACACTACAGGCTGATGATGGGGAAGGAAGGGCAGGAAGAGGCAAGGCTACTTCAAAGGGACTGTCGTTAAAATTCATGTCCTGTTCACATTATTAATATAAATTACTCATTTCCTGGTCGTCCTTTCAGAGTTTCATTTCTTAGGCTATGTCTACACTACCGCAGTAAGTCGACCTATGTTACGTAGCTGGAGTCAACGTAACTTAGGTCGAGTTACCACAGAGTCTACACTGCAGGGGGTCGACGTGACTTACCTTACTCTTCTCATTGGGGGTAGAGTATAGGGGTCAACTGGAGAGCAATCTGCAGTCAATTAGGCGGGTCTTTACTAGACCTGCTAAATCGACTGCCGGTGGATCAATCTCAGAGCATCGATCCCTGCCGTAGTGTAGACCAGCCCTTAGTCTATGGCTACAAGACAGCTTATGTCGACATAAATTATGTCGCTCTGGAGTAATTAAGCTGACAGGAGAGTTCTCTGCCCATAGGCTTAAAGGGCAACACTAGAGAGCTTACTGTGGTGCAGTGCCACTGTAAACTCTCTAGTATAGGGGACAGTTTAGAACTTAGGATGCAAACAATAAGACTTACGAAAATTTTAATGCAGTAATTTCTGCTCAAATTTATGCAATCAGTTCAAATATATCCATAAAAATATTTTTTCTGGAAAAATCACAATGCCTTAAACTGGCTTTTTTTTTTTTTAAAGTGAGTAAAACAGATACTTACATATAGTTATGATTTAAATCTTGATGGGAGAGGGAAGGGAGGAGAGAAGCCATAAAATTCCCATTTAAGTAGTCATAGAACTAATACCAACTTAGAGGTCTAAGCAAAAGGATTCTCTCTTAGACCTAAGCTAAGCAAGAAAAGGCTTGATGGCATAGCTATAGTAGCAAACCCTCCTAGTATAATGCAGCTTATCCTGGCACGAGTGCTTTTAATGGTATTGCTTATACCAGTTCACTGAACAAAATAACCTATAACGTACCATTTTGCTGGAGCAACTGCATCTGCGCTAGGGCTCCCCCACATCCAGCCCCCATATAGAAGTGTTGTTCCAATCATAAATAATACTAATAATTCACACCCCTAACATTACTATACTGGCAAAAGTTTTTACTGCAAATCTAGCCTTTGTCATCAGAGGGTAGCCACTGAGTATGTTGAGGAGTATCTCACTTAGAAAATTCACTAATAACTAGAGTATTTGATCATGGGTAGGATGTATGAAGAGTTCTTTTCCAAGCAGAGCAGGATGGTGCATTATTAGATACTCTAAATGTCAATGATCTGTAAAAGACAATATGCTTAAAAGTGACCTTCAAAAGGGAAAAAATGATTTTTTCATTTCTTTATGGAAGACTAAAATTTTATTTCCTGTTTTTTGTTTGTTTCTTTCTTTTAGATCTTCAATCAATTAGGATTACCAAACCTTCCCTCCTTCTCCCGCCCTACCTTCCTATTGTTGCTGGAGGACTCCTTAAAGTACTAAAGCCTTGCCTAAGCACAAACTTGTACCAATTTAGTTAAACTGATCTTATTTCTGTTTAGTTTAAACCTGTTCCCAATCAACTTAAACTCCACAGAAATAAATGCAGTTTAAACCTAAATAAGTATCCACACAGCTTTTTAAACCAAGTGCTTAACAAAATTATTTAAATTCACACCTAAAAATAAACTGGTGCAAGCAAATACATCATATATAGCTGACTGGATGTTGAATCTTTTCTCCTCCCAAGAGTTTGACAGGACTTTGCATTAATTAATTAAAATAATAAATTTAAGCAGAACAATTACAAAAGTTCCTTCTTTCACCTACACTGGTAATCAGCTACTCTTGTAACATTGTAATCCCACTATTTGCGTAGTCTTCCTCCAAAACCAGGGAAATTAGGACCGGATATTCTGAATAAAAAAATTCAAATAAATCCGTTCCAGCTTTCTTTATGCATTTTAAAGAAACAGGATAAAGAACACAAGCTATTTTTCTCCTTCTGTAGGTAACCTTTAATTCAAATTATTTGTTTTGTTTTTAAAAGAGAAACTCAGTTCCAATGGACCAATTCATCATCATCTCTGTTTTACTTTAGATACTCTAAATATCAAGTGCTGAAGGACAAGGTTTGAAATTTATGTTAGTTAAGTGCATAAAGCCTAGTAAATTTTTAGGACATCTATTATTGAAAAGTACCTTACCAGCGAGACAACCTAATTTATTCTAGAAGGGTCAAAGAAAGCAAAAAGAATATACACCAGGGAGAAAGAAGCAGTAGTAACAAATAAGCAGCAACTAGGGAATTAGTGAAAACAGTTGGCAAAGATGCAGTAGGGAAGAAACAAATAGGAAAAGGCTGCTTTGGCTAGAACTAAAGAAACCCAAACTTAATAATAGTGAGAATTTGAGGGCAAGGAAGATGAATCCACAAAAAGAAAAAGAGAAAAGTAAACTGAGGGAAAGAATGTGAAAATAAAACAAGTGGAAAAGAAACACAGCTATGGCTGCATTTAAGCATTTTATTTATATAGCTATATTTAATTTCATTTCCTTGGAAAATGTTCAAGAAGTCTTAAATATGGTAAGTTTGGAGTGCTTGGGCAAAAAAGGAAGAGATGGGATAATATTGCTGCTTACTTCGGGTATGCAGCTACTGTGGGTAATAAGGCAGATATTTTTGAACACTGAATTCCACAGTAGCAGAAAATATATACATTTTTTAAGAACTACGTAGGATATAAACCAATCCCTTAATTTAGATCTTATATTGAAAAACCCTTTTTGCCTACTATGTTTTACCGAGTTGTGCAAAGAAGATTATCTATATCTATTTGAAAGTCTTAAAGGTCAGCGTGAATGCTAAAAACTGAGCTTTACAAGTTAACAACTTCCACAAACTTTCTTTTTGCTGATTGCGAGGGATTACAATGCAAGTCAGTATCACACTATAAAACCTCTCCCAGTCAGTGGCACTCCTGAATTCCTGCTCAGCATGAAACAAAACAGAACCACCACGAGCCTAGTACACATTAGATATGGCTTATGGCAACTTCTAAAAAGCACTATGCACAGGAAATGTATGTTGTTTGTGAGAGAGTATTTTGAGGTTGCACAGTAATCCAATAATTGAGTATGCTGGTAAGTGTAAACAGCACTCTGTGTAAGATCATTCTGTCTCTCTTTCATGAACAGAGGTTGGCCCAATAAAAAAAATATTACTTCACCCACCTTCCTGTCTCTCTAATATCCAACACTGCTACAACAACCCTGCAAACTAAAGAAAAGTAGCAGCTCTAAATGGCAAAGTATCACTGCACAGAGATCATCATAATAAAATTACGAGCACAAATTATTTCTAAAGAACATCTAACGCTGTATAAACTCAGCTATGAGCAAGGCTTTCCAATACACATAAAAGGAGGCACCATCAATTTGCAATCTCATTATTTTGTAAAACGTTGAGGTAAAAAGTTTTTTACTTCGTTTGTCACAAGGTCCCTCTATCAATTTTTGTGGGTTTTGTTACATATTGGATTATTGCAATATCCTCAACCTGGAATTTTAAATCGGTGCAGAATACAATGGCCTGTTTATAATAAGTGGTGATTCTCAATGGCTGCACATAACACTTTTCTTCTGTGATCTACGTTGGCTGCCTATTGGTTTTCTGGACTGAACTGAAGTGGTTTTGACCTATAAAGCTCTATAGAGTTTGTGGCCTTACTTAGGCCATGTCTATAGTTACGATTAGATCAGCACTGCTGCGATCGATGCAGCAGTATTAATTTAGCGGGTCTGGTGAAGACCTGCTAAATCAATGGCACAGTGCTCTCCTGTTGACTTTGGTACTCCAGTTCCCTGAGAAGAGTAAGGTAAGTCAGCGGTACAGCGTCTCCCATTAACACAGCGCAGGACCAAAATTATGTCAACTTACAGCTGTAGTGTAGACCAGCCCTTAGAGGCTACCTCTCTCCTTGTACTCTACGGTCACACTTGTGAACAGTGGAGATGCTGAAGCTGAATCCCTTTTAATTTAACAGAGGGAGCTAGAGTGTTCTATGTGAGAGTGGACTCGGTTCTGGAACAAGCTTCCCCTCTCCCCAATATAGGCCAGGTCCATTGACTTTGAGGACACACTGGAAGGTAAATCTATTTGCAAGGGCTGCCACAGAGCATGAAGTTCAGTCTGTGTGGATGGAGAGTTCTGCTGGCTGTTAGTTTTACTTGTCTTTTTGCAATTTATGACAGGGGGGCCTAGGGCCCTTTTTATTTTTGTATACAAATCCAAAGTAAATGTAATCATGTTTTCCTATTTTAAAGAAATATTTTCCCTTGTTGCTGTATTAAAGGATCAAACAAACAGGAGAAATGGATGCATACAGGAGAAACAGTGAAAGGGGCAAAGTGTGTCTATGCACAAACTAAAGAAACTGGAAAAAAAAAAGATCTATGTTCTCCTCTAACGTTATATCTTGAGTGCTACCTATAATAAATAGAAGGTGCAATAGTTTCAGTCAATAGCGTGATTACTGACAGGAATCCATTTAAAAAGTTGCACACTCCAGTGGCAAAGACTTGCTAAGCAAGTACAATTTGTGTGTCTGCATTTAGCAATTGTCAGAAAAGTTATTTCTTCTCAGAGTGAAGCAAAGATTAATAACTGTTAAAACAGATTTATAGATAACTTAGGCTCAAACCCCGCAAACAGCTAACATGTGCTTAGCTTTACTCATGTTAGCAGTCTCCACTGCTCAGGTGAGTAAAGTTAACATGGGCGTTTGCAGAATCTGGGCCTTAGGAAGTAACTCCAAAGTGAAAAAGGGACTTTTCTAAATACTTTGCTTGACTATCATTAAAATAAATTTGAAAGTGAAAGGACAATAAATGAGTTTAATCTTTACCCAGTAGTCCATTCTTTTTGTATCTGTCCCTGTATTCACAAACTGTTCTGAACATTTTTGAAGCTCTTGTTTCTGAGCTGGTTTCCTAGCAACATCAGTAGGTGATGACCTTGCTCCACAGGGACATAGTTATCAAGTTCAGAAGCACAGAACACTTGTATTCTTTTCATTACTGTAGGAAAGCAAAGATTACAATTCCTTTTGTACAACCACTATCCAACAGAGTTATAAAAAGCTTTATCAACAAAACAAGTTTAAGCACAGAGCTTTATCTATTCCAATATCCAGAATCTTCAGATTCTGGAGAACTACTCAAGATGCACATTTGATAAGTTTAGCTTGGTTTGATTTGGACACATTTAAATGATCCAACGTCGTGTGGGTCAGTCTGCAAGTAAGTAAACCTGGAATTCCAGTAGAGCAATCAACACAAAATTTAATGGAGGCAGACAGTGTGAAGCAGAGTAACAAAACCAGGATCTGATCAACAGAAGAACACCAACTCCCTTTCCCCTAGCTGGAAAATCAGTGTCAACAAAAAGTACTGAATAGTGGCACCAGCTATACACTATACCAAAATAATGCCCATCACCCCGCATATGTCTCTACCTCTAGTTCATTCTAGGGGGCTTTTCTTTTTGCTCTCATTCAACCAGATTCATCCTCCTCTCATCTCCATGTTTCTAGTGCCACTAAGATTGAGTCATGTTAAATATATATATATATATATATATATATATATATAGGATTTTGCAAGTCAGTGCTGACATTTACAAGGAAAGTGAGCAAGTCGGTTTTCATTTTGGGCATGTCAGACACATCTGTCAATCAAAGCATCTAGGATTTTGAATGTAAGGTAGCAGTTTATCCAGAGGACAGTAGGTTTTTGGCAGTCCAGAGCTACTGGACAATAGAATTTTTCTTAGCATGTGGTGAGCTATATGTCAATACTGTAAGCAAACTTATTCAGTAATACAACCTATTTTTAGAGGTGACATGCAAAAAGAAAAAAGTGATTCTTTATGATTCATCAAGGTGAACAGAAAGAATGGAGGATTAAGCTGCATATACAGCCATAAAGGGAAATGCCTGTATTTTTAAAGGGTCTTGTCAAGGTTCCTTCCCCACTCTGAACCCTAGGGTACAGATGTGGAGACCTGCATGAAACCCCCCTAAGCTTATTTTTACCAGCTTAGGTTAAACTTCCCCAAGGTACAAACTATTTTACCTTTTGCCCTTGAACTTTATTGCTGCCACCACCAAGCGTCCATCAAATATATAACAGGGAAAGAGCCAGCTTGGAAACGTCTTTCCCCACAAAATCCTCCCCAAATGCTACACCCCCTTTCCTGGGGAAGGCTTGATAAAAATCCTCACCAATTTGCACAGGTGAACACAGACCCAAACCCTTGGATCTTAAGGACAATGAAAAACCAATCAGGTTCTTAAAAGAAGAATTTTAATTGAAGAAAAACTAAAAGAATCACCTCTGTAAAATCAGGATGGTAAATACCTTACACGGTAATCAGATTCAAAACATAGAGAATCCCTCTTGGTAAAACCTTAAGTTACAAAAAGACACAAAAACAGGAATATACATTCCATTCAGCACAGCTTATTTTATCAGCCATTTAAACAAAACAGAATCTAAAGCATATCTAGCTAGATTACTCATTAAGTTCTAAGACTCCATTCCTTTTCTGTTCCTGGCAAAAACCTCACAAAGACAGAGAGAACCTTTGTTTCTCCCCCCCTCCCATCTTTGAAAGTATCCTGTCTCCTCATTGGTCATTTTGGTCAGGTGCCAACGAGGTTATCCTAGCTTCTTAACCCTTTACAGGTGAAAGGTGTGTTCCTCTGGCCAGGAGGGTTTTTAAAGGTTTTTATCCTTCCCTTTATATTTATGACAGGTCTTTTTCCCACTTATTTCATTAAATTCTAGAGTAACAGTTTGACTGGTGATCACACCCACCTTTTAATTAAAAGAACAAAATATAAGAGGAAGTGATAAAATTTCCTCAGTAGCCTGTCAGAGAATGTTATCTACATAGGTTCACTCTGCAGAAATTATACATTTTAGAGTTTTGAAGAAAGAATATCCTCTAAATTCTCCTAACAGAGGACTGACTCTTTAGATGGGAAGAGGTCCTCTTGCAACAGGTTTTACAGTAGGGCTGACAAACTAGCAGCCCTCAAGATCCTTCCCTCTAGCTCAGAAGCTCATCCCACCCCACCCTACACAGTTCAAATGAATAGGAGCAGGAGGAGCTGAAGAGGGAGCTCACGCACCTGACTGGGCACAGGCACCCAAGCCCCTCCCCATCCCACGCAGGAGCTTTTTCAGGAGTCACTATGCTGGTGGCAGCACTGGTAGCAAGGGTCAGCTGTGGCTACACCCAGGAAAGCCTGCAACCCCCTGCTCTCACTCTGCCATCGAGCTCCACTGCACCAGGAAGAGAATGGCTCCTGTACCTCACCCATTAAAAACGCTCAAGCAAGTGGAAAGGAGAAGGGATATTCCCTGAGAGAGAGAGAATGGGAAAATTTCCAAAAGCAGTGTAAAGTTACCATCACTGTTTAGCTGAGATAAAGATCAAAACCTGTCCTAATCCATACCAGTATTTCCACTAGTGTTACCATCCATGGGGCTGCACTGATGATAGCTAACGGTAGGATAAGTACTGGAATTTCAGTATAAATATAGTTCTGATGTCACAATTATGAGTTTTGAGAGCAATTATATTAGGCTTCTTTCCTCCCTGATTAATTATTATTTCTATTACCATAACGCTTAGTAGCCCTGGTCTTGGACCCCACTGTGCTAGGAGCTGAACACACAGAACAAAAACATGCACCACATGCGCAAACATGCACCCCCCCCCCCAAGAGCGTACAATCTACATACAAGAAAAGAGACAACAGATGAATACAGACAGTTTGGGGAGTAAAGGGAAACAATGAGACAATACTGGTCAGCATGAGAGACAGTGTATCAGCACACAAGCAGCCTAACAATTGTCAATTTTTGTAAGCATCTCAGGAGAGACTGGAAAAAGGATAATGAGGCAGTTTTTCAGATGTTTGTGGGGAACTCCTCAAAAGCATGAGGGGAAGGCCTGGGAGAAAACATAAAGGGGCTCATTTGAAAATTTAACAAGTGGGCAATGAAGTCTGGCAGACAGAAAATCTGCATCTCAAGAGTGTGCCTGGAAACAGCAGTGCCTCGACTATTCACATTCTGGGGGCTTCAAACACCCTGGGATTCAGCAGCAGGATTCCCTTACAGCAGTCCAGTGAGTGGCAAAGAGCAAGCACGTGACTTGATCTGTGACAAGGGATCAAAATCAACAGGCTGAGAGAATGATCTTTGCAGCAGCATTTACAACTGATAATTATTGTTTCTCAGATACATAAATGAGAGATTAGCAAGAGGGTCAAATGACTAACCTTCAGTCTTAGGTATAACATTACATTATAAAGGATGTCTGTTAGAGCCTGCCTCACAGTTAAGTAACAAAATGGTTTACATACTAAACTTCTTTAGCCCTGCTCTACACTACGAGTTTAGGTCGAATTAAGCAGTGTTAGATCGATTTAACCCTGCACCCGTCCAGATAACGAAGCCATTTTTGTCAACTTAATGGGCTCTTAAAATCGATTTCTGTACTCCTACCAGACAGGGGGATTAGCGCTGAAATCAACATTTGCCAGATCGAATTTGGGTTAGTGTGGACGTAATTTGACGGTATTGGCCTCCGGGAGCTATCCCACAGTGCTCCACTGTGAACGCTCTGGACAGCACTCTGAACTCGGATGCACTGGCCAGGTAGACAGGAAAAGCCTCGCGAACTTTTGAATTTCATTTCCTGTTTGGCCAGTGTGGCAAGGTGACCGTGCAGATCTCATCAGCAGAGGAGACCATGGAGTCCCAGAATCGCAAAAGAGCTCCAGAATGGACTGAACAGGAGGTACTGGATCTGATCACTGTATGGGGAGACGAATCCATACTATCAGAGCTCCGTTTCAAAAGACTAAATGCCAAAATATTTGAAAAAATCTCCAAGGGCATGAAGGACAGAGGCTATCACAGGGACCCGCAGCAGTGCCACATGAAACTTAAGGAGCTTAGGCAAGCCTACCAAAGAACCAGAGAGGCAAACAGCCGCTCGGGGTCAGAGCTCCAGACATGTCGCTTCTATGATAAGCTGCATACAATTCTAGGGGGTGCCCCTACCACTGCCCCACCTCTGTATGTGAACTCCTGCAAGGGGGCAAGTCTCACACAACGGGGATGAGGATTTGGGGATGAGGAAGATGATGAGAAGGGGGAGGTTGAAGACAGCGCACACCAGGCAAGCGGAGAAACCGTTCTCCCTGACAGCCAGGAAATGTTTATCACCCTGGATCCAATACCCTCCCAAACCGGGCTCCCAGACCTTGAAGGCGGAGAAGGCACCTCTGGTGAGTGTACCTTTGTAAATACAATACACGGTTTAAAAGCAAGTGTGTTTAATGATTACTTTGCCATGAAGACTTGGGATGCATTCGCGGACAGAACAGCTACTGGAAAAGCCTGTTAAGGTATCTGGGGATAGGGCGGAAATCCTCCAGGGACATATCAATGAAGCTGTCCTGGAGGTACTCCCAATGCCTTTGCAAAAGGTTTCTGGGGAGGGCAGCCGTATTGCATCCTCCATGGTAGGACACTTTACCACGGCAGGCAAGTAGCACATAGTCTGGAATCATTGCATAACAAAGCATGGCAACGTATGGTCCCGGTGTTTGCTGGCATTCAAGCAACATCCGTTCTTTCTCTCTCTGTTATCCTCAGGAGAGTGATATCATTCATGGTCACCTGGTTGAAAAAGGGGAATTTTATTCAGGGGACATTCAGAGCTGGCCGTTCCTGCTGGGCTGTTTTGCCTGTGGCTGAAAAGAAATCATCCCCGCTGTTAGCCATGTGGTGGGGGGAGGGTTAGTTGGGTTTGTGCTGTACGTTAACCTGAAAACATCAGCCCCTCCTTTAAAATTGAAAGACACATTGGCCATTTAAATCTCCCTTTTTTTTCCCTCCCACAGCTGCAAATGTTTCAACCCTGCGACTAGCATCTCCGTCCCAGAGGCTAGCACAGATAAGAAGGTAGAAAAAAAATGCACTCACGATGAAATGTTCTCTGAGCTCACGCAGTCCACCCAAACTGAAAAAGCCCAGCAGAATGCGTGGAGGCAAACAATGGCAGAGTCCAGGAAAGCACAAAATGAACACGAGGACAGGAGGGACGCGCGAGAGGACAGGTGGCGGGAGCAACAGGAGAGGTGGCAGGATCAAGAGGAAAAGTGGCAGCACCATGATGAGAGGATACAATTATGAGACTACTGGAGGATCAAACTGATATGCTCCGGCGTATGGTTGAGGTGCAGGAAAGGCACCGACCGCCACTGCAGCCCCTGTGTAATCAACCGCCCTCCTCCCCAAGTTCCAGAGGACTGCCCAAGCAACACAAGGCTGACATTCAATAAGTTTTGAATTGCTGTGTGGCCTTGTCCTTCCCTCCTCCCCCACCCCACCCAGTGCTTCCCTCCTTCCCCACCCCTCCCGGGCTACCTTGGCAATTTATCCCCCCATTTGTGTGATGAATTAATAAAGAATGCATAAATTTCAAACAACAATGACTTTATTGCCTCTGAAAGCGGTGATCGAAGGGGGAGGGCAGGGCGGTTGGCTTACAGGGAAGTACAGTGAACCAAGGGGGCGGGTTTTCATCAAGGAGAAACAAACAGAACTGTCACACCGTAGCCTGGTCAGCCATGAAACTGGTTTTCAAAGCTTCTCTGATGCGTACCGCGCCCTCCTGTGCTGTTCTAACTGCCCTGGTGTCTGGCTGTGCGTAATCAGCAGCCAGGCGATTTGCCTCAACTTCCCACCCTGCCATAAATGTCTCCTCCTTAATCTCACAGATATTGTGGAGCATACAGCAAGCAGTAATAACAATGGGAATATTGGTTTTGCCGAGGTCTAACCGAGTCAGTAAACTGCGCCAGCGTGCTTTTAAACGTCCAAATGCACATTCTACCACCATTCTGCACTTGCTCATCCTATAGTTGAACAGCTCCTGACTACTGTCCAGGCTGCCTGTGTACGGCTTCATGAGCCATGGCATTAAAGGGTAGGCTGGGTCCCCAAGGATAACTATAGGCATTTCAACATCCCCAACAGTTATTTTCTGGTATGGGAAGTAAGTCTCTTGCTGCAGCTGTTCATACAGACCAGAGTTCCTGAAGATGCGAGCGTCATATACCTTTCCCGGCCATGTTGATATCGGAGAAACCTCCCTTGTGATCCACCATGCTTGCAGCACCATTGAAAAGCACCCCTTTCGGTTTATGTACTGGCTGCCTTGGTGGTCCCAAGATAGGGATCTGCGTTCCATCTATCTCCCCAACACAGTTAGGGAATCCCATTGCAGCAAAGCCATCCACTATAACCTGCACATTTCCCAGAGTCACTACCCTTGATAGCAGCAGCTCAGTGATAGCATTGGCTACTTGGATCACGGCAGCCCCCACAGTAGATTTGCCCACTCCAAATTGATTCCTGACTGACCGGTAGCCGTCTGGCATTGCAAGCTTCCACAGGGCTATCGCCACTCGCTTGTGAACTGTGAGGGCTGCTCTCATCTTGGTATTCTTGAGCTTCCGGGCAGGGAAAACCAAGTCAAAGTTCCATGAAAGTGCCCTCACGCATGCGAAAGTTTCGCAGCCACTGAGAATCATCCCAGACCTGCAACACTATGCGGTCCCACCAGTCTGTGCTTGTTTCACGGGCCCAGAATCTGCGTTCCATGGCATGAGCCTGCCCCATTGCCACCAGAATGGCCAAATTGCCGGGGCCCTTGCTTTGAGAGAAGTCTGTGTCCATGTCCTCATCACTCTTGTCACCACGCTGCCATCGCCTCCTCGCCTGCTTTTGCCGGTTCTGGTTCTGCATGATGATGCGCAAGGTGTTTACAATGCTCATAACTGCTGCGGTGATCTGAGCAGGCTCCATGCTTGCTGTGGTCACCCAATGTACACATCCATGAACCTGCCATGGTGAGCCACTAAGGCTTGCATCACCACTGAACAGTTGGAACCTCTTTCCATTATTAGGCATTTAGATTTGTTTGAGGCTGCCATAAAATGTGTACATAAATTCAATGGCTCATACGGTTTGGGTGTCCCAGCTATTTAAATCCTTAACCGTGCACCTCTTCAACACATTATATGCCCTACAAATGTCCAAACTTCACTCATCATAGGCTTCCCACTGCCAAAATGGTGCCATATAAGTAGCAACCATCCACGGTAGCCAGCTTCCACAGGGCAACTGCCCCTCTTTTCCACACAAAGGGGAGCTCTTATCCATAAGGTATGGAATTCCCCAAAGAGATACTGTAAAATCCATTACATCCTGAAGTTATGCAGACACTGCTGCTCATCATAGGCTTCAAGAACTCCGTCTGTAGTTATGATCCAAACACAAAAGTGATGCTCTACCGACTGACACCACTGTCTGCAAGTTCAGTGCAATGTTGTCTACTCCAAGCATGATGAATGCATGACTGGTGAATTACAAATTCCAAGAACTCATCTTCCTTCTCAAGCTGTCTACGGGAAGTGTTAAAACATCCTCCCTCCACCACCTCATAGAAGCCTCAATAGTTTCACAGAAGTTCCAGCAGAAACCTCTTCTTGTTAAACAAGGAGAACCAAGTCTTCACCTGTGGCTCCATTTTATAGAAAGGACTAGGAAATGGTACCAGAAGTAGGGAACCTATGGGATTCTCCCCAGTAAATTGGGGAGCGAGGAAGAAGAGGTCAGACTTCAACATTCCCCTTGGCTCCAAGATGGCCTTTTGGAAACTCTCAGAAACCCACAGCTTCAGACAGCTGTGCCAGGATCTGTGGGATAGGTATTCCAAGGGCAGATAAATTGTCATCAGATGGTACAGCACTAATGAGAGTTTAGGGCAGAACTGCAGCTGACCTGCACCTGAAAAACCATAGCTAGGGTAGACATTGTACTGCTAATATTTATACTGGTGCTATCCCACCAGTTCAATTACAAAGGGTTACATTGTCTATTGTAGGCAAGGGCATTTAATTTAATTTAACCACACATACGATGAGTGTAGCTTCAAATTGCATAGTCAAGAGATACTGGAAATGTATTTCTGGGTTGATTTGTATGTCACACAGACATATCTAAATTCTATTATACCTGGTATAACATGTTGCATTTGTCATGGATTATCCCACACTATTCCCTCTCAAAAAATCAGAACAAAATTCTCTCCAATAACCCAATAATTCAGGTGTACAAGACAGTTAACTCTGCCTGCCTAAAATCCATTCCCCACCTTTACCTTGTTGAATATACAAAATACTTATATTACTAGTGCCACTCAAGTGGGATTTTACAAGACGGCAATAATGGTAACAGCATCAAGAGGATCACCACACAGAATCCTCAAACCACTGTTCTTTATCTAGAAATGTTTCTCATCTTAGTGATATGGCAGCACTTCTGATTTACTCCCATGTACCCCAGTCACCTGGACATCTGCAAACCAACCCAATTTTCAACTCATTTACACTGAATCTTAAACTTAGTCTTCAAGAGCAAGGAACAAAGACACTTTAGTCTCCTTTTTACAGTGTAAATGTTGCTAGTTTTTGTAGTTATTCATATTACAGAATGTCTAACTAATGAATACAGTGAATTCTTTTTAGAATTAATAGCATTTCAAATGGGTGTTAATGGACACAATAGATTCTATGGGTCAGCCATTAGCTAGTAGTACATATGGCTTATCATCACACTTTACCATCTTATGCCTGTATCTTCTTCTCAAAATAGGTTTTAGGTCAGGTCTATACTAGGAACATGTTGCCACTATAGCTATACCAGTATACTATACCAACATCACACTCCTAGCATGCACACAGTTTATACTGTCAAAAGCATGCTTTTGCCACTATAGCTTATTCCAGCTGCACTCTCTCAGCCCTCAACTCCAAGCAAAATAAAACTATACCAGCAAAGTGCAGTTTTGCCAGTATAACTGCATCTACACTAAGGGTTTTAACATGGGTGCCTACTGCCCTAGAGAGTAGAGGAAGAAAAAGCAATAGGCAAACAAACAAAAGCAAATCAGACTAAATTGCCTTTAAGATTCACAATTTCAGAAGCAACTACCCTCTCTAATTTACAAACTGATTTTATTTAGCAAAAGTGAACTGACTGAACTGTTTTAAGAAACCTACTTTTGATCGTTTTAACCTTAGAATGTGCTAGTGTACAAAAATAACCAAGTATAGACTCTGTAAAATGTGGTATTCTGACCTCAAGCAGACCTGGTTAGAAAGGAATGACAACATAGAGGTGTTAAAAGGTTTGGTTATTCTAGAACTGCTGAGAGATAAAGTGAGTCCAAGGGTACTGCCTGTAGTGATGGTAGGTGGGGGAGGGAATGAGAAAAAGCAGAAAAGTAGTCAGAGAAAGGTCAGTATAGATACAAACTAAACAGTTTTAACCTTACCATCTGAAGCTAAAATTCTCTATATTTCCCCCAAGTCAAGGGAAGATTTATCTGTAAATACTAAGCCAAGATATTACTGTATGTATTATAACTGAAGATTTGAAGCAGGAACTCCAAATTTTTGCTGAAGTGGGATATATTTTTCCTTCATAAACAAGAAAAGTGAATCTGATGGATTTGTTCCAAATAGGTACTCATAAGATTATTTCTTATCTCTCTCAAAAACAATAATTCAACCTGTTAAGTTACTTAAGATGATTATACGCATGCCAGCGAAGTTTGTTTTTAAGGGGGAAAAAATCACCCAATTGAGAGAAGAGCCCACTCTCAGCAAACAATCCTGAAAAATCAGCTAAAAGCAAGGGTTGGAAAAGACAAAATCCTCTACCAGAGAATAAACCAGAGATAATGCAGTGACTGAAAAAAAAGCATTCACCCGTTCACCAGTAGCAGGTAGGAAGCTTTCCCAGGTAGGTTGCATGGAGAAGGAGCTAAGCCACCAATTTCTGCAGAATGTAGGCTTTCATTTTAACATATCTAGCTTTTATGACTGCAAAGATATGCTTCCATATGTGAACAAATGCACTACCTGTCTTTGAATCCAGAAAGCAGCAGCAAGTGAAATTTACTAGCTTAGTCAGTTTCACTGCTGCTTTACAGAAAGCTGAAGGTAACCCAAATCCCATATGAACCACTTAGCAGCTGCTTGGGAAAGTGAAGCAACAAAAGCAGTCACTAAGGCCTTGTCTACACTGACAAGTTGATGTGCAGTAACGCAGCTTTCTGCGGTATAACTCCTGAGGCGTACACACTGCCAAACAGTTGCAGCGCTATAAAAAAAAAACAACACCCCGATGAGAGGCATACAGCTTTCTGCGACGGGATACAGCACCTTGGTACCAGTGTAGACCCCTGGTTGACTACAGCACTGCGATTGGCCTCCAGAAGGTGTCCCACAATGCCTGTTCTCACCTCTCTGGTCATCGGTTTGACCTTTACTGCCCTGCTCTCAGGTGGCCAACCGTGAGCCCCACCCCTTAAATTCCTTGGGAATTTTAAAAGTCCCCTTCCTGTTTGCTCAGTGACACACGGAACGGTCTCAGTGCATCTTTCCAGGTGGCCATGCCTGCTCCACGCACCAGGCGATCCCCGCTTTGGAGCAATGCCAAGCTGCTGGACCTCATCAGTATTTGGGGAGAGGAGGCTGTCCAGTCCCAGCTGCACTCCAGCCATAGGAATTATGATACCTATGGAAGATGTCATGATGCATGACAGAAAGGGGCCATGACCGGGACACACTGCAGTGCAGGGTCAAAAGTGAAGGAGTTGCGGAACGCCTACCACAAGTCACGGGAGGCAAACTGCTGCTCCAGTGCTGTGCCCACGAGCTGCCGATTCTACAAGCAGCTGGATGCAATATTCGGTGGCGACCCAACCTCCACTGAGAAGGCCACTGTGGATACTTCGTTGGCTCACGTGCCAGTCGAGAGTGGACGGAGCAAGGAGGAGGAAATCTCGGACAAGGATGTGGAGAGGAATGGGGACCCAAAGGCAGAGGACGACTTGGAGGTCAGAGATGCATGCAGCCAGAAGCTCTTCTCTACCTCAGAGGAGGATAACCAGTCACACCTGTCGGAGCTTGGCAAAGTGCAAACAGGAGAGGAGGCCCCTGGTAAGTGGCTTTGATTTTGGGAATCGCTGAAGCGAGCTGTTGGGGGCAAGAGGGTTGCAGAAAGCAGACTTGTGTCTGTATGATACACCTACCACCACATGCCTAGTCTGAGTGGCAGAACAGGGTATTGACTGACTCCCTCACTTCACGGGAATCTGCCTCAGAGATCTCTACGAAACTCTCATGGAGACACTGGGCAAACCGCTGCCGCAGGTTCTTTGGCAGAGCTGCTTTGTTTCTTGCCCCATTAAGGGTAACTTTCCCGCAGCACTCTGTCAATCACGGGGGGGAGGGGAGAGGGAGATGGGGAACAGACACCATTGCTGCACACAGTGGAGCGGCATAAGGGCCAAGGCAGAAGTCGCAGTCTTGGAAAAGACCCTTCCTTGATTCCCTGCTCACCTTCAGCAACGAAATATCTTCCATAATCAACACAGCCTGGGGAAAATATGGGGGCAGTAATGATTACAAGGCCCCCGCTACAGTGCTGGCTCTCCCCAAGAGCCATGTGCCCAGTGTACAGTACAGACCTGGAACACTGATTTCCCCTGCCCCAGCGGTTACTCACCATTTTGGGGGTCTTGTGGCTCATGTGTACTTGCCTGGGGCCAGCCAGTTAGTGACAGGTATGTGAATAGTGGTTGTTTTAAATCACTGAATCAGTGGTCTGTTTGTTGCAATCAATACTGTTTCTGTAAAATGTTGCATTTTGGCTTCACATATATGACCTTGGGAGCCCAGCCTCCCTCTTTGTTACCGCCAGCTGAACAGCTGTGCAGAATTAGAAAGTGGCTACAAAGAACTAAAGAGGACTTCCTGCGTGATGTCATGATGCACTCTGCAGCTGAAAAACAAGAATTGAAGGAGTGGCGGGACAGCAAGAAGAGGGACCGAAAGGAGAATGTGGCACGCCAGAACGAAGCCACGGAGCAGCTCTTAAATGTTATGGACACGCTCCAGGTGCTACTAGCACTGCAAACTGAGCAGCTCCACGCCCACCCTCCCCTACAGCAGCTGTTGCAAAACTCTTTCCCATGAGCCTCCCAGACACTGCCATCAACTTCCTGGCTCCAGTCTGCACCCGCTGTGTTCCACTTTTCCCTCACCACAGTCTAGCACTGAGCACTCCCAGTACCCACTGCACTCAACACCCATCCTTCTGCAATTTAGCCCCGCAGAAGTACAGTACCTGCTACACTGTACTCCCAGGGAGAAGGTTGGATGATACCTGGACATACACAAATCTTTAACCATCCCGGGACCCCACGTCCTCCTGAAACTCTTCCTTCTCCCATCCCCCTCAGTGCTGATGTGTTTTTTTTTTGTTTGTTTGTCTCTCTCCTCCAGTTGTTGTTTTTTAATAAAAGAATTGTTTTGGTTGAAAGCAATCTTTATTCCATGAACTGAAAACAAACAGAGCCCTGCAAAGCAACAGGCAATTTTCTTAAACCTTCACAGTGAATCATCTGCACCAATCACAATCATCTCCTAGCATTACATGCACTGCACTCCTGAGCATAGCCACAAATATTAGTGGCTTTCAGCTTCAAATTGCTGTCTCAAGGAATCCCTGATCCTTATGGCCCTGTGCTGCTCCCCTTTAATAGCCCTGGTCTCTGGCTGTTCAAATTCAGCCTCCAGGCGCTTAGCCTCAGCGGCCCAGCCCTGAATGAAGCTTTCACCCTTCCCTTCACAAATATTATGTAGTGTACAGCATGCGGCTATAAACATAGGATTATTGTCATTGGCCGGGTCCAGCCTCCTATATCAGCAGTGCCAGCGGGCCTTTAAATGGCCAAAACCACACTCAGCAGTCATTCTGCACTTGTGCAGCCTGTTGGTTGAACCGCTCCTTGCTGCTGTCAAGGTGCCCAGTGTATGGCTTCATAAGCCACAGCATTAAGGGGTAGGCAGGGTCTCCCAGGATCACAATGGGCATTTCGACTTCCCCAATGGTGATCTTCTGGTCCGGGAAGAAAGTCCCTGCTTGAAGCTTCCTAAACAGGCCAGTGTTCCGAAAGATACGTGCATCACGCACTTTTCCGGACCAGCTTGTGTTAATGTCTGTGAGACACCCACGGTGATCCACAAGCGCCTGGAGAACTATTGAGAAACACACCTTCCGATTAATGTATTTGGTGGCCAGGCTTCTGGTGCCAGAATTGGAATATACATGCCATCTATCGCACCACTGCAGTTAGGGAAGCCCATTTGTACAAAGCCATCCACAATGTCATGCATGTTGCCCAGAGTCATAGTCTTTCGGAGCAGGATGCGATTAATGGCCCTGCACACTTCCGTCAACATGAGTCTAATATCACCTTTCCCACTCCGAACTGGTCAGTCTGGGGTAGCCAGCTTCCACAGTGCAATCGCCACACACTTCTCCAACAGCAAGGCAGCTCTCATTCTCGTGTCCTTGCGCTGCAGGGCTGGGACGAGCTCATCACACAGCTCCTATATATCAACCAGACTGCACATGTGCTATCCCCACAGAATAAATAAGCATGATCTATTCCAAGGCTGCAAGAGTAAGCAGAACTCTCCCTGAAATTGTTCCTCTCGGTGGCTGGGAGTCTATGGTGCCAGGCACCAGAACTATGAACAGGGAGCTCTGAATCCTCCGCTGCTGGTGCTCAGGCTGCATGGAGAAGGAGCTAACCTGATTGGAATGCAAAAGGATGATGAGCTAGAGGGAAGGTGAAGAGAGATTGAGATAGGATCTGTGAAAGAAGAAAATGATTAAGGGGTCAGGATGTAAGGGTCTGTGACTATTAAAGCACAATCCAGAATTGAACCCAGGATTGCACTGTCTCAACAATCTTCTGCCAATCAGCAAATACATGTGAAACCCATTGGCAAAGTGTGTGGGTCACCTCCTTCCAGTCTGGTCCATAGAGGATTACAACCGACTATTGCTATCAACTAGTCCCTTAGCTCAAGTGGCAGAAGTCTGTGCTTTAGAGCCAAACTCCAAAGATTCCAACCCTAATAATGACCAGTTTGGGTGTCATCACCCAATCCCTGCAGGCAAAATGTGTGCGCGGGGGGGGGGGGGGGGGGGGGACGTGGAGCTGCATTTGTGCTGACTGTTACAGATGGATTTTTTTCTTTTATTTCAATGCATCAGCTAAAATCAACGTTTACCAACATTTGTTGATTTAAACCAAATCCAGCCATGCCTAAACACAGGAAAGATGTGGACAAACTGGAGAGAGTCCAGAGGATAGCAACAAAAACGATAAAAGGTTTAGAAAACGTGACCTATGAGGAAAGGTTAAAAACAGAGTATGTTTAGTCTTGAGAAAAGACGACAAAGGGAACCTGATAAGATATTAAGGACTGTTATTAAGGGAACTGCAATCAATTGTTCTCCATGTCCACTGAAGGTATGACAAGTAGTAATGGGCTTAATCTGCAACAAGGGAGATTCTGGTCAGATATTAGGGAAAACTTTAACTCTAAAAGGTAGTCAAGCTCTGGAATAGGATTCTACGAGAGGTTGTGGAATCTCTATCACTGGAGGTTGACTTGGTCCTGCCTCAGCCCAGGTGTCTACAGGCAGTGCTAAAACATCCTCCTTCCACCACCTCACAGAAGCCTCAATAGTTTCACAGAAGTTCCAGCAGAAACCTCTTCTTGTTAAACAAGGAGAACAAACTCTTCAACTTTGGCTCCATTTTATGGAAAGAACTAGGAAATGGTACCACCAGCATGAAACCTATGGGATTTTCCCTAATGAATTGGGAGGACGGGGAGAAAAGGTCAGACTTCTCAAGATCCCTTCCAGCCCTACATATCTGTGATATTTGGGGTTTTTTCCCCCAGTTTGCTTTAAAAAAAATTAGGAAATTACTTCCAAAAAAGCTACTTTACGAGAATGTAAGGTTCCAAAGTCAAGTACTCAAAAGCTGGGAAATGCCAGAATTAAAGTTGCCCATGCAGCCTTAATTCAGACCCCTGGTGAGTATGCCTTATGATATAGTCTTTAATTACATGATCACACACTTTTTTCTCCACATGATCTCTGCTTAATTCAGTGCACAGGATAGGCGGTGTCCTAGAAACAAACCACAGTTGCATAGAAAACAAGGCTATTGTGTGTAGTACTTCTGCATCATTTGTTTCAGAGAAGTTGGAATGAGTGAATAAAGCAGGGGACTACAGAAAGAAAGGATAGTCTCATGGAAAAAGCAGTTGAATGCCACCCTGGAGAACTGACTTCTATCTCCCCATCTCCCACAGGGTTTCTAGATGATGCTGGACAAATCACTTAAACCACGGGTAGTCAATATGCAGACTGCGGGCCAAATCCAGACTGCCAGACACTTTTGAATGGACCATGAAGTCTTTTTACTTACTTATCATTATCGTTATTGCAGTGTGAAAAATGTTTCTCTGAAGTCTGGACCTTGACAAAAAATAATTGACTACCCTGACTTAAATCAATTTATTCACAGGCAGCCACTAACCATTTGTTTCGAATCCTAATTTTTCAAGTGCCCAATCTGACATATTCGGGGCCTGATTTGCAGAAGAGCTGACCATTCACAACTACAGTGGAAGTCATTACAGTCTGGGCATATAATGTGTTAAATACCCTGAAAAAAATCAGTCCCCTGGGTGCTTCAAACTGGGATCCCAAAATTAGCAGGCTCTCTCTACCTTAATCTCTTTGTGCATCAGTTCCTCATCTGTAAAGTGACCACAGAATACCACATTACCTCACTGAAGTGTTATGAAAATTAATTAATTAAAGTTTATGAAGCAGATTGATATTACAATGATGAGCTCAGTAAGAAAAGCCCATGAGGAAATTAATTCTGTATTCAAATCAGAGCAAGAAGGGTGTACAATAAGTTAGACATGGGAAGACAAATCAAAACGTTGAATAGCTGCTACTCATGGAGTTAACAGAACCCATTATGTGCACAGGATGAGGCAGGGGACCTTTGAAAAGACAGTCTTTAATTACATGACCACATGCAACACATACAACAAATGGGCTGAATTAAAGTTGGACTATGCAGCACTAATTCTGTCATCTCCTAACTTTTTGAGTCGTTGACTTTGCAACCTTAACATTCTTTAATATTTTTAACATAATACTTATATTTTAGTTCAAGGTTGAAGTAACAGACACATTTGCAAGTCACACTTAAAGATGATCAGAATCTGAAAACTATTTTCCAATACTATATCCATAACCACAGCATCTCCTCAACTTGATACCTGAATACTTGAAGACTAAATCATTGTCACAACTGGAAAAAGATTATCTGAGAAAACCTGTAGGTCAAAACACTGAAAATAATCATTTAAATATACTGTTCATTCAAAGGAACATAAATTATTTTTATTAAAACAATATTCTTAATTGGAAGAAGGCAAATACAAAACAAAAAGCTAAAATTTACCCTCTTTATGAAATTATCTAAATAGAGACTGCGTACTGAACATCGATTACTGCTCTTTCCAAATTCAATTTGAAAGCAACTGTTCAAATCGCCTTTAAATAAAAAGACAGATCGGAACTATAAATTGTATTTTCTGCTACTCGCTTTCAAATTAAACAACACCACATTGTGTCATTTACTTCCATTTTATGATAAGGTATCAACGTAATGTGCTAACAGTTTTCAAATGATAGTAATTATATACACTGGTACAGTTTAATGATTTACAAAGAGAAAGTAATGTAAGTATTTTTTCCTATGAACAGTTTTCACTTGAATCAAGTGTTTTGTGCTCAAACTTCACTCTGGGCAGAACTGTCCAAGAGTCTCAAAGAAAGCAAAGAAGTTTCTAAATGCACAAATTAACACCAGTCAATCCAGATTATACACAGTGCCTATTCGAAGTACATGGAAAATATTTTAAAATGAATCTCAATTAATCCCTGAACAAATGTAATATATTCAGTAAAGCAGATAGCAAAAAGCAAACCAGCCATATATTTTTATTTGAAGTTGACAAGAAAGTTTCCAGCTCATGCACTGTCACACAAGAGATTAGATTTGGAGATTCTACTATAACAAATGTTGGTCCCATGAGTAATTCCCCAACACAGCTGTGACATCAACAATAGCATTAACATTTCAACAGGAAACAGAGAGAGTCATCCTAACACTGCTGAAAAGCATTTTTTCTAACTTTTAACCTCCCCAGGTGTTTCATAGGTCTTTTGTATTACATCAAAATTGATGCAAAATTGTAAGAAATATCTGAAAGCTTTGAAAACAGAAAGCGTTTCAACAGATAACTGTAGCAGTTTCCTAAAATTAGGTTGAATTAACAAATAAGTGTTTGAGGCAAACTATAGTGAACACATTTTTCTGAGGAAACAATGAACCAGTTGTTTAAATAGTGCCATTCCCTAACATTTCTATAATTTGTAAAATAACTGCAAATAAATTAAAAGAATTAAACTATGCTTATCCACCTTTTATCAGCCAAAAGGGTGTCAAAACAAGGAGCTGTTTTAGGAACACTTAGTGCAACATGCCTCCTCCTTCTGCTTAATTAAATCTTGCTTTTGCTCCAGACGCTGCGAACAGACCAAAGTATTTCCAACTACAGTAATTTATAGTCTTTGCTTGGACTTCTACCCCAGGAATGTATTCATAACGTGTACTACTCGTTGTGAAAGTTAGCTCTGCCCTGAGCTTTTCATTTAATCCACGTTTCCTACATTGCAGGTTACGGAGCCACATGTTTACACGGATCACGCTGAAAGCCACAGAAAGACCAAAGCCCCGAAACGCGCGGCAAGGCGCCACGCGATCTCTTTTTCAGGCGGGTCAGGGCTGGGAGAGCGCCGCGGTGGGTCTGGGCTCCCGCACCGGGCGCCCGCCGCTCGCACCCTGCCCCGCTGGCAAAGCCACTTCCCGGCTGCGGGATCGCGGGGCACTTTGGCCGGCTGGGAACGCGGCGCACGGAGGGGACAGCGCCCCGGGCAGGGGCACCGAGAATCCACCATCCGCAGCAGCCCCCCGCCCTGCCCCGCCCGCAGCACACACCGGACCCGGCGAGCCCGCCGCTGGCGGGGGACGGGGGCAGCACCGTGCTACACACCACACCCCGTGGGGGGCTCGGGAAGACCCCGACAGCGGGGAGGTGCCGGGGACACCGCCCCCCCCCGCGCCGCCTAGGCAGCCCCGACCGGCGGGGCAGGGGCTGGGAGCGGGGGTGAGGGGCGCGCTGCGCCCGCCGGGCACACGGGGGGCGGGGGGACGGCACCGGGCCGGGCTCTCACCTGCGCAGCACAGCAGGAGGCTCCCGAGCAGCGCGGCCCGCGGCGGCAGCTCCATGGCGGGTCAGCGGCGGTCGCGCCTCACCGTCCTCCTCACAACACGGCGGCTCCCAACGGACACTCCCAGCAGGTGAACGACGGCCCGTCACTTCCGGCCGGCCACAGAACTCCCCCCCCCCCGGCCCAAGGCGCCCCCCGCCGCGCGCGCACACACCGCCCAGGCACTGCCCGCTCCGCCCCGGGCGCCTCTTCCCTCCCCCTCCCGGGACACACACCCACACACACAGAGGCGGCGGCGGCGGCTGCTGCTGCCCCCGGGCACTCCCCACCGCCTGAGCAGAGACGAGCGACAAAGACAAGGAGGAGTCCTGGTGGCACCTTAGAGACTAAGCGACTTATTTGGGCATGAGCTTTCCTGGGCTAGAACCCACTTCATCAGGTGCCCACGAAAGCGGATGCCTAATTTAAATGTGTTAGTCTCGAAGGTGCCCCAAGCACTCCTCACTTGTTTTTGCTGATACAGGCTAACACCGCTACCCCTCTGAAACTAGAGACAAAGAGTCGCTGACCCGGACACACCCATTACCCGTAGCTACAGGACAGCCCCAGGCCAAGCCACACACCCATCCCGCCCCCTGCACACAGCTGCTGGCCTCGCACGCTTCCCAGAGACACCCAGCAACAGCCCCGGCAGCTACACCCTCTTCTGCCCCCCTCCCCGAGAGGGGCACCCGCCTCCTCCCAGCACAGCTACAGCCGCGCACAGAGGCTTCCCCTCCCGTGCAGCCTGGCACCTACAGCTAATCCCCGCAGCTCCTGCTCTAGTTTACGCCCTACGACTGGGTCAAGCTAACTTCCTCACCTAGCCCCTGCACAGTCACCTACCCACTCATCCCTCTGGCCCTGGCTGCAGCACAAGGGTGACTCCAACTGAAATTACTCTCGGGCTGTGTCAACACCAGCGTTTCTCCTCCCTCCCTGTTAAGTGTTTCCACCATTATTTTGCGGCATCCGTTCAGCTCCACGATGGGAGCACTAGTGCAGTGCTGTGGTCACCCGGTGACATCTAAAAATGTCCTTTGAGTTTGAGCAGGGTTAGGTGACAGGGTCAGTGCTTAAAACACGGAGCCCTATATACAGTATTCGGAGTAGCAGCCGTGTTAGTCGTATTCGCAAAAAGAAAAGGAGTACTTGTGGCACCTTAAAGACTAACAAATTTATTTGAGCATAAGCTTTCGTGAGCTACAGCTCACTTCATGAGGTGCATTCAGTGGAAAATACAGTGGGGAGATTTATATACACAGAGAACATGAAACAATGGGTGTTACCATACCCACTGTAACAAGAGAGCGATCACTTAAGGTGAGCTATTACCAGCGGGGGCAGGGGACCTTTTGTCGTGATAATCAAGGTGGGCCATTTCCAGCAGTTGACAAGAACATCTGAGAAACAGTGGGGAGTGAGGGTGGGGGAATAAACGTGGGGAAATAGTTTTACTTTGTGTAATGACCCATCCACTCCCAGTCTTTATTCAAGCCTAAGTTAATTGTATCCAGTTTGCAAATTAATTCCAATTCAGCAGTCTCTCGTTGGAGTCTGGTTTTGACATTTTTTTGTTGAAGAATTGTCACTTTTAGGTCTCTAATCGAGTGACCTGAGGGATTAAAGTGTTCTCCGACTGGTTTTTGAATGTTATAATTCTTGACATCTGATTTGTGTCCATTTATTCTTTTACGTAGAGACTGTCCAGTTTGCCCAATGTACATGGCAGAGGGCCATTGCTGGCACATGATGCAATATATCACATTGGTAGATGTGCAGGTGAATGAGCCTCTGATAGTGTGGCTGATGTGATTAGGCCCTATGATGGTGTCCCCTGAATAGATATGTGAACACAGTTGGCAATGGGCTTTGTTGCAAGGATAGGTTCCTGTGTTAGTGGTTCTGTTGTGTGGTGTGTGGTTGCTGGTGAGTATTTGTTTCAGGTTGGGGGGCTGTCTGGAAGCAAGGACTGGCCTGTCTCCCAAGATCTGTGAGAGTGATGGGTTGTCCTTCAGGATAGGTTGTAGATCCTTGATGATGCGTTGGAGAGGTTTTAGTTGGGGGCTGAAGGTGATGGCTAGTGGCGTTCTGTTATTTTCTTTGTTGGACCTGTCCTGTAGTAGGTTACTTTTGGGTACTCTTCTGGCTCTGTCAATCTGTTTCTTCACTTCAGCAGGTGGGTACTGTAGTTGTAAGAATGCTTGATAGAGATCTTGTAGGTGTTTGCCTCTGTCTGAGGGGTTGGAGCAAATGCGGTTGTATCGTAGAGCTTAGCTGTAGACAATGGATCGTGTGGTCTGGATGAAAGCTGGAGGCATGTAGGTAGGAATAGCGGTCAGTAGGTTTCCGGTATAGGGTGGTGTTTATGTGACCATCGCTTATTAGCACCGTAGTGTCCAGGAAGTGGATCTCTTGTGTGGACTGGTCCAGGCTGAGGTTGATGGTGGGATGGAAATTGTTGAAATCATGGTGGAATTCCTCAAGGGCTTCTTTTCCATGGGTCCAGATGATGGAGATGTCATCAATGTAGCGCAAGTAGAGTAGGGGCATTAGGGGACGAGAGCTGAGGAAGCGTTTTTCTAAGTCAGCCATAAAAATGTTGGCATACTGTGGGGCCATGCGGGTACCCATAGCAGCAGTGCTGCTGATTTGAGGGTATACATTGTCCCTAAATGTGAAATTGTTATGGGTGAGGACAAAGTCCAGCCACCTGGTTTGCCATGACATTATTGGGGATACTGTTCCTGACGGCTTGTAGTCCATCTTTATGTGGAATGTTGGTGTAGAGGGCTTCTCCATCCATAGTGGCCAGGATGGTGTTTTCAGGAAGATCACTGATGGATTGTAGTTTCCTCAGGAAGTCAGTGGTGTCTTAAACATAGCTGGGAGTGCTGGTAGCGGAGGGCCTGAGGAGGGAGTCTACATAGCCAGACAATCCTGCTGTAAGGGTGCCAATACCTGAGATGATGGGGCATCCAGGATTTCCAGATTTATGGATCTTGGATAGCAGATAGAATACCCCAGGTCGGGATTCCAGGGGTGTGTCTGTGCGGATTTGTTCTTGTGCTTTTTTCAGGGAGTTTCTTGAGCAAATGGTGTAGGTATTTTTGGTAACCCTCAGTGGGATCAGAGGGTAATAGCTTGTAGAAAGTGGTGTTGGAGAGCTGCCTAGCAGCCTCTTGTTCATATTCCAACCTATTCATGATGACGACAGCACCTCCTTTGTCAGCCTTTTTGATTATGATGTCAGAGTTGTTTCTTAGGCTGTGGATGGCATTGTGTTCTGCATGGCTGAGGTTATGGGGCAAGTGATGCTGCTTTTCCACAATTCAGCCCGTGCCCGTCGGTGGAAGCACTCTACGTAGAAGTCCAGTCTGTTGTTTCAACCTTCAGGAGGAGTCCACCCAGAATCCTTCTTTTTGTAGTCTTGGTAGGAAGGTCTCTGTGGGCTAGTATGTTGTTCAGAGGTGTGTTGGAAATATTCCTTGAGTCGGAGACGTCGAAAATAGGATTCTATATACAGTAGTTACCGTTGTTACCATCACGGTAAGAGTAAGAGGTTTTTGCCTAAATGCCTTGGCTGAGGGGAGATCTGGTAAACTGTGTCTACATCCATAAAAACAGAAGCCGTAATCAACACCTCTGGTTGCAACTGGGGAAGCTGTCATGCAGACCACTCACAGGTAAACTTATCCATGTCATATAACTCTTTTTACCGCTGGTAATGAATTGCGGGTCCCATTTTTGCCAGTATAGATGATGTCATGTAGGACAATCATTATACAGTACTGTAAAGTTACCCATTACTAACCAACAAATATACCTTTACAGTCAGCATTTCCCCATTAAGTTTCAGACGTCACCAGTCCCATAAAGATATATTGTATGTATTTTCCATATATAGGACAACCTTATATTTTCACTCTGAACGATTTACTTTTTATTAAAGGAAACTAGAAAATAGGAACAAACAAAAGTAAAGTTTCTGTGAAAGAGTACAATGCGTGTTTCCTCCGTAATACACTTAATCTGTGCGGAACACAAAATGGCAGCTGCAATCAGTGGACAGTGACTCCTAGAAAATAAGATTTTTATTCCACAGGCAACAAGACCATAGCCGTTACATAGCTATATATAGTACAAAACAGAGTGGGGTGCAGTGTATGGCCCACACATAGTCCAGTGGTCTAAGCATCTAATATATAACTGTGCTTTAATACATATCAATATTTATTGTTGATTTAACTATATCAGTTTAGTTAAAGCAACATAAATACCTAGTGTGGACAGAGTTATTCTGGTATAAAGATGCTTCTACCGGTGTACTTTATTCACATACAGCCAACAGGAAGGAGAATAAACTATACCAGTAGAAGCACCTTTATACTAGTATAACTTCATCCACATTCGAGGCTGTAGCAGTATAACTATTTCTGAGAGAAAAAAGCCCACTCACCTCAATGAAATAGTTATGCTAGCATAAAATCTGTGTGTAGACTAGGCCTTAGACATCCAGGAACCACAGGTTTGAATTTTGGCAGGAGTTCAGCTAAAGATATTTATTCACCTTTATAAAATACTTCAACATATTATTATACAATTTGTTGCGTGGGAATCTTTCAGATAAGACCTTAAAAACCAAGGTCACTTCTGCCCTGTGTATATATTAATAGATCTTAGGGGCCACTATTCAAAGGGTCTTCTCTTACCTGTTATCTAACAGGGCATGTTATTCAGTCACCAGTGCAGTTGTGCCACTGTAGTTCTTAGTGAAGACAGGCGTGGTAATATCTTTTATTGGACCCATTGGCATAGGTACTCCACCTCTGCAAGAAGCAGTCACACTCCCATCAACACAGTGCTGTCTATACCAATGGCTAGGTTGGTGTATAACTATGTTCCTCAGGGGTGTGAAAAATCCTAAGCGGTGTAGTTATGCCATCATAAATTTGTAGTGTAGACCGCAGCTTTGATCACTGATGTGATCCATGAAGTCTCCATTTCTGCTGGGATAATTATTGTATAAATGTGCACTGACATATTTTGAAATGGTTGGTTACTGTAAATAAAGCTACAGCTTCTACCTGCCAACGGTGAGCCTCTGTGTTCTTTATAAGGTTAGAGAGGGTTAAGTGGATGCAAGTCATTTTCTCTAAGAGTACAACAGAGTACGGTTAACATTTACACTATAAATACAGGACAATTCACATGGTCTAATATTTGTTTACATTCCCCTTCAAGATGATCTTGCATAATTAGCATTGCCTTTTAAATCAGGATTTTTTTCTGCAATTTATTTAATTATACAGATCAAAACTATTATCTATTCCACGAAGAAAAATGTCTAGCATTAATGCAATATTAAAGCAGAGAAATCAAGAAATTAAGAGCTTAAAAGCGAGAAAATTCAGAGTTAAAGTTGAAAGCTCAACCCTCAATTTTGTTCCTTTTGTTTATACCTTAAAATAATGGTTTCTCTTTGTAACATACTAAATTATCTGTCAATAAAATAGTTCATGCAATAGAAATCAGAATTTCTAATATTTTTCAGAAATTAACAGTTTTCAAACTTGGTTTAATTTTTCAGTCTCAGGTATTGTCTATACAAAAAAGTTGTACCTGTTGAATTCAAGATTATTTAAAATGTGTCGAGGTAAATCAGCGTAAACATGTAATGTCGATATATTTAGCCAATTTAACCCTTGCTTAAATTGCTTTATTTTGCATCTGTAACTTTAGCAATGGTTAAAGTGGTTTAAGTGTGGGTACAGTAGGGGTTAAATTGATTTTTATATCTATTTACTTAAACTGGTGTAACTGTTAGGTATAGATAAAACCTTCAGTGAGATCTCCAAGGCAAAGCAAATTGGAAAAGAATATGTTAAGTAGTTTCTCAGGGAGTGGCAATAAAATATTTACTAATCTAAAACACTAGAGACAAACTGAAAAACTTTGCATACAGTGGATTTCATATAAAGCGTGTTTACAGTGCCTTGAAATATGTTTGTTTTGTTTCCCTCAGATTTGTTGTTTGGTTTTGTATGCACTGCAGATTAGTACTTTAAAGGTTAACTGGACTTTAGTATCATAGGCTGGGTGAGTGAAGTCTTTGTTGAAACACCTCTTGTGTCAACACAGACATTATATACCATGAAAAGTATGATGAAGTATTACCGAAAGAGAAAATGATTGTTAGATTGGAGAGCCTCACCCTTATGTGGAATAAACACTAGCTAGTAATTAAGTGAAATACTGTATAGCATTTAGGAAACCTGAAGTCCACACTCTGTCTAGTCTCCATAGGGCCAATCCTACTCCCATTTAAATTAATATCAACAATCCTAAAAATTAGGTCTTAAACCAGAAAGTTTTTAAGTGTAAGAGATGATGTGTCAGAAATCTACATTTTTCAAGAAATATTCTTGATTGAATAGATCTCAATAAATCACTAAAATCCATGTAGAAAAGTCACAGCTCATAACTGTGATTACTTACAAAAATCTACCAGATGTATTCCCAGGTGTGACACCTTGTAAATTCTGAGATTCACCAAACTGGGGAAGCAGAAGGTGTAGGTGGCTATACTGCTGAAAGTGAGATAAGATCTGCTGAAACAGGAGGCCAAAAGCACTTTACTGACAAAGAAGGAACAAAGGGTCTTATTCAAAGCTCTCTGAAGTGAACAGAAACACTCCTTCTGAAGTCAATGCTTTGATCTTTGAATCAAAGGAGAGCATCCAGGATGGGAAGAAAAGTCACTAGTGGGGAAGAGGCAGACATTGGAGCAAGGAACTGTAATCTAGGAGTTGCATTTCACCAGCTCACAATAGTTTAGCAAGATGAGGTTTTTGTTTGTTTGTTTTTTGTTGTGGCTGCCAGCTTGTGCTCCAGCACCTAAACTTCTATTAAAAAATAATTAAGTATCGAGCCCACATGATTACAAAGATAATCTTTAAAATTTGAACCAGTGCAGTGCTGTCTCCCTGAGTTTACAAACAGCTTGAAACAAAACACTGTAAGGTATGAAAGGGAAGTTACCCTTCATAACTGGAGTTCAAGAACTGTGGTCCCTATCTGTATTCAACTGCGGGTACATATGTGCTCCATGCGCCTGAGACCAGAGAATTCTAGCAAGTAGAGTCAGTTGGTCCATGCCTGCACGATTGCTCTCCTCATACTCTGTGCAGAAGGTTTAAGGGGCGGTGCAGGCTGATGTCTCTCCAGTTTTCCCTCCTACCAGAAATCAGAGAGGATCTGAAGCAGATGGGGAAAGAGGGTGGGTAGTGGAATACAAAGAGAGAGCACACATCTGGAAGAACTCCAGTTACAAAAGGTAAGTAACTTCCTTTTTTACTTCTAGTGCTGATCACTATGGATATTCCACTGTGAGTGACTGACAACTTGACAAGCAAGAACTCAGAGAGGAGGAAGGTGAAAGGATGTAAGTGTATTGCTGCTCACAGAAGCACTTTTCCAAAGGATGCATCAGTAGAGGCTTGGACCGAGGCATAATGTCTTATGAATGTGTGAATGGAACTCCACGTTGCTGCCTTAAAAATATCAAGATACTTCTTGAAGTGATGCTACTGAGGCTGCCTGGCTCTCATAGAATGAGCCCATATCCCATGTGGGAGAGGAAGGTGTGCCAGCTGATAACAAAGTAGGATACAGACAGAGATAAACTTGGAGGTCCTTTGGGAGGAAACAGCTTGACCTAGGGCTTGTTCTGCTGTGGCATCAACCAGCGCATCGGTAACTTTCTGATCTGTTTTGTTCTCTGTAGGTAAAATGGCAAAGTTCATCTCATGTCAAGGGAATGAAGTTTCTTTTCTATGCTGGAGACCTGGTGCTTCAGGAAGAACACAGGAAAGTGAATAATCTTGTTTATATGGAATTCTGAAACTAGTGGTTAATTAGTGAGACCTTATCTTTATGAAATATTGTGTAATGGGTGTCTGCCATTGGGGCTCCCACTTCACCTACGTGTCTGGCCAAGGTATGACGGCAAGAAGGAAGACAGCCTTCATAGACATGTAAGACATCAAACAAGTGGCCAGGTGTTAAAAAGTAGGCTTGGTAAGTGTTGAAAGTACAAAATTAAGGTCCCATTGAGAGGTTGGTTTTCTAACTGGTGGAAATGTTCTAATTAAGACTTTAAGAATTCTGGAGGTGATTGGGTGAGTAAAGACTGTCCGCTGAAGAGCTGATTGCCTCCAGGTGAACCCAGGTCAAGCTAAAGGAAAGATCCATCACTCTGAGGAGGAGGTGGTAATCCAAATTATCGGGAATATCTATTGTCTCAGGAGACATATGGTACTGCTGGGCCCAGGTAGAGAAATGCTTCCACATATCACTGCTGGAGTCCTTCCTGCTGTTAGTAAGAACAGCTTGTAGAGTTTTGGAACAGGAGTGTTCTAGGTTCAACACCCATCCAAATACCCAGCTGTAAGGTGAAGAACTTTGGGGCTGGGATATCAGACTGTGACGGCATCCCCCTGGGGTGCCACTTGGAACTGGAGTACCACTGAGCACCCCTGACCGATCATCCTGGGCTCCCTGTACACTATACTGCTGTGACCAATGTGCCAACACCTCTTCCAGGCTCCAGCCTGCACTTTTACCGGCACATATACAGGTAGGGACACACCCAGCTGCAGTTACGTACGCATGCTGTGATCAGCTCTGAATGGGGATGCTTCAGCTAAGGAATGTCCCAGCTACTCAGGTACCACACCCGCCCCTGGGGTTTAAAACCAAAATTATACCATCCTGTGCTGCACAGAGAACTGTACAGTGTAAGCTCATGAAATTCACCCCCTCCCTTAATCTGGAGAGGAAATATACAACAGCTTTTTGCCCCGAGTTATCACTCCCCCACACACTGGTTTTAGACAAAGCAAAAATAAATTTATTAACTAGAACAGATAGACTTTAAATGATTATAAGGGATAGCAAACAGATCAGAACAGATTACCTATCAAATAACAAAAACACGCAAACTAAGCTTAATATACTAAAGAGATTGGATATGAATAGCAGATCCTCACCTTAAGTGATGATCCAAGCAGGCTGCAGATTTTTAAGGGGCAAGCTGCACAAACTTCCAGCTTGGAATCCCCAGGTGTTTCATTCACAGGCTAAAAATCCCTTTAGCCTGGGTCCAGGACTTCCCTCCAGTTCAGTCTTTCTTTTTCAGGTGTTTCCAGGAGTCTTCTTGGGTGGGGAGTCAGTGAAGAACCACGATTATGTCACTCCCCTGCTTTATATAGCTTTTGCATATGGTGGGAACTCTTTCTTTCAAAGTTTGGTTCCCACACCAGTCAGTGGAAAAACACTGGTATCCCAAAATGGAGTCCAACACCAGGTGACTAGGTCACATGTCCCTGTAGTATCACAGCAGCCATAACTCGGAGGCTGTCTGTAGCGTTCTCAGAACATTATCTCCTGGTGGGAGATAAGCGCCTTCTGAGGCCTATTGTTTTCTCCTACTAGTTCATTAACTTGAATGGCCCTTCCCAGCCAGCCATCTAGACTGAGAGTCTTTTGTCTAGTGGGCATTCCCTATGTGTAATCACATTTGTAACACAGATACATAGTCATATTCCTAACTTCAGATAAAAAAAAATGATAAATGCATACAAATAGGATAATCATATTCAGTAAATCATAACCTTTTCAATGATATCTCACATGACCTACCTTGCATAAAATACATCAGAATTATGCCATAATCATATCAATAATATCTCTATGAAGAGTATGTGGGGGCAGTGTCCCACAGAACTTGCCATTCTCTGGAGTCAGTAAGCTGGGACGGAATGAGTGCTAATGAGAGACCAAGAAGAAAAGGAGTACTTGTGGCACCTTAGAGACTAACCAATTTATTTGAGCATAAGCTTTTGTGAGCTACAGCTCACTTCATCGGATGCATACTGTGGAAAGTACAGAAGATCTTTTTATACACACAAACCATGAAAAAATGGGTGTTTACAACTACAAAAGGTTTTCTCTCCCCCCACCCCACTCTCCTGTTGGTAATAGCTTATCTAAAGTGATCACTCTCCTTACAATGTGCATGATAATCAAGTTGGGCCATTTCCAGCACAAATCCAGGGTTTAACAAGAATGTCTTGGGGGGGGGGGGGAGTTAGGAAAAAACAAGGGGAAATAGGTTACCTTGCATAATGACTTAGCCACTCCCAGTCTCTACTCAAGCCTAAGTTAATAGTATCCAATTTGCAAATGAATTCCAATTCAACAGTCTCTCGCTGGAGTCTGGTTTTGAAGTTTTTCTGTTGTAATATCGCAACTTTCATGTCTGTAATCGCGTGACCAGAGAGATTGAAGTGTTCTCCAACTGGTTTATGAATGTTATAATTCTTGACATCTGATTTGTGTCCATTTATTCTTTTACGTAGAGACTGTCCAGTTTGACCATGTACATGGCAGAGGGGCATTGCTGGCACATGATGGCATATATCACATTGGTGGATGTGCAGGTGAACGAGCCTCTGATAATGTGGCTGATGTTATTAGGCCCTGTGATGGTGTCCCCGAATAGATATGAATAACATCACAGTTGGCAACGGGTTTTGTTGCAAGGATAGGTTCTGTTGTGTGGTATGTGGTTGCTGGTGAGTATTTGCTTCAGGTTGGGGGGCTGTCTGTCAAGATCTGTGAGAGTGATGGGTTGTCCTTCAGGATAGGTTGTAGATCCTTGATGATGCGTTGGAGGGGTTTTAGTTGGGGGCTGAAGGTGACGGCTAGTGGCGTTCTGTTATTTTCTTTGTTAGGCCTGTCCTGAAGTAGGTGACTTCTGGGAAGTCTTCTGGCTCTATCAATCTGTTTCTTCACTTCCGCAGGTGGGTATTGTAGTTGTAAGAATGCTTGATAGAGATCTTGTAGGTGTTTGCCTCTGTCTGAGGGGTTGGAGCAAATGCGGTTGTATCGCAGATCTTGGCTGTAGACAATGGATCGTGTGGTGTGGTCAGGGTGAAAGCTGGAGGCATTTAGGTAGGAATAGCGGTCAGTAGGTTTCCGGTATAGGCTGGTGTTTATGTGACCATCGTTTATTAGCACTGTAATGTCCAGGAAGTGGATCTCTTGTGTGGACTGGACCAGGCTGAGGTTGATGGTGGGATGGAAATTGTTGAAATCATGGTGGAATTCCTCAAGTGCTTCTTTTCCATGGGTCCAGATGATGAAGATGTCATCAATATAGCGCAAGTAGAGTAGGGGCGTTAGGGGACGAGAGCTGAGGAAGCGTTGTTCTAAGTCAGCCATAAAAATGTTGGCATACTGTGGGGCCATGCGGGTACTGGGGCATACTGTGGGGCCATGCGGGATTTGAAGGTATACATTGTCCCCAAATGTGAAATAGTTATGGGTAAGGACAAAGTCACAAAGTTCAGCCACCAGGTTATCCGTGACATTATCGGGGATAGTGTTCTTGACGGCTTGTAGTCCATCTTTGTGTGGAATGTTGGTGTAGAGGGCTTCTACATCCATAGTGGCCAGGATGGTGTTATCAGGAAGATCACCGATGGATTGTAGTTTCCCCAGGAAGTCAGTGGTGTCTCGAAGGTAGCTGGGAGTGCTGGTAGCGTAGGGCCTGAGGAGGGAGTCTACATAGCCAGACAATCCTGCTGTCAGGGTGCCAATGCCTGAAATGATGGGGCGTCCAGGATTTCCAGGTTTATGTATCTTGGGTAGTAGATAGAATATCCCAGGTTGGAGTTCCAGGGGTGTGTCCTTGCGGATTTGATCTTGTGCTTTTTCAGGAATTTCTTGAGCAAATGCTGTAGTTTCTTTTGGTAACTCTCAGTGGGATCAGAGGGTAATGGCTTGTAGAAAGTGGTGTTGGAGAGCTGCCAAGCAGCCTCTTGTTCATATTCCAATCTATTCATGATGACGACAGCACCTCCTTTGTCAGCCTTTTTGATTATGATGTCAGAGTTGTTTCTGAGGCTGTGGATGGCATTGTGTTCTGCACAGCTGAGGTTGTGGGGCAAGTGATGCTGCTTTTCCACAATTTCAGCCCGTGCACGTCGGCGGAAGCACTCTATGTAAAAGTCCAGTCTGCTGTCTCGACCTTCAGGAGGAGTCCACCTAGAATCCTGCCTTTTGTAGTGTTGGTAGGAAGGTCTCTGTGGGCTAGTATGTTGTTCAGAGGTGTGTTGGAAATATTCCTTGAGTCGGAGACGTCGAAAATAGGATTCTATATACAGTAGTTACCGTTGTTACCATCACGGTAAGAGTAAGAGATTTTTGCCTAAATAATAAGATTCTAGGTCACCACAGAACTGTATCATGTTTGTGGGGGTGGAGGGGCAGAAGGAGAGGCCCCGAGATAGGACAGCTGCTTCTGCTGGGCTAAGAGTATAGCTGGATAGGTTAACAATATTGCTGGGTGGGTTGAGGGAACCATTGCTGTGGCCCCTTGTGGCATGTAGTAGTTTAGAAAGTTTAGTGTCCTTTTTCTTTTGTAGAGAAGCAAAGTGTGTGTTCTAAATGGCTTGTCTAGTTTTAGTAAAGTCCAGCCACGAGGAAGTTTGTGTGGAAGGTTGTTTTTTTATGAGAGTATCCATTTTTGAGAGCTCATTCTTTATCTTTCCCTGTTTGCTCTAGAGGATGTTGATCAGGTGGTTCCGCAGTTTCTTTGAGAGCGTGTGGCACAAGCTGTCAGCATAGTCTGTGTGGTATGTAGATTGTAATGGATTTTTTACCTTCAGTCCTTTTGGTACGATGTCCATCTGTTTGCATTTGGAGAGGAAGATGATGTCTGTCTGTATCTGTACAAGTTTTTTCATGCAGTTGATAGATTTCCACTCCATAGGGCTAAATGCAGTGCCTTGCATAATGACAGGTTTCAGAGTAACAGCCGTGTTAGTCTGTATTCGCAAAAAGAAAAGGAGTGCTTGTGGCACCTTAGAGACTAACCAATTTATTTGAGCATAAGCTTTCGTGAGCTACAGCTCACTTCATCGGATGCATACTGTGGAAAGTACAGAAGATCTTTTTATACACACAAACCATGAAAAAATGGGTGTTTACCACTACAAAAGGTTTTCTCTCCCCCCACTCCACTCTCCTGCTGGTAATAGCTTATCTAAAGTGATCACTCTCCTTACAATGTGTATGATAATCAAGTTGGGCCATTTCCAGCACAAATCCAGGGTTTCTCCCCCCACCCCCCCCCCGCTTTTTTTTTTTGAAGTGAGCTGTAGCTCACGAAAGCTTATGCTCAAATAAATTGGCTAGTCTCTAAGGTGCCACAAGTACTCCTTTTCTTTTTGCGAATACAGACTAACACGGCTGTTACTCTGAAATGAGAGACCAGGCTGACATATGCAGGAGACCTGGCAACCAGAACTGGGCCATTTGCACGCTTTGAGATTGATTTGTGCTCTGTCCTATCAAATCATCTGCAGTACCTGAAGAAGTGGGATAGGAAGAAAGCATAGTTCAAATGGTTTGTGCAAAGGAATAGGAAAGCATCACCTTTGCGGATTTGTGTAGTTCTAAACTGCAGCACCTCCCCACCAGCTTCTAACCCAACCCCCAAGCTGTTCTCACCCTGCCCCCACACCACACAGGGAGAGCCACAATGGTGTGATGGAGCTCGAATGGGACCTGATCTGATAGGTGTGCTCAAAGGCATTGCAATGTCGAAGTCCTTTTGTGAATTCGGACCAAAGCGACTTTCCCTAGATCACACAGGAAAGGCTGCGGCAGAGCCTGGAATAGAATGCAGCTCTGACTCCTAGTCCTATGCTTTCCTACAGAACCATCTTTCTTTATATTCTATAACAGGGATCAGCAACCTTTGGCCCCTGGCCCTCCAGGGTAAGCCCCCTGGCGGGCCAGGCCGGTTTATTTACCTGCCGCATCCACAGGTTCGGCAAATTGCAGCTCCCACGGGCCGTGGTTCGCCGCTACGGGAAGCCGTGGCCAGCACATCCCTCAGCCCGGGCCGCTCCCCGCAGCCCCCATTGGCCTGGAGCGGTGAATAGCGGCCAGTGGGAGCTGCGATCGGCCAAACCCGTGGACCACGGCAAGTAAACAAACCGGCCCGGCCTGCCATGGGGCTTACCCTGGCGGGCCGGGGGCCAAAGGTTGCTGATCCCTGTTTTATAATATGGAATTTTACTTTATTTATTAAACACCTTGTCTGTATTTAATAGATTAGTGATACAAATAATGATAGGATAAAGAAAACTCCAGTCTCATTCCATAGTAGTAGCATGATAGGAAAGCTCTTCTCAGAGGAGCAACTGGAAAAAACCTTGTCTACACCAGTGACTCTCAACCAGTGGTACGCATACCCCAGGGGGTATGCAGATATCTTCCATAGGGTACATCAATTCATTTAGATATTTGTCTAGTTCTACAATAGGCTACATAAAAAGCACTAGTGAAGTCAGTACAAACTAAAATGTTATGCAATGACTTGTTTATACTCCTCTATATACTATACACTGAAATGTAAGTAGAATATTTATATTCCAGTTCATTTATTTTATAATTATATGGTATACATGAGAAAGTAAGCAATTTTTCAGTAATAGTGTGCTGTGACAGTTTTGTACTTTTATGTCTGATTTTATAAGCAAGTCGTTTTTAAGTGGGGTGAAACTTGGGGGTATGCAAGACAAGTCAGACTCCTGAAAGGGAAAGGAGTTTAGTATTCTGGAAAGGTTGGGAGCCATCGTTCTACATGACAGAATTCTTGCAAAATATTCTCACCATTACTAATTGTGGTTCAACTGTACTAGTGTTAGTAACACTGGGAGCTCTAGTGTAAATGGCTCTCTGGTTCTGGCAGCCATTTCTAGCATTATGTCAATTAAACCTACTCAGAGCAAATCTAGCTGGCACATTGTTGAAAATGGCTGCTGGAACCAGAGGACTGTCTCCACCAAGAGCCTGTCTACCCATGAAACACTGCAGTAGCACCAATGTAGCACATCAGCATAAACATTATCTATGCTGATGGGAGGGATTCTCCTGAGGTAATCCAACTTCCCGAAAGGCGGTAGTCATATCAACAGATGAATTCTTCCATTGACTTAGCACTGTCTACACAGGGGGCTAGGTCACTTAACTATATTGCTCAGGAATTGGATTTTTCACACCCCGAATGATGTAGCTGGGTTGTCCTAACTTTTTAGTATAGACTGGGCCTGAGCTTCCCAACTTTTCTACCACCCATTTGTTTGGATGAGTGTTAGCAACATTGGGATTCTTTGGTAAATATTTACTAGTAAAAAAAGGAAAAGAAAAGAAAAAATCCCCAAAAGCAAAAGTCTACATTGCATACACAATTCTTCCCCTAGGGAGAGAATGAGAGAAAAAACATAACTATATGTGACAGATGTTAGACAAGTAGTTTTATGCACTGAGGGTAGTACAAGAACATGCGTAGAACAGAACAGATTAGACAAGGCTAAAGGGTCTGTTCTCTCCCAATCCTTTTACCCTCCCCACCCCCACCCAAAAAATGCATAGGTCCGAACTTCTTTTTTTAAATGGTGTTTTGTTGGCTGTTCTTCTATAATGGCATCATTTACATTGTTCTATTTAAATCAATGCCTTATTGAGGGGAATGGAAGTTAAAAAGGAATAATTTAAAGGATAAATTGGCCAAAATCAACTGTTTTTTTAAAAGTGTAGTAATTCCAGCTGAGTGTTTTTCTTATATTGCCATTGATTGAAGTTAGTATATAAATAGTATGAATAGCTTTCAAAATTAACAGCTCACTCTGGTGATAATTGTTAGGGAGTCATAGTTCATACTTTGCTACCACTGTTCTTTGTCTGGAGACAGTTTTCAGCAAAATGCTTTAACAGGATAACATTTTACACTCTGATGCCTTTGCAATAGTAAAATAATTTTGTATGTAATGTTTATTTAAAATCAGTGGCTCAGAAAAACAGAACATTAAAACCACTGAAACTGGTAAAAGCAAGTAACATCAAGGCCTATACACTCTGCTGGTGTTTATTAAAATGTGACCCAAAATTAAGAAAATTCCCTAAAGAGGAAAAGAAAAGGTTTTATAAAAAATACTTGAAAGCTTATCTAGAAAAGGGGGGAAAAATGTAGTTCTTCCTTATAAAAATATTAGCACTATATATTTTTTCACTTTGTTTATTGGTTTGTATTTTTCAAATGTAATTCATGTTAGACATTTCTCTGCATATTTGCAGGGTAAACAATGACGGGGTACATTAACATGCAATATGCATGAATAACATTTATAAAATTAATAATAGTATTGTATTTTAACAAACTCCAAGAATTTTCATCTCATTAAGACCCTGATGTGGGAAAGCATCTGTCAAGGTTCCTTCCACACTCTGAACTCTAGGGTACAGATGTGGGGACCTGCATGAAAATCCCCTAAGCTTATTTTTACCAGCTTAGGTTAAAACTTCCCCAAGGTACAAACTATTTTACCTTTTGCCCTTGGACTTTATTGCTGCCACCACCAAGCATCTAACAAATATATAACAGGGAAAAAGCCCGCTTGGAAACGTCTTTCCCCACAAAATCCTCCCCAAACGCTACACCCCCTTTCCTGGGGAAGGCTTGATAAAAGTCCTCACCAATTTGCACAGGTGAACACAGACCCAAACCCTTGGATCTTAAGAAGAATGAAAAGCCAATCAGGTTCTTAAAAGAAGAATTTTAATTGAAGAAAAAGTAAAAGAATCACCTCTGTAAAATCAGGATGGTAAATACCTTACAGGGTAATCAGATTCAAAACATAGAGAATCCCTCTTGGCAAAACCTTAAGTTACAAAAAGACACAAAAACAGGAATATACATTCCATTCAGCACAGCTTATTTTATCAGCCATGTAAACAAAACAGAATCTAACGCATATCTAGCTAAATTACTTACTAAGTTCTAAGACTCCATTCCTTTTCTGTTCCTGGCAAAAACCTCACAAAGACAGAGAGAACCTTTGTCGTCGTCCCCCCCCCCCCCCCCCGCAATCTTTGAAAGTATCTTGTCTCCTCATTGGTCATTTTGGTCAGGTGCCAGCGAGGTTATCCTAGCTTCTTAACCCTTTACAGATGAAAAGGTTTTTCCTCTGGCCAGGAGGGATTTTAAAGGTGTTTACCCTTCTCTTTATATTTATGACAGCATCCTTATTCATGGTAAGTATTTTTATGTATCTTCACTAACCGCCAGTGTAGGTGAAATCACCAGTGGTAGCAACAGTGGCTGTTGTACTGCAGCCAACAATTAGGCATTTTTATCACCAATATACTTCTACCAGTGACAATTTACTGGTGGTGGTAATGTAGGTTAGTTCTAAGAATCTGATCCAGCAAACACTTACCATTGTATGTAGTCCCACTGAAGCAAATATGTCAATGCCCAATAATAAGAAATTGATCCCTGCACATGAATGAATTCAGTTACACTCTTGGGTCCTATATCTGGCAATAAGACTTTCCAGGATCAAACTCTAAAATACTAAAAAATCCATATATTCAGTATAATCATAGATTGCCAACTCTTGCAATGTTATCTTAAGTCATGTGATATTTGGCATTTTTCTTAAACATCTAGCTCCTGGAGTCACGCAAAATCTCAGCTTTCATTTAAAAAAAATTCTAGTCCCCATGGTTGGGGAAAAAACCTGGAAAAGTCTCAAAAAGTAGAAGGCAAATAATAAACCTAGGGTTCTTTTTATTTTAAAAAAAATTAAGCTAATCTCATGATTTATGGGGGCCTGACATGTTTTTATAACCCTTTGGGTTGGCAATACTATATGGTGATTTCTCTGCTTGAGTAACATCAGGCTGATCTTTTCACGTTAATATTATCCTCCATGGTCCTGCAAGATGTTAGGTGCACTGAAAATGAATTGGTGCAGCATTAATATATTAGCCTTTAAAAAAACCAAACAAATCTAACCACAACTGGCTTGCACTGATGGGCTTGCTAATGTTGAATCATAGCATCATAGAAATGTAGGACTGGAAGGGACCTCGATAGGCCATCTTGTCCAGTTCCCTGCACTGAGGCAGGACTAACTATTATGTAGAGACCGTTCCTGACAGATGTTCACCTTACTTATTCTTAAAAACCTCTAATGAGGGAGACTCCACAACCTCCCTAGGTAATTTGTTCCAGTGCTTAACTACCCTTACAGTTAGGGAGTTTTTCTTAATGTCTAACCTAAATCTTCCTTGCTCCAATTTAAGCCCATTGCTTCTTGTCCTGTCCTCCATGCATAAGGAAAACAATTTATCTATCACCCTCCTCTTTATAACAAACATTCATATATTTGAAGACTGTTATGTCACCGCTCAGGCTTCTCTTCTCCAGATTAAACAAACCCAATTTTTTCAATCTTTCCTCTTAAGTCATGTTTTCTATACCTTAAAACATTTTTGTTAGTCTCCTCTGGACTTTCTCCAATTTGTCCACATCCTTCCCAAAGTGTGGTGCCTAGAACTGGACCCAGTACTCCAGTTGAATTTCATCCTATTTGTTTCATACCATTTCTCCAGTTTGTCAAGATCATTCTGAATTCTAATCACATCCTCCAAAGTACTTGCAACCCCTCCCAGCTTGGTATTGGCCACAGATTTTATAAGTGTACTGCCTATTCCAGGGATTAGCAACCTTTGGCATGCGGCCCGCCAGGGTAAGCCCCCTGGCGGGCCGGGCCGGTTTGTTTACCTGCCGTGTCTGCAGGTTCGGCTGATCGCAGCTCCCACTGGCTGCAGTTTGCCATTCCAGGCCAATGGAGGCTGCAGTAAATGGTGGCCAGCATATCCCTCAGCCCGCACCGCTTTCCGCAGCCCCCATTGGCCTGGAGCGGCGAACCACAGCCAGTGGGGGCCGCGATCGGCCAAACCTGCAGACACGGCAAGTAAACAAACTGTCCCGGCTAGCCAGGGGGCTTACCCTGGCGGGCCACGTGCCAAAGGTTGCCGATCCCTGGTCTATGCCATTATCCAAATTATTTATGAAGGTATTGAATGGAACTGGACCTAGGACAAATCCCTGTGGGAACCCACTCAATATACCCTTGCAGCTTAACTGTGAACCACTGAAAACTAGTCTCTGAGTATGGTTTTCCAACCAGTTGTGCACCCACCTTATGGTAGATTTGTCTAGGCTATATTTCCCAAGTTTGATTATGAGAAGGTCATGTGACACAGTATAAGAAGCCTTGCAAAGTTGAGATATATCACATTACCCTGCCAAAGAAACAGGTAGATAAGGTTTTGTGGCTTCCTGCATTTTTATCACCTTGTTAATTGTTAAGACACCTTTTTTCTAGTTGTCTCTAAACTACTGGACACTGAGTAGAGGAGATGTTCTGGAAGAAAAGACTGCATGGCCAGACCATTCGTGTGCTACAGCAATCCCCTATGGCAAAAACGGCCCTGAAAGTGGTAATTGTCAGGTAACGTTGTTTATATAAGCGGCAAAGAGTCCCGTGGCACCTTATAGACTAACAGACGTTTTGGAGCATAAGCTTTCATGGGTGAATACCCACTTCCTCAGATGCATGTAGTGGAAATTTCCAGAGGCAGGTATAAATATGCAAGCAAGAATCAGGCTAGGGATAACGAGGTTAGGTCAATCAGGGAGGATGAGGCCCTTTTCTAGCAGTTCTCTACTCTAAACTGTGCTGGAGATCAGGTAGGGATCTGATCCAATTCCCATTCAAATCAGTGGAAGATTTTAATGAGAGTTGTGTCAGGCCTTAAGTACAGAAGCAGACCAAGGATCAGGGGGATGGGAAACAAACAGTTCCTTTGCCCTTCCCCTGTCATTTTCATTCAGCTGCATAAAAGAGGTTCTGGTCTTTATTCCAAGTCAGTTTCAGATGCAGTTTCCCCACCCCCAGGAGCCACTGCCGGACATGCTGCATGCTGCTGCCAGCCTGGAGTTGCTTGAGGTAAGCGGCACCAGGCTGGAGCCCATACCCTGAACCCCTCCTTCATCCCGCACCCCAACCCCATGCCCTGAGCCCTCTAACCCCCTGCCCTGAGCCCCCTGCCACATTCTGCACCCCCTCCTCCATCCCAACCCCCAGCCCTGAGCCCCCTGCTGCACCCCAACCTCCTGCCTGTAGCCCCCTCCTACACCCCAACCCCCTGCCTTGAGCCCCCTGCCACACTCCGCACCCCCTCCTACACCCCAACCCCCTGCCCTGAGCCCCCTGCTGCACCCCAACCTCCTGCCTGTAGCCCCCTCTTGCACCCCAACCCCCTGCCCTGAGCCCCTTCCTGCACTCCGCACTCCCTCCCACACCCCAACCCCCTGCCCCAGCCCTACATTCATGGCCCTGCATACAATTTCCCCACTCAGATGTGGCCCTCAGGCCATAAAGTTTGCCCACCCCTGGCCTAACAAGTAAGGAGGTCTGCACTGGCAAGACAATACATGTACCATGACATAACATGCTGTCCCCAAACAGGGAATGAGTATAGTCAGGCCCTCTGGTATCAACCAGTTCTAAACACAGGTGCTTGCTACTTCCAGCTCAACACCTGGTCTACCTCATGATTTCACCTGCAGCTTTTTATAACACTTTCATTGCTGTAACAGCTGAGCACTGTGAGATAGCTGTCCAAACAATGCATTGTAACGTTACATTGTATTGTATTCATAATAGCCCATCTCCAGTTCATACCTGAGCTTCTTTCGGCAAATACAGGTGTGGTGAAAAAGGAAATACAGTACTTGAAAATTGCAAAGGCTACCTTATCATAAGTATGTGACAGGCAGATTGAATTGCTTGAGCGTGATTTTAGGTGCGTTGTTTGCACTTTACACGGGCATAAAGGGACAGCAAAACCATCAGAACCCCCAGGCTGCTGTAATTCATGCTGCTGATCAGAGAGATCATTGGCCACCTCCAAAATCCAGAAGAACACAAGATTTCTACTGCCACCTTTCTCCTCCATCTTCCTGAGTTCTGCCAAGCTGAAATCAGTGTCAGCTTAGAATTAGTAGCAAAATGTAGCTGGGTAATAAGTTAATATTAGGGCAATTTCACAGAAAGGTGTTCTCAAATTGGACAGTTTTTTCTTTCTTGTATTATCCAGGATTAATCTAGATAAGCAACTGCAGTGACCTCCTTTATGGCCTTGACAAATGCAGTCGTGCCCCCTAAAATCCATTATAAATGCTGCTGCAAAGGTCATCTTCCTAACTTGTTGGTTTGACCATCTTATCTCCATTAGCTCCTCTTTTCCACTACTTGAAACAGAAAATACTTATCTTCACTTCTAAGACCCTTCATGATCTAGCCCCTCCCTAGATATCATCTCTTGTCCTGCTGTCCATGCATTATTCCCCCCACCTCCACTTTGCCAGCAATGCCACCCTTTATGCCCATTAGTCATATTTTCCCAGTAGCATCTCTGTGCTTTCTCCTTTGCCACACCTTATGCATGAGAGGAGCTCCCCATACAAATCTGCAATGCCACTACATTATCCTCCTTCGGATCTACCCTTAAAACTCATCTCTGCTACGATGCCTTCAAAAAACTCAACAATGGCAAGGCAATCAGTGTGCTGTTACTACAGCTTATTACACTTACTATAATAATCTCACTGTTATCTTGTATGCTCCCCCATCTGTTTGTTGTATCCACTTGTTATCCATTTTATACTGAGCCTTTAAGCTGTTTGGGCTTTTCTTCACTAGACTTTTTATTAGACTATAGATCTACACTGTATTTTGTTCTATCTCTATTAGCAATTAAGTCGTACTTAAAACATCAATGGAGGCTGGTGTGGTCACTCTCCATATGCTTGATCAGGGCTACAGGGTATGTGTACACTGCACAGTTAACCCAAGCTCTTACCCAGGTTTTAGTCTTAACCCTTCCCCCCTGTTATCCACACAGGAAAATCTCTGACCTAGGTTTAGAGTGGTGTTAAACTCAGGCTAGCTTATCTGGCTGAAGTGGTGGGTTAGTACCTAGGTTCCACTTTCACTTGGGCTGGAACCCACCCACTTTGCAGTGAGGACACAGACTAAGGCCTGATCTACACTAAGATTTTACATTGGTATAGCTGTGTCTCTCCGGGGTGTGAAAAATCCCCACCCCGCAAGACACATAGCTATACCCAAGTAACCCCTGGCATAGACAGCGTTAGGTTGACAGAATTCTTCTGTTGACCTAGCTACGGTCTCTCAGGGACATGGATTATAGTGGTACAGCTGAAGTGGTATGGCGGTGCCACTGGAGCAGTGCAACTGCAATGCTGTAGCATTTTCAGTGTAGACATACCCTCAATCACTTGAATGCTGATAGTCCTACAGTGTTGTTTCCCCCAGTTCCTTCCACAGGACACACACATTCTCCTCCTATTGACACAGTTGACTGGGAAAAAATGCTAAAGCACCTCAGCATAAAGAACCATGGGACATGCTCCCAGACACATATAGCAGGTGCAAAACCAGTAAGGGATGCAGTAATGTGGTTAGGCTTTGCAGTTGGGGTGCTCAGACCCAGGGTAGGCTAATCCTGGTGCTCAGACCTGGGTGCCAGTCTCCCAAGTTAACTGTGCATTTAGGAACAGACAGTTGTTCTTAAAAAACTGTAGGAATCATTCTAGTTGAGAGAACAAACATTTACAACCTGGTACAAATGTGTGGAGAGTGTCCACACAAGCCTTTAAAATGTGGTAAGTACCTCAAGGTAATGGCATTCTAACTCTGAGTCTAAGCAATACAGTATGGAAACCTTTGGGGAAGAGGCAGTTTTTCCTTATGCATATGTACAGTGCTTAGCATAATAGTGCCCTGATCCCTGACTGGGGCCTTTAAACACTACTGTAGTACAAATAATGAATAATATTGTGCGGTGTTGTCAGTCCCAGGACAGGAGAGAGAGACAAGGTAGGTGAGGTTAAATCTTTTACTGGACCAACTTCTGTTGGTGGAAGGCACAAGCTTTCGAGCTATACAGAGCTTTTCTTCAGATCTGGGGAAGGACCTCGAAGAAGAGCTCTGTGTAGCTTGAAAGCTTGTCTTTCACCAAAAGAAGTTGGTCCAATAAAAGATATTTCCTCACCCACTTTGTCTCTCTTATAATATACATGACTTTTATTGAGCTAACACTTGCAGTGTGAAATATTGACCCCAGTGAATTCAGTGGGAGCTTGGCCATTAACTTCAGTGGGGCCAGGCTTTTACCTGCGGTCTTTATTCAGGCCCAACATTCAACTCATTGGTCTATAACATTTAAGAGTTCCATAAATTTTGACCCAGCATACTCACTTTCTCTTTATCGTAGATATAATCTTTTCTTTTCCTGCTAATGATAAAACATGCAGAATCGATTCTGTTCTATCTTAGGCAATTAGGAAACTATTTCACTCAGTTATTCATTAAGCCTTCTTGATTGATCAATCACTAACCTGGATATTGCCTTTAAAAGCAAAGTCTCCTTTGATTTATTTTGTGTGTGCCTCTGGAAAGCTACATGGAGTCAGAGTCAAAGATCTTGTGCACACGAGAAATTTACCTCCATATCGCTATGTCCATCAGGAATGTGAAAAATACCCACTCCTGAGTGACATAGGTATGCCCAACTTCAGGTATGTCAACACTTAAAATGCTACAGCTGCACCAGAGTAGCACATCAGTGCAGACACTACCTACGCTGATGGAAGGGATTCTCACATTGGTGTAGTTAATTCACCTCTCCAAAAGAGGGTAGCTAAGTCAATGGAAGTCTAAGTCTTCTGTTAACTTGGCACTATCTACAAAGGGGGTTAGGTTGGCTTAACTACTCTGCTCAGGAGTGTGGAATTTCCATACCCGAGAGCAATGTAGCTAAACTGGCTTAATTTTCTATTGTAGATTAGGCACTAACTCTCAATGTTGACAGTGCTAAGTCGACCTAGCTACCACCTCTCGAGAAGCCAAGGGAAGAAGCCTTCCCCTCTGTGTAGGTAGTGTCTACACTGAAGCCCTAGCAGTGCAGCTGCACCATCGTAGCCACAAGCGCTGACTTTGCAATGTGCCGGGAGGTACCTGACCCCAGGCCCTGCCCCCGCTCCACACCTACTCCCAAGTCCCAACCCCCACCCTGCCTCTTCCCGCCCCACCCCTGCCCCATTCTGCCCTCTTCCCCAAGCGCACCTTGTCCTTGCTCCTCCCTCCCCCCCAGCCTCCTGCATGCCACAAAAAAGCTGACTGCGGCAGGCAGGAGGCATGGGGGAGGGAGCGGGAGGTGCTGATTGGTGGGGCCCGCCGGGAAGTGCTGGGGAAGGGAGAGGAGCTGGTTGGGGGGCTGCTGGTGGGTGCTCAGCACTCACCATTTTTTCCCCTTGGGTGCTCCAGAGCCGGAGCACCCACAGAGTCAGTGCCTAGAACTGAAGCATTTTAAGTGTAGATGTACCCCAAGTCTAAGAGCTCTTTAAATGATTTCAATGCAAAATCTCCTTTGCCTTCTCCTTCACCACCTTCAGGAAGGTGTACGGGTGTGAACACTGTGAACTTTAGCCCTGTCAAGATTTCTCATTTTTCTCTTCTTCCTTGTCCCAGTTGAATTCAGTGGAGTTTTGTCACTGATATCAATATGATCTGGATTTGGCCCTAAAAGAATAACTGAATTTTTTGTCTTATTGACAGTCCAGCTTTCTTTCTGTTTTAACCTACTTGCAGCAACTGGGACTCTGGGTTCTATTTCCACCTCTACCACTGGCCTGTTGAGTGACTTTAGGCAAATCATCGACCTCTCTGTGCCTCCATTTCCTGATCTGTAAAATGGGGATAAATGATACTGACCTCCTTAGTAAAGCACTTTCTCATCTACTGATGAAAAGCGCTATATAAGAGCTATGTGGGATTATTATTCAGACTCTGCTATTCTGTAATACAGCTAGATTTCTGAACTTTCAGTTTGTTGCAATGCAAAGCAAGGTTGGTGGGGGGGATCCAATATATTACCTATAACAATGCCTTGCATTTATTTAGCATTTTTATATGAGGATATTAAAGCATTTTACCAAATATTACTTGTTTTTTCAAGGTAAGTAAATATTATTACACACAGTATTAAGATGGGAAAACTGAGGACTAGATAGATGAAATGATTTACCCAGTGAAGCTCAATGAGTAAATGGCAAACCCAAGAATAGAATCCAGTTGTCCTAATTTCTGGCCTCCTGTTATAATCACTACACATCACTCCATACAATTTTGAACTCTTGAATGTGTTTTGGTCGTCATCCTGCAGCATTTCAGTCATTGATGAAAGATTAAAAGATAACTCAAGATGACACTCACCACTTAAACCTGCCTAACAGGAAGAGTGAATTCAGGCATGCCGAAAAATGAAGAAATGCTTTTCATAGTTTCATAGAGTATAAGGCCAGAAGGGACCATTAGATCATCTCTGACCTCCTATATATCACAAGCCATTAATTTTCACCTGGATAGCCCTATATTAAACACAATAGCTTTACACAAAAGCATTTCAGTCCTCAGGAGACTAAACTATGTACCACAGGAAGAGAACAGGAGAGACTTAGGTCAGGTCTACACTAGAAACTTGCATCGGCACAGCTGCACCAATACAGCTGCGCCACTGTACCACTTCTGGTGAAGATGCTCTAAGCTGATGAGAGAGAGCTCTCCCATCATCTTAAAAACCTCCCACTTCACAAGAGGTGGTAGCTATGTCAGCAGAAGAAGCACGGGGGGAGGGATAGCTCAGTGGTTTGAGCATTAGCCGGCTAAACCCAGGGTTGTGAGTTCAATCCTTGAGGGGGCCATTTAGGATTTAGGGCAAAAATTGGGGATTGGTCCTGCATTGTGCAGGGGGTTGGACTAGATGACCTCCTGAGGTCCCTTCCAACCCTGATATTCTATGATTCACTGTTTACACAGAGGGTTATGGTCCACAACCCTGAGTGATGTAGTTATGCTGAAGTAAGTGTGTAGTGTACCCTTGGCCCAAGATATCACCAATGCCTGAGGCACCTGTAATGGCAGGGTATTGGTTAGGTGAGATATGACTAGATGATCCCAGCAGGTGAACCATTTCCGATGCTGCAGAGGAAGGTGGAAAAAACCCCAAGTCCTTGCCAATCTGGCCTGGGGGAGAATTCTTTCCAGGGTTCCATAAAGAGATTCTCAGTGTGCAAAATTTGGCTTTCAAAAGTGGTTTCCTTATTAATGACTGCTTGCAAAAGTAGCCTATACATAACACCAAAATATCCTTAAATACAGTGAAATCTGAAATAATAGCAACTGTTGGATCATATTAAAGAAGTTCTGTATTAAAATCACAAATGAGTTTGATTCCCCATAGTTTAAATTCCAGGGTATTACTAATTAAGAGGTCTCTTGGTTTTTGGTACTGTTTCTCTCCCTCTGTGTGTGAAACTTGCAAGCTGCTAGTTGTGTTAGTACATTCTAAGACAGAGTCTGTTCTCAAAGCAATTCACAGAGACTCAAAGCAATACTCTAACAACAGAAACAGCACCCAGAGACTCCCCGCCCTTTTGTTGTATTAACAATTGTGATTAAAATAGAGATAGAGGATGTATGTGGATGGATGCTTGGTGTGGATAATAACTGAATGATCAGGGAGGTGCCAGCCTAAGAATCCAGTGTCCATCGGCTGAAGAAGGCGTCAAGTGGAAATAACCAGAGGACCCCCGGAGGGCAGACTGGAATCCACCCAACAGCCTCAAGAATGGGAGAACCAAAGAACAAGATAACATCTTGGAGCCGTCAGGAATGTGCCATCTGCTGATTGATTCAGCAACAGCATGATGCAGCAATTCCCATAGACTGGCATAGGAAGAAATTCCTATAAAAATAGACTCTAAAAAGTGAGAACTTTGGGGTCTGATTCTGCAAACCAACTTCCAGGAGCATCAGATGAGCATCTGACAAGGCCCTGCTCCCTCCTCATGTCCAGGCCACCTGGCCAGTGGCTTGGCATGAGCAACTCTAAGGCTGGTAACTATGATAACAACTTTGCAGAACCTGTGTGTGTGTGTGTGTGTGTATGAGTGAATGTGTGAATAAATATGAGATTGAATGGAATGTTATAGCTACTATGATAACAACCTTGCAGAACCTGTGTGTGTGTATGAATGAATGTGTGAATAAAGATGAGATTGAATGGAATGTTACAGCTGTAACTAACTGCTTACTATGATACTTTCTGTATTCACAATAAATGTGGTATTTTGCCTTTTTCCCTTTAATAAGATCCTGCTGGTTTTTATTTTATTGGTACAACACAACCTCCAATAAATACCCACATTAAAGTATTGTTATATTTTTAGTTAGTTAAAGGCTCATTCTTTAGGTGACCATTTAAAACAGGTTTCACTGTAAATGATTATACAAGTCTTTTTTTAAAAAAAGTTCTTATCTGTGAGAATAAGGTATTGTTTACACTGTCAGCACATTTGCCAGAGTTAGCATAGTGTCAAGAATATATTGAAACTTGTCCAACCTGTTCATTGTTTTGCAAACAGATTACACAATCCTAACTACCTTTCATAAACATCTTATTGAATCACGCTTTTAAAGGTTTTTACTATTCTGTGATGTTGTCCAATTTCATCCAGCAGGAGTAGCAGTTTTAAAAATGCATCTGAAACTGACTTGGAATAAAGACCAGAACCTCTTTTATGCAGCTGAATGAAAGTGATAGGGGAAGGGCAAAGGAACTGTTTGTTTCCCATCCCCCTGATCCTTGGGCTGCTTCTGCACTTAAGGCCTGACCCAACTCTGAAACTGAAACTGCATCTGAAAGTGGAAAGTGGCTACCCTCGCCTGTAAGGCATCAGCCCCGAAGCTCCCATTGGCCGCGGTTCCCCAGTCCCTGCCAATTGGAACTGTGGGGGGTTGGGGGGTTCCGGGAGCGGCACGGGGCCAGGGCAGGCAGGGAGCCTGCCTTAGCCTCTCTGTGCCACGGGGCTGGCAATCCCACAGGCCGGATTGAAAGCCCTGATGGGCCAGATCCAGCCCGCGGGCCGTAGTTTGTCCTCCCCTGTGTTTGGCCCTCCGTTGGCCTTGACAGCTCCTCCTCTCTGGCACAGTTGGAATTGCTGATTGTCAGGGTGGAACTCATTTGTGCAGAAGAGAGCTTTCCCAGGAGCTAATCCAACACTGTGGAACTCATTCTATCAAGAACTCCTTCAAACCTCACCTCCTTATGATCCAAATGCAAAGCAAATTTCTTCAACCCTGCCTTCCCAAACATCAACGTATGGAACACAACTTAGATACACATTTAACTAAAAAGAAATAAAATTTTTAAAAAGTTCAAATCCCATATACAATTTCTCCTACTTCATTGTCCACCTTCAAATCCCTCTTCAAAATTCTCCTTTGCCATGATGCCTACAAAAAACTTGACAACAGTTAGGCTCCTGCTGTGCTGAGCCGACTGCCTATCATGCTGGCAAAATGTTGTCTCACTATTTCCTTATACTACCCCATCTATCTCTATTCATTTGTTGTCTTATACCTAGACTGTAAGCTCCTTGGGAGATTTTTCGTTCTGTGTTTGTACAGTGCCTAGCACAATGGGGTCCTGGTCCATGACTGGAACTCCTAGGTACTATGATAATATGTATAATGAATAAGAATAACAACAGAGAGGAAAATACATGCAACAGATGCTTGTCACTGAGTTCACTCTGTTTATTCACTGTGTTTTTATCTTTGGAAAGTACTGAGATTCCATAGTGAGGATATGGTACAAGAATCCAATTTTAGATTAAAATAAAACCATATTATAGACATAATAAGGAACTTTGGGTGGTAGCAAGTCTTTATAACATAATTTGGTCATGTTCACATAAGATAGACACAATCATGGAAACACAAATTGCCCCAAATCACCACAATTTGTGCTATTGTTCATGACCAACATTTTCAAATCTGAGTGTGTAGAGTTAGCCACCTGCAACCATATTTAGGCACCAGTGAAGTAAATTGTAAAATCCTTCCCTGGGGACTGCATCTTTATGTGATGGGAAAGCCTGCTTGCGCTCCTTTGACCCTGAGAGCTATGCTGGAGCTACTCCTGGTAGGGTCATGCCAGACAGGCTGAAGGATAGAAACCAGCCTAAAGGCAGCCAACTGGCCCTCCTGGTATGGGGCTGGGTGTGGGCTAATGACCTGGTCCTGTGGGAAAAAAATGCGCTTATGGAAACCTACTCTATTGCTGTCTCAGCAGACAGTGGTGAAGGGCACTGGAATAGAGAGGCATAAGAGAGAGAAGTAAATTGCAGATGCTCAGCCTTTCTAAAAAGCAGGTCACCTTTTTTTAAGGGGCCTAACTATGGAATTTCGTGTCTGCTTTTAGCCCCTCAAGTTTGTAAATGTTTATTGGAGACAATAAGTGTGGATGGTATATTAATAGTACTGCCAACCCCAAATATTCAAAAACTCATGAGTCAGGCTCACCAAAAATCATGAGATTGGCTTTAAAATGAGGAGATTATGTAAAAGTAACAGATTTGGGGTTCTTTTTATTTGCCTTCTGCTTGTTGAGCCTTTACGGTGCGCTGGGGTCACATTTTGAAGCTTCCTCTGCAGCCCCAATGGCTAGAAACTTACTTTTTCTTTAAGAATGAAGGCTGAAATCATCACATATCCACTTGACTACAGGAGCTGGGGCTTTAAGGAAAACAATCATCATGAAACTCATGACAAAATCATGATAGTTGGCAACACTGTAACAGTATTGAATAAAACAAGATCATGTTTGACTCTGAACCTTATGCTATTCTGAGCTAATGGGGAACATTTTTATATTCAGATAGTTTGTTAATAATATGTAAAGAGACCATGGCAGGAAAAAACTCCAGGTAAAATACTGCAATAAAAGCAAAATGGATGGAGTTCAACATTTTCACTAACTAATGCACAAGCACTGACGAAGACATAATAGTTTATGAGGCAAGTAAACAAACATAAGAGCTCAGTTTGGAGTTACCCCTACGGAAATAACTAGGAAGCAACCAAATGAATAAAATAAACAACTCTTTAACTCAAAGAGCCTGCAGGGACTATTTAAATTCAAGCCAGCGCAGATGCCAGCTCCAGTCTTTAATGACCAGGAGGGATACTGAGAAACCAAAAATCTCTTTTTAAAGATAGCAGATTAGTTCATTTAAGGAATCCCTTTCCCAGAAGACCTGCAACTTCCTCACTGTAATGTAAGTGCAGCTATTTAAGAAGTAGGTAAGACACAGGAGAAAAAAAATGTAGGAGACGCCAGCCTTTGAAAGCTGGGGAAGAAAAAAAAACTGCCAAGAAGCAGGACAGCTCACACAAATTATCCCTCCTGCCTATCTTCTTCCTGCAAACCACGACACCACAATTCTTTGAAATGTTAGGCCCCAAGTTTGACTATATTCAGGTTTTATAAGTGACTTACAAAGCAAAGACAACATTCTTGTGTTATCTTTGCTTCTTTTATGATTACAGTGGCCTGGGACTATTTTTTTAAATCTGATTGTCAATATTTCACTGGTTCTCCAATCCTCAGAGAGTCTTCTGACCTAGACAGAACCTGAATTTCTAATGTAACAAACAGTCTATGAGCCAGGGGAGTAAAAGATAAATTATTAGTAGGGAAAGGGATTTTTAGTCAGACGTATTGGGTCTGACCTTTAGCTGGCTTAAGTTAGCACAGTCCTTATGATTTAAATGGACCTATGATGATTTACACTACCTAAAGATCGGGCCCCAGGTAGCCTTAATATCTATGTAACTTCAATGACAGATGAATATTTTGAATAAATGAAGCTCCTTTGTTAAAGATACAGCATCCTCAACGCTTCATTTAAGGTGGTGTAAGTTCACAGTAAACATCCCTTTTACCCCTAGTAGTCTTCCAAAAAGGACTAAGGAATACCAATTTTGACATTCCTGATATTGCTAAGGACTTATCTACCCCAGAAAGTTATATTGCTTTAACCATGCTGCTTCATACTGTTATAACTGCATCCACACCACGACTTCTACTGGCATAACTACCATGGTAAAAAAAACCCCAAAACAAAAAACAAACATACACCCTCATAACCCGAATGAACATCGTTTACTGGTACAACTTCCCAGTAGTAGATCAGGTTTAAGGTAGAAAATAAGCCAAACAATAAAGATATTCGGACTTTATTTATACATCACAAAGGAGCAAAAATACAAAACAAAACAAAAGCACCCCCCCCCTTAAAAAAACCTCACAGACACCTTTGCAGTTTGCTCTTAAGACTCTGAAGTTACTGTACTCAAAGCTATAAGTATATGCTAGCATTTGCTGATATGAATAGGGGAAAGGAGAGGGCTAAAGGATGTCTTTTGGACTAACTTTTGTGTTTAATTAAAAACTCTGGGAATTGGTGCAGAGGGTTTCCCAGCTGTCAAAGACAGAAGAGAAAAAGTAGAATCAACTTTTAATTTATTAAAGTTAAGTGAAAAGAAGAGATCAACAAAGAATGAAAATGAAAGTAAACAGAAAAAAAAAAAACAACTGAGTAGAGAAAAAACCACTGAACTATGTATTTTTTTCCTTTGTTTTTCTCTGAGTCAGGTCAGCCTTTCTAAACAACCCATTTATTTCACCTGGCAAAATCAAACACAAGGAAAAATACAATCCAGTCAGGAATGTAGCAATTCGGTAGTGAAAACAGACACTGCCAAGCTATTTGCAGCTCCCTCCAGTGTATGTTGGTCAAATGTTGAATGTTTATGAAAATTAACTTTGAGACACATCTCATTACAAACTACTCAGATGATAGATCACAGGGACTGAGAAGGGGAAAACAGACAAAAACAAAAAAAACCGAGGGACCAGTGCAGAACATGGGGGAAAAGAGCTAAAGGGGAAAAAATATTCAAGAGATCTCTCTTGAACAGAGCATCGTGTGTTATTCTTCAATAATTGCTCAGGCTGTTCGCAGTCTTTATGTCCCAGTATCAGAAGGATTCCCCCAGAGGCAAGCAGAGGTTGCTCCATATATGGTAAAGTGAGATAAAACTGACCGGACAAAACCCACAACAACCTGCCAAAGGACTATCATCTAGTAAAACAACTGACACCCTGAAACTGGAGAAAGGTTGTCTGACATCCCCTCCACCCTGTTGCCACACCCAGAAACAGCCTCAGGCTTGCAATACAGGCATTGAAAAGGTGCAACTCATGTAATAACAATGCTGCTTTCTTTGTAGCAGGATAAAATGCCCTACTTTTTAGGACCAGCTTTCTGGGGATTCCGCCCCTCCCCCCTTTGGATGAAGCAATGGTGCATGCATGCACGCACACCCCACATCAAAATTATGCATTTACCTGTGTATTTTCATTGAGGTTCAGATGCTTATCCTTGGCTGTAAGTGCTTTCATAGCAATTAAAAAGGTACAATTGCTAAAATGAAGAGCACACACATCACAAAGGCATGCAGAACTGCCCATACAAAGCCACAATAGCACTGACCCACAATAACTTCAGCAGTAACCCCAACATCTGATTACTCTGTGCCCTTGTCTGTCCCTGCCTCAGATGTCCAAGCTTTTCAGCCTGCCTTGACGTTTAACAAACACAGCCTCTGTCTGCTGTCAAGGGCAGCACACGGGTAGCTGCTATGCATTACTAAATGTGCATTAACCATGCTAGCCATATTTAGTGCCAATCACTAAAGGTGTGTCTATCTAGCAATTTTTCAACCTGTTATTAACAACACCTATACTGGTGTTAACACTGAGATAATCCCCTTTTTCAGTGCTTCATTTGTGCCAGGGCTGAGCCCGGGTACCTCTTGGCTTGGTCGTTCATAGCCCTGGCATCTCTGGGCTTACTGCATCCAGTTATGAATGTAAAAAAATTGCTTGAGCCCTGGCACCTCTTTCATTACAAATTAAGCACAGGTTTCAGAGTAACAGCCGTGTTAGTCTGTAGCTGCAAAAAGAAAAGGAGTACTTGTGGCACCTTAGAGACTAACCAATTTATTTGAGTATGAGCTTTCGTGAGCTACAGCTCACTTCATCGGATGTGAAGTGAGCTGTAGCTCACGAAAGCTTATGCTCAAATAAATTGGTTAGTCTCTAAGGTGCCACAAGTCCTCCTTTTCTTTTTAGGGAATTAAAAAGTCCCATCTCATACATGTTCTTGTAGTTTTATCTGATACAACTACAGACTCTATAGCTTTAACATACAGGATGCTACAGACACCTTTGTCCCCCACTGTTTTGTCATCTGTTGCATTAGGAGATCTGAAGCTAGAACAAGTCTGTAGTTGTATCAGATACAAGCACTGGAGTACCACTGTTTTGTTTGGTGGATTTGTACTTCATAGAAATGTAACTACATTTACCGATATTTGTTTTTGTTAAGATACCATCTTACAAGTGCAGTAATAAATTCAAGCTTGGGTGTGCATAAGTTAATGTTACACATCTTGGGTATGTTAAGCCACACCCAAGACATGCATATTGACTGATGATGACATATTCTATTGTATACTGTGTCTGCTGAGGGTTGTAGGGGTGGAGTTTTCTGAGAACTGGTTATTCCGCTTAATAAAGTTTCCTACCCTGTTGCTTGTGCAATTTGAATTAATCTCTTTTACTCACTAATTTTCTTCCTAACTATACCTCTGGACTCTGTAGTATTATTCTTAACACAATAGGAACTTTGTTTGTTTGTGAAATTCATAACTTATATTTGCTGGTGATTTCTAATGTTTACAAACTCTCTGATAGAATCACTCTGACGTTATGAACCGGGGATAAGAAAACCAGGTAGAATGCTACCAAATCATTCATGTAAGGACTAACATTCCAAAATAATAATCACAACACAAAACAAAAATGAGAAAAATAGCAGATCAAGAAGAAGCTAGGAGATTTTGGGGATAATCTTATACATCCGCTGTCAACATCAGGTTTCACCATTTAAAGAGAAGGCATAACAAACAAACTTGGTTGAGCTTATTCTATTAATCAAGGGATATATAACCCCTTTGTAAGGTATTATTTATAACAACTGGGAGCACAGGTCTTTAGGTGAGGAAAGATTTTATGATTTCTGTTGTCTAGACATTAAGGGCTAAATTATGGCTTGGGGAGAAAACAAATAGCTGTTCTCAAGCACTGGTGGGAGGCAAATGTAATGTTTGTTTCAGACATAACATCTCAAGGACCCCTAAGGAGAGCATGCTCAGCAGGGACATTGTCAAGAGATGCAAAAAAGGTGCAGCGGGTGCTCACCCCCCATGCTGCCTTCCTGGTGCTAGTTGCTGCACGTGGGGATAAGGCACTGATCAGATCCATAGGCCTCCCAGACACATCCCCTTTGGGCTAGGCAGTATTACTGCTCATCTACTCTCACCCCACTCCCAGCATTCAGGGAGCACAAGGAGTCACATTATAGTTAATTATACTGTAGTGCTCTCTGAACCCTCCCTCCACAGCACATCTGTGCATGCATAGCACTGATTTTCCATGAAATGTTTAGCATAAAGGTATAATAGTTAGCTAGTTCCAGGCTGGGGTGGAAATTCCCATAGTCTCAAATTTCCTTAATTTAGAAACCCAGCACATGATGATTCTGCATTCTCTCTCTCCCTGTAACTTAACACAGAAAGATGCTTCCCCGAAGGGCTTATGGTCTAAAGAGATGCATGGGTGCAGTACACTGAAAAAAAGTGAAATGCCCATATTAAGGTAGAAGTCACAAGGTGGCGGAGGGCTTGTCTACACTTAAAATGCTGCAGCAGCACAGCTGCACCGTTCCACCAGGGCTGTTGTAGCACATCAGTGAAGACATTGCCTATGTCTCCCATCTGCAGAGGTACTCCACCTCCCCAAGAGCAGTAGCTCGGTCAATGGGAGAATTGTCCTACGGACCTAGTGCTGTCTACACTGGGGATTAGCTCAGTTTAACTGTGTCCCCTGAGTGACAGAGTTATAATGACAACCCTAGTGTAGACCAGGCCATAGTCTTCTTATTACCACAATCTGTCCTATGCGTGCAGAGGCGTTAGTGGGCCACATTACCTTGAATAGTCCCTTAGAATATGTGCTAACTACCTCTGCTAAAGTATCTGTTCAATCTTCTATTTAGCTGTTTCAGAGTAGCAGCCGTGTTAGTCTGTATTTGCAAAAAGAAAAGGAGTACTTGTGGCACCTTAGAGACTAACCAATTTAGCGGTGACATTCTGAGTACCTTTCCCAGAGCTGAAGAGCTCTGTGTAGCTCAAAAGTATGTCTCTTTCACCCCAATAAAATAAGAGGGCTGTCAATTAATTGCAGTTAACTCGAACGATTAACTCAAAACAAATTAACTCAATTAAAAAAATTAATGCAGTTTTAATTGTACAGTTAAACAATAATAGAACACCAATTTACAATATATTACTGTAACGGGTTCTCTCCAGGCAGGGGTGAAAGTAACGTAAAGGATTTACCAGTACTCCGGAGTCCTGAGCAGGGGGTGTGGCCTCAACTGGAAGAGGCGGGGCTTCAACTGGAAGAGGTGGGGCCTTTAAATACCCGGGCCCTTTAAATCAAGATTTAAAGGCCCCAGGGCTCTGGCTGCTGCTGGGAGCTCCGGGACCTTTAAATCACCGCCGGAGCTACCAGCTGCAGAGGGGGCTGGGAGCCCCGGGGCTCAGGGGTGATTTAAAGGGCCCTGGGCTCTGGCCGCCACTACAGCAGCAGAGCTCTGGGCCCTTTAAATCACCTCTGGAGCCCTGTCGCCACTACCCCAGGGGCTCTAGCAGCGGGGCTCGGGCGGTGCTTTAAAGGGACCGGGGCTCCGGCCGCTGCAGGGAGCCCCAGGCCCTTTAAAGCTCCCCCGAGCCCTGCTGCTGGAGCCCCTGGGGTAGCAGCAGCAGGGCTCCAATGGTGATTTAAAGGACAAGGGGCTCCAGCCACTGCGGGGAGCCCTGGGCCCTTTAAATCGCCAGCTTTGGGAAGCCGGTCCAGTCCAGCACGGCATACTAGCTCTTGCTGGTATGCAGTACCGTACCGGCCTACTTTCACCTTTGCCTCCAGGGTGGAACCTGGAACTGGGGTACCACTGAGCCCACCTGACCCACCAGCCTGGGCTCCCTTTACACGGTACTCCTGTGACAAGCTGTCAAGCCCTCTCCAGCACACATACAGGTAGGGACACACCCCACTGCAGGTACATGCAGACATTGTGATCAGCTTTGGATGGAAAGGCTCCAGCAAAGGAACTTCCCACCTACTCAGGCACACCCCCCACCCCCGCACCTGGAGTGTAAATCCAAAATTATACCATCTTGCGCTGCACAGAAAACTGTACAGCCTAAGATCATGAAATTTGCCCCCTCCCTCAATGTGGAGAAGAATATATGACAGCTTTCTGCCCAAATTACAACTCCCACACACATTGGTTTTAGATAAAGCAAAACCAAATGTATTAACTACAACAGATAGACTTTAAATGATTATAAGGGATAGCAAACAGATCAGAGCAGATTACCTATCAAATAAACAAAACACGCAAACTAAGCTTAATATACTAAAGAGATTGGATATGAATAGCAGATCCTCACCTTAAGTGAGGATCCAAGCAGGCTGCAGATTCTTAAGGGGCAAGCTGCACTAACTTCCAGCTTGGAATCCCCAGGTGTTTCATTCATAAAAATCCCTTTAGCCTGGGTCCAGGACTTCCCTCCAGTTCAGTCTTTGTTCCTCAGGTGTTTCCAGGAGTCCCTTTTGGTGGGGAGTCAGTGAAGAACCTCGATGATATCACTCCCTGCCTTAAATAGGTTTTGCAAAATGTGGGAACCCTTCGTTTCAAAGCTTGGTTCTCATGCCAGCCAGTGGAAAAATACTTATATTCCAAGATGGAGTCCAGCACCAGGTGACTAGGTTACATGACCCTGTAGTGTCACAGCAGCCATAACTCGGAGGCTGTCTGTAGCATTCTCAGAACATTATCTCCTGGTGGGAGATAAGCGCCTTCTGAGGCCTATTGTTTTCTCCTAATGGCTCATTAACCTGAATGGGCCCTTCCCAGCCATCCATCTAGACTGAGAGTCTTTTGCTTGGTGAGCATTCCCCAGGTGTAAACACATTTGTAGTACAGATACATAGTCAATATTCCTAACTTCAGATACAAAAATGATACATGCACACAAGTAGGATTGTAATATTCAGTAAATCATAACCTTTCAAATGATCTCACGTGACCTATCTTGCATAAAATACATTAGAATTATGCCATAATCATATCATAATATCTCTGTGAAGAATGTGGGATGCAGTGTCACAATTATGTCACCCATTTTGTCTCTCTAATAGTCTTATAAATTGTTTTTCTTAGCATGGGATTTGTCTTGCAAGAAAATTCTGTGTATTTGTTTTCTAACACCATTTATTTGGGGGAGCTGTGGTGAATAGCAAGGGAGGTAGCTCTGTCCCTTAATCTCTTTTATTAGTATCAGTGTTTAAAGCAATTACTCCTGAGGAACTGGGTAGTGGTTTGTGGTTTGGAGATTTCTAAAAGAGTGAGTTGCCTGCATGTTGTTAACGACCACTTCTGTTCCAGGATTGGCATGTGTGTGTAAATAAAAAGTTGTACAATATACAATCACATTCTGTGACACTGATTTCTCCTCTGATGCAAAGCTCATACGCAAGACTCTGGACATCTGCTACCACACGACAGAGGGATGAAAATGTGATATCAGTTCCCGTGGCAAGAATATCTGAACTTCCTATATGACCTTAAGAAGTGTCCAGTGTCTTCTCGGACACCGTGTCATTTAATATTTACAACATTTGTCATTCAAGAGTAATGTGTCATTGAAGTTCCCATGAGTGAAGGGGATTTTATGGTGTAGAATTTTAAGCTGTTATAAGTAGAGCCTTTTGTATCTGCATCTGATCCGCAAATGTGGTCCATGGATATAAAGTGGATATCCTCAGATTTGCAGGGCTCTAATTATAAATTTTGATTTAGCTTCTTTGCCATATTAATAGGGTAAAGCAGGAGTGTTGAAAATAATTTTCCTAATGAGTTTAAGGTTTACTATGTCTCAATTTCCACAAAAGCATATATTTATTAGTCCAAAGACCACTTGCTGTTGGTTACATCCAAAATATCAATATAAGCATATGCACCCTTATATTCTATACCCAAGCAACAATGCTGTTTTAAACATTGGCCAAAATAGTCACAACTGGATCAGGCCCGGGACATACTTTCCTATCATGGTGTGACTCCAGAAGGGTAAGGAAAAGCTCTGATGAAGAATCCCTACTCTATAACAAACAAATGATGTCACTGCTGGTTATCGGACCTTAGCTGATGCAGCTGAGGGCTGCACACTACTCTTTTCAAAGTTATTCCCCTTCTGACTTTGTCATATTACCTCTCCCCACCCCCAGTTCCGGGGCTAAGTATTTTTAAGCAATTAGTTACTGACCAGATGCCCAATTAACCATGTTTTCTTTATTTCTATTGCTTTGTGGAACCTTAAATAAGATAACACTAGTATTTCCAGGTCACTGGAAATTTAACACAAACAAACTTTTCTTTCTCATGAGTTCATTATTTTGTCACATGTTTTGAGCCTAACGCTTGTGCTAAAAGCCAAACTCAGTTTAAAACCACAGGTCACATGTGAGCCCTGTATTCCTACAAGAAGGGTCTAATCTCTCTCTTCATTGATTAGCCTCAATAGTTTCCTGTGATAATTAATTTAAATGTGATTGGGCAAAATAAGAATTATTAGACAAAAGTGATTTAGTGGTTCAGGAAATGAAGAATTTGGTGAATTCTTTCAGGGACAGGAAGTTAAACTTGTGTGAAGTCCAGAACTTGGCATTTTTTGTATTGAACTTAAGGGGGGCGGAAAAAGCATTGCTCGACAGAGGGACCAGTGACAGATTTAAATTCTGATGTGCTGTGAAACACCAGCATTCCTTAGTTACATAGGCACCAACTCCGTGAGCGCTAAAAAAATTAGCGAGTGCTTAGTACCCACTGCCAGCCAGCTCCCTTCCTCCCCACAGCACTTCCCCACCTGCTGGCAGTCCCATTGATCAACTTCTCCCCCTCCCTCCCAGAGCCTCCTGCCCACGGTAGATCAGCTGTTCTGCGCCATGCAGGAGGTGCTGGGGGGAGCGGGAGGAGAGGGGATGGGGCAAGCTTGGGGAGGTGGGGAAGAGGCAGGGAAGAGGTGGGGTGGAGGTGTGGCCTTCGGGGAAGGGGTGGAGTGGGGGCAGGGCCTGAGGCATAGGAAGGGGGGTCAAGCACCCCCCGCAGGTAGAGAGGAAGTTGGTGCCTATGCTTAGGTAGTCCAAAATGGTGTCCTCCATGCATCATGACCTTGCACATACAGCACATGGGAGGTCACGGTGTACAGAAGACTCCATGTTCTTCTACAAAATAGCATCCTCCTAGGGGGCCAGAGGGAATTGTCCTGTGGGCCACATCTAGCCCACAAGCCGCCAGTTGGACAACATACAGCTGGTTGGGCATGTAATGAGTGTCTTGCATACATTGATTGCACACCACTGATTTCTAGGGAGTGTGTCTTCCTAGCCATTTCTTTTTGGCCCACGGATCAGTAGAGAGCTGATGTCAACATCACCCTTTTTGCTTTTGTTTTCCCTCTTGTAGTCAGATATATTTTAGTGGCAAAGATGTAAAGAACTGCTGATGCTAGTAAGAAAATACTTTGCAACATCTGAAAGAATAGGATCTCAGCTATCCAATGGTATTAAACATTAATCTCCAACACAATCAGTTCATGAGAGAGGGTTAAATTAATTGTATAGTGAAATGTGTTAATCTGGAATTTACTCCAATTAATCTGGAATTTACTCCAGTGTTGCTAAGAGCAGAATTTGGCCCACAATTTGTCCAGCAGCATACTGATTTAACAGCCTTTTGTTATTCTCTGTGTAAAGCTAGAACAAGATCAGGGACTAATTCTCAGTTTAAATCTTGATAAATATTACTTAAGTAAACTTCACAACAGGGTACAGTGCAGTACAGTGTGCTTGGGAAGGAGATTAAAGATTATCTAGGTATAGCTCTCAAAACTAAAAGAATACTTTGCCTCAGTTTTCAGTAACAGTGTTAATATGGATCATGTGCATGAAGGCAGTATGGCTGATCTCAAATCAAGGGGACTGGATAATTTCCATCCCAGAATACTGAGAGAACTGGCACATGAGATTGCTAGTCCAGTAGCAAGGTTTTTTAATACATCTAACTACTTGGGGGTAACACCATCCTGGCCACTATGGATGTAGAAGCCCTCTACACCAACATTCCACACAAAGATGGACTACAAGCCGTCAAGAACACTATCCCCAATAATGTCACGGCTAACCTGGTGTCTGAACTTTGTGACTTTGTCCTTACCCATAACTATTTTACATTTGGGGACAATGTATACCTTCAGATCAGCGGCACTGCTATGGGTACCCGCATGGCCCCACAGTATGCCAACATTTTTATGGCTGACTTAGAACAACGCTTCCTCAGCTCTCATCCCCTAACACCCGTACTCTACTTGCGCTATATTGATGATATCTTCATCATCTGGACCCATGGAAAAGAAGCCCTTGAGGAATTCCACCAGGATTTCAACAATTTCCATCTCACCATCAACCTCAGCCTGGACCAGTCCACACAAGAGATCCACTTCCTGGACACTACAGTGCTAATAAACGATGGTCACATAAACACCACCCTATACCGGAAACCTACTGACCGCATTCCTACCTACATGCCTCCAGCTTTCACCCTGACCACACCACACGATCCATCGTCTACAGCCAAGCTCTGCGATACAACCGCATTTGCTCCAACCCCTCAGACAGAGACAAATACCTACAAGATCTGTATCAAGCATTCTTACAACTACAATACCCACCTGCGGAAGTGAAGAAACAGATTGATAGAGCCAGAAGAGTTCCCAGAAGTCACCTACTACAGGACAGGCCTAACAAAGAAAATAACAGAACGCCACTAGCCGTCACCTTCAGCCCACAACTAAAACCCCTCCAACGCATTATTAAGGATCTACAACCTATCCTGAAGGATGACCCAACACTCTCACAAATCTTGGGAGACAGGCCAGTCCTTGCCTACAGACAGCCCCCCAACCTGAAGCAAATACTCACCAGCAACCACATACCACACAACAGAACCACTAACCCAGGAACCTATCCTTGCAACAAAGCCTGTTGCCAACTGTGCCCACATATCTATTCAGGGGACACCATCACAGGGCCTAATAACATCAGCCACACTATCAGAGGCTCGTTCACCTGCACATCCACCAATGTGATATATGCCATCATGTGCCAGCAATGCCCCTCTGCCATGTACATTGGTCAAACTGGACAGTCTCTACGTAAAAGAATAAATGGACACAAATCAGATGTCAAGAATTATAACATTCATAAACCAGTCGGAGAACACTTCAATCTCTCTGGTCACGCGATTACAGACATGAAAGTTGCGATATTACAACAGAAAAACTTCAAATCCAGACTCCAGCGAGAAACTGTTGAATTGGAATTCATTTGCAAATTGGATACAATTAACTTAGGCTTGAATAGAGACTGTGAGTGGCTAAGTCATTATGCAAGGTAACCTATTTCCCCTTGTTTTTTCCTACCCCCCCTCCCCCGACGATCTTGTTAAACCCTGGATTTGTGCTGGAAATGGCCCAACTTGATTATCATACACATTGTAAGGAGAGTGATCACTTTAGATAAGCTATTACCAGCAGGAGAGTGGGGTGGGAGGAGGTATTTTTTCATGCTTTGTGTGTATATAAAAAGATCTTCTACACTTTCCACAGTATGCATCCGATGAAGTGAGCTGTAGCTCACAAAAGCTTATGCTCAAATAAATTGGTTAGTCTCTAAGGTGCCACAAGTACTCCTTTTCTTTTTGCGAATACAGACTAACATGGCTGTTACTCTGTAACCCTTAAAAGGTAACTCAATGCTTTACAAAATTTAAAATGTTTTTAAGTTGTGGCTGCAGCAGGGCAGTCAAAATCAGGAGAATAGAAAAAAAATTCTGGATTCTTTTTGTTTGTTTGTTTGTTTTTTGTTCATTTGTTTTTGTAACAAAATAGCAGATGAGAGTTGTAGTAAAAAAAAAAATTAAAAAAAGACAGTGCCCTTCTGAAGCAACAGCAGGGGTGAGGTGCACAAAACAAAAAGAAGCAATGTTAGAAACACTGAGTCTTAAAATGGCTCTGAGTAATCAGACTGTCACTTTGATAAAGGTACATGAAAACTCTGCAAGCAAAACAAAGAAATAGTTACACCTTATGTAAAAATTGATATGGATAATGTTATAGAAGTTAAACTATGGAAGGAATGTGCATTTGCCCCAGACATGTGCAGGGTATATTGCAGAAGGGGCAAAAGAAATGCAAACATACCATGCTACTTAATTAAAATGCTATTTGGGCTCCAAAGGGAGTCACAATAGGTTGGGTTTTCTTTTCTTTTAGATTGCTATGTGTTTTGGAAGCAGAAGTTTAAAAAGTGATCAAAACTCTGGTGAAAGTTGATTGTGTCCCTTTTAAGATAGTCTCTGAGCTGCTGATGGCTTTAAATCCAAAAGCAGGAAGCGTCTGTGAAAATGCAAATGACCTAAAGGATAAAGGAAGGAAAGAACTAGCAGCACAAAGGAGCTGCAGATAAAGGACTCACCTGGTCAGCAAACAAATTGTCTAAATAAAAGGCATGGAATTTTAATAAATTTAATGATAATAAGTACCCCTGTAACAATGTATAGTGTGTATGATTTTTGGAAAAATCCTTTAAGGTTGTATGGTAATGATGCTTCTCAGCTATTACCTGTAAATAAACTTAAAGCTTAACACAGCAGGAAAAACATTATAAACTTGGTCCGCTGTATAAGAAGGGAAACTGAGGTACCCCACCTCAGGGATTTAATGACTAAACAGTGGGATAATTTCCCCATAACCCTTAAAAGATAGATGCCATTGAAACCTGGCCTGCTTATAGAACAAAAAACAGGAAAATATGGGGGTAATTCCTCTGTTTTGCCTGTAATCAACAAGGGTATTTGTAAAAGAAATATTTTAAGCAATAATCTGCCACCCCAAAAAGGGGTAGAAGCATGTTTTTTTGTCTTTCAGAAAATCAGGAAAAGCTGATGCCAGCTGAAGAGCAACCCAATACCATGAATCTACTGTCACAATAGAAATTGTGTTTTGTGTTCTATGTTTTGTCTTGTGTTTTGTCTTGTTGCTAGCACTGTTGTGTGTTTAAAAAAAAAAATACTGAAGACCTGCAGGAACTTAAAAATAAATTAAGCTCTCTGTCCCAGCTACAGGACAGCCTGATACAAAAACAAATACATGCCAATGTAGACTTGGTCCAAATTGGTCTGGGTAACCTAAAAGGCCGATGGAATCTTTGGCAATGGCTTAATACTACCAAATGGCTTATCCATAAGAAAAAAAAAATTAGAAATAGAAAACTACACAGCCATAGCTATGGGATGCACTGAAATGCAAATACTTGCACTAGCTACTTTGGATCACAAAATGTTCTGGGTCATATTGGGAAATATTAAGGGTTTGATGCATTTGTTAAAACAAAGAAAGAGATCGTTGTTTGACACTTATCAATATGAATGGATGCAATACGTTTCCAGTATTGTAAAACCAGACTTGTTAATGGGAGAAATTGTCAAAATTGCACACCAACAGTCCCTGGAGGCAAAGGTATTGAAGGTTAGCCCACTCTCCATATTACACATGGGATCCTTCTGGCTATCCTGGACCTCGAGCCAGTGGGCTGGGGAGGGAGGGAAGCTATTGGACACTAGAGGTTGTACCGAATGGACTCCTCAAAAGTGGGTGTGCCTCATCTTGCCGGTTGCCCCAGAACCTTGTAGTAAAGATACAGCACTAGGATCATGTATGTGGCATGAATTGGAATCACAAACTCAAATTGCCTCACAGTACGTTCTCTTGAATAGGCTACATAGAAAGTGACACTGACGATTATAAATCTTAGTGTCAAAAGGGGGATTATGTTGGATCATATTAAAGAAGTTCTGTATTAAAATCACAAATGAGTTTGATTCCCCATAGTTTAATTCCAGGGTATTACTAATTAAGAAGTCTCTTGGTTTTTGGTACTGTTTCTCTCCCTCTATGTGTGAAACTCGCAAAGCAATTCACACAGAGAGAGACTCAAAGACATTCTAAGACAGAGTCTGCTCTCAATACTCTGTAACAACAGAAACAGCACCCAGAGACTCCCCGCCCTTTTGTTGTATTAACAATTGTGATTAAAATAGAGATAGAGGATGTATGTGGATGGATGCTTGGTGTGGATAATAACTGGATGATCAGGGAGGTGCCAGCCTAAGAACCCAGTGTCCATCGGCTGAAGAAGGCGTCACGTGGAAATAACCAGAGGACTCCCGGAGGGCAGACTGGAATCCACCCAACAGCCTCAAGGATGGGAGAACCAAAGAACAAGATAACATCTAGCAGCACGGAGCCGTCAGGAATGTGCTATCTGCTGATTGATTCAACAGCATGATGAAGCAATTCCCATAGACTGGCATAGGAAGAAATTCCTATAAAAATGGACTCTAGAAAGTGAGAACTTTGGGGTCTGATTCTGCAAAGCAACTTCCAGGAGCATCAGATGAGCATCTGACAAGGCCCTGCTCCCTCCTCATGTCCAGGCCACCCGGCCAGTGGCTTAACATGAGCAACTCTAAGGCTGGTAACTATGATAACAACCTTGCAGAACCTGTGTGTGTGTGTGTGTGTGTGTGTGTGTGTGTGTGTGTGTATGTCTGAATGAATGTGTGAATAAATATGAGATTGAATGGAATGTTATAGCTATAACTAACTGCTTACTATGATTCTTTCTGTATTCACAATAAATGTGGTATTTTGCCTTTTCCCCTTTAATAAGATCCTGCTGGTTTTTATTTTATTGGTATAACATGGGTGCTGGGTGGTGTTGGCTATAAAGGAGGTCAGATTAGATTACCTGTTTGTCCCTTCCTGCTTTAAACTTTATGACAACACACGATGGGTAATACTCATTTTATATGTGTGTGAAGCAAAGCTGAAAGAAGTTAAGGCCCAGTTCACACAGCAACTAGATGGCAGAGGTGGAAACATAAACCAAGAGTTCTGGCTCTAACCACGAAACACAAAGGCAGGCAGGGAAATACATTGTTTAATATTGTTTGCTAGTCATCAGACCTCCTTACTGAGGGCATGTCTTTGGGAAATGGGTATGTCTTAGGACTGGTCTACATGGTGTGGCAAGGCACACTACAGGGGTGTGAATTCTAAAGAGCACTGACTGGCCTGTGTAGACCTCACAGGTGCACACTAACAGTTCCTTAGCATGCTGTAATGTAGTACTGTTTCAAACTTCAGATTTATGTCTACACAGCAAAAGCTGTGCACAGGCTAGCTTATCAGAGCTGGCTTGAGTCCAGCTAGCTCAGGTAACAGTAGCAATGAAGACAGCACAGTGTGGGTTTCAGCAATGGATAGTAAAGTCTGACACTGATCCTGGGTACTTACCTGGCTCACTAGTCTTCTCCAAAGCCCACCCTGTACGGACTTCACTTCTATTGTTCCCTATACTACCTGGATTGAAAGGAGCTCAGGCAGGCTAGTCACTGCACAACTTTTGCTGTGTAGACATACCCTTATTGTGTGGCATCTACACCTGAAATGGGGAATTGAATTAATCAAGACATTCTAGTTGGGACACATGTTTTTCATGGTAAGAAGGAACAAAACCCACAGAACTGTCACAGCACACAGAAATGATGACACTGAAGTCTGGCTCAGGAATGAAAAGTTCGAAATAGCTATACCAATGGTAGGACAGCAAAGTCTTCCTCCTCACTCTGGAATTATGCTGAGAAGCAAGACAGAACTGACCAAAACCAACAAAGAAGAAAAATAAACTCTTGAGTAAGTCAGTGTGAGATAATATTTCCAAGCCCTTGAGACAGTTTAAAAAAGTTATGTCCATCAACTTTGAAGAGTTAACTTACGCATGTTTGTAAAGTGCTTTGAGATCATCAGCTGAAAGGCACAAGACACACAAAGAGATAAAACAAAATATAGTTTCTATTAGAATTGAATGTATCTAATGCTTTTATAAAGAGCTTAAGTCTAACGCCTAATTTTTTAATGTTTAATCAAAGAAAATCATGTTTCTATGTGGGATTTTTTAAAAAAATGCATTTTTGAACTACAAACTTGGTGTTACCATAATCATTCGTGGTTATGCCTTTCTGACTGAAGCTATAGTTAAAGCTGCACATAGTCTCTAAGGTACCACAAGTACTCCTTTTCATTTATTTTTAAGTAAGTCCAAAATGGGGACAGCGGAAATGGATCTATTAGTAGTAAGTAGATCAGTTTCAGAATTATTTTAGAAATCTTGAAACTCTGGGAATAGTGTCAGTAGAGATAGAGAATGAAAAGGTAAATATGGGCCTGATCCAAAACTCCTTGAAGTCAGTAGAAAGTCTCCCAGCAATTTTTAAGGACAACTCAATTAACTTCTTGAGGTCAAGATCTGGGATTTGTGAATCCATCTCACGCTGCTGGCAAGGATATGCACTCTGACTGCTTGTAGCAAAGCATTCACTTAACATCTTATTGTCAAAATCATAACCAACAGTTTATCTGATTTAAAAAACAGAACATCCTAGCAAGTCTCAAGTCTTGGCTGTTTAACCAACATTTCTTAACACTGTCATAAAGGAGATCAGTCATTTCACACTGTAATCACAAGTGACTCACCAAAAATATATTTCTTATTCAAGAAAACTTCAGCGCCACTGAAATATGACCAGAAAGGATTCACTCAATGGGCCAGATCCTCAGATGGTGTAAATGATTTACAAGCATTTGGAGCTATATACTAATTATTCTGAGCCAATGATCTGGCCCATTGCACTTGCAATTATTTTGAATCCCCTTCATTCACTCTAACCAGAAAGAGCTCTTCAGTGGATCAAATTCCAAATAGAAGCACTGCATGGGTGATGTTACCAGGTAATGAAAAAGACTTCAACAGAACAATTGGTGAGGGTACATTTCATATGATCGTCTCTTCTCACCTCTTTGCTTGGTTCCAAGACAAAGGAAGAACTCACCTTCCCTGAAAAGCACAAAGTATTTTACTTAAGCTATCCTAATTTCAGATATAATTTTAATAGAATAGAATACAATGCAATGCCATGGCAAACACCTACTATGAGATACATTCCTCACTACAGTGAGTAGGCCCAGGACCAAGCACTGTGCCTCATAGCAAGTGTTTGCAGGATCTGGCCGTTATTATTTCTGTGACAGCATCATTCACAAAAAGCCCCATATAACTCTTCACAAATGGCTGGAGTCGGCAAGTAAAACTAAATTCTGCAGACTGCAATACAGATATCTTCAGGTAACTTTTGGAGGGCAGAGATGAAAGCTTGGGAGATTTCAGAAGCCAAAGACACTAAAGGATCAAATTTCACTAACAGATTAAAGAAGTCATAGAAGACTGTTAAAAAAAAATCACAAAAAAGTGAAATAGGCCACCCCCACCCTCCACTGCCCATTTTAGAAAAATGAGAAACAATTTTCCCAGGCATGAGTGTGCGTTTTGCCCTGAAAAGCTGTCATCAGTAGTGGAAGAGGCTAACGTTTGAGCCCGGATCAAATTTTTCACTATAAAAATCTCAGTGAATACTTGAAAAGTGAAAAATTAGCTCTTTCCCACAACTCTACTTCCTGACACATGGCACTGTCTGCTGCCTATAGCCCTGATAGCCTGTGCCAAACAGCTTTTGGTACATTCTGCACAGATTTCTTACAGAAGATAGTTAAATATAATTAGTAGGATCCTTAACAATGCAACTGCTTTCAGCTGCAATAAGTTAGAAGGGCATTCTGTTTATCTAATAAATGATGCAATTGTAATTTGAATGGTCATGAACGAGCTTTATTTCTCAGCCCTGAGCCAAAGGGCGTGTGCTCTGAGCATCCTTTTGTTGTCCATACTGAGAATTATTGGGTCCCATTGTTAAAAACAAATGACAGGCGGTAAACCGTCCAGGCCATCTGACAGTGCAATTATCCCACTCTTTTGCATCCATAATCTTCTAAATTCAATGTAATTGATTATAGTTTTAATTTGTTTTTCAACTTGTAGTTGAACACATACTGGTATCTGAATCTTTAATAAAGAGACAAAGTAATCTCCTGTAGCTGATGATGCATTTCCCATGTTATTCACCTACACAATCCAAAGTTGTCAGGATAGTTTACATATTAGGATCAATAAGAAAAGTAAGCTTCTTAAAGCACTGGCAGAGTGCCACTTCCTCCAGCCTCCCCAATCCAAATTTAACCAATTTATCACTACATTTATTCTGAGAGGAAAATCCATGGCTCACAGCCTTATTTACAACACAGTTAACCACCTTTACAATTAACCAAGTTGGAGCACTCCCCTCACAGCTAATCAACTACCTTATATTAAATATATTACATGCCATTAACCTTGTCAGTGAGTAGATTTCTTTCAACTCTGAGTACTGCTCCTGTCTAGAAAGGTACTGCTCCAAATGCTCTCACAGGCTTAGGTATCTGACAGTTTTCTCATCCTCCTCAAAACATCTTGATACTTTATAAAAGAAATAAATTAGCCATGTTTTCATCCCCTGACCCAATCCCCCAAGTTCAGGAAAGCATTTAAGCACATGCTCAACTTGCTTGTGCTTAAGTCCTATTGCCTTCAGTGTGACTTGACCATAGGCTTAAGGGCTCTTCTGAATATAGATGCTTTCCTCAAAGGAAATGATTCAAGTCTTTTTACGGTGCAGAAATGGGGGATGACACCCCTCTGTGTCATGGCTCTTCTAAGATCCCTGCATTACTGACATAACTGATGACCTATTCTGTGATTATTCATCTATTGAACTAGTGTCGATCCCTTTTCAACAATAGCTTCTCACATGAATATCTTTGACTTTTATTTAATATTTATGCTGCAGTAGGACCCTGGTCAGGACTGGGGTGCCATTTTGTTAGGTGTTGTGTAAACACTCACAGAGACCCTGCCCTGAAATGTTTTAGCATCTAAGATGAAAGCCAAATAAAGCCTTGTCTACACGAATAAGTTATACCACTTTAACTATACTGATATAATCAAAGCAGTACAACCCCTGCCCCCACTGTGAGAGCAGTTATATTGGTATTATGGTGCTTATACTGGTATAGCTATTCCCATACAGGAAGGGGAATAAGCTGTACTGGTATAAGTCACTTTTATATGGGTATAGCTGCACTCACACTAGGGGTTATATTACTATATCACTGTTTAGGTTAAAAAAAAATCACGCCCCTAACTGAAAAAGTTATACCACTACAAACTTCAAGTTTAGAGCAGGCCTTACAAAGAGTAGGGGAGAGGGATTTTATAGGTGGATACAACTGGTAGCGATGCCTCCACATAAGGTTGTCTGACATTTCCCACAATAAGACCCTGTTTCTACTTCATTATAACTTTGCCAAATTTTAACCATTCAGGCTGAAGACATATTGGATGAAAAGGCCATAAGGGAAGACCAGGAATGGCTGGACAAGGTGACTAGGAAAAGAAATCTGTGGGAAGACTGGGAGCAGGGGAGAAGACTGGGTCTGAAACAAGGACGAGGAACCAGTGGGATAGGGGAGATAGGACTAGGACAGCAACAGGCAAGAGAGGACAGGATCAAAAGGGGTGAGACTAGGGGGAGCAGGGACAGAAGGGTTTGTGACCACTAGAGCTCACTGTTCCTTTGGTGTTAGCAAATAGCTGTGAAACCCACTGGTGAAGTGTGTCTCTCACCCCTTGTGGTTGTTTCCACACAACCTTAATTCTGCCTCCATCCTATGCAAGCAGGGGTTCTGTGGAAAAAGTAGCAGATGATCATGTAATTAAGACTCTATCCATAAAGCATACACACAAGGGAGCCGAATGCAGATTGCACAAGCAACCTTAATTCAGGCATTTCCTATCTTTTGGGTGCTTGATTTTGAAACTGAAACAACAATTAATGTAGGTTTTTTTATATGTAATGCGCTAGGGGTGTGTGTGCGCTTGTGTGTGTGTGTGTGTGTGTGTGTTTTTAAGTAAAAAGGAAAAAAAAATTCTATTTTATGTAACCTTTCAGCACTGCAGCACCAGCAAGGACTTATACCACTTGAACTACAGGACTCGCTATAATAGTTGGCAGCAGAAGGCTGTAATCCCAGAGATGGGGTGGACTGGGCTGCTGGGCTATGGGCACATGTGGCTTTGGGGTTTGGTTTGAGGGTACCTAGTCTGGCTTGGCCTTCTTCTCCTCCTCCAGTTACAGCTATACCAGCAGCTCCCAGACATTCCCACTACAGATTTGCTACTCCTGCCTTGGTGATGGCATGAACCTGCTCTTGGAATAGTCCTATTCAGTTATTTTGATAGGTTGCCAACATTTTCCTGAGGAACACAAGTAGCAGAAGGGAAACTGATGGTCAATAATTTATATTGCAGTAAATGGGATGGAATTTCATAGGACACAGAAAAGGCACTTCTCTAGTCTGAAGACTTTCTCCCTATTCAGTTTCAAAGGCATGTTGTTAACAATGGAGGTATTAGAACTTCACAGTAATCTTTATAATGGAAAATGTTAAGCAACCTAAATATAGGGGTCACTACCAGGTTACTCTATCATAAACGCATTTGCATTTTAAAAGTTATTCTAAATAGAGAAGAGTGACATAAATCTGAAGACTTTATTCTGACTCTTAAAAATTTATATTTGGTTTGTGCTAAATTACAGCTGTGAAACAGGGCCATTCAAATAATAGATAATAAAAAACACTACAATCCTTCAAATTATGGTGTTATAGAAGAATTCTGAAAATACCATCGTTAGACCATGTAACCAGTGAAAAAGTATTGCAGATGATTGGAACTCAACAAACACTAGTTACAGATCTTATGAAAAGAGAGAACTAATTAGCAGGGCACATTTTAAGAGTTGCAGTGGGCAATACATGGTTATGGGCACTGGAAGGGAAAGTTGATGGCAGAAGAACACAAAGCACAAAAAGATGATCTTGCACAGACAATGTGTTATGCTGGGTGGATCAAAAAGACTATTCATCCACAAGAGATTAGCAGAGGATCATACAGAATCGGGATACCATGGTTGCAAACCTCCAATAATGGAGATGTCACGTAGGGTATGTCTACACTACTAAATTAGGTCAAATTTATAGAAGTCATTTTTTTAGAAATCATTTGTATATAGTCGATTGTGTGTGTCCCCACACAAAATGCTCTAAGTGCATTAACTTGGCAGAGTGCTTCCACAGTACCGAGGCTAGCATCGACTTCCGGAGTGTTGCACTGTGGGTAGCTATCCCACAGTTCCTGCAGTCTCTGCTGCCCATTGGAATTCTGGGTTGAGATCCCAGTGCCTAATGGGGCAAAAACATTGTCACGGGTGGTTCTGGGTACATGTCGTCAGGCCCTCCCTCCATCCCTCCCTCCCTCCGTGAAAGCAACAGCAGACAATCGTTTTGCTCCTTTTTTCCTGGGTTACCTGTGCAGACGCCATACGACGGCAAGCATGGAGCCCGCTCAGATCACTTTGGCAATTAGGAGCACATTAAACACCACACGTATTATCCAGCAGTATATGCAGCACCAGAACCTGCCAAAGCAAAACCGGGCGAGTAGGCGACGTCAGCGCGGTGACGAGAGTGATCAGGACATGGACACAGACTTCTCTCAAAGCACGGGCCCTGGCAATGTGGGCATCATGGTGCTAATGGGGCAGGTTCATGCGGTGGAACACCGATTCTGGGCCCAGGAAACAAGCACAGACTGGTGGGACAGCATAGTGTTGCAGGTCTGGGATGATTCCCAGTGGCTGAGAAACTTTTGCATGCATAAGGGCACTTTCATGGAACTCTGTGACTTGCTTTTCCCTGCCCTGAAGTGCCAGAATACCAAGAAGAGAGCAGCCCCCACAGTTGAGAAGCGAGTGGCAATCGCCCTGTGGAAGCTTGCAAAGCCAGATAGCTACCGGTCAGTTTGGAATCAATTTGGAGTGGGCAAATCTACTGTGGGGGCTGCTGTGATGCAAGTAGCCCACACAATCAAAGATCTGCTGATATCAAGGGTAGTGACCCTGGGAAATGTGCAGGTCATAGTGGATGGCTCTGCTGCAATGGGATTCCCTAATTGTGGTGGGGCCATAGATGAAACCCTTATCCCTATCTTGGCACCGGAGCACTAAGCCGGTGAGTACATAAACCGCAAGGGGTACTTTTCCATAGTGCTGCAAGCATGGTGGCTCACAAGGGATATTTCTCCAACATCAACGTGGGATGGCCGGGAAAGGTACATGACACTCGCATCTTCAGGAACTGTGGTCTGTTTCAAAAGCTACAGGACGGGACTTTCTTCCCAGACCAGAAAATAACCGTTGGGGATGTTGAAATGCCTATAGTTATCCTTGGGGTCCTAGCCTACCCCTTAATGCCATGGCTCATGAAGCCGTACACAGGCAGCCTGGACAGTAGTCAGGAGCTATTCAACTACAGGCTGAGCAAGGGCAGAATGGTGGTAGAATGTGCATTTGGACATTTAAAAGCACGCTGGCGCAGTTTACTGACTCGCTTAGACCTCAGCGAAACCAATATTCCCATTGTTATTACTGCTTGCTGTGTGCTCCACAATATCTGTGAGAGTAAGGGGGAGACATTTATGGCAAGGTGGGAAGTTGAGGCAAATCGCCTGGCCACTGGTTACGCGCAGCAAGACACCAGGGAGGTTAGAAGAGCACAGGAGGGCGCGGTGCGCATCAGAGAACCTTTGAAAACCAGTTTCATGACTGGCCAGGCTACGGTGTGAAAGTTCTGTTTGTTTTTCCTTGATGACCCCCCCCCCCGGCTTGGTTCACTCTACTTCCCTGTAAGCTAACCACCCTCCCCTCCCTCCTTCGATCATCGCTTGCAGAGGCAATAAAGTCATTGTTGCTTCACATTCATGCATTCTTTATTAATTCATCACACAAATAGGGGGATAACTGGCAAGGTAGCCCAGGAGGGGTGGTGGAGGAGGGAAGGACAAGGCCACACAGCACTTTAAAACTTATTGAATGCCAGCCTTCTGTTGCTTGGGCAATCCTCTGGGGTAGAGTGGCTGGGTGGCCAGAGGCCCCCCCACCGCATTCTTGGGCATCTGGGTGAGGAGGCTATGGAACTTGGGGAGGAGGGTGGTTGTTTACACAGGGGTGGTAGCGGCCGTCTGTGCTCCAGCTGCCTTTTCTGCAGCTCAACCGTACACTGGAGCACATTAGTTTGATCCTCCAGCAGCCTAAGCATTGAATCCTGCCTCTTCTCATCACGCTGCCGCCACCTATCATCTTCAACCCGCCACTTACTCTCTTCAGCCCGCCACCTCTCCTCGCGTTCATTTTGTGCTTTCCTGCACTCTGACATTGTCTGCCTCCATGCATTCGTCTGTGCTCTGTCAGTGTGGGAGGACAGCATGAGGTCAGAGAACAATTAATCTTGAGTGCATTTTTTTCGCCTTCTAATTTTCGCTAGCCTCTGGGAAGGAGAAGATCCTGTGATCTCTGAAACACATGCAGCTGGTGGAGAAAAAAAAAGGGTCAGTGGTATTTAAAAAGACACATTTTATAGAACAATGGGTACAGTCTTTCACAGTAAACCTTGCTGTTAACATTACATACGTAGCACATGTGCTTTCATTACAAGGTCGCATTTTGCCTCCCCCCACAATGTGGCTAACCCCTTCCCCCTTTCTCCTCCCCCCACTGCGTGGCTAGCAGCGGGGAACATTTCTGTTCAGCCACAGGCAAACAGCCCAGTAGGAACGGTGACCTCTGAATGTCCCCTTAAGAAAAGCACCCTATTTCAACCAGGTGACCATGAATGATATCACTCTCCTGAGAGATAAAGAACGGATGTTGTTTGAATGCCAGCAAACATACGCTGCAATGCTTTGTTCTGCAATGATTCCCGACTACGTGCTACTGGCCTGGCGTGGTAAAATGTCCTACCATGGTGGACGGAATAAGGCTGCCCTCCCCAGAAACCTTTTGCAAAGGCTTTGGGAGTACATCCAGGAGAGCTTCATTGAGATGTCCCTGGAGGATTTCTGCTCCATCCCCAGACACGTTAACAGACTTTTCCAGTAGCTGTACTGGCCGTGAATGCCAGGGTAAATTAATCATTAAACACGCTTGCTTTTAAACCATGTATACGATTTAAAAAGGTACACTCACCCGAGGTCCCTTCTCTGCCTGGCAGGTCCAGGAGGCAGCCTTGGGTGGATTCAGGGGGGTTCTGACTCCAGGTCCAGGGTGAGAAACAGTTCCTGGCTGTCGGGAAAACTGGTTTCTCTGCTTGCTTGCTGTGAGCTATCTACAACCTCAGCATCATCATCTTCTTCTTCGTCCCCAAAATCTGCTTCCATGTTGCCTCCCTCTCCATTGAAGGAGTCAAACAACATGGCTGGGGTAGTGGTGGCTGAACCCCCTAAAATGGCATGCAGCTCATCATAGAAGCATCATGTTTGGAGCTCTGACCCGGAGCAGCTGTTTGCCTCTCTGGTTTTCTGGTAGGCTTGCCTCAGCTCCTTAAGTTTCATGCGGCACTGCTTCGGGTCCCTGTTATGGCCTCTGTTCTTCATGCCCTGGGAGATTTTGACAAAGGTTTTGGCATTTCGAAAACTGGAACATAGTTCTGATAGCACAGATTCCTCTCTCCATACAGCGATCAGATCCCGTATCTCCCATTCGGTCCATGCTGGAGCTCTTTTGTGATTCTGGGACTCCATCATGGTCACCTCTGTCGATTAGCTCTGCATGGTCACCTCTGCTGATGAGCTCTGCACTCGCCTGCAGCTTGCCACTCTGGCCAAACAGGAAATGAAATTCAAAAGTTCGCGGGCCTTTTCCTGTCTACCTGGCCAGTGCATCAGAGTTGAGAGTGCTGTCCAAAGTGGTCACAATGGAGCACTCTGGGATAGCTCCTGGAGACCAATACCGTCGAAATGCATCCACACTACCCCAAATTCGACCCGACAAGGCCGATTTCAGCACTAATCCCCTCGTTGGGGGTGGAGTAAAGAAATCGATTTTAAGAGCCCTTTAAGTCGACAAAAAGGGCTTCATCGTGTGGACGGGTGCAGGGTTAAATTGATTTAACTCTGCTAAATTTGACCTCAACTCCTAATGTAGACCAGGGCATAAAAAGAAGACAACCATCTAACCCCTGTCTGCCCCTCAAACTAACCATCATTAATTTTCTTGTTTCTGATAGGTATCATGGCAAAGGTGGGTCTTAAGGAGGGATTTGAAAAGGAGAGTCATGACCTTACAAATCAGTTCAGGGAGGGTGTTCCATGTGTAAGTCTAGGTCTTCACTTCAGAGTTAGTTCAGGTGATTGGACCTTGGGTCTGAGCACCTAGCTTTGCTTAGCCTGTGTGTAAGCAGCCACACTGGATAGCTGTTGAGTCCTCACTGGCGCTGCACTCCACCGTGTGTATTGTGAGAAATTCTGGGTGCATATTCCATCGCTCTTTCTGCTGCAATAAGCTGAGCCACTCTATGATTCTTTCCTAGTGAATTGTGGGAGAATTTATCTGTCCTTCTGGGCACAAAGGGTGAACTGTGGGAAGGAATTGGAGGCTTATCAGCACTCGAGTGGTTTAGCCTGTGTATACACAGCAAACTGTGTGGTGTTACCTCCCCAAGTGAAAGCCTCACTCACATTTTAGCAGGTTTCAGAGTAACAGCCGTGTTAGTCTGTATTCGTAAAAAGAAAAGGAGTACTTGTGGCACCTTAGAGACTAACCAGTTTATTTGAGCATGAGCTTTCGTGAGCTACAGCTCACTTCATCGGATGCATAGCATATCGTGGAAACTGCAGAAGACATTATATACACACAGAGACCATGAAACAAAACTTCCTCCCACCCCACTCTCCTGCTGGTAACAGCTTATCTAAAGTGATCATCAAGTAGAGCCATTTCCAGCACAAATCCAGGTTTTCTCACCCTTTCCCCCCCCCCCCCATACAAACTCACTCTCTTTGAAACCTCTCTTTATAATGCACATGATAATCAAGGTGGGTCATTTCCAGCACTAATCCAGGTTTTCTCACCCCCCCCCACACCCCCGTCCAAAAACCACACACACAAACTCACTCTCCTGCTGTGCACATTGTAAGATGAGCTATTGCCAGCAGGAGAGTGAGTTTGTGTGTGTGGTTTTTGGACGGGGGTGTGGGGGTGGGGGGGGTGAGAAAACCTGGATTAGTGCTGGAAATGACCCACCTTGATTATCATGCGCATTATAAAGAGAGGTTTCAAAGAGAGTGAGTTTGTATGGGGGGGGGGAAGGGTGAGAAAACCTGGATTTGTGCTGGAAATGGCTCTACTTGATGATCACTTTAGATAAGCTGTTACCAGCAGGAGAGTGGGGTGGGAGGAAGTTTTGTTTCATGGTCTCTGTGTGTATATAATGTCTTCTGCAGTTTCCACGATATGCTATGCATCCGATGAAGTGAGCTGTAGCTCACGAAAGCTCATGCTCAAATAAACTGGTTAGTCTCTAAGGTGCCACAAGTACTCCTTTTCTTTTCACATTTTAGCCTTTACTTCAGGACAGGCCAGCTAGCCCAGATTGGAAGCAGCACCATACTTGACTGAGAGGGTTTGTGTGTGGATGGAAAGGAGGTTAGGGGAAATAACCCAGGCTTATATCTGAGTAACTCTGCAGTGAAGACATACCCTAAAGGAAAATAGTAACAAAGCTTAGAGATATTAGAATAAGAAATTAACAAATGAGCCGGTAAGGCTGGCATTAACAACAGAGCTGGGGAGGCTGTGGGGTGAGGGGCAACATAATAAGAGACAAGAGCAGACAAATGGAGAGAGGCAGAGTTGTAACAGTACCAATATCAGGTATGGTGAAAGAAGATCTCTAAATCAATAAAACAAATAAATAATAAAATAAGATACATAAATAAATAGCCATAGGTCATCTGAAGGAAATAAACCTCCATGGTGACTCATTACCTTCTAAATGAAGCAAACTTGAGGTGTGTATTTTTTAAATCTACTTAAGAAATTTTTCAGACATACACAATGTCAGAAAGCAACTATAATAGTCCGCTTATGCTCTTATGTAACTTCTCACCCTTTTGGATTGCCATCTGCCAATCCTCCCAATCATATCCTTGGACATCCAACTATGCTATTAAGGCAACTGCTCCAGGCCTATAATCTCCGTCTCTCTCTAGTCAAATCTTGCCCATTACAAGACTTTCTTGATTAGTGAGACAAAAAGGAATTTTCAAATCACTGGTCCTAAAACAGTCAAAGAGTATCACTGCCCTTCTCCAGGAATGAAAGGGATTAATTCCCTCAGACCCTTTTTAGCTCCTCAGACACTGTTTGTCTTCTGTGTGCACGTCAGTTTGCTATATTTGTGCTAATCTGAATTTGGCGGTTCCCCATCCCACATGGTTTTCAACTGAGCTTCCAATAAAAATCTCCTGATGTATGTATCAGACTGTGACATTGTGATGTCATTAATGGTTTCCCACTAGGTTCTGCCAATAGGAGGCAGAAGACATTACTAACATATTTATTTTTATTTTGCTGGATAAAGAACATATAAAATAAGAATAAAAACATTTTAAAAAATCAAGCATTTATTCCTGCCCAGCTGGGACATGCCACTCTTGTCTGACAGGTGCCTTATTCCTATTCCATTACCTAATGCGACAATAGAGAGGGAGAGTGGAATGATTTTGCCTTTTTACGCTGACACTGCAGGGACGTGTTAGTGTCTGCAGCAGACAAGATTTTAAAGCATATGGCTCACATGGATTATCCTACTAATCCAACCCTAGCAGCCTCAGTCCAGATTAGATCAAAAAAAGTAATCAGAAAATGAGCAACAAAAGCCCTACCAACCTTCCATATGCTGCAGCTACACTGTATGTCATTTTAGCTACGTGTGCCGATTCAGTGCTCCATGATATCTATGGCCAGTCCAATAGAACTTTACCTGGTCGACAAGCAAAGAAGATTAGGTTGCAGGAGGAGGCATGTTTTTCCCCCAGAGAGAAGGGAATGGATGTAGATTTCTGATATCCTCTCCTACTCTATTATCTTTTATTTTGTAGGTTGGGGGAGGGGGTAAGGAGAATAGTATTGTTATTGTGCGGTAGATGATTCAGAGACAGGTCCCTACCTCTGGGCGAGGACAACGTAATTAGCAATTTACAGACAGATGGGTTGCAACAAAAAGTAAAAATTCATTTTGCAATGGAGTTCAGCAAGCACCTTATAAACATCATGGTTTTTGTTTTTCTACAAAAGACTTTCAGATGTCTGTTTTGTTCACACTTCTTTGAGGGGATAGCTAGGATTTTCAGCAGAGATGGCTCAAGACAATCTGCCGTTTGAGGCAAAACGTGAATGAGCTACACCCGTCCAACTATCCTGTTAGTAGTTCTATAGCCAGAGCTTTTACTTAAGAAACATGAATTTGCCATAAAATGCCTACAACATGCATGATACAATAGTTTTGATTGATGCAAAGATTTATACAAGATTTGAATAATGCAAAGATTTTTGCATCATTATCATCAAAATACTCTAAACATGCAGTTATTCCTGTGACTTTCTAGCTGCCTAAAAGTTAGGCACCACAATGCTGAGTATTGCATATTTGTGTCCCTTTGTGGCTCTGGGCTTCAGCCCTTTAGCTCTGGCTATAGCAGCCCATGTTTTAGCCCTGGAGGTCCTGGGTTCAATACCCAGCAAAAACCAAAGTCATTACACATGCTTGCACTCATCATGCCAGCTAACGAAAGGTGAATGAAATGCTTCTGCCAGATGCCAGCAGGTATTCAGGGCCTCTCGTTAGGTCCTCCTCCCAGCTGTCAATGCCTCTTGATGGCTGAACAATACTAGTCAAGCCCACAATGCCAAATCCATGCTGATTCTTTGGGCAGGAGTGCATGTGGGTGCACAGGGTGATTTCCCATGCATCCTCTTTCCCCAGTAGCACAGGGTGGATTTTGCCTGAACAACATTTATCCTGCTTCCCCCCCCATGGGCTGGGCTTCCACAGTCCTTATGGAAGAAGACTGGGTACATGTCCTGTGAAGCTTATTCTATTTCACTTGAGCACTGAGCTCCATTTCCCCTGAGAACACCATCATGTGGCATTTCTCATATATAAGACTCTAACATCAGTTCAGATTAAACAAAATAAGCATTTATAGGCAGTTAGCAGAGGAGGGAGAAAACAGAAAATAAGTAAAGTTTTAAACGCATGCGAATGGCTGCTAAAAAAGGATCTTCTCTCTTCCCCAAGGACTTGAGTCTTATCTTTTAAGTTCCAGAATACTGTAGGACTACCTTGTTTATATCATTTCAGAAACTGGTCTGTCTGGCTGATTATACTAGCCTCTTAGAGATACAGCCTCTTTGGACAGAAAATCCTATTATGGGCCAGCCCAGAAGTAAGGTGCTTGCTCCTGTAATTTGAAAATGTTTCTACTTATAACCAAACACAAGGATTGCTTACATCACCTTTCTTTCAGTAGATATGTTTTTGTAACAGGAAGAAGTCTATTTGCATGACCTGTCTGATTATGCTATATCCTTTAATAATTTCATTTCCTCATCTGCACCAATCTTTTCTTTTTCCCAAAGAGCGTGGGGGATGATATACAGATGTTTCCATTTATTCTTTCTTTCATTTCATAGGCTTTCTTCAGCTGTACAACCAAATTCATTAACTGGCATCCAGAATACACACACATTTCTTGTAAGTACCAGTTGGCTTTCCAGGTGCATAAGTAATCATTCTAAATAGAATATTGCTTTAAGTAGACCTCTTAAAAGTCAAATACAATTGTATACTGAAGGTTTCTGGCTGCTCAGTTCTGTTCTCACTGAAGTCAATGTCAAACTTCCCAAATATCAGATTATTTGTGCTCAAGGTGAAAGAGAGAGACTGAAAGGAATAACAAGCAATAGAAAAATCATCAGCACAAATATATCTGTTAAGATTATTGAGCAACTTGGTCATGCTCGTCACAGAGATTAAATGTATTAAAATAGTAACGTAAAAGGAGGTACACATTCAGGGTAGAATTTTCTGCTGGTATAAACTGGCATAGCTCCATTAGCTTCCACTTTAAAACTGCTGACCATTAGGGAGTTTTGTAAGTGCAGGAAACAAAAGTTTCACAGGTGATAGATCTAGGCTGTGTCTACACTAGCATTTTTGTTGGTAAACCTTTTGTCTATTTGGGTGTGAAAAAAACACCCCTCTGACCAACATAAGTTTCACCGACAAAAGTGCTGGTGTGGCCAGCGCTATGTCATCAGGAAAGGCTTTGAGAACTGCAGACTCATTGGGGGTGGCTTAATAATGCCGGCAGGAGAGCTCTTTCACACCCCTGAGCAAGGAAGTTGCAGCGCTGTAAAGTGCCAGTGTAGACAAGCCGTTAGGCTATGTCTCCACTACCACTTATATTGGTATAATTTATGTCGCTCAGGCGAGTGAATATTCCACCCCCCGAGCGATGTAAGTTACACCGACATAAGTAACGGTGTGGACAGCGCTATGTCTGTGGGAGCTTCTGTGGCCGACATAGTTTATGCCACTTGCAGAGGTGGTTTTTTTATGCCAACGAGAGAGCTCCCAATGGCATACAGCATCTTCACCACACGCACTGCGTGGCGCAGCTGTACCAGTACAGTTGCTCTGCTGCAGTGCTGTACCTGAGTACCTTTCCCAGACCTGAAGAGCGTTGTGTGGCTCATAAGCTTGTCTCTTTCACCAACAGAAGTTGGTCCAATAAAAGATATTACCTCACCCACCTTGTCTCTCAAATATCCTGGGACTGATACAGCTACACGACCATTGAAAACAACAATTGACGATACCTCTCTCTCTCTCTCCCTTTCTCTCACACACAATCCCTATAAATGAATCAGGACATTTGCTCTAAAAGTTAGGAAAGAAGAAAGTGAGAGATAAATTATTACTCCCATTTTGAAATACTTGGGGATCACAGCATTGAGTACCCAATAAGTAAATGCATACATCTAATTGCTATGTTAAACCAGATTGTATAATGAGGCAGATCCACTGACTTCATTGATTTGACCCATTGGGCAACTGCAGATGGAAGTGGGCACGGGATTTGCTGCCATAGTTATTTGGGCATCCAATTAACTGAGGAGGAAATATCCAGTTAGCATTGTACATAAGATCCTTGATAAATATATTCTTATCAAGATAAGTAAACTAGTACTGAAAATAAATAAAAGTAATACTGCAATGTCTTGGTTGATATGCATGCATGCAACTGTGTACCAATGACCTCTATTGGATGGACTCAACTGCTTAGCTGTATTTCACAGTCCTCGATACTGGGAGAGCTAACAGTGTTCCCTTTTAGCTCAAGGTGTAGGACTTGCTCTTCTAGGGCAGTCCAAGTTCTCTCTCTGACATTACCTTGAAGTTCCAAATGGCCATGGTGTGCAGCCATAACTTTCTTAGATCACAGATTCGTCACAATACTGATGTCTTACATTTAAAAAGCAGCTTAGAAAAGCTCTTATGAAATGATACTACCCAGGCATAAAATGACCTTGTTCACCTTTTACTATGATACTGATTACAAAAAACCTTCCTTCGGCTTTCTCACCCATCAGTCAAACAACCCTAGACCAATTGCTCCTGGAGCATGTAGTTAAGGAGAATTTTGTAAGGCTAGTCTAATGCTTTGCATCACAGGATCTCAAAGCACTTTCAAACATTGATTCCCAGGTGATTAAATTTAAGCAATGTGCAAAGCAAGGCACGTGAACAAAACCCTTTTCCTCCCAGACCAGTCTTATGTATGACTCATTATCAGCAACAGCATTCAAAGAAGAAAAAAAAAGTGACATTCTTTTATCTTTTTTTTACCCTCTAAACAGCAGCAGTGAAGTGATGGCCTGATATAATCGTCAATGCTCTCCACACTGATTGGAGCACTGACGCACAATAGAAAACCCTCAAATGCCAAGTGGTTTAGTACACTAACATGTAGCAAAGGCTGTCTCAGCTCATAAGTGGTTGATGTAGCAGTAAGTGTTACCTAATAGCACATTCTCAGCAGAACAATCTGTTTCTCACTGGCTGAACTCTCATCAAATGATGCCCAGGGGGCTAAGATGGGCACGAGTGAGTTAGATTGATAAATGGTCCAGATAGTGTTGTGAGTTGCAACTCCCTCTTGCCAGCATACTTCATGGTCCATTTTTTCTTTTCATATGCATGAAATGTCTGGGACTGAAGGTAATGAGAAGTCATTTCTAAGGCCCCACCAGTTCCTGAGAGCACCTGCAAATGCAATTCATTTCAAATAATAAATAATAATACCTAGCTTTAATATAGCACTTTTTCATCGGTAGATCTCAAAGCACTTTACAAAGGTGTTCAGTGTCCTTATCCCCATTTTACAGATTGGGAAAGTAAGCAATTTGCCCAGGGTTACGCAGCAGACCAGTGGCAGAGCCCAGAATTAAACGAAGTCTTGAGTTCCAGTCTAGTGCCTTACCCACCAGGCTATACTGAAAGAGAGCCAATGGGAGGCACAGTGGTCACTATCTCTCAGAATTTGCCCTGTAGTTGTGTGGTGCCAGGGTTTGTCAGAGCACAAGCACTGTGCTGAACCCTGTGCCTTTAGCATCCAAAATGGGAATAAGGCAACTGCTGAAATATCTGAGTTGTCTACATGTGGCAGGCTAAACAAGCTTTACTAGTAGCAGATGAGGAGTTACGCAGACAAATTATAGGTTTCAGAGTAGCAGCTGTGTTAGTCTGTATCCGCAAAAAGAAAAGGAGTACTTGTGGCACCTTAGAGACTAACAAATTTATCTGAGCATAAGCTTTTGTGACCTACAGCTCACTTCATCGAATGCATCCGATGAAGTGAGCTGTAGCTCACAAAAGCTTATGCTCAAATAAATTTGTTAGACAAATTATAATTCACACTGATTTTAGCAGTTCTCTCACTTTCTTTTCTTTTCCTGTGAGACTCCTTCCTTAAATGTAATCTTTACAGAAGCTATTGTTCCATCTCCCGGAAGCCTCCCATACATGGCATATCAATGCTCACTATTTAAAATGTGTTTGGAAATTATGTTATCCAGGTATTTGCAGCATCCTCTATACTAGGGAATATAGTGAATTCTGCAATAATATTTAATAAGCAAAGTTAAAACTGTAAAGATTTTATTGGAACCTGGTAGAGCTCTCTGGTATTAGATAGCTTATCAGCCAATGAATAGGATGTATAACCAGTTCTAGGGGCTAGATACTCAGCTGGTATAAATTGCCAGGGAAGACACAAACTCATAAAACCACATTCCTAGACATCCTGCCAGCCTAATCCCTTTTCATTTACGAAGGCCGAGATCACGGACTCAGCTGGCCTGATATACCCCTGCAGCATGCCAGAATTTCTCCTAACTTCTAATTTTTAAAGCCTGGTTTCAAGCCAACTCCCTGTGATGGTCTTTCACAGCCTACGCACAAAGCTACCAGACTGACTGAAAACTAAACTGACGAGGTGGAGGTCAGAAAAAGGTCACTATTAGAAAGTCTCTGTAAGGCACAATTCTGTCTGTGGTGTCTGATCTCCATTACGTGCAGAACACTAATTCCTGCCTTACAGCCACTCGGACACTGCAATGACAGTCGCATTAGAGCAGACAGTTTTATTTAGTGAACAGAACATGAGAAGGAAAGGAAAGCATTTGGCACAAACCCTATAATACTCCAGTATCTGACTGACTGTTTTTTGGATGCGTGCAGCCCCAGGACGCTCTCCTGGAGTTGAACATGATCTATCTCAGCTATGTTTATAATATGTAACCCATTTCCTTTACGAGAGGCGTCAACCTGTTCTTTGGACCCTGATTACTCTGTTTCACAATCTTTACAAGTTCCCTGCTGCCGATCTCCTCTTATGGTGTGTTTACCCTAGAAAAAAGAGTAGTACCCATATTGCCACAGCAAGCAGCAATGACACAGGGCTAAGCCACCAGAGCACACAGGGCTCAGTTGTTTTAATTTAGAAGCAGGTTCCCATGAGATGTCTAAGCCCTCTTAAATTAATGGCTTGAAACACCCTCCAAGTGTCCCCTTGGTCACCTCCCTCACTGAGCTATCCTTTCATTTATCAAGATCAAGTTTGGCTCCAGTTGCATCCACCTTGTTTTTGGACTTCAACTTAATCCTAATCAGTCCCAGGAATAGTTCATGATCACTGACACGCTTGGCACTTCTATAGATTCTAACATCCAACAGTGACTGTCTATGCCTTGTACTGAGAATAATCTGGATTTTGGTTTGACCAGCAAGAGGATGGGCCTGGTCTGGGGTAAAATTTTCAAAAAACCCAAGTGACTTAGGAGCCTGCATGCCATTTGAAACAGTGCCTTAAGAACTGAGAAGTATGACCATCATTGGCTTTTACCCAGCCTTAGGGTTCTCAGTGTCTAAGTCACTTTGAAAATTAGACTTTCCCAAGTCAATTGGGCACTTTTGAAAATGTTACCAGTGGTCTCTCTGAAAGCCAGGCATCCTATCCCAGCCTTACTGGATCTTCTGTGTGCTGCTCCATCACCTTCCTAACAGACACAGCAGCATGGTTAGTGAATCAAGAAATGCCAACTTCTGGGTTCAAAAATCTGTGGTTGTTGCAAATATTTTTCACTGAACATCTTCTAACCAGCTTCAAGCATGGTCACTTTCTACCTCCTACTCATTGGGCTTCCTTTTCATCTGACTGCCTGGCTGTCCAACTCTAATCACTGGCCCGCATCACTTTTCCAAGCCAACTCTCACTCTTCTAGCATTACAGTCTCTGCCAATGGGCAAGACTTAAAATCTTCTCTCCTCTGTATCCGGTGCTCACCTTTCACCTGCTCTCTCCTGCCTTGCTTAGTTTAGGCTATGGGTCTGGGCTCATATGTTCCCAGCTAGGTCTCCACTTTGGACGAGACAGGAGACATTCAGCCCTCTCTCTCCCCTACCAAGATTGCTCTGATTCCGCTCCTTTGTTAACCTATTATTAGGATTAATTATTTGTATTATCATAGTGCCTAGGAGTCCCCACCATAGATCAGGACCCCATTGTGCTAGGTGCTGTACAAACACCTTACAGAAAGGCAGTCCCTGCCACAATGAGCTTGAAGACACAAATTGTAAAAAACACAAAAAAACCCAACAGTGGGGCTAGGTATAGGCAAAGGCATATCTCAGTTACCTGTTCCAAAGGGTTTGGTTGTGATTGCCAAGGGAAACCTCAGTCAGGCAAGTGTTTGAGAGGCCTTGTCTAGATGAGAAAGTTGCACCTGTTTGACTTACCAATTAAGTTATACCACTGCAAACACCAAGCTGAAGCAAACCATTCTTAAACCAGAGTACGAGTGACACACATGGGTTTGTGTCAGTTTAACTAAATCAGTTAAAAACCCATCTAAGTTAAACTGATACACTTTTCTCATGTAGACAAAAGGCCTGAGAGAATGTTCTATGGACAGAGCAATCAGCCCACTCCCTCTACGGACAATATAGTTGTAACTCCCTAGCCCTCTCCTCTATATCTTCTTCCCTTTACCTGCCGGAACAGTGGAAAGGAAACAGGAAAAGGAAAAAGAGGAAGAGCACTTTCTTTTCAAGAGCTCTCTTTATCCTTTACATCTTCTAGTTGCTAATGAAACTAATGTTTCAGGAAAAGCTAGCCAGAGGACATTTGTTGAAGTCAGATTCTTTTAATCTACTGACTGCCTTATTTTCTGGGTTGAGTGAGGGCGCATTGTTATAGTCAGTGGATTTTGATTCAGAAGGCTCTGACGTTTCCTTTCACAGGAGAGTAAGTGGCAAAAAAATCTCTCTCCAAGAGTTCCAACACCTAATTTATTTCAAGGAGGATTAAACTTCCCTTCCTTCCCATGAGTAATACATTTTCTTTTCCCCCTAATGCTAGTTGAACATATTCACTCCAAGAAAAAAGAAAACGAGTACTTGTAGCACATTAGAGACTAACAAATTTATTTGAGCATAAGCTTTCGTGAGCTACAGATGAAGTGATCTGTAGCTCATGAAAGCTTATGCTCAAATAAATTTGTTAGTCTCTAACGTACCACAAGTACTCCTTTTCTTTTTGCGAATACAGACTAACACGGCTGCTACTCTGAAACCTCTCCAAGAGAAGACACAGTAGCACTACAAAAAAAATCTTGGCAGCACTAAACAACAGTCAGATCAGGGAAGTGAAATTACATAGATATTTGTTCATTTACACCCATGAGCAACATTTGTCTGTGGTTTCCATTCAGAGAGTAAACAATATGAATCGACGAGGTTACTTCTCTGGAAATAAGAAGGGACAAAGCACCCCCTAGTGGGAACTCATAAAAATACAAGATACCTGTTAATGAAAAATACACACTAAATAAATACAAATTTAAGTTTTTATTATTAAAACAAAAAGTATGATGAATAATTTTTGCACATCATGGCTCTGCTGCTAAGTGAACAGTGCTGGAGAATTTTCAATAATACTCATAAGTTTTAAAACTGACCAGTTGTGTAGCAAACGGATGGACGTTCATTATTGTCCCATCTGTTTTAGGATCCAATTCTACATTCCACTTGTGGGCAGTGCTCTGTGTGTTCCTCTATGAGTCAGAATTTAAGATGGCTGTAGTCCTAGGTATGGCCTCAAAATATGGGAACACATTATGACATTACGCAAACATTAAAGAAAAAAAGTTTTAAATTGGCAGAACTTTTTAAATTGTAAAACTTTACAGTCATCTCAACATGGTGCAAAATAGCAAAGTTGCCTACTGTTTAATAAAGACACATTCCAAAGGAAAAGAAAAAGGAACAAACCCAATTACCTGAATTTGGATGAAATCCAGCCCTAGCATCAGTCGGTGGAACTGGGTCTAATTAAATCGAGTGTGCAATTTGGCCCTTAGAATTTCCAGTCACCAATACACAATACTCAGTTATTTGGCTGTTAGAGGCAAAAATCTTCCAATTGTTTAGAAGGCACTTTGAAGAACACAACTACATTCGTAGCAAAATACAAAAAAGATCATTGTAAGTCAGTTTTACCTACTAACCTTGTGGCTGATTAAGATGCATGATCTAACCTGAGTTGGTATGAATGTGCAGAGAGAGATTACATTTTCTGGAGAGGATGCCCAAGAATTCAGAGTTTCTGTCAACTTGCTTCCTCCTGCACTACTGGTATTACAATGACTGTACTGTCATGGAACCCAGTAGCAAACCAAGAAGATCTTGTGCTTCACGTAGAAAACTGGTCTCTCAGTCTGTTGCAGACACTTGTGTTGCAGTTTTTTCTGGGGGAAAAAACCCCAAACCCAAACAAATAAACATAAGCAGCTGGCTTTCCAGAAACAGAATCAATGGTTCTGGAGCAACTAGCTTATCTGAAAAGTCTAAAGGAGAGAGGATTTGGAGACTTGACTCCTCTTTCTGGAATATGCAGTACAGATGGGATGGGAGCTACAAGAAACCAAAATACTAGAATCCTTCCTTTACAGTTCCTCCCTTCCATGGGGAGAGATAGGTAAGAAAGAGGACAGATCACTGAGGCCATGTCTACGTGACAGAATTATGTTGACCTAATTTATGTCGGCATGCAACCACCGCAGTTATTACATTGCTTGTGTGCGCGCACACGTGGCACCTTGTGTTGGCAGTGCACATCCTCATCTGGAGTACTTGTATTGACTGTGTTATCACTGTGGGACAGCTCATGAAAGCCAGTAACTGTCAATGTAAGCAATGCAGTGTCTACACTGACACTGTATCAAGCTAATTACATCGACTGTGACTCTGCTGTGCAGGGAGGTCGTGTTACTAAATTGGCATACAGAAGCACGAACGTCAGATGGAGCCAAATTTAAGTGAAGACACATCCACAGCTAGATTGATGCAAGGCAGCTTACATAGACATAACCCTGTAGCATAGACCAGACCTAATGCAGAATGATCTGGATCTCTTGGTAAGCTGGACACAAGCAAACAATATACATTTTAAAACTATGTCCAATTCTGGTATCCACAATTCAAGAAGAAAATAGTGTTAAATATTGTTACTTTTCTTTCTGAGAAAGTTTTAATAGCTGATTTATGTCAGAGAAGATTCAATATCCTCCCTGCGAATGGTTTTATTTGCTTATGTGGTGGTCATTTGGGGACAGTCTTTTTTTCTTATACCACTTGAACAATATTTGGCCTGGGCAAAATAGTGAAATTCTAGAGGAATCAGCATTTAACAACCCTCTCCCCCCCCGCAAATAGTTAGCTCAAACTCAGGAGAGCGAATGAACAGTCACAAGTAGAGGTAATAAAGAACATGGATTCATCTATAGTGTAGCCAATTCTAAATATCAAGAGCTGACTGGAGAATAATTCCATTTAGCAGAAACTTTCAAAATTAGTTTTTGTTCTGTACTGGAATAAAGCCAAAATCTTGTGAAGATTTTTGTGAAGACAGAATTGTCACCCACGCAGCCCTGGTAGTGCTCCCCATGGTGGGGCATCCATCATGCTTCTGTGTTGGATTGCCATCCATTGGGACCCAGCTGCCTTAAGCTTCCCTTGACCTGAGTAGGCTACACGGTCTATTTCCATGGCTTCTTTTGCCCTGGGCAGAGGCTCTTACTTCTTCACAGAAATGGGACCACAAGACCCAGCTACCCTGGGCCTCCAGGACCAGTGCTGACTCCTCAGAAACTTCACCACACCCTGTCCCAGAACTGCAACCATATGGGTGCTCTAGGTTTGCAGTATAACTCTTCAGGGGCGCATGTTAGGTGAAGCAAAGAGACACGCTGCATAAAATTCTAAACACTGTTACTCTTTATTTAGCACAAGACATACACAGTGTAGACAAAATAATAAACACTCCTATATGCATTTCCCTACCTCGATTTCCTCTGGAGAGTTCTTTGTTCATAGGGCAGAGTCCTCTGAGGAGTCTGAGTTCCCCCTCTTGTTTATGGCTTCTCTTCAGAATCATGGGGTATGTGTGTGTGCACGTGTGTCTCGCTCCTTCCCTCTGCTCCAAATCTACTTGCTTCCTTTCATCTTGGCTGATTCTGCAGTTAACAGAAACAAAAGCATTCCCACCTCTCCTGCTCAAAATTCCCCAGTATCCATTGCCCTTTTCAAGAATGCAACCCTGACGTATACTGAGGACTCCCTGTATATACAGATAGATTCCTGAAAACATACCAGAATTGTGTCAAAATGTCCATTTTCTAAATTAAAAGCTCAGGGCTGTGATTTGGAAAGAGGTGTCAAAATGTCAGAGAGAGAGAGAGAGAGAGAGAGAGACTAGAAGGGGTGCGGCCTGAGGAGTAGGGCATTGATTTAGGAGGTAGAAGATCCAGGTTCAATTCCCTGTTCTGTCTGATGTAAAGCAAAGATCTTCTAGCCCCATCATTCTGGTACAGGCAAAGGAGAGACTTGTACCTTGGTCTCCCACACATCCCAGGCCAGTGCCCTTCTCATCAGTCTATAGCCTGAGAGTCCCTTGCCCCACTCCCAGTAATGATAACTCCAAAATGTTCCCAACCACTTTTAGAAATAACAGATGTGGCAGTTAGTGAAAGACAAGGCAATAGTGCCTAGCCACAAGCAGACACTATTTTTCACCTGTTAGAACTGTGGCTGAATAAATGGTTTGGAGACTTTACATGTAGTAACAGATCCTAATATTAGCCAGTTATATACTGATAAACTAACAGGCCTTCAGTTATTTTTTCCCCTTTATGTTAACATATTTAGTTGTTAAGCACAAAAATAAGGTAAAAATCTAAAGATCAGGACAATGAAAGATTGAAAGCTCTCCTTTTACATTTGCAACCAGGTTTTATTCATTGGTTTTTAAAGCCACTCATTCTGACATGAAAGTATTTCTTCTAAAAATATAAATAAGTAATGAGATACCAAATGATGTTTTTGGAGCTGTATGGTGCAAACACTCACCAGTCTTCTTGTAAATTAAATGCCTCTTTCTGTATCTAATAAAGTGCCACCTGCCATAACCCAGTTAGCTGTTTTATTTCAAAAGCAATCTGCTGTTTGCAGTGTTTTTTGTTTGTACAACGAGGAAAGTTTAGCATTACGATCAGGAGTGAAGGGCTCAGGATTACCACCTTCCTCCTGCTTCATCAGGTTACTTTTATGAGTTTCCACCAGCCTAAATTTTCAAAGTGACCAGTGATTTTGAATGCCTCAATTTTGGGTGGCCAACTTGAGATGACCTAAAAGAGTGCTGAGCAACTGCCCTCTGAAAAAAAAGCAGATCGCTTTGCTGTATCTAAAATGGGGTAACCCAAAATGGAGATGCCCAGAATCCCCCATCACTTTTGAAAATATAGGCTTTCATTTTGCAGCAAAATTGCATCTAACAAATTGATACAATGTAACATTGCTGTAGTATCTTGAGTTAAATTCTATTAGGTAATGTCTTTAAACTAGCACCTCATAGAATATTAATAATTTTCCAGCTAAATCAACAAGATTTTATCCTTAACTTTTGAAAATAACATTTGAAAATATATTTTTTCTGTTTCACTGATTGGCTGATTATCATGCCTGATCTAGTTTTATTTCTACCATTATCAGAGATCAGGGTAAAAAGCTTCCTCTATAATGAGTTTTCATCAACAAGCTACTTCTGTAAAATCTGAGATGAAAGACAAAAGGATTGGACGAGAGCTTCCTCCTCTCCTTTCCAAAATATTGTCTCCACCATCCCAGGCGAATAAAACACAGAAAAGTTCTAAAACAGTCAGCCATTTTATTGCAGGAAAGGAAATTCTGATTCAAATCAAGGTTGATCTTGTATGATCTACAGAAGGAAATGTGGTCACAATTAGAGTCCAAATATTGCTTTTAAAAATACATCCTGTTCTAAAAAACCTCAAAACAATTCCTCCTTCCTCCCCTCCCCCTAGTCAAGGAGATTCGTTCAGCACAATGCTCAGTGAACAACTTTAACTGGGTCACTCTTTGACAGCTATCAATTTTTGGTCTTCTGAATTCAATGTATGAAGAAACGGTAATCCATTTGGAAAGACACATGGCTATATACAAATATCAGTGGACATTAAGATATGACTAGTTCCACACAAATGCAAGCATTTTAAAATTATATTTTAAAAAGAGAATTTAGTGTTTGTGACTAGAGCTAATCAAATAATTTTTCTCTTCGTGGAAAATTTAAACTTTTTTAGGGAAAAAAATTCAGCTGAAAACAAATATTTTGATTCGGAAATGCTACTGCGGTGCTTCATGGACGTTGTAATTCATGTGACTCATTTAAGCCAGATTCCCTAGTCAGACTATATCTATTTGATGTACCATAGTCTCCCCTGTTGGAGAGGGGAGGTGGTGCACTGCAGGAGTCCCTGGCCGTAATGCTTCAGGGCAGATGTAGTCTGGTTGGGGAGCCCAGTCCACAGAAGAGAATGGGGACATGAGGCAACCAAATGACAGATCCCATGAGGCACCTCAGCAGTATTTACACATACAAAATGGAAAATGATTGCCTAGGAAGGAATACTGAGGAAAGGGACCTGGGGGTCATATCCCCCATATTTAGTCTGTGGACCACAAACTAAATATGAGTCAACAGTGTAACACGATTGCAAAAAATGCGAACATCATTCTGGGATTTATTAGCAGGAGTGTTGTAAACAAGACATGAGAAGTAATTCTTCCATTGTACTTTGCGCTGATTAGGCCTCAACTGGACTATTGTGCCCAATTCTGGGCTCCACATTTCAGGAAAGATATGGACAAATTGGAGAAAGTCCAGAGAAGAGCAACAAAAATGATTAAAGGTCTAGAAAACATGAGCTATGAGGGAAGATTGAAAAAACTGGGTTTGTTTAATCTGGAAAAGAGAAGACTGTGAAGGGACATGATAACAGTTTTCAAGTACATAAAAGGTTGTTACATGGAAGAGGGAGAAAAATTGTTCTTCTTAACCTCTGAGGATAGGAGAGGCAGCAATGGACTTAAATTGCATCAAGGGAGGTTTAAGTTGGATATTAGGAAAAACTTCCTACCTGTCAGGATGGTTAAGCACTGGAATAAACTGCCTAGGGAGGTTGTGGAATCTCCATCATTGGGGATTTTTAAGAGCAGGTTAGAGAAACACCTCTCAGGGATGGTCTAGATACTACTTAGTCCTGCCTTGAGTGCAGGGGACTGGACTAGATGACCTCTTGAGGTCCCTTCCAGTCCCATGATTCTATGATTCCCAAATCAAAATATAGCAGTTTTCAGCCTATAAAATAGTAATGAAATTTCCCATGGAAAGCGGACACTTTTTGAAAATAATTTTGTTTAGTCAAAAACTCAATTTTCCATCAACAGTTTTCATGGATGATTTTACCCAACCCTACTTGTGACACACTAAACCAACAGTACTGGACATGGAAATCCTCTTGGTTCCCAAGTATGGGTACAAAACTGGCAGTGACAGTGCAGGTTTCCCCACACTGCCCAACCCTGCGCTAGAGCAAAGACATCAAGGAGCCAGAGGGTTGTCCAGACATCTTGTCATTTACACCTTTGTAAAATGCTATCACTCTGACTGGCAGTGAGGCAGAAATAAAGTACCCCTGATCAACACCATCACAGGTTTCCTACTTACCAAACACAGAACCAGCTCTCTCCAGCCATATGCCACTTACTCAAAAGGCATCAGCACTGAGCATATTGTTGCCAGAGCAGGGGCATGTCTGGGGCTGCCTGGAGGAAGGAGGATACAGGTTAGGTTAGGGGCAGGAGGCATGGTTGGAGTGGTCCTGCAATGTGGCAATACCCTTCTGTTGCAAGCCCCAAAGGGGTTACAACAGCAGGGAATATAAATTAGGGTAACCCTGAGGGCTCTGCTAGCCACTGCTGGGGTTAAATTGGCCCTTGCTGCCCCAGAATTGGGGAGGCTTATGCTTCTTCCCCTCAGTCTGTGTGCTGGCGGTAGGACCAACACAGGGTGGGATTTATCGCTTTGTACCTATTACTGGGATTCAACTGTGCTGCACTGAGTGCAAAAGCAACTGGCAGAGGAGCAAGAAGCTGACAGACAACTGTGCAAGTGGCTGCTAGCAGCCCGGGGGCAAAACTTCAGGCAGCTTTTTCTTTTTCCTTAGTAAGGGAGGGAGAGTTTCTTGAGTTGCTTGCTTTTCTCTCACTCATACTTTCTTGGGCATTAATCTCAGACCTGGTCTACAGGCTTACAAAGTAAGGCAACTTACGTCAACCTAATTGTGTCAGTGTCTACAAAGTGTCTTGCTCCTGCCAATGTAAGTGCCCAACTATACTGACATAATAGCTCCACTTCCACAAGAGGCATAGGGCTTATGTCAGTGTAGTTAGGGTGACACAGTGTCCATGGAGATGCTGCTTTACTTCATTACTTACATCGGCTGTTGTCTGTCATTCAATTTTATGGCTACCTGCTGGAGCCCTGAAATTGACAAGAAAGGCTGAATAGGGTCCCTGCTGTGAACCCCACACCTGGCTCACAGCTCGGGCTGTCACCCCAGGGCAGGTAGGGGGCTCAAGCTAGAGCCTGGCTGCCTCTTGGCTCCCTGCTCAGGGAGGGGGGCAGCCAGGGGGCAGTGGGGAGCCGGGGGGAGCCAGGATCTCAGCAGGGAGCTCTGCATGGAGCTGAGAGCCCAGTCTCCCAGCAGGAAGCAGAGCTGAGAGCCCTGATGGTACCTGGAATTCGGGCTCTCAGCCTCCCATGCTGCTCTTCTTAAGTTGGTGGAAGTGCTTCTGGTGAGGACACGCACCACCGACAGAGGAGGGTAGCATAGTGGAGACATGGAAAAGCACAGTAATTACTGCGGTGTCTGTAATTTGACCGAACGTAGGTCAGCTTAAGTTCGTAGTGTCTGTTGGAAGGCAGGCACAGATCCTAAGAGTCAGGAAGAGAAAAGGCAGGCCATATAGGGCCATTTACAGCTAGGCACACCTTTCATCTAAAGAGAGGTGATCATGCCCCACTATTCCTTCTTATTTTTTTCCATCTGTAAAATAGGCACACATCAATACCAGTGACTCAGGAGATGTGAGTCACCTACCCAAAGCCACAAAACAACATTTTATAGAACACAAAAGTCCTAGCTCTCAGCCTTGTCCTCTAACCTACTCACAACAGCTCTCCCCATAGACCATGAAATCATTGCTAGAAAGAATGAATAATGTAAGGAATTGCTTGCAAATCTCTCTTATAGTTTGCTATATCACTCAGGTTGTTTTAGGATGTAGACTTTTATTGTTATTAGAGGACACCACATAGACCAATGTGATGTGATACAAAGAAGAAGAGTCTGAAAAGTTTGATACATTATTATGTTTATAAATTCTTCTGGTCCAGATACTAAATAACTGGTGGAACTGGTAATAACCCAAAGTGATATTTTATTACCTAGATCTAGCTCTGTCTTTGGCCCACTGTTCCGATGACCATATTATACATCACACTGATATATTAACAAAACAAAAACAACCCACTCCCTCTCCCCCCTCAGAACTCACTACAGCCCAGAGAAAAAATAGTGGGAAGAAAGAATGTACATATTTGTGCATCCAACCGATGACATACTGTGCATTGGCTAAGGTGTGTTCTTTATCAAAGCCTCCAGCACGAAGGAAGCCTGTTTCAAACACTGGCACTGTTAAAAGAAGAACAAGAAAGATCAAAGAAAATAAAATAAGCAACTCCAAACATGTGAGCAGTGGCTTGCCGCAGAACAACATATTATTTGTTAATGATTTGTATATAGTTGGTTTATCCTAAAGTATTATGTAATATTTTGATGCACACTCTCAAGGTAACTAGAGCATTAGCAAGAGTTACCAAATAGGTCAATGTTGGCATTGGTTTGGAAGGTATCCAACATACAGAAACTTCTACAGAGAAAGCTACAGTGCTTATTTTAACAATGGCCATATTAATCTGCCGATCAAAGAGTTACACAAGGAGTAATACTATTTTCTTTTTCAGTGGTTTCCTAAGTTTTCTTTGCTCTTCAGGTTAAGACACTGATTACTCAGAATTGGTCAGTCAATACTCTGGTCATTTTGTTACAATCATCGACTATTCAAGTTCTGTATTTCTGTCCATCTCTATGAATCTGGATCTTCCATTTAACCTCCAAAATGCCATCTAGCATGCACAACTTTGTTTGATGAGCCCAGCATGAAACTAACTAGGCCCAGTGCTTGAGTGGTATATCAATGAGGCAAGGAAGCAGCAGAAGAAAAGATAGGGAGACCACAAAAAGCAGAATGTTTATTCTTTAAAACTGTACCCATTTTCTTATATGGTTGAAGAAGTCAACTCACTGCTGGCACCTCCTTGTGGCTGGGCATGGTGTGGCAGTTCTCTCTCCATTGGGGTCTCCTGCTGGTAGCTGTTCTGCCTCTGTGGTGGCTTTCGTCTTGTTGTGACTTGACCTTCCAGACAGGTCACTATGAAGTATCTCCCATTCCAGGGTAGCCTATGAACAAAACGCAAGGGGGTTTTGAGGGTGTAACAGGATCTGGCTCTTCCTTCCCACAGAGAGGGGCCTTCAGGCAGTGGTTGCCTGGGAAGTTCCTGCCTTCAGTCAGCGTTTGCTCAGGAGCTGAGGGTTGAAGGTTTGTTCTGTTCTCTAGTCAGCCAACAAGGGAGCTGTTCTGCTCCCATTCTGCTCCTCCTCCAGCCTGTGCATGCCTTGCGGGGGAGTGGGGAGGGGGAGCGGGGGCCGGGGAGCTGTTTTAGAAACAACCCCTTATTGTCCAGTGTGGGGTTTGTGTACCTCATCAAACATGGAGATCAACTTTTTTGCCATATTAGAAGAGTTAGTGTTAATAAAAGGAAAAAGTTAAATGGAGCAATGTAGTTATACAATTACTGAATTGTTCCAAGTAGTTACTACAGAGCAGCCATACAAAGAGAAACCTGGCAGGGTATCTTTTCTGAGGTGAGTCAATTTTGCCCTGGAAGAAATAGCACATATTTTTGCAAGCATTTATCTAATGGTAGAGCATATCCCACTCCACAATATATGCAGGGAACAGAAGCACCAAAGAGAATTAAGAATAAATTGACTTGGATCTGTTATCAAGTCTTGAAGGCAAGTCTTGAGGACAGCTGTCTTTCCCCTCCCCTCAAAGGTACAAGAAGGACTTTGTCTCTAACAAGGTAAAGGAATGATGTACTTTTAATACAACATTGGATTGTGGGGTAACCGATTGGGATATACAAATGGAAAAGTTAAGTGATCTTTGTGACTCTATTTCAGTGTTCGTCAGCATTAAATTACATAATTTTGCCACAAGAACTATGTGAGATTAAATGAAAGCACGAGAGAGATTGAAAGATAGAAGCTTTGTCTGTAGACAAATGATGGGCCTGACTCTTCTCTCATCTTAGGAGAAACCAAGTAAAGTCACTGGAGTTAGCTGGTGTACAACTAATGAAAGGAAATGGAGACTCATAGTGTTGTGTGGAAGGATGATCTGTTGCTTGGGCACTAATCTAGGACTTGGGTTCAAGTCCCTGCTCTACCACAGACTTGTTGTGTTACCTTGAACAATCACTTGGTTGGAGCCAAAATTGAGTCAGTGGTAATGGAGGGGCCACAGGGCCAAACTTGTGTGCAGAGGAGTGGCCAGCGCCTACACCAATATCTGACCCAGACCAGCCAGAGCTCAGGTTAGGCCCAACCCATACAATTTGGGCCCTAGACGCATGCCTAAATTGTCTATGTCTTAATCCGTCCCTGCCAATGATACACACTGTGTGTATGGCTGCGAGCGCCACTGGTGACATTCCCTACAGAGAGTAAATACACCCTGATATAGGAGTCCTGGTCCTGCATCACTATGGTCAGTGGGAGTTTTGCCAGTGATTTCAACCATTCTGTCCCTCTCCATCTCCCACCCCATCACTATTCTTTGCACCTCCCTCAGTCTCCTTCCTTCTCCTTCCATTTCACCATTCCCCTTATTCTGCTTCTGCCCTCCCCTTCTCCCTGCACTTCCTCAGAGCCTCCCTTCTGCCCTCTATTCCCCTGCTCCCCCTAAATCTGACTCCTGCTCGCCACTACCCTGCTCCCCACCCCCAAACTCCCTCTGCACCTTTCACAGCTTCTTTACTTCTCTCATCAGTCATTGTAGCCTAATAGTGTCCTGTCTAGCCCTTTGAACCATACAGTGCCAGCTGTTTTGCCTGTGGGCATGACTTCAGTTTTACTGAAAACAGTGGGAGAAGGTAGCCATTTTTGTTAGGAGCAGCCACTTGCACATAGATGAGTAGAGCACCGGTGACCATCTTTGCTGGCTTCAGCCCCATTGACAGTTATGGGAGATAGTGGCCATTCTGAATGAGAACATTTGCGACTTCATAGCCTTTCATTGCATTTTCAGGAAACCAAAAACAAAAAAACCCTCCCCAGAATCTTTAGACACACAATCAAGTCACAAGAGCTGGCAATACTGCCTCAATTTGGAATGTCATATTACTCACAGGCGGCAAGGTCACAAGCAACTTCTGCAGGAGTTTCCACACCCACCCTGATTATAAAAGTGTTATACCACACCATGCCATCATACAGTCAGTGCAGGATAGATATTTTATCATAAAACCATTCTGAGTTTTTAGAACACTTATTCAGACTTTTTTGTATCCTTACATCTGTAATACTGTGCTTCCTCAGCACAGTGGCATGAGCCCAGCTCTACTGAGCTTGAGGCCAAATTTTTTTTTTTTTTAAACATTCACAAACAATGTTTGGCCTGGCTAGAACAAGCTCTCTGTCCCATTGGAAAGCTGAGAATCCAGAAACATGCCAAACATGCATATGAACCATTAAGGTAATCTAAGCAACCTTATCTCTTGCCCCACAGCACTGCTCTGAGAACAATCTTCTCCCCTCCAGCCCAACCCAGCGAGGCAGGCATGAAAATAATCCTGCTATAATTCCTCTTGTATGCCTGGGGATGTGTGCTTCCTCAGTCCCAACTGTGCTGTCCTTTTCACCTGTCAGTGTTTTAAAACCATCTGAAATTCAGAAAACTCCACTTCATATTTCAACATTTTCCAGGGGTAGATTCTTTCATGGCCATTTGTCTTCAGCTTGTTTCATTGATGTAAAGCCTTGTGGTCATTTTGGATTCTCCAGTGCTCCTTATGACAATCCAAAGAACCACCGCTGCTAAAAGCCCCCACTTCCACCTGCAGCTGTCCAGAAATACCCCATTCTATTGGACTCGAATCCATGCTGTGTTGAGCCACACATTTGCCGGCTCTAGACTTGGTTTGTCAACTCACACCTAGGGATGAAGCCACACAGACCTGGAAGCAGCTTGAGTGGGCACCAAATGCAACAGCCTGTTTGCTTAGAAACATAGGTTGCCATGGACACATCATTCCAGTGCTCTGGCTTCTTACTGAATACAAAGTCAACTTGAGGGCTTTTGTCTTGCTAATCACAGCCTTCCGTGGGAAAAGCCCTAGTAACCAGAGGGAACGCCTCTCCCTCCATGACCATGACCTCCCATGATAGCTACATTTCAGAAGAATGAAATTGTTTACTAACGGAGGGGTTTATAAGCACATGAGACAGAACTTTCTCAGAAGCTGGACCGAGACTCTGGAACTCATTCCCCCAAGGACCTCACCACTTTCAGGACTAAATGTAAAACTCGTTTCTTTGATTTCACACTCCCTCAATAGATTTCTAACCCCATAATTACCACCCCTCATGCCCTAGCATCAAAACATGCAGTTTACCTCTACTTAGGAGAAAGAGACTGTTTGGCTTTTCAGAAACATTCAAGCCCCCCAGGTTCCACAGTGGTGGGGAGGTATGAGAATCTAGCTAAATATATAATATAGTTTAGATATAGTGCCAGCGCCATGTCTCTATTCACTGAAGTACACTTTACAAAAAAAAGAGGAAGAATAGTCCAATAAAAGTGAATTCTACTCCTCATCTCCCTTTAGGGTTTGCTGATAATGCTTGTATTTTAGGTGGGATTTTTGTGGGTTTTATTAGGCTTATCTTCTGTTGTGGGTTGGTTTTTCCATTAAGAGGTATTTGCCCTATGCTCTGCAGTCACTTAGGCTACAACACATTCTGGTTACTTGTGACAGGGTCTACCATAGCTTAGGCTCCAGCACTAAAACGCCTCCCTCAGTGTCCCAACAGTCTTGAGTGGTTCTAGTTCTACTTCTCGTAATGGCTTAGCAAGGTCACAGATAGTGAGGCAATTTCCAAGCTTTTCTGGTCCTGATCCATGAAGACCTTCAATGATTAAGTCTGGGACTCTGAGTTGGACCTGATAATAATATGGAATCGGGGAACAGAACACAGCTGTGAATTATTATTATTATTTTTAAATCACAGCTTACATATTATAAAGCCTGTATCAATAAAATATATGACTAGCTGTTGATGAAAAAGTTGCACATGGGAAAAAATTGGTTGAATCAGGTGACCTTTAGGGCATTATTTGTAAATACAGATGCTCCACAGGTTACGCAAGACCTGACTACGCAAATTCACAGTTATGAAAAAAGTTCCATAAGCCAGAAATAGGATTTTCGAGTTGCGGAAATTTTTGCGTAACGTACGGGTATATGTTTCCGACTTATGCAAAATCCGAGTTACGCAAGGCTTTCCGGAACGAAACGATTGCGTAAGTCGGGGGGGCATCTGTAGACATTAATGCCCATAAAAATAGGATGAAAACTTTATCCAGACGTGATCCCCATTTATGGACTATACAGTAAGAAGCATCCCACTTAAATACTGGTAAAAATCTTTTCACATGCATATAACAGGCTGGAAAAATGGCAAAACTTGCAGCATCATTGTGCAAAAAATCACTTGCGCCATAATGGCTGCTAAGATGTGGGTAGATAGGGTAGGGGGGGTTCCTTCTTCCTCCCATTCCACATGATGAGGGCTTTCTGCATCATCTCCTTCACCCCTTCTCCCACACTGTGATGGGGGATCACACACTGGTATGTGTATGAAAGAAAGTTCAGCAATTCCATGTGATCAAAGCTATAGGAGAGCATGCACATGCACAGGATCTGGTGTGATTACTTGCCATCATATGTTGCAGCATGTCAGACCCCTCCTTGATAAATAGTGGCAGAAGCCTAGATATGCAGGTGCAAGGGGGTGTCTTGTGAAACATCACATGGTATCAGAGCCTTCGACTAGCTAGGACAATGGCCAAGGTCAAAAATAGCGTAGTTACACAAACCAAGTGACATTCATTATCTCGACTAAGGGCTTTGAGACTCCAGTTATAATAGGAAACTGATTCACTTTAATGAGGTGGATGTAAATATCAACTCCCTTGCAACCACTGTCGATCTTATCAAGAAAAAATTCCTGCTGGGTTGAATGGAATGATCCCTTTGACAAGCTGCAGGTGTTGGGCCTAGACTGTATTCTCTGACCGCTTGGGGTTGCCTTACCCTTGTCTGTCTACAGTAGATCTTACAATACAAATGATTTAATTTTTCCACTGGAAAAAGAGGACATGGGGCTGAACTGTCTTCTATCATCCACTGAAAGGAAATGAGAAAACCTGCAGTACACAGAGCTGCTTTACGTGATTATAGCAACTTGAATTCTGAAAGGAAGGAGGCTCAGAAGAGATTTCTTTCCCCTCCCAGCTAGAGCTTTTGTGAAACATTGTCCTAAACAAATAAAAGAATTTTGCTCAAATGATCTACCTTGCTGTTTTCCTTTCCTTTGAAGAATCCCATGTTACAATAGGCAACCCATCAGGAATAATTAGATTATATGGCAGCATCCATGGAAACAATAAAGCTTTTGAAAAGAACTCCTACAGAAGATCTTAGAAATCACATCTATTATGGATATCTTTTACTATTTCAAAGACGGTGTAGCTCCAAATGATGGGAACTAACAGTGGGCAAATTCTGATTGCTCTACGCTTTGTCCCTTGTCAATAATTATTACTGTATGAAACAGTCAGCTCGTCATTGTACCAAGGAAATCAATTGGGTTGCAGGCAGAAATTAACCACATTTTATTTTAAGCTTCAGCAATGAGTAATGCAAACTAAATATATTTTACATAGCATATTTAGTAAACTTACACTTTCATATTCGCTTTAAATAGGTACATGCACAGTATACAAAACCAAGAAAGAACAGATAAGCTTGTTTGAATCGGATCTTCATCAGACCCAACGATATCTGAATGTTTAGTCTTGAGCTCATCTGTAAAAGGAAGATGAAGATCAGACCCTATCCGGCTCTATTGTGCTTATTTTTATGCCCCAATTTAACTCCAGTGTTTCACTGTTTCCAAATGTGGCACTCTCTCTCAGGCCATTTACCAAAGATTGGGGAAAATTTTTTTTTTTTAAAAAATTGGGTCAACAAAGTAGGAAACTGTGGGGAAATGCCCCTGTTCAGCTATTTTTTGCTAAGTGTTTATAATGCATTAGAAAAAGCGAGAAGTCTGCCTTTGTCAGTGAAACCAGCCAACTACACATGACCTGTTAAGTATCTTGTACAGAGTTGCCATAGATCTCACTGCTCTTGCAGTGTTGGGGGGAGGAGGTAGAGATTTTCATATTAACTGCTTTTTAAAATGTGAATTAAGTCCTTCTGGAAAGTGTCAGTTTGACAGCACTGGAAATCGAGGGTGGGATTTTCAAAAAGCACCCAAGTGATTTAGGAAGACTAGACCTTTCAAAGTCGGGGAAACTAGTGCTTGGTCACTTGGGTGATTTTGAAAATCCCATCTTGAAATCTTCTGTTTCTCCACTGGACAGATACAGTGTTGGCAATGCAAGTTTCCTTAAAATGGCCCTGCAAATTTGTCTTAAAACAAATTGGTGAGTCGACTCTCTAGTGCTGGGACTACTGTCTCAACTGCCATGATCATTAAATATCTTATTTCTATAGAGAGACTGCCAACAGGGGTGCCAGTTAGTGCTAATAAGGATGGTGCTTTTTGTGATCTAGATACTTCTCCACTAGGAACCAAGCTAAAACTAGCTGTTCATTTCACACAAGTCATAGAACAGCCATAAAACGGCAATATCTTGGTCACTATCCATCTTGGACTGAATCTGAACTGGAAGCCAAGCACTCAGATACCCACTATTGGACAAGGGATAAGAACCTGAACAGAATGAGATCTAGAGATGAAAAACTTCTTACCCATACCAAATTCCTGAGCCAGCTAGTTTCTGCAAGGATGAGTATCTGTGGAAAAAGCATATTTTCTCTTTCTACCTTTTGTTTCTTTGCCCAATTTATTGTGCCAGTTGCAAGGAAAAGATAATTTTCTATTTATATTGGAGTCCTGCATTTTTCTTTTATAGTAATCTTGCATAGTGACATAGTACATTATCTTACTCATGTCTTCCTTTTTCTGGAGTCCCACTGAAGTGTCATAGACCAGATAATACTATAAGCAGTATATTTTTCTAACAGTGGTTCAATTTTTTTTAAAATCAGGAGTGAGATGTAGTTCCCCTCTGCATACCCTGTGGATATTTGACCTGAGCCCTTCCCCCCCAGATCATAAAAATCAGCATTGGCACCAGCAGTGGAGATTATGAGTCGCATCAGCATGAGTGACTCTTAGGGCACAGTTCAATTTCCCATAAATTCAGGACTTCATTCACTGAAGTGCTGAGCATCCACAGATCTCTTTGGCTTCAACTGGAGTTTTAGGTGCTCAGTAGCTCTGGAAAATAAAATCCTCAGCCACTATCCATTCTCGTGGTAGTGATCTCCTTCTGCCAGAATGCTGCATAAAGTGTGTATAAAGACTTGAGCTATTCTCCAGGATATGGCCCCAAAAGAGGGAATGTTCTGATTCCATTAAAACAAACAAACAAACAAAAAAAACCCCACTATATTCAAACCTCTCTGGCCATGCAAATAAAGGTGTATGGAAACCACACATTCTTAAAATAAATAAACCACAATAAAATTATTAAAAACTAGATCAGATTAAATGCAGTTGTCTCCACCATTGCCTAGGCACGGTCTTAAATTAAAAAAAAACAAAAAAACACCCTGATGTTTGTTGTATTACTAACTGTTTCCACTAAGGTGTGCTAGATCTCCAAATATCATCACCCACACCCTACTCTTCCATTACTAAATGTACTGTTTGTTATAACCTCAACAATGTCCACCATTGTGTCTCAGACTGCTAACCCTTTCATGCAACCATTTTATACACAGCATGTTTTCATGCAAGAACAACAACATATTGTAGAGGAAATCTGCTAAAACAAAACGATGATTTCTCTATTTTAAACTGGACAGGGTGATTAGTTCCTGTCTGAATCTACTTTCCTTTGTGAAGGGCTGACACGGATATTAACTTGGATTTCACAGAAATGATTGTGTATGTTATTCTGGGAGAATTTGGAACGCCTTAACAGTGTGAGCGAGGGGTTTTTCATGCTGTTTTGACATTTGTCTGCTTCCAGGATCCATTGTGTGACGTTGTGCCATCACTATTGCTGCCACCACAAATGCAAGCACCTTTTGCTTTTACATCAGGATGATTCCTCCATTATTCAGAGATCTGTAAGCCAAAAGGTTGCCCAGGCACACCTACTGATATCTGAAAAACAGAGAAACAGTGGGGCATTTGAAAATAAGCTGTCTACTCAGCTCTAAAGGTTTAACAAAGAGAGGTCTGGGAATGGGTGAGGTTGAGAAGATTTAGCTTCCCCCTGTCCCCCCTTGCAAATCCTGAAAACATATTACCTTTGATTTTAAGAAGAGTTCATTCTGTTTGAAGGGAATAATGACAATAATTTCCAGCCAACAGGTAATCTCTTTAAATTGATATGAGGTGAGAGCACACACTCTGCCATCATAAAGCTTGTGGTCCTCTAGTGTTAACATAGGGAGTTTACCTCAGTGCCTAACCCCGATTTTCAACCAGATGCAGTGTTGCGAAAAAGATTAGTGTGCCTGTAAAAAACAGAATTTTCATATCTAATAAGAGAATAAAAGGTTTTTAAGCAACATGGTTGGAAGCTACAATGGGTGTATTTAATAGTATAAATATCAACAGCCTTTTCTTTTTTGGAATTGTCTCCCATACCATTGAGAGACAGAATATATGCATTTCCCTGAAACTCAGGGAAACAAGGTACAGAAGGACCATGGGCCATATCCTTGCCGTCATTTAAGATGCTCTGCGCCATTCTGGCAGCACAGAGTAAATTTAAAAGGCTGGTTTAATTGTCCAGAAGAATTCCTGAGAAGTGCAGGGATGGCATTGCTGGCTCTGTGCTACTGCCCCATGCCTCCATCTCAGGGTAAGAGGTGTGCTTATGGGGGGGAAAGGGGTATGGTCAGAATATCCTTTTCTTCAGAAATTCATCAGCTTTGTGGAACTGCCCAAGTCTGCTCTAAGGTGCTCCTCAGGATCAGGTGAGGCCTGGTGGCTCAAAGACAAGGAAGCCACAAACAAAACAGCTTGGGTGGGGAGAACTAACAGGCACCTTTGTGCCCCCTTCCCCTCCTGAGCTGAGCTGGATGCCAACCAGCCACTGCTTAGGATGTGGACCTACAGGCACAAATAACCACCATTTGGTCATCCATCTAGGGCCTCCACCTGGAGACAGGGGATTTGCAAACCTAGTGTTTAGCTGCCCCCAAGCTCTCCAAGTACCTTGGGGCTGGAACACTAAGAGCATGTGTCAAGGGAGTGGGCTGGGGAACATGTGGTCAAATACCTGGCTGTTCCAGGTGATCCACAACTGGTAGTGTCAGAGGCATGATGGGAGTCACTGATTAAGATACTGAAGTAAAAGCCCCTCATTGGCTGTTTTACAATCTGTACCCTTAAAACAGACAGCACACCAAGAAAGGATTCCCAGAAATGGATCTGAGAGATGGCCAGTCAGACAAAGTCAGAGCTTTAACATTATGATATGCGCTCTTATAACCATGAGGTTTTGAAAATCAGCTGGATGGCCAGACAGAAGTCTGATCACACAGACACCATAAACAGCCAAACATTTGACCTCGTTTTCAGGCATCCTTGGATGGCCTAGCACTACTTTAAAAATTCCTCTTTCTCAGAGCTGTCAGTACTGCCCATGAAAAAACATGTCTGGCCATGCAGAACTGGCCCTTTATATATTCACCTGCATCCACGTGGAAACCATTAAAAGTGTAAAAAAAATATTACAATTTTAAAGAGGTTTGAGCTTTTAAAATTTTGTTTCTTTATTTTGCGAGAGGAATGCTGAAAAGCCTTTTAAAAATGTTTGAAGGTGCTTGGAGCCAAGGCTCTGGCTCAGCCCTATTATAGCGACAGCAGGAAACCACAAAGTTTAGGTTTGGATCTCAGGTTTCCCAAAGGTCTAGAGTGTGCAGATTGAGGATTTTGGTTTGGATCGATGCATGATCAGAATGTCAATGTTTGACTTTGGCTTTTTTTTTTTTAAATTGTCTTTTTGTAAGTGACTGGCAACATACAATAATAATAATACAATTGCCATACACTGGGTTAATTTAACTGTATCTGTACCACTGACAGACTATTAAAATACCTTCCATTTCATTGTTATTTATAGGTTGACAAAAGTGTGCTCTTCTACATAATTTAGACCACATGTACAGTACACAGTGGAACAAAAACAATAAATCTGCCTTTTTTCCCCAAGGTATAGTAGACAAAAGGTTAATCCCTGTGAACAGTCAATCCCCTTCCTTCCCTTGCACTCCACTCATCCATTCCCTCAGTGTTGCTCAAAACAAACATCCAAAAAAGAGAAGGGCTTCTGGTTTTGTCAGGTCATCTGGGAAAGTTGATTCTAGAGCAAAGAATACCCTCCAAGAGCATGCCCATCATGTTTACATCTGGAAATTGTAAGCTCAAACACCCCAAAAGACCTTCAACTGCCATGGCAGATCACAAGGAGAGATTAAATCTCTTTTGATTGCCACAGGCCAAGCTAATACGGGGCTTTATAGACCAAAGACAACTGCTTCAATTGCACTTAGAAGCACACAAGAAGCCAATGAAGCTCATGTAGAACTGGTGCAATATATTCCCATTAGCTAACACCACTCTACAAACAGTGATCCAGATGTCTAGCGGTCTTCAAATGTGACTTCAAGTAGAATATGCTGCAGTAGTAAAATGTAAACATGACAAATTGGATGACTGTAGTGAGGGAAAGGCCAGAAAGAACAGGTCCCAAATGCCTAGTGAGATGGTGGTAGAAAAAGGGCACTTAGCTTCCAATGGCAACGAGGGTTCCAGGAGCAATCTAGGATCCTAGAGTATCCTCAGATTTCTAACGACTTGGGCAAAGGTTAGCCAAAACACTCACTACTGAGGACAAGGATCTTTAATTGAATCTTGGGAATGAGGACAATCAGGCAAGGGGAGAGGCTGGATCACACCTATGAGGCTATACCCAACAGTGAAATTTACAGCAACCCCCAGGCTGTTCTATGCTGTGTCCATGGCTGGGGCCAAGATAGAATCAGGGATCAGAAGCCAGCTCCTTGACAGCCATTCTGTCTGCTGAGCCCAGCAAAAGTTGGATGCAGCACAGAATCTGGGCTGGTAATATGCAATACATATATTGCATGATAGAGCAACCCTCTCTTTGCTAATTTTTGATGTTTTTCTTAATACTTTAGAGCTGGAATTTAAAAACAAACAAACCACAATTCAATTAATTTTGAGGTTAAACGAATGCCAACACGTTTTTGTTTTTTAAAACTACTGCTCCCATTCTTCTTTTCTTTCAGTAATAAAAAAGCCAAAATGCATCAATGCTACAACAAAGGAAGAATAAGGGTGAAATTCACCCCAATTCAGAGGGCCAGCCCATATTCCTACTTTCTTGGTACTGGTGCATTTTTGTCCTGATATAACTGGGCAAAATAATTGTAATTACTAATATGGCAAATTTTGCCTTTTTCCCCCCTGTTCTCAGTTAATTACACAGAGCCTGATTTTCACAAGCTTACTCATTATTCATATTTGTTCAGTGAACACCTTATGAAAACATATTTCAGTTATTGACAAATTATATACTTTGACTAGGTTTTTCACGCTTCAAGATTTATTAGTATTTGTACTGTGGTAGCATCAGCATCTAGGAGCCACTGTTGTAGACCAGGGCCCATTTGTGCTAGGTGCCATACAAACACAGAACAGATGGCTAATGTGTGGCAACTGGTGTCCATCCCAATAGGATGACAAATTTCTATAAACAGGAGAAAAATCAAGTAAATTTCAAGATGGCTACACAAATACTTCTGGTCCAGATACATTAGAATGAGCATTTGTGAGGCTATTGTTTTCCATGACCAAATATAATAATTGTGAATTTTACATAAAAGGAATAAAAAGGATCATGAATTTAAAAATTAATTCAAGGGTTTTATTTTAAGAAATGGGGGGGTTGGGTTTTTTTTTTTTTGGTACCTCATTCCCCCTGCTTTGCTGATATCTATAGACATTACTCTGCTTAGCTGGGACAGATTCAGGGCTGGTGTATTTCCAGTAGTTTCAGTGGAGTTGCATCAGGCAAGAAAGTGGCCCATTGACTTTACATTTTGAAAACAAACCTGTGTAATTGCAACACACCTCACATAATGTCTCTGCCATAATTCAAAGGCATTCTTCCAATAGCTCCCCCTTTTATGCACTTGTTCCTTCCCTCACTCTTTATGACCACAATGCTCCCTGAACATTATTGCATCTGCATTTTATTATGATTACTGCTTATGGTTTGGGAAATCCTATATCTCACCCTGGCATGCTGTGTTTTAATATTCTATGCTCTATTCTGCCGGTACTTTCTTTAATAAATAAGTACATGTTTTGAAATATTCAGAATGCTTAGGGAATAAATTAAAAAACTGGCATCCAGAAAGCCTACCAAGCAGCCTAACTGTATGCTAGGCCCACAGGAAAAATCAAAGCTGCCAGTCCTATTGTCTGAGGAGTCAGACTATAGCCTGCTGGTGTCAGCTGTCTGCTGGCCAATCATTATCATCATTAGTTAGATCACAGGAGTGCCCATGGTGTGGTCTCCAAACACAGATAAGGCACTTTCCCTGCCCCAGAAAGCATACAGTCTAAATACGTCTTTAAATGTACACGACAGCATTGAGCCACAGTGATTTCCACCTAGAAAGAAAAGGAGAGCAAATGTGGAGAAAATAGTATTTGTCACAACTCCTCTTTCATTTTATTTTTTTCTCCCAGCAGGCCCTTTAATACCAAATCCTCAGGGTGTTCACCAATTCTGCCCCCATCTTTAGACTCCTTTGCCCGAAAACCTGTACTGAAGCAATCCACATGTGGTTGAGGATGACTGAATGGGATTCCCTCCTTTAATTGGCCCGTGGGTTCAACTGCTTAGTGACATATAGGTAAAAATCACACTCCTTTCTTCTAGTGTTGCCTACCAAAGAACTTCAAGATCCTCCCAGTCTAGGGAGAGAGAAGTCTGATCTGGAAGCTAGACCCAGATTTCTTGAATGGCGCCAAAAGAAGCTGCAATATTAACAGATTACTGGACAAACCATTGATTTAATTACTTGTTTTTCCCTCCAGCTCTTTTAAACAATCACAACATACCACATTTGAAGTACCTGTATATCCCAAAGGCCTGATGAGAGGATTATAAGACAAAGGAAAATGAATAATAAAAACATGCAAGCAGAATGCGGAAGGACTTGGATGACTGCCCTATAATTAAAACTGATATCACTGGATGCCAATGTAATAATTCATCTCAGCTGATAGACCGGCTAACTACAAATATATTGTGAATACAAGAGAGAGTCTGGGCCCTGTAAGATGGATGTTTTTTCTGCATGCCAGTTGCAACTAAAAGGGCTATTTTTTCCTTTCATTAATCCAGAATAAATAATGGTTATAATATTACATATCTGCTTGCCTTATCTCTGACAGTTTCCTCATACTGAAACAAGAGATTGCTGCAATATGCAGCAAAGCTTCTCAGTATGTCATGCATGTGAGAGAGAAAGAGAAAGGGTCATTCATGCTACAAAATATCTGGCAACATTTCAAAGTTGGCTTCCCTTCTAATCAGTCTTGAATATGACTACACTGTGTTCCTCTAATTTAAAGTAAGGTTATGGTGGTGTAATTATTCCTTTTTATTTGAACAATTTACCATCCTCAGTTATTCACTGATAGAGATTAATATTAGCATGATGTTCTTAGATGAAATATATATAAAAAAATCCAGTTTTCATCTTGGAAGTCCCCAGTAGGCATGTTCCTAACCTGAGCAACCTGTTATGCTATGTAACCCATGTGGCATACATAATACATATAGCAATGTATTTCCGTCGACCAACTTAATTGCTGACAGACTTGAAATGACAGATAAGGTAGGATTAAATATAATAGTCTCGTACATTCTTTAAAATTCTATTTGCATTTGACACTCATTTCCCCACTGGCAAATCTTCTCTTCCTCATCTATGTCCTTTCTTTTAGTATATCCTTGGTGCTCTTAAACCTTTAAACTTGCTCTATGCAGATGTCATTCCTTGCATCTATATTTAATTCACTATGAAATGAGGACTGGAACTTTTGGGTTTCTTCAAGGTTTATGCCCTCAAGATTTGCTATCAGATCTGAAAATATGTAAGGACCATATGAAAATTGTCATATGTGGAGTTGAGCTATCCATGGTTTTCAGTTTTGTGAACTGCACGGCAGATCCTGTGAGAGATTTGATCCTGTGTGTGTGGCTACCACAGAAGAACGTCTTACTGTACTCACTGCACAAAGGCAAGATTGGCATACAATAGATTTTTGGAGAGGGCAATGGGGACGGGGGCGAGTACCGTGTGTGAATTCATGCAGAAAAATCCAAAGGAGGCTTTTGTGATATACTCCTTTGTGTTCATGCAAAGACTTGCACACTCAATTAAAATCTGGCACTGATATGCAGCAAGCAATATTCAGAGAACACAAGCAGCTGCCATTTTGCCGCTTTCTTTTGGAATACTGACAAAACGGTGGGACAGAAAACAACTGATAGACACTCCATTAACTTCGGGTCCTTCTTTTCCCCTTAAAACTTTTCAATTGGTTTCCAAGCTTGGAATATATATTTATTTTATATATAGTTCTTAGCCTATAGAAGCAATCGACTCAATAATTATTGCAGTCTTTTACAGAAACTTCATAAAAATAGTAGGTTCTTTCCCCTACTCTCTCATATCTGTCTGAGAGCAGTCAGAAATCCAACGGCTACGACATTCTATGACAACTGAAATAACACATAAAATGAATTTAATTGGCAATACAAGAACAAGAATGGATGTCCTCTCCCTTTATCTAATTTTTTTTCTGCCTTTTAGAGGTAGAAAACACTTTCCCCCTTTTTGTCAACTCGCCCCTTAATGAGAGAAGGATGGATATTTCATTATTGGCAGAGTTAATATATTTGACGGACCACAAAAAAATAAGTGTCTTTAATACGGAGACTGTCCAATCTGCACTTTTACCATGTAAATCTTAATAAGTTACCAATAGATTTCCCCCCCCCCGCCCCCCCGTGATTGCGGCATATTATAAATGCTCTGATTAATCAAAACCTGACTTTCTTAAATGTGATTATGTAGCTCTTTATAACTGGATAATTTTCTGCTGCCACAGTAATTACAGAGTATACCTTCCACATGAAAAAAGGCTATATTCCTGCAATTGTATTTTCACATAGTCTGCTTATCTCAGTGGAAAAATACAGATTTCCGATTATGTAAGTAAAGAGAAATAGACTATGTATTTAGGGTGAAAGGGTACAGTAGTTCTCACGCCCTTTGCTTTCTCAATTCGCAACTGTTTTTTGTTATATGAATCAGAATTACCACCTTAAACCCTTCATGACCACCATCATATAGTGTGCTGGGGCTCTGATCATGAAAACAAACAAATATTAAAGGTAAACTAGCCAAATTCTGCACAATAACTCCATTGACTTCAATGGCATTAGTTTGGATTTTAAACAATGTAACTGAGAGCCAAATCCCAATCCCACTGAAGTACTGTAAATGGCAAAAGTATTGGGACCAAGATTTAATCTGAGGTCAGAGCTTGACCCAGTATTTGGTGATGGGAGTTATTCACATCCTTGCAGAATGTCAGCAGTGATGCATAAGCCTAGGGCTGCTCTCCACACATTTGTAGATTTCATTGTGATGTAGTACACAGAGCACTGTAGTGGGACTCAGAAGACTGGTGTTCTATTCCCAGCTCTTCACCGGCCTGCTGAATGATTCTGGACAAGTCACTTCCCTTCTTTGTGCCTCAGTTTCCTTATCTGTAAAATGGGGATAGTCATGCTGATCTCCCCTTTGTAAAGCACTTTGAGACCTACAAATGAGCTGTGCTATGTAAGAACTAAGTATTATTATCATGTTATCCAGAAGCACAGTAACGGATGCTTGTTGAACAGGTAATGTTTCTATAAAATGCATTCCTCCACCCACTAAAATGCCTAAGTATGGGATGTATGTCATACCTCCAAAGGATGACATAAGTGCTTCTTCCTTGGATGAAGCCAAGAATACTTTCCACAGACCAAACCAAAATAGAAAGGAATGTTCGGATGCCCTTGAAAATGAAGGCCTAACAGCAATAAACTTGTTAAAGAAAACACTTCAAACACACAAGAATACTGCGTCGACAGTCATTTGATCTGAGAAGAAAAGCATTAGGTTTTCTTTGGCCCAAATCAAAATATGTTTCACAAAATATAAATGAATTAAAAAATACTTGTTAAACGATCAGATATCTTTAAGAACAACAAGTAAAGGGAGACGAAAGACAGTCTTGTGGTCAAGACACTGTAAGGGGAATTAGGAACTTCGTATATGACCTTAGACAACTCACTTAATTTCTCCGTGCCTCAGGTTTCCCATCTGTAAAGTGAAAATAACTTGTAAGTGACCTTACACATAGGGAACTGTCGAATGTAGTAGTTGTCAACAATTTCAAGGCATTCACATATCTTAATTAAAATTGGAGAGAATTGAAAGCTACAAAAGTTGAACACTAGAATGTATCTTGTGCTCAGTCTAAGCTTTTGCTACTAAACCAATCATGGCTCCATGAACAGGGAATGATAACTGGATGGAAATTGTGGAAGAATTGAACTCACAACCTGAAGTCTTTTGGTGCAGTCAATTTGGAATTTGGTAACACGACTGCAATTCCCTGTCTAACTTTTCTGGGACACAACATGAGATGATACATTGACTTAACCCTGAAACAGTGACACAATAATGGTATTGAACAGTCAGAGTCATATTTTGTTAAACATCAGTTTATATCAACTTATTATTGAGAGTGACAGAGCGAGAGATATTCAGAAGTAGAAATTTAATACTTTATGGCAGTGTAAGTAGGAAGTCTGTAAGGGACATTAAACTGCAGTGATGTCATTCATTATCATGGTATTCAACTGAGAAATGGCAAGTGGCCAACGAAGTACTTTGATGATGTTTATGTGTGTTGCGGTTTGACCATCCATCTCTACCAATGTATATAGTTTTTATTGCATGTGGTGGGAAAGAAAGCTGTTTGCCAGATTTGCAGTTCTGAGCACTGTAAACTCATTTGAATGCCATCTTGGACAAGAAGACAGCTGTAACTCAGATTTTAGAATGCCTCAGAAATGCAGTGTTCACCTGTACCTGTTGAAGCCATGGAAAAATAAGGCGGTGACACTTTCTCCTTGAGGAATCCGGAACCATAAGCCACTGTGTTAACCCTCTGCCTCAGCAAGAGCGAGCTTTGTTGGACACCACACTGTGTGTCAGCTCCCTGCCACACCAGTCTGTCCACTTCACCAGCAAACTCCTGGAGACTCTACCAGTCTTTACCTTGCCTTGCAGGTTACAGTCAGTGAACCCCAGTTTCCAAATTTCCCAGAGACGTCTCTTTGTAGGATCCAGTCTCTCTTGCCATGATACTCACAGAAATTATGTTTGCTGGCTCCAAAGAGACAGTGTACACACCAGTCAGTTGGTTTAACCACAGTCTCTCTCTTAATTAAATATAACATCACTGCTTTGTATGAAAATATTCTTTCATTGTTCTCTGCCTGCAACCAAGTAGGTAAATCCATATTCCTTTGTCTATGGCAGGTTTGATTTATGCCCTGCCTCCAAAACACATTTCAAGAACATATTTCCAGCACACACACAAGTCTTTATATACAATTCATCCATACTTGACACAATGATATTCCTGACCAGCATTTCCATACCAGTTTACAGATAACTTAAAAGATACCTTTTGGACACATATTATGACAGCCGTGTGCAGGAGATAGTGAGTGTGTAGGGCCTTATATGAGTTACAGTATAGTGCGTCTTTTGCCAGAGGGTATTGAGGGATTCTTAGGATCACAAGGGCCTTCCTAATTATTTTCATAATCAGTGCAAAGGTATTGGAGACCAATGTACACAGTTTGTAATTTACTGTTCTGGCGTGCACATGTTCTGTCTGAAATAAACGCAATTCACTCACAACAGGTTCTGCTTTCATTAGAGAAATGTAGATGTTTGACTTGTTCGCTTGTATGAGGAGGCTAAGGGAGCTAAAGAGGCTTAGAAACCGCAACATTGTATTTCAACTTCAAGGAAGGCTGCAAAACAGTTTGTAATTATATTGAATCAGTGCCTAATGAGTTGGGAAGCTAATTTATCTTCCAGTGCAAAATCCTGATTTTGATATGTTTGACTACAAAATTGCAAGAGTGGGACATGAGAAAAAATAAATTTCTTTGTTTGACTTACCTACATGCAGGAAACAGCAAAATATTTTGCCTGGTTAGTTGGTGCAACAAGTGATCAGAAACACTACTGTATTTTTCAGATTACATTGGTGTATTTTCTGAAACAAAAATGTTATAGAAAAATATTTTAAGAAGTAATCATCTAGATTTTTTTGACAATTACTTTGACATACATTTCATGCAATGTGTGTTCCGTCAGATTACGCACACACACTATACATATTGTGGCAAATTGCCGGCACTACTATGATGGGTCTCACGCTTTCTCTTCTTGGGTGGGGGTTCAGGGCACCATTTCTTGCCCCTGAACTGGGGTATTAACTGCCCCACTAGTGTCCTAGAGGAGGGGAGTGGAGAGGGAGAGACCCGGGCCTGCCCTCCACTCCTGGTCCCAGCCCAGGGGCCCTAGGGATAGCGGTAAACCACGAGAACTAGCAGTTCCTTTCCCTGGACTACTTCCCTCTCCTGCCCTTCAGCTTGTGGGGCTTCCTGCCCTCCCTCTGCACAAACCAGGTGTCCCTTTACCTACGATCTTGGTCTTCTTAGCCCACCACAGCACTTCTCCAAACTCTCCTCTGCTTCCCTCCAACGCCAATCCACTTTGCTTCAACTCCTCCAAACTGCTCTCTGCTCCAATGCCAATCCACTCTGCTTCAACTCCTCCTCTTGTCTGATTGAAGCAGGGAGTTTTTATCATGTGACTGGCTTCAGGTGCTTTAATTAATTTATAGCAAATTTTCTTCCCTCTACAGGGAATAAGTTTCCCTTCTAACACTCTCCTGCTGCCCTCTGGCCATGCTATATCACAATATATATATATATATATATATATATATATATATATACACACACACACACACACACACATTCCTTTTGGACTCACTTATTGTGTGTGTGTGTAAGGGTAGTTGTAGTAAATATGCAGTAAAAATGATATGTCCAGTTCATGCATGGAGACTTGCACAAAGTTTGCAGAAGCTGTGAAAAATTTGTTTTCTGCAATTCTCATGGAATTGATCTAGTTTCCACAATGTGTCAACAAACATTTATTTGTATTAAATCAATTCTATAAGGAGAAATGGTAATGGAAAGAGTAAAAACAGTATTGTGTTCAGCTCACAGAGGCCACTTGCTGGCCATGCCCTACAATATAAGGTAAAAATAAAAAAAGACTTAGTAGTTAATCCTGCATCAAAATTTGGGAATATCTAAAAAATATGACAATGGATATTTCAGTTCTGTACGGATAAGATCTGAAGTAAGGAGTTCTATAATAAAGAGAATTTGAAATACCATATTGAATACATATTCTACATAGTTTGCCCAATTCTGCATGTAAATGTCAATGGGAATGAAGGTGAGAATTATCTGTGTGTGCTCTAGTGCCAACTCCAAAGGCTCAAAAATCATGTCAGGCTCCCCTTCCCCAATAATGAAATTGGCCCCTCAAATCATGACATTAAAAAAAACCACCCTCTCTTTTCTGGTTGCTTTTCTAATTTGAATGCTCCCCCCTTTCAAGGTGTGTAAGACAATTACAGTGTTACCAACTTTCACAAAGTTAGAATGAGGAGGATGATTTTGGCCCTCACTACAGGAGGGAGTCTCCCTTCTCCCTCTTCCAAAAATATCATGTGAAGGTTGTAGATTTTTGCATCATCACAAGACTGCCTGCAGCAGGGACCAAAGTCCTGGTAAATTTGCAAAAGTTGACAACATTGCATTAAGGAAGTATTATTGGTTGTAATTCTGGAAATGCTGCCAATGAAACTGAAAGAATGACCCCTTTTCTAATAAGGCAATATCAATAAAATCTCAGAGTGGAGAGAAAAAGAAGGATGGTGTTATGGTTAAGGCTTAGGAAGGACTCAGGAGAACTAGATTAAGTTCAATTCCTATCTTTGCTAAAGACTTCCTATGTGATCGTGGTCAAGTAACAATCTCTCTGTGCCTCAATTCCTCATCTGTAAAATGGGGATAAAATACATCCTTTGTCTGTTTAGATTCTAAGCTCCTTGAGGAAGCGACTGTATCATACTAAATGTATGTTCAGCACACAGCACAATGGGGCCTCAATCTATTTAGGGACTCTAGGCACTATTGCAATACAAATGGTAAGAAATCTTTTTTTGTAAGCTCTGTATTTCATTGCACACCTGAAGGCCTATCCTCATCTCTTTTCAGGTTTCCATGCACAGTTCGGACTATTCCCTTTAAAGGCACAGACGTCATACCCGAGCTCTAGCCAACAGCACAGGAGAGGTGATTGTCTATTTAGTTCCTTGGCAAAGATGGGAATTTCTGCAGGCAGTTTATGGCTTTAAGAGGCCATTAAGAGAGCCACGGATTGCTGGGCTGCATGGATAGCCTGACCATGCCCAGTCACACACTCTGTCTCCTGCAGAGAGGTGGAGTGGCGTAGGAACTGTTTCAGAAGCTCTAAGACACCCAAGAATCCCCTCCACAAGGGTTGCCTAAGGCTATGTCTGCACTGGCAATTGAACGACAAAACTTTTGTCTTTCAGAGATGTTAACACACACCTCCCCCCCGACAAAAGTTTTGCCGCAACAAGTGCCTGTGTGAACAGCGCACTGTCGGCAGCAGCACGCTCCTGCTGACAATGCAAATGCCACTCACTGGGGGTAGAAGTTTTGTGTCGGCAGGAGAGCCAACAAACAGCAGCTTCGCTGCGGGACTTCTAGCTGCACGGCTGTGGCGACACAGCCATGTCGCTAAAAGCTGCGTAGTGTAGACATAGTCTGAGTCTGGTGTGTGTTAACTCCAAACTCCCACCCCTTGCCTTGGGGTGGAGAACCCTTCGCCTTTGGGGAGGCAGGAATTCACCTTTATCAGCAAACAAACAGCCCCAAGTGCCCCTCCACCATCATTCAGGGGCCTGTTTCCCTTTGGGGTTCCACTGATTCTCATGTGCAGTGCAGGTGCATAGCGCTCACACAGACCAGCTTTCCTCTGCAAAATTCAGAATTTCAACCTGTTGTGTCCCACTCTCAGCAGCAGCATGTGGGCCACTCCAGCGGCCTGCACAGTCTCTCCTCCAATGGCAATCCCATCCTTCCATCATAGAGCTGGCGGCTGGAAGTAAGGCTGGGATTTCCTGCCAGCTCTCTAGCCAATCAGGGCTCTGAAGCGGTGTAGAGGCATCTTATCCTCTCTGTCCACCCCTCAGTTGATTCTGGGTACAGGGTCATTTTTTGTAGCCCTGTTACTAATCTGTGGCATGGGAATTCCACACAGGCGGGTTTGGCTGGCAGAGCACTGCTAAATGGCCTCAGACTGAGGGAAGATCTGGCCTTCAGTCATCTACATTTATATAATTGTATTTTATACGGATTGGGACCCACCCTGCTCCCATTAAAGGCAAAAAGAATTTAGCCATTGATGTCAGTGGAAACAGGACTCAGAGACTATTTTAATGCAGTTGCTTTTTGGGGACAAAGTACTCTTTGTCCAATACTGCCGCCGTGCAATGGTTAATACAGATGTAAAAGGCTGCTCTTCACTGACAGGGAATTACAATGCCTCCCACCTTTAAAAATACCAGGCAAGATACAATAAAACCACAACTCATTTTGAGCCATTGTGAAGCCAAGAAATATCTCCTGATGCCTCTTTCTTTGTTTACAGATAGCCACACAATCATCTTCATGGAAATGTCCACAGTAAATTGGGCCCATTCATTTGGACTGGAAACCAAATACTGAAGAACAATACCACAGTGTTAAGCTTACAGACTAGAAGGGAAAAAAATATTATATTCCAGTATAATAGTTCCTAAATGTATCTGTGCACATATTATTAAAGGGTTATTTCTTAGGCTTCTGAAAACATTTGTTATTGTTTCTCTCGCATTAGATTTGACACAAAACTTTCAGTAATCAAAGGTAATTTTATGAACACAAAGGGAAGACAAGACAGGAGGGAAATGCTGCTATCATTTCAGTGCACTTAGGGACCGATCCTGAGCTGTGTTTTGCACCTGCAGTTCCCAGGGAAGCCAATTAGAGTTGTGGGAGCTCAGAGACTCTGGGTCAAGACCTTAATGACACACATGGAATAAACAGATGTTCTGACCACCAATAGGTGTTTTATACCCCTGTGTGTGATTTACTCCTTCCAGTTTCTCACTTGGGGGTACATTGGGCCTGATCCTTTGCTGCTGTAAACTGATGCAGCCCATTAAATCAGTGGAGCTACGCCGATTTATACCTGCTGACGACCTGGCTTGTGTATCTGTGACACAAACATAAATACCCAATTAAAAACCGTCACCAGAGTCTCTTTGATGACAAACTAAACAGTGCCAGAAATGATCACTATGGAAAAAAATATATATTTCAGCTGGCACGGAGGGAGGAAATCACAAAGTGCTCTTGATAGTTTCCATTAGCCTACTGCAACAAATTTGCTCTCATCAGAAGATTTGGTGGACTCAGCCAAGTTACTGATGCAGATCAAAAAACTACCAGGTAGTTGGGCACCAAGGACAATTTCTATTTTTGGGGTGTGTGGAAAGGAGAGCAGGAGGGGGTAAGAGCAGGAAGCTGTATATCCCAGCAGTATACCTGCTGTCAGCTACATTTCATTCTCACTGCTGCATTTGGCCTGTTTATTATTATTATTATTAATTGGTTTGTTTATTTGCATGGTTCTAGTGCTTAGATGTCTGAATCAGAGACCAGGGCCCCACTGTGCTAAGCACGATATATACACAACCAAAAGACGATCCCTGCCCCAGAGACCATGCAATCTAAGTATAGGATGAGATCAGGCAGAATCCTCTTTCTCCCTTCCTTCACTCTCTCTGTCAGGCAGTCAGCAGGATCTGAGGAGCCACCACCTCTCTGGTAGCAGTAGTGCCTAACAGTAAGAGTCCAACACACCCCTCTCTCTCTTGCTGGCGGTGGTAGTGCCTAGTAATAAGAGTGCAATGCAGGGCCGCTTCCTTCAGCGGCTGCAGTTCCTAGTGGCACGAGTTCAAGGAGCTGTTAGTTCTCCAGTGGCAGCAGTGCCTAGGGACACAAGTTCAAAGGAGCTGAGCTTTCTACAGCAGCAGTGTTGCCCAATGGCAAGAGTCTATGGGACTGTCCTCCCTAGTGGCAGTAGTGCCTAAGGGCACATACAGGGAGGCTAGGGGAACCCAGGCCCACCAGGCTCTGACCCAGGGCCCTCTGAAACCAATTATCCAGTTGCAGTGTTCAGGTCTATGTGTCCCCGAAAGCATTCCCTGGGTGGCTTCCTACCCTTAGTCCCGCTTGGCTGTCTCCCCCACCGATAGCAGCTCAAGGTCCTTGGGTGTCTCCCCCACCGATAGCGGCTCAAGGTCCCATTCGGTCCAGCAGCTGATTGGGATCCCACGGCACAGCGTGTTCAGCCTTGGTGGTCTGGAGTCCCATCGACTTCTCACCAGGAGCCTGTAGCGTACATCCACTCTCCTCCTCAGCCAGCCCAGACTGAGCTGAGCTGCTTCCTTTTATATGCTCCCTCCCTGGGAGCATGCCCAGCAAGGGTGAGGTGCCATGGTGTTCTGGACCCAAAAGTAGTTGATTAACCCCTGCATTGCCAGTACAGGGTTGATACACCCTGTCACACTCTCCCTCACATTTCTGTGTAAAGAATGACATCCAATTTCTTTGTCTCACTGTTCTACTCCATCATTATATCTCCTCTGTGTATAACAGACCATGGTTTGTTATACATTGTGGTTGATAAGCATATAACACAATGCACTATTATGATGTCTCATTTGATAGGATCACTTCTCCTCCTCTTAATAAATCATAATAGTAATGGGCCAATTCCTAACATTCTTAGTCAGGCAAAACTTCTATTAAAATTAATGGGAATAAGGACATCGCAATAGTGCTAACTACTGTTTGACTACAATATAGCACTTTTCAGCTTTCCAATACATTATAAACAATGAATAACTGCAATTAACAACAACAGCTAGAAGCTTGGTTAAAAATATTAATCATAAATAAAAGTAAAATTTAATATATTTCAGGGCTCATCATAGCCAGAGTGTGGCTTCCTAACGCATGCTAAAGGAAAACTTAATATAGTCAGATAGGAACGCAAGCTTCTTTATGCAAGTCCATCACTACATTTCATTCTCACAATAATCCTTCAGTCTTCTCCAGCAGCATGTGTCCCTCCCCTCACAGATACAAGAAGCAGCTGTGGTCATTTGAGAACAAGGGGTTTCTCTTGAAATTAATAGTAAACACTTTAGAACAAAACAAAGAAAATAAAAACTATCCGCACTCTAGCTCAGCTCTGCCACAACAGTCCCACATGCATGCACGTTGTGTCAAGAGCAGCAGTACTGCTGCTATCATATCCACCCTGGAACGCCCCCAGCTTCAAGGGCTCAGTGACTCTCTCTTGCCAAGTGGAAGTGTCATCCCACATCTTATATCCACATCATCCCACTGTCTCACTAACTCTCTTACCCAGCATGAGAACACATCCCAAATCTATTTGGCCTAGGTAGGGTGGGGAACCCCCTCTCCTAATTCTGTGCGGTATGTAAGGGGAGGCGACATTACTCTCTTTCCTTCCCCCACACCAGAAAACTAAATTATAAAAATGATATTACCAACAGAACTAAAAATTCCTGTGTCTCCCCAATGGGATTCTAGCCAGCATCCAACATACCTGGCAGTGTAGTCTTGAGTACTGACTACAAATACTGCTCCTACCCAGTAGCTTACATGGAGGGCCTGGAGCAATTGGAAATAGAGGGACAATAAGACCAATCATACTGTGGTAGCAGAAGGTGTGAGTTTTCCAGTATAGTACTCTCTCTTACCCACTGTGCAACATCCTGCTTTCATAGAAGTCAACTGGGAGTTTTGACAGAGATTTCAACAAGAGCAGAATTGCTCTTCTTCTGTGCCCGTCCCCTAGTCTCACACTCTTCTCTTGGAAGAATGAAGGACAAGTCAAATATCACATACTCCATAGTTTCATCCAACATCCTAGCCTTGAGTGTCAAGATCACATAATAGATCACACTGGGAAACAGCAGAGGGACAAAGAGAGGAACTGGCTTCTTTTGTTACCTCTGTCAGTCCAACATGGTGTATTTAACAGAATTTCTGTTCCTTTCTTAATTCTTGCCGAGGGTCCAACATGCACTCTGACCTTTCTCAGTGAGAAAAGGATTTATGTGAATGGTTTTGGATATTCTTTCCCAGGTAGCTGCCATTGCTACTCCCCAACAACGATGATATGCCTTAGGGTCATAGCCAAGACACAACTTGTACACGTCAATGCCAGATCACCCCTCACCTCCTACTTCTGAGAGGAGATGGGCATGCTGTCAGTACTGGGTCCTGAAGTGGATGCTGCTGATGTATTTGCTGCCATTTAGGCCTCATGTTGCTGCTGCTTCTGCATGAGTTGCTGGATCAATATGACCTGCCATTGCTTATGTTGCTCCTGAGCAACAGCTTGCTGTTGTGTCATCAGGTTCAGAACCTCCTCCATGGTCCCTCTTTACAAGGAGAGAATTCTAGATCTCAAGTCTACCACCACATATCACAGGATGACTTTTCTAGGCCCACATGCTGGCTTCCCAGATTCTTCTCTGAGGAAAAAAACTTGGTCCTGAACTAAAGCGTTTCCTTTATCAGGTAACTTATGTTCCATACAAACAGAGAAGTTAGATAAAAACATAAAATATTCCTGATGGAAGGTTTCAACATAACATTACTTTATTTCGTAAAATCCACAACTCTAACACACAAGAACCAAAACCAGAGAGAGACAAAGTAGGTTGTTGCTCCATAAAGCAGAGAGGTTCAACTCAACCCACCTGACTCTAGGCTGGCTCTTCACAAACTAACTGCTGAAGACCCAGATTCATGCTCATCTACAGAGCCTTTTTGCCTGAAAGCAGGACCAGGAAACCCATTATACTTGAAGTGATAGCTTGTGATTTTAACATATTTTCAATCCACCACAGTGACAAATAAAGAACCAACCTTTACACTTAAGCTTCTGATGCATAGACTCCTTATCATTTGATCAGGGTCACCTTGTCCTCACTCTGTCTTTCAGTTTCCACTTCCTGCCTGATGTAGAAAATAGACTGGTTGTCTGGTGACCATGAGCTTCAGCTACCTTTACTTCCCAGACTGTTATTCTTTCCATACCTGGTCCTTGAATCCTGCCAATGAGCTTAGAAGAGGAAAAAGTTTTTGAATTAAAGTCTCTCTCAGATGGCCCCAGCCCCAGTTTCCAGAGTGCTCTCATGACCCAGACAGGCAAATCCCAACACAGGCCCACAGCTTTGCCTCAGATTGTGGTGTTCACTGCTACAGAAAGTCAGAGACTTACAATACTGTACCTGGCATTTTAAAAATGGTTTGACAATTCTAAGTCCAGTTATACACGCTAAGATCATATTTCATATGCTTCAAGGAATAACAGATGAGAACAAATCCCCCACCAGGTACACAACTGGCAATGTGCACTAACTGAGGTGTTGGGATTGGTCATTCTCCTGCACAGGATGCCAGATTTAAGGGAGTGGTGATCTGATCAGTTATGGTAAATCCTATGCCTTATGACATGCTTGATTTACTGTATAGAATAGGTGAAGCACAATAGATCATCCTATATTAAACAATATGCATTGTAATGTGTTGTTATGACTATATTGAGGCTGGGCCTTGTTCCATTGTTAATTTGCCTGATTCAATTGTGTTAAATGTATTTAAAGTGGCCATCAAGAAAGGATGGTATTTCCAAAGGAATATGGACAAAGCTGCACCCCCCTAGGCCAGGGACCATTTTGTTCTCTTGAGATCACTGCAGCACAGTCCTGTAAAGCCACAAGCTCTCCTGTGTCCCCTTTCATTTCCAACCCAACCCTTGTACTTGAGAGGCTGGGAGTAGGTGGTGCTGAGCCAGATAGCATTGTGTCCCTTGTTCTTCCAGAGTGGAGCAGAAAATTGTCCCCCTTTATCCACCAATGGGGGAGGGGAATGTTTGTTTGGGTTGAAAGGAATGATGCCCAAATTTCTTCAAAGGGAGGGAAGACCTGGTGTGTGCCCCTCCTATATCTGCAGGAAATGGTGCTCTGCCTCCCATTAGCTGATAAAGAGGGGGATAGAGGAGTGCCCATTTTAAATTAAAAACCTGCCTGGGCTATTGGGAGTGATATTGTCTTTATGGCTGCCCTGCCCTCCCATGCTATATAGTTGAAGTATATTGAGCTGTACTTCCAGGATACTGTGGGTCTGACCAATCACCTACTTTGGGATCAGGATGGAATTTTTCATAATTGCATCAAATTGGCAGATGTCTGGGGTGGGTTTTCACTTTCCTTCCAGAATTGTGGAGGAACAATCAGGTTAAAGAACTAAGTAGGATTAGGAAATCATATCGGAATGTTTAGTTTGTTGTAACTTGCATCCAGGGCTAAATAAAGCGAAAAGGCTAAAAGGGCCAGCTCCCAGAGGTAAATGAGACTCTGAATTTTGCTTGTGGACTTTCTGTCTGTAAGAGACAGGGGAGATCTGAAGTCTTTGCAGACAGAGGTACACTTGATAACTTCTACACTCCTTATGGGGATGCGTGGGGGGATGGCAAGAGGATTCAGAAGTGAGTTGAGTCCTAGGGGTTAGGGTTAAGAGGATCTTCTCTTTTTGTTTTTTATGATAAGAGCCCTCTAACCCTGCACTGGACTCAATTAAATGCCTGATATGTGAGAGGGGTTGGAAAGATAACAATGGGGAAGAGAACTAAGGGTATGTCTACACTACGGAATAAGGTCGAATTTATAGAAGTCGTTTTTTTAGAAATCGGTTTTATATATTCGAGTGTGTGTGTCCCCACAGAAAATGCTCTAAGTGCATTAAGTGCATTAACTCGGCGGAGTGCTTCCACAGTACCGAGGCTAGAGTCGACTTCCAGAGCGTTGCACTGTGGGTAGCTATCCCACAGTTCCCGCAGTCTCCGCTGCCCATTGGAATTCTGGGTTGAGATCCCAATGCCTGATGGGGCTAAAACATTGTCGCGGGTGGTTCTGGGTACATATCGTCAGGCCTCCCTTCCCTCCCTCCCTCCGTGAAAGCAGCAGCAGACGATCGTTTCACGCCTTTTTTCCTGAGTTACCTGTGCAGACGCCATACCACGGCAAGCATGGAGCCCGCTCAGGTAACCGTCACCGTCTGTCTCCTGGGTGCTGGCAGACGTGGTACTGCATTGCTACACAGTAGCAGTAACCCATTGCCTTCTGGCAGCAGACGGTACAATACGACTGGTAGCCGTCATCGTCATGTCCGAAGTGCTCCTGGCCACGTCGGCTGGGAGCGCCTGGGCAGACATGGGCGCAGGGACTAAATTTGGAGTGACTTGACCAGGTCATTCTCTTTAGTCCTGCAGTCAGTCCTATTGAACCGTCTTATGGTGAGCAGGCAGGCAATACGGATTGCTAGCAGTCATACTGTACCATCTTCTGCCGGGCAGGCAAGAGATGAGGATGGCTAGCAGTCGTACTGTACCATCTTCTGCTGAGCAGCCATGAGATGTGGATGGCATGCAGTCCTTCTGCACCGTCTGCTGCCAGCCAAAGATGTAAAAGATAGATGGAGTGGATCAAAACAAGAAATAGACCAGATTTGTTTTGTACTCATTTGCCTCCTCCCCCGTCTAGGGGACTCATTCCTCTAGGTCACACTGCAGTCACTCACAGGGAAGGTGCAGTGAGGTAAATCTAGCCATGTATCAATCAGAGGCCAGGCTAACCTCCTTGTTCCAATAAGAACAATAACTTAGGTGCACCATTTCTTATTGGGAACCCTCCGTGAAGTCCTGCCTGAAATACTCTTTGATGTAAAGCCACCCCCTTTGTTGATTTTAGCTCCCTGAAGCCAACCCTGTAAGCCGTGTCGTCAGTCGCCCCTCCCTCCATCAGAGCAACGGCAGACAATCGTTCCGCGCCTTTTTTCTGTGCGGATGCCATACCAAGGCAAGCATGGAGGCCGCTCAGCTCACTTTGGCAATTAGGAGCACATTAAACACCACACGCATTATCCAGCAGTATATGCAGCACCAGAACCTGGCAAAGCGATACCGGGCGAGGAGGCGACATCAGCGCAGTCACGTGAGTGATCAGGACATGGACACAGATTTCTCTGAAAGCATGGGCCCTGCCAATGCATGCATCATGGTGCTAATGGGGCAGGTTCATGTTGTGGAACGCCGATTCTGGGCTCAGGAAACAAGCACAGACTGGTGGGACCGCATAGTGTTGCAGGTCTGGGACGATTCCCAGTGGCTGCGAAACTTTCGCATGCGTAAGGGCACTTTCATGGAACTTTGTGACTTGCTGTCCCCTGCCCTGAAGCGCATGAATACCAAGATGAGAGCAGCCCTCGCAGTTGAGAAGCAAGTGGCGATAGCCCTGTGGAAGCTTGCAACGCCAGACAGGTACCGGTCAGTTTGGAATCAATTTGGAGTGGGCAAATCTACTGTTGGGGCTGCTGTGATGCAAGTAGCCCACGCAATCAAAAATCTGCTGATATCAAGGGTAGTGACCCTGGGAAATGTGCAGGTCATAGTGGATGGCTTTGCTGCAATGGGATTCCCTAACTGTGGTGGGGCCATAGACGGAACCCATATCCCTATCTTGGCACCGGAGCACCAAGTCGCCGAGTACATAAACCGCAAGGGGTACTTTTCAATACTGCTGCAAGCTCTGGTGGATCACAAGGGACGTTTCACCAACATCAACGTGGGATGGCCGGGAAAGGTACATGACACTCGCATCTTCAGGAAGTCTGGTCTGTTTCAAAAGCTGCAGGAAGGGACTTTATTCCCAGACCAGAAAATAACTGTTGGGGATGTTGAAATGCCTATATGTATCCTTGGGGACCCAGCCTACCCCTTAATGCCATGGCTCATGAAGCCATACACAGGCAGCCTGGACAGTAGTCAGGAGCTGTTCAACTACAGGCTGAGCAAGTGCAGAATGGTGGTAGAATGTGCATTTGGATGTTTAAAGGTGCGCTGGTGCAGTTTATTGACTCGCTTAGACCTCAGCGAAACCAATATTCCCACTGTTATTACTGCTTGCTGTGTGCTCCACAATATCTGTGAGAGTAAGGGGGAGACGTTTATGGAGGGGTGGAAGGTTGAGGCAAATCGTCTGGCTGCTGGTTACGCGCAGCCAGACACCAGGGCGGTTAGAAGAGCACAGGAGGGCGCGGTACGCATCAGAGAAGCTTTGAAAACCAGTTTCATGACTGGCCAGGCTACGGTGTGAAAGTTCTGTTTGTTTCTCCTTGATGAAACCCCCTGCCCCTTGGTTCACTCTACTTCCCTGTAAGCTAACCACCCTCCCCTCCTCCCTTCGATCACCGCTTGCAGAGGCAATAAAGTCATTGTTGCTTCACATTCATGCATTCTTTATTCATTCATCACACAAATAGGGGGATGACTACCAAGGTAGCCCATGGGGATGGTGGAGGAGGGAAGGAAAATGCCACACAGCACTTTAAAAGTTTACAACTTTAAAATTTATTGAATGCCAGCCTTCTGTTTTTTGGGCAATCCTCTGTGGCGGAGTGGCTGGTTGGCCCCCCCACCGCGTTCTTGGGCGTCTGGGTGTGGAGGCTATGGAACTTGGGGAGGAGGGCGGTTGGTTACACAGGGGCTGTAGTGGCAGTCTGTGCTCCAGCTGCCTTTGCTGCAGCTAAACCATACACTGGAGCATATTGGTTTGGTCCTCCAGCAGCTTCAGCATTGAATCTTGCCTCCTCTCATCACGCTGCCACCACATTTGAGCTTCAGCCCTGTCTTCAGCCCGCCACTTACTCTCTTCAACCCACCACTTACTCTCTTCAGCCCGCCACCTCTCCTCCCGGTCATTTTGTGCTTTCCTGCACTTTGATATTATTTGCCTCCACGCATTCGTCTGTGATCTGTCAGTGTGGGAGGACAGCATGAGCTCGGAGAACATTTCATCTCGAGTGCATTTTTTTTTTCTTTCTAATCTTCACTAGCCTCTGAGAAGGAGAAGATCCTGTGATCATTGAAACACATGCAGCTGGTGGAGAAAAAAAAGGGACAGGGGTATTTAAAAAGACACATTTTATAAAACAGTGGCTACACTCTTTCAGGGTAAACCTTGCTGTTAACATTACATACATAGCACATGTGCTTTCGTTACAAGGTCGCATTTTGCCTCCCCCCCACCGCATGGCTACCCCTCAACCCTCCCCCCTCCCTGTGGCTAACAGCGGGGAACATTTCTGTTTAGCCACAGGCAAACAGCCCAGCAGGAATGGGCTCCTCTGAGTGTCCCCTGAAGAAAAGCACTCTATTTCAACCAGGTGACCATGAATTATATCTCACTCTCCTGAGGATAACACAGAGAGATAAAGAACGGATGTTGTTTGAACGCCAGCAAACATACACTGCAATGCTTTGTTGTACAATGATTCCCGAGTACGTGTTATTGGCCTGGAGTGGTAAAGTGTCCTACCATGAAGGACGCAACCCTCCCCAGAAACCTTTTGCAAAGGCTTTGGTAGTATATCCAGGAGAACCGCGAATGCCAGGGCAAAGTAATCCTTTCACATGCTTGCTTTTAAACCATGTATAGTATTTTAAAAGGTACACTCACTGGAGGTCCCTTCTCCACCTGCTGGGTCCAGGAGGCAGCCTTGGGTGGGTTCGGGGGGGTACTGGCTCCAGGTCCAGGGTGAGAAACAGTTCCTGGCTGTCGGGAAAACCGGTTTCTCCGCTTGCTTGCTGTGAGCTATCTACAACCTCATCATCATCATCTTCTTCTTCGTCCCCAAAACCTGCTTCCGTATTGCCTCCATCTCCATTGAAGGAGACAAACAACACGGCTGGGGTAGTGGTGGCTGAACCCCCTAAAATGGCATGCAGCTCATCATAGAAGCGGCATGTTTGGGGCTCTGACCCGGAGCGGCCGTTCGCCTCTCTGGTTTTCTGGTAGGCTTGCCTCAGCTCCTTCAGTTTCATGCGGCACTGCTTCGGGTCCCTGTTATGGCCTCTGTCCTTCATGCCCTGGGAGATTTTGACAAAGGTTTTGGCATTTCGAAAACTGGAACGGAGTTCTGATAGCACGGATTCCTCTCCCCATACAGCGATCAGATCCCGTACCTCCCGTTCGGTCCATGCTGGAGCTCTTTTGCGATTCTGGGACTCCATCATGGTCACCTCTGCTGATGAGCTCTGCATGGTCACCTGCAGCTTGCCACGCTGGCCAAACAGGAAATGAGATTCAAAAGTTCGCGGTTCTTTTCCTGTCTACCTGGCCAGTGCATCTGAGTTGAGAGTGCTGTCCAGAGCGGTCAAAATGGAACACTCTGGGATAGCTCCCGGAGGCCAATACTGTTGAGTTGTGTCCACAGTACCCCAAATTCAAGCCGGCAAGGCCGATTTAAGCGCTAATCCACTTGTCAGGGGTGGAGTAAGGAAATCGATTTTAAGAGCCCTTTAAGTCGAAATAAAGGGCTTCATCGTGTGGACGGGTGCAGGTTTACATCAATTTAACGCTGCTAAATTCGACCTAAAGTCCTAGTGTAGACCAGGGCTAAGTTAATAAAGTGGCATCCTGCAGCCTAAAACCATATTTGTTTCTGTCTTTTATTCTTGCATGTCCTGATCAAACTAAGCATCGGCCACAACTTGGCCCATTACTATCAATATTTTAATTGGAAATTGGTCAATTTTCAGGCCTCCTATCATCCAATGTAATGGTTACAACGAACATTTAAAAACATATATACATACATGGAGAGAGAGAGAGAGAGAGCGAGAGAGATTAAATTTAGCAAATTGCACTTGCCCAAACAGAACTTGAATTCTATCACTTTAAATCAAAATAAAAAGTTGTTATATTTCTTTTTGAACTGCATATTGATTCTGCTTCCAGAAAATCCAGCAACCCTGCCGACAGAAGCAGAACCTGATCTGACCGCCTAAGTCATTTTGCCAGGAATAGAGCCCTAAATTATAAAATAAACAATTTTGTAGATTATTATACATTTTTGATTCAAGTAAATTGCTACTTCTTCTGGGAATAGGAAAATTTCTCTTGCCTGATTTTCATTGCATTTAACAGTCTTTGTACGTGCACTGAAATGAGAAAAGATCCTTGTATATTTCTGTAACAAAGGTCAGTTTTTAAATCACTATATCTAATTTGCATTTAAATCTTAATCAGAACTTTGCTATCTATAGCATTTCATGCCATAAACTGTAATCTGGCTTCCACACAGGCAACTGTTCACAGCCTTTGTTGTTGTTCTATTTTATTCTAAGGTTAACATATGAACAAAGCAACACAATATTAATATTAAATATTATTATTACAAAATATTAAAAATACAGTGCAGTAAGCTTCATGCTCACTATGTTAAAGTCTAGCTTGGAGAACCATCAGTTACTGATGATAATCAGTCTCAGTGGATGAAATGCTCAGAGAATCCTTCTAGATTAGTTTGGATTTAGGAGGGGAGTTTTAACATTCACTTTTGTTTCACACTTAGTACTAAATATGCACCTAACAGCTTCCAATATGAAAATTAAATTTTGGTTGTGTCCAGATTTGTTTCAACTCTGAAGGTCTGGATTCTCAGGCTGCTCAAAATAAACCATGACTTCTATATTTTAAAAATCTATCATTTTCAGTATTTCTTTTAGAGGCCTTGTGTTCACTAGGAAATCTTGGGCCAGATCTTCAGGTGGTATAAACTGACTTCAATGACTTAAGACAAATTTACATCAGCTGAGGATCTGGTCCCCTATGTTTAAGCACAACCAGGGTTTATACCCATGATTAGATGGCACAATGCCAGACATGACTCACCCATGTCTATACTGACAATTCAGTTGTGGTCAGCATTATATCTGCTAACTTGTCTCCGTAGAACCGTATTTAAACACTAAGATTCTCTAGTGAAAACAAGCCTGTATTCAGTGTAGGGTCATTGTCTTTAACACTCACAACTGAATACTTGTGCTTTCTACATACATGTGTTCACTTGAAATAAAAAAATACATGTGCTTTCTTGACCAAAAGCTTAATTCTGCTCCCATGGAATAAAATGGCAAACTCCCAGTAGAATCAGGTCCAATATAAGGGCATTATGGCTGTCTACACTGGCAGTATTTTATCAGTAAGGATTATTTCTCACAGGTAAAAACCATACACATAGACATTTGTAAGTCTGGATTAAATCAGAACAGTCTATTCTTAGTGTTTAGCACTAAAATATTGACAAGTGCAATATAACAGATAGATCAGACTGTTTTTAGTAGATGGCTACTCTTGGTAGGTTTAATTAGGTTTAACACCTTCAGGAGTTTCTTTCACTGTTGTTAAGATTCTCATTGTTGCTCTGACATGAACCCTAAAACTGCATCTGCTAGCTTCTGAAGGGCTACGCTGGGAGTATTTCATACATTTTTTATAGAGATGAGGCTATGATTCATTTTTAACAAGTTGTCCTGGAGGACAAACTTAGTAACAGCTCCTGAATCAATGGCAAAACTCTTCTTAACTTCAAAATAGCCAAACTCAGATCTGGTGTTAATGAGTGCAACTCCATTTGGCCCACTGTGTCATACTGTTGTGATAGAATGTGGCAACGGTATAGCGACACGTTTTGTTGTGATGCAACAGCAACACAATGACAATTACAATGCAACATCACATTATGACACACAGTAATGATCTTGTGACACCTGAAATTGTCAGGATAGTTGAATAATCATGCAGAAAGAGTAACTGCATAGCATAGTTAATGGTAATTTCTTCTCACTCTGATCAACCTTTGGTAAAGACTGAGATGTAGTAAAAATTCATTGAATTCTTCCTTTTATATATTTTAATGGGTTGATGGGTATAACTATCTTGTAGCTACTGCTAAAGAGAGCAGCAGAGAGAACAAACTTCAAAATATTTAGAGATTTGTTTCTGGTAATCATTTATATTTTGGAATGCCTGTTTGCATCTATCTATTTGGTTTGGCAAACTGGAGTGTGAAATTCATGAGAATGCACTGTCGTGCAAGATTACTACTACGGACAAATTTCTGATCAGGTCAGAAGTACCATGAGAGTTGTGGTATTTCAGCTCTTCTGTTTCTGCTCCCAGCCAGAACCAAGAACTGCATGAAAAAAAGATGATGAGTCAAAATGCTAAAAAAACTTTTTGAAACCTCAGAAAAGGTTTATTTCCGGTTCTGGTACAGACAAAAGTTTGGGTCAGTTCAGATTTACACAAACCAGCTCACAGACCCCAATTTACAATTTCCCATGTTTTTAAGGTGAGTTTTAAAACAATATCAACAATTAAGTGTCCCCCAAACCACCTGACCAGATGTCTTCAATAAACTCCCCAATTTGCATTCTACAGGGAGCAATCTTGTGTAATTTCTACTGGGAGCAAATTAAATAGCTTTGCTACAAGTCAGTGATTCCCCAGATTTAACATGTTGTGGTCTATAACAAGTTCAAGTAAACTTTGATGTATTGAATCATTTACCCTACTGATTCTGATGCAGGAAACTTATTGAAGTGACTAGTAACTTAACTGAATCAGTTGTTACTTACACTCCTGTCCTGAAAATACTGTTTAAATTTTTCAAAAGCTCTTAAGTGATTTAGAAGTCTCATTTCCATTTTCAAAAGTGACTTAGGCATTTAGGAGCCAAAGACTAATTGAAAATGGGACTTAGGAGCCTTTGAAAATGTTGGCCATTAGACTTCATTTTTTCATACTTCTATTTAGTACTACTGCATTATGTGCATTGTTAAAACCTTGCTCCCTGGGAATGATCATGAAATAAAAATTTTGGACAGGAGTCTCTGTCTTTGGACAGGAGGCAAAATTTCTGCTCACTTTAGTTTCTTAATGAAACATACATTAAAGAAAATATTTTTCATGAAGCACAGAAAATAATAATGAAATAATAGTAGTTTTCCTTTATAGTCCTATGTACCACTTTCAAAAATGTAACATAAGGAGATAAAAGGACTGGTGGTTAGCATGTGGGTTCTGCCTTCCATATATGTTAGATCCCAAGTGAAATTGGAACGGTATAGTTTGAACATTCCAAGTACCTAAAATAACATGCTTGTAAAACCTCATTGTTTTAAACTGAATAAGTTAAAGAAGAATGTTGTGGCAGATATTTTTTGGCTACCTTACAGATCTCCTCACTCTCTACCCTACCACAGCAGTTGAGGTAAGCGGAGGCAATTCTGCTAACAATACCTGGAACTCTTTCTCTCTACTTTTGCAACAGAACCTAAACATGTTGATATTCAGGGCATGGCATAAGGCCCATTTGTTTATTGAATTCTGTGTGGGGAGAGGTTGGGTTGGGGGAGAGATTTGTTTCTTTAAGATTGTATATAAGAATGAGCAGTGCTGCTATTATAAAACAACCTGTAAATTCTTGGCTATTATAGCCAGTGAGGAGATATTATTAGCTTGAGCTTTTAAAGTGAAAATGCACCTGGAGACTGCAGGGACAAGTGTTTTAAAAGAACAAAAAAATAAATATGGAGGCTAAAGTTGCAGGATGGTTAGATGTTTGTGCATCCACTCAAATTTCTACAGAATACAATACAATGTGTACAGTGTTGTTTCAAGCTAATAAATTATATAGTGTAATTGTCAACGTTTTTCTTACATGTAAAAATCTGTGTCTTTCCAGAAAGAGAACATTTTCCCGAGAAGAAAGACTTCAGTAAGTGGGAGCAACTGCAACATTTCCAGGAAATGACAGGAGATACGTTCAAAACAAAGAAAGGTTACTTTCTAATAACTGTCGTTCTTCAAGAATGCTGCCTCTGTTAGTACAATAAAACCCAAGTTTCTAATTTCAGCACTGGGGAAAGAGTCTTACCTGGTAACATAGAAGACTGTGCCATGGACATTCATCATTAATTGGGTGGTTCAGTGCATCTATGGAGCACATGCCTATCCACTGGCCAACAGTTTCAAATGCTGACTTTGGAGCAGTCTTAATTAGGAGGCTCATGCTACCAATGACTTGCTGAATTATTTATTGGGTGAAATTCTGACCCTATTGAAATAAGTGAGGATAGAATTTCACCAAAAAAGCAGATAGCAACCCCTTTCAGATGCCATTGCTAGACTAGTCACTGCTAGAGACTGGTTAGTTAAAGATGACAGAATAGATTCTCCCCTGGAGCCGAATTCCACTCGGACCAGACAGGCTGGACCTGCTCTAACTTATCTGACTGGCAAAAGATCAATCAGGGCCTTTACACCAGTGGTGGGTAGACATAGAGGAGCTCCGCTACATCCCTCTCTGCCTACGCTAGAAGAAGGCAGAGGGAGGCTAGCAAAGGAAGCAGCTACACAGCCTTCACCAGGTTTATGCCAGCAAGAGTCCCCTATGCAACAGGAATTCCCCACTTGCCACTTCTGGCAACAATACAGCCACTTTGTGCTGCCTGAATGGGGCAAAATGGCTTTATGTGATACACATTCCATCCAAGTACAGCTGCAATTGGAGACCGCTGGTATTGAAGGTATTCTGCAGTGGACTTTAGTGGCTTGTACTGCCAAAGATATTCAATGGCTGGTGTAACTAAAATAATAAAAATGTGAAGTGCTTACTTGTCAGATAGCTGGTCTTCCATAGAATCATCAGCCTGGAATAGAACAACTGCTCACCAGCAACGGTCTGCTCCCACAAAACAACAGCCTTGTTTGTGGCTAATGGTACCGAAAATGATCCCTGGATTAGCATCTGCTGAGTGGCTAGCATTACAAAAAGATTGGTCATTGAGCAGCACGACTAACATCACAAAGGGAGATTGCTGCTGCAAGTGGTTTTCTGATAGTCCCATGGAGAAGACTCCCTGTCAAACCATGAATAAATCTGAGTGGCTGAAGTATAATATCCTCTACTGAGCCAGGCAAATGCATGATTCATTTTCTGAGCCAATTAGAAGAATGTTAGATAAGGATAACATGGCAACTTATAAAAATAATAATTTGGGACACTAAAAACGGACATGGATTTGCAAGCACTCCGAAGTCTTTGTTCCCTGCTACAATTTACCAAGACCCTGTAAAACCTTTAAATATTCTATGCAGTCTAAAATAGTCATACTAAAATAACGTTCAGCTATTTCACCTAATGATGCATCAACGTGTGTGTTGTCATTGTGAGGTTTCACACTGGCATTTTAAGAGGGCTTTACTCAGTTTCATTTCTGAGATTTACACTACACTATTCTGAATTATTTATTATTATTGGGGGTGGGGGTGAGGAAAGAGCATGCCAGGAGCTAAAATATAAAGGAGCTATAATATTTACTGTCATGGTTCAGAGCAACTACATTGGTATTTCCCCTCAGTGATCCAACAAGGGCACCTGCTCTCAGCTGTTGCCTTTCTGGGTGGAGACCTGCGTCTCTCTTCTTTCTGGCCAGGGGTATTTCCAGGTGGTGATTAGGATGTGATGGTGATGACTAGGAAGACAAAAATGCAGCAGCTCCAGTTACTGCTAGTAAAAAGGGTATAAACTCCCAATTTGTGAGGGTCAATGATATGGGTGTAACATACCCTGAGACTATATAATCAAATCTGGTGTTTTCTGGGACATTTATGTCAGTCTTTTGTTTAGGCAACCAAAGCCTGCACTCCTTTTTATCATGCGCTGTTTTATCTTGACAAATACCACCACATTGTAACAATTCTTCATGATGATGAGAATTAAATCCTTCTTTCAAGGGCCTTTAAGTTTCCTGTTGCTCAGCTTCAGATGCTCTTCATTGCACCTCTTCTTCACCTGAGCCCCATTTTCTTTCCCGATGATATGTGAATGGGACACCATATTTCAATCTAGAGCGTACACATATTTGCACGTAGTGTATATAATATATGTGAATTGTTTGTGAGGAACATGGAGAGAACGGAAGGGTAAGGCACCTTCTGTGCCAGCAAGCCCCTTAAACAGCCTTTGTTACTAAGGAACAACACAGCTTCTCTCCTTCTCTCAGTGAGTTGTTTCAGCACTGAGTCTGCTGGGCCCCGTTCTCAGGCTGCATAAGTAATTAAAGGCAAAAGCTCTTCACAGAAACCCCTCTCCTCTCTTTCCTATAGTGGCAAGCTGCTATATAAATAAGGCAAAAATCAATCAACAGAAATTCTCAGTGCAGACGTTTTTACAAGATTCCCAGTTCTGACCAGGTGGATAATAAAAAGAATGACTTCTAATATGATGTTTTGGTCAGAATCAGGTATTTCAAAGACGCTCACTCACCAGCCTTCCACAACATCTCTTCCTGCCACCAGCATCCTCCCACATCAAGTCTTGACAATCCCAGTTGTTCTTGAGGAAGGTTGGAGTGCAGTGGCCTGTTATCCTTCTCCCCTCGCTCCCTCACTTCCGCCACCAACCAGATAGGTGCTCTCTTTCAGTGTTTCTAGAAAGCCAGCTAGCAGGTCCATTATCAAGAACCACGCTCTGGGGTGACAATGAGGTCTGCTTCCCCTTCTGGTTATTTTGGAGGCATTGACTGATGGACCCATCTCCCCCCATTTTTCCTCTACAGTATTGTCAGTCACAAGCATTCATAAACCACGAGTCTGCCCTCACCTCCCCTGCCCCCAAATATAATGAGATCAGTTTAAAAATCATGATTTTTTAAATGTGGAGAAAATCTGTGAGGTTTTTTTTTGATTGGTGATACTGTATGCAGTGCCTGCTTTTGATGTGATGAGCCAGATTTTCATACATTTGTGAGCACCTGACTTATAACATGTAAAGGGCCATGTGCACACATGAACACGTAGTCTGTGCATCCATATTGGGATTTTGCACTTAAATTAACCATATACATATACGCGTAACTGTGTGCTCTTAACACAGCAGACCTGTCCCAATGTGGCATTATGTATCTCCAGACACTGATATTCTAATTGTATGCTCAATGTGCATTTTAGTTTGAGTTTAAAGTGCATATCTATTTCTCCAAATGTTGGATAAAGAATTAAACTTTCAGTAATGTACAGCTACATAAATTAGTCCCATGTTTTTATCCATTCTATAGTTCGTTGATAGGGAAGGTTATTTACCAATGTTTGGAAGTCAGGCGGGGTGAGAAGGGAGAACCTTTAAATTTTCCAGGTTTATATCTAAGCGCCAGATGGAAACAATTCTAAAACAAAAGAATGAAATCTGGTAGGACATTCTGGAGATCTCTTAAGTTTAGCAGCTCATCACTGGCGCAAAGGCCAATTTTCCATAAGACTGATTTCAATTGCAGAAAAAAAAAGAGAAAAGGCCAAGTGATGTACTAGCTTAACCTGTAAAGCACTAAAACGTGGAGTTAAATGGAAATTTTGCTTTCTGCAAGTCACATTGTACAATTAACTCATTTTACATGTTTGACTCAACTGTTAATGTCTGCTGCTAATATAAATGCCTGTGGTTTTTAAAGAGAAAAAGCTTCAGCACTTCAAGGGAGACAAGCAAAAGATGATACATCGTTACTGATTATAGTACTTACAAAAGTTTACAGAAACTGTATTTATAATCCTAATAGTTTATCTTTGACATCAGACCCTTCAAACCAGACTACTTAAAAGCTTCATACATTTCACTGCAAAAAAAGCTAGTATTGAAACAAATACATGATATCCCATATCTGCCCACATATCTTTCAAAATAGATTGCTATACTAATCAGTGAACAAAAACAAAAAGGCTTTCAAAGCCTGCCAGTAATGATGTGATGAATTCCTTCTGAGATGCAAGATGGTAGAGCTGGTAGATTGCTAAGTAGTGAGTCTCAAAGACTATTCTCCTTTTAGCTTTCTAAATAAATAAATACAAATAGTTTCCTGAACCAATCTGAAAATTTACAATTGTTTCATAACAGAGGAAAGATGATCTTGTGGTTAAAGCACTGGATTGGACCTCAGGAGATTTGAATTCAATAGATTTCCTGTGTGATTTTGGGCAAGTCATTTAATCTCATTGTGCCTCAATTCCCCATTTATAAAATAGGAAGAAGAATACTTTGTTTGCTTTCACTGAGAAAGTTCAGTGGGGCAGGAACTGTCTCCTGCTGTGTGTACATATAGCATCAAAGACACTGGAGTCTTGATCTCAGTTAGGACCTATAAGTGCTATTGTAACATAAATAATAGTAATCAACTGGAGTCATGCATTGCATGTCTGACTAGCATAGGATACAAATTAAATCTGACCTAAAAAACTTCACTGAAATAGGTACTGAATAGAGCCATTTGAAGATTTTTCTTGTTGTTGAAAAATTATCTTTTTTGAAAACTTTTTTTCCATAAATTGTCTATATTGTTAGAAAATCATAGCAAATCGCATTTTTTAATTCAAAAAGGTTTATCAAAAAACTTGTCAAAAACATCACCAAAGTGATTATCAAAATTATTTCCTGAATGAAAAATTTTGAGAACCATTTTGATACAATTTGAGATAAAATGTAAAACAGATATTTTAAAAAGACTTTTAAATAGCAGTATAGGTGTGTTTTGAACCCTTCAAAATATAAACAGCTTCAAATTCCCCTCCCCTCCCCCCCAAAAAATGATTTTAATCTTTCAACCAACCAATAAATTTAGGTTGGAAACTGGAAAAATGTTTCTAACAATCAGAGTGAGGTTCTGGAACAGCTTCCCCCTAGGAGTCAGGGGGGCAAAAAACATAATTAGTTTTAAGATGGAACTTGATAAACATGAATGGGATTGCATGATGGGGTTGCCTACAATAGCAGGAGACTGAATTCCATGGGTATGTTTACACTGCAATTAAAAACCCAATATTGGCCCATGCCAGCTGACTCAGGCTCTCAGGGTTCGGGCTAAGGGGCTGTTTATTTGCAGTGTAGACATTCGGGTGAGGTGCCAGGGTCCCAGAACTCAGGCTGCAGTTCGAACCCAAATTTCTACACTGCAGTTAAACAGTTCTTTAGCCCAAGTCTCATGAGCACAAGTCAGCTGGCCTGGTCAGTCACAGGTATCTAATTGCAGTACAGACATACCCTATGACCCATGAGGTGGCTTCTAGTCCTAGATGCCTAATACTGAACTACATTTTCACTTCTACAAATGATGACTTCAAGTCAAGGATAAGCTACACTGGTTGTGTAGGTTTCAGAATAGCAGCGGTGTTAGTCTGTATTCGCAAAAAGAAAAGGAGTACTTGTGGCACCTTAGAGACTAACCAATTTATTTGAGCATGAGCTTTCGTGAGTTTGTGCTGCCAAACCCTGAATATAGTTTGTGCTGTCAAACCTTGAATGTAGTCATTCTACATTCTCATGTAACTCAAGTAGTGCCCCCCCAAAAGGCACAAAATGAAAAGTAAAAGCTATGGGACACTGAATCAAAAAGAGGGCAAAGGGCCACGAGGGAATGAACAAAATGGGGGGAGGCACAGCAGGTTCAGTGAATGACCATCTCCTCTTAGGAATTTTCACATTTGTGTTGGCTTTCAAGGCTGGTTCAAGCAGAAAATAGTTAAATGGAGCATGGACCTGAAATGGTCAGTTTTTGTGTACTCATTACTGTGCAAGCTGCATGACCTTTCCCCAGTGACAGACATAAGTAATAGTTATAGTTGTCATATTTTGACACATTTTCTCATCCTTCTTTTCAAGCAAAAATAATCTTGCTCTTTTGAACTCTCTCATTCCCCTGAACTATTGTTGCAAAGAAAAAAAGAGACTGTATTTACATATTGGTCCAAGAAGAGAAAGGCTGTAATTAGAGCTGGGTAAACACAGCAAGATAATTTCCACAAATACCTATTTGAATGTTAAAATTAATTTGATGCGACTGCGTTAGTACCTTTTGTGCTCATTTTCTGCAAATATTGTGGCCAAGAGTTTACTGGCAGGAAGGTTTGCAAAACACCTAGTTTTAAGCAAATACTGCAGAATGGTCACAAAGTGAATGTTTAATTTGAAATCATAAGTATTCATACCAAAAGCCTGATTTTATGAGTTATATGTATCCAATATCCTGTGACTCATGTCCACCCAAAAACAGCTTAAGCTTCAAGTACTGTAAGCCACTCATGAGAAAGCTGCAGGTCAAGAATTATTCACAGAAGTTGTCTGGCAAAAACTTTTAAGAAAATTGTGACAATTTTCAGAGACAGGAATTTTCAGAGACAGGAAATAAAGGCAACATTTTTCAAATAAATTATTGGTTATGAATTATGGGACCAACTCTTGCTGATATGTGGTAGAGTACAAGTTCCCCAGAACTAAACTTATTTTAAAAACTACCACTTTTGTGTTGGATACCAAAATAATGCAACCCCACATATTTACAATAAGCGCATGTACATGGGGAGATGTGGGAGAAGTAATAAGTTAGTTACAATAAGGGCCAGATTCTGCAGCCTTTATTGAGCTGACTAGTACTTATTCATGCAAGTGGTCCTATTGAAGTAAAGGAGATTACTCATGTGAGTAAATACTGTTCAGTGTGAAGGCAGGCTACAGAATTGGCCCTTAAAGAAATAAGTTAATTTCTCCAGTTTTGTGTTTGTTTGTTTATGTTTAAATCATGTATTTCACCAGAAGTTCATGTGGAGGAGAAGTTTGGCATGGGAAGGTCACATATATAAACATACACGGTACTCTAATACACCTCCCTTGTGTCTGCAATATCAGTACCTTGTTTTATTACTAGGTACTGTATGTTTCACAGACTGAAACTGAAACTATGTAGAAAAATACTTAAAAAAAGAAAAAGGAAAGGAAAGGAAAAAACATGAACACAGCATTTGCTTTCAAAAACCCTTTCGAACATCTGGTTAAAACTACTGGCTGAAACATGACATGAGTCATGTTCCAGTATAGCACTGAAGAGGCAGTCAGCAAAATTAAAAAAAGGTACAACCCTTTAATTTCCTTTATAAAAACGATGACTGCTTTAAAATAAAGGGCAAATAGGGGAGATGGGCCAACGGCACAAAAATCCAGACCTAGGTATAATTCTCCTGCAAAAGTTCAGGGATATGTTTGGATCCAGGCTTTTGGTCCACCCAAGTGTAGAAATGGAGTTTAGCTGTGGCATTTGGATCTGGATTCTGAACACTCACAAAATTCAGGAGCATTTGTATCTGTGGTTCTCTCTAGCTATAGTGATGGCCACTTTTAATAGAATAATAATAGTTATTTATATTCTAAAAGTGCTTCTTACATTCAAGGTGCTTTGAACACATTATCCTTAGTGATAGCTATCTCTAGTCATTATGAAACAATAGCTTGAAGAGATTTCAATTGCCCTATTCACCTCAAAGGGATTTTAACTCTGCTGTCCAATGATAATCATTTGAATGTGAAAATTATTAATTTCATTGTTGAAAAAAGCAAACAGGAAAGGAGGATGCTTTTAATATTTAAACAGCCTAGCTGAGTGGAATCTCATTTTGGCATCACAAGTGGGTGGAGCTTGGGGTGTGGTCAGGCGTCGCTCAGAACAGTACCACCATTTAATTATTTTTATTTTAACCCATGTCCTTGATAAATTAAATGAAAACAGAATTTTTTTAAACCAGTTGAAATATTTACGTCTCACAGCAGAAGTGGTCTACTGATTTCTAACTCCTTCAAGGAAATATTTATTTTACCCGTAAAATATTGCAATGGATTTTTTTCCACACTTTAAAAATTTCCCTTTACATCACGAGTGATTTAGCAGGGGAACAGTTATGTGGGGAGGAAGATGGGAGGAGATTCAGGATTAATAAGTAAGTGAATTAGATGTTGCACAGGTATGTAAGATACACCTAGCCTGTGTGTAAGAAACAATACAGAGAGCTATAACAAATTCTGGCAGTCACAAAAAAGCAAGTTGATCAGTTTCTGCACTGCCCTAAAGATATTCAACCACCAGTAGAGTTTCTCTCTGGAATGTACATTTCCTCCTCTTTATTTAATACAACTTATATTCTTTCTAATGGTTACTTTTTATTAACTATTTGTAATGGAAGTTTTGACATTGACTTCAATGGGGTCAGGATTTCACCTAGAGCTCTAGCTATATGATAGGGAACCCCGAAAGGTCACCCCAAGGAATTTAGACCTATCAATTCCAAAGGCATTTTTTCCTAATTTGTCTATCAAAAAAACAATAATCTATAGGAGTCTGTCATAAAGCTGATTGTCCCAATTTAGCAGGGACAGAAATGCTTACAAAGCCATAAAAGGACGCCTGTTCCTTTGTTTTTGAGGGATATCGTATGGGAAAATATTGAAGGGTGAATAAACTTTGCACAAAATTCCCCTGATATCGTTCAAGAATGGAAGAGTGATGATTAGGCAGGGGAGATGGAGATAGGTTCATAACTGTTTGGGTAGACACACTGCAGGAGGACCTTCTGTCTCAGTCTTTTTAAGCTATTGTGAGCTGATTTAAGCTATTGGGTATTATTTGGTATTAGATGATCAATAAGTGTTTAGATACAAAAAGCTATTTTTCATAGTTTTCACTGTATATCAAATTGCTTATTCTGATAGTTTTAATACATTATCTAAACCCTCAGCATGAGGAAGTTTCAGGAAGAAGCTTGATTTATTAATAGGTCTCCTATTTTTCCATGTGCTTTTATAAAAATAAATAAAGTGCCTAGATGTATCAATAGACACTTTGAATGAAATCTAAACAAAATAGAAGAACTACTGATTTTTCATATTAAAATGTTTAGTTTAGAAAAGAATTTGAGAAAGCAGAAAGTTCCAGTGCTACTGGGATGACAAGGATTTGGGTTTGGCTAGCACCAGCCAATAGGGCTACATGGCTCTTAGGGTTTCCAAAAATGCAGCACAGTACCTCAAAAGTTATAACTCAGAAGGTAAATTATATTTTACTTTGTTCTCTTGAATTCATAAATGTATTACACTTAAAAAAACCCCACACTTTACCCTATCAATTTTACCCTAATGCAACTCCATCAGTTTCAATGTTGTTACTCTTAATTTAGCTGGTGTGGATGATGGAGGAATCACCTATTGGTAGAAGTGATATAGTTTATGCTTTTAACAGGAGAAGATTTAATATATTATTATCTGTATTGTAGCAGCACCTAGAGTGCCTACTCATGGACCAGAACCCCACTGTGATAAGTTCTGGGCAACCACATGTAAGGGGACTGTTGCCCCCTTACTAACATTCAGTGGGGGTGTTTTGGTTGTCTAGCTCCCAGTACTAAAAGGGGAAGGGTCGATGGGAAATCAGGACCCTGAGACTGACAGTCCCCAGGAACAATGGGGAAAGGCCAATGCTCCAGGTCAGCCTGACTGACAGGGAGGGCTAATCAGGAAGTCCGGAGGCCAGAGGGAGTCCCGTCCTCCATGTGAGGTGGAATTGCCTGGGTCAGACAGAGTGGGGCCGAGCTAAGGAGAAAGCAGGGGCCCAAGCTGATCTGGGGAGCAGAGCCTTGCCAGATCCAGAGGGACCAGAAAAGCAGCCCAGGAAGCGGGTCAGAGTTGGAAGCAGTCAAAGAAGCAGCCCAGGGAGAGCAGATCCTGTGCTGGGAGCAGAGCTGCAGCCACAGAGCCAGGTGTGGTGAGCAACTGGGGCCGGCCAAGGGGGGACCCTGGGCAAAGGGCCCAGGGCAGAAAGACACCCCCAGCCAAGGGTCCTTGAAGGCCAGACTGGGAGGGGGATCTTTACCCGACGGGTGGCTGATGCTGGGAAGAAGGGTCCCACCACCCAAAGCCCAGAGGGGTGTGGCCACCACCATTCCACGTGTCCAACCGACAGCATCCCTGCAGCACAGCCAGGACCTGAGAAGGAGACCTGGGACCTACAAGGAACAGACTGTGAAGTGCCCTGACATCCAAAGACACTGTTTGTAATGTTCCCTTGCCACAGAGCAGGGTGATGTGTTTTCCTTTAACCTTGCCCATTTTTTCTTATTCTTTTTTTAAAATTAATTGTTAATTAAACAACTTGTATTTGCTTTAAATTGTATGAAATGACCAATGGGTCAGGGAAGTGCCTAGTGCAGAGAGAGTACCCTGGTGGGGACACCCTAGCCCCTGTCCTAGGTGACCACAGCAGGGCTGGGGGTCGAGCTCCCCAGGAATCCTGGGCCCAGCCTTGTCGGGTTACAAGGACTCTGCCAGACAGGAGAGTGGAAGGGGAGTCCTCAAGGGCAGGGAGGCTTCTGGGTAAAGGAAATGGGAGCGAGGACTCAGATCCTTTCGCTAGACCACTTCACCGGGGTAGTGCAGAAGCCAGGAAATAGCGGGACCATTCCCCCACTTACACACACAAAGCAAACAGACTGTCCCCTGCCCCAAGAGCTTACTATAGTAGCACCCATGATGTGCTAGGTGCTTTCAGACAGACAACAATGGACAGTTCTCGCTCCGAGTGACTCCACTGAAGGACATGGTTATGTTAGGCCCAAGGTTAGGCCAGTGTTTCCCAAATTGTGGAGTGTGCCCTCTTGAGGAACCATGATGGACAAGTAGCTGGGTAGAAGGGTATGGACAGATGTCTCAATTGTTCTCCACAGTCTCAGTTTTCTAGCACAAGAAATCTATAGCTGTTATGGTTGCAAAGGAAAACCTTCAAAATAGAAAACAAGTGTCCTTGACACAGAGGAGTCTGCCTCAGTTTATGGACAGCCTGAACTTATTGCTCTGAAGAGGAAAACTGCCCCCTTCACTTAAACAAACTCAGCTGCAAATGATCACGCTTCAAATGTCAACACCTTGTTAACTATTTCACTGCTCAAACTCCATAAGAAAAGAGAGGAAGTAACACATTATGAAGCTGTTCATAAGCCTATCCCAGTGCTAAGCTGATATGGCACAGAAGATGTACAAATTAAGATAGGTGGAAGGCCTTTAACATGTGGTGGGTGGGGTACAAATTGTTTTACGTTTCATTTTTCTGGAGAGAGGCTCAGGTTTCAAGTGATTAGGAAACACAGTCTCAGAGGAATGAGAACAACAATGAACAGTTTAGAGCATGCTTAATTCTCCAGTTGATCTTCGTTGATACTAGCTGTGTTGAAAGAACAAATAAAGAAAATTTCAAGGCTCACTCATTTTCAATTAGACCCTCAGTGTGCCAGGTAAAGTGGATGACAGTTTTAAAAATAGAGTTATAAGCCACCTAAATTCTCTTATATGGCTTCAACTAGCATTGTTACTCTGATAACTCACAAATCTCCCTCCCCACTGTCCTATTGTAATCTCTCTGTAACAGTATCACGTGGAAGTCTTGCAGTATACTAGACTCAACATAGCTACGACAGAATTACTTTCTTTCCTACTAAATCCTCCCTCTTTCTCTGTCACTGTCAACAATGAATAAGAGCTAGGTATTTAATATTATACTCTCTGCCATGCTTAGATTCCTACCATTGTGCTGTCTCTCAACAATGAGGGGAATCTTCTTCTTTCTCAGGACCTCCAGCTAGCAAGTGATAGATCTGAAGTCCTCCCACTAACCAGCCCTATTTCCTCCTTCCTACCCCAGACTCCTCTCCTGAATTGACATTTCCAGCACTTGCTTCTGAGACTGACCATACCATTGCCAAGTGACAGCATGAAATTGACCTGATTCTTTTTAATTTCACTGCGAACTACAGCTGGCTGGAAATGGATTTTGTTTTTTGCCCACAGAAAATTTCAGTGAAATTAAAAACAAAATTTCTTCAAAAATTTCCAGAGAATTTCAACTTTTTGGCAAAGAATCGAAAGCTGAAAATTTTCATTTGAAAACCAAAAAATTCAGACTTGGAAGTGCAGTCACAGTACCTCCTGGAAGCCTTAATTCCAGGGCCTTATACCTCCATTCTCCTCTGTGGCCTGGCTCCCTGGTTGAACTCCAAATCCCATGATGTACCATAGTCTCCCTTCGTGTTGAGGCACCACATGGGAGTCCCACAGTTACAGAGCTTCATGGAAAGATGTTAGAGGCTGGTAAAATTCTCCAACTGAGAAGGTAATTGAGCTACTAGATTGTTCAAGTTCTGGATGTATATGTGAGATATATATTTTTGCCCCAGATTTTTTTTTTAAAGCTTAAGTTTAGGCACCCAAGCGCCATATTTTGGCACCAAGCCCTGGCTTTATTTTCAAAACTGCTAAGCACCAGTGGCTCCTATTGACTACAATGGGTAATGCTGGGTGTTCAGCACTTTTGAAAATCAGGCCACTTATTTAAGTACAAAAATATGGACTTACCTACCCATTTAAAAATGTTTTTTAAGGTTATTTTCACAACCACATGGGCTAGAAACATTTTTTTTTAAATGAGAGCTTAGATTTTGGACCTCAGTTCTTCAGCCAGTGGTCAATTCCATGGCAAATTCTGAACTGATACCTTAGCAAAGGATTCTCACTTTATCCAAAGATTTTTCAGGCCTCTCTAAACACTTAATACACTCTCCTTCTATTTCCTCTAGAAAGGAACTCCTGAGCTCTGCATGAAGGGAGATTTAGGTTAGATATTTTGAAACATGTTCTAACTATATGAGTAGTTACATTCCAGAATAGCCTTTCAAGGGAGGCTGTGGAATTCCCAACATTGGAGTTTTTAAGAACAGGTTGGACAAAACACCAGTCAGGGATAGTTTAGGTTTATTTGGTCCTGCCTCACTGCAGGGGGTTGAACTTGCTGGCCTCTTGAGGTTACTTTCAAGTCTACCTTTTTATTGTTCTGTGATACTTCTGTTTGACTATATACACAGTTCAAAACTGACCAATGGTTAATTGCCCCAGTTCTAAAATATGCTTAGAATTAACATTTTGGTTTCGCTGGAGATTCTGAGAGGGCGTTGATGTTGAAAAGACCGTTTTTGTTCAAGCCTCACTCCCTGGAAACAGATGTTATTTCATAAAGCTGCCACTACTGCCAAATGATTGACTTTGCCTGACTGGAAATTGCTTTCCCTTTCCAGTATTGATCAATGCATAATCCCCATTTAAATTGCCTATGCATATCTAACCTCCCACACCACACACATTGCACTATAGGAAGCAAGTGAGAAAACACACATCCAGAGTGATTAAATCCCTAATTAGAATGTTCTGAAGAAAAATTCACAATGGGCAAGATCCTCAACTAGTATAAATTGTTATAGCTGCATTAAAGTCAATGGCGCTATGCAGATTTACACCAGCTGAAGACCTGGTCCAATAAGTTTCACACAAATGAGAAATTTAGATTATTTCAGTTATAGTTACAGTGACACAATGTGATCATCTGTATCCCCAAATGTGATTTACGTGCTTGACTTAATTTCAGCCCGTTCATCTAGGGAAAGAAGGAGGTGCCTTTTCTAATAGTTACCTAACTGCTTGTGAAGCAGCAATGCCAGAGGGGGTATCTGTCATGTTTCTGAGGTTTGCCGCATCTGGCCCCTTTCTGATCTCTGAGTGCTCACGTCCCCCATCTAAAACATATGAGTAGTTAAATGGCAAAGTCTGGTGATGCAGAAGTATCTGAAGTATTGATTGGTTTTGACCCCTCTTTGCCTTCCCTATGTTGGGGTGGAATCTCATGACATTTCCACTCTCAGACCAGAACCCAAGAATGCTACACCATGGGTACCGACTGCCTATTGCCCTGGCTGGGTTTCAAGCATGTGCATTTCTTCATTTGAGAATCTCTGCCCAGTGATATTGACCAACAGCCTTCTTGAAACCAAACGTATGAATATAGCCGTTGGAATAAAGCACAAGAGAAAAAGGGCTTTTAAAATGGCAAAGAGCCTAGAAACAAATTTAGTCTCGTGTAAATCTTACACTTTATTACAAGCTAACCTAGATAGGCTTTTCTCTTCAGTTACAGGGGCAGAACAGAACTAATTTACAGGAGGATTTAAGCTGGCAAAAAGAATGTAACTGTGAGAGTTTCAATCTGCTTCTCTCAGTCAGACCCGCCCTAGTTCAAACTGGTTTGGGTGCTCATCACAAGAGCATGGTGGGCCACAAAGGCTACTTGCTGGGACACTGTCACTTAACAATCCATCAGTTTCAGCTGGTAGGTGACTGTTCCAAAGGACCTCTCTCTCTTTCCCTATGTGAAAGGTCTGAAACAATCTTGTCCCATCTTCGAAGCTAAGCACATAAAATCGCATTTTGAGATACAGATGAAAATCTACACGTAGTACAGATATTTCATTACAGTTACTATGGTTACCATTAATAATTCAGCTTTTACCCATAATTATTTAACATATCACAATTATTCCAACCACAGGGGAATATTTTGGTATCTCAGGCACACTGTGTGGTAAAGAAAGTGTGGGAAAATGCTGACTTGTTAAGTGGTGACTATTGTACCGTGTAGGACATCTAATGAGTTCAACTGTCCACTAAAGAGGCCTCATTACGCTATTTTATAAAATAATGCTACTTTTTATTTTGTTGCATACTATGTTTTGTAGCTCTCTTCTCTTATTGATCTACTTGATTACTGAATGTTATATCCATCACAGATTTTGTTATCTTTGAGCAATTAAAAATATTGTCAATTGTAAAACCAAGCTACATTTAGTACAATTCTCATTCTTACATACCACTGTATGGACACCGAGGCAATTTTTAATCTAATCAGGGTACGTGACTGTTCAGGAAGTTTTGATAACTGAGATTGAACTGCACTAGGTCAAAACCAATCAATCAAATGTAAATACTTCAGGTACTTGTGCATCACCAGACTTTTTGCCATTTAACTGCTCATATGTTTTGAATTACCCTTGCACGAACTGCAGCGACAGTGCAGAACTGAGCACACTTTGAATTTTATGAAGCCTTTCATAAGTAAAAATATTTTAAGCAGTGGATTGTAATTTATTGTTCTGACAAGGGGTCATGCAACCGATGGTACTGAAATGGATGAATTACAGAACTATCATACATCCTGTATTTTGACAGAGGAGTTGTTTTTATGAAAAACACATTTCTGTCATTAGAAGTGGAACAAAAACAGATTTACGGTATCATGGCGTTTTATTGGAAAAATGTGAAAACAACAGTTTTACAATGTGCTTAGTTTGTGGGCTAGTATGTTCCTAAGGGTTATTACAATCCAGCAGAGCGTACATTCTCATTCCGTAGGCCAATGGTATTAAACGCAACAACTGGGGGGCACTTTCTGAAAGTAGTCACTGTCCCAGTTACAGTCTTTCATCAATACAGGTTCTGGTAATCTACTTATTGTAACCACTAGTTTGTTTTTCTTGCAAGGCTTCACCTCCCAACAGATACAGTGCTTCAATGAATGCCAAAGTAGCTCCATCACCTTAAGATCAAGGGATCTACAGCTTTTCAGCAGTTGCTGTGATAGACAAGCGAACTGCACAGACATCAAGCTGTGCAGAACCACAGTGAGTGTGGTGTTTGGAATGCAGTATTTGTAATAGCCCATCACTAACTCACATCACATAGGGGTTCTTTTGTGCTCAGGAAAGTTGCTTGACTGACAATTTCAGAACACAAGAGTTCTCTATATGGGCCTGATCCATTGCTCAGTGAAGTGTATGAGAGCTGCTTGTTGCATAGCACTTTTAGGTGTCTAAGCATGGTTTTAGGAGCCTAACTTTTAAAAACCCCACCTGGGGTGCCTAAAGTGCTTAGTGGTCTAACTCTGATCCTATTGAAGTCAGCGGTAAAATTTTCACCGACCTTAATGGGACCAAGAGTCAGGCCCCACTGAGCAATTCTGAAAATCTAACGCTCATGTTTGGAAATCTTAGCCAAGAGTATCCACTGGTGGAACGTGTGCTAGAAGGTCATTGTCTGAGAGTCATGGGGCACATAAACAAAAACTGGATTGCATCTTCAGTCAAACGATAATTTGACTAGTTGTCCATGTGTATTTTACAGTGTGTTAACTAAACAATTTACACAAAACTAGAATAGAATAAACATTCTGGAAAAACTGCTCCCTAACCCGGATCTTCAGAGAGGTAACTGATTTGACCATGGCTTTAGAAAATAGGTACTGTGTTTACAGAAGTTTAGCATAACTTCACATTCATAAAGATCACATTCATAAACCAGATCCCAGTCTCTCTTACTATGTTATGATCTTATGAGTTTGGTGCATACAGTTCTGGGTATACCCTGTCAAAAAGCACAGTCATCACAAAATTGACGGTTCTATTCAATTTACTACCCTTTGATTATAATCACCCTTTGTAAAAATAAAGTTGAGTATGTACTGAGACTTGCAAGGAAAATGTCCAAGGCCTGATTTAGTTGCATCTTCTTAATGCAAGATTGTCTACCACAAAAGACTTCAGAGTATGTGTTTCAATCTACAATGCTTGTTTTCTCCCTGAAAACATAAAGCATGATAAAAACTACTGATATTAAATAACAATGCACTGTTAGCCTGAGCACAAGGCTTTATATTGCACTCAATATGGACCAAACTTGATGGGTCACTCACTGAGTGACTTGAGCCTTTTCAAATACCTTACAGCAAAATCTTCCAGGCAGCCATTCAGGTCACAGAAACCTGTAGAATTCCTGCCTATCTTGTTTCTGATAGCTTGAATTTGACCTTAAGCTTTCTGTATTTCTTATCCAGGCATTTAAAAAAGGAAGTGTACACACAATCTCAGGAGCAGCACAAATCCTAATGAGAGATAACAGAATCATAGGTAATGGAGAGAACTCTAGTTAGCATTCTGAAAGGGTGTAGGCAGGTAGAATTAGAGGTGCTTCCTTTTTGAGTTAATTTCTGTTGTGGTTCTTCCATATATTCTACTCCTTTTGCCTATGTCTGTTACACAGATTCATAGATTCTAAGGGACCATTATGATCATCTACTCTGACCTCCTGTATAACACAGGCCACAGAACTTCCACTAAATAATTCCTAGAGCATAGCTTTGTGAAAAACATCCAATCTTGATTTAAAAATGGTCAGTGATGGAGAATCCACCACAACCATTGGTAAATTGTTCCAATGGCTAATTGCTCTCACTGTTAAAAAAAATAAAATTACACCTTATTTCCAGTCTGAATTTCTCTAGTTTCAGCTTCTAGTCAAACCTTTGTGTTATTATATTATATCTGTCTCTGCTATATGGAAAAGCTCATTATTAAATATTTGTTCCCCATGTAGATACCTGCAGACTACAATCAAATTACCTCAATCTTCTCTTGGTTAAACTAAAAAGACTGAGTTCTTTGAGTCTATCACTATAAGACATGTTTTCTAATCCTTTAATCCTTCCTTGGCACTTCTCTGAACCCTCTTCAGTTTATCACATCCTTCTTGAACAGCTGGAATCAGAACTGGATACCATATTCCAGCCGAGGTGTCAAATACGAGGTAAAATAACCCCTCTACTCTTACTCTACATTCCCCTGTTTATGCATCCCAGGATGGCATTAACTGTTTTGGCCACAGTGTCAAACTGGGAGCTCATGCTTAGTTGACTAACCACCACAACCCCCAAATCTTTTTCAGAATCATTGTCCTGCAAGTATCACTACATTTTTTGTTCCTAGATATTTTCTTTTTTCCCCGTCCAGGTCTTCGATAAAAAAAAAATGTTAAATAGCATGGGCATAAGAACTGATCCCTGGAGGACCTCAGGGGAAACACACCCACTTGATGACAATTCCACATTTACAGTTGAATTTTGAGACCTATCAGTTAGCCAGTTTTTAATTCATTTACTGTGTGCTATATTAATTTTATATTGCCCTCGTTTTTTAAATCAAAATATCATGTGACACCAAGTCAAATGCCTTTCAGAAGTTTAAGTGTATTACAGAAAGACTATTCCCTTCATCAAACGTGTAATCTCATTAAAAATATCTAGTGTGACAGGATCAATTTTCCTTAAACCCATGCTGGTTTGCATTAACAACATTACTCTCCCTCAGTTCTTTATTACTCACTATTGTTTTAGGGCTTTAAGGCTATTCTTTTTGTTCTCATGTTGTACCAACTTTGGACAGCCATAATCCACAACAATTCCTTAGCAGAGAGAGAAGCAGGAGAGGGAAGTGAATCTGATCAAAGGCTCTTTATCAGATCAAATTTACTGAATGTGCTTAAAGTTGTTCCAACACTATCTAGCATTAGGCTATACTCTAGAAGTAGTGCAAATCTCCACATAGTTTTAGGGGAAATATGAGAAGGGCTGAGGATGCTGCCTGTTTGTTTTCCAACCCTTCTCCCTGTGATTGGATCTTCCCAGTCCTCTACTTCCCCTCACTCTTCCAATCTTCCTCAGATTTAAACAACAAAGTGTTTGCTTTATTGCCAAACACTTCCAGGCCTCGTACTTTGATCACTAACGGAGCACCAGTGGCAAAGTAGTCACATGCATGGATGGACTCTGTCTAGAGTCACTTGCTGCTGCTGTTCTACAATCATCTTTCTGTGCTCCTTTCCTGCAATACCAGAGAGTGGTGGTATTTTAAGCAAATAAAATACTTAATCCTTTCATATTTTAAAGTTACACTGATCTATTAAAGAGGCGTAATATTTTAACATTATAAATCCCGCAGTCATAACAGATGACTGCCAGACTGGGCAGCAATCTTGGATCAAGTCAGATAGAGAGGCCCTATGAATTTGCACATTAGAACGTGAAAAGATAGCTAATGCATGTTCCCAATGTTGAGGCAGAGAGATCAATAGAAATCATTTCTAGTTTTGAAATGAAGGATGATCAGTAACCTTGGAGCTCCTGGCTACAGGTGATGATCTTGTTGTCTGAATGTTGTGCTACTGCCATGGAATTCATGCATGGAAGACAATCACTAGAGTGCTACTCTACATTTACTGTATATAAGAAGATTTTGTCAGCCTTTTCCACAGAGTAGATTACATCTTAATGGAGACACTGCCTCATGGATCAGCTCCTCTTCGATTCATAACATCACCTCCCAAATATGATCACATTGCAACCTCAAGATAAATACTGCAATAATTTTTGTGGGAGAGTAATAGTAGGGAAGTATTTAGTGATATTTTTAGTTGTCTTTTAATATACTTTATCAGCTGGACGTGAAGAGACCCAGCATCACATGATCAGCCAGCTCTCCACACACCGGCGGTGGTCTGAGAACCTCTGGAGGTGTCTTTCCTCCAAAGATCTCAAATGGCTTGAACACTAAGCCCCACAACCCATCCCTATAAGGTAGGTGAGAATTATTACACCCATTTCACTGTAGGTTTCACCGGTAGGTTACTAAGTCAGGGTAAGTGACAGGCTACAGTCACAACTGGGTGAGGATATATGTTCTGTTTCTTTAAATCTGTATCAGGAAACCAGACGGGAGTCGGGGAGAGAGACTAGGATGGTTCCAGGCTGAAGCTCTACAATGAAGTAGCAGAAGAGAGAGTTGCACACACAAAGTAGGTTTGGGAGTTATACCGTTTTCCCTATTTCTTTTTCAGTGTTAGAAGAAAGCAGTTCTTTATGTAGTTCTCGACTGTTGTCATCAGATGCACAACCTGTCAATTATAGAGCCAATAACAGAAATCAGGAGTCCTGACACCTAAGTAACCTGCTCTAACTAACCAAGGGTAAAACGAATAAGCAAGATTCTTCCCTGGTGTAATTCCATTGCACTAAATGGAGTTAACATCATAAAATTAACTTGTCCCCATTTAGTCAACTTATTTCACTGAAAGTATAGAAAAGTGACAAGAAAATAAAAGGGGAGCGAACCTTAGAACAACTGGAGAGCTCAGAAGATTGGTAAAATGAATTCAGAACTTTTCAGCTTAATGTGACAATTCATATTGGCCAGGATCAGTATTGACCAAAACAAATCACAACATGATAGCTATTCAGTGGTTTAGTAGTCCAGTTCTAAGCGAAATAGGGTCTACCTGGATGTTTTTCTCACCCAGATGCTCTAGTTCAAACAGGAATTAATTCAGGGAAGTCTGGTGGCCTGTATTAAGTCTGGCCGGATGAGCACGCTGGTCCCTTCCAATTTTATAATCGAGAGGTGCCCAACCTACAGCCCATGGGCCATACACGGCCCACTAGAGCACTTCATAAGGCCCGCAGTCTGCTTCTAAACAACATATTAACAGCTAATTCATTAGCATTTTGTCATCACGTTGGCATCGTTTTAGTCTACACAAGTGTGTAAATAGACAATACTATACATAGAAACAATCTATTTACATACATATGAAACAATCTGAACTTAAAATATAAATCAATACAAGTGACTTTAAATATTATTAAAATATGTAGAATCTGTTTGGTCCACACAAGGTTGTGCTTAGGTTTACGTAGCCCTCCTGTGTAATAAGGTTGGGCACCACTGTTATAATCTATAATCTATGAATCTACATCAAACAGCCATTCCAAAAATCCACATTAATTGGTACTCGTCAACACAGCCACAGCAGAGAAGCCAAGAATTAGCCAAATTAAGAATGTGAACAATCCTCTTACCTGTAAAGATGGTCCTTTCACGTCGGTGCTGAGGAACATTGATAAGGGAAGCTCATTCCACCATTACCCATGCTATTGCCCATGCTGTGGCTTCTTTGGCCAGAGGATTCTGGTTTCTTGGGCTTTCAGTCCAGGACCTTTCCTAATCATTGTACTGTCTATAAAAAAGGAAAAACAGGAACACATTCAGAAGAAAAATAACACAATTTTAGGAACAAAAAGCTCAGTTATATGGACTCTAGATGGTTGAAGGCACCAGCATAAACAATAGTTGCACTGGGAAAACCACAAAAATATGGCAAATGTAACTGATGTTCCAAATGTAACTAGATTTACGAGGCCTAAGTTATATCTACTTTGGAAAACTAGGAGTCACTTGTACTTCTTTGAATGGATCCTCAGAAATGCAATCAGTTCTAAGATTCCAATAAAAACATTTCCCCCTCCTCGTAGTCACCAGCAAATCAAGAAGAGGCTACAATGTGGTTTGTTTCATATCTGCTTCATGATTTTTCATCAATATGTGAGATTGCAGAGTCTCTAAAACAATGAACTGCTACTGCCTTGGTTCTGGAGAGAAAGTGGTTATGAGTGTCCTAGACTTTCTAAAAATGGGGCATTGACACAGAACAAAATACTTCAATGAGATGCTAACATGAAGACTCTCATGCACTATGAAAGGAGTCTAATTCATATAAAGATGCAAGGTGTACAAGGGAGAGGTGAAAAGTGTTATGTACAAAAATTATATCTTGAACTGCTAAAGTATTTGCTTAGCCAAATATTTGGTTTTGTGTATAGCTGTGTATCATTGTTTTAAAGCCAATCAAGGGAAATAAGGCCCGACTCTGCTCACAGTAATAGCATGATAAATCCTGGACAGCAATGAAGTTACACGGGTGTGGGATGAGAATCAAGCCCCAAATATAGAAAAGAGATGCCTTTTATAACTTGAAATCTGCTACCAATAGAGAATGATGAAATTAAAGATTTCTATTAGAATGAGCAAAATGCCATGTTTTTCTAGGTAACATCTGTTGTCATCAAATTAAATGCAAGCTCATCTGTAATTACATCTACAAAAGATTAATTCAAGCAGTTGTGCAACTAATTGCTGAGCTGTGCACATACTGAACTGGTATTTTTGTACAGTACCAGGTCATTTGTGGTTTGGGAAGGTTCATCCAAAGGTCACTGAGTCCAGGTAATATGAGCAAGAGAGGATATTTTTTTTTAGAAGTATGGGAAGAAGCAGATTAGCCCACATTTAAAACCCTTGCTAAACAAAGAAGTCTTTGAAAATTTAAAGTTAGTTTATTACAAGTACCACAAATTTAAAACTAAATTGCACTCCACATATGAAAGCATAAATTTGATGGAATTCCTGAAGGCCTTTTAGTCTCTGCTACCTAATTCCAACTCAGTTATCTTTCATATAACTCAACTCATCAGCCACCAGATGTGGCTTCATTTAGAAATGTTTATTGAAAAAATAAGTGGTTGACACAGAACAAATAGAATGGCCCACATTAGGGAAATGAAATTTCTTAGTTAATATTGTTTTAACATAATTTATGGCATATTTGCTAGTGTTAAGACCAAAGGGCCCAAATCTCCCCTTGGATATGCAAATGTTACTCCCATTGACTTCACTGGGCGCTTTGCCTGTGTACCTGAAGGCAGAGCTGGGTTATAAGGAACTGATTTTGTGCCAGTAATTGTAGTTGGAGTCTAATTCTGAAATTAAAAGAAAAGAAGTTCAAAGAGATGAGAAAAGTAATTTTAAAAACTTCAAACATCAGGTAAGGATAGCTTTCCTTTCATTATGATCGAGAGAGAATGAGATTGAAGTTAAAACCTTGTTTATTTCTACAGTACTATAAATAAACTGACCTTTTTTTCCCATCCGTAAATGATCAACAAGCTAGCAAGTTCACCAAGTTTCAGATCAAAAGATTACCCTCCCCAGCCAACACAATTACATTCCAACCACACGTTAAAGTATTTTGGGGATGCATAAACCAGCAGTAGGTGGTGGTGCTTTTAAGTCAGCTGACTGGGTCAAAGAATAAAGACTAGTCTTTCAGGTGCTTATCTATCACGATCACATAACAGTTACACGTGCCAGCTAGGGGCAATATCTAGAGAAGAGAGAAAGAATAAATGCTGAGGTCTTGTCTACATCTAAAACTTAGTTGACCTAGCTACATTTCTCAGGGATATGCAAAATTTTGTACTGTGAATACTGTAGTTAGGTTGACAGGAGGAAAATTCCATCGATTTAGCTACTGTCTTTTGGAGAGTTGGATTACTTACGTCCATGAAAAAACCCTTCCGTTGATATAGGCAGCATCTATGCTACAGCCCTACCCCGGCACAATTACAGCTCCGTAGCTGTGGTTTTGCATAGACATACATACATGCAAACAATTAGATAGGAAAGCCAGCATCACTTTTTGCAAGGGTAGAGAAAGGGATAGAGGCAAAAGTTAAGGAAGTCCAGAGGGTTATATTCAAGAAACTTTTAAAACTTTTAAAAATGGTAAATATTGAGAGTTTAAATTATTCCTAATCATCAAGTTGTGTACACTGATTTACAGATGGAATCATATGAACTTATTGCGGTTCCCCTGTTTATTTCACTCACTTTTATTGAGTCTGGCCTCTAACTGGAGAGTAGAAGCTATATTTATGTGTTTGAACAGTGCTTAACAAAATGGGACCTTGATGTGCTTTGGGGCCTTTAGGAGTGACCATAATAAACAGCAACAATATAGTAACTGACATTGCCTCCATCTTCATGCCCACTTAGCCAAGTACCTTGTCAGAGATTATGAGACAAAAGCTATTTTTTCCACTTATTCTTCTCTTGACACATCTTTAGTGGCTTTGTCAGTGATACCGCTCTTGAAACAGAGGAGTTGTGAAAAACTATGTATGTGTTACTAGTATTTCTTTTCAGTTTGTAATATTTACAACATATTATATTCAGTGAGTTTGCCAATCTTCAACTGAACAACTGTTTCATTGTATAACCTTAAAAACTAAAGTTGATTTATTCTAGACTAAAATCATCACACAAAGCCAAAATTCTGAACTGTTTCACTCCAGGTACTACCCCGTACAATGTTATTGAAGTTAGTGGGCTGTAGGTCAGTACCGAAAGTGTCTCAGAATTTCCATTTGAATAAACAAAGTGCTGTGATTAATAGTTCTCACCTAGGATTTGCAGGACTTTATTATTGTTTATACAGTGCTGTGTGCATAACACTTTACAGACAATTGGCCACTGCACTAAGAAACGTGCAATATAGGGCCCTGATTCTGCAATTGGATCCATGTGGCTGCACCCTTGAAGTCAACAGGGACTCTCTGTGGATGTAAGGGTCCAGTAGTGCAGGTCTGATTGCAGATTTAGTACCTACATTAAAGTATCAACAGTAAACACTATAGAAACAAGGAGAAAGTCCCTGCCCAAGGATCTTTCATTTTAGTACCAAATTCACCTTGTGGATATGCAGGTGCAATTCCACCTCAAGCTCAGGTAAAAGGATTGATTTACGAAGAAAGACTAAAAAGAGCTAAATTTGTTCTACTCTATATAGCTATACAAAGCAATGACCAAGAGTTTGGAAATTAAAAATGGAGAAAGACATGATAAAAGTCTACTAATATTTAAATAATGTAAACACAAAGGAGAGAGTAGTAGTATTAAGAGTGCTATGAAGGTAGCTTGCATATAAGTAATGGGATGAAATTAAAAATAGAAAATTTTAGATGAGGCAATGTCTTGAGAGCAAGATATATAAATTGTAGAAGTCCCCCTTGCTTGAAATATTTAAGGCTACACTATGTACTCAAAAATACATTTTAGATGACAGCTCTTCACTGGCATAACACAGATCATGAGTTAGCAAACTTTTTCATAGTGTGGTTCACATTTTAACAGAGAGATAGGGATGGCTTCATTGACGCCTCCTCACTCATAACATCACCTCACAAATTGCATATATGGAAAAATTATATTAGAAAAGTAATGCACCTTTATCTGTCATTTAATGATATTTAGCAGCCAAACATGGAGAAGAGATAGCACTGCGTGATCAACCAGGTCTCTGTGGCCCACAGGCCACAGTTTGACAACTAGATGACTTACAGTCTGTACCCCATATTCACTCCTTGCAAACTATTGTAAATATGCCTTGTGAGGTATCATTGGAAAACAACTCTCTGGTCAATATTGTCCTAATAAAAAGCATGTGGCAACATTGTATGTAAAGCTGTAAGATTCCACTGTGTGGTGTTACTAAGACCTGGTCTGCACTACCGCCTATGTTGACAAAACGTATGTCCCCCAGGGCGACATAAGTGCTAGTGTACACAGTGCTATGTTGGCAGGAGAGCTTCTCCCACTGATATAGCTTATGCTGCTTGCAAGGGTAGTTTTTCTATGCCGACAGGAGAGCTCTCTCCCATCAGCATAGAGTGTCTTCACCACACGTGCTGCTGTAGTGCAGCTATATCAGTACAGCTGCATCGCTGTAGTATGCATAGACATGGCCTATGCATGTAGTAGGGGAGTAGGGGAGTAGGGGAGTAGTCAGACCAGTTCCTTAGAGACAAGAGACAAGCTAATGCCCCAGCCAGGTGTAAACAGGCCAAGTGGGATATCAACTGTTAAGTGGATATTTATTGGTAGGAAAAGGGACATGGGCGAAAAAACCTACATCTTAGAAAGAAACATTTTGGGGTTCCCGTCCACACAGACATTGCGTCTCTTGAATCTCATCTGGAGGTGATTCTTGAAGAAGAGAAAGAGCTATAATAATGGAGGGTTGACACCCCAAATCATTCCTCCCTTTCTCTCTACCCATGACTTCCATGACACCTAAAGAACAAAGGAAGCAGCATTGGATTGGGGGAGGGATCCTGACTGAATGAAGTTCAGCCAGTAGGACTGCTGGAACATGTGGTGAGAGAGACCTTGCTTTGAATTCACTCTAGTTTAAGTTAAGCATTAATTGTGTTTTACTTTATTTTCCTTCTAAGCAATTTTATGACTTTTATGTCTCATTACTTATAGTCACTTAAAATCTATCATTTTGTAGTTAATAAATGTGTTTTATTGTTTAATCCAAACCATTGTGTTTGGATTGAAGTGTCTGGGGAAACTCCATTTGGGATAACAGCACGTGCGCCTACCATTTTCTAATCCTTCACTCCGCTGCGGCTACATTTCTACTTTTAGCGCACTACGTTGATCAGAACTGGCTAACATATCTACCCAAGGTGGAATTTATACTTCCAACTCAAGCATGGACATACTCTGAGTGAGTTAGGAGAAGACTTTCAAAGGCACAAATTGCAGTTAGATGTCTAATTCTCATTGACTCACATTGAGACTTAGGGTATGTCTTCACTACCTGGCGGATCAGCGGGAAGCGATCGATCCAGCATGGATCGATTTATTGCATCTAGTCTAGTGTAGACGAGGGCTCAGGTGCCTAACTGCTATTTCTGCCTTGGAAAGTCTCCTCATTAGGCTTCTAAGTCCTATTGCCTAAGTCACTGCAAATACTTAAAAAATTTTTACCCATAGGCTCCTAAGTCACTTAGGTATCTCTGAAAAATATTACCGTGAGGTTTCTAAGACACTTAGGTGGTTTTGAAAAAAATTACACACATTAACAATTATTGGTTCATCACAAAATTTATCTCATGAAAAGATGATTGAGAGACTTGGTCAAAATACAGCAATAAATAAACTAGTGCACACAAGCCTTCTTCCCTTCTGATAGCTAGCTAATGTAACCCCCTCTCTCCTCCTCTCCCAAGCTTTGTATGCGGTTAGTTTCTCATCACTTAGTTCCCGCATGGTACATTTGCTGTCACAATACATGAAATGCAAAACATAAGATTAAATACTGTCCTTTCTTGAAAGGGCAGAAACATTTTGACTTTGCTCAAGAAAGAAAACATTATTCTACATTGGAGTTGATCTCCCTTCACTATGCATCAGGCCCATAAGTTTTAGGAATTATGTTAGGCCTTGTCTGCACTGGAGGAGGGTGGGGGTGGGGATCGATCTAAATTACGCAATTTCATCTATGGGAATAATGTAGCTGAAGTCAACGTACTTAGATTATCGTGGTGTCTCACTGTGGTAAGTCAATGGCTGACGCTCTCCTGTCGACTCCACCTGCACCTCTCGCCCTGGTGGAGTACTGGAGTTGACGGGAGAGTGCTCGGCAGTCGATTTATCACATCTAGACTAGATGTCATCAATCGATCCCTGCTGGATTGCTGCCTGTTGATCCAGTGGGTAAGGTAGACAAGCCCTTAGTTGATTATTCCATGAAACCTCAAGATTTGTTTTTGTTTTTAATTAACAATTTAATGGATCCTCTGATTAATTCAGTTTTCACAGGGTCTCTGCAGAGAAACCAAGTGTCTGCTCTGAGACACGGGTATGGGAGGCTACAGGAGAAGGAGAACTGTGAAGAGACTCTGCACAGATCTGGTTTCTAAAGGGAGCATAATCTAAAGTGACACTAAAGAGTAACCCAAGAGAAGCCTTTTTCAGAGGTTCAGTCTTCTAGGCTTTCTATAATGAGTAATGACGACAGCCTAAACTGACTGCTACTCATTGAGGTAACTGGGAAAAAAGCATTGACATGGGCAATCCTATGATAGGCCTAAGGAAGAGAGTTTAAGCCCCTCTTTAAAAGGACAGTTGTCCAATACAGGCTGGAAAACCCATCAAGGGGCAACCCCCGTGGATTAGTTATTTGAGGATTTATGCTGGAGAATGTTAGAAGAAAAGAGAAGAACCAAAATAGTGTATGTGATTAGGGGCCCTCCTATTCCCTCAGGATGACTGAAGTCATGGGAGGATCCACATATGGGGACTTGGGAAGTATACTATAAATGAGTGAGAAATTGGGCCCTGTTGTATCAATGAGGGGGTGTCTCAGGCTCAACAAGAAATAAAATGTTAATAAGACCCTTGTTTGCTGTTACAACATTAAATAGGTAAAACATTTGAAATGTCCAATATTAAGTAAAGTTTTCATTGTAACAATATCCCTTATTCCTTTCTTCTGTAAAGAGTCTTTTGTAAGGGAAATTCCAGCTCACAGTCTTTTAGAATGGTATTAAAGATGTTTATAGCTGTCCTTTTTAGAGAAAAGGAGAACAAGTTAAATGCAAATGGTCTGGAGTAGCTGTTGTCATTGAAGTCTGATCCTGTTTCCTTTAAGGCAAAATGACACAAACAGGCAAAGTGGGAGAGAAAGCTCTACAATCTGACAATGTTCCAGCAAGAGAAGAATGTCAACAAATTGGCAGGAGTTCAGAAAGGAGCAATAAAAATGATTGGAGAGAGTGACTAATGAAAAAATAAAACTATAACAATAACTTGGCCAAATGGTGACTATGTGAGGAGGGAGAGTGCTATGGTAACTGTCTACAACTATTTGGAAACTGGAAGCACCAACAAAAGAGGGGATTTGTTTAGGGTGGTCCAATAGGACACACAAAGGTAATGGGATTAAACTGACTGAAGGAACATTTAGTAAAATTTCCTAATGTGAGATTTAGAAGATCTGGTGGAAATATCTCCCAAGGGAAGCAGTGGAAACTCCATTGCTTGAGTAATGTACAATATCATCTGGACAAAGCAGTGGAGAATGTACACTGGAGAACAGTTCTCACTGGCAGGGGTGGAGGACTGGACAAAAAGATTTAACAAATCTTTTCCATTTCTAATTTTTGTGACAAAGTTCACAGCTGTTCATTAACCTGTCAGAACTATCTCCTTGCATAATTCAGCTAATGATGTTTTATCTTCATCCAATCAGTTTAGTCTGTCTCCAATGTTTCATATATCTATTATAATCTCACTTTCTGTCAGGGGTTTTAGTTCATCTTGTCAAAAAGGCAGTCCCAGAATATGCACAATCTCCATAGAAATTGATTCAGATCCTCCTCAGAGGGTTCTGCCTCAAAACCATAACAAAAAACAAAACAAACAAACAAAACAATGGTGAGTTTACTTGGCTCAGAGCTTTCAGGAGAGATTTTGCGAAGCCTGCCTCCTTCCTGGTCTCTATCCAGCTGGGGAAAAGGCAGGGTTTAAATAGGCCTTTATTTTCCAGCTTGCCTTGTCCCAGCCTAAGGCTCCCACATTGTTTCCAGAGGAAACTACATTTACCAGAGACCCTGTTCACTTGTGCCCCATGAATAGCCCAGCTAGGAACTACCCTGAACTAGATTTGTCTCACCACCATCTTGCTTGTCAGGCTCCAATAGTTGGCTTTCAGACAGGGTTAACATTACAGATCCCAGCCTGCCTTCCGGAGACCACTTCCTCCCCCTGTTATTTTCAAAAAGGCAAACCTGGAGATGGGATAATTCTGATCCAAGACCAGGAGGATTCCCTTCAAAATCTGTAAGGGCCAGTACACCCCCTTAAAGGCATCTTCAGTGAAAGTTAATGTAAATTGAACACAGATGCGTCAGATTTATATCCCAATTTGTCACTTGATAATTTGGCTACATCTACACTACAGCACTTACAGTGGTGCAGCTCTCCTGTTGGCTTAACTCCTGCCTCTGTTTGAGGCAGTAGCTACATCAGTACGAGAAGCTCTCCCACTAACATAGCGCTGTTTACCCCAGTGCTTAGGTTGGTATAATTTATGTCACTCGGGGTGTGGATTATTCACACCTCTGAGTGACGTAAATTATACCAATGTTACTTGCAGTGCAGAGACGGTCTAAGAAAGGTAATCTTTTTTCATTATTCTTTTCATCTCCAATTAGTATATGTATTTTCAAGCTGTTTGGATTTTTTGTAAAAGATTGATCAATTGAATCATCATCACGTGACCTAAAATAGTTTTATATTAGTATCTGGGGAAAATTAGGTGGAGCAATAGTTTAAAACAAAGAGGGGACAAGCACCCAGAAATGTCATGCTTCCAATATCTGAGACAACTGGCATGACACACACACAGAAGAAACATTAACATATTTTTAAAAAGCTTGAAAAGTAGAGGGGGGAAAAAAATTGCCTGGTCCTTCAAGTAACCGCTGTGCAAAATATGATTGTTGGGACAGAAGCTAGAAAAGCTACTGAAAATGAGAAATCATGACCAAGGGTGTTGGCTCTGGGATTATAGTAATAAAGTATTAGCTCAGTAGAGATGAGGCTGTAACAGAACACTGGATCAGGTTTCTCTCTACCTCCCCCACATTTCCCCTTCCCCCTGCCTTGCTGGATCCTAATAACTGGCTGAACCAGAACACCCCGAACATTTGGCACAGTTTGGATTCAGATTTGAATCTGCACCTGAATTCCATGACTCAAATCCCTCTCTTGATCTCAGTAACTTTTCCATCCCTTGCGCAGTGTTTTTCAGCTAGTCCCCTCAGAACAAGAACTTATTACTAAAATATTCACCAGGTTTTTAATGTGTAAAGTTGTAGAGCAGGCCTGCTGGACTAGACCTAGCAATAAAAACAAACAAACAAAAAACATGCAAGTTTCCCCTCCCCTGCAAATTTGGTCAAGTTTTGACCTTTTTAGAAAATTGTGATTAGCCACAAGAAACTACCATTTAAACCTCATAGCCAGCTTCACTACGTTTCCCAAAGTCATGGGAAATTCAAGCACCTCGTCATTTTGCTCTGTTCTCTCTCTCTATCCCCTTCTCTTTATCTGCATTAGCTCCTCTAAAATAGAAATGCAGTAAGGCGGTTGAGCACATTTTAAAGACTGCGTTATCTTTTCAAACAATGTGTAGCAGAGCAGCCCTATGGAGAGCTGCAACTCAACGGATATTAGTGCTTACACTACTGAGGCTCATTTAGCAAATTCAGAAACCTTCATTTTAAAAACCTGATTTTGATTTTTTAAAGTATGTTTTTGGGAAACTGCTTCAAAACCTCTCATATTTTGAAAGTACTCAGGACCCAGCAGAAATAAGACCATGTGCCAAATCCTCAGATAGCATAAATTAGCACAGCTCTCTTGCAGTCAATGGAGCTATGCTGGCTTAAACCCTTTAAGAATGCGACCCAATATTTTTAGATAAAATAAGCTGTAATGAAATGACATCAGAGCTGAATGAATTACAGTATGTATGTGAACATCTACTGCATTTTCATCTACTGATTAACTGAAGGACTGGATATTGCTCATGTCAACTCCAAAATGGACTACTGTTGCTTTATTTCCCTCCTGTAAGTATTTAAAATGTTTGCTGTTTCAAAACTCCACATCTGATGACTGTTTGGAATTGCCCTGCTCTTCCCCTACCCCTCAAAAATACACTTAAAGAAAAAAAAAATAAAGGAGAGCATGTTGGAATGTTTTCAAAGATCTCCAGTCACTTCTCTTTGAAAAAAGATGTCTTCGGAGACGAGAGGTTTGTCCCTTTCAGTTCTGAATTCCTAGTACTTCACCTGGAAAGGTATGCCACCACTTTTCCTTATCCACATATCCTGAAATATGGAACTTCTTGTCCAAACACAAATGATGCCATGAAAAGATGCACCCACACTAAAGCATGGCACACAAAGAGAGCCAACTTTGGTTCATGCCAAAAGGTATCTAGTGGCATAATCAAGAAAAAAGGATAGAGAGGAAAAATAACGCAGAGCATGACAGGGTTAATGTCCACTTCATATCATAGCAGTCAGATTTGTTTTTCCCCTCAAATTATCAAACTCAAGTGACATTTTTTTTCCCAATGGAGATATTTTTCTCCACAACTTTTATCTTTTGGCAATAGTTTCAAGTTCACCAAATTGAAAAACAAATCCTGGCACAGTTACTCAAGTATTCTCTAACAAAATTTCCCGCTAAGATGTGTGTATTGTACCTTGTCATGTTTATCCACCGTCACAGCTACCATTTTACTAATTAAAAGCCTGATATTAAAGATACTGTTAATGGACATGTCTGGAAAAGCAAAAATCACACATGTATGCAGTGTTTCTAAAGAATTTTATGGTTCCACCTCATCAATGTCTGTTGTTGTCTATCGGCAGTAGTCAGCTTAAGTATATTTCATTTACATTTTCAGGAATACTAGAAATCTTCCCTTTAAAATACTAAGAGTCTGGATGCCCTTTGATCATTGCAACTGTAGTGGAATATTTTACATTTGAAGGATAAAAAAACCCCACTTTGAACGAACATGTAGGAATTGAGTTATCACAAATAGTTTGACCTTCTGACCCAAATACAGGGCATTGAAGCAGCAATGTTTGTAAAAAACAAAACAAAAAACAAAACAAAACCAATACCACAGAACGTAAAAAAGACAACCCCATACCAGATAGGAAGATTCCAATTTGGACCAAAATATGCCACAACTTACTCCATCTCTTGCAAATTCTTTATCCTTTAACACCATAAAGAAGGCAATTAGAAAAACAGACCATACGATAAAAACCAATGTAATGCCCTTCTAAAAAGCAAATTGGTGAATCATCTATTTACACAAAGATTTTATTCCATTCAGCCGGGAATGGAAATTCTAACAGCACAGCAGGTTTACTCAATGGCTGCATAAGGTAGGGTAGCTGATGAAGAAAAGGCTGAGAAAGTTCAAGCCACAAGAGGAAAGGGTTTCACAGCAAGAGGCAGGGTCGTGAACCAAAGCAACATGTATAATTATTTTTAGTGCTATAAAACCATGCAGCCACACTGTGCCACATACTTGTACTTTTACTACATAATGTAGCTTAAATGAGATCATGACACTTTATTACATTTAATTTACTGTATCTTTGTTGTAATCATCCATAAAATATACAAGTGTACATCAGAATAAACCTCAAGGAACAAATATTTCATCTAAATGCCTTCACTGGAGTGATCCTTCTTCTTGTACAGCAGATGTAGGGAAGTGAGTTCAAACTATACATGTTTTAAAATCTCATTTGTAAGGGTGACAGTCACTTCCCAATGTATACTCACATAAAGCCACATTCATGTGATTTTGTGCAAGCAACACCACAAGGGGCAAGGGGCAGGAATTCAACCTTCCCTCCACCCTGGGGGCAGGCAGAAAATGAACACCTCTGCAGCTTCTATTCCAGTCTTTCCAAAATCAGGCCTCGGGCTCACAGTACTCTAATAAATGATCCTGTGGTCCTCCCTATCCCAAGCTACCTCCAGACAGCTCATCAGTCCTTTCCCTGGGTCTCTCACCAACGTGGAGCAGACAAAAAGCCCACCCACACAGCAGGTCTTCCCACAAACTCTTATCGCCAGATCCAACACAAGTGCTTAAGCGGTGTGAAGAGTCTAGAACCAGACTTCCACACCAGGCTGCATTTCATCCCAAATGCAGTAAACTCAGTGACCAAGTTCATTCCTGGTGCAGTATTGCCAACTCCAAACATTCAAAACTTATGAGTCAGGCCCCAAATATCATGAGGGTGGCTTAAAAACCATGAAATTTTAAATATAATAAATTTGGGGTTCTTTTTAGTTGTTGGTCTTCCAGGGTACACTTGGGTCACATCTTCAAGCTTTTCTCTGCAATCACGAGGGCTAGAAACTTACACTTTTTAAAAAACAAAAACTGAGATTTTCATGTTTCAGAGTAGCAGCCATGTTAGTCTGTATTCACAAAAAGAAAAGGAGTACTTGTGGCACCTTAGAGACTAACAAATTTATTTGAGCATAAGCTTTCGTGAGCTACAGCTCACTTCATCGGATGCATTCAGTGGAAAATACAGTGGGGAGATTTATATACATAGAGAACATGAAACAATGGGTGTTACCATACACACTTACCAGAGTGATCACTTAAGGTGAGCTATTACCAGCAGGAGAGCAGGCGGGGGGGTGGGAACTTTTGTCGTGATAATCAAGGTGGGCCATTTCCAGCAGTTGACAAGGATGTCTGAGGAACAGTGGGGGCTGGGGGGGAAAAACTTGGGGAAATAGTTTTACTTTGTGTAATGACCCATCCACTACCAGTCTTTATTCAAGCCTAAAGTTAATTGTATCCAGTTTGCAAATTAATTCCAATTCAGCAGTCTCTCATTGGAATCTGTTTTTGAAGTTTTTTTGTTGAAGAATTGCAACTTTTAGGTCTGTAATCGAGTGACCAAAGAGATTGAAGTGTTCTCCGACTGGTTTTTGAATGTTATAATTCTTGACATCTGATTTGTGTCCATTTATTCTTTACGTAGAGACTGTCCAGTTTGACCAATGTACATGGCAGAGGGGCATTGCTGGCACATGATGGCATATATCACATTGGTAGATGTGCAGGTGAACGAGCCTCTGACAGTGTGGCTGATGTGATTAGGCCCTATGATGGTTTCCCCTGAATAGGTATGTGGACACAGTTGGCAACGGGCTTTGTTGCAAGGATAGGTTCCTGGGTTAGTGGTTCTGTTGTGTGGTGTGTGGTTGCTTGTGAGTATTTGCTTCAGGTCGGGGGGCTGTCTGTAAGCAAGGACTGGCCTGTCTCCCAAGATCTGTGAGAGTGATGGGTCATCCTTCAGGATAGATTGTAGATCCATGATGATGCGTTGGAGAGGTTTTAGTTGGGGGCTGAAGGTGATGGCTAGTGGCGTTCTGTTATTTTCTTTGTTGGGCCTGTCCTGTAGTAGGTGACTTCTGGGTACTCTTCTGGCTCTGTCAATCTGTTTCTTCACTTCAGCAGGTGAGTATTGTAGTTCTAAGAATGTTTGATAGAGATCTTGTAGGTGTTTGTCTCTGTCTGAGGGGTTGGAGCAAATTCGGTTGTATCGTAGAGCTTAGCTGTAGACAATGGATCGTGTGGTGTGGTCTGGATGAAAGCTGGAGGCATGTAGGTAGGAATAGCGGTCAGTAGGTTTCCGGTATAGGGTGGTGTTTATGTGACCATCGCTTATTAGCACCATAGTGTCCAGGAAGTGGATCTCTTGTGTGGACTGGTCCAGGCTGAGGTTGATGGAGGGATGGAAATTGTGGAAATCATGGTGGAATTCCTCAAGGGCTTCTTTTCCATGGGTCCAGATGGTTAAGATGTCATCAACGTAGTGCAAGTAGAGTAGGGGCATTAGGGGACGAGAGCTGAGGAAGCGTTGTTCTAAGTTAGCCATAAAAATGTTGGTATACTGTGGGGCCATGCGGATACCCATAGCAGTGCCGCTGATTTGAAGGTATACATTGTCCCCAAATGTGAAATAGAAATGAGATTTTCATGTAATCACTTGTCTCCAACAGCTGGAGCTTTAAGTAAAACATCAAATATCATTAGAGTTGGCAGCTGGTCGTATAACGCCAATGGAGTTACACCAGCAATGCAGCTAGTCTATTGTGCGCTACAGAATGGGAAACATGGGTGTTTTACAATGATCTCAAGTCTCTTGCTCAACTGTATCTCATGGACATGCCTGGGTTCTGGGATGGGGGTGGGGAAGGGTTTGAGGCATGATGGTCACGTGCAGAAAGAAACAAACATGCTCAGATCTCAGATGGCACAGATTCCTTTCATCTAAATGGGAAAGCTGGGGAGAAACAGTTTTCAGAATGAACGTCTAGGAATCCTTGGATCCAGACAACGTGCAGAGCATGCTTGTATTTGTGCAGACATCACAATGAAGAAGTGCAGCAAACACGGATTAATAATGGAAGCTATTTTAAGAAAGTTTGTTATGCAAATTGGGGTGGTAGATACATAGAGATCTTTTAAATGGACTTTTATATTTATGATTTTATGTAACCTTTCCCAGAGCTGCTCTTTGCCTTGGCTTATAAAACATCTTGCATTTTTGAACACAGGCTAAGCTTTACATATTGATTTTTCCATCAGGGATTGAGTTTATTACAATACTCAGCAACGGGTGGGGTTTGTTTCCTCTGCATCACACCACAAAATTGGTTGGAGCTGGAGCCTGAAATTGTATTAAATACCTTTCTGGACAGCTATGGAGCCAGCCAGATACTATGTTGCATGGAATGCAATGGACCCAACACAGCAAGCAGGGACATTACAATTCTGTGATTGTCAAAGAGATCTATATGATTCTGCGGGGCTCCAGTTTTAAGGGAAGGTGCATAACCTATACTTGGAGAGTAACGGTGCAAGGCAATGATGCATAGGAGTGTTATGTAGGTGAAGAGAGAAGTCAGGCACACCTAAATGCCCTTAATAATACTTCTAAATGTTTTGCTAATAAGCCGCTATACACTAATTATATTTCTTAGAACCCTATAAAATATCTGAGGCCTATGAGACAAACAAACTAAGGCAGTGGTGGTGGTCATTCCCAGCCACTGGGAGCTGCGGGTGACCGTGCCTGCGGACAGTCCATGAAAACAAACCGTCTCGCGGCCCGACAGCGGATTACCCTGACGGGCCGTGTGCGGCCCGTGGGCTGCAGGTTGCCCACCACTGATTTAAGGCCTCCAGTAGATTTTTAACTCACTAGGAAAACGGTCTCTGAATTTTGGGCAAAGGAAAGAGGGGATTAATCATGGATCCAAATTTTACAAATGGCCTCTCTCTATAATGGACTAAACCAAAATCCCAGATCTGAATGCCTTAGATCTTTAGCCTATTACAAGTCTTGTTCTGATCCAATTTTTCCAGCTTGAATGTCTTTCTAGTTAAAAGCAAAACTTACCTAAGCTACTGCTACAGTAATATTAATGGGCCAGAAGGGATTGAGCTGGTAATACTTTGCTTGAAAACTTTCTCTCCTTACATTGTGGGACAATAAAAATCTGTTCTTAATAAAAGTCTTCTTGCATCCTTGTACTACAACAACACACTTGTGCCTATATAAAACTTGCAGATTGCCCCCTCACTTCCCATTTCCAACCAGTATGGGTTATTTTTATGTCCTTAAAAATCTATCCACATAAATAGACCATGCAGCCTATACAGTGTTAGAAGGTGAGCTCAAAAATATGAACAGTTTGCTTTAAGTGCAGCAACCTTGATACCTAGAAACATTATAAACAGTAAGAAAAGAAAGTCTCAGAGAAATGTACTGTTGTGATAAATCTGCATGACCACTGGGTGAAGCATTAGAGCACAGAAGATACAAATGCAAACTTGCTTTCTAGCGTAAGAGAGTGGAAAATTCCAAATATAAAGAACATTGACTAAACAGCAAATGAACCCTCAGTTTGGTAAACGTAAGTGAAGTTAGTGCTGATTTGCAAATATCTTTTGTCTGAAGAGAAGACTAATTCATTTCTATAGAGATTATAAATTCAGTGTAGGATCCAATGAGTTTACATAGAAAGGGGTTTCCCTTTTAAAAAAGGGTGTGGAAAACTGTTCAATCAACTCTTGCTCAGCGTTAATGTAGGAGATCAGTCTTTAAACTTAACCAGCTAACTCATTTCACCCTGAGTTAGTTAATTTGAGTTAAGAACACACTTATGTTGCTCAGGGGTGTGGATAATTCACACCCCTGAGAAATGTAAGTTATACTGAAGTATTTTGTAGTGTAGACACCATCTAAATGTGTGACCTACACAACCCAATATATTTTGGAACAGTTTTAAAATATATCTTGGTTAGTAAATCTCACATTGAGATAAAAAACTGAATTATATTTGAAGAAAATCAAATCAGTACCTTTAAGTTCTGAACATTTATATTCAGCAAATGCATCCTGTCACACTGAAAGAAAACTGTAAAATCCATACAAGGAACATGGTGAACATGCATGGAATTGGTTCATTTTAAGTCCTCAAGAGTAAAACAATTTAGATTGTAGACCCAAGTACAAATCAAGCCAAGTTTTAACTCTCTAGTGTTGTTTTTAAATTATATGAGTTCAAAATTTCTAGTCAGAACATATGTGGGGAAAATACTGTCAGAAATGGCTGGCTCAGTTTGGCTAAAACTTTGCATGGAAAGTTTCAGCCTAAGGAAATAGGTTTGGGAAAATTATGAGAAACTGAAGACGGTATCTTGGAATGGAAGCTGGAATTTATTCGTAACTATAGCACACGCTGCTTGCACAAGCTCTCTCTTAAAAATGAAATGAAAAGTATTTGAGTAGTTTGTGGAATGAATGCACTTTGGGGATGTAATCAAAGATGACAGACAGAGGACAGATGCTCTTGCAGGGTCTGCCGGTTGATATGAAACCAAATGGAGAAGTTTAGGCCCTGATCCTACAAATACTTCTGCTTTACTTTATTCATGTCAGTAGTCTTATTCAACTAATTTCTCCTATCTTTCTTCTTACTACTACAATATTTTAAGTAAAGCATTAAGCATGGGCATAAGAGTTAGCAGGATTGGGGCTTTAGATTGGAGCCAATATAAATGCTTTAAGTGCACTTGCACTTTCTAATCCTTCTTGTCTTAGTGCTATGGGAAAAGATCACTTTTAGAGTTTCCTCCCCTTCCCCTCCATTCTTTGCATTCAGCGTGCTTATAGCTTGCTTGACTTTTGGAAGTTTCTCTTTCTTTGGAGGTGTTTTAAAACAGCATACCAGTAGGAAAATCAGAAAAGGAGAAAGAAAAAAAAAATTACCAAGAAAGATGAATGTAAGCAAAACCTGTGTTCTGCCAAACGTGTTTAGAGTTTTTCCAGCATGGAGGTTGGGTTCATTAGAAAGAGAAAAATGACAAAGGCAAACCAGTAGTGTCAATCACCCAGCTCTCCCCAATTAGTAGGGCTGCAAATTTGTCTTGGCAATTTTTAGGAAGACTCTTTTTTCAATCATGGTGAAAAGGGAAGAGAGGCATGGAAATATAGTAAAATCTAAAAGTCATGATGAGAATTTTGTTTAACCAAATTTTAACCTTGCAAGTTGCAATGAAAATGGAAAATTAAAACAGTGCTGTTCTGAACACAGCAGGGTTTGCTGTACAAGAACTGACCTTTGTAAACACAACCCGGCTCTCCAATTATTTTAACTGTCTTTTTTTTAAAACAAAGGGGAGGTGGAAGCTTCCTGATGTCTCTTCAGGTAATTGAAGTTCTGACTGAGAGTCAGCTGCTCTGCTTTTTCCCCCTCCATTAGCTGTCCATGTCTCCCAGGGCTTAACTTTGCAGCTTTCCATGAAGCTTGATCAACATTTTGGGGTCCAGTCCGACAGAACTTGCTTGCATAGGATAGTCCTGCTGCAGGATCAGTCTCTTTACCACCATGTTGACTCCCCCCCAAATATGAAATTGTAGAGTATTAAAGATATGAATATTCAGGACTCCAAGACACCCATAAGAGCCATGACAAAAGTGACATTAGTCATTGAAGAGAATTTGATTGGGTGGGTGGGCGAGGAAGTGGTTCAGTAAATAAAGTTACAAGTATCTTGTCTAAAAAACTATAGTGAAATCTATTCAGGAAATGGAAAATAAAATTGGTTCTGACACACAGTCAGTAGTTGAAAAGCTGAAACAGGTTCTATACATTAGAGTACAGGAGCAAATGAATAATGACGTACCACTGACTCAGCTCTTGGAACTAATGTAAAGAGTCAAATGTAACTGATGTTTCTATGATATCTGTAAAAGATTGTTCTTTCCCATGAAAAGTCGCAACACACAGTCAGGCAGAGGTTCTGAACTGTGACTCAGGGACGCTGTTTGCCCAGAGGCACTTGATGGTGTTTTGAAAAGAGCTGGGTGATCACATGATGTTAGTTATCGTCATTTCCAGATGATAATTAGCATTAAATGACAGCAAAAAATACATTATATACATTCCTAATATAACCTTCCCAAATGAACAGTTGCTGTAGCTGCTGCAAGGATGTCACATGATTTCTGATGGGCAGTGAGTTTGGGCACAGTGGCAAATGGGAGGGGAAGTTGTCTGCATGATCATGAATGGGAAGTGAAGTGTCCATATGACAGTCTCTCTGTAAATACGCAGTCCACATTATTAAAATGTTTGAGTCCCTGCTCTGAAGAATTCCAGCTTGAACCTCACTCTACCACATTCCCTGAAAGTGAGATATTTTTAAAAATCTATTTCAACCATAAGTTACATGTAGGCATCAGAATCTCAAGATGAATACAGGCCGGAACTGATTTACCATGTGATCTCATTACTACAAGCAACATTTTCCTTCAAACCTTCTTCTCCTATAGATTTGGATTTGGTGGGAAGGACTTTCTCTAAAATGTTTGTTCTTAAAAATAGAGAGGGGACTGCTACGAGAATGTCCTCTATTAGGGTCTGTGCTTTTGAAATCTGCTTCCCCGCTTGATCGGCAGCAACATGCATTTGTTAACCTTCAGCACATTATTGGGGAATGTTTGGGGAAGAGGATTATCAGACGGATGTGCCCAACCCCATTGAGTTTCAGTGGAATCTAGATACCTCCCTACCATTCATGCTTTTATAACCCTCCCCGAAAGTGTTCTTAATCAAGAAAAACACATACAAAGTGCTGAAATGTCCACGTCAGGATGGAAGCAATAACATACCTACTTTAATAATGTTTTTTAAGCTCTGTGCTTGATCAGATAACTACAAATAATCCCAAGGAATCCTTGTTAAGAATAAGAGGAAACATTTGCTTTACAATTTAGCCAAATGAATTTGAGCACATCACCAAAAGATTGCCAGACCAAAATCTGAACTTTTGCAACATTAAAGCGGCTGGCTATTTTATATTCAGCAAATTGAGGATTATCAAAGCAATAAATGTTTGTTTTCTAATTATAATTATGCAGAGATGTCTGGATGCACAAGCATTCTCTTGTAAGAAGACAAAATCCAGATGTTAATAATTATTCTGATATGGATGAATTGGCATTAGAAGGAGAAAAAAAATCATTTTACTGAAGCTCTAAAATAGAGACATTTTTCAAGTCATGATGGTAATGATTTATAATAATAATTATAATAATAATAGGTTTTTGCTCTCATTTTCCCCCTTAAGTCTCCTGTTAATTTAATTGTTTTCCTCTAAATCTATGTAGTAGCCCTTCTGACAAAAAAAGACAATACCTTTTCAAAAATATGGTTCTGCCCTTCAAAAAACCTGGAACTACTCATAACCACACTTAAAATTAACCATGTGCCCCTTGTAAATTGGGGCCTAATTGCAAGGCCTGATTCTGATCTCAAAGTCATTGGAGTTATAAATTGGGATAGGTCTGGCGTGAGATCAGAATGAAGCTCAAGGAGTTATTTGTTTTTAACAGTTGTGACGGCGTGTTAGGCAATAGCAGCTATATCAGCACTCTGATCACTATATCATCAATTAAATAGCCCTGGAATCAATCTGACAGGCAAAGTTGTGCCTAATTGACGGATTAGAATGGACTGGGGAGAGTTAAAGTGCTCATTAGCCCATTAGCTCAGGGACTAGAAGAGGACAACACAGGAAGGAAGTGGAAAGGGAGTAGAGACAAGGCAAGGCTGTGTGGCTTTGAGAGCCAGAGCCAAAGCCAAGAGACCTCTTGGAAGGAGAGATCTCTTCCCTCTCCTATTGTTGGTCTAGGGGGCTGAGGAATTATATGTTTTTGTAGCTAAGGTGCTGCACAATGCTGTAAATAGACCACACTTCATGTTTACAAGCAGTCTCCAAGCGGACAGTGTGCACAGAAGATGACAGTAGCAGAGGGGGCACCCTGTTACAACAGTACTATGTTTATTATTTGTATTGCGATAGTGCCTAGGAGCCAAGCAATGGACCAAGACCCCAGTGTTTGTACAGCACCTAGCACAGACCTCTGTTGTCACTAATGCATATCTGGGAGGGCTATGTTTGGTGGGCTCTTTCTAGCACTGCTAAAGGGATTTTCAAACCTCCAACTACAGATAGATCAGAAAAGTATTTTGGCTTCATTTTTGAAACAGAAGCATTAGCTTCAACATTAAGTAGCCACTCTACAGTGAAGTCATTTCTCTGGAGTACATACAATTTTGGGATTAGCCAGCAAACAAGTAGCATTGAAGAAAGAAAATTTGTTTTTTTTTTCTATTTTGTAAACTGTGTATTTATATATGATGTGGAGAGGTAGGAAAATAGTTCCTTAATGGAACAGTACACAAGAGGCACTTTGGTTTTGTCCCAATCCATAAAGCTTCTCTTTGACCCAATCTACTAGCGTTAACTCAAAGCTTTGGTTGTTTGGAGACACCTCCACCCCCCCCCCCCCCCCACGCACACACCATAAAGAAAAGTCAGGTTTTTCTAGTAATTCCACTAACAGCTGTAAATCCATTAATTCATAAATTTGTTATGTCAAGCTAAGTGGAGTCACAAAGTAGCTTTTGTTGAAATTATCCTGCACAACAGCCCCGATATGTATCTGCAGTTTGAAGGTAAAGTTTCAATGGGGACAGGTTAGCTCATGGGAACAATAATCACATATAGACGCTTTCATTACTGCTTCACTGAGTGGAGTTTGTCCAGGTTGGTGATGACCAAAACATTCTAGACATCCAGTGATTGCCATCATACATCACACAGGCTGACTGGTAGCCTCATCAGACAGGCCAAGAACCGAATGAACTGCAGGAGGTTACGTACACAAACACACCCCTTTCTTTACCACCTCTGCTGCTTATCTCTGTTTTTCTATAGTCTCCTTTTCGTTGTCTCCCACTTCCACTGAAGAATACAGTGAGGGGCTTAGTTCTGCTCATTTAGGGTACATCTACCCTGCAGCTGGGAGCTGTAATTGCCAGTTCCAGTAGACATAGGTGCTAGCTTTGATCTAGCTAGTGCACTAAAAACAGCAATGTAGTGGTGGCACAAGCCTCTGGAGTAGCTAGTTGCCCCAAGTACAATTCTGCTTGGGATTCAGGTATTTGCTCAGGTGGCTAGCTCCTTCCACCACTCACGCCCCTTTGGCTACACTTCTAGTTTTAGCGTGCTCGCTCCATTATGCTAATGTATGTGTATCTATAGGAACTGGCAATGATACCTCCCAGCTATAGTGTAGATGTCCCCTTAACACTGGTGTAAAGTAGGAGCAACTTTAATGAAGTTAATGGAGTTGCAAAGGTGTAAAAGTATGGAAAAAATGTTTGGTATTTGAAGTGTGGCATCCAGTTTCAATAGGCCTGACCTATCAATGCCATCACCGCCCACAGTGATTTGCCTGCTTTTGTATTAAACTGCCATTTTCCCCCAGAGAGACACTTCAACATAAGACACACCATGCAACACTGCCATCTATTTTGAACCTGTGGTTCATGGACACCTGGGGCTCCGCACACTATTTCTAAGGGGTCCACAAAAAGTTGTCGTTACCATAGAACAGTGGTTTCCAAAAGATGGTCCACAGACCATGTCTAAGATTTCCAAAGGGGTCTGCATCTCCATGTGAAATTTTTTAGGGGTCCGCAAACGAAAAAAGGTTGAAGACCACTGCCTTAATCCAATCCCTGAACAGAGCAAGAAGCAGAACTGAAGAACCACATGCAGCTCAAGAACCATGGACTGAGTATCGCTATGCTATGCTTTCTATGTTCAATTCATCAAATCAGTCAGCTATTTGTTTCCATATAAACATGATCTTGTGTTTTGTTGTGTAGCAGCTTCTAGTAATTTTGATATAGGTGCTAGCATCAGCCATTCTGTCACAAGTAACATTTCTCTCTATCTTGTATCTATGTAAGCCAGAGTAAAGCAGCCCACAGATCTGCTCACCCTTATATTAACTCTGCTTTTTGAAAAAACTCTCAACACTGGAAGAAAGGAAATTTGTCCATAAAGCTGAGCTGTGCATTTATACTTTTTTTTTATTGTCACAACAAATTGCTTTATCCACTTAAAGTGACTCAGTAGCATATGACTCGGATGTGGGTCAGACATAATGATACATAATGAGACACACACCCAAGTCTTAAAATGCAGTTTTATAAGCAGATACCATTTTGAAAGCAAATAAAACCCCTGTAGGAAATGCGGGCGTTAGTGCAGAAACCACTAGACTTGCATGCAAAATGAAATTAAAGAGACAAGTGTAGAAAGGCTTTCTCAAAACAATGAGCCAGATAAGAACCCGCTATGCCTGACAAATGGAATAAAGTTAAGATAATTCTGACAAATTCATACTAACCTTCATTTACATACACTGCAGGATGAGACAGAATAATCATTAACAAAAACAGTGTTTAAAACAACCCTAATGTGATTGCTGCCTAAGGTCTGACAAAATAGTGAATTAATATGTAACAACGGTGACTAAATGGATTATTTAAATGTTCATGTATTAGAAAGAAATTATGGATTCAAAGTAACCATGGACAAATTTAATAATTGATTTTATTAATTTTTTTCCAGTCTACAGAAGCCAAAATTGTGCTCAACTGATAATTACAAGTAAGTTTGGACTCTAGAGTATACATTCGGTCTTCTGAATTACTATCAGTAACCAATTTCTTGCAAAAGGATACACAAATATTTCCATGCAGAGACCCATGGACTTCAGCAGGAATCAGATGTGGATCTCTTGTATGATCAGGCCCTATCTTACCATTTTATGGTCTATCCTGGCCCTGATTTTCAGTAGTGCTGGGCACCCATGACTGCAGTTGAAGTCAGTGGAAGATGTAAGTGTTCAGTCTGATTTTCAGACATACTATCTATGAGGGTAATTAATTATTGAAACAATTTGACAAAGGTTGATTCTTCATCACTGACAATTTTTAAAATCAGGATAGGATGTTTTTCTAAGAAATTTTTTTTGGGGGGAAGTGCTATGGCCTGGGTCATAGATGTCAGTCTAGATGGTCACAGTGGTCCCTTCTAGCGAGAGCCATCCCTAGGGTATGGCAAATTGCGGCAACCACTCCAGGCCCCGCGCTTTGCGGGGCCCCATGGGCCAATGCGATTGGCTGGCACAGTCAGTCCCAGAAAGGATGGGTCGGTCCCAGAAGTGACGGATTTCAACACTTCCGCCCCGGGCCCCCCTAGGGACAGCCCTGCTTCTATCCTTGGAATCTATGAATCAGGTGGAGGGGGGGAAAAATCAGACAGTTATAGCAGAGCTGGTAGTGTGCCTATTATTATGATTGCCCGACACTTCTCATAAGACCCTGTTTTCAGCTGTTAATAACTTTGCCAAACTTTAACCAGTTGGGCTGAAATTTTCCATGCCAGGTGTCTTCCTCAGGTTGATTATTTTTAATTTCAGAAAAAGACATTTGCCATTTCCAAGAATGTAGCTAGGGGAAAGTGTTGTTTTGCCCATGTAAAAACCTTCTTGAGACATTTTCTTTGAGAAGCTCTGGAGTCCTCACGCTTTGGAGCAGGGACAGTTCCCACTGGGAATTGTGGGTGCACAATGCCTCTGAACATAAGGTCATTTTTATTTAAGTGCCTAAATACTGACCCAGGCGCCTAGTTCTAGGTACCCAATTTAAAAAAAAATGGTCTAAATACTTATCCCTTCAGCCCATGCACCAAAGAAACTGGAGATTTCACTGTTCACTGCAATCAAAGTAGCCACCTGGACTGCCCAAGTGACATTTTCTCTTGTTCAGAGATACATCTAGGATGTGAATCCTCTGAGTTCTCTGGCAACTGACATGCACTAAGTACAACATTTTCTGGCACATGTGCATTAAACTGCACACGCTACACCCTCCAATAGAATAAAAACAAGATTTTCATAAAACAGCCTTCTATAACTGAGCCATTAAACCGAGGTAAAACAAAAAATACTGTAGCATTGCCAACTCCAGCATTTTATCACAAATCTCACAATATTTGATGCTCTCTTTAAAGCTTCAGCTCTTGGAGTCATGATATTAACAATTTTAAAAAATTTCAAATTACAAATCCCTTGTAGTTTAAAAAAAAAGCGTGAAAATGTGCACCCTAAAGATTCAAAAACAAGGAGGTCAATACAAAGAGCTCAACATTTATTTAAAAAATATTATGATCATCAAGACAATCTCACAACTTTGGGGGACTGTGATGGGGTTTACAAACCCCACACTGAGCACCAAGGGGTTAAGGAGCTGCGCTGGGCTCAGCCAGCCCTGTCCCACCACACCTGCAAGAGATGGAGGAGGAGTTAAAAGGGTGCAGAACAGCTTCCTAGTAGTCAGGCCAGAGAAGAGAAAAGACGTTTACCTTGCAGCTTCTGAGGAAAGGGCTGAAGGAAGGCAGGATCTCTCCTTCAACAACTGCCTGGAGGTCCCTCCCTGAAGGAAGGGAGGACCGGTTTCTGATAGACCCTGAGAAGGAGGCATTTCCTCCTCTCACCTACTAACCCAGTTTATTTGTGTTGCTTTCGCCTTTGATTTATGGACTACCCCCAAAGGCAGAGACTCAAAATTAATCTGGCTGGAGGGCCAAGGCACAAGAAGAGACAGTCGCCATTCCAACAGAGGGAGAGTTACCTTGCCACAAAGAGGCGCCAAGCAGTGAGCGGACTCCCTTCATGCTTTCCTGTATAGATTATGAACTGTGGACAATGGCAGGGTGGTAGGGAAGGCAGCCTTAAGGGTCATACGCTTTTGTTGCCCTCAGAGGGCACTGGGCTAGAGCCCAGTGGAGTGGGAAGGCCAGGCTCCTCTACCAAAAACCCCTCTGTAGGTCAAAGGACCTAAGCCCCTGACCACTAGGTAATGATCCCCATGAGCAAAGACCATCACAGGCAATACTGAAATAGATTTTCCTGTCATAAAAGTTAAAACATGGTTTGTACTAAATTATTGTTTCAAGTTAAAAAGAAGCGAGAAAAAGGCTGTCATCGGTTTAAGGTCTTGAAATATTAATTGTATGTAATGTCACCACCTCTTCTCTTTTTTCCAGTGCAGTGCTGCCAGCCTGAAGCGCCATCCTGCACTGACTGAAATCAATGCTGTTCCATTCTTCAGCGTCCCTGCCATATTGGTGCTGATCCTCTGCTATGCAATATTTTTCTGTAGAGGAGACTGGGGTGTCCTCAGAAGATTCTCAAAGCTTGTACAGCTGTTTAATCACTCATGCATGCAAAAAGCCAAAATGTCTAAAATTACCTTTAACACACAACCCCTCTAAAGAAATCCATAAATCAGATGACATTTATCTTTACTGATGATGCCTAAAGCTGCCAAAGGAAACAATAAGATTTACCCACCTCGGTGATATTATGTAAAGTAATATGAACTTTGGAGTCCTTCAAAGAATTGCAAGAATGTGGAGAACAAAGAGGACTCTTGGAAATGTACCCAGAGCATCATCTCACACCGCAAACAGGAGTCAGAATGACAATATCATACATTAAAATAACCCTAAAGCAAAAACTGGGCGCCAGGAAATAAGAAACACATTTAAAACACAGGACAGAAACCAGAAACCACTAACGAGATGCTGCACAGCACTTACAGCAACAAAGGGAATGACAAATGATAACACAGATACAATATTAATAAGGAAGTACAAATTGTATTGCCCATTTATGTTCTTTTTCACCTAGTATGGTAGAAACAACCTAATTCCCAAAAGGCAAGAGACAAAGGCTTAATAATCTTGTTCTTAACAGGGATGGAAAACTAGAAGTGGCATGGAGCAGAGAATTCTTACTTTATAAACTAAAACCCACATCAAAACTGGAATGAGTGGAGAAGGAATGAAATGAGTGAAAGTATGCAAGAGGATACAACCTGGAGAATTGAAATTGGGTATGTTAACATGTGCATACTAATGCCCAGCTGGTATAAGAATGAAAGTATCATCCAAGATTAGAGCCATCCATTTAAATATAATGTGATTGTACAGGTGTATAGTGCCCTGTTTATTTGCAGTGGACCCAATACTTCTCCCATTATAGCTAAATAAAAAACTCTGACTTCAATGGGAACAGGGTCAGCTTCTGCATGTAATTTTTACAAAAGCTGGTTCAAAAAGATGTCGACACAGTTAAACAGGAAAAGCCTATTTCTGTTCATCCTGGTGCTCTGATATCAAGCCTATTCCTATAAAGTGCTTGGTGCCCTCAACTCCAACTGAAATGTCCAATAAATAATACTAAGTTCTCTCATTCCCTGACTTTTCTGGTATATCCTATCAGATATACTAAGAGATTGGCTACTTGCCTCCTATCAGTGGAATCCAGTGGCTTTGAAGTCAGTGTTGTTACCAAATTTATAAGACACAGTGCTGTGTTATTAGTACAGCAGAGCTCTCTCTTTCTTAGGCTACTTTTAATGTAATAGGCCAAATTTAGGCATATGCACCCAGAAATAAACAGAAGCCGCTCCCATTGAAGACTCCAAGCTCAATTCATCACCTATACAAATGGTGGTACTATGTGTTGCGTGTAAACCGATCAGAAAATAGAGGTACATGGCACACTGAAATAATAGCATTCTGCAGGTGTGTAAAACAAGTAACTTACAAGCCAATCCGGCAGGAGGGAAATGCAGCAGGGAAAGCAACTAACTGGAAAGTGTAAGAAAAGGCAGTTACATATTGAATGATGAAAGTGAAAAATAATTTGAACAGCTGCCTGATTCCCTCAGCACTCCTCCTTTGGTGCACTGAATGAGGCATGGGTCCTGTGGAAAAACTGGTATGTGATGTAATTAAAGACTGTATGATAATGCATATGCAGAAAGGGACAGAATTAAGGTCGCACAGGCAACCTTAATTCTGACATTTCCTAACTTTTGAGGGCTTGACTTTTTGCAATGTAAACAGCATTGTTTTAATCTTGGGCCTTTGTTTTGGAATGTAAGAATATAAATAAAATTAAACCCCTACAAATATTCTCTCCTCGCACATTTGCCACCAACCACACTCTTTCCTTCTTCTGTTCTTGTAACTCCATGCACCTATGTTGTGTGTATTGTGACTGATGAAGACAAAAAAACTTTTGTACATAAAGTGTCTCCAAGACAAGTGCATAGTTTATCATATATCAGTTATAATTGACAAAGAAGTGTGAAAGACTCTTTATTGTCTGAAATGAATACTATCCTCTCAAATATATGTTATATAGATATAGAATAGAAAAAGCTAATTATTGTATTTTATGAAGGTACAGTAAAACAAGAAGGGCATTTGTAAAATATGAGAAGTTGGTTTTAAATGGGATTGAAAGGCTAGGTCTCAGCTGCAGGAGATTTGGTTACACAGCTATGAAGTGAGCAGCTTTGATGTACAGTTTATATACAGGCTGAGAACAAAAGTAAGGACATATTATTAATAAAGAATTAAGATTTACAGATGATACCTTTTGTAACTGTGAAACCCACATATATTTAGAGATTGTGGTACTGCTTTGGTTTCCTTGGTTAAAAATTATCTTCATTTTAAACAATTTTAAGTTCAGCCTGCCTGAGGTGCAGGTCTAGCTTCCATGCGGGTCACATAGCTTGTGTATATTGCCATTTACAGTGCTATTTAATAAAAAAGGAAACAGAATAGCAGTAGAGATCCCTGCATCATATGTGACAGCTGGCACTACTGAGAAATGGATCACTTTCTTAAATAAATAAATCTGTTTACCAAAAGGGACTGAAGATTTTTTGCATTAATGGCATTCAAGGGAAGAAAGATGTTTAAATTGTCTATGCTGAATAAAGGACTTCCTTAGTGTCTACAAAAAGGGGAGACGTTTATTAATTCATATAGTAATTATGAACCAGGCCACTGAAAACACTGTCAGTTGGGTATATCAGAAGCCTATCAGTTGTAGGACAAATTTACCCCTCTGAATTTAACTCTGCAATTACAGCAGGGATGAATTAACCTCATGGGCCCAGATCTTGAGCTGGTATAAATGAGCATAACTCCTTTGAAATCAACAGCGCTACACTAATTTACACCAGCTAACCTTCTGACCCAATACATTTTATGATAATGATTTGAATGAGGTGCAAAAGTGTCATTGTCCCTGTTCGGGCCCTTGGGGTTGCCACAAGTTTCCCACATTTTTACCAGCACAGACCCTGCATTTGTATTTCCTTGCTGCTTCCTCAAAATCCTGAGTAGCATGAGAATAAACCTTCTAAGGATCTTATCACTACTGTTTCCCAAATGGGTAGAAAGAACATTGTTGAGCTGTGCCCTCTCTCTCTCTGCAAGGGCTGAGTGTTCTGCCTGCAATATTTCCAGATCTCAACAGCCTGAGTAGCAGGAGACTGGGCTGAAAGTCATTCTCTGTTTTAATTCAAGTGTAGCAATGATGCACTGGTAGCATATACTAAAGTCTGAATTATTATTTAATACATCTAACAACCCAGCAGCATGCTATACGTAGTATGTTAGAAATTCTTGTAATATAGAACAGCAGCTCTCCAAATGTAAGAAAGCATTATCATCTCTGTTTCACACAAGGGAAATGGAAGCATATCGATTACCATATGACTTGCCCACGGTGACACAAGAGATTAATGGGAGAACCAAGAATGGAATGTAGCTCTCCTGACGCCAAGTTCTAAGTTTCAGAAATAAGGTCACCCTTCCTGCTTGTTGTATGGAACAATCCCACACCGGCAGAGGTAGGCTGAATGATGTATTTTCCAACTGCAACTTTTTGATAGTATTTTTTGTTTTGGGGGAATATTTTAAATGATATTTACCAAACTTCTTTATAATTTTGCTGGAAGTCTAGCAGGTTTTTAAATTAGTACTAAGTTCACAAAAATCAGTCTGCACAAACAGAAATCCTTGAGTGTGTTTTGATTGTATGATGAACCCAAACAGTAATACAAGCCACGTTTTCAGATATGGGTGCCTAACACTATGCATCCAAATCTATACACAGACACAAATACAAATGACCTGACTCTCAGAAGAGCCGCACATCACTCTGAACTTCATGGGAGCTGCATATTCAAAGCGCTCGGAAAATCAGGGCCACTTTTATGTAAGTGCTTAAATACGGCATTAGGCACCGAAGTTTAGGCACAAAAGTTTTAAAAATTTGACCGCAAATTTTAGAGGGATGACATCGATCATGGTGGTATTTTGGAAGCTGTTGTTTGAATCAGGCATCCAATCAGAAAAATGTTTTCTTGGCTTCAAATTCACATCATAAATATTTAGTACATGGAAAGATACTTTATTTCCATAGCAATTCTTATTTTTTTGATACACTTTACAGAATTCAGAAGTTCAGTAGTCAGGCAGCAATTGAGAAAAGCACTTACACACATGCTTTATTTCAAGCAGGGTGCTCAAGTCCCAGGGATTTCCAAGGAATTAAGCATGTTTATGTGCTTTCCTGAATCAAGACCGTACAGTGCAAATTATAAGGCATCTACCTATTGGCTAAGAAGTGAGACTGCAATATAATCTGTTAATATTTTCTACATCTAAATATTGTCCTAATCTCTCCCTCAAACTGTGCTGCAAGTAGAAAACATCTAGCAGACACTTTGGCACAAAGGAGAATCTGTCCCCAGACCTCCAGCTGTAAAGACTTCCCTTTTTAAGGCCTTATTATACCATTCAATATACAGCAACCTTTGGTCTGTTGAAAGTTAATCAACATATACCTTTTTAAATACCTAGTCTCTGAGCCTATCAGTACAGGGGTATTCAGTGTTAAATTAAACTGGACTCTGGTGGATGTTTAGCAGGCTTAGAAACCTTATTAAATGGTGAGAAATATGGTGATCCCAGCTCTAGCTCTTTCAGTTCTGGCACAATGCTGAAAACTGTGACCATGTGACTAGCTTATTTGCATTGGATGTGCCAATCAGATAGTCACATAAAGGAATTCACAGAATAGGAAGCAGTCAGTCACATTTTGTGTTAAATTTTTTTTATAAAACCTATCCACATTTTAATTTTTAGATCACTGTTTACAGTATGCAAGGCATAGAGGAGGGAGAGAGATTAGGGACTTTAGTTTCAAATAAGCTTTGTAATGTATCAGAATGGAAAGTGTAAAAGATCTCCTTCCTTAACTTCATATGTTGATCCAAATCCTACACTCAGTTATACCAGTGTAAATCTGCAGTGGTGTTACTTTCATATCAGTATAAGAGAAAGATTTTACCTAATGTGAGCAAATACAACAAAATATTGATTAAGCTTTTTCCTAAGAGTTAAAAAAGTTTTAAAACCAATCATTAGACTTTCTTAGATTTTGACATATCCAGATAGACCTAATTTCCACTGCCCACAAACTGTCTGAAAAATAAGACCACCTTGTGTGTGAATCAGAGAGAGAGGGAGAGAGAGAAAGAAAGAGAGATGGACTACAGATATTCAGAAACATTTGGATCTAGATCCAAACTCTACATCTCAGGTAAAAAGAGAGCACAGATAAACTCATTTTCTGACATCTATCTATATATGAACATTCTCCATATTTTCTGGTGCTAAGAAATATAACTGAAATGTTTTATTTAGAATGTTTGCTCCCTGTGACACCAAGCATGTTTCTGGGATCCATGGGCAGAGCGATACTCCTTGCATGGATTGCCTCCTTCCCACATGGTAGAAGGGAAATTTGCCTGAGTTAAATGTGAGAGCCTGTTTCTGCCTGGCTCTTTTACACCTAAGAAATTTCCCCCTCCTCTTGTGCAGCCCACATATAGGCCAGGCAGAAGTGCAGACCCTGCTGTCTAGGAAGTGTAAGAGGCATTCCACCTCTATTCCAGTGGGGAGCAGAGTGCCCCAAAGGGAGCGTGGAGGGGCAAGTAGGAGATCAGGTCTCTATTCCACCTACGTATCAGTCAACAGAACTTTGTAGGGTGGAGACAAAGTTTCACAAAGGCTTCTTGCAATAGCATGCAGCCTCTGCACACCCAGGATCTCCAGGAGTTACCAAGTCTGTTCAAAGCAGAATGCCTGCTGCTTGCCCTGGGCCAGTTTACCTCTGCACTACCATTTACTATGGACTGTGCCTCAATGGCACAATTTAGCCCTGAATAAAGGACCTCAGGATTTAGCCTTAAGGCTTTACATTATACACCTATATTAAAATACCAAGTCCAGCTTCTCTTCTGTGACAACAAGCAGCTACCTGATTCCAGGGACCTGTTTGTTCTGACCCCATGTGAGCTAGAGGATCTATGGGGCTGCTCTCTCTTACACTACTGGTATATAGATCGAGTGGAGGATTGGCATAATGAAGCTGGGAGCTTTTCCCTACTGGGGGAATTCTCAATAGGCCAGTTATATTGAAAAATCTATTCCCATTGAGTTGCCTGACCGGCACAAAAGAAATAGATTGCATATGAGAATCTGGCCCATTATGCCCAGTAAAGGCCCACTGTGAAATGGGACACTTCTGTCTCTCCTCTGTATTCCTCTGGCATTCATCAACAATTCAGCTCTCTGGGTGGGAAAAAAAAATCAGTTCAACTCACTGGTGCCTAACCTTGGAGACAATTAATGTAATTCCTCTGTATTACATATCCTTACAAAAAGTCTCAAGACTATTATTTATCTAATAGATTCAATTACATCTGGTGAGATGTTTTAAAAAGATAGGAGCCCATTAAACCATCTGATGTTATTAAAAACTCTCAAGTGTACAACATCAAAGAAAGCAAATATTTACAAAAACAACTTTTAAACTATAAACAAAATTAAATATACAAACATCAGCTGGAAAAGAGCAGTCACAAGAAAATATCAGAACAGAAAAAAAGGAAGGGATACCATTCATCTCAGTTTTCCAGGATTTCTACATTATTTGGTAGTTACAATGGAGGACTCCCAGTATTATAATTAAGGCAGTGTCAATTGGATTGACTTTGCCAATTCTCTATTATTTTCATTTGTTTATCTACAAGAAGGAGAGACTTTCAAATATATTACAGTGGCAATCAAAACAAACGTTGAGTGCACAGTCTTTGTTCCTCTTGCAAACAGACAGCATGGCATGGTGCAGAAATTGACAATGCGCATCAATATTGCATGGAGCTCTCCATTCCCTCATTTTTCATTCCTGTAGAGCCAGGGTGCAGGTAAGACATGTTATATTTCTGGATCTGGCTTGGCTGCTTTGCTGCTTTATCACCATTGCCAGCATTATCACTTGCCTATCACTGGCAACATGACCATGCTAGGACAATCTCTCTTTCATTTCTGAATCTGATAAAAATGCTGTAGAGAAAGCCCAGCATCCTCTATAAAGGGATTTGGCAGCATCAGCCAATATCAAAGCACCAGGGAGCTAGCTGAAATCCCCCACCTCTTACCTTCCCTCTATGTCAGAATGAGGCCTTTAGGGGGTATATGGCTCAAGCCCACAAGATGCTGGAGCGAGATGGGAATTACCTTTTGAGAGAGCCCCGGCAACTGGCAGGAAGGAACAGCAGTCACTGCTAACAGCACCAGGGAACAAGGTAGGAGGTTGAGTCCTCTTAGTGCTGATTGAGCATGAGTTCGGGGGCATGCAGCCTCCATAGCATCAGGGGAACTATCTGACTCACACCTGCAACAGAGCAAGGACTTGGGGGAAGCTTGGCCCCTGCAGATAAAAAGGGTGGCACCTTTAGGGACTCAGGAGTCCCAGTGCTATCAGCATGTCCAGAATCTGTGAGCTGGGTTATGGGGTTGGAAAGTCACTATTGGGTAAAGGAGATGGAGGAAAGAGATGGTGGCGAAGGAGAATAACTAAGCAGCAGGTTTGGTAATAGGCAGCGCTGGCAGCAGCTTTACATACTCAGACCACACAGACACCAAAGTGTGCACTCCATAAGTTGTCAATGGATCTTCTTCCCTCTTGCATCTGACGCTTGCAGGGTAGAGCTGGTCATGAATTTTTTGGCAAAACGTTTTGTTTTTGTTTTTTTTTTGCTAAAAAATGCCAATTCATCAAAACAGAAACTGTTTGTGAGAAAGGGTCTATTTCAATTAATTTCCTAACTCAAAAGAAAGCGAAAAAAAGTTTTGAAGTTGTCAAGAATTCACACTTTCAAAATGAAGTTTCATTTTTCAGTTCAAAATGATTTTTCATTTTGAAATAACTTAGTTAATACTAAACACAATAGAAATTACAATGTTGCAAATATATAAAGTGGTTTGACTGACATGAACCAAAATTTTCTTTGGTTTGTCAGTTCATGAAAATTTTTGAGATTCCAACTTTTCATCCTGAATTGAAATGGGAAAATTTCAACATAACAATTCCCACAGGAAGGAAAATCGTTTCTTGTCCAGCCCTACTAAAAAGGCATTAGAGGGGAGAACAAAGAAGCCATTGGTGACTTCTCAGGATGACATGGGACAGGTATCATGGGAGGAGAGCACGTAGAAGGTGGGGGTCCTCATCATCTGAGGAAGTTGTGTTAATAGTTTATATTTAAAAAACAAAACAAAAAAAAAACAGTACTAGTACTGGATAGAGAGAATCTTTGGACTAGACTATTATAAAAAGGAAAAACAAACTAAAAATGGAAGAATATAAAAACAGTAGGCTGGAGGCTCACTTTTTTCCTCAGGAGCGAGGGGGTGGGAGGTGGCAAGTATTAAGGAAACACAGAAAGCTTGACTGAAGAATTTAAAAATATTAAAAAACATTAAGTGGTGCATATTTTGTGCCCATGAGACTTTATTACTGTTATGTTCACTCACTCCCCCAATTGTTTGTTACACTCATTTGGGGTTTGCGTCAAAGTCCACTGAAGTCAAAGAGAGTCTTTCCATTGACTTCAGTAGGCTTTATTCATAAATTCATAGCATTTAAGATCACCAGGGACCATTAGATCATCTAGTCTGACTTGGTTTATATAAAAGGGCATGGAATTTCACCCAGTTATCCTTGAATTCAGTCCAATAATCTGTGTTTGACTCAAGAACATTTTCCAGAAAGGTCTCCAGTCTTGATCTGAAGATAAGAGATGAAGAATCCACCACTCTCCTTAAGATTTTTTTCCAAGAGTTAGTCACTCTTACGGTTAAAAATTTGCACCTGATTTCTAATTTAAATTTTAAAGAAATTGAATCTTCCTATGTGCTTTTGTACAGTGCATAGCATCTTTCCAAGTGGTAGTACTCGGTCAGTTTGGATCATGCAGATATGCACCATGCCAGCAAATGTTCTCATGCTTTATTGGATCCTGTTCCTACCTAATGTGTGCCAACGTGTTAGTTTATTGATAGGGCTCTCTCTCTCTGCACACCAGGAGGTCCTGACCTGTTGAACCAAGTAATGGATATCAGCCAAGTTGCACTTATCAAGCTCAATTCCTTTAATGTCTTTAACTGTTGCTGATCACTTGCCCAACCATCCATGCATAATAAAAATCAGATGTTGTGTTACATAACTCATATAAAAGTCTATTACAAAGAGTCGAAGGAACTGTAGTAAAAAAGGTCACTGTAACATCAGGACTTTAGAGGCTCTGATTCACGCATTTACACCAGACATGCAGTTGTGGAAGAACAAAGCAGTTGCAGCCTCTTTTATGCAGAGGAAGCCATAAAAGGTCTGACAGACAGAAAACGGGCAGTGTTGGTCAGAAAGATGTCCAAGATTGTTAGGAGTGCATTGATCCAGTACCTATTGGTGTCAGGAGTTAAATAAAGCTGCCCCTCTAGTGGAAGCCCCAAGAGAGGGCAGACACAATTCTTACTTCCCTGCACCAGTTATTTTTAATCTGCCTCCATAAACAGAATCGCCAAACATTGAGGCCAAAATTCTCAAAAGCAGATGTTGACTTTGGGTGCTTCACTTTTTAGGTTCTCAACTCCAGGCACCCAACATGGACAGCTGCTTTAGAGAATTTTGGCCCAAGTATTTTCTCTGGGGTATTTTATACTGAGAAAGTAAGGGTTTACATATGTATCCTCCTATTGACAAATACCAGATAGAACACAATCCATTATCCAAGCAACTATGTTATCCAATGAAGAATTTTCAGTAGTTCAAGCAAAGCTTATCTTTGTGTGCATATTATATATAATTTTTCGAGTATGACTAGTGATTTTGAGTGCCCAAACTGAGACATCTGAAAGGGGCCTTATTTTCAGAAAGTACTAAGCACACATCCTCTGAAGATCACACCCTGTTGAAGAACAGCAGGTTGGACAATGTAAGGATGTATCCTCACCTCTGAGGCACTCCCTTGTGGGGTGGGGGACTTTGAGGGACTTTGCCTCCTGCACCCTCCCTCTGGTGGCCACTTCCTTTGACCAGAAATGAACAGGCTCAGCCAGCATCTCCTCCCATCTTCTGGGGTAACTGAAGATCCAACTTAAAGACCACATCAAATTCCCAAACTCATCTTCCTCGCAGGGTCCACTGAAGTTCTTTGCTCTTCCCAGAGAATCCCTCACGGCTCAAGTGAAGCAGCACTTTCCCTGCTTCACTACCACAGCTGGGATCAGTTTTTCTAATTAAGCCCCATTACACTCACCTGGGGTTACTAGCCCTTACATTGCCAGCTCATCAGTGAAGCTGAGGGATAGCTGTAAAGTAATGGGCAAGGCTAAATCCCATTTGCCTTAGAGGGCCAGCCCTCCAGTGACAGACACTCAAAATCCAGGTGCCAACAATCATTAGTCAATTTTGAAAATGTAGGCTATAACTCTTATAGACAGCAGCACATGTACAAAACAATGGAATGATGTATTAAAACCTGTGTCTTATATTTGCATAATCTCTTTCATTCTGAAGAATTCCAAAATACCTTACAAACTGGCCATACTATATCTACGGAAACCTAAAAAGTTGTGCTAGAATATGAAGAGACAAAAATCACAGCTTCATAATAACAGTTAAAATATATTTGGGGGAATGTGTGATAAGTGATTTAAAATTCAACACTAGATTAAAAACTGAAAACACACAGTCCCGCTTCTCATAACCTTTGCCTTAATTCCAAGTTTATCCTTCAGGGTGGAGGACTTCTAGTTCTAAGAAGAAGCAGTGTTGTAATAAACAACAGTATTACAGTCTTTTTTTGTAGAATCTAGTAGATTACAAATTGAAGTATCCTTACTAAAAACATTGAAAGCTTGAATAATGGCATTCCGGAAAATAAAACCTAAACTATGGGGAATATAAGCACCAAGATTATGTATAAAAGGAATATTAAAAAGAAGCTTAGAAGACTGAAGTATATATTTTTTTAAAATATTTAAGAATTCTAGGAAAAAAATGGAGCATGCTGATTGGCAATCAATTACGTTGGTTCTGTAAATAAAGTGATAAATGCATGGCTCTGACTTTTTCATTTGTTCTTTTCATTACTTTCTGTTTTTTACAGGCAAAAAGTCTTGCCAGGCAGTGTATTTCAAGGGAATTTCTTTCCCTCGTCATCAGCGTCATGCTTTATATCATCCCCCCAATGGCTAGATTGTGCCTTCAGTCTCAACACTGAGCGAGGGGTGGTGCATAAACTGCATCACCCCAGAAGTGACATGTACCATGTGCTGGGTAATAACATGAAAGGGCTTCATGTTTGTAAAACTAAATGGACTCTTTATTCAGAGAACTATTTGCAGAGATGCTGCAACTGCAGCTAGCGTTCTAGCCATGGGCACACAGACTTACATCCTGGAATCTCCTCCCAACTCTTCTCTCCTTCAATCTGTGCTCTTTACTCCAAGTTCTATGCAGGTTATTAATCTGAGGAATATCTCTGGGATGCCTTCTGCTCCACAGACTCTCACAATTCCTTTAGAGCCACCATCTTGTGCTAAGCAGGGGAGTAATCTGCTACCCCCCTTTAAAAAACCACTCTGCACATTAATAAAGGAAATGATATGCCTTCATTATATTAATATGAAAGGTCCTCTTCTAAAAACAGCTTGGGCAGGAAAGGGTCCATGTAACCAAACACTCTTCCCTATTTTCAAATCTGAGCATTCCTCACCTGTCTGAAAGATTTGTCTAGTCATGAAAATTCCTTCCGTTATAGCTTTCTTCCATGGTAGGGCAAGCATCCCCTTAGAGCAATTCACTTGGAGGAGTCAGTGTGCATCTGACTAGGTAAAGCTTAGTCAAAGGGGATCCTGGGAAATGTAGTCTTAGGTAGAAAGCTACTCAATTGGAATCAAGTGCTGAGGCCAAAATTTTCAATGCTTAAGGTGGTTCAGAAGTTTTGAGATCTTTTCATTGAAGTTAGTGGGAACTACAGGTTCTCAGCACCTTTAAAAATCAGACTATGTTTATTTAGGTTTTTATACTGGGCATCCATGTTTTAAAATGTTGATATAAGATTATGTGAAAGGGATTTTTGTGGGGGGGGAATGCCACCCAATAAAGGGCCAGAGTTTTTCAGGGCATTTACTATCATGGTCAGATTGCTGAGAGACGCAATCACTACCAAACTTGTAAGAGGCTGCTTTGTAAGTGTGATGTGTTTTCAACGTTCAGTATTTAATAGCTTTGTTTCTTTTTCTAGTACCGGTCCTCTGAATCACCCACCTATTTTCATAGAGAGAAAGGACTTCACATTAACATCCTGGCCTCAAGACAATCAGTGCTCAACTCCCCTTCCCCCAGCCATGTAATAATTGCTCAGAAATGCACAACTGTTAGATCTAAACATACCTATCTAAGAAAAGTGACTGATATGAGGTTTTTTTGTGGGCTGAAATGCTCAATAATGCCCTGTGGCATTCTGCCCAATATGCTTAACTCCACAGCTGTATGTTACTTGGGAAAATATGCCCATATACTTCAGACTAGCATTCGCTGAGATCCCAGAATGCAATAAGCAACTCGCAACATAAATGACATCTGACTCCTATCAGAACAATAATTAGACCTCTACTTGGAAACAGACAGTCATTGGGGATGGACTAAAAGGGGAAAGGTTCTTTTCACACAGATCATAAAAACCATCTGTGACAGTAGAGAACAAATAGTAAGTGCTTATTCAGAACATTGTCTCAAAGGGGGTTACAACATATTATGGCATGTGGCATGCATACAATTGAAGTGAAAAGTATGTCAACTAGCTTCTTTTCAATTGGGCCGCATGACAGAACTAGGCGGCAAACCTCAGCCATAAAAGCAGACATCTGAAATGCTTTTTCTTCGGTAAAATGCTTGCCACAAAATGCTGCAGTCCTTACTGTTTTCTTTCTAAACCAGCGGTTCCCAAACTTGTTCCTCCGCTTGTGCAGGGAAAGCCCCTGGCGGGCCGGGCTGGTTTGTTTACCTGCCGCGTCTGCAGGTTGGGCCGATCGTGGCTTCCACTGGCCGCGGTTCACTGCTCCAACCCAATGGGAGCTGCTGGAAGCGGCGGGGGCTGAGGGACGTACTGGCTGCCGCTTCCAGCAGCTCCCATTGGCCTGGAGCAGCGAACCGCAGCCACTGGGAGCCGCGATCGGCCGAACCTGCGGCTGCGGCAGGTAAACAAACCAGCCCGGCCTGGCAGGGGCTTTCCCTGCACAAGCGGCAGAACAAGTTTGGGAGCCACTGCTCTAAACTTTTGAAGACAATAATTATATTTGGATTAAGTATCCAGTATGGGATCTATGTGACCTTAAATGATTCCTAGCAGGAAGTGTTATCTCTTCCTCTATTTGGGTCTGTCCTCAGGTGACTAGCCTGTGCCATCGCCCTTGCCCCAACATCCACATTGCTATTTTTAGAGCATTACCTTGAGCGCAGCTAGCACATATCTGTCTTCCAGGTTGCGGTGTGGGGGGGGCATGCTCCCTGCTGCAGTGTAGACATATCTATAGACTCTTGGATTCTCAAACACCAACAATGGTCAAAGGCCTTTTGCCTTAGGTTGGCCAAGAATGTGCCTCTTGAATGTGGATCTAATTACAATGATCCACGTATGTGTCACCCATGTATGTGACACCCTAAGGCTGGATTACTGTAACCTGCTATACTTTGGCCTGACTCAATAGGCCTCTCACAGACTAGAGAGATCCACACACAGCAGCCATGTCTGCTAAACAGAGTGAACTGACAATAGCACAGAATGGTAATAGTCCATTGATCCATAGTGGCTTCCAATTCAATCCAAGGTATAGTTCCAAAATCCTGATCCTTCTTTTCAAATCCCTAAATAAACTGATCCTACAAGTTCCTGAGTGCCCTCAATTTTCAAGCAATGAGACTTGAGGGCACAAAGCACTTTGCAGGACTGGGTTTTGAAAGATTGCACAAAATAATGATTATAATACAATGTTTAATACTGTTACATTTCCTTTCATCCTAAAAGATTCCAAAAGATTTTACAAACTTCAGTATACGAAGAAAACACTTCTCCCATCACAGGGACAAAACAGATTAGCTGTTTAGCAGCAGACAGCAAAAACACATACTAGTTTAGGACAGGAAGCAAAGAGAAGTCCAAACCCAAGGAGTTTCAGAGGGATTTAAGTAGGCTTAATTACCCAAATTAGGATTTAACCAAAACAGACACTAGTTACCCCTATCCTTGCAAAAAATGATACAGGCTCTTGAATGATCACAAGTGGTCAGAGGACCTTAGTTTAACGTCTGCTGTCAGAGATGCCACCTTCAACTTCTTTTGTAACTGTTGAGGGACAGAAATGCAGTAAAATCTGCAACGAACCTAAAGAGGAGTATGAAAAGAGGAGTTACAGCTTGATTTTCTCTGAGCTAGAGAGGAAGAAAAAAAAGTAAAACTCTCACATGGCATATGTTTCAGCCAGAATCCATTGAGATGTTCCTGCTGAGAACTGATAACTGAGACTGATAATAAATGTAGCCTGACTCAATCAGCTGAGAAAAGATATCATGCTGCTTGCAGGTTTGAAGACAGCTCCTTAGAAAAATTTTTAAAAAAAATGAACTGGGGAAAACATGGGCCAAAGTTGGATCCTAATACCTACTTCTCAGCCTTTGACGGTTCAGTTAAAAGAAACCCTGGATCCAAACTACCCTGACATGGGTTTGCAAAATATAAATAGAAGCTAAAGTGGTTCTACTAAAAGAAACCCAGGTGTCCTCATCCCATCTCTATTGGAGACACCTCTAGTAGTGTAGTCTGCTAACTACATGATTAAAGAAAAAGGTACCTATGCTAATCATACTGCAATATTTTGTTCAAAGCACTGAGATTTTATTTATGTGATTTTAATAGCTGTACCTTTATTCAGTATATTTTATGTGGCTTTTTGGTTCCTACCTCTCTAATCAGGCATACAAAGAACGGGCTTAGCCCTGACCTCAATTTACATGAATGAGGCATGTAACCAGAGAGCCACATAATCTGGCTGCATGGTTCCAGGGAAGATTGTGTCAGTGCATAAAAGGGATTAGGCAGGAAAAGAGCTGCAATCATCCTGTGCCTGGCATATACAGAGCTGCTCAAGGGTAGGAAATGTATGTAAATTAGCTGTTCCATCCCAACTAGCCTTATATATATGTTGACCCTCTCTCTCCTCCCATACTGGGGTCTTCAGGCTGCAAAAACCCCTTTATAGCTCCAGCACTGTGAAAGAGAAAAGCAACTGGGATTTTTAACCTAAAACGAACAAACAAAAAACAACCTAATTGTTCCAAAAAGCTGGGAAAGAGGACACTTGAGTGCCAGGAAAAGGGAGGAGTTGGGTGACTTTTTAAATGCTCTTCTGCACACGGTATCTCCTGCAGCTGTGGATCTTAGATGGCCATGTGTCTCTTGAAGACTCATTGCCATGGAAAATGCTAAGCCCTGGACTGGGACAAATGGAAAGAGTTAATAAAAGTAACAGAGACAGGATTAAAATTAAGGATAACTGCCAGAAAGGAGTAAAAAAAAAGGGAAACATTATCTTACCATGGAAACTGCTCATGCTGCATATAGATAAGGGTCTGTCAGCATTGCCTTTTTAAATCCCCTATTTACAGGGATTTATAACTCAGCTATTGAAAGTTACTCCTAGCTGAAACATGGTTTATAAGGTCACAGGCAAGAAGCTGCTTTTTGAAAAAAATTAAATTCTGTAATATTATAGTTTTAGGATGATACAGTTAAACTGGTTTAAAGAAGAGTGAATAATTGGTAGTGAATAATTTGACATGTTTTGACTCTTCATCTGTTTGACTCATCCACAAACGGTTCACTGTTTCCTCTAGTTTGTTCTTTGAGACTCTTTGTTGAATCATTTCTGGAAATAATTTGTGGGTAGCAGATAGCTCACAAATTCAAAATCTGAAGTGTGCTACTGCTGATTGCATAGATGGAGCCGGAGCTAGACCCTACTGTACAGCTGCATTTTTCTTGACACAAGACTGAGGGGAGACGGAGTGCTAACTTGCCTCTAAGTATCCCTTTTGCTTCCTCCTCCTAGCCCCATCCTGGGGATGGATGGGGACTGGGCTAGTTCCCAGAGTGTGTTTTTCTCTCAGCTACCTAAAGAAGAGTCTCTTCTGGAACCCAGGGATTGCTAGGGCATAGGAAAAGCTTGATCACATTCACTAGACCACAGAAGGGAGAAAGAGGGGAGTGATATAGATGCCACTGAAGTTCCTATGTCACCCAAGGATTTTCCAACAAGAGGTGAAACCTCTGGGCACCAGATCTACCAATTTACCAATACCTTTGCACCACCAGAGCGATGCAAAACAGCCACAAAGTAGGGGCCAGTATCCAGCCCATCATAGTGTTTCTATTTCCTGGTTGGATGAAAGTAACTTTTCAAATCCAGGTTTTGCTTATGAGTGGTCAAAATTACAAAACTGAAATTTACTCTCTGCAAACACTGCTGCCAGTAAACCCTTTTGCTAGACTATTCACAGACAATGAACACAGAGAGGGCATGATAGCTAGGCAAACAGCAGGGACACATTTATCGGCAAGCATGATGTCTGTATCATACTCACTATTCTATCACACAGGTTCCTGTTGTCTTTGGCTCACTTATCTGTAAATGCGCAGGTGTCCTTTTGTTTGGTTGGTTTTGGCTTTTGTTTGGTTTTGTTTGCTTACACTATCGTTTGGGAAAGTTATTATTTGTGGAAATACAGGTATTTGTGCACAAACCTGCATATTCACAAGCAAATGTGAATATTCACTGCAAACTCAACATGTGAATGTGACAAGAGAAAAACTGATGTAGAGTTTGCTACATAGCAAGCAAGTCAGACTTATTATATCTTTCTCTCTCCCGGCATCAGAATAGAACTCACATATTTTTAAATCTGGTTCTGTGTACTCATTCAAAAATCTAATTATATTTTAAAAAATATATTATATTAATTATTATTCTTATGTATTATTAATGCTTAAGAAATTTGGAATAAAGAAGGCCTATTATGGTAAAAGTGACATACATTAGTGAGAAGAAGCCGTTTGATGTGTAGTCAAGAAGATTCTGGAGGTGAATTTGCACCATTAATTCTGTAAGGCAAAATGCTGCAAAGTAAAACAAATGACTGCTATTCAGATCATAAGAGAAAGGGGGAAAGTGCTTTCTGCCTTGACTGGAAGCACTGAACTTTCCATGAGTGGTTCCAATTTCAAATTCAGTTCAAACCTGTCCATTTGGACTATCCAGCTGTAGTGCAAGAGGTGTTCATTTCTTGATGGAGACATGCCAAGGCATATGGAACTGGGAAACATTTCTTTATACAATACCTGGCACACAGTGATTTTTGAACATGTCAGAGCAATTAAAAAGAGAGAGAGAAACTGCATTGAACTGGCAGATGTCACTGGTTCACTGCCTACCCTGGCAGGGATTTGTGTTCGGAATGTGAGCTCAGGGATCAAAGTTTTGCTACTGGCCGAGTGTGTCTCCATACACCACAGCGCAGAGAGAAGCCAACACGCAATGGAAAGAACATGGAGAGACAAAACTTTAGAACAACTATCAGCTTTTGTTCGTTAGACTTCTCCATCCTCTTTTTCCTCCTGATTTTGTGTTCAAAATAATGGAACACATAAGGTTCTCGTAAGGTAACTCACTCATTTTTAAAATTCTATTTATGTTCCTAAATAGTTGCCTTAAAGCACCTATATTGTAGATTCCTCCAGAAATAAAAGTAGAATTAAAATACTGAAAAATATATGATAAATTACATTTGCACACTTATTTCATGCTTCTGGATACAACTTCATTCACATTTTCAAAATTGACACTGACACTGTTAAAACCCATCTCAGTCTTGCAAAATAAATTGTACCAAACTGTGTTTTTACCTTGGGCCTGACTCACGTTGAAGTCCTGCAAAGTAGAAGTCTGTTGCAAGATTCAGGATGTAACATGTTTAAGACACAGTTGGGTCCAGACTATGTTTTAAGTCCAAAACATGTTTTTATCATATTGAGGGAGTGCCATTTTGACAGAATTATAGTGTGGCTGGGTGAGTCTAAGAAAAGTCCGTTCTTTTGCATAAATCCAGCGCGTCACAATACCTAGACATGTTAAACTGAATTTGGATCTAAAGTTCTATGTCTTGGTATCCAAGATAGTTAATTTTTAGTTAAAAATAGATGGTTTTTAGAAGAGAAAAGGAAGAATTAAAAAGCACCCTAATTCTTTACGTTTGAAGCTTTATGTTACAAATTATTTGTGACTTTTTAAAAAATGATAAATGTTAGGGAACACATGGTCTGGTCCAAAATACAGAATACTACAAGCTTAAAGCAATCTGATTGGCAGCACTTCTGCTTTTCTGAAATAATTCATACAGTGAATAAATAATGCAATATTGTGATTGTGTGTGTTTGTGTTCAGATAGAAATAACACTAAGCCTCAGCAGCAACTAGGTTATTATATATAGTAGTAATCTACTATCCAATATCCAGGAATATAATTGGCTTTTGTGGGAACTGGACATAGAGTAACATGTAAAATAAAACAGAGGAAATCAGACAGCTAGTTGAAAAATACCAATTATTTTTGTGGGAATTTTTTTATGTTCTTTTGCAAAATTCCCCATAATTTGTTTTGGTTTTTCAATGAAAAACTGAAACCAAAATGTAAAATTTTCTCAGTCTATTTTGAGTAAAATATTTCAACAAGAATGTCAGGGTTAGGTTTTTTGCAGAGGAAAAAAGGAATTTTGACCAAAAGGAAAATGTTCATTTTGATAAAAAGGGGCCATCAGTCGTCAGATACATGTTTAAATAAAAATAAAATCCACCAATTTTAGTAAATAGTCTTGTTTTTCAATAAAAAAATAAATAGAAGATTCCATTATGTTAAATATTTCTGGCAGTGATTGAGTACTATAATAGGATTGTTGCATTTCTTTCATTCTTCCATACATTTACTGGATCTTGGAATTTTTGGGGACCTATTTGCTGTCTCTCCCAACCCCCCAGTCTAACTGAAAATAAGTAAGAATTGAATTTAAGTCTGATTTGGGTGGGCATTGTAAAGCATCTAGGTTTACAGCACTTGATGAAGGATCATATGGCATTAAGGAACAATGGATCCACTTAACTGTTCATTTCCTAATATTGTAATGTTAGACTTTTAAAAAGTAATAGAATTTCTGTAAAGAAAATGTGACATTGTATTTTGGGTGTTCACTGGATTCTCTTGAAACACGTTTTAATTATTATTTGTATTGACACAGTGCCTAGGGGTCAAGGCCCCGTTGCACTAGGTGCTGTACGAACATACAACAAAAAGATGGTTCCTACAAAAAAGAGTTGACAATCAAGTTAGAGATGATTGATAGGTGGATATGGCAAACAGAGCATCAGGGAATAGTGAGATACTTAGGAACAGTTGAATAAATAGTAGTGACAAAAGTCACAGAATACCAGCTGCCCAACGACTGTTAGAGGTGTTGTAGGCAAAATGACATAGTTAGGTTTTAAGGAGAGATTTAATGGATGACAATGTAGTGGCCTTGTTGATTTTTTACAAGGAGCTCCTTCCATGCATAAGGAGCGGCATGGGACAATGCATGATGTTGCTTGCCTGAAAATTAGACATATGAATAATCAAAAACATATAAGCATTACCGGTAAAGCAGAGAGACAAGGTGGGTGAGGTAATATCTTTTATTGGACCAACTTCTGTGGGTGAAAGAGACAAGCTTTTGAGCTACACAGAGCTCTTCTTCAGGTCAATGTTAATGTTCTGGGAGTGCAATTCAGACTAGCGATGTGTCACCACTTGCCCTGCAACCCTGAATGCCTCACAACACTTTGCTGCTGTAGCTCCCAGCCTGGAACACTTACAGCCAGCCTAGAAGCATGCAGATCACACCCTCAGTGTTGGTGTGCTGTGCAGCCATTCAGCAACTATGACTCAGCAGCCTGTCTACATCCCCACAGACCCACTCTAGCTTCCCCCAGCCTTGGTTACAACCAGCAAGCAGTGTTCCCTCTAATTTTTTACATCCATGTGCGGAATGAATTTTGTTATGTGCACCAGTATGGAGGTGATGTGTGGTGGGGATGGAGCCGAGAGGTTTGGGTTGTGTGAGGGGGCTCAGGGCTAGGGTAGAGGGTTAGGGTACGGGGGGGAGGTGAGGGCTCTGGCTGGGGGTGCGGGCTCTGGGGTGGGGCCAGGGATGAGAAGTTTGGGGTGCAGGCTGCCCTGGGGCTGTGGCGGGGAGAGAGGACCCCCTGCCCCAGCCCTCTCTCTTGCTGCAGCAGCCCTAGGCCAGGGGAGGGGTGCCTCTCTCTGGCCACGGCAGCTCTGGGGCTGGGGCCAGGGGAGAGGTACCTCTCTCGGATGCGCACCTGTGCAAGACATTTTGGGATGCATCACTTGGGGGATTAAAGGGGCCAGAGCTCTTGAAATAATATAACACTGGATCCTCCAAGCAAGAGGGTTGAAGTCTCTGGGAACTGAGTTTAGGTGAGAAACCTGCTTAGGCAAAGATTGTAAGTTGTTGAAATCAACTTTTAATCTTAGAAGTCTATTTGTACTTTTGTCTGTTTGTAACCCAGTAGTGGGCAATCTGTGGATCGTGGGCCACACACAGCCCATCAGGGTAATCCGCTGGTGGGCTGCAAGACAGTGTTTACATTGACCGTCCGCAGGTGCAGCCACCCGCAGCTCCAAGTGGCTGTGGTTTGCCATTCCCAGCCAATGGGAGCTGCGGAAAGTGGCGCGTGATGGCCAGGGATGGTGAACCGCGGCGACTGGGAGCTGAGGGCAGCCATGCCTGACAATGGTCAATGTAAACACTGTCTCATGACCTGCCAGTGGATTACCCTGATGGTCTGCATGCAGCCCGTGGGCCACAGGTTGCCCATCACTGTTGTTACCCTTTCTATCTTTATCCCTTATATTTGATATTGCTTAATCCTAGGCCCTTTTGTTAAACAAACTTATTTTACTTTTATAATAAACCAATTCAGTGCTGAGGTTGAAATAAGAGTGTCTGTCAAACCCCAGTTAAATTATTGAGCTGCCGTGTATTGTCTCCTTAAAGGAGCAACAAACGTAACTACTGTGACTGTTCCAAGAGAGGGCTGGACACTGCAGGGAGATGTTTCTGGGGAACTCAGGAGTTGGGATTCACTGTTTGTTATCTGCAAGGCAAAGTTGGGCCTGGCAGAGACCTGAAGAGTTTGCTGGCAACTCAAACAAGCTGGTGTACGAGGGAGTGGCCACACAGCTTAGCAGTAGCAAAATTCTCACTAGCTGAGACTGAGAGGGCTAGCACTGTCACACACTGTTCTGAGAAACCCAACAGATTATCACGTTGGCAGATGGTTGTGGGGAAATTCAGGACTGGGAAGGTGTTGGGGTCACTCTGTGAAAAGGATCTGGGCAGTGAAAGCCAGGGTGTGACCTGCATGCTTGTATCTTGGCTGTTGGTGTCAGGGCTGTGAGCCACAGCAGAATAGCATTTAAATCACCCAGAGTTGCTGGGCAGGTGGCGACAACCCCTTACTGATCTGGTTTGAACCCTAAATCAGCACACAGGCCAAGTGTACTCAATATTAGAAAAACAATGGAGCAAATGCTTATATAACCTGTTTTCCGAAGGCCAAACTCTTTATGAACAGCTCAAAATGCACTCTGTGAGTCTGGGATTAAGCACAGGAGTTCAGTTTTGAGGAGCTATAAAATCTACTGACCACATTCCCCCATACTACATCTTAAGTTGTTCCCAAATTGACAGCTGTTTCAATAAATAGCAGCAGCTATAGTCTCAGTGGGACATTAATCCAGTTAAATGGAGATAGTGGAAGCCTGTGGCATATGTGACCAACTCTACTGTAGGGTATTGCTATGAGTGCTGTGGTACACCAGTCTTTTCTATCTAGTATTCTCTGTTAGGCCTTCGGAGACCAGAGCTCTAGAGCTGTGTAAAGAAAAGGAACATGCCAACCTGGGAACATCTTTCTTTCTTTCTTTCTTTCTTTCTTTCTTTCTTTCTTTCTTTCAATTTGTAGACATTTTTATATTTCTTTATACCCAGACATCAATATAAAAATTAAAAGATACTTTCTTGTTTTAGGGTACTCAAGAAGAATTATTCAGTTATTATTGGTCACATTATTAATTTATTTATTTATGCTATCATAGCCCCTAGAAACCACAGTCATGGATCCCACTTTGCTAGATGCTGTACAAACAAAAGACAAAAAGACAGTCCCTGCCCCAAAGACCATAGTTTGTGAGTGGGGGTTTCCAAACTTCTTGGACACAGAATGATTTCAGGCATGTTACCTCTAGCCTATACCTCCCACAAGGGAATGAACTGGAAAGAGAAATACAGATTACTAAAATAAATCTACAAGGAAAACATCAGACATTAGCTCTGCTGAACTGTAGGGTTACACCCACGTTGGTCACCAGAGTAAGCCCAGCTCAGCTTCTTGCAGTTGACAAAACAGAGCAGTGTACCACCTTTAGAGGCATAATTTGGTCTTAATTGGCTCTACTTCAGTGATGTCAGACTATGCAATATTAAGTCTAGGAGATCCAGGGTCTCTCTAACTTTTCGAATGCATCTCAAAACTTACCCAATCTTAAACAAGGCCACACAGAACTGATAAAACAGGATGAAGAAAAATATTTGACAACCATGATTGTCAATGGTCGGAGCTGCACCTTAAGACCCTATATGATTGACATTGATCAAGGTAGTTATTGGACAAGAAACAGGTGGCACTGTTAGCTGGTTCTTAATCCATCTGAATTGCTGTTGAACCCTAAGAGCAACGGTACTAATAACAAAAGCCTCGACAACGGAAGATCATCCTGTTGAGCACAATTCTCAACATGCTGATCAGGAGTCTACATCTTTGGGATTTGGTAATCTAAATGAATCAACCAGACAAAATCTTCCTCAACTCCAACAGATGACCTGGAAGCCAAGCAATAATGGGCCTAGGGAAGTTACGAGGCAGAAGCTCTGCAGCATGCCAGAGAGTAACATAAAGTAGTATAGGAAATAAAGTTTTTCTGATTCTAATAAAGTTCCCTGTTCAGTGTTAGAAGAAAGCAACTCTTCCTATCATTCTTTACCACTGTCAGAAAAATGACTCATCTGAAGTACCAAAGATGCTGACAGGGAATTGAATGGTATCCAAATGTATTTGAATGAAACAGTAATTGCCCCCCAATGTATTCTTTAACACCAATATGTATCACAAGGCAAATCCAGTATTTTTTTTTTTAATATAGGCTTGATTACAAATGTAGAAACAGCATAAAAGAAATGTGCTCTATGGAACAATTCAGTGACACTTGCAGCTTTTGTGTATTTCTTCTTTGTTTCTCTAGTGCTGTGCCACCAGTCTCAGTCCCAGCTGGAGTAAATGGATTGATAGATTGCAGTGCATTTCCAGTATTCCACCATGCGAGGTTATTTTTCCGCAGTGACAGAGAAGGCAGGTCAGAGATGCCTTTTGAGACACATGCACACATAGAATGCTGACTCAGGAACAGGTCTAACTCTACAGAGGTGATAACTATGTGGGAAATTGCAGTTGGCTTAAATCATGGGGAAAGGAACTAACACCAAATAGTTGGAAACACATCCAGCCTCAACCTATTGTTTTAGAAAGTCTTGCATGAAGTGATTAGATTGAAACACAGCAGGTGTAAAAACAAAATTGGACCTTAATGACTTTGCTGGAAACTGAAGCTTTTCTTTTGGGTAGTTTTAGTAGGGCTCTCATGCTGTTTCATGGTCAGGGTATTTTCCCCTAAGGTAATGTGTCAGGTATTGATAAGTTTGTTTAAAGTTTTACATAATTAAAGCAGTAAATATAATACTGACATGTCTGCAACCTGAAGCATTGTTTAATAGATATGTATATGCAAGGCTGTGCAAAAAAAAAAAAAAAATGCATGGAATGAAACAGAGGTCAGCCAAGGTTCTATGCTCTCAGTGAAATTACCAGTTGAATCCAAACTCCTGTAGCAGAGTTAAAATAGAGGGAGGATGCAGCACCACTCAGTACCAGGACAGATGGGAGAAATCACCAGCTAGCTGCAGACATTTCTAATACTTAGTGAATAGAACTGATACATTCAGAAATTAAAAGCTATATCTACTCATTTTTACTCTTGTGATAAGTATGCTAATTGGATAAAACAGGCATAGATACTTGCAAAAACACAGCTACAAGATTTACTGTTTAATATCCACTCAGGCAATGAAAATGATTCTGTTTATGTTAGAAAAGAAGCCAAGGAGAAAGGTCATTATGTTGTGTCTGCAGCTTTCACGCCTAATATGTTAGTCTCATTTCTCAGTAAAGGAAAAATCAATATTCCCTTTGAGTTGCCTTGGATTCCAAAAAGAGAAGGCTTTTACCCAATGCATGGAGGTGACTTAGAATGATCATGATATATTATGCAATGTTGTTTTTCCAAAGCTCTCAGGTATACTTCAATAGTGTTTTAATTGTGTTGTTGAATCTCATCTTGACTGGCAAAGAGATGAACATTTCAACTGCTGTAATGGTTAAATGGCAACTTAACTCTTTTCTTTATCAGCTGTCTCTTATTTCCTTCTGTATGGTTCATCCTTAGGACTGATTAGATAAGAGACTTGCAAAGCCGGAAGATTTAAAACAGACATGACTCACAGTATTTCTGCCAGTAATAGGAGCAGGAGCTAATCACAGGAGAAAGATATTGTACTTACTCGTTCTCAGATACCAAGGTGATAGGTGGAAATATTTAAAAAGGTAGACAGATATTTTGTTTGTATTATTTTTTTAAAAATAAGGTAGATCTTACCCACTATGCTACAAGGGCTGATGAACACAGCTTTATTGCTACTGAAAATGTACTCGTGTCTTCAGAGGACATACAAATAGGTTTTGGAACAAGAAGTCTCACAATATGAAAAAAAATCAATCACACACCTGTGCCATATCTGTTAATGCTACTGTACTCTGTTCACAAGAGATCAGCCTGGGCAAAAATGCCAGCTCTTAATGTAAAGACCAATGGTCACATAGCTTTGGATACCATGGTGTCTTCAGCACCAAAAAGCACAAGCTCCTACTACTTCAGGTAACGGGGTGATAGGCAGCAGGCTGGAGCCAGGCATTAGCACGAGATATAATCACACACTAAACTAAGGTACTGCATATTCCACTATTAGATAAGTTTGCATGAATGTCTGAGGTCCACAGGAGTACATGTCCCATCAAGAAAGATTTTTGTAACAGACCATAATTGCATAGATACAAATACAGCCATCAACACCAAGGTGCCAAAGAACGTCAGCACCAAGAACGTTAGCCCTAATACTTGTGCTAAGGCCCAAGTCCAAAAAAAGTGATTAAACGTATGTTCATATTAAACTTTAAGCACACGTTTGATAGCTTTGCTGGACTGGGGCCTAAATAAGTAACTAATTCAGCTTTGAATAAGTAGAAGGCTACTATGATTTGTGGGACCAGCCATATGCTCCCATACACAAAATCACACATGAACATCAACTACCCTCACCTTTGGGGAATGTCAGATCTGGATCCACACTGTGGTTTTGGACTCTATCCCCTATTATTGTTCTATTTTACTCTTTTGGTACTGTAATGTGCCTTTGCAGCATCTGCAAGGGCTTGACAATTGTCTTTTATGGGAGGATTTATTTTTCCCATTTCAGCTAGTCTCTACAGTTCATTTAAGATAAGGTCTAACAACTTCACTCCCTTCTTAACATTTTTCCTAAAATTAACATCAAGGGAAACCATCAATTTAAATATTACACTTTGGCCTGAAAACTGTTTCTCTATTATTGTTACAAGTAGCATTTCTAATTGCTAGACTAGAAAGATTAAAGGGAAAATCTAATTCTCATTTTTCAGTTTCCCTTGTACGTATGATAATGCATTGGGTGAAATCCATCCCTGTACAGAGGATCAGCATAAAGCCTAAATACCACTTAACCTCCACTTAAGTCTTACCTTGTGAATTTCACCCTTTATGTATAGTCATCTTTACTGTCTCTTTTGTACAGTCAGTTTTTCCCTGTGTGATTTTTTAAAATCAACAACAGGGAAGAAAAGACATTTGAAAATATAGGGAAATGTGGACATAAAACCACAAAGATTGGCAACGGGATTCAATTGCAGATCTGATACCCGAAATTATTGTTAACTCATTGTTCCTTTATTATTTTTGGGCCTGATAGTCAGTGAGCAGACTCCACATGTGATAGTGAGACTTTGTGAATGCACAGATCTGTAGGTGCACCCATCTGAGCATGCACTTTTTGTGCACTGTCACCTAACATATTGGTGATGGAAATTATAACCTACACTCAAAGGTGATAGTGCCAATAAAAACCTTGTGAAAGTGTGGGCATGCAAACAAAGCCTATGTTGAGGCACCAGTGAATACCAGTATTCCTTGTGCTTTTACCTTTAGGGTAGATGTGTTTGCTTAAAAGCACAAAAAGTACTTAGAATACATAGTTTGTAAATATCTGAAAGAGGCTCAGAAGACATTGGCGTTTCACGTGTTTACTATTATACCTTGGAAAAAAACACATAAGAAGACTTTTCTAAAACGGAAACTTCACTAGGCATTTCCTTTAAAATAAACTTGCAGCTCTACCTGATAAAACCTTCTGAATGTTTTTGTATGCTTCTCATATCCTCTTCAAGGTTGTTCAGTGCCAAAAGAAATATTAATGCAACTCAGGAAGAGTTCTGACTAGCCAGAGGACACAATAGATATATCTAGCATGTATGTGACACAGAATCTCAAAAGAGAGAAAGAGATGAAACTTCTATAGACAATTGGGAGTGAACCACAGTTCACACTTTAAAAAAGCCCTCTGACTTTACAGGACATTTTGGTTTTTACTTTTATGTCCTCAGTAATTTTCTAACTGCTGAAATTTTCTTGGCCACAGCAAACACTCAAGAATATATGGACAAAATGCTTTACATAGATACACATTATCATCAATCAAGGTTCAAATGGCTAAGGATTCGATTCTGCCACTTTCACATTGAGTAGTAGAACTTTACTTTCAGGGTAGTCCCCATTGAAATCCATACTCAAGGAATAAGGTACTACTCATTATGAGTAAGGTAGGCAGACTCTACCCCTCGGAAAGGGTCTGTTCCGGGATAGCTCTCCCAACTTGCAGATACTGGAGGAGAAGCATTCTGAGAGAAATTAGTTCGCTGTCTATGCACTGAGTTATTTCCTTTAGCTATGATGAAGATGAACCTGAATCTCATGGCTGAAGTTTTGAACATATTATATCAGTAAGAACATATATAATAGAAAACACATATTTTACACCTACGTATTCCACAGTTCATTTTGGAAGCCTAACTGTTGTATCTGTTAGCTGTGTCCAGTCAGTTAATGAGTCTGTTACTGAATGGCTGGACAATGTCCAATGTAATGCTTAATGTTATTGGGGGTAAAACTCATACCAGGTCCATACACAGCTGCTATATGGGGAGAGCCTGTAGGGAACCTCTTCCTATTCAGTCTGGAAAAATAAAGGTTACTTGAAACTGAGGTTGTTCAAGAGGGACGTGTTATATTCACAGTCAGGGGATGCACCAACGAATGCAGCTTTGATGGTGGAACCTAACTAGCAGTGCCCACTGGAGTGCTCACCTGTCCCCTTCTGCTCCTCCCTTCATTGTTCCTGAATGTTCTAGTGGCAAGGCGATAAACGGGGGGAGGAGGGCATAGCATTCCAGCGACCTCCGTTCCATCTACTACCCCCTCAAAGCTCCAAGTGTATAATTAGGACTTTGAGGAATAGTGAAAGGAGGGAAGGGAGTGTGAATATGTATAGTCTCTTCTGAAGAACCTCCCTGGTAAATAAGGCTATGTCTACACTGTGCACCTTACAACGGTGCAGCTGTGCCGCTGCAGCCGCACCATTGGAAGGTGTGCTGTTTGGCAGCTCTTTATTGCCCGGAGAGAGCTTTCCTGGAGACAAAATAAAACTACCTCCAGCGAGGGGCAGTAGCTTAATGGCTGGGAGTGCAGCTCCTGCCGATGAAGTGCTGTCCACACCAACGTTTTTTGTCATTATAACTTTTGTCATTCAGAGGGGTGTTTTTTCACACCCCTGAGTGACAAAAGTTTTAACAACGGAAGTGCCAGTGTAGACAAAGCCTAAGTAACCTTCATTTTTCCTTCAAGTGAACTCTGCATAGTCCCTCTCATTTGATAGATTAGCAAGAAGTGGCCCATGAAAGAAAGGTGGGACAAGGAACACCAATTAAAAAGTGATTGTAACACCGCTTGTCCAAACTGGGCATCTGAGCTAGAGATTAGAGACTAAAGAATAGTGCTTGGTGAAAATGTTGATGGAGCGCCAAGTGGCCACCTCGTAAATTTCTATAATGGTATGTGTCTGGCACATGCAGATGAAGTTGATGTAGCTCTAGTGGAAAGAGCTTTAATTCTTGTGGAAATAGAGACTGATGCCAACATATCAGCTTCTTGAATGTACAATATAATCAACCAGAATAAAGTCTGTGGAGATATGACCTGCCCCATCCTATTTTTAGCCTTGCCTGAATTTTTTTGTCCTGTCTAGATAATAAACTAAAGCTCTTTTCACATCTAGTGTGTGTAATCTAGCTTCACCTTGATGTGCATGTGGTTTAAGAGAAAACATAAGTTATAGACTGAGTTATATGAAAGTCTGTGACTACTTTAGGAAGAAATCAGAGGTCTGGACATAAAACAACTTTTTTTTTGGTGAAAGACTGTAAATGGTAGGTCTGCCATCAGCTTGTTTAACTCTCTAACTCTTCCGGCTGATGTAATTGTGACTAAGAAAGTGGTTTTAATGGACAGATGATACAGAGAACACTCTATCATTGTCTGGCTATACCAAAAGAAGGGCAGGAGACATTTGACATGGGTTTAATCAGGCCACAACTTTATTATTAGATGTCTGGGACTACCCGGCAGATAAAAGTGTACAGTGCAGGTAACCCCACATTTTTCTGTAATTACCCGGGGGCTTTAACTAGCTCCCCCACTTTTTCCATCCAAGTCCTTCCAGCAACTTTTTTGCCGGGACTTTACCATACCTAGGGGGGCTCCCACTAGCTCCCCCTTTTTTTCCATCCAGGTCTCTCCAGCAAATTTATTGCTGGGACCTTACCATACCTGGGGAGCTTCCACCAGCTCCCCCTCTTTTCCATCCAGGTTCCTCCAGCAAATCCACTGCTGGGACTTTACCATCCACCCCCCTCGTAGGAGGGCTAAGGTGGGCTATAACAATGGAGGTTTGGATCCCTGAAGTACTAATCATAGGAGTCCCCAACCATGCTCCCCGTTCATTCCTTTAATGAACACCTCTTTTTAAGTTCTTTTCCAAGCCATTTATCCGGTCATTGTATATCTTTCTTATGGAGTACCTGCACTGGACATCCGCCTTACATTTAAATAATGAGTTGCAACATATGGCCTACCGCCTGTCATGCCATGCATGAACAGACCCCTTCCTGAACCGACCATGGGGAAGGCAAAAAAACCCCAACTGCACCCAAGCCAATATGGTGGTAAGGGAAAAATTCCTTCCCAGCCCCCCTAAAAAGGGGCAGCTAGAGTAATGCCCACAGCAGGTCTTGACCAAACCTGGTATTGTGCCACATAAAGGGGAGGGAAGGTGGGTCCTGCTTAAGACTGCTCTGTGTAAAAGGGAGGCTCCAGACCCAGGGCTGCTCTTTTAAACCCTGCATTCCTAGGGAGAAAGTCAGCAACCACAGTGACCCTTTTGCAGCAGTTTTCATCTCTCTACCCCTGCCTCACCAGCCATAAAGCACTGTTCCCTTCATTTGGCCATCCAGCCAAAGACCCCCCTGCTTAAAGGTGCAGGGCGGTCATTGACTGGCTATACCAAAAGAAGGATAGGAGACATTTGATCTGGGTTTAACTTTATTATATAGATGTCTGGAACTAACTGGCAGAGAAAAGTGCACAATGCAGGTAACCCCATGTTTTTCCATAGTAACCCGGGGGCTTTAACTAGCCCTCCCTCTTTTTTCATCCAAGCCCCTCCAGCAAATTTATTGCCGGGATCTTACCATCTTTCATCAGCTCCCACTCTTTGCCATTCAGGTCCCTCCAGCAAATCCATGGCTGGGACTTTACCATCCACCCCCCTTGTAGGGGGGCTAAGGTGGGCTATTAGAATGTGGGGTTGGATCCTTGACTACCAATCATAGGAGTCCCCAACTGCTCCCATTTGTTCCTTTAATGAACACCTCTTTTTAAGTCCTTTTCCAAGCCATTTATTGGGTCAATGTATACCTTTCCTATAAAGCACTCTTCCCTTCATTCGGCCATTCAAACACCCCCCCTGCTTAAAGGTGCAGGATGGGCATTGGTTCAAATGGCTTTTCATTAACTGTATAAGAATTAGCTTTAGGTCCCATGAAGGATAATGACTCTTTACAGGAGGGTAGGCATTACTGAGATTCTTCATACATTTCATATCCGACTGGTGAGTAAATATTGACTTATCAATTAGGTCGCCAAATAAAAATATCACTGACGGATGGACTTTAACTGAATAATGTGATTGTCTTGATTCTTGAAGAAGCAGGTATTTGAGATTAGATTGCATTGAGGCAGTTGAAAGAGGTATACCCTTTCCAAATGCCCACACTGAAAATCTCCTCCCTTTCAAATTATAAACATTTTTGTGTTGATTACTTTCTAGAATTAAGATCTTGTATATCAGTGACCTGTCCTCTTCAATATTTACCACTCCCCCAGTATTTGGGTCATCTGCAAACTTTATCAAGATAATTTTATGTTTTCTTCCAGGTCATTGAGAAAAATGTTAAATAGCGTAGGGTCAAGAAACTGTTCTTGACCCTACACTACTCATTTGCTTGATGATGATTCTGCATTTGCAATTACATTTTGAAACCTCAGTTAGCCAGTTTTTAATCCATTTAATCCATGCCAACTTTTTAGCAGCCCCTACAATCCTAAAACACTTTTAACAACAACATAACTATACCAGTGGAACAACAACGAAGACTAACACATTCTCTTCATTGTGTAAATATAAAGCTTTAGCCCACTAAGCAGATAGCCTGTCTCCTCAGAAGCTATTCTTCCATTTCACTGTTTGTAATATTTATCACCAGGAGCAACTCTTGTAGGGCTGAGCTCTGCACCTGGGAATTCAATAGGAAGTCCACACTACTTACTAGTGGGGTCTGATGCTTATCTAATGTCTGCATGCCTTGTCTCTTGCAGTCCGAGTAGAAAGGTTCAGCATCCAACTCCTGAGGGTAATAAAGGACTTTCCATTGCCTTCCAATATCTACTTAATACATGAAATACTCAACTAAAACAGATTCTCAGCTGTGGGTAATAACTCTACCGCTACACAAAAATCTCCCTTGAATTCTCTTGAAAAGATGCTTTTAACAGTACGTATCTATTTCTGCAGTAGCACACTTGCAAACTCCAAGAACAATGTTACAGAGAATATGTATGATACTTATAACATCACAAAGGATGGGATTAAAGGCTAATGTAATGATGCCAATGAGAAACAATATAATTAAGGTCAAGCTGGTGTGTCTAGTAGAAACACTGATTCTGAAGCATTAATATCACAACCACTTCACATTGTTTTGGGCTGAAACAGGGTATACAAATTAATAGCATGACTTTATTTATTTATTTCAAAACGGTTTTGAAAAGCTAAACATTTTAGTTAAATCCCAGGGAAGAAAAAGGGAATATGGATGTATATATGGATGCACTTTTTCCAAGCTAAAATGAGGGTTTCATTTTAGATAATGCATCTTCAGGCATATAGGACCCAACCACTTCAGGTTAGGTGCACCCACAACTTCCACTAAGTAAAAAAAGAAAATATTACAATATCCAAGATATGTATGTTTGAAATACAGCTCCGAAACAAACTTTAATTACATGAGCACATATTTTTTTTCAGGAGATCTCTGCCTCACAGTAAAATTTCATTCTTGTGCAGAGTACCAGTATACGTCCTAAGCAGCTCTTACGTCCCTCCCACAGAAGTCCCTAAAACGAGGCTGACATGGGACTTACAGTGTTGAAGCCTTGTGCTAGTGCTCTTCACCTGGGTGATAAGCCCCTCAGTGCACAGGATGGACAGTTCTCACTAAAATCATCAAGGTATGTCTCCCTGCAAACGGAAGGTGTGATTGCAACACATATAGACATACCCGAGCTAGCTCAAGTAACAATAGCCGCGAAGCCGCAGCAGTGCAGGCAACTGTACAGGTTAGTCCCAACCACACAGGACCCTGAGTATGTCCATACTGCCATGGCTTCACTGCTATTGTTACTTGAAGTAGCTTTGATTTAGCTCAGCTATGTCTACACGTGCTGCAATCACACCTCCCAGCTGCAGTGTAAACATATCCTCAGAGTGAATTAAGCTATTGTTTGGAGGACCCCTTCCTCATTTGTTGCAGAAGCTGAAAGATATGTAATAAAGGAGACAAAGGACAGCAGGAAAAAAAAGGCTAGTGTCATGGATAAGCCAATTAACTATGACCTAAGAGAACGTGGTTCTATTCCACTTGGTTCTATTCTTGGATTTGCCAATACGTAATGATAGCAATTCACATACACTTCCCCCCACACACCAAAGGACTATGAATAGTGTGTTTCTCTTCTTCTGGGTGCCTAACCTGGAACATCTAGGGCCTGATTTTCCGAAGTGATGAGCACTCAACAACTACAGCTGGAATCAGCGCGAGCTGTGGATTCTTAGCATCTCTACAAGGCTCTAGGCATGGACAACCTTAACTCTGGCGTTTCCTAACTTTTGAGTACTTGTTTTTGAAAACTTAATAAGGTTCTTTTAACACAGGTCCCATTTCTGCCACACTTACTCTTTGAAAGCCTGACCCGACCCCCACTGAAATCAGTGGGCGGCTTTCCACTGAATTCAGTGAGCTTTAGATCAGGATTAAGGACCAGTATTTTACGTTAGGAGAGGTCACATTCATAGCATCATAGAACTGGAAGGGACCTCGAGAGGTTATCTAGTCCAGTCCCCTGCACTCAATATAGGACTAAATATTACCTATACCATCCCTGACAGGTATTTGTCCAACCTGCTCTTAAAAATCCCCAATGATGGAGATTCCACAACCTCCCTAGGCAATTTATTCCAGTGCTTAACCACCCTGACAGTTAGGAAGTTTTTTTTAATGTCCAACCTAAACTGCCCTTGCTGCAATTTAAGCTCATTGCTTCTTGTCCTATTGTCAGAGATTAAGAACAATAATTTTTCTCCCTCCTCCTTGTAACAACCTTTTATTTACCTTTTAATAAAACATTGGTTTTATTGGGTGAAATTCACTTCTAGGGAGAAGGTCAATATAGATGTTATGTGGGACTTAAATGCTTCTCCGGGGACAATCTTTCTCATTGTGGCAGAATTGGATCCATAGTGCACTGATGTCTTTTATATGTAAGAAATACCCTTTTTAATATTCCAAAAGCATTGTCTTCCAAAAAGCTTTTCCACAATTTAACACCCTGTCCTTATGCAGCTACGATTGAATATTATACACAAACACATACTCCTTCTGCCAGATAGTAACTTCACAAAGGGTTTTGCTGCTTGATGCTGAAAATGTTCTTTTATTGTCTATTCATTAACATTTGTCCATAGAATCAGTCTGACTGATTAATTTAGAATATAACATCAATCTTTTACTGTGGCTCCGGAAAAAGACTTGCTAGAAGATTAAAGCCTTTTTTTGAATTCACTTATTTCCTCATCAAGGAAAACCCAGTCAGCTTGTTTGTCTCACTACTGAATGATCTAATTTAAGATATAATTGAACAATCATTTTGGTTATATACCAGTTACCAATCTTAGCACAAGACAGTTTACTGTATAAACAAAGAACAACTTTGTTAAAATAGTCTTACAGCCTTCAGTTCCACAATATTTCTGAAATGCAGTTAAGACAGTTTTCTTCAGCTTATAATTGCTGGAATTCATGGGTGAATAACAATGAAAATGACTGTCTTTTTTTTTACAGACTGTGTAAAAAAAGTCCAGCTAATAATATTTTGGGTTTTTTATTTTAACTTTTCCAAAGTGAACTAACTATACAGGAGCAATCTTGCAACCTTTATTTAGGTACGGATTCCTTGGACTTCAAGACCAGTTACACACATCGGAGATTGATGGCTAGGGCTCTAGATGTTCTGATGACAATTTTTCTTGAACTATATGGCTCAGTCCTGCACCCACTGAAGCCAATGGAGTTTTGCGATTGACTTCAATAGTAACAGGAGCAAGCCTATAATGAGCCATTAGAATAAAATGTCCTAAACAGAATGTAGAGTAATTTAATTCCATGTTTCAGTACAGAAAGGATGGAGAAAGGTGATTTTTCTTTCAACCGCAACATGGATCTCCCATTGATAATGAGTATTGCGGACCAAATATAACAACTTCAAGAATGAATAGGGTTTTATCAAAACATACTTCTCAAATTTGCTTTCTATCCAGTATGTGACCTTCCTGTTCTTATTTAGCAGCTCTGTATGGGCTCTATTCCCTATGTTGGTAATAACGAACCTCTCCTCCCACTCTTGAATTGCAGATCAATGATCATATAAAGCAACATCTAGGTTTTCTTTTCTTTTGCTTCTCCCACCACCACCTCCACTAAGTAGTGTCTGTTATGGCACTCTGGCAGCAAGAAGAGCTGATATTTACAAAAAATTGTAATACATTTGATTTCATGTTAAAAGTTATGAATATTTTAAAAAAGCAATATTAATAGCACTTAGGTGAGAAACTGCACACTAACAGATTGCCTGAGACTATGGGCAGCCTTGTTGCTTCAGTGCCCTATCATGAATCTCAGTTAAACAAATTCAGCTCCCAAGGGAGAACTGCACCCCCCCTCCTCCCCAAAAAAGGTTTGGGGTTCAACCTGAAACTATATTTTTCATTTGGGGCTCAATCTAGCTCCCAATAAAATCAATGAGTATCTTTCCATTGACTTTAATGGGAGTTGGATCAGGTGTTTAAGGCCTGATTTAAAGTGTATTGAAATCAATGGACATCATTCCATTGATTTCAAAGAGCTTTAGACCAGGTCTTATTCATGGGCCTACTTTCTCCATAGTATTTCTTTTTTTCATAATATATTTATAAGAAACCCTTTTTCCCCTTAATTCCTTTGGCTATTTTGAATTCATTCTCCACTATTGCTGCTCTTACCATTGCTGACAATCTGTAATGGAGTACGTGTTCTTGATGGGTTGCTTTTCCTCCTTTTCCATGTCTAGTAAAGTTTTTGTTTTTTTTTCTTTAATCCTTGGATCTGTGACCAGGCACTTGGAAAGTCACATTGGCTACTTCTTGTTCCCTGCCTTCCTTTTTTCAGAAGGACTGAGCTTCATACTATCCAGTGTAGATAAGGACCCGAATGTTTCAGGGTTTTCTCAAAACCCCTTTGGTCTACAAAACTGGGCTGGAAGTTTTGTTAGAACAGTCCCTCTCACACATTTTCCTGCACTTCCAGTCCCAGTGGGAAACAGAAGATGAAAAATGTCTGAAAAGTGGGAGAAGAAACAGTTTTGGAAATCATCACATTTTTGTTTTAGGTTTGGTCTGAGGGATGGACAGAGGGCCAGACAGGTTCTTGCTTTGTCAAATTTGATTTACATGCGCCTATGAACAACAGGGTTTAAATCCACATTAAGGATTCAGTCTGGCAATCAAGGACAGAACCATCCATTTAAATTTCATCACAAAAGTTCATGGGTTTTGGACTGTCATAGGATTTTCTGTGAGATTCTTTTTGTTTTCCGAGCATTTATTCCAAAATCTGCCTTGGATATGGGAGAAACTTTGATTTATGGAATATTTTTTATCCCCCTGTGGATTACACACTGTATTTCCTTGGCACCTATGTACGTCTTTTAAAAATTCAGAAAAAAAATTTAAAAACCTACAAAACCCATTTTAGAATTATAGGATCTTATAAATATATATATAGATCATTTGGATATGGGTCTTTGTAAAGAAAAATTTACTCACAAACCATAACATTATGCATCAAGTTTCATTCAGCAACTTTATAGGGCTGAATTATAAGACCCTATAAAACAGAATTTATAATGGAAATGCTGGCAAATGTTTAAATATAGCAGCATCGGTGGGAGCCACTAAAACATGTGGAAATCCAAAAATTGAAACTTGCTTTTTCAGTTGATATTTTGACATCTTGATGTCCTAGTGCTGCTCAGTCAGGATTTTCCTAATCTTCCCAGAGTGTGAAAGTAATAAATACCATATGCAATAAGGAGGACTTGAGGTGTACATTAACTGGTAATCACTCAGATAGCATCAGATACAATAGTAACATACAATACTGATGTCAAGACTATAGATTCTGTTTTGAAAGTTTCTTCTTGTCTGGGTATACTGAGCAGGTATAGGAATAAAATTTCCATACTCTTTCGGTATTTCATGTGCTTTCCCAGGCTTGTTTTTACACATGTCCCTCCACTTTTGCATGGATTTGATTTTTTTGTTTGTTTTAATGCTAGAAAAAAAGAGGACTTTGGTTATGAATATTTGCAGATAACACCTTGGATTTCTGGATAGAGTCTTAGCAGAGGAAGGAAGTGAGCTAGATTTAGCAAAGAAATTATTATAAATCTTAACAAATACATTTACCCAATCCAAGAAGAAATTCTAAGAAGACTAAACCGTGGAAAAGAAAGTGAAAATAAGGTAAGTATTTCCCTCCACCCTAAACCCCCACCACCATTATTCAGACTATTAAATGGGGACTCTGACAGATGGAAATATTTAGAGTGGAGCCTACAAAGAACATGCAATATTATCAAAATGGATTCTGCTCCACTTTTTTAAAGTCTCAGATGCTTCCATTTGAAAGGCTAGGGGCTGTGTTGTAATATTTTCCATTAATGTATTTTACATTTATAAGGGACAATGAAAACCAAAGTTTAAAACCACAAAATACTATACTTGCAAAATTCTAACACTAGGGTTTGAAGTGCACAGTTTTAAAGAAATATCAAGTTGCTTTGAATTGAACTAAATATTATCCAGTAAAGCCTGTGGGTTGAAATAGAGACATCTCACTATTCTGAATTCAGGACAGATTTACTCTCCTCCCCAAAAGACCTCTAAAGAAAAAAAAATCAGTAATCATAGAGAATATGAAACAGAGAGCTTAGGGTGCCAGGTTCTGCTCCTAATAATAAAAAATATATACAGTATTTGGAACAATTCATCCATCAAGTTGGATGTTATTAGACTTTCTGGCTCAGACTGGGTTCAAAATATATTCTTACATAGCTGATTTTCTTGTATGTGAAAAATAGATGGCCACTTTGGAGATTAAGAGGAGATCAAATTTAGTCAGCCCTGAATGACTGTGTTACTTATAGTTTAAAATTTGTCTGATCAGCACACTATACTGGGAGATTAATTAAAGTAATTATTCCTTACTGTGATTTGTGATCTGGCTTTATTACAAAGTAGAATCAGATTCAAAGCACATCAAACTTTAAATCACTTCTTTGTGTGTATTCAAAACTGAGGCTAATATCAGTGTTTCATCCCAATTTATGGTGGCGAATTAAATGTGGAGGAAAATTCACAGAATATTAAGGGATCACAATGGAGAGGTCTAAGGCACATTTCTGAGTTCCTAACAGTAGAAAAAACAAAAACAAAACAAAGAAACCCTCACATTTCAAAAAGCTTTACCTTCAAATATTTCAGTCAAAAGATTCCAATATGGTATACTTACCGGTACCGTTCATGTTCAAATTTGGTGTATTAAAATGTGTGTGCTGTACATTACATCTCTCAGAGCAAAACTGGTACATGCCATTCCAGGGCTGTTATAAACATCTCCTCACTAGCAGAATCCATCTGAAACAAGGCCAGTGTCTAAAAGGATTATTAATAAAGATTATACTGCCACCATACTCTTTTTGTGTTTGTATTCATTAGTCAGAGCAGAAAGGTATTCCCTGATCTTGCTTATAGACTTGGTAAAATATAGCATGATGTCAAAGGGGATCACAGCAAATCAATCCCTCTCATATTTTCTTATTAAAATATATATAATAAATTATCATGGTAGAGTGGAATAACAATGAATTACTGCAGATACCAAATCTAAGGTATGAAGTAAAGACAGATATAGTTAAAAAAAAGAAAAACACAGAAGCAAACATACAGAGCACCAGATGTGCAGTTGGCATAAACTGGTACAGCTTCACTGACTTCATTGGAGATACCCGGGTTTACACTAGCTGAGGATCTGACCAAAACTGAGGAAACCATGCACATTGCCTAATACTAGTAGCTGAAAACCGGTAATGTTGCATGGGTATGGCAGTTGGGTCAAGTAATCCGCCCTCTGGGCAGTCTCCCTCGTACACCCAATGAAATTGTTTGAATGCAAAATTAGCTGCAGAGTAAAGGTGGTGGTTGGGTGAATTACCTGTGATATCACTATAGTCTAGGACTCTTGACATGACGTAGATACATGTCTAACTACTGCAACACAAATTCCAGCCATCATTGGACTGTTGATATTCTGAACAAAAAAGAGTTCCCAACCATGCTTGTAGCTGTTTGAATCACTTCACATTGACTCAAAAGACACTCTCAGCTTCAGAGTGGCACACAGACTTGTGACAGTCCTGGAATTTTATTATATAGAGTATATATGTCAGCTGGCTATTTACACTAATTCACTCATGACACTTTTTGTATATAAGAACATAAGAATGGCCTTACTGGGTCAGACCAAAGGTCCATCTAGCCCAGTATCCTGTCTTCCAACAATGGCCAGTGCCAGGTGCCCCAGAGGGAATGAACAGAACAGGTAATCATCAAGTGATCCATCCCCTGTCACTCATTCCCAGCTTCTGGCAAACAGAGGCTAGGGACACCATTCCTGCCCATCCTGGCTAATAGCCATTGATGGACCTATCCTTCATGAATTTATCTAGTTCTTTTTTGAACCATGTTATGGTCTTGGCCTTCACAACATACTCTGACAAGGCATTCCACAGGTTGACTGTGCATTGTGTGAAGAAATACTTCCTTTTATTTGTTTTAAACCTGCTGCCCATTAATTTCATTTGGTGACTCCTAGTTCTTGTGTTATGAGAAGTAGTAAACAATACTTCCTTACCTACTTCCTCTATACCAGTCATGATTTTATAGACCTCAATCATATCTCCCCTTAGCTGTCTCTTTTCCAAGCTGAAAAGTCCCAGTCTTATTAATCTCTCCTCATACGGAAGTCGTTCCATACCCCTAATCATTTTTGTTGCCCTTTTCTGAACCTTTTCCAATTCCAATATATCTTTTTTGAGATGGGGAGACCACATCTGCACACAGTATTCAAGATGTGGGCGTACCATGGATTTATATAAAAGCAACATGATATTTTCTGTCTGATTAGCTATCTCTTTCTTAATTATTCCCAGCATTATGTTTGTTTTTTTGACTGCTGCTGCACATTGAGTGGATGTTTTCAGAGAACTATCCACAATGATTCCAAGATCTTTCTTGAGTGGTAACAGCTAATTTAGAGCCCATCATTTTATATGTATAGTTGGGACTATGCTTTCCAATGTGCATTACTTTGCATTTATCAACATTTAATTTCATCTGCCATTTTGTTGCCCAGTTACTCAGTTTTGAGAGATCCTTTTGTAGCTCTTCGCAGTCTGCCTGGGACTTAACTATCGTTAGTAATTTTTTATCATCTGCAAATTTTGCCACCTCACTGTTTATCCCTTTTTCCAGATCATTTATGAATATGTTGAATAGGATTCGTCCCAGAACAGTGCCCTGGGGGACACCCAGGTGTGGCAGATTTGTAGAAATTTTGGTGGCGCCCAGAACCCGCTCCCCATGCCCAACTCTCCCCCCCCACAAACTCCACCCCCCATCTGCCTAAGATTCTCGGAGGGAGTTTGGGTGGGGGAGGGGGTCTGGGGTGCAGGCTCTGGGATGCAGTTTGGGTGCAGGCTCTGGGGGTGCAGGAGGGAGTGAGGGGTGCAGGCTCTGGGATGGAGTTTGGGTGCTGGCTCTAGGCTGGGGTGGGGGTGCAGGCTCTGGGAGGGAGTGTGGAGGGCTGGGGTGCAGGCTCTGGGAACAGGAGAGGGTGTGTGGGAAGGAGGTTGGGGTGCAGGCTCTGGGATGGAGTTTGGATGCTGGGTGCAGGCTCCAGGCTAGGGCAGAGGGTGGGTGTGCAGGAGGGGATGAGGAGTGCAGGCTTTGGGACTGAGTTTGGGTGCAGGCTGGGGGTGGGGATACAGGCTCTGGGAGGGAGCCTGGGGATGGGAGGGGGTGCAGAGGGAGGGGGTGCAGGCTCTGGGAGGGAGTTTGGGGGCTGAAGTGGGGATGCAGGCTTTGGGAGGGGGTGGTGGGGGTGCGCGCTTACCTGGGGTCCTAGGCAGGGTACTCCATGCTATCCCCAGGCACTGCCCCCGCAGCTTCCCATTGGCTGCAGGGGCACTTGGGGTGGGACACAGACCCACCCCGCCCAGGGGCTGCAGGGAGGGGTTGGCAGCCACGTGGAGCGAACAGGCAGGAAGCTGCTCAGCTCCGCTGCACTGCCAGTGGTGGGTGGGGGCCCCGGTCTATTTTAAATGGCCCAGGAGACGCATGGCTGGGCGGGGCGGGGGCGTGGTGGGGAGAGACCCAGCCCCAAACATTGCTGGAGCTGGGCCCCAGGCCAGGAATATTCCTGGTGCCCAGGCACCATGGGCCCATAGGACTCGCTGCCCATGCGGACACCACTATTTACCTCTCTCCATTCTGAAAACTGACCATTTATTCCTACCTTTTGTTTCCTATCTTTTAACCAGATACCAATCCATAAGAGCACCTTCCCTCTTATCCCATGGGAGCATACTTTGCATAAGAGGTGAGGGACCTTGTGAAAGCCTTTCTGAAAATCTGTGCACACTATGTCCCTGGATCCCCTTGGGGATTCTACTTACATTAGGTGGCCATCACTCCAGGTTTCCTGCAGGACTGATGCGACCTAGACATTCTAATCAGTGATACCAATTCCAATATTTTGGTGCGGGGGGAGGGGGCATTAATTTCAGTCCCCAGCAGAGACCCTGTTTTTGTCCCGACTCATCCCACTGCCCCTCTTGTCACAGGGACCTCAGGTCTCATTTGGCCAGAAAGTTTCCCTTCTCTCTTACCTATACAAGTGCATGAGCCTGTGCCACCATGAATCAAGTTCTTGGCAGACTCCCCTCTACTCCGCCAGACAGGAACAGACTCCCCGTGCATTAAGTCACAATGCCACTTGGCCCAGATGCCCCTCATCCAGACATTTCGGCGACGTTGTGACCACACAGCCAGAGCACCACTCTGGACCACTCCAGCAGCAGCTCAACTGATTTAATATGGCAACACTGCTTAAAAGTGGTTAGGCCATGTGCCCCCCAACCACTCCATGGTCTATTGTATTTTGACCAAATGCAAACATCTTGCAGGTAGGGCATTCCCCAACCCCCCAATTGGTGCCACTGCTTGTGGAGTTCTATGTCTCCAATCACAATCCCTACCACAACCTGTGAATAAACAAAACCGATCTCAGGGCCCCCCTGGACACCCAGCTGATTAAAGCCAACCCGAGATGCATGCAGTCATGTCCTCTAGTTACTTAGGGAACTACAGTGTCATCCATTATGAATTTACAGGATTCATTCCTTCACAGCGGTCCCCTTTGTGATGTTCTGTCCCTTTAAATATTTGGGACCTCTGCACTCACCCTCCCCAGAGCAGAGCCTCACTTTGGTTTCGGTTTCAGTTTCTGTTTTGCTGTCAGAACAATAAAGCCAGCACAGCAGACAATTGTGTTTAGATCAGCTCCCCTTGTATCTATCTCCTTCTCTGCTGCGTCCAAGTACAATACACTTTGAAGCCATTAACTACATGGAGGCTCCCTAGGACATGGCAAAAGTGGTTGCTATCCCTACATCTTCAGGCGGATCATAAGTCTGGGGAGAGTCCCAAGAAGCAGGACCAGCTGTGGGGTGTCAAGATCATTAATGGACTAGTGCCAATGGGGAATTGGGCAGATTGATATGTATTGTTCTTGCTCCCCCAAACTGAATCATAAAAAAGTAAACCAACCACATAGAACTACCCTTCTTAGTTCTCACCTGAGGTCCTCTTATCACCATCATTGGACAGCTGTCTTAATTCCCCATTCAGAGAAAAGGGGAAGACCCTCTCAGGACAAGTGTTTCAGGCTCTCCGAAGACTCAAGGAGACATCCCTGTCTCATGTTACACTAAGTTCTAATTTTCAAAGGTTTCTTCACAACCACAAGGACTGTAGAATGACTTTTTCTTTTAAAAATTAAAATGAAAATTTTGGGGACAACATGGCAGCCTCAGAAGAGGTACTGGCTCATCAAACCACTATGAACCAGGCCACTTCAAACCCTCCATATTAGTGTATAACAAATAATGCTGCTAGAGTGAATATTGGATAATTTGGGGAAAATGTTACCAAGTTATATTATTTACAATGATCTATGAAATTTAAATTGTTTCAAGAAATGTTATATACTAATTGGCAATAGTTTTGAAAATAAAAGCCATTTTGCTTTTAAACCTAGTGTAACAACATCAGTTTCTGTCAGTTCAGGATCCAGTTCAAACCTGCCCTCTTTGCTCTCAAAATCCTACCTGGACGTGCTCCAGCCTAACTCATGGACCCATTTCTTTGTTTCCCCCATCTATCGACTACTGGCTTCTCTTCTTCTCTATTCAATCCAATTATCAATCAAAATAAAGTATAAGAGAATTCCCTTCTGGCAAAAGAGGGATACCAGGATAACTCAGATCTCTGTAAAGCCTCAGCTACTTTGGAGAAGCTAAAGGGCAAGGTCAGAAACAGAAAATGCCTGAGACTTATGGCAAAGTCTGTGAGCATGCAGAAACATAGGTATGTCTACAGAATAGAGGTATCCCAGGGCTCAAGGGTTGTAGTATGGATTGTGGAGTTTCCATGAGGAAGCAGCTCTTACAGTCTAATTTGTTTACAGATGGAAGCCCAAGATAAACTACTAAAGCCAAGTCAGAAGTGTCATTCATACTAAAAACACTGGGCCAGGTCCTTAGCCCTGATTAAGTCCCTGGTGCAAAGAGGACTCCAACTGGCAGCTAAGCATTCCTCCCCACACTGCCCCATGTTGGAAAAGCCTTGGCTGACGTAAAGCCTTTAGGTTGCCCTAACTTACAGCCCTCAGCTGCCCCAGGATCAGAGAAGTAGAAAGGTGGCACAGATCAGCTGAAGATCTAGCCCTTTATTTTCAAAAAATTGAATTCTACCAAGTCTGCTTATGTATCACTGTGAGTTAGGGATTGTGCACAACTGCAGGGAGGAGGATACCACAATTTCTCCAGGAACCAAAAATAGCGGGAGGTGATTAAGGCAAATCACTCAGGTAGTAACACTTCCAGGGAGGTACCACTACTGAGTGAGACTTGCGTGTATTGGTTTAACCTGGATTGTCCAGAGATCATCAAACAAAGACAGGACTTTTGGGATAAAAATTGGGTTAAAACTGACTTACGGCCTCTTTCTTCACAGCAAACAGACAGGCCTTCCTGTCCAAGGGGGACAAACATTTAGGGAAGGGTTGGGAAAGTCTTTGACCTACTATGGACCCATAAGACTAATGGGTTTCTTCTTGTAAGCTTTTAACATGCATATAGGAACTTTTATTGTTTTTATATGTTTATATGTTTTCTCTGTAATGTTTTTACCTTAAGAATAAATGCAGTTTGCTTTGTGAAGTCTGGGTGGTAACTGGAGTAAGCTGTTACAGCCTTTGGATAGCGGTTAATCACAGGTGCTGAACCCAGGTCAGACCCATTGGGAAAAACTACAAGGAGGTTCAGAGGAAATGCAGGCCTAAACCTCCGATTTAGAGGGAGAGAGACATGGGTCTCCACCAGAGAGAGGCGACATCTGGGAGCCAGAAACCTTATGAGGTTGCCCTTGAAGAAGGCCGTGTGTATGTGTGTGGTCAAAGGTGAAGTTAATGCTAAAACTATGCCACACACAAACCCTGGAAACCAGGCCATGTGTTTAGATGCCTCACTTTAGGTATCCATGATTGAAAATTTTGGCCCGTGCCTTCATAATTTAGAGATACTATTCTCTTTCTTGTAAATGCAGAAGGCTCATTATGGTTAATTTAGTCTTCATATATTTCTGATAGTAAAATATTTGGCACAAATATAATTTCCAACTATTTCTGATAAGAGGGGAAAATGTCTTTTTTTTTTTTAACAGCTGCAATTCTTTGTTCTTCACATGGGAAATGGAAGGAAAACTCAAAGGTACATACAATCAGTTAAGTACAGACACCTGCACTTAATACTCATATTTATTTTACAATTGACCTTGATTCTTTTTATCCCTCAAGTTCCTACTTTCCAAAAGCCTTTTGAGTTCTTGTCTCAAAGAATCACAAGGTGTTTTTTTCCTCCACTTAGTTTCTCACTCTTAGTGCCACTGTACAGTTATATGGAAGAATGAGAAGTTTGGCATGAACAAGGGTTCAGATTAACTATCATAAGTCTAGGAAATAAATTGTACTAAGATTGCAGCTTTGGGAATTTCTTGGAAAGAGATCAACAAGGAAACCAAAAAGTTTATTTTGCTAAAATACTAAAAGCATCACAATGATATGTCTTTCAGAGGTGTACCTTAAATGGGAGCTTTACCTACATACAATTATGGCCCTGAAAGTCATTAACGCTTCCCTGTACTTCATGCATGAAGACTGAACTGGTAGAAATCTGTATCAACTGTCTCTTTTCCCCCCTAAATCTATTGTATCATATCTTTCACATGAGGTATTTATAGATCCCGTGTAATATACTGTAGAGTGTTGTAGCTGAAGTATTACAAAATGAGTGGATTTGAGAATGTGCATCTACAGCATGGAATAGGCTTAGTTTGTAAGAAAATGGGGTTCTAATCTATATTTTTAAATGAATGAATGCCTATTAAATACATTAAGAAAAATAAGAGTAAATTATATACAGAGTCCTAATTATGTACTATAACATATTTTGGTGGTATTTGCCAAACATTTATTAGAAAAATCACTTCAGCACGCTGTAAAAACAGCTATATATATTTTTTTATAAATGCCCACCCCTCCTTCTGTTTCCCTCTCCAAAATAGGTAGAACGTACAGTAATGAAAATAACTTCCACATTTTCTCTTCTTGACATAACCAATATACATACCACTATTTTCCATTTTACTATATATTGCATTTTCACACACCCAAATATAAATCAAAATATTGCATAATACACAGTGGTTTCATGAGAGGAAATACCGCAAAAGCTGTCATAGGTGTTCACTCAAGGGACCAACAAAAAAAAAAGAAAAAGAAAAGGTTGTTTGACAGAGGTGGACTTTTACTACAGGTAAAGGAGCAAGACTTATATTTGGGGATACTTTGGTTTGGTTTCTTCAAGAAAATAAATGGCTTAATAGGTGATGCCATGAATAACTCCATCTAGCTTATTTTACAATAATTCCATTAATTTTTTTAATAAGACAATTCCATGCTGTTTCAACCCATCCTAAGGACATATGGGCCAGGGCAGAATGAAGTGCAGAATTGGACTTAGAATTAGAGCTGGTGAATATCTTTTCATCAATATTTTTTGAATATATAAAATGGCTTTTGGAACCCAATGAAAATGTTTGCAGAAAAGTTTAGGTTCAGTAAAAATGTTCTAGTTTTTCAATGTAAAACCAAACAACAAAAATTGTAGGTTTGAGGGGTTTTTACCCCTTTCTGTATTTTCTTCCCCTTCTGCCAAAAAAATGGAGAGAAATAGGGGGGCCAAAACTAACCCCCCAAATCTTTTCAGTGTCCCCACTGCTATATATGGTAATTTGGGGCAGGATGGTAAATACACTTCCACCTGCACCCCTGAACTCCCATTAAACCTCTGTGCTCTAGGCCCTGCAACACTTACGCCACCTCTGAAGTGGCCCCACAGCAATTAGGGGTGCCTGGTGTATACAACAAAAAACTTCTGGAATCACCTTCTTTTCCCAAAGCCACAACATTGGGAGAGTGAGGCACAGTGGACCTCTCTCTGGTTTTCATTGAGAGAAGCCAAGGGAAGCCAGACACAGATGCAATGATCTCAGGATGTTTTAGAGGAGAACAAATAATGGGCCAGGGAGGCAGGAGAGGAGAGGCACACAAAGGGCTAGGGAATGAGGAGAGGTACTGAAAGCTGAGGAGGCAGGTGGATAGAGATAATCACAGTAATGTTATATTTACAGTATAAAGGCTGTATCAGTCAATAAAATTTCACCTTAATACCAATAGGCAAACTGTTCAGCCGTGACAGCATAGAGGGGAATGAAGCAGAGCTGGAGAATGAAGGCCCAAGCAGGCCTTTAGACGAAAGCCCACCAACTCTATGAAAATGGCTCAAATAGTCAGATAGAAGACAGGTCTTTTAGAAATCAGAACCCCACAACCAGTTATGGGAAGGCTGGGCTAGAGACCAAGCTCTGTTTGCAGTTTTGGTTTTATGAAAATCTTTCTTTTTTAAACCGTGTAGACTCCAAAAGCCTAGAGAATAAAGTTTTTAGGAAAAGGACATGCTTAGTGAAAGACTTTTTGTTGCATAACCAGGTGACCTCTTACACCTACTTACAGAGTTCTCTTTGCACTCTTTTTCTAGAATTATGAGGTGCTTGCTGGAGCTGTTTGGGGCAGCCAATTATCACAAACCTTGTGACATCATGTTAAAAACAAGCAAAGCCTATGAGGGCATCAGCCCACCCACTGTCCGTTTGGCTTGCAATCTAACGATTTTACTCAGATTTCAGTCTGCTCTCTGTTCATGGATTCCCAGACTATAAGACCGCAAAAAAACTCCTCTTTCCTCCCCACTTTTTCCTACTCAAAAGATGGGTACCCTTTCTGTCAGATGCAGACTTCACCATGGTCATCCATGTCTTTGTTACACCTAGGCTAATCTACTTCAATATGATTTGCCTGAGACTACTGATGAAAGCCACCTGAAAAAGATTCAGCTAATGCACAATCCAGCTACCTGATTATGAACAAGACATACCAGCAAGAGTCTGTTACAACCCTGTTCTGCACTCTGCATTGGCTGTCAATCACCTTCTGAGTGAACTTCAAGGTGTTTGTCTCCAAAGTCCTATTTGGACTTAGTCCTGACTTGAGTGCAGGGGACTGGACTAGAAGACCTCTCAAGGTCCTTTCCAGTCCTACACTTCTATGATTCTATGGCGCAGGAACTAGATACTTTTGAGATTGCTTCTTCCTTCTCTGATCCACCATACCAGACACATTCGTAAGATTAAGCTTATTGTACTAAGAACAAGGTTCAAGAGATCTGGGAGTAGGGTTTGCTTGGTGGCATGTACTCCAACCAGAGATACATCCATGCATGACACTAGCCACACTCAGCAAATGCTGTAGAACACATACCTTTGCCTGGGCTTTTAGCTAACTGCAGACTCCAATACCCTAGCATTACCATTATCAAGCTTACCCTCGAGCTTTTCCTGTAGAGCCCTGTCCTTGTACATGATAGTAAGACTCTCACCTACTTCCTATGACTCAGTTTTTTGGAAAAGCCATAACAAGTGGACTTTTATCAGAAGGGACTTATCAAATTGTCACCTTAATAGCAAATTGACAGATCAAAAATTTGCTATGAGTGTCAGAAGAAGCTTCCTAACTATGAGAACTCATTAGGCAACAGAGTGGTTTTCCAGTGGGTTCACTGGAAGCCCAATTGTTTGAAAAAATGTGACAATGAACTCAACTGGGCAGAATGAAAATGTGTTGTGAGGACCAATCCTGCATTGGCAAGAAGAACTGGCTGATCCAGCAATTTTGTCTGTCTCTAACTTCTTTGATTCTATGACTCTATAAGATTGCTAAAAGCAACTGAACCCATTTCCATTTCTGGTTACTCTGTGCTGAGTTTTTTTTAAAAAATAATTTTTAAAAAACCCTGGTTTTTTAAAAAAAATCCTGTAATAAACACCTTTGCTCTTGGGGTGAGGCTTTGTAATCCAAATTTCAGCTTGAAAAGAATATTTATAGCTAAGTTATAAATCCCTGAAAATAGAGATTTATATTTACATTGGAAAGACTGATAAGCTCTTACTGTAGCTATACTAGAAGGAGGCCATGCTATAATAAAGAGGTGTTATTTTAACAAGAGCACTTATAATGGCAGTATAATGTAGTTAGGAAAGAATGAACTTTATAAGGTGAGTGTAGAACTTAACACAAATTCTCAAGCCAAAAAAAAAAAATAGTGGACCTCAAGGAGAGTCTATTAAATACACATTTGCTCATGGACCATGTGATTTTATGGACTTTTACCAAAGAGAAATGCAACCCACTATTTAATATTTTGGAGCTTTTAAAGTCTTCATCCATTTTGAAGCTAAATAAATAGTGGAACTCTTACCCAAATTCATGTTTCCTAAGAAGAAATTTGTAACAGAATTCAAAAGATTCATAATCACATCTATGGACTATTATACTAATCACTACTATAGGAATCAACTTGGATTTACAATTCAAATGATTTGAAATCTTTCCATGTGTTTCATTTATGGCAAAAATAAAAATGTTGTGGGAGGAGTTAATCCTTATAACAGACACTACACAGTCACTGGAAAAGCTGCCAGATTACAATGGGTCCAGGATTTTGTCTCCTTGTCTACTGATGTTGCTATGGGTGAAATCACACTAACAAATGACAATGTAAAAATCAGGGCAAAAATTCACCCCAAATCTCCCATATATTAGCACAAAGCCAAAGTAAACTGACCTTGTAGAGGGAACTAAGCAGGAGTTCAGAGGACTAAAGCCACACAGACCACAACATGGAGGCTGAACAGAGATCTGCAACACAGCCCTTCTGCAGCAACTATTCCAGCCTATGGATTAGAATATCAACCATTGTCCCTCAGCTCCTAGTATGGATGGCTTCTACGTAGCATAAATGCATATCCAGCATCCTGTTCCCTGTTTCACCCCAATACTCCTCTCCAAATCAATCCATTCCAAACTGTCATGGAGTTCATCTCCCCAGTTTGACGGTCTCCCTGTGTGGCCACTCCACTTATGCATCTCTAAACAGGGGCAGAGGTACCGTGGAATGGGAGAAATGATTAGACCCTTCTGGGCCATCTTTCCCAAAGGGCACTTCACCCCCAAGTGAAGATCTTTGTAAAATATTCCGTATAGGGGGATAAACCTATCAATACAAAATCAAAGGCCTTGATACCGCAAACACTGCTTAACTTTAAGCATATGAATGTGAGCAGTCTCATGAGCTTCAGAGGAACTGCTCACATGCTTACAGTTAAACACCACACATATATACTTGCAGGATCAGGACCTGAAATACAAAACATGTTGGTCTTCTCTCTCCTACTACCAGGGCCAGCCCTAGACCAAATGGTGCCCCAGGCGAGGAGCATCTTCGGTGCACGCCCACCTTCCCAAACAGTATTCTTTTTATATTGTTGCGTAGATAGGGGTTTGATAGATATCTCTGGCATCTCATTAAATATGTCCTTTATTAGTTGCTACTTACAGTCTTCAAGTCTTAAAACTGCCTCTTATATACCTGCGAGGGCATGGCTGACAACGTTCTAGGAAGTTCAAGGAAAATATAGTTCTCCAGAAAGTCTAGAAGGTTCCACGAGATTCTACAAAGGTCTACAACATTCTAGGATGTTAGTGAAAAATTAATCCACATGTGAAATACTGAAACATTTTACTTCAAACATTCTATTTTCCCTTTTGTCCTCAACAACAAAAACAACATCCCAAGCCCGGCATCCCCCAAGCCCAGCACCCCCGAAGCGTTCTCATGGGTTGCCTGCCCCTAAATCCAGCTCTGCCTACTGCCCCCTCTGGAAGTATATCAGAAAATACACCACTTATAAAAATGTCGTGGGGAAATCACTTCAAAAGAAAAAGAAATTACTTTTTGGGGACAATCAGAGAAACAGTAAAGGTCTGAAAAGAATAATTATCTGTCTTTGTTTTAATGCTTTAGACATCCCAGATTTTTTGTTTGCTCGTCCATTTAAATATAGGGATAAACAAACATGTAAACTTGCTGCCTTCTTGTTTATTTTACATAGAAATGAGTACAAAAAGGCCTGAGATGGCAACCACTCTCTCACTTTTCTATGCTCATTTTGGATTTTTTTTAAATTGTTTATTTTTATGGAATCAGAAACTTAATATGGTATATCCTTTTTACATGAGGCATTAATAAATTGACACTTGCAAATTTCACAGTGAGATTCAGGGGATGACTCTCTTAATTTTTGTTATTGCATTACTGCAAAGACCAGGATGCTTACAATCCTCTTGCAATCTCATTAAAATTTAAATGTAAATCAAGCTGCAGCAGCTCAATAGCCTTCTGACAGTACAGAGTCATATATTTAGATTGTAAGTTCTGTGGAGCAGACTATCATTTGAGGAGGGGGGGGTGCTGAGCAAAATGGGATCCTGATTCCAGATTGTGGCCTCAATGCACTACATGGTAAATAAATAATAAACAGTTAATAATAACAGTAGCAGCAGTAATAATACTTTTTACCACTGCTCTGGAGATATGCTCAGTTCTCCAAAGTTCTTAAAAAGAAAAGGAGTACTTGTGGCACCTTAGAGACTAACCAATTTATTTGAGCATAAGCTTTCGTGAGCTACAGCTCACTTCATCGGATGCGTACTGTGGAAAGTGTAGAAGATCTTTTTATACACACAAAGCATGAAAAAATACCTCCCCCCACCCCACTCTCCTGCTGGTAACAGCTTATCAAAAGTGATCACTCTCCTTACAATGTGTATGATAATCAAGTTGGGCCATTTCCAGCTGGCCCACCTTGATTATCATACACATTGTAAGGAGAGTGATCACTTTAGATAAGCTATTACCAGCAGGAAAGTGGGGTGGGGGGAGGTATTTTTTCGTGCTTTGTGTGTATAAAAAGATCTTCTACACTTTCCACAGTACGCATCCGATGAAGTGAGCTGTAGCTCACGAAAGCTTATGCTCAAATAAATTGGTTAGTCGCTAAGGTGCCACAAGTACTCCTTTTCTTTTTGCGAATACAGACTAACACGGCTGTTACTCTGAAACCAAAGTTCTTAGTATTTGAGCCAACAAAAGGTGGCACATTTAGCTCTGAGGTGAAGTCTTGCTCAATATACAACCGTGACACCTACGGTAAATAAATGTGCGGCACTCATGGTATCAGAAGGGAATCCTATCAAGTCCTCCTCAGTGCAAGGCAACCCCATCATGGGGCTTCAAAACCAAGTAGTGCAATAGCAGCTACATTTTAAAGAACCCTTTAGATTCCATCATGGATGCAGAAGAATACAGAGGGAAAACAATCACTGTGAACACTAACTTGGTGAAAAGGAACAGCATAAATACAGTGTTATCTGTGTAGGACTGATGAAGAATGAGGTCATATTTTTGTATTAGTATTTATTTAGGTAGAGTATAATGATATTCATAACCTAGAACCATGTTTTACATGATATGATGTTGAGTGTTTTGTTAAAATGGGAGGCCTGGATCCAAACTGGACCATTGTGGGAAGCTGCACTCTGTTCAGGCTGTTCAGGCACCAACAACTTTCCAACCTGGTATGAACAAGTATTTGGAGAGTCTATAAGTTAATATATGCATCTCATTGGTGGGTGACATCCTGAAGTATAGTTGGTTTTGCCACTGTATAGGAGATGTAAGAAAAGTGTTTTAAGTAACAACATGGGGTAAAACTAAAGTCTGATATGTGTCACATCTTTAAAAGAGAAATCCAGGATCAGGGAAGATTACTGTTGAGTGAGGCTGGCTCTCAGGATGTGGTACCTTTTCAATGCTTGAAGCAAGAAAGACCAGAAACCCTCCAAGAGGTCCAAACGCTAATGCATTTCCTGGGATACTATCACAAGCTCATGAGGGACCATTCACACATTGCTAAAGCCTTATGTGACCTTTTTCTGTGCCTGTGTATTCGCCCCTTCCTTTTATTCAGAGTACAACACCAACAGTCGGAGAAATACAGATTCACTAGATAATATAATATAGAGATTAGCTAGTCAATGTATTTTGTTATCTCATTTCCTGATGTAGAACACTATGACATAGTAGAAGGATCAAAAAATCACCTCCAAAGTTAAGGACCAAGAGTGAGAGTGTACCCAATGAGAGAGCTGAGATCCTGACTTCAATGAAAGCTAATGACATTTAGCCGCTGCTCAGCAGGGTTAAGTGTTCAGTTGTTCAGCCCCTGTTGTTGAATGCTGGTATTGATTTTATAGCAAAAGTGACTAATCCTCTTCAAAAGGTGGGTAATGCTTCACCCCACAATGCTCCCACAATTCCCATTAAAACCAACAGGAACAGTGCACATGCATTCAAGTAAAGAATTTTGTTTCTCTGTGCATGTTTGCTCCATTAAACAAACCTCTGCACTGTGAAAACTATAGGCCTACTCCAACATCCACTGATGCAAATGGAAAATTCCCGTTGACTTCAATGGGTCTTACATCAGGCACTATGAGCCTAAATCTTTCTGCTCTAGGCATAGACTTCCCATTGATTGAAGTGGGAGTGAGTCACATTAAGTGGCTGAAGGACCAGGGCTTTTATAACAATTCATTAAATGGGATACAACAAAATTCATAATGAATCTCTTTAAATAAAAGTTTTTCTTCAGAGAAACAAACTACTGATTTATTCATTATGAGTATTCTCATCTTTTTCTGTTCGTTAAAAAAGGAGAATTTAGTGCAGCAAATTATTGCATTTAAATAACAGTTAATCCAAGTATGTTATTTTATCAGGTAAAAATTATTCTTGGCTTTATTTGGGGAAAAATCTGAAGGAAGCATTTAAAAAAGCTAAAAAGAGAATTTTAAGGAATATGCTTTTAAATATTTATAAATATTTTAAATGTTTTCAAACACATGGTATGGTAGAGAATTAGAACCTCTAATACCGAAAAAGGAACTTTATTACCATAAGGAAAACAGAATTATCTTCAAACTACTTTGCCTCTTTCCCCCTGATTCAGTGTAGTGCTTTATCTAAATCAGACTCTCCAGCAGGTTGGCTTCCCCATCTATAATTGTAAAGAAACAGTACATATCTCATTACAGACAGCTACAAACCTAGTAGCATTAGGTATATATTAGAATCCTAAAGCATCTATTTATTTTAAAACTGATTGATATCTTTTAATCCTGTTTTATACCACCTGAATTCAGAGACTGAGAAGACCTTTAAGTACTCTAGTCCATCCTTAATTTCTATATCTTTGTCCAATCTACTTTCTAACTTGTTTCTTCTCTTCCTGTGTTTCCATCTCTTTTCTGTGTTTTCTTTATTATTATTTTTTACAAAGTGCCCTGTAGATTTGAGAGGCTGTGTCTGCTTCCCTGGTCCTCTTTCCAGAGACCGTTCTGAGAAAAGTTATTAAAAGTAAGCCATATTTTAGATGTAAGAAAGTTGCTTAAAATCGCAAGGGTTAGTTTAGCCAAATTTCAAACTCTAAGGACTTTATTCTTGCTTCAACAGGGCAAACTGGGAGAGAAGTCAGTAACTTTAGAAAAATGCCATCAGTAAGAGATTTAGTATGTGATAAATGTAATCCATCACCAAAGATCCAGTGGGATTCCAACATGATAGTTATTTGTGGGATCGTTAGACATTGTTCTTCATCTCTCAGCTGTCTCCAGGTCTACTTTCCAATGCACAAATTTATTCACTAAAGGCTGTATTCATTTTTATCATGGCGACAGGAACACATTAATACTGAAAAAGCCTAACAAATGTGTACTCATCCGTTCACCCAACCCTCAGAAGAGATTCTTTCAGAAATTATTCCTGCCAGAAAGAGGAGTTATCTGCATAGCATGCATGGCAATCAGGTCAGTGAACATCCTTATTAAAAAGCCCAGTTCATGCCCTTGACCCCCCAAGTCCCACCTTAAGTGTCCACTTTGTTGTTCTGGACATGGAGGACTTGTGAAATATGAACCTTCTAGCGATTGAGTGAGCTGCTGTACCCCACTTGGCCACATGTGCTCCTGGGTATCCAGAAGAAGAGGTCTGAATATGGTCCAAAAATACATCAAGCGTATATCAATGTTGAATCCAAATTTGTAGTACAAGATTTTAGTCCAGTTTTGGTAAGCTTTGAATAAGACAAATCTTAGTACAGATGGCAAAATCCAAATGACTTTCAGTTCTCTATCTGTAAAATGTGGATAATAGCACTTCGCTACTTCATAGGGGTGTTGTGAGATACACACATTAAAGAGTGTGAGGCTCTCCAATGCATGGTGATGGGGACCATATAAGTACCTAAAATAGATAGGTTGCTCACAAAGGAATAGAAGCAATTAGGGTCCCAATCCAACAAAGCACTAAAGCACTTGCTTAACTTTAAAAATCTCACTGAAGTCAATGGGTCTACTTATGTGCTTGAAATGCTGAAGTGCTTTGCTGGATTGGGGCCTAAGTCTTCAAGGAACTAAAATGTCTTCCTTGCTGTTGTAAAATGCATATAAACTGGACGAGGGATTAGCATCTAGGACATTATTTAAGGCCATTTAATTGGAAAGTGTGATGGGGTGTTCACCACACACTGCTCTGAAGGGGATAAAATGGCTCAGAAAGGCGCTACTTGACAAGATGAGGTGGGTGAGGTGTATGTTGGCTATACAGCCCTAGCTGAACCTGAAGCCCAGCTGGCTGGGAAGAGGAGGGGCTTGTATAAAGCCAAGGAGAGGACACTGGAAAGAAGCTGCAGTGGGAGAGTGTCAGCAGTCGCTCTCAGGGTTGAGAGAAAAAAGTAGAAAGAAGCCTAGGAAAAACAACAGCAAAGGTGGGATGGCATGGACCTTAGCTGCTGACTGTAGGGTCCCAAGGTTGGAACCCAGTGTAGAACACAGGCCTAGTTTCCCCTGCCAGCCACTGGGAGAATGGCATGAACAGGGCAGTGGACTTTGAAGACTGCCTGCGGCAGTTTGTTTAGACAGACATTGATACCCTGAAAAAGGGGGAAACTATACTGACCTGGCCAGAGGACTAAGCTCTGAAAAGAAAACATTGCAGCTTGTGGGAGAGAAGGCACAAGAGCTGAGAAACCGTAAGAGGAGACCCATGCCAGTGGTGAGCTTATCCCCAGACAGGCTACAAGGAGGCACCCTAGCAGTGAGTAGAGCAAACCCCATGACAGGGAGAACTGTTAGTTCTTCCAAAATGACATGGCAATTAACATTTCCAAAATGATTGTCTGTGACAGAAGATTAACTCTTTAAAATTGCTTCACGTGTCTTGGTGAAAATGCTTTGTCCTTCTAAGAACCCTGAGCATTCCCCATTTTCACTCCTCCCCTTTAAAACCCTATTCTGTACTTGCCCTCACACTCACTGAGAAGAACTGGATGGGACTAGGCCCATCAGTGACAACCTTTTTTTCCTTTGCTGCTGACTCCTGAGGTAGCCTCTGTGAAATGGTGGAACACAGCAGAGTTTTCTGAAGTGCTTGATACCCCATTAGAATGTCAAGATAACATACCAGGTACCTTATATGGGGTGGTTATGGAGCTGTGTTTTGCCCCATGCATACACTCAGCAGTACAGAAGTGATTAATCAGCAGAGGGATATGGAAAACAGAAGAAGGAATGGGATGTGGTTACCACTGTATAACGAACAATACAAGTGCTCTGCCTTCCCCTAGCCCCTTCTGACACTTCAGTGATAATTTTATTACAAAAATGTTGATGACTTCTTTCTTTTCCTTGGCTGGTCTGTTTCTCTTTTGTAAATTCTTCCTACATATTGACACTGGCAGAGACTTGAGCCAGCTGGTAATGGTTTTGTTCCTGTAAAAAAAGGATTGTGTGTCCTTGACATGTCACTGGATTAAATAAATATTCCCCAAGAATAATGTGGGCCTAGAGGCTGTAACTTTTACTTCTTAGACTAGAACAACTGGGTTTAGAGTATCTGATCACTAGATGCAGCTTGTTTTATAAGACTGAGCAGGAAAGCACGACAAACATATATATTTATTAACGCTATGTTTACAGGATATCCCAGTTTAACTTGACAACTCTCCCAGCAAATGTCATGGGGAGCCCAAAGATATTACACAGTATGTATATGACATGACAATACAGTTCTAGTAGAAGCTAAACGTTAGTAATTTTAGTGTTTCAATACTGTAAGCACTGTGTACATCTATGGTGTTCGATAGATAATAAATAACATCTGTTTTACTGACTGGAGTTATATATATTATAATAGCCATGGATTTGAATTTCTACTTTTGATCCGGTGTGCCTGGGGTAGCCCTCACTGGAAATGCCAAGGTCAGGGCAGGCTGCAAAAGGAAGAGTAGATACTCCCAAGACTGGTGGGTAACAGTGAAGTTAAACTCCCAAACCAGTCACAAACTGTGCTTCTGATCCCCCACACTGGTTATCAAGAAACAAAAAAGAAATCACACAGCTCCCTTTATTGCATTCCAACTACCTGGCTCCCAATCAGCACCTAGTACCAGTACAGTGAGAAGTTATTTAAAAAACTCTGCTCACATATACAAAATGTTCTTCTAACCCCAAAGGGTCAGCCATGTTACCAAGTCAGTATAAGTTTGGATCTTACCCAAAATACTACGCTGCCAGCCAATCATTTAGTGTTTAAAACTAAAGGTTTATTATAAAGAAAAAAGAAAGAACAAGAAGAGAGATGTTAAATGGTAAAACAGTCACATACAAACAAAGATTTCAAAATCCATCAGGTTCCTAGCAGTATTGATAAGTTTGCTGGCTTGAAAGTCCTTCTGGAATATACCCACAGCTTGCATGGGTCATTTAGTCCTTTATCCAGAGCTTCGTTTGTAGAAAGGTTACTCCAGTGGTAAGAAGCTGGAATGAAAACAAGAAGCAGGACCAAAGACAAAATGGAGACAATGCAGCTGCCTTTTATAGCCTTTTGCCATGCAGCTTGATTTCCTTTGTTCCAAACACAAGCTGCCCAGCACATGGCCTGGAAGCCTTAGAGTTCTGTCCATAGGCATGAGTCATAAGGTATATCTCTTGCCTTCTGTCAGTGGGTCAGTTGTATAGCTGATGTCCCTGATGGGCTGTCAAGCAGACTAGGCAGTGCTAGTGCCAATCTGTCTGGGGGTGTCACCCAGATGCACAGCACAATTTTGGAACTACAGACATACCATACATATAACTTGCAATACAAAGGTGATACAAAACACATACATGAGACTATCATACCTGGAGAATTATAACATTTTTGAAGATACTTACATGGCATATCTGGCATAACCCACTGCAATTTTACAATACTGGTATTCAAAATATCGTAAAGTGTCCCCAGATTCCATAGAGCATCACACTACTATTTAGTCCTGTGGATTAAAAAAAGTCTATTCTTTTTGTAATATGTTGTCATTTGATATTTGATGTTCTGAGACTGTTCTTTCAAGTGTAAAACAGCAGCAGTAATGTTAAGACAATAGTAATGTAATAATGTTTTGGGAAGGAAGGAGATAATATGATTCATCCAGGTCCATTCATCAAACTAAGTAGTCTGTGTCACTTATTTAGTTAGCTAGTTAAAATACACGTATCCAAAGCACAGAGTACATGTATAAAATACATAATTTTAAAAATCCACATAACATACAAACAGAATCAAGTCCTCCACTAAAAAACACTCCACTTTGAAACTCAGCTTTTCCCAGCTCACCATCTCTCTGCTCAGCAATCTCCACCAGAAAATGCTTGGACCGAACAGATAAGGTACACCTTTTGTTTGTTTCTCTGGGTCCCTAAAACCTATTTCTTTTCTAATATATTTATATTTGCAGAATCTCCCGCTGTCTGTTTGATATAGATACAACATAACCATCCTTAGTAACGCAGAAATTGTTGCACTAGATCGGACAATTGGTCCATTTGTACTCTGCTTCCAGCAGTGATCAGTATCTGATGCTTCAAAATACGAAAAAACACACTTTTAACATACCTAACCACAGCCCTGACGGATATACAGACGGACTTAACTTTATGTAACAAGAGTAGTTCTATTGACTTCATTGGGACTACTCACAACGTGAGTTGCAGTCTTGGGGCTCAGCTGTATATTGTCTTATGGGAGGAAGTGGAAGGGGGAAAAAATAATCTTCCTGACCTCACAGGTGCTGTTCTATCTACTGTCTCATTAAGAAACCTGACTAGACTCTTATGACAGAAAAGATCCAAGGTTAAAAACTAAATCATTGACTTTTCCAGAAAACATTATTGCCCAAAGTCACCATAGCTGATGGAGCAAATTTCCCTCCCTAGTCTGCAAGAGCATTTCTACACAGGAAGAAGAATGCCTACCCTCTCCAGAGCCAGACCTTTCCATTCACCTTGGGCAGGCAGATTCTACTGAAACAAATGGCAGCAATAAAACACCAAAGCTTGGGCCCTAATTAGCATGTTATTCTTCCTGTAGTACACTGCAAACCTCATATGAACTTGCAGGTTGGCAACTGAGTTTCAAGAGCTAGATTGACTAAGCCTTGGAAATCTCTATCCACAGAATAGACACAGTGTAGGCAGTGACAGGGCAAATTTCCCAGTTTCACAACTTCAGCGTGCCTTAATTCTGATCTAGAGAGACATCTCCTAGGGATGGAAGATATTCCTGTCTTCATGTACATTTAATCATTAGCCTCTTTGCCACAATTGCCAACAAAGGTGCTAGTTAGTGCCAAAGGCACCTGTCCACTGGAAACTGGACTGAGCCAACCAAAACATTTTGCATAGACCACTGAAAAATAATCACATCACGTGGTAACAACTTTCAGCCACAGCACTTTGGTCTACGGTGGAACATATACTCTAGAGGTGAGAGGCTTAGTATCCAAATATCACATTGTCTCCCAGAAAGCTTTTTTAGTTCTCAGTGTGGTTGTGGAATGGCTGCCAATTCATACAGTAGCCTCCCTCAGAAAAATAAACAGTGGATTTTGCAGATAAATTCAGTGGAGTTCCCAGAAGTCACTGTTAAAGGCCCATATTACAAATATATTCAAGGAATTAAAATAGCTACAAAGGATCTATGCAGGACTCCAGACTTAGCAATGGAGGCCTAAAATAGTATTGCTTGGCTATATTTGGAAGTGGAATCAACTCAGTGAATGCTGAAATTAAGAGGGTTTTTGCTGGTGGTGTTCTGGGTTGGTTTTTGTTTTTGTTTTTGTTTTTTTTGGCTGAATAATGACCTTGCTGATATAGGTCTTTCATTTATGAGCTCATTCATATTATACCCAGCAGGTGAAAAGTGAATGCACTTGCATAGCAGCATGAAGTGGAATCTCATCAGCACAAACAGCCACAGACATTTCCATTTGCTATTGAAAAATTTATTCCCTTGAAAACAAGGGACACACTTCACAAGTATCAGTATTATGCTACAGTGAATATCCATTTATTTAAAAACTAGAGTAACCACAAGGATACAGTCACACACAAAAACGGCCTGACAAAGTGCTAATTACACAGTCTGAGCCCAATTCTGCCCGTATGTACACTTGATTGGTTATGACACCTGATTACAATGGCAGTGGCACCTGTGGTCCAGCCAGCACAATTAGCCCTTAACTTATAAAACATAGCACTTTCAATCCACAGACTCAAAAGCACTCTACTAAGGAAGGTTTCAGAGTAACAGCCGTGTTAGTCTGTATTCGCAAAAAGAAAAGGAGTACTTGTGGCACCTTAGAGACTAACCAATTTATTTGAGCATAAGCTTTCGTGAGCTACAGCTCACTTCATCGGAGCTGTAGCTCACAAAAGCTTATGCTCAAATAAATTGGTTAGTCTCTAAGGTGCCACAGGTACTTCTTTTCTTTCTACTAAGGAAGGTAAATATTGTTATCTGTATGTTTATAGATGGGCAAACAGGGGCACAGAAAGGTGAAGTGACTTGTGCAAAGTTAGCAGCAGAATCAGCAACAGAATTCAAGTCTCCAGATTCCCAGTCCACTGCCCTACCTACTAGATCATAATGAGCAAGGCAGCTTGGTGCACAGGAAGTAGAAAGCTGCTGACACAGGAAGAAGGAAAGAGATCCACAAATGAGAGAGGAAACCAAGGTTCCTCAAATTGGAGGAAAGGCATGACACAATAAATGAGCAAAGATGTACTGGAAGAGATGGGCAGAAAGGTGGGCACAGTGAGTCTGTGCACAGCCCTAAAAGTGAAGACAGAAAACAAGTGATCGAATTCAAGAAGGGGATAACATGACCAAAGCAGCTGGAAGATGATGTTGGCTGCAGCATGAACTAGAAAAGGAAGACATGGGAGTCCGGGAGAAATGGTAGTGTAGGTTTCAGAGTAGCAGCCGTGTTAGTCTGTCTTCGCAAAAAGAGGAGTACTAGTGGCACCTTAGAGACTAACCAGTTTATTTGAGCATAAGCTTTCATGAGCTACAGCTCACTTGTTGACTTGCATTTTGGTAGTGGGGATTGAGAGGAAGGGCCAGACATTTTTGAGATGTTGTAGACGTGGCACCAAAAGACTGCGTGAGAGCCTGAATGTAAGAAGTTAAGGTTGTGAGGTTATAATCAAATAACAATAATATTTTGCACTTGTATCAGAGCACCTTCCATTAGGGGGACCTAAATGTGTCTTATAAACATTAAGGCCATTGGACTTACTCCAATGTTTTCAGTTTTTTAAAAAGGGACTTTTTTCTTGGTGTTATATTCTGAAGTAATAACTGTACCTATACCTACACAAAAGTGTCAAGTAAGCATTGGTAAACTATGAATTTCATGATTTCTGCTTTTTACCACTTTAAACTGAACATAAATTATTTCCTTAACACTCATTTCATATGAGATATAAAACAAAGTTGTAGAATAGTGATTCAGTTAGATCTTCATCCCAATAGTGATTCAGTTAGATCTGTTAGGACTTTTAAATATTTTGCCTTTTAAGTAAAGCAATCTCTATTTAATCCCAATGGTGCTCTACAATTACAGGCACAGATATGAAATAATTGCAATTAAAGTGTTAAATCACAGACACCATAAGTACTACAACATATTTCAAAAAAAAAAAACCAAACAACAAAACCCCCCAGTTTACTGGGGATAAAGGGAGATTAACATGGTACTATATTGTATATTTCCATAAACTTTTTACATATGAAGACATCTCCTCTCCAATTACTTGCTTCTTTGTTTAACTGGATAAAGGCCAAGCTTCATGTACTGCCCTTGAGGTTAACTCCCATTACTATGCTAGGATGCGCTCCTCACATGGAAGACACATTATTTTGACCTATATTCTAAATCTATACATTCTACACTTCCTTGTTTAGATACCTATTCTCTGTTTCATGCTCATTAGCAGCAACGCTCCAAAGGCTTCTTTATTCAGTCTCTTCTTGGCCCATGTGGCACCTACCCTGTTGTATCGAAGGAAGTTGTTATATCATCCTATTTCCCACTGTTCACAACGGGAAGTGTTCATCATTCCTAGTGCTTTGTTTTGGCTATGCAGGGATTTTTAAGGCCTATATACTCCACTACATCCTCCATCCTCTTAAAAAATGAAACACTATTCTCTTTTTAGCTTGTGAGCAACATCAGCTGTATCTTCACAGGGGATCAGTGCCAACTACATTATAACCATTTCCTTATTTTTTTTTTTAACACAACAAGAAGTCAGATTTTAGATCAGAGGTAGCTACTTCATGTGGCCAAAATAAGCCTTCTTTTCAGGTTCAATATTGTAGCCCAGTTGTGTTCAATTGCAAGAATTCCCTGTGGGGGGACTTCTTCCTTTCTACTGCTATTCACAAAAGGAAAATCTTCTCTTGTCACAAATGCCTGCAAGTGCTTTTAATACATCACCAGGTCTCCAGCAGACCTAGTTCTGGTTCACTGCTTTACTCCAGCCTGATAAAAATCTGCTGTGATGCATCCCTCTTCCATACATACTAACAGTAGGCTAAATCTGTCACCTGTTCTTAGTCCCAGTGTTGCAAATTAGCTGGTACCAACAGATATTGTAGGCTGCTTTTAAGCAGTGTTGTATTTTCCTCAACAATCTTATCTCCACAGGTCTGCCCAAGAAAGTTTCAACTACAGGATTCCATGTTATACATTGTTCATCCCTCCTGCCTTAAAAAACAAAACCAAAAAACTATGCATTCAAACATTCTACCTACCTAAATTTGTTTCTCCTGTCTCCCCTACAGTTAATACAGTTAATTCATTATAAACTGAGCTGGGTGAATAGTGGTAAAATTTACTCACCACCAAGCTTGCTAATTTCAATTCACCATTCGGGCCCATCCTGTCAATGTCCTTGTCTGTTCACTTTTGTGAAAACATTCAGGTTATGCCTTTCCCTCCACATAAATGTTTGTGGGAGGAGCTCTTCTATTCACATGAATACAGGAATTTGTGTATATATTCCTGACCAGATTGCTACCCTGTTAAACCCCTCTATTAGACTGGTTGCGTGTGCTTGGAAACAAAAGTGTTAGGAGGCAGGGAGAGAATGGAGGAGTGAGAAATTCAGTGATTTTCAAAGTAATAACTGAGGGATTATTCCTTGTGAGGAGCAGTGAGTAGGGAGAAAGACAGGTTGAAGGAGGGGGGAGGTTTGAGTAACAGAAAAGCCCCTTGCCAGGAAACATGTTGCACATATTGCCTCCCCAGAACATGGAGCTTGGTGTCTTCAGTGTTTGCAAATATCAAGGCAAAGGGACAAGCACATCTACCCCTGCTATGGAGCCTCGTATCTGGTCCTGCAACTACGTGGTTATCCATTACTGAACAAATATGTATGAGCAATCACTGTTCTGAATGATAGCGTGTCCTAAAATGGGGGCCATTTTTTCAGTTCAGGCATTTGGTAAATACATGAAACAGGGTGTGGTATTGAATATAGGATTGGGAAATTAAAAACCAGCACCCTGAAACTCTTGGCTAGATTCCTGGCACTCAGGAAGGCAAATGAGCCGGACACGATCTACCCAGAGCATTCACAAATATGAACTTGCTTGTACATGCACCACACCAAATTGCTTGGTGTGAACATGATGAGAAAAGTGAATGTAAAGGCTACTGTGTAACCAGCAAATCTGGATTATATTTTTCTCTTTCCTTAGGCAGGGAGGAACTCACTATTTATAAATGTTGAGTTCTTCTGTGTAGCCAGATATAATTCTCTTCCTTGGACAAAACAGAAGTACTAAAGATTTCAGATATCCTAAATGTTCCTAGGTTTGCTTATTGCCATGTTTCTCTCTCTCTAAAATGTTCCTCACTGCCTGCCTGAGAGAGCCAGTACTCTGATGATTGTCTTAAAGCACTAGTCTTGTTTATAAAGGTTAGGTCATCCAGTCAGGGAACAAAACGCATACCATATGATTTAGATGACCAGTCACACAGCCTAAATAGCTAATTCCAAATATCCAGACTTTGAAGGAACTCTTGCCGCAAACACCTCATTAAAACCCATAGTCCCAAACAGATTTGTAAAAACTATTTCACAAACAATTACAAACGATAAACAAATATGTAAATAAGGTGATCCATTCTTAGACAACTCAGGAACAGAAAAAGAGAGGCAAAATCTGTTTAAGAAACCATTTGCAATGAATAACTAACGTTACTATTTACAAAGTTAGACTCTTAATTCGCTTTCAGGTTCATTGGGGGGTGATAGCTTCTTTTGCTTCACTGTGATATTGCTGCACATCTGTCTTTCTGAGCGAAATCCTGCCACCTCACTCCATTTGAATATTAGTATTAAGAATAATACTTAGTACTTACACAACAACATGCATTTCGTCCAAAGGTCTCAGAGGAGGAGATCATTCTTTGCCTTCAGAATTCGTCTCAAGGCCCACATGTACAAAAAAAATAAAATAATTAAAAAAAAATCCATCAGCATTTAATGGTTAGGCTCAGGAGCAGTTTGGGAAAAGTCATTTATTTAAATATTCAATTGCAAAGTTATATTATAAAATACATTCTATTTGTCTCCCTCTCCCCATCTTTGCAGGGCCAGATTAATGCAACCAGGGACCTAGGTGCATGCAAAATGGGGCTCTCCATGGCTCTCTCCCCATCCCTAGATGATCTGTGGTCCCTTCTGGCCTGAAATTATGAGTCTGTATGTCTACACTGCAGTTAAACACCCGTGTGTGGCCAGTGTCAGCTGCCTTGGGCTTGAGTTGCAGGGCTGTAAAACTGTTGTGTAGACCTTTGGATTCAGGGTGCAGCTCAGGCTCAATGACCCCTCAAGGGGAGAAGGTCCCAGAGCTTGGCCTCCAAGCCAAGCCAGAATGTTTACTTTGCAATTTTGTGGTCCCGCAGCCCAAGTACTGTGAGCCCAAGGCAGCTGACACGGGCCAGCTGCAGGTGTTTGAGTTTAGAAAAACCCTCTGTGATCCCACTCCTTGCTACCATGACCTCATGAGAGCTATCATGGAGTACTGGAACACACACAGAGTCCTGAGCTATGGTGTTATTAGGGGCCTCTGAAACAATGTAGTTCAGATTTAACAATCCATAAAAATAAATAAAACAGCTCAGACCTCACGGAGCTATTGTTTCAGGCTGTCTGCAGACTCAGGCATACACCTCTGCAGTGATTACATTGGCCTCACATAGTCAAGCTTTTTTCTGCATATGTGAGGTCTTAATTTTTTTTTCTTCTAATAAAAGCTGAGATTCTTATGCCAGCTCTTGACTCCAGGAACTGGGGCCCTAGACTCATGCTTATGCCTTAATTCAACCCTGCATCCTTCATGCATCACTTGTCTTTTCAGACTATAGGTTCTTTGGTTCAGGAACCACATCTACCAGTATATTTGTACAGTACCTAAAACTACGGGGCCCTGATCTAGGCCTCTGGGTGCTACCATAATATTTAAACAGTAACTATTAACAACATCCCCATTTCATGGATGATGACACTGAGGCACAGAAAGGTTTGAGCAACTTGCTGAGGGTCATGAACCAAGTGAGTGTCAGAGTTTCAGCTTCAGCTTTCAAATGAGTTTAAGTCATAGCCCATGTTGAACACATTGCGACTGTACAGTCTAGAGGTGACAAAATATTCATCATGGCACCACACCTGAGAGAAAGCTTACAGGCTACACCCATAAGGGGTGAAGGCACAGAGCTACTCTTGCATTTTCCAGGAAGCATGAAGGCTTAAAAAGTCTCTAACTTAAAGTGCTGCTGCAAAACAGGAATGGGAAGTCTCCCAGAAAACTGTAGCTACAACAGGCTACTTCCACTGGATTCAGTGGGAGCTGAAGATGCTCAGCACCTCACAAAAGGCACTCAGCACTTTGCTGGATCAAGCCCCACATGCCTTAATAGTCATATAATGAAACAATGTACTGTGATGCGTACCAGCAAGGAGAAAGCTTTGGTACAATTTTCAGTGATGCTTTCTGAAGACTGGTTCTGGAGACTCACGTTTCCAGATGGATCAAGGAACTAATTTTCAGATGCGTTGCTCAAAAGTGCCTTAAAAATAAAATGGACATTTTAAATAAATATGAAGTGCCTGACCAGATTTTGTAACCTCCAGATAGCATGTCTTCTGGCTACATTTCTGTAAAGCTACAGATAGTAGGCCTCTAAGGGTATGTCTACACAAAAAAGCTGTCCTGTGCCAACTGACTTGGCACGGGACACCTCTGTTGTGTAGACATACCCTTAGGAGGTAAGATTGATTCAGGCTCGTAGGGCCTGGGCTGCGGGGCTGTTTCATTGCAGTGTAGACTTCTGGGCTTGGGCTGGAGTCACAGCTGTGGCACCCTTCCACCACACAGGGTCCTAGAACCCAGGCTTCAGCCCAAGCCTGGAAGTCTACACTGCAATGAAACTGTCCTGCAGCCAGAGACGCACAAGCTCAAGTCAGATGGCATGGGCCAGCCGTGGGTATCTAGTTGCCAGAGATACCCAAAGTTAGTTCAAAGTACACTGCATATACCCATCCCTATACATTTGTACACTTCTCCTGTATCAAGGGGAAGGTGAAGGAGTATAGTATAGAGGTTAAGAATAGGACTAAGAGTACTTGGCTCTATTCCTATGTTTTACACTATCTGGCCTACATTAGTCAAATCACATGGGCCCAGACCGTCAAAGATATTTAGGAGCTTAACCCCCATTGTCCACCTAGTATTATATCCTGGCAATTGTCAGAGGCAGGATATTGTACTAGATGAACAATGGCAGTTTCTTGTACCTTCCTCTGAAGCACTCCATAGTCAACAATTTCAGAATAACCTGTTCAGAGGGGATGACCTTCTTAACTATCATCAGTTGGCCATCTGTAGGACATACTCAAAGAATAGTGGGTATATCAATACTTACCTACCTCACAGGGACATTGGGAAGCTTAATTAAAATTTGTAAAGCACTCTGAGGTCTTAAAATGAAAAGCACTATGTAAATTCAAATAAAAAAAGAGTAGCAGTTAGAATTAACTTGCAGTCCATATTAATGACCCTCCATGTTCATCCAGAGGATTGATTTTGATATCACCACTTCGTAAATTAGAAGTAATTCCACTAAAGTCAACAATGGAGTTACACTAGTGTAAAACAGGTGTGAGATCAGAATTAGTCCCCTTAATTCTAATTATGGTCTGGAAGTGAGAGGGTACTGTACACAGGCTAAAAGGTTGTCATTCTATCAGACAGACATTCTTTTTCTGGAATTTAATTCTCAGAGAAAATTAATGGTATTTATCTGAGAATTGATATTGCTAATCATCAGCATTAACATGACTAGTTCTTTCTGTTCCTGATTTCTGCTTTTAACAAAAATCCAGAGAGAAACGTATTTAAGACCTGGTGCAATGGTGGTATTTATCATACTCTACTGTGAATCATTTCAACCCAACAAGTGTCACAAATAGAGGGGATTATTATTTACTTTTCTGACAGTGAAAACCACTTTTGATGGATTGAGAATCCCCATCAGGGCACAGCATTTGCTCTTTATTGAAGCAGGGAAATTCTGCAGACAGCTTTTTGCCTGTCTTCAAACCTTTCACCAGTTGAATAACCCCCCAAGGTTTAATAGCTGGTAAGACATCTGTAGGCAAAAGTAAGAGAAATGAGTTGATCAAGAAATAGCATTGTGTTTCCAACATGTAGCAAAATGAGTGCCTCTTCACCATCTGTTATTTGTGCAAGCATTTTATTATGTAAATGTCCATATACACTGCATTTGAAATAAAGGAAAATGACTTCCACTAAAGTATGCTGATACTTCCAGGCTCCTGTGTGTGCCCTAAAAAAAGAAAAAGAAAAAAAAAGTGGAAGACAGAAAGTCTTGGGTTCATCAAGTCCCTCCCAAAGAAACAGAAAAGATTCAGTAGGTAGGATTTTGTTTCCTACTTCTCATTAGCACATATAAAGTGTAGTAGCTGGAAAAGTATAAAACATTGAACACTAAGCTAAATCCAGTGTGCTCAGATTAAGGGTAAGAGGCCCAAACAAACAGATCGTCCTATATTTCTGCTTCATGATGGGCTTGGTGCATGTTTCGGATATTAGGGCATGAAATTGGTGTTGTTCAATCTATTTAAATCTGGGACTCTGTCCTTGAAAATGAAAAGGGGCTGTCAATGGGCCCAAACCTGTAAGGTGCTGAGCACACAAAACTCTCAGCACCCACTGACTTAATTGAGAGCCGAAGGCAACGCAGTACCTTGTAGGATTGGATCCTTTTATTGTCTCCAACACAAAGAGCATTGCTGTGGGGTAAGGGTGTGGAGGCAAGATGACATTATACTCCACATCCTGGTTCAAAAATGTCATTAAATTACCAATTTAAATTGAAATGTAATTATCGTAACTGGCATATTTTTGGCAGCTGTGATTAAAAAAATCCCTTAGCTACACTATAGCAAGGGAAAGCCCAGAGGAGTTCTGACACTGCTTCTTAATCAAAATCTGCAGAGACACAAAAGCTTTCAGCTAATCTATGCCAAGCTATCTTGGACAGCATGGCATTGCCTGGAGCACCCTTCTGGTGGTATTTGAAACACCTGGTGCCCTTAGAAAAAAAAATATGAGCCTGTAATTTTTCCTATTCTGTTTGTACCCATCTATCTACCCAGGGTGGCTGCTGTAGTGATAGGAGCATAACATGAATGTATGCCAAAAAATCCCCAACCCTAATACTTTCAGTATTTGTTTACTCTATAGCACCCAGGTGGTTATCTGCATGAACACACTTCCTCATTGTGTACTTCATGTGGTTTAAATATAATTAAACTATCATTGCATTCATTGATTTAGTTTAAATCTTAATTTGATCATTGGAAAAAGTGTACATTCTAAGTGTGGAAGATTAATTGATATTTCAAGTGCACTTGAACAGAAGTAATTGAAGTCAATGACAGACTTGACCAATTTGATGATTTAAAGGTGGTTGGTTACTTACTTTGTGGTATTTATACAATTTCTTACAGTTGGAGCTATGAGTTTTTCCTGACCTAATTATGATTAAGTGTTGAACTTTACCGATAGCCAACTGCTGCTGCTATATTGATTAACTTGTTTTTATTAATATATGAAACTTTGTTGTTGGAGTTGGAACATATTTTATGGTAGAGCAGCAAATAGCTAGAGAAATCTGGATGTTAAAATATCCACTAACCACAATTCAGTGGATACTCCTCTTTTGATCATTCCATAACTAGCTATCTCCTTAAGGATACTTCTGAGAACTGCATGTACAGCAAAGCATATTCCTTTATTTCTGGAAATAGGTAATGGTTTGGATCATAGACACCGACTTACTCAGATGCCCCAGGCCCACTCCCACTCCAAGCCCCCACCCTCATCCCACATCTTTCTACCCCCGCTCTTCCCCCGCCCCGCCTCTTCCTGCCCCCAATCTTCCCCTCACCCCAGCACCTCCCATGGGAAAAAAAGGGTGGTTGCTGAGCACCCACCAGCAATCCCCCTCTCAGCACCTCTCCCTCCCCTGAGCGCCTCCTGCCCACAAGTGCGCCCCATAGATCAGTGCCTCCCTGTGCCTACCACCTGCTCTGGATCAGCTGTTTCATGGCATCAGGAGGCGCTAGGGCAGAGAGGGGAGGAGCGAAGGCACAGCGTGCTCGGGGGAGGGGGCAGAGTTGGAGTGGGAAGAAGCAGTGCGGGGGTGGGACTTTGGGGGAAAGGGTGGAGTGGGGGCAGAGCCTGGGCAGAGCTGGGGGAAGAGCACCCCCTGGCGCTTAGAAATGTGGGCCACCGGCAGGTGGGAGCTGCTTTGGGGGAGAGGGAGGGACTGATTCTCAGGGCTGCCAGTGGGTGCTGAGCACCCATTATTTCCTTTCCATGGGTGCTCCAACAAATTTGCGTGTTGTTCCACTTGAGCAGCATGATCGGAAGAGTAGACAGTCATGGTCTTAGCTCTCCACTTCAAGCAACATGGTGTACAATGAATTGTAAGATCAGTCCTGCAGTGGGCAAACACAAGCTTGTAAGTAACTGATTTGTTCCTTCATTCTCCATTCTGTATTGTATCACATACAGTCTGAAACCACATAAAATATTATGAAATAAACCAAGATCATATTATAATCTCCTTCCACACCCACCCTTTTCTCAAAAGTCTGGGAGAACAGATAGGCCTTGGAGCATGCCCTGAAGGTCAAACGATTTTGGCTGTATTTAATATATGGAGGAAATGGAGTAAAATACACAACACACATTCTTTTGCATAAAAACTTGTTTCCACAATGTCTAGCTTTATTTATCTGCACTCATTACAGGACTGAAGCGCTGTGAAACGCCTGATTTTTTAAAAAAAACTGAGCCCTGGTCTACATTACGAGTTTAGGTTGAATTTAGCAGCGTTAGATCGATTTAACTCTGCACCCGTCCACAAAATGAAGCCATTTTTGTTGACTTAAAGGGCTCTGAAAATCAATTTCTGTACTCCTCCCCAACAAGGGGATTAGCGCTGAAATCTACATCGCTGGGTCGAATTTAGGGTAGTGTGGACGCAATTCGACGGTAGTGGCCTCCGGCAGCTATCCCAGAGTGCACCATTGTGACTGCTCTGGGCAGTGCTTTCAACTCAGATGCACTAGCCAGGTACCCAGGAAAAGCACCAGGAACTTTTGAATTTCATTTCCTGTTTGGCCAGCATGGTGAGCAGAGGTGATCATGCAGTCCCAGAACTGCAAAAGAGCGCCAGCATGGACCGAACGAGAGGTACTGGATCTGATCGCTGTATGGGGAGATGAATCTGTGCTATCAGAACTCCATTCCAAAAGACTAAATGCCAAAATATTTGAAAAAAATCTCCAAGGGCATGATGGACAGAGGCTATAACAGGGACCCACAGCAGTGCCATGTGAAAATTAAGGAGCTCAGGCAAGAAACCAAAAAACCAAAGAGGCAAATGACCACTCCAAGTCAGAGCCCCAGACATGCCGCTTCTATGATGAGCTGCATGCAATTCTAGGGGGTGCCCCTACCACTACCCCACTCCTGTCCATGGACACCTGCAAGTGGGGACTCTCATGCAACAGGGATGAGGATTTTGAGGATGAGGAAGATTATGATGATGAGGAGGATAGTGCACAACAGGCAAGTGGAGAAACCATTCTCCCCGACAGCCAGGAACTGTTTATCGCCCTGGAGCCAATACCCTCCCAAGCCGGGCTCCCAGACCATGAAGCCGGAGAAGGCACTTCCGGTGAGTGTACCTTTGTAAATATAATACATGGTTTAAAAGCAAGCGTGTTTAATGATTAATTTGCCCTGAAGACTTGAGACGCATTTGCGGCCAGTACAGTTACTGGAAAAGTCTGTTAACGTGTCTGGGGACGGAGCAGAAATCCTCCAGGGACATTATTAAGGGGACATTCAGAGGTGGCCATCCCTGCTGTTAGCCACGCATTGAGTGGTGGGGCCTTTTACGCTGAGCTGTTCGCATTTGGCTGGCAGAGATCTTCCCTGATACTAGTCACACGGTGGGAAGAAGGGTGAAGCGATCATCCCAGAGAATTGGAGGGAGGGTGTTAGTTGGGTTTGTGCTGCACATTAACCCAAAAACCACAGCCCCTCCTTTTAACTGGCCAACCCAACGGGTGCTTGGTATGGGAAAGGAGGGCGCTTCTGTTTGAAACCATTCCCACGTTATGAAGGTTGAAGAAGCCGAAAGACTGTGGCTTACCATGGCTGCCTGCAAGCTGAATTCTGTTGCCCGGCCCTGTGTGTGCGGTCTCTCACACCAAACCAGCAGGCCCTTAACATAAGAGGCAAAATGCGACCTTATACCAAAAGCACATGTGCTATGTTATGTTAACAGCTTGGTTCACCTTGAAAGAGTCTACCAATTGTTCTCTAAAATGTGTCTAAATACTACTCTCCCTCTTTTGCCTCCTGCAGCTGCAAATGGTTCAACTCTCCCCCTATCATTTGCATCCCAGAGGCTAGAGCAGATAAGAAGGCGGAAAAAAAAAAAGCCGCCCTCATGCTGAAATGTTCTCTAAGCTCATGCAGTCCTCCCACACTGAAATAGCTCAGCAGAATGCATGGAGGCAAACAATGGCAGAGTCCAGAAAAGCAGAAAATGAACACGAGGCCAGGAAGGACGAGCAAGAGAGAGGAGGCAGGATGCAATGCTGAGGCTACTGGGGGATCAAACTGATATGCTCTGGCATCTGGTGGAACTGCAGAAAAGGCAGCAGGAGCACAGACTGCCACTGTAGCCCCTGTGTAACCAACTGCTCTCCTCCCCAAGTTCCATAGTCTCCTCCCCCAGATGCCCAAGAATGTGGTGTGAGGGCCGGGGGGGGGGAGCCTCTGGGCACCCAGACACTCCACCCCAGAGGGATGCCCAAAGAGAAGACTGGCATTCAATAAGTTTTGAAGTGCAGTGTGGCCTTGTCCTTCCCTCCTCCACCACCCCACCCAGTGCTTCCCTTCTCCCCCACCCCTCCCGGGCTACCTTGGCAGTTATCCCCCTATTTGTGTGATGAATTAATAAAGAATGCATGAATGTGAAGCAACAATGACTTTATTGCTTCTGCAAGCGGTGATCGAAGGGGAGAGGGTGGTTGGCTTACAGGGAAGTGAAGTGAACCGAACCAAGGGGGCAGGTTTTCATCAAGGAGAAACAAAACAGAACTGTCACACAGTACCCTGGCCAGTCATGAAAATAGTTTTCAAAGCTTCTCTGCTGTGCAGCATGCCCTGCTGTGCTCTTCTAATTGCCCTGGTGTCTGGCTGCACTTATTCAGCGGCCAGGCGATTTGCATCAACCTCCCACCCAACCAAAAATGTCTCCCCCTTACTCTCACAGAGATTGTGGAGCACACAACAAGCAGCAATAACAATGGGAATATTGGTTTCGCTGAGGTCTGAGCGAGTCAGTAAACTGCACCAGCGACCCTTTAAACGTCCAAATGTACACTCTACCACCATTCTGCACTTGCTGAGACAGCTCCTGACGACTGTCCAGGCTGCCTGTGTACGACTTCATGAGCCATGGCATTAAGGGGTAGGCTGGGTCCCCAAGGATAACTATAGGCATTTCAACATCCCCAATGGTTATTTTCTGATATGGGAAGTAAGTCCCTTCCTGTAGCTGTTGAAACCGACCAGAGTTCCTGAAGATGCGAGCATCATGTACCTTTTCTGGCCACCCCATGTTGATGTTGGTGAAACATCCCTTGTGATCCACCAGTGTTTGTAGCACCATTGAAAAGTACCCCTTGCGGTTTACGTACTGGCTGCCAATGTGGTCCGGTCCCAAGATAGGGATATGCGTTCTGTCTATTGCCCCACCACAGTTTGGGAAATCTGCAGGTCATAGTGGATGGCTTTGCTGCAATGGGATTCACTGAGTCACTACCCTTGATAGCAGAAGCTCAGTGATTGTGTTGGCTACTTGGATCACAGCAGCTCCCACAGTAGATTTGCCCACTCCAAATTGATTCCCGACTGACCGGTAGCTGTCTGGCATTGCAAGCTTCCAGAAGGCTATCGCCACTCGCTTGTGAGCTGCTCTCATCTTGGTATTCTTGTGCTTCGGGGCAGGGGAAAGCAAGTCACAAAGTTCCATGAAAGTGCTCTTACACATGCGAAAGTTTCGCAGTCACTGGGAATCATCCCAGACCTGCGATACTATGCAGTCCCCACCAGCGTGTGCTTGTTTCCCGGACCCAGAATCGGTGTTCCATGGCATGAGCCTGCCCCATTTCCACCAGGATGTCCAAATTGCCGGGGCCCATACTTTGAGAAAAGTCTATGTCCATGTCCTCATCACTCTCGTCACCGCGCTGCTCTCGCCTCCTCACCTGCTTTTGCAGGTTCTGCACATACTGCAGGATATTGCGCTACGTGTTTACAATGCTCATAACTCTCGTGGTGATCTGAGTGGGCTCCATGCTTGCTGTGGTATGGTGTCTGCAGGAGAGCAGTGTTGCAGCGGAAGCGGTGGCTGACAACGGATGCCATGAAAATAGATATTTATAAAGAATGACGAGAGGACCTGTGAGGCGGATTCATGAGAGCAGAGTTGCAGCAGAAGTGGTGGAGGACAATGGTTAGCACTGTGCACATTTCTCAAGGAAGAACACACATAGCCGGGAGCCTATGACAGACAACATGGAGAAATTTGCTATTGAGAAGTGGTGGATGACGACGGTTAGCAGTCCTACTGCACTGCCTGCTGAAAGCAGTATGGCATCCACACAGAAAAAAGGCATGAAACAATTGTCTGCTGTCACTTTCACAGAGGGAGGAGCGACTAACGACATGTACCCAAAACCGCCCGCAACAATGTTTTTGCCCCATCAGGCATTGGGAGCTTAACCCAGAATTCCAATGGGCGGTGGAGACTATGGGAACTGTGGGATAGCTACCCATAGTGCAATGCTCTATAAGTCGATGTTAGCCACGATAGTGAGGATGCACTCTGCTGACTTAATGCGCTTAGTGTGGACATACACAATCGACTGTATAAAATCTATTTCTAAATATCGACTTCTACAATATCGACCAAATTTCATAGTGTAAACATACCCTGAGTGAGCACCGATATTTTCATGAGGATGCATATATAGGATCAAGGGTAGAACTAGTACATTTTTTCCTAATGTGCTCCCATCTAGAATACACAAATTTTTTTCACACAAATATATGAAGAAGCCGAATCCTAGCTTTAAGTGCAAAACTCAAACTTCTCAACTATGGACAGGCTTGGCAGAATTTGATTTTTATTTTTTCATAATTTTGACAAATATCAGTTATTTATAAGCATTTTTTAATTTATCAATTTACATTTTCCGTTGTGCAAAATTATGGATTTTTAAAATTTGATTTAATTTTTTTATAGTTGTGGGAAATTATACGGGGGTGTCAGAATGCAGAGGGTTAGATAATAAATTCTTGAATGATATTAGATGCTGAGATTCAAAAAAAAAATTACAACTTTATAACTTGTTAGTGTTAAAACATAAATTGTCAAAATCCCGTGTCAAAATGTACAAAGAAAATATCTTTAAATCAAACTAAGTTATCAAGCAGCATTTTTCTTACTTTACCTATCTTTACATTTTGACTATGATTGCTGGAAGTATTTTTTTTCTCCCCCATTGGTTTATGGGTATATGATGGAACAGAAGCTTACCAACATTTTCCGATAAAAAGGAGCAGTTCCTCCAGCAGTACACCTATGGCCACGCAGTAATAGTGCAATCAGACCAAACCCCTATGGACATTCATGGCATACATTTGTAAATGGATTGTTAAAACAAGTTTAAAAGAGTGCATCAAAGAATGTGGAGGGACTTTTTATACACAAGAATTTTAAACTGGACATTTCAGCAGCTAGCAGAGTATTGATGGACAAACTACAGTTTGAGTCAGCAAGTGTGCAAAGTTGGCCAAGGGACTCACTGCAGAGGGGCACACAGAAAGTGATGTGCAGAGGTAAGTTGCTTACTGGAACAAACCAGCTGGTGCTCAATCTATGTCCCAAGGTGGCTGCACCAAGAGCTATGGCCTAACTTGTCTTCCAAACCTGGTATTACAAGATTTTTTTTTCCTACAAAGACTGGAACACCTAGAACTGGAAAGACAATATAAAAGCATTAACAATGCTAGCGACACGTGCAGTGTTTCACAATCTTAGTTAACAGTCACTTGTGTTGTTTCAAAGCTATTTTACAATTGGAGCCTGTTACAAAACAAGTTTCAGAGTAACAGCCGTGTTAGTCTGTATTCGCAAAAAGAAAAGGAGTACTTGTGGCACCTTAGAGACTAACCAATTTATTTAAGCATAAGCTTTCGTGAGCTACAGCTCACTTCATCGGATGCATACTGTGGAAACTGCAGAAGACATTATATACACAGAGACCATGAAACAATACCTCCTCCCACCCCACTCTCCTGCTGGTAATAGCTTATCTAAAGTGATCACTCTCCTTACAATGTGTATGATAATCAAGTTGGGCCATTTCCAGCACAAATCCAGGTTTTCTCACCCTCCGCCCCAACCTGAAGCAAATACTCACTAACAACCACATACCACACAACAGAACCACTAACCCAGGAACCTATCCTTGCAACAAAGCCCGTTGCCAACTGTGCCCACATATCTATTCAGGGGACACCATCACAGGGACTAATAACATCAGCCACGCTATCAGAGGCTCGTTCACCTGCACATCCACCAATGTGATATATGCCATCATGTGCCAGCAATGCCCCTCTGCCATGTACATTGGTCAAACTGGACAGTCTCTACGTAAAAGAATAAATGGACACAAATCAGATGTCAAGAATTATAACATTCATAAACCAGTCGGAGAACACTTCAATCTCTCTGGTCACGCAATTACAGACATGAAGGTCGCTATCTTACAACAAAAAAACTTCAAATCCAGACTCCAGCGAGAAACTGCTGAATTGGAATTCATTTGCAAATTGGATACTATTAATTTAGGCTTAAATAGAGACTGGGAGTGGCTATGTCATTATGCAAGGTAGCCTGTTTCCCCTGGTTTTTTCCTACCCTCCCCCCCAGACGTTCTGGTTAAACTTGGATTTATGCTGGAAATGGCCCACCTTGATTGTCATGCACATTGTGGGGAGAGTGGTCAGTTTGGATGAGCTATTACCAGCAGGAGAGTGAGTTTGTGTGTTGGGGGGGAGGGGAGGTGAGAAAACCTGGATTTGTGCTGGAAATGGCCCACCTTGATTTTCATACACATTGTAAGGAGAGTGGTCACTTTGGATAAGCTATTACCAGCAGGAGAGTGAGTTTGTGTGTGTGGTTTTTGGAAAAAAAAAAAGGGGGGGGGGTGAGAAAACCTGGATTTGTGCTGGAAATGGCCCAACTTGATTATCATACACATTGTAAACAGAGTGGTCACTTTGGATGGGCTATTACCAGCAGGAGAGTGAGTTTGTGTCGGGGGAGGGCGGAGGGTGAGAAAACCTGGATTTGTGCTGGAAATGGCCCAACTTGATGATCACTTTAGATAAGCTATTACCAGCAGGAGAGTGGGGTGGGAGGAGGTATTGTTTCATGGTCTCTGTGTATATAATGTCTTCTGCAGTTTCCACAGTATGCATCCGATGAAGTGAGCTGTAGCTCACGAAAGCTTATGCTCAAATAAATTGGTTAGTCTCTAAGGTGCCACAAGTACTCCTTTTCTTTTTACAAAACAAGGACACACTAACTCTGTAACAATCTTGAAAGCACATACATTTCCTTACTACTTAGGTACCCACTTTCAGGAAATGGGTCAATTGATTTGGTCCATCACCCAAGAGATTATCTGTGCATTACTTATCACCAGATCTTTTCTCAGCTATCAGTTCAGCTATTGTTCACAACAGGAGAGGACACTGCAAACATAGGTGGAGCAAAAGGAAGACATGACTATAATCTCTTCCTAGTGCAGTAGCAAGTGACCCAAATTGCTCAGAAATAGGATACAAAGTTGCTTCTCTAAGATAGGTACTTGATGTCACGAAGAAGACTCTCACGTGACTATCCCCTGGACTTCAGTCTTCACCTTTCCTAGTGTCTTTGGCTTTCAAGAAGCCATGTGCCGAAGGAGACAAATCTGTTTTATCTCATTTCTCCTAGGTGGGCCAAATTGGTTTGTCTTCTTGGAGATACTGGTGCGAACCAATCAATCAGATGATGACCTATACTTCTGCCAAAAATTCAAAATGTCAAATTAAAATGAGAGTTGTTCTCTCTCACAAACCAAACAGGGAAGGAGACATTGCTTTTGAGTTTTTGCAACTGGGACTGGAATTTTCCAGCCAGTGACAATTTGCTTCAGCATGTCAAATGCTTGCTGTTGGGGACCTGACAAGTCTCATGCAATATCCTGCCATGTAAGATGACAAATGGGCTCCACTACTATAGCCAGGTGTAGACAGAACTTGGACAGAAAATGTACCATTCCTATGAACCACTATAACCTTTTCACATCCATTGGGGCTGGCATGTCTGAGTGTCATGATTTGCTTTCAGTCCCTCTGCTGTGAGCAGATGTCCAATGTATGTCACCACATGCTATTTGATTCGCATTGTTTCTGGGGTGAGTTTTATGTTCTTGTCCCTGTGTTTCTGTAGAAAAGCAGGTAGTTTTCTGCCATTGTCTCATTCAGCTTCTGTATCATTGTTCCCTTCATCTGCAATGAGGACATCATCTGCAATTATTTTCACCCTTCTGGTGCTTGGGTGAGTCTTCTCTGGAACACCTGTGGTGCTGGCCTTATGTTCATCAGCATGTGCAACCATCTGTACTGACCAACTGATCTTGCAAAGTTTGTCAGCATGCTGGACTCTACATCCAGGCTTATGTGCCAGAACCATTTCCTCACATCAGACTGTAAATATTCAGGCTTTGGAAAGTTCTGGCAAGATGCTATCAGTTGTGGGCAGTGCATACTGGCATCTTTTCAATGCCTGGTTCGGTGGCTGTGGCTATGCATCCATAGGGATGCATAATTTGCTTGATGGCTTCTTTACCACCACCACGATGCTTACACAGGCTGTGCTGGTCTCTACAGATGCTAAGATGTCCCTGCTCAGCATACTTTCAAGCTCCTTGTTTACTAGATTACATAATGCCACTGGAATTTGCTTTCCTGGTAAACACAGAGGCCCCACTGTGGGGTCTACTTCCAGTTGCAGCTTTCCTTCAAGGCAACCCTTCGCGTTTGAGAACATTCCCATATGCTTTCAAAACCGTCTCCATTATCCATGGTACTCTTCCTTTTGTTTCTTGCACTGCAGCTATAAAAATTCTCATGCTTTGCAGTGAACAGACCCATGGCATGTATGATTGTACATTATTAGATTGTGCCTGCTCTTTGTAATGTGTGTGTTCAAGTCCAATTTACTCTGAGGAATCACATTCCAGGAGGTCCTACTACCCAGCTGAAATTGCAAAGGGCATTTCCTAATACCATTGTTGCAAGCATGGAAGTTAGTATTATCTTTCATTGCTTTCCTGTCCTGACAGCCTGAACCAGATATGCTCTCCGTGTTTCAATAGCAAAGAGTGAAGCTTTATGCAGGTTAAGCTGAATAGGTGGAACTTCTTAGAACCTCGTGCACCGCTTTGTCCATATGGTTGAGTTGCTTCCAGCCTAGCTCCCCATGTTTCCTGTTCCACTGATGTCTTCTCAAGAACAGCCCCTTCAAGGAACATAGGCCTCCTGACTCTAGTTCTACTAGTCATAATACAGAAATAATTAATTCCCCACCTGACATTTTAGTCAGTCATCTCCTAGGGTATGTCTACACTACGAAATTAGGTCGAATTTATAGAAGTCGTTTTTTTAGAAATTGGTTTTATATATTCGAGTGTGTGTGTCCCCACAGAAAATGCTCTAAGTGCATTAAGTGAATTAACTCGGCGGAGCGCTTCCACAGTACCGAGGCTAGAGTCGACTTCCGGAGTGTTGCACTGTGGGTAGCTATCCCACAGTTCCCGCTGCCCATTGGAATTCTGGGTTGAGATCCCAATGCCTGATGGGGCTAAAACATTGCCGCGGGTGGTTCTGGATATCGTCAGGCCCCCGTTCATATCATATCGTCAGGCCCCCATTCCCTCCCTCCCTCCGTGAAAGCAAGGGCAGACAATCGTTTCGCGCCTTTTTTCCTGAGTTACCTGTGCAGACGCCATACCGCAGCAAGCATGGAGCCCACTCAGCTCACTGTCACCGTATGTCTCCTGGGTGCTGGCAGACGCGGTACTGCATTGCTACACAGCAGCAGCAACCCATTGCCTTGTAGCAGCAGATGGTGCAATAGGACTGGTAGCCGTCATCGTCATGTCCAAGGTGCTCCTGGTGGCCTGTGTGAAGTCGATCAGGAGCGCCTGGGCAGACATGGGCGCAGGGACTAAATTTGGAGTGACTTGATCAAGTCATTCTCTTTAGTCTTGCAGTCAGTCCTATTGAACCATCTTATGGTGAGCAGGCAGGCGATATGGATTGCTAGCAGTCGTATTGTACCATCTTCTGCCAGGCAGGCAAGAGATGAGGATGGCAAGCAGTCCTACTGCACCATCTTCTGCCGAGCACCCTGAGATGTGGAGGCATGCAGTCCTTCTGCACCGTCTGCTGCCAGCCACAGATGTAAAAGATAGATGGAGTGTATCAAAACAAGAAATAGACCAGATTTGTTTTGTACTCATTTGCTTCCCCCTCCCTCCTCCCGTCTAGGGGACTCATTCCTCTAGGTCACACTGCAGTCACTCACAGGGAAGGTGCAGCGAGGTAAATCTAGCCATGTATCAATCAGAGGCCAGACTAACCTCCTTTTTCCAATAAGAACAATAACTTAGGTGCACCATTTCTTATTGGGAACCCTCCGTGAAGTCCTGCCTGAAATACTCCTTGATGTAAAGCCACCCCCTTTGTTGATTTTAGCTCCCTGAAGCCAACCCTGTAAGCCGTGTCATCAGTCGCCCCTCCCTCCGTCAGAGCAATGGCAGACAATCGTTCCGCGCCTTTTTTCTGAGCGGACGCCATACCAAGGCAAGCATGGAGGCCGCTCAGCTCACTTTGGCAATTAGGAGCACATTAAACACCACACACATTATCCAGCAGCATATGCAGCACCAGAACCTGGCAGAGCGATACCGGGCGAGTAGGCAACGTCAGCGCGGCCGCGTGAGTGATCAGGACATGGACACAGATTTCTCTGAAAGCATGGGCCCTGCCAATGCATGCATCATGGTGCTAATGGGGCAGGTTCATGCTGTGGAACGCTGATTCTGGGCTCAGGAAACAAGCACAGACTGGTGGGACCGCATAGTGTTGCGGGTCTGGGACGATTCCCAGTGGCTGCGAAACTTTTGCATGCGTAAGGGCACTTTCATGGAACTTTGTGACTTGCTTTCCCCTGCCCTGAAGCGCATGAATACCAAGATGAGAGCAGCCCTCACAGTTGAGAAGCGAGTGGCGATAGCCCTGTGGAAGCTTGCAACGCCAGACAGCTACCGGTCAGTTGGGAATCAATTTGGAGTGGGCAAATCTACTGTGGGGGCTGCTGTGATACAAGTAGCCCACGCAATCAAAGATCTGCTGATATCAAGGGTAGTGACCCTGGGAAATGTGCAGGTCATAGTGGATGGCTTTGCTGCAATGGGATTCCCTAACTGTGGTGGGGCCATAGACGGAACCCATATCCCTATCTTGGCACCGGAGCACCCAGCCGGCAAGTACATAAACCGCAAGGGGTACTTTTCCATAGTGCTGCAAGCTCTGGTGGATCAAAAGGGACCATCACCATCATTTCACCAACATCAACGTGGGATGGCCGGGAAAGGTACATGACGCTCGCATCTTCAGGAACTCTGGTCTGTTTCAAAAGCTGCAGGAAGGGACTTTATTCTCAGACCAGAAAACTGTTGGGGATGTTGAAATGCCTATAGTTATCCTTGGGGACCCAGCCTACCCCTTAATGCCATGGCTCACGAAGTCGTACACAGGCAGCCTGAACAGTAGTTAGGAGCTGTTCAACTACAGGCTGAGCAAGTGCAGAATGGTGGTAGAATGTGCATTTGGGCGTTTAAAGGCACGCTGGCACAGTTTACTGACTTGCTTAGACCTCAGCAAAACCAGTATTCCCACTGTTATTACTGCTTGCTGTGCGCTCCACAATATCTGAGAGAGTAAGGGGGAAGACGTTTATGGCGGGGTGGGAGGTTGAGACAAATCACCTGGCTGCTGGTTATGCGCAGCCAGACACCGGGGCGGTTAGAAGAGCACAGGAGGGCGCGGTACGCATCAGAGAAGCTTTGAAAACCAGTTTCATGACTGGCCAGGCTACGGTGTGAAAGTTCTCTTTGTTTCTCCTTGATGAAACCCCCTGCCCCTTGGTTCACTCTACTTCCCTGTAAGCTCCCCTCCTCCCTTTGATCACTGCTTGCAGAGGCAATAAAGTCATTGTTGCTTCACATTCATGCATTCTTTCTTCATTCATCACACAGATAGGGGGATGACTACTAAGGTAGCCCAGAAGGGGTGGTGGAGGAGGGAAGGAAAATGCCACACAGCATTTTAAGCACAGCACTTTAAAAGTTTACCAACTTTAAAATTTATTGAATGCCAGCCTTTTTTTTTTGGGCAATCCTCTGTGGTGGAGTGGCTGGTTGGCCGGTGGCCCGCCCACTGTGTTCTTGGGCGTCTGGGTGTGGAGGCTATGGAACTTGGGAAGGAGGGCGGTTGGTTACACAGGGGCTGTGGTGGCAGTCTGTGCTCCAGCTGCCTTTGCTGCAGCTCAACCATACACTGGAGCATACTGGTTTGATCCTCCAGCAGACTCAGCATTGAATCCTGCCTCCTCTCATCACGCTGCCGCCACATTTGAGCTTCAGCCCTGTCTTCAGCCCACCACTTACTCTCTTCAGCCCGCCACCTCTCCTCCCGGTCATTTTGTGCTTTCCTGCACTCTGACATTATTTGCCTCCACGCATTCGTCTGTGCTCTGTCAGTGTGGGAGGACAGCATGAGCTCAGAGAACATTTCATCATGAGTGCGTGTTTTTTTTTCTTTCTAATCTTCACTAGCCTCTGGGAAGGAGAAGATCCTGTGATCATTGAAACACATGCAGCTGGTGTAGAAAAAAAAAGGGACAGCGGTATTTAAAAAGACACATTTTATATAACAGTGGCTACAGTCTTTCAGGGTAAACCTTGCTGTTAACATTACATACATAGCACATGTGCTTTCGTTACAAAGTCGCATTTTGCCTCCCCCCACCGCGTGGCTACCCCTCAACCCTCCCCGTGGCTAACAGCGGGGAACATTTCTGTTCAGCCGCAGGCAAACAGCCCAGCAGGAACGGGCTCCTGAGTGTCCCCTGAAGAAAAGCACCCTATTTCAACCAGGTGACCATGAATGATATCTCACTCTCCTGAGGATAACACAGAGATAAAGAACGGATGTTGTTTGAACGCCAGCAAACATACACTGCAATGCTTTGTTGTACAATGATTCCCGAGTACGTGTTACTGGCTTGGAGTGGTAAAGTGTCCTACCATGAAGGACGCAATAAGGCTGCCCTCCCCAGAAGCCTTTTGCAAAGGCTTTGGGAGTACATCCAGGAGAGCCATGAATGCCAGGGAAAATTAATCCTTTCACATGCTTGCTTTTAAACCATGTACAGTATTTTAAAAAGGTACACTCACCGGAGGTCCCTTCTCCGCCTGCCGGATCCAGGAGGCAGCCTTGGGTGGGTTCGGGGGGTACTGGCTCCAGGTCCAGGGTGAGAAACAGTTCCTGGCTGTCAGGAAAACCAATTTCTCTGCTTGCTTGCTGTGAGCTATCTTCTTCGTCCCCAAAACCTGCTTCCGTGTTGCCTCCATCTCCATTGAAGGAGTCAAACAACACGGCTGGGGTAGTGGTGGCTGAACCCCCTAAAATGGCATGCAGCTCATCATAGAAGCGGCATGTCTGGGGCTCTGACCCGGAGCGGCCGTTTGCCCTTCTGGTTTTCTGGTAGGCTTGCCTCAGCTCCTTAAATTTCACGCGGCACTGCTTCGGATCCCTGTTATGGCCTCTATCCTTCATGCCCTGGGAGATTTTGACAAAGGTTTTGGCATTTCGAAAACTGGAACGGAGTTCTGATAGCACGGATTCCTCTCCCCATACAGCGATCAGATCCCGTACCTCCCGTTCGGTCCATGCTGGAGCTCTTTTGCGATTCTGGGACTCCATCATGGTCACTTCTGCTGATGAGCTCTGCATGGTCACCTGCAGCTTGCCACGCTGGCCAAACAGGAAATGAGATTCAAAAGTTCGCGGTTCTTTTCCTGTCTACCTGGCCAGTGCATCTGAGTTGAGAGTGCTGTCCAGAGTGGTCACAATGGAGCACTCTGGGATAGCTCCCGGAGGCCAATACCGTCTAATTGTGTCCACAGTACCCCAAATTCGACCTGGCAAGGCCGATTTAAGCGCTAATCCACTTGTCAGGGGTGGAGTATGGAAGTTGATTTTAAGAGCCCTTTAAGTCGAAATAAAGGGCTTCATCGTGTGGACGGGTGCAGGTTTACATCGATTTAATGCTGCTAAATTCAACCTAAAGTCCTAGTGTAGACCAGGCCTAGAATCAAATTTGAAGAAAAAAAGGATGTGTGTCAGTTTACTCAAGTGAATAGGCCCATTAATTTCAGTGGGGGCAGGAGCAGGTTCCCTAAGTGAGAAAAAAAAAAATCAATATATCCACATAAAGTCAGAGCAATTGGGCTTTATGTTAGTGAAGTACAAGTGCTCTAGGGGCCATGAATTCCAATCCTCCCAAAAGTGGGGCCAGGAGAAAGGGCTGTCAGTCTGTCTGTGGCCATTACAATGATTTACAGTCTGAAGTAACTGCTGCAACCATTCAGCATTGTATTGCAGCCACCAGATTCCCATAAATGCAATTTCAACAGATGTCTCAGGAGCATCACAGATTGGTGACTACCATACCAGCTGTCAAAGACTCCTTCCAAGGCCTATGGTTAACCAATGGAGGGGGGGGGGGGGGCAGTGGTCAGCCAGCAGCTCACTCTCACACTCTACTGCCCCTGCACAGCACTGATCTGTTTATTGCATTTCTTCAGGCAGACAGTCCTCCTCCCTTTCCTTCCACAGAGAGACTCCCCTCTGCTCTGCTGAGCAGCCCTTTATATATGGCCCTCGCCGGCCCTGATTGGCTGCTCCAGCAAGTCTTCCCCCTATTGGTGGGCTCAATAAGCCCTTTCCTGATTAGTGGGTTCTGCACAGCCCACCTGGTGCTGATTTTAACCCCTTCTCCCTGTGTGGGACAGGTGCCCCACCACATTGGCCTTCTGCACCAAGGGTGAATTTCATCTTATGTGAATAGCATCTCTCAGAATAGAATATTCAGTTTTGGTTTTCCCACATACAAAAAGCCTGGACAGCAGTAGGAGTCAAGTCAGATCACTCTCTTCAGCTCTGATTTCAGGATGCTATTCACATAAATTGAAATCCACCTTTTGTGCAGAGTGCCAGCAAATGCCTATTTATCATCATTCAGCAGACTTCTACCACAGTGTTAGAATGGTAGCCATTGTCAGTTAGACTTCAATCTCAACTTCCTATTTCCGAGCTATAGCTTAGATAGGATGCACAGATGTCATAGTACTTATGTTGCTTTATAGTTAGTGCTTCCCTTTCCTTAGCATCAGTCTTTGAGTGCTGGGGAATCAGGACTAGATTCTGCCAGTTACTCATGCTGAGTACTACCTTACTCCCTTAACAGCCCCCATTGAAATCAATTATTAAAGTATTTAATCAGACAAAGGGTGGTAGAATTGGGCCTCAGATTAGCGATTTGCTCTACCAGTTTCCTTTTATGTTGGCTCTAGATTGACTAATGTTGCAGGACTAGAGCGAGCCTCAGCCAGTGTAATTTAGCAGAGCTCCAGTGACTTCAATGGAGCTACATCAGTTTACAGCACCTGGGGAATTGGTCCTCAATATTCACGAAATGTAGCTAAAAGCTAATAGAAGGCTTTTGCTGCATGAAACAAGTCATTCATTTTCCAGGCAGAAGAATCACTGTCTGTCTTCAATCCTCCTCTGAAGCCTGGTGGAGAGACAACGTTATGTGTGGACACTATTAGAAGCTGAAAGTCCATAGGAACATTTCACAAATCTCTATTGCCCTGCTATCAAAAAAGCAGCTTCTCATTTGTTTACCATACCACCTCCGGTCCATGTATTAACTGACGCCTCGATGTTTAAGCACACTTTGTGGCATTACAAGGGGTTTGGATGAATTGGCACTTCTATTTTAGCTTTTGCATGAGCAGTTTTCTCCTGAGCTTTCTTTTAAGTGACAAATGGATGCAGATTTTATTAGTCTCTACTAGAAGATGTTTAATAATACTGTCATTTGTAAGAAGATCATGCAACAGCAGGTTCAGACAGCATACAGGACCCAGCATGTGTGTGAATTTGCCTTCTTCCACTGCTCTTACAACATTCATATCTTTGTCAGGGGTAATAAAACCAAAAGACAGACCTTGGGCAGCAAGCCATGCATTTATTTGTTTTTAAGCTTTACAGTGATGTTGGCTGCCTTGTGATTTTTATAAATCCAGAAAAAGGGTGGCTTTTTAAAAACCATGCCAGTGGCTGACAGATGCTTTTAGAATATATCATCCAGCCAGCTGTGAAACTCATCCAGTCCACTGTTTGTCCATGTATCCACATATCAGTTACATGAATATGTGTACACTCATTCATCATCAAGAATTATTTCATCTGACTCTACAGAGTGGTATATCTATATAGCATTGTGCAGGTTGCAAAATATATTCAGAAGTGGCTTGATTATTTTTCACTGATGTATATGTAACACTGACAGACCCTGGTTGTCAATGGGCAGGATCAAAGCTGGGGTCTCTGGAGCTTAGTGCATGAGCTTCTACAGTATGAGGTAAAAGCCAACTGGCTCTTAGTTAAATGAGTCTGTTGTACAGCCTTAGCTAAGTGTCTCAATACCACTAGATGGGACAGAACACCCCACACAGGAGGTGTGGGGGTTACATACTTTCCCTAGTAGAGGAAGCATGTCCCAAGCTTCAGGGACTTCCCATTGAAATCCCAGACAAGCCCCCACTTGTAAGCCAGTTGTTGGCAGGCGGGCTCGAACCGGGGACCTCTGAAGCTTAGTGCATGAGCCTCTACTGCATAAGCTAAAAGCCAACACCATACCCAGAAGGTGCATGGGTTACATATACACACTGTGCGCTGGTGGCACAGTAGTCTTATTCTGTGACAGGTTTCCTGTTTCAGTCTTTGAACTCATCATACCACCTTGCTAGCAGCTGAGGATGCTATAGGCCCAGCCCAGCCCAACAGCGAGCTACCCCTCCACCAATTAAAGAGCAGAATTATTATGACCCAAAGAGTTCTGTCTTGTCTTCTTCAGCTGAGAAGATACTGAAATACTAGACTACAAGATAAGGAGCTAGAGTGGGAAAGTGGAGTCAAGGGGATTTAATAAGTAATTTGAAGTAGGATTTCACTTGCTACACTGAGAGATCCAAGTTATGATTAACAAAATACATTGTTTTTATTTGATAGTTTTGTATTAAACCTTTGTAGACAGATGATTTGCATTGTACTGTAATTTAAGTGTGATATACAACACAAAAGTAATTGTTAGTAAAATTACTAGATGCCCATTGAAGAAAGAATCCAGCAAGAGACTACCTAGAAAGTTGATGCAGTAGACAGCAACAGCTCTGCAATAATATTCCATACCATAATCATGGGGTGTTGCTCAAAATACATCTTTTGTACATATTTTAACACTCACAGCTTTATCCAGATTTAAAACATTGGATAATTTAGATGAAAGATGGCCAACATTTCTGGTCAGTCAATTGGAATGATTCCAAAAATTGAGGATTAAAGAAAGTCTTATAATAAAGATAAAGGTGGAAGGCCCTTTGTTAAATGGAAAAGTCTATCTGTTCAGAGAATGGGTCTCTGAAAACCATCTTTAAGGATGTTGGAGGGAATATTTTATTAGTGAGGATTCAAAAGATTCCTCAACATGCCTTGTTTTAGACAGGATCTGCATGTCTTCTATATTGGATCTAAAAGATTCTCACAATATAAGGAACATTTTAAGGACAAAGTTATTAAATTGTATTATCCTACCCTGATACTAGTTTAAATGGTTATTAAAGTGAAAAACTTTTTCAGCTTATAGATAGAATAATGGTCGTATCATCTTCCTAGTGGCTGCACAGATTTGGAAGCTATCTAAACAGCAGTATGGGTGACCCCATTTAGCTCAACATTTCAGATGTGTCCAACACTCCAGAATATGTGGCAACAATCATATTGTTAGTGGGGTCAGGATTTCACCCCTGATGTTTAGCTTACCCTTTTTGGTCTGAAAATGAGGCCAAATATCTTGTGTAAACAGGCTCCTGTATACATTCCAAAATGTTCTGATTTTTATTTGTCCAGAAATAGAGCAAGAATAGCCTTTTTCATGATATTTTAGTATTTTTGATTCCAAGCCCAGCCACAACCATGAAGAGCAGAGGAATAAAACATTTTTAAAGTTGTTTGACTTTTACAAACTCAAATCCCACCCCCAAAATACCCCATCACATTCTAATCTTAAACCAGAGATCACTTTTATTCTACCCTTTACCCCCCCCCCCCAATTTTTTCCCCCCTTCCTTTTTTCAGTCTATTTTCCTCTTCTCGTTTATTTCATTCCTGAAGTGTTTCCATACTCCTCTTTTTGTATCTCCCCAAACCATATTCCTTACCTATTAGCAAGTTATATTCCTTCTTTATAGCCACCCTAAGTCCATAATTTCTAAATCTTATGGAGTCCAAAATAAGACAGACTGTCAGACACACGAAAGGATCATATGCCCCTTTATTTTCTTTGGTTTCCCATCACACTGTGAATCATATTCAGAGGAGGGGAGGGTCCTCCTGGAGGCAGATCCTGAGATAGTGTACAGTCATAGCCCCATTGACTTCCATGGGCATAGGAGACCATACAGGAGCTGAGGATCTGCCCACTGGTTTTCATAACAGTCCATGAATGTCTTACCCAACTGTTCATTTCACTGCTCTGCTAGTTCCTACACCTGTTGGTTCTCTGTAATTTGCAGTTACTCTTTCATTTGTGCCCAACCACATGGGACTTCACCCCCCACCCCCAGCAATTTCCTCTCCTAAATCTCACCTCTTAAACCTTCCTCATCTGTTTAGCCAAAGATTACCTCTACCTGCAAAACCATTTTGTTATTCTATGCATTATAAAATGCTATATAAAAAATTTCACTTATTGGAACATAAGAATATTCCTATAGACACAACAGCTCAGGTATTTTCTGACAGATGTATTTCCTGTAACATTTAAATGGATTTTAAAAGGCTTCAATTACAGCAAAGAATAAATCACACCCAAAAATTCCATCGGAGTTGTCTTTTCAGTTCTGTGCACAAAATTTTATTCTTACAATCTAATTGTCCTGGGAGATGAGAAGTGGCTGTAAACAACATTCATGTTTCTTAACTGGTGTCATTACCGCCTTCATCCTCCCCACCTCTTATTCTGAAGTAAAAATAGCACCTCACTGAGAATACAGAACATCAGAACTCAATAAGACAGATTCATACCAAATGGTAAAAGTTGCCTCATTTATGCTTAATAAATGTATAATATTTCTTGGAAGGCCTTTTAAAGCAACTAGATCCATTTATCACTTGGCCACTGGAAAAACTACATATTTCTTTTATCCCCCCACCCCGAATGTGGATATATTGAAGGAACAAACTCTTTGTTTTCCTTTTTAAAGCTCATTTACCTGCTAGAGATAGAACATCCTTAAGCTAAAGATGTTTTGGGTTGTGGTTTCCTTTTCTGCAGTGGCTCATGCCCAGCTCAGTCACTCCCTGCTAGTGATGGGAGATGTTTATTGCTTGGGATTGGGGGAGAAAAAGAGATGCATGTGGAAGCAGCTGAAGAAAATACACAGGAGTTCCATGTTACTTCCCTCTGCCCTGCTTATATTACAGTAGCAGCTAGACCCCAAGTGAAGGAGTTCTATTGTGCTAACTACACTAATGAATAGCGAGAGACAATCTCTCACATATGAAAGAGCTCACAATCTAAATGGACCAGATAGTCAATGGGTGGGAGAAAAGTAGTATTAATCTCCCCCATTTTACTGATCAAGAACAGAGCCACTGAGAAATTAAGGGTATGTCTACACTGCAATAAAAAACCTGTGGCTTTCCTATGCCAGCTTATTTGGGCTCATGGGGCTTACTCCGTGACTGTTTAATTGCAGTGTAAACCTTCGGGCTTGATCTGGAGCCCGGCCTTTAGCATCTTGTGAGATGGAAGGGTCCCAGAGCTCAGGCTGCAGCTCACACGAAACATCTAAACTTCAGTTAGCCAGCCCTGCAGCCCAAGCCCACTGGCACGGGCCAGCTGCAGGTGTCTAGTTGCAGTATAGACATGACCTTGCGCAAGAGTCACAGGGTAACAAGAAGTCTATGGTGGAGGTGGAATTAGAACTCAGATTTCCACAGGCCAGTGCCTTAACCGCAGGTCCAATCACTTCTACTGTCATTGCCTGTTTTTCCTCCCAAACATCCATTCTAAATGCTTCTTTTGTATCCTTTTCCTTCACAGCTGCCCCCCATCTTTGGGCCTCCCTCTTTTTCTTTGTTCACCAATGAACTGCTCTCTTTTCAAGCCCCTCTTTAAAATTATTCTTACACAAAAACTGAAGTGAAGTTCTAATTATACAGAACCAGTTTGTTTAGCATGTCTCTACCCACTCCTTTGTGCTGAGCCAGCCTTACCTGTACACACAAGGCCTGGGACCATTGCCTGACACTCCCTTTTTCAGAGAAGTCAGCACCAGAGGAGGTACTACATTCTCAGCCGTTGGGCACAAAGGTTCAGTTTATTCCAAGTCCCTGCAGAGTGTCACAAGGAAGAGAAAAGCTTCTCTTGCCTCCACTGCCCCATTACCTTGCAGCCCTTCATGGAGCTTGGCACAATGTGACTTAACTACCTGCATAGCTCAGAGATTGAACATAGCTGGAAATGACAATGTGTATTATCCCTGTCAGATTCAATTTATAAACTCCTTGTTTGGAAACCAACAGTCAACACTAAACAATTCCTTCTGACTCAGACCTTAGAAATCAGTATCTCAGAGCCCCAAAGAAATTGACTATGTTCCAAAAAGCAAGAAGTACTGGTATATTTACAACCTGTCCTTGGAGTCTTCATCTTAGTTGGCTACCTTTATTGAACTGTTCCATATGTTTCATCTATCCAGAAGGACAGTATAGCATCACTGACAATATTCCCTATCTTTTTAAAATTACAGTAATACTAAATTCTGAACAATGAATTTCACCACATCTAGAGAGTTACAAGTTTTGTACATAGAGGGTATGATGCTATGAAGTACGATCCTGTAAAGTGTTGAGATCCCTCAACTCCTGCTGAATGTAATGCAAGTTGAGGATAATCAGTTCCTCACTGGATCAATTCCTTAAGCTGCTGCTATGTTACTTATGTAACGTGAGTCAACACGAGTTGCCTCCTGTCCCAAAAGCCACAGAGTAGTCCTCATTTTCATAGGCATATCCTACAAAGATAATGGAGTCTTATATTTGTTTGAGGAGAAGCAACATTTTCTGCAGCATTTCCCCTCAAGTTGTTCTTATCATCCAAGACAATTAACACACCCCTGCTTCCACCCTCACTTTCCAGCCACCAGGATGAGGAGTAAACGGTAATAAATTACACCACAAATAATGTGGTTTGCCACCTACATGCAGCATCCTCCATAAATTGTGGGCCCAACTTTTAAAAAATGTGGGCACTGAGCTGGAAATCTTAAATCAGTATGCATAAGTTTTAAATTAAATGAGTTTCAGTTCACAAGAGCTGAGATAGCCCTAGTAGAACGCAGCTCAACTAAGGGTCTGGCTTAGTAAGGTAGTGAGAATGTTTAGAGGACAAACTCTCTGGGGCTATAGTTTATTATTCAGCAATTTAGGCACAGGGAGAATGGATTGTTTCTAATTAAACTGTAAGCCTCTCTGTCCCCATGGTTAAAACAAAAAAGCGTTTCCCAAGGTTTCAAAAAGCCTTACTGAGATTGTGGATTCTCAACAACGCCTATGTCTCTTTGATGTCCAGCTTCTCAGATATTTACAGGTGTTGGGCTCGCTCCTCACCTAATTGAGCATAGCTGAGTGTGGGAGAAAATGTGGCTCTCAACCAACTTTACATTTCCCCAACTCGGGGCAGGGTGGGGGGTTTGTTTTAAGCTGCAGGGGTCCCACAGAGACCACTCTGCCATCCAAGGATCAGCCACTGTGCATTCTGACCTTGCTTGGATATACCTATGATATGTCACTCCCCACTCGGACTTCCCCCACCCCACCATGTGATGTGTGAGGGAGCAGGTGGCCTACTGCTACTTATGCTAGCCTTATACCATCCTGGGACTCATTTACACCAGGGCAATCCTCAGCCCAAATCCTTTAGGGTAGTTTTCAAACTGTTTGGTAATGCCAGAGCAGTACAAAATGACCAGAATAGAAGAGGAGAATGCAACCCTGTAGAAAGGTGGATTCACTGCTAATGCACCCCCTCAGGGCTGGATATGGTGTAGCAGCTCTTTTTTCTCTTGCATCTCCTGCCAGTTCTCATGATGGTACACCCCTTCTTGTGACTCATCCCTCTGGCCAGGTCACACTTTCATTCTGCTCTTTCCAAGGTAATAGAAGGTTTTCAGTCTCTCACGCTTCTCTCAGTCATCTTTATGCCCTTCTCAGAGGTCTCTCCTTCCCTAGTGGCTAGTAGGGGAACCATGGCCCACTCACTAAAATGGATTCCAATCCAGCAACACTGTAACCAGCAGCCAAAGTCTCGTCTCTGCTGCTGCATCCTTTTGACTTCTTCCTATTTAGTCTTCTCTCAGACCATCTCTCCATTCACCCTTCTTTCAGAAACAGGGTTCTCAGGGCTCCCCCTGGAATCCCTAAACAAAATTCCAAATCCAAAAATATAGACAAAGCAATTTCTATCCTCTTCAGGCTTGACCTTTCAACCCACTCTGTTCTTCAGTTGAAGACCTCTTCAGGCTCTCTCCTTGGAAGTCCATAGTCTGCCTTTTTGTCAGGGCTCCCCAATGGAGCATGTTCCACCCTGCTAGCTGCTTGCTTTCTCTTCTGGCCTTTTGCCAGACTTCTCTTCTCAGGAGAGGTTCCCATGGCCAACTCGCTCTAGGCTCCCTCCTTGACCCTGCCAGTCTCTCCATTCCCTAGTGTGAAGAGAGGGGCTGCAGCATTCTCTTGTCACTATCCAACTCCTTCCCCTGCTGGGCTTCAATTAAACCTGGCCCACCCCAAAGGTGCAGCTAGGTAGTGTAATTGGCCTCTCAGGCACAACATAACCCTTTTAGTGCCTGTGTGGGATACACCCCTCATCACAAACTCATTAAATCCTTTTACTCTTACTGCTGGGATTGTGCAACCTCTTCTCTTCCTCACCCTCTGGAATAATTTCCCAAATCATCCATAGTTCATATGGCATCAATTGGGGCTCATGTTCTGTCTGCATCCTATAGTCTCATAAATTAGATACTGTAGGTCAGTGGGTGACCATTTGTCTCTTTCATGTAGATATCCATACTTCACACTAATAAAACAAAGATAATACAAAGTCATACAAAGATGTGTTTTTCAGTGTATGTTTGTTCTAGCAGGAAACATTCTGAGGTGCTGTCCCATAAAGATAAGCTTTGTCCGGTATTTTTTCATACCTTTGTCCTTTATTTTCTTTTAATGTGGATGGTCACCCCATTAGTTCACCTGTTCCATTGATCTGTCCTTGCAAGATTGTGCTGTATTGTCACTCATTTTAGACCATGAGTAATATTTTCAGGAATGCCTTACTGCAAAAGCATCCAATGGAACTCAGGTGCTTTTAAATTTTTTACCTCCACACCTACTTCCATCCCTAACAAAATGGGTCTTGGAGACTGAAAGCTCAGATACTCTATTTGTTTAAGAGCATATAGCCTAATAAGCTGGATAAGCCAATGAAAATGCATTATTTTGAACTCCGTATATCAGCATGGTAAAAACAATGAAAAGGATATAAGATCTGATCTGTATGGGGGTAAAAAACCCACCTGTAAGTGATTATCTAGTGAGTCCCAGGATCCAGTCCTGTCAGCTTCACACACTTACCAACAAGCTCTACCCAATTTTAGAAAGTAAAACATTTGTAAACCCTCATCCAAATCCAGGAGCCCTCTAATGGTTAATAAAAAACAGAAGCAATAGAATGTCACTTTTGACCAAACATGGAACTGGCTAGCAGTGCCTTGCTTCATTATCCTGTCCCTAGGTATGGCCTGAGTGTTACTTCCTTGTGGGAAGGCAGTGTAGCCCAATGAGTAGGGCACTAGATTGGACTCAGGAGACCTGGCTTCAATTCCCAGATCTACCACTACTTTGCTAGGTGACTTTCTCCTGGGCTTCAGTTTCCCCATCTGTAAAATGGGTGCCACAAAGGGAATACGGATACTGACCTCTGTTGTAAAGGAGTTTGAAATCTACAAATGAAAGTTACTATCTAAAAACTTGGTATTATGCCTAATTTACCATAATTATTACACTTTATTTTACTAGCTTAAAAACTTTATTCTGACCTATATTGTGGTGGCACTTCTACTTGGTTGTTTAGTGTCTTCTCTTCAGATGTTCTTACTTTCTCATCATCCAACAACAGATGTAGTTGCTGGATATTTTTCAGGCTACCCCCCACGTGTTCTGTAGAACCATTATTTTGTTTGTTTCTTCTCTCTCTCTTGTTTCTTAGTTTTATCTGAGCATTTTATCCTCAGGGACTTTGCTAATAGGTGATCACTTTCTATCTGTTGTGTTCTTTACAGGAGGTAGTTTGTTTCCCCTCTAAACTAATTTGTACACAAATATATTTCAAACTGTTGAATTTAGTATCTCCAGTTTTCCGATTCCCTCTTTTTGAAAGCTGTGTCCCTGCATGCTCTGGCACAATAATTAGAGCCAACTGTTGCCCAAGACTTCGATTGTATTTGTAATTTTCCTCAGATAATAAGCAAAGAGATTCACTTACATTCCAGGTTGTCCACAAGGACCTTCATGGGACCAATGAGATAGTGATGGGGAGAAGGCAGAGAGAGAAGACTGCAGAAAATGAGACCCCTTTCAAATAGTGAATTCTAGTCGCCTTTCCAGATAAGCCAAAATTGCTAATATAAACTTCATCTGCCAAAGACAAGTTAAATTTAGGCTTTAACCCCAGATTGACTTATCTGGACTTCTTTTCTGTTCCCATGCATCCCCCACACTGATAGTGAAGCCATGGTATTTCATCATTGTATGCATTTTTATGTTTAGAAAAATGGACTGCATTACCAATGTTAAAGATGATTTAAGCTAGCAGCAGTTAAAGAGAAATGCAATGGTCAGCTGTAACCAAGAGGGTCTATAGGATCTTAAACTCCTTGAATAATTGTATTATTAAAAACTACTATGGTTGAGATTTTCAAAGCTTCCTAGGGGTCCTAGATGCACAACTCTGATTAAAGTTTAATGGGAAATGTGTACCTAACCCCCTTAGGTAGCTTTCAAAACCTCTGTCTACATTATTTTCCATGCCATATGTGACAGATGCCTTTATCATAAAACTTTGACCTTCACTCTGCCCACCAAACCATGTTCACTAGGGCTTCTCCTAACATTCTAAAACTTGGAATAACTTCAGAAATCAGCTAAAGAAAAAAAAAAAAAAAAGACCACCAGAGACATATTGCTTTTTTCCCCTTCCCAGTATTAAGCCTGGAACAGAGACAGGTTTAAGGTCTGATGTCTTGTGACATTTTAGGCCTAGATACCATTTTTTTTTTTAATACCACTGGAAAGGGGAAGAGCCAGCCTTAGAATATTTGGGCAGGCCTGAGAAGCTATTTTGGGAAGAAAATCTAGAGAAACATAACCCATTTCCATCCATTTTTACCATACCATTGTGAACAGAGCCAGCCTGAGAAGCATTTGTGAGATAATTCTTTAGGATTTGCCTTGCGTGTTACACTCATTTTACATAGCATAACACCCTCCACCCCAGCCTCAAAGGCAGGGGGAAAGAGGATAGTGACTCTTAAGGTCCGTTTCCCCCCCGGAAGAGGGATAGTGACTGGGAGAGTGAGGAAGGCATCATCTGAGTGGGTGTGAAGGCTGGTGGGGCTCAGATAAACCACTGACCCCCCCGCCCCCTCCCCCCCCCACACACACACACAGAGGGGGTATGTAAATACTGTCCCTCCAACCAGACCCCCTTCTCATGCCTAGATTGCAAGTGGATTTAGGGAAAGGCATCCCATAAAGAAGCTGGGGAACAGGGTCCTAATATTTGGTAGAATATGGAGACCACCTCATTTCTCCAACCCTGTCATAAATATAAAGGGAAGGCTAACCACCTTTAAATCCCTCCTGGCCAGAGGAAAAAGCCCTTTCACCTGTAAAGGATTAAGAAACTAAAGATAATCTTGCTGGCACCTCACCAAAATGGCCAATGAGGAGACAAGATACTTTCAAAGCTGGGGGGGGACAAAGGGTTCTCTCCATCTGTGTGTTGCTTTTGCCAGGAACAGAGCAGGAATGCAGGTCAGAACTCCTGTAAAGGGCTAATAAGCAATCTAGTTAGATTGAGTTAGATTCTGTTTTGTTTAAATGGCTGATGAATATACATTCCATTCAGCACAACTTATTTTCTGTTTGTGTCTTTGTAACTTAAGGTTTTGCCTATAGGGATTCTCTATGTTTTGACTCTGATTACCCAGTAAGGTATTTACCATCCTGATTTTACACAGGTGATTCTTTTACTTCAATTAAAATTCTTCTTTTAAGAACCTGATTGCTTTTTAATTGTTCTTAAGATCCAAGGGTTTGGGTCTGTGTTCACCTATGCAAATTGGTGAGGATTTTTTTTTTAATCAAGCCTTCCCCAGGAAAAGGGGAAGACTTTTCCAAGCGGGCTCTTTCCCTTTTACATATTTGTTAGACACTTGGTGGTGGCAGCAATAAAGTCTGGGGCAAAAGGTAAAATAGTTTGTACCTTGGGGAAGTTTTAGTGTAAACTGGCAAAAATAAGCTTAGGGGGTTTTTCATGCAGGTCCCCACATCTGTACCCTAGAGTTCAGAGTGGGGAAGGAAACTTGACAAACCCTTAACCCTCACATGAGGGGAGGGTGGTGGGGTCCCAGCAACAGGCTGGGGACCAGCTGTAGAGTGGTGGTGGGGTGATAGCAGCCCTCCACCAGCTGGAAATGATTAAGAAAGGAATCATGATCTGCACTGTATGAGTTATTGCTGGATAGTTCCCAGATGAATTAATATGGGTTTTAATACAGTTACATGTAATTGTATACATGTAGGAATAAAGAATATAAGCCATACTTACAGGGTGGAGGACCCTGTGGGTGAAAATTAAATGTTTCGCCTTCTGTGTGAAGCTTACACAGAATATCACACAACAAATCCTGACTCTGTATGCAGCCTGTCTTATCTCATTCTTTCTACAGCGTACAGAGAATTAATTACCTTAGCATGTATTTTAACACATTCATACACACACAAAAACAACTCCCTCTGTTCACTCTCCCTCTCACCTTCAGAAAACATAAGTGGACACAAGCAAACATTTAATAACCCATTAAAGGTCATAACACAATTTCAGAATTACACTCAGTACTTTTAATTCCCTCTGCTTTTCTCAGCCCTTTTTTATCCTGTTGCCTCACATACTTTAATCATTCTCTTCTTTCTCATATACTCTTGTCTTTGATCAACCTTTCTTTCTTCCCTGCTCTCCAAGTCGCTCAGTCACTAGTTCTCTTCTGTCATTTTAATAGACTTTGTTTGTCAGGGATGGTCTAGATAATACTTAGTCCTGCCTCAGTACAGGCGACTGGACTAGATGACCTCTTGAGTTCTCTCCCAGTCCTACATCTCTGATTTTATGGTAGCACAGCCTGTGGGCCATTACCCCTGTGTTGTACTAAACTGGTGCTTCAGGAAACAGCCCTTCCTTTTCAAAGTGGCTACTAATTGAACAGGCCTAAAAAGAGTTCTGTTCTATTCTATTCAGGTTCTTATACCACCCCCACAGAACCTGAAACGTTGATTCAGTTAATGAAGAGAGAGAGAGAATCCGATGGTAGGAATCTGCAACAGAGGGATGGAGAAAAATACATTCAATGTAACAGAGTAAAGACTAATATTGGAGCCCCATTGTAGTAAGCATTGTGTGTGTGCATATTATATATATGCACACACAGTAAGAGAGGGCCCCTTCCCCAGAGGCCTTACAATCTAACTAGACCAGACACACAAAGACTGATAGAAGGGAATTATTCTCCCTATTTTACAAATGAGAAACACACATATGGAGAGACTCAGGGTCAGATTTTCAAAAGCACTTTGCTTTTCAATGGGGACTGTTGGCAGCTGAGCATTTCTGAAAATCTGGCCATATAAAAATAAAGGGTGAGATTTTCAAAGGCACAAAAGGCAATTAGCCACTCAAAAGCTTCCACTTAAAAAAACCCACCAATGAGAGCATGGTGTCTAACTCCCATTCATGCCTTTGAAAATCTGAGTGAAATAAATGAATTGCTCAAGGTCAAAAACGAAATTTGTGGTAACCGAGATAGGAACTACAGCAACAGGATGAGCACTCCTTGCCCATGATGTTGGCTTGGTTTCGGTCAAAGTATTCCATCAGTATATTTCCTTTCCTCATACCAACAGCAGTAGAAGGTTCTTTTTATGCTGATGTTGTTGCTCATTCACGCTGTCCCTCCTTTAATCCCCTATTTCAGGAAATTTGGACGATTCTTTGTAAGTCTTGTTTTTCTCTCAAGTGATACTTATGACTTGGATAACAGAATAACAGGACAAAGAAATAATCAGAAAGATATGGACATTTAAATTTGTTCTGAGGTACAAACTACAAAAATCAGATCCTGACGTGTTAGGAGTCACTGTTACCTTGCCTATCTTGTGCTGATTTGTGTATTTGTCAAGAGCTGGCTTCAAACACCACATTTTCATCAGCATCTAAAATGTTGTAGTATAGTCATATTGTTATTTACTTAGGTTCCATTCAGTGTGGTCTTTTCAACCCCATGGATTGCTACACATTTCCTGATACCCTTTCTTTTGGATAGGGTTCTGGAGGAACGTACCAAAACAAACAGCCTTACATGTCTGTTGGTGGTGATGTGAACCCAATCCTTTGTTATCCTTTAGTGCACATTCTTAAGAGTACAGCTTCTTCTCCTCCTCCGTTTGGTGTTGGTAGCAATGGTATGACCCTCTGGCCCCCCTCTGAGTACAAGCTCTCTCCATCCATGCCCACATCCAAATGCAGCAGGTATCTCACTGTCCAGAGGATCCCCATCTCTTTTGGGGGGAATCACTGTTTACCTACAGTCTCCTCCCATGGCAGTGATCATTTATCCTTTCCTCCATCTGGATGGTGAAGCAATGGCCTCCTCTTTAATGGATACCGGTGCTAATACACAAGTTTGCCAGCAGTTGCTATTCAGGCACCAAGTACCCACTGAGTTTTTTATAGAGCTGAAGTGCAACACTTCTGTATTGCTCCACCAACCTAGGGGCAAGCTACCCAAGGTAATTCCTAAAATCATATCTCCCGTGTTATATAAGGTATCATCGAAAGCAGCACTGTATAATGGTATAAGTACCTACTATAACCAACATTATTATAATATAATGGGAAAAATCAGCTGAATTTTAATTTACAAAACTATGCATGCATATAAAAATGAAGGCCATTAGATGGCTCTTAGGATTCTGTTTCAGATGTCTGAATCTAGCTATGATAGGCAGTGATTATAACTGTTCTGGGGAAAGATCACTAGTGTTCTAAACCACATGAAACTTGCACAACCAAAATGTGTTACCTTGGTGACCAATGGTTGGCAGACTATAAGAAATGAAATCGGTCTTGGGCGAGTTCCTAATGAGAAAGTCTAAGTCACCCCCGGCTTGTGGCAATGAAAAGGGGAGGAGAATCAGATCCCAATAGTAAAAAAAAAGGTATAGAAGTGTCCTTTTAAGACTGGAAGACTCAAAGAGGCATATTCTGCATTAGGGCTAAATACTGCTCTGGAGTGAGTTCCACACACAGCTCACTCAGGGTTGAAAGTGACCATATGGAAAGAACAATTTGAAGCAAAGAATGGTGTCGGCAAGATTCCATGAAATGACTGATCTTTCATTCTGAGATTCTGTTACTTGCTGTGACGATACTTTCAGGTGCTAGTAGTTTTTCCAGTTATTACTTAGCCCATACTGGGTTCTCTTTAGTCTAGTATATAGTAAACTAGACTGGGACTCAGGAAATCTGAGTTCTGTTCCTGGCACTGATGCTGGCCTGCTGGGTGACCTCAGACAAGTGAGGTCACCACTCCATGCCTCAGTTTCTCCATCTGTAAAATGGGGATAATGACACTGTAAAGTGCTTTGAGATTCACTGATAAGTGCTCAATAAGAGCTAGGTATAATTGTCATTAATTATACTATCATTTCTCTTACATGTTTCAGACCTTTCTAGTTCCCAGCACTGTCACTATGTAGCACAGTAATCTCTCTCTTCAAAGGTGTGTTATCAATGTCATTACTAAATATTGACCAGAGAAACATTAAGTGCTAAAAAACCCAATCATTTATTTGCCTTGCCATAGTGCCTAGGGACTAGTAACTAGTCTGGTTTATATATAACAAATAGAAGAAAGGGGAAGTTGATAGTAATGAATGTAAATCAGAAGCTAGGAATTTTAGAAATCTGATAAGGGAAGGAAAGGGACAGGAAGAAATTGGGCTGCAGAGTTATGGACAATAAAGATTTTTTTTTTTTTTTTAAAGTATATTAGGAACAAAAGGAACCCTGACAAAGGTATTGTCCATTAATAGAATTGGAAACACAGAAAAGGCAGAAGTATTCAATAAATATTTCTGCTCTGTATTTGGGAAAAATATATAATCACCATATAACACTCTTTCCATTCCACTAGTATCTCACGAGGATGTTTAACTTGAGTAGCCTCTGACATTTTTAAATCAGCAGGTTCAGATAATTTGTATCTGAGAGTTTTAAAAGACCGGGCTGAGGAGTTTGCTGAACCATTAATGTTGATTTTCAATCAGGCCTGCAACACTGGGGAAGTTCCAGAAGACTTGCACCAATATTTAAAAAAGGGTAAACAGGATAAGGGTAATATAACCCTGTCCATTTGACAAGACAATAGGGGGGCTGATAGGGGACTCAAAGGAGAGTAATATAATTAATGCCAATCAACATGGGATTATGGAAAATAGACCCTGTCAAACAAGACTGTTTTGATGAGATTACAAACGTGGTTGATAAAGGTAATAGAGTTGATGTAATATAATAAAATTTCTGTAAGGGGTTTGACTTGGTATTGCATCACATTTTGATTGAAAACTAAAATGATGTAAAATTAATGTGGTACAGTTTGAATGGATTAAAAGATGACTAAATGTAACTATACACAGGGAATTAGGACCAAGTGGGTGTGTTTCTAAGTGGGGTTCAGCAGGGATCTGTTCTTGGTCCTATGATATTGAACATTTTTATCAATGATGTGGAAGAAAAATAAATCACTGATAAAGTTGGCAGACGACAAAAATTGGGGGAGTAGAAAAATAATGAGGAGGACAGGTCACCAATACAGAGCAATCTGGATTGCTTGGTAAAATGGGTAAAAGCCAGCAATATGCCTTTTATTGCAGTTAAATGTAAGTGTATGCAACTAGGATTAAAGAAGGTAAGCCATATTCACAGGATGGGGGATTCTATCCTAGGAAGCAGTGACTCTGAAAAGGATTTGGAGGTTATGGTGGATAAGGAGATGCACATAAGCCCCCAATATGATGCTGTGGCCAAAAGAACTAATGCGACCCTTGGAATCCCAAGAAGGAGGAGAGATTATTTTACCTCTGCATTTGGCAGTGATATGACCACTGCTGGAATAATGCGTTCAGTTCTGTTGTTCACAATTCAAGAAGGATGTTGATAAGTTAGAGAGGGTTTAGAGAAGAGCCATGAGAATGATTAAAGAATTAGAAAACCTGCCTGATAGTGCTGACTCAAGGCACTCAATCTACTTATCTTAATGAAGATTAGATTAAGGGGCACCTGATTACAGTCTATAAGTACCTGCATGGAGAACAAATATTTGATAATGGGCTCTTCAATCTTGCAAAGAAACATAACACAATCCAGTGACTGGAAGTTGAAGCTAGACAAAGTCAGACTGGAAATAAGCCAGTGAGTAATTTAACCATTGGAACAATTTACCAAGGGTCATGGTGATTCTGCATCACTGACAATTTTTAAATCAAGATTGGATGTTTTTCTAGGAACTATTTTGGGGGAGTTCTATGGCCTGTTTTATACAGGAGATCGGCCTAAATGATCACAATGGTCCCATCTGGCCTTGGAATCTGTGAGCTTTAATGTATCTGTAGTGTTCTGTACAGAAGCAAATATTGCTATACTTTTTCTCGTTAGGGAAAGTCAGCACAGCTTTGGCTAAAATTTCAAAGGTAACAAAACATTAGGGAAAATATTGCCAAAACATTGTGGAATGCCTTCCTAGGTGTAATTATAAGCATGGTTACTGTGAACCATTTGTCAAATTAGGACACTGGTGAATTTCTACATTTTTTGCCAGAAGCGATTGTAGTCAGCAAGCTGCAAAGAAGCAGACGTCTAGTCTGTTATAGTGAGATGTTACACATCAGTTTTGACTTCCTGTTCCTCCTGGTACAGCCTAATAATGGGATCTGGGGTACAGATTTCCAGTTCAAATTCTTACCATATGAAGAAGGAATATTACTTGCACCTCTCAAAATACAGCTAGTTTTACAGATGTTTGATAACAGAGGGTGAGCCTGGGGTGGCTTGTATGGTGTAGCACAATGGGCATATGCTTTTTGGAAAAGTCTTGAGACCACTGGAGCAAAATCTAGCAATAGACGCCAAGTAATTATGGACTTGTCTCTGGCCTTTCCTTATGTGATTAGTGTTCTAGGACCTTTGCAGTTTGGAAGTACGAACCGGGTGTTTCAGCTTAAAACCTACTTTTCCTTTTATCCACAAAGAAGTTCCATTAACCTTGAGCTTGTGGTGTCAAGCAGTAATAGTAGAATTTGAAGTTTACACGGCCCTTTGCACTTTCAAAAACATTTAGCAAAAATATAGCTGAAAGCAATTTGTGGAAAGCGTAAGGGCAGATAATGGAAAAAAAATATGACAGATCAACACATGATTTTAAAACAGCCCATTTAGCTGCCAACATTGTTGTCTCAATTCCATTTTATGGAATTTTTGTAAACAAATCAAATTTCAGATAGGAGGGCTCTATTTTATAAAATGAGTCTATAAATATGATTTAATACAAGATCTTATATTTTAATACAAGTGTTTTAGACCATACTTTAATGCTTCCCATGAATTATACATCTGCAGTTTATACAATTTATAAATGATGTTGCCTTTAAGGAACTTGACAATGGATTGATCTAAGACTAAGGGGAAGTTCTCTAGAACCTTAGCAGAAATAAGCATCAGCCTGAAAAAATGATTTTTCATACATTGTAAAAAATGAAATATCAATTTTATCAGATAAATATCTATTTCAATCCACCACAACTCTCCATTTCTGCTCATTTTCTATTACAGGAATAATGCAGGTAAGGAATCAACATTTTGGATAAACTCTGCCTTAGTTATCCCCATGAAGCTCACTGGCTTCAACAAGGTGACACTGGTGTAGATCAGGGATTGGCAACCTTTGGCCCACGGCCCACCAAGGTAAGCCCTCTGACGGGCCAGGCCAGTTTACCTACTGCATCCACAGGTTCGGCCGATCGCAGCTCCCACTGGCTGCAGTTCGCCGTTCCAGGCCAACGGGGGCTGTAAGCAGGGGCAGCTCTACCAATTACACCACCCCAAGCAGTTGCTGCCAAATTGCCACCACTGCAACCGCGGCGGAGCTGCCGCTGAATTTCCGCCACCCCCGGAACAGCAGCGGAACTGCCACCGCGGGATACGGACTGCCACACCATTCTGAATGCCACCCCAAGTACCTGCTTGGAAAGCTGGTGCCTGGAACCAGCCCTGGCTGCAGGAAACAGCAGCCAGCACAACCCTCAGCCCACACCACTTCCTGCAGCCCCCCACTGGTTTGGAAAGCCAAACCGCAGCCAGTGGGAGCTGCAATTGGCTGAACCTGCGGACGCGGCAGGTGAACAAACCGGCCCGGCCCGCCAGGGGGCTTACCTTGGCAGGCCCTGGGCCAAAGGTTGCCGATCCCTGGTGTAGATGAAGGCAGAATTTGGTCCACTCTCTTCAGACAACCTGAAAAAGAGCTCTGTGTAAGCTCGAAAGCTTGTTGGTTTCATCAGCAGAAGAGATATTACCTCACCCACCTAGTTTCTCTAATAACTTTTGCATAGCATCCACAGAATTTATAAGTACTTCAGAGTCCTATTTGCATACTTCCTTAACATTTTGATGGAGAAATTAGTACCAACAGCACTCCAGAGAAATCTGAGACAGCATACCACACAACCTAGACCAGGGGTGGCCAACCTGTGTCTCCGGAGCCACATGCAGCTCCTCGTATACACACCAACTCCGGGGCTGGAGCTACACGCACCAACTTCCCAATGTGCCACTGCTCAACCCCTGGCTCTGCCACAGGCCCTGCCCCCACTCCACCCCTTCCCGCTCCCTCCCCTGAGCCTGCCGTACCCTCGCTCCTTCCCCCGAGAGCCTCCTGCCCACCACGAAACAGCTGATCAGGAGGTGGATGTGCTGATTGGCAGGGCTGCCAGTGGTCGGGAGGAAGCTGATGATGTATTACTGTGGCTCTTTGGCAATGTTCATTGGTAAATTCTGGCTCCTTCTCAGGCTCAGGTTGGCCACCCCTGACCTAGACAATATAGTGGTGATCAGTAACCTAGCATTATTGCTCCCCTACTCCCACTGGTATATGATCAGAGATCACAGAAAAAGTGTGAAGTTTTCTCATGCTTATTTGGTCTTCTCTATACCCTGTGTCTCTGCTAAGTTCTTCTGATGTCACCTCTGATGTCTATGGACCTTCCTCCTAAGAGTTTGTTATTTTATACTCAAAATTTACCTCTGTCTCATGAAGACATGGGACCAAATTTTCACCTCAATTCACTGATGTAAACTCAGAGTATGGATCTGTCATTTACTTTCCATTTGCTCCCCTTATGCTTTATACAAATTACTTTTAGCTACATTTGTGCTAAATATTTCTTTGGAATTGCAAATAGCCATGTAAAACTGCAAATTCCACCATTACACTTTGACCAAAAAATAAATCAAGATTACTCTGGATTCACACCCATTTAATCAAGGTCAGAATCTGGACCCGATAGTCTAATTTTTATTAGGGTAAATAATGTACACTAGAAATGCTACATTAGCAAAGTGAGATATGAAACATAATGTCATCTTCTGTCATCCATGTCTTTGTTATCTCCAGATTAGACTCCTTCAATGTGCTCTACATCTTCTATCTGAAAACTGGCACTGAATGCATAGCTCATTTGCTAAGGGAAACATCTTTCCAGGATCACATGACATCAAGTACTTTTGGATCTGCACTGACAATCCATTCAGTACCAGTTAGAATTTAAGGTGCTGGTTTTGACCCATAAAAAGAAAACAGCAGAAGGCAGCACGGGTTCTATTTCTGTGTGATCTGAGGCAATTAATTTCACTTTTCTGGGCCTGTTTTCCCTCCCAGCCTTTGTCGGTTTTGTCTGTTTAGGTTGTATACTCTTCAGGGCAGGGACTGTCTTTTACTGTACTTGCACAATGCCTAGCACAGTGGGACCCTGATCTCAGCTGGAGATTCCGGGTGCTACCATAATACAATCAGCCACCCCAAAATGGCCTGGGACCTACTTATTTGAAATACCACTTCTATCCCCAGGCCATACTGCCACAGCAGCAATGCCTAGGCTGGAGACTCATTTATATAAAAGGATGGGGGGGAGCTGATAGGCTGTTCTCTAAAGGGTTTTGGAACTCAGTCCTTCCCCCTCCCCCAGTCTCAAATAGTCCTAGTCTGTCAACATTCAGAACAGGCTGAGGCACATGTGTTTTCATAAACAGAGAGAAACTGGCAGGACTCCTGTGGGAGGTCACAGAGGCTGCAAATACGATTTTAGCTACTAGGTTGTGATTTATGTTGTGTTTGGGTGGGGAGGGGTTCTTGCTATATAACTGTATTTTTAAATGGGTCAAGGAATACATGGGGAAGGGATGGACACTCCTTTTTATGGAATGTGTATATAAAGTTAAAACAATTAAATACATATAAATTGTGAGATTGCAGCATTGCTATCTAACAGCCCACACTCTTGGATCAATGCCCTACATGCTGGCCCTTTGAGGCTCAGAGGCATAGCTTCCCTGCTTTACCTTCCGGCCCTGTCTACACTCTGCTCCCACCATGTCAAGAAAATGTTTAAACAAGATTTAAAAATATAAATAAAATCAGCACACACTTCAGGCGTTTTCCAGGGCTCCCAGTCTCAATAAACATACCAACATATCTATTCAGGGGACACCATCATGGGGCCTAATCACATCAGCCGCACTATCAGAGGCTCATTCACCTGCACATCTACCAATTCTTCAACAAAAAAATTTCAAAAACAGACTCCAACAAGAGACTGCTGAATTGGAATTAATTTGCAAACTGGATACAATTAACTTAGGCTTGAATAGAGACTGGGAGTGGATGGGTCATTACACAAAGTAAAACTATTTCCCCTTGTTTATTTCCCCCGCCCCCCCCCCCCCCCACTGTTCCTCAGACGTTCTTGTCAACTGCTGGAAATGGCCCACCTTGATCATCACTACGAAAGGTTCCCGCCCCCCCCGGCTCTCCTGCTGGTAATAGCTCACCTTAAGTGATCACTCTCATTACAGTGTGTTTGGTAACACCCATTGTTTCATGTTCTCTATGTATATAAATCTCCCCACTGTATTTTCCACTGAATGCATCTGATGAAGTGAGCTGTAGCTCCCGAAAGCTTAACCAATTTATTTGAGCATAGTCTAAGGTGCCACAAGTACTCCTTTTCTTTTTGCAAGTAGAGACTAACACGGCTGCTACTCTGATACCAAGAACTGACATTTAGGATCCAGGGATCCCAAAGTGCTTTCCAAACTTTGGAATTTAATCTAATAAAACATGAGAGAACATTGGATCCAAATGTATATATACAGGGAATGCTGGAAACACTATTCAACAGCATAGGGTAGAAAACATAGGCCAATAAATAAAGAATACCACAATACTTCATACCTTGTCCTCCTATGGGAATAGATTTTGATTTGGACCATGCACCCGTGCAAGGGAATAAGAGGTAGTAACTATCCTTCCCCCTTCCTACCACCACCATTATACAGGGATAAAAATTCTCTATTGTTGGGAGTCTTTAAATAAAGTCATTGTCTTTATAGAAGTTATGCTTTTGTTCAACCACAAGCTTTTGGGCTAGATGCAGTATTCACTTGGTGACATTCTATGACCTCTGTTATGCAGAAAGCCAGACTAGGTGGTCATAATGATCTTTCTAGCCTTCAAGTCTATTAGTCCCTGCATGGACTACAGGTCCAGACACACAAATGTAAACAGGTACACCAATTGTATGAAGTCCAGTTCTAAGCTTTTTTTCCTACCTATGTGCATAGCAGGTTGGATGTGAGGGGTGGAACCCTAGACTGACCACTTCCGAACATGGGAAATGTTGTAATTGGCAACCTGTATTGCCCACAAGCAAATTACTAAACCCCAAGGGTAAGGTAGAAGCACAGGGGAGTAGCTTCAGAAGTGTCTCTCTGAAGCACAGCACCCATGGGGCTACATCTGGGGTGGTACAAGTTGTGCATCACCCCATATACTGGACGGTGTCTAAAGGCACCGTGACAGAGCTCCAACCTTGTCCCCGTGGGTCCCACACTTCCAGGCAGTTTATGCTAGCCTCAGAGACTCACTGTGACCCTTCATGTAGCCCTTCTCTCTCTTGAGCCAGGGTACAGTATACTAAACCCTTTTCATCATAAGCCAGCAAGGAGGTTGGTGAGAGAACTCCCACAGTCTCTGTTATCCCTACAGGCTTATTCCAGAACAGTTTAGCCTCCTGTCCTGACAGGGGCCTGTCTTCCCCACCCAGGAGGTGTTTCTGTAATGGCGGGAACCCACCCTCTACTCTGGGTTCCGGCCAAGGACCCTAATGACAGCAGCTGTTGGCAGCCAACCTTTCACTGCCAGAGTTGCTACAGCTCTCCCACTTCCCTCTCTTAACACCTTCTTCACCCTTACCTTAGGGGGCCCTTTCCAGTGGCTAGAGGACATCTTCATTACCCACCCCTTCAGCCACACTTGCTCTCCCCTGGCTCTCTTTGGCCTGACTGGAGTGAGTCCTTTTATAGTATCAGAGGGGCCTTAATTAGATTCAGGTGTTCACATTAGCTTAATAGCCTCACCTGACTCTTTGCAGGTTAAATGGAGTCAGGTGTTTGTTTTGCCCCACCCCACCCCAGCCTCTAATGCTAGCCCCTTGGTCTCCCTGTCCTACCCCCAGCCTGGTTGTTGTCCCCCCTGGTTCCTCTGCCCTGATTGGCCTTTTGCTCTGTGCGCCCATGCCCCCTCCCATATGCTTGTGCCCCTCCCCTGTTTCAGTTTGAACCCATTTCACTGCACCCCCCACAATGCTATTATAGCCCCCGCCTCCCCTAGTGCAGCTAGAGGAGCTGGAATCCCATCCTGTGATGGTGACTGAACCCCTGCAAGTCCTTGATAGCCCCCCACATCCAGCCCCCTGCACCATTCTGGCACCCTCCTCCTCTGCCTGCAGCCTAGCGGGGAGGAGTGGTTGACCTGCTTCCCCCTTTCCTACCCCCTCCCCCGGTGTTTCTCCTCCTTCCCTGCTCATTATGGCGGGGGACACGGCAGGTGAGACTTCTCGGACAGTCCCCGCTGCCCCTCCTCCACCTGCCCCCCCATCATCCCCTGTGGCTCCTACCTCAACTGCCGCTGCCAAACCACCTGCTACTGCCCACGCTGGGGCACTGGCAGCGGGATGACCTCCACTGCTGCCTCATCCCTTGCCCCTTCAGATTCTGGGGGAGCCCCCCCACTGGCAGGAAAGGCCAGGGTAAAAAGAAGGGTAAGGGCCCCACCAAAAAGACTAAGCCCACCATGGCAAGGACTGCCCCCTCTGCCGTGGCCTCACCACCGGCCATGGCATCCCTCCCCATTACTCTCTCCACCAGCTCTGCGGGTGCCCCTCTCCTGGCCCCCAGGGCATACGCCTAGGTGGTGGTGGCTTCCCCACCTGCTGCTACATCATCTCTCCCGGCCACCGCCTCTGCTACCATCTCTGGAGGCCGGGGCCCCTTCCCCACGTTGACCCGGAAGCACGGCGTCCGTTGCCTCCAGGTGCCCGCCTCACCACATGTGGAGACCTACGTGCGGGCGTTAGGGCCTACGGCCATCATGGTGGCCTCCAAAATGTATGGGAAGGTCGTCTTCTTCCTGGTGTCGGAGGCTGACGCCCAGGAGGCAGTGGAGAAGGGCCTGGCAGTGGGGGGCATGTTCATCCCACTGGAGCAGCTGGATTACCTGGGAGTCCGGTTGGTCCTGACCTCCATCCCTTCGTTCCTCCCTAATGCCGCCCAGTTACTCGCCCTCTCTGCCCTGGGGAAACTGCTGTCAGTTCTCTCTCCCTGGGCTGCAAAGTCCCCACCTCAGTCATGTCCTCTCGTTCCACCAGCAGATGCAGCTTCAACTGCTGCCAGCAGTGCATGATGGAGAGGCGATTGAGGGGTCCTTTCTGGTCCCCTACCAGAGGGCCTGCTACCAGGTGCATTACTCTATGGGGGAGGCCCAGTGCTACCTCTGCCAGGTGCTGGGGCACATCAGGAGAGACTGCCCCTTGGTCCGGCACGGAGGAGCATTGGAGACCTCCGAGTCCCCGGCAGGACACCAGCCCCGTCATCGCCGGCGCCTGGAGCCGCCTCTCCTCCTTCCCAGCTCACCACTTCTCCCGCTCATGCCCTAGGGGTACCTTCCCCAGCGCACCCAGATGTGCCAGAGAGCACCGCCCCTGCTGCTTAATGGTGAAATCCTAGCGGATCTTAAACATAAAAAAGAAGCTTACAAGAAGTGGAAGGTTGGACATATGACCAGGGAAGAGTATAAAAATATTGCTCTGGCATGTAGGAAAGATATCAGGAGGGCCAAATCGCACCTGGAGCTGCAGCTAGCAAGAGATGTCAAGAGTAACAAGAAGGGTTTCTTCAGGTATGTTGGCAACAAGAAGAAAGCCAAGGAAAGTGTGGGCCCCTTACTGAATGAGGGAGGCAACCTAGTGACAGAGGATGTGGAAAAAGCTAATGTACTCAATGCTTTTTTTGCCTCTGTTTTCACTAACAAGGTCAGCTCCCAGACTGCTGCGCTGGGCATCACAAAATGGGGAAGAGATGGCCAGCCCTCTATAGAGATAGAGGTGGTTAGGGACTATTTAGAAAAGCTGGACGTGCACAAGTCCATGGGGCCGGACGAATTGCATCCGAGAGTGCTGAAGGAATTGGCGGCTGTGATTGCAGAGCCCTTGGCCATTATCTTTGAAAACTCGTGGCGAACGGGGGAAGTCCCGGATGACTGGAAAAAGGCTAATGTAGTGCCCATCTTTAAAAAAGGGAAGAAGGAGGATCCTGGGAACTACAGGCCAGTCAGCCTCACCTCAGTCCCTGGAAAAATCATGGAGCAGGTCCTCAAAGAATCAATCCTGAAGCACTTACATGAGAAGAAAGTGATCAGGAACAGTCAGCATGGATTCACCAAGGGAAGGTCATGCCTGACTAATCTAATCGCCTTTTATGATGAGATTACTGGTTCTGTGGATGAAGGGAAAGCAGTGGATGTATTGTTTCTTGACTTTAGCAAAGCTTTTGACACGGTCTCCCACAGCATTCTTGTCAGCAAGTTAAGGAAGTATGGGCTGGATGAATGCACTATAAGGTGGGTAGAAAGCTGGCTAGATTGTCGGGCTCAATGGGTAGTGATCAATGGCTCCATGTCTAGTTGGCAGCCGGTGTCAAGTGGAGTGCCCCAGGGGTCGGTCCTGGGGCCGGTTTTGTTCAATATCTTCATAAATGATCTGGAGGATGGTGTGGATTGCACTCTCAGCAAATTTGCGGATGATACTAAACTGGGAGGAGTGGTAGATACACTGGAGGGGAGGGATAGGATACAGAAGGACCTAGACAAATTGGAGGATTGGGCCAAAAGAAATCTGATGAGGTTCAATAAGGATAAGTGCAGGGTCCTGCACTTAGGATGGAAGAATCCAATGCACCGCTACAGACTAGGGACCGAATGGCTAGGCAGCAGTTCTGCGGAAAAGGACCTAGGGGTGACAGTGGACGAGAAGCTGGATATGAGTCAGCAGTGTGCCCTTGTTGCCAAGAAGGCCAATGGCATTTTGGGATGTATAAGTAGGGGCATAGCGAGCAGATCGAGGGACGTGATCGTTCCCCTCTATTCGACACTGGTGATTACAAGTTACTCCAGTAACTCTACCCCACCGCTACCTCCCCATGTTCCCGTGCCCTTGCCCTCTGATCTGACCCCTTCTGGCCAGCCCACAGATGATGCCATGGAGGGCTGAGTCCAAGTACAGGGGAAGCAGGGCAAATGGAAGGCACGAACTCTGCTACCTCCATCTGATGCAGAGGCCCCCTGAAAGACCAGGAAGGGGGCCACTGACACCGAGCTTCGTACTTTGCTGCTATGTGCATCCCATCTGTCAGAGCCGGCTGGGGATGACATGGCAGCAATGGCTGGTAGCATTGCCCCTCCTCTGGAGTCCCTCCCGGGGGGCCCATAATAGAACCCCTCCTGCCCCGTTGCCACCTGAACTCCCCGCATGCTCCGAGGCAAGCGAGGAGGTCCCTGGGGTGGTGATTTTCCCCTCCATCTTCATAGAGATCGAGGCCTAGGTCTGACCCCAGTCACTCAGGGGGAGGACAAACCTCTGTCAGCATGCCTCTATCTGGGTGACTTCACCCTGGCCCCCCACTCCCCATGCTCCATCCCCCTAACTGCTGCTTCTACTCCCACCTCTGAGGAACCCCTGGACTCTTCCACCAGCCCTGCCTCAGATAGCCTCCCACTAACGGCCGCCCAGCCTATTGAGGCGACAGCCAGTACCATGGAGCTGGGACCTGAGTCACCAGGGGCATCCCTTGTTGATGGGGGGCAGCCAACCTCCTTCCCAGGTGGGGGCCCCGCTGCTGCTTCCCCACCTATCAATGCCGTAGCCACACCTGCCTTGGAGCGTGAGGGCCCCCTTCCCACTCCACAGATCCCTAAACCCAGCCAAGAGGTGCTGCCCCCCGCCCCCAGGGTTTGGCTGCTGGGGCCCACGATCCCACTTCCGCCCCTCTCCCCGACCCTGCTCCTGACCTCTGCCCTGTCCCTGATGCCGACCCCAGCCCCCACCCATCCACCTCCCGTGCTGCTACTGCTGCGCTGGGGCCATCTCCTTCCCCTTCCCAGAAGGCTATCCCCAGAGAGTGGCCTTCGTGTTCCCGTGTCCCAACCCCCTAGGGGCTGCTATTTTCCCTCTGTTGCCCCCTACTGATCTGGGGTCTGAGGCGGGCTGCGTGGCACTGGCACATCGGGCGCCACGCCAGGAGTCCGCCACCTGCCTGCCCGTCTCAGTAGGCCACGGGGCTTTGACAGGGGCCCCACTGGAGGTTGGCCAGGGGCTTGTAACCCTGTAGGCTGCAAGAGTTTTTCCAGGATGCCCCTAGGTCCCAGAACAAGGTGCAGCTTGCTCTCCAGCTCTGGGAGGACTTTTATCAAATCCTCGAGGCTGTAAGGGCCATTCTGTGGGAGGGTAAAGGGACCGGGAGGCAGGCAGCTTTGGCCTACCAGCTTGCCTGTGGCTTCCGTGACTCTTTGCTCACCTATGGGGTAGGTGATGGTTTGCTGCGCAGCCCAATGGGGGCCATGAGCATCCCTGCCAGTGAGGATCCTCCCCATGGCACTCATCTTTGCAACATTAAACACCTGGGGCTGTAGGATGGGTCTCCACAGGTGCCAGGTGCTCTCCTTCCTTTGCGGGGGTACTCTGTGGTTTTCCTGCAGGAGACCCATACGGATCCAGCTGCCGAAGCAAGTTGGTGGCTGGAGTGGGGGGACAGGGTCTATTTTAGACACCTCACAGTTCCTATGGCTGGAGTGGCAACCCTGTTCTCCCCCAACCTATGGCCTGTGGTGCTGGGGGTCGCCAAGGCTGTGCCAGGTCGCCTGCTGCACCTCCGGATCCGTATGGAGGGGCTAGTGGTCAACCTCATCAACGTTTATGCCCCGACTTCAGGCCCAGAGTGACTGCACTTTTATCAGCAGGCGTCTGCCTTCCTCGGCTCTTTGGATCCTCGTGAGTGCCTGGTCCTAGGAAGGGACTTTACCACCACCCTCGAGGAACGGGACAGCTCGGGGACCAAGCAGTGCCCAGCCGCCAAGGACGTCTTCCAGGAGATTGTCGACCCCTGGTAGATGTCTGGCGCGACCACCACCTGGACGACGTCTCGACGTTCACCTTCGTCCGGGTGGAGGCCCATCAATCGTGCCACTCCTGGTTGGACCACATTTACTTCTCACGCTGTCACCTTTCATGGGCCCACTCCTCCAGCATCCGGCCGGCCCCATTCTCAGATCACCACCTAGCGATCATGATGGCCTCTCTCTGCACAGAGAGGCTGAGGCCTGCCTATTGGCACTTTAATAACAGCTTGTTGGAGGATGTGGGCTTTGTGGCATCCTTCCCGGAGTTCTGGCTGGCCTGGCAAGGGCAGAGGCACACCTTTCCCTTGGCGCAGTGGTGGTGGGAAGTGGGGAAGGTGCGCACCTGGTTCTTCTGCCACGACTATACCCAGGGCACCAGCTGACGGAGGGATCCAACGATAGAGCAGTTGAAACAGGAGGTCTTAGAGCTGGAGAGGCATCTGGCCGCCAGCCCCGAGGATTCATCCCTCTGTGGAGCGTGCTGGGAGAAGTGGGAGGAGCTCCACGCCCTCTAGGACAATCAGGCGCAGGGTGCCTTTGTTCGATCCCACATCCACCTCCTTCCGGAGACGGATCATGGCTCCTGCTTCTTCTATGCCCTGGAGAAAAAGAGGGGGGCCAAGAAGCAAGTCACCTGCCTCCTGGCAGAGGATGGCACCCCCCTCACAGATCCAGTGGAAATGTGCGGGAGGGCCAGGGCCTTCTAAGCAGGCCTTTTCTCCCTGGATCTGACCGATCCTGATGCTTCCAGAGTGCTCTGGGACGGACTCCCAATGGTCAGTGTGGGCGACCGAGACCAGCTAGAGCTGCCTCTCACTCTGGCCGAGTTCTCAGAAGCCCTCTGCCGCATGCCCACCAATAAATCTCTGGGCATGGATGGGCTGACTGTGGAGTTCTACTGCATGTCTGGGACGTCCTTGGCCCAGACCTCGTCACCGTCTGGGCCGAGTCCTTGGAGAGCAGGTTCTCCCCCTGTCGTGCAGGCGAGCCACGCTTGCCTTGCTCCCAAAGAAGGGGGACTCCCGCAGCCTTTAGAATCGGCATCCCGTCTCGCTCCTCAGCACAGACTACAAAGTCATAGCGAAGGCCATCTCCCTGCAGCTGGAGTCCACGCTGGCGGATGTGGTCCACCACAACCAGACCTACACTGTCCCGGGCCGTACCATCTTTGACAATCTGTATTTGGTCCGGGATCTCTTGGAGCTCGGGCGTAGGGATGGTCAGTCATTCGCCCTTCTGTCCCTGGACCAGGAGAAGGCATTCAACAGGGTGGACCATGGGTATCTCCTGGGCACTCTGTGAGCATTCAGCTTTGGACCCCAGTTTGTGGGTTTTCTCCAGGTGCTGTATGCCTCCACGGAGTGTCTGGTCAGGCTCAACTGGACCCTGACCGAGCCAGTCAGCTTCAGGCAGGGAGTACAGCAGAATTGCCCCCTCTCAGGCCATCTGTGCACTCTGGTGATCGAGCCCTTCCTCTGGAGGCTGATGGGGTTGGTGCTGTGGGAACCAGAGCTACAGCTGGTCCTATCAGCGTACGCCGACAACATGCTCCTCGTGGTCCAGGACCTGGGCAATTTGGTGTGGGTGGGGGCTCGCCAGGGCATCCACTCAGTGGCCTCCTCTACCCAGGTCAACTGGGTCAAGAGCTCTGGCCTGATGGTCGGGGATGGGTGGCAGGCAAGCTTCCTCCCACCCGTGCTTCAGGCCATCCGGTGGAGTGCTGGTCCGCTGCTGGATGCGTGGCAGAAAGGTAAATGCCAAGATACATCTCCACCGGAGAACTGGCAAGGTTCAGAGGGCAGGGTGGTAGAGGGCAGGACGACTCCGGTGCCTCTCCCTCCAAGGGATGGCACTGGTGCTCAGTCAGCTAGTCCTGTACATTCTCTGGCACCGGCTCAACAGCCGGATCCCAGCCCCAGGTTTCCTGGCCAACCTCTGGAAGTCAGTTCTGGAGTTCTTCTGGCCAGGACTGCACTGGGTCTCTGCAGGAGCCCTCCACCTGCCCCTGGAGGAGGGAGGACAGGGCCTGTAGTGCCTGCACGCTCAGGTCCATGTCTTCTGTCTCCAGGCCCTGCAGAGGCTCCTTTATGGTGCAGGTAGTCTGGCATGGAGCGTACTGGCACACACCTTCCTGCGCCATTTCCAAGGGCTCGATACAACTGGCAGCTCCTTTATCTCCATTCGAAGGGTCTTCCACGAGACCCCTCTGGGCTGCTGGTCTTCTACACAACCCCCAGCTCCGTGTGCAGGTGGCGGAGTCTCCCTCGGTGCGCCAGAGGTTGATCCTTGCAGAAGTCACCAGAGTCGGAGACTTCCTGGACTATGACCAGGGAGACTGTCTGGATTCCCTGATGCTCGCTCAGCACATTGGGCTCTCCAGACCTTGTACTCCCCAGCACGTACATCAGGAGGTGAGGGCTGCTTTACCGCCCACTGCTCAGGTTTTCCTTGACCGGGTCCTGCGAGAGGGCACACCCCACCCACCCTCCACCCCAGGCCCTCCAGACCTTTTCATCTGGCCCCTGCCCTGTGGGCCTGCCAGGCCATCCCACCCCTTTACCGTGAGCCAGCTGCACAACTTGCAGCCAGTTCAGTTCTGGACCGTGCCAAGAAAACACCTGTACGTGCTCGTGCTCCAGACTTTTCACATCCTCACCCTCGTGTCCCACCCTGACACTAAGTGGCGGGACGTCTTGCCACCTCTGGAGGGTGAGGAGCCCTGGTGGGCCAGCCTATATTCCACCCTGGTCCCGAGACCCACTGGGGATGTCAGGTGGCAGATCCTTCATGGAGCTGTAAGCATGGGTGTGTACTTGGTGTGGTTCACTCCCCTCCCAGACACCTGCCCCTTTTGCGGTATGAGGGAGACCCTGGTGCATGTGTACCTAGAGTGCACCAGGTTGCAGCCCCTATTCCAGCTCCTCTTGGATATACTATTACATTTTTGGTTGCACTTTTCCCCTCACCTTCTCATCTACACACTCCCTATCCATGGCCCCATGAAGTCATGGGACCTCCTTGTCAGCTTCCTCCTAGCCCTGGCCAAAACAGCCATCTACAAAACCAGGGAGAGGAGGTTGGCCGATGGGGTTTCCTGCGCCTGTGGGGCCTATTTCTGCTCCTCAGTCCTTTCACGCATCCGGGCAGAGTTCCTCTGGGTGGCGTCCGCTGGCTCCCTTGACACCTTCGAGGAGCAGTGGGTGCTGTCCAGGGTTCTCTGCTCGGTATCCCCGTCAGGTTCCCTTCGTTTAGCCCTGTGATGTCACTCCCATTCCTGTTATCTCCTTAGTTGTCCCATGCAATTATCTGGTATCCTGGACCTCTGGATCCTCCCCTTTAGGCTGGGGGTGGGGTCCTTTAGCAGTGGCCTGGCTTCCACCCGCCCACTTCCTGGATCCCAACAGGACTACTCTGCTGTACCCAACTGGCCTGGGTCTATCACAGAACATACTATCTTACAGTGCCTTCCGTCCAACAATCCTAAATCAGGGTAAACACACATTAATGAATTAAGCCTCATCACACCCCTTAATGGTTTAAGATTCACTATATCTCTGTGAGTTAGGTATTGTTCTCATTTTACAGTTGACAAAACTGAGGCATAGAAAGATTAAATGGCATGCCCAGCTACAGCAAGCGTATCTATGGCACAGCTGGAAATAGTATGAACCCCAGGTTTCTTGCTTACTACACTAGTCCTGTTCTTTAACCACTAGCCCATGTTTCCTCAATTTCTCATGTTATTAGATGAACATCAAGCAATTGACAGAAGGTCCCGAGCACTGAAATGTTTTAAAAGTCTGCAGTACACTTTTAAAATAAATGTGAAGTCCAGAAAGGGCAGTGTGGGGCTTTAGAGATAACTAAAGAGTTTTAAGCTTTATTTTTGGATTTCACCATTATGCAATAAGATTTTAAGTGGTGGCCCAACCCAATCCATTTAAGCTGCTGCTGTTGCTTATGCATACGGAGTTTGTCAGGGATATTATGCAGCTGGCATGCAGCAGCCTTTTAGTTTGTGTTCAGTTATGGGTTTCATCTGCAGCTTTCAGGGATGAGCAGTTCCTTTCAAGATATTTGCAAGCCTTGTCAGAGTCTGATTGCAGCATGACATTGACATCAGACTGATTATTGCTTGTCTCAGGAAATGCTGTATCTGTGAACACACTGGCTTTCATGCTAATATCTAGCCAGTTATTAGCATATAGTACAAATGGCAGCAGCTCCACAACAAAAACATGGTAACAGTGGCTGAAAAGAACAAGACTCAATCTTCCCATAAGTGCTAGAAACATGCCAAGGAAATTTCAGAACAACTTTATTTGTCAGGCCAACTTCTTACAAGATTCAAAGATACAATTATATATTCCAACTCTGAGTTCACATCCAAAATATGGTTTCATCCAGTCAAAGGTTAGAACAACTCTGGCTCTCACCAGGTAGAGTATGTAACATAATTAACAAACAACAAAATAGTAATATGTTTTCTGCACTTATATGGCAATTTTCAGCCATGGAAGTCAAAGCACTTTGGAAAAGTATTATTATTCCCAGTTTGCAGGTGAGGACAACAAGGCACAGAAAGGTTAACCAATTCAACCAGGGTCACATGGTGGGACAATGTCAGAAGTGGGAATAGAACTGATGTTGCTCAACTCCCAATCTGGTCACTCTGGTGCTTTTTGGACTTTCAAACTGGAGTCAATTTTCAAATTATTGTGGGAGGCTTTAATCAATATAGTTTCTATAATGGAGGGAGGCATATGCTCCTTTCAACATTTATTCTCCATGCTATTTCAGCAAATTTATTCTGTGTGCTATTTACAGGTACTGTAGGATATCATCTTACCTCAATGTATGGAGAACTCAGCAGAAAACTCTGCAGGTATTAAGAGGAGACTGGCCCTTTATATGTATTGCGTTCAGATTACTTTTTACATGTTATCAGCTGGAAAATATTATGTCCCCACTGTATTTTCCACTGAATGCATCCGATGAAGTGAGCTGTCGCTCACGAAAGCTTATGCTCAAATAAATTGGTTAGTCTCTAAGGTGCCACAAGTACTCCATCTCTGATTAATGGATTTCAAAATTAGAATGGGTACAGAATTCCAGTGGTTTTCTTTAATTTTTTAGCTCATTGACCCCAGGATACAAAGCTCAAGGGAGTATGATAAGTATAGTGTATCCATTCAACATCTATGTTCATACATCTTCTGATTTTCAAAGCTGCTGAGTATCTACAAATCCAAATGGAAGCCAGTGGGAGATGTGGGTGTTGAGTACCTTTGAAAATACAGGCCAAACTATTGATGCATTCAGATAAAATTTCACTTTTTGTCATTTCACCTCTTTTACTCTTATCCCAATTTCATCAGTCCACATTTTGTATCTATCCAAACATCCAGTATAGTCAAACTGGACACAGATCTGTATCTGGACACAGATACAAGTGATATACTTCAACACTAACGTACAGATATGATTTTGGCAGGAACCACCAGATGATGGGAGAACAGTCAATTTAGTATTAGTGGCACAGCATGAATTACTAGTACTGATATCTGAAACCAGTGATTGGGAACAATCAGATTAGTGGACAGACAGAAGCAATGGATTCTGCAGTAAGATTAGTAAAAAATTGACACATATGTATAGAAGAATAAATACAGCTAATAAGGTGTGATAAATGAGAAGGCAGAAGAAGATAAGAGAAGGAAAAGGAGACAGAATGAGAAGGGATGGATGAGAATAAAGAGGGGGGGAAAACTCAGACAATTATATATGGTTGTAAGGAAGGTGAAAATAGAAGGTGAAATATGATTAAGGGAAGGGGGAGAGGAAATAAGAGATGAAAGATGGAAGAGGAAAGTGACCCCTCTTCCCCACCCCCCTTTTCCTTCATCTCTCCTTCCTCCCATACTTTCCACCTTTTCTTTCTCTCTGCTTCCATTCCATTTATTCTTTTCCATTCACAAAGGAGTAACAGTACCCTTTCAATCTAAAATGAAATATTTGAGATTAAGGTAAACAATAATGAGAACTTTCTGTAGGCAAGGACAGTGTGTATGTCTCTTCTCTGTAAAAGGCAGCATCAAATCGGACAACAAAAGAGAGACAGTCCTGTAAACTTCCTGCACTTCCTTTGAGGCGGAGTGATTTAAGAAAAACCCTACATTTAAAGGAGAGAGCTCAGCACCATGTAGGATCTGTCTCGGCATACAGGCAACATTATTAGAAATATAATGCAGAAAAGCTATTGGAGTTTCAGACATAGCTCCAGGCACACTTCCATTCTCTAGTCATATCGATGTTTTTGGTGGTTGCCCCACTTCAGACTACTCGAAAGAAAGCAGGAGATTCGAGGGGACCTGTAACTCTCCAGTATCTAATCAAATCTTGGCAGATCTCCAGTTTTTCCACCAAGCAAAGTGGAAATTTTAAATGTCAAATGAGCCAGTTTAAAAGTCCTATGGGAGCTGATGGAAGAGCACTTTTTATCTGCATTGGAGCAGCTGAGCTAACACAGTAAGCAATAATTTTCACTAAGTACATTGCTACAAGTCTCTTACTTTGGCATTGTCAGAGTTACCAGTAGAACTTTTGGGGATATGCTCTGCCATTGATGCATGCTTGTATCTCCTATTAGCATTAATGGATGTGAGTATGAACATGAGAATGTTTTCATTAAGGAACAGACTGTTGGGCTCCTTCCTCATGCTGATGAGCAATTACTCAAGTAACTCATGTTAATGGAATACTCATGAGAGTGGAAGTTGAACAGGGTGAATAAGGATTTCAAGCCTGATCCTAAGTGTCCTTCATAATCCTTTACAAATGTAACAATCCCAATAGAGAGTAGCTATTTTGGGGGCAGAATTCTGACTGATCTTAGGTTGCTACTGCCATGCAAACATAATAAAATAAATAATAATTAATACAATACCTAGCTCTTATATGGTGCTTTTCATCAGTAGGTCACAAAGCACTTTACAAGGGTGGTCAATGCCATTAGTTTTCCCATCTGTAAAATGGGAATACAGAGACACAAACAGTTCTTGGAACAGAGTCAAGGTCTCCTGAATCCCAGTCCACTATCCACTAGACCACACTGCCTCCTCCTCATAATAATAAATGTGACATACGAAGCTGTTTTAAGAGATTGAATCCAAATTCTAAACAAGGAATTTAGTGTAGGGGAGGATGCAAAGGAAAAGGATTACCATTGTATTTGAAACATCTGTGGCTATAGGAAAAATTCTGCTACATTTATTGAAGCAAAATTCTAAATGGGAAGTTCACCTGAAAAAGAGCAAAAGTTCTGATTATCTGCACACTTACATATGAGATGCCTTGATGTCATTGTGAGATACAACAGGCTGCCATACACTCTTCTGCTGCAGTGGCCATCGGTTAAAAATACACGTCCTAAGTGTGCCCCTTTTTTTACCCATATAACTTTCCCAGATCTTGCTTTAAAAGCTAGTATTTCAACAAAAGGATCCTGTGTCACTAGTCTACTGTCCTTAAATCCTAGTTACCTCTTTTACCAAGCAAAGTACATCAAGTGTATATATGAACACTGCTTTTTCTTAGGGAAAGGGGTGGAGTTAAAAAAAAAAGATACACAAACTCACATCATCAATTTGTTTTGGTGTCTTCTGCTGTATTGTCTTCAGTGACAGGTGTAACTGGGGCATGAAATCTAATGTATTCAAACCATATGGCCATAAGCTGGCTTTTTCAGGTTGATTATTATCACATCACCTCTCCACACCTTCTGCAGTCCTCCAATAATGTCAGTCCCGTTTGTCAGCCTCTCACACAGTTATCTCTGTGCATTCTTTCATGCTGCCCCTTACGTCAAGTATTATTACAATGCATAGAACATCTTCCCTGATTTGAATCAGAAGGCCACTCCCTTTCAATCCTATTTAGGTTCTTAGACTCTGTCCATCACCCTGGTATTTTCTTGAAATCTCTCTTCAAGGCATACCTTAGGGGTCATCACTCAAGGAAGGAACCAGCCAATTACTGATGGTAAACGGAGAGGCAGATGGAATAGCTGACATGTTATCTGTTCATAATAATTTATTAAAAAACCCATCTAAAGAAACACCTGAAGTTATATCGCATAATAGTTCATGGGAATGGTCTCAGATTTATTTTCTTGTGTAAATGTCCCTAAGGTCATCGAGACTTCATGAGGCCCACTGGGAACTTTGCTAATTGCTATTGATTTTTTGGAAGGTGCTCAGATACTACAACAATGGGTGGCAGTATAAACCCCCAAAATAGACAAGATAAGATATGATAGATCTATATACTTGCATCAAAAGTCAATTAAGAATAAGGGACCCAATTCAGGCCTGACATAGGCAGGTGCATCTTTCTCTGGTTTCAATGCAAGTAGCTCCTGTGGGAGCTGTGCTATTGTTGATCATTCCTCCCACCCCTCTGCCCTACTTCACCCACAAGCAAGAGGAACAGGACTTACTGGCAATTAATGCTGCTGTTGCTGGGTAGTAGTATTTCTGCTGGCCTAGCAGGAATATGTCCTGTAGCGTGACTGCACTCAGAGCCAGAGAATCTGAACCACATGCGTGTGTTATAGAGGGGTTCTTGCGGGCTCAGAGAAGAAAGAAGCCTGCCATAGAGTCACTGCTCCCCACTAGTGCCGATTCAGGGTTTTCTATCCCTTATTACTCTCCACGTCTCGCAGCAGTGACAGCAGAGAGCTGTTGCTCTTAGCTAAAGTCTTTAAAACTAAGGGGGGGGGGGAATCCTTGAGTGAAATCATGGAGTCAGTGAAAGTTCTGCCATTGACTTTACTTGGATCAAGATTTCACTCCTTAGGTCCAGGTATGTAGGAGTCAGCACAGCTCTTGCCCACTTACCCCTTTCTCAGAGCACGTGAATGGGAATCAGGCAAAGAGTGGATGGAGTCTCATTTCCACCTCCTTACTCATAGATCCCATGTAGAAGGGAGGGGTGGGCAGAGAGAGGGGTTGTTCTAATCCATTGTTGTTATGGACTTGCAATAAGTTACTAGCCTTCCCATTTTCCACAAGGAGGAAGCAGGGAAGGAATTATGACTCAGAAGGGGGTCTTTGAGTCATCATGCCTCCTGGGTTATTCATGGGGTGGAGCAGTTTATAAATCACCAGTTGCTCAGGGTTGTTCTTAAAGTCACAATCTACAGAGAGATAAATGTGGAGGGAGGTGTGACTATTTTTGAAGAAAAAAAAAACTTTTTTTGTTAACTTATATCCGCATTGTCTGCTATTTTGGTTGTTTAATTTGTATGATATATATTGCTCTTATTCTACAATATTCTCCTCTTTTCAGAAATTCCATAAATTACATTGTGATTAAAAATACATATATTAAATCGTTGGTCTGTAGGCTTCTTAGGGCAAGCACATAATTGATGAAAGGAAATGCCAGTACCAGAGATGTTGTAGTACCAAAAGGAGAGGGACAAATGACAGCTCTTTGCAGTAGTCCCCTGCCATAGCAATTGATTGCAATGGGGAATTGTTTTTGAAGGACTAGTTGAATGAATCTGAGTCAGTCATGTGCAGTGGTAACTATTAAAACCTTTACAAGTTTTCCCTGTGCTTAATTAATATTACTGCAGCACTCCCCAGACTTAGAACAGCAGTAACACAAATAATGTGCAAACAGCAATTGTAAAGATTTTAATGGCAATCACTGAACAGTACATAAAATGAAATAGAAAAAAGAAAATAGACCTAATGCTGATCTTTTAGCTGTACGAACCTCCCCTAAAGTTCACACCCCTCCAGAAACATGTGCATAAAATAAAAAAAACTTTCTGGCAATGTGATTGTCTTTGGTATTCTTTCCTTTAGCCGCTTTTGTTTTTCCTTTTTGGAGAATTAATAAAACCTTCATGTGCACTTGAGCTGAGGAGCAGCATGTCTTCAGCCCAACAAGAAAATATCTACATTTTTGGGGTCTCATTCTGGGAGGTGCTAAGCATCTACAGCTCCCACTGAAGTCTATAGGCTTGATCCTGGCAAGTGCCAAGCACCCTCAACATCTATTTGTTTGTTTCTGCTTATAGACTTATAGATATTAAGGTCAGAAGGGACCATTGTGATCTAGTCTGACCTCCTGCACAACGCAGGCCACAGAATCTCACCCACCCACTCCTGCAATAAACCTCTCACCTATGTTTGAGCTATTGAAGTCCTCTAATCATGGTTTAAAGACTTCAAGGTGCAGAGAATCCTCCAGCAAGTGACCCGTGCCTCATGCTATAGAGGAAGGCGAAAACCCCCCAGGGCCTCTTCCAATCTGCCCTGGAGGAAAATTCCTTCCTGACCCCAAATATGGTGATCAGCTAAACCCTGAGCATGTGAGCAAGATTCACCAGCCAGATACCCAGGAAAGAATTCTCTGTAGTAACTCAGATCCCACACCATCTAACATCCCATCACAGGCCATTGGGCCTATTTACCATGAATAGTTAAAGATTAATTAATTGCCAAAATCATGTTATCCCATCATACCATCTCCTCCATAAATTTATCAAGTTTAATCTTGAAGCCAGATAGGTCTTTTGCCCCCACTGCTTCCCTTGGAAGGCTATTCCAGAACTTCATTCCTCTGATGGTTAGAAACCTTCATCTAATTTGAAGTCTAAACTTCCCGATGGACAGTTTATATCTATTTGTTCTTGTGTCCACATTGGTACTGAGCTTAAATAATTCCTCTCCCTCTCTGGTATTTATCCCTCTGATATATTTATAGAGAGCAATCATATCTCCCCTCAACCTTCTTTTGGTTAGGTTAAACAAGCCAAGCTCCTTGAGTTCCTTTCATAAGACAGGTTTTCCCTTCCTCGGATCATCCTAGTAGCCCTTCTCTGTACCTGTTCGCACATTGCCATAAAGTGTGTATATTCTATGGCCATATTAAGTGTCTCAGCTAGAGAAAGATAGATACATAGGGCCAGATCCCCCTTAATCCCACTGATGAGCAGTTTCTTGCATGAGTAGTCCTATTATTTTCCATGGGACTACTTGTGTGAGTGTATGCTCACCAGTGTGAGTAAGCTCTCCACAATTTGCCCCACAGTAACCTGGCTTCTTTCACTGGGCCTGATTCAAACCCCCTTAAAGCCAATGGAAGTCTTTGGATCAGGCTCATAGTATTCCCTCCTTCCTACCAATGGCTATTAAGGAGACTCCTTTTCACAACTAAAGAGTTAATTTGAAAACACAAACATGTGAAGCAAAGAAAGAGTCTAGTCCTTTTGGTATTTGGAGCAAAGGTGGAGGGGGCTTGGTTTGATTCCTCCCCTCCTTCTGAATAAGGCAAGGGTTAAATCTGAAGGTGTGTACTGTGGCTACACAGCAGCTTCTTGAATTCCCCTTTACTCCAATAGTTAAGGGCAGCAGGCCCCTTGGAAGCATTGGCGTGGACATCTGTCATGTACGACTTATAAAGCGTTGAAAAACCCATCCTTACGGGAAAGATGATGTTGCTCACATTGTTATTACCCAAGAGCGTAGGCCCCCAGATAAACCTTCTCTCCAGTAGACTACATAAACTATGTTAATGGAAAAATTAAATGGCTAACAATATTCTAAAAAAAAACAGAACATCCATAGTTAAAGCTGCCCCTTAATCTAAACTCCTCTTTCTGTAAACCGGTGCTGCAGTTCCCCATGTCCCAAATCCCTTGCAGTACCTAAATACAGTAGGATGGGTTGAGCCTGGGATGCCAGCTTTAGCTCTGAATTGGTTTGCTTTTCTTAGGTTTAATAAATGTCATCATATATTTGTATAGAAACTGATTTGGCTCCTTTTCCCATTGCTAAAATGTACTTGTTCTGCTGACAGGCCTGCCACCAAAATAATTTATTGTCAAATATAAAAAAAAAAAAAAAAACACCAGTCATGTTTGAATAAAAGCCAGTCAGTATCTGATTTTAAACATAAAATAATGTAATTGACAGTGCAAAAAAGCACAGCTCACAGTTTTATATTATGCTCCAGAGAAGTTCATTATATAGCTAGACTATTACTACACTAAGATACAGTAGCATTTTTGGAAGTAATGTGCTTCAGAGCATTGTGCATGGAAATCTTGCATATAGTTAGAGGTCTGATTCACAGAAACAAGTGAGAGAGAAAGTGGGTAAGTATATGAAGTATGTTGGGCATACTGTATTGCTGCTAGGCTTCTTAAGATCTTGGCAAGAATCCCATGTAAACCTTCAGAGTAGGACAAATAATTAAGCTGGCAATGCTTTACAGTAAGCAGCAAGTCATTATTGCTTCTCTTGGCATTTATTTTAAAAACATTATGCTGAATTCTTTTGGTATTCATGTGGTTACAATTGGTATGTCTACAGGAATTTCACATAATAAGATAGGAGGGAGAAAATTAGGTGGAGAAAGTCAAATGCCCCTACATGAATCCCTGCCGTACTTACACTCACCACACATAAGTCATATCATGGAAAAAAATATTCAGTAAGTGTTATTACTAAATTAAAACCAGGTGAGGTTCATAATGAGTCTGGATAATTATGACAGAATTCCTCTGAGTCAACTACCCTTGGCTGCTGTTGGCTCATGTGACAGAACAGCTGCTTCAAACCCACAGAGCAGCTAGGCTGATGCTTTGTCTTTGCCCTTCTATTCTTTCCCAAACCTTGTTTCTATTAAAATAACTTCCCCAGGCAGCATGCATATATATATTTTTTCCCCCCTCTCTCTCACACACACACACACACAGACACACACACAGACACACACACAGACCCCTCCCCCCCACACCACACCACTCTGACATGCTCTCCACTGTGATTTCATGCAGCTATTAGTTTTCAATAGCACATCTGTGGGAAGAGGTAGTTAATGCATTAAAAAAAGGGGTGGGGGGAGAGAGAGAGAGACTTGCAGGTTTGGGTCTCGAGTGGCAGTTTTGCCTGAGCAAGAACAAGCAGGACTGGGATCATAGCAAAAAAAGGCAAAGTTGAAATACTGTAATACATATAATAAAGATGAGTAACCCACAGAGGCCTCAAGAGAGATTAGGGTCCATTGTAGGTACAAGCCCCCCTGAACATCTTAGAATCTAAATAGAAGCAGCAACAGCTGGGAGTGGAAACGGAGGCATAGAAAGGGGAAGTGACTTGCTCAGGCTCACATAGTAAGGCGGTGGCAGAGCCATGTACAGCTCTAGGTCCAGATCCAGTCCCCATGCACTTGACAATATAAATAATATATAATGGTGGAGAATGGTAGTTTTAGAAGCATACGTTTGGTATGAGTGCATTGTGCTTTCACATATTCTGTTTGTGGTACATAGGTTTTTTTGCAGACTATTTTAGACATGTTTTAGAGAGTTTAATTGTTTTATGGGTACTATTTTTCATCTCTCTGTAAATTGGGTCCTGCACAGTCTTCAGAGGGAAAATAAAATTTTAGAAATCTCTAAATAGATGGTATCTGGTCCAGAATGGATACTTTTCCAAGCTGGGTGGCAGGCAAATGAAAAGGGGGTGGGATTGGGAGATACTTGGAACCACAGACACACACCCACCCCAATCTGAATCAGCTACAAAAGTGTTTCAGGAATTCTACTACTACTTGATTTTAAGCTCTTTTAAAATAACCTATCTATGCAATAGTCCCAACAGACTATATTCAAGATGTTTATTTATATAATTAAAAAGAAAGACTACTTCTAGTTGGGTTTGTACAGATTTGTATTCTTCTCATGATAAAAAATCCAAGCCTTTGGACACTGTCCTAGTTAAAATTACAATGTCAGTTTCAATTATAATCTAGTAAGTAATCCTGCTGAGCATTAATACTGCATTTTTGATTAATCATCTAAACAGAATGAGGGTTTTGGTAGTTTTTATACTTAACATGCAGATTGATGTAGGCAACAAATCCTACAAGACAATCCGGGCAGGCCTGTTTTCCATTCCATTTAGGAGCGTATACAGCACATGAAGTGGGTAGTATACAAATGCAATGTCAATGTATCACATTATGGGCTAGAGAATGGTATCTATGTGTATGGGGAGGTGCAGAGCTGCACTGACCCAGAAGAGTGAGAGACACTGCCCTCAAGCAGGGCACTAGTTCATCAGGAGGGAGCAAATTACTCCCTCACTGTACTGGCCCCCTCCTGAAAACTGCTGACTAATGACCATGCCCCCTTGTGAAAGGCAGGAAATGCACTGGAGTTTATAAGAACTTCACAAAAATATCCATAGCGATATCTCTGAAATCTGTTTAATTTGTATTTGCAATAGGCTGATAAAGACAGAGTCAAAGCCCAGGATCCAAAGCCCACTGAAACCACTGGAAAGTTTCCAACCGCCTTCATTGGGCTTCGGCGCACACCCTAGAAGCACACGGTTTCAGCAGTTAACTTCACTCTGAAGAAAGAGTTTATTGTAACTTGTCTGTATGATTATGCTACATTCCTGCAATATTTCTTAGATTTACATTGGCCTTAGAGTTATTCAGTATGCACACCAAACAATATCTTGGAAGCAAAAATCATTTAGCACTTTCCGGTAATATCAATTACTGTGCATGAAATATTCCACAAGAACATATGGCAGAATTCCCTATGACCTTTGACAAGTAAAGGTAGCATTCTCTTTGCTTATTTACCCAGGTCATGAGCAATGGAAAAAAAAGTAGTGTATTTGAGTGTCTAGGTTTCATTTTCACATGTTGTTCATTATTAATAAGACCATTATATTTTTAGAGTTCTTTCATTCAGGAGAATGCTAAAATGTTTTTAAAACTATGGGCAAAATTCACCATTGGTGTATTCCTGAGTAAACCCTGCTAATGAAAATCCTGCTGGGGGAGCAGTTGTGGTGATGCAAAGTGCCTGCAAACTCAGTTACAGGTCCTGAGGGCAGGTGGGCTGCTCTAGTTCCAAAAATGAATGACATTGACTAGAAGGGGTATTGCCAGTTTAGCCGGGGAGCCTGATTCTCCAAAGAATTTTCTAGTGATACCTCTTCAGAGTAAAAAGCATGTTATTTTATCAGGGCCATCTCTAGGGGGGATGCGGAGCCCAGGACGTAGGTGCTGAGTTTCTAATCTGCCAGGGGGTGCTCCCACCCTGCTCTGCCCAGGACCCACCCCCACTCCACCCCTTCCCCAAGGCCCTACCCTGCTTCTTCCCACCCCCGCTATGCCCCACTCTGCCTCTGCCCAGCCTCTTCCTGCCCCTTCCCACCCTTGCCCCACCACAACCCGGCCTCTTCCCTGCCCAAATTTCCCCCTCCCCCGAGCATACTGCACCCGTGCTCCTTTCCCCTCCTCCCCAGCGCCTCCTGACTCCAAAACATCTGATCCACAGCAGGCGGTAGGCACTGAGAGGGAGGGGGAGGTTCTGGTAGGGGCTACTAGTGGCCGCCACTCGCCTTCTCACCCCCCCTCCCGCCTGCCGCTCACCCCTCCGTTTGCCCACCTGCCTCACCTCCCCGCCCACCTCCTCACAATTTTATCAAAGCACAGGGCCCACCAAAGTGTGGGGCCTGGGGCAGTTGCCCCGCTTTGCTGTACCCAAGGGATGGCTCTGTCTCTTATATGTTCCGTACGGGTGCTGCTTGTTTGTATGATGAAGAGTGTCTCTGTGGTGGGCAGCCAATATTCAGCTACATGAAGTCTATTATAGACAGACCTTTTTCCTCAAGGGTCGACAGCGATATTGAATGAACTCACAATACAGGTTATTTGATAAAATACAGCTGGGAATTCCCATAAAGTTACAATATGAGATCCTTCACCAAAGAAATAAATGTGCACATAATCTGAACAGGGTACAGGAAAAAAAAAAAAAACCTCAAAAAAAAAAATCACCAGAGTAGAGTAGAACCATGTATCACATTCCCCATAAGGTAATGCAAAGAACAAATAGACAAAAATATCACAGATTACACCTTCACAACAAACAAGCATACATTTTTTTTTCTTTACACTTTACTAGTATGCCTCATGCCAACATACCAACAATAGAGCACAAAGTCTAATACAGAAAAGTTATACTCTGTTGAATATCTAAGCACAGTGCCTTCCTCAGCTTTTCTTGTATCAGTCCACTGGTTCCTTAAGGATATCTTATTAATCCCCATTTCCCCCCTCCCCAACTCATACATGCTTACTGGTCACAAGAACTTCATACTACCCAATGTTTTGATCCCACCACTTTCCACTTCTGCCTCTCAGCTACTTAAGGAGCCAGTATGCCCAAATCTTTCTCAACCCTGCCAGCAGCTTGGTTTATATCAGTAGACTGCCAAGAGTTCACAATAGATTCTCTACCTCCTGACAAGCAATATGGTAATAGTGTGGGACTACCAATTTGAGAAAAAGCCCTTATGCTATTAAACTTCAATAATATGGTCTAATGTGAGAAGTCAGACAGTCTTGCAGTTAAAGCATAGGGCTAGAAGCCAGGAGATCTGGATTCTATTCCCAGTTCTGCCACAGATTTGTGTTACCTCAAGGAAGTAATTTAGGCCTATATTTTCATGGTTTCTAAAACTGTGAGACCAACTTTAGAGACCTGTGCAAATCTTTTCAAGCCTGGATGCCCTCAGTTAGGCACCTAAAGATGTATTTAGATACCTAAATAAAGGCTTGCTTTTCAGAGGTGCCCACAGCTGCCATTTACTTCATATAGATTTGTGGATGCTCAGATACTCAAACTTAAGACCACTTGCGTGGGTATTCAAGGACCTGATGTTGCAGCACACACTGAAGCATGTACATATCTCTACTCACATCAGTATTCTTACTGACATCATAAGAGATCCCATGAGTGGGCACAATCACTGTGGATGGAGGATGAAAGGGACACTTTTCTGCATAACTTTCTTTTGCACTAATGTTATTGACTTTAATTATATTTATGTGGATAGTTTCACTGAACACACACCTAAGTGCAAGATTGTGGCCTTAACATTAATTTATGGGTCTAACTTTAGGGACACAGGAAAAGTTTGGCCATCAGGTCCCATTTGGGGAGATAGCAAACACTCATGATCCCATTTGAAGACAGTGCTCACTTTGGACAATTTAAGTCTTAACCTTTTTGTGCCTCAGTTTCCCACCTGTAGAAAAGGAATAAAATTTACCTTACAAGAAAGATGGTACATTTATTTCATTAACAGAGCTGGTCAAAAAAAAAATGGGAGTCATTTTTCTTGTAGATTTTCTTGCAGGATGTGTCCCTTTTCTCACTGAAATTTTCAAAATTTGGAAGGGTTTGATCACCAATAGTACCTTAATGGTTACAAAGTGCTTTGAGATCTTCTTGTGCAAAGAAGAAGTATAAATATTGCTATATTTTTTCTCCTCTTCAACCAAGAAATAAAACCTCAGAAAATACAAAGAACTTTTTTTGCAGAGCCAAGAAAAACTAAAAAAAAAATCTAGCATACCATTTATGCTTGTCAAATTCCAACTAAAACAATCGCCTCTCCAAAAGTATGGATGCTTATCTGAACTACTTTGCAAACTAAAATTGAAATCTTGCAAAAAAAAAGTTAAGCTTTCTTATGCAATTCCAATATTACTTGGTTTCAGCTGGTTAAGAATATCAGATAAATTTTTCTTGTTGTATTTTTGCCCTTCCAAATCTAGCCAAAGCCAGGAAGTGTAGAGATGCAAAAAAAATATTATAATTTCTATTTGTTTTTTTTCCCCATTTATTAAAGAGGTTCTGTTTTCAGACTTAGGCAAAAGTTCAAGTTGGGTCTTATTTAATCCAAACCTATTCTTCAAAAACAGAACTAAAAATAACGAACAAGTCTCTAAAATATATACAAAATTATTGAAGTATACTCCTATCACAGTGGCTCCTTCCATCTGTGGCTATATGAGCATATAAATGCTTGCTGAATGGTACTTGTGCTTTGATCATAATATGATCAGGCCAGGAGGGTGACATCTAAGGTATCTTAGTGCTACAGAAAGTGCTGCTCTTCATTCTTACTTGGTACTGCATGTATACAACATCTTGGGCTTAAGGACTATGTTTGCAGAGATGCTTCTCTTCAGATGAGATATTAAACAGATCTTAAACCACTTATGGTCATAAGAAATCCCATGTCTGGGCACAGTCATTGGTGGTGAAGAGAATTCTCTCTCTCTCCATTACTTTCTTTCACCATGATGATGATCTTCACTCCTCCCTGCAAAAATGTTCTTTTCCAGAGGAACTGAATGAAAGGAACCTTGCAATCCCCCCAGTCCCTAACTTTCCACCTGCTTATACTCCCATCTTTTAAGGCAGCTGTCCCTAAACAGCCGCAGATGAGTACTGCATCCCCACATCTACTCCAGTGTCTCACTGAATCACCCTGCTGAGGGGAGGACATTAATGCACAAGCAAGCAGCAGAGAACAGACAGCACTCCCATGCTTTGCTGGTGGGTACAAAGTCCTAACATCATGGAATCAGATGCTGGCAAGCAGGGGATATGGTTGGCTGATTGTTCCTTTAAGCCATTGATCTTCCCACTCACCTCAGTCCTTCTCTTCATGTTCCCTGTTGCCAAGGAAGTACCTCACATAGAGGCTACCCCAACAGTCCTATCCAGTCACACACCCCCTTCCCCAGATATCTGACGCAACCAGCAAATGGAGCACTTGGAAAATGGGAGGGAAGTAAAGGAAGAGTCAATGCAGAAGGCAGAATTCCCAAAGTAAAGTAGGTGGTGTGGGGGAAAACCAAGTTGCGAAAACTGAGAGGAGTTCAGATGGTGAGTTTGGTTAGGATATCACAATGTGCTGGATTGGGAGAGGGTGATCACATGGAGGTAGAACCCAGTCTGCGGTGAGTAGACCTTCATGTTGGGGGTGATGGGTTTAGAGGCTGCATGGAGGACTATTTGCAGTAAATGGGTATTTGCAGAACAGTAAGTAGAGCCAAGGGAAGCCTGATGTGTGCATGATAGCAGCCAAACAAATACTAACTCCCATCACATGTAGTCCTGGACAAACTCCAATATAGGTACTTTCTGTCTACCTGAATTCCTCCTGTAGTTCTGCCTGGGTAAGGTAAAGTATGTCACTTCCTGGTCTGAACTGCTGTGTCATGTTGCAGTGCACTGTATAACAGCTGTTGCTTTTCACCATAGCAGGGACTGCATTTTAGTGATGGGTGAGTCTGCCTATGCACAAGGCCTGATCCAGACAATGGCTGAGCACTTGCAGGAAGTGGTCAATAATCTGAAGGAATGGGTTCTACATTTGCAAAATATTTTGGAATCCTAGGTGAAATATAAACTCTAGTGATTAATAAATTTATCTTGATGCTGTCATGCATCTTTGCCTCCTGCTGGAGAAAACACCCCTTAGACACTGGCAGCTGGTTATTTATTGTAGAGCCGTAACTACCTAGACTATTGCTTAATTGCTGATTTTCTTTCATTTGGAATGTAATGTGCATATAGGAGTGGGAGTAGCTGGATAGTAATTGAAACACTGGTAGCACTTGGAAAATACAAAGGAGCTGTTTTTCCTCTGTGGTACAGCATCTATCCCCTCCTGATGACAATGCACGCTTTCCTTTCAGGCTCTCTTTATCATTTAAGTTCAGAATTCATTGGTAGAGGCAAGCAAGTCATTGGGCTTTGCTAGACAGCTGAACTGGTGACTCAGCATCTGCACCAGAAATTGGTGTAAATGGAAGCAATTACCCTGATTAACTATTTCAGGTAGCTGTGGACATCTAGCATATGTTATATTCTTTCCTCTGATTGTTTCTGTGTTAGTAACTACATCTATTTATATTTCTGTCTACCCATAGCTTTGTATATAGCTCTTAAGATGGATATTCACAGATTAAAGTAACAATGAACAAAAGTCCATCTCCCTCTAGTTTGGTATTCTGGGACATTCTCATCTCGGCAGACTGTGTCTGGCAGGCTCACAATGAAGCACTGCATGCGTCAGGGAGACGGATTATATCTGCAGTGTCTGAATTTCAACTCTGCCTATACAAGCTCCTGTTTAACCTTACCTCAGGGATACTGGATTGAGTATCACTGAATTAGAACAGAAATTTTTTTCCTGCTAATGCCAAGTTTCTAATGTTTAATATAGTACAAGATAACGAAAGAAAAACACATACATTATGTGATTCATATGTGGAGTACAGTATGTTTATCTTTGATACTAGATTGTAAAGCCCTTTAAGTCTGAGAAATGAACTGTGCTGCTTCCTCTGCCTCTTGTTTTTAATGCTTTCTTTAATTCATTTTCAATGTCTCTAAATAGGTCAAATGGAAAAGAAATAAGTGGATTAATGCACCACTCTTTCACTAAGAGAGTCGTAGAATTTGTGCACGTGAAGGTCCTTGGTGAAATAATTGATTGGTCTCAACTCCTACCAGACAAGTTCATAAATGTGTGTACAAGTTATTGTTTTAGCTGCAATCCAGAGCTAATCTGTATTAAATGACAACATATAACATTCTAGTCAAGTCACTGATACTGATGAACTCACACCAACCAGACATGCATAACTGTTGCTTACTGCATGAATAACTATGAAACTTAAATCTTCACTGTCATAAATTTGGGCTGAGCAATGAGAAAAGCAGATAATTGAGGTGCCTAGGATTCAAGTTCTGCAATTTCTGTAGGCATTTTTTCATAGGGAATCAAATTCATCTTTAGGGAACTTCATTATGCCAGATTAATTTGGCCCATTTGTAAATTATGAACCTAAATCTCACCTCATAAAACCCTCAAATGTTTATGATGAAAGCTATTATGCCTTGGTTATTGTGAACATAGACACCATATAATACCACTGCTATGTTGAATTTATCCCAGACTGTAGTAATAGAGAAGTCCCATTCTGCTCTATCGATGCTACTTTCCCCTGGTGTAAAAAATGGGAGTCAAGTTTTGTATGTGAAATGAGGCCAGTGATAATAAAGGAAACGCTTGATTAAATATGATCAAGCCAAAACTGCAGTTATATTTTTCCTTACTGTTCACATTAAATATGAAACAGGTTAATTTCAGAAGGGAAACATGAAGCCAATTAAAGTGCTGACTCAGAGTTTTGTTTGTTTGCTCTTCAATCCATCCTTTGTAAGACCTTTTTATTAGCAGGACTACTTTTGCTGGGAGTTTTACAGAAACTGCATATTTTTTGAGGGATGATTTGTGTGAGGCCTTGAACACTTTTTAACAGCTCCTTAAACCTGTTTTGGCTTTAAATCAGGTTAAACAAAAGTGCAGGGTGTTTTATTTTATTTTATTTTGAAGTAAACAATTTTCCCCCCCAAGAATTGATTTCTTTCATGGAGATCTGCATTTTTATGGGACATTGTAAGTGTTGAATAACTGCAATGGATTTAGAGTATGTTTAACTTTTGATTTCTATATTTTGGGGACTAAATTTTCAAAATTTAGCACAGAAGAAATTCTGCTTGGATCTTACAAATAATGCCCTCATATCTTTATGCAAGAGAAAAAGTTTATAAAATAATATCAATGATACTTTCCAATGGTCTTTGAAGATAGCACTGTGTGCCCCTACATTTATGATTCTATTCATTCATTCCACACTAATTCCATATGCCTGCCTATAGCAGGCATAGTTACCGGCTAAATACTAGCAAGAACTATATCACCAGAAATGCAGTGTGTGGAAATCTTAGCTGCATTTTTCCTCCTACCCTACCTGGCTTGTAAATAACCTCCTATCTATCCTTGGATCTTTACATTTAAAATATTGGATTCACTCAGTAGAAACAGCCTTAAAGTCCTTGGGAAATGGTATCCCTAGCCATAAACTTCCCTTCATATCCCTCAGGACTCTACACAATGCTAAAGCATTCTAACTTCTGTGCTGCATAGGGTAATCTTTAGACACAAAATACACCTCCACTTACCAGAGCCACTCTGAAGACAAAAATCAGATTGTCTAGCACAGACAATGGTGAAAGTGGTATCACATTCTTACTTCTCAGAAGTAAATGGGTCAAGTCTTTAGCTTAAATATTATATAAAATAGGAGGGTATCTACCTTACGTATTTGTATGGCTCCTCTAGGAGCCTCACAAAATTAAAAAGTATCAGCATCTGGGGGGCTGTATTTCTGCTGTGTCCAGCTTTACACGACAGAGGCAGGGATGGCCCATTTAGGCCAATTTTCAAGAGAGCTTGGCTGCCATTTAGATACTTGGCATGAAGCGGACAAGTTTTCAAATGTTCTCTCTATAGGAGCCATTTATCACCACATCTTTCATAGGTAAATTATTTCTGCAATTTACAAGTAAAAACCCACTATAAAATATTAAAGAAATGTCAGTTGAAGGCTAGGGATTCGTATGATGGCAAGTGAGCCTACCTCAGAAACTGGAAGCTGCTATCCTAATGCCTAATAGTAAATTAAGAAAGCAATAAATTCACTTCTCTATTGAATTAATGGGAGAAAAGGAAACCTTGAAGGCTGTTTTGAGGTAAGTTGGAATCTGTGTTGAAGTATGTAGCTTTGGTTTTGTTTTATAATGTATAGATTTGTTGGCAGACAGAACCTATGCCATGCCATTCTGACCCAGGACTCCTTTAAGGTTGTTCCACCTATCTCACACTGGTTCTCTCACATGTCAAATTCTATGGTTTTGTCCACCAGTCCTGCCCACTATTATCCTTGTGGCTGTCTCCACCCACTCTTCTCCAGCCCACCCAACAATCTAGCCAAATCCAGCCTCTCTGGATATCAGCAGTCATATTCCACAGCCCTGAAGATTATGGATGTTTAACTGCAGAGTGAGACACATTCCAATCTTGACTAGTAAAGACTTCGGGTGTAAAAAAGGGCATATGGCAAATTTAAGTGCCCCAAAAATAATCTGACCATTACATGGCTGAAGAAGAACAATGGTAGATTAATACTGTCACCAACAACTAATTTAGGTTGCCTTTAATCCCTGCAATTGTAAGAAAATGTTCCTCTATAGCTACTTTGAGGCTCTATCCATGTTCCCTCAGGGACTCTTTGGGCATCCTAAGGTTGAATAGTTTATACAGAGTTATTGTTCATGCGACAGCTGCTGCTGCGTCTTTAATTGGACCTAAGCATGGCGCAGAGAGGTTCCTGGTACTGTGGTATGTTTGTAGGTCCCATACTGCAAGTAACAGTTGTTTGGAAATTACCACCAGCCATTTCCTATCAGAAAGGGACCTGAAGAGTTTCTCCCACTTCATATTTACTTAGGGTAGTGTTCTCTCTGGAGATGGGTACAGGCCTAATTATTAGAGCAGCACACGTGGAGACAGATTGTCTTTGAGTCTGGCTATCTGCTTCATCCCTTTTAGTGGAATGGGCATGCAGCAGAACTATAGTGAGTCTCTGCATTTGCTCTGCCTAGGAGAGGTGAGGGTTGAAAATGGGCCATGTAAGGTTGGGGTAGGTAAGGTTAGTTCCTATTGATTTTGAAAAATGTTTCACTAATAAATCATTCACTTGGGAAGAGTGTTTGACATCCTAATTTCTCCAAGTCTGGAATATCTCCATCTGTACACAAACACCATGTGAAATCTAATGGTTGAGCTTTATCTGTATTTGTGCTTCCACTTTGCAGTCACCTAACAATTTAAAATTCATCAGCATTCCATATAATCCCCCTACAAGCCCCATGCTTTGTGTACAATACTGTTTATACCAGGGTCAGCAACCTCCTAAACATCCCATCAGGATCTGGGGTGTCTCTCCAGGACCCTGCCTCAGGTTCTACTTCACTCAGTCTCCTCAATGACAAAAACTTGTGTCCAATAAGGCCCCTTCTTGGGGGTCTCATTTATTAACATAAAATAAACTCAAAATAAAGTCTACTATTCCCTGAGGTCCACTTGTCTTCAAGTTTCCAAGCTGGGCATAGCTCTTCAGCCTTTCCCAGGCTCTGCTCAGTGTGACATGGAGGCCCACGGGTGCCAGCTGGCAAAGGAGTCACTGTTCTTTACAAGCAGCTCCTGTCTCAGACTTGACAAACTCACTACACATATACTGCTTTCACAGTATCTATCCATAAAGGGTAGCATGTGAGGTCTCTAATGAAAGCTTATAACTTATGGATATTCATAATCATTGTGAGATGTGTGGATAGGTAACATTTAAGGAATAGTTTAACTATATTGAAAATTATGCCCCTATAGTCTTGGAGTGAAAGTGAGTCATCAGGGAATCCTATGTTTCAGTGAAGGCCCAGTCAAGCAGGAGGCTAGGTGATTATGTAGTGTATTGCTCAATTAGCCACCCTTGCACCAACCCAGAAGAGTCAATGGAAAACCATCGAAGATAAAACTATAAACACCAAACCACTTGAAAAATGAAAAGAAACCTAAGTCAGAGAGCCCCTGAGTGTGAATAAAGACAAAAGACTGGAAGCAGTATTTTGCATTGCAAACAAGCTTCACAGAGAGCATGCCAAACCATACAGAATACAAGACACCCTGAGAGAGAGAGAGAGACACACACACACACCTTGGAAAAGCCTACCTGTAGATTTATGCTAATTGAGAGGACATTATGGACTATTTCCCAGGTATATAGAAGTAGTATTCTTGAAAGACATAAATCAGTGTTATTGAGAAAATTTTGCTTGCTTCAGTATTCCAGAAAAAGTAGTGATGGACAACGCACACAGTTCACTGCAAGAGAATTTAAGTAATTCTGAACAAATTGCCCACAAGTGAATGGAGAGGCTGAGAGAGCTATACAGACCGTGAAAAACAACAAGGAGTCTGGTGGCACAGACAGCTAGACGACCAAGTTGTTACTCTCCTGGGTCATGTAATTATAAAACCTGTATGATTCAGAGACAGACTGATATATACTGAACTTCAAAGATAGCATGATAATATAAATATTGTAAATTGGGGGAGATGTTATAGCATGCTAACCTGTATTATGCAGTCCAGCCGGTAGGTAGTGCTGTGTTTAAAATACTTTATTTAAACAAATCTCAGCCATGCCTGCCAGTGTACTAAATAATCTCATGATGAACACATCCGGTGTGTACCTTACTAAGATGGAAGCTCTGTAGCCAGTCCATAACTGGTAGCAGAACATGACAGTGTTAGGGAGCAGTGTACTGGGTGACTGGGCAACAATATGGCAGAGGAAATTCAATGTTGATGAATGGCAAAGTAATGCACATTGGAAAGCATAATCCCAACTGTACATATAAAATGGCGGAATCTAAATTCCCACTGTTACCACTCAAGAAAGATCTTGGAGTCATTGCCGATAGTTCTCTGAAAACACCTGCTCAATGTGCAGTGGAAGTCAACAAGGCTAACAGAACGTTAGGAACTATGAGGAAAGAGATGGCTAATAAGACAGAAAATATATCATAATGCCACTACAGAAATCAGTGTTATACCTACACCTTGAATACTGTGTGCAGTTCTGGTCAACCCATCTCAAAAAAAAGATAGAGAGAAGGTCAACAAAAAACTAATAAAGGGTATAGAACAGATTCCGTGTGAAAGGAGATAAAGACTGGAACTTTTCAGCTTGGAAAAGAGACAACTAAGGGGGGATATGATAGAGATCTATAAAATTGTGACTGGTGTGGAAAAAAAAATGAATAAGAAAGTGGTAATTACTCTTGCACATAACACAAGAACCAGGGGTCACCCAATGAAATTAACAGGCAGCAGATTTAAAAACAAACAAAAGGAAGTACTTATTCACACAATGCACAGTCAACCTGTAGAACTTGCTGCCTGGAAATGTTGTGAAGGCCAAAACTATAACAGGGTTAAAAAAAGAACTAGATCAGTTCAGAGGCTAAATGAGATGACTCACGAGTAAGAACTGGTCCAGTGGGCAAAAGTTTGCAGTATCCAGTCCTTAACTTTGAAGCTACATTTAAATTTTAGCTGTTATTCTGATAGTTAATCCATGCATTACATTCAAGGCCTGCCTTCCCACTGAGTGTAGTCTTTATACTTGTGTAGGGTATTCATTCGCCTCAGAATAAGCTACAGCACTAGCTTTTTTGTGCATTAATCACTTAAAGTAATTTCAGTTAATCTAAAATACCTACCCCATTTTTTTTTAAATGCAGAGCCTTCATCTGGGGTCTCAGTGGGGGGTTGTGGTGACCAACATGGATATTTCTGTGCTTAAGTGCCGATTTGAGTACCCTTTGACCAGGGTTTGTCAACTGCAACTCCCAGGGAGGTCAAGAAAGGCAGTCAGAGGGCTGTGAGGTGTTAGAAGTGTTATTACAATCTGAAGCAAAGAAAAAAAAAAGTCTTGCTTTCCCTACTCCCTGCATGCCCTTATCCTTACCTTCAAGGTCAAATATTCCGTCAGCCTTTCAAAACACACACATACACGTTCCAGGCTTATCATTGCTATTTTTTTTACTCTTACTTTATAATAATTGTAAAGGTGTTGTGAACACTTGACTTTGAAAGGGTCAGGATATTAACAAGTTTGAGAAACACAGCCTTACACCCTTATTTCAACATGTTCCATGTGATTAGCCTAGGCTTCCTTGATCCCTCTCAGCAGCTATGTGCCCAATGAAGAATGGAATCATCAAGCACAAGGGTGAAACAAGAGAGGTAGCAGCATGGAGCCATGGCACTGCACAGCTAAGTGCTTCCCCCGCCTCTGTCAGGCTGGCTGCTAATTCTTGCAGATTATTACCTGGCTCTTGCAGTCAGCTCTTCAGCACTGGTAGGTGTCAAAGGAGCAACAGTTTAGTATCATACCCAGAGAGACAAGGGTCTCATCCACTCAGGTCCCAAACAGCTGCAGTTATTCCCAGATAAGAGCAAATGTTAATTTCAGTGACTCACTGTGGCTAAATGCAGATATGCGCTGCTGCAGTGAGTCCCACTCTCTAATGGGAATAAAGATTTACACTGCTACTCCCTGTATCTTCAGAACCAGCCACTCCATGGCAATCCTAGAAGACTTATTAGTGAATCTCAATTTCCCTTCATTCCATTGGGTGGGAAGCACCAGAGAAATAGTAGGTAAGTGGGGTGGGTGTATGTATGTGTCTGTCCCAAGATCAAGTGACTCTTTCTGTGTGTGTGTGCGCATATGTTCAGTGGGGTATGCATGAGGTTGGACAAGCAGAGATTTCACACACACCCCTCAGAATGCACACACAACTTTCTGGCAGTGAGAGGAATTGTCTGTGGGAAGCTGAGTTTTGGTAACTATATTACGACTCATGTTCCCTCTAATTTTTGCCACACATGTGGAATTAATTTTGTTCTGTGCACCAATATGGAGGTGATGTGTCAGAACAAAATTCATGTGGTGGGGGTGGGCTGAGGGGTTCAGAGTGTGGGACTGGCTCAGGGCTGGGGTAGAGGGTTGGAGTGGAGGTGGGGGTGAGGGCTCTGGGGATGAGGGGTTTGGGGTGCAGACTGCCCTGGGGCTACAGTGGGGAGAGAGGACTCCCCTCATCTTTCCTCCCAGCAGAAGCACTTGGGCTGGCGGGGAGAGGCACCTCTCCCCATCACAGCAGCTCCGGGGCTGGGGCCGTGTGATAGGCACCTCTTCCCTGTCCACAGCAGGTTCAGGCAAGGCTGGGGTGAGGTGCCTCTTCCCCATCTGTGGCAGGGCTGGGGCGGGCCAGGTTGGGGACAGGGGAGGAATGCCTCTTCCCTGTCCTCAGCAGGTCCAGGCTGGGACTGAGTTGGGGCTGGGAAAGGGGCACCTCTCCCCGCCATGGCAGGTCCAAGGCTGAGGAAGAAGCATCTCTCCCCGACGCAGCCCTGAGCACCTGAAAGGAGAGAGTGTAAATTAAAGGGCAATCCTATTGTTTATCTATTCTGGTTTAAAAATCTATTACTCCTGGTGGCATTCTGTGCCAAAAAAATTAAGAATTCTGTGCACAATATTTTAAAATTCTGCAAATTGTATTTGTCAAAATAACACTGTATAATCATGCCAGTTTCAATTTTTTTGGTAATTTATTTCAAAATACCTGTCAGCAAGTATGTCTAACAATACAGACACAAAACTTTCTCCAGGAGTGGAGAGTTAAAGAAACCCTTATGACAACCCAGTTCCAGTTTCTCTGCCCCTTTCTCCCTCCTAGAGCCCAGCCACAGGGTTCTCCTAACCCTGATACCTGCACCCCCTCCCCCCAGAGTCAAGCAATGGGCCCCCTGCAGCCCAAACCCCCGTCCCTCTACCTGCCAGAGGTCCAGGAGGAGAAACAGTCTGATGCTCGATCCCAGGCTTGCATGGAGTTTCCTGCACATCGCCCTCTCCTTCCCTCAGGGTATGCTGGGAATGGTAGTTGCCAGGAAGCTTCAAGCTCCCTCTCCCTCCTCCCAGCACTGTCTATGTGTGAACTGGGCTCTGCCAGGTCCCTAGTGGTGACTAGCAGCGCTGGAGACCTTTTTGGTGGGGGAAAGGAAATTCTGCGCAAACAACATTAATTTCTGCAAAGTTCTGTATTGCGCAGTGGTGCAGAATTCTCCTGTGGCACAGACTTCCCCCAGGGGTAATCTATCTATGCATTGCACTCCAATAGTATTATTGTACTGGAAATGATCACAGGTTTGACCACAGACCATGGTATCTCAGAGGACTGTTTCTCCTTTTCCTGAAAACTCCAGCTACCTCAGGCCTTGATATGCTGCCTTTAAAGATTCCCAGTCTTCATTTTGGATTTCTAGTTAAAATTTATACTTACAGGAAGATGGCTGCACTATAAATGAGATGTGATCGAGGGTCTGGGGACCCATCTAGAATTCATGTGTCTTGGAGAAAGAGGATTTCAACAAGAGGTCTGACCAAATCTGGATACAAACAGCCAAGGTAGCCTCAGGCTCTGAAAACTAGTGTCTGAGGTAGGTTGTTAAGCCTTTGAAAGACAGCTAGTAAAAATTGTTAAAGGTCTTTGTATCACCAATGGTTCATCACCTAAACAAAACAAGTCCAAACTCTATTGTGTATTTAGGTAACTGGATACAAATCCATTTAGAAAGCTGGTATAATGGTCTTAGAATGGGGAAGAGACATGAGACAAGTGTGCTCAACAAGAGATCTCTGGACACAGTAGGGAGTTGCTAGTTGTTGATCTCTGAACAATAATGTCATGCTGACAGCCTGACCACAAGGATAATGGAGAGGAGATTGCTTTTAAGAGATGTAAGCTATTCATCTTTCCTTTACAACTGAGCTGAAAACACCTTTTCTAATTTAGTGCACTAGAAGTGTAAATCTAGTTATTCTAAGTAAGCTATTTCTTGTGTTTAAATTCCATGGAATCATAAAATGTAGGACCACAAGAAGTCATCAAGTCCAGCCCCCTGAAACGGGGCAGAACCAAGTAAACTAGACCATTCCTGACCTGTTTTTAAAAACCTGCAATGACAGGGATTCCACAACTTCCCTTGGAAGTCTATTCCAGAGCTTAACTAGTCTTACAGTTGGAAAGTGTTTCCTAATATCTAACCTAAATCCCACTTGCTGTGGGGTAAGTTCCTTTCTTCTTGCCCTACCTTCAGTGGACATGGAGAACTTATCACTGTCCTCTTTGTAACATCCCTTAATATATTTGACAACTTATCTTGTCCACCCTGAGTCTTTTTTCCCCCCCTCAAGATTAGTTTTTTTTACCCTTGCCTCAAAGGTCAAGTTTTCTAAACCTTTTATTACTTTTGTTGTTCTCCTCTGGACTCTCCAATTTGTCCACATCTTCCCTAAAGTGTGGCACCCAGAACTGGACACAACTCCAACTGAAGCTTCACCAGTGTCAAAACAAAAAGGAACAATTACTTCCCATGTCTTACATATGGCATTCCTGTTTATATACCCCAGAATGATATTTGTACTTTTTTTTTTGCAGCTGCATCACATGGACATATTCAATTTGTATTCCACAGTAATCCCAAGATCCTTTTCAGTTATTGTCCAATTTTGTAGTTGTGCATTTGATTTTTCCTTCCTAAGTGAAGTACTTTATGCTTTTCTTTACTGAATTTCATCTTGTTGAATTCAGACCAATTCATCATGGTTGTTTAGAATACTAATCCTGTCGTCCAGAATGCTTGCACTCCTTCTAGCTTGGGATCATCTGCAATTTTTTATAAGCACATTTGCCACTCCATTAGCCAAGTCATTAATGAAAATACTGACTAGTACCAGACCCAGAACTTACCTCTTCAGGGCCCCACTACATACACCTCCCACTCTGAGAGCAAACAATTGCTAACTACTCTTTGAGTATGGTTTTTCAACAAGTTGTACAGACACCTTTTGTAATTTCATCTAGACTGCACGTCCCTAGTTTGCTTAGGAGAATGTGGGACTGTGTCAAAAGCCTTAATAAAATCAAGATATCCACTAAGCCAGTAACCTCAAACAAGGCTATTAGGTTGATTTGGCATAATTTGTTCTTGACAAATCCATGCTGGTTATTCCTGATAACCTTAGTATCTCTAGGTGCTTACATACGGATTGTTTCATATTTTGTTCCAGTATATTTCCAGGTAACAAAGTTAGGCTCACTGGTCTATAATTTCCTGGGTTCTCTTTATTTCCCTTTTTAAAGATGGGAAAATATTTTTCCTTCTCCAGTCCTCCGGTGAAATCTTATTTTGTTCAAATTATGGAACAAATGGAATTTGTTCCATGGAAATTTCACTCAGGCAACCCCAAAGAAGAGAACCCCATAGTCTCTAAGGGGAGGTGCTGAAGGGTAAAGAATAGCTAGAACCTAAAGACCCCAGACAGAGGTGTCTGCTCCCAATGAACTGCCATCACAATGACGCAGGGGAACACAAGAAGAGAAGCCAAAAGTCCAAAGAAGGTGGTGAGAGTTGGTGGGGGTAGGGCTGGTCATAAGATATTTATTTGCATTCCCTATGTACGTGTTGGTTGGTGGGTCAGAACTACTCAAACTTGTTCACACAAATAACCCCACTGATTTTAATAAAGCTATCCAGGTGACCAAGGCCAGAAGAATTTGTCCCACATAGATAGACTACAACAGAACAATGCATACATGGGAAAAGGCACACCATTAAATTAATATGTGGCCTTAATCTACAGAGTAGCAGAAATCCATTCTTCAGTAAAGGCCAAATCCGGCAACATGTTGAATACTCTGGCTCCAATTCAGCAAAGCATGTGCTGGCAATGCAACCATGTCGTCATAGTTAAACAAGTAAGAACTTTGCTGGATCAGGGTTTGATTGGTTGGCACTTTTCAGGATGATGTGTCAGGTGAGTACCTCCACATTCAATGCCATTTGGGCAAGTTCAAACTATCTCTAGTTGCTACTCCTTTATTTTCAGTTGATGTACCAAATAAATATTTCTAATGCAAACTTGCAATGTGTGTTAAGGGGACTTTTTTTTGTGCCTTGGGAGAAGTCAGGAATGGCAAATGCTAAGGCTGATTCTAAGATCAATATCAATAAAAAAAGTAGGAACACTAAAAACCCCTATAGTATAGTTCATAGAGCAGTCCCTGGCAATAATGCCATCTCTTTCTTTGACAATGGAAGAATTTTTTTGGAGAAGGAGATCAAAAGAATGGCATGAAGGGTCGAAATAGGACCTGGCCATCAACCCAGTTTCAATACATTCTGTAAACAAGTGATAGAGTGTCAGAGCTCCATGTTGAAGTTATTGAGCGACTTTGCAATACAAAAAGAAAAGGAGGACTTGTGGCACCTTAGAGACTAACCAATTTATTTGAGCATAAGCTTTTGATGAAGTGAGCTGTAGCTCACGAAAGCTTATGCTCAAATAAATTGGTTAGTCTCTAAGGTGCCACAAGTCCTCCTTTTCTTTTTGCGAATACAGACTAACATGACTGTTACTCTGAAACCTGTCATTTGCAATACAAGAACATCACTTGAGAATTGTGGAGCCTGAGTGGAGGGGCTAACCTACAGTATTAGCACACATTTTAAAAATAGCCTTAGGGAGTAAAGCCAAACCTATGTTCATGTTTTTGTGCACATTCTGCTCTCAGTTCTACACTTCAAGCTCCACTGAAGTAACTAGGGTTGCTTGTACAGAACAGAATTGGAAGACTGACTCAACTCCTGTTAAAGTCAGTGGAAAGATTTCTATTGACACAAATGGGAAATGGATGAATTGAATAGTCCAGATACCTCTTCAATATTTGAAAATGAGGAATCTTTTTTTAAGTGGGGATATGGGAAGTTTCATGTAAGAGTAGGTGAGTGATGGAATAAAACAAATTCCTAAACCTGAACAATGAAAATTGGGATCTCAGCTCAACTTTATCTCATCCAAGAGCTTACAGCTAGAGCTGGGTGATATTTTTTGACAAATGAAGATTTGGTCAACTAAAGCATTTTGCAAACTGGTGTTGCTTTGGGTGAATTGTCTTGGTTAAAAAAGTGTGGAGATGTCAAAACAGTTCATTTAAACATCACTGAAACAAAATGTTTTGATTTTTCAGGCTAGATCACAAGGCGACTTAGGCACCATTCAAAGAGCAGGTGATAGTGCCCTCCCCTCCCCCCAATCCACCTCATACCCAGTGGTGTTAAGACATTTGCCTGGGATGTGGGAGACCATAATTTGAATCCCAGTCTGGAGCAGTACAACTACCTAGATGCTAAAATGTGGACTCAGAATGAGTTATCCATTCTCTCTAGCCACAGTATATGGATCTATTATTTTAGAGATATAGCTGAGGGATGGAATATTTGGTGATGTTGTAGTAATAGAGATATGTTAATTTGAATGAGGCAGCAATTTAACTAAGAACGGCCATACCATGGTCCATCTAGCCCCGTATCCTGTCTTCCAACAGTGGCCAATGCCAGATACATCAAAGGGAATTTACAGAACAGGTCAATTATCTAGTGATCCATACCCTGACATCCAATCCCAGCTTCTGGCAGTCAGAGGCCAGGAACACCCACTGTATAGGGTTGCATCCCTGACCATCTAGGCTAACAGCAGTTGATGGACCTATCCTCCATGAACTAATTTTTTGAACTCAGTTATAATTTGTCCTTCAAATATCCCCTGGCATCCCCTACAGGTTGACTGTGTTGTGTGAAGTAGTATTTCCTTTTGTTTGTTTTAAGCCTGTTGCCTATTGAATTACATCTACAAAATTGTAGATGTGTCATCCAGTTTTGTGAGATCCCTTTGTAACTCTACGCAGTCAGCTTTGGATTTAATTATCTTGAGTAATTTTGTATCATCTGCAAACTTTGCCACCTCACCATTAACCCCCTTTTCCAGATAATTTATTATGTTGAACAGCACCAGTCCCAGTACAGAGCCCTGGGGGAAACCATTATTTACTTCTCCATTCTGAGAGCTGACAATTTATTCCTACCCTTTGTTTCCTGACTTTTAACCAGTTGATGATCCACAAGGGGACCTTCCCTCTTATCCCATTATTGCTTATGAGCCTTTGGTGAAGGACCTTGTCAAAGGCTTTCTGAAAGTCCAAGTACACTATATCCATTGGATAACACTTGTCCTTGTGTTTGTTGACCCCTTCAAAGAATTCTAAGACTGGTGAGGCATGATGTCCCTTTATGAAAGCTGTGTTGACTCTTTTGCAACAAGTCATTCATGTAGGTGTCTGATCATTCTATTCTTACTATAGTTTCAACCAATTTGCCTGGTGCTGAAGTTAGGCTTAACCAGCCTGTAGTTGCCAGGATTGCCTCTGAAGTCTCTTTAAAAAATTGACATCAGATTAGCTATCCTCTAGTCATCTGGTTCAGAAGCTGATTTAGTGAAAAGTTACATATAGTTAGTATTCTGAAATTTCATATTTGAGTTCCTTCAGTAGTCTTGGGTGACTTATTGCTGATAATTAGTAAATGTGTTCCCAAACCTCCTCTACTGACACCTCAATCTGGGACAGTTCCTCAGATTTGTCATCTAAAAAAAAAAAATGGCTTGGCTATGGGAATTTCCCCCAGCCCCTGCAGTAAAGCCCAATGCAAAGAATTAATTTAGCTTCTCCACAATGGCCTTATCTTCCTTGAGTGCTCAGTGAGCACCTTGATCATCCAGTGGCCTCACTGATTCTTTGGCAGGCTTCCTGCTTCCGATTTTTTTTTTTTTTTAATTTCTGTTAGTTTAAAGAGTATCAAGTACAAAATGTGTATTTAAACACTTGTGTGTGACAACCTTAAAAGCAAGAAAATTCAGAGATAAAGCTGATGTTCCAGCTTTAACTCTTCCCTTGTGCTACATACTGCAACTAATATGATCCTCTATCTTAGGAGAGTGGGTAATTTTATATACCATATGATCTGCAATATCTAGTCATTTTAGTCAGCAAAGGCTTAAGTTTCAATTTCCTTGTGTTAATACATTAACCTTAGACAATGTTATTTTAATGCAATTTTAAAATTTAATTCCCTCTATGATGCAGTGTCTTTCGAAGTCATATTATAAAATAGGAAAAAATTCAAGCTCTGATAGGGAACATATTAGCCAGTGTCCTTCCTTGCCTTCTGAAATGTCAGACTCACCTCTTAATTTAAGAGACATTATAGTCACCATAAAACACCCTATGCACAAATAATGCATTTTTATACACAGTGGAAAGCTGATTAGCTCACAGATGCTAGGGACTTGTATTTGTAAAAATTATCAGGCCCTAGTAGCCAAGTGTATAAGATGTATATTAAAGCACCTTTCAACCAAACAAAACAGCAAAGGATGAATAGAAAAAATGGATGTGTATGTTTTTCAATAAGCTGCTGATAAAAACATGGGGGGAAATGGACAGAAAGTGTCTTCAGCCACATTTTCACTAGCTCATTAATAATACTTCTACAGAGTTTTTAGGCTGGGTTTTCAAAGGGTCATAAAAGTAGGCTATCAATTCCCTTTGAAAAGTGGATGCTCTTTACAAAGGTAGGTAAGCAGGTAATAGCAGCTCTATTTTACTGACAGGGAAATCAAGAAACAGTGGTTAAGTGATATAGAAAAGGTCATGAAAAAAAGCTAGTGGCGGAGCTGAAAATACAACTGTTTTACAGGGAGAAAGAATGAACTGTGTGTGTATATTTGTTTCAAAATAATTTTGTTTCAAAAAGACTCAAAATGAAGTTTAATTTCAAATTGTTGCATCCAAAAATAATCTGCAAATTTGGAGATTAAGTGAAATGAATTGTTTCATTCAAAAATTTTCCAAGGAAAAGAATTTTTATTTTTCAACCAGCCATAATGTTAATCAATTCACTTCAGTAAATAATGGCATTGTGATGGACTCAACCTGAGTTCAGCAACAGCTATTTCTATTCTATAGAAATTCTTACACCACATTCAACACCATATTTTCTGAGAAACTTCCAGTACTGCATGAAGCAATGGGAGTAAGGCTACATACTGGACGCTTCTTTCTGCAGTGTGTAGCATATGAACTAGGGTAGCCCTGGAACATGGGTTTAAGTAGTAGTGTAGACAGTGAGGCATAGCTTAGGTGAGTAAGGTAGAATACATATGTACCTGAAGGGGCTAGGTGTGTACCCAAGTACATATTCTACACAGCTCTCAACTTGCCCAAGCTATGCCTTCTTGTCTACACTATTTTTAGCTGTGTAGTGTTCTGCTGCCTTCTCCAGCAGCTGGAGACTTTACCTGCTGCAGGGAAAGGCTCTGGCAAGGGGGGACTGCTGAAAACTTTTCCTGCTGCCTCCCACCTGCCAGAGCCTTTCACTCAAATGTGTGGCTACACACCAAAGTGTGGATGCAGCCTGCTTTTCACTACAGCATGTAGCTACACATACCCTACACACCACTTGGCACTCAGAGTAGACATAGCCTATGATCTGTCACATGTTTGTTTTCTCATCCTCCCCGGGGTGGGGGAAAGAAATGTGTGCAGTGGAGTGTTTTGTTTTGGATTTTTAACCCCGCCCCACCTCTCACATACACACATGTTTATTTTAGAGAAGGCAAGGTCAGAAAAATGCCCTTTGCACTTGGAGTGGAAGGTGGTGGCAAGCTTTGTGAAAGTCCTTAATTTCTATAGGAGTTCATTTTAGTGTCTTGGGCCAGCCCCTGAGAAAGCTCTTTTTTGGGGGGAGGAGGGAGGCTCATTAAGGCAAATCCTATCAGATGACATATGCAAATCTGTCTCACAACTGGCATCTCAGAAGTGAGTTGCCGTTTTCTGCTTCTGGATCTCTAACTTCATCTTCCTCCTTTACAATATTAGTTGGGTGCAAAAAACCCTGCCACTTCAGACATTCATGGTCATACTAGAGAGATTTCTAGATATATCTGTTGAAAAAAATCTGAATCTATTAACAATACACATTGACTTCACATTTCAGTGAACATCACAATTTATTAACCACTGAGGTAAGTATTAATCTCAGCTTTGACTCAATATTTACCACTTGGTTTGATAAATCTCCTTGATATGCAAGTTTATTATGCTGTTACAAGCATTCCACATACCACTAATAACTCAAATTTTAATGGATTTTAAATTTACTTTTATAATGGTGTTTAGGCTGAAGATTTACCAAGTGTAGACGGATATATTTTAATCAAACCAAAGATACCACGTGGCACTATAGAAAACAGAGTAATTAACCCTAGATAAGAAGTGTTTAGCCCTATATAGCAGGCCTGGGAATAAATAACTTCACATCAATGATATTTTGGCTTAAGTAAGCAGTCCAGAAACAAGTCCAGCAAGGTTAAGTACACAAGATTTCAGTTATGCACAAAAAATAGAAGCATTTCATATATTGTAGGTCTTCTGTAGATTTTTTTTATATATAACTAAAGCTTGTTATAGGTTTTTCTAAAAGAAAACAAAAACACTTAGGCGTCTAAAGAGTCATATCTACACAATTTTGAGTGTAGACAATTTGCAAGGGAATAGAGACGGCATACAATTTTCTAAAGTTAGAAAAATTCTGTGTATCACTTGGAAAAACTAAGGATGTGGCTATGGAGTGACCAAGCTAACAAAGCTTAAAGTGTCACAATGGGGAATGCAAACAAATAGCTTTGAGAAATACAGGCTGAAGTGTCTTCTAGCCACGCTTTAAAAAAAATGAACCATAGGAGACATGAGAATGGAGGATAAAGTCACAAGACCAGGCTCAATTTAGCTTAGTAGAGTGCACCACTCACTTTATTGATTACTATTCTTTTGCATTACAGTAACCCGTAATGGTTATATCTGAAATAGGGACCCCATTGTGCTAGGTGCTGTACAAACAAATCTGCATTTTATTCCCATTTACAGATATGGAATGGAGGCAGAGAGAGTAAGTGACTTGCCCAAGGAAGTCTGTAACAGAGTTTTGAATTTAACCCAGAATCCCAGTCTAGTGACCATTCTAATTCACTATTCCTCTAACTGTCTGTTCTCTGAACAATTCAGCATTCTCTGTATTGCCGAGAGGGTGAAAGCTGGCAACTTGTCTTTTTATGTATATGCTAGATATGTGCTTTATACAGTAGGCAGAATTCATCCCTAATGTAAACTGCACTGAAATCACTATGCTCAACAATAATTGTCAGAAACCTCTCAGTTCATCAATACAGAAAAGTATTTCTGGACATCTGAAATGTCATATTATTGGTATAAAATAAATGGCTAACATTTCCCATGGAATAGCACAAAACATATAGAAGTGAGATAAAAGACAATATTTATCAAGACAAAACCATCCAGCTGTTATTCCAGGAATACCAAACAATCTTGAGTTCTGAAGTCTATTCTTTCCTTTATAATAAAAGAGTTTTCTATTACAAAAGTATGAAGCACCTACTTGGATATCCTTATCACTTTGTATAAAAGAAAAGGTTTTCAAGGTGTGACAGAAATCAAAACAGTGTCTAGCTTCAAACAGCACATGTTCCACTATTCACTTCCTCAGTTGACTAAGCGACTAAGGCCAACATTTTCAAACTTGGGTGCCTAAAAATTTTAGGCAGCTAAATAAGGCATTTTAATTAACCCAGATCCAGAGATATTAACCCTTTAATGGCTAGATTGAATTTCAATGGGAGCAGTTGATTCTTTCCAGTTAAAAAAAGAAAATCAAGCCACTTTTATAGATGCCAAAATATAACAAAAATATAGATTTTGTGGTGTAAGTCTGGGCACTCAAGTTTGAAAAATTTAACAGTTTTACTCTAGTGCATAGTGAACAGTGTATCATGCAATGAATGATCCAGCACTGCCAGGCTATGGACTAGATGGCCTGACTAGTCTTCTACATCACTAATTTCTACCTGTATGATGTTAGGGAGGAGAAAACAGGTTGTTCATCTAAAATGGTTAATCCAAAATTCAGAAATGAGTTTCCCCTTGTGACCTGTGGTGTGTCTCGCAAAAAGACAAATGTTATATACCATAGACTGCTCCATGCCACACACAACACGGTCCCATTGCTTGCTTTTTAAAGTCAATTGTCTTGGCTACTATAAATACAGTTTACCAGAGTACACAGGAGTTACATGATCTCTCGCCTTTTTGTGACATATTAAAAGCATTGTGAAGAAGATACCATTGTGGAAGAAACTCAGATTTAGCAACATGGGCCAGAACATGCTAACAAAGTACTTTCAGGTAAGGAAAGCATAGTAAGGGGGCAACAGTCTTTACATAACAGTCAGTGGGGGTGTCTTAGTTGCTAGCTCCCAGTACTACAAAGGGGGAAGGCTCGATGGGGAATCAGGACCCTGAGACTGACAGCCCCCAGGAACAAGGGGGAGAGGCCAATGCTCCAGGTCAGCCTGAATGACAAGGTGGGCAGGCTAATCAGGGAGATCCCATCCTCCATGTGAGCTGGAATTGCCTGGGTCAGACAGAGTGGGGCTGAGTTAAGGAGAAAGCAGGGGCCCAAGCTGAGCTGGGGAGCAGAGCTGAGCCAGACCCAGAGAGAGCAGACCCTATCCTGGGAGCAGAGCTGCAGCCCCAAAGCCAGAGGCACAGCCCAGATAGAGGAGACTTGCCCTGGGAGGAAAGCTGCAGCAACCAGAGCCAGAGGGGCCAGAAAAGCAGCTCACGAAGCAGGTCAGTGCTGAGAGCAGTCACAGAAGCAGCCTGCAGAGCAGACCTGTCCTGGGAGCAGAGCTGTAGCAACCAGAGGCAGAGGGGCCAGAGAAGCAGCCCAGGGAGCTGGAGAAAGAGCAGCAGCAACACTGAGACAGAGTGGTTGAGCTGGGGCTGGAGCAGTCTGGAGCTGGGTGCAGTGAGCAGCTGGGGAGAGCGAGGGGGACCCTGGGCAGCGGGCCTAGCACAGGGAGACACCTCAGCCAAAAAGCTCTGCAGGCCAAGCTTGAATCGTAACCCCAACAGGGCGGGGGTGACAGTGGGAAGAAGGGTCCTACCACTTAGAGCCTGAGAGCGTGTGGCCACCACCAGAGCGAGTGTCCGACCCACAGCATCCCTGCAGTACAGCCAGAGCCTGAGAAGGCAGCCTGGGACTTATAAGGAACAGACTGAACTGCCCTGACGTTCCTGAGACACTGTTTGTGATGTTCCCTGCCACAGAGCGGGGTGATGTGTTTCCTTTAACCTTTCCCATTTTCCCTTATTTTTTAAAATTAATTGTTGATTAAATAACTTGCATTTGCTTCAAATTGTATGTAATGGTCAGTGGGTCAGAGAAGTGCCCAGTGCAAAGAGAGTACCCCAGAGTGGGAACACCCTAGCCCCTGTCCTAGGTGACCACAGCAGGGTTGGGGGTCAAGCCCCCTACGAATCCTGGGCCCAGCCTTGTTGGGGTTACGAGGACTCTGCCAGACAGGAGAGTGGAAGGGGAGTCCTCAAGGGCAGGGAGACCACTGGGTAAAGGAAGTGGGAGCAAGGACTCAGATTCTTTCGCTAGCCCACTTCACCGGGATAGTGTAGAAGCCACTGTTCCCCCACTTATACATAGAGGAGCCTGTAACAGGGCACAGACTCACCCAGCAGCACCACCTGCTGGCTGTCTGAGACTTAGCTCTTTTTACCAGCTCCAGAGCACCCTCTGCCAGTGTCTCACCATCACTGGCCCCCCGTGTCCCTCCCAGACCCCAGTGCCCTTTTACCTGGGATGCTGCCCCTCCAGGCAATACCCCACAGATCTGGGTCTCCCCTTCCAGGGAACCTGCACCCACAATCCCCACCTCACCTCAGTCTTTGGCTACTGCCAGTCACCACTGAGCCCCCACACACTGGGGCAGACTGCAGTGTATAAGCCAATCATCCCAGGCAAGGGGGGGTTTGGACCTGCTGCCTCTACCTACCTGTGGGCTGCCCCCTGCAACCCCAGTACCATTTTGGCCTTCTGCCAGGCCTGCAGCCTGGGGCTTTTCCAGTCTGGGGCCACCCAGCTCCTCTGGCATTCCCCAGCCCTGCTTCACCTCAGGTACCTTCTCAACCTTCCGAGCAGCCAGGCCCATCTTCCTCCACAGCTAGAGAAGACTCTGTGTGTTCCTGGCCCACTGGCCTCTTATAAGGGCCAGCTGGGCCCTGATTAAGCTTGGGGCGTGGCCCCCAGTTGAGGCTGCTTCTCCCAATCAGCCCAGCTTTTCCTTCCCTGCCATAGCCCTTTCCCTGGGCTGTTTTAGGCCCTTTCAGGCAGGAGTGGGTGGCCGCCCCCAACTATGAGAAGGAGAGGTCAGTCTATTCAGGCTGCCCTGCTGGCTGGAGCTCTCTCCCTTCCTGGGCTGCTGCTGCTGGCTAGAGCTCTCTGCCTCCTGGAGGACCGCTGCTGGCTGGGACCCCTTCTGGGAGCTGCTGCTGTGGGGAAGGGGGGGGGGCTTTGCCAGCCTACCCCCCATCCCCACCCCTCTGGAGGGAGGAGAAGCGAGGACCCCACCACCACCACTGTTGTTGCCTCTTCTACCTGGGTCCTCACCTGGCTGGCCGCTGCCTGCTTGCTGCTGCTCCTAAGCTTGCTACCTCGTTGAGGAGGAGGAAGACTGCTGCGAGGAATTGTGGAGGGGGTCGGTTATTGGACTGAGTGATTTTCACAGCTCTGCTCCTGGGGTGGTGGTAGCCTTTTGCTGCTGTGGGGAGCTGGAGGAGAGGCGTGGAGCCCTCCCCCAGTCCTGCTGCCCCCTGCCACATATTCCTTCCCCACCACCACACCCTTTTTGCCACCGCCCCCTCCACCAACCCATCTGACCATCAACACCTGCTGCTCACACCTCGACGGGGCTGCTTACTTCTTCGCCAACCACCATCTGTAGATGTCCATGCTCTGGCACCGACTTAACACCCTGAGCCTGGCCCTGAGGATGCTGGCCATGCTCCAGAGGATGGCTCTGGAGTTCTTCTGGCCAGGGCTGCACTGGGTCTCTGCAGGGGTTCTGAGTCTTTCCCTGGAGGAGGGAGGACAGGGCCTGGTTTCCTTGCGCAGCCAGGTCCATGTCTTCTGCCTCCAGGCCCTGCAGAGGCTTCTTTATGGTGCAGGTAGTCCAGCGTGGAGCACGTTGGTGCACGCCTTCTTCCGCCGCCTCCGAGGACTCAGATATGACCGGCAGCTCTTTTTTCTCCATCCGAGAGGCCTTCCGCGAGGCCTCTCTGAGCTGCCAGTCTTCTACTAGGACCTCCTCCAGACCTGGAAGCTTTTTTTGGCGACCAGGTCATTTGTGGCCACCAAGGGAGCGGACATCCTCACGGAGCCCCTGCTACACAACCTCGATCTCCATATGCAGGTGGCGGAGTCTCCCTCGGTGTGTCGGAGGTTGGTCCTGGCAGAAACCATCAGAGTCGGAGACCTCCTGGTCTACGACGGGGGGATTGGGTGGAGCCCCGTGCACTCGGACGACGCATGGGGCTTTCCACCCATCCGACCCCCTAGGTGCATACTCCAGGAAGTGAAGGCTGCACTGTCACCCTATTCTCTTGCTTTCCTGCGGTGAGCCCTGCGAGAGGGTATTCCCCGCTCACCCCTGGCTCTCCGGACATTTTTCTTGGGCCCCTATTCCGTGAGTCCCCTGGGTCTCCCCGCTCCCACACTCCGAGCCGGCTGTATACCCTGCAGTCGGTCTGGTTTCGAACTGCGCCCAGAAACAATCTGTACACACTTGTGCTCCATATGTTGCATTTCCTCACCCTCGTGTCCCGCCCCGACACCAAATAGCGGGACTATCTTCCACCTAAAGAGGATGAGGAGCCCCGGTGGGACAACCTTTATTCCACCTTGGTCCCATGGCCCGCGGGGACATTAGGTGGCGGCTCCTTCATGGAGCCACGAGCACGGGCGTGCACCTGGCACGGTTCACAACTATATCTGAGGCCTGCCCCTTTTGCGGCGTGAGGGAGAACCTGGCACACGCCTATCTCGAATGCGCCAGGTTGCAGCCCCTATTCTGGCTCCTCCAGAAACTCTTGTTGAGGTTCTGACTGCACTTTTCCCCACACTTGTTCCTCTTTGCACACCCTATCCGTGGCCTCACGAAGTCGCAAGACCTCCTCGTCAACATCCTCCTGGCTCTGGCCAAAGTCTCCATCTATAATACCAGGAGGAGGATGTTGGACGACGGGGGTGCTCTGCAACTGCGGGGCCTATTTCCATTCCTCCCTAGTTTCACGCAGCCGGGCAGAGTTCCATTGGGCAGCGTCCACTGGCTCCCTCGACCACTTTGAGGAGCAGTGGGTGCTGTCCGGAGTTCTCTGCTCAGGGTCCCCATCCGGTATCCTCGTTTTGAACCTCTGACCTTCACTCTGATCCCTGTTTTTCATTAGTTATCCCCTGTAATCAGTTGGTCCCTGGGTCCAGTGGTCCCTCCCGCTAGGCTGGAGGAGGGGCCTTTAGTGGTGAGCAGGCTTGCGCCTGCCCACTTCCCAGGTTTTTCCAATATGACCCCGCTACAGAGCCCTTCTGCACAAGGAAGCCAGAATAATGCACCATTAAAAGAGTGAACACTGTTTTAGTTAGTTTAAATCTGGGGCTACATAGTTGGGTGAATGTTGGTTTTGGGCAGAGTAGATTTTCCAAATTCTTCTACAGCCAGCTTAATCCATGCACTGGATACATATGTTTGTGATAGGAAAGAAACTCACAAGAGTCTTCACTCCCTGATCAATCTGATGTACAGTAAATCTGAAGCTGAGCAAAAGGATCTCCCCAGACAGAAGTATTTTGTCCTTTGGTTAAAAGTCTGAGTCAAGGGCACAGACGTCACTAGATACTTAAAAGAGTACATTAAGTAAAATAATCCAAGAGTCCTCTTTAAAGTAGGCATCAGCAATTTGGTGATTAAGATAATCCTTAGTAGGGCTTTATTACTGACAAAGTAGAGAGAAAAAGAGTAAGAAAGCACTTTAAGCGTCAGATTCTCTGTTATATTTTAAATATGGGAAATGAAGAGTCAAATAAATGTTTTCAGATAATTAAAGCCATCTAGGAATGTTTATTCGAGATAGGTTTATATGGTACCTTGAAGAGTAATGTAAAAAAACCAGTCATACTTTGACAGTTGTTTGTTGAAAGGATTTTCTATAAACAGAATGGGTCTAACTGAAATATACAGTTTGGAGAAGGGGGGTAAGGGAGGGAAGAAAATACCCAATATGGCTATTCACACTGAAGCCAAGTAGAAGCTGTAAAGATGTTTTTGTCACTGTGTAATGAATGTGATCTCCCTTCATTCTCTTCAGATAATTCTGTGGCACTGCATAAGAGTAATTCTGTAGCACAGGCTAAATCCTGAGATGTGTCAAGTCCTTTAAACCCCACAAACTTCAGTTTAAGCGAGTCCCCATCTGTCAGTATTTGGCCCTAAATTACTAAAGAGATGGCTATAGGTAGGGCCTTACCAAATTCCCGGCCATGAAAAATGTGTCACAGACCATATAGTAATATATATATATATATAATACATATAGTATAGTGTAAAAGCCCACAAAAGACCAGATTTCACAGGGGAGACCAGTGTTTCTCAAGTTGGGGGTCCTTACCCAAAAGGGAGTTGCAGGGGGGGCTCACAAGATTATTTTAGGGGAGTCGCAGTATTGACACTCTTACGTCTGCACTGCTTTCAGAGCTGGGTGACCAGAGACTTGGAAGTGTTATCCAGGTGCCTAGCTCTGAAGGCAGCACCCCACTATCAGAAGCGCAGAAGTAAGGGTAGCAATACCATACTATGCCATCCTTACTTCAGTGCTGCTGCCTTCAGAGCTGGGCGGCTAGAGAGTGGCGGCTGCTGACTGAGGGCCCAGCTCTGCAGACAGCAGAACAGAAGTAAGGGTGACAATACCCTACCAGGCCATCCTTACTTCTGCGCTGCTGCTGGCGGCGGTTCTGCCTTCAGAGCTGGGCTCCTGGCCAGCAGCCCGCTGCTCTCCAGCTGCAGCAGAGCAGAAGTAAGGGTAGTAGTACCGCAACCCCCCTTCCCCCCCAGGAACCTTGTGACCCCCCACCACAACTCCTTTTTGGGTCAGGACCCCTACAATTACAACACCATGAAATTTCAGATTTAAATAGCTGAAATCATTAATTTTATTATTTTAAAAATCCTATGACCATAAAATTTACCAATGGATTTTGATAGGGCCCTAGCTATAGGTTTCAGACACTGAGGACGAGCTTCCTCCATCCAGAGGAAGTATGTAACTCCCTGGTCAGTGTGTGTGTAACATGTTCCCCTTTGTGCTCAATTCACAGGAGATATGGTTCTGCTACAACTTTCAGCTAATGGACCTATGCCCTGTTTCAGCAAAGGATTTGAGCATGCATTTGTCTGCTTTGCTGAATTGGGGCTCTTAGCTATGGAGATCACTGGGTTCAGTCCCTGTTGATGACCAAGATGACCATGTTGACAGATATTGCAGCCACATGCAACATCTTTGGGGACCATGTTGTATTAAGTACAGGTATCACTGTGGGATATGCAACTCTATGGGGAGGAAGGGTTGTCACAGCTCCACCAGGAAATAAGAACAGTGGGGTTTGATTGAGGTGAACCATTCAGGTTCTAAGCACCTCCAGAGGGGTACCACCCTCTGGGGAGCCTTGCATATATCAGGGGTTGGCAAACTTTTTGGCCTGAGGACCACATCTGATTTCCAAAATTGTATGGAGGGCTGGTTAGGGGAGGGGTGGCCCGGACCCTGCCCCCTATCTGATCCCCGCTGCTTCTTTCCCCCTGACAATCCCCCTGGGACTTCTGCCCCATCCACCCCTCCCTGTCCCCTGACCGCCCCCCCCATCCAACCCCCCTCTCCTTCCTGACTGCCCTTCCCAGGACCCCTACCCCATCCAACCACCCCTTCTCCCTGACTACCCCCAGAACCCCTGCCTCCGACTGCCCCATCCAACCCCCACTCTCCTTCCTGACTGCTCCCCCGGGACTTCTGCCCCCATTCAACCCCCCTGTTCCCTACCCTCTGACTGCCCCGATCCCTATCCACACACCCACCCCGTGACCACGACCCTGAACTCCTCTGCCCTCTATCCAACCCCCCCGCTCCCTGTCCCCTTAACTTGCTGCCTGGAGCACCGGTGGCTGGCAGCGCTACAGCCGCGCAGCCCAGAGCACCAGGACAGGCAGCTGTGCTGCATGGCTGGAGCCAGCCAAGTCACCGTGCAGCACAAAGCACTGGGTCAGGCTGCGGCTCTGCAGCCCCACCTCCCAGAGCATTGTGCCGGCGGTGCAGTGAGCTGAATTCTGCTGGGAAGGGGGAACAGCAGCGGAGGGCCCGGGGGCTAGCCTCCCAGGCCAGGAGCTCAGGGGCCGGGCAGGAGGGTCCCACGGGCCGGATGTGGCCCGCGGGCCACAGTTTGTCCACCTCTGATTGATTTTATATATATATAAATGGTTCAAACTGGATTTTCCCAAGACCAACAGACAAAGAAAGGGCTTTGGGCTAAAAAGAGCTAAAAAGGCTGCCTTTAAACTGACTCAGGCCCTTCTTTCAGAGCCAGCAAATGGACAGGACCTTGTCCAAGGACTCCAAGCCTTGTAGAAGGGTCGGAAAGACTTTGGCCTTCTAGAGCTCCATGAGACTTTCTCTGGTAAGTATTTAGAATGAGTATAGAAACTTTTATTTGTTTTTTCTCTGTAATGCTTTTATCTTAAGAATAAAGGTGCTTGCTTAGAAAGAGCTGTGTGATAACTTGCAACTGCATGCAATACAGTGTTCATAGCCCTCAGAGAGAAAAATGCACAAGCATGGACCTTTAGGCAATCTGGCTTACTGGAGATTTCACAGTGTACAACAGGGAGCTGTGCAACCTTAAAACCTCCAGGCATGAGGGTGAGAGACATGGATCTTCACCCAAGAGAAATGATGGCAGGGAGCATGGGAGCCCTCAAGGGACCACAGAGGAGGAATATGGGTGAAGTTACTCTGAAACTGTGACAGATGATTGCCATAAAAATGAACAATTGAATATGCCATGAGTTAGAGAAAAATATTAGTTTAGAAATATTTCAGAGAGTTTTAACTATGTTACCAGTATTACTGTTCTCCTCTTTCCACTTGGAATCCAGGCTTCCTTAGTTACCATGCAGCCATTTGTACAAGGCCTCAGAGGAAGAGACTATAACTAATAAAGTGTTAATGAATATCTCTAAAAACTACCTAAAATGGCTTTTCTATACATAAGTGATTCAAATAGAAAGCCTGATATCTCAGGGCCATATAGGGCTAAAGCAAGTATTGGGTAGCCCATTAGAAAACCTGAAGTTTTCCCTTTCCTGTAGTTTTTCATCGCTTTTATTGTAGGTTTCATGGATTGCAAGATATTAGACTTCAAATCTACTACTGCTCCAATACTGAATACATCTCATTCTGGGTCTCAGCTGGTGTTAAAAAAAAAAACGGTGGAAGGAAGCAAACATTTCCCATCTGTATTGTAAATGATAGCTCTTTGAAGCTGTCCATAGATTTGGGATGTTAGAATAAATCCTAAGGGAGATGGATTAGTAGGCAGGTGAGGTGTTCCAGAGTGCATGGTAAATGAAATATATCACATGGATACCACCACCACCATGTGGTGTATTTATATGCATACGTATTTACTAGAGCACGAGTCCAGCAAAGCCCTTAAGCAAGTGCCTAACTTTAGGTATGTCAGTAGTCGCATTCAAACCGATTGGAAGTGCTCATCTGCTTCCCTTTGAGAGCCTGGAATTGGGGAGAGAGTGAACATTTTTTGTTGTTCAGCAACTGAATACATATGTCTGTTTCCTGTGTTTGTGAACCCACTTTTCATTTTCTTGGCAAAATTTTGTACATAGTGGGATTTTGTTCACATGAATGTTTATCAATAAAGCAAATAATAAAATAATTCAAAATTCATTCTCTGAACAATCAAAACTCATTCCAGAATTCAAGAGGGGGACAGAAGCTGAAATACTAATTGCCACCAATCAGAAGCTACACACGGACAAATAATTTACAAAATGGGAAATAATTAATGAAACTACTAAATGACAACTAATTTTAACTGATTCCCAAGCCAAACTAGAGGCTGCCTTTTCTTTTTCCACATAAGCTTTTAGACAAAAATTGTGACCCCCGCCCTCTCCTAAATGTTGTAAATGTCCAAGAATTTCAAACCAACAGAAAAAAGGCTGAACATCACTGCCAACATTTGATTAACTAACCCACATCTAATCTTCATGAACACAAAAAACATTCAAACAATATACTAACTTTTCAGATGTTTGAAAGCCTATTAAATTCCTCTCATGTGAATGATAATAGAATGTTTTATTACTGAGAAACCAAACAACCCCCACCTCCCAAGCACAAAAATACATCTTCAGTAATGGTGTTCAGGACAACAGTCCATAAAAAAGTATCATGCTTACTATGGAGGTCAACCACCTATACATGTGCAGTGGAGGAGGCTAGCGTGAATCTAGAAGAAGCCTACCTCACTCTTGAAGCCCATTCACAGAGCACTTACAAAAGTTAGTGTAGCTTTTCATTCATTCCCAGGATCTCTCAGAAGAGAAACCCAGGCATCCTCAGAGGATGGGTTACTGAAGAGAAGGTCAGCCAGCTGAAAACTTCTCCTCTGTGAGTCTAGCCCATTCAACAGCTGCTCTTTACTTACAAGGTAAAAAAGCAAAAATACTGAACCTTGAATACTGAACATTACTGGTGGGGTCAATGAGCCGTCACAGTAGGATAACTGACCTCAGGATAAAAGAGTTCCTTCAATGGCTGAATATTGCTGTCAGCCTTCGGACAAATATTTTACTGCTGCCCTTGCACCCAATCACTGTCTGTGATAAATTCTGAAATGATATAAGTACACAGTAAGGCAGGCTTTATGACAGTGCTGCGTTTGATAGTTTTATAAGACATATTTGTTGCTATTCATAGGGAAGACACCCAGATGTTCTCCTAGTTCTTTTATTATTAATTTGTTTTGTTAGCAATTGAGCTTCCTGAGATTTAATTTTACTTTAAAATTGTATTGAAATTTCTTTACAATTGAAAGACTATTGAGCAGGTATGAATGGAAAAACATTTGAAAGGCTTGATTCTAAACTCAATTGCAAATCACCTCTCATGAATCATGGTGTAAACAGAAAAGGGCCAGGAAGAATTTCTGTCTTCATTTTATAGCATTGTACAATTGACCAGGGGCATTATGGTAGCTTTAAGACTCTACAAGAGAGGAAGCTTTCCCCTCCCATCCCCACTGGAAGAGGCAAGAAAATGAGATAGCCATCTAATATTTACCATGGCAATTCCTTTGTAAACTTAGATATGTCAATATACATTTCTACATGTTTTGTACCTGACAGTAGAATAGACAACAGTGTTACAGCCAGGTCATAAGAAGCCAAAACTAGTGGTCAGAGGCAGAGTCCACCATTGCAAGACAGGAGTCAGCTGGGTGAGGATACCAAGTGGTCAGAAGAAGAAGACAAACTGGAAGTCAGGAACCAGAAGTCAGATGCCAGGAGTCAAGCCTGGTCAGGATGCCAGCAGGGTGCTGGAACTATTTCTATAGTGGGGGTGCTGAGAACCATTGAACCAAACTGTAAACCCTCTATGTCAGTGATTCTCAAAGCCGGTCTGCCGCTTGTTCAGGGAAAGCCCCTGGCGGGCCGGACCAGTTTGTTTACCTGCCACGCCCACAGGTTTGGCCGATCATTGCTCCCACTGGCTGCGGTTCACCGCTCCAGGCCAATGGGGTCTGCGGGAAGCAGCGTGGGCCACTTCAAAGGTAGGGGTGTGTGTGGTGCAGCAGCAACCTAGTTCCACCAGCACCTATGGCTGTGCTAGAGGAGCAGAGTGGAAGTCACGTATTCAGACAGCTTCCTGTTCCTGCTGCTGTTTTTAAGCAGGGCCAATCTCCTGTGGTGAATCCTCCATCACTGGAAATGTTCAGATCAAGATGGGATTTTTTTTAAAAAAGACATGCTCTAGTAGTTCAATCAGGAATCAATTCAGGGAAGTCCTAAGGCCTCTGTTACACAGGAGGTCAGACTAGATTGTCACAATCATCCCTTTTGGCCTTATAATTTATGAATGTACTGAACAAAATGCAGGAATAAAGGAATTCTTGGCAGCTTTTGGAAAAGAGCTGGGATTGCCAGCCAGCCAAACTCCTGTAGAGAGGGGTGGTAAACATATAACCTCAACAGAAATAGATAGAAATAAAATTATGCACTGGTCATTCGAATTGCTTGCTCACCCCTTTTTGCCACAGGAGGTCATCCACATTAAAGTTCTGTGACCAGAGGGATTGGTAGAATCTGCCTTACCAGAACTTTACTTTAAGAAATTAAATTGACAACCGTTGGAGCATTCAAGGTGCTCTATGTAGAAATGGGGTTATGTGCTTAGCTATAGTCATTGTGCTGACATGCAGAAAGTGCTAGTGATTATCAATTTGGGGGCTGGAAATGCATTTTCTGCATGGCACAGTCAGGGACATTTTAGAATATTTTCCTCTGGAGTGACAGGTAGGGATCAAAACTTAGGATCAGATGACACAATTTCCTGTGAGTGGGAGCAGAATTGGTGGACAGCATTCCCACCTATTCTTCTATGCCTCTATGTTACTTTATAGAGAGTAGTTTATTTTTCAGACATTGTTCTATTTTTTTAGTTCCCAATATTTACAGCAAACCTCAGAATGGGAGGGTGACCCTCCTCAAAGGACTTCTCCATTTTCATCAGAAAGCTTTTTTGAAGGGGAACAATGTCAACAATAACCTCAAACCCTTTGTCTCACTGTTCCATCTGCAGTTTGGCCTTGAACTTTCCCAAGGGTTAAAATAACATCCAGGGCTTCTGAATCCTTTGTTTATGCGCTCAAAAATATTTTTCCTGATTAAAATATCAAATTCCATAGCTTAGGCTAAACAACCCTGCCTAACAATTATTCCCATACACCTTCCATTTGTTCCCTCTGTGTGACAAAACGTTGCTCTCCATGTTATACAAGATGGGTGAAGCAGATATACAAAGCAAAGAAATATTTCTTAGGTAGACTTCAAGTAGGAAACACATTCTCAAGCTCTACTGCATACCTGACTGTGCTGGTATTCCACCCAGCTTGCTGCCTTATTTTTCCACAGTGTGTCTCCTTGCTTTACTTCACTGACAAAGCTGAGAAAACAATAGAGAAACACCATTCAAAAATAAAATTCCCATCCTATGAAAATGTCATTCTACTTAGCAGCAATTCTGGACAGAGGGAATATAAATAAAATGATTAAGTGGATATTCTGCCTCAGATGACTAGATTAGCTGAGCCCTTTTGACTTTTCTTCTGGAAATGTGACACACTCTCAGTAAAAATGGACTACTGAGAAAACACTGAAGGACTCGGTACCTTTAAGTTACCTAAAACCAGATTGTACCTCCAACTTCCTTATACGGTGCCCCCGGACCTATCCCCCACCACTTGCTCTAGATTGGTATTAGCTTTCCCGTTGGAAATGGAAGTTACCAGGGAAAGATAAGACAGCTGCAGGCTGTATTAACTTTCCTGCTATGCCACCTTCCTTAATTAGGAACCTTCTTCAAGAGGGGGTCCCAAGGATAGGTGTGGCTATGGAGGTCCCAGGTTACGAGTAGGGAGAAAGATAGGACATCAGGGGGTCAGAGCTATTGGGGAGGCACTGACCTCCATGCAAATGGCTGTGAGATCTGGGGTGGATCTGCCGCTTATTCTTTTAGGGGCAAAGCCCATCCCCAAATGAATGATCAGCGGTGGATGGCAGGTCCATGAGGAGTACCTCAGGGAAGTGTCCATTCGCTAACACCTCTCTTGTTGTCTTTACTGCAAGAGGAAGCTATCTGGTCCTGAGATGGCACCCATTTTTCCTGATTTTTAAAGAAAAAATGCTCTCTGTTCCACATTATTGTGTGATGTTCTGGTGCTGTGGCCATATCTGAACATCTCAAGCTGCTCAATGTGCTAAGACACATACCTGAGGGCTCAGGCCTGCAAGGTGATGAATGCCCTTGAAAGGGTTTGGTTCGATAGGAATTATGAGCTATCAACACCTTGGAGGACCAATCTTTCCGAAACTAAGGTTCCTCTTTGAGTGCAGATATTAGTGGTAACAGCTGTAGTTTTGTATCTGTCAGGAGGCACTTTCTCTTACACATTTGTATCTTTGTTGCTGCCTCAGTTACAGTTATTTTGAAGATAGCATATTGCTTCTTGCATCAATGGGTCAGATTCACCATTACAGAAACAGAGAATAGAAAGGGGTGAGAGCCTATTAACCCCCATGCACTTACCATGCAGGTAGGCTGACAGAAGGATTCAACACCATAGGAGGGCAAGACACCCACCTCTTCCGGAAAGTCCGCCACAGGACAGCAGCCTTATTTTATCCAGCAGAGGACCCCTGGGGGATGTTTTGACTCAACACCTCTCCCAGCTTGGCCAATACCACCCACTTGTTACGTGTTAACAGCCAGCTCTAACAACCTGCACCCACAACCTCAATTAACAAAGGGTGCCAGCTGCTTCTGCTCTTCTCCTTAAGTCTTCCAAGGGGTCTTTTTTGCTTATAAGATTGACTGACTCAAGATTTCCGTGCGCTCTGCTCTGTTATTGACAGTATCAACTGATGTTGCTGATTTTGCTATCCTGTGGCTGAAGTACATTTTTTTAAACGGCATCACTGGTATATCCCCTATGCTCAGGGCCCAGTTCAGCAAAACATTTAAGCCTGTGTTTAAAGTCAAGTATGTGCCTAAGTCCTTTACTTAATTGGGCTGGTTTGCGAAATCAGGGCCCCGGAGCAAATGTGAGCAGATTGTTACGTAAGGCCCAAGCCTGATCTCCCTGGAATCAATGCGAAATTTCCAGAGACTTCCACGGGAGTAGGAGCAAGGCCTTTGTAGCTGAATCTGGGAAGAAAATCAATTCTGTTCCAAGCTGAGCACACAGGGCCTTCCTTTTTAATTTTCTTCTACAGTCCTATTCTTGAAGCTGCAACAAGCTGCTGAGCAAGTCCCTCTGGGCTCTCTAAGAAAAGCTCACATACTCGATGTTGCTCACCCGTTAGGCTCAGGATAAAAAAAGCAAACCAGAAAGCTGCCAATAGTTATCTATTTATATTTGGAAATTCAATAGTTTTAGCTGAACACAAGAGCATTCAGGGGAAAGAGTTTGCAAGCGCCAAATGAAAGGCTTGTTTTTAACTAAACATGTTTAAGTGTTGAATTTCTCTGTCTTTGCCCCCTGTTTATATTTCTCCTTTTGACTTACTTTAATTAATCTCTCCGTAGGCTCACAAGTTGGAAGAGGAGGCGTTGTTGTTGTTGTTGTTTAAGCAAAGGAAATTGCTCTTCAGGCAGGTTTTTACAAATGCTTGCAGCTCTGCTCTTTGCTTAAATACAAGGCCTTTGAAACAGCAGTGTGGGATGGTTCAGCATAGATTTTCATTTTTTGTAACATAACCATTGTGGGTGCTCCAATTTAGAGGGTTTTTCAGCCAAAACCTCAGCTGCTAGATGTGAGGAGAAGCAAGTGTGCTTGGAACTTGATACTTGAGTCACTTTCATCATTAAAGATGCGAAAGGGTCACCTCGTCCTCACTGTGTTGTTAACGGAAGCATTCATGACACCGGTTGAATGTGTGTGTATATACATACACATTTTTATATATATATATATATATATATATATATATATATATATATATTAAAATACAAGGGTGAGAGCTTGTTTCACTCTTAAACTTACTGCCCCACACTTCTGCCTCTAAATTTATTCTTCAAGCCTAAGTTGTTCAGATGGCACTTTTGATTCTATGGACTGAAAGCTAAATAGGCAAGTCTCTGGCAAAGTAATTCATTCCAAAATACAACAGAAACATTTTCCAGTGAGTATTCTAAAGCCTCAGCAAGTGAGCACTGAGAAGGCATAACAAGGTAATGCCTCTTGTTGTTCTGTTGCGCCACCCGGGCTGCAATGGGAGTTGGAGAACTACCTCTGAAAATGAAAGGGGATGTGTTAGAGACCAGGAATCAGTTTCATTAAAATGAAAAACACAACAAGCAGAATCACCATCTAAAGCTGGAAACAAACCCAAACTGAAATACTTTTAATTTAGGTCACTTTCCCCTCTACCTCACAATAATAGATTATTTTCCCGGAACCAGAACCATGGGACAGAGAATATCTGCTTAGAAGCAGACTTCAAGGTGAAATATACTGTACAGACCTTTTTTAGACATGCAGGGCCTTATCTTCACTGTAGTCAATAAGAACAGTGGGGTCGGAGCACCTCTGAAAAACAGGCCATTTAGGCCCCAATCCTGTAGTGTGTGGTCCATCCAGGTAGACAGCCACTCCCTTCTGGAGTCCCACTTAATTCAGTAGCACTCTGTATAAGAGCAGCAGCCCACCCTTATGAATCACAATGCAGAATCAGGGCCTTAATTAGTTGTTGTTTATGGATTTAGGAACCAAACTTTATTTTATTTTGTCTTCTCTCCTTAAGTTTTTACTCCCAACAACAGCAAGTTTCACTTTACATCTGAGTTTTACATCACAGCATTGGGGACCAAAGCAGAGACCAGTACTGAGAGTTCAGCTGCTTTAGTCTGGTCCCTTGTGTTGTATGCACAGCACTAGCTGAGATTAAAAGTTGGACTTACTCTGCTCCTAGTAGAGAGGTCTTCTGCTCAGGCACACGGCAAAAGACTGGAGTGAGATGGGCTGGTTTACATCCATTGAATATAGTGAAGTTATTTCAGATTTATACCAGTGAAATGGAGTAATCTTAGTCCTATAGACAGCATGTCTTTGAATGCAGACTTAAAAAAAATGTAACTGTTTCTCTTTTATTTATGCAAATTAACAAAGAGGCAAATTCTCAGTGAGGCTCATCCACATGGAAATTTACAAGTGTAGTAGGTAAGCTATGCACACACACACAAAACCATTGAAAACGTGTGAAGATTTTAAAAAGACAGACACCAAGGAAGGACACAGAACAGGAAAAAGACATACTTATTGATAAAAAGAAGTGAACCCGACAGTTTTTAATTTGTTGAGAAAAGAAATTTGCTCTCTTATTATGTAATTTAACAAACATTTATTTGTGCTAAATATGAGTGAGTGCCATTTATATAATGTCTACACAGTCTTAGCTGTAGTAGATATACCAAATTAGATATACTGACACATATCTAAAATATTTTAAAACAGCTTTTTGTAAGGGATCCTGCATCCTTAGAAATCAGTGGGCTCTTTGCCATTGGTTTCAAATGGAGCTTTAGGAAAACGTTTCCTTGGAGAATAAGCAAAATGTATGTTCTCCCACCAATTAATGGTCCTTATGTTTTGTGCAAATGGAAACAAAAATTCTTTGGCAAATTTAGGTCCTATCATAACTCATATATTATATATCAATAATGGAAAAGAATTACAAAATACTTAGCAGTCAGGTTTGTATGTTGTAAAGACAGCATTCATTATACGTTTATATTTGAATTTGAGTAAGTAAACAGCTTTCCTATTTATTGTCTGTTTTTCATTTTTTACTAATGGTTGTAATGATACATTATTTTCATAGGCCTTGATCCCACAAGGAGAGCAGCATGGGCAGACCCTTGCACCTGCATGGGGCCCCACTGAATTCACTAGAGGGTCTGTGTAGATACAGAGGTCTGACAACATGTTTCTCTCTGCGGGATAAGGGCTGTCTTTATACAAAACAAGCAGGTACAGAACAAGCCACTGAGAATCTGCCACTATCCCATCTCTAGATTTAACTCAGGAGTGTGGGGAGGGGGACAGAAGGGCAGCAATAGGCTAATTTCCACATCCCAGTTACAGGGACAGTTCTATGCCAGACACAGTTATGGCAGAGTACAGAGTAACTATGGGGTGTCTAAAGAACAACAGCTGACACAGTCCCATTGGCAGTTAAAACAGTAAAGAATAAACAGGAGCACAGTAACAGTCCAACCAGCCCCCTCTTCCTGACCATACCTTTGAAATGCCCCCTAAGTGTAGAAAGGGGAAAGGATAACAGCATGCAATTGGTTCCCATAACAGCTAAGGGTGTGGTGTTGTGTGATGTGGTGTGGTGTGGTATTGGAATCCCTAGCAAGACAGCTCGGCCAGTTTCCCAACCCCTTTGCATCACCAGAGGGCCAGAACAAAGTACAGAATTGGAAGAGAGGAACATGAGCCAATGTCTTAGCTATGAAGTGTTAATTTCTTATGAAAGTTCTGTAATTAGCACCCGGGCTGTTTGTTACATTTCAGAAGTAGAGAAATAAGATGACCACCTATTAATTAAAATGAAAAAGCCCAAATAAATATTTACTTATTTTCCTTTCAAAGTGACACTGAATTGGAAACAGAATCACCTTAGAAAAAAAATGAGAGAGCGAGAGAAAGACTTGAAAGCAGTTTCAGGTACTCCAATTGTCTCTGAGTTACTCTGTCAATACTTGGGGTTTACAAGCACATTGCCATGAAAAAAAGTTCTTTCCCTATTGCTGTGTGAAAGACCCCCACTAAGAGCAAGGAAAAGTCACCTATCCAGAGTAAACAGTTTTAACTATATATAAAATGCTGTCAAGTGAACAAAGTGTCCTCCTCCATCGAATCTTAGCTGTTACCTATAACAATAGTAGGTTAAAGCATTTCAGACAGATGTGTCATATTGAAATGGACAGTGTCCCCTTAATAAACTCATCCCAAGTTATAATTCTTCAATGATCATGGTGATGGCCAGCAACCTTGTTAAAAAAAGAAAAGAAAAGAAAACTACAAACAAAAAACACATACTCTCAGACTCAACCCCCAATCCCATCTATATTAAAAAATGTGCACCAGGACATATCCCTAATATAGATATGCAATTTTTCACCGGTACAAGTTTTCAAAAATATTTCCTCTTTTAAACAGGCCTCTAGGTAAATGTAACAAATCTTTTAAAATATGAATGATGCCTTGACCTGCAAAGAAAGCAAGTGGCTGGAGCAAGAAACTTAAATGCTTTATAGTTCTATTATTTTCTTAATATAAAAGCCAAATATTTCCATTATACACTGTAGATTGGGACTAGAAAGTGGACATGGTAAAACTTCATACATTGTTGTATAGCATGGCTTAATGGGCCATAATTGTTTGTGCATGCCTAAATTCTTTTTTCTGGATAGAAATCCAAGAGAAAAATCCAACTTTTAACACTCAAAATTCTGTTTGGAGACAAGGAGAATTGGATCCCCCTCTTCTGAAAATATTTGAAAGGTTGTTAATGTCACTCGCTCTTTTTAAGTGTTTCATTCCTGGCAAAGGAGTGTATCCACAAATCTTTTCAAGGTTAAAAAAATGGTGTCAATGGCTTACTTACGTGTCTTTACCCACGTAAATGGATTGCATTTTTTTTGCAGTTATTGGTGAAATTTTCCTCTCTAATCTGCCAACACCAATCAGAAAGGAAGAATTTTGCCCACAGAACTATTTTTAGACTGGTGCATGTGAATTTTGTTGTTAAAAGACGCTGTACATTAATGGAAACTGCATTTCAAATGTATTCTTTGCACATTTCTCCACGTCAGCTACTGGTACAGCTAATCTGCAGCCTATGTGTTGCTCCACACAGGCTGTTTAGTAAAGGCAAGGGAGTCCCAATTTATGAAGCACAGAGCAGGCGCTTTTTCTTAGGGCTTGTCTACATGGTGCATTAGTCTGCACTAGAAGGGTTTAAATTGTAGTGCACACTAGCGGACCCTGCTGGCTCACACTAAGAGGTTCCTAGTGTGCATTAATGTAGTACTGTTTGAAATGGGACTACATTAAGGCACACTCGGGAACTTCACGTGCACACCAGCAGGATGCAAATGGACCAGTTAGTGCACAGCATGCTTGTGCACACTAGAATTCACAGCCCCAAAGTGCAGACTAATGTACAATGGAGATAGGGTGACCAGACATCCTGATATTATTGGGACCATCCTGATATTAGGGGCTTTGTCTTATACAGGCCAAAAAAAAAAAAAGTATCCCGATTTTTCACACTTGCTATCTGGTCCCCCTACATGTAGGCAAGACCTTAGTGTTTAAACTTAAATCTAAAAACCACTTAGACCATCTGACTGCTCTTTGCATTAAAAATAAATGGACCAGATTCTCTGCTGCTGTAAATCAGCATAGCTGCATCAAAGTCAATAAAGCTATGCTGATTTACACCAGCTGAGGACTAGCACAGGGGGTCGAACTCAGCTCTGGTGTAAGTGGATCCCGTTAGCAATCCACGGGCTTCACCCGCCTTATGCCCACATACATCATGATGGAATCTACCCGAAGGAGAAGCAGCATTTTTAATAAGATTTCCTTAATTCACATATTACTCATTAGGATTTTGCTCAAGTTGACATGTGGGTTTGGTTTCCTGCTCCTGATTTCTCACTCACATTGGATGCAACTTAATTCAGATAATGGACAGTTTCAGAGTTATTTTAACCAAGCTAGCTCTTAACAGCGTGGGGCAGTTCTCAGGGTGCCTCGGACTCAGAATCACCTTATGATCCCCACCATCCAGCGAGAGAAAGAATTCTTTGTGCTTAACTGGATGTCACCTCCCTGACACCACCAGCCTGTTAGCAGCCCAAACAATCTCCTATGGGCTGTGACAGTCATTACTTTGCCTTGCAGGGTAACACCAGAAATTACATAATAAAAAGACTCTCTTCAGTGGGAAGTCTCTCACTGAAATTTTGAAGTCAGATTATGAAAACACACAAAGAAGATATAGATGTACCTAGAGCTGGACTTTAATGCAACTCATCCCAAATATATTTAATTCCGTTTTACATGCATCTATTGCACCCGGTTGGTTTTTATATTATCAAAGCATGCCATCCACCACACATTTGTGCTTTTTGAAAATATAAAAGCATAGTATCTCTTGGAACAGGAAATTGGTGCTTGACAATTGACCAAGATGTTTTCAGAATAAACTTGAGAAATGCCCAGCTCATATGCTATGCACTATTCTTCCACTAAGATATTGGGAAAGGATATCATAAAGCCATCGCATTTGCACTTTTCTCTGCCATAAATACCACCAAATTCAAACCAGCAATAAAATTATTTAATATCTTGGTTGCTAGATCTTGTAGACAGACTCATTTCCATTGAATGTGTTTCACAATATGCATCAGAGGTGTAATTCCTCTACTGGCAGAAGGCCCATACAAGGCTCTCGGCATTGCAGTACCCCTGCATGTGGGAGGTTCATGGATGGAGCAGCTGTGAATTGAGGAACTGGGCTCCATGCTGACTCAAAATAGGCCATAGTTGGAGGAAGATATGGGGATGGGCTCATTAGGTCCATGTTTATATGACTGAATGGCCAGAAGTCCCCACAAAGAATGCAGAAGAGAAACAAGCTTCTACTCTAATTCATTATGGGGAGGGGAAGGTTGAATGTCATCCTACAGTATATACCTATACCTAAAACAATAGTTACTTGCCAAAGGAGGAGTCTGCAACAGAAACTGTTCCCTCTTAGATTACCTCTCAGAACTGTGTTTAATGAAGAATGAATTAGATTCAAAGTTCCATACTAGGTTAATGCAAAATAGGTTTAATCATGGGGGCAGGTTTATAGGTTTAATCATGGGGGCAGGTGAGGAAGCAGAAGATAAGAAGATGCTCAATGCCCATCTTCAGCCACAATGTAAATACAGCCCTCTCACAGGAATAAACTTTTTAAGGAGATTGTTTTTCATTAACTGGTGTGGTGTGTGATTTATGTATAACTAGGCAATTGAAAAGAAAGTTTGCTGTTCCATTTTCCACGTGCTGAACCTCTACAGATAAAAGGACTCTCTACCTGCTGCAGAGGGAGCTGCCATTTTATTTCACAGATGCAAAGTGTTAGAGTGAGTCACTGTGCCCCATTTGCCAGAGCCTTAATGTTTGTTCTGTCTTTCTTGTTTTTCCTTAAGATACACTGAATGATGCACTTCAGCACTGCTCTTGACTTTGCCACAATTGGTCTCTGCAGAGGTGGCTCAGGAAGTGAATCAAATCTGGGTATCATCTATGGATCAAAGGACACTAATCACAAGGCCACTTAACCAACACACAGCACGATCTCCATTCCTCTGCTCATTCATATTCTCTCCTCTTTATTCTCTCAATCTTTCATTTCTATCCGCCAGATTCACCTCTCCTCCTCCATTCCTCCCTCCCTACTCAAACATGCTCACCTCTGATCTTCCTTCCATCCTCCGCCCACATACACACACACTCAAAGGTAGACACCCTCATTAGGTCCCATACTGTATTTGAAATTAAGTTGTTATATGGTAGCTAATTCCCCTTGGTTTTTTTATGTTTCTCTTAAGTGGGAGATTCACAGTCTCATAATCTCTGGTTTCTGTGGGGGGTGCAGTAAAGCTACAATAACCGTGGGCTACATGAGTGCCCTCTCGAACTTCCAGGCTAGTATACCTGTAGAACCTATTTATTTGGTCAATGTTTTCTTTAAAATTGACCTCCGGATGACTATCCTCCAGTTAAAATACTAAGGCCAGGTCTATACGTACAGCGCTGCAGTGGCCCAGCTGTACCAATGCAGCGCATCTGGTGAGGAAGCTCTTTGCCAACAGGAGAAAGCTCTCCCGTCAGCATAAAAAACCCATGTCTGCGAGCAGCACAAGCTATGTCGGCAGGAGAGCTTCTGCCGACATAGCACCGTACACACGAGCGCTTATGTCGGTGTAACCTATGTCACTCGGGGGGAGGTTATCCACATGCCTAAGCAGCATAAGTTTCGCCAACATAGGCCATAGTGTAGACATAGCCTAATTCTCACTTCACTAAGTATCCTTCCCCTGAGCATCATGTAAGGTCCCTAGTCATGGTGGAGTCACAGACACAGAGTCCAGGAGTGCTGTGACACAAATGCTTAGTGTGTAGCAGTCTACACAATGAGAGCATCAGTCCTTTCTCTCTTAATAGGGCAGGGGTTCTCAGAGATCTGTGAAGTGTGGCACACAGCTCAAAGGAGTGTTTGTCTCATGGACCAATTCTTGTCCCAGTTGATATCACATAAAAACTCTACAGCAGGGTCGGATTTAATGTCACTTTATTTTTCTTTCATTGGGATTTAGAAGCTGGCAGTATGGAGGAGAGCCTGCACCATGTGGCCCGACAGCTATCTCTGGACCACTAGCAAGTGCTTAGCAGACCACCTGGGGCTCCTGGATCATAGCTGAAGAACAGCTGGAGTATAGCCATTAGCTACAGAGTTGAGGCTTCAGTTGCACTGCCACGTACAAACTGAGGTTTTGCTGACTAAAGTTGCTGCCCCACAGGAAGTTAAGATGACATTTAGACTATATCAGCAACGGCACCCATTGCTTTTGACATTTTCACCAGGAAAAAAAAATAGGAAAAAGTTGGGCTTGTAAGGTTCTGTAAGGCATGGGAATGTATCTAGTCCTACACCTGAGAAAATTTTAGGACAACTTAAAGTATCAGGATACTCAAATTATTTTTGGCACAATATCTGGTAGGTAGATCAGGAAACAGATGATTGATATGCACATTAGATATTTGTCAAGACATGTTCTCCATGCTCCCGGCAGGTGGGCAGCTTCTTTCACACATCTCGGCAGCATGGATGTCTCAGCCAACAGTCACAGTTTAAAAAGAAAAAATAAATCAACCACATAAATGGTCGACTCAGAATCAAGCAATCACATGACTTAGGTCCCCTGCTATGATGAGGAAAGATTATCGAATCCTTGCAAAAGCGCAAAAACTTGCTTTGCCAAGAATGATGTGCCAGTCTTATACTATTCCCCTCCCTGAGAAAGCTTCTTGGTCAGAAGAAAGAGATTCAAGCCAAAAAAGTTCTCCTGAGCTCCGGCCAACCTCATCAGGATATTTCCTACCATGAACGGCCTTAAGGAACTAAAACCAATGACTGTGCCTATCTCTCCAACCAATCTACTTCTAGTACTTCAAACTTATTTGCGGGGCTCACAGTAATTTTCCTATCCATAGTCAGCATTATTCTAATGAGTATATTAATGAGTAAAATTTAAGCACATGCACTATCTGGACAGCGTTACACTGGAAAATTTCAGCCTCACAGCAACTTAGAAGACACATGGTTGCCACTCAGGGCCTGCTACCAAAAGTCATGTGCAGCTAGAAAAGCCTCTGATACTAGTGATGTGGTTTAGAAATAAGGAATGATGAAGTCTTGCCAGACTTGTTCCTCATTAAGGAAAAGGAAGATCACCTTCACTCACGGAGAGTAAGGCAGATTTTTCAGCATGCCTGCCAACCTATTTATATTTGTGAGGGCAACTGCTTTGCTCAATTACTTCCTCCCAATCTACCAGTGACAAAAGAGCCACAGAGAGTGCATGCTCAGGCATCAGTGGGCAGATCCAGGAACAGTGAGGGCAGATCCAGGAACAGTGAGGGCAGATCCAGGAACAGTGAGGGCAGATCCAGGAACAGTCAGGGCAGACCCTTTGGGATTAGGAGGCCTGAGTGTCACTAAAAGGAGGGGCTACTCTTGAACCGGCCATCAATGGAAAACGAGACGATGATGTAACCTGTATGGAGAAGCTGATTCTTTCAGCGTACTCCCCCACCATTGTTCATAGATTTAGGAAGACTCATACTCAGATAGTTGCGTGCCTTAGACAAAAAAGGGGCATAGCAAATACAAGGGAGTTTGAGTTGCTGGCATTAATCTTTAAAGCCTTACATGGTTTGGCAGCTGATTACTTGAGATAACCTCTCTTCCCATGCCCTACTGCTGCAACTGCAGTCAGAGCCCAGATCTGTTAACCTTTCAAATATGATGCAAGACCCATCTTTCTACTCCAACATTATGGAGGGAGGGCATGCAAAGGGTTGGAGAATTTTATCTGGGCTCGAAGCTTTGTTGCTAATCTTTTTAGTGGGAGGGTGGGCACTCTATTATGTTATTATGATTTTTTAATTATACGATTGCCCGACTTTTTTGAAATTTCTGTTGGGAAAATTTAAACAAAATATTTCATTTGCGGTTGTGTTGACCCAACTCAAAACATTATGATTTGTGAAAGTGAAACAAAACATTTTCTATCAGTACCTCTGAGGGAATTCTGCACCAAAAAAATTAAAAACTCCACACCAAAAAAATAAAAATTCTGTCCACAATATTTTAAAATTCTGCAAATTTTACTTGTCAGTAAATAAATGTGGAGACTCCAGCATGGCTATGAGGAGCACAGGCCACTGGCTGCACAGAGGTGGGAGATCACCCTGCAACCTTCCCCACCCCTGGGACACAGATTTGACAGTGAGACTGCATCCGACCCTGACACAGCACAAGGACTGGGCCTGCCCTAAAGGTCCATGTCCTGGGAATGGGGAGCTTCAGGGTGATCTCCCACCTCCGTGCAACCAGTGGCCTGTGCGCCTCATCCAGGCACTGAGTGCACATTGATTTATTGACAAATAAAACCGGCAGAGTTTTTACGTTTTTTGGCACCTAATTTTCAGTGTTGGGGGTCAGCATTCCCTCAGCAGGTGAAGCAACTCACCAGGATTAGCAGCCCCAGGCCAGGTGCTGCAGATGTGGGCAGGCAGACTCCACTCAGCAGGATTCTAGTGTGGAGGGGCTTAGTGTAGAGCGAGAGGGTCCTGGGTGAGGCAATCTGGGTGAGGGCAGTGAGAGGGTGCGGGAGAATCTGGATGCACAGGGGCTTGTTGGGGGAGGGGGCGTTGCAGGTGAAGGGGCAATGGGGCTCTGCAGGAGGGTCCAGGGGAAGGTGGTTGGGGCTCAGTGGGGTGAGGGTCGAGGTATGGGGGGCTCATGGGATGGCCCAGGTACATAGGGGGGTGGGGCTCAGCAGGTTGAGTGGTCAAGTGGAGACTCAGTGGGGAGGGGGTGGCCTGGGTATAGGGGTGGGGGGGCTGGATGCAGGGAGATGGGGCTTGGCAGGGGATAGTCTGGGTGCAAGGGTGGGGGTCTGGATGCAGGATGGGTGGGTGGAATGGAGAGTAGCTCCCTGTACAGTGATCCATCCCTCCACAACTGAGGAGCGATGGGGGCAGAAAGTAGGGGAAGTGTGCTCCTCCCCCACCCCCAGCCCAGCCAGGACTAGCAACTGAGCTCAGCACAGGGTAGGAACTACTGGCTGGGGTGAGGCTGGGAAGGTCCGGGTGCAGGGCGGGTGGGGCTCAGCCAGGGGATTTGGGTGTGGGAGGGCTCCAGATGCAGATGGTGATGCTCATTAGGGTGGGGGTTGCAGTGTGTGTGTGTGGGGGGGAAGACTCACTGGGGAGGGGCAGGAGGGTCTGCGTATGGGAGGGATCCAGATGCACAGGGGTTGGGCAGAAAAGGGTGGGTCTGACCTGGCACAAGCTGGGGCATCCCCAGCCCTTCCCATCTGCAGTGATTTACCTCTCTGCCAGCTGTTCCAGGCACCTAAAAATGCACCTCTGCGGAGGGCTGCGTGACCACTTTTGAGGCTTTTGAGGCTTCCCTTTGCATCCCAATCAGAAAGTACTTTTTCTGCAGAGAAGCAAAGAAATCTGCAGAGGATATGAATTCTGCATACGTGCCGTGGTGTAGAATTCCCTCAGGAGTACCTATTAGGTCAGTTCAATATTAATGTATCTGCTTGAGCTGGCATATTGCCTTCTGGGAGTTGTAGTTTGGGTTTCCTATGTCACCATTCTCCTCTATGGGCTATGCTCTTTAGATAGACTGCATATTCCATGATGCATCATGGTCATGTGACTCCTATGATGCACTGTGGCAGTGCAACCAGAGGAGAGATCATGATATATCATGGGCGATGAAGTCAGGAAGGCCATCAATCACATTTCTGCAACTTTCAAAAACCAGAAACCAATTGGCCTTTAAATCTGAATTCCAAAAAATTTCAAGTAAAAGAAATGATGCACCTGAAAATTAAACACAACAAATGTTCCCATGTTCTGTCACCCATACAGTCAGATGTCTAAGTAAATTATCACAAGTTTCCTCACTATAAAACAGTTTAGTTCACAAACGATTTGGAATAATGATTATTATAATGGAATAACGATTAGCAAACATTAAACTATAAAGGTAAAATAGAAATACAACTACTCTTCTCATGTGCCTCTCTCAGCTACCTTTTCTCTTGGAATTCCCTCTCTTGCTGATCAGTCTCCCACTCCCTCTCAGAGCATCCTTCCAGGGCCAAGTAAGCACTGTCCAAAGACAATGTGAGCTGCAGGTGACCGCACCTTTGAAAAATCAGGGTCAGCGTGTCTCAATTTGGGCACAAACCCCTCGGGCAGCCAAAACACCAGAGGTTCCTTGTGAGGTTGCAGCTTTATCTATTTGACTTCAGTTTTATTGCTGCTGTCTCTATTTCCCCATTGTGTCATCCTCTGGAAACAGTGTTTTTCAAACTGCTGGGATGACTTTCCCTCGAGCAAATCATATGCCCTCCCTTTTCAGGGCAAACAAAAGTCTAAATAGAAAAAAAAACAAGTGAAACCTTCCTCCTCTTTGTTGCGGGTTCTCTGAAGAGCCCTCTCTTCCTATGCACTGCAAATAGCCCTTTCTTCATATGAGGGCTGTCTGTTTACCCCACAATGTGGCAGGGGAGCCCATACCATCCATATTCTACAGGGACCAGGTCCAAGGCCCTTATTAGTGGAGCAGCCAGCTGCTTCAGCCTCAAACATCCACATCACTGTTTCCTCAAGTGTCCTTCTTACTCTGGTTGGCTTGCCTGCCTTTTAGGCCTTCATCCCAGTCCTTCCCTAGTATAAACAACCTCGGTGCAAGTGAACACTACTTCCCTAGGTGTTTGGTAGCATGCTGCGTGGACCACATTCTCAGAGAACAGCTCTGTAGGTGCTCCAAGCACTAGACATTTCAGGCTCTAGCTCTCAGTGGGTTCCTATAAACACTCACAGAGCCCAGTGAATGACAAAAGTGTTGATTTACTAGGGATCCCAGAAAGAAACCCCTCTCCCAGCAGCAATCATGCACTGCCCAATAGATCCTCCAGCAGGAGTTCAATCTTTTTGTGACTTGCTCAGACCCATCCACACAGCCATTTGTAGGCTAATCCCTAGTATCCACCTTGAAGGGCTCCACTGGCCCCCTTGCCAGTATCATCCTGAGTCTTAGCCCAGCTCTCAGTCTTTTAGTCCTAGTTCCCAGATTGTCCAGCCTTCTTTCCACAGCCACTTTCCTCCAGCCTTCTGGTTCTACTCCCACACAGTCTCTGGCTCCCCTCTGACCTCGAGCAGAACTTCCCTTTCCCATACCCTAGACTGAGATTATGGAATCCTCACATGGCTGGATCTTGAACTAGGAATTTACACAGTAGCTAGTAATGAGCCAGTAGGCTAATTATAATAGGTTTCTTCAGCTTCTCCCTCCAAGACCTTCTCCAAGATTCTGGCCACAGCACCGTTCTAGGCGACCTCCTCCCCAAGCCAGCAGAGAAAACCTTCCAGCTCTCTTTTGAGCTCTATCACACTGAGCCAAAGAGGGCATTACACAGTTCTGCCATCACACGATTCCTCTCAGTCATATGATCAATGAGGAAAAACAGGCACAGATCACATGCTGACATGTCCCAAATTAGAGGACCTGTTTAAAATTTTTGGTCTAAGTGACTCAACAAAGTTTGTTCTCTGTTCAACCAGTAATGCAACCCAGTTCTTCCTCCTGCCTGTGCCTCCTCCTCCATTCGCTAACTACTAGACAATGTTCCCTTAGCAGAATAGAGCACTACGATTATCATGCAGCTGGGAACCTCCTTCACACACATTAACAGCTACCCAGGACAAACAACACCAAAACCTACATTTATAACCATCCAACTCAGAATAAACAGTCACTCAAATTGTCAGTTTACATGCTTTTTCTTAAATTATGAGACCTATTTGATTTTACAGAGACAAAGAAAGCACAGATTATATATCTGAAAGTAAACTAGCCACTTAACTGACTGTTAGACCATGACAGAGGTCATGAAGAAAAGGCCTTAAATTTAGATAAAGCCATGGTGTGAATACTATATGATTGGCTGGCAGAATGCTGCTGCTAATTATTATGTCACGTAAGCAAAAGGGATTTTGACTGTGAAAGAAGTGGTAGAATGGCTACCATCTGTGGCTGGAGGTTGGATTTAATGATAGTTAGGTGACTAACTCCCCTGGGTGCCTTTGAAAATCTCCCCATTAGAGCATGCCTCTGCTCCTTCTCCCATTGAATATACTAGAGAAGAGTATATGCGAGTCCATGAAAATCATTTGAAATCTGGAAAGGGTTATAATAGAATCCTTTCACTATAGGTGAAATCCTGGCCCTATTGAAGTCAATGGGAGTTTTACCATTGACTTCAATAGGGTCAGGATTTCACTCTACAATTTTTTGGTTGCTTGTTTGTTTCTGGTTCACTTGATAATAAACCAAACAGTTACATGAGAAATCCAGACCACATGCACCTGCTTAAGGCAGTCTACGCTCCAGCTGTTAGATGTCTCTGGTTCAGGAGACTAGGTGAGGTAGCTGACCCTGACACTAAATTTGTATGTTCGAGGGAAGAACAAGTTTATACATAAGACCAAATCTTTCTGCAGCTTTAGTCCGATAGTCTCTCTTTTCTGGGGCTTGGCTGGACACACACTCAAACTTCTTCAGAAACTAAAAGACATGCGGAAATGAAAAAAAAAAAAAAGGTGAGCAAAAGTGAGCAAAAATCATTCCAGTAAAGTCAAAACTATTTTGTGGATATATTCACTGAGACTCCAGTTATATGGCATTAATTTACTCCATGGCATCATTGCATCAATTTTCATGATTTTACTGTTGTATTTTTATATTATATAGTAAGGCTCATACAATATCTGTATTCAGTGTTTAAGTATACAGTGTATTCTTATCTTAATCAAGACACTTATCTACTTCTATATCAAACAAAAATTTACATGTCCAATAAAAAGACCTAGACATTTGATATTTTTTCTACCAACTAGTAAATCAACACATGGTTAACAGAATGTGCAAATAATTATATATGTGTAAATATTTTAAGTGTTTATAATTAAATTAAACAGCATACATGTATAAATGTCTCCCCCCAAGCACAGTCAAACCTGTCATTGGCTAATTGATTAGTATAAATATATTACTTTTAAACACACTTGCCTTTAAGAGAGCCTATAGCAGAGCATATTGGTATACATAAATGGTATATGAATGTAGGAGATTACCTCACCTCCCTCCATTTTCTCCAAAGTCTTGGTAGAAAAGGAAACTAAGGGAGACAAACTGAACTGTGATGCTTAGGGAGTCCCTTGCTTCTGCCTGTCACAGTTTTAAGCCTGCCTGGGGCCTCCGGGGAGTCTGGCTATTCTTACTCCTTCTCTGCCAACCAGACAGTAACGGCCCACTGCTTTTATTCATTACTCTGAATGCAATGCACTAAATTTAACAAGTAACACACTCAGCGGGAATTTATTGGCCTTTTGCTGCATGATTGCAAGGCTGGATATGGATATGGATTCCAATTACCACTGACACCAAGATAAGAGGAATAAAGCCTGCATATGCTTGTTATTAATCAAAGGTAATATTTTGTACGAAAAAGAAAAGGAAAACAAAATAAAAAGAATTTTAAAATACTTAACTAAATATTTTCTTCTTACCAAAGGTCAATTGATCCACAATAAAAATATTTAGTCCAATGTTGCAATAGTAAAAGGAAATATAGATTATATCAAAACTACCATGACAGTAGGTAAATAACAACAAACATAGTTTATAGAAATATAGGTAGATAAATCATATCCCAGAAGATGTGTCACGTGTATTGTGACTTAAAATCAATGAGAATGAGTGTGTACACATATACACACACACACAAACACACATATTAACACTCAGAGTAAAAATTCCATATCATGTATTCCAGAGAGTTGATGTTCATGTTAATCAGATAGTAATAAAGGAAGGGGAAGGAAGAAATGAATTCTTCTTGTTCATATTTGAAGCTTAAAAGAGGTACAATGTGAATTGGTAAAGAACAATCCAAAGAGCACTGTGTCAGGAAAGCATCCAGAAACTGACAGATGTGAAATACTGTAGATGTATTTCATTCCCAAACAGTCTCCCAGCAGATTAGATAGTATAGATAGTAACCGTTTAGCTACATGTGATGTTATTTATCCTATAATACTGCAACCCACACTTATTAAGCATTACCAGTATTCAGAATTCAGAAGCAGGAATTCAGAAGCTCACAAAAGCTTATGCTCAAATAAATTTGTTAGTCTCTAAGGTGCCACCAGTACTCCTTTTCTTTTTGCGCATACAGACTAACACCGCTGCTACTCTGAAACCTGTCCAAAGGTTCAGAATTTCCATTCAGTTTGGACTCTGGAGATCAGAGGCTTTTCCAAGCAATCAAAACTATTAAGATCTGGAGTTTTGGGAAGGAGGACTCCTGAAGTTACTGGTGCTAACTATTTCTGGTCAGGCTGGAATTATCACAAGAAAAGCATTTTCTTGTAAGTGGCTCAATATTTTGCTTCCAGTCTCCTCCTGAATCAGAAGCAGGAAGTTCAAAGACTAGTCACACAACCAAAAAAATATGGAAAGACACTTAACTGAAGGTGTTTATGCTTCTGAAAAGATTCCGACTTAGATTTTGTCTGAAAACTTTTCATAAATTAAGTGAATGCTGTGAAAGGTACTGGCTTCAGAGTCCTGATAACCACAGTTCTCTGTTTATTCCAAAACAGCTATATCTTGGGAAGTGGCGCTGAAAATTTCCCCATATTGCCCCAACAATATGCTTCATTCCTAACCTGGAGGGAAAGCCCAGTTTCCATGTCCATTCATTGCTTGGCCTCTGCTAAGACTGCCAGTGACAGTGCAAATTGTGAGGTGGACATTTGCCCCCTAGGAACTGAATTGAGACCAATAATTCATTTTGCACAAACTAATCAAGAGCCTCCCAATGGTATTTTGGTTACTCCCAATCAGGGCTGGATTTGAATCAGTGATGCAGAGTTTGGGGCAAAATTTCATAGAAGATTTTACCATTTCACCTGTTCCTAATTTAGAATTCTATATTTCCAACCACTTCGTTGTCATCTAATGCAAGTGCAGCCTTATAAAATATTGGGAGAAAAACATACTTCTGCATACTGTATGGTATATATAACACAAGCTGGCTTATCTCTATTGTGACATTTCTCTTCTCTTGTGAGAAGAGATGGACTGGCTCATTTATATCTACACCACTCAGATTGATCCTTCCCTCACACCTTAAGAAGAGAAATGTCATAACCAAGATTAGCCATCACGAACATATACAAGATAGCTGTAGGTAAAGTACATGTTATATTAAGATATGAATGTCTCATAAAGGGAGGGAGAAACATATCTTTACTTTTAACCAAGGGAGTCACTTACATGACTCAGAAAAGCCATAAATGTTTTGCCCTATCATTTTTGTTATTTTACTTACTGTAACCCATGAAGAAGTGTTTGGATACAGGGTGGAGCCGGGGAAATGAATAGTGTAACATGGCTGCAAACAACATGTTTTTCATGATCTGTTGATGTACTTTAACATTAACAACATAATAAATATATTATAATGAATAATGGCTCTGACTGTAAATTAAATCCACCCATGATTTCATATCAAAAAGATTTTGAGTCAGTGAGATAGAATTGAAAGCCAGCAGACACATTTTCATGTGTAGCCATTTGTATTTTCTTGAAATACATGATGTATATCGTGAAGGCAGAAAAGGAAACAGATAAAGGCCTGATTCAGCAGAGCACTTATTTAAGTGCAGAACTTTAACCATGTGAGTAGTCCTATCAACGTCAAATGAGGATTGAAATAAATCGAAATACTCACGTGCTTAAAGTTAAGCACGTAGACGAGTGCTTTGCTGAATTGGGGCCCAGGAACAGCTTAGCTGCCCACATTAATTATGAGGAAAAAGAGGACAAACAATGTCAAACAGTACAAGTTGTCAGAGTCTCAGAAACAGACAGAATAAAGAATCTTCCCTGGAGAGATTAGGGTAGAAGGACATTTTAACATGGTGACCATTTTCCCTTCTCTGCTTATTGGCATCAGTCACAAAACAGATCTGAGCTGGGGAGGAGAAAGTAGTTTGCCCATCTTAAAGTGAACAGTGAGGCTAAAACCAGAGAGAATGGAGAGAGAGGGCCTGATCCAAAGCCCAATAAAATCAGTGGGAGTCTTTCCATTGACTTCAAGGGGGTTTGGATCAGGCCCATACAGAAGGCTGAGGCTGTAGTGGTCTAGATCAGCAATTCTCAAGCTTTAGCAACCCAAGGACCCCCATTTTTTTTTAACTTTTTCGCAGACCCCTCAACCCCCCCCCCCGCAACTCAGCCCCATGCCCCATCCCAATTCCACCCTTCTCCCAAGGCCCCATCACCACCCCCCTCTTCCTGCCCCCACTCCACCCCTGTCCCTCCTCTTCCCCACCTCTTTCCCCCTTTCCCAAGCGCGCCCCATCCCCGCCCTCCCAGCACCTCCTGCACGCCGCTGAACAGCTGTTCCCTGGCGTGCAGGAGGCGCTGGGAGGGAGGGGGAGGAATTGAGGGAGGGAGGGAGAGGAGTTGATCACTCACAAACCCCCTGGAGTACCCTCACGGACCCCCAGGGGTCCGCGGACCCTAGTTTGAGAAACATGGGTCTAGACAATACACCCTCTGGCCTTTTAAGTCATGACAGCTTATCTGCCCTATTGTGTACCTATGTTTGTTGCAAACTTGAAAAACAACTTGTCCAAGATATTGTTGTGACATCTTCATGTTACAACTGGAGTTTTACTAGGTAAAAAAAGGGTGAATGTAGTGGTTTGTCAGTACTACAGTAAATTAAAAGAGCTTAGTCTGTTGCTTTAAAATGTTAATGGAAAAAACAGCACCTTTTGAAAAAGATTAGAGTTTAATATAGGAATGATATATTTGTCTCAGGAGAATTTGTATTCTGTCTGCAAATCAATCAAGGTATGGTAAAACAATTTCAAATGAATCACAGCTGAATGCATAAAATTCGGGGAACAAAGACCGATAGCTGCACATAATAGACAGATGACAATACTTATCAAAAGACGGGGAAATGAATTTCTTCTTCTTCTTGTAAATATATAGACTCATAGATTTCAGTAGTTTCCACTATAAATGACACATAATTTTTGTTTACAGAACAATTCCTAGAAAGCTATTGTGCCCTCCATACTTTCACGACCGGGTACTTCTGATGTCTATTAGATCAAGATTCTCTTGATTTAAGCAAAATCACCAAAATGTGGATTGCATTGATGACTTTAATGTAAAATATTACTGTCTTCTTTTTTTGAATTTCTCACAATGCTATTAACACACTAATCCTTGCAAATCATTTAAGAAATAAGGACAGGCGAAAGCATCACATTGGAAGGGAATAATTTCAAGCCTCAGATGTGTTGTGAAGCATGAGTTAGGAGAATGAGTGACTTCAGTCACCTGAGAAGTGCAATAATTCCCAGAAGTGCACTGCCTGATGGATCTTATTGCTATTACTGCATGGAAATTATTTTAGAAAAGGTCTAGCCCATGGATTTACTAAGGATTATTAGATATTATTGATCAGTATGGCAACCCAGACACAATTTATAATCCACTATTTAATATACATGGGGAAGCAGGCTAGGTTAGGCCACTGAGCTAACTTTTCTAATAAAACACACATTTTAAAAATTAAAAATGCCTGACTCCAGTAAAGCGTTTGTGAAAGCCCAGCCCTACTGTGCTTTTACAAGCTCTGCTACAGTAAAAAATGGAATTGAAAAACTAGGCTTTTGTGCAGCATATTGTGCCCTGGAAGGCTCTCAGTAGAACGGGGTGGACAATTCTGTAGCTTCCCAGCAATGACATTTGTGCAGTCCTGCATCTTGCGGGATTCAATGACATTTGTGTGGACAAAGAAGCTTAATGGAGAGGTAGCCTTTGTAATACTGTTACATGACCTCATGGTCTCCTTATTGGTGGGTTAACACAGACATGTAGAGTCCCTGGAATAATAACAATGGCATGAGCTCAATCTAACAACAGAACATGTATTTATTACTTAAAGAGGGTACAGAGACAGCTTCCCTGCTGTTGGTACAGTTTCCCTCTCTGCCCAAGTCAGAAAGTATACACCGCAACTCAGTCTAAGTGTTACTTCCTCAGACAGAAGTCCCTCCCATCTGGAAGGAGCCACACCTTTTAGAGGCTATCTGTTGGAATGCCAAGAAACAAGCACTCACTTGGCAAGTACAAGAACTTTGCTATAAAATCATCTAGTCAAAGAAAGACCTCTAATACACTAATTTTTGTATTTGCCTCTTGTTCAGTTAGGGAAGTGGGGATGGAAATGATGTATCAGCATGTGTAACTTTAAATTCAGAGAGGGATTTATGGAGGCATTCCCAATTTATGTTTTGGGATTTAATTCATTATTATCTTAAACCTACCTGTTAGGATATAGATATTCAGGCCTGTCTGTAAAGGCCTGTACTTTAAGAATTTAGGGGTATTCTTATCACTTGGCTAGTTCTAGAGGTATAAAAGAAAGAATCAAAATCACTGTCTGCTGGTGTAAGGGCCTTTTCTTACTGTGACAGTTTGAGGCCCTGTTCTTAGGCTAAGGCCTTTGGCTAAGCAGCAGAGGCAGCCATAAGCCAGGAAGCGAACAGTCACATCCTCACATTCCAAACTAGTCACATTGAAAGAAGGTGCTATTGGGCTGTTAGAAATACAATCCTGTCCTGAATACAATCCTGTCCTGATAATTCCTATCACCTCCAGAGAAAGGGAAGTGCCTAGAAAATGTAAAAGGAAACTTAGTTTGATAGCATCCTGTCTGGCAAGAACTCACTTATCAATAGCTGGGATGTGAAATCCTCACTTCTGTATTGTTTTGTCATTATAGTTCCCACTTTGCTATTGTTTGTCTGTATAATCTCTGTCTGGTTCTGTGATTGTTTCTGTCTGCTGTATAATTAATTTTGCTGGGTGTAATCTAATTAAGGTGGTGGGATATAATTGGTTAGCTAATCATGTTACAATATGTTAGGATTGGTTAGTTAAATTTCAGTAGAATGATTGGTTAAGGTATAGCTAAGAATATTACTATATAAATTAGGGGCAAACAGGAAGTAAGTTGGGATTCGAAAATAAGGAAAAAGGAACTTGGATTTAAGCTTGCTGGAAGTTCACCCCAATAAACATCGAATTGTTTGCACCTTCGGACTTCGGGTATTGTTGCTCTCTGTTCATGCAAGAAGGACTAGGGAAGTGGGAGAGTGAAGGAATAAGCTCTCTAACACTACCTTCCATGAATATGCCTTTATGCTGGGACTGGGACTGGGACTCTGAAAGAGAGGAAAGCTGGAAGTGGGATCTTTATCTTAATCTGGTAAAATATTACTTTAGGTGTGACGACAACCAGAATTGGTTAGATGTTTGATACGTGCTTAATTTTGAGGCCTTGTGGTTGGCAGAGGTCATCTATCCTGAAAAGGGTCCTTTCAGTGACTTTATAGAAGTACTCCTCCCACACATTCTGTATTTGAAAAGTAAGTGTTTAGTTACAGTTTGGAAACAGATGTATAAAATCTGTCAGCAACATTAAGATTACAGCTGGGTGAAAACAGTAATTTTACCAAAACATTAGAATTGGAATAATTTTAGTTTTACAGGTTTTTATAAGGAGCCATTTTTTTAGTTATTCAAAACTGAAATAAAAAATTTTCAGTTTTGAAAATATTTGGTTCTCAGGGTTTGTTTTCCCCTCTTTGCTTTCCCCCCTCAACTTTGACACTGAAAAAAGAGGAGTAAAAGGGGGGGAAGAAAATGAAACTCTTTTTATTTGGGGGTTTTGTTGAAAAAATGGAAACTATCAATAAATAAATAAATAAATAAATTCTGTTTTGGAAAAAAAAATGACCATTTTTCAAAGAAAGAATTTTTGTTTGAAAAATCTCTACCAGCTCTAATTAAGTTTCCAAAATGATGTTTATGGTTCAAATGTTTCTTCTTTTGCCTTAAGGTTTACATTTATAGTATGTTAGTACTTCTATCATTTGGCATATTTTGAGATGCAATCCTGCCAGAGGATCTATCAATATTTTCTTCCTGAATTCATGCTCATGTCATATTGTTTGACCTCTAGTGCAGTGGTCCTCAAACTTTCTTTTTCACGGACCACTTGAAAATTGCTGAGGGTTTCGGCGGACCACTTAATGATCTTTCCAAATGTTGTTTGTACCGTTAGCTAACTATTGTAAAGCGCTTTGGATAAAAGTGCTATATAAAAAACCCGTTAATAATAATTAACATTTTTTGTTCCACTAATAAAAACACACAACTCATATTTTAATATCAGTAGTCTTACCTTTCTCGTGCAATGTGCTCTCTCTCCCCCACCGCAGCAGCCCACGAGCTGTGGCTGGGAAGCAGGGCCGTCTCTCCCCGGCAGCCGCAGCCCTGGATCTGGGGAAAGTCGCCTCTTTCTCTGGCCACTGGAGCCCTGCACTTCCCAAATTCCCCCCACCCACTCTTCTCATCCCACTGCCCTCTCCCACCTACCCCTTATTCCCCGCAAGGACACCACCTCATCTTACACGTGCATCTTCTCCAGGGTGCAGGCACCTAATTAGTGGAGCCACGCCCGCACAGGTCCACTAATTAGGTGGGTGGCCCTTCATTGGTGCCCAGCATGCAACGTAGAGGGAACTATCTGCGGACCACCTGACTGGAGCTTGCGGACCACACAGCGGTCCGCGGACCACAGTTTGAGAACCTCTGCTCTAGTGGCAAAGGAGTTGAACTGTGTGCTGTGGCAATCACCTTTTATGCTGGACCTGGAAATCTACAGGTAAGAGTCAAATCTTCAAATAAGTCGGAAAAATTAAGATCACTAACAAAAGCATGCCAGCATGCGCTTTAGGCAGCCAAATGCCTGTCTTCCCCTATTTGTGAATTGCTCTGGGCTCCAGGTGAGAGCTAGGCATCTAGACACCTAGGGGGGAGGCAGCAATGCGCATGCCCCGAAGCAGGAACATAGATGCCTAGGAAACTTCTACCCTGACAACTTAGGTGCTGAGTTAGTTTAGGAGCCCACAGTTTGGCAGGATTTTAGTGGCTCACAGTAGAGCCTAAAGCTGGGACTTAGGCCACTAAACTCAAGACTTTAGGTGGTGTGTAGAGTACAGACTGCATTCCCAGCTAACAAGAGTACAAATAGCAGTGTAGACAATGAGGCACTGCTTAGGCGAGTGGTTTGCCCTACACGCCTGAACCCTAGAGCATATACCATACACAGCTCTCTACACTCCCAGGCAGTGCCTCCCATGTTTACATGCTGCTACTTTTAGCAGTGTTGTGTTCCACTCCCTCCCCACTGCCAGAACCTTTCCCTGCCACAGTGAAAGACTCCGGCAATGGGAAAAAGCTCTGGCAGGGGGAGGCAGCAAGGAGCTGCTGTAGCCTTTCCCCACTGCCTCCCCTCTGCCAGAGCCTTTCCCTGCCCCATGTAGCTACACCCCACGATGAGCGTGGAGGCAGCTTGCCTTTCACTGTGGTGTGTAGTTACACATACCCTACACATCACTGCAAGTGTAGGCAAGCATAGACAAAGCTTTAGGCACCGAAATCTGGGGTTTAGGTGCCAAACACCTTTCTGGATCTGGGGCACAGTGACAGGCTTTCCTTCCAAGCACCACATATTCCAGCTGACCACTGCACATCATTACCCTTAAGGAGGGAAAAACTACCCTTAAGGGGTCAGTCTACCCCATCCAAGAGCCCTGAAATAGGAAGCAATTTTCAAGTAGTTATGGGTGAACAACAAGTGATTTGGAGGTTCAGATGCTACAAACAGATCTGAAAATTGTGAAAATGAGGCAGTGTAAGTTTCAGGTTACCTGGTGAATAGCTGATTTTTCATTTGAGCTGGTTTGCTTATCCTCATTGTCAACTATTTTATATTATGGGCACAATGTCATGTTGATTTAGGCCAAACATTTAGAGTTCATATCTAAATTTTACAAGGCTTAAGCTCACTGGCAATATTTCCATGCATTTCATTAAGGGTCCATTTAAAAATTTTGTTTTGTTTTGCTTGGCTTTGAACAGTGATTGAAGCTCCAGCATTACAGGACTATACCAGGATATGAGAGCTAGACAGTGGACCTGAAACTAGCTATAAACAAAACTGACCCTGACTAGCCTATATGTTAGTGTCCAAACTGAGAAAAATGCAAAAAGTAAAATAAAAAAAATGCCATCCCGCCCCCCCAAATAAACAACTCACCATTAATGATGAGAAGTGAATCAGATAAATATGATTTTTTTAACCAGTGTGCCTTCTAAATGTTTAGTTGTGAATTTTAAATAATATATATACTGGTACTATACAATGTACTCCTGACTTTGTATTAGCCAATTCAGTGTTTGTAAGATCCCAGCAGTGGTAATATTCAATAATAGAATCTAGCTGGATGATTCATCAGCCAATCAGATTGTGGAATTTCTTCCATCCATTTTGTAATTCAGGAGAGACCTTCTCTATCTCACCCACCCCCATTCCCAGTTTAACCCTCCAACGATCCTTTTATCCCGTATTGAAAAGGGCTATAATCCACACTAAATATGCTAATCAAGAATTACCTTGAGAGTCGTTTTTGATCATTTGACTTATACAAATGTGCTAAACTGTGCAGAAAGCTGCCGGTTAACTGAATAGTAAAGTCACTGTCTCTTGTATGTGTTATACCATTGTCTTTGTCCTGTACCATAGTCAGGTTTTAAACATACCACTGTGTATCCCCAAATCCAGGCTGTGAGATTAGTTGAATGGGGTGAATTCCATATAAGCAAGGCTGTTATCCTGGCTAAATGCTGTGACCTTCCAATCAAGAGATATTATTGCAAATAATTTTAAGGAGAACAAAGAGGGGAAGGAAACCAGTCTTTGTCCCCAGTATCCTCATTTAGATCTCTCTCTCTTTCTCTCTCTCTTTCCCTGGGTCCCACAGAGAATATTCTCTGTGTCTGAAGATTTATGTGTAGATAGCGGATGAAGTTCCATTAATGTTTGCATAAGCATCCTCTTTGCTGTGGGATCCCCTGAAAGAAGAGTGCTAAAGGCAGCTGCAGGAAGGGGAAGTCCCAGTAGCACAGTGGGGCCGTGCTGCCTGATGGCCAGTCAGGGAGCAGAGGGCCTCAGACGCATGGCTTCTGCACCAGTGGTCCTACGCCTCTGGTGGAATCTCTGTGATCTGTGGGTTGTGGGAGTGAAACCCTTTCCACTTTTCAGGTGGAAAAAGCTTCACCCCCAGCTCCATGGGAACAAGCTAGGGAAAACTCTCTGAGTAAAACACCACAGAAGTTTCCTTCAACCAGTGCCTTCTCCTGAGCATTTTTCCAGGGGAGGGGCTATGACCCTGCTAGTTGTTGCTATAATTGTCAGGCCGTATTACTCAGAAGGTGCTCAGCACCTCACAGGAGTGGGCCCTACATTCCTGTACAAAGGACAAGAAGAAAAGGGCAGAGTTTAGCATTACAGACATTAGGCTAGATTCTCAGCTGTTTGAAATTGGCAGAGCTCCACAGCCAAGCCAATTTGTACCATCTGAAAATCTGGCCCTATGTATTAAGATAGGTCCCTTGGAAATATTGCATAGTCTTGATGCAAGCAGAAATGCCTAATGTGCCCTTCTCATTTCTATTATTTAAAGGGTCACTAATCAATCAGGATACCCCACTGAACTTACCTTACTGGCCAGTCTACATACCAGACTATCAATATTTATTTGGCGCCAATAACATCCCTTTCATATATATCGCACTCTGTGAACGCAACCTTCGCCATCTCCCTCCTGGAGCAGGACTGGCATAAACTGAGAACTGGGAAATGATCCCCTACAATTCGCATTGCAAACTGCAGGGAAAGTGCTTCTAAGCACCACCAGTTTCTGTTGGTACGGTAGTGGCGAGCCTAGGAAGGGTTAAAGTTTTGTCTGTGACACTGAAATTGAGGCCAGCTGTAGGTCATATTCACGTCCCAGTCACAGGAAAATGAACCTGTGAGACAGAACCTAATTATCTGCTAAACCAAAAGCCAGTCTCAGTTCAATAACTTACGACAGAGCTGGCAGCCAGATATAGTGTTGCCATGGTAACACTGAAAAAAACCCACTGCAGTGAAGAACAAGAAGGAAAAGGAGACTGTAACCCTAAATATGCTGTAGCCATTTGATCTTGGACAAGTGTGTATGTCTAAAGAACCAGATTGCTACAGCTGTCTATCCACTTTAATATCCTCTATAATTACTGAAATGAAAAATGCAATTATAGTGTGCTCTGAGCTAAAAACCAGAAGTAACTGGCTAACTGGGAATTAATTTTAGAGCGAACAATATCAGCTTCTTCCCTTCTCAACATGCAGACTCTGGGGGTTGGAGAGCAAAGGTGCCTGCTTCATGCTCGTCCAAAATTCTTTCATACCAGTCAACCCTTTGGTTTTCACCATTGCGTTCCCTTCCCCCTATCTTCTCCCTGAAATATCCACAAGGGAAGAGTTTAGTAGATTAAAGCACTAACTCTCACTTTGAAGTCATTACTGTGGTTAAAGAACTATTTAAAGTTATGAGTAAAATGAGTGTAAAGGTCTCAGCTCAATGGCCAGGAAATGGTACCCTACACCAGACAGCTACAGTAGATCATATGCAGAATAATCAATCTATGTTTCTAAAAGGCACAGAACTAAGGACCAATCCTGCAAACACTTACTACCAAGTATAGTGCTTGCTACCATGAGCAGCAAGTTCAGGGGAACTTCTGTTTGGTGGTAAGGTTGGGGCTCTAAGATAACATGAGAACTGGGTTTTTGTCTCTCCTCCTCATCCCGCCCCCCCCATCATTAGCCAGATAAAAGGAAATCTCACCCTACAGCTGCCTGCACTGTACACAATTTGCAAATAACCAGAGAAGTCCACTTGCCTATTTGCCAGTTTCTTAATTACAGCCACAAAAGTTCATCCAGCACCTAAAATGAATTCTTCTCTTTGAAAACAAAGAATTACTGCTTGCTGCTTCACAGAGATCACGTCACTTTCGGAGCATTTTGTTCTATAGACCTGATGTCAAACAGGTTAGCTGAGATTTCCTAAGAGGTGGGGGGTTGTGCGAGAGAGAGAGCGCTATTAAATAAAATACTGTGGTTGGGAAAATAAATGGAAGTCAAAAAAACCCCAACCCAGCCAAGCATTTATTTTGGTCAGCACTTCTGTTCTACGTGCATTCAGGTTTCTAGTCAGTGCTATTCAAAGCAGATTGCTAACCAGTGAAATTCAGCCAATCACATATTTCTGTTATTGAATCTCAAAACACTGGGTAACTTTTAATTTAAAATTAGATTTGTACTAGGGATTTATAGTGGCAAAAACATTGCCTCCCTGAAAGCGTGATGATGAAACATCATCCTCATGTTTGTTAATCTTACGTAGTTTTGCTTTATATTACGGGGCAAACTGCTGTCCTGATCCTGCACCTTACTCAGGAAGAACTTCCATTTTTCCATTGGAAGGCTGCCTGAAAAAGGAATACTTATTCTGGTCCTCTGTACTTTGTAAAGCAGCTTGCACATCTACTGCTACTGCATGGTGCTATATAAGTAATAAAGGAAAATAACTTGTTCAGCAGTATGTTATTGGGTATCGTAGTTGTTGCTCAGTGTGTAGAGAAAAACAATTATTTTTCTTCCATTGCAGGCAGTAGGGAATAAACGTATGTAAGGTTCTCCTTGCATCTCTCAAATGACAAAGTTAAGGACCTGAGCTTGTAAAGAATTACTACTGAATGTAGCATTTACTCCCCTGTGTAGTCTCATTGAGCTGCTAGGGGCCTAGGATGTTTGCAGAGTGTTAGGGTATGCGTTCCTTCTATATGCATGCATAGTTCCTGTTAACAATAATGAACATCAAAGGGAGGATACGCTGTTAGTATCAATGGGCCAGACTGACAGCTGACATAAGTGGGTGCATTTCTGCTGAAGTCAATGGAGCTGAACCAGCTCATGCCAGCCATGAATTTTGGCCCCATTTTTATTACTGCAAATATAAATGTCCCAACCCTGGACTTTAGCTGTGCGTTATGTTTCTGAAGTGTCGATAACATGCTTTTAAACCAACCTGGGAATGTTCTCCTTCTTCAAGTTCTGCAAAGGCCTTATAGGACCAAGTCTGCGCCTGGGGTAAATAGGCTTAAAGGTGCTAATTTACAGCAGGTAAGGCTATGGTCCACAAACTCATCCAGAATGCATTTTTTTAAAGGCACATTTTAGTAGTGACTCTAGATTTTCTGTGATAAAGTCTAGTCTCTGAAAATTCAAGAAGAAACAAATAGTACAGCAACGGGAAACCTGTTTAGGTAAGCAAACATGTAGGGAGAAAGCAGGACCAGATTAAAGCATATTAAACCTGGAGCCACAGCAGATCAGAATCTCAGCTTTCATGTAAAGAAACGGAACAAAAGATAACCCTAGAGATGCCATCTGTATATTGAAAAGGTGACCAAAGTGTAACTGATGTCTGCCTGAGTATGCAGACAGCCTGAAACAATAAAGCCAAGAGATGTGAACTGCCCTGAAAACTGTGGCTATCCCCAGGATGGGCAGGGCCACGGCAGGGTGTGGAGCAATGGGGAGCCCCATGTGAATTGTGCCTAAAACTCCAGATTGCTGCAATTCAGATATGGGCTAATAGGCTGATTGTTTACTGAGGTCTTATTTCTTCTTGCTGTATTCTTGTAATTCTCACTGATTGAAGATTGTGCGTGAACAGCTAGAGGAGAACAATCCCAGCTATGACATTACTGGAACGTTGCTTATTAAAGAACATCAGGTCTGTACATTTAGAATTGTTCTTTACAGCTGTGAAAATTATAAGCTAGAGTAAATGCTGCTGATCTCCAGTAGCTCCTCCACTGAAATGCGAACATGTGCCTCAGCTAATCCTGTGGGGCTTGGTACAAAATGGTAGGAAAAGATCACCAGGTAACGAAAAGAAGGACATCGCTCTGTCATGGCAGCAGCATTAGAGACATTTATTGATTAAAATGTCTTTGATTTTTAGCATCAGTATTCACTCCCCCCCCCCAAAAAAAAAGAAAGAAAAAGAGAGAGAGCTTGAGAGAGAGAGAGAGAAATATTGTCAGGCTATTATGGCCATAACAGTAGTGCAGACCAAGGGCCAAATTCTGGCTTTTCATGTGTGCATGAAATGCCCACTGACCTCCAACGGAGCTGCATGCACACATCTGGGGGCAGAATTTGGCCCCAAGAGATTTCACTCAAATCCCCACTGAAAACATTAGGCCATTTTAACTTCGGGCTGTAATTCTCCAAATGGTCACATGCAAATATTTTAAGGGACGTCATCTCTGTGAACAAGCAACTTCATGTGGAATTTTTAAGGGGGCCCAATGAAGCACAGGACCCTAGGGCCATTTAAAGTCAATGGGATTCAAGTGCCTAACTCCTTCAGGCCCCTTTGACATCCCATCTATACTGTAACTGAAATGGCCCACCACAGCCAAAACAAACAAGTCTCATTGGTTCTCAATTTGGCTGTGGACTCACTGGGCGACCAAATCCATTCAGTCCAGCCTTCGTGAATAGACCCCAGCCACCTTGTAGTCAGATTAAAAAATGTGTTATAGCTACAGCTGCTATCTAGGCTAAAGGTGGGGTTGTTTTTTAAAATCTGGTTATAGCACAGTGAATCTGCTTTCACACTCCACCACACCTAGCATAGTCACCTGTGCAAAGTGGGTGGAGAATGATACCATTTTGACCTGGTAGTATTTTGTGCACAGGTGTAAATGACTACACAAGGTGCACGGCAATGGGGAACCAGGTCTGGTTTGTCCTATCCACACCGAGTGGATCCAAGTCACAACTGCATTCGTTACAGCTCTGCTGAGTAACCAATACTAAACTCAAGTGTTTGTACTGCGCAGCCAGAAGTTGAAAGAAATGACTGAAGAAAATACCAACTAAATCCATTTGGATTGTCCTCATATAACATGTTGTTGCATGTCTTGATAAACTGGAATTATAGAGCAGAGTATCTTGATCTAATCCTCTTAAAATCAACATTTATCAGTAGATATTACATTTTGTTTCTGTAACAAGAACTGAATGGCTGCCTTATGAGAGGGGGCTGCAGATTACATCAAAGCACATTTTAGCAAAAGTTATAGACATTTACAAATTATGGGCCCATAATTAGAGTGACAGATACAATATATGAATCATCCAATCAGGTTGCAAGTTACAAAAACTAAACATCTCATTTAACTCCAGTATGAATATTTAAATTCAGTTTCCATTCAAAACCGTTTCTGTATTCAGTAAAACTGGAATATAGTGAGGTTGCTTCAGTTGCTACTTTAAAAAAAGTGTAAGTAAACTAAATATGGTTTTAGATTTCTTTGCCGAATGGCCAAATATATCCTTTAATGGGATAACTTAAAGTCACAGTGCAGAGCTGGTATTCAGCAATACACCAGTCTTCAACCGGGGCTTTTTAGATGAATCTGTAATTTTTTTTTATGTGAAAAGAATTCCTCGCGCATGAAGTACATCCCAATATATGTTACAGTGGCCCCAGTCCTGCGTTGCTTGGATTCCCAGAACTGCAGAGGAAAATCAATAGGCATTTGGGGTGCAAAAGAAAGGTAGGAGCAGATTCATAATATGGATTATTTCAGCACTGGAAACTTTATGAGTGATTTGTCAGGTTGGAGGGGTGCAACTTTTCCAAACCTAACATTTACTGGGTAAAATCCTGTCCCCATTGAAGTCAATGGCAAAACTCACATTGACTTTAATGGGGCCAGGATTTCACCCATCATCTTTATGTCTAAGAGCGTTATCGTGTCCTTCTGTAAGTATGTATTGCAGGCAGGATATTCATTTACACTGGAAACTACTCATGAAAACATCACCGTGCTACATGACACATCTTGCAATCAAAGCCATACTAAAATCCCTCCATTACACAGAGCAATGCACATGGGCTGAAAAAGTTGCATAACTATCAGAAAAGGGCCAAAACCATCAGAAACAGCCACCACACCTCATGTGACAAGGAAGGCTGCATGCCCACACATTACAAAACGTGGTTGAAAAAAGCCCTTAAAACAGGTAAAACAGCTGAGTTTAATTAAGGTTGTTAAGCACAATTGTGATCTGCGGCCTCAGTGACGCAAAGCAGATATCTGCCCAGGCATACATAAGTCTTCAGCTGAGTTTTGCCAAACTTCCAAATTCACAAATGCAGCTGCTGGGGCTATTTTGGGACTGCATTCCCTGTTAACCCGAATGTAATCCAGACTGTCAGCACTTTTATCCCACAGCACCACGCTCTCTTTTGCTGCCTCTAGTGATGTTCTGAGATACACCCAATGGCCATATTTGCAATTGGCAGCATCCGGTACGTGCATTGCCCTTGCATTGCATGTCATTTGATGCACTGGACTATGCTGCATTTGCTCTGGGTTTTTTCATGTTAGTCTTACAATTTTTCAAGGGTATCATACACCCAAAACGGACTCCTACCACACGGCCACAAACACCATTCTGTTTTCATTGCATAAAAAAATTGCTGTATGTGGCTTTAAGTCGTTGAATTTAGAATGACAACAGCTACTTGTGTCGACCGTCCTTCAGTATAGGTCTTGGACAATCTTCCTCATTCCCCTGCAGATAGCTCCATTTATCCAATGGCAGCTCCATATCAAAATGGTAGATAGCGCTCTGCTAACTTGCCTTAGTGCCAGACCTTTTCATTATTTAATGGCACTTTTGAAAGTGCCCTCATCTTGTCTTCTGACCGACAGTCAGTTCAAGGAAGTTGTGTTCTTGCACTGGAACGCTGTACAGGAACGTGTATGTGGATTCTCATGATTTAACTACGCTTTTTAAAGTACCCTTCATTGATCGCCTGTGATTGCTGGGGTAATCAATGAAGTCTTGCTATACTGTGGCTGTGAAGTCCCCTGCTGGCCTATACATGTGTACTATATAGTCTGGCGCACCACAGCAGCTGCTCCCACAGGGAACCTTCATCTGGAAGAGCTATCCCATTATATGAGCAGCCATGAATGACAGAGACAATTAAGGAGAAGGTACATTAATTTTTTCTAATTTTTTCCTCTTTTTCTTTTTGGTCAGTGCAACTCTGTTCTGGGTGCCTCAGTTGCAGAGCTTGCTGTGGGAATATCTGGCCAGTCCAATAATTTCATGCAAAATTTTGCATATGGGACAGCTTAAAAAAAAAACCCATCCAGGGATTCCATCCCTAAGGTTTTGTTTGTTTGTTTGTTCTGCATCCAAATTTTAGAAAATGCCTAGGAAAAGTTTCTGTCAGGCTGGATGGGATGTGTGCATGGTGCAGATTCATCCCACCCCCCCACCCCCAGGAAGAATTCCTGGGGAGCTCAGATTAGGGTAGCAACATTGTTGTTTCTTCAGGGGTTATGGCATGCACTCCCCCCAACACCTGGCCAGCTCTGAGAGCCACGGGGTCTAAGATTATGCCCCCCACCACATTCCAGGTATCTGGTACCTGCCAGGGAGGAAGGGGGAATTCAAAGGACATTTGCTCCACACCCCAAAAGGGGACTGTGCCAGCACCTGCACAAGATTGCAAGGGAGGGAAGGTTCTTTTACACACACACACACACACACACACACACACACACACAGAGTCATGTCCACAGTGTGCCGTTTCTAGAGACACACTTCTATAATTGTATATCGTATGTAGGAAGTGAAAGTCATTGTATCACACAACTTATCCTTTATCAAGATTATGGGAATCCTGAATAAGAAACAAAAAAGAACAAGAAAAGGTTTGGAGTAGTATCCCAACATTTGTGAAATGAAATTGATTTCCATTCAAATCAGGTCTTTTACTCTTCTTGAAAATGTCAAGGTGTCAGCCTCGGCCATTACCAGACTGTGATTTATAGTTGAGACAAAGTGATAATACTCAGGTGACTGTCTGGAGTTGTACTGCAGTGTCTGGAAAGGCTACAGCTGACAGCCACCTCTTTTCTTAACCAACTTGCATTGCTTATCTAAAATCACAGTCGTTCCCCCCAACCCTTGATAAGAAAACGATAAAATGCAGGTCTAAAGATTTACTTAGACTGAGGAAAATAAACAAGAATTGGGAAGGGAATAGATTGCAGATCTGCAGAGGAATACATTAAAAACACTTTATGACAAACTGTATCTCCCCTGTTTGGAAGAATGTACTTAAAACATGATCCTGAGCAGCTAATTCACATTGCAGAAGTCATTTTAACTCACCTGTATAAAGACAATGTATTCCTGTAATTCACATGAAGAACAAGTATGGGAAATATTGAATGTCAAGATAAATTTCCAAACATTCATAGTTCTAGTCCCAGTTTTATTCCATTTGGAATTAAGAATAAGATATTTTGCCAACCACACCATTCAGAGAGAATATCAAATACTGTCATTGGCACAACCTAGGTGATAAGGTTGCACCTAACGTGATTTGCATTTTATACATATGATTAGAAAGAGTTAGAAATATTGTATGGTCAAATAGTCAAGGCACGGCTTCACTGCAGCGCTGTAGTCGTGGCATAACCCCCCCCCCCACACGAGGGTATAAAAAAACCCCACTGTGTAGTCGCAGCATAAAAAAACCCACCTCCACGAGGGCAATAGCTGCCAGCGCTGGGAGCATGGCGACAGCGCTGGTGCACTGGCTACACTGGCACTTCACAGCACTGAAACTTGTGCTCGGGGGGGGGTGTTTTTTCACACCCCTGAGCAAGAAAGTTGCAGCGCTGTAAAGTGCCAGTGTAGACAAGCCCTTAGATACGCAGTCATTTCTCCCATTGACTTTAATGGGAGTTTTGCTTCAGTAGGGATGACCGGATTTACTCTACAGAGCCATGGGCCAGATTTATAAAGGGATTTAGGTGCCTAAAGATGCGTATCAGTGGCTCGTGAGATTTACAGAAGTGCCCAAATAGATTAGGTGCACAATTCTTATTAACTTCAATGGGTGTTAGGCACCTACGCTGTTTAGGCACTTCTGTAAATCTGGCCCCTTACCCTTTCAGCTACAAGTGCAGAGGGGCCCTAGTCACTTGAGGTCAGAGTGGATAACCAACTCAACCTGAGCTCCTAGTGCAATGGAGTGGTCAAGAGACCAGATGTGATCTATGAATGTATAAGCAGGGGAATACAGAGTAGAAATAGACAGGCATTATTGCCACTGCATATAGCATTAGTGAGATCGTTACTGATATGCTGTGTCTAGTTCTGGCGCCCACATGTGCAAAGGATGTTGACAAATTAGAACAGGTTCAAAAAACAGCTACAAGACTGAGCCAAGGTCTAGAAAAACCAGCTTTTCAGTGAAAGTCTACAGAAGTTCAATCTATTTAATTCATCCAAGAGGCAGGTAAGAGATGACTTGATCACAGTCTACAGGTACCTATATGGGGAAGCTGGACAAATTCAGACTAGAAATAAGGTGCAAATTTTTAACAGTAAAGGTAATTAATCATTGGAACAATTTAGGAAGGGTAATGAGGGATTATCCATCACTTGAAGTCTTTATAATCAAGATTGGTTGTCTACTAAATATATGCTCTAGCCCAATCAGAAGTTATGGGCTTGATGCAGAAGTTTATATGGTTCATGTTATGCAAGAGGTGACATGGCTTTAAAAATAGCTGAATCTATAAAGCAGAAGCATTATAGTTCTGCTGTGTGGGGGAGAATGCCAGCCTCAGAAGCAGGTGGGACATAGCTTATATGGCACCAAGTCTCCTAGCATAACTTAATGCAGCTGGTGTTTGGGAGCTGGCTGGGCATGGAAGCAGAGGCATAGATATCATGACTACGCTGTCCTTGGGGGGCAGCTGCGTAAGAGCAGTAGAGGCTACTGCAATCATTAGGGTTTGCTGTCACTTCATGGTATGGGCTAGATGCTGGGGGCAGGATTTTGGCCTTTATGAGAATAAGCAGGAAACACAATTTTTTGTATATATCTCTGTATATAGAACTGTGGGAAGTGTACAGAACAGGTTTATCTAGACAATTGCTGAACCTAGCAACTCTTTCTTGAAGAGCAATTTATTGACAATACTTTTCTTACTGGAAGTCTCAGAAAACCTTTGGGAGCATTTTAAATGATCCATCTAAAAACTCATAAATGTGGGTGCAGAAACTAAGTTGGAAGGTCTTGATGTGGAATACAAGACTCAGGGCACTGGGACAGAGAACCTATCACCGATTTAAATGTGACCCAAGTCAGCAGTGACAGAAAGTTACTACAATCTGGCAGCTAGTGATGGATGTGAAATAAATTGTAGTGGTCAACGCAGCTGCTTGTGGACAGACAACCACATTACAAAAATACACCACCAGAACTGGCTTAGGGTGGATATTAAAGACTGTGTGGTCTGGAAGACTGAACATCCCACTCACATCTATAGAAGTGGTGGTCCCTGAAGAATGGGCTTAGGCCCTGGTCTACACTACAGACATGTTGATATAACTACATCACTCAGGGGTGTGGAAAATCCACATCTGATTGATGTAGTTATACTGACCTAACCCCTGGAGTAGACAGCGCTATGTCGACGGGAGGGCTTCTCCCATTAACATAGCTACTGCCTCTTGGGGAGGGGGAGTAGCTGACAGGACAAGCTCGCCTGTTGGCACAGGTAGTGTCTTCACTAAGCGCTGCGGTGGCACAGCTGAGCCCCTGCAGCACTGGAAGCGTAGACAAACCCTGCAGCACATTGACAGTGGTGCTGGGAAAACTGCACTGCGGCTGCTCATGCTGACTCCCTTCTGGGCCCAATCTCGCAATTCCTGAAGCACTGGGTACGTTACCAATGTGTATGAAAACCTCTGTCCAAGCAAACCATGACCTTGATCTGCTTATTCAATATTGGTGTTACAGCAGCGCCTAGAGATTCAAACCAAGATGAGGGCCCCATTGTACTAGCGATTGTGAACACACCTAGAAAGAGACAATCCCTGTCCTGAAGAGCTTACAGTCTAACTCGACAAGACAAAGGGTTGGAGAAAAGAAGAATAACTATACCCATTTGGATGGGGGAACAGAGACAGAGAGATCGTATGCAACTTGCTCCAGGTCACACAGGAAGTCTGTGGCACAGCAAGGAATTGAACCCAGATCTCCTGAGTCATAGTCCACTGTCTTAATTACAAGATCATCCTTCCACTGAGTAAACAACAAACCATGGCATAGGAAAAAAAAGATACTCATGAATAGTAGGAGAGGCTCAATATTCGGTGGAGAGAATTCTGAGGCATGGGTTGATGTTCATTCCCTGTGCATTGGGTTGATTTTCTCCAATCTTCAGACACTTATCTGACTTTTATAGCAAACGCATGTGCCCTGTTACTTGTAAACATGTTTACAGCGTTTTGAATTTTAGCCATTAAACTTGATGATTGTGATTTTCCCCAAGCATTTCTTAAGAAATGATCACTAAATGCTAGAAGGGCAGTCTGCAGTCTACAGCAACCATAAACAAATAAAAGCACTCACTCCACCAAACCCCCCCTACCCCCCACCAGCCCTCAGCTAACTGTAACATTCAGGCAAAATTTCATTCCGTGGAGTGAGTCAGGGCAGGTTACCAAAAGGCCCCCTTTTTTAAGGGAAATCCCTTATAGACACCTGTGACCGGCTGACTTCTAACAAGTCAATATGGCAGCCCTTTAGCCTGTATTTCAGAAAAAAATGTACACAGGTGTGACACATACAAAATTATGGGAGATGCTATAATTTAAAAATAGTTTTGCCCTGTGTTTTTCCACACAGCTCCCCTAGATTTACTTAAAACAGAACTGGTCAACCTAAGCTGCCAAATGGGCAGCTGTGTTATATGTATATACACACAGACTATAGACACATTACATCCCTACAGTTTGATGAGCCCTCCTGTTGGAAATATAAGTGGAAGGGCAATTACTTCTAGTCGGGGGCGGGGGGAGGTGGAAGAGGCAGTGCTACAGTGTTAGCCACAAAATGGCTGCAAGCAGCCATTTTCCATTCCAGGCATGCCAAGTTTTGATGCACTCAACGTCCCCATTTCCTTTGCCACACAGACCAAGACAGACAGAATCTGTGCATTGTGTGAGCAAGTATAAGACAACTCAGCACATGCATTAGGCACTGACTAGCCTGTCTGATCACCTGAAGTGCTGTGCAAATAGTCTGCTTCCAGGGAACATCCAAGAAGCAGGCCTGCATACCCACTACAGGATTAGCTTGTCTGTGGATAAACAAAGGCCTTCAAGTTTCCAGGGCTGTCAATCCAACACTTTTAATGAGCAGTAAATTTGGTTTAAAATAAAAGAATACTGCTAAAGCTGAACATTCATTCAAGCCAAGGTTATCTAGTGTAGTGAGTGCCCTTGAAGGTGGCACAACAGCAGATCATTTCTGTCTCCCAAATTACAGTTTCTGAGGCTTATGTTCTACATATTATCCCCTTTTTTTAATAGCCAATGACCAGGGCTACCACACCATAGCATGGAAGAAAACTAATGATAAGGGGAGCTTAGCTGCTTTATTTTTAACCCTTAGGAAGCCACACAATCAGGCAGCTAACAAGCTGGTATGAAACCACAAAGAACTGGCTAGTTACTAAAGAAGTTGGGGGAAATGGTGAGGCTGTAGTGTGCTTTGGTTTGCCACAGAGAAGAAGACCAGGACATTGCTTTGGAATAAGTCCTGTCCGCCCCATCTTCCTGATGATGGGGACACTCACTGATAACTGGCACCACATTCCTGACACAGCCTATTTCTAGTTCCTGACCCATTTCCTCAGGCTGCAAAATTAGCGGGGAGCCAGCTTATCTGGGACTTCACATCCAGAAAGTGAAAGAAGAGGCATAGAGCCAAAGCAACGGTAATAGTGGGAGGCAGGGGTTAATTCAAACCTACAGTAGGGGATAGAGTGCATTTTGCGGTGCTTCACGTTGACGGTTATAAAAAGGAATTTATTCTGCTGGAGAATACCACAATGGAGGAGGAGATTGCTTCTCTTAGGGAAGGGAGAAAGGCCAGCAGCTGAAGACAAGTGCACAGCCTTCAGTTTAGATGTGCAGTGTAATGCACTGAGAATGGGGCTTATAAGAGTTAACATTGTGCTTCCATTTCATGACATCTGTTATCAGAAAACAGTGACCAACTCTTCCCATTCTTTATTTAGGAATGCCATTTTTTTCAGCATCCATTATGGGATAGCAGAATGTACTCAGAAAATAAAAGTACAGAAAAATTGGAAACCCTAGAGGACAACATGCTCAGATTTATCTCGGGACACAAAAAGATTTCTTTCACATCAGAAGTGTGATACTGTACCCTACCCTGGCAAAGGGATGTACTGTGATCCAAAAGTAACTTTTGGATTCCTTGATAACTGCTGCACTGATATTCAAATTATCACGTAAATTAGAAAAACAGAATCTCTCTTATTCATAGGAGAGATTCTGTTCATCTAATGTACCATACTGGTGACGTTTTGGGTAAAGGGATACATTAATAAGAAAGGCATTTTGTTAGGAAGTATTGAAGTTGCAACTTAATCCCTGAACCAATCTGTTAAAGGAAATAACTACCTTAACCAAAGTACATTTTCCTTTTATGCCCGCTTAATTTCTACTTTAAACTTTCCACTCATTGTACTCTAAGCTCTACCAGTGAATTTAAATGGGGATTCACTATATGTTTAGTGCATTCAAGAATTCTTTGTTACAGTTCCCACCCTGCTGCATTATGTGAGCTCTGCCACGGAAGTCCAGCAGTCGGTTTGTTTTCTGCTATTAAAAAAAGAAACTACTTTTTTCCACTTCTTTGAAGAAGTTGAAAGGGCTACATGTTAGAGGGGGAGGTGGTGGGGAACAGATTGTGGTGTAATCCCCAAACGCAAATTGCTGTCTAGATTAGAAACCTCCCTGAAGAAAATTTACAAATGCTAAGACTGTGCTTTTTGTGTGAGGAACACTAGAGCAATAACTTAGCCACATACTGGGTTTTGCCTACTGCTTAGGGAGCCTACTAGGTGAAAGGAATTAAATGAAGGGGGAAAAATCTTCCAGTTGGGTCCCTGTGCTGATGCCATCCAATCCTTTCAGTACCCAGTGATTTACCAGTAGAACTATTTTGATATGTAGTGCATCACTGAAGTATTCGAATATAATTCTGAGGGAATCTATTAAAGTAAAAGCCACCAAATGGGATTTACCCATTGTCAGTATTTTTACAGAGTCCAGGAAAAGCTTATTTAAAAGGGCGGGACATTTTACATTGTTTTCCCTTCACACCTCATCATTCGCAAGGAAAAACTATTCAGCAGAACTGTTAATTTGTTTTGCTACTTAAAAATAAATAAATAGGAAGCAAATGATTACCTCAAAGAATGACAGCCCTGTTACAATCAGTAATGGGCAGAAGTAAAACCCCAAATCTGCTTTTTTCCCCACAGGATACTTGTATTGTTCTAACCATCATTATTGTATCTACTTTATCACACAATTACAAACTAATCCTTAATTCCGAAACAAGCAGGAACAAAAATACAGATGCCAATGCTGAAAGCCTAGGAGAGAAACTTCAGTGCATAATCAACCAGATGATTTTTAAATCCCATTTATATCAGGTTAAAAATTCTTATACACATAAAATAGTTTTGTCACTGTTGATTTAAGGCATCTTATGTTCACTTAATCTGAATGCCTCCATATTCCACCTGTTACCAGGCCGCTGTAAGTAAAAAGTAGCTTTACATACAACTCAATATTACTAGATTAATGTATTTCATCTGATAAGGATGAATCTAGTGTTATGGAGGGCTAGAAAGATGCAGTATTCAATGAAAACTGAAGATGCCTCATTGTAAGTAACAAATGATGAAAGATATTACCAAGGGGATGTCTCCTGCAGATGCCTCGTTTAGACAAAGGGACTTTAAATGAACCTACAACCAAAATTAAGGTAGTCCCAATATTTATCTGGTGCTTGAGTAATACAATTTAGTTGACAATTGTTTATGGGATCCTACCTTTTGAATGTAAATTTGCTTTTTTCTAACAATGTTTGTCATGTCAAGAGGTTTTATATATAATATTAAATTTGGAAAGTTGGTTTCTTTTCTGGGTTGCATAGGGAAATAGTTGCATTTCAGTGCTAAATTAAGTACTCAGTCAGGAACAGAGTATAGTCATCATATGGACAAATCAAAATGATGGCTACATTTACTGCCTACAGATATTTTTGTTGCACTGCATATTAAAGTGGTGAAAAAAGCTGTGAGTTAGCGAACCATTGCGGTGCCGACTTTCGTTACCCATGTAAATGGATAACATCTTCTGTCAAACTTCATTGATATATTTCATTAGATGAATAGGAATATGCCCTGAAATGTAATAATTGTAGATGCTTGTGATATGGTTTAAGGTAGACTATCCTTTCCTCCAATTCCAACAGTTATTAACTTGGACTGCAATTCCCCAGACTCATGTAGCATTCTTCTAGACAATATTAATGGATCCTAATGTTTATAAGGTTTGGAAAGGAATCCTGACCAGTAGGTTTAACACTATATATACAAAGGTGTTAAGGACTTTCAGGTTAATGAATGGTACTGATCAAATCACACGTGGCGTGAGCCATAAACACATTTTATTTTGGTATAACGTGAAAAGTGTTGTCTTTGTTGAAACAGAAAATGCTTAAAAATGACATTCTGGAAAATGTGTGTCCCCCTGTGAAGATTAAAAGTTAAAATATATGATTATCATGATAATAACCCAATTGTACATGGCAGACAAAAGAAAAGCTAATATTTCCCTTGCTTTTTGACTGATGTTTTTGTTGGGCTCCAGCTAAACAGCACTTTAAGTTGACAGTAAATTAGCAAACAATATGAAGAAAAAGGGGAGGAAGGAGGAAAATCATGCAGGGGTTAAGTTGTTTATGTAAAACAGTGATTTTCCTTTTTAAAATTAAAACGTGCAAATAAGCTGGTGTCAGGGGCTAGGTGATCCTTCATTTCCACCGCATTGAGCAGGCTCACATCAGCAGCAGACAGCCGTTAATATATGCGTCTGGCTCAGTCTGGTCTACCAACTAGGAATTCATCGAATTGTTAATATCACTCCTTTTTTGTATGCATCACACATCATTTTCTCTCTCTCTCTCTCCGTTGCTAGAGGGTTTTTTTTTTAAGCTGTAGCATGAGCTGATTACCCAAAATCACATATTATATAGCATTTAGAAAATATTATCCTGCAACAGAAAAGGTAACAGACACATGAATGAATACACATTATATCTTTATCTATATCTATGTGTATATGTGTGTGTATACATTTTTGATATATAAATCATAAGAACAAAAGATCTGTTTGCTGCCAAGCAGCTAATAAAGCGAAGTAATACATGGTGCCAAAGTATAAATAAGACTGCATTCTATAGGCTGTCTGTGGGCTTGATCATGCAGTCTGGACATGGGCAAAAAGTCTCACTGACCTCAATGGAAGTTTTGCCCGAGTAAAAGACTGGGCTATATATTTTTATTAAGGCTTTAACATGTGCCACAGTTCTTAGTTTGGCATTGTTTGAACAGGAAAAAAGGCTTAGTGTTCTCCAACTTTTTCTCCCTTTTCCAAGGGCCAGTGGTGAATAGGGCGGGTATACAATACCCACTATACTATCAGAGTGCAAGCAATTGCTGAAAGCCAATATTCTGCCCCCTTCACTGGATTCATGTTTTTGGTGTAACACTAAATAAGCCACACATGGTTATTTTCTGGATTCATTTGATCACCACTGTCATTTACAGAAAATATTTGGAATCTTAGTGTTATTAGTTCGTGACTGAGACAGGTGAAAAATGCATCATCTAATGTCTTTTTTTTACACTTAAGGATACTTGTAAAACGAATCACAGACATGGACAAATTAGATATGAACTAATCACATTCAAGAAAATTGTGCTTATACATAAATGCACTCCAGATCTCTAATGTATACATATACATGCATTATTTATCTGATAAATGAAGCATAATCAGGATTTGTACCTTGGAAAATGTTATGCATATTTTAAATAACATAGTTATTATATATCAGCATGTCTATACCACACACAATATATTTAGATCTCACTATATAGTTTATCAGGGCAGAATACATGTTCACCTGATCAACACCTTTAATATTGTTTTTAAAACAAGTCACAGAATCTATTATGTATAATAAAGTCAATTGCTACCAAAGTGCCTCATCAGTGCATCGCCCTGGTTTGATATTTTAGTTTTGCGTACTCAGATTTAGATCTACTCCTCTCAGATTGCATAAATAGAAACCATCATAGGTCAATAAACCTTTCTTTAAAAGAATTAGTAGTACATCTAGGATGGATCAAGTGTTTCCAAGTAACTCTTGAGTATTCTGAGCATGTTAGATAGATGGCTTTATGAAGAAAACAATTTCATTGTTATTAGAAACTACGTCATCTTTGGGATAGGTAAGACTTTTTTTGTAAGTAAAGCTTTAAGTGTAGTTTTAGTGACTTGACTGAAAACTATACAGAGTGTGGTTTGTTTTGAAAGAAAATAGGACAACAAAACCTTGAATTATTCTGATGTTTAATAATAATTTATTTTAACAATAGCGTTACAATGAAACACAATTCCTCCCACATATGTGGAAAAAATAAACTGGAGCCAAAATATCAGTTTCAAAATGACCAAATTGTTTAGATGCTTGCCCTAAGTAAAGCATTTGTTTCAATCAGTGAAGTGTGACATTAGTACACTAATAACAGGGTGCTGTACCATCTTGGGTTAGATACAAGAAATTGAAAAAAAAATTAATCAGGACCAAACTACTTATAAAATATTAAGAAATACAGTCAAATTCTTTGTGTTCTGGTTCAGCACTTTAGGAGTGACAAACATTACAAATTAGCTGTGTCCTGGCAGATCTCATGTTGAAGTCATTGAAGTATTCAGCATATGGGGACAACACAACAGTTAGTCTGTTTTTATAAGTGAAAAGTAAAAGTGAGGGAAGAGACTAAAGTTTGAGCTTAATTCCCGGTGTCCTGTCTTCTCTGCTGAGATACAGTATGTACATGAAAAGTATGTAGTTCTGTGGGCAAAGTGACTTCAACACAGCATTATGAATTTGACACTAGCTTTCTCTTTTCTTTCAGAGTAAGGGGTTAATACACCAAATGAGAGAATCTTTATTGTATTATTATATAGGCTAAGAGAAATAGTAACAACTACAAAGGAATCTCTGCACTGCCTTACAGGAAAAGAGAAGCAACAATTTTCTTGCACGCTCACATTATTACCCCAAAGGCAACAGGATGAATCCATTTGCTAGGCCTCACAGATCAATGTATAATCTGTAAGTTTCAAAAAGTTCATTAAATATTATAGCAATACATTTGGAAATGTGTTTTGTTTTGATTATCCACCAGAAGGATCCATAATAGCAAAATTATGGTTGAAAACAGTGCATTTATCCTTCAGTATCTGATTTTTTATGTAGATATGTCATTCATTTACATTTTAATTCTAAATGTTACATGTTATCCACTACAATATAGGTTTCCAAACATACAAATTATGTAGAATCTTGATATTGTACAATACATAGCAACAATTTTTTTTGTAGCATAAAACTAGTGCTTAACATCTGAAATAAATATTTTCCCCCAGATAAGAAAATCTCCTTTGGTTCTGTTAATATTGCAGATAAACAATCAATAAAGTCCAAAGCTGCTGGTTCCCCTCCGCCTAGGTCCCAAGAGCCTGACTTGTGATTGTTGCTAAAAAACCTCACAAGTTAGGGTCTCAGGGACTAGGAAAAGTCCGATATGATCCAGTAGAATTCGTCTTCAAATAATCTGAATCACTTAGTCGTCAAGATTACATTCAGTAAAACTTTTGTTGCTGTTGTATAAAAAACCCCAGCTTTTCAAGTAGGGGTTGGAAAAGACCAAATAAGTAGGCAATATAGACACATACATTCAAAACAATAATATCAGCTGATTGATCAAGACACTTCTTAGAACAGATTCCACAACTTTGGAAAAAAGGAGTACAAATAAAATGTTTACTATTCTGACTCATGAGTAGCCATAGTATAATCCATCAGAAGGATAAGTCTATAAGTGGGTTAAAGTCTGCTTGCAGCAGATTTGTACAGTAAATGTTTTATTCTATTTCCTCTAATGCCTTAAAGAAGGATTAAATGCTTGATAATGGGCTTCTAATTGAAATATTTCCCCATTATACCTCTACAGTAAGGTGGGCCCTAGGATATACAGCACTTTAAACCCATCCTCAGTGCCAGGATAAGTTTCGGGCATCTATTTACTTTTTGCCTCTTCCCCATATTCAACATTTAATCCCACTACAGGCTGATAGTAACAGCTTCTTCTTTTCCAAACTCAAAACTACCTTTCACTCCTTAAACTGTAGAAATTATTGACATGCAAAGATTGTCATTATTTGAGTCAAGTCACTTGAACCACCTACAACTTTTAAACATTGTTGATAGAGTAAGAACACTGATATTTCCCAAATCATTTTGTTCTGAAGCTGAAAACTTTGAATGGCACGACCGCAATCCTGAATTAGATTCACATTCATTCTCCTCCAATCTTTAGCCTTGCTTGCGGGACGGAAAATAACATTTCTACTTTAGGGATGGATCCACGATGTTTTTTCAGAACCCAGAGCAAAAGAATCAGTGGCCACAAAGGTCCTGGCCACTGAAGTAGAATCTGGTATAGAAAATTCAGTGCTCTTCAGGAAGCGGTTCAGCTTTAAAGGGAAAAAGAGAGGGGGGGGGAAGAATTAGAATATATGCTAGTAGAACAGGTGAATCATCCATTTACAAGTAAGCTGTACAGAAAGCTATGCTGAAGAAAATATTTGCTAATTGCCTTACTACCCCCTTGCCCTCCCTCACTCTTCTCTCCAAATGTTATCTCAGATTTCAATACATCTTGGATTACTTTAAATATTTTGGTCAGTTATATAATGCAACATTATATAGGAGCTTTTCTTTGTCATTTGGTATGCACTATTCAAATCAGTTATGCCTTAGACACTAACTAGTTAAATGAAACAATAAAAAAAATGCAAGCATTCCCTAGATTTCATTCCATGCCTTTTTAAAAAAAAAAACCTGAGCATGGTTTTCCAAGCAATTTTTGACCACGGCTTTCAAACCAATAATTAGAATGAAAAATCTCTCCCCTCTATAAATATGACATTAACATAATTACACCACCCCCATCACATAGACCCATCCTCCTTAGGGAATACATCTGATGCTCTGAAGATGGAAATCAGTCAGATTTTAGTTGCTCTCAAACGTACCTTTGCTTCTCACTGACTGACTCGCTTTTACCTTGCACGCACACGCACACAGCCACAGCCACACAGACACACACACACATGCGCGCACACACACACAGACTCACACAAAAAGGCAAGGCAAAGCAGCGGATGCTGACTCAGAGCGGTTGTGTGTGGAGGGGGTGGTATCGGCTGGTATTTTCACTGCACTCATCATAAACATTAACTCACTGTCTAGCATCCACCCTCTCTCAGACCTGCTGGACTGCAGCATTTGCATGACGCTGGCACTCTAGCCCTTGCAGGTCAGATGTTGGAAGGATTAAAAAAAAAAGCCTCAAGGCTCTCATAAGAAATGCCTTCATTTCTTCCAAAGGGTCTCTCTTCTTATTTTTCCACCTTTCTACTTCCTCTGTTGCTGTGTCTCAGTTGTTTGACATCTTTCCGGAAGAAAATGTCTTGAGCTGCAATAAGCCAGTAGTCAGTCGGTCCTCCCCTCACCTCACACTCCTATTCCCTCCCCCTTTTTCTCCTAATCAATAAGACAGATCTCCAAATGCAGTTGTGAAAACAGGCTCTGACACACAGACTTTCATCCTCGATCCTCTGCCTCAGGAATAGCAGGCAACCCAGGCTCACACGTGATGTAGGGAGAAATAATGCCAGCAATTCTTTAACAGTCTTAGAGTTCATTCTACGCCTTCTTCAGTTTTTCCTTTGCTTGAATAAATATTGGTGCAAAGGACATAATCTGCTGGGATCCAGAATTTTCTCCTATTTTTTGTTGAATAATGAAAATGAAAATTTCTAATTTTAATGGGAATTCAAATGATTGCTTTTTTTAAACTAGATGTACTCTCATTTGGTAGGAATTATATTATTTTAGACAAATCATTGCCAAGATCTGAATCACCAATACGGTGTTGAAATCATAAATTGCTGGATTTAAATCAATGCCTCACAAGACATTAGTCATTCTTTATTTTAGACCTCCTTATACAAAATAGCGTGTGTGTGTGTGTGTGTATGGGAGAGAGAGACACAGACAGACAGAGAGAGAGAGAGACAGACAGAAGCAATATATACTACTCAATATACAGAATACTGGGCATGCAATACCTCATAATGCATATATATTGATCTATATATTGTGTGTAGTTTATCTAGGGTTTTTTATGTGTGTGTGTGTGTGTGTGTGTATACTACAGTGTATAATGTATGTATTATACATATGCACAATACTTGTAAGTTATACACACAGTAGAAAACAAAGCTTTGTTAACTGAAATGCGGGCACATTCGTATTATAGATTATGAAAATCCATAAAGCACAGTTACGGTGTGTGTTTTTACCTTGTTCCTTTGTTCTTAAAACCAGGTACTTTCATGACATACAGCGTGATAAACTCACTAGTGTTTCCTTTTTACGTGAGCAATTATTTTACCAGACAATGCCACTACACAGTGATTTGTAGTATAAAAATTATTGACAAAAGAGGGATGAGCAGCACACAATTCTCAAGCCAATTTTAAAAGCTGTCTGGTGCTGTAGAAATTCTCAGCTTACCCACACAGACAGATCCCAACATGCAGTGCAACACTGCAGTACCAACTAAGGTAGCAGTTTGGCAACATCACTGTTGCAGCAAACATGAAGGGCATCCATTCGCAGAAAAGTTCTAGAGAAAACACTACAAACCCCCAGACTACAGAAAGCAAAAACATCATGGTAGGAAACCTAAACCCAGTTTGTACACCAACTCATGAACAATCATCATTAATAAACCAAAAGTAGACAATTTGGAAACAGTTAAGTCTGTAATCTCAGAGAGAGGCACACACCCACAGACAGAGAAAGCAAGCGAGAGAAGAACGCCAAGCATGAGACAACAAAAGCAAGACTGAAATCAGATTTGGAAAACTGAAAAAAAATACAGGATTACAGCATTCCGTTTAGCATTTACTGAGCTAGAAAAAAAAAATTTAACACTTTCACAGCATGGCTTAAAATACTTATTGCCATCAATAGTCTGACGGATGCCAGCTTCTTACTGCCATACGTACATTAGATTGGTCATCCCCTTTTAATCTCCATTTGCTCAGACCCATCCATTTTTTGCTGCTCCAGCATCTGTGCCCTTTATGCTTTTTTTCTGTATAGTTACCCACAATGCCCTGGATAAATTAATGTCATGACCTTGCTATGGCTATCACACGTGGGAAAACCTCTACTATTTTAATAATTGAACGTTTGTGTATAGCAAACTGCCTCCTGATAGCCCAGCTTTGTGGACAGCTTCCAAAAAGAAGCCCTTGCTAGCTCTGCAAATCAAAAACAACAGATGCAGATACTAGCCACATCTTTTGTTTTCCTCCTCTGTCTGTGCCATCTCACACTCTCTGCCTCTGTCTCCTCGATGGTTAAAAACATTAACCTGCTGATATTAGAAACTTCAGAGTAAAGCCATGAGGACAAGTCAAAATTTTAAATGGCTGCACATTTTGTAAATTTATGTCCAGACGGTGAGTAGGGAAAGTATCCAGGTTCAAGTGCTGAGGCTTCACCTTTGGGACCAAGGGGCACACAGACTAAATTAAATCAATAGTCGTCTGAAACGAGATGTCGTAGTCAATCAGCTCAATTACCACTGTCATAGATCTGGGCTTAAGGTCCTTCCTGATTCCACTCTTCTAATCATTAACCCTTATATAGCCTTAAATAGGAATTTATGCTTCCTGTCACCCTGCCTTCCAGATGGACCAAAGTTGAATTTAGCTTTTTCCCCTAGGCTTTAAATGATATGGGATAAGGAGTCAGGACAGCAAAAAATATTTTAAGTGTGAATATGGCAAGGTTAGAGGCATTCGTTTAAACATACCATTATGTATTTGCCATATATGATTTCTATTATGCCTCTGGGAGTGGCTGGGTGGATCAAAGAACGCTGTTTAATTAACATTCAACTCAGCTGTTTCCTTGGAGATTACAAATACAACAGGACTAGTTGAATTACACTGGAGCTGTTCACCCCTTGCTATTAATCCAATATTATAGAACTCTTCCCCGCACAACCGAGTTAGGGACCATACATTCCTGGTGAAGGAACCTCTAGGATAAACTCTTTTCAGTCCATGAATAACTGTTAAAAAGTTTTTATTTCAAGATACCTTTATATGCATACTGGAGTTGCACAAAATCTCCCTTGTGTTTTTACATTTTGCATCCACAGTTTTCTCCCACATGCAACAGCAGGAAGGCAGAGCTGTCAGTCTCAGCCACTGAAGCAGAGTCTTTTAGCTCTCATTTTACGATTCACATTTCCTGCTTATAGATAAAAATTCCATCAATGTAACGAGTTTTTCTTTTTGCAAGTACTGAAAAGATCAGAAAGCTTTATATCAACAACATCTTAACAAAACACGTATATCTTTCTTGTTCAAGTTTTAACACGTTGGGTGGGGGGGGGGAGCCAAAACAAATGCTACTGTATAGCGAGTATAGACCCAGAACTCCAGATTACTTAAATCTGTTATATTCCCACCAGCAGACTCAAAATAATAGAATAATCCCCATTACAGGCACAGTAATATCAATCTCTGTATGCATTGCCTTTGTTTCCACCCAGAACCACATCTTTTAATTGCAGGTCTGTTTTCAGATGGAGAAGCAGGATGTGCAGCATAAGTCTGTACAGCTCTACGAATGTCACCTGACAGAATATGCTCTGTACCTCAGGGTGCTGACATAGTTAAATAGAACACATTTTGGTGCTTGCTATATTTTGGGGCTGGATCGGAGGGTAGCGGTGAGGCATGAGATTGGGATAGCAGCATTCAATGGCTGTCTTGATACAAAAGGTTTAGGCAAGGAAGTCAAGGGAAGCTGTTACAGGGGAGTATACCTGAAGGAGCTTGGGTATGGCACTCTTGAGATACGTCTTGTAAATCAGATCACATTTTTTTGAAGCATGCTCAAGGAAACTTTCTGCAATAGCATTATACAAGACATACTGTTATTGGGGATCAATTGTCTGATTTAGTGATTCAACTGGTTTCATTCGTAGAAGCGGAAAAAATTGCCTATTTCCTTTTAGTAAGATTCATCCTAGAAAATGATTCAGAGCTTAGCCTTTTGAAGGGGACCCAAGGGACTTAGTCCTCAGTCAGGAATTACTTCATTTCTACCTTGATTTAGACATGCAGACAACATGGCCACTAACGTCTTGGGGGAAAAAAGAGCTCAGGTTCACATCCTTACAGGCACGGGCTCTATCGACAGTGGCACAAGACTCAGAAAGAAGCTAGCTACTGTCCTGTAGGGATAAAAGGGAATGTGATGCATTCGGCACCAAAATCAGACGGAGGAAGGGCACACAGACACACGGCTCAGCTTTACTTTGCAAGTATAACATAGGCAGCATTTCAGACTGCGAGCATCATCCACAAGGGGACAGCATTCACATCCACAATGGAAAGATGCAGTCTGTATATCAAGAGCAAAATGAGAGACTGCAGCGGCCATTGTTGCAGTCACCAAAAAATGGGGAGGGGGCAGGGAAAGATGAGCAGAGAGGCTGGACATGGAGATGTTAGATGTCAAAGTACCTTCGTGTCAGAGATATCTTTTGGGGAGAGGGGATTAGACAATGAGACTAAAGGTGATTTTTAATATTAACGAGATTTTTCAGTGTGTGTAATACGTATACACACACACACTGTTAAGGAAAGAGGTGGTGGACGACAACAAAAGAGAGATACTATTCCAGGGGAATTAGACTGTATCTTCCTAAAAAGGAAGGGGAAATGTAAGTGATATCAAATGTGTGATTGTGGTGTCTAGGTTTCAATTGTTATAATCTGGGTGCGCTCCAAGTGGGATATAAAAAAACAGAGTTGTTTTGTAGCAGTGCAAGTAAGTGGAGGCTTACTGTTTAGCCTCTCAGTGTATCTCTTTTACTATATTGTTCAAGTGAGTGTTTAAGAGTGAGACTGAGAGTGACCAGTATGCCATACCTTTGTATGGCTGTTCATGAAATCTCTTCCTGTTGAACAGCAAGGAGATAAAGAGTTCAGAAAAATTCCAGATGAACTGGAAATATAGTATCTATTCTGTTGCTTCCTTGATTCAAACCCCTCACATCCACCCTTACTGTTGTTTTTAGTGACAATGTTTCCCCTAACTGTTATGAGAATTCCCACTTAAGCATAATGTATTTTATTTTAATTGCATAAAGTGGAGCTGTAAAACCAGAAGCTGATTTTTTTTAAAAAAAAATCACAAAAATAGTAATTTACACAGAAAGAGTGACCTTCCAACTCTTTCTGTGCAAGTGTGCAAGCATTCTTCATACTTGGGAAATACTACTTTCCCCTCTTTTTGCTGCCTTTTCAGTTTACCTGTCCTTAATTAAAATTAATATACATGACAGCACAAATTATTGCAGGCTGAATTACTTTGGAACTATATTCATCCATATGAAATGTTGTTTGATTCTATTGATATTTTTAATTAAAAAAATCTTTTCATTTTTAATTATTTGTGAAACAACAAAACCAGTCATATACACACACCCATACCCCTCTTCATTTTCAAGCAGTCCAAAAGCATGAAACATTGAGTGAATTAGTTTGTTTTGTCTATTGAAGAGCACATTATAGTCTGATTTTATTAATTATTTCATATTAATACTCCTTTAGTCTAATCTGAAGAAACAGCCTGGGAGTAAAACAAAACACAGAATGTAAATAAAACACATGATCACCGGGGCAAAAGTTTGAGTTTAAATTTTTTGATAGGTTTTATTTGGAGAGACAGTCTACTAATCCCATAAGATTCACAGACTCATATAGTCTTAAAATATTAGCTAAATATATTTTCTGACATTTCTCTTTTCTTTATTTCCTGGATAGCTATATTTTGTATCTATTGACAAACGTTCAGGAAAGGGTTTAAAGACGCTGTTTCTTGCCAGAGATCCCACTTTCCCATGTCGAAATTTTATCCTGTAGCTGCAACATTCAGTGGGCCTGATCCTGAAAAATACGTGAGCAACTTTACTTAGGCTGCACTCCCAGTGAAACTAACTGGACTATCTGCATTGCTGTTTGCTCAGGATCAGGGCTAGAATTTATAGAAGAAAATCTGATGCACAGCCAGTGTGTATCTTTCATGAACAATGTTGTTTAAAGGATATGCCTTTCTGACATACATTCACAATAAGTGACACTGTTTCCAGAACTTTGTTTCAGGAGTTTTCCAAACCTGGCTCAAGAAATGTAAATCTTTTAAAAAATAAAATATGAAACTGTAGGTGTTAAATGCTTGCAAAAACATTTAAAACTTTCTAGACAGTGAAGGTTAAAGACTATCTTGCATTCTCATAGTTCTGTCTCTTCTCTTTCAATCAATTGCATTGATTTTTTAAGGGTCAGAGGCTATACCTTCATTGATCAAAGAAACAGCCTGATGCAGCGAAAGAGTCTGCCAATTCCAGACAGATCAATCACACCTTTGTCTGCTTTTGATACATTATGGTTATTTATTCTGCACCACCATGGCTTTCTGTCGCATAGTTCTTAATGTAAAATGCTGCTGGGGGACAAGAAAATGGGGAAGGGGGAAATATTCTATTATAAACATTTTAAGTGTGCCTCTGGTATTTCTGAGGGTGGTTTATGGTGGAATTTGGCCAGCTTGTTTGATTTCATTTTTTGACTTGGAACCGAACTCTTGTTCTGGTGTTTAGTTCTCCTTACTGTCAGCATTGCATAGGATTTCATAAAGAATACAGACAGCTCTTTGAAAAAGATTTGTGCAAAACGTATTTAAGAAAGTAATTAAATCTTGATAGAATAACAATTATGACATAATTACAACCATCACATTCCATATTTATCTATGCATTTGTTTAGAAATATGCCTTAATAGATACAATGTAACTGATATCAATCCATGGCCACTGACAGTTTTATAATTGTAAAATGAAACTAAATTGTCTGCTTAAAATTATTGCTAGAAAATCATGCTGAACAAACAGATTCAAAGCTCTGAAAATGTCTCTGGGTTTGCAAACTACTATACCACAAGCCGGCTAAAGCTTTAAAATCTTACAGTTACTTCCCTGCTTTTTCACCTCTGAAAGTTGCATGTTATTGATCTTTTCATATATTTATCTGATCTTAAGATGCAGGCTTTGAATTTATTATTATTAATGGCCAGATTCTGATACTCTTATGCACACTGAGTAGTATTTTAACTCCACAAGTAGTTCCATTTACTTGAGTGGAATCACTTGTGGGATATGGTACTAGTTAATTTGAGTAAGGACATCAGACTCTGTCTCCAAGGGTTAAAGCCTGTCATCATTTGAGTGAGGATTTCACTTCAAGAATGTAAGGCCCAATCATGTGAAGGGCTAAGCACCCTCAACTCACATTACCTTTGATGACAGTTGGGGGCTCCCAGCACCTTATGGGATTGCGCCCTAATATAGCACTATAAAATATGCATTAGTTCTTAGCAAAGCATACCCCTTCTTCCTCCCTCCCCAATCCTACAAAGACTTGTGGTTAACTTTAAGCATGAGTACTCTCACTGAAATCAATGGGAATCCTCGCTGTACATAAAATCAAGCATGTATGTCTTTGCAGAATCAGGGCTATTGTGCAATAAAACCTAATACCTGCATTGAGGAGTATATTCATCTAAATTGTTAGAACGTTAAAAAATACTTAATAGTCCAAACTGTTGGCATTTAATTTCTGATTTCATTGTATCTAGTCTTCTAAATTGTTGTGTGCCAGATTTACAACTGCATCAGCATTATTATGCAAAGTGAAAGGTAAGTGATCTACAAAAGTGAAATAATAAACCTATTAACAATTTATGAATCTGACAGAGGCCATCATGTATTTGTATGCATGCTAAGAGACACATTTTAAAGCGTTTAACTATTAAACTATAGAACACTGTCTTCTAATGATAAACCACCACGCCTAAAAGACAGAAATGTGACTGTCACCATCAGAGGCCACAGACCTTTAAAATAGTTGCTGGTTGACAGCATTACACAAAAACATACAGTTTCTTCTGTGATGATATAAAGCTGAATGTGCAACATTTCTGAGGAGTTTTGAATAAATCTGTTTGTCCAACTTACTTTGCAAAGGCTGTGTAGAAAACAGCACCATAAACACTTTCAGTCCCCACACAAGGGCTAAACAAAGAGTCCTCTTTCTAACCATTTAATCTGGTAATTTATTTTTTCAACCATCACACAAATCGAAACACAGCTGTAACCAATGACTTGCAGATCCAGTTCCCTGCCAGCTGGATCCTGTTCTGCTGAAGCAGCAAGATTTTTACATTGTTCACGTCTGTACATCTGGAGAAATCGTTTGGGTTCAAAGGTGACTAGAAAAGCTCTTTAAATAAACTCAACCGACAGTGAACATTGGCCGAAGTATCTACAGAATCCACATGTAGTTCCAGAAACAAAAATTTAAAAAGTTCATTTTATCAAATTAATGTGTACATAGGAACAATTTTCATCTTTCTACATTTTGTTACTAAGAAATTCTAACTGAACTATACGCTCAGATGTCATTTTTATTACAAATATTTAATATCTCCAAAGAACTTTCCCAGTCAGATATCAAGACAATCAAGTAAACATTTGCCTGTGTGTCATATCTTACCACAGAAAAAAATCATAAAGAAAAAATCTTTATTATAAAATAGTAGTAGAAATATAGTCTCCGATATCTATCTTACTTATTTCCTAAAGTCTTATTGAGTGTTAATTTAAAAAAAAAAAAAAAAAAATAACAAGCATGTACTTAATTAAGATATGCTAGACCAGAATTCTCATAGAAACAAGTCCTTTAAATAGCTTTACTTCAATATTAGAAAATCTTTCTAAATAAATACATAAATAAATAAAAAGGCCGCAAAATCCCATACAGAAAAACTGCTGCTAGTTAAGTAACAAAAGTGTCCTTAACATTTTAAAATGGACACAATAAATTGATTACAATGCATCACTTCCCTCAGAAAAGCCATCACAAAACAAATCAGTTGCATTTTTGAGGTAAATAAAAACGAATATTGAACGCTTATACAATCTGTAGTTTTGACTCTTTTTCAAACAAAGAACAGAGACTGAAAATATGTATATAACTGAGGGGTTTCATGCATAGACTAGACCTAAAGAATATAAAAATACTGTACCTGTAACAATATCTACATTAGGACTTCAATAGATGCACAAGATTTATACACATGTACGGCCAATCACAAAATAAGCCAAATTCTGCCCTTTGATGCATGTCTGCTCCCATTGATAAATGGGATATATGCATTTCAAAAGGCATAATTTTACCCTAACTGCATGAAAGTCAACTTTAGTAGTTTAGTTTAATAACTTTAGTAGTTATTAAAAGTAAGTAAGTAAATACATAAAAAATAATCAAAACTCAATCAGGCCTCACTACTGTAACTGTCTCACTTCTTCCTTCCAGTGTTACCGAAACAGTACTAACAAGATCATCTGCTGAGCACATCTCTGTACTGGCTTTCCATTTTCTTCTGCAGGTCTCCTCCTCCCCATCAGTTCCATCCCACCTGTACCTCATTTCTTCCTACAGACTGTCATGCTCCCTACTTTTGCCTGGACTTCTCTCCTCAATTATCTTACAGAAGCATGAGAATGCACACAAACACCCTTGACTCTGCCCTGTAGTGACACTGCGTGCACCTCCTGCCAAAGCAAATCTTTACTGTGTCTTTAAAATCCAGTTTTAATCAAATCTGAGATTACAAGATTTATTATGCACTAATCACAATTGTATTTTTATTATATGACATCACTGCAGGACCAAGGTAAGGGTGTTTGGGTGCTTTAACTATGAATTTCCATACATTATTATGTTTGAAAGTCTTTTAAGTGTAATTTGAGCTCTGAATCTCCTAAATTTGTAATGATTGGATTGGGGATATTTACTACATCCCTGAAGTTATTAATAACTGTAGCTTAACTTAGTTTTTATCTCAGACTCAATAAAAGGATGAAAATATCACAAAAGAGAGTGAAATGTGACTGAAAAACTAAGATGAAAGTTTCCAATGAATACGCTTATACTATGCTACCTTTTGGTTAGTTACTCTACCAAAATGACCAGCATAAATCAAGAGTTTGAAAGGCACCAATTGGCAATTCATCTGCCATGTCCTGCGTTTTTAGGCCACCACTAGTCCTTTATAGTTAATATTCTGTATTGTCAAAATTATTTCCCTCCCTCCTATTTTTTGTACCACCATGAAAATACAGAGCCAGTCATCAGTTTTCCCAGCTGGCCTGGTCTTTCAAATAGCGTTATGTCCCCTCACAGTTTCAGGTAAATTAGGTTTGGTGAATGGTGACTACTACTTCCCTCCCCAGTGATCACCACTCAGTAGATACTTGCTGCAGTTCACTACCACGGATAGAGTGACAGTGTCCTGGCTCATTCAGGAACTTAACCTCCAAGACAGACCTTGAAGCCCAAGTCTTGATGCATTCACACTTTTTTTCACCACATAAAGCCAGAAACTCTGCTGAGTGAGTCAGCCAGCTGGAGAACTAGCTCAGCAGGCTTGGAAGTTTGACTCAGGATCTTCTGAGCCTGAATGCCAACTTCAGAATCTGCTGAGCTAGCTCATCCAATTATCCAAACCCTTCCTTAGTCAAAGATTATGGTTGTCCCCATCTGAGACCTTTGGAAAACCATGTTTGTACTGTATATAACATTGAATTATGCAAATTGATATTGTATAGGGTCTTTCATACTGGCAGCATCTCTAACTGCTACGTGGAGCTAAATAAACTGTTTTGCTGCTAAATTTGAAACAACAGTACAGGGAGAAAGAAAACAAGAGGCATAGGCAATGGAGAAAAGAGAGGAGAATCGAGGAGGATAAGAAATACTAGAAAGATGTTCTGGCTGGTGGGAACTGTAGTTGAGAAGCCACCATACCAACAATAGCCAAAGAATACACACAAATGGAAGTCAGACATTTAACTAAAAGAAATTGTCATTATACTCTCTAACTGTTATTTGATCCCTTCATATTTAATTTCTTGTTAGGAGGAATTATACACCAACACACAAAGAACATACTTAGAAATATCTGGGCACTTGAACTGAAATTACTGTAGAGAAGAACACGCCTAGTACAACAGAATTCTTACTAAAATCAGCTTTCTGATTTTCAGAGGTTATGGTTTTCCTGAACTGCACCTTTGTGAAATATATATGTATAAAGCTTATACAGGGTAAACTCATAAATTGTTCACCTTCTATAACACTGATAGAGAGATATGCACAGCTGTTTGCCCCCCCCAGGCATTAATACATACTCTGGGTTAATTAATAAGTAAAAAGTGACTTTATTAACTACAAAACGTAGGATTTAAGTGGTTCCAAGTATAACAGACAGAATAAAGTAAATTACCAAACAAAATAAAATAAAACATGCTAGTCTAAACCTCATACAGTAAGAAAGTGATTACAGATGAAATCTCCCCCTCAGAGATGTCACAGTAAGCTTCTTTTACACACTAGCCTCCTTCTAGATTGGGTCCAGCAATCACTCACACCCTCCTGGTTACTGTCCTTTGTTCCAGTTTCTTTCAGGTATCCTTTGGGGGTGGAGAGGCTATCTCTTGAGCAAGCTGAAGACAAAAATGGAGGGGTCTCCCAGGGGCTTATGTAGACTTTCTCTTGTGGGTGGAGACCCCTCCTCTCTCCTATGCAAAATCCAGCTCCAAGATGGAGTTTCGGAGTCGCATGGGCAAGTCAAATGTCCATGCATGAGTCAGTTTTTACAGGCAGCAGTCATTGCCCACATGCTATCTTGAATGTCTCCACGAAGACTTCTTATGTGGAGTGGAGTCTTGCAAGATCTATTGCCAGTTAAGTGTTTCTTGATTGGGCACTTAATTTGCACATTGCTTTCACAAGAAGCTGATCAAATGCTTTACTAAGGCTACTTAAACTCAAATGAGTACATAGCCAATATTCATAACTTCGAATACAAAAATGATGCATGTATATAAATAGGATGAATATATTCAATAGATCATAACCTTTACAGAGATATGTTACATGGCATATATAGCATAAAACATATTCCAGTTATGCCATATTTACTTTCATAAGTATATTTCCATAAAGCATTATGGGGTGCAACGTCACAGGGACCTCGAGAGGTCATCTAGTCCAGTCCCCTGCACTCGTGGCAGGAGTAATTATCTAGACCATCCCCGACAGGTGTTTGTCTAACCTGCTCTTAAAAATCTCCAGCGATGGAGATTCCACAACCTCCCTAAACAATTTATTCCAGTATTTAATCACCCTGACAGTAGGAAGTTTTTCCTAATGTCCAACCTAAACCTCTCTTGCCGCAATTTAAGCCCATTGTTTCTTGTCCTATCCTCAGAGATTAAGAAAAATAATTTTTCTTCCTCCTCCTTGTAACAACCTTTCACATACTTGAAAACTGTTATCATGTCCCCTGTCAGTCTTCTCTCTTCCAGACTAAACAAACCCAATTTTTTCAATCTTCCCTCATAGATCATGTTTTCTAGACCTTTAATCATTTTTGTTGCTCTTCTCTAGACTCTCTCCAACTTTTCCACATCCTTCCTGAAATGTGGTGCCCTGAACTGGACACAATAGTCCAGTTGAGGCCTAATCAGTGTGGAGTACAGCGGAAGAATTACTTCTCATGTCTTGCTTACAAAACTCCCATTAATAAATCCTAGAATTATGTTCACTTTTTTTGCAACAGTGTTACACTGTTGACTCATATTTAGCTTGTGGTCCGCTATGACCCCCAGATCCCTTTCCTTCCTACACAGTCATTTCCCACTTTGTATGTGTGCAACAGATTGTTCTATCCTAAATAGAGTACTTTGTATTTGTCCTTATTGAATTTCATCCCATTTACTTCAGACCACTTCTCCAGTTTGTCCAGATCTTTTTGAATTTTAATCCTATCCTCCAAAGCATTTGCAACCCCTCCCAGCTTGGTATCATCCACAAACTTTATAAGTGTACTCTGTATGCCATTATCTAAATCATCGATGAATATATTGAACAGAACCGGACCCAGAACTGATCCCTGCGGGACCCCACTTGTTATGCCTTTCCAGCATGACTGTGAACCACTGATTACTCTCTGGGAATGGTTTTCCAACGAGTTTTGCACCCACCTTACAGTAGCTCCATATAGGTTTCATTTCCCTAGTTAATTTATGAGATGGTCATGTGGGAGAATATCAAAAGCTTTACTAAAATCAAGATATACCATGTCTACCACTTCCCCCCATCCACAAGGCTTGTTACCCGGTCAAAGTAAGCTATCAGGTTGCTTTGACATGATTTGTTTTTGACAAATCCATGCTGACTGTTACTTATCACCTTATTTTCTTCTAGATGTTCGCAAACTGATTGCTTAATAATTTACTCCATTATCTTTCTGGGTACAGAAGTTAAGCTGACTGGTCTGTAATTCCCCGAGTTGTTCTTATTTCCTTTTTTACAGATGGGCACTATATTTGCCCTTTCCCAGTCTTCTGGGATCTCTCCTGTCTTCCATGATTTCTCAAAGCTAATCGCTAATGGCTCAGATATCTCCTCAGTCAGCTCCTTGAGTATTCTAGGATGCATTTCATCAGGACCTGGTGACTTTAAGACATCTAATTTGTCTAAGTAATTTTTAACTTGTTCTTTCCCTATTTTAGCCTCTTCTGATCCTACCTCATTTTCACTGGCATTCACTACATTAGAAGTCCAAGCACCACCAACCTTCTTGGTGAAAACCGAAAGAAAGAAGTCATTAAGCACCTCTGTCATTTCACATTATTATTTCCCCCTCTCTCCATTGAATAACTGGCCTACCCTGTTGTTAGTCTTCCTCTTGCTTCCAATGTGTTTGTGGAATGTTTTCTTGTTACCCTTTATGTCTCTAGCTAGTTTGATCTCATTTTGTGCCTTGCCCTTTCTAATTTTGTCCCTACATACTTGTGTTATTTGTTTATATTCATCCTTTCTAATTTTATCTAGTTTCCACTTTTTGTATGACTCTTTTTTGATTTTTAGATCATTGAATATCTCCTGGTCAAGCCAGGCTGGTCTCTTGCCATACCTCCTATCTTTCCTACACAGTGGAATTGTTTGCTCTTGTGCCAACTGGCAACTGTCTTCTATTGTTTTTCCCCTTAGACTTGCTTCCCATGGGAACTTACCTACGAATGCCCTGAGTTTGCTAAAGTCTGTCTTCTTGAAATCCATTGTCTTTATTTTGCTGTTCTCCCTCCTACCATTCCTTAGAATCATGAACTCTTATTATTTCATGATCACTTTCACCCAAGCTGCCTTCCACTTTCAAATTCTCAACCAGTTCAAAATCAAACCTAAAGCAGCCTCTCCCCTGGTAGCTTTCTCCACCTTCTGAAATAAAAAATTGTCTCCAATACATTCCAAGAACTTATTGGATGATCTGTGCCCTGCTGTGTTATTTTCCCAACAGATTCTTGGTAATTTATTTGCCACAGTAAAATAAATCAGCCTAGAAACTGTGGTTGGAATTCGGAGAGAATAAAGAATGTGCTGAAAAGAGTTTAATTGCTATACAATATGTGTGATCACGTTATAGTTTAAAATGTAAAATTGCTGCAGTTCTCATAAGCTCACTGCGACCATTACAGCCACAACATATATACAGATCACCTATAAAATGTACTATCCAATACAAGAGGCAACATTTTGCCTTATTGTTTGGCAACTAGCCCGCTTATCACTGATGTGGAAGGTATTCCAAGCATCAGCTTTTGAGCTTTTGGCATACAATACAAGTTTAAAGGCAGCATCTGGTGTATCTTTCATTTCACATGTTCCAGGCCATCAGACATTGTGTAACTATCTTGTAAGTAGTTTCTGTGCTGCTGTGTTCTCTCAGACATACTATTCCAAACAAACATGCAAAATGATGAATATAATCAATATCATATCTATGACATATGAAAAATGGTGGATTGCTGTGATCTACTCATAGGGCCACGTTGGGCCCTGAGTTTTTATGCAGAACTCCACATTGAAACAAATGAGTTCTGCTTAAAAGAACTGGCACAAAGGAGATAAAAATATTTGAAAGTGCATCAGAAATCCACAGGATGCACAGGAGTGATGGATTATGCATTTGAACCTATGACTTAGTTGAAAGATATGTAGAATTCATGTAGCCAGGCAGTTTGCACACTGACTGCACAGAGGAGTAGCCTTAACAATGTAAGTTATTCCTTTCCAAGTCACTTGTAGTTTACTTGTGAAATGGCCCTCAGAGCACATCTGCCTTTTTTACAAAGAAGATTTGGAATAAATGATTGGTTCTAAACACCTCACTTTTACCCAAACAACAAACACATTGTAGTGAGGATACCATGCTGCATGTGGTTCGGAGAAGCTGCAGTCTTTAGAGAATGGCAGAACCATGGCATATATGGATATTTGGTTAAGAAGCTGCAATAAGACCTCTAAATAAAGAATTTATACCAAGTACCAGAGAGCCACAGTGCACATCTGAAAGAAGATATAGGCCCTCCTATAAATCCTTAGAGATTCTGGAAGATAACCTGACACAAGTGAAGTCAATGGAAGGTTTGCCATTTACGTCAGTGGGGCCAGTATTTCAACCTCTGAAATGGTGACCTATGGAAATAGAACAAGATCTCTAACATTTTTGTTTTTTCAGTTTTATCTAGGAAGGAAGAGTGCTCAGGCAGCCCACAAGTTGTGTATATGTTCCTGCTCCTGCTGGAAAGAAGCCACATGATGATGATTGGCAGATGGAAAGCAAACTTTTAGTGCTTCATTTCTATCATAAGTTGAGATATGGCTGTAGAGAGTGAGAGAGGCCTGGCTGGGAATGCATCCACTGAATGCATCCGATGAAGTGAGCTGTAGCTCACGAAAGCTTATGCTCAAATAAATTTGTTAGTCTCTAAGGTGCCACAAGTACTCCTTTTCTTTTTGCGAATACAGACTAACACGACTGCTACTCTGAAACCAGCTAAGACATTGGATTTCCTGCAGAGCAGGGATTACCAGGTTGTCACATGGGGGAAAGTGAACTCAGAAAGAAATGGAGTGTTTTGTTTTTGTTTTTTGCGGGGTGGTGGTCGTTGTGTTGGAGGTGGGGTGCAGAAAGAAGAAACTGCTACTTTGGTATTTTCTTCAGTAATTTCCTCCACTCTTTGTTTGTCTTGGTATATTTCCAGTGGGATTTTCAAGCAAACTCAGCATTGGCCTAACTCAGGTAATACTCTTCACTGAGTTCAATGGGAGTAAACTTGGGCCAATTCTGGGCACTTATGAAAATCCTAGCCTTAGAATATAAACTCGGCAGGACAAGGACCATCTCCTTCTATGTAGATGTATACTACCTAGCCCAAGTGGATCCTGAAACTGATTAAGGCCTCCAAGCACTTCTGTAGTACAAATAATAAATAACTAATAACAAAGATAGATAATCGGTTATACCATATTTATTATAATTATTTGTTCCCTGTCTCTCCTTCTTGGTATCTGAGTAAGGGGGAGGAAAATTAATGTGAGGAGGGGGAAAGTTAATGAATATGAACCCTAATTTGAAGGTCAGATATTTTTAACTATATTTTTGATTCTTTAAGATGGCAAAGGTGATCTGGTGGTGCTTCCTCTGGTGAACTCCAGGAAAGTAGCTTCTCGATGGAAACATTTAAGGCTGCCTGGCACCTAAAATGGCTTATTAAATAATATTCAAAAGTGACTTACCATACGATATAAAATATTTATTTATGCATTTTAAATAAAAAAAATAGTCCATTGATGACATAGACAAGAAAAGCTCAGGGAATAATGTTGAATGTGAAGTTGCTGAGACATAAGATACAGCTCTGTATAGAGCCATATACTATTAACCATTAACATATCTACAGTTATGCCTCTGCGAGAAAGAAAATCATAGTAGCAATAGTTATTTGCCAAGGAAATTATGAACAATTCTATACAGGGTTTTTAATGGCAAGCACTGTTGGCATTATTTATAGTCACACATAGAATAGCTGTTAGCTAAATCTGTGAGCCTCTAAATCTCTTTTGCAAGATGGAACAGCATTTAACTCACCAATATAAGTAGCAATACACATTCAGGGATCTTAGACAGAGAATGCTGCAAGACCCTTGTTCACAGAAAGTGGGCTTAGTTGGGTCTTTATAGTTTTAGGATTTTTCAAAAGCATTTTGAAGAGTAGCATTGGTTTTAGCAGGTCAAACTATGCTATCACACCTGGCTCATTCCTAAGGCTGGTAAAGTGAGCACTTAAAAGGATAAATGGACACAAATCAGATATTAGGAATGGCAATATACAAAAACCTGTAGGAGAACACTTCAGCCTCACTGGACACACAATAGCAGATTTAAAGGTAGCCATCCTGCAGCAAAAAAACTTCAGGACCAGACTTCAAAGAGAAACTGCTGAGCTTCAGTTCATTTGCAAATTTGACACCATCAGCCCAGGACTAAACAAAGACTGTGAATGGCTAGCCAACTACAAGAGCAGTTTCTCCTCCCTTGGTGTTCACACCTCAACTGCTAGAAGAGGGCCTCATCCTCCCTGATTGAACTAACCTCGTTATCCCTAGCCTGATTCTTGCTTTCATATTTATACCTGCCTCTGGAAATTTCCACTACATGCATCCAAGGAAGTGGGTATTCACCCACGAAAGCTCATGCTCCAATACGTCTGTTAGTCTATAAGGTGCCACAGGACTCTTTGCCGCTTTTACAGATCCAGACTAACATGGCTACTCCTCTATGCTTAACAAAAAGTGGGTGTATTATTCCGTGTATTGCAAGGAAAACCTTAGACTCACAAGCTGAGGGCAGATTTATCAGATCCATCTATATTATACCAGCTCTTATAGATCACATTTTCTTATTATGTGATACTTTACATGGAGACCTCATGCCATTGGGGTTTAGGCTTTATATACCAGCTATTTATCGTTTTCTCCATTTCACTAAATCAATCTTTTTTTAACATAACATATTGTATACAGTCTGATAAAGTTTAATCTTCCAAGGGTATCTGCCCCTATTTGCAGGAGGATTTGTCTAACTCTCATTAACATTAATGGCTGTTAATCCACTGAATATTAATGGAAAAACACCTCTAAAATGGATTCTGTTAATTCCTAATCTCATTACATTTTTTACAGTCTTTGATCTATCCTAATATTCTTAATTATATCTTCACCAGATGAATAAGACAATATTTTTATATCCCTTTAATTTAGAATTGTTTGGGGAAAATTAGAAAGCACACGAAGCATCAAGTGGCATTCCACTTTAGTGAATGTCTGCATCCTTAGTCTGATTATTTGTGTTTCCAGTCATGTTTCCTGGGATCCTCACAACTCTTCAAGATGATCCAAGGTTGAATACTACCCTTAGAATACTAGAAAGGAAAGGTGTGTGTGTCTGCTGTGGGGGCAGGAATCTGGGTTGATGCATAAAAAGAAAATAATTTCAAATATGTTTTATGAATTTACTCCCACAATTTAGGCGTGGGATTAAAGAGCTACAGGCGGTATTTACATTTCAGCTTATTTCCCCAAAAAGAGAAAAAATACTCGAGATGGAAAATTATGACTTTTTTCATAATCCATCTATCCCTTCTAAATGTTACAGCTAATGAAATTTTAAGCAAAGGAAAGAACTTTATTTGTGAGGACCAAGCCTTCTCACTCCTCTATTAGGTACTTTATCTCTGAGGACCAATCACTCACTCCTCTGTTAGGTACTTCATTATATCAGGGGCCTTCACCACCCAAAGAACTAAACTAAAACTCATCAGTGGAGAGAGAATAGGTTATGTCCTCCTTTGTTACTTGTGACTGAACTCGATCATACCATGGTGTTCTACTGAGGTCATTTTGTCTTAATTATTATGTAAAAATAGTTAATTGGTTTGTTTCCTCAGTATTAATATTAATATTAATTAACTGAGGAACATTCAGGAGTTATTGTTAAAGAATCAGAATTTGCCCAGAGACATCTGACATACCACAGTATTTCCCTACACCTAGAGTAGGAGATAACTGGTACGTGTGATAACTGAGTAGTGGCAGTGAATAAATGCTGACACATCAGTGAGAGCCACCATAGAAGAGTAGAGGAAGGTTGATGTGGTATCTATTTTTAAAGTAAACAGCAGGAGTCTGATCTTTAGTCCAGATAAATATTAAAAAGAATTACCAGGGATGAAATAATTGGATATTAGGACTGGGAAAGAATAGGCTAATAAGAAAATGTCATCACTGTTTTATGAAAATAAATAATCTCAGGTGAATTTCACCATATTCTTTAAAGAAATGATAAGGAGACCATACAAGGACAATAGATGGTATTCACCTCTGTGCACAGGGCCAGCACAGGCCGATACATAATTTAAAACTGACCTATGCTCAATTTTGAGGACTGAAGTGGTGAGTAGGCCTTTATGAGGGCACGCTACTAGGGTGAATTTCACCCAGTATCAGTGTAAGCTATCTGCATTGTCTGTGTGACAATCAGGGTCCAGACACAAAAAGGGGAGAACATGGGGTTTGAACCCCAAAGAATAAGCAGATGAATCAACTAGCTGTATACAATGTTATTGTGCTATAAAACTAGCTTGCATTCTCCAAATTAAATCTCACTTTTACTATTATCTCTCCATGTCTCTAATCTCTCTTGATTTCTTTGCATCAACTTTCTGTCTCCATTGGAGTTCACAAATCTTTCAGGTTAACTGTTACCGTTGAGTTTCATTAATATGGTGTTCACCTCCTCTTCTAGCCCATTAATGAAGATACTAAATAAGACTTAACTTAGCATACATCTCTGTGGAATCCCCGTTACTCTTCCTCCCTAATTTAACAATTTACTATTTATCATTATCTTTCGTTTCTTGTCCTTTATCCAATTTTCAATGCAGCATTTTTGTATCCAAGCCAGCTGAATTAGTTCTGACAATAAGATTTTATGAGACGCTATGAAACAAAAATATTTAGCAAAACTCCAAGTATATTACAGCTACATGTATATCTGTACATTTCATACAAAGACTACGAGCACAATTTTCTATATATACAAATACATGCATTCATAAGCATAGTCTGTACACATCTCATAATGGCCATTAAGTTTAGAACATTACAAGCTAAAGGGTCTTTCCTATCTCTAGATTCTATACTGAATTTTGTGGGGACTAAGCGGGGAAAAGAACTAGGTTAGTAGTCAGAATCAATATAACGGCAGGATTTCAGTGACTGGCAACACAACAACCTTTCTACTGTGTCTATAATAGATAAACATTTCACATCTTGCTCTTTTTCTCTACAAACTAAACAGTCTCAATCTTTTCAGTCTCTCTTTACATTGAGGATTTTTCATTGCTCTAATAATTTTATTCACCTACCTCTGAACCTCCGCTTATTTTTGTTATATCCTTTTTAACAAAGGCTGACCAAAATCGAACATACCATTCAAGGTAAGGGGTGCCATCAACTTATATAATATCGTCATGACCTTATCAAAATTATCAGTATCATTTTCCACCTGTTCCTTATGTATCTTGATAGTTAGGTGGTTGGTTTTTGTTGCTTGTTTTTACCACAGCCGAACACTGAGCATATGTTTTCACTGAGTTGCCCACAATGATGATCTCTTTCCTGAACTGCTACAGTTAATTTAGAATCCAGTAAAGTGCATAAGTAGTTCAAACTATTCCTCCAATGTGCACTACCTTGCATTTATCAACACTGAATTTCATTTGTCATTGTGTTGCCCATTTTTGTAGCTTTGATGGGTCACTTTGATGTTCCTCAGAGTCTTCTTTGGACTTGACTAACATAAATAATTGTGTCATCTGCAAATGTTGCCATCTTACTTCTCACCCCTTTTTCCAGATCATTAATAAACATATTAAACAACATCTGCCCTAGCATTGAAATCTTGCGGATCCCCATTGTTAACTTTTTGCTCTGATGAAAACTGGCTATTCATTCTTGTTCTGTTTCTTAGCCAGTTTCTAATCCATGAGAGAACATTACCGCTCACCAAGTGATTCCATGGCTTCTTTAATAGTCTCTCATGAGGGATTTCGTAAAAGTCCAAGAAAATTATGTCAGCTGACTCTCCTTTTTCTTGTGTTTTAATAACATGGTTAGTTTCTATTATGATCATCTCAGTATTTTATAATTAAATTTTAAATTATAGTTTCTCCCCCTTTCCCTTGTCTTGAAGTAAGTTTAACTGGTTTAATCCAAAACAGCTTTCTAAAAACTAACCACAATATTTGCTACCCTCCAATTCTCCAGGGTAGTGTCTGTACCTTATCCAGATGTGAGCAACAATAGCTGGTCAGAATTTGGCTCATGTCCTCTATTGCTCTTTCCCAAAAGTAATTTTCCTTTCTGGAAATACTGAACTGGATTATCCTCCTCTTGGAATATAAAGATTCAGAGACCATCCTTGTTACATTAACTCTCCAGATATACCAGAAGCAACGGAACTTGAAGCAATGATTTTCTAAGCAGCACCAGACTTGAATACACAGAGTATTTAAGTTCAGAGACCTAAACTGAAACCCTAGATCCAAACCCTTCCAAACGTTTCTCTTTTTGGGGACTTTGAACTTGCATCCAAATTTCACAGCTGGTCCCATTCACTGTAATGTGCCAAACCAAAAACACCCCAGAACCATGGGGTTCTTGAAATCCAGATCTGAATTTTGCAATTTGAGCTCATTTAGTTCTCACCGCATACTGTGACGAGTTAAAAGAACACTGTGAACGTAAAAGCTATGGGTGAGATTCTGTGCTGTAAAGCACAGAACTTCCTGAGCAGGGAAGAAGAGGGCTAACATGGCTTTACACCAACTTTGTGCCATCTCCATCTTGCACTGCTCTGGAGTGGACATAAATTAGATGGCTCCGTGGGGCTTGTCTAAGTTATGGCAACCTGATCCCAGCTACCCATGGCCACAGTACTGTCTGGAATCTCCGCAGTGGTTTATGCTGTGGCCTTGCCTGTGACATGGCCCTCCTGCCTCTGCAACAACCCATATGTCAGGGATTGATAGGAGGTCTTCAGATGATAGTCTGATGTCTGTCTTCCTCAATTCTAGGGTCAAGACAATTCTTCCCCAATCAGATCCAGTGCTTTTAGGTCCCTTTACATCACTCTGGCTGCTTTACAGCATAAAGGGGCCGGAGCAGGGGTGAGGCGAGATCTCATCCCATACGTTGCAGGCAGATACACTTCTTTGCCTACATTATCAATAATGATCATCTTAGATTATTAAAAGAATTTTTAAAAATCACTTTTTCAGTCACTATTCATTCTCTTGGTTTACTTCATACTGTGGTGTGTTAAGGACTGTGTTGGAATGGCAAGCTGTCACTTCAAGTGCTGGGCGTTTTCTGATCTTGCTTGCAGGCTAGAGGCTCTGTAGTGAATCATCCGGGGGCAGCAGTCAGTCTGGAAAGAGCCTGCTTAGACAATGGTATGGTGAGTGTGACTCGCTGCCTTAGGAAGCAGCTTGCTTTGTCTTTCTCTGTGCTTGGGTCTTGCATGTTTATCGTTTTAAATTCTAAGAAATAAGTTAGTGTTATATTGTCACCTTCCAGCAAGAGTATTTATGTTTTTATCTAACTTCTCTGTGTGTATGCTATGGACACAACACTGATATTCCTCTCACCATTAACAGTGAAAATCAGTGATGTCAGTTTTAGTTTTGTATATGGTCGGTTTTCCTTTCAGAATCTATAGCACTGCAATATTCAGGTTCCACACAATGCTGGGGAATGTTGTTCATGTATTTGAAAACATCTGCTGGTATAGAGTATGTGGGGTTTTTTTTCTCCACAAAATGGACACATTCATATTGCTATTATGGTTTTATTTTGCAAAATTAAATTTTAGGTCAAATTTAAGTTGGCTGTCTTTAAGTAAAAATAGGTGCTACTTGTAGGTAAAATAGGTATTGCATTTGTGTCAATACTTGCAAACCAAAAACCTGTGTTTTAATTTGCATTCCCCTTTTGACTGGGGAGAATATTGTGACAAAGTCAGGCCAGATGGCTACAGGAGAGTGATCCTATTGGGATCCAGGACGTGGGCGGGCAGAAGCCCACCCACTGCTAAAGGATCCTGCCCCCCAGCTACAGGAGAGTGATAGAAGGTAGATATATTAGCCCCAGATTAAGCAGGTCCCTTTTCCCTGGGTAAGATAATAGGCTATTCCAGAACAATCAGGAAGTTGCTGGAATCAATGAAGGCAGGCTAATTAGGACACCTGGAGACAATCAAGAAGCTACCAGAATCATTTAGGACAGGCAGGCTAATCAGGGCACCTGGTTTTAAAAAGGACCTCACTTCAGCTAGTGAGGTACGTGCAAGGAGCTGGGAGCAAGAGGTGTGCAAGAAGCTGAGAGTGAGTAGGCATACTGCTGGAGGACTGAGAAGTACAAGCTTTATCAGACATCAGGAGGAAGGTCTTTTGGTGAGGATAAAGAAGGTGTTGGGAGGAGGCCATGAGGAAGTAGCCCAAGGAATTGTAGCGGTAATGCAGCTGTTACAGGAGACACTGTAGACAACTGCAATCCACAGGGCCCTGGGCTAGTAGAGGGTGAGCCCGGGTTCCCCAACTCCCTATTTGATATAAGAGGAATTGATCTGGACTGTGGGTCCCACCATAGGGGAAGGTCTCTGGCCTGTCCCCCGACCCATTAGGTGGGCCAGCAGAGACTGCAGGGATTGTTCTCCTCCTTTTCCCCATGCTGGCCAGTGATGAGGTTAGCCGAGTGAACGGCAGTTTTGTGCCACTAACAAAAGGAGCCAAACTGAGGACTCTGAGGCAAGCAGAATCCACCAGTAAGCACAGAACCCACCAAGGCAGAGGAGGAATTTTATCACTGTATCTATCTATCCCAATGTTAGGGAGGAACATTCCGGGGGTGGGGATGAAGCATCCAAGCTAATTGCTGAAGCCTCTTTGAAGCAGGTATCCATTACAGAGGGGATAAGGTTCCCTGATAAACAGGAATTGGAAGTGGACTTAAGGGAAGTCTTACCCTAAAGAAGCTGACGAACAAGCTTGGAGCTCCTAATGTCTGGTACAGCAAAGAGACAAGTCCTTAGCCCGACCCTTAAGCCTCATACTAGCTGGGACAAGCTGTGGAATGATGGTGGGGTGATGGCAGTCCTACCAAGTGGAAATGATTAAGGAAGGAATCATGACCTGCACTGTATGAATTATTGCCTAATAGTTCCCAGATGAATTAAGTAATATAGTTGAGGCCTAAACAAACCACATCCCTTGTATCTTATCTTTCTTTCCACCTCTGCAGTACAATAGGTGTTGCATATTTGCCAACACTTTCAAACCAAAAATCTGTAGGTTTTACTTTGCAGTCATTTCCATAGATTTCTATAAGTTTACATAAACATGTTGCCCATTTGCTATACTCACACCCACTTTATACAATTATTCCACAACTGTTTTCACTCTATTCTAGTCTTTCCACTCCTTATATTCCACACTTCCCAGACATAACTGACTTTGCACTGGCATGACATATATTCGCAAACATTTTCTAAGCACCTTTCTTTTTCTTGAAAAGGATAACCTGGCTTACATTCTCATGAAATTCTTGGGCTTCTTTTCTCATATTATTGTATATATTTTGAAGACTTGTATTCATTTCCAAGGGGAGCCCTAGGACTGGTTCCCCCTCTTTTGGTGACTATTTGTATCTTAAAAAGGAACAATAAAGCCCCATGTTGAAGAAGGAACATGTGTTAACGTGTTACATAGCAGTTTTCAAATATTACATTGGTATTTATTATCCAGTCTATGTGGACCAAACTTTACAGTTATTATGCAGCAAGGACTCCCATTTAGTTAGTTAGTTTAGTTTATAAAAGATAAGGAGTACTTGTGGCACCTGTCTTTATAAAAGATGTTACTGACTTAAGGCCAGACTCTTCCAAACCTTTATATGGATGTGCACAGCAGGGGAAGAGATAAGAAGACAACACAGAGCTTTATCTTCTGGATAAGCACTAAGCAGAATTGCAGTCCCTGAACTCAAGGGAACACAGGGACTTTCCCAGAGCCATATGTAGTGGGGAGGTAGGCCCAGACCCACATGCCACCTCTGTACTGGGATCAGAGGAATGGGGGGAGAAACCGTACCTCAAAGGTGTGTAACAGTGGCCATGCTGGGCAGCTCCAGGAAGCATTCTGCATCATTGAGGAAGAATACCTCCCATAGCTCCACACTGCTCTTTACTATGGGCTGTGCCTTAAAGCCAACGTTTAGTCTTTAGGACCCAGTTCCGATACCCAGACTCAAGCTGAGTAGTTTCTTACTCCTCATGTTGTCCCAGGGAAATCAAAGGGACTATAGTAAATACTACTTAGTGCAAGCGTATCAGGATCAGGACCTTACAGAATGAATAATGATGATTTTTAATGAAAAATATTTTTGAAAGATAATTTAACTTTTTTAAAATTGAAATAAAATTTTGTATATATATGTTGCTAATTCTTTATTTTATTCCCGTTTTAGTGTCTTAAATTGCTCATGTGGATGTTTTGTTCTGGTTTCTTTACAGTTTCTGAATTGTTTGTAGAATTTTAGATTTTACACAGATGTTTTCCCCCGTAAGAAGTGGCATACTTAAAATGCTCATCTGTGCTGGAAAAGCTCAGACCACGGCCTAATTAACATCCTTACTGTGAGAACACCACAAACTCAAACACAAATGTAAGGGACAAAAGATGGGTCTTTCAATGTGTCCGGAAGGTTAACAGACGTTGGTGGGTCTGGTGAACCCAGAAAAGAAACTAATTCCAGAGAAGAGCCTCCATGGAAGATGTCCTGCCAATAACCATCTCCTGTTTGTTCCAAAGGAGTTCCAGTTGATCTCAACTGAGTCATTATGGCACAGGGAAAGACGAAATCTCTCAAACCAGGTCCCAAAACATTTAGACCTTTATAAGTGAAAGCCAAGACCATGAATTCCAATCAGAAACTGACAGTGGTGTAACAGTGAGGTCAATGGGATATTTGCTTGAATAAGGTCTACAGGATTTGGCCCTATGTTAAACTCAATATGAGGAGAAATTTTAGTTCATCAGCCTAAATTTGCCATTATGTTATGATTGGCCTCAGCTTTAGCATGTCATCAGCACTGCTAATAATACAAATGGCATGAAATTGCAATAGGTTTTGGCAAGTGTGGAAGCAATATTTAAAGAAAAAATTAAAACTTTCATTTTACGTGGATATTTCTAAATATTAAAGTCTAGATCTTTAAAACTTTCAGTACTGACAAGACATAGATTCTTCTATTGCATAATGAAAATACATCCTGAAACAAAGGAACAGTCGATTGTGCTCAGGCTAGTCAGTAGAATTTCTGCTGCACAGAATTTCTGCTGTGGACTTTTAAATTAGGCATGAGTTTGGCTGTCAGGAGACTTGTACTCTAATCCTGGTAGTGACACTGACTTCTAGTATGAGCTTACAAATCACTTAACTTTTCTGAGCCTCCGTTTCACCTTCTGTATAATGGGGATAGTGATATTTTCCTGCTGCATAGGGATGTAATTATGTTTGTAATGAACTATCTCAGTGAAAAGTGACAGACATGGATTCCAGAGGTGAGATCACACCACAGGATAACACGAGCTGACACACAGACCTACAGCTTAGATGCTCCAGAACTCACAACCTGAACCTATATCCAAGTCTCAAATCAAGCAGTGGAGGCAGGAATGGAAAATCTTCAAATTCAAACTATAATTTAATCGGAAAAGATATTTTTAAAAAATCCATTGGGTATTTAATAAGGCTAAGTGTCAGAAATTAAAATGTTATTTGACCTTACTAAACAACAATCTCTCTTTGAACGTGTCTTCAATAATTAGCAAATGTGCTAAGTAACTGTATTTAAAAAGAGAAAGGCAAACGATTTGTTCTTTACATATGATGCATCTGGAAGTTTTCACAAGTATGAATGCCCCTTTTGAAGTTTCAGTTGGCTTTGTTGGAAAGAACTAATGCTTTTGAATCTCAGCCTGCTCATATGTGTTCCTAATTGTTCTTTGCTGCTATAGAGGTGTGTTTGAAATGTCTTACCATTGTTACATCTTATGTCTACAGACACATCACCCAGCACACTCTTGTTTTACTAAGTGTCACACTCTGGTTTTACTAAGTGTTACTGATACCTCTTTGAAATGAAATCTTAATGTATGTGATGGTGAATAGCTGTTCCTTTCTTTCACACACAGATTACAGTAATTTTTCAGTGGATGCCACTGAACAGTAGAAAAATGAAAGCTGATGTATCCCTAGATATTAGGTTTTATCTGAAAAATAATCAAAGTTAGCTGAAACCCAAGAGCCCAAATAGCTAGCCTCCAAAGAAAATTATTTGATGGAAAATTATGTGAAAGATTGACATGATGTTTTCTGTGTTACTGAAAGTTTACCGTGATAGTAGTCACCTTTCCTGCCCATAATTCTTTGTTGATTAGTGTCCTAACAATTAGCTATTGCGGTCGTATAGTTTCAGATAAGTACTAATCATTACTATTTATTGGATAATGCTATTCCAAAGATGGTAAGACATTCACAGTTTCATAAAAATTAGGACTGAAAGTGGCCCCAGGGTTATTTAGTCAACGGTTGCAGGTCAGTTTCCATAGTTCAATACCTCATCCCCAGTGGTATATTGTCTGCTCTTGCCTTCACTACCTCTAATGATGGCAATATCACAATTTTTCTTGGCAGGTTGTAAAAATAATTAGAAAAGAAAAACAATTATAAAATTTTACTTATTTAAAGTTAAGTATTTCCTCCATAAAACTTTTAATTTTTTTAAGCCTCCACTTCTGCATTCTTATACTGCCCACACAATTTCATGGGGACTCCTCAGTCATCATTATTGTAGACTGTACACAATTATTTCCTTCACCGTGTTTTAAAGAGCATGGGTGGAACTCTTGCCTCGCTGAAGTTAATGGCAAAATTCCTGTTAACTTAAATGGGGTCAGGATTCACTCCATGTTTTCCAAATCCTTTGCCCTGCTGTTCTTTGGATTTAGGTAAAGACATGGTTATCATCCAAAGGCTTCCACTACTGACCTGACGGGAGTTCCAGAGGTACATGGAGGCAGCATTGGGCATTAAGCTATTTCTGGTCACAGAGTCATAGGAAGCATGTCAAAAAGTATAGGTAAAACAATGACCAGATTTGCTCTGTTACAAAATATGCAGGAAATTACATGACCCTTGAAACATCTAACCATCAACTAAAAAAGAAGCAAACAAAACCAAACCCTTTCATGTTAAGGCTGTAGCCACCTCTATTTTTTATACTGTATCAGGCCCTACGGGAAACCAAGGTGAGCTAAAGCAGTGAATACAGAGAAACCAAAACACATACAGGAAGAAATCCCCATTGAAGTCAATGGCAAAACTCCTATTGACACCTGTGAGGCCAGGATTTCACCCCAGGCTCTATTTGAGCAAGGTACTTAAGCACGTTTTCTAACGTAAACAAAGTTGTCTCACTTACTTCAAAGATACAACTCAAGAGTGTAAAGTTAGGCACATGCTTAAGTATTTTCTTGAATTGGGGTCCACACAGGAGAAGCAGCTATTAAAAAATAAGCTTTGGCAGCTCTTAACTACAAAGTTATCACTGACATCTCCTACTCTGAGTATAGTGATAAACTGGTGGTATCTCAGATACCACCCTCTGGTTACTGCAGGCAAAGGATGACTTCTAATGGTGATTGAGCCTGAATTTTATTTAAATATATTTTAATTTCTTCTATTAAAATATGAACATATTTCTCCTAAAAGCTATAGTAAGGGAACTTTTATTTACTTTTATCTTTTTTTTTTAATAGCCAGGTATTATATGTGCTTGGCTTCTGCACATATTTGAGATGCAAGCCTCAGACCAGAGAATTTGCTTATATTGGGTATGGAGTTTTGTGACTAAGAAATACAAGACATTATAAAAAAAAATAAAGTGCTTAATCTATTTCAGGTGTTTTACATGTGTTAATGAAAATAAAGGGTGGACTAATGAGCGGTTATTTTTGTTAACTAATTTTGTCATAAAGGTGAAAATTAAATGTTACTTTTAAAAAGCAGAAGATCCAAAACCTGTGATTGTATAGCTTTGATTTTCATTAAATAGTTGTTCAGAAACACGTTACAGATCAAAATAAAGTTTCTCGGTCTGCACTGAAATGAGAAAAGGAAAATTTAGTCTCTAGGCCAAAATGAGCCCTGCTGTGAGTAATTAAGTCAATGGAGTTATAAGGGGGCTGAATTTGGCCCTATTAGGAGAAATAATTGTTCCAATGAGCACTAACTTTAGAAGTAGTTTTCATGAGTAGATTCTCTCACTTCTCACTGAGATCACACTACAAGTAATGTAAATGTATGGAGTTGTACTGGATTTGGGTAAATTAACGGAGCAGAAAGAAGGAAACCTCGGTGATGTAGGATCAAGTCTTAAAAATGTAAACAGTGCATCTGGGGCTTTATGATTTCAGAGATTCACTTTATAAAATACAAGATTGTGGATTTATAGGTGTAACTGAGCTTTAACACGGTTCTATCAAATTCAAACCAGAAGAGAAACAGCTGATTATGGTCAGACTCCATTGTTTTCTAACTCAGATTCACAAATAAGTAAAATAGATCACATGTTGCAGATGTCTGAAGATAAATTAGCGCCTGTCTACTAAATTGCTCATTGTGTTTTAAAAGAATGAATACACATTTTAATGTTTATTTTCCCTTTCAAAGTTGGCTGCAGATATGAAGAAGCTCATTTTAATCTAATCTTTTCCCTTGTGTGCAATAAGAGCAAGAGGGTACCTTGTTGGTGCTTGAAGATCATTTTAAGACAAATGTATACCACATAAATATGGCCGTTTAAGGGCAAATCTACACTAGAGCTCTACATTGGCACAGCTGCACCGCTATAGCACATCTGGTGAAGCTGTGCTATGCCGATGGGAGACAGCTCTCCCGTTGGCATAATTAGTCCACCTGCTCAAGAGGCGGAAACTGTGTCAGCAGGAGAGCATCTCTCACCAACATAGCGTTGGCGTGGACAGCGCTTACGTCGATGTAACTTACATCGCTCAGGGGGCGTGACTTTTTCACACCCCTGAATGACATAAGTTATATTGACTTAAATGGTAGTGTACACCAGCCCTAAATATTCTTTTCTCATACCATTCTACTTTCTGACAATATTTTAGTAGTATATTTCTTTACATAATGTTTTTAATGATTCCTATATTAAATGTATGCAAAAATTCAATTTTACAAACTGGAATACTGAAAAAGATGTCCATGTGTAATTTAGTTGTGTATATGGACCGGCTTCCTTTTCAAAACTGTCTGAATGGACTTTTTAAAACTCCACTTCGACGTTTGGGGCACTGAACTCAATGCCTGAAATAGATGAAATTAAGATCTAGATATCCTCCAGTATATTTATTGCTGTATTAACTCAGTTCATACTCTCCACATAGTTTTAACAGGAAAATTTGAGCCACTGATAATCATTTTTTTTTACCAGCTGAAGACTTACAATAGCAAAGATTTTTATGGATTGAACAAATTTAGTGACATGTCGGGGGAATTAATAAGATAGCTCATTAATGGAATAATTACTACCTTCCTGGTCTAGCAGCCTGTCTCTGGAAGTGATCAGCATTCGGTGGCATAACTCTCCCATAATGAACATAATTGTAAAAATTATCAGAGGGAGGAAGTTCTTCCTGAGCCCAGCAACTATCCAGTTTATGTTGGGAACCAGGAGGATTGCTAGTCCTAGTGAAACTATAGTGAAAAACCTTTCTTTTTCATACAATTGTTGAATGTTTTTGAATTTTACCCGGGTTTCCTTCAATGGTATTTTATGGTAGTGAGTTTTACAGATTAGTTATACATTACACAACATTTGGTAGTTTCTTATCCTTTTTAATTCAGGCTTTTAATTTTGGATTCCTGCTACTTCCTGTTAAGTATGGAAATTCAGTTAAGGCACAGTTATGACTCCCAACAACCTAAACTTTGCCTTGTAGCAAAACTATGGAATGACTATAGGACTATGATTGTGGCATTTTATTGTTTGTGGTCCTATATCAGATTAATCTGATTTTTAAAGACACATTAGATTCCCCCCACCTCCCAAATTGTGTCGGTACAGGGTAGAATTAAGTATATTTGGATGCCCTGATTGCGCATTTCCCATAGGTTAACATATTTGGATTTCCTTTAAATTTATCCTTAATTCTGAATTTTCTTGGTTCATAATTATTGCTTTTAGGATTGCAATATTGCTGTGCTGTATGTTATCCTAAATCACTATTATGTACTTTCAACAGTAACTCAATTTTAATGTCATTTTTATCTATGCCTTTCCTTAAAAAAATTAATACATGAAGATTAAAACAAGAAAGTCAAAGAGAGTCATTGCCATGTGATATTTTTAATTATTTGAAGATGCCAAGTTTTGACTTTCAATCATTTTTATTTTAACTTCTATGGACAGATTCACTGGTAAATTTTGGCTACTTTATGCCACTCTGGAGCTGCACAGAGCGACCAGAGTACACAGGAGTTAAGGCACTTTGTTTCATGAGAACAGTGCAAAGCAGCCAGAGTGTACATCCCAGTTCCCCTCCCCACATCTTCCAAACTTCTTTTGCCCCTTGCATCTCCCTGTACTCCTCTGCACACACGCTCAAGCTTCCCCCCCTTCTTGCACCCCCTACATTCCCATGCACAAATACACCAGAGCCCCCTCCGTTATGCACCCCCTACACATGTTTGTATACACCCACTTCAATTTACCTTCCTCCTTTATCCTTCTCCTAATTCCCTTGATCAGACATGCACCCATTTCCTTCTTCCTTCGGTCTTTCTTTTTTCTCCACTCAGTGGTGGTGCTGGGGGGGAGTTTGCAGGGGCTACAGTTACCCCCCCACACATTGCCTTAGCCTCCCTTGTAGCCAAAGGTCAAACGTTACACAGAAGTAAGGGTGGTATGGTATTGTCACCCTTACTTCTCTGCTGCTGCTGGCGGCGGCACTGCCTGCAGAGCTGGGCAGCCAGAGCGCGGTGGCTGATGTCTGGGCGCCCAGCTCTGAAGGCCACCACTAGCAGCAGCGCAGAACTGCAGAAGTAAGGGTGGCGTACCCACAAGATGAATAGCAATCTTCTGCCAAGCCCCCTTCTGCCCCCCATGTCCCCCGGAAAAGGCTGGTGCCATCCCATCGCCACTCCACTCCACCCTTTAGTTTCCCCCTCCCAGCTGCCATCTTTATTGAATAGATGTGGTCCAATTGATAGTTTTTTAAAACAAAGATTTAAAATTAGTGGCTGTTTTTGCCATTATTTTTCTTAACTGAAAGTTTATCTGTTAACGAAGCTAGTGCATAAAATATTTTCTGTAGGCTGCCAGGAGAGTGGCAGAAACGCTCTGAGGAGCCATTGAAAATCCTAGTTGAAAATCACCAAAAATGTGATCTTTTATCCAATCTATTGCTATTGTAAGTTAAACAAATGTTACTGCAAGAATCAATAGTTTTAAATAAAGTAAAAATTAAATGGTACATTATCCAAGGAGAGAGAACTGACCAATAATACCAAAGATATTTTCACTGAACCTGTAGTGAGCCATTGTTGAAAGGTAAGAGTTCAGGCAGAGATAAATCCAAGGCACAATCCATAAAACTGGAAGTCAGCCTTACAAAACATGTTCCACACTAAGGAACGTCATTAAATTAGTGTCACATACAGAAATGAAGACTCTATACTGCATTGAAAGAGCCAGCTTCTCCTAATTTAAAAGGCATCCTCATGACAAAACTACACCTGTTCACACTGAAAGATACGGCACTGTTTGCTTGAGATTACCTGGGCCTCCTGTTAGCGTGGATCCCCATGCCATTGGCCTACTGACTTGAATGACTCCAGATAGGCCCAGGGGCAGTGCTGCTGAATCCTGATGCAGGGTTGGGACCTTAAAAACTTATCTCCTTATATTGCTAAAACAGGTTGTATATCTGCTTAGCTATATAACTAATAAATAACTTAGCTAGACAAATACGTGTTACATACAATTCAAATATTTTCAGCCAAATAACCTTGATTTCTGTCAGAAATAGCTTTCCTCACTATGAGCAAAATCTTGCCCTTACCTGGAAGGCCTGCCGAGAGAGAGAGAGAGAGAGAGAGAGTCTGTGTGTGTGTGTGTGTGTGTGTGCGGGGGAGGGGGGGGGTATAATTCTAATCCTGGCTGGCACAAGAGCCATCCCTGCAGCTGCAGCACAGAGTGTTTCAAGAGAGCCCACTGTAACCTAATGCTGATTGTTCCTCACAGCAGAAGCCTGCATGTTCCACTGACACCAACATGCTTGAACGCAGGACAGGAGACAAGGCAAAAGCCCCTTCAGTAGATCCGAGGAAGGATCCAGAATTCCTCATGTGGGGAAGAAGAGGAAGATCCTTACTCACCAGTCCCCTTTGAGCACCTGCACAGCACATAGCAGAGTTTAGGCCGATATTACATGTACACATTTATTTTTGTTTATATGATCAGTATGTACCTGGAAATAATAAAGAGCTTTCATTTGATAAACTCTTCAAATTATGTCATCAACTGCAGAGCCCAGTGCCCAGCTGCTAATTTCCTTCATGCTCCTGTTGCCAATATTCTTATTTTTCACATTTGCACAACGTCCACAAACTACAGAATCAGTATACAGTAGTAGCACCAATTGTACAATAGTAGAAAAGTTAGAACAGCGTTTTAAAAGTTGAGTGCCTAAAGTTAGGCATGTCCTGTAAATCCAGAATTAGACACCTAAGTAATAAATGCCTGATTTTCAGAAGTACTGAGCAGCTGCAGCACCCCTCACAGAGCAGTCCACAAACTGAAAATCAGGCCACTTATTTATGAACCGAAGGGGAAAATTTTGAAATGTGACTACATGACTTAGGAGCCTAAGTCCCATTGTCAAAAGTCACTTGAGTGCTGAGGAGCATAAATCTTATTGTAAGTCAATGGGACTTAGGTTCCTAAGACATTTCTGAAAACAAGATTTCAGCGCTTTTCAATTTTTTACCCTAAACAGGAATTTAGGTGCCATTTAGGTTACTCAAATTTTAAAAAATTGGCCTTGGTTTTCATTAGAAATGTCAATAACGGTAACAATAACATTTGTAAATAATAAGATATTTAGACTAGAAGCCAAATAATTTCAGCAAAACATCAATCTTCTAGTACATTATAATGAGACATATTAATTAAATCCTTCACCAATATAGGATTCAGTTTATTAATAAAAATCATATCCTGAAGCCTGGCCATAATACCAAATCTAACCCCTAGTGCTTTAGAATACTTGCCTCAGAAAATGTATATAAACCATCAGGCTCAAGAAATCAGAACTGGAATCAGGATCGTAATGCATATAGGTCATTGCTAGTTAAATGTGTCATGGATTGGTAGAGGCCAGAAATTGTCACAACCTGGTAGACATTCAATGACACAGAGGGTGTGCCATTGGTCACAATCTCGTTCCTTGGGACAAGTGTCTACATCACAGAAGGCCACCCTCAGAACTGGCACAAGTTAACACAGCCACTGCTGGAAGTCACATCCGGGGATTCAAAGACTTTGGGTGGGATTCATTTCACTTGCATAAAGCCCAAGCATTCGAGCCCTGCGAAGGTAAGAGTGGTCAGAGAGGTGAATCCACCCTCCAATCAGGATAAATATGAGTGGGACTTCACATGGGCTAAAATAGTGGCCATACTCCTCAAAGCCAGTTGCGTGGAGTAATGGAAACCCTGGATTACCCTCACAGGGGTCTATTTCCATGGCATACAAGGGGCGAATGGACATTTCTGTGCATCTGCTCATGTAATCAGCCTCATGAGGATGTGCAGACCGTTGCACTGGCCCTGAAAGCACATGGAGTTTGAGCTAGTCTCACCCCAAAAAGGAGTACTTGTGGGAGACTAACAAATTTATTTGAGCATAAGCTTTTGTGAGCTACAGCTCACTTCATCGGATGCCACAAGTACTCTTTTTCTTTTTGCGAATACAGACTAACACAGCTGCTACTCTGAAACCTCTCACCCCAAAGAGGTAGTCATGTAAATAGAAGGTGAAAGCATATTTTTAGGAATCATCAGAAAGATTAGATGTTTTTTAAATAAAGAAAAATATAGATAAGCAAGCTACTCCACACCACCCCAAAGTTTAATGCCTGTAGGAGATAAGGTATTTCTAAGGGTTCTGTTGATTCTCTTCTCAGATCTACACAGTGCATATCACTGCAAAGTGAAATACATACAATACATTTCAAGGATTGTCAATCACCTATTTTCAAAGCTGTGGATCTGCCTAGAAACTGCTGTCAACAGAAAGGCAGGTCTACGCACGGGCAAACTTCAGAAGGCTCAGAATCCAATAACTTAGTTTGAAATCTGTCCACTCATATGAAACCCAAGTTTTCAGGCTCTGTGTGGGAGGGGTTACACAGTGGTTAAAGATGTCATATCTTCCCACTGAATCCAAGGTTATGGTGTTATACAGCCACGTCTCAAGGCTGCTGCTCCAGTCTATTGGCTGGAATAGCAGACACGACCCCTCCATGCCGGTTGTGTTCAGCTTTGGTTTGGTTAAGCACCTGCCTCCCTGTGCACCTGTGACCAGGACACTTTCCTCCCTCCCCTTCCATCTTCCCCCTCAGTCTCCCATAGCACTCCTTGTCTGTGGGCAAACCCCAAACCTCTGCAAAACCCAAATCTGTCTTATCTGTGATACTCTGCAGTCTCTGGAGGCTTTGTCACTAGCAAAATTGTAATCAGCAAGTGAAGGAGTAGAAATGGAGCAACAGGGAAATAAATTCAAACATGTGAACCAGAGACAAGCAGAAGATCATATGAGAGAAATGAATGGTTATATGAGGGGATGTGTTTCCCAGATAAGCATAAGGCCAACACTGAAAACAAAAGCTCAAGTGGTTTGGCTGAGAGATTCAAAATGCACAGATTTTTGCCAGGGCAGTAACTGTTAAATGGCAATAGAATATATATGTATATATTAAGAAAATAATAAAGTACAGAATGACTCTCACCCAACTGTGGGACAAAAGCGGGCAGCAGACAAGACTGTCTGAACTCTGATGCAGGCAGTCTGGGACACAGTGTGCTGCGGTTGACTCTGCATCATCTTTCTGATGCTCCTGGTGTGCTGGCCAGCTGGCTTGAACATGCCTGAAGCATTTGAGCTCAGGCCTGTCCACCACACCCAGCACCAAAAAGAAAAGTCATCAGATCAGGTTCCCAAGCAGTGTGATTCAGGTGAGAATTCCACCTTCAAAGGAAGTTGGGGCCAGGGCATTCAAGACAGTGGGTACTCCATCTGTGCTATTATGGCACTAAACATGAGGTCTTAAATGACCAACATTGCATAAGTCCCAGTTAAATATTAATCACATGAATTTGAAGACTGGACACAACCAATTCTGAGCATACATATCTATCTAAAAAAGGAGAACTCTGCACAGTGTATGCTGTGCTGCTTTTAGAGAAGACAAGAATGCACCTATTTTTTCCAAGTATTTTCTCCCCCTATCCCAACCCGCACTTATAGGAATATGAATTAATATTTCTTTGAAAGTTTCATAAGCTAGATCTCCTGCAGAAACACAAGGCTCTTTCATACTGTGTGCGTGTTACAAGAACAAACCACTAATACAAAAGAGGGGGTGGAGGAAAGGAAATACTGCACCAAATGTAACTGAAATTGCCACATAAATTATAATTAAACCATTAGCAATAAAATATAGACGAAAGCCATAGCAACCATGTACAAAGTTAAACAAAGCCAAAAAAAATCACTTGGATGTAAATGTTTTTACTAGGTGAGAAAAGTCAAAGCTGAAATAAGTTTAATTCTGGTGGGAGATATAATGCACATTAGCTTTTATACAAGCTTGCATTTACCCATCTAATAAAAGTAATAGTCATGTTTAAAGAGACCCTTTCAGACAAGATTAGGCCCAAAATTTTAGTTTTATTAAAAATAACTAATAGAGGAAATTGTACTGGAGACCACCCTGATTGGGTAACAGGCTGTCACTAAAATAACTCAAAAAATGTCAGATGCAATTCTGATCCCCCTTTACCTGATAAGCAACCTATTGTAGGGCTCCTGAATGGTCACAAAGAAAAGTTTCACAGTCTAATAAATGCTGTTAGTGAATTTCTCCCTTTTAAAAAATGTCAATGAAAACATTTTTTTGGTTTGGGTTTAAACATTCCCTTACATTCTCAACCCAAAGACTGCTGCCTTGAGCTAGTTTCTGACAAGAGAAAGTGAAAGAGACGAAAAACTACAGCAAAATTGATCAGTTTATTTTCATTTGTCCAAGTGAAGTGAAAATCAGCAGAAACTGTGAAAAGATAATTAGGTTTTTAAATTTCTTTCAATTTGATAATCTAAAGGGATTATATCTAACGGGGATTTGAAAATATGTCACCTAAAACTATACGAAGCCAGATTCACCTATATGCTCCAACTGCTTTGTATTGTATTGGCAATGCAGAGTAGCTAGAAACGTGGTTTAACCAGTCGGACTGGGTTGATGGCTGCTATGTTTCACTGGAATGGGTCAAAGCATCCACACTGTATCCATGAATCTGGCCCATGATTTTTAACCCCAAAGTGTCCTTTCTGTATACGTTTTCTTTGGATTTGTGCATTGCTATTCTCCTTACCTTACTCAAGTGAGTTGATTTATATGCAAGTAGGATTTGGCATGGGTGCAACCTGAAAAATTTGTATCCATACTTCGAACACCCAAAAAGTTTGTGGGTTTGGAACTAGGTTATGGTTTATGCTAATCTCTAATCTGCTGTGGAATTGATAAGCAAATTTGGCTGGTCAGTGTCTCTGCAATAATACATACAGAACTGTGGGAATATTTCTTTCCATGGGCCAGACCCTGTGAGGTACTGAACACCGGTATCGCCCGGAGAAATCAATGGGAGTCCAAGATGCCCATAACTTTAAACCCAATCCTGCAACTCTTACACATGTGAATATTCCCTATGCACACAGGCAGTATAAGTGACGACAAAGTACTGAGACTACTTGAAATCAATGGGCCTGCTTTAGAAAAGAGTACTTATGTGAATAAATATTGCCAGATTTGTCCTATATTTGAAAACATTCACGATAAACTATGTTATAGGGGTGCATTTATTTCCTAAAGGAGAAAACACAACACAGCAACACAATGCTAATTACTGCTTGATCAGTTGGTATTCTGGCATCCTGGTAATCATCTTTAAAGGTCAAGAATGCCATGTTTTGCCTAAAACAGACCATATATCTTATGGCTTCAAAATGAAACTAAAGACTATAACCTGCTCCATCCAGCTGTACTTAATAGAGTCCTTTCTTTTTGTTTTTCATTTTCTGCTTTAATCTGCTTTAAAATTAATAGACATTCCCATAAATTTTTGCATGTAATTTGATAACTCTAGAAACAACATATTATACATTGCAAAGTAAAAACATTTTAATTAAAGTTAATGATGACACAAGGAAAATGTGTGTGACAACCTATAAACTATTCTGGATAGAATTATAATTCTATCATGCAGTTAAAAGACCAAAGAAACATTCCCACAGTTTCTGTAACAGTCATTTCCATTTGGTTTCAGATCAGAATAAACAATCCTCCTTATTTTGTAAAATTAATATAAAATATTGCTTTGTTGGCAGAAAACAGCAATAACGTCTCTTTCCAAAGGAATTAAACTACAAAAGAAAATAAAAACAAAAGAAAACAACATACCAGTGATGACTGGGGCCACTTTTAATCCAAAGAGGACAATAAACCTTTTTGTCTAGATTGGGAGTGGCCCACGCTCAGTCTCCTGGGTGAGCAACACAGTTACTACACTTGCTTAGCTGCAGCTTACTAAAACTGTCTGATCTCCCCCCCGCCCCCACTGGCGTGGGGCAACTCCACACCATCCCCTAATCAAGGTTGTCTCTCAAAAGCCATAATCTAGCTCTTAAACTTTCCAGGCATCTATCATGCAGGTACAATTTCCTAATCTCCTTGCTACAGGTATTAATTAGCAAGAGTAAATTCAATTAAAAATTAAAAAAAAAAATAGAAAAATGTGTTTCCTCTCCTCCCACACCTCACAGGGCAAGGGAAGAAAAGTCAAAAGGAAAGGATCTGAATTTCTCCCGACATCATTCTTGGCCACTGTAAGGCCAATGATTTCCTGTATGAGAACTTGCAGGTTAGGAGACAGCCAGACTTTTTTACTTGTTTCCCAATGCAACAGAGGGAATTTAAGACCGCTGATCAGAGGGAAGCTCTTTCATGCTTCTCACTGGTGACCTTCAGGCTGTCCATCCTTCCACCCTGCTCATAATGGCTGGTGGGGTGAGATAGGGTTCTTGTTCCTACTGATACATTCAGGAAGCACTTCAAAAATAGACAGTCTACAGCAGGTTGCTTGTTTGATCTGACCTTTGTCAAAGTGTTAGGATGGCAGGAATTCTTTGTAGTAATTGTGGTTCTGAGCCATAACAAACACGAGAACAAAGCTAGCAAAGAATGGACAAAACTATGCCACGTTAGCATGGTGGGAAAGGCTTTGCAATCATGCACAGATTCAAGACGTGCCTCCTATGAGCCCAGTTTTCTTCCCCAATGGAGATTGCAATTTGAGGGTCATATTTCATTGGTTTGCGATTCCTGTTTTGTCCCCAAGGGTTTGGGGCCTATACAGGCATGACATTGAAATTGGACATATTCTCTTTTCTTTTCTGAATGGATGCTGGGAACTTTATTACGTGGTTAAAAATTCTCAGTAATGAAATCTCTGGCCTTCACTTACAGTAGAAATGGATGAGTTTTATTTCCTGCCCTTGATTTAGGATGATAGCAGGAAAACATTTTCACATCTTTTGTAAAACACAATATATAAATGGTCACATATTTAAATAATCTCAGAGAATGACCTCATTTAATGCTAATATCAGAAAAAAGGTAGTCTACTGGATATTATATAATGACCAACATAGAACAATGCCCATTTTATACAAAGCTTTGTTATTTGCTAGGAAGACGGCATCAGATGTCTCTCTGCTGAAAAAACACAATGCGCTCCACTATTATATTTCTTATTAGTAATACTCTGATTTGCAGAATTTCATCCCCATTACACTTCTCATCAGTAAGGCCTTGCCTACATGGGAAAGGTGTACTGATTTAATTAAATTGGTTTAGAAACTGATTTAGTTAAAACAGTGCAATCCCTTGTGTGGAATTCTTATTTTGGCTTAAGAGTGCCTTGTATCAATTGATCAATATAATGCCTCTTTAAACCTTACACGGCCTAAATGTGATAGTCCTTTGATTATTTTATCTATTTGATGAAATGTCTGTCAAAAGTACTCATATACATAATGCAAAATGATTTTTTTTAGGGCCATGGTAGACAGAAGAGAAAGTACATGATAAGAATATTTAACACAGGACATAAAAATCAAACAGTCCCTGAGTTATACACATCCATCTACCTGTTTTGCTTGAAAAATGATTAACTGCCCTAGGTCAAAGTATTTTTCTCTCCACTAAACTCTATCATCATTTTTTTTTTCAAAAATAGGTGACTTGAACTCAAGGAACACAAGTTCTGTACAGGGCTAGCTCTAGTATCTGCACTAATCTCTGAAAAGGAAGCAGGGGCAGCTGGAACATGGCCCCTGTCCCTGCCGGGCTGGGTGAAGAAATGAGCACATACTACACCCTCTTTAAGATGCTAGCTGGAACTCTGGGAGATATAGACAGGGTCTCTTTCATCTTTTGATGGGCTATGGCAAAATTAAATCCTAAAAATCTAAAGTTTAGTATGGAGACTAAGTTTTGAGTTTGATTATGAACAAATGGGGTATGGTGGTCCCTACTGTTAACTTCAGCCATCATCATTAGCACAAGTTAGCTCAGATGGCAACCTGTGTCTAGGAGAGACCCGGGACTGAAATAACAAGGTTATTACAGGTCAGGATTTAGGTACATTGATAGAACTATGGGAGGACCCAGAACTAGAACACTTGGGGTGCTGCAAGTCAATACTGATGTTCTTGGGCAGAACTGTGTCTGAAATCTAACAATTGAAGAGTAGGAGTGCTCCAGGTTAGAACCGAGGTGACAATGTAGGACAACGTATGCATAAGAAAGGATATCACATTCCCACACGAAGCTCAGCACTAAACAATAATACTATGTATCTACCTAAGCAGCGTGATGCAATATTTATTCCAAAGAGTCATAAAGAGAAGTAAGTATTTTTTAAATAGTTTGTTTCTGTATAGTAGCAGAAAATCAACAAATTTCAACTATTTAGGATTAGCTAATCCTACAGAAAATTAGTACCATATTTAATACTTGATATTTTATCAATCTGTAAATTAAAATCAAGTTTTAAAGCCATGTTGTTAATGGAATTAAAGCACCATCACTCTTTTCTAAGTGTCTGTAGCGTGTAGTCACAGTCCATTAAAAGAATGTTAGCATGGTTCATAACAGGATGTGAATGAAATAATCATGTAATCAGGACTATTTCAACATCAGTAAAGCTTTAGAGTGATTATTCTGTATAGCTGTAACACAATACCTTTTTGCACAGTTTCCCTGATCAGATTAAAATGAAGATGAATTCCTCGATGGCCCAAGTGTGCTCCAAGGAAAGCTAGAAGGTTGTACAGTTAACTCCCAGGGTGTAACTCTAAACCATACAACCTACTACCTCAACCCGGATGCACACAGCTTCCAACGGTGACCATAAAGTCTTCTTCACATCTTCAGCATCTCTTTCAAATATGGCAGTCTCATATCTATGTGCTCCCTACTGGGTGGATTTTGAAAATGTTAAATATAGTTAACTCTATTTTCAGTCATGTTCCATTTTTAACATTACAATGAAAATACATATTTGTCTATTGTGAGGGCACTGCTAGCAACCAGTTTCATCCAGATCTTTTCTTTTTAAGAAAAACGTTTAAAGGGATGATGAGAATCCAACGATATTTCTAAAAGAACTCACTGTGGTCACTTAGTGTTTTTTAAAATAAAAATCCAGTAGACATCCAAATTTAGTTATTTCCTTTGACCACATGCTATTTGAATTTAACATTGTGTCATGTTATGTATTTATTTAAAACTGGTATTCTCTACCCTTGCTCTGTGAAAAATATTTAAATTCCTTAAATATGGGTATAGATTTTTACTTTGATTTTAAGACAAGAGTGCTTTAAATAAATCAAATGGAACAAAATTATTTAATACACTAATAAGGCACATGACAACAAAAGCATAACAGAATTGAAAGTTTAACAAAATGTCCAAAATCCGCTTTTACTTAAAGCAATTACCTAGACATCAGATTTTCAAATATCACCAAGTAGCTTGTCACGTAATCTTTTGCCAGATCACCAGAATGACACAGACCCATAGAAGCGAGCTTGTGCAGTATACTTTACCACAAGATCGGATCTACGGGTTTATGCCAATTGGCACCATCAGCTAGCATCTCCCATTTTAAATGAAATGTGGAAGACTTAGGACAAAATAACTTGTGAAGCATTTATAATTAGGATAATCAAAGAGTAAAATATTTAAATCAACTGTAGAAAGAAACCTAATTAATATATATTTCTAACCTGAGGCTGCATAATCCAACAATTGGCCTTCAGAAAATAATGTTGCTACTTTTTTTAAAAAGAGGAAAATACAAAAAAACCCTACAATATTTGACAGGTTTACTGCATAATCTTTTTAGCCATAATCAGAATAAACATCATTTTACATAAACTATGCAACATTGGTGCATCCGAAATTCGTAGTGACTTCCACAGGAGTTTTGCATGCCCAAAGAATGCAGGATTGGGTCCCATAATTAGATGTGAAATAATAAGAACAATATATGTTTGGCTTCTATGCTTGAATATGAAACGTACTATAAACCAACAATGAAAATCCAGCCACTGTATCTGAAAATCCATCATGTATGAGAGTTGGGCTCCAACATTAGAGATTTCATCATATTACAATGCTTACAGGTACTTCTTACCAAGAACTTGATTATTAAGTAAACCATATAAAAATCAAACCCCAGAAATTAGTTTATATATTTTGTTCACTAAAATTCCAAACCATATTGCTTCCTGGTAAAACTTCAGGATTAACTCACAAACCAAATTTGCCCTTGTTTTCACTGACCCAAAGTATGGTGCCTCATCCAAATAGGCCCTTTGTAGAAATATTCAGTAACTCAACAGGTGAGACAGACGGACACATTTTTATAATCTAAATATTTTACATGAATGCAATTTCGTCTCAATATTTTAAAGATCAATACATGATAAATGAGTGTAATTCTAAAACAGCATAACTACAAATGTATTTTTAAAATATTGGCAGCAGAGGTGCACTTGTTAAAATAACTGCTGCAGAGATGATTTGGTTTTAGCAGGTTGTTGAAAATCTGCAGCTGAAAATCTGTATCTGAACTAGATTTCAATATCCACCTTAAATTGTTTTCCATTAAAGGCCCAACTCTGTAATCCTTAATCTGGAAAACTTCCATTTAAGAGAGTGAGAGTACTGCTAGCACAGGGATACTGGATCAGGCCCATACTCTGTTCAGTATCTGGAAAACTGCAGCAAATACTTTTAGTTTGAAAAGGATAACAATGATCTAAAGCCTGTGAATGACCATTGTGTTTTTGAATAATTTAGTAGATTAAATCTTAGAACATCTGCGATATGTTACTTGGTTTTTTGTAATTGTTTAAACAAATTATTTTCCAGAAATGCATGTTTTAAACTTGCTATGATTTTATGTACGTGTGCATTCAAGAGTAACAAAACTTTATACATGCTTTCTGCTGAAGCCAAAGGGTTAACATATTGTGTCATAAAAGCCAATCCCTATGCCTAAAATTCTTAAGATTATCAAAAGCATGAATACTGACTGCTTATATCTCTTACTGATTGATTCTAATGGATGCTTCAGGAGAGGACTTCTCAGATATTTCCATTTCTAAGAATGATGGAGAGGTATTTAACATTTCATAAAAAAACCCACATTGGGTCACTGCACTTCATATATATATTGTAAAAGATCCAAACTATATAGACTCAGTTTAGTCTAAAGCTACACAGAAAAAAGGATAAAAGCAACCAGTAGTGCACTATTCCCAACAGAAAACAATCAAAGAAAAAAGTTTAATAGATATCTGTAAGATTATTTTTGTCACGTTCCCTTTTAACAAAAAGACAATGCTTTTACATTAGTATTTTCAATGTTCTTGCCCGCTTTGTTTATTTAAATATATATATAAAATATTTGTTTATTTTATATATGTCAAATGTTTAAGAAGATCACTTTATTACCTTCAGTGATTTCTGGTATAACCAACTTCTTCATTTTTCATGTCCGTTTTAATTTTTCCTAAAAGAAGAAAATGATTTAGAGAGAAATAATGAAAAGGTCTATTCTGTGAAAGTATTTTTAGAACATGAAATATGTAAAAGGATAGCAACCATAATTTTAAAGATCTAAAACCAACGCCCCTCTGAAGGCCACTGGCAAAATATGCAGTGAGCCATACACACTTAGACAAAGTGACTGTGTCATTTGTATTTCTTTATTCTTTTTTTTTTAATTTTTAAAATTGTATTAATAATTCCAAAAACAGAAGTGTACACTTGGTAGACAATAAAAAAGGTTTGCTTAAAGATGCTTATCTGATTTTAATTTGGCATGGAACTTAATATAAAAATATTGGAGAAAGTTAAGTTCAATTACACTTACGATAATTTTTTAAAAAGATACTTTTGTAAAAACTCAGGAAAATATATAATTTGATTGCTATGCTTAAATTTACAAAAGAATTATGTTCTTTTAAGAGAATGCAGGAATAGGTTGTGCATTATACGAATAAGCATTATTGATATATGTAGTTATTTTTACACACGTATTGGGAAGAAATCACAATAAATTTGTTCTTTTTAATACAGGTGAATAGAGCTATATCTTTCCTATACATATATGATCTCCATTTAGTAATTTCCCACAATTCACTGCAAAGCAACAAAAATATAAAGTAGCACAATTCAGCAGGTAGTCTTAGAGCAGCTATCCAACTGGTAATCTATAAATTGTGAAATATATGTGTAAACTTCACTAAATATATTTTGTAAAGCCATAAGATGGTTATGAAGTTTGTATAAGAAAAGAAACAAAAAATTACAGTTTTTTAAAATAAGAAAATCAAAGTTTTCAATGGAAGCACATTTTCTGTCTCAAAGTATTTTCTGCCCAGGGACTTATGACTTTTTAATATAGGATTCAAAAGAATAGACAAAGACTGAGAAAAAAATCATACTGAAAATATATAAAATATATTGATTTGGACAACACTTTCATTGTTTGCCAGGGAAAATGAATATTATTACAAATTGTTCCAATTGACTAGCAATTTATTTCCAAAGACAGACAAAATTATTAAAAAGCAAATGATCTGCTGACACAGCACTGTGCTTTAAACTTACAGTAACTTTGTATGCACTTCTCACAAAAATATTGAATGGGTATCTTAAGCACTGTTTCAACTATTCTAGGACAAGTGCTGATTTACCAAACATCCTAAAATAGGCACTGTTACTAGCAGCAAACCAGGCTTGCTGCATGAAACTTCAAATAATGTGCCTTTTATTCCTGTGCTAATTACACTGAATTCTTTGTAATGGATTTAAACACAGATTGTAAGATTGTATGTGAACGAAATCAATAATAACTTTGCTCTAATATACTGCTTACAAGAGTGATCTTCTCCTACAGCTTTAACTTTTTCCACCCCCCTCCTCTCTTTAGGAATTGAAAGCATGAGTCACACTGTATAAAAAAAGAATCGACTTTCCGTAGCAACCAGCTCCAAATACCCATTTTCCTACAGATAACCAAAGCTTATACTGAATACATATAACCATTAAAATCTTTGAGTAACTTCAGAGCTTAGCTAAGATAAAATGTGCCAACTACTTATTTATATAGTTTCTGGTTTTCCTGTTTGTTTACTTTTCTATTTTTAGCAGTATTAGATCAAACAGTGAAACCAAAAGTTAGTAAAAAAAAAAAAAAAAGAAAGAGGTGTGATTGGTTGACTACGGTAAATTTAATACACAAGGACTCTGTTTCAAAATAACATGTTTAAAATGGAAAAAAAGAAAAGAAAAGAAAAATAAGCTATACCTGATATGAAAGGTACGTTTTCACCCACTGCCAAATATTGCTATTTAAGCAATAATAAAATAAAATAAAGTTTTTTTGGTAAATAAAAGAAACAATCGCTTAGGCTCATTTAGTTATATTGTTTTAAGAAGCTCTAATACATCCTGATGTCTCTGTAGTTAAACATGCCAGATTTTTTTTTTTTTTTTGAAGCAGGAGATTCACATTTTTTCCATCACTCTTGTATCTAGGACAAACTCAGATTTGTTTCTTCTTAGGCTCCTGTTATTTCTCGGAATAGGACCAGGATGCCTGTCTTCTTTTTCGTTCTTCTCGGAATTCCAAGCACAAAGCACTGCGCAAAAGCTGCACCAATCCTTGTTGCAAGTGCCTGCACAGTGATAGAGGTGGAAGAGACCAGAAAATTCATCTAGCCCCTGTGCTGATTTTATAAATGGGGATTGCACAAATCTGCCGAAGCAAAGGGGTGAAAAGGCAGGGTGCCAGTTTGCTACACTATGCTGCAATGATCTCATGTTCAGTGCTGTCGCCCCGTTTGCCCAGTTCAAACGCCTGTTCATTAAACAGTAAGAACTTTTATTCTTCAGACACTCAAAAAGATTGTTATAAACCACAGTTCAGCAACAAAAAAAATAGAACATGTAGTTTTAAAATTCAGTTATTAAGTCTAAATATTCTCTATATACATCTATCTAGCTATCTATATCTATCTATTTTTTCCTAGTTAGAGATAAGCAGCAGAGTTTATCAGGCGTGAAAGGGACAGCCTCCTGGTGGTGTGCCAAAAAAGCCAGAATAAAGGCAAAGTTGTGCTTCAAAGCTCAATCGCTTGCTGAGTCTGGCTAAAGTCAAGTATTAAGATCCACCATTTTCTGAGCCATGTAAGAAAAGAGGAAAAAAGTCAGAACGGGTGCTGCTTTCCAAGTCTCCGTTGGCACCATCACAAAATCTCAGCCGTAAGGTCACATGATTCTCTGCCAAATGTGGAGTGCATTCCCATAAACCATTCTGCTGATACTGCGAAGGCAGCTATTGTCTAGTTTATACCCAAAGTTCAGCCCACTCTTCACTGAATTAGCTGAAAAACGCATCACCTTTGGGGGTTGGGAGCCATGGAAACGTCTACCTGGCAGGCTGCCCACTTTTTCTGCCCATCAACCAGAGATGGAATTGTGCTGCCTAATGTAATGATGACTAGGAATGTGAAGAGTCGTCCAAAGTGAATCTGATTCTTGCAAAGCCTGCTTCATTTGCACAGCAAACTCTGGCTTCTTGTCGTTAAAAAAAAAAAAAAAAAAAGCCTTTCTACTAAATGTAGCAATTAAAGGTCTAGTAAACATGCCTACTCTGCAACTTTACTTTATAACACACCCAAATGGTTCCCAAACTAAAAGAGTTACTAGAATGCAAGTTTTCTGATTTAAAGGAGCATTCTTTTTCCCCACAAATTAAAGCAACATTCCCTGGATATTTTTTGCTCCTTAAGATATAAAACGTAGTATATAGTAGATCTCACAGCTCTTCTTTCCCCCCCTTTATTACTTCCTGATTTTATCTAACACAAATTATATATATGCACAGCAATACCCACGAGTAACAGTGGGGATTCAATATTGCTGCAATCTTCCTCAAAGCAGTCTCCTGAGAAAGCTAGCTGTATTTCCAACAGCATGAATACCTTCATCTTAGCCCTGTTATCTTCACTACTGACTAGGACAGCTGGTGTGCAAGTTTGTAGACCAACACATTTGAGAACTGCACTGTCCCCTTTCCTAAATACAGTTAATCCAGATACTCCTGCGAAGGGATACAACCAGATTGGATTTATAAAAAACACAAGTTATTAAATAGACAAGCATTTGATATAGTTCCCCAGCTTCAAATCTATAATTTCTATTCTGCCCATCTATTGTTCTAATGTAAAATGTCATTAGACTGCCAAATAAAAATGCCAACCACGATACACTTCTACAGGACATAAAATAGGCTAGTTAAGAGAATTTATCTGGAGTTCAATGTTGTGAACAAAGTAACTGAAATCAAATCAATTCTCCTACCTCAGTTTCAGGAATTGCTGCAATATAAATGTTAAAATATAGTAATGTCCATAGTTTCTACATTAATAAAAGGGAGGTGGGTAGGAACCGCCAAACTTACTATTAATATTTGTACATAGCACCATAGCTCTGCCTGGCACTTTACATAATAAGTAAAGGCAGGATCCCTGCCCCAAAGAGTTTATAATCTAAATTGATTAGGACATGGCAGGGCAATAGGGGAGGTAGCAGACAAGGAATATAGGAAGAGGGAGCAGGGAAAACACAGTAAGGTAACAGTGTTGTAAGGATGGTCGGGTATTATCATCTTAATTCTCTTGTTTTCATAGGTGCTGGAACTAGGAGGGGCAGGGTGTGTGTGTGTGTGTGCGCGCTACCATGCCCCCTGACTTGAAGTGGTTCCATCATATACAGGGTTTAGTTTGGTTCAATGGATCTCAGCACCCCCACTATAAAAACTGCTCCAGCACCCCTGGTGGTTTTTGTTTTATAATTACACTTTTAAGTTCATTTTATTTACTTTAAGCATTCTAGAGATTCATTATGTGAGGGATTCTGGGAAAGGGGGTTTGATGAGGGATTTGAAGGAGGACAGGATGGATATGATTTGGGAAAAGGGATCAGGAAGGAAATTCCTGGCTCTGTTGGCAGCATGGGAGATGTCATGGAAGTCCTTGAGGGCAGAAGGAACAATGAGGTAACAGAGGTGGAACTGGAGGAGGGAAGGGTCTGAACTGAAAAATGATGGGCAGCCAGTGCTGAGAAGAAGCAGAACAGTACCAGCCAAGAACATGAGGATGAGGACTTTGAAACAGATGCTGAAGGGGATATGGAAGGATTCGTGCCAAAAGGCTGATAGTCTAGGGCAGTGGGAGAGGAAGAGGAGTTTAATGACAGCTCCTTTTCTGACAGAACAGAGGAGACTGAGGGGGTTCTCAGGAAGGCCAGAAAGAAGGTGAGTGTAGTTCAAGCAGAAAATTATCAAGGCTCAGAGGATGATGGTCATAGTATGATGAACAGGAACAGATGGATTTTGGATATATTGCAAAAGGAAGAAATGACTGAATGCAAGGGTCAAAGGAGAGAAATTCCACAAATCCCAACCATCTGACCTTAAGGAAGGGTCTCTCTTTGCCACCCCTCTCCTCTCCTGATCAGACCTGTCACACTGTGTAAAACATGTATTGAATGTACACATACACTTCCACCCACTATACACTTTCACTCACCGTATATAGGGTTTGCAACGGTGAATGTTAGAGTTAAAACTGAAACCTCAAGTTATTTCTTTGAATGTCTATAATAATAAAGGAATCCCTACCCAAAGTGTTAGGGGGCCCCCACCACAAACTACGAGAAAACAAATACAATCAAATAGCAGTTTACCCTGTGACAGTCAGCAGAACTCAACTCTTCATAAATCTCCCCCATTCCCCTAAAGCGCCCCACCACATCCATCAACCACCTTCCCTCCACAGAAAATAAAGGCACCTTACAGTGTGCCCAGCTTGGTGAACAGATCAGGATATTTTAGTACTGAGAGATGAGCGGATCTTGTTCCAGAGCTAAGGACCACTGAATGCATCCAATGAAGTGAGCTGTAGCTCATGAAAGCTTATGCTCAAACAAATTTGTTTGCCTCTAAGTGAGCTGTAGCTCACGAAAGCTTACGCACAAATAAATTGGTTAGTCTCTAAGGTGCCACAAGTACTCCTTTTCTTTTTGCGAATACAGACTAACAGGGCTGCTACTCTGAAACCTAAAAAAGAACAGTTCCCTTTCTTTTCCACCATGGCGTACTAGGATGGCATCTGGACCCTACTGTGGTAGTGCAGTTACTCCTCCTAAGCAGTCTCAAAAAATTCCGCATTAGAATGAAATTTCACATGCATGGTCTCAGCCCACAGATAACCTTTTTGAAAGGTTAAGGAAAAGCCTTAGTCATGTCTAGTTATTAGTAGGGAATAATACCTTTTTCCCTTTTAAAAACTCTCCAGTCTTGGGCCTCTGAACTCACAGTAAAAAGACCCTACTTCACTGTTTGACCTTGGGTAAGTTATGTAGCTTCTTTGTGCCTCAATTGTTAAAATGGGCATGATGATACCCTGTTTCGTAAAATTCTTTGAAATCTCCCAATGCAGACTAGTCTACCAGCCTAAGTACTATTATTTCAGCTTTTCAGACTCACAAATAACTCAAAAACAGCTGATCCAGTCAATTTAAAGTGTGACTGTAACCTAAAGAGTGATTCTGTGAAAATGGCAGCTTAGACTTCCATGTTTATTGTGTCTCAGTGACTTTCACATCTAATTTATTCTTGTGATAAATCAAAATATCTTTTTTCTTAACTGTCAGTGCTTCAAACTCAGCCAGGAATATGAAAGTGAAGCTGGGTTCTTTCTGTCATACACATCATCATTAGGCATAAAGATTCTGCTGGCCAAATTATGTCCTCAGTAATAATGTCTTCAAATTAAGCCCTTTGTTACACCAGTGCCACCCCACTGACCTGCAGTGCAGTTGCACAGGTGTAACTAATAGTTTAATTTGAAGACAGATGTTGTTGCACAGGTAAAACAGATAAAGGGAAAATTCTGGCATGCAAAATGGTGGTGATGTGTGAGAAAATAAAGGAAAAGAGCTTGACTGTCAGATCACAGTGGGAGTTTTGCAGTGTTTGAAAATAATACACAAAACAAATATATATATTTTTACTTATACACGGAGCTAATTTGAGCTGGAGTCTTTGAGAGACAATCAACATGTGAATCCACACAACCATTTTTAGGTAGAAGAACACTTTCACATGTGGCTAGTCCTCAATGAGGACACTTTTGTCCATGCATGCCAGACAACTGGAAAAGATCTACATGAGTGCCCTACCCATTAAATAATGTGGTGATGTCACAAAGGGTGAAAAAAAGTATGCACCAATGTGTATGGTCTTGTCCATGGCTGAGCAGGCAGCAGTGGCATGGAGGCAGGGGGAAGGAACATGACTTTGAACAGGAGAACTTTATTCCTGATACCCCAAACATAGGTAAGAAAATGGTGGTGATGGGGAAGCTTGATTGTGCTGGGGATTCCAGTAATAGTGAAGCTCCAAGTAGCGTTTCATCACCTGGGCACCTGCACTGCTACTGGAGTCCCAACAGGATTGTAAGAACCCAGAGAGACTCCCCTTCTTATGGGAAGGAGGAAATGGGAGCCTCTCTCTGAATCATGACAACTTCTATATACACCATCTTAGCAGTGCATGGTACTTTACAAAAGGAAATTAAAAACCTTTGCTCTGCAGACCATAGCTTGCAAGGCACTGGTATACTGGGGAGACGGAGGTGACTGTAAAATGTATGCAAAATGTGAAAGAGTGATTTTGAAGGCTCTGAAATCAGCAAGGTAATCTTTTTTCATATTCTGGCCTCCTCTATTTTCTCTTCAAATGGATGTGACTTCCCATCTTTCTATGGGTTTTAGGTTAGTACCACATAATTAAATCCTCCAGCTACAGCTAAACAGGCAGGAGGCTCCTTGTTAAGAGTCTGAATCATTATTCATCATAAATAATATTCCTTGTGAATTGAAGCCCTTTTCCTGCTTTTGAAACATTCAAGAGCAGACAAGCTTTTACAAATTTATTTGTCTTCCCAATTTCAGTCTATGGGCTACTTGCAAACCCTTGCAAGTTTTGTTTTGACTATTCACAATTCAGGTGGGGTCTGACTGGTCACCTGAGTCTCCTGATATTATGTCTATTTCCTTGTAGGAAGAATCAAACTGTTTAACAGAACAGCAACAAATAATAATGTATAGAAAATACTTTTGGTCATGCAAGAATAATCTTGTTCACAGACAAATATGGGCATTTGTCTGAAGAACAGCCATTCCCCTAAGGCACGTGAAAACAAAATACGGGTTTTAACAACGAAAAGGAGGAAAACATGGTCAAATCAGTCAACCACCTAAAATTGAAATGAACCTTCCCAAACGCCATTTTACCGTGTTTTAAAAGTTCTACTCCACAGCAAATAGAGGTGCCCTTTTTTTTCTTTGCAATGAGCTGTTGCAGGAGAAGCAGTTCTTCACTGAACGTGGAATAGCTGCAGTGCCATAAGACCATTGAGATGGAACAAACAGCAAGTTTTCCTCTACTTTGCTTCTCGCAAAAACCTGGGCTATTAGGGATAATCCTTTAGATACAAAAGGGTGATGTTATTTCAGCAGAAACAGGAGATCACATCGGAGGAGTGCTATGGACAGAGAATAGAAGAGTGCCATGTTGTCATAAAATACTGAACTAAATGGATGATCAGAACATAAGAATGGGCAAACTGGGTCAGACTAATGGTCCATCCAGCCCAGTAGTCTTCTGACAGTGGCCAGTGCCAAGTGCTTCAGAGGGAATGAACAGAACAAGACAATTATTGAGTGATCCATCTCCTGTCATCCAGTTCCAGTATCCGGCAGTCAGAGATTTAGGGACACCCAAAGCACAGGGTTACATCTCTCACCAGCTTGGCTAATAGCCATTGATGGGCCTATCCTCCATGAACTTATCTAATTATTTTCTGAACCCAGCTATACTTTTGAATTTCACAGCAGCCCACGGCAAAGAGTTCCATAGGTTGACTGTGCTGTGTGAAGAAGTACTTCCTTTTGTTTGCTTTAAACCTGCAGCCAGTTAATTTCATTGGGTGACCTCTGGTTCTTGTGTTATGTGTAAGGATAAATAACACTTCCCTATTCACTTTCTCCACACCATTCATGATTTTATAAACCTCTATCATATCCCCCCTTAGTCGTCTCTTTTCTAAACTGAACAATCCCAGTCTTTTTAATCTCTCCTCATATGGAAGTTGTTCCATACTCCTACTCATTTTGGTTGCCCTTCTCTGTGCTTCTTCCAATGCTAATAAATCTTTTTTGAGAAGAGGTGACCAGAACTGCAACCAGTTTGGGTGTACCATAGTGGCATTACTACATTTTCTGTCCTATTTTCTATTCCTTTCCTAATGGTTCTTAACATTCTTTTAGAAAAATGTTGACAGAATGGATAACAGGAAAAGTTTCACAACGGACTTTTTTTCACCTTTTATTTCTACTCTCAGCATTTGAAACATTCATAAAATAAGTTTTGTTCATGAGATGCAGCATTCATCCCACTTGTATCAATGCACAGTATGACAACCTATTCATGTTTGTGTATAAACTCTTGTTAAATTTCTGTTAATCTCTCCCATCTCTTTTGGATCTATGTGTGGATTTATACCCTGGATTCCATTAATAATAAACACTTTGAGGCCTGACAACAACACTTGAGGTCTTCAGTTAGACCTACATATGTCATGCACCAATGAGGATGCTACCTGTCAAATTCTACCTTCAAATATGTGCAAATGTCATCCACTGAGTTAAACAGAAATTGCACACCCCTCCAAAGACAGAATTTGGCCCTGGTAAGCTGTGGATCTACTGGGATTCTGCCATTTTTTCTCACGCTTGCATATCTTCTGCATTACTGGTGATAGCTCGTCTTAAAAGTAATGTGGCTGAAAGTGGAGTGGGCAAGTTTAACAAATGGTTTATAATTATGCTATTGTCTGTAGTCAATCAATCAGATCTCAGTTACTACAGAGCCTTGCTGAACTATCACTCCAGATCATTCTCATCTGACTAAAACATTTAGGGATGTCTGGCTTTATGAATTTCCTCCCACATTTCAGGTAAATCAGAAATCCAAATACCAACTCTAAGATTCAGGGATTTCATGTGCATTTCTCAGATGCCATAGAGGGTTAGACACACAATCAATGAGTGAATTTCACTATCTATACAGTGATATAGCAATTTTTTTCATTTTTTCCAGTACAATTTACTTCAATTTTATATTTAGCAAATTCTTCATAAGGATAATGTAATACTAGGATAACAAGTATTCTTCGTTTAATGGAACACTTTATATAAACTGTATTGCTGGGCTATGTGCCTGTCGGATTGTAATAAGCAATAGGTTACAAGCAATTAGTTATATATAAATATATTTTTCAGTCTAATAAATAAAATGAATGAGAACATTTCTTAAATATTACTTTTCATCCATATCTTAAAGCACTTTACAAAAGTAAGCAGGTATCACTATAACTATTTCACAGAAGGGAAAACAAGGTGAAGTGACTCAACCAATATCATGCAACATCTCAGTAATAGAGGCAAGAACTAGCTGTAAGTGTTACTAGCTGTAAGTGCTTTCAGATGAGATCTAAATGATGCTGAGCACTTGTGGACATCAAACATCTCAGAATACCTTTTCTGTAAGATTAAGAGCATGAGCCCCAAAGTCCTTGCTAAATTCCAAGCCAGATAATTACATCTCACCTGCTGAAGATTCATGTTGTGGTTGCCATCAGGCATAGCATTTTTTTTCAGTTCTTGTCCTACACAATTTTATAGTATTGCAGTACACAGCTGAGCTGCCACATTTTGGTCCACTAATGGCTCATATTTCACCAGTATATGTGCCATACAGTCAATATAGTTATGACATTTAAATACTACATGTAAAATGCATTAAGATCCTCCAGGACAAGAACTGAAGAAAAATACCATAGTCAATGGCATCTCCACAGTGAATATTTGCTTGTGCACATGTGCATAAAAACACACCCTAGTTTAGAACAGAGTAGGAAAAAAAACTGTATCCAATTGCAAATACAACACAAATTTGAGTAGCTAGTACAATATTTAGTTACCTGAGCTGGAATACTGTCTGGCCAGGATATTGGGGTTAACAGCTCTCATTTTACAAAGTGTCATGGGATCTCTAATGTCCACAAGTGGTCTGAAATACAGTGTATCTATTGAGATATATATTCCTGTTGCTATATGATGTGTATGCATGACTTGGGCTCCTAGATGCTATAGTAATAGAAATGAATAACAATGATACTAATCATACACATTATTTATATATAATAGGTTGAAAATAAAGATTAAATTTATCAAAACAAATACCTGAAGGCAGTAATCCCAACTGATTTAATAAGGATACTTGTATTGACATGGCTTTTGATTTTAACCTAAATTTCAATGTTACATATATGTGCTATTGGGAAATAATGTTGTGAGTTTGGCATTATCAAATTGTTTTCCTGATGGGATGATAGAACTTTATTATAGCTTACAGTGTAGCTGAAAATATACTTGCGCTTAAGAGACAGTTTCATTTCACTCTTGACAACTAATACAAAGCCACAGATTTGGACAAAGTGAGACACGTATTATAAATAACCATATAATGATTAGTTGAAGATCTTGAAATATGCTGAACTGGGAAATTAATGCAGCTATCACAACTTGTTCAGTTATTAATTTAAAAATCTTTTTTGCACTCAGTTATTCAACACTTGAATTGAATAAGAGTGATTTCAGAAGACTGAGAAGTGTCATATTTATAAGAGGTATTTTTCTCCTTTGTAGGAGTAATCTGAACACCTTTATTTCCCATTATAAGAGTGCCCCAGCCCTTCAGTGAGATATCTTTTTCATGACAGGGGACAAGTGAGTGTTGAGTTAGATAGTAAGTTCTCTGGGGCAGTGAATGTCTTTTTCACAGAGTCATAGAAATGTAGGGCTGCAAAGGTCCTCAAGAGGCCATTTAGTTCAGCCCCCTGAGCTGAGGTAGGACCAAGTATAACTAGACCATCCCTGATGGTTGTTTGTCTAACCTGTTCTTAAAAACCTCCAGTGAGAGGTATTCCACAACCTCCCTTGCTTTGTGTTTGTACAAGACCTAGCACATTGGGGGTCCTGTTCTCTATGACTGAGGCTCCTAAGTATTACCACAATATAAATAAAATAATAAATAAATAATAATAATGTTTAACATGGTCTTTGTTTTAACTAAGAATTGTCCAACATGGTGGGCCTGAACAATGTGGGCTGTCACCACCACTGGAGAGATCTTGATCCCATGATTAGTTTGGGTCTCTTACTCCAGGGGCTTAAGGGGAACTCTACAGAAATGTGCACTCGGACAGAGTGAACTCTTTGGGTTTTATTGCACTAGAACTTGAATTAATGGGTGATGAATGGCAATTTATCCTAATTTCTTTGGGGGAAGCAAGATTCCCATGACATGGTGATTTGAAAGGGTCAGTAGCCTAGTCATAAGTGGTGGAACTCCTGTAGAGGATACTCTCCCCTTCTCCTCTTCATAACCCTTCCAGTAAGACGGGCAAATAAACAGCCTGAATTGTTTAATCAACAAACACATTATTTTCCTTTTCTTAAGGGATGGAGTCATATTTGCTTAAATACCTGCCTCATGAAAAGGTGTTTTCCTAAAACACTTTGGTAACCACTACTTATAGTCTAAGCACCAAATGACAACCAAAACATAGCAACCAGATTTCTGGAATGGCCTTCTGGATAGCTTTTATCATAAAGGAGAGAATTGGAATGCAACATGTAGAGAACAGTTCAGTTTGATGAAAAGTACAGTGAGATAGAATCTAGAAAACTATTATCAAATGGCTTATGTCAGCCATGTGATTGTGAATTAGAAGGAAACATTCATAAAAGTTGCATAATGACAGGTTTCAGAGTGGCAGCCGCGTTAGTCTGTATTCGCAAAAAGAAAAGGAGGACTTGTGGCACCTTAGAGACAAATTTATTTGAGCATAAGCTTTCGTGAGCTACAGCTCACTTCACTGGATGAAGTGAGCTGTAGCTCACAAAAGCTTATGCTCAAATAAATTGGTTCGTCTCTAAGGTGCCACAAGTACTCCTTTTCTTTATTCATAAAAGTGTGAATCTTCTAGAAAAAGTACATCAATACAGTATATATAACTCATAGTACTATGCACAAAGTATGAAGTATGCATAAAGCAGCAGTGCTGAGCAAGTCTAAAGAGGGTATCCTTTTTTGCTGAGTTCCATCCAGTCAAGTCACCTGCCCTGCCCTGCTGCCAGAGATGCTTGGGGGGTGCTGCCCTTCAGCATGCCTCCTTGTAGCCTTGGACATGTGTTGAACTCAACCACCCCTCTGGTTCTTTCAGTCATTTACTACATCAGATTTATTCAAACATATACCTCCCTTGCAGGTTCTGGTTTATGCACATATTCTACAGAGGGCAAATCACTTATTAGCTGCTTAACTTCATGCCCACTCTGGGTCTATGTAAGAATCCTGGATGGCTTCCTCCCCCTGTTTAGGAGGCCCCACCCCTCCTCCTTGGCTAAGTGGGGACCCCTGTACTTAAACCGCGACTGAAGCACTGACCTACCAAAACCAGAATCTGCTCTTCATGTCATATTGAAAGAATCCAGATGAAAATGTAAATCAAATTCTACAGAGCAGCCCCACAGATTTCAGAGAAGGTCATATTGTGGATACATGCCACTGAAACTGCGGTCTCCTTGTCTGAGTGAACTCTAAGACAATCAGACACAGGTACGCAAGTTGGTTGATAACCATGGGCACCAGGTTTGTATAATTTTTGGTGGTGCCCAGAATGGGTCCAAGCAGAGCCGTCCCATCATTAGGACGGACCGGGGCAACCGCCCCAGGCCCCGTGCTTTGGGGGGCCTCTCACATGAGGGGGACACGGAGTCCAGGGTGGCCTGCAGGGTTAGCGGAGGGCCTGACGCCGGCAGAAGAAGCCTTTATTTTTTGTTGAAATAGTTTCTTCAATTTGCTGTTCAGTATCTTTTTCTTCTATTGCTTTCTAACTTGTATCTGATTATTTTTAGAGGCTTTGCAGTTCTTAGATTGTTTATATTTTTTAAGCATTTTGCTTATTCCATTTACTGAACATAGTTTTATTTTCCTGAGTAATCACATATATCTCAGTTTCCCTTTTTACCATTAATACATAGTTTGGGTGAATTTTGAGTGCAGTTTTTCCAAGTATCTCTTCAATACTGCTTACTTCTATAATAAACTGTAATAGCTTTATCATAAGATAGCATTCCTACCCAAAAATAGTGGGGAATTTCAGTATTTCCCAAAGTGAAGATTCTCTAAAGTTAAATTGTATTATTGCTTCTTCTTCTCTAAACATGATCCTACAAATAATTATAATCTAAAAATATTATTTCTAGAAACCCGGTTCTCTTTGTCCCAATAAATATGTATATTAATAAAACCAAGTTGAATATTCTGACCTTTTCATAGATTTTCTCTTTAACTATTTTGTGATGTACATTTTCTAATTGTCCTAGAGGTATATAACAACTTTCCTGGATCCAATGACAACCCTTTATTATCCTTAACTTCCTAATGTTTTTGCAGTGTCAGACAAAATTTCTAGATCATATCTCTCGGCAGATTGAATATTATTTGCATCAGTATTGTCCTTTTCTGCGATATTATATTGCATATCCACAAGTACGCCCAGTTAATTTCTGAAAGAATTTAAGATCTTGACAACATTTCTAAAAGTGTCATATTGTGAAAGTAGTGCATTAAGCAATATCTGTAAGTTGCATTGCTTAATGCACTGCTAGAAGGCACTCAGATGCTATGGTAATGAGGGAGGTATGAGAACCTATATAGTTTAAAATAGAACAGAAAATAATATTTCCATTTTAGAGACTAACAAATTTATTTGGGCATAAGATTTCGTGGGCTAAAACCCACGAAAGCTTATGTCCAGATAAATTTGTTAGTTTCTAAGGTGCCACAAGGATTCCTCGTTGTTTTTGCTGATACAGACTAACACTGCTACCATTCTGAAATATTTCCATTGTGCCTCTACAATTTTCCCCCTGTAAATGTAAATGAAAAGTCAGATTTTTGTGCATCAGGACCACTTGCTTTCCCATGGGCTACACACATGATACACCTTCTAAACACCAGCACACTCGAAATACTATTCTGATATCACACACTTTTAAAAAGTATTTAACTGTAACTCAGCAGCCTAATTACATGTATTTCCAGCATTTATTTTAAAATATTTAGTTCTGTCCCATGGCATTTTTTTAAGTGTACCTTCTTGGTATGTTCAAAAATATGACTGGTGGGGATAATTACCCTGAGATCTATGTCATCCATATTTTTTTTATTCCCTTATTACCAAGTTAATTTATTTTGGCTATTTCCTGTAATTGATTTGTAGGCAAAATTTTCATTACTTTGACTTATTCCAGTAGGATAAAACTTAATTTAAATACAGATAAAAATGTTACTTCTCTTCTCCCCACCACCCTCCATGCCGCTGCTCTGTCCTCAAAATATCTAATTTATTTTAACTTGGGAATTTTTCTGAAAGTTACCTATGGGTCACTCATTTGTTTTTCTATATGTCATCCCTTAAAGTCCTGCTCCCAATCCGAATTCCCACTCCGTTTTTAATGCTGATACTTATAAAGAGTCTAATGTTTATACTTACCAAGGTGTGAAAGTGGAATGGGATAAAAAAATTTTGGGGGAAGAGGGGGTTAAAAAATGGATGTGCATGGAATATGTAGGTTGCTGTTTGCTGAGCTTAAGGGGAATAACTATTATTCGGTTTTATTTAAAAATTTTGAAAGGTGGCCTATCCAAAGTTCGTGGCTTGTAATTCTTTTGCTAGAAAGAAAAGGGGGAAAAACAAAACAAAATGATTCTGAGGGTTACATTTCACAAAGAGAGATTTTTTTTCTTCTTTGACAAATACATTAATCTTTGAGGGGACGGAGGATATGATGGAAAATGTAATGCTCGGTGAAGAGTTAATGTATTCAATTTGGAACTAAATTCAATCATTTAAAATGTGAAGGAGAAGGATTTTAGTCCTGCTTGAAGTGCAAATCTCAGTACAACCTTAACTCTGGAGTCACTAATAACATATCCATAATACTGTCATTACTCTGGCATACATAATTATTACAAGCATACACCTAAGTCTATTGATTAACTTATTTTGTGACTCAAAGTAATATCTCTGACCTTCACCACTGGAAGATTAATTAATATCCCTCTAATTCAATCTTTTGCTTGTAGACTGTTCATGTCATTATTTTCATATGATTTCTCCATGAGAACATGGAGCCCTCCCCCATCCTGACTGGGACCTTTACAGTCTATTGTAATATAAATAATAATAAATGGTACTTAACAATACAAAATGTGAGTAGTATGTTCTTACAGGAGTAGTAGGTCTACCCACATAAATACCATTCAGTGGGTGAAATTCACTCCTGTGCAGAATAGTGCTCAAATAGTGTTTTGGCTAGCTGTCTGCAGACCGGGCCCAAATGTACTTGCATTTATATTTTATATATATAGTAAGAGATAGCACATGTTTTGGAGAACTTTGGACTGTAAAGTCTAAATAGAGAGGACACAAAGTATTAGAGAAAGGAAGTATTATTAACCCCGTTGGGGATGGAGATCTGTGGCACAGACACACTTGTCTGCACAGCAAAAGAAGATAGGTGGCAGCAAGCGTCAGAGCCAGGGTCAATTTACTCGGGCTTGCAGAGCTCAGACTTCAGTACTAAAAATAACAGTGTGGATGTTCAGGCTTGGCTGGAACTCAGGCTCTGAAACCCAGCATGGCGGGAGGGTCTCGGAGCACAGGCTCCAGCCTGAGCCTGAATGTCTACACTGCTATATTTAGCACCGCAGCGCAAGCTCCATAAACCCAAGGCAGTTGACCTGGCTCTGACACTTGCTGCAGCTGTAGACAACCCATGATACCTATGAAGACCAACTTTCTGCAGTCACTCACATCCATTGTGGGTAAAGGTTGCAGGCCACAATTGACTATTTACACAAACAAGAACTGCTCAGATGTACGTGCAGAATTAGAACCTTGGGACATTTATGTGGGACAAATGCTCTTCAAGGTTTTTATATTAGACTTGTGAAGCTCCTGTTACTGTCAGCTAGGAGATGCTTATATGGATCAAGGGCAAAATATGACCCTTTTCTTCTTACTCTTCGTAGTGAGGATGATTATAATGTAGGAGCAATTTGCTCTCAAAGTTTCAATTAGACTTTTAGGGGAAATGCACTGATACTTCCTGTGTCACAGCTAACACCAAAGTCATGGAGCCTCTTCATATTAACAAAGACATCAAACAACAACTTGCAAAGTGCTGTCTTTAGAAAATTAATTATTTGATGATCTTTTAAACTGAATGTTTCATAAAAAATATATTTAATTACTTATTTATAGGATGAGGCAAAAGCATTAGGATGAAAATAAATCGACATTTCAGCTATACAAACCAATTCTCAAAACTCATATCTTCTTGCAGAATGGCTGATGATTGTGTAAGATATTTATTTTACATTCTAAAGAATTCCTGTATGTGAAAAGGTCTGTATAAGTGTATGTGTATTTATAGAGAGAAAATTATTCCGTTACTTTTGTTGTTAATATGGATACAGATAGTTTTCATAAATATTAGTCAGTTTTACAAATAAGTAAAATTACATTTAAAATCTGTATAAAAAATTTCTCTTGAATGTTTAAAATATAATATATAATTATAATGCATACTAATTCTGTGTCTGCATGAGACTTTTCTAACTAACATGCTGACTCTCAAAGGCCTAAAGTAGATTTAGGGTTTTGTTTCCTTCCCTTCCCCGTCCCCCCAATATTTTTTTTATTATTATTTCCTCAGCTTTATCAAAACATTTTATAATCATTCTGTTCTAAAAAATAAAGAATACTATGGCAGCAATGGACAAACTGGAACAGATGGACTATCAGGTAAGGAGGTAATACTGATCCACAATATTTCTGATTCCTGGCTGATGTTAGAATGGTACTGTGTTGGTGTTTGAGGAAAAAATACATGCTTACAAGTGATGTAAAAAAAAGGTAAAAGAAAACTGAAATTTATAATGTAGGAACAAAATTTCCAACCTTGACTATCCAAAGTTAAACACCTAAATCCTTATGTAGGCACCAAAATAAAGTTGGCCTCAATTTCAGAAGAGCGGAACACTCCAAACTATGAAGTTAATAAGTGTTGTGGGTGCTCATTAACTTTGAAAATTCAAACTAGTTATTTAGCTGTGTAATGAGGTGGCTTGCCCATTAAGGGTTGGGGCTAGCCAACCTTCAGTACAGAATGAGCCACACCTCGGAGGGATCAGGATGATTGCAGCCTGCTCCTCCTCTTTATACAACAATGCTCAGGGATTAGAGAACGCTGGAAGTGAGCAGGATCTAGCTGCAAGATTCTAGCAGAAAGTCCTGGGAGTTCGGACTGAGTTTCCAACTAGTAGGGCCTGGGAGTGGCTTGACAAAGCCGGAAAGGCCCCAAGCAGGAAGGCCTGGGAGGAGGAAGAAAATCCGTTGTTTGTGTGAACTTTTGAGTGGACTTGAAAACTATTTTGAATGTTTGTTAATTTAATAACGCACAACCCGAGAAGGGATGGGAATTGATAACAGTGCCTTTTGAGTTTCTTGAATAGCCCAAGAGGGAAAACTGAGGCAGGGTCTCTGTGGCTTGACCTAGGCCACAAAGGAGTGCATGGTAGGCAGATGGCCCAGTTACAATGTGCCTAACAGGTTTTGTTACTTAAATTTAGGCACCAGATTTGTAAATTTTCCACTTGATTTCCACAGCATTAAGACACAAAAGAGCAACCTTTATCATGCGATTAAATCTTACTTAATAAAATAACCCCATTGAAGTAAATGGAACTACTTGTGTATGTATGGATTACTAGTGTAAGTGCAACACCAACAGACACTGATTATCGGCAGGCAGGATAGAATCTGGGATCTCTGAAGCTAAATGCATGAACCTCTACTGCCTGAGCTAAAAGCCACATGGCCCTTAGCTAAGGCTGTAGCAGACTCATTAATCTCTAAGTAGTCTTAGTGCCACTAGAGGGGACCAAGGAGGTGTCTGGGTTACATAAGGACTAAAGCACAGGACCCTTCATAGTTTTAAAAACACTGTGAAGCCCTGTAACTATACAAAAATGCAGCACTAACATTTTAAAGGTGAATTGCAAGTGCGTAAGGAAGTCTGAAATAACTCTCTGATAAGATTCCAAAGAGGAAAAGAAGTCTACAGCCATTGTTTAAAATCTTAATTAGCACTGCATGTGAAGTGAAATGTGAGATAATTGCAACCTCCTTTAAAGCCTGAGAAATTTGAGTTACTGACTCTTTGCCAGAGTGAGCAACATCATAACTACCATAAGCACAGCTTTGAAATAAGTGTGTGTGTGTGTGCAGGGTTTAATATCTCTATTTGTGCCTCAAATAATTTGTTTATTTTTCACGGTGTTTTGTTTTTTTTAAATTTATTGCCACAGTGCACATATGTTGCATGCTATAAAGAAAATAGAGCTGGTTAGGAATTTTTCAAAATGGCTTTTCTTCAGAAAAGTTTCCTTAGGTCCAGAGTGGAATTTCTGGTCAAAATGAGAGTAACTGAGAGAGTCCCCAGAATAGCCTGGTGGTTAGCGCAATCAACCGGGAGGCCCAAAGCAAGGATGTGAACCTGTCGTTCCCTATATCCCCGTTATGTGATGTACCAACCAGGTTATTCTGGGGTTGGTGTCCGTCCATGTCTCCTGTTGGAACTGTTCCACTTTGTATAAATAATTAAATATTCATTGAGCAAGAGAGAGATGGACTAACTCTGCAGCTGGCTGGTTATGGCAGTCACCTGGAATGTGGGGATCAGGCAGAATAAGGACTTGAACCTGGGTCTCCTACATACCAGCTTGTGCCATAACAACTGGGCTATTGACTATTCTGGGGAGGATGGCTCTCCTCCCCCGGGCCTAAGGTGACTAGATGTCCCATTTTTATAGGGACAGTCCCGTTTTTTGGGCCTTTTTCCTACATAGGCGCCTATTACTCCCCACCCCCGTCCCATTTTTTCACAGTTGCTATCTGGTCACCCTACAGGCCCTGCCCCAAAGTAGAATGGGAAAAGTTTTGGCATCTCACAAACTTTCATGGGACAGGAAAACTGTCTCTGACCCAGATCTAAAAGAAATGCAACACAAGCACTTTAGCATCTTTCCCACAAATGGAAATACATTTTAGACATATCTGCCAGTTTGACAATCCTCCGCACATGCATGAGCATGCATGCATGTATACACACACAAAGAATAAGTGGTAGTTAGTTAGCAAAAAGCATAACCACAGCGTGACTACAGTCAGACTATTATGAAGTGTAACCATAATAATAATGTGAAAGCAACAGGGATCAGAACTGAACTGAATTTTCAAGCAAAAATTAAATAAAACTCCATCAAAAATACAACTTCACTGAATTAAAAAAATCTAGTGCTTAGCAATATTTGCGAAGTGTTCTTCCTTTAAATTTTAGTCCCTGTAATTCTTAGCTTATTACGAGTGACAAAAGAAAGCTACCAAGAGTTTTAAATGCTCTGGAACCAATCCAGCACACTATAGCTGTGGACCTCAGACACATCTCTTGAGAGGCAATGACTGCTGGCTCCAAGGCAAGATGATCCAGACGGAAGAAATGTCAGCCTGCTGTAGAAGACGCAAACCTCCCAAACAAAATGATGTGTTAAGAAGTTGTGACCCTGCTGTTAGGAGGGACAAAATCTCCCCCTCTTTCTCTTCTCTGCCACTTCCTATGTTGACTGTCCCAACCGTACACACACAGACTACTGAGCCCGTGCACTGCCTGCAAAAGTGGAACTGAAGAGCAACAGAGGAAGACAGCTGAAATAAAATCCATCAGTTTAACAATGACAAGAATAAGCTCAGCAATAAAGAAATATAAAACAAAACAGACACAAACTGTGCTTTTAGCCCTTTCATTATGTTCTGCCCTGACCATTTGTCACTTTTTCCATTCTCTGTTGTGTCCCCTCCTTCTTGAGGCAAACACGTTATCAGTTACAGTGAAATATTCACTGTAAGCTTCATGGGGCAAAAGTTATTTTCTTATTTTATTGTATAGGTCATGCTGATACAAATGGTAAAATGCAACCAGTAATAACAGTAACCCCCACTGCTCCATGAGTGACTGCATTAAGGGTGGAGTTGAACATGCTCTGATCCAGCTGATGGGTCGGGACATCAATCTTTTTAAAAAAAACAACAGCTTAAAGTACTCAGAGTGGGAGGATATGGCTCTTGCCTACTCCCTTCATTAGTGTGCCGAAAAAGGCATTCTACCCTCTCCCACACTCTGTAGCATTATTAAGGGAAGTGGACTCCCCCTTCTGCACACATACCCCCAGTGATTTTGGGGCTCTCTCCTCAATCATTTTTCCCTTCTCATGTTATGAAGTAAGGGTTTCTTCTTTGGATTTCATGCATCTTCCCCTCTCCCTGGAGCTATCATTCAGAAATATCCTGATATTTTTGAGGCTGTAGCCCTTTTAAAATTCACCTACTGATATTCAGTAAGCCAAGGAAGAACCTACTACATCCCTGTTTGAGACTATCAGGGGATGGTCTGACTATATTTGATGAGTAGGGGTTGCCAGATGTTGGCAGTATTCAAAACCTTATGGTATTACAGTCTCAATATAATTAAGATATACCATAAATATATGAATCACTTGTTCTCTGTGAAAAAGTCGTTTTCTTGATTCTACAACCATCATGAGTTAATAGAATCTCCAAACTTTACAACATATTGCTGTCTGAAGACAGAATTGGCACACAAACCTCTCTAATTTAACTTCTTAAATTTATTATAGCTAGTGGTAGTTCCAGCAAGCTAGTTTTACAACTAGATGGAAAATATTTTAACTCATTACTGTTAGCAAAGTTACCTGCACTTTTCTTTCTACAGTTCGATTTTCCTTGTTATTTGGGTAGCTGTTGTATTATAACTGATCAGAAAACAAACCTGTCAATATTGAGAGTATTTTAAAATCTTCCCAGAGAGGTTTGGGAGACTACAAACACTGGTGAGAAATGTCTTTTGAGCATAACCTTGAGACAATTTAGGAACTATTGTTTGTTGTTGCTTCATATTATGAAAATTAAATAAGTGACTTCATGAATCTCTAAGAAAGCCAGAGTAAAAGTGTATTAAGGGATACATTAATAAAATAATTTTCTGAAGAGATTAATTTAATCTACAAAATCTGGGATCTGATATATTTAGATTAAATTTTCTTTTAGATATTCCTGTGGAATCTACTCAAAGCCAAGCATATGTTCCTCCTCTGGACATATGACAGATTTTCTGTGCAATTCAGATTTTAAGGGATTCTAAAACAATAAACAAGTTTGTATCTTTTCTACTTACACATGCTGAAACAATGCCAAAGCCACAAAAGTTATGGATGTATAGCACTAATATGAGGCTTGTATTTCACTTTCTTCTGCTCAGATAATTTTTATTGCATGATGCTGTATTGTTGAATATAGAAATAAAATTTTTAGATGCACAATGTCCTATTGTTAGAAAATTCATGCCAAATCTCTATATAAATAATTGTAAAGGTCTGCATGCCTGTAAGTCAGTAAGGTATTTTCCCCTTATCAGTGGTTCAGTCTATTTCAGGTGACCAATCATTATAAATTTCATTTGATATTTGCTCTAGGTAACAACAGAATATGGGATAAGGAGCTGTAGATATAGTAAGGAATATATAATTACCTCTGATACCTGTAAGCTATTGGGACTCGAATAGTGAAGATATCAGATGTCATTTTTTTTCTCCCCAATCATGTTAATTGATTGACAAAAATATAATTTCCAGTCTGATTTCAATACGATGAGAAGAAAACCAGTAACCATTTTTCAAGACAACATTTAGTGATCTTTATGTATGCAACTATTGTTAAATTTTACATATAGTACAATCAAGCCCAAGCTTTCAAAAAAACAACAACAACAAAAAAAAACTATGATTCAGAATCCCAAAATCATGAGACTGGCTTACAAATTATGAGATTTTAAAAAATCATCAAATGTTTGGTTCCTTTTATTTGCCTTCTGTTTTTTGAGTCTTTAGGATTCATATTTTCAAGATTTTCTCTGCAAACATGAAGGCTAGAAATTTTCATTTTTAACACTGAAAGCTGAGAGGCTCACAGAATCATGTGAGTCCAAGAGCTGGGGCTTGAAGAAAAATACCGAATATTGCAAGATTCGTGATAAAACTGTGAGCTGGCAACACTGCTGAGGCCCTGAACCTGCAAAGAGCCTCTTGGGTTTGGTGCAAGCCCTGCTGAAGTCAACTGGGCTCCGCCTGGGCACAAGGGCCCATCTGTATGGTTTCAGTTATAGCACTGGGGCCTAAATAGGTTAACAGTTCAAACTGTGAACTTCATGCACACAGAATATAGATAGCACATTTTAAAATGTGTTATTTGATTAGTTAGTTGGAGGCTCTGTGATGTGGCTGTATTTGTATAAGTCTATGGGTGCAGTACACAAAGTAGATGCTGACTGCATATCTCATACATTCAGAAGAAAATCATTCTAATGTTTATATTTCATTTTAATATGTCTCAATAATTTAAAATTGGTTACAAGGGGAAAAAGCCTAGTTATTGACACCAAAGTGCTAAATGGAAGACATGGGTTCAAGTTTTAACTTAGGTTCTTACAGTGGACTGTTGTCCATATCAGCTAATCAGGACAGAATTCACATCTCTGATCTGTATTGTGGACACCTGTTAAACGTTCTGCCTTTGGTCCATATATGAATCACAGAATCATAGAATATCAGGGTTGGAAGGGACCTCAGGAGGTCATCTAGTCCAATCCCTTGCTCAAAGCAGGACCGATCCCCAATTAGATCATCCCAGCCAGGGCTTTGTCAAGCCTGACCTTAAAAACTTCTAAGGACGGAGATTCCACCACCTTCCTAGGTAATGCATTCCAGTGTTTCACCACCCTCCTAGTGAAAAAGTTTTTCCTAATATCCAACCTAAATCTCCCCCACTGCAACTTGAGACCATTACTCCTTGTTCTGTCATCTGCTACCACTGAGAACAGTCTAGAGCCATCCTCTTTGGAACCCCCTTTCAGGTAGTTGAAAGAAGCTATCAAATCCCCCCTCATTCTTCTCTTCCGTAGACTAAACATCCTCAGTTCCCTCAGTCTCTCCTCATAACTCATGTGTTCCAGTCCCCTAATCATTTTTGTTGCCCTCCGCTGGACTCTTTCCAATTTTTCCACATCCTTCTTGTAGTGTGGGGCCCAAAACTGGACACAGTACTCCAGATGAGGCCTCACCAGTGTCGAATAGAGGGGAACGATCACGTCCCTCGATCTGCTGGCAATGCCCCTACTTATACATCCCAAAATGCCATTGGCCTTCTTGGCAACAAGGGCACACTGTTGACTCATATCCAGCTTCTCGTCCACTGTAACCCCTAGGTCCTTTTCTGCAGAACTGCTGCCAAGCCATTCCGTCCCTAGTCTGTAGCGGTGCATTGGATTCTTCCGTCCTAAGAGCAGGACTCTGCACTTGTCCTTGTTGAAGCTCATCAGATTTCTTTTGGCCCAATCCTCCAATTTGTCTAGGTCCCTCTGTATCCTATCCCTACCCTCCAGCGTATCTACCTTTCCTCCCAGTTTAGTGTCATCTGCAAACTTGCTGAGGGTGCAATCCACACCATCCTCCAGATCATTTATGAAGATATTGAACAAAACTGGCCCCAGGACCGACCCTTGGGGCACTCCACTTGATACTGGCTGCCAATTAGACATGGAGCCATTGATCACTACCCGTTGAGCCCGACAATCTAGCCAGTTTTCTATCCACCTATGAAGTTCCCACTGCTACCAATGAGAGTTAGCACCGCATTTATTACACGGGTAGGAAAAATAGGACAAAAATAGAAGTGAGTCTAAAATCATTAATTGGGTAAAAGCACTCTGGGTGAAATGCTGACCCCTGCTGAAGCCAATAGCCAAAATCCCATTGACTTCAATGGGGCCAGGATTCCTTCCCATAATTTCATTTGGATTTATCCATGAGGTTATCTCCTTACAGTAAGATGTCACTTTCACACTCCTGTCCCCCAAGCCAAAAGAGAAAGAGTCCTTCTAATAGATGGCTTTATATAGTGTTAATGAAAACATTTATGTGTCCCCATGCCTTCTTTGTCATTGGTTAAGAAAGACGGCACAGAAGACTAATTATTTACTGCAAGGAATGAGCAACTATGTTTTTGAACTGAATTATTGCCATAATTAAAAATCTTTAAAACTGATTCATTTTAGTCAGGACACTGATTTCCAATGTGTATTCTGTACAAACACAAGGATTATGAAATTCTGACCAAAAGCTAGGTGAATAATTCATAATGAATCATTTATTTGACACTTTTCACTTTTCTTCCTTCTGTTTACAGATTATCCGAAGGCAGATTGTGATTTTCTCAAATTTAATCATTCTGGATAAAATTCACCACTGTGCATAGGACCAGAACAAGACTTTATGCTACTTAAGCCTTTAAAATCAGAACATAGGAATCACCATACTGAATCAGAACCAATGTCCATCTAGTCCAGTATCCTGTCTCTGATAGTAGTCGGAATTAGATGAGTCAGAAGAGACTTACGTTGTGCGTAGGTCTCGTGCTAGCTCTCTGCACAGAAGTGAATTTTTCTGTGGCTTGAATAATTCTTGGTTTGTAGCATATTTGTGAGCAGTTTTTGTGTGTATTCCATATTTGAATTACGAGGATAATCCGTTACATCAAATGGCATTGCTTCTGCTTCCTCACTGAATGAACACAACTCTTATAATTAGGTTTCTTGTGTGAAAACTGAGCATTAAATTTTTATTTTCCAAGAATGGTCTAAAAAATGTGATTAACTTACCCTGCTTCTGTCATTAAACTCACTAGCTAAAATAGTCACAGGTTGCCCTCATGAGGGGGAGGGGTGAAACTAATTTGTTCACAAATTCAGACTGTTAAAATAAATGTATTTATAAATACAAGGGATTTTTATACCACTGTCGACAAAGCTGTACCTTTGACAGATATTTTTAAGTATGTTTTTCCAAAATAGGTAAGTGAAGCTTTCACTATTCCACTTATTCCCAAATTCACTCCTCATAATGAACACAAAGCGTATCCAGCACTAGTACAGCAATGGATAAAAAGCAGATTAAAAAAATGACTATTTCATATTTTCAAACAGGCCTCTGAATCTGAGACTGCAAATTGTGCATGTGCACCCATAAACAGACTGCATGTTATAGATCAGTGATACTCAGACCTCAGTGGTTCAGGAGCTAAATTAGCAATCACAATTACCCAAAAGAGCCACAGTAGTGTGAATTTATTGTTTCATTTACTATATATATATATATCAGGATGCTCTTACTATATATATAGCAAATAACATAGTAAAAGCATCCTGATTGGTTAATATCTTAGACTGATGAATAATTAAATCATACAGTGTTTTGATATCATCTGCTGAAAAAGCCACAAGAGAGACATTAAAGATCCACTTGTGGCTCTCAAGCCTCAGTAGAAGTATCAATGTTCTAGATAAAGCACCCATTTTTACCTGTGTTCACATACAGAACTGGATATATGGGACACTCATGAAAGTTTTAAAAAGTCTGTAAAAATAAGTTCCTTAAAATGTATCATTCAGGGTTTTTTGGGGGGAGGGGCTGTTTTTTTCAGAGGTAATTCCTGAATATCCATATTTGTAGAAAACTCTACTTCATTGTTATCCTGTATTGTGGTAGGAAGCAGAGGTCTCAATCAGCACTGGGGCCCTATTGTGCAAGATGTTGTACAAACACATACAAAAGAATGGCACTTGGCCCAAAGAGCAAATTGTGCTATTGTCTACTTGATAATTATCATTCAAATTATTTATTTGAAGTATGCAGCAGATACATAGGAATCCCATGTATTCATTACAATGTGAAAACTACATACAAAACATGCTGATCTCTTCCTGCCTATACTACAGTAGTATTTATGGTAGCTGTTGGGTTTTGCTGCTTCCTGCTAAGGCCACAGACACTGAAGCTCTAAGAATGTACCTTCTTCTGTGACTCTCTGTGCATCTTGCACTGCCTGCCTGTTTAGACTGTAAGTGATTTGGGTTCAGGCAGATGTTCTTACAAAGTGATCTGTTTGACTGACATGTTTTGCCGAGCAAATGGAGACATCTTTATGTAAGAGGAGTCAGGTTGGAACTTGAAAAAAGCTTTCTTTTTTCCAGAGCTCTGAAAGTGATATCATTAATGATATTTGTTAACTGTTGATATTTTGTTCGATGGCGTACAAGACATAAAAAAGGTGTGGAGCAAGATTTTCAGACATAATTAGTGATTTTGGGTGCCCAACTTGAGGAAGCTTGAAGGATCCTGATTTTCAAAAAGTGCTGAGCCTCTACCTATGGAAAATCAGGCCTTTCCACCCAACCTTTGAAAATTAGGTCCTTTCAAGGTGTCTCATGCTGGGCACTTGTCACTTTTCTAAATATTGGCCTCATTTCCTATCAGTGAGAGATTACAATCTGAAACACAAACAAAACCAAACACGAACGTTGAAGGAGAGCTGAAAATATGGTGACAACTGAGCTCTTTTTTGTTATTCAAAGAAAGAAACTGGAATGGTAACACTGGGTGGGTTTGCACTGGAAGGTCCTGTGAAAGAAGAGAGTGTTTGGAGAGACTTCAGTGAAAGGAGGTTTACCTTTGGAGTACTGGGTTGGGAGGATGTTCTAGGTGTTGATGACATCATGGAAGAAAACATGAAGAAGAGAGTGAGAGAATTAAGGGAGGCATGAAGCTAACATTACTGACGGAGCGAAAGGGGTGAGGTAGGATACAATATGAAACGAGAGAACGAGTAGAATCTATGTTAATTTGACTTCTCTTGATTTGCCTGTCAGAGGTCATTTTAGCTGTCTTTAGGATCTGTTCTAATGTCTGCTGAAATGGATGGAAAGGCTGCTATTGATTCAGTGGGCTTTGGATCAATCCTTATATGCATTCTGGAAGTAAAAATAGTCCGTGAAAAAATATCTGTCTCTATCCACTCATTTCTCTCCCAACAAACAAGTAACCTGCTTGAGATGTCCAGTGTTTTCTTGCGCTCTCAGAAGTTGAGGCAACGTAAAAGTAATGGGACTTGCCAGCTACAGAAAGCCAGATTAAAACTATACTGCATTCATGCCATATGGTGCAAATTACATCATGAACACACACAACAATGGAAAACAAGTAATGAAAATCCTTTGCTGAAGCCATAATAATTTAATACAACAGCGACTAGGCAAGCAGGAATTCAAGAGGTAAAAGCTCTGAGCTCTAATATGAATCAACCTATCACTATAGGCACACTAAAAGAGACTTAAGGAGTTGATGTTCTGCCCTGAGTCATTGCTACCCGGTTGCTTTTCACAACAAGCAAAGCCATTAATTTTAAATATTGATTTCAATTTAACAAATCTGTATTTATTAATTTGTAAAGACACTGTTGGTTGACCCTACCTCCCACAGTTGCTTTGCCGTCCCAATTGTATTGAAATACTACCTGTGAACTGTCAACAGGTAATACTGCTTAAGATGCTGATACACAAGTAGGAAAAGGCAGATTGACAGCAGCCAGCATGAATGGGAGAACTTACCAGGGTTTGAAAAGCTATAAATACTAATACAAACTGTGGGGGAAATGAGACCACCGGGGAGCACGAGGGAAGAGAAGACGAATGAAGAGAAAGAATAAATACATATAAGCAGATTGGGAAAATAAACTCTGCTCCCAACTGGGAAAAATTTCTTGAGATGTTCATTTTTTTTAAGTGGAAACTGACAACACTGGCATTTTCAACATTTTTGCAATAGATTTGCTGAAGTTTCTCTAAGAATACTACAGAAGTCCCTTAGGAATTAGTCCCTAAAATCTTAAAAATATTTCCCATCAATAAACTAACTTCTTTATATTTCTTTTCTTACCTGTACGATTTATCATAGTGGGCAGACCTATGAAGAATATACGATAACAAGCTGTGAAAGAAAAAAAAAGTGTATTAAAATATAATCCACCTCTCACATCCATGAGTCTAACAGTAAATTAATAAACAGCAACAAGAAGTTCCTATCATACAAATTTTGAACAGTAAAAATATACTAACCCTGGTATATCCTAAAATCCATCAAATGCCTACTTCACCAGAAGTTAGGGCCCTGGATGACTGACAGGATTTATATTAACAACAACAATCCATGATGTCTTAATGAGAAACTAATGATTGTAGTTACCAGTTGCCATGCTTATTCTTTTTGCTAATATATATATGGCAACAGCCCCATTTATTTAAGTATAAAAATGGCTCTAGAATAATTTTCCTTCTAACATTCCTAATATTCAGAGATTTTAATGTCCGTTAGAAAATTTAAAACTCAACTCAACTTTTTGAAATATTGGTTTCTTCTCTCTCTCTCTCTCTCTCACACACACACACACGCACAATATCTATCTATCTATAAACACAAGTACAGGTTGCAAAGTCAAGCACTCAAAAGTTAAGCTATGCCTGAAGTAAGGCTGTTCTATGCAACCTTAAATTGGGCCCCTTATGGATATGTATTATAATACAGTCTTTAATGACATGATCACATGCTATTTTCCCCACAGGATCCCTGCTCATTTATGGATGGATGGTACTCAATTAACAAGCGACTATTCAATATTTTGTTTTATCCATATTGTTCAATGTGTCACCATAGGCCTTATTTACTGCACACTATTCAAACCTTGCTTGGAAGACAGAATTATGAATTTCCTCATGGACTTTTCTATGGCACTCATTACTATAGTATCGGAATGTGTCACAAACATTATTTATCTTCACTAATCCCCTGTGAGATAAGGGATTAGTACTTTCACCATTTTCCAAATGGAGAGCTAAGGCACTGAAAGTTGGAGGTCAAAAATTTCCATCAATTTGAGATGACGGTTGCCAATTGTGGTCGGACATATTCCAGGAGGTTTCATCACATGACATAATCTCACATGAAAGATTAGTTTTTAATTCCTGAAGACTCCAGGCCAATCCTGGAGGGCTGGCAACCCTATCTGAGACACGTAGGCCCTGCTATATAATTTTTTATTTAGCATTATATAGCACTTTATATATTCACTCACAGCTCCCACTGACTTCAGTTGCAGCTGTGAATGCTCAGCACTTCTGCAAATCAGGCCCCAGGGTATCAAGCTGGGCACCCAGAAAATGAGGAACACACAGTTAGTGACCACCCATGAAAACTTTCATTTAAGTGATTTGTTTAGCACTATGCAGGAACTCTCTGGCAGAGGCAGGGATAGAATCGAATTCTCCAGGGCAGCATTCAATTGCATTAACCACAAGACCTTAATTTTCTCTTCCTGTAATCGCCTGTCTTCTTCACTACACACCTTCCAACAAATGTAACAACTGAAGCAGGTGTCCTACAGACAACAGGTTCCTTCACCACTCAACACTCAGTCAACCCCAGATGAGATCTTATAATGACCTTATAATAGGAAGCATCGGGCAACCTTAATAATAAGCGGTACTACTAGCCCTGCCAATAATACAGAAAGGGAACTCCTTTCCTTCCCTTCAAAAGTATAATTGTAACTGGTTTCAGTTATACTGTACAATATGTGCAAATGTATTCATACACACACCAGGTTATGGTGCCTAGCATTATTTAACGAAACGAGAAACTGCCTGCAGCCATGTGTGCAATTTTGGAATGGACCAATAATCAGCCATTTGCATGTACAGAAACATATCACAAACACAGTCAGATCAACCCATCTAACTTCAGCACATAAAATACGAGCTGTTAATGGGACATATTCTCCTTTTCATTACACCAGTGTAGCTCTAACAAAATCACATGGCACTAATGTAACAGAAGAGATTTTGACCCAATATCTTATTTTTAGAACTGAGAGTTGACTCAAGCAGCCCTTGGGCAGGGACATAACCTTGCCATCTCCTCAGCTTCCTGTCTGAGATATTTTGCAGTTTCTCCTTTCCTTTTTCAGCAAGATTAACGATGGAAATTATTTTTTCTGTTCCAAATATAGCCCAAAATCTGGCAATTGAATTTGCATGGGTGGACTCCTGAAGCTTCTCAGATCTTTTTGCAGGTGGAATTGTGTGCCTGCACAGACCCAAAAGCAGGAACATTTCTCACAACTAGCATAATTTGTCCAAAGAAATCCAAGAGCAGAAACAAATTGAAACCTCAGCAAAGCAACAGTCCCATGAAAGGTCATATATGAAATATGATGCTCCAAAATGAGAGGAGGGGGAAAAAGCACCTACCACTGCCCAGATATTCAATGATTACTTAAAAAACAATTCATCAACACCCAAAATGTGTCTGTGAAAATATACCATCCAAAAGTGTAAGCAAGAATATTAGTACAAAATGAGCTAGAACTTAAGACGTGCATTTTCATGTTCAATATTCTAATTACCTTTAGGACTTCATTTTTTAAATTCAGGACCAAAGACATCTTAATTACATTTTAGCCTTAAAAATGTAGTAGAAGTTTCCATTTTAGATGCTGCTTCTTCCCTAATACATACTGAGACATACAAAACCATACCAATAAATGGCTAAAAATGCAGAATTAAACCCACAGTTATTTATGATGCTCCAGAAATGGGCTGGGCACATAGTGACAATTTAAGCAGCCATACATGTTCTCATCACTGAATTCATATAACTGTCGGTATTAGTCTGAGCCTCCACTCTCTGAATATGTTAGTACAGGCCTTTTTCTTTCTTAGTTGTACAAAGTTATTTACAAACTTGATTCTGCTAGCAGTGGGCATTTTGACATTGGTTTCATTTTGAATAGTATCAGGCACTACATTTCCCCCATTCTTTCTATTATCCTCACTGATATTGCATTGACTCTTTGAATCTACAAAAATGTTTACTGAAGGTGTGTTTCAGCAATGCCTCATTTAAATTCTTCTCACAAAAAATGTTTTCAAAACATGCTATGGGGCATTTAAATCTAAAATCCATAAGATTCTAACCATGTAGGTGAAAGCATATACTGTATGATAAGACGATCAGCTTGTAAGATTATGCAATGGATTTTATGGTTATCCTACTCTCTTGGAAGAGGCCTACAGTGTCAACATCATTGCTTAAGCATATATTTACACAAAGATTGTTAATACTCTCATCTAGTGTTGCTAATAAAAGCCCCATACACATTCTACCTGGATATCAATATTGAGGGGACAGGGGAAGGAGAACACAAAAACTGTGGAAAAGAAAGATGAATAAGGATTGGATGAATAATAAATCAAAGGTTGTAATACCTTTCTCCTCTAAGAATTCAGGACTTGCTTTACAGAATCCCTTTCTTTGAAGTTTCATACAAAAACAGAATTGGAACAGGTCTCACAGCAATTAAGAAAACAAATCCAGAACGAAGAACACCATCCAACTCATTAAGTCTTGCTCTAGTTTGGAAAAAGTCACCCAAATGCTTCTTGAAATTCTAGAACACGGGTCTCAAACATGCGGCCCGCGGGCTGCCGCAAGGTTATTTTCTGCGGCCCGCCAGCTCCCCGTGCCCCTGCCAGCATTTACCTAGAGGAAGGGGTTGGAATGGGGGCAGGGAAGGGGTGGGAAGAGGCAGGGCAGGGGCGGGACCTCATGGAAGGGGTGGAGTGGGGGTGGGGCCAGAGCAGCGATGAGGGGATCAGTGGTGTGGCCCGTGGGCCAACGTACTAGTCCTCATGTGGCCCTCATGGTCATTTGAGTTTGAGACCCCTGCCCTAGAAGCTCTTGGGAATGTCTGTCCCACCTCCTGAACATAATTGATTGTGTATATACACAAGGAACAACAAATTTGAGTCTTTTTCAGTAATGATAGTTGTAATATGTCTGTACATACAGTACAGCTGTTTATTAGGAACAAGATGGAGAGCTAATTCTTAAACAAATACCTGCATTTAAAGTATCCCTACAGAAATTCTGTTGAAAAAAATAGGTAACTTTTGTTCTTTCATGCAAATTTGTCTTTCCACCTCAAGGAATCCATCAGTTTAGAACAGAGGTTTTTTGGTTTTTGTCTGCATAGTTTTTGGGATTGAATTCCTTCAATGGGGGATTACTATCTTTTTAATAACTGACACAATTTTGGAATTCACCTTCAGGTTGGCACAGAATTTACATTTCTATATTTTAGGAATTCTACGAGCTCTTCTTCTCAGAAGAATGGAAATTCTCAATCAACAATCACCCCTATGAATTTCAGGATTGGGAAGGCTTGTTTCTCTTCACGCGTTCTCATTTTAAAGGCAGCCTTGGTACTTTCACAGTATAATTCCCACAATCTAAAGGGCCTCTTTGACCTTGCTTATCAGTTTCTCCATGAATTCAAAAGCTGACCTCCTGGTTTGGAATCTGGCTTATACCATCAACAGGAATTCAGAGCAGATGGTATGAAGAGCCGGGAAGAAACTTTTTTTTATTTTAAGTTTGCTTGATGTTCCCACCTTGTCCCTTTTTAATCTTCCGTCTTCTTAGAAACAGGCACAGCTCAGGAAGAGCAGGATTCTGAGGGGTGAATTCTGAAAATCTCAGAAAACTGATAGGGACTCTCAGAGATGGATGTGGAGAACAAGAGATGCAGGAGCATCAGAATCCCTCCAATCCAAATCTCGTTGGACAGGATAGTGACACAGATTTTGCAAGGGGCTTATAGAAAGGAGGAAAGAGGAAAATATTTTAGGATCATGCTGTTCTTGGTTCTGGATTCATACCCCACATAAAAAAATAGTAAGAGGAACAAAAAATGTCACCATGACTAAACAACATAGTAAAAGAGGCAGTCAGAGGCAAAAAGGCATCCCTTCAAAAACCTGAAAGTCACATTCTACTGAAGACAATAGAAAAGAGCATAAACTTTGGCAAGTCAAGTGTAAAAGCCTAATTAGTCAGGCCAAAAAAGAATTTGATGAGCAACAAGCAAAAAGACTCAAAAACCAAAAGCAAAAGAATTTTTAAGTACATCAGAAGCAGAAAACCTGCCAAACAATCAGTGGGGCTACAGGATGATCAAGGTGCTGAAGGAGCACTCAAGGAAGATAAGGCCATAGAGGAGAAGCTAAATTATTTCTTTGTATTGGTCTTAACTACAGAGGATGTGAGGGAGATTCCCACAGCTGAGCCATTCTTTTTAGGTGACAAATCTGAGGAACTGTCCCAGACTGAGGGGTCAATAGAGGAAGTTTTGGAATGAATTGATAAACAGTAATAAGTCATCAGGACCATCTGGTATTCACCCAAGAGTTCTGAAGAAAGTCAAATATAAAATTACAGAACAACGAACTGTGGCATGTAACCCATCATGTGAATCAACTTCTCGACCAGATGGCTGGAGCATAGCTAATGTGACATCAATTTTCAGAAAAGGCTCCAGAGGTGATTCTCACAATTACAGGCCGATAAGCCTAACTTCAGTACCAGACAAACTGGTTGAAACTGCAGTAAAGAGCACAAGTATCAGACACACAGATGAACATGATTTTCTGGGGAAGAGTCAACACAGCTTTTGTAAAAGGAAATCATGCCTCACCAATCTATTAGAATTCTTTGAGAGGGTCAACAAACATGGTCTCTCACCAAAGGCTCTTAAGCAAAGTAAGCAGGATAAGAGGGAAGGCCCTATTATGGATGAGTACTGGTTAAAAGACTGGAAACAAAGGGTTGGAATAAATGGTCAGTTTTCAGAAGGGAAAGAGGTAAATAGTGGTGTCCTCCAGGGATCTGTACTGGGACCAGTGCTTTCTACACATTCATAAAGGTTTTGGTAAAGGGATGGCAAAATTTGCAGATGATACATAATTACTCAATATAGTTAAGACCAACACTGAGTGTGAAGAATTACAAAGTAATCTCACAAAACTGGGTGACTGGGCAACAAAATGGCAGATGAAATTCAAAGTTGAAAAATGCAAAGTATATAAATCCATGGTATGCTCACACCTTGAATACTGCATTCAATTCCGGTGCCCCCATCTCAAAAAAGATATATTAGAAATAAAAAAAGGTACAGAGAAGGGCAATGAAAATGATTAAGGGTATGGAACAGCTTTCCATGTGAAGAATGAAGAGAGAATAAAAAGACTGGGAGTGTTCAGTTTAGAAAAGAGATGACTAAGGGGGGATATAATAGAGGTCTATACAATCATGAATGATGAAGAGAAAGTAAATAAGAAAGTGTAATTTACCCATTCACATAACACAAGAACCAGGGGTCCCAATGAAATTAATAGGCAGCAGGTTTAAAACAAACAAAAGGAAGTGCTTCTTCAAACAGCACACAGTCAACCTACTGAACTTATTACCAGATGTTGTGAAGGCCAAAAATATAACTGGGTTCAAAAGATAACTAGATAAGTTCATGGAGGACAGGTCCATCAATGACTATTAGCCAAGATGATCAGGGATGCAATCCCATGCTCTGGGTGTTCCTAAGTCTGATTGTCCAGTGCTGGGACTGGATGACAGAGGCTGGATCACTTGAGAATCGCCCTGTCCTATTCATTTCCTCTGAAGCATCTGGTATTGGCCACTGTCAGAAGACAGAATACATGGACCATTGGTTTGACTCAATATGGCGATTCTTATGTTCTTATAATTGAAAGTCTCTCTTCTAATTAGTGTCCTCTGTGGGGTGGAAATAATGCCAAAAGAAGAATGGGTGTCTGGGATATTTTCTGACTGTCAGAGGGGTGCGAGGTGTGCAAAAGTACCAGTAGCAGGAAGACAATCTAGCTGGCTGTGTATACAGCCCTCACCATCATAGTATTTGAGGGCCTAGGAGAGGCCTTTGCCAATACGGAGGGGGCATGCCCCAGGAGGTTTGTAAGAAGAAAGTGGGAGAGGACCTCCTTCAGCCAGGATCTGGCCACAGGACCCACTATTTACCATGTTGCTGTTTCCTGCAGTCAGAAAGGAGGATTGCTGTGTTCCGAACAGTAGGCATGCCACATGCGTGCTGTTGCTAGCTGCTGTGAAGTATGATGTGAGGCCACTTTTCCACTGGAAGTAGTGCTGATCAAAGTGGGAACAGTGAAACTGTTCCTCCATTCCTCAGATAAGCACAGTTGTATAGCACTGCTCTGAAGTGGTGGGGAAGTATTCCATGTTCACTGCTGAGCCCCGATACACTGAGAGGCTCTGCAGGATGTGGAAGCTCTTCCCTGTGATTACTGGGAAACAGTGCTGTTGGTTTTCAGGGCCCAGCTGCTTAAACAATCTCCCTAGGACCCCATGATTTCCAGGGAAGGGTATAGAAGCAACGATGTTATGCCTAAGCCCAAGAAAACTAGATGGCCTAGAGAGAGCAGCCATAGAATATTCAATAAGTTCCTTCTATCAGATGGAGGCAGAACACTATGGCAGAGCCCTGTGGCTTTTACAGGAAGGCCTGGGGCAACAAAAAGTTCAACAGAGCTGCTTCTACATGTGCAAGGTGTGTACCAGAAAACTCTTTTACAGAACAATGGATTCCTGTGAATGAGAAATGCTCGTAGTGGGCCTCCCTCCTGATCTTATGGGAGCCAGCATTATTTTCTTCTAGGAGCTTGGCATTAAGGTTCTTCACTGGCAGAATCAAATAGTGAGTGACTCCCATTTGAATAAGTGACAAGAGGAATTAGCCACATTGGAATGATTTAAGTCACCTGGTGATCTAACCTTCATGGTGCTAGCCAGCATGCCCTGGGATAGACCATCCAGTATCATCTCACTATGTGACCCTGCCATCCCCCTCTTCTGCCTCACAGGATATTAGCTGTATTCATACCGGAGGACCAACACACAGAAAAAGTGCCATTAGGCATATCCCTCTAATTTATATCATGTGACTTCTGAAAATGAAGAATTTCAATCCTAACAGTCTGTAAAGAATCAATTTTCACTATGGTAAATACAGTAGTTTGGCTCTCTGGGGCTGTTTTAATATGCAGAACAGAGAGGAGTCTAGATTGCTACAAAATTTTTATTCTGTGTTCAAATTATTCTAATTCTGATAAAGAGTATCTCAGCTAACAAATACAGGAAACAAAAATAGTTTCAGACAGAGATTCTGGAGCATGAAAGCATAGACCAATAAATATAGAAATAGGAAAGATTCCTCAAGTTCAGAATAGAAAGGAAACAATCTAAGGTGCTGTGGTCCTTATGGTAACATCATAATAACCATTTTTCAGCATTATCTTGTCTTTGAAAAAATACAAGCATATAATTTAATGGCAAATTTATATAAAATATTCCATCTACAGTTTCTGTACTTGTAAGCGTTCTGGTTTTGCTTCAGATAACTAGACTACAGTACCTCAATATTTGCTGTACAGGGAAGTGTTTGCAACACAGCAAATACTGAATTTAGGGTATTACAGGGATTACATAAAAGACTTAGATAGTCTTCTCTGGTTCTCAAAAGCAATTTTTTTATTGTACATCAGAGTGTGTCTATAAAGCAGATTTAGGTAACTACAGTAAATATTGGGGATGCCATCAATCATCAGATAACCTTTCCCGTATAAATTTTTCTTGTCGCCAGTTACAAAAACATTGGAGCAATATATGTAAAGGTCTTTCCACAGTTGTGAATACAAAGATCTGTCCTTCTCCAAATGCTGGGAATTAGCAATGAATTAAATCTTTCCGCAAACACCAAGAAACATGTACTGAAATGTCTATTACTAGCACAAAGTGTATACTCAGAAAAGGGAATCTAACACAGCTCAGTTTATACAGTGATTGAAACAATGGTAAAACATAGCTTGGATGGAGAAAACTATATTGGCAATAAAATGGGAGAAAATACACTAAAATTTTGTGTCACTTGGACGTATTAATAAAGTTGTGACATAACATGGTTCATGTCTGATGTGCATTTTAAATTGAATTTTTAACTGCACTGATCTGTTAGTTATGCATTGGCTCTTTCCTGTGTCAACATTTTTTTAAAATAGTAACTAATAAACAAAAAAATAATAATAAAACAATAATAAAGCAAACCCAGAAGCTAAAAGCATAAAGTAATAGACTTGCATATTTATATTCCTTTGTCCTCAGGTCAGCCATAATGATTGTTGTATTAATTTGAATATCTTGCTCATTGTATTGTTGTTTGCATAGGCATTTTTTCTTGAAAACAAAATAAATATAGAATTTTAAAATGAGTGTTTAAATGGATAGCACTGTAAAAACAACTAAATATTCTTAAGCGCACAAGGGTTGCCAGCAAAATGCCTCTGCACCACTTAAGCCCTCTTAGGAGGTACGTATACCATGTGCATGCTTTCTGAATGGAGTCAATTTCACTGAAAGAGCATCCCATGGGTACATTATTCTCTGTTTACTATAGCAAGTAATATTCATAACAAATGTGCAAATACTTGCTTATTAGTCTTACAGGGAGCCTGCCTTCTTTGCAATCTGGATACATTTGTGCTTTCAGAATTGTATTATATCGTTTATTTGACAATTTCTGTAATTATTATGCAGCTAAAGTTAGTTGACCATTGTATCACATGTTTTGAACATTTTCAATTTCAATGGAACATAGAGTGCTAATTTAAATCAATACCATGTTTTTGTTTTTTCAAATACAAAATGATATCCAAATGTACAAATGTTCGGGGGGATGAGGGGAGAGACAACTATAAGTATGTTGTCTGTAGAAAAGGAAGAGCCATTTTGTCCATTGGACCTCTTGGTTTTAAAATAAGTTACCTTTTGTCTGCATCTTTTTCATATTCCATTTCTGTGATGTGCTTAATATAATGTAGGAAAGAATTAACACTGGAGGTTCTGTTTGGCAGAGAAAATGATCCAAATTATGTGAACCTCTCATATCTGCAAAGCTGAGCTGGAGATTTTGGGAGAAAAAGCTTTTCTGATGTTTTTCTGCATTTGTGATAAGTGTAGGAACTTACATATCATCAGAACTGCCTCTCTCTGTCTCTCTCTCATTTCTTAAATTATTTTTTTCACACTTCAGCCGAAGAAACACAGAGGTGAAAAGAAAATGTCGATATATTTTCTTTTAAAAAATTACTTGAACTTTTTCAAGCATCACAAAGGTTTAGATTGATCTTTGAGTGAAAATTGCAATGGCTTTATTCTACGCAAACAAGCTCAGTGTGGGTGAAATCCATCCTGCTGCTGAGGGCTCACTCAAGGCTTGTGTGACACATCAGTCCCACTTCAGCCTTCAAACCAGGGGTGAAGGGCAACTCAAGTGCTGCATAAAGCCCTGTATGGGCCCTCTTCACGTGGATGAATCTGGCCCTGTGAGATGCAGATCTGCAGGCTGCTGAAATATCATAAGCAATGCCATAGGACGATCAAAATGAAGTGTCTAAATTACGTTAATTATCTCCAGACACCTGTTGCTCACAAGCACAGGGACGTTTAAGCATTTTTCCCCCTAAAGCACTGAAAACAGGCTGAACTGCCATATAATAATTACTGAAGGCACACCATTTAATCACAGCCCATACAAGTGGAGAAGGAGGGAATAAAGAGCTGCATTGCCTCAAGAAGTGCACTAGAAGACATTTCCAAAACACCTCCTAGAACTCACACATAGATAGGGGCCTTGCACCTATAACATATAGTAGCTTACTTCCTGAAGAAGCAGGTGCATGGGGGTGTAGGAGCAGTCACATAGGCCCAGCTCCTAACTACCATGAGGGGTGGAGCATCCTCTTCACTCCCTTCAGCACATAGACTGAACTGCTGCCTGACCCTTACATGGGCTGCACAAGGTAGGGAAAGGTTTCTTACATCCTTCCTCCCTCCCCCATCACTGTACACCCTGTACAGTGTTAGTGGCCAGGCATAATCTGGTGCTTTGTCCTCAGTTTGGCTAAGTGATAGTGACAGCTGCTTAATTAAATGGAGGTTTCTATTGTGTAGGCTGGATAACTTTATTCCACAAAATAATCTTTAGCTGACAGCTTTGTTGTTTATAACAATTATCTTACCATGACTGTCATTCCTAATATGACCTATAATATATTCCAGGGCATTAAAACTAGTATGCACTGTGTCAGCTGCATTACATGAAATCTACCTGACATTTTGTAAAAAGTGCTGTTGAGTACTGAGCATCAAGCTAGGAATAATGTGCCTAATTCTGTTCTCAGTTACACCAGTGTAAATGCAGAATGACTCCATTAAATGATTTAAATGAGCAAAATTTGGCTCACTACGTTGTAGTTTTATTTATATATTTTAATTTTAAATTATATATATATATATACACACACACACACGCAGTGTGCATTGCACTGTTTATCTTGTAAAATAGCTTAAGTTTTTGGCACTGTTTCACTTAAGCTTTGTAACTTGTCTTCTAACATTTTTTAATGACACCACATGAATAGACCGCTGCTTTTCAAAGAACTGTAAAGCCACAAGTTACATAACGAGATAACGGATGGCTGCAAAGTGGGAACTGTCTTAAGTCATATTTGTAATAAGTATAATGAGCACAATAGAAATTAATCAAATAACATTTCCATGCATCTTTAAAATGTTCCAGGTGTTTTATGCTTTCAAAACTTCATTTGTATTTACTCAACATCCTGTTAACAAACCTTGTGCTGCTAAGGAACCTAGAGCTGCCAGCCAAATGCTGAACTGTTGTTTTCTTTAAAAGTTAGGCTAAACAGGAAACAGAATTTCATCTTCTCAATGCAGCAAACAGCAAGCTGAATTTGCAGTTCAAAAAACTCAGCTCACAAATCTATCCTATTGCTATACAGGTGAGATGAAATGGCATGTCATGTCATTCTTATTTCCTTTATGAATCTACATAACTTTAGTGAACCAAAAACATCTTATCTCAAAACATAGTCAAAAATCCAAATTCTCCATTATTTTTAAAGTCATTCTTCTATGAATATTTCATCCTTCATTTCCAGTCTCACACTCACTGTGTTTACCCCTGCTCCTCAAGATTGGCCTGTCTTTCCTCTCACAAGTTTTTTGCAGCCTCTCTCTGATAAGTCTTCCTCTGAGTTCATCCTCACTGGTGTGAGTTCAGCATGTCTGTTGACCTCCATTACCTTGATCATCTTTCCTCTAACCGTATATTCGTTTTCCAAAGGCTTCCCAATCTGCCACCTCTCTCTCTGCTATCTGACTACCCTTTTCTCTATTCTAGAGAGTCATGATCTTACCTACGCTACTGTTGCACACAACTGTTCACCACTTCCCCTCTACGAAAACTGCCCTGGTCCCACTGCTCTCATAAGCAACTTGGCTCTATTAGATGCACCAGCCAGATTTTTACTCCTGGGGCCTGATATAAAGCCCAGTGAAGTCAACAGAAGTGTTTCCACTAACTTCAATGGGCTTTGGATCTGGGACGCTTTGCTGACCCCTTCCATCCTCAATCCCTGGTACTGATATCTACAATGCTGTCCTGCCCTCTGTCTCTAACATATCAAGCTCTATTCTGTTTCTTGCTTCACCATTTTCCCTTTTTGCACAGATTATCTATGAGTTGATGCTATGAACAGAGGGATATATTCGATCTTGATGTTAATTATAATATCGAGAATTCATATAAGTTACTCTACAGGAATGCTTTCTGGGCTGCAAAGTCTCATTTCTTCTGAGTTTCTCTTCTATACTATTCTCCTCTCCATCCACTCAGTTTGCCTTCTATTCCTCCCAGCCTTTCCCTAGCCAGGTGCAAGAAATTTGCAGCTTCTTAACAATCTAAGACTGTCCGAATTTGCAGCAATATCTATTCCAACTCCAACAACTCTCCCCATTAATCCGTACTAACGCGTTCTCCCCTTCTTCAGCAACCCACTTGGATATTTTTAATCAAATCCAATCCATTATACCTCCCTGTCCTGATACCCATGCCTTCTCACTCCTCCTATTGTTTCTTTCTGTCTTTGATGTTGGCACTTCTGCCACTGTCAACAATTCCCCTGCTTCTGCTAACGTCCCTTTTTACAAAGTTCTCCCTTGAGTTTGCCGTTCAGTTGCTCTCTCTTTAATTTCCGCTTTCTCAGCATAGTACTTGAGAAGGTAACCTTCTCTCATCCCCAGTCATCTCTCCCAGACCAGTATTTCAACCAGGTTCCATCTGGGTTTAGCTCTGGCCATTGCATGAATATCACCTTCATCAATATACCAAGATCCTTCTCCTGCTGAAGCCTCCTTTTCCAAGTTTACAACACTCTGAACCCCTCTATTCTCCTACATCCACACCATACTGCACAGGAATCTCTAGTTCCCTTCATTAATGATTTTGCTTAATCACTGCCTACACTGATAGCTTCTCCTTGACATGAAAATCTTTTTCTGTGGTGTCCTACAAAGCTCAGTGCTCAGGCCTTTGCTCTTTTCTACCATCTTTCACCTTCTCAGTCTCTTATCTTTATTTTTTAATTCCTACCACAATTTTACCCTGATACTCAACTGGTAACACCTTTTTATACCTCTTAATCACCAATTAATATAATCTTTTAACACCTCTTTTAATAAGTCCTCACTGATTCCCCCCACTGCCTGCCTTGATTAAATACTGTATTCATCTTGCCATTCTTTAACTAAAATGTTTCAAATACATAAGTATTTCTCTTCGGTAAGAGGAGCATCAAAAGTATCATTGTCTCTGCTTCCTTTTCTTAATATAGGCTTCCCATTTGTCTCCCATAGCCATGCACTTGACATAAGTATTGACCATAAATTCTCCTTCACCTTCCATATTTTATTTGAGAAGAAGGACATGCTTGTGGTTAAGCAACTGGACTGGAACTTGGAAGATGAGTTATATTTCCAACTCTGACACAGGTCTCCTGTGTGACTAGAGAAAACTTTATTTGATTACTTCTTGAACAACAGCTCTTCCATGTCCTTGCATGCAATATCAAAAATTCAGATTTTTAAATTTTCTTACGATATGCTTTGTTAAGATTTACATTTTTTCAAATATTTTCACTTTTTTATATTAATGGATCAATAAAATAACTTAGCAACTGATTTATAATAGTAGCCTTGGAAACTGGGTATTTTGAGTGTCAAAAAAGGGTTATTATAATGAAGGCAAATGTAAGACTATGTGAATATCATCAACAGAATAATATTTATTTTAGACTTGGGTTCAAAAGCTGGTTAAATAGATCTTTTGAACCATTCTTGGTATTGTTACTGTGAAAATAGACAAGTCTTTTTTTATATAGATATAAACAAAGCCATTAGGCCAAACGTTTTTTAAAAATGTCTTTAAATTATGAGTGCCCAATGTGAGATAAGCAACTGGATATCCAAACCTTTGAAAATTACACCTTTTTCAAATTGGACATTCAAAAATGGAGGCACCCAAAAATAGAAGAAACAGTTCTGATATGAGGAATCAATGTCCATGAAAAAGAGGGACTGTCTCCCCAACCTTTACCCAAAAGGAGAACCACTTTGACGGGACCCCACATATTTTATAGTTTATATGTTAAAGAAGTAAGAGCTGTATCCACAGGAAAGGAATGGAATGCCAAGGCAGATTCACTTGGGTCTTTTGAGCCAGACTGTAATTAACACACAGGCTTGAGTTGAGGAACTCTAATGAGATTTTGGTGAGGCACTGAACTTCAGTATAGGCACAGCTTGGTGCCATGGATAGGACACTGAGTCAGGAGACCTTGACTCTTTTTCCTCATCTGTAAAATGGACATCATCATGCTTTGTAAAATGCTTTGAGGTCAAGGGATGAAAAGTGGTGTGCACTATTAAGAAACGCTACAGAGCACAGGGGCTTCACACACACCTCACCCACCCTACATAAGGTGCAGCCTGCACCCTCACTGTATGCCTTGACAGCTCTGGCATATCTCCTTCCTTGTTCCTTTGGAACCATTTGTGCCTCCTGGGGGGAGCTATTGTGGCTGGTCCATAGATGAGGAGTGGAAGGCAACTTTTGCCTTCCCCTTTGTACACCCACTATGGCCTGGCACAATCTGCTCATTTATATTTTATTGTGAAATATTTCTAATTTGTGACACTTAGACCAACTACATGTGAATTACACTATAGCCTTTACCCGATGAATTAAGACCTTTTTAAAAAAACAAATGTATTCTGGGTAGTTTTTATGTACAATTGCAACGCAACAGGGATGCCTGTGCTATTTTCAATACACTTTCCACTCTAATTTTTAATCTGTTTTGCACTGATTATGGCAGTGTGACTTTAGTTATTTATATAATTGAGTATTATTCCCTTTCTACCATCTAGCCCTCCATTTACCTATTAAAATATTTGTATTCTAATCCTGTCTCTGAACTCAGATTTTTATGTGGAAATGTGGGAGATGTTGGAATGTGTATTAAGCATCAAAACAGTACCTCAGAATGGTTTAATAACTCTAGGGCTACAAACGACATTTACTGCAGGCACTGTACTTTGCTTTTTAGTTATGCAAGCAGTGTTCTCTATGCTAGTGCCAACATATGACTGGCAAACACTGCGGTGGATTAAGGTTAAAAGGCTCGGATGCACGAAAACTTGAGGGTCTCTGGAAAAATTTGCTTCTCCACAGACATTTTCTTGCAGCCTAGCCACCCCTCCACCTCACCCTGATGGACTTGCTTTTCTTCTAGTCCTGAGCCTTTGAACTTCCTGCAGAATAATGCAAACCCACCCAGCTCAACCTGGCCTCCAACAGGTAATGGCAACAATCAGCTCTTCACTGTATCACCATTTGCTGCTCTTTATCTGTGTATCACTGCTTTAAATGGGCCACCCGCCATCCGAGGGGCTCAGAGCCCAAGGATCCTGGCCTTCATCTATGACTGGGAAAATTAGGGACAACACACACCCACAGAAAGCTTTAGTTAAAAGACACAAGCTGGAACAAATCTGGTACTCAGCAATCTGAGACAGTAGTCTTCAAGCCGCAGGGCTCCTTCCTATGCTGAAATATAAACAGGGACCCAGGCCAAGCTATGAATCACCAAAAGTCCTTTCCTAGGGGAAGAAATGGGCCACTCTTCTCAGGGACACCTCCCACCTGTGCCTAATAAGAAAGTTTCTCCCTGTGATGAGATGTCCCATCCAAGTCATACTATGGGACACTCATTCCCAGATCTGTACCCACATTTGGGAAAAAGAAAAGTCCGCAGATCAAGCACTTAGGACTACAGCTCCCCCATGATGTGATTTAACATTTGCTTAACAACTTAACAAACCGGCTTTGAAGAAACAGTGACTTCAAGGGCCAACATACACATGCAAGAATCCTTGATCTATTACTTTAAAATCCCACCTGTCCTGAAAGGTGAATTCTACTGAATAACAATTAAAACTCGTCAACAGTGGGAATATCATCCATAGGTGGCCAGCATAGCTGCACTGGCACAGACAGGCAAGGTTGCTATAAGATGTGATTTACACCAGTGCAGCTTGCCCTTTTTTCACAATCAGGGGTAAGCAACACTGGTGTATATCCTGTCTTGGCCTGTCTCCGCTAGGGGTTCGCACCATCCAGCCATGTGAATGGGAGGCCACCAATAGTTGTAACCAGGGCAAATGCCCCGTGTAGACAAAGCCTGGCTACACTCCCGTAAAGATAAAAAGAAGACATTCATTTCCTGTAGGATTAGTAGAACATCAAGACTCCAGTACTTTTTATGGCCTGATTCAACAAAATTATTACATTTCCAATAAACAACATGCTATAACATACAGAACAATTTATTATGGACCTGAAATTCTCAACCTCTATCTGTCAATTTTACGACAACTTAAAAGGAGGGGAGCCAAGTCACTGCTGAATAAGTAGGTTAGCTGCTCCCACAAATGACTTATAAAATGTACTAGTCCAAAAGGCCTACTCTGGAAAGCTGGCAAGATATCACCTCACCAACCCTGCAGAATCCTGACACATCCTGCCCCAAATCTCATTTTGGAGACTGTCAGTTTCAAAGCTTCTGTAATCACCTTAGTATCTGAGCATGTTCCACAATCATTACATTTGCAATAGCAAAGTCCCTGAATGGAATTTTGGGCTTGCCTCCCTTTCTGGGTTATGAAGAGCTCTGTTTGGGGTAGTTCTTTGGGGGACAGAGAACAATAAGGTTAATGGGCCACTGTAGTGGGGCAGCTGCCCCACTCCTGGAGAACAGGGATCGAAAGCAGCCAAGCTAGGCTGATTGGGGAAGCAGCCACAGCTGGGGCCATGCCGATCAGGGTCCAGCTGGCCCTGATAAAAGGGTTGTGGAACAGGAGCTGAAGGAGTTTCACTCTAGTCCTGGAATGGGAAGGGCTAGCTGCCTGAGATGAAGGTACCTGAACTAGAGCAGTGCTGGGGAATAGGGCAAGGGAGTTGGGGAGCTCCAGCCTGGTAAACCCCCAGGCTGCAGGCCTTGTGCAAGGCCTACACAGGTACTGGGATTGCAGAGGTCCAGCCCAGGGTTAGGCAGAGGCAGCTGGTCCAACCTCCTTGCCAATGATGAGTGGCCATGACAGACTGCAGTTTGCCCCAGTGAGCAGGGGCTAGATGACGACTGGCAGTAGCCCCTGAGGCAAGGTGGGTGAGAGGGTTGGGGGTTCCCCTGGGAGAGGAGACCCAGAGCGTGGTGGAGTACTGCTGGGGCAGCACCCAAGGTAAAGGGTACCGGGGTCCGGGAGGGACACGGTGCCAGCAGCAGGCAAGACACTGGCCTGCAGAGGGCAAGCCGTACGCTGGAAAAGAGCTAATTCCCAGACGACCAGCAGGAGGCGTTGCATCCGGTGAGTCTTGCTTTTCTACAGCCAGTCACAGAAATGGGAATAAATAACAGCATGTCTGCCTAACCTCATAACTAACTTAGAAAGACAATGAAGCCATGTCTGAATATCTTTTAGAATAGGATTGTTTAGAAGTATATTGTTCTTAAATAAAAGTGAATATTTTCAGGTCAGTTTATTTTTGCATCTTTTAGAAAGGCAAATATTCTATATGACTAGTAGAGACATTACAGCACAACAAAAGGAAATAAAATTTCTCCAGATTTATTCACACACATATTATATTATAAAAGAGCCTAAAGTGGTAATAGTTGGCACTATTTTCACAACAAGAATAGTCAGAATGCTGTGCTGATGATGTACATATAATTTTGCATTTGACATCATTGTGGTAATCCTCTCTTATGACATTCAGAGGTTCTAATTTCCAAGGATATTATTTCATAAACTGATTGCAAAGTTACCATACTGATCCCATAATAATAATCAACAACAATAATAATTTTAACAACAACTTCATGGAAAGAATTTGATATTCCACTCAAGGCACTTTTCAGGATTCCTGTTAGACAAGTATTACTTCCTATACGTTTTCAACAAAATATTTGAAAAGATGTAAATTTTAATAAAGCATAATGTAAGAATATAAAAAACCAACCTTTAAGGGCACATTATCTATTCATATTATGGCTTTACCATGTAATTATGGTCCCAGTTCTGTAAGGAGATCAGTGTGAACAGCACACTTATATGCCCACAATAGCTGGTTGAAAATTTTCCACCTAAACTGTTTTCATGAAAAGTGGCTGTTTTCTGTTGAATGTCCAAAAACCTAAACATTATGGCTACAAGCCAAAAAAATGCATTATTCAAAATTCTGCTGAAAATTATTTTTAATGGCAATATTAGAAGAAAACTAATTTCTCCATTTTTTGTCAATTTTCTACAGACTTTTCCTTGAGAGATTGAAGCCTAAATCTGGAAATGAGCTTTTTATAATGCATTGAAAGTAGCTTCTCAGACTTCCCTTTGATACATCACCAAAACACAGTAAAGATGTTATGCACTCAACAGAGAAATTATGAAATAAGACACTTTAGCTCAAAGAGGAAAGATATCCTAGTAATTCAAAGGCTAGATGAAAGTTTAGATCTGCTATTTTTCTTGAAATCATGACTGAAATCTTTTAGGTACATTTCTGTCATGAGTATTAAAGGAAATGTATACACTGCTATTAGTATACAAAGAGTGATTTAGATTCTGAAATGTTTAAGTTTCTACTATTGGGTACATATTTGTAAATTATTTTCTGCTACTTGGCAAATCATAGGTTTTGCCTGGTAGCCTTTGCTAAAGATCACCAAAAGAATCCATACAATCATATTTTAGGGTTTGAATCATGAACAGGTAAGAATAACATTTTTCTGTGTTTCACTGGCATAGCCAAAACTCCTCAGTCAGTAAAGAGGAAAGTGGTACTTTTTTCAGCACCCTCAAGAAACAGAAGCAGAGGAATGTAGGAAAGATGGATTAAAATAAACCAACCAACCAGTCCATGACTTCCAAGTTCTAAGGTCTGAGATATCAATAAAAGATGGATAATAATGATTATTTATATTTAAAATTGTGCATTATTAAGCTGTGACTTTTGCTATCAGAAGAATACACAACTGATTTAAAAAGAAATGGGAGAGGTACGTAGAAGCTTGTCACTGTTAAGATGTTGGGTCGCCCTCAAAGTTATATAAGTATGATAGAATTATAATTATGTAGTAGTAGAAATAAAGATAGACGAAAGAGTATATAGGGATTGTAAAAAGGTATGAACATCAATTCCATGCTGTTGAATTTCACTCTGTAACAAATGCAAGGCCAAAGTGCTAATTATTTCAGACCGTTACAGGACAAAGAGTCTGTGCTGGAAAGTGATAAGAATTTTGAGGAAACAATGCTGTTCTTTAAAACAACACCCTGATGCTCTTCCCCCGCGGGGGCCCCTTGTCATGCCTATGTAAATCTTGGTATCCAAAGAGGGAAAAAAGATAGTGGGATAAAACTTCTTAAATGAATCAAGAGTCATCGATTGTTGTGTTAAGTAAAAGAATAAATGATCAGTGCATGGAATTGAGAGCCTCAGTAGGGAAATAATTGGTTAGTAAATGGTGCCAGCCTAATCCTAAGAATTTCAACCTCGATATCAATGGGCCGAAGAATATGCAAAGTGGAGATAACTGGACGATCCCCGGAGGGCGAACCAGAATCCACCCAAAACGCATCAAGGAAGAACAAGAAGATAACACCTACCCATCATGGAGCCGTCATGGATGTACCACCTGCTGATTGAGCTGATTGATGATCATCTCAATTGTAAATTCAGCATGATGAAGCAACTTCCATAGACTTGTATTGAACCAGAGAACTATAAAAATTGGGTCCAGGGACTGTGTTCTTTGAGTCTGGTTCTACGACCACCCTCCAGGAGCTTCGGATGCGCATCTGACAACGACTCAGCTCCACTCTCGTGTCCAGGCGACCTGGCCACTGACTTGGCACAAGCAACAACTAGGCTGGTAGCTATAACAACCTTTATGTAGAACCTGTGTGTGAATGTGTGTGTGTGTGAATGGATCTATATAGAAATTGCATATAGGAATATTTTGTTTCATTTACAATAAACATGGCAATTTGCCCTGTGACTCTTATAAGATCCTGTTGGTATAATTTTTATTAGTGTAACAAAGAAATATCCTCCGGGAATTGAGCAGGACAAGAGCCATAATATGCCTGATGACCTGTTTCTTGCATATCTTAGCCCTGGTCTAGACTGGGTGGGGGGACGGACAGGGGAGGGGGATCGATCTAAGTTACGCAACTTCAGCTACGTGAATAACGTAGCTGAAGTCGACATACTTAGACCGACTTAGTGTGGTATCTTCACCGCGGTGCGTCGACTGCTGCCACTCCCCCGTCAACTGTGCCTGCGCGTCTCATGGCGCTGGAGTACAGGAGTTGATGGGAGAGTGCTCAGGGGTCAATTTATCGCATCTAGACTAGATGCCAAGCCGGCGGGTAGTGAAGACATACCCTTAGTGGCACAATTTCTAGTTAGGTCTAAAGGAAGAGGATGCACACAGGGATTTACAAAAGATTAGGGGTGTGGTCTGAGCTGCACCAGAGAGGAATAAAGGAAAAAGAACAAACTATAGTTGCCAACCCTCCAGGATTGTCCTGGAGTCTCCAGGAATTAACGATTAATATTTAATTAAAGATTGTCATGTGATGAAACCTCCAGGAATATGTCCAACCAAAATTGGCAACCCTACACAAAACCCCAACATTCAATAGACTTTAGGATGATCCAAAATGTGACAGGGTCCTTAAAAGTTTAGGGTTTTAGGCTCTACTTTATCCACATGGATGTGCCAAATATATATGGTGATATTTTGTCACAGCAGGGATAAGTTCTTGGCAGGGAGTGTAGAAAATAATAATCACTGATGCTTAAGTACTGGATTTTCAGATGCTGGCCTCCATTTTGTACCACCTAACACTATGTTGGAAATATGGCCCTTAGTTTCCTCTGTAGTGTCTGCTAGCACCCAAGGAAACTTTGGGAAGGGAAGAATTGTTACCAGCAGTCTGTAAAGGTCTAGTCCCACAAAAACAGAGGAAATTTTGTTGAAGGGAGGAGTCTGCTTTCAGCAGTGCAATAAGGCCTGGTCTAAGCTTAAAAGTTTTGCTGGCATAGCTATGTTGGTTAGGGAAATGTTATAAACCATACCAGAAAGAGAATTATTTTGCTGGGATAAGCTGCATGTACAATAGGAGGGTTTGTCAGTATAGCTAGAGACAAGCATTCTAGTATAAATAAAGAAAAGTATACTTGCAGGGACTGACTCTAGAAGAGTTGAAATAAAACCATGGGGCTGAAACTCTGGGGACCTCTGCCATTGACTTCAATAAGGCCAGGATTTCATCCAGGTTTTCCACATTCAGCTGAACATCATCTCCCCACCCCTCAAAGTAATTTATTACATCTACATAAACTGCATACAGATGCCTATATTACTCCCCTACCAAGCAACTGGGCAGGGACTGGGCACAGCCTTGGCTCCATCCCCTCAATATGCGGCTCAGCATAGCTGAGTCAGTGAGAATAGGGGAGGGGGTTACCAATCTGCAACTAACAGGAGTTTTTTATTAGTAGCACATTCCTCCTCCCCGGAGAAAGGAGGAGCAGGAAGGAATCATGCTTCTCTAGGGACTTGTCTACATTACCAAGTTTTGTTGACAAAACTTATGTCGACACCCAAAAATCGACAAAACAAAAATCGCTGAAGGGTGTTCACACTTGCTCCCTCTGTCGACAGATCATGTCGACATTGGGAACACCATCATCGACAGGGTGAGCAATGCAGCATGGGTATGTATCCCACAGTGCAGCGTTGTGGGAAGGAAGAGCTGATTGCTGGGCATCTTGGGATTCTCTCCAAGTTCTCCCACAGCCCCCCCAGTTGCCGAGAGCAGCATCATGAGTAGCTCTGTGAGCTCTCCGTGCTGAGGAATGGCAAAGCAGCCCCACAGTCTGTCCCAGTCTGCCTGCTGCTGTGTTCCTAGCGCAGGGCAGAACAGGAGCATTCCAGTGATTTGCTCTTCGTTTGCTCCCCAAACGGAGCAGCGCACAGATACTTCCCGGAGCTTTGAAAGGGGAGGGGCACATGCGTGCAGGGCAGCAGAGATCAAAACACTGAGCAGAGCAATCAGGGCAGGCATTGTGGGATACTGGCAGAAGTTAGTTCTGTCAACAGAACAATCAGCAGTGGCCCTTTGTCGACAATAAAGGGAGAGGAAAAGACAAAAGTCTCTCGTAGGAAGTTTTTTGTTGCTAAACTGGGCATTTTTTGCGACAAAAGTCCCACTGTAGTGTGTACGCTCTTCCTGTTTTGTTGCCAAAAGGTAGTTTTTGGCTACAAAACTTGGTAGTGTAGACAAGGCCTCAGTCACGATTCCTTTCCTGCGGTGCTCCCAGGGCACAATAGCCATGCATCTCCCCTTTCACAGGGCAGACTGTAAAAGTACAATCTAGCTCATTGTGCTCTTGAGAGATCCCCGCTCTACCATTTTGTGTACGCTCTCTCCTGGACCACCACTGAAGTTCCTCACTCCAGCAATGGGCTTCACCATGTTCCAGCCAGCTACAAGTTGTGCAATTAAGGCTGAAGTTTTTGTAACTTGATATTTAGTCACCCTAACTAACATTAGCTAACATATTAGCCACGCCTCCATCTTGCCATTTTTTATAGCACCCATCCCCGTAGCATCAGAGCTCTTCCCAGGGCAATTAAATCTGCACTGTGAGGTCCCTAGTGGACTTTGGGGAGTTTTCTGCTTTTCATATCACGCTTTGATAATCATGCATGATAATCATGATAGTGATGGTGGATATGCTTTAGGAAGGAGGGTCCCACGAGTGTGCTTGGAGACAGTCTTTGCATATGAGGAACCCATTCACTGAGGGTGCTTGATCAGAAGGCTGTATTATGAAGTTTTATATTTGGAACTCTATCCAGCACTTTTATAGCATTCTTCTTCTTAATCCTTGTAAGTTTAAATAAAGCGAATGAAAGTGGTCTGCCCAACTTCTACGTTTTCATTCTCCAACTGCGTGTGTTTTATTAGCTTCCTTCCTTGCCAGCATTATTTCTGCTACTGTATATGGATTAGACTGGGTTTCCATGTTCAGTTTCCTGGGGAGGGGAGAGGGAACTGAAGCCTGTACCAAGAGTGTGAAGACTGTTTTCTATAGAGACTTCAACCCACCACTGGATTGATCCTGCTGAAGAGCACTCACAAGTTTCCAGAAGATGTATCTCCTGCTTCTGCAGAGAAAAATGCCCTTGCCCAGGGGCAAGTGGGAGGAGCACCCATGAAGGAAGTATTACACAATACACAGTAGAGTACAAAGGCATTGGAATGAAATGGAACTGCTAAAGCCTTTTAAACTGAATATTACACTCTGTCTCAAAAAGCTACCAGAAGCTCAGCAGAGAAGGCTATAACCCTAAGACTCTGTTTCCAATGAATTGCTCAGTGTTTTGTTCCTTAATCTGCGTTAGATGCAATGAAAGCTTTTGAAAAAATGAGCAAGCATGACTCATTTTATGATCAATGCACCATTCTCAAAGTGCTTTCCTACCAGACTGCAATTCAAATAAGACATACAAATTCTTGCAAAACAAAATATGCTGATTGAATAGAATGTATTAATCTATATTAGTTTTTCTTTCTAAATACAGCACACTGAGAGCTAATTTAATCTGCTCAATGCTAAATTCATCTTCTAAAAACTACTGTAGATTGAGGGAAATGTTTTGAGTGCTGTAGCAGGGAAGACTTGCTCACTCAGGAGTCCTCTGTGAGCTGCTGGAGTTTTAACCATTTTGTCTGTGTTCAAGCAAGCAAGTAGCTGATAGATGAGGAAAAAGTTCATTAATTTGCAGTGGCTACACTACCGTCAACCAGCACTAGAATAAGGCCCATCTCTCCAACTATGCATATTTATATGCAGCTGTCGTACCTCTAAATCTCCAGTGAATACAAAGTACTAGTGTGACTAGCAGTATAAACAACACAATGCCATCCTGCTCCATGCTCTGATTGAACTACAGTACATGAGAATGGAGGATATAAAAGCACATTGAGTTAGGCTACCAAAGTAAAGTCAGTGTATCCATGGGAAGAACACAACCCAGTAAATTTTTACCCACAGGAATTTTTGAAGTGCTAAGTTATATAATGGAAACAAACATATTGAAAGCGTCTGCTTTCAGGGAACTAGGCTCAGATGCTACAACACAATAATATGGATAAGCTGAGTTGCCAGCAGTATCAAAATGCACCACAGCACTGAGCTAAGTGCATGACAAGGAACCTCCCCTGGGTTAGCGACAGCATCAGTGCAGAAATAAAGAACACAAAAGGTATTCACTGAGGGGAAAAATTGCTGAGAGACAGCAACAGCATGAGAAGGAAGAATGGTGGGGGGGCGGGCAGGGGAAGAGAATGGCCCCTCAACTCTAAAAAGGGGGATGAGGAAGAAAGAGAGGGGACATTTTTTTTGGAGTGAGGAGGGGATCTTGAAGATCTGTAAACAGAAGAAAACGGAGAGGAGCCTAGAGGGCTGAAACAGAGAGAGGGAGGTTCCTGATAGAAGTGAAAACAGACAAAAATATCTATGTACAGAGAAAGCAAAGCAGGGACAATGCAACCTGGCAGAAGAGTGCCACTGTCAAAGAGCAGAGCTAAAGGATCCAACCCAAGGGGTGTGCAAGTCTGATTTATTTTTACACCACAGGAGGTGAAGTAATTTACAGAGATAGCAAGATATTTCAGCGTAATTTAAGCAATTTTTTTTATAGTTCATTAATGTGAGTCACTGCAAGAATTCGGCAGGTTTCTGGCAGCAGAAAGCAGGATATGGAACTCCAGACACGGAAAGGAGGTGAGGCACAGCAGCACACACACAGCTTGTGCCCTGTTCAGGGTCTGAAGCCATATAGTGCAGCCCACAAAGTAGGATGGGCTGCGTGGGAAGGAGGCAGGGCCAGGCCCCTGGGAGTTGGGATAATTGAGCACAACTCCCAGGCAGTCTCCATAAGTGGAGCTCCTGTGAAACCCCAGCAAGGGTATAAAGCTGCCCAACCTGGACACAGAGCAACTGTTTTCCATTTGCCTTCTCAACTAGAATGAATCCCTGCTCAAGTGCAGCTGTGCCTGCAAACCAAGGAGGCTTTAAATGGTTATCCCGACACCAGTGGGGCTAAATCAAAACCTTCTTAGATTTAAAACTTTCTATAGAGTTCTTGGCTACTCACTGAAAATGTTTAAGGTTCTCCAGTCCCTAACAACCAGGCAGTGCAAAAAGAGGAGCTAAGAACAGAAACAAACAAAAAAAATACATATTTCAAGGATAGTTACTATACATTAGAGTATGTTCAAGTCTAGTATTTGCAAAAGAAAAAAAGAACACTAAGATTTTTATTTACTGTGACAATCACATATAAGCCTAACTCCTACTGTGAAATTATTCTCATATTTTCAGTTCCAAGGAACAATGGCAAGCAAGATCTACTGAACAGCAGAAAGCAAACTCCTACACGGAATACAACTGTTAATCTGAGGAAGATTGTTATAAAATTATACTTAGCTGTATGATCAAGCTCCAACCAACCTTGCATCAAGACGATGGAAATCAGATCTGGATAACAAATAAAGCTAATGGATACATTTTAGCTTTATGTTTATTATTAAGAATAGGCTCTATGCTTTTGCTGTACATATTTAAAGTGCTACCCAGACAAATTACAGCTGCTCTTTTGACCTGAACATAAAATGGCATTGTTCCAACCAATCTGAACTAAGGTTTCTAAGCAGGGTGTCAAATCTAGGCCCCTTGGGTCTTGGAATGATGGATTGAACCTTGAAAGTTGCAGCACAGCAGCATATGTGATTTCTGTACTTTAAGAAATCGTAAATATATTAAATATGTTCACTGATGTTTTTCAAACTTTCAGACTATTTTAACTGTTCATATAAAAAATAAGCATTGTTTACAAACCGTAACCACACAAATACTAAAAGTGCAACAGTAACAGGTAAAGTCAAACTTTTTGTTTGTTTGTGTCTTTAAAAGCGACATTATGCAATGTTTACAATCAAGTTTACCTACTAGGCATGTTGTCACCATGTTAGAGAATGAATCTCCTCATATCACCCAAAGCATATTATTTCTAGGGGTTTTTTTCAAACAAAAACCAGTTGTCCTTACTCATTAACAAACCACAGCACGTATATTATAGTTATTAATATTTTTTAAATCTATCACATTTGATATTTTTTGCAGGCAATTACACTATCTGAATATTGGATACAGGATAATGAAATAGCTAAGTATCTACTTGCCCAGTAATTTTTCCTTAATAATAATCTTCAATTTTTTGAACTATTCCTCTAGTTTCAAACATTCAGATTATGCTAAAACAAATGCTTCCTCCTTCTAGGCACTTTCATGAATTTACCGTACAACAAAACATTTTAGGATACTGGATTTGTGTGATACTTACACTGAATAATATGGCAAAGAAAAAAAATATTTCTTATGTACACTAGAAAAATGACATAGTACTGTCTGCCTGACTGCACTAGAGAGTTCTTTAGTCTTAGAACACCAGCATATCTCCTTCACTCTGCCTATTCTTTAAACTCCAATTCAGGAGTCCATCCTTATATGGCAAACCCATCATGAGAAAACTTGTGTGTGATTGCAGCCTGTGTAGACATACCCAAACCAGCTTTAATCAAGCTAGCTCAGGTACAAGAGCAGTAAAGTTGCAGCTCCTTGGGCTTCAGCACAGGCTAGCCACCTTCGTAATTACCCTGGGTCTTGACATACCCTCAAGCAGTTGCAGCAGGGACCTTTAGACAATGACGATGTCATCGCTTCCCTCCCCCTCTGTTATGAGTCTGGGCAGTCTCTCCTCTGTGCTGACTAATTATTTGATCATTCCAAGCTCCTCCTGCCGCCACCCCCCGCCCCCGCTCACTCCACTTCCACCTGACTCCACCTGGCCTTCGTTGCTCTCACCTTCCTTTTCTTCTACTTCTCCCTTTCTTCCCTTTCTTTCCTCCCTTGTACCCTTATCTGCCTGTGCCCAATGTCCCATCTTCTTTTATTCTTTTCTTTTTCTTTAGAGAATTCCCTTCTTATACAAAACCCTACTCAAAAAGAAAATGTACACCCCCCCAATCTCAAATGTGTCACTAATATGCTATTTGCAGACCCTCACACTGTACTGTCTGCTTGTATGATTTAAATTGTAATCTCTTGGGGGCAGGAACTATCTCATACTGTGTAATTGTGCAGCACCTAGCCCAACAAGGCTCTCGTCTTGGTTGGGGCCTCTAGATGTTACTGTAGTACAAACATTAAGTAAATAAAATCCTAGATTCTGGGAAATATAGGGCTGAAAAGGACCTTCAGAGGTCATCAAGTCCAGTTCCCTGCACTGAGGCAGGGCAAAGTAAACCTAGACCATCCCTAACCTGTAAAATCCCCCAACGACAGGGATTTCACAACCTCCCTTGGAAGCCAATTCCAGAACATAACAACCCTAACAGTTAAAAAGTTTTTCCTAATATCTAACCTAAATCTGACTTGCTGCAGGTTAAGTCCATTAGTTCTTCCACTACCTTCTTTGGACACGAAGGACAATTGATCACTGTCCTCTTTGTAACAGCCCTTAACATATTTGAAGACTGTTATCAGGTCCCCGCCCCCTGTCTTCTTTTCTCAAGACTAAATATGTCCAGTGCTTTTAACCTTGCCTCATAGGTCAGGTTTTCTAAATCTTTTATCATTTTTGTCACTCTTCTCTGGATTCTGTCCAATTTATCCACCTCTTTCGTAAAGTCTGGCATCCAGACTTGGACACAGTACTCCAGCTCAGGCGCAGGTGACAAGCAGAATGGGACAACTACCTCCTGGGTCTTAAATAAATAGTAACACACTTAAGCAAGTGCTAACTCCCACTGAAGTCATACTTAAAATGCCTTGCTGAATTAGGGCCCAAGACAAGTTTTGTAAAGGACTATTGTATTTTCAGCTGGAACACAGATCTAAAATATAAATGATGATAAAAAATTGTGGAAAGCTAACACTCAACTAACTAACTTACAAGTGATCTGAGCAACTCAACGCAGTAAAAGTTTCTAATTTATATATCTTCAGTCAGGGAATTACTGCCTCAGGGATATGGTTTTAAACACAGTATTAACAGAATATATTTTCTGACTACAGCTATGTATTTTCAATTTCTATGGTTAAGGTTCTCAGTATTTACTTATTCTTAAGGAGGCTGTAAAAATTTCCTTTAAGATGAAACTTAGTAAACACTGTATCAAGTTCTAGGCTAGGAATTATTTTTTTACGTTCTATTTGAAATAAATATTAACTGAATGTTTTACATCACGGAAGTACAAATATATGTAATAGTGAAGCATTTCAGAGGCTGGTTTATTTGCAATCCTATAATATTTTTTTAAAAAGCTTTGTGTTTTAATCCATAATTTTAGAAGGTATTAGTTCAAAATGTTGTCTGGGGTCCTGTACTTCGGAAACAAGAAATTAAAATGACTACATTAATTTGTTTAGAAAAGCATTTTCCCACTATGTTTTATCCTGAGAATTTTGTTGTACAAACTCGTAGGCATGGCAGCTGAAATAACAGGGTAAATAAGAGTAAAAACAATAGACAGTATAGAGTCAAAGGAAGGATGGCAGAGGTAATTATTATCTATCTTCTCAGTGGTGTGGGCTTGATAAATATTTACACTGCAAAAAGTAGTAACTTGATACTACTCAATACAATTCTCCTTAGGCCTAAAGATTTACTTTTAAAATCTGATAAATCAAAATGGCCCAGAACATGGACACTCAAACATTTTCATATTGTGGAACACATTTAAATAAAGAGATTGTCTTGTGTGCCTCCTCTTTTCCATTTGCAATCACAAGGACCACCTCTTCATGATCACTGGACATTCCTGGACAATTACACAGTTCTTGTATGGAGAAGTATGTACGTATTTCAAAACACAGTAACTGATTTGACTTTTGAAAAAGAGTTATTCTCACTGTCTCCTTTTAACCTTCATTTTCTTGCCCCTTTCCATATGCTCTGTTCCTCTCTCACACCCAGCTCATGCTCCTCTGCCACCTGGGCAGGCTGCCTAGCCACCTGGATTCACTTCTCCCCCTGCTCCTGGGACAACTCGTTTATGCTGGTGGACAGCAATAGAGTTGTGAGAAAAACTATTTTTTTGGTTTGATGGCTGAACTGGATACCCCCCCCCCCCAAAAAAAAAAAAAAAATCAGGTCAGGTCAACTAGAAATGAATGTATTTATTTTTTCACTGAAACACAAGTTGAAAAAAAATTGTTTAGTTGCTGAGGGTCTTTTTGAATCCCTAATAACGTTTCCTTCATCTTTCTGAAATGAAAAGTCAAAATGTTTTATTTGGGAAATGCTCAAATGAGCTGTTTGAATTATTTTGGTCAATCCAAATATGCATTTTTTGGCAAAAAAATGGTACACGTGAAATGTTTTGCCCAGCTCTAAACTAGAACCTTTGGTCCTACTGCTGGCTCTCTTTTCATCATCTTTTCCTCTTATTCTGCAGAGGCCTCCAGTGGAGGAAGTTTTCTGCTCCTTTTATCCCCTTCCAAAAGGAGCATAGGAGGGAATGGCCATACACAAAAAATAACTTGCCCATAACACAAGTAGAATATTGTAAGGCTGATACAGGCATAAACAATAACATGATATTAACTGGACATATGATATACTCCTGGGGGAATTCTGTGTCACTGCGCAATGCAGAATTTGCACAGAACTAATGTTCTCCACAGAATTTTATTTTTTCCTGCAGAATAGACACTGAGAAGTGCTGGCTGCCGCTAGGGGGAGCTGGACTCAGCAGAGCCCAGCTCCCCAGCTCACAGTGTGCCTATGCGGGAGGAGTGGGTGAGCTGTAGTTTCTGGCATGCCCTGAATGAAGAAGGAGGGTCATATGGGCCATGGCCCCATAATAAGCAGAGCACCCGGTCTGGTTGGGTTGGAGGCTCTGCAGCTCTGTGCGCTCTGACTGCTGGGTCTGATCCTCATCTGCCCAGGGATGGAAGCAGGTGTGCCAGACCTGGCTGTGCTGGCTCTTGCAAAGGGTGAGGAAGGGCAGGGAAATAACAAAGATGTGTGGAGCAAAGCCTGCTGCTAGGCTCTCGGGGGGAGGGAGTGCAGGTGTTTGGGCTGGAGGGGCCCCATTCAGCCCACTTCAGCACCTCCAAAATCCCCCATCCAATGCCCCCAAATACCCTCTCCCAGTTCACAGAGACTTCTCCAGCACCCCCCAAAGCATAACAGAGAAACAGGAACTAGGCTGTTGTAGGTGTTTCTTTACTTCTCTACTCCTGGGAGAATCTTTTTTTTTTCCTGCTGTCAGTATTGTTACAGACATACTTGCTGACAAGTATTTTGAAATAAATTACCAAAATAATTGAAATTGGCTTGATTATATTGTGTTATTTTGACAAATAAAATATGCAGAATTTTAAAATACTGTGAGCAGAATTTGATTTTGGGGCACAATATTTTAAATTTTGGTGCAAAATTCCCCCAGGAGTTAATGATAACAGTTTTCAGAGTAGCAGCCGTGTTAGTCTGTATTCGCAAAAAGAAAAGGAGGACTTGTGGCACCTTAGAGACTAACAAATTTATTTGAGCATAAGCTTTCATGAGCTACAGCTCACTTCATCAGATGCATCCGATGAAGTGAGCTGTAGCTCAGGAAAGCTTATGCTCAAATAAATTTGCTATTCTCTAAGGTGCCACAAGTCCTCCTTTTCTTTTAATGATAACAGTGTCTTTTAAAACAGGTAACATATCATTTTGACTCAGTATGTAATTAAGGGAATTTTATACATGTGAGAGCCTTCACATGTAAATACATAGGAAGCCAAATTCTGATTAGATTTAAAACCGTGATCTGTTTCTGTCTTTTTAGGGACAATGAGACTGCATAAAGTATTAGGGTAAAAATTTCAAAAGCACGTAAGTGACCTAGGAGCCTAAATCCTATTTTCAAAAGGGAATTAGGCACTTAGCTACCAGATCCTAAAAAGTATTTAGGTGCAAATCCTACTGAAACGCCCTAAATCACTTCTGAAAATGAGATTTAGGCTTCTGAGCTACTTCAATGCTTTTACCTTAAGTGAATATAGAGTTTGGCCTTAAAGGGGTGGGGGGAAGCACACATACAAACATTCCCCAGTTTTCCCCATTGGAGAAAATTATTAGAGAAAATAATAGAAATGAAAGCAACAGACTCATGTGAAAATTTAATATAGAAGTTACTTACAAAACCCAAATATTTTAATTATGAATAATAATCTCTCTATAGGATTTTTGAACCATGCTACATAATTATATAGCAGGATTCAATTTTGTAGTAAATCCCATAAAATGGCAAAAAATAAAGAAAAGTTATAATTTTCTATTAAATTCTACATAATTTTAAGACTTTTCCCATAACAGGTAACAACAATAAAAAGAAATATCCATTCAACTGACAGTATAACGATATGAAAGTGACAAAAGTCACCAAAAAACCACGGTTGCTGAATTCCAGAATTAACTCAATGCATTTTTTAAATAAAAGTATGGGAACTTAAGGATATAATTACCAGCCTTAACTTTTTAATTTGCAGAGCTTTGCCAGCTTGAATTTTTAAAAATTTGATATATTTTGAATAAAAAAATAACAAATAGTTCCCACACGCAATGAGTTACCAAGCAGTGAGCCTTTTTATTAATGTCATAAATCTGTGCATAGTGAAGCAGTGTTTAGATCATAAATAAATCAATCAACTGAGTCAGGTAAAGCTATTCATTTAGCCAGAACATTTGACATGAAGAGCATCGCAGTTAATTGATTATGGACTCAATCAAAATAATTTTAAATGAAATTTGTATGCTGTAGCTTTTAGCACGTCTTGGACACTGAACCACTTTAATCCAATGAATCACTATGCGCAAATGACTCCTCAATACCCTTACAAATATTTAAATCTTTATGTTTTATGAAATTTACATAAATTATCTTAGCCAAAGTTTGAACTCAAGTAGCCTAAAGTTTGGTACCTATATTCTTATTTTGGTGCCCAACTTCAAGATTGAAAATTGTGTTCTTAGTGATTTGATTGTTTGTGAGACATTGAGGATTCAGAACTCTTACAGGCTGAGGTCCTATTTACCAATAGACCAAGTAAGTAGAGCAGACATGATAGCAGAAGCAGCTTTTCCACACCCTCCTGCCCATGTGTCTAAACAAACCTGACCTTGAACAAGTACTTCTAATTAGGTGTCCCTGCCAGTTCAACCTGTAAGTTATCTGCTGAGAATGCTAACAGATGTGCCAGCTCTTTTGTGATGTAACACCTAGACTAAGAACTGGACTTAGAAACCCAAATCATTTCACATAAGCAACTGCATAGCCACCAGACGTGAATTCAAACTCAATTAACGTCAATGGGAATCCTTCCATTGATTTCAATAGGGTTTGGATCAGCCACTTCGTCATTACAAACTAGGGATGAAAATCTCATCCCACTGAAATCAATTTACCAAGCTCTTGAGCTCCACCAGTGCCCTGCTACTTAAGACTGTGTATTTAATTTTTTCATATAATTATTTAATTTATGATTAATTATAACCACAAAAACACACAAATGCTAATAATTAGCAACACATGAATTTTCCACTGTAAAGGCATGAATTTACTACCAAAAAAAATTCCTCTCCTTTAGATAGAAACAAATTTAGTCATTCTCTTTTGTCTTCTTTTTTTAATTTATTCTTTGTTACTATGCAATATCATGAAATTTCTTTTAATTAGATGATTGAATTACGAACACATGAATGCTTGTTAACCCAATACTGCTCAACATACCAAAACCCCCAGAAACATGCTTACAAGTGAAAGAGTGGATCAGTTTTCATTACTACTACAAGGACTGATTAAAACTTAGTACAGTGCAGCTCTCGTTCACTGGACTCCAGTTATGTTCCCTAGCCATATACAGATACTGTACCTTTGGATCTGAACAATTTTAAAGGCCTCTCACAAGGCCTTCAAAGAAATGGGATTGTAATATAAAACTTTAAACATGCATGCAGATGCTCTAACAGATACATTCCTTACCATAAGTCTCAGACATCCACTGTCCCAAACTAACGCAGAAGCAATGATTTTTATTTGAAACCAGGGAAATGCCTCCCTAAATAATCTGTTCCTTGACTTTAATTGTTCAAAAGTCTTTCAACCAAGCAATGCATTTTCCTCTCATTTTTATATGTTTATGTGGTTTGTTTTATGATTTTCTAAGCACTGTATTTTACGACATTTTATTTGTCTCAGTCTGCATCTTCCAAACCTTTGTTTGGCTTCCCTCTTCTACTTACTAACTTAAAGTAATTACGTTCTTGAAGAAATATAATATTGTAATGTTATTGGATTATCCTTTTCAGGTAATATGGCACCTTATTTTAAAGCACCAGCGAAACTTTATGCCCAATGGTAGATGCTGTCTAAGATACTGTATATCATTGTGCATACAATATCTTGCCATGAAGTAGTATTCTCCAACTCCAAAAGGGCATTTCTGACCATGTTTAGTTTTCACCTCGAAACTGTGGGTTTAGTGCAGCCTTCCAATATGTTACATATCATCTGCTTTGCCATTAAACAAATGTGTCTCACTTGGAGTTTCAGGATGCTGTGTGTTGCTGCATAACTGGACATGGAAGAATAGGACTGAACTCACTGTGTGAAGAACAAAATGATGAAAATCATTCATCTGTGCCTCCTTTTCAATAGTCTCGTTTTATATTGAAGGATCAGTTCTTGGGAAAAGCATTCAGAAAAAAGTGGCAGCTTCCTTGTAGCATTCTCCGGATGAGCAGTAAACTGTGTAGACGAGCAAGGAAACAGTTACGTTTTTCTACAATATTTTACTAATGCATTGATTTTTCCTTGACGTTTTCCCTTTTCATTGGATTTGGTTTTTAGTCTCTAAGAATTAAGATGACTGAAATATTTATGCATCTGGAAAAGGTGAATTCTGAACTTACTGTCCAGAGACTTTAAGGTGAACAAAGTTCCAGCAAATTTCTTAAAATACCCTGGCTCTTGGAAGGTAGGACCTGATCCTTGGCAATTTACAAATATATGAGAACAGCAGTTGCTAATTGTACATGTCATATAACCCACTTCATACTAAGAAAGAGTGATAAAACAAAAAACCCCTAATGTTAGGCAACCTACACTACAGCCCTTGGAGAACGGAGTGAAATAGAAGCTCTGGAGATGTAAGCTAAAAACAAAGGGAGCTGTGAGGTGTTCTACCAGTCTCCACATGTATCAGTAACACTCCCACCCTCCACCACACTGGCAGATCCCAAGACAGAGATCAAGATAAAAATCCCTAATCCTGAGTGCTTCTAAGTTTTACTGTGTGTCTTTCTTTGTAACTAAAGGTTTCCAATTAACATGAATCAATTAGCTATATTTTTTAGTAATGCTGTTTTCTGTATGTTCTATTTTTATTTCATGTTTGCTAAGCTGTAGGCAAGGCAATGGGACTCTATATACCTACCTTGCAACCCTAGGAAATTCCATGGAGGCTCAGGATACATCATATAAGTAAGCGCTCAGTTTTGAGCTATGAGAGAGAACACTGTGCCACATACCAAAAGATATATTCATCTTTTTGCATAGTAAAGGTAACACACTAATCTATTAACTGAGCTAAAGATTTGATACTCTACAAAACAAAGATACAGATCTGGATCAATCACTTGCATAAATATTGGCTTGGAATGACTTATAGGTATGTATGAATTTAAACTGAAGACCTTTAACACTTATTTAACATTTATTTTTTGGACAGCCATCCTTCCTAAGCATTATCAGCAAGTGCTTTCCAGAGTGTCAATCAAATGCTGAGAGCAAAATAAAACCTTTCTATGAATGTGAGGTACAAAGAAGGGAAAAGTTACTCTGACTCAGAGGGTTAAGAAAGATGGGGCAGCATAAGTAAAAGAGCAGTCCCCTGAATGTGAAGAGATGAAGGGAGGGAATGGAGCAGAGGACAATGACTTGGAGTAGAGTAATCAGGAGCTGAAGCTGAGAAGTTAGCGCACTGTGCTACAGTAAGTCCCCAGAGGGTTTTGAAAACCATGATAACAATTTGCAGGTTGGATTTGGAAATGGGGAGGAAGTTGATGAAGATGACAGGGATGATAAATGCTGAGCTTTCTGAAACACGAGGCACCTCTGTCTCCTGCATTCTGGAGGCCCCTGAAGTTTTCAGGGTAGGGGTTTAAGGAAGAACATAAAAGAAAGAATTGCAATAGTTAAGCTAGTAATTGGTTCAGGAGTGTAAGAGAAATTTTCCTTAAAAGAAACTTGGGAATCATCCATTTCAAAACGAATTCTTAACCTTTTAGCCAGCATTCACCTGAATTTCAGATGGGATTTTTGCTTTCAAGCAATGAGCTCATGGTCCCTGCTACGATCCTGATGAAAACCCTTTCTTGTATGTTCCTTGTGTTTATGAGCCAATGTACCATCAGATAAAATTGAAGTATTTTGAACATATCAGTCAGAAGTTAGTAGCAACAAATCTGTAGAATACATCTAGTTTCTTCTATTTCTTGGGTGCTGGAAATAACCATCTTGAATGGTGACCAGGTCCACATTGCACCCAGGTGTGAACTGCAGTCTGCTATGAACTATTTCTGTAACTTTTGTGATGTCACTGTAAAATAGTGGGAATGGATCAGCTGATTCAGCAACAAAAGAACAAACTTCCAGTCAGCCTGTTTTGCTTGTCAAGGTTTTGTGCTTGAGGGTTATAGTGTTCGCTGCTTACAAGAACAGAAATGATTTTTCGTGAACACAAACAGAAAATTGCTCAACCTGTGCTACAAACCAAGCCAGCAAGAACTTGCTATGGAGGCCTTCTTTCTTAAAGGCCTTCTATAGCTAACAGAAGTTCTTGTAAAGTTTCCTGCCCCACTGAAAGTCTGATAGGGCTTACTGTCCCCAGTCCCTGTCTCTAGTCCCACCTAATCTCTCACCCTTACCATTTAAATCTGAGCAAATACTCTTTTCAAGTCTTATATGGCCCAGGGTTTCATCAGGCCAGTTGTGCTGCAGAAGGCTCATGGTTCAGCATATCAAATGTGCTATATAAACCCCATAAAATGAATGTATACTCGCTGGATCCAGCAGTTAAAACTGGGGAGAGAGCTGGAGGTCAAGCAATCTATTTTTCGCATGGATGCAGGGAAATGGGATCCTTCAAGAGGGAATTAGGTACTGATCTGAAACTAAAAAAGAATGAGGCTGGACACTGTTTGAAGAGAAGTGTGATGTTTAGGGCTGCCTGCCTATTCCTAGTACATGTGAAGATTCAGCTTCAGTTTCTGACCAGAGAGGATGTAAATGGATGGGGAAATTGCCATCCTCCAGTAAAGAGAGGAATTTGAATCTTAAAATCCCAACTCAAGTGGGCACCTCCGCCTAAAAGGAAAGTTTTAGTGACTGTAACAGTTATATTCCAAGACTCTCCTGGACCTAGTGTGGAGTCATCGTAAATTTTCAACCTGATAACTTTTAAAAGGCTGTTTGGTGTTTTTTTTGCTCTGGCATCTGGCCCACAGCTGTATGCTGCATACCTTTTAAGGATACTGTTGCTGCGTCCTCATATCATTGTTAATCGCCAAAAACTCACAATAGTTTTGCAAACTATATGCAGTAAGCACTATCTCTGTACCTCGTTCTCTATATCATAGTTCCCTAATATTTCAGAGTACTCTGAAAAAGTGTCACTATCTAAATGGATCCTCGTTAAACTTATGCTGCTTGCTTTGAACGTACACTGCTGCTAAAGGAACACAGTTTTTTATAAACAAATACAGATGGCTGTTTATTTTTTGTACACTATGAATTGGGATGAATGTATCTGTTTAAAAGTATGGTCATGCAGTAGGCCACCAAAATGTAAATCAAGGTAGCTGATGGCAATCTTTGTTGGCTGAAATCACAGGAATGACAATTACGTAGGTCACAAGAGCTGGGAAAATCAAAAAGGCTGTCTTCTGTTTCTGGGTCTTTGAGGCATCTGCAAAAGGAACTGACGGGTGCTGTATTTTCAGTACTACTCAGGAGTGCAGTCACTGACTTCTTCGGTGGTGGTGGTGGTTATATTCTGCAACAACAGTTACCTACCTTTCATAACTGTTGTTCTTTGAGATGTGTTGCTCATGTTGATTCCATTTTAGGTGTGTGCATGCCCACGTGCACAGTCGTCGGAGATTTTTGCCTTAGAGGTATCCGTAGGGTCGGCAGTGGCACCCTCTGGAGTACCCCACTCATGAGTCGGTATTAGGCGCTGCCAACCCTACACCCTCTCAGTTCCTTCGTGCTGGCAACTCCGATAGAGGGGCAGGAGAGTGGGTAATGTAATGGACATGAACAACACATCTCGAAGAACAACAGTTACAAAAGGAGGTAACCGGTTTTTCTTCTTTGAGTGCTTGCTTATGTTGATTCCATTTAGGTGACTCACAAGCAATATCCCTGGAGGTGGGCTCAGAGTTCATTGTTATGTGGCTTGAAACACTGCTCTACTGAAGCCAGCATCATCTCGGGCCCGCTGGGTTAGTGCGTAATGAGATGTAAATGTGTAGATCAGTGGTTCCCAAACTTGTTCAGCCGCTCGTGCAGTGAAAGCCCCTGGTGGGTCGGGCTGGTTTGTTTACCTGCCGTGTCCACAGGTTCGGCCGATCGTGGCTCCCAGTGGCTGCGGTTTGCTGCTCCAGGCCAATGGGAGCAGCTGGAAGTGGCTGGCCAGTACGTCCCTCAGCCTGCGCCACTTCCAGCAGCTCCCATTGGCCTGGAACAGAGAACCGCGGCCACTGGGAGCCGCGACAGGCCGAACCTGTGGACACGACAGGTAACCAAACCTGGCGGCCTGGCCCGCCAGGGGCTTTCCCTGTACAAGCGGCGGAACAAGTTTGGGAACCACTGGTGTAGATAGACGACCAGGTGTCTACCCTGCAGATATCTTGAATAGGCACTTGGGCCAGGAAGGCCGCCAATGAGGCTTGCCCCCAGTCGAGTGGGAAGTTACAATCATTGGTGGAGACACTTTTGCCAGATCGTAGCAGCAACAGATGCAGGCAGTGATCCGCGGTGAAATTCTCTGAGCGGACACTGGACAACCTTACATCCTGTCCGCCACCATGACGAACAACTGCATTGACTTACGAAACAGCTTGGTCCTGTTGATGTAAAAGGCAAGTGCTTTCCTGACACCCAGAGAGTGCAATTTGCACTCCTCCTCCGATTTATGAGGCTTTGGAAAGAAGACAGGTAAATATATGTCCTGGCTGGTATGAAACTGAGACTACCTTGGGCAGGAATGCTGAGTGTGACTGCAGCTGGACCTAGTTCTTATAGAACACCGTATAGGGCTGCTTCGAAGTAAGCGCCCTGATCTCAGAGACCCTGTGGACGTTATTGTGCCCAGGAAAGAAACCTTCCAGGAAAGGAGGAGAAGGGAGCAGGAAGTCAGAGGCTCGAAGGGGGGACCCATGAGCCATGACAGCATGAGATTCAGGTCCCAAGGAGGGATGGGGTCCGGGATGTGAGGGTAGAGATGCTCCCGACTTTTCAAAAACCAGACTATCACGTTGTGAGCAAAGACTGCCCTGCCCTGGAATGGAGGGTGGAAGGCTGAAATAGCAGCCAAATGGACCTTAATCGAGGACAGGGAGGGCATAAGGCCTATATACCGATGCAGCACTCAAGGGGGTGCCACTGCCGACCCTACAGATACTGATAAGGCAAAAATCTCTTACGACAGTGCATGTGGGCATGCACACACCTAAAAAGGAATCGACATGAGCCAGCACTTGAAGAAAAAACTTTATTCCTCTACATAGTTTGTTAATTAAACAACAAACAAACAAACAACATTTAAAACAAAAGCATTATTCCAAATCAGCTAATGTTTTGGGGAAAACCCCACTGAGCCTAGGTTTTCCAGGTGGACTTAAATACACAGAAAAGAGGTTGCCCATTGCTCACTCTTGCTACTATGCAGCCATTATGGACTCTAGCATTCCCTAGACTCTTACACAGTTACTTCTGAAAAGATAAAAAGTTTGGGGGATACACTGTATCACAACATGGCTCAACTATCTCTGTGGAATGGATATTTTTTCTTAATACCATTTATTTCCCAGATTTTTGAGGGTACAGCTGTTACATATGGGTATGTTCCATGAATATGAGGGATTTTATTCCCAAATGCTACTATTATTACCAATTCTATCATCACATGCTATACCAAAAACATCTCAAATCTAACACCATAAATAACCCCTACAAATTGTAAAGCGCGTGCGCGCACACACACACACACACACACACACAGTCTTATATGTGCTGCTGCTGATCCTCTGACTGTAATATTGGTAATGGTAATTACTGTAGAATGCACCACATATAGGGGAAGTGCATAAAGCATATATGCTTCTGCTTGGGAAGCAAACCCACAGCCCTCTCTATCAGCTTCCACTGCTAAAAGTCCAATATGTAGAGTTTGCTATAATTTGCAGGGTGTTCCATTTCTTTCTTTTTTTTACACGATCTCATTGTGAACCCTACCTGGATGAGCTAATCATTTTGTTATGTTTCTCAAAGTGGACTTTCCCCCTACCATATGTAAGGAAAAAACCACAAGGAGGAACAAAATGGGTCTCTAAGCATGGGTCTGCATCAACTTTAAGAACCTCTTCCTTGCCTTCAAGGTTCTGCCTATATCTCTGCTCTCATTTCAGACCATGTACCCTCTGCATCACCCTTCTTTGGCGCTTTCTCCGCTGCTGTCTCCAATACATGAAATAACTTCTGTTTCCTACCTACTTGCACCAGGCACCCACCATCTTCTCTCAGTTCTCACTTATTCTACAAAGCCAACACACACTAACCTACATCAGTATGACTGCTATCTTCCACTCTTTTTAAAAGGTTGCTAATACAGAGCCTTCTTCCACATGCCCCAGTGCATTCTGGCTGACATGTGTTGTCCATTTACACTGTAGTCCTTCTTGGGGCAAGGGCCATATCTTTATCCTATATAGTGCTCAGCAAGCAGCACCAGAACTTAACCAATAATAAACTTGTTTGCTCAAAAGGAAGTTGGTACTTGTTTTTCATCATAGAATCATAGAATAATAGACGATTAGAGTTGGAAGAGACCTCAGAAGGTCATCTAGTCCAACCCCTGGCTCAAAGCAGGACCAACACCAACTAAATCATCCCAACCAGGGCTTTGTCAAGCCAAGCCTTAAAAGCCTCTAAGGATGGAGATTCCACCCCCCCACAAATAACCCATTCCAGTGCTTCACCATCCTCCTAGTGAAATATGTTTCCGAATATCCAACCTAGACCTCCCTCACTGCAACCTGAGACCATTGCTCCTTGTTCAGTCATCTGCCACCACTGAGAACAGCCAAGCTCCATCCTCTTTGGAATCCCCCTTCAGGTAGTTGAAGGTTGCTATCAAATCTCCCCTCACTCTTCTCTTCTGTAGACTAAATAACCCCAGTTCCCTCAGCCTCTCCTCGTAAGTCATGTGCCCCAGCCCCCTATCATTTTTGTTGCCCTCCACTGGACTCCCTCCAATTTGTCCACAACCCTTCTGTAGTGGAGGGACCAAAACTTTAAAAGTGTGACTTGGATCCACTAGCAAATCACAAAGGCCACTACGTGATATTTTATTTATGCAAAAGGATTTGTTAAGCCCAGACAGCTTCTTAGAACCTGTCAGGCTTCTGTTTCTCTTACTAGGGTCACATCTAGATAATTTATACAATGCTGTAAATCCAGTTAATCTTTAAATATTCTGTAATTGAGAGGTGAGGGGGCAGTTTAAAGATGCCTTACCTAGTACTGGCTGTGTATGAAACTGCCCTCCTTCTGATTTATGTTTTTTCCCTCAAATGTTCTGTAAGATGCAAATAAACATTTTCTCCTGTTTAACGTACATCAAAATGGAGTCCCTGACAGTGGAGTTGGGGCATTTTTTGGGCAGACACAAGCATAGTGATTGGATCTCTGACCAAAGTAAGGCAGATAGTATGGAGAAAATAGCTGAATCTGCCAAGTCAAGAGCACACAGAATGTTCTCCCGCGCCATTCTTGGGGAGGGCCACCAGGAGACTAAAATACCCTAAGGGATACAAGGAGGCCATTAGAGGAGCAGAAGAGATTTTGCTTCCAATATTACAATAAGACTTCTGTAGAATCCCTTACTTTATCCATCATGGTCTGCTCCAGATACTATGGTTATGAGTGAGGTATAAATCCGTATATACAGTAGGAGCCTTTGACGATCTATCATCTAAAGAGCTCTGTATCACTTGTACTTCACTATATTGAAAGGTTGGGGTTTTTTGGAGGGGGAGAGGGAGGGAGTGGTGGGGGAAGGAATCAAAGAACACGATGATTACACTGAGTAGGGATTGTCAATAGCAATTGCATTAGCAATACAGATGTGTATTCAGACTGAGTCATTGGATAGCTAGATCAGGGATAGAGCTGATGACTTCCAAACAGACTACATCTCATTGCTCAGGGATGTAGACTCTTCCATTCAGCCTACAAATTTGCAGCCAAGTGCCAACATCAGATTGGACTGTTCAAAAATAAAGAGCTCCTTTTGCTGCTTTGGAGACAATTATTAACAGTAAACATTTATATTATGGTAGCTCCCAAAGGCCCCCATTAGTACCATTGTGCTAGGTGAGGAACAAACACAGAGACGAGACAATCTTTGCACAGAGCATTTGGTTTGGGGGAAGGAACAGCCGTGGCAACGAATACAGGAATGGCAATAGCAGAAGGGCTAGAACAATATAAATTAGCATTCATTGCCAAAGGCATTGGTTTCAGATTTGGACAGAAGTGGTAGATCTGATGACCATATCTGGCTGGTAGCACCTTGCGGGGTTCTCTTTAAAGCATATAACATAGTAAATCAAGCACTATAGATTTTTTTCCCATCACACCTTCCTTAAAAAGAGTTGAGACACTTGCACTAGGATGTTACGAGGAAAGAAAAAATATGTTCTAAGCACAATGATCAGCATACAGGACTCAGACACACCCAAGTGATCTGGTATATATTCTTGATTTTGCCATGGAAATGCTGACTTTGCATAAGTCACTTATGGCCCGATTTTCGTTGGCTTCAATATAGCCACTGACAAGAGTAAATGCTACTCAACATGAGTAAGGGTTGCTGAATTGGGCCTTCATGTTTTTATGCCTTAGTTTCCTTGTCTGCAAAATGTAGATTTATAAAACTTGCCTATCTCAAATGCACAACATGAGGCTAAATTCATTAACGTTTGTACCAAACAATGAGAATCAACAGATGGAAAGCACTAAAACATGCAAAATACGTAACATGCTTGTCATATGATACATATTTCTGCTAAAGATGATTGAAAATGTTCTGACAAAAAGTTTTTCATCAGCAAATGCTGATTTGTCAAAACAGAAATTATTGAGAGGATTATTATCAGTCTCGACAACTTTCCTCCTTCCTAAAATTTTTTAATAAAGTTATTTTTTGAGGTTGAAATGACTTTTCATAAGCATGAACCAATTTCTGGTGAATAGCATTTGCTCTTTGACAAACTGGAAGAACTGCTGATACTTCATGGAAAGTTTTGAAGAATATTTTGATTAGAAACAATTTGTTTATATTTTATATTTCTCCCCCCAACATTTTTTTAAACTAGGAATCTTTGCATGAAAAGAGAATCTTTATTTCTAAAGAGTACTTCAATTTCCATGGTTTGTTCCTCACCCCAAAATCTTAATTTTCTGTTTGCAAGATCATAGACATCTCCACAGCAATTAATGGTGAAGTCAAATGCAGAGGATTATGACTTTTGGTGAAGAAAAAACATCTGGAAGTGATGAAATCCTAGATGACAATGATCCCGTTTTTCAAGAAAACATCAGAAGCAACAAATCAGGGGGAAAGACCAAAAACATGTACAAAATAGAATGCAATCTAAAGAAAACATCCAGAATTTATTTTTAATATATTGTGCATTTGTCCCTAAAAATAGAGCTGTTAAACTCTAACTAGTTACACAGTAACTACAAACTGAAAAAGATAAAGCATTGGGTCTGAAGGAATAGGGTACAGTTGCAAAATGTATAGTAAACAGCCTTAATCAACAATATCATATATTCACAACAGTTTATACTGTCCTCCAGTCACCCCACTCTGAAGTCATCAATTTACCAGGCTCTCACAACACTGCAATCTGCATTTGGCAGACATCCGTCCCCCAGGGGAGTTCTGCCTACACCGTTTTAAATTTCTTTGGGCAGGTTCCTTGAGGTTGAGGGAAGATTGTTTCCTGTTGGGCTGTATTCCCCTTCCATTGGCCACTGGGCAAGGCAGAATCTTTACCTTGCAAATAGGTTACTGCCCTTTAGCATCTTGAGAATGATGTTTCAATACATATCTTCCCAGGAATTACTTCTCCACATCCTCCTAACTCTATTTCAGGAATCGGCAACCTTTGGCACACGGCCCGCCAGGGTAAGCCCCCAGCAGGCTGGACCGGTCTGTTTACCTGCCACGTCCACAGGTTCAACCAATCGCAGCTCCCACTGGCTGCAGTTCACCGCTCCAGGCCAATGGGGGCTGCAGGAAGCGGCACGAGCCAAGGGATGTGCTGGCCACTGCTTCCCGCAGCCGCCATTGGCCTGGAGCGGTGAACTGTGGCCAGTGGGAGCTGTGATCGGCCGAACCTGGGGACGCGGCAGGTAAACAAACCAGCCCAGCCCGCCAGGGGGCTTACCCTGGAGGGCCATGTGCCAAAGGTTGCCGATCCCTGCTCTATTTAATATCTATATTCTTCACTTCTATTAATAAGGATGTAAAGAAATATTTTAAGACCCTACTACTTAGTTAAGAGACTTATCTTGCTTTACCCAATTCAGACCCTACTAAATCAAACCCATTGCAGAAAAATACTCAAAAATATAGATTTGGTGTGTAGGTTAGAATTAAAGGAAGACAATTTTCCCACTGCAACAGTATAAGAATTAGGTTTGTAGGCAGTGTTCCTTTTGCAAGTTTTCACTTTGGAAAGTTTACGTTTATGCCGCTATTTCTAAATTTGATTTGGCATGCCATTTTCGCAGAAAACAAATTTATAACAGTCACATGTTGAAATTCCACCCTTAGAGCAAAATGGTGGGGTTTTTTTTCTTCCCTGTTACAAATTTGAAGTTTTCAGAGAAATGTCATCATTTTTTCTATGAAATAAATTGTCATGGCAATATAGGCTGTCTGCCTCCTCTTGTAACTGATATTGCAAAGAAATATCTGCTATGCTGTGCTTATCACCTTTATTATTTACTATTTGTCCTGGACTGTAGCGCCTAGGAGCCAGACTCATGGACCAAGACTCCATTGTGCTAAGTGCTGTACAAACATAAAACAAAAAGTTCCAGTCCTTTAGATGTTTAGAGGAAACCAGTGTTATGTTAATACCTATAATATCTGTATGTCAGTGCGTTATTGTTGAAAATAAAATGCACAGGACAGCTTGCTTTCTTCAATAGCAGGTTTGAAGTGTGATCCCATCTCTAAATCTGTTTTAAGATTCACTTTATAATGTTTAATAATTCATATAAAAATCATCACAATAATATTAATAAAATTACTACAAAATGTTTTATTCCCAGAAAAGTCAACTAGGGCAAATACTTTCCTAACAGTAACTGGACCTTAGGGAGATTTCTAAAATGAAGGATCTGTAATAATCCTGTAAGAGCCCATGAAACAGGGACTAATTTCCATCTAATAGAGTAAATAGTCCAATCTACCCATTAATCACTGAAATTAAAGTTAAATGGAAGAATGAATACATGAGGGCACATATATTATTAAGAAGAAAAGATATGGTCAAATGCTCAGAAAATATTGATTTCTCCATTGCTGAGGTTCCTCTAAAACAAGATTCTTAAGAGGTCAGGTTCTCACCTGATGGGAAACACACGAGGTGTTACATTTGCAGAAACAGCTGGGAAAATTCATCCAGATTATGTTCTAGCTTCTGAAACTAAAGAAATTTTTGTCTGATACCTGTCAAGACTCTACTTGTTTCTAGCAGTGTGATCAATGATCCCAGCCTCCAGAGCTCATGGGCCCCAGCCTTCATTTTTCATAATTCATTTGGAGGTATATGTCTCAGTACTTGTGATGGTGATTTTAAAGATATGAAAGTGTCTGAGTGTGCCTTTCTGACACTTGCTCAGATTGAGTTGCTGCACTGGCTAATGCTTCTGTAATGGAGAATGTCTAGAATACGTCTAGCCTTCTGAATTTTTGACTAAATTTAATTTGTGCTAGATATCAAACTGATGGGTGCATTATAAATGCCTAGATGGATTGACTGTTCTTCTCTTTTGTGTTCTGAGACAAATTAAAGGGTATCTTTTCAGCATGTAGCATTTTTCTGCATGTTGTCTGATATTTGTATTTACCTATACAAAAATATAACAAAACTATAAAAAAGCAGCAACTTGTGTTTTTGGACTAGAAAATTAAATTTCTAACAGAAATAAGGAAGTTCAAATCTAACTGTTTGGGGCAGGGATTTTCTTTGTGTATTGCAGAGAGATCTGCACACTGTTGGAGGTAAACAATAATAGTACCTAGCATGGAGATGTCTCTTTAAACATAATCTTTCTTTTCATGTTTTGGTGATACAATGTTAAATTCTTCTTTGAATTGATTTAGTTTACTGGCAGTGAATTAACTATGGAACACATAGAAAATATGGAAAAGAATCTAATGTAAACATAAAATGCTACTGTACATTTCTTAAGTATACCTTACTTACAAAGGCAATATCGATACTTCTAATCTTTTTTATTATTATCTAAAAACCCACTGACAATTTAGTGGTGATGAATACAACATATTTTATTTTGTATTTGCAAAATTTACTTTCAAAAGAAGCAGATCTGTGCCAGCACATCTGGAAACCACTTTTAATTGCATTTTACTCAAGTAGGAAAGCAGTAGCTTGTGCCCATAGTGAAGCTTTTATATCTGACCACACAAATGCTAACAACCACCTGTGCTTTACTCTGATTTGTATTATAGAGTATATCACATTACTACCCTATTATTCCAGAACTACATATAAAGTTGTTATGTGATTAAGCTGCAGCAAGTGTGGTCTTAAAAAAGGCCTTTCCTCAACAAAAAGTGTAATAAACTTGATTGCAGTTAAGGTACTTACCACTGAGGATATCACAATAAGCGTGCGTCTAAAATAGTCTTGTCTGGTTCTGAAATCATAAAGATATACATTAAAAATTATGTTTATTAGTCTGCAGAGTGTAATTTAGTAAATTAATTTATTTCTTCAAATTAGATGAATTGTGTGGGGTTTTATTTTGGTTTGGTTTCTGTTTGGTTTTTTTTACATTTTATTTCAGACTTTTAGTGCCATAATCTTACTTCATCTTGCATTTGTAGTCAACCTCTGTGATTACAAAAGACAATTAAAACTCTAATATGCCAGCACAATATTTCAATTCAGTCAAAAATATTTCATAAGCTGCATATATCTTGATCTTATGGTAATCTGGGTCTTTTTGGCTTACAAGGGAAAAGTAAATGTTTTGCTTGTTTACATCCCCATCATTCATTTTTGACAAAGGATGAAGTTCCAGATTTGTACATTATTTTTACCTTCCTTTTTTCAATATCACTCTTTCAGAATTCTCAGTGTGTCTAAAGTGGACATGCAAACATCTGTATGTACCATCTGGGAGGGGAGACAGTGATTACTTGTAATGTATTTAACGCTGATACAGGAATCCCTGAATCTCCAAGGACACATCAGTCAGAAATGGACACTCGTACAACTTTTCCAAATAGTTTTTTTCTCCCTCAAAGAAGTATAAAAAAGAGTAACCCTTGAACATAATGATACAGCCAAACTACCATATTTTAGTATAAATTTCTATGGTTATTTTCATAACATTCATTTAACTAAGAACAGAGCTATAAATGTCACATCAGCATACTTTCATCAGCTTATCAGTTAATATGTTTGGAGAAAAAAGATTTCAAACTATCATAAAAATAAAAACACATTCACCTGACTAATATTTTCACCCACATTTCAGAAATTAAATTTTACGGAATTATATGAAGCCAAGAGAATTCTTCTTGGGAACAAATCCTGAATAACTTCACTGTGCTGTCAAGAGCCCTGAGGTTTGGAATGAATGATTCTTCTCCCCCTTCCAGACAGAGAAACAGTGGAGCTGATTCCTGGATATTACCTCAGCCACTACACTCTCTTTCTGTGTGGAGGAATCACTAATGGATCCACAAATCTATTTGGCCTCTCTCCTGCCCTCCCACCACCAAAATCCCTCCATGACCGTGCACAGTAGCACCTAGAGGGCATGCATTCCCTGCACAGGCTGTCCAAATTCTGCTGCCTCCCACCCCATAGCAGCATTGGTTCTGCTGCATCCAAGGTTCTCCATATCTGCTGGGAAAGGAGGGCAAGATGTGTCTATTAATCTATCTTCTTCATACTTCAAAGGCTTGTGTGCCACACCTATGCATATTGGGCATCCCTTTACAAATAGACCCAAGTACTATATATTCAATAATAGTGCAATGCTGGATGGGTTGCTGTATAGAACATGCACTGGGCCACACAGCTAGCCCTTTGCAAGAAATATTTTGAATATCCTTGGGGAATTAAGAAGGTTAACAGGCCACAACCATATTGTTATAAAATTATAACCTGGTTTTACAGTCTTAACATACTGGTAGTCCACGTGAAGGAGAGAAAATACTCTTTCTCCTATTCCCTAATCTATGGTAACTGTTTTACACTGTTAAAAATATTTTCATTTTTGTGAATCACACAAAACTAAAAATGTAAAAGGACCACTGTCTACTTGAAAAAACAGGCACACTTCATACATATCTTGTAAAATGTATTGAAAACTAGATAAATTCATAAGGCGTACAAACCCCGTCAAGCATTCAATAGTGCTCAACTATTATTCAAAAATAAGTTTATTTTGTATATTCATTTTATCATTTGCGTCTTAGGGACCACTTAAAATCAACTTTATTGGGAAAAAAGGTGTTTTTAATTATCAAAACAGTGGATCTGGGAATTTAAATCTGATTAATCTTGGAAATATTTTATCTGATGTAGTTTTTTAAGTGAGAATGTGTTAGCACATACTTAACCAGCTGGCACACCAACATAAATAAATTGGAAATAGTGACACTGCTTTATCTAATCAAAGCAAGGTCATGGGAGTAAGTTTAGAAACAAAAGAATGCAAACTGGCTGTAAAAAAAAGCTGTTAGATGCTACCTCTTTACACAAAATTCGGAGCTGACTCGACCACCCTTCCTAACTTTACCACCATCTTCCACAAGTCAGGCCAGTGAAGACAATGGGGCTGTTTGTAGAAGATGGTACTACAATCAGGAACCAAGTGAAATCTCCAGAATCATATCTTCAGCTTTTAAATGAGATAGATGCTGATTTTGTTTCAAGCAAAGAGACACTTACACAGGGGAGTAGGAAAATTACGCTCCACCATAAATGGTTAAGCAGTCATGGAAAGAAAGAAAAATGTGCACCCTACAAAGGCTTGCTCACCATGGGTACGATCCAAAGCCCCGTGAAGTCAATGGGATTCTTTCCAGTGATTACAATGAGCTTTAGCTCAAGCCCCATGTGTTCACATTTCCTCAACTGCCACACTCACTAGCATTGCTAATAGGAGAATAGCATGATAAGGGATGTGTCTGGGAATGAGATGAACGGTGCCTTAGAAGAAATGGGATTTTTACAAGATGCTGAGCCATTAACATTTTAAAATATAGATATGAATTCATTCTACCATAATTCACAGTATTGCAGGTAACAGCCTGGTGGTGGGGTAAAGGGCAAGCAAACACTCCCATGGACACACTGCCCAAATCCCTCTCATTTCAGACTGTAGATCTGATGGGATTTATTAGGGCAATTCCCCTTGAACCCATTAGTCCTGTAGTGTGCATGCACATACGTTCACATGGAGCTTGTCCACTCAGTTACTTGCAAAGTAGTAAACTGGAATCTGGATTGTGGCTGGTAACTGGTGAAGAACATGGTGCATGAAGGGAAAAGAGAGCATCGCCATCTGGCCAGAAAGGCCTCCCACACCCAGAAACGACTTAATATCTGGGTGATTGTTGTATGCAGAATGCAGAGTTGAGATTGGAATTACTACCAGGAACAGGGGTTTTCTGGGTCATATTAGTATATCATGGCCTTTTTAAGAAGGGCAGGGTTAAATCCTTGTCCATTTTTTCCCTTAGAGAACTGGCTGCAGATATTTAAAAAGGCTACGTAATTCTATTGGGATATTCTATTCTAATCCTTCTTGGGATATTTGACAAACCTAATACCATATACCACTGTTCTCAATTAAAAACAATATTTGGATACAGTAATTATTTAATAACCAATCAGAATATGGTGTAGTTATACCAACAATTTGTCAGTTAAAACAAACTTTGTAAACTTTTGAGAGTCTGCTGCAGAAAGAACAGAGAAGGGAATATAATCAAGAACTATTTTGTCTGCATGTAGTCTCTGTGCAAACTCATGCATTTTTATTCAGACTCTCAAATCACTGCACAGGAAAAAAAAATATAATAAGAAAGCGCACACAACATGCTAATAAAGTAAATTACACCACTGTACACTATAAGTAGTCTGCATGCTTGTATTCCCCTTGCATAAGAATATACAGCAATCATACTACTCTTATATAATACTAAAAGTCTGAAGATAAAAAATAAATAAAATAATTTCATGTTAAATTGGGATTTCTAGTCATTTACTGTACTTTTTATCACTGAGCTGACAACATATTACCATTAGTACCTTATAACAAAACTAACATTTTAATTTAGCACATCGTCTTCTTTTTTTCTCTAACCCATGAAGTTTGGAGTCTGGTATGTGCTCCTCTTATCTAACTCTGTTACTTTAGAATCTAAGAGTGCACTGTATACATTAATCTTTCATGGCAGAGTTCACTGAAGTTCTGCCAAAATTCAATAATTATGTTCTATCCAGTGTAGCAATTTATTTATCTCATTGCTGGAATTTAGACCATATAGAACAAAGTGCTCAGTTTATATGAATGAAATGCCTTTAACAAAATCCTCTGTTTCATTTCTCAAGTTTTAAAAATGAGGGTGCAAATTACTGAGGGATAAAGCTGTCTTTTAAATTCTGTTTGTTAGCCTGGTGAATCGAACATACTTTGTTATCTGTTTATTTGATTTTTTAAGGAGGGGAAAAAGTACTTTACGTATTCTTACACATTGGAAAAAAATTACAAATAATGTTCTATGTCACTGAACTATTAGCAAAATCCTCAAGCATTAATGTGTCATGGTTAACAGTGCAAACTACAAAGCAAAAGTGTAATATTTTGAATGAGGACCTATTATTTTATTAAGTTAAAATCAGCAATTAGAAGTTCAGCTGTTCTATAGAGTAAAATCAAAGATGAAAAAAATAGAGTAAACTTCAATTCTACACTTCTTCAGACTAATGATACCTTCATAAACAGACAAAACCAAAAGTTAAAGAATGCCAATTAGGAAGTTAAAATAACACCATTTCAGAGAGTTGTAAAAATCACTTAATGGGGAATATTTAGTATGCTTTACTTTTGAGTCTCTCCGGGAAAGTTAACAAACCAGGTCATATACCAACCTGGTTGTACTGAAGAAATATTCATTTGTTGTTTCGGGATTTAGAAAGAGGAAATACTATTAAATATTATTTACTGATTTAGCCAATATTTTTTGATGAAGCAAAATACTAACTAGCATGTCAGTTACTTTTGTGAACTTTACAGTAGTCTAAAATCCAATTTATACCGTCTTTAGTTTCTTTGCAAACTCTCCTTTACTTTAGACACTGTAACGATCTCTGAAGTTAGTGCTTACCACAATAGAGAACTTGACTTTGGATTTAGAAAATGGCTCATGAAGTTTCTAGAGCAGTACTTGTTATGATTTATAACTTAGTCCTCCCGCTTACCCCCATAAGATATGAAACTCTACAAGCGATGCACAAAGTATTGATAGCCAGTGCTCACTTTTTGTACTGAAAACCTTGCTTTAAAATGTAGTTTGGCAATGAATGGGGCAGAAATGGGATGGGGGGGGGAAGGGGGTTAAATCAGCTGTATCTAATTTAGAGAAACAAGCAAAAATTATTTTTATATGTTGGATACAAGATTTATTTCCCCCACTCCCAAATGCTACTGTGACATTTCCTTTTATGCACTATATTGTCATTTTTCCGGCAATACTTCAGAGTAAATCAGGATTCAGCTGCAGTATATTTTTACCTCTTGCAAACCTAAAAATAAAATCTTCACTAAAATCTATTAGGACTTACACATTTTGTGCTGTTTCAGAAACACAGTCAATCCATTATTTTAATGTATTTTTAATCTTGTCAGCTTTCACCTCTGCAAACGCCATGTGTTACAATTCAATTGTTAGGGAAGAATGTACAGTATCATAATTCAGTCCACAGCAACACAATAATGAACGGACACTTTTCTACACAAATTAATATGAATTTTCAGACCCTGAAGGTTTCTTAAAGCTTCTCAAGTTGTTCCAGGTGCTTTTCCCTAAATCTAGTTACATCTTGCATTGTTTAATAATAAAGGAAAAAAAAACAATACACTTTATAGAAAATGTATGTATGTTTAAAAAAGAAATACACAATGCTTACAAAGCCCATTCTAAGTGCAGGTGCTATTGCAAAAGGGAGCAGAGTAGTGTGGTGATGAAAGCCCTGTTTCTTACTGATGCTGCTTATTAAACATGACTTTGCTTATAAGTCAAGGGAAAAACAGAATAAAATATAAGAGGAAACAAGCAATTAAAAGGCTAAAACCACAAGTACTGTTAAGTAAAATAAAATCTTTACAAAAATCTTGTTTCATATATTCCCTTTACATCGAGTAGACACTGAAATCTGCCTTCAGTACTGGTGCAAGCTATACAGTATGTAACAGGAGGTCCTTAGTTTCCAATTACTGTACTTCATTGTTGGAAACAGATTTAACTCACAAAACATTCAAGTGTACAATAGTGAACTATTCATTTACAGGGCCAAATTTATTTAGATAATATAAAAAATAAATAAGTGCATATAAAATACAGAGACAATCTCTACAAATTTTTGATCTCTGAAAAGACTGAAATGTCAACTTTCTCAGTTCTTTATTAATGTTTAAAGTAACTCTCCTGTTCCATTTTTAATAATAAAGGACACGCAGCTGTTGCACACTATTCCAGAAAGCTTCATAGCCAGATTTTTTTTTAAATGTAGGATAAATTCAAAGGTTTCTGTTATTTTTTTTAAATTACAACATTCTGCCGAGAACTGAATAGTTATATTAAAAAGGTTAACTTTTACTGTGTGCACAAAGAAACTTCTAGAAAATTTCATTACTTACTGTTCACTGAGTATTACTTACTGAGATTAACCGTTAAAAGAATTCATCTGCTACTTATCCAGGAGTGTTTTAAACAACCCTTAGCACTGTATACTGTTTAAATGAGATAAAATTAGCCTGTTTCGATATGCTGAAAAAAAGATATACAGATAAAAGACAAACCTTCCTCCTTATGACTTAGCTCATTGTAACCTATTTTTGGTGGCAAGTAAGCGAAGGAAATTTAGAATGATAATAGCAACCATTTGGTACATTAGGAAAAACCAGAAAGAAAATGAATGTGTCAGATATACTGTACAAAGTCATTTTGACATGCCTACACAACTGGTTGTAGCAGCTTTCACAAATGATTCCTAATCACAAAAAAATGCTCCAGGATCTTTTAGAGAAAGCTTGCTGTTGGGAAGTTGATTTTGGCAAGGTGCCAAAATCATGTGCACAAGGGGCCCTCATTACCAATTCATGGCAGCCTTCAGCGCTGACAAAAAAATGTGACCCAACAGGCTAAAGCAACGACTAAAATTAAAAATTATGAGACAAAGACAACTTACTTAATATTCCTTCCATAGCCACACTGAACTTTTTCGTAATTAAACCCTCATTAGTTTAAACAGTTTTCAACTACTTTTAAATAATTGTGCCGGCATTCTTTAAAAGTTGAAAGCTTTCCCTGTAAATTCACTCAATCTGCTGCACTTTTAAAAGTATTTTCATGTGCTAACAGAACTTTCATTTTAAGTGTCTACTAAAAATCTCTCTAAAGCAGGAGTAGCATGCCCATATAGATTTAATTTCTATAAATGGTAAATAGACAATTAAAACATTTCAAGAGCTTTAAAAGCGTGGGTGGAGCGGGGGGCGGGTGGGGGGGCGAGAAAGGACTTAATATATAAGAGTAGCTATTTCCCAAATGTTCTAAAAAGATAATCAAACTGTTCATGCAAGTTGCAAACATTAAGCATTTACAATTAACAGAGCTGCACAACTTTCCCATAAAAGCAGATTTGATACACAGCCTTACCTAGATGTCGTCTGGCTTTTCTGTGGATCAAAAAGTTTCCTGCCTAAGCACACAGATATTCTTTCACAAACCATAAAGGCCCCTTTGATTAATCCAGCACTGTAACAGACTGCTTTCTACACCACAGTGAGAGCAGGATACGTCAGCTTTCAAGAGAAAAAATATTCTTAATACACAATTAGCAGCAGATTGTATAATAGTGGATTTATCTTAAAGAGGGAAAAGGCATTTTTTAAAAAGCAAAGAGGGTGCGGTCAGATGTTAGGCTATCCCTGAGAAAAGGGGCCTAGGCTGCATTAGTACCTAAATACTAGCAGAAGCAAACTGGGAAAGGAGCCAATGGAATGACTTTGTTTGACCCAGCTGCCAATCTCTCCTGAAGCAGTGCGCCAGACTAAACACTGACACTATTTTAACTCAAATCAGGCTACAGCAGCTGTTTGCTTTCCGGCTCTGAGCTATGCACCATGGCCATGATGACTCTGCACAGCACATATGATAGAGCTAGGGTTGTAGTGCTAAAATATGTTCCATGTTTGGATTTGTCATATAGGAGCAATTTTAACACCCCTTGTTCCCCTGGAGTGAAATAAAAATGAGATTATAGACCTGTAGAAACTCAGCATTTCAATTCAAGTAAAGAGGAGAAGTGACCATTTAGGACAAAAGATTACTGGAACATGATTCCAAAATCCAACTGGCACCCAAGATGTTTTTTTGACTTAGCACAGATTCTAAAACTTATCAAGCATCAGAAACAACACATCTATTTTCCGTTTCTCACTAGTTCTTCTACTTAATCTGTATTTTTGTAACAGTTCTTAAATATTATATAGGCACCCCTCCCCCACAAATACTATACATATATGTGTTGTGTATGTAGGCATATATATACCCATACACACACAGGTCCAGATTCTGTTCTCAGTTACACTGGTGCAACCCCAGAATTACTCCATTGCAACCAGTGGAGTTATTCCAATTTGCACCATCATAAATGAGATTAGAACTTGACGTATCCATTTACATATAACGTTCATATGTGAAAAGTAAGATCATTAAAAGAAAATATAAGCCTCTATTAGTTATAGGTATGGTGCATGGAAGCTGACACACCATATTCTGTAACCAGTGCAAAAAGAAACATTCAGATCTTGTGAGTAATCTGAAGTGGAACACAAACATACATAAAATTCAACAGGGGCACTGAGAAACATCCCTTCTGAACTATATAGTATTCGATTATATAGCAAAAGTTGAACAAAGTATCTTCTATTAGAATTTTGGTGCACTTCCACCCAAACTGTCCAATGGTGCCATAGCTGTAGAGTTCCCTCTACCCTCACCCTGCCCTAGAAAGCTCATTGGCTTCTACCACATACATTGCATTCCTGTCCCGGAGCCTTGCCTCCCCAGATGGTGTGAAACAAATGTTGAAGTACACTAATCTAAAGCAAAAAAGTAGACTATAGTAGAGAATAACTGGTGTGCTGACATCTTCCATGGGCACAGTTCTGTCTAATTATCAAAGTAGGACTAGAGGAGCACTCCTTTTTTCTTTAAATATATTTTATTTAGGTTTTCACAGAGAAAATAATATCACAAAGCTGAACATACAGTATGCACTGCAGAGTGCAACAATGTCAATGTTGCAATCATTGTGACTTTACTGCAAGCCTCACAATCTTTGGTGTTTCCTTTAAGCCCTGGCTCTTGAAGTCAAGTGAGAATCTCAGGTTTCATTTTTTTTAAGGAAAGCTTATAGCCCTCATGGTTGCAGGAAAAAAAAACCCTTGAAAATATGAACTGAGTGCATCCTAGAGAGCTAAAAAACCCCAAACCAAGCAACCAACCAAAAAAAAAAATGCAGAAGACATATAAAAAGACCCCACGACTCACTGGAGGCTTTGGTGTTATTTTTTAAACAAAAATCATGATTTTTAAGACACTCTCATGATTTCTGGTGCCTGACTCATGATTTCTGAATGTTTGGGATTGACAGGGATCATAGAATCATAGAATATTAGGGTTGGAAGAGACTTCAGGAGGTCATCTAGTCCAATCCCCTGCTCAAAGCAGGACCAACACCCACTAAATTATCCCAGCCAGGGCTTTGTCAAGCCAAGCCTTAAAAACCTCTAAGGATGGAGATTCCACCACCTCCCTAGGTAACCCATTCCAGTGCTTCACCATCCTCCTAGTGAAATAGTGTTTCCGAATATCCAACCTAGACCTTCCTCACTGCAACTTGAGACTATTGATCCTTGTTCAGTCATCTGCCACCACTGAGAACAGCCGAGCTCCATCCTCTTTGGAATCCCACTTCAGGTAGTTGAAGGCTGCTATCAAATCTCCCCCCATTCTTCTCCTCTGTAGACTACATAACCCCAGTTCCCTCAGCCTCTCCTCGTAAGTCATGTGCCCCAGCCCCCGACTCTCTCCAATTTGTCCACATCCCTTGTGTAGCAGGGGGACCAAAACTGGATGCAATACTCCAGGTGTGTCCTCAAGAGAGCCTAGTAGATGGGAATAATCACTTCCCTTGATCTGCTGGCAATGCTCCTACAGTACTAATACAGCCCAATATGCCGGTAGCCTTCTTGGCAACAAGGGCACACTGCTGACTCATATCCAGCTTCTCGTCCACTGTAATCCGCAGGTCCTTTTCTGCAGAACTGCTGCTTAGCCAGTTGGTCCCCAGCCTGTAGCGGTGCAGGGGATTCTTCCTTCCTAAGTGCAGAACTCTGCACTTGTCCTTGTTGAACCTCATCAGATTTCTTTTGGCCCAATCCTCCAATTTGTCTAGGTCACTCTGGACCCTATCCCTACACTCCAACATATCTACCTCTCCCTCCAGCTTAGTGTCATCTGCAAACTTGCTGAGGGTGCAATTCATCCCGTCATCCAGATCATTAATGAAGATGTTGAACAAAACCAGCCCCATGTTGACCCCTGGGGCACTCTGCCTGATACCGGCTGCCAACTAGACACCGAGCCGTTGATCACTACTCATTGAGCCTGACAATCTAGCCAGCTTTCTAAGATGGATATGTTAAAGCCAATGTATGCCCCAAACAGTCATAATAAATTATCATAATGGTGATAGCTCACTCTGTTGACTGTGCTGGATAAGTCTGATACTGAGAGATACTCAGCATCCCCAACACTCACTAAAACCATTGGAACTTATTTGTGCTGAGCACCCATCAGTATCATATCAGGAAACATATGCATCAAAATACAATTTCAGATATTATGGTGGCCCAACAAAGATCTGCAGATATTGTGGATCAATAAAGTTTTTGAACAAAACATCCATATATTGAGCTCCATGATGAAAGTTATGCAAGGGAGTTTAGAGAGGGGATGTGAGAGCCTGATACACCTGATTAACATTCTCTAAACTTAGGCCAATAAACAGCCCGTTCCCCTTCCCCTTCCCCAAAAACACAAAAGGCTGCAGGAGTAAAAAGAGAATGCAGGCAGAGGTCCAGCAGCAGAGTGGGGGCTATCCAGTTTATTGCACTGAATGAAGCATGTGTAATTGCCTCCCTTGTGGGCAGGTGGCATATGTGTGGATTCGGTGCAAGCAGCTCATGGCTCTCAGAAACTGCGTACAGGCTCTGGAGACCAGAAAGGCTGAACCAGAGGAGCTAAAGACAACAGACAGGTACTTATATGAGACTTTCCAGGACACAGTAGAGTGGTCCCACCCCGAGTCTGATTCCGTCTGTGCTACTGAGGAAGATGAAAGTCTCAGGGAAGGAGTACATCGAAGTGGAGTGGAGGGAAACAATCCTATAGTTGGGACCCTCCTTCCAGATGATTTCATGGTATCCTCTTGCACTGAGGATATCTCTCCGGGGAAAGTAATCCCAGTTATTAGGAAGATACAGGTAATAGTAATGGGGGATCTGATCATTAGAAATATAGATAGCTGGGTTTGTGTTGACCGGGAGAATTGGTAAATTGCCTGCTGGGTGCAAAGGTTGCAGATCTTGAGACATCTTGACAGGCTTTTATGCAGTCCTGGGGAGGAGCCAGTGGTTGTGGTACACATAAGTCCCAATGACATAGGGAAATATAAGAGTGAAGTCCTGGAGGTCAAATTTAGGCTGTCAGGTAAGAGATTGAAGTCAAGGACCTCCATGGTAGCAGTCTCTGAAATGCTTCAAGTTCCACGCACAGGCCCAGTTAGACAGGGAGAACTGCAGGGTCTCAATGCATGGATGAGGCAATGATGTAGGGAGGAGGGGTACAGGTTTCGTAGGAACCGGGGGATCTTTTGGAAAGGAGGAGCCTATATAGGAAGGATGGGCTCCACCTAAACCAAAATGGAACCAGATTGCTAGCATGTAAAATTTTAAAGGCTGTAGAGGACTTTTTAAACTAAGTATTATTTAAACACAATAATACTTAATTTCAGAAAGGGGGGACTACGCAAAAATGAGGATGCTAGTTAAACGGAGATTAAAAGGTACAGTCTTAAAATTGAAATGCCTGCAAGCTGGATGGATTTTTTAAAAAAATACTATAGGACAACAAAATAAAAGTTGGTGAGAGGCAAAAAAGCATCCTTTAAAAATTGGAAATTAAATCTTACTGAGGAAAATAGAGAGGGGCATAAACTCTGGTAAGTCAAGTGTAAAAGTATAATTAGGCATGCTAAAAAAGAATTTGAAAAGTAACTAGCAAAGCACTTGAAAACTAACAGTATTTTTTTAAGTATATCAAAAGCGGGACAACTGCCAAACAATTGGGGGGTAGGGGGGCCACTGGATGATTGAGGTGCTACAGAAGCACTCAAGACTATTGAGGAGAAGCTAAATGAATTCTTTACATTGGTCTTCACTGCAGAAGATGTGAGGGAGATTCCCATACCTGAATCATTGTTTTAAGTGAAAAATCTGAGGAATTGTCCCAGACTGAAGGGTCAGTAGAGAAGGTTTTGGAACCAATTGATAAATTAAACAGGAATAAGTCACCAGGACCACACGGTATTCACCCAAGAGTTCTGAAGGAACTCAAATATGAAATTGCAGAAATACTAACTGTGGTAGGTAACTTATCACTAAAATCAGCTTCTGGACCATATGATTGGAGGACAGCTAATGTGACACCAATTTTTTAAAAAGGCTCCAGAGGCAAGCCTGCCAATTACAGCCCAGTAAGCCTAACTGCAGTATGAGGCAAATTGGTTGAAACTATAGTAAAGAACAGAATTATCAGATACACATATGAACACAGAATCATAGGACTGGAAGGGACATCTAGTCCAGTCCCCTGCACTCATGGCAGGACTAAGTATTATATATACCATTCCTGACAGGCGTTTGTCTAACCTGCTCTTAAAAATCCCCAATGATGGAGATTCCACAACCTCCCTAGGCAATTTATTCCAGTGCTTAACCACCCTGACAGTTAGGAAGTTTTTCCTAATGTCCAACCTAAGCCTCCCTTGCGGCAATTTAAGCTCAGTGCTTCTTGTCCTATCCTCAGAGGTTAAGAGGAACAGTTCTTTTCCCTCTTCCTTGTAACAACCTTTTATGTACTTGAAAACTGGTTTTCATGTCCCCTCCTAGTCTTCTCTTTCCCAGACTAAACAAACCCATTTTTTTTCAATCTTCCCTCATAGATCATGTTTTCTAGATCTTTAATAATTTTTGTTACTCTTCTCTGGATTCTCTCCAATTTGTCCACATCTTTCCTGAAATGTGCCACCCAGAACTGGACACAATACTCCAGTTGAGGCCTAATCAGCATGGAGTAGAGCGGAACAATTACTTCTCGTGCCTTGCTTACAACACTCCTGCTAATACATCACATATCATGTTTGCTTTTTTTTGCAACAATGTTACACTGTTGACTCATATTTAGCTTGTGGTCCACTATGACCCCCAGATCCCTTTCCATAGTACTCCTTCCTAGGCAGTCATTACCCATTTTGTATGTGTGCAACTGATTATTCCTTCCTAAATGGAATACTTTGCATTTGTCCTTATTGAATTTCATACTATTTACTTCAGACCATTTCTCCAGTTTCTCCAGATCATTTTGAATTTTAATCCTATCCTCCAAAGCACTTGGAACCCCTCCCAGCTTGGTATCATCTGCAAACTTTTTATAGGTGTACTCTCTATGCCATTATCTAAATTGTGGATGAAGACACTGAATCAAACTGGATCCAAAACTGATCCCTGCAGGACCCCACTCGTTATTTCCTTCCTCTCTGCGAACAGTTTTTCAACCAGTTTTGCACCCACCTTATAGTAGCTCCATTTAAGTTGCATTTCCCTAGTCTGTTTATGAGAAGGTCATGCAAGACAGTATCAAAAGCTTTCCTACAGTCAAGATGTACCATATCTACCACTTCCCCCCTATCCACAAGGCTTGTTACCCTGTCAAAGAAAGCTATCAGGTTGCTTTGATACGATTTGTTCTTGACAAATCCATGCTGTTACTTATCACCTTATTATCTTCTATATGTTTGCAAATTGATTGCTTAATTATAAGCTCCATTATTTTTCTGGGTACAGAAGTTAAGCTGACTGGTCTGTAATTCCCCGGGTTGTCCTTATTTCCCTTTTTATAGATTGTCACTATATTTGCCCTTTTCCAGTCTTCTGGGATCTCTCTTGTCTTCCATGACTTTTCAAAGATAATTGCAAATGGCTCAGATACCTCCTCAGTCAGTTCCTTGAGTATTCTAGGATGCATTTAACCAGGCCCTGGTGACTTAAAGACATCTAATTTGTCCAAGTAATTTTAACTTCATCTTTCCCTATTTTAGCCTCTGATCCTACCTCATTTTCACTGGCATTCACTATGTTAGACGTCCAATCACCACCATCTTGGTGAAAACCGAAACAAAGAAGTCATTAAGCACCTCTGCCTTTTCCACATTGTCTGTTATTGTTTCTCCCTGCTCCTCGCATTAAGTAATGGGCCTACCCTGTTGTTGGTCTTCCTCTTGCTTCTAATGTATTTGTAGAATGTTTTCTTGTTACCCTTTTTGTCTAGTTTGATCCCATTTTGTGCCCTGGCCTTTCTAATTTTGTGTCTACATACTTACATTATTTGTTTCTATTCATCCTTTGTAATTTGATCTAGTTTCCACTTTTTGTTGGACTCTTATTTTTAGATCATTGAAGATCTCCTGTTTAAACCAGGGTGGTCTCTTGCCATACTTCCTATCTTTCCTAAGCAGTGGGATAGTTTGTTCTTCTGCCCTTAATAATGTCTCTGAAAAACTGCCAACTGTCTTCAATTGTTTTCCCCTTAGACTTGCTTCCCATAAAATCTTACCTACCAACTCCCTGAGTTTGCTAAAGTCTACTTTCTTGAAATCCATTGTCTTTATTTTGCTGTTCTCCCTCCTACCATTCCTTAGAATCATGAACTCTACCATTGCATGATCACTTTCACCCAAGCTGCATTCCACTGCCAAATTCCAAAGTGAGGAGAGATTAAAAAGACTGACTTTTCAGCTTGGAAAAGAGATGACTATGAGGAGATATGATAAAGATCTATAAACTCAAGAATGGTGTAGAGCAGTGGTTTTCAAACTGGAATATGCAAGCTCTCATCAGGGTGTATGCGAGAAAAACCCTGTAATGGCGGACAACACATTTTATTTAGTACAGAGGCTTTCAAACTGTGGGGTGCCCCCTGTAGAGGGGGCATGGAGGAACATTGGTGGGGAGCAAGCAGTGACGCCCGACAGCTTGGGCAAATGCCGCATGGCAGGGATTGGGGAGGGACCGCCACCTGAGCAGACCACCCAGCCTGCCCAGGTTGGGGGTGGCACAACCAAAAATTGTAACTTTAGGGGGGGCTGAGGTCATTTTGAGCTCAGGTGAGTCAAAGGTAGAGGTGACACTCCCTCCCCGAGCTACCTGGCATCACCGCTTGCCATCCCCCATGAACATTCCTTCACAAATAATGAGGGGGTCTCTATCACCAGCAACATCTATTCTTTTCCTCGTTGGGTAGTCTTATCAGATATACCCTTAGAATATTTTTAAGTGTTCACGTAGACTGATTTTTTTCTACTTTTATTTATTTACTTTGAATATAATCATGTTGAACTATTACTTTATGACCAATAATGTGTCTGCTAATATTCTACAAGATAAGAAGTAATCACAAGCCTGGAGTAAAATCCTCACTCCACTGAAGTCAACTGCAAAACTCTAATTGATTTCAGTGGGGTCAGGATTTCATCGCCTCTGTTTCAAAGGTGTAAAGAGATCGCCACAAGGATCGATAGATAGTAGTTCATCAATACATGTACACTGTTATGAAAACTAGCTAGGTGACTTATTGCATAGTTTTAGCTTCCTCTGAAGCATTACTGGAAGCAGGAAAGCAGACGGGATGGGCTAAAGCTATGACCTAGGCTTGCAAGACATATAATCTGTTTTGGACTTTGAGACTCCCATAATTTCTTCTACTCTCTCTTCTTGTGCCTTTGTCCAACTGCAGGGCCCACTGCAATCAGAATTGTCAGATACTATGTCTTCCACACTGTAAAACTTTCCCATATGATAATATAGAAAGAAAACACAGATTAACCCTGGGTTTGAGACTCTGAGGCATTTCAAATTAACTGTCCTGCCCTACAGCTTTTTTCATTCCGAAGAAACATGCTTCCCTAACATGTTATGTTGAGCTACAGGATGGCGGTGAAGTTTCATAAATGTATAGCAAGATACATTACACTTTGTAGAGATACTGAGTGTGGAAAGGGCTAAAGGGTTTCATGGGATATCATTGTTCATGTTTCAGGATGGAACACAACTACTAACTGCCTGGAGTTAAGAAGAAACTTGCCTCAGATACAGTAACACATAAATGTCCTTTATGGTGGACTTACATGCTCCCCTGAAGCATCTGGTACCCTCCACTATATGTAGCAGTGTTGTCTGACTTTACCATTCCACTGATTCAACATGGGAAATCTGGACCAGGACCCCATTGTGCTAGGTGCTCTACAAAGTCAGAACCCAAATGATGGTTTTTGCCCCAAAGAGCTAATTTTACCTCCTCTTGTCTATCATCTGCAGTCATGGTGTTTTGACCATTTTCTTGAGTTCATATGTAAATTATTGGACCATCCTATAGTATTCATTTTTGTAATGCTCACTATGAAGGAGGTCTGGCATATTGCACTGAAGTGTCTCTCACTGCTTTTATTTCAAAAGTATTTTTTTAAACAAGTAGGATGAAGATTGAAATAAAATTCAATATTAAGACAAACAAAAAAGCAGTCTTTAAACAAACATTAAAACCTGTTAAAAATGTATCACTACACACAAAAATCTTATTCCTTCATTTGAAGCAGATGTGAAATTTCTAATACACCAGCTGGCATCTCAGAACTATAATATAAAATAAGTATGAATGTTGTCTAGTGGCTTGGGCTGACTAGAAATCAGGATTCCTGGTTTCCATTTGAGATTCTGCCTGTAGCTCATCAGTGACATTGGGTATGTTATTTAAACTCTCTGGGCCAGATTCTCTGCTGGTATAAATTGGCATACCTCCACCAAAGTAAAAAGATTTTCCTACTGAGGATCTGACAATCTGAGTCTCAGATTCTCCATCTGTAAAATGGGGTAACAATGCTTCCCTACCAATTTCAAAACTTGTTGAGTGCTCTGAGACACTCTGATGAAAGGTGCTGTAGCAGTGTTTTTATTATATAGTGGTCACCGTTAAAGGGTAAGCATTTCACAGCTGTGACCACACAGCGACAGCTAAGATATCAAACTATTTCCTTGTTCTGACCATAAAACATAACTGTGCCACTTTGTGGCAAGTGTTGGCTGATGATGAGTGACTTCTGTATACTAAGGATAACTATGCAATTTAGACAACAGTGGGCCAAATTCTGTTCCATTTCTCCAGATGTCCATTTTGTACAGGGAGAGTAAAGATGTCTTTAAGACACCTTTGGTCTTTGTCATATTTTTTGGCACACTTTCTGGCACAAGTTAGAGCAGCCTCAGGAATGCTGTAATCTATTTCAACTCCAATGGCCCTCCTTAATTTTGGCAATTAAGGACAGCTGGAGCACATATGCTCTGATCATCTACCCTCCTTCCCCAAACAGCCCATTGTACTACGTCTACACCAGGAGATTTAAAGGAAGGGTTGATGTGGAGCTGTTTTGACAGCTCTGTGACACCAAGGGTACTCTCTAGGGCAGTGGTGGGCAAACTACTGCTGCGGGCTCTGCACCGCTCCAGGAAGCGGCCACACCACGTCCCTGCAGCCCGTGGGGATGGGGCAGCAGAGAGCTCCGCACACTGCTCTTGCCTAAGATGGGATGGGCTACCGTGGCCAATGGGAGCTTCGGGGGAAGTACCCACAGGCGAGGGAAACACGCGGAGCCCTCTGCCCTCCCCTCCCCCAGGGGCCGCACAGGGATGTGGTGCTGGTCGCTTTCCGGAGTGGCGCGGCGTGGGGCTTGGGCCGGCATGCAGGGAGCCGCTGCCACCCCGGAGCCGCTCTAGGTAAGCGGCGCCTGGCTGGAGCCTGAACCCCTCCTGAACCCCGCACCCCAACTCCCTGCCCTGATCCCCCGGCGCATCCCATACCCCTCCTTTACCCCCTCCTGCACCCTGCACGCCTCCTGCACCCTAACCCCCTTCCGTGAGCCCCCTCATAGACCCCACACCCCTCCTCTGCCCCAACCCCTTGCCCTGAGCCCCTTCCTGCACACCACACCCCCTCCCACACCCCACACTCCACCCCCGCACCCCAACCCCCTGCCCCAGCCCTGCAAGCAATTTCCCCATCCAGATGTGGCCCTTGGGCCAAAACGTTTGCCCACCCCTGCTCTAGGGGCTGTTTCTGCCAGTTATGTGCCCCTTTACACCACTGGCATGACACAAAGGGCACAAGAAAAATGCAGAATCTGCTCCATAGTCTATAGTCTGAGAGTGACTAAGGTACTCACTCTCCTTCACCAAATACACATAATTTTATTTTATTGTCTTTTTTGTTGGTGGTGTTATCGCACACAATATTCATCTGCTGCAGATACTGCCATTATTTTAAAGGAAGATTTAATGAATCCACAAGACAGGAATAAAACTTGTAAAAAAATGCAGGTGATATGTACATTCCTCAGAAAGATTAGATTAGGGCATCAAGTCAAGCTCTTCAATGTATGCTGCACAATGATTTGCAGCATTATGTCTAGAGTTCAAAACTACCTGTCCAACTGCAAAGCTTAGTCAATCAGTCCGCCAACATATATGCCTTTAAATTAGCACTAAGTTGACTCTTAAAATATTTTCACTCTTTAATGTAAACTTTTCAGACAAAAGTCTCTTAGACAACAAGGACTCCACACAAACAAAATAGAAAGAAGTTACCGCTTTGTTTTTTCAGTCTCATCTGTTTAAGTACAGCTGACACTGCACAGATGCTAGCATCACTTTCGCCTGAGCAGTAGTCTGCTTACTAAACTTTTAGCAACTTGTAGTTCAAAGCAGATTGTGATGTCATTTACCTAATGTGAGGTAGCAGTGCCTATTATTTATAACAGGTGATTAATAATAAGTGGCCCTAGGTTGCATTCCAAGCTCTGCTATTGATGTGCTTGCGAGTTTGAGCAGCCATGAAGGGCCAGCTAGGAGTTAAGCACATACACGCTTTTGAAAACCCTGGTAGAAACCTATCTGCACCTTTAGGAGCCCAAATAAAATCAGGCGTTAAGGCCAAAGTTTCATACTGGAGGCCTGGATCAAAGAATCCTGGAGTTAGGTATCCAAATACCTTTGAGGGTCTGGGCCTAAGTGCCTAAGATTAGGCCCCTGATTTCATAATTAGGCATTCAAACAAAAGCAGTTTGATTTTCAAACTGTAGGCATCCAGGTTTGAAAATTATGTCCTTAATCTCTCTATTTCTCAATTCACTCATCCATAAAATGGATATACCTACTAATCTGTATTATTATTATTGTTGCATTCTACTTAACAATATTTCTATTCGCTTTGGGTGCTACAGATAACAGTATTTAAGTCCTCACCATTCAACACAGCATGAAACAAAACAGATTGGTGTGTTAAGATCATATTTTCCTTTACAACTGAACCACTAGATATTTCAGATACCTAAATGAAGCAGCACTAAATCAGATATTTAAAATTATTTATTATTATTATTATTATTATTATTATAAGAAGAGAGTTCTATGGAGATCAAAGAGAACAGTCAAAAACCCGAGTTCATACATTTAGTACAGCTGAGTATGTTAGGCCAAAAACATAACATGAAGTGAGTTTGTTTCTTAGTGGACAGTTAGGGCCTTGGTACTACAATGATGGGGACCCTACTACTATAATAGGTAGAGAGGTAGATTAGATCAGATCAGATTTTTGTTCAAAGAAAACGTCTAATAATAGAAAATACACTGAATTGCAATTGTTACCACGGTATTTTGATGGTCTAGGCTTTCAGAAATTCCAGTCAGATTCATGTATAGGTCCCTTTGAAATACAATATATCTGAGAGATTAAATTAGGTAGATCCTGTTCAATTCCTTTTCTGTAATTGACAAAGATATGTAAATCTGTCACACTGCACACAGAGTAACTGATGCCTTTTCAACAACATGGCTCTCATTGCCACCTTTATTCCAGCTACAGAAGCATATTATTAGTTATTTTAGGCAGTATTGAAAAAGTTTCCAGTTTAATCTAATGCACCCTCTGGGTCATAGCTGAACAAGTAGCATTTATGAAAAGTAATTTTCAGTTACTGTCACGTCATTACAAGCTGGTTCATATTTACAGTATATATAAAATGGGATTACCATTTCAATGTGAAGTCCAGAAGAATGGAATTTGTCATTAGAAAAGGCCTTACACTTTCTAATCACAACAGCAGAATGAGAAACTTTCTTGAAATTTTAGATGCAAAGTATCATCTGGATGAATATGATTAAGTCCCAGTAAGACTAACAGGACTTGTGTGTATGTGCCAATGGAACATATGAACTCACTGGTATATATACTCTGACAAATAACTGTTTAAGTATCATACACAATAAGAGATACAGATTTGGTCAATTAGCTCTCTTACATTTTTAATTTGGAATCATGGAATCTAATGGGCCATGGGGCCATTACAAGATTTAAAGTTAATGCAAATATTTTAAGAAACAGGTTCTGCATACTTCATTTTGTTCCAAAGTCTCATTTCACATTGTGATGTTTAAAAAGGATAATAAGAAGGGCCAACAGCTGACATTGCTTAATTTTTTGATACATCATTCTACACATCTCTGAAAGTGATGTGGATTCTCCAGATGTACGTATCTTCTGCAGCGGTGATGGGAGGTTCCTAGCAAAGCAATTGTTTCACGTGTACTTAAAAAAATATGAATATAAGATTATCAGGACTCCACAGTCTGGAGTTTTGGGCAGCAAGCCACCCCATTTTCATCAGCTATCAGTTGTTTTCAGGTGAAAGAGGAAGTGTTCATTCCTTGCCTGACTGAGAACAGCTGAGTCAGACATAAAGGACAAGGAAATATAAGGTCAAGCTTTATATATAAGCTTTGTGAGCTTCATGCAGGAAGGAAGAAAGAATCTTAAGGACTCTGTTTCCCTGTTAACAAGGTTGGAGAAAGGGCAAAGAAAGATGGGCATGTTTGGGACTAATTAGTCTGAACAGGGAGGGGAAGAAAGGAAAAGGAGCAAGAATCTCTCTCTCCTTCACAGTATTTGTCAGGGGAAGAGCATCTCTCTGGTCAACAATCAACCTGGAAGTTCTAAACAGATATGGGGAAGATGAGACAAAAGTAGGGAAATGAGAGAGTAACAGGGTGATTAAGAAGAGAGGTTTCACAAGTCCTGGTTAAAAATATAATGAAATACTAAGAATCAGAATACATTATCAACAATTTGGAGAAAATGAGAAAAGGAAACAACAGATGGTGGGGGGCGAAGGCATAAGAAGCTGAAGAAAAAATGAAAGAAAAGATGAAGGAAGGTTAGTCTAATCCACTCTTTAGCTGTGTGAGGGGAAGAAGGATCATTGAGAGTGCTTCACACTTTGCTACTCCCAGTTCTCAAGACCAGCCATCTGAAAGAGACATTATTTCATATCCCATAAATTATTCAGCCCTAGAACCTGACTAACCTAGACAAATTTCTCAGAAGGTTTTGTGTTCAAAGACTGAAAAGAGTACTCCATTTCCTCCTGTCCACCAACGGCTGTTCTGTTATTGGAAATTTACAGGCTTCGTAATTATAGGCCTGCCTTTCTTCTGCTGACAACTAGGGGACAGTGTATGTGTGCTTAGGTATGCTCATGACCCAGCAACTTCACCAGCAACCCTAAGTGTGCCTCAGGGTGGAGAATTTGGCCCTATTTAATTTGTTACTTATGTTGGAACATCTAACATGAATTCCATATGATCTTTCACTTACAACAAGCTCCCCTAAAGTGGCTTAGGAAATCTCAAAATACACTACTGGATGTTGAAAACCCTTTAATAAATGGCTGGCTGGACACAAAATTATAAATAGTCTAAGTCTTAGCAAAAGAGGGATTTTTTTTTTAAACTGCGAAGGGGAAAACCTCTAATCAGATCTTTATAGAGTTAGGGTATGTAATGCTGAGTTCTACCTGTAAAGTGCTGAGTACCCATTGAGTTAATGGGGTATCAGGGAGCTAAGCAAACAGTACTCAACATCTGACAGGAATGGGCCCTAAATAGCATGGGCCAGATCCCCAGCTAGCATAAATTGTCATAATTCTCCTGATGTCAATGGGGCTATGACAATGTACAGCAGCTGAGGATCTGCCCCCATAAATCTTTCTTAAACATGCCCAGTCCTATAAAATAATGCATTTCATTACTGTTATATTTGGAGTTCTGCCACTGTATTTAAAGAGAAAATAATTAATATTTTTCTTTCAAAAACAGTTCTCTTTGAATTAAGATCTGATTTTGGGAGGCGGAAGCTAGAGAAATGTAACTTATCAAAATCATTACCTCAAAGTAACAGAAAATATAATTACTCGATTATGGTATACATTTGGTGGGAAAAATACAAAATGTTTGCTTAAATTTTAAATAGGGCTCTGTGATTCTGAACTGTATAGTGAAGGAAGAAAACAACTGAAATAATCAAAGTTATCTTTAGTGAAAATTTCACATTAGCGCAGAAAAAACAAAACATGGGAGATATTTCTTAGCCATGCATCAATTAGTAATAATCATGGGGTTTTTTTAAATTTAATAAGAAAACTGTTTTCAAAAGAAAGAATTAAGTGATGTGGCTATTTACTCAATTGTCTCAGTACTCAATGCAGGACTGAAGTGTCTGCAATTTTCAAGGTGTTTTGAAATTTCCATTAATTTGTTGAAGGTTTTGTAGCTCAATAAAAAGACACTCTAATCAGTTATTAGTGAACCACAGCTGCATGCACCTTTAATTCAAACACAGTAAATAAATACAAATTGAAATGCACACACTTTCACTACTATCCATTATCATTGCCAGAAGGTGGAAGGAAGCAATTGATGTTTGGGGAAATGGATATGTTTATCATTACTTTCCTAAATTGGGTAACACACCTGTGCTCTAGTAGGCAAATGCTGAGAACTACTGATGAACAGCAGTTTTGGGGGTGGGAAGGAATTGCAAACCACAATTTGACAATGGGGTATGGGTTTTCCCTTTACCCCCCTTGAATAGGGTCTGAGGGTCTGGGAGTGGCTGGCTCATTACAAAAGCAGCTTTGCCTCTCCTGGAATTGACACCTCCTCATCTATTATTGGGAGTGGCAGTTTTCATAAACTTTGCGAAGCCAAACATTGTTGGGCTATTGCCGGGATGTGATTGTATTTCTTTGTTACCCACTTGATTAGGTGGACATTTTCTGTTTTGTGGAGACATAAGACTGGTGTGCATTTCAGCCTTGCTGAAGGCACCCCTTGCTGGGCCCCAAACTTCTCCAAGACCACAGTTTTATTGGGATGCTTGAGGCTTAGGAACTGAATCTCATTTATCCTGCGGTTTGTATTGGTGATGGTGGAGTGGAGCTTGAATGAGACATAAAGGGGTAAATTTACAAGGTAGTTAGGTGCCTTAAGATACCCAGTAGGATTTACAAAAGAGTCTAGCCAAATTAGGAATCTAATTCCCATTGAAGCCAATGGCTGTTAGGCACCTAACCTGCATAGGTGCTTTTTAAAATCTCACTAAGTGTCTATCTGCATCTTTAGGTGCCTATTTACCTTTGTAAAACTGCCCCGAAGTGCAACAAACTGAACTAGTTTTCTGCCAGTTAACAGATGAAAGGTTTTCCCTCCTGAGAACTGGTTAATAAGAGTCAAGACCTATGTTTCAACCAAAACTGAACTGTCATGCAGATTTTACTCACTAGCCTCTCAATGGCAGGTTCAGTTATAAGAATATTGTAGCCTGCATTTTAAAATAAACAAAAATGACAGTATATTGAAAACTGAATAACATTTTGAATGTCAGCCACTAAATCAACAGGTAACCCACACAATAATCATGCATTTCGAACTTCAAAAAATGTTGCCACAATAGTTCAAAATCAATAGATGAGACATTTTGATATCTAGTGTGAATTTGCTATTAACTAATTCATTTCACACAACTCCCTTGACAAATTATTGTTCATAACTTTGGGAAGTAAGAAAAGGAATAGAAAAGACTTATCATTGAGGTGCCTTAAGAAGTAGCTGATGGAAACATTGATACGATAAAAGTATGTTGCACTTATTTTTTATAGTACAAAGGGTATGGACATTAGGAATCAAAATGAAGATAATTAACACTTCCAAGTGTGTTGTAATAAAAGTCATCTACCCAAAAACTATTGTAATACCATTTTAACCAACAGTTCTATGAACTGAACTTCCTACAGTACAGACTCATTTTTCAACTTGATATGCACAGAGTAACTGTACCCAGGAAAACCCACACATATTGAAATGAGAACATTCCCTTACAGTTCTGATATAGGTTCTATTTAAGGGGCGGATCCAAAATCTACTTAAGTGAACTGAAAGCCTGACATTGACTTCAACAGGCACTAGATAAATCCCTAAATCCTTAAAAGGATTCATATTAGATTCAGTTTTGGCCAGATTTCCAAACAAGTTAGCTGTGAAACAGTATTTGCAAAATATATACACAATTGTACAGCAGGTGCACTTAGAAAGTTCATATTCCACTTCTAGATATATTACTGGTTCCAAAGGGAGTTTTCATTTCAAGTCCAGGGTATATTGCTGGAGTCAGCAATATCTCTAAAACTGGAATGAACTTTTTACTTGTGTCCACTCTATGTCTGATTTGGATATACTATGACAGTGGTTGCATATGAAAACTCTCAGGTATCTCCGCACATAACCAGCCAATTCTATCCATATATGCACTCATTTTCCCAATTTCCACATGAAACCACTGTAAATTAGATACACATTTCATGTATGCAATTACATGCTGAAAATCTGTCCTCCCAGAATGATCTTTTAAATTATCATGAAGGGTACAGTGTGCCACGTTTATGAAATGGGCTATAACCAATGGAAACCAGAAATCATGTTGGTTTCTTCTAAAGTGTTTGTGCGTCTTTGACTTTTACATTTAACTAATCTCACTGCAATTTTGGTGCAGTGGTGCTTTTCCAAACTAGATGATCTAATTCTGAACATTGTCAGCAAGGCTGAAATAATTTCTAATATCAAAAGGATCTGAAGAAGTTTTCTGACATGTACTGTCTGTGATAGAAACCAAATGTTTTTGACTACAACAGTGGAGCTCCTGATTATGAATGAGATCCTGGCAAACAAGTAAAATTGATGTAATCCCATTCGGTACATCCTTGGTATCACCAGCTCAGGCAGTGTCTTGAGAGCTACCTCTTGTTAGCTGGCAGAAGAATGCCCACAAATTATTCAAATGTGTCAGGAGGATCTGGGAAGAGAATAGCAATTCAGTGCTGCCATGGTGCTAGAAGCTTGGAATAATAGATGCTGCCATATTTTTAATCCCTTGCCAGCAGCAGCAAGGAATAGCTCTCATTTTCTGGCCATCAAACATAGTCTAATAAAGTTGGGAAAGATGTAAGAAAGCTTACAGAAGGGCACAGGTATTCTGAATAGGCCTTACCTCCCATATCTTCATGTGAGAACCTCGCCTGATGGTCAGCTGGACACCACACTCTCCTTTTTAGGCCCAAGAGGCACCAATGTGACCCAAAAATTGATGGCCAGTTGGGACCCCTTTGTGTCCCAAGAAGCCCCTTCTCCCCTCACCTCCAATGAATGATCAAGAACTTTCTGGCCAGCGAGAGGGAAGGGATGATCAGAATGTTATCACCTATACTGGGATTTTCCAAGTGTTTAAGTGAGTGTCAAATATGGCCAAATTTACCTCATGGGCACTTCTGTCGTGCTGATCTGAGAAATGGAGAAAAAGATGATGAAATGTATGAGACAGGCTGCCCAAGGAGGACATCCCTTTTGTTCTGATCTCCACATAGATAGTCTAGTAGGCCAAAGTGGATTGTGCAAGTTCAGTGTGCCAAAAGATATGTGTACCAGCAACAGTCCCCATTTAATGGGGATGGCACACATATACCAAAGGGAATAGTTTGGAACAAAGTTGGGGCACTTTTTAAAAAAAGAAATGTGGGTCTTACATACAATACAAAAGAGTAATGTATATTTATTTCTCCTTTTAAAATCTTTTGCAAAATGGTTATTTAATCAAACATATTTACCTTGCACCCATCCTGTAGTTCTTACTCAGTCAATAGCAGTTTTAAATAAATACTACGAGATTTGACTCTTTCCAAACTCAGGACCTTTATGAGACCCATAAGGCACTGAAAGAGAGTCCATATAGAATACACAATGAGAAATGAGCTCTGGCTAAGTATGAGTGTAGCAGAAAAGTAGCAGTTCCATATTACCACATATGGATAACTCTTAATAAAAAGGCTTTGCATCTGTGCATTTTTTACTCACTCGTGTGACAGCATGCTGGAGAAAACACATATGTTATGGCTGATATAGGTATACTGTATATCTGATGGAAAACAGAGATGCGTGAGCATATACGAGAAAATGAAATCTGGCACTTTGTACCAATTTTGCACTCTCATACTGGGTGGTGATATATTAAAAGTAACCAGGACAGAGTATTATATTGATCTCCATCATTAAGATATTAACATTGCTACACGTATTACTCAAGAACTTACTGCAAATTGCAGCAGCCAAAAAAATGAAGGTCCAAATTCTACCCTTCATTGTGCACATAATGCCCATTGTCACTAATGGAAATCAAGCGCATATATCAACTGAGAAAAGATACCTCTGTTATTCTGATCATTTAATATTAACATGGCTGGGGTCTCCTAAAGACCAAAATCTTTTTCTCTATACATAGAACTTCCATTAATGTCAATGGGTTTTCAATATGCCAAATGAAGAGAGAAGAAACCCTTATGGTCTTAAAAACTTTAACAAGTGTCAGGGAGTAGCCGTGTTAGTCTGTATCCACAAAAAAAACAAGGAGTCCTGTGGCACCTTAAAGACTAACAGATTTATATGAGCATAAGCTTTCGTGGGTAAAAACCTCACTTCTTCAGAGGCATGGAGTGAAAATTACAGATGCAGACATAAATATACTGGCACATGAAGAGAAGGGAGTTACCTCACAAGTGGAGAACCAGTGTTGACAGGGCCAATTTGATCAGGGTGCGTGTAGTCCACTCACAAAAATAGAGGAGGTGGTGTCAATTCCAGGAGAGGCAAAGCTGCTTTTGTAATGAGCCAGCCATTCCCAGTCCCTATTCAAGCCCAAAATAATGGTGTTAAATTTGCAAATGAATTTTAGTTCTGCTGTTTCTCTCTGAAGTCTGTTTCTGAAGTTTTTTTGTTCAAGTATAGCTACTTTCAAATCTGTTATAGAATGTCCAGGAAGATGGAAGTGTTCTCCTACTGGCTTTTGTATGTTACCATTCCTGATGTCCGATTTGTGTCCATTTATTCTTTTACATAGGGACTGTCCAGTTTGGTCAATGTACATGGCAGAGGGGCATTGCTGGCACACGATGGCATATATAACATTAGTAGACGTGCAGGTGAATGAGCCTCTGATGGTGTGGCTACACACCACACCACTGAAACACTAACCCATGAACCAATCCCTGTAGCAAACCTCATTGCTACTCTGTCCCCATACGTACTCTAGCAACACCATCATAGGACCCAATCACATCAGTCATACCATCAGAGGCTCATTCACCTGCACGTCTACTAATGTTTCCCTTTACCTCAAGAGCATATGGTTCTTGGTGGTAGTGGACTACATCCACCCTGATCGAATTGGCCCTGTCAACCCTGGTTCTCCACTTGTGAGGTAACTCCCTTCTCTTCATGTGCCAGTATATTTATGTCTGCATCTGTAATTTTCACTCCATGCAGCTGAAGAAGTGAGGTTTTTACCCATGAAAGCTCATACTCAAATAAATCTGTTGGTGTTTAAGGTGCCACCGGACAAAAGACTTAACATTCATGAACACTTTTGAGCCATAGACGCACAAAAACACGAATAAACATGTACAGCGCACAGATATTTTTTTTTGATTTGGAGAAAAAAATTAAGGCCAACCCATTCCAATAATGAGAACTTAAAGGCTGACTTTCCACAGCAAGTTATTTACAGTCAAGTTCTTAAACTTCTACAAAGAGTGGTTTACAATGGAAACTGGGACAATCTCACCTTTAAATACAGCATCGCAAACTGAAGCATTATTATAAGCATGAAATTCAGGAACAAAAAAACTACCCCAAATTTAAAATAACCAACTTTGGGAAAACTAAAAGATTCAGGTCTTCAACAGGAAAAAAAAAAAGAGACACAAAAAGAAGAGATGAAAAGAAAAGCCCTAACTTGCCAGGACAGTATAATTAAGGCCCTACTTGAATTGCGAAATGATTGTCAAAATTGCAGCTGTGTTGCCAACTAGCCATAGAAAATTGCAGAAAAGTAATAATGGACCTTATTATTCGTGGTAATGAAGTCCATCATTACTTTTCCATGATTTTCCACTGTCAACCACCTAGGGCTCTGACTGTCAGCCCCGCACACGACGGGGCTCCCGCTGTCAAAATTGCGGTGAAAGCCTAATATTGTGGAATACGCAATTTCAGCAATATCGCAAGTTAAGCAGGGCCTTAAGTATAATGCAAATATTATCTGAATAAAATCTAATAAATATTTATCATATGTCTATGTGAATATTTTTGTTACAAACAAAAGTATCTACATCAAACAAAAAATAAAATAAAAGCAAAGGTTCATTTTTTAAAATGTCTTCTAATCAACTCAAGTGCGCTGTTTGAGCAGCTAATTTATGATTAGGTTGTGTATGAATTAATTTAAGTCAGAATCCAAGATACTTTCCACAATATGTACTTGACATGGTTTTATAATGAATAAACCCTATTTTTTTGAATTTGTATTATTTCCATTCATTTTCTTTATATAAAGAAATTGGGGGAAGATCAATTTCCATATCTTTTAGTGTTGTATTTTTCATGATATCTATCATTCATACAATTTGCATAAAGCAGTAAGGATGGTCCAATCTCCAGAGTTTTGGGTTCACCTTCAGTTCTGAAAATGGACAAAGGTTCTGGGAACTTCAAGGAACCACTAGAAAAATATGCAGACCCTTTCTCCTCCCTTTTCCTCTCCTGAAACATTTCCCCCACAAAAAGGGTACAAACATTTAAGATATCCAAGAAACGCTCAATATAACTTCAGTTCTAAACATTGAAAAAGATCCAACGATATTCCTGTTTGTCTTTTCCCTACTAATCAGTCTTCTGCTAGTTTTACTCAAGCGGGGTTCATTAATATAAAGATAACCACAGCAAATATTTTTATGGCTATTTTTCACAAGTATTCTGAAAGTAACTTACAGTATTGTGTGAGCGTACGAACTTAGGTGTGAATTCCAAAGTTTTTATTGGTGTTGAAGTTCACCCAGTGTTTATGGCTTTAATGTAAATTTAACTATTTCATTTAATACCCAAATAATAAACAATTTACTATAACTGGTTTAGGAAAGAACCTGGAGAAACAAACATTAATTTACTTTTCAAATGCAGCATTTTTGCATACTTCCTTTGCTCTTAATGCTGCATTTTATTCAGGCTTTATTTTAATATTTTTAAAAAGCCAAGAAAAACTAACATAAAAACCGCTGCCCATTGTGCTCCAGAAAAAAATTAACCCAAGCTATCCAGAACTTTAAGAATAAAATGTATTTTATACAATTGGAACACTGACAGTTGAGCCAAAATTAATTCTGCTGTCAGATAGTGAAAATATATTGTGTGTGAGAGTGTATGTATTTTGTCAACACTTTAGTGTTTCAGTCATCTTCACATAAAATATATATTATTCTTATAGTGGCAGATTACTTGAATCAATTCCTCCTCAAACCTAGAATGCACTGAACAGCAGTTTTTAGGAGTTTACATTTAAGTCTGCATTTTTAAAAGGACTCAATTTTTTTTATTAGAACCTGACTTGAGATTGACAATTCTTCCCTAATGATTCACTCTGTGCACTAGAATTGTTTTGCTATTTTAAAATACACTAGATTTACCACAAATCATGGATTTTCAACCTGGGGTTGTGAACTAGGATTACCAACCCTCCAGGATTGTCCTGGAGTCTCCAGGAATAAAAAATTATGTCATGTGATGAAACCTCCAGGAATACGTCCAACCAAAATTGGCAACCCTATTGTGAACAGATGTCAGGAAGTCACGACCTCCCTGTCTTTTCCATATTACTAAATGTAAAATGGTGTCTCAGTTAGGTCCAGGCTACATGGGAATATAGCAGGGATCTCAGCATGGAAAAGATTTAGGACCACTGGTCTAGACCATACAGTCAGAAATAGAAAAATCTACCAATTTATTCAGATCACTAGGTCACAGAACAAAATCAAGATCAACAAAATGGAACACTTCCAAGGTCTTAGTAACAACTGTGAAAAATCAAATAGGACTTTCTAAGCTTCTATTTTGCCATAACATTTGCTTTTGAGGTTCTTTCTTAATCGGTTCATATGACTTCACTCGTTTGTTCCTCTCTTTTGTGTGCCCCCCCCCCCCCCCCCGCAGTGTTGGTAGTGAAATTGTCAAACAGCAGTTCAAAAATGGCCAGGAATGGCATATGGGGGCATAAAAGTCAAAATATCATCTTTATATATACATTTTAAAGAAAATAAGAACTTACTCTGAAAGGCCATCAGAAAAATCCAAATGTAGTTTAGGATTATGTTAACTTTAAACTGGAAGGTCTAATTGTAGAATTCATTTATAAATTGATAAAATAAAATATATAAATGAGGCAGTTTAGGAAAGGAATTCAGTTCAGAGGACTGGGAATCAGAACATATAAGGTTGAGGTATACAACCAATGGGAAGAGTGAGTAGGTCCTTCAGTCTGACTGTATGGCTTTGGAATATTCAGTCAGGACCTGATTTTCAGAGGTTCTGATCACCTAGATGCTGGTCTTAGTTAGTCAGGTATAAATGTTGCATTGCTCCCCGGACAAGGAGTTGATGGAGTCAGCCCAGATTTATCCCAGTTTAAATTAGATAAGGATAGAGTTTTCCCTTCTGCAAAATGGAGATAACAGCAATTACCTATGACACAGGAGTGTTATAAGACTTAATTAAATGCTCTGAGAGCCTTGGATGAAAGAAGAGAGGTGAGGGATAAGTGCCAAGTGTTTAAAAAAAAATCTATCGATACTTACTCCAGTTAAATTTTACAGAGATAATTACAAACAGCAACAGGCCTTACTTGAACAACTTAAGCCTTGTCTACAATTGGCGAATACTTTATTTTAAGAAAAGTGTCAGTGAGACCTGCTCGTAGCTGGATTTGGTTATGTGGTGGATAAAATAATGGTGGCCTATCCACATGACGATTCCCAACACTGCTAACACTGATGGAGCTGAACCACTACTAGCAACAGTAGGAAACTTTCCTCTTGTGGACAATCCTATAGGGCCTGTCCCTGTGTTGTGGGTAGTTACTGCTGCAGATAAGGAGAGCTATTAAAAATGGAGTATCCCAAATCATTCATCTCTGCTATGTTTCCCACTAGCCCTGCAGGAATGCTGTGAACAAAATCAATGCCATTTGAACAAAGCCACTTTTTCAGAGTGTAGCCCAGTGGCCAGCTTACCTCTATTATATTCATTGCTTTGCATTATATTCAGCACTAATGCAAGGAACCTACAGGCTCATATCTGTAAGACATTGGCTTCAGCAGCTCACATGAGGCTTGAGGCCTACGAACTTTGGCATAGATAAACTTAGGTAACTCATAAGCTTTGGGGAACTGGAAGTACAGTGTGTGTGTGGGTGGGGCGGGGGGGGGGGGGGAGGTTTTGGAAGGTTCAGGAAGGTTTTGGATGGAACATCTGACCGCAAGAGTGCCATGGCAACAAATTGACGTATATAATAATGGGGTGAAATCATAAACAAACTAATCTATAGAAGAAGGACACCTTAACATTGGTAAGGGGAGGAAATACAGATAAGGAAGAGGGGAGAAACCCCTATTGAATATGCATTAGACATGGTAAGATCAGCATAACATATTATAAAAGTGGCATCCCAGGGCAGTAGGAGGGAGAGATGAAGCCCTTGTGAGGGGACAGAATGATGGCCACTGGTGAAGATGAGGAAGGTGATGGTGATGAGGAAGATGATGGCTAACATTTCAGGTTGTTCTGCAAGGAATGGTGTGAGTATGGATGTTCAGATATACTTTCTCTATGATCTTTATCTACCTTAGTGAGTTAGAGTGTGTGTGATTTTGCTAAACATATTAATAAATTATTTATTTGTAAATATAAAAGAGTTCCTATAGTGTGAGTTCCTACATATGCCATGTAACATATCTCTGTAAAGGTTATGATCTACTGAATTTATTCATCCTATTTGTAGGCATGTATCATTTTTTTTATTTGAAGTTATGAATAGTGGCTGTGTACTTGCTTGATTTTTAAGTAGCCATAGTAAAGCATTTGGTCAGTTTCTTGAGAAAGGAATGTGCAAATTAAGTGCCCAATCAAGAAGCACTTAACGGACAATGGATCTTGGAAGGTTCCAATCCACATAAGAAGTCTACATGAGGACGTTCAAGGTAGCATGTGAACCATGGCTGCTACCTGTAAGTTCTGAGTCATGCATAGACATGTGACTTGCCCGTGTGACTCCAAAACTCCATCTTGTAGCTGAAATTCTACACGGGGGAGGGAGCGGTATCCACCCACAAGAGGAAGTCTATTTAAACCCCTGAGAGACTCCTCCATTTTGTCTTCAGATGGCTCAAGAGGTATCCTCTCCACCCCCAAAGATACCTGAAAGAAACTGGAACAAAGGACAGTAACTACAGGGGGTGTGAGTGATTGCTGGACCCAAACTAGAAGAGTAGTCTGTAAAAGGAAGTTTACTGGAACTCCTCTGAGGGTGAGGTTTTATCTGTATTCAGTTTTCTTACTGTATTAGACATAGTTCTATTATATTTTGCTTGGTAATTCACTTTGTTCTGTCTGTTACTACCTGGAACCACTTTCTGAATTTAATAAAATCACTTTTTACTTATTAATTAACCCAGAGTATGTACTAATACCTGGGAGGGCAAACAGCTGTGCCTCTCTCTCTTTTAGTGTTATAGAGGGCAAACAATTTATGAGTTATGGATTTACTTGGGGTTTGGACCCCATTGGGAGTTGAACATCTGAGTGTTAAAGAAAGGAAAACTTCTTAACCTGCTTTCAATTAAGCCTACAGCTGTTACGGGACATGGTTCAGACCTGGGTCTGGGTTTGCAGCATGCTAGTGGGTCTGGCTCAAACCAGGCAGGGCACTGAAGTCCCAAGCTGGGAGGGCAGGGGAAGCAGGGGCAGAAGTAGTCTTGGCACATCAGTTGGCAGCCCCAAGGGGGTTTCTGTGATCCAACCCGTCACACTGGGCATTAGAGCTGTGCTACATAATTTCACAACCTAAACTTTTTCATTGTTTTTAAACTTAAAACGTCTGAATACTGTTTTCACTTTGAAAAACCAATATGGCTTTAAATTTTTTAAAACATAACACTTTTTAAAAAAAATATCTAATTAAGGCCTAAGTGTAATTTAAAATAAAAGAGTAACAGGAAATGAAATGGTTAACCTCCATTATATGTAATAAAGAGAAGCCAACATGTGCCCTTCCATAATACGCTATTTGTTGGGTTTTCTTGCCCTTCTAATTCTAAATCATACTCCCAATCAATCCTCCATGGTGTTTAAGCTACTCTAAGTTCAAGCACAACTTCCACACAAGTATGTTGCAGCATATGAATTACATTTTAAAAGGAATTAAAAAACCCTCCACAGAAGGAATAATGACCTAAAGTTCGTGCCTAAAATTTGGGGGAAGTCTGTATTTTTTTTATTTAGTTACTGTTTGATGTTGTCTTATTCTGTAATGAAAGCACACCAGATCCCATTTTATGCAATATTCTCGTGCGTCTTAAGCATGTTATGGGCCTATTTTGTTCCATTATAAACATACATATTTGCACTTTGTATCTATAAATAAACAAGCATTTTAATACAAAAGGTTGTTAAAATAATTGTAAACACATTTTTTCAAATGAGACTGCAAGGCCAATAAAGCTCAATGGAACATAGGAGCTGTTCGTTGCTAGCAACAGACTTGCTGGCTATCACAGCAAAAACAGTGTCAAGTTAGGAATGACCTCAAAACTTATGCTTCTAAAACTAATGAGGCTAATTACAATGTGGAGATAGCACAATCACTTGGAGGTGGGCAGGAGAGCTTAGCCATGATACTCGTCAAGCACTACATTTTAGTAGTGACAAATTAAGTTCACAGTTGCCTTGGAGTTTTCAAATAAGGCAAGTATAGAGAACATATTATGGTATCTGAAATAGAGAGGGGAAAACTCCCATCTTACGTCACCCAATCAGACTAGGGATCAGAAGGACAGGAGAAAAGACTTTGTACTGAAATTGGAGACAACCATCATGATATAAAAAGTCACTACGTGATACAGTCCTGAACTCTTCAGGTTGAGAAGGACAGAGCAAAAAAGCAGGTATCGGTTGGTAGAAGTGAGGATTCCTTCCTCCCATAGTGAAACCTTTTTTAGGTTCTGAAAGTGTTTGAGCAACTTGCTTATTTTTCATTTATGTAACTTTCTGTCTTTGCACTTAACTATTCCAACTCAGGTCAAAAACAGGAAGTCCCAGGAATCCTGTTACTGCAAGATTTCCAGCCCAATTCTGCAGAACGAAGAGGTGCAAATGATTCAGCTAGTCATGCAAGACCATGAGCATATACTGAAGCTGAAACTCTGAAAACTTTTGAGATTTACCCATGACTGGAAAAAAGTGGAGAAATCTTATAAATCTAGTCTCTCTTTTAACTGTCTCTGCTTTAATATGAATGTTCCATATATATATTTTTTTATATATATGGAACATTCGTATTAATTAAACCTATCAGATAAAGAGTTTTGAAAGCCTTCCTTGACAAGGATATAAACACACACCATTACATTTTGTCAGTCCTGGGCTATCTCCAACATTGTAATTAGCCCTGCTCCTTATTTTGTACTTTTAGAATTCAGTGCCAACAATGTATAGTGTAAGTATCTTATGCTTCATGTGACTTAATCTAAATAAATATTCTCAAATCCTTATAATTAGATTCTTTTATTACACTCTAACTCATTTGCTTGTGTTAACTGGCTGCTTAAAATAAACAATCCCTCACTAAATAGTATATTTTTTTTCACTGGCCCTTACTCTACATTCTTGTCTAGCACACATAGATCAGTTAGAAAAACTAAGTGGGGGTATGTCTGAAGGTTTCAATGTTGATTATTATCCACAATGAACTAGGAAATGTTGGAACATTTCAATTAGAGATGGGCCTGAACCAAAACCTTGATTCCAACATATCCAAAACTTTGTGAGATTTCAGGTATGAACATGGATTTCACATTTGTTCTTTGTCCCTGTAATAGCTCCATGCAACACCTCAGATCCAAACACCTGCAAATTTTCAAGAACTTTGTAATGTCCCTTGTCTGCATAATAAATTACACCAAGGCCCTGAACATCAACTTTTCAGTTTAACGCAAATAAATTCTAAGAAAAATCATTTCATTTTTAAATGTTATCCAAAATACAGTGCTTAGCTATACACTGTTAGATTTACCTTAAGTATTTTTAATACCGCAACACAGTGTGCTGTATAGGACAGTTGTTTCCAACCTTTTAAGATATATGTACAGATTAGCAAACTCAAGCCTTGGTTGTATCAGCCAGAAACATCCAGGTCCTTCTTTCACCTAGAAAGCTCCCTAAGTTGAATCACTTCCCCTGAAACTAGTGATTATCTCCTTTTTCGCTAATGAACTTTGGGTTAGTCTCCTATTTAACTGTGTCTGTTTTAACCTGCAGCGAATTTTAGGGTCCTTTCAATCCCAGAATATGCCAGATTGCATGAGACTGGAGTTCAAAGGCAGCTCAAACTTCCCTGTGGGTTAGAACATGTATAATGGAAAGTGAGAAAAGTACCAGTGGCCATTGAGGTCTGACACAGAGAGAGAGCTCTACATTCAGTGAGGTAGGGATGAGGTTCAGGTGGGAACTTTCCAGAGAATGATGGACAGCCAGTAAAGTACCAAGGACACAGAACACGCAGCGTGAACCACATCTACCGAGTCTGAAGGACGATAACCAAATCACACCAAGCCGTGTCCTGTCAAAGCACCTTTGGTGTCAAGGGCTGTGAAGGAAGATTGTGTTCTCAAGGAAGATTATACAAGATTCTGTTCGATTAATACAAAGTAATTCAAGTCATGATGTTTTGCCACACACATTTTCATGAGGCAGGTGGAGCACCTTTTGAATTCTGTTCTCTTCTTAGAGTCCATTGTTACAGGAGGTGGATCCCTGTTCTGTGACTCAGTTCAAAGAAAAAAGTAAACCGTACAATAACGTAACACTACCATACTAACATTATACTGTCAGGATTAACATGGAATAGAATGGTTACTAGCATATTCTGTAATCCACTCAGGATGATTGCGTGACTACGGTGGCTAGGAGGAGGGAGAGGAACAGAGGAACATTGGGAGGCAAAATCACTTGCACCCTTGGCTGGAGAATGCTGAATCCAAGGAACATACTTGAATGCCCCTTAAGAGTTTTACAGTTTTACGATTTTTAAGTAGCTCCCCAGAATATATGGCAAGGCACATGGCTTTTACGTTTCAGATCTCCAGAGGCAACATCATGAAGGAAAACACAAACTGTATTTATTTGCAGACTGAAGCAGGGTTACATATGGAGTATTTCACCTTTGACAAGTACTAACTTCATTTACATTAACACCTGTCTAGACTGTTTTCCTAAGCATAAACATAAAAATCTCCTTAGTGTATTTGGGCTCTTACCTAATTAACCATATGTGACGTAAAGTGATACAGCCCAGTTCAAGGTATGTCATTGTTGATAGGATCAATTACAGTCAGACATCGGTGTTCACTGCTTATACCATCTGTGCAGCACTATTAAGTGCATAACCATGTCAAAGAAAGTATACACAGATTAACTGTATTCTCTTTCATTAAAGAATACCAAACTGGTTTGTCAGCTCTAGGCTTCTACATTCAACAGAAGGCACCTTCTGTTAACAAGCAGCAATAACCCAATGTATATTTGCCTCCTTCTTCCAGTATACTGTGGCTAATGCTAAAACACTGGAAAGATTTAGGATAATATTTGAGATGTTACATGCTTTAATTCTAGAGCATTACAGAGGCTGAATAGAGGTACTGTACAGCAGCCTTGCAGAAGTCTACTCATCTACTGGCTTGGGGAGTTATAATAGTAGGGCTGAGGAATAAGTTCTATCCCCATGATGGTAAATTTTCATGAGCATTTCATAAGGTTACTGTGTCTATAGTGCTGGGCTTTCTTCCCGAATTCAGTCTCATGGTACTTGAGGACGTGAAAACATTTTTTAAAATAGCAGTAATCCATACCCTGAGACTGAAAGGTCTCCAATACTCGTATTGATTTCTCTGCAGCTCCATGAGATTCTTTCAAAAGTTTGTGGGTTTCTTTGTTTGTTTTTCCTTCCTTCTCTTCTCTCCCTACACAATGGCAACCCCAGAATGAGGCATAATGCATACAGACAAATCTAATATTTGTGAAGGGGAAAGTTGCACAACCAATTTAGTTGAGCTAGCTGAATGTTAACTGTAATGGCACAATTAAGGAATGTTGATATTTTGTTTCTAAAGCAGATTTATAATTTGATGCATGAGTTTTAGGTACAAGGATACTGTAACAGACCTGTAAGTCTTCCGAGGGGAACTTTACTGGATAGCTACCCCCACATTCCAGTTATTTTTTTTTTTAATACTTACCTGTAGGACAGGCAACAAAGTCACTAGAGTACAAAAGGAAGTGATTTCAGTGTGGGAAAATCCCAATACTACTGAAGTCTGTTTAAGGGCCTGAGAACAGAGTTCGAGAAGCAGGGTGAGCTAGAGCTTACAGCTTTCCTCAGATGTGATGGATCAAGCTGGTGATGGGTACTTCTAGTCAGCTTCTGTCACCAGACCAAGAGAGCAGGGCAGGATGAGAGTTGTAGTCACAATAGCAACCAGGACTGCAATCTGGGGTTCTATCAAGGTCTGCTGGGAAAGGTGTCTGGTATTTACAGGGAGAATTCCCTCTTCACGGAAGGGTATGAAATTGAGGGAGCCAGCTAGGCTAAGGAGTTCTCCAAGAAGAAAGGACAACAAAACTATCAGTTGTTATTGTTTGCTCCTTGTTTTTATATATCTGTGTTTAATTTGGAAAAGACTTTGAGGCACACCTGGGAAGAGTTGTGCCAATTTATGACTGCAAAAGAAAGCACTGGCAGGGGAAGATTTTGTTGGTTTGTTTTTAAATAATTCTATAGACACGTTCTTTAGTTTTGTTTTGCCTGCCACAGATACTACATGCCACCAATGAAGCCTGATTGATGACCTAATATAATGTAAGTTAAGCTAGTGCAAACAGAGTTTACCATCTTTAATGTTATAATGGGAAAAGAAGTTTAAAACAATGAAATTAAGATTCATGATTAGCATTTTATTTCCTGACAGAAGAGCTGAAAGCCTAGCACACTTGTGGGTGCTATAAAATATTAAATCTTAATAAGGAAAGACTTATTTGAAATTTGGAGCAGGGTCTTTCAAAAATTTTATATTTTGGAACATATTACAAACACTAATAAAAATCTTGTTTACAGAAGCTCTTAAAGCTAAAAAAACATTTTTATGCAGAAAATAAAGCTCTCTTTATCCTCCTTTTCACCCCAGCTATAGGGCCATATAAAGTAAACACTCCAAAACACAGCTAATATAAATGGAATTTTTTTTTCTTAAGAGTATTATGAGAAAATGGAAAGGTTAGGGAAGCAAGCAGAAAAATGTCTGAATTTGATTACATGGAATTATTACATTTTTGGCAATTTAAATATAATATATTATAAATGTTATTTTTATATATTATTTAGTTTTATTGAGCACATGAAAACTGCCAAATGTCTAGGGAAAAGATTTTATCAATCTTTCCCTTCTAGTTATAAACGTAAATGTCTGATTGACTTTTAAACTTGTAGCAAAAGCTTTCTTTGATCAAATCCCTAGGGCCCAAGGCAATATAACTTCCATAAAGTTCTTACATTTGTTTCCAACAGATTCACCCCTGAAAGAGGGAACACTTTACATACATAGACCTCCAGGAGCCAGGACAAATTAAACAAAGTAGATAGGTTTGCTGAATTACAGAACTGAATAAGTGGTTAAAAACAATGTTCTGAAGCTGGCAGAGTTGTCAGGTTAGAATTCCAACATAGAGCCAAAGAGCCTGCTCAATTTTTGAAGCTTAAAAAGTTATGCAACAGGAAATGTAAAAGTATCTTTTGTACCTTTTTTATGCCTTCATCTAGTACTTTCAAAATGCAAGCTATAGCATATTTGTTTCAGGAAAGACATTTCTTTCTTACATTCCAATCAATCAGATGCACACATCTGAAAATAAAAAAATACCACTATAAAACAAATACTTTTTTCCTGTGTACTAGCCACACACATCTTGTGCAGCATTTTGAACATTTCAGTTTTACTTGAAGTTACACACTTGATTTATTTACATCTTTTACATGACACTAAAACAGTGAAGAATCAACAATGTGTATCACACTTGTGCAGTTTATAAACACAGTGCAGACTCTATCCAGCAGAGGTGATTATGCAGACTTGGGGCTATGTGTGCAGCTTCTACTGAAACTGGCTGGCTGCACACCCGACTACCCCTCCCACCTCCACTGGAGACATGCTAACCTGTAATGTAATGGGAATGAGCAAACAGAAAACTTAATACTCTAGAGCTGTGCAGCTTCTAAAAGGACATCTACACCGCTGAATCTTTTTGGTGGTATGTAGAGTACATACAGTACATGCCCCTCAGCATGGAGATAGCAGTGTAGACAGTAAGGCAATGCTTAGGTGAGTAGAGTAAGGACATGCCTGAACTCTGTGGGTATATGGCCTAGGTCACCAAAGCATTGCTTCTCCCATCTACACTGCTATTTTTAACAGTACTGTGTCCCTCTGCCGCCTTCTCCCTGCCAGAGCCTTTCACTGACCTGTGTAGCTACACACCGTAGCACGGACAGAGCCTGCTGTTCACTGCAGCATGAAGCTACATGTACCCTACACGCTGCTGCCAGCGGTGTGCAGTGTAGCCCTAGCATTAGTGGGTAGGCACCTCCTTTCATTGTACACACTATGACTTCCTTCTCACTTTAACTCCTGTTAAGATCATGAAGGTTAAAGGAGCTACAGCTGATACTTTTTGGTTCACTGGCAGTTCTAAAAACCCCAAACCAAATCTGAATATTTTCAGAATTTTTTTTCAAACTGAAAAAGTCAACACAGATTTTGTTTTAGGTCAAATGAAATGTTTCATTTTGGGGCATTTTTAACCTTTTAAAAATAAAAACAAAGGAAATAAAGGGTTGGATTCACAAAACCAGATGAGGAGGAACTGCTCTCTTTGGTAGCCTGGTAGCCTCGTTATTATGAGACACACCTGGGATGTGGGAGATCCCGTGAAGTTCAAACCCCTACTCTGGAGCAAGGACTTGAAGATCTCCAACCTCCCAGGTAAATGCCCTGACTCCCAGGCCATAGAATCATTCTCACTCTCTTGCTGGCCCAGTGTCTATTCAAGTATTTTATACAAAGTGCAACAACTTTAACAGGAGATACAGAAAGTCCATCCCAGAACAGCCAAGAGTCTGATGTTCAAGGCACCCACCTGGAACTGGAGGAGACCTGGGTAAATCTAACCCAAACTACTACAATTTTTTTTTTGTCTGAAACTATTTGGCAAATTGGTAAATTGTTTCAGTCATACTGAAACTGCAGTTTTCAGCAAATAAACTATTCAGCCAAAAAAAATTCCCCAACTCTAATAGGAGCTGGTAGGGCTTTAGTATTCCCAGAGCTGCAGCAATCCACTTGAGTTGCTCCACCAAAGGAATATTCTTACATACAAAGTTTAGCACACAAGGCAAATGAGAATTCTTGGAAGACGGTCACTTCTTTTTAATTGAAACTTTTTATTATTTATTATAAAGACCCCAAAGAGCTTGCTCCTTACAACCCAGACACAATACTAAAAACACGTTGATACATATTACATGCAATGAGTTAAAATTTCTAATTTCATAACTATCACTATTATCCATAACTAGATTACTTCAGGGAAAATTGCACTAGGCAACTTGAAAAACTCAAGTCATCATAATTATGAATTGACTCAGCTGTCAAACTAGTTTTACAGCGGATTCATGTGTTCCCCTAATATTTCTAGTATTATATTTTGTAAATATAATAAAAGTGTGAAATAAGCAATCCAAAGTAGCTTTCAATTACTGAAAAAAGCTTTCTATATTACACAGCTTTCTACAAGAGAGTGAAAGTTGCTAGTTTCCACTTTGTTGATTCATCATGGGTCACAAAACCCATCACAGAAAACAAACATTTATTTGAGATAGGCAATATCAGGTTGTGGCACTCTGTATCTCAAAGCAGCACCCAAGAACCATTGCATATAATTATGACATATTTCATACAAAGCATGCCATGTCAGATATATGAAAAGTCATGATCTGCTGGAACCCACCGTGACATTACACTCCATATTCTTTATGGAAATATGTTTATGATATAGATATGACATAACGGAGATGTACTTTACGCAAGATAGCTCATGTAAGATATCATTGGAAAGGTTATGATTTACTGAATGTAATTATCCAGTTTGTATGCCTGTATCATTTCTGCATCTGAAAATAGTCAATATTGACTATGTATACAAACCCCATGTATTTCAAATGGGCTACTTTGCGTGTCATCCCCAACTAGCACATCAGGTACAACAATGAGAAAGCCAGACAGGGCTAATGGCCCATTAGCAAAGACAATGAACTGTAAAAGATCTTAGTCTTCCTATGGACGCTCGAGACAGCCTACAAGTAATGGCTGCCGCAGCACGGCAGAGACATGAGTCCAAGTCACCTGGTACTGGACATCCCTCCTCCCCTTTTGGAATGCCAGTGTTCTTCCACTGGGAGACAAAGGGTTCCCGCCTTACAAAAGAGCTATACAAGGCATGGGAGTGACATCATTGTGGTTCTCCTCTGCCTCCCCACCCAAAGAGACACTGAAAAACACCTGGAAGCAAGAGCTGAACTGGGGAAAAAAAGGGTTCAGCCCAAGCTGGAAGGGTGTCTAGCTTGTGAGTAATAATACCTGAGGTCTCAAGCTGCAGACCAGTGCAGCCACCTTTCAAGACTTTCTGTAATCTGCTTGTAACAATATCTAGGGTGAGAAATTACTGTTTGTAACCAATTTCTTTAGTGAAACAAGCTTAGTTTGTGTGTTTTATTTGTTTAGTAATATGCTTTGCTCTGTTTGCTATCTCTTTAACCACTTTAAATCTACCTTTTATAGTTAATGCATTTGTTTTGTTTATTATTAAACCCAGTTTCTGTAATTTCTAACTGGGGGTGGGGTGGAGGCAAGAAGTTGTGCATAACTTCCTCCACATTGAGGGAGGGGCGAATTTATTAACATGCGTTGTATAAATTTCTCCACATTGCAAGACAATATACCTTTGGGTCTGCACTCCAAGGGAGGTGGACACCTGCATGTTGGGGCAAGTCCCTCAAAATGAGTCTTCCCAGAGCTGATCTCAGTCTCTATGTTGTTCTGCAGTTAGGTGTGGCCCTGCCTGTGTGTGTGTGTGTTGGAGGAGGCTTAAGAGCCTGGCTCTGCAAGACAGGTAAAAAGGGGGACCACGCTGGCAGAACAGGAGGGCTCAGTGGTATCCCAGCACATTAGATGGCATCTTAAAGGGGGGCAACCCGTCACACCCACTGTCCTGTCCAAATATGTATATCATTAGTGTGTATAAAGTTATGAGATTTTACTGTTACTGAAATATGTTGCAAATTTGGGAGTCTCCCACTGCTCCCTCTCCAGTAACAACAAAGGAGGTGATCCACACCCAGGTGGGTGTTAAATGACCATTAATGAGCAGGAGAGTTGTAAACAAGGGATCTACAATTCTGTAAGAGAGTTGCACAAGCGTCACACAATGGGGGACTGCTCAATTCTGTGATTCAGCAAAGATGACCAGAACATGTCTCAGCTAGTGTTTTCCAGGCATATGAACTGAGGATATAAAATAGGGGATAGTGGCATCATGCTTTTGCCTTTCTTACCCGTCCCCCCACCTATGTTGGGAGCAACAAGAATGCTGGGAACATAAAGACTTGAACTGAGGAGACTGGTCCCACACTTAAAAGGGAAGCCTGTGTATTAAGAACTACACCCTACCTGCAACATTCAGTGGGGGGAGAAAACTGCTTGATCCAAATACTGCCCAGTCTAATAAGGTTTAACATTTAGACTGTTCATTTACCTTTTATTTTCTTTGGTAACTATCTCTGACCTTTTGTGCCTACCACTTATAATCACTTAAAATCTATCTTTCTGTAGTTAATAAATCGGTTTTATATTTTACCTAAAACAGAGTGTTTTGGTTTAAGTGCATGGGAAATCTCAGTTTAGTTTACAACGGCTAGTATGTCCCCTCTCCACATTTAGGAAGGGGCACTGGGTAATAAATGTATACTGATCAGACTTCTGACCAGTGCAAGATGATATATTCTGGGGGTGTAAAGATGGGGACTTGGGACATTTTCTGGTGCCTTTCCCTATGCAGGGCTGTCCCTAGGTGGCTGCAGGGCCAGGAAATAGGTGCCGAGTTTCTACTCTGCTGGGGGCTGCTCCCGCCAGCTCTGCCCAGGCCCTGCTCCCACTCCACCCCTTCCAGGAAGGCCGCGGCCCCGCCCTGCTTTTTCCCACCCCTGCTCTGCCCCCATCCCACCTTTTCCCTGCCTTTTCCTGCCCCCACCCTGCCTCTTCCCTGTCCAGTTCCACCCCCTCCCCTGAGCGCGCTGCACCCGCCGTCCTCTTCCCTGCTGCAGGCAAAACATCTGATCCGCGGTAGGCGCTGAGAGGGAGGGGGAGGCGCTGATCAGCAGGGCCCACTGGTAGGCATGAGGCGCTGGGAGAGGGGGTCTCCTCCTCGGCCTTCCTGTTTGCCTCCTCACCCCACTCGCCTGCCCGCCCGCCTCCTGCAGGGCCCCCCAAAGCACAGGGCCCATGCAGTTGCCCCAATTAGCCATACCCTAGGGATGGCTCTGTCTCTGTGTAATTCCTGAGTGGCTAAGGGCACATTTGCATAATTTAGTTGGGTGTGGTACTCCACATGCTGTTGAATTAAGTGATAAGAGCTCCTAGAGGGGTTTGCTCTTGTCACTAGCAAAGCACTGTGAGAGACAGCCCAGGCTGGAGAGCTAAGGGGCACAGCAGTACTGCAGTTCCAGGTTGTACCCTGGGGATCCCGTCACACAGATATATGCAAAGATCAGTGTCTGCTCTTGGAAACCACATTCTAAATTCTCTCCATTTTATCCAGAATTTCTTCTGGATTTGTTTCTGATTCTCTAATAGATTCTTTAGGTAGATTATAACCCACAGACTGGTGGAACCCATCTAGAATGTCAATTTCCATTTCATATGGATATTTTTATTGCACCCTGGTTGCAGAATGTGAAACTCAGAATGCGTTATTGTTTAGTGAAACGCTAAGAAAGCCAATAAATAAATCCATGATAATGGTCAAGTGGTTAGGTTGCTAGCCTGGATTTGGAAGACCAGGTCTATTCCCTGCTCCACCAAAGACTGGCTGGTTGACCTTGGGCAAATCCCTTAGTCTCTGTTTCAGTTCCCATCTGAAAAGACTTAACCTACCTCACAGAGGTGTTGTGAGGATAAATGCTTTAAAGATTGGGAGGTACTCAGACACTATGGCAATTGGGGGCATTTGAGTACTTGAGATCCTTCTCTGTCACTCTGACAATTTGGTCACATATTGAGTAGAGTCTGTGATTGAATAGGTCTGTACTCAATCTTGACTTTCAAAGAACCATTTCAGGAGTGAGTGATCATCCCATATGCTAATTCTTGATGCAATTCTATTTCTGAGATTTGCACATCACAAACAAGTCACTATGCTTCAACTTCAAGTACTTGGTGCACAAGTACTTGACTGCAGTGTTTGCTCACATACTTCATTCTTTACAGAGCAGTATCCTGCACCACTGTCATCACTGCTGTTTCAAGTTTTCTTAGCTTTCATCTAGAATAAAGTGACTCATTTTTTTTTTCCAGTGGTGTCTCATCAGCATGCTGGGCTATTTCTGACTGTCTTTTTTGAACTGCGCTGAATCCTCTCCTCAAAGCTTTAATACAATCAGCTTTAGATAACCATCTTATCCCCAATAGTTGTTTCAAAGGCAATCTATATTTCCTATGTGTTTTAACAAGCTCCTTTAAACAACATTTGCCATAAGTGTATGGACTAAAAGTCAGAGAAAGATGAAGGACAGTGAGAACTAAAACAGAACTGATGTCTGATTCAGCTGCAGAAGATCACACTGGACAAAGAATAGGCTGAACATGCAGCATATTCAACTAGTGAATGGCTTTAATCCATATCTTGAGACCAGTGTGACTTCTTTTCATGTTATTCAGTGTCATAACTCTGACTCCTGAAATCAGCAGGGCCATCTCTTTAAGGAAATATGCAACAATCCCAGCTAAATGGTGTATCATGTCATAGTACATGGACACAACCTCTAATAAAAAAATTAGTGTTTCACCCAACTGATTCACATATCTTACCATTTACACTATTTCTTCAATATGGTCTCTGCATATTCCCAGTTTTGGGGTGCAAATCCCCAGTGTTACTGAGCTTCGGAAACCTTCTGGAAAGCAGAGCCCATTGGGGCTTTACTAATACCCTCAACACAGAACCAACAATTACAGCAAAGGTAATAAAACCACCATAGGGCTCCAATTACTTCCTTTGACAACTAATTGTGGTAGCAGGAATCTTCTCTATATACCTGAAGTACTTTGAGTTATTTTTTAAACTCTGTGTTGAAGAACCTCTTCATACATAAGGAGGATGGATTCATAAAAAGTGGCAGATGTCATTTGCATTTGCTGCTGCTGGGAAGTCCATACTTGGAGATATATTTGCCTGAGACTGGATCAAAAAGGACTATTTGTTACATGGACCCAGAAGGATTCCCATTCTTGGGAGATCCAAGTATCTTCTGGTCACAAAAGAATAAAAAAGGCAAACCTCATTGCACTGAATGTTTAACATGCATGACCACTCTTCAAAATAACATCAGTAGATACATCTCAGATTTGTATGGTTCAACCATCAATCCATGTAACTGAGAGAATAATGGAGAGAATTCAAACTACTTTCCTATAAGAGATGGAATTCTTGTGTTCTTTGGGGCTATCTGGTGTGTTCTTCCAATAAGCGAAGCCAGTAAGCCCAGATCTCAAAGTTGAGTGCTGAAAATCACTTGGATGGGGAAGAGATGAGAAATTCTTCTCTGATATCTACATTGTTTAACTTCTTGAAAAAAATATTTCACACTTCATTCGAAAGGTCAAATAAACTAATCACTAGTTAACTACACAGATAACATATACAGAGCTGACTGGCTGTCCTGGCAACTCAACAAAATAATTTGTGAATAAGACTGCTAGATTGTCCACCTGATTCTGTTCCCACTTGAAATCAGACTGCCACAGCCTAGTGGCCCTCATCTTATTGTCTATACCATTCCCAAAATGCTCTGAAGAAATGAATGAAAAATTATTCCAGTGGGGGGGGGGGGGGGGGAGTAACATGCCCTATAATCAAATTCTCTAGGTCAATCCACTTATTTCCATGTCTTGTTAGTTGATATTTTCTCAATCTCTTTTTCATAAGCAGCAAGTCACTCCACCACAATATCCACTCTTATGGAAAATAACTCGAAATCATACTGTTATTTAGAAGGCAGTGTTATTCGACCAGCATACAGACATCATGACTTACACAAATCTTGATGAATCTCACTTGTTACTAGACATTTTTTAAACTCCACTATGTCCCAAAGTGTATCAATAAAAGTGAACTAAATGTCACTCAAGATACAGTGGCACTCAAAATACACACAAAAAACATCTGTGCAAAACACACAAACAAGTGGTTATCTTGTAACTTACATATTTATACTACCCCACAGTAATTTTTTTTTTAAATTTAAATGAGCATTCTGAGTTTGGTCTTCAGAAAGTGAACAAATAGCAATACTGACTTCTCCCTCCTTCTGGCTTGCCTGCCTTTCCCCCTTCTGTCTTCATCTTCTCCCTGCAACAGAAGCAGATGTTCCTTGATTACTCTCCTCCCCTAACCCCTCTATTTTCCTCAGTGACCCCATCCCATCTCCTGTTCTCCCTTACGTCCACTCATTATCTCCCTAATTCTTCTCCTTATCCTCTTACTTTCCTGTTTCCCTCTCCCCCCACAATAAAAACATGCTGTAGTTTCTCCCATCTTAAAAAATTCCATCCTTGACCTTACTTACCCCTCCAACTACCTCCCCATCTCCCTTCTTCCTTTTATCTCTAAGCTCATTGTGTGCACTGTTTACAATCTGGAGTTCTTCTCCTCCAATTTCATCCTAGACCCTCTCCAATCTGGCTTCCACCGAAACCACTCTTGTCAAAGTTTCTAAAGACCTCTTCCCTATTAAATCTCAGAACCAGTAGTCAAGCCTCATCCTCCTTGACCTGTCAGCCACCTTCAACACCATTAACCATGTTCTTCTTGAAATCCTGCCCTTCCTTCATTTCTTTGATTTTGTCCTCTCCTGGTTCTTCTCCTGTTTCTCTAAACACTCCTTCAGGATGCCCTTCGGAAGATCCTCATCCCCTCTCTAACTTTCTGTGGAGGTTCTAGAGGGCTGTGTCCTTGGTCTCCTTTTACATCTTATCTCTGAGTAATCTCATCCATAAACACAAATCACAGATCTACCTCCCTACTCTAGAACCACCTTCTTCTGTCCAAAATAAAATCTCAGCCTGTCTTTCTTACATTTCCTCATTGATGTCTTGCTACCAGCCCAAGCTCATCATGGCTACAACAGAGCTCGTAGGCATCTCCCCCAAAACCCCCCTTTCTTGATCCACCATCACCACCCAGCCTGTCACTTAGGCCTGTAACCTGTGTGTCATCTTCAACCTGGACCTCTCTCTAAGTCCTCACATCCAGACTAAGTCTTGCAGATTCCTTCTGCATAAGATCTCTAAGATATGGTCTTATCTATCCAACCACACAGCTAAAGCTGTTGGCTAGGCTCTCATTATCCCACATCTCAATTTCTGCAACATCCTTTTCCCTGGTCTTGAAAAATGCAGTCTTGCTCTATTTAAATCCATTCAGATGCTGTTGCAAAGATCATTTTCCTAGCTCTTTGCTTTGACCATGTCACCCCTTTATTTCCATCCCTCCATTGGCTCTATGGTTATCAATAAGCTACTTTTCTTCTCCTTCAAGGCCCTACATGGCCTATTCTCATCATACCTATCATTCCTTATTCTCTATCAAAATGTTGACTCCCAACTTTGATGGCCCATGATTCCAGTCTATATCTCCCACTTGTTAAATTTTCAAAACAGCACATTCGTGATTTCTCCCATGCTGTCATTCATGCTTGGGATGTGTTCCCTGTAAATGTCTACAATTTAAAGCTACCTTATTATTTTCCTTCAAAACCCTTCTTAACTCACCTTTTCTCTTATGCCTACAAAAAACTTGATAACGGGCTGATGGTGTGCTGAGACCACAGCCTATCATGATGACCAATGTTTTCTCATTGTTTCTTTGTACTCCCCGTCTGTATCTAAATGTTGCCTCTTGCCTTATACTTAGATTGTAAGTTCTTTGAGATGGGGCCATCTTTTTTGTTCTGTGTTTATACAGCACCCAGCACAATTGGTCCTAGTTCATGACTAGTGCTCCTAGCTGCTATAGTAATACAAATAATAAAGTAATAATAGCAGTAATAATAATAAGTAAAAAAAGGCAAGCATTTTTCAGGCTTAAATTATGCCCATGCATCTAGTTCTGACTTGTAACACTCATTCTCCTAATTCATTCAGAAATTATCAAGGGACTTAACTGTTAATTGCTAAGTATTCTCAGAAGATCAATGGGAGTAGAAGGTACTCAGCTGAGCCCATATCATGATCCAGACCTAACAGTCAAGTTTAAAGTTTTGTGATGTGAGAAAAGATACCTATTTTAGGGGCACAAGGCAAATGCCTATGGTGTCAATCAGGAATTGAACTTACACTCTCAGAGGTTAAAGGCCAATAAGCACTAACCCATAAAGCTGAATAACATATCTTAACTCTGAGAGACAAGGTGGGTGAGATAATTTTTTTTATTGGACCAACTTCTGTTGGTAAGAAAAACGAGTTTTTGTGCCACACATAGTTCTTTAAGTCTGGGAAAGGTAGTCTGACTGTAAGAGCTAAATGCAAGGGGAATGGATTGTTTAGCATAAGTATTTAGCACATATTCTAAGGGAATATTCAAAGTAGGGTGGCCCATTTAATATCTCCGCAGCTATAGGACAAAAAGAGTGGGTGAGGGGTTACAGATTGTTGTAATAAGCAATAAATCCCATGTTGTTGTAGCCATGTCAGTCCCAGGATATTAAGAGATACAAGATGGGTGACTGTAACGGTGAGGGACTCACCCCTGTGGCGCCTCCTGCTGGTCTCTCAGGGAACTAGCTCTTCCAGTTTCCAGAGCGCCCTCTGCAGGATAGTGTCCCGCTTGCCACTGGCCCCTGTGTCCCTCCCAGATCCCGGTGCCCCTTTTACCCAGGGTGCTGCCCCCTGGCAGTACCCCCACAGTCTCTAGGTCTCCCCTCCCCGGGAAACCCCCACTCACTATCCCCACCTCACCTCAGTCTTTGGCTACAGCCAGTCACCATTGAGCCCCCGCACACTGGGGCGGACTGCAGTGTATAAGCCAATCATCACAGAACAAGAGGGGTTTGGACCTGCTGCCTCTGTCTAACTTTGGGCTGCCCCCTGCAACCCCAGTACCTATCTGGCCTTACACTAGGCCTGCAGCCTGGGGGGTTTCCAGGCCACAGCTCCCCAGCCCTTCTGGCCTTCCCCCAGCCCTGCTCCACTCCAGGTACCTTCTCAAGCTCCCAGCAACCAGGCCCATCTCCCTCCACAGCTAGAGGAGACTCTGTCTGGTCCGAGCCCACTGCCCTCTTATAAGGGCCAGCTGAGCCTGCTTCCCCCAATCAGGCTGGGAACGGCTTGCTCCCAGCCACAGCCCTCTCCCAGGGCTGATTTCAAACCCTTCAGGGCAGGAGCGGGTGACCACCCCGCTATAGTGAGGTATTGTCTTTTTTGGACCAATTTCTGTCGGAGAGCGAGACAAGCTTTCGAGCTACACAGCTCTCTACCTCAGACCTAAGGAATAAAAGATAAAAGCTATTACCACACCAACCTTGTCTGTATACTCACAGGGCATAGGTCTATTTTTGTTGTAAGATAAGCGAACAAGAGATTGAAAATCTAAAAAGTGAAACATCTTACATTGAATTGGCTCATTTCATCCCAAAGGAGCCCAAATTACTTCACAGACTTTACTTATAGAGGAATCATTTTCCCCACCACTAATATGCAATCACACGTAGGGCAGAAACTAGCAACTGTCTAAAAATGCACAGCAACATTATGTTACAGTTTAGTACAGGGAATTAATATAACAGTCAGTTGAAACTGCATGTAAAATTCTAAGAACCAGAATGTATTTACTGTGAGTCAAATTCTTTAGCCATTATTTAAGCAAAACTCTAATTGAAATAATTGTGGATTTTGCTTGATTTAAGGACAGCAAAATTTAGTCCTCCAATTAGAAACTCCCTCTTTGCCTACCTTACAATTATCCTGAATTTTGTCATTCTTTCATATTTACATCCCTTCAGATTTGCAAGTTTTCATGATAGCAGGCCTCCATACAAAGTTAGGTTTTCATCAAAAATAGGCAGAATGATAAAAATGCTGTAATTTTTCATACACTTTGATCTTTGATTTAGATCCAAGTTAGGATACATAGATATAACTTTTGGGCTTCCACAATTGTTTAGCCAACAGACGGCTGTCTGGTAATATTTGTTTTAAAGTATCTCAGCCTTTAAACCTAAGATATAACTCTGCTTATGGGATTTAGTCTTTTAGTGATATATATATAGGGAGGTGGGGGAATCAATCTAGGTCTAGATGTTGAAAGTCACAATGCAGGGTCAATACTAATTATACAGATGATTCTTGAGCAGTACAATAACACCTCTAGTATATACCAATGGGTCAGGTATGCTACATAATTAAATGCGACAATATATTCATTTGAGAGAGAATTAATAGTACTACTGGAGTTATAGATTTACATAATCATGTTGACTTTGAAAATTACACTTCAAAACAGAATTAATAACGCCTTTCACTATAATATGCCACAGAAGTCATACAGCTATGCTGTGTTGACCTAAACCACAACAGATTCAGAGACCTAAATGCAATACCTTTGTCTATGGGACATTATTTAAATTTGCTATATTTCCTGGAAGACATGAGGCCTATAAACAATGCTTGTTTTGTATTGATCCATTACTGCAATATTTTCACCTGTCAAAAATACAGAAAATGATGATAAAATATCAAGACTGTACCTTTCTCACAATACAACATGTGAGAGAATACTTAGAATGGACATTAATTATAGGAACTTATCAAAATCCCACTGAAGCCAATGATAGTTCTTCCACTGACTTCACTGGACTTTGGATCTGTACTTGTAAGCAAAGAACATTGGAAAAAGTATGTCAGGTACAGTACAATGTATTTTACCACTGAGTGTGTGTGTGTGTGTGTGTGTGTGTATATATATATATATATGAAAGCAGACATATTCAGCATATTAAAATATCAAAAAATATTAGACATATGGTTCAGCTTTTTATTTTATATACATAGGTCATCCACTTAGCGAGGGAGGAGAGCTAATAACTGATGATATCCTGAAAGCTTAAGTGTTTAATGCCTCTTTTACTTAAGTCTTCACTAAAAAGGTTAATGGTGGCCAGATATTCTACACTGTTAATATTAACAATAAGGTACAAGGAATGCAAGTCAAAATAGGAAAAGAACAGGTTAAAATATTTAGATAAGTTAGATGTTTTCAAACAATCCTGGAACAATTAGCATTTATCTTTGAGAATTCTGGAGGAGAGATAAGGTCCCAGAAGACTGGAGATGGGCAAACATAGTACTTATCTTTAAAAGGGGAACAAAGAAGATCTGTGGAATTATTGGCGAGTCAGCCTAACTCCAATACTTGGAAAGATACTGGAAAAAATAATCAAATGATCAACTTGTAATCACCTGGAGGACAATAGAATCATAGAATATCAGGGTTGGAAGGAACCTCAGGAGGTCATCTAGTCCAACCCCCTGCTCAAAGCAGGACCAATCCCCAACTAAATCATCCCAGCCAGGGCTTTGTCAAGCCTGACCTTAAAAACCTCAAAGGAAGGAGATTTCACCACCTCCCTAGGTAACACATTCCAGTGCTTCACCACCTTCCTAGTGAAAAAGTTTTTCCTAATATCCAACCTAAACCTCCCCCACTGCAACTTGAGACCATTACTCCTCGTTCTGTCATCTGCTACCACTGAGAACAGTCTAGATCCATCCTCTTTGGAACCCCCTTTCAGATAGTTGAAAGCAGCTATCAAATCCCCCCTCATTCTTCTCTTCTGCAGACTAAACAATCTCAGTTCCCTCAGCCTCTCCTCATAACTCATGTGTTCCAGTCCCCTAATCATTTGTGTTGCCCTCCGCTGGACGCTTTCCAATTTTTCCACATCCTTCTTGTAGTGTGGGGCCCAAAACTGGACACAATACTCCAGCTGAGGCTTCACCAATGTCGAATAGACTGGAATGATCACGTCCCTTGATCTGCTGGCAATGAACCTATTATACAGACCAAAATGCCGTTAACCTTCTTCGAACCAGGGGCACACTGTTGACTCATATCCAGCTTCTCGTCCACTGTAACCACAGGTCCTTTTCTGCAGAACTGCTGCCAAGCCATTCCGTCCCTAGTCTGTACCAGTGCATGGGATTCTTCCGTCCTAAGTGCAGGACTCTGCACTTGTCCTTGCTGAACCTCATCAGATTTCTTTTGGCCCAATCCTCCAATTTGTCTAGGGCCCTCTGTATCCTATCCCTACCCTCCAGTGTATCTACCACTCCTCCCAGTTTAATGTCATCTGCAAACTTGCTGAGAGTGAAGTCCACGCCATCCTCCAAATCATTAATGAAGATACTGAACAAAACCAGCCCGGACCAACCCTTGGGGCACTCCACTTGATACCGGCTGCCAACTAGACATGGAGCCATTGATCACTACCCGCTGAGCCCAACAATTTAGTCAGCTTTCTATCCACCTTATAATCCATTCATCCAGCCCATACTTCTTTAACTTGCTGGCAAGAATACTATGGGAGACCGTATCAAAAGCTTTGCTAAAGTCAAGAAATAACACATCCACTGCTTTCCCCTCATCCACAGAGCCAGTTATCTCATCATAGGAGGCAATTAGATTAGTCAGGCATGATTTGCCCTTGGTGAATCCATGCTGACTCTTCCTGATCACTTTCCTCTCATCTAAGTGCTTCAGAATTGATTTCTTGAGGACCTGCTCCATGATTCTTCCAGGGACTGGCCTGTAGTTCCCTGGATCCTCCTTCTTCCCTTTTTTAAAGATGAGCACTACATTAGCCTTTTTCCAGTTGGCTGGGACCTCCCCCAATCGCCATGAGTTTTCAAAGATAATGGCCAATGGCTCTGCAATCACATCCGTCAACTCCTTTAGCACTCTCGGATGCAGCGCATCCGGCCCCATGGACTTCTGCTCGTCCAGCTTTTCTAAATAGTCCCGAACCACTTCTTTCTCCACAGAGGGCTGGTCGCCTCCTCCCCATGCTGTGCTGCCTAGTGCAATAGTCTGGGAGCTGACCTTGTTCGTGAAGACAGAGGCAAAAAAAAGCATTGAGTACATTAGCTTTTTCCACATCCTCTGTCACTAGGTTGCCTCCCTCATTCAGTAAGGGGCCCACACTTTCCTTGACTTTCTTCTTGTTCCTAACGTACCTGAAGAAACCCTTCTTGTTACTCTTAACATCTCTTTCCTGATTTCACTCCTGCATGCCTGAGCAATATTTTTGTACTCCTCCCTGGTCATTTGTCCAATCTTCCACTTCTTGTAAGCTTCTTTTTTGTGTTTAAAATCAGCAAGGATTTCACTGTTAAGCCAAGCTGGTCGCCTGCCATATTTACTATTCTTTCTACACATTGGGATGGTTTGTTCCGGTAACCTCAATAAGGATTCTTTAAAATACAGCCAGCTCTCCTGGACTCCTTTTCCCCTCATGTTATTCTCCCAGGGGATACTGCCCATCAGTTCCTGAGGGAGTCAAAGTCTGCTTTTCTGAAGTCCAGGGTCCGTATTCTGCTGCTCTCCTTTCTTCCTTGTGTCAGGATCCTGAACTCGACCATCTCATGGTCACTGCCTCCCAGGTTCCCCTCCACTTTTGCTTCCCCTATTCTTCCTGGTTTGTGAGCAGCAGGTCAAGAAGAGCTCTGCCTCTAGTTGTTTCCTCTAGCACTTGCACCAGGAAATTGTCCCCTACACGTTCCAAAAACTTACTGGATTGTCTGTGCACCGCTGTATTGCTCTCCCAGCAGATATCAGGGTGATTGAAGTCTCCCATGAAAACCAGGGCGTACGATCTAGTAACTTCCGTTAGTTGCCAGAAGAAAGCCTCAGCCACCTCATCCCTCTGGTCTGGTGGTCTATAGCAGACTCCCACCCCGATATCACCCTTGTTGCTCACACTTCCAAACTTAATCCAGAGACTCTCAGGTTTTTCTGCAGTTTCATACCGGAGCTCTGAGCAGTCATACTGCTCTCTTACATACAATGCAACTCCCCCACCTTTTCTGCCCTGCCTGTCCTTCCTGAACAGTTTATATCCATCCATGACAGTACTCCAGCCATGTGAGTTATCCCACCAAGTCTCTGTTATTCCAATCACATCATAATTTTTTCTTGACTGCGCCAGGACTTCCAGTTCTCCCTGCTTGTTTCCCAGGCTTCTTGCATTTGTGTATAGGGTGATACACACTTAAGATAACTCGCTGATTGTCCCGCTTTCTCAGCATGAGGCAGGAGCCCTCCCCCTTGCGCTCTCCTGCTCGTGCTTCCTCCTGGTATCCCACTTCCCCACCTACCTCAGGGCTTTGGTCTCCTTCCCCCGGTGAACCTAGTTTAAAGCCCTCCTCACTAGGTTAGCCAGCCTGTTTGTGAAGATGCTCTTCCCTCTCTTCATTAGGTGGAGCCCGTCTGTGCCTAGCACTCCTCCTTTTTGGAACACCATCCCATGGTCAAAGAATCCAAAGCCTTCTCTCTGACACCACCTGCTTAGCCATTCATTGACTTTCATGATTTGACAGTCTCAACCCAGGCCTTTTCCTTCCACGGGGGTAGAAGGAATAACCAGCATGGATTTGTCAAGAAGAAATTATACCAAGCCAACCAAATTTCCTTCCTTGCCAGTGTTATTGGTCTAGTGGAAAGGAGGGAAAGCTGTAGATGTGATATATCTTGATTTTAGTAAGGCTTTTAACCCAGTCCCAAATGACATTCTTATAAGCAAACTAGAAGCATGTGATGTTGATGAAATTACCATAAGGTGGGTGCACAACTGGTTGAAAGACTGTACTCAAAGAGTAGTTATCAATTGTCGCTGTTAAACTGGGAGTGCACATCTAGTGGTGTCCTGCAGGGTCAGTCCGGGATCTGGTACTGCTCAGTATTTTCATTAATGACTGGGGTAATGGACTGGAGAGTATGCATACAGAATTTCCATATGACACTAAGATGGGAGGGTTTGCAAGCCCTTTAGAGGACAGGATTAGAATTTAAAATGATCTTGACAAATTGGAGAATTGGTTTAAATTCAATAAGATGAAATCCAATAAAGACAAATGCAAAATACTTCACTTAGGAAGGAAAAATCAAATGCACAACTACAAAATGGGGGATTAACTGGCTAGGTGGTAATGCTGCTGAACAGGATCTGGGGGTTATAGTGGATCACAAATTGAATGAGAGTCAACAACGTGATGCAGCTGTGAAAAAGGCTAAGATTCTGGGTGTATTAACATGTCATATGTAAGACCAGGGAGGTAATTGTCCTGCTCTATTCAGCACTGGTGAGGCCACAGCGGGAGTAATGTTCCCAATTCTTGATGCCACACTTCAGGAAAGATGTGGACAAATTGGAGAGATTCCAGAGGTGAGATTCAAAAATGATAAAAGGTTTAGAAAATCTGAACTATGAGGTAAGGTTAACAAAACTGGGCATGTTTAGTATTGAGAAAAGAAAGCTGAGTGGGTACCTGGTAACAGTCTCCAACTATATTAAGGGCTGTTCTTAAAAGGATGGTGATTGGTTGTTCTCCAGGTCCACTGATGGGAAGACAAAAAGTAATGGGCTTAATCTGCCTAAGGGAAATTTAGGTTACATATTAGGAAAAACTTTCTTAAATAAAGATAGTTAAGTACTAGAATAAATTACCAAGGAAGGCTGCAGAATCTCCATCACTGAAAGTTTTTAAAAACAGGTTGGACAAACACCTGTCAGGGATGATTAGGGGTTATCCCCAGACATTCTTGGTCTTGTGCTCCCTAATCTGAGTCAGGGAGAGTTCCCCAAGATCTAAAGGTTATTTTGGTCAGCAACAGTGAATGGAAGCATGAGCCACAATTGGTGAACACACACCATCCAGCATTATGACCCCTACTGTTAAAACTTTTTGTTAAGTTCCTGATTGTTTCTTTGAGAGGCCTTTACTTGTCTTGCAATCAGTCAATCACTACCCAAAGTTATTTCAAAATTAATGATGTCAACAAAGCAGAATATAAATACACACACCATCTCAAAAAGTTTTCCTCTATAATCTGGGGGATTGGTGATGACTGCATGTCGCATGTGGTATGCTGATCTAAGCGGCATTACCCCTAAGAGTACCTGTTGGGCAGATTTTTCACTCCTGGAGAGCTAAAAAGGCAAAGGGAAAAGCACAGCCATAAAAATTGCAACAGGCAGCAATAACCTACCTACCAAAAATATGAAAAATAACTTTATATTTTTATATTAAAATATATATTGGGGGGAGGGATAGCTCAGTGGTTTGAGCTTTGGCCTGCTAAACCCAGGGTTATGAGTTCAATCCTTGAGGGGGCCATTTAGGGATATGGGGCAAAAATTGGGGATTGGTCCTGTTGTGAGCAGGGGGTTGGACTAGATGACCTCCTGAGGTCCCTTCCAACCCTGATATTCTATGATCTATGATTGTTCTTTTCCATATTGTTGGCTGGTTGTTTTTTGCTGCTTATTGCTATCTTATAAATTGAGCGTGTGTATCCATATTATTTATAGACAGAGATACACAAACACATGCACAATAAAAGGGACAAGTAATATACCTCCCCCAAACCACCAAATTTAACCCATCAAAGACATTTAAGAGGAGTCAAAAAGAGAAAAACAAACAAAAAATATGTTTGGCTGACTAGAATGAGGGACATCTCAAAAGACACAAAACTATCAGGAGTGGGAGAGTTTGGGCTTGCCTATTTCAGAAACTGGTTCTTCATGACTGAGAGATCACAGCAGGATTCCTAGACAGAGGCTAAATCAAAGCAAGCACTTTGTTAATGAAGTGTATGGACCTATCACCATATAGCTGCTGTGTATAAGACTGCAATGGAAATTTGTTCGAGGCAGGAAGCAGAGCCCAGCCTCTCTCAGACATAATGAGTCCTTCTAATTTAGGCCAGACAGGCCACAAAAATGCAAAATGCAATCAGGCAAATCTTTCAACACAGTCCTCTAAGTGACACCACTACCCAGGGAATTGATGTCCAAGGAAACAAAAAGTGTGGTTGACTTTCTAAGGGCTTTAGTCCAGTAGAAGTAGAACCTCATGTACATTCTAATGTTTCATTCATTGAAAAGGATGGAATGAGCATGAACTTGTGGAAAGAATGTTGCCAGAGTAAGGGGCTCACTACAACAGAGGTTAGTCACTGTGCTAAAGAAGTATCTGATGAGCCTGTAGCTCCCACCTTAAGCAAGTGAAATTTGGTACAAGGTGAGTCATTCACAAGAACCTGAAATCTGCTTTGTCTATCAGCAGATATCACTAAGTTAGTGCCACCAGGAAAATTAATGTCCAGTTATGAAACTTGAACTCTCAGGTTCCAAGTGTCTCAGAAAAGGCCTTCATCAGCCTTACCATAACCACATTAAAATCCCGTGATAAATGTGGGGCTTTTAAACACTAGATTTCAAAAGTCGCAGGTCCCAAATGAAACTGATGAGGAGGGACTGCAAGGATACTTGTCTATTTTTCAGTCATTCATAAAAGGCTGAGATAAGTGCTAAGTGTAGCAGGATGCAACGTAGTCATAGCTGTGTCAGCCCCAGGATGTTAGAGAGACAAGGTGGGTGAGGTAATATCTTTTATTGGATCAACTTCTGGTAGCGAGAGAGAGAAACTGTCAAGCCACACAAAGCTGTTCTTCATGTCTGGGAAAGAAACTCCTAGCATCACATCCTTTCCCAAACCTAAAAAGAGCTGTGTGTGGCTTGAAAGCTGATCTCTCTCTTACCAACAGAAGTTGGTCCAATAAAAGATATTATCTCACCCACCTTGTCTCTCTAAGTGTAGCTGGATGAAGTTTAATTTCTACATTAAACTCAGACAGGTGAAGAAGATACTCAAGCAGGTCTTCTGCAAATCAGGATCAAGTAGGCTCTGCTTGCTCCATATCACAAATCTTTTCCACTTACAATTGTTCTGAAAAACCAAAAGGATTTGAGCTAGCTGCTCATAGACTAAATACCCACAAAGCTCCACCCTCTCACAAGTCAAGCTGTCAACAGCAATGCTTGCAGCATGGCGCTAACAGGGCAGTTTGGTTGTCAGTGATCAAGAGTCATATGCTCAGTCTAATGACTATGGCCAACTGCAAAAGAGTAATCAAACCTTGTTTCTCCCTGAACTCTCCCATGCCTCTTGGTACCAGAAATACAGTTGGAAAGGTATATAAGAGTCTTTTTTCCCAGTGGATGTATAAGGCAGCCCTTGTTAGGACAGCCTCCCTGATGCCATGATCAAAAAAGTGCAAAATCTTCCTCAGCTTAATAGCAAAGATCCACTTTCACTGTCCTCCACTAGAAGAAAATCATCTTCAGGTAGAGACCTACTTGGATATGTATACAAAGGGGGCCCAATTTTGATTTGGGTCTTTCAGCACTGTAGTAATATAAATAATAACTAACAATAATTCTGGACGCTCCATATTATCATACAGTAAACTGAGCAAAACTCAGTACTAAAACTATAGGTACATGAAAATAAGTACATGGTATCCCACTACCGTAATCCTCCACCTCTATCCCCATTTTGTTTGTCATTCATTGCAGTGTTGCCTCTAATTTAGATTATTAGCTCCCTGCAACAAGGACCCTGTTAATTGTATTTGTTCTATAAGCACCACAGCCAGCTTTGGAGAGTTAGAAAAAAATAATACTAACACTAATCCATTCCTATCGGACTCTTCCTTCAAGGAACATATAACAACTAATACATGTATATTTCTAGGGTCAGATTTACACCTTATGTGCTCCTAGGTGCAGCATCTTCAGCGCCCCCCACTCCCATCCCGTCCTCTTCCCCCCCCCCCCACAGCTGACCTTCATGTTTTCCTTACAAAATGAAACTTTTAACCCACTTTTAACTTTTAGGCACCCCTAAAATTCCAGCACCCCTACACACGTGCCTACTGTGCCTAACTGGAAATCCAACGCTGTATATTTCAAGATTCATGAAGGAGCAGACTCACTCTCCTGCACAAGATCTCTGAATAAAGATGCAGCAGCACTGAGCATAGGGCCAGACCAGATGATTTGGCAGCCTACAGTTGTGCAGACCTATAACAACTTGCACATTACCACCTCTATCATAAAATACAATATGCTATACTATATGCAAACAGAAAAATTTCACACCCAACTAAGATACAAAAGGCACTCTCCAGGAAAAAAAACCCACTATATTATGCATTATTAAATATTCTAACGTTGTGCTTAAAGTGTGGCTAGTAAGGTACTTGGATAACAATAATTTTTCCTATGCATTTTTAGCTTATTTTCTTTCACACAATTATACATTTGCCCAATTGCCTCTTGCAGGCCAGGCTACATTGCTGTACATCTTCAAAGTCTTTTAAAATCAATCCCACAAGGCAATAATAAAATAAAATAATAATAATAATAATTATAATTCCTATATAGGGTATTTGTTTGCTTCTAAAAGATTGCTTTTTTTCTCTTGCACAAACTAAACCTTACTATTTTGGTTCCAGTTTGTAGTGATTTAGTACTATTCTCCCCACCAGATGGCAGTAACTTCAACTTAATATAAACCAGACTATTGCCACATGTGCAGCAAACAATAGTATTCTTTATGTTTGGGATTTTCATAAAAGGGATTGCTGGCTGTTAACATGGAGTTGTTTTAGATCCCTGTGATTTAACGACAAATGGGAGGGTAATGTTTTCTACTAATGGCTAAGGTTAATTATGATCAGTGTGCTTTGCAAGGTAAATTGCAGTCTGTTCGTAACAAAGAGCTCTTACTCTTACCCATTTTTTATTATATCTGAAATTCACTGGTTGCATTTTGAAAATGGTGGGGATTTTATCTGAGTTATATTTCCTTCTTTTTTCCTTTCCAATATTTGTCCACAAGTAACTTCCAATATTACACCAAGTCTTAATTAATTTAATCATCACTTCATGTGTATTAGTGCATATGTCAATAATTATAGTGTATTAATAATTTAAAATGCTGACTCTTCAATATTTTAACAAACATATGTCTTCCACCCACTTCTAGACTTTCATGAGCACGTCGCTGAATAAAGCCTCACCAGATCTTTGTCCCTAGTGAAATAAACTTGGAAGAAATAATGGAAGCTCCTTTTGTTGGTAGGACATGTCAAACATATACAGCAACTGATCAGACTTTTGTTATTTTGGTGTTAGCTCTTGTTAGTTTGGTATGGCTTAGAAATGTATGCTTTTGTGTACCGGGCACCAAAACTTAGAACAGAGGTTCCTGTTCCTAGTTTTTTTATGAAGCATTATGCCAGTAGTCTGATTTTTAGCCTACCCTAACTAAGCTTCCTCCCCAGCAAATATGTAATGGCTTCATTTTTTAGAAAGCAAAACAAATAAGCTATTCATGGATCACTACAAACCTTTTGCTAGAAAGGCAGAGACTTATGGAGAATATAAAATAGACCCAGCTATTATTATACCTAGATTAGAGCTACATCGCTGCTTCAAGATTAATGGTGTTAAAAAGTAAACAATGTATTACTAATATGATATATCCATACATAAATATTCAAATTAATTTTACCTTTTCTTAAATTCATGATTCAAATTTTAAAGCCTGTTAGATCTGTTCTTCCTTGATGTACAAGTGTAAATCCTATTATTAACATTAATATGATCTGGAGGTGAACAGATTCTTACAGGGACACTCAGAAATACTGTTTTAGATAGGTGTGACAAAGATATGGTGCAGAAGATTTCTGTTTGATTTACACAAAATTCAAATCTAATACCTCTGAATGTGTCATGGAAAACTTGAAAACTTAACAAAACATGCCTTTTTTAACAAATAAATTATTTCTCTTCTGTTCTCTACTCCTAATAAAAGTCAAAATAATAAGTCTTTTTGCCTATGTAAAAATTTGTTATGGGCCCAGAAATGGAAATTATTCAAATTATTCATTATTATTCATTCAAATGAAGAATTTAGTGGACAGTAAAAGCATTGTAGTGAACACATACTAGTAACATATTGGTTCTGAGTGCTGCCCTCTTCTTAAAGTGGATGTTATTAATTGCTGCTCCTGGTAAGGGTAGTTAGGGTTTGGCCAGTGGTAGCCCAGCCACTGTAAGGATTAATGTCATTGGAGGATGGGAACTGCACTGCAAAGCTGTTGGTTCTCCAGCATAAACCTACTACAGGGTTCATCCATAGCAGCAAAGTGTGCTTTTCACTGTTTGCAGATGTAGTCTTGCTTATTTTATAATTGAAATCAACATTTTAGAAAAGAGGACTTCATGTCCTTTTCTACAGAGCTAGTACCTTGCAATGACTAAGTGGCAGAGTCCTGTGGAGTCCAGAGTCCTTATAGACTAACAGATGTATTGGAGCATAAGCTTTCGTGAGTGAATACCCACTTCGTTGGATGCATGTATTGGAAATTTCCAGAGGCAGGTATAAATATACATCTATTAGTCTATAAGGTGCCACAGGACTCTTTGCCGCTTTTACAGATCCAGACTAACACGGCTACCCCTCTGATACTTGCAATGACTAAGTTATTTTCAACTGTATGCTGACTGAAAAAAAATCAAGCTGCACATGCATTTTTTAATAAACAAATGCACTAGTTTTCCAACAAGTTTGTTCCAAGCAACAGAGCCTGTTTGGACAGCCGGCATCTACTAGCAGACAAGAACAGATTCAAACCCTTTTGTCTTTCATAACCATTGAGGATTCTCGATAGATCGATCCTGTGGAACACAATTGCCCTCAAAGATGTACAAACTAAATCTGTGTAGAGATAAGAGAAAAACCCTGAAACAGAAAGTGAAAAAAACAGACTGCCCTATATTAATAGACAGAATGGAGCAAGACAGAAAGACAAGGCTCTACAAAGGGAAGGCCTGAGAGCAGACAGGGAGAGAAAATGAGAGGGTCTGTAAGTATGAAAGAGAGAAAGATCTCTTGAAGCTGAGAGGGATTTAGCAACAGATAAGGAGATAGATAGGAGAAAGCAGGGAGGGAGAGAAAAGAAGAAGATAAAAGAGTGATGACCATGAAACCCTAAGAAGGAAGTGATGCCAACAAACCCACCATTAGAAGAACCATCCCAAGAGACCAGAAAGTCTAATTCACCTGAAAGCTAGGCTTCTGTAACATGCTTTTTTGAAGGTACCCTGGAAAACTGCTTACAGATTTCTCTTCTTGAAAAACATAGCAATACGACTTCTCTAGAGCCTTAACTCATGACAGCTGGTTATGCCAACGCTTTGCACACTGCACTGACTGCCTACATTACAGCAAATGCTCTTGAATGTTTTACTTTTCATATATATATATAAGCCCCTAAATAAAAAGACCAGTTTGCTTAAAGGTGTGCTAACTGCTCCATTGCCAAAATCAACAGGGTTGGAATTGTGGATAATCTCCAGATTCTGTATAAACTTGAAATAATAGAATGTAAGGCCCTTTTCTGTTGAAGGCCTGATATTCAGAACTCCCTTATATGTCTGTCATGGTACTTCCATGTCATCTATGATCACAATGACTACTAATTCTACTAATGTGTAAAAACACACTCATCTTGCTATTATTTTACTCCTCTTCCTTCAAACTTTATCTCTATTTGCACATTTTTCCACTAGTTGCATCTTGTCATAATCCTAGATTTACATTTTGTACACTGGGTCAGACTAGATGATCTAATGGTCCCTTCAGGCCTTCAATTTCTATGAAATATCTGGATCACTGTGTAATCAGATTGAAATAATTTGCATTCCTTGCAAACCAGAGGTGAAATTCTGACCCCACTGAAGTCAAGGGTAAAACTCCCATTGATTTAAATATGGCCACGATTTAATTCTAGGTTCCTACCTTAGGTTCTGCTAGTTCTGAACACTATCAACTAGCAGAATGATTGCAACAAATTCAAATTCACATCCAGAAAAAACACATTCAAAAGCATGTTACTTAAGTGGGAAATGTTTCCATCACTTTAGTTTGCGAAAGCATCAGCTACAATAGTGTGCAACTACCCATATTAATGTTGGATTATGGACACCTGTAACCGAAATTTCAAATAAAGAATTAAAGACTTACCCCTAATCTGTGAAACAAAAAGGATCTTTTTGCAAAAGTCATAACGGCAGCCATATACCTGAAAGAAATACAGTGAATCAAGATGAGGGTAAAAGATTAAAAGGATCATATACTAAAGCCAGACACTTCAAAATAGCCCAGTGAAATTATATTTAACTCCTTTTCAAAATCAATTAAAATTATACCCCAGAGTTACAAAAACACTGGTGTAAAAGAGGGGAAAAGTCTTGTCTTTTAGCTTACAAGATCTGATCTATTTCCCCAAGACAGTAACTGCCAGAGAACTACTGTACATCAGTAAATCAAGAATTTCTAATAGTATAACCAAATACTGACATTATTGGCCAGATGGATGATGGTACTCATCCACTTTCTTTTCATTTAATTCAGAAATACAATTTTACACTCTGAAAGAGTAACCCAATATTTATGTAAAAAGTAGTACATAATTACATAATAGTAACCCCCAACACTGTAGTTATGTTATAGTAAGGTGTAGTGTTGTGAGGCACTATTGTAAACTATTATTTTGTTAACTAAAGAAAGAAAATGATTTTATCTTCTATTTGTGAAACTGTACATTTTTGTAGTGTATCATAAAATGTGTTTAGAAAATATAGACATCTTCACTCCAGTTACATGCGTATTTTAAGATATTTGATTTCTTGCAAAAAATATTGCTGAAGCAGTTTATATATATAGCTGCAGTTTCAGAGAGGAAATTAAATTCTGACATGTCTTGAAATGGCACAGCATGTTGGCCTTGAGTATGTAAAGCTTTGATAAATTAACAATATAGTGTATTGTAGTATTAATTATATTTTAATATAGTGGCTGAATTATGCTGTATGTATGTTGACATTAAAATGTAATTACAATGTGACTGAACTTTGTCATACTTGTAATGACTGCTTATTCATATCTACACATAGTAATTTCTCTGAAGTTATACCTGTCGCACACAATCACTAAAAGTTTAAATGTCAAAAAATAAAAATTAATTTCAGCATAGCTACTGTTTATTTAGTATACCTGGACTGTAAATGTACATGCATTCATAATGAAACAGACGGCGAGCACAAGTAATTCAGTTACATGGTCCACCTCTGGTTGTAGGATTTTGTATAGGCACATATAGAAAGAAAAAAAAAACATAACCAGAATAATTTACAGTATAATATGGTAAATATGAAACTTCAGGGGTAATAAATTATTAAATCATGTCGCTAATCTTCAGGTTAGTATGGTGCAGGAGTAGCTACTCTATAATTAAGTTTGCAACCAGTTTCCATTTTTAAAATCTTATTTTAGCCCCCTGAACCTATTTTTATTTTTAAGACATTAAAAAGTAGTATGAATTTTTGATTGTCCAAAGTGGCCTTTTTATCATCCTTCATACCTACATAAACTATTCACAGTCAGTGTAAAGCTGAGTTTTATATCCTGAGATTAGTGTTGAAAGAGTAGTACTCATTTTGAATTAAGGTTGTTGTGTTGCAATGAAATAAGAATTACTCTGTACTTGATAATGAGAAATGTGTGACAGTTTAAGATGATGGCCCCAATCCTAGAGGAAATCCACATGTGCTCAATTTACACACTGTGGGTAGAATCCCACTGAAGCATTTGTCATCAATGGGATTATTCACAATATATTAAGTAAAGTTTAGGCACAAGTCTTTCCAGGGTCAGGCATTATATTGGCTTTAACTTTTTCAATTCCTTGCTCCTCAACTTTGTAAATTATGTGATAGGTCAGTAAACTGTTACATTCAGCAACCTTAATTGGCTTTTTAAATGCGTGATTTTGGTTTTTGTTTGTTTCTGGAGGTTCAATTAGTGTTAAATACAAGTTTGAAAAAGCACAACCACTATGTAATTATACTGTAACTACAGTGTAATTGCAGTTACTATATTATAAAGTGTAACTGTGGAATGGATATTGTCTTATGATACTGCCACCTAATCTGTCATTAATAAAAAATGACTTGAGTTTGACATAACTTCCCCCAGAAAACAAGAAAAGCGATGTATGATCACATAATTAGAACATGAATGTAATGATCAGATAGGGTTTTGTTTTCAACAGTTGATATTTTAAACTAAAAGTGACAACAGGAGGAAAATGTGAGGAAGACCTACTGAAACTGGGTAGTTAGGAAAGGAAAGAGGAAACAAGTTAGATTAATATAGTCACTGATCCCTCATTCCCAGGAGCATAAGTATGTGCGGGAGAAGGGAGGGAAAAAAGGAAAAGTAATGATGTTGGCGGAGTGCTAATCCAGTTTTCAAAGTGGCTCCATCTCTAATAAAATATGGCTATAAATAGCCTTCAGCAGTAGCCTATGTATTATGAGCAACAAATTCTAAGCAAAAAAAAAAAAAAAAAACAAAGAAACAAGCAAACCTCTGGTGCAGCCACAGCTTTTAGTAGCATTTACCTTTGCTGCTGTATAACTTCTGAATTTCACCTTGCAATGAACAAATTAAATCAGGAGACTGATGTTCCCCCTTTTTATTTTTTAAACAAACCATCAAATTGAAAATATGGTTCAAAATGTTATAAAGCATTATGTAAAAATGTAACTATACTGATGCACCTTCATATTCTGCAACCAAATTTATCTAAAGAAAAATTACCTGATGTACCTTGCTTCTGCTTCCTGTGAATCACAGTGGTTGAGGTATTGCAAATCCCTCAAAAAGAGGTATAATTTGGAAACAGTAACAAATACTTGCCCATAAGGTAATTGCTATATAGTAGAACCTCAGAGTTACCAACACCAGAGTTACGAACTGCCCAGTCAACCACACACCTCATTTGGAACCGGAAGTACACAATCAGGTAGCAGAGACCAAAAAAAGGAAATACAGTATAGTACTATGTTAAATGCAAACTATTAAAAAATAAAGGGATAGTTTAAAAAAAAGATTTGACAAGGTAAGGAAACTGTTTTCCGTGCTTGTTTCATTTAAATTAAGATGGTTAAAAGCAGCATTTTTCTTCTGCAGTAAAGTTTCAAAGCTGTATTAAGTCAATGTTCAGAGTTATGAACATTTCAGAGTTACGTACAACCTCCATTTCCAAGGTGTTCGTAATTTTGAGGTTCTACTGTATTAATGTTGCTTTCTGATTAGTTGGAAGGGCTGATATAGATACAGATTTGCCCTACAGATTTTTTGCAACATCCAGTGGACCAGGAGTATATAGCTCAAAAAGTTTGATCTTGTTCAACATCCACACATGCCAACTTTTGGTCCAAGGAATCAGTTGATTGGTCTAGCGTCACATTATTGGCCCACTGCACCATTCAGTTTCCCATGCATAAAGGGAAACATATGTTCCGAAAAATATGTTTTCCATACTTCTTGCACATCGCTCTGCTTTGGTGCAGACATTTAATGAACTACTCCTCTTGTAAGTAGATGTTTTTGGGGCAGTTCTTCACCCAATTCACAAGCTGAATTGAGGAACTACTTTACAGAAGTGGCTAGTAATACTGCTTCAAAGCACTGCAAGTTATAGCTCAAAGGCTGTGGTCATTAAGATACCAGCTTTACCAGCAGAAACAGTGCATAACCATTGATAGTAGGGGGGACACAGTTTAAAGGTTTGGACTCCCCCCAGGCAGGCCACACCCTTTACCCTCAGTCTCCCCTCCCAGAAAGCAGGAGCTGCTCACTGCAGTGACCAGCTCCTGCTTCTCCCCGCAGGGCACAGCCTGCAGCTCACCTATGCTCCAAGGTCACTTGACTGGCTCTGCCAGATACTGCACAGGAAGGGGGTCTGGTGGCACCATGTGACCAAGGGGGCCAGCTCTGAGTCAACAGGAAACCCATGCACAGGAGTGGGGCACTCCAGCCCCAAACCACTGGTGGATGGGTGGTTTCCAGAGGTGGCTTCCAATGCCCTCCCCCCCCCCAGGCTGGGGGCTCCTGCGCCTTACCCACAGTGTGACCCTGATTAAATCCGCCCCCCCTCCCCGGGTCTCTGTGCAAGACCCAAACACACACCAGGACAGGTTCCTGGTCCCATGGGTCACCACTTACCCCGCAGTGCCCCACCACCCCGAAAGTCTGAGGCAATTGCAGAATTTACTCCCCAGGCACAGCCCCACTCGCCTTGCTGGAGGGTCACTGTGGGTCAGTACTACCATGAGCCAGGCCTGCAAAGGGGGAGGACAAAGGGGGCAGCTCACTATTGATGGCATCTGTTTTGAGATAAATTACTGTGCACTCACATATTTTGAACACACTCCCTGCAAAAAAAAGAAATAAAAATATAAACCGTGGCAGAAATCAGGGTGGGGGGGGATGTGACCCCATATGCCCCCCCCCCATGTTACCTCTGTTTACCAAGCTTTCAGTACTTGGTATATATCTCAGGATCTAATTTCACACTTATTTTTGAAATGTAAACTATCAGAGCCTTAGTCACCACGACACCCATTAAAATCAAAATCCCAAGGTTATGATATAAGAGTTTTCATATTCCCAATTCTCTTTTGGAAAATCCCATTTTCCAATACATACACCCGTGCAAGTGGCATTTCTAAGCAACATTTGTTGACCCTTTTCAAAGTTCCTTGTTTGAACCATTCTGTTTTATTTGCACGTTCTGCTACTTGCTGCATACACAAGTTATATTTGCATTTAGGGGCTGAATGGAATAATTTGTGGTTGGTATCGGATTCTGTGCTCCCAAGTTTTGAGTGACCTGATACTTACCCTTGGTAGGTTGGAGATTTTTATCTGTATTTATTTTGCATGACAGTATGGGGATGTTAAAAGATTTTTTCAGATTCCTTTCCTGTGAGTAATATACATGGGCAGCGGGTAGCATAGGCAGGGGAAAGTTGTGCCTTCCCAAATGGTCCTGCATGGCTCCGCCCACACTCTGGCCCACGGCCCTCTCCTGCTTGCCGCTAGTTGGCCCAAAGCCCAGGCAGGCTGCTCCTCTTCCGGAAAGCCTGCTGGGAACTAGTGCATCTGGGACTTAGGGTGGCTGGGGCTGCCCAGCACTGGGAGGGCTCTGGGTGCTGGGGCTGTGCCACCCAGCACACCAGGGCTGGGGGAGAGAAGCAGGCTGCACTGCCCACCCGGTGCTCCAGGGCTAGGGTGGGGGCCACACACTGCCCAGTGTTCAGGGTGGGGGGTGTGCGCCGCCCGCGTGGCGCTCTGGGGCTGGAGGTGCTCGGACTGTGGGGGGGCTGGCGGCCGTGGTGAGAGGGAGGACTTTGGGATGCCATGGGGCAGGATCTCAGGCAGAATGGGTGGGCCGGGCCAGCCCGGGCCAGGAGTAGCCTCCCCAAGCCTGTCGTTCACCCACCGCCCATGATAATATACCTTTTGGAAATTTCTTTAAAAACTACAAATATACATTTGAAAAAAGGTGTGGAGGAATCCTCAGTTTTGCAGGATGGACTTCATCCACACAAATCTTTCATTAAGAAGACTTCTGAGAACTTACTCTCTTAAAACCAGCTACTTCACAAGAAGAAACCAAATGAGAAATTGTAGCCACTTAACAAGCAGCATGTAGAGTCAACACCAAGACCAGTCATGTTAACTTGCTCTGGCTCCTCATGAGTCCTATTTGCTTTCCCATGATGTCATAAATGTGATGAGGGATTGAGCCCCAAAATGGTGTGCAGCAAGCACCTGATGCAAGACAGAGCCAGCACCCATCTTCCAAGAACCTGGGATTATGCTTGTGGTGTAGCTGTGCCTCAGAAATGCAAAATCAGTCCGAGGGTTTGGGGCGGGGTGGGCAAACTATAGCCTGTGAGCCGTTTTAAGCCGGTCTGCAAGCCGCACCACACAGCTCGGCCTCGCTCCGGCACTCCGGCCCGGGTGCTGGGTCGGGGCTGCACCATGCAGCTTGGCCCCACTCCGGCTGGGGCACAGGATCGGGTGCCGCACCATGCGGCTGCTGGAAGCTGGCGCATGGTCCTGCTCTGGCTCCTACGTGCTCCAATGGGAGCTACAGGGGCAGTGTCTGCGGATGGGGCAGCGCGCTGAGCCTCCTGACCGTGCCTCTGCATAGGAGCCGGAGAGGGACATGCCACTGCTTCCAGGAGCTGCTTGAGGTAAGCGCCACTTGGAGCCTGCACCCCCTGAGCCTCTCCCTATGCCACAACCCCCTGCCCCAGCCCTGATCCCCTTCCCGCTCTCCAAAACCCTCCTTTACCCCAAACCTCTCATACCCTGCCCCACCCCAGAGCCTGCACCCCCAGTTGGAACCTGCACCCCGTCCCACAGCCCTGTCCCAGCTCTGATCCCCCTCCCACCCTCCGAACCCCTCGGTCCCAGCCCAGAGCACCCTCCTACACTCCAAACTCCTCATCCCCAGCCCCACCTCAGAGACTACTCCCCCTCCCGCACTCCAACCCCAATTTTGTGAGCATTCATGGCCCGCCATACACTTTCCATTCCCCGATGTGATCCTCCAGCCAAAAAGTTTGCCCACCCCCGGTTTGAGGGATAGGAGCTTTTCTACAGATGTGACACTCCTTAACAGACAATGGCGGTGGTGATCTTTGTGACGCTTTCAGTTTACAGGGGCCTAAAAAATCAAGGTGGCTCAGATCTTGGAAAAGAGGGTCTTAGCATTCACAGTCTTTGCTGTGTAGTTACATGGAGAAGACCATGACGGCCAGAGTCTAGGGTATCACAAAGCCCTTCCAGCAGCATTCTGCATATTAAACATTTGTCCTGACAACAGATAGTAACTGACAAGCCCTCAGCTGCACTAACATATTTGGTAATGAAAACAAATCAGTAAAGGTTAAGGCTTGCTTTAGCGTTCATAGAGTACACACACTGAAAGGACTGGTGCTTACCAGTGCTGGAGGCCCAGAAAATGACAGGGAGACATCTGAACACTACTCGCTCTCAATGTCAGACTAGCTTCCAGCACAGCCAGGGCAAAACATTGCCAAGATATGAAGGGAAGCAAGAAAAGTTCTTGGAATCTTTTAATAAGGTTTCCTTTTGGTGAGTGATCTGGAAGTTAGCCTGAAAATATCATCCAGAGCTCTGAGGAAAGGAGGGGAGATAGGTGTGTTAGGATCTAAAGTATTCTTTCTTTGGCCTGTTGACCCAGAAGCTTGGGTCTATTTTAGTGGCAAGTCATGGATCTAGGAGAATAGTCTTGGGAACAAAAGGGTAGTCATATGTTTAGAAAATCAAACTGTGGTCCATACTATTAATTACTGCCAAGTCAAGCACTGTCATGCATCTGGCTCACATATAAGCATCTACCTTTTTGCATCTATTTGATAACAAAACATAACTCAGAGACAGAATTATACAAATATCCTCATTCCAATGGCTTAGCTCGCTATGAAGTAGATAGGTTTTGACAGAATACTCTGGAGGCCAGCACAGCCCTAATTCCAGTAAGAACAATGTATCTATTTTTTCCCTCTGATAACCTCCTACTCCTTAGAGCGCTCCAAGTTTCTTCTCTTCAATATCCTATATCCAAGACTGAAAATACCCTGTCTTTAAGGAATCATAGGAAAGACTAATCCTGGGGAAGATCAAGGGAGTTTTGTGGCTATGGCTTCCTAAGGTTTGCCTCCATCTTTAATAGCCATCTTTTTCTCCTTATATCCCAAACCACCCGAATCCCTAGGGTGGTGTTTTTTTACATACGCATTATTCAGAGTCTGTGCTAAGGGAGAGAAATGTTATATATCTATTTATATATATATATATATCTAGATATTATATATATATAATATCTAGATATATATTATATATCTAGCCAGCATCAGCTTTTTGCACTGGGCTGATAGAAACCTGGGCTCTCTTCTGGCTCTCTTCTCAGTTTTGTTCTGGTTATTGATTTGACTTTATTCAATAGAGTTCTAGTTATATGAATCATGATTAACTCCTGCTATCCAGTTAGTGATTCACAGTGTTGGTGGGAGCTGCCATTATGTGCCTGGGTAGACATGATTTACTCTTGGTACCAAATCCCAGGATCTTCACCTATAAGAAGGGGGCAGATTTTCCCAGGTATCATACTAATCTGGTCAATTTGGCTTCCCTAGCATGTTTTGTAAGAAACCTTCAGGTAGGTCATTCGAGTGATGCTATTTTAAATGGAGCAGACAGTTCTGTTCTGAGATGATGTATGGATTTTCTGAGCCTTTTTGGGCCAGATGGTGTCCACTGGTTCAGATATCTTTAATAAGTCTCCATGTGTCAACCATTTTTGTTCCAGCAGAGAAAAAAATTAATTTAATAGGATTCGTTTCTGCCTGAATTGAATTATGGTTACCAGGTTATAAATCCCCCACAATGACCCTTACAACAGACACAGTAAATCCTCATCTATAATGTTACAGTTTTAAAGCTTCTTCCCACATTCTTGTGAGGGAAAGGTAGACTGAGCCTGACAGTCAACCAACAACTGCACTCCTAGGAACATCCAGCGAGGTGGCATGAACTATGGGAAAGATCCTGGGTCCGAAACAGGACCCTGACCTGACAATTGCTGGTTGTGCAAGTTACACCACTTCATGACTTGTTGAACCCACAAAAGGAACCTCCAGTGCTTCCTGTCCTGTGACCCACTCTCCTTGTTTTGGAGCAGCAATTTTGGGAACCATGTTACAAGGGTGCTGAGGAGGCAGCATTATCCCTTATGGCATAGTGTCCTTGTAGCCTCTTTTGTCCTTGCAGAGAATGATGAACTGGTAAAGAGGATTTGCTCCTCCAGTTGAATACATGTAGCAGAGGGGAAACTAGGAGCACAGAACCCAGGTTGTAACTCATTGTTTTTAATATATTGGGATACGCAACTGAGTTAAAGACTAAACTTTAACCAGACTGGGCTAGTGTAGGTGTGGAAGTTCACTAGTCACTCAAAGCAGGAGCCACACCAGTTGTTCAGAACCGTGGTGTCTCAACAGGCAGTGGAGGAGTCCCACATTGACCACCATTCTTTCGAGCAACAGGGCAATACACTGCACTGCCCCAAAGGGGACAATGGGGTAAACTTGCTAATGATTGGCTGTTCACATGTTCATATTTTCATTGCTAATAAAGCTGCAGTCTTTATATTCAACAGAAACATATATCTGGCTCTCACTGTGACAATGTCATCAGCAACAGCCTGTCCACAGCCATGTACAGGAAAAGACTAATTATTTTACCAGTTGATCATGAATACAATTAAGATCAGATTCCTCCCCTTGCTACACTGTACAGACTGCCATGAATCTAGAGGTGGGTTTCTTGCAGACCTGCACATTCTGTTAAAATGAGCAAGCAAAATCCCACACACAAGGTAAACAGGGAATCTCTAGGTCTTTCATTTAAAGGGTCTTCCTTCAAAAAGCAAATCTTCCGTCCTCAGCATCACCATCCAAATGAAGGCTTTAGGTGGAAAACAAGATGCTATTTCTAATGTAATAGTAAATTTTATCTGTGTTTTGACTGATACAATTATACTAATCTGTGCTCTGGTATATACTATATTGTATGATTATTAGGTATTAAGCTTTCTATTTTTAAAACGTAATAGTGAGAAAAAGGAAGAGTATTTCATGTTAACCAAAATAAAACATGAAAAATTGACAAGCATTTTGTGTTTGTTTTTTTAAATGTGTGGTGTTCTAGTAGTGCACACTTTATAAATCAGTGTTAGTTTGTCATTACTAACATGTATCATGTTCCATCGTAATATTTAATCCTCCTACTGTATTAAAAATGTAAAGAAAAAAGATGAACAAATAGATTTTTCTCTGAACTAAAATGACCAGATAATGACCTGGAGAAAAAAGGTACAATTTGTAATCATGTCAAAGACATTTTGATAGCTGAATTAATATGTAGGACATAAATTATCTGATGAAGCAAGATCATGACTGTTTTAGGACAATGTGCTTGCTACTTATATCATTAATATCTAATTGTTTGCGTTGCATATAGATATTGTCCTTTTTTTTTTTTTTGGCTGCTTTCCTAAGTAACTTTGGCCCCAAAATGAGAAATTACTGAAAAGTCTAGTATTATTTAAGGGTAACTTCCTGTATGTTCACATGCATACTTTTCATTTCAAGTAAGTACTCACTAGACCAGAGTTAAATCAAACCCTTACATAAATGTATACATTTCATAATGCACCCTGAGAAATTACACTACTTGATGCACTCATAAATATTAATTACTTTTACTGGATAGCAATGTAAATTCTACAAATATAAGTACTATAAAACACTGTAATTATTAAACAGCAGCATAATATTTACGTAAATTAAGGGAATAATTATGTTACTGTAAACTTCAAACACTATTCAACAGTTCTCCAGATTTTTAATCTCTACCATATTTAATTTTATTTCAAATACTTCTGTTAATCTAGTATTATTGGTGCTAAATAAGCAAATGGTAAAAGTGACTTAATAAATTATACGATATGCTGCAAAACAGAAATGGTTAGGACATAAATCTATTTTTTCCTTAAAAAAAACAAAAACAAAAACTACAGCTGTCACAAAAAAGTTACATTTAATTAAACAGAATATGTACTATTAATAAATATATATGCAGTTGATAAAATAGGGGTACATACACTATAATAAATATACCAGCCATGTTAATTTTTCAAGCGGAAAAACAATATGCTGCAGATTAAGAACTTAACAAGGCAGAAAGGAACAAAGTAGAAACGTAACCATTCTCAAATGCTAATGGTTACACCACTGGCTTAAATCCACTGATCACATTTCCGCTAGGCAAAAATTGTAGATCTTTTTTCAGAGAAAGGTAAGACTAATATTATCAAATCATTCAGTTTCCCCTTTTTTTCTTGCATAAGAATACGTCTCTGACATTAACATAATGAAACTAAAAAGTGTAACCAAGTGTATATATGTAACCAAAACATATTAGATCAAAATTAGTGCAGAAAGATAGAAATTAATTACTTTCATGCTCTGTCAAACTTATAATAAAGGTGCACTTTGAAAGAAAAGCAAAATCTTATTTTAAATGGCATTCACTAATGCTATTTCAACAAAAGGGTTTGTGGCCCTGTCAAAAAAAAACACACCTTGACCCTTGACCTTTTCTCATTGAAGAGAATGAGAATAGCCGAAATCTTGTGTATCATATGAACATTTGTTTTGCACAAACTTTTTCCTTCTTCATCTAGTTCTGAGTAAAAAACAACTCTAGTCTCTACCAGCTTAAGTCTGCTTCTTAACAGTCATGTGACTTTTTTTTTTTTTTGCTAACAGCCATGTGCTCGCGTATCATTTTACTCTGAAATAACTATGTGGATTTCAGCTCAACCTTCCTTTACTTATAATGCATGACATAGCCTGTGAGGGAGCATGAGAACCGTCTCTCTTGAAAAGCAAGGTTCTCATAGTTGGCCTGTAACCATGGAAGCAGATGCCTTTTTCGCTTACCCCTGCTTACCTCTTTGCAGCCACGAGCTGCTCCCTATTGTTAAAAGGGGTACGCCTTGATTTTTCTTCATCGTGACCGAACTTGCCTCTTCTTCAAAGGGCATGATGCTGCAGGTCATTGGTCTAGACTGTTTGCACGGTCCAGAGAACAGCCTTGATGTAACCCTTGCTCTGTCTGTGCCACACCACCAGCGGTGCGACTGCAGACTGTAGGGGGACATTGGAGATCTGTATTTGAAAAGAAGTCCGTCCGATTTTGCCATTGTGCCTTTTCACTCATCGATCGAATGAATATCGAACCTTCTGTCGTTGCATGTGTGAAATAGATAGCTTAGCAAGCACTTTTGTGCCCAAACCAGTTCAGTGGGCCAAACTGTTTTTCTTTTTTCCCCCAAGTATTTTCCTTTGTAAATATATTAATTTCTTATTTACTTTAATTAACCAGGTCCTACTGTTAGACCAACATCTCAGTGACCAACTTCAATTACTTTGCATTAGCCTTCCTAAATTAGCACTCTTTTTGTTTTTAAAAGTACATTCTTTTCAATCATTTTCTTTTAAAATTCACTCCCTAGAAAAACAGTTCTCTCTTAAAGAGTGGAAGGGAGGCAGTTTTTAAATGAAAAAGAAGAGCCCCAGATTGGATTGTTTTTGTTTTAAAACTAAATTATAATGTGATTTTTGCTATCATATATATACAAATAATATAAAAAATGAATTTGGAAAGCTCCCAAGGTAATTTCAGTGACTAATATAATAGTAAATAGAACACAACCAGTAAAAATAGAAATAAAATAGAAAACAGTAAAATTTTACAGAAATGGCAGAAAAATATATTAGGTCTACTAGGGATTACTAAAAAAATTAATAGATTCTTACCCCCCATTACACTAATGCAGTTGTTAATTAAAACATTAATCTGACAATATGGGGAAATTAAAATATTAGTTATCTGTCCTGCACCAAGCATTCCACTGGCATTCAGTAAATATTTTCACTCTGTATCACTGGTCAGCTTCATGTTTGTTAAAAGATGTTTAATTTAAAACATATATTTAACTATACAAAATATTAAAATTATGATAAATCACTGAGGAAACATATCTTAGACATTATTTCTTAACCAAACTCTACGAATATGTGCAAATAAAATAGTCTACTATAACATAACAGAAAGATGTAAAACATCTAAGGTGTAAAATGACATGTTCTTAAAATCAATTGGAAACCAGTTTTACTCTTCTTCTAATAGAATGACAAACTCTCTGACCACTGCCTGTCAAAAAACAATAACCTATAGACAGCCATCAGCACCTACTCTTTGTAAAATATGCCTGCTTCTACTCTGTTCTAATAAAATTCGGATTGCATCAAAAAGGGCTTATATAATCTTCAGGGTGTTGCTTAGTAAGCGTTGTCTGTATATGACATCAGTGTATATATATAGATAGATAGATACCACTATCTCATACTTCAAGGCATACCTATTTTCTCTAATTGCCACAGGCAAAGGGGAGGTGCACCAAAGAATAAAGAAGGTTATTGTGACAGATGAAACATAATTCACAATGAGTTCTCCTTTCATCCAGCCTTAAGTAGTAGAGGATTACTCCAAGCTGAATTTTAGGGGAGTATGTATGATTTTATTTGATTAATATAAGGACAGGCCAGAGGCTGAAAGGCAACGTAAAGCAATTATGCTTTTGCTGAAGGGTGCTGTGGTATTTTTGTTTGTTGGTTTTTTGGGGGTGAGGGGGGAGGGTTGGAAGTAGAAGAAATGTTAACCTGAAGAGAGTCTGAAGAGACATAGGAAAAAATAGGAAATGCCAAGCAATAAAAAGTTGGGATTTTTTGGAATGGATCATGATAAATGATTTTACTATAATTTTTCATTTGACACTTAAATGAAAAAAGATCATGCTATTTCTTCAGTAAATATGCGCTGTGAAAGTAGGTAAACTAATTTTCATACACTTACTGAACTTACATTGCTTCACAGAAATCCATACCTGAGTCTTGTAACCATGCTGTTTATCATCATAATCAAAATTAGATAACTGTTTTTCAGTAAAATGACTCTTTTTTGTTAAACATCTGTAAATTGTGTGAAATGTAGTTTTAGTAAATATGTATCTTTGCATGTATATTTTACAGCCATGTCTGTTTCCCCATGATATGCTTTTGAAAACATTATTTTAAGTTATTGAATTAAATTGTGAAAGAATGCTAATTTCTTATTTTACAATTTCTCCCTTTTTATGTATAACTATTTTTTTAAATCAAAATTTACCATTATAATGGTTTTTGGACAACATTTTAAATAGAAAAAGCTTGCAGTAACAGCTAAGTTGCTTGGCAAAAGGACTATATTTCAGTTTCTCTGCCGTAAATATGTTTGTTGAGATTAATGAAACTTTTTTTTTAGCAGTAGGCAACATCTATTTTTGTGTTTAATACAAATATTAGTAAATTAAACTCTTCAGTCTTCCAAAAGTACAATATTAATATACAGTGTGTATATACATAAACTGTATTGTATAGTATACAAAACATAGTTTTGTATAGAGAACATAAACAAGTCTGAGAGAAAATGTACCTCCTAAATGTACTTTTCAGTTACATAAACTATACTTTTGCTTATATATTATAGATATAGGAAAATTCAAACCACATACTTTGTACTTTTTGCTAAACTTTACAAAAAATTATTTGAAGCATTTGTAACTATTGAAACTGCATTATTATTAATTAGAAATAAATTATTACTAGAGTTCTGTGTACACCTTTCATATTTTTCTTTGAAATATAAAATAAAGATTAATTAGACTATGCCCTTTCTTTTCTTGATTGCTGCGATAATGATACTAGCTAAGACGATTTAGCTTCTGAACAGCATAGTATATACTTAAGTAAATGGCTTGGAATGTAGAAGAATATTCATATGAAATGAACATGTCAATTAAAATTTTCTGAATCGCCAAAGAAGGTTGATCCACATACTGGTTATTTTATTGTTGTATTGCTATTTTATGATATATGTTTTATGCTGTTCTTCAAAATATTCATAAAAACAATACAAGCACTGTATAAAAACATTATTAAATAGCTAGATAACCTCATATTTTGCTTTGGTTTAGTAAGTGGCATGGTCTATGCTTATATTTGTACTGTAATCTTGAAATGAATAGTCAGAAAATCTGTAAAGTTACAAGATTAGAATGAAAGCATACGTGGTATATTTGAGAGGAAGGTAACAGCCAAAAAAGATCATTCAAACCAACAAGAGCCCTCAGATCAAAATATTTATTACAGTGGGATATTAATGTACTCCCTGGCATATGTGTAAATGATAAATTAATGTATTATATTCATATCAATAAGGAATAAAAAACCTCCTCAATATAAGATTTTAAAAGTATTTAAGATTGATATCTATTGACTAGGTTTTTTATTCCTTACTGATATGAAAATAATACATTTATATCTATAAGGTATGTGCCAAAAGAAATTATTTTATTCTGATGAGAATACTTCCTTTCAACTGTTACTGCTTTAGAATCCATTGTATCTTTGCTATTTATTGTGAAGATTCTAAACAGTAAAGAATGTATACTCAATATTTATTCAAAGGATCAAATTGTATTTTAGCTGGACATACTTAGTCATATAAAGTATTAATTTAAATGATATCGCTTTTACTTATACATTTTCTAACAATGTTTGCATTCAATGTATTACAATTAATTTCATTTGTTGCATTGTCTTTAAAACTAATGTTAAATAATATTCATTCTTGATATTGTATATAAAACCTACAGTAAAACAGAAGACAGAAGCTTTTTAAAACTAAAAGCATTTTAGATCTACATATAAACAGAAGTATGGAACGCAGGTATTTTGGTTTAAAAACACAAAGCATATTAATATGTTGAAATTGCACCATATGTATGTATTACTATAAATAATTAATACAAAAATATTTGTATAACAGCTCATCTTAATTTCCGTTGCTGGAAAATCCAGACGGAGTATAAAGCGTTTCAGTCAGTTATTCCGAACTTTCCTTCTCAGGTTTTATTTTAAAAAAAACTCCTGAACTAGTTTTTATTTTTAATTGAAGCTCAATTTGCAGGGATAATTGTCTTGTTGCTACACACTCTATGTGGACTTAAAATATTTATAATAATTTAAGATTTGCAATATTAGGAGATTGCAGTTTGGAAAGTGGCAGCACTGTGAATGGGAAAAAAATCGCAGACTTTGATTTTATAAGACAAGCTGGATAGGAGTCAAAGCTGCCACATGCGGTGTGAAAAAATGCCACCCTGGTGTGAACAAAGGGTTTAAAATGGAGTCAAGAAGCGTGCAAGCTCAATGTCTAAGCTTTTCCTGTGAATTGTTCTGCCACAACCTGCAGGATATCAAGTGGGCTGGAAAGAATAGAGAGCTCTTGGAAGCTTCAACAGAGTAAAATTGGCAGGCAGAAGCGTTAGGGTTTCTTTTGTTTTGTTTTCTTGTTTGCGCATCATTACAATAAGCTGTTTTACTAAAAACAGAAAATAAATTAAAGACAAAAATAAATCTCAAAACATGGGAAGCAATCATGAAGTGTCCTGCTATCTTCCTTGTTGAAGCCCTTAGTTTGCAACAAAGAGAAGGAATTTACAAATCAGATCATTCATCTTATGAGCCTGAACCACATCTACAAAAAAAAACCCCAATGAAATAATATATATTGCCAGTAAAAGTCTTTGGGACCTCTTATTGAGCTAACACCTGCACAAATATATATTTTAAATTCTTATTGAGGTGTGTGTGTGTGTATATTTGTTATATATATGATCAGAAATAAAAAGGCATTCAAACACGTGAAAAGAACAGTGCACCTGACACAAATAAGTGAAGCTTTTCATCCCTCACTTTACAGCATAAAGCTATAAATCTGCATATTCAATTCATAAAACACTGTCACCTAAAATAAGTTATAGAAAAGAGTGCCAAGATCATCTCCATATGGTCTGTGTTAAAGTCACCAAGAAGCTGAGTTGTCAATATTTAACATTGCAACTTTAGGAATCAAACATATTTTACAAAATAGAATGACTTTACATATGTACTAAAGCAATATGGTAAAGGATTGATGCTAAAAAGGCAATCCTGCTTTAAAGCTATTTCAGAAAGTTTTCATGGTATAGCCAATAGTAAAATTCCCTTAAAAGAAAATGCCAAACATATATTATTATTCCTAAGCAAAATTACTGTTAAGATTCAAAGAGGAAGACACATTCTAACACAACTACTAGTACATTTTCTAGAAAATAAAGACACTGTCCGGTCTATTATATTACATTTGCATTTTAAATTAAGGTTTGGATCTACAGCTACGGTCTCTATATTCTGTGAATGCAGGTCAAGAGAAACATTTTTCTATTTACTGTTTGTAACTCTGGATAGAAATCAGTCTGTTACTTTCATTACAAGCATACAATCAATTCCATTTAAAGTACAATGCAACAGTCAAGTCCAAGGACAATATGGATCTCTGAAAAACCCTCATACTATTTATGGAATTTATTTCGTATGGCTTCTATTATGATTTCTCTTCTAATTATTATACAAGCTTTTACCAACATTTTTTTCCAAAATACTTTTAACTGTAATTCAGTGCATCAACCACAAATTAAGAAATTAATTTACCACTCCCTGAACTGATTCCTAAAAGTTGTTCTTCAATAATAATATAAATAATTTAATAAAGAACAATCCTGTGGGGAAAAAAACACCAATCTTAAACAACATCATGTTAGGTCATGATTACTCCCATTGTTGCCACAAGATTTGATGTTATATTATATATTAGATATACCATATGACAGATTTATATTCACACATACAGAGAGTAAATTCAAGTAGTCCATCGTAGAACAATATAAAAGTTTATCAACCTGAAAAGCATTCCCAAATATTCCTTCCTCAATTACACTCCTCTTCCTATTCCCAACAGGAAAACAAAACCAAAAAGAAAACAACCTCCCCCCTTTTTTTTCAGTGCTATCGCTGAGTTTCATGAAAGACACCAAAATGAGGCATTTAAACATAGTAAAATATTAACAGTTTCTCTCCCTGCACACTCAAAAACCTATGTATAGTCATTTGGTTAAATATAGTTTAGTCATTATGTTCATAATTACTTTACTATACTTTGGTACCACATAACAAAACAAAGCAGACATGTCAGATTTTAAAACTGACTATTAAAACCCAAAAACCAAACTGCTTTTCACTACTGCTTACTTTATGTTTTATTTTGACTTCCTAACATATTTCCTCCTCTATCTCAGGATTTGGAGTGTTTTGTGATCTAGTTTTTTTCTGTTCCTAGCTGGAAAATAAGCTGTCAAATGAACATTGTTGTAAAAGAATATAATACAATAAAAAGTGTTCCACATACAGATTTTTGGACAATAAAATTGCCTATGGTTTGCAAGTAAAACACTGTCTTGAACAGTCTTGACATTTTCCTCTATGTTCATTATTTTATTTATCATTTTGTTCAAGTGGGTGCCTTTTCTCAATAACGAATCAGAGAAGCAGTATAAAAATCACCGTGGAATACATAATATAATAGTGTTCTAGAATGTGTAGTTAGAGAATATTAGACTTCTTCTAGATGAGCTACATCCACATTTCTATGCTGCAGCTTTCTACAGTTTTGAGGACAAATGGCTAACGGTTTATGAAACAGGTATGAAAACCCTGTATAGTTCTGATGATGTCATCACCTTTTTCTTTTTTTAAAGCCATCCTTAAACTGTTGTTTCTGTCAACCAGTGGCCAGACAGAGCAGAAAACCATGTAGCAAAGTCTCGCATCGGCTGGTTACTCTCACTCTGTGTAGGCGCGTGTGTTCATGCACATCTCCTGCTCATCACTAAAGCTGAGACTCTTGTGATCCACAGGCCCCTCCAATTCATAGCTAAAGGTGAGCTAAAAATGTGTCATCCTCTAGCCTAACCAGTAAAAGCGGTGTTAAATCTCGTTCATTTGAAAGTCACATTCTGTATACCTGCCATAAAGAAAATAGATAATTATATCCCAATCATGCCACAGTTCTGACTGACATAACAGCAAGTAAATTTACTGAAAGCTTCCTAATAATGTGGCATTGCCAGGGGAGAAACTACCCTGACAGACTTGAGTTTACCCCCAGCGCAAAACCTTAAATAAGCAAATGTAAATATCTTTTTCCTCCTGTTCAGCTGTGTTTACATGCCACTGCTTCCCTTGCCTGCAGCAGCATTCTTTTTTCCAGAGCTCCTGTTTATTTTCCATTCACTGCCCATCTGCCAGCAGTGGCGCTAATGCACCCAAGAAGGCTTCATTCTTCTCAGTCGTAGCAACGGCAGCGTTCTAAACTGTCTCACATTTTAAGGCAAACAAAACACGGGGAATAAATAGATTCAATACACTGGGCACAGGTGGGTAATCCAGACTCTCAGGATGTCAGGCACGCCTATTTGGAAGGATGAAGGGCTGGGCTAAGTATGAGGGGTCCTATTTGCAAGCAAGAAGTCAGGGATAATTGCTAACAGGGAAAATTCAATCCACCTGCATAAAACTCAACAGATCAGACATTAAACAAACAGGGTATGGCTGGTAAAAGTCACCGAACCCCTCAAGTCCAGGGATAGGTTCAGAGCTCCATGTGGCTGCCACTCCAGCCTACGTCCACAGCTTCTCAGCACTAATTGTATAGAGTTTTGAGATTATTGCCTTGTTATAAATAAAAATCTGTGGTCCTTCCCCCTACACACACACACACACACCCCAGGGCCTCCCTGATTCCGGAATACGTGATACAGAGGGCCTTGCACTGGTCCTTCACATTAGGGTGAACTTCAGCAACAGCAAGGGAAAAATTAAAATGCAGTGAAGAAAGGAGGTGATACCAATTTACAGAAGGGAGGAAGGAGAGGCTGACTCGCAAACTTTACAAGTGGGTGATTTTCTTCTTTTGATTATTATATACAGGAACTACATGACTGGAGCATGGTTCGGTTGCTCCGGGCTCTTCATCATAAGCAACCAAATGTTTTTTCCACTTTAAAATGTATGTTAAAATGCACACCAGACTCTGGGCTCAATCATACAATCAAATCCCCTCACACAGTTTCTCTTCACCCAGATGTAAGAAGGAACATACATCACTCCACAGCAACACCCCATCTCCCAGACAATTTCTCCATGGGTTCAGGGATTCAGGCAGGAAAAGGGAGTGAGCAGGCCAGAAAAAGTGGATAGATCAAGGGCAGGCCAGAGTGATATGCATCACTCCTCCATTGACATAGAGCAGGGGTCAGCAACCTTTCAGAAGTGATGTGCCGAGTCTTCATTTATTGACTTTAATTTAAGGTTTCGCGTGCCAGTAATACATTTTAATGTTTTTTTTAGAAGGTCTCTCGCTATAAGTCTATATATTATATAACTAAACTATTGTCAGATGTAAAGTAAACAAGGTTTTCAAAATGTTTAAGAAGCTTCATTTAAAATTAAATTAAAATGCTGATTTTACGCCGCCAGCCACACTCAGCCCGCTGACAGCCTGGGGTTCCGTTCACCTAGGCCAGCAGCAGGCTGAGCGGGGCCTGAGGCCGGGACCCTGGCTGGCAAGGGGCCGGCAGCCAGAACCCCAGACCGGCAGTGGGCTGAGCGGCTCAGCCTGTTGCCAGACTGAGGTTCCGTCCGCCGGCTCCTGCCAGCCCGCTGCCGGTCTGGGATCCTGGCCCTGGCCCTGCCCACATAGAGTGGGTACCTACCTTCTCCCTGGTTCTAGCCCATTCTCTTCCTCTCTCTCTGCACTGAGCTGTGCGTGGGAGTGCACTGAGCACAGGCTTGGGGGTGAAGAAGCAGGCTGGGGGTTGGGGTTTAGGGTCTGGCCAGGAGCTAGAATGAGGGAGGAGGCTCAGGGTTGGGGCAGGAGGTTTGGGTGTGGAGTGCTTACCTGGGCAGCTCCCATTTGGTGTGAGGGGTGCAGGTGGGAATGTGGGGGGGGGGTGCAGGAGCTCCCATTTGGTGCTTAGGGTGGGGGTGGGAATGTGGGGGGTGCAAGAGTCAGGGCATGGGGTGTGGGGGAGCTGGGTATGTGTGGGGGGTGCTGGAATCAGGGCTGGGGTCGTGGGGGGGCTGCAGGAGTCAGGGCAGGGGGCTGGGGATATGTGAGGAGGGTGCAGGAGTCAGGGCATCTGATGTGGGGGGTGCAGGAGTCAGGGCAGGGGGCTGGGAGTGTGTGAGGGGGGTTCAGAAGTCAGGGCATGGAGTGTGGGGGGGGGCTGGGTATATGTGCAGGGTGTGGCTCACGGCAGGCGGCTGGAGGGGATATGCCCTGATTCCACCCGCCTTCCCCAAGGCCCCGTCTCCACCTCTTCTCCGCCTCCTTCCCGGAGCAGCGAGCGCGCTGCAGCTCCGCTTCTCCCCCTCCCTCGCAAGGGCCATCAGTTGATGGGTGGCAGGGAGGGAGAAGAGGAGGGGCAGGAACCCTGCACACCGGGGGAAGAGGCGGGGGAGGGGGGAGCTCGCCTGCCCTGCAGCAGCAGCCGGCAGGACCAAGCTTCTTCACCCTGCCCCCGCAGGAGGGTGGAGAAGAGCGGGCCAGGGCGGGCAGGATCTTTAATGGCTCGCTGCGGCCTGCCGGGGTCCCGGCCTGGGTTCGGCAGCGGGCTGAGCGGGGCCGGCAGCTGGGACCCGGCAGGCAGCAGCGTGCATTAAAAATCGGCACGCATGCCATAGGTTGCCAAACCCATTATAGAGGTTGCCCTGGAAAAAATAATTTCGTCCAGAATATGTTATCTTTCTGCAGGCACCCTCCATTGTAGGGATCTCCCTTTAAGTGGTCACTTGAGGGAAGCTGTCTGACGTGGAAGCCCTCTCAGACGACAGTACTAATCCAGACGGATCCCAGGGGATCTGCAGGGCTTGAGGGCTGGTCCCACCACTTGTTCCCTGAGAGTGATACCTTGATGAACCAACTGGGAAAGAAACAATGCAATGGAAATTTTGCCAAGATTACCTCCCCCAGAGCCCTTGTCTGGGGGTTTTCCTACAGGATGGACAACTGGGTCCTATTTATTACGGGGTGGGGGAGATGATTATCCTTAGACTAATATATAAGCTTAATTTTGAAGGCTATATTCTGATTTATCAATGAAAAGGTGATATAAATGTTTAGAAACACACACAATGCCATGAGGGAAAGGGCCTGGCTCTCACTTCTCCTCTCACATATGGAACAGCAGCATTGGTTAAGACAGAAGCTCCACCCTTACAGCATCTTTTAATGCTCAGACATTGAGGCATACATGTAAGATAAGAACATTCGTGGCTTGGCAAGACCTTGGCAATTCTTTCCTTAACTTGTAAATCCCCTTGTATGGGCTTATTTTAGTACCCTGACTCTATTTGAAGATAATTTATTATGGTGTGTGTTTGTTTTTAAACAGAGATTGGAAAAGGAAAATAAATCTTATGCTGTCCGTGTATAACAGTTGATACAATAGATTGAAATGTCTCCTTCAAATCACTTGGGGATTTTTAAGTGCATTTTATTGACATGACAGGCCATTATGGATTCTTCTGACTTGTTATAGTTTATCATATCAAGGCTTATGGTTTTAAGTAATATCCTGAATATGCATTCACAGCATGCACTCCAACAGTTTCTTTAATCTCAGCTAAATTCCATTAAAGGTATGTACTGTACCTGTCTATAAGAAACAATACAGAAGTATTTGAATAGCATGTACTAGTAATAAAACAATATCAGTCTGGCTCAACTGGTACCATTCTGGCTCAGAAAGTTGTGGTTTGAGGTCCAACACCAGAACATAAGCTCATACCCAAAGGTTGTTACATCATGCTGCAGTATTAGGAGTGCAGACTCAGAGCGCATTCTTACAGATCCAGCCTTCAGAGAGATATTAAAGTGAGGTCTCTTCTGCCCATCCCTGGCAACTGTCTTGGATGAAGGTAAAATCTCATGACACTGAAGAATGTGTAAATGACTGTTGCACAGACATAAAAACATGGCCACATTGGGTCAGACCAATGGTCCATCTAGCTCAGGATTCTGTCTTCCTACAGTGGCCGGTGCAAGATGCTTCAGAAGGAATGAACAGAACAGGGGAATTTATCGAGTGATCCATCCCATTATATAGTCCCAGCTTCTGACAATCAGAGGTTTGAGGACACCCAGAGCATGGGGTTGTGTCCCTGAGCATCTTAGCTAATTGCCATTGATGGACCTATCTTCTATAAAACTATCTAATTTTTTTTTAACCCAGTTATAATTTTGGCCTTCATAACATCCCCTGGAAATGAGTTCCACAGGTTGACTATGCATTGTGTGAAGAAGTATTTCCCTGTGTTTTTCAACCCGCTGCCTATTAATTTCATTGTGTGACCCCTGCTTCTTGTGTTCTGTGAAGGGGTAAATAGCATTTCCTTATTTACTTTCTCCACACCATTCATGATATTATAGACCTCTATTATCCAACCTTAATCATCTCTTTTCTGAACTGAACAGTCCCAGTTTTAAATCTCTCCTCATAGGGAAGCTGTTCCATATCCCTAATCAGTTCATTGTTCTTCTCTGTACTTTTTTCCAGTTCTAATATATCTTTTTTGAGATGGGGTGACCAGAACTGCACACAATATTCAAGGTGTGGGTATACTATGGATTTATATAGTGGCATTATGATATTTTCCAGCTTATTAGCTTTCCCTTTCCTAATGGTTCCTAACATGTTAGCTCTTTTGACTGTGTCTGCACATTGTATTTCATCTGCGATTTTGTTGCCCAGTCACAGAGTTTTGTGAGACCCCTTTGTTTCTCTTCACAATCAGCTCTGGAATTAACTGTCTTGAGTAATTTTGTATCATCTGCAAACTTTGCCACCTCACTGTTTTCCCCTTTTCCCAGATCATTTGTGAATATTTGTGAATATTTTGAACACTGATCCCAGTACAGATACTTGGTGGACGCCCCTGTTTACCTCTCTCCATTGTGAAAACTAACCATTTATTCCTACTCTTTGTTTCCTGTCTTTTAACGATAAGTGACCCAATTTTAGTCCCCTCCGCAAGCCATCTCTTGATGACATGAATAGCTCCAGCCTTCAACCTATTCTGGGAAGTGAAAATAGAGAGACTGAATCATCCACAGCCCACTGTAAATTTTACCAAACTACAAGCTCCGAGAGTATGAATTTTAGTCCCAGCATTCTTCCAGTGACTGCTGTTAATATGTATGTGAACCTCACAGTTCTAGCAAAGCTAAGGTTTCACACAATTACCTTGTGGGAAAGGGATAACTGGCGTTCACCCATTTCACAAATAAGATCACAGAGTTCGCACAAGTTCATTTCAGGCAGAAGGAACATGGCAAATCAGATTCTTCTGTAACAGATACTGCCAGTGTGGCTTGGTGTCATCCTTTAGCAGTTAGATCACATATAGAGGTTTGTGACTCCACTACCGCCTGTATACTGAGAGTGCTCTTTCTTTAGATCAGGTTGAAGAGGTTCAAGCGTTCACATAAAGTCATCAAAGGTTCAGTCCCCACAAACAATCCAAACAGGAACATTGCTACATTTGCTATGTTGCCTGTAAATCTTGACCACAGTCTGTTCCCAAAGTCAGGAAGAGAAATCAAGAATCCTGACACAGAGTTACAGTGCTGTCTCAACTACTCGTGTAACCCAGTGGCAATGTGTATGCATTGTGTTACCCTGGATGGGCTTGTCACATAGGGTATGTCTACACTGGGACGAAAGGGCAGCTGAGTTGATATCGCAGGGCTATAAAATTGCAGTTTAGACATTCAGGCTCGGGCTGGATCTCGGGTTCTGAGACCTGACAAGTGGGGAGGGTCTCGGAGGCCGGGCCCAAGCTTGAAAGCCTAAACTGAAATTCCATAGCCCTGCAGCCTGAGCCCTGCAAGTCCAAGTCAGCTAACCCAGTCTCTGAGACTTGGTGCCATGGGTGTAGACATATGCACAGATAATAACAGAATGCTGCTCCCCTTCTCACCAGTTATGCCTATAGCTGAAATGGTGTGGCTCTGAAGGCTGTGGATTCAAACTCTGCTGATAACACCATGTGGTTAGAGAGTATAAAATTACCTGTTCACCTTATACAAAAGGATTATTTGGCCTGACCATGTTCTTCGCTTTTACTGAAGATTTACCCATAGTGGGAATATCCATAAATACAGAACTCCAGTCTTCTGCTTTTAATGGTATGATGCACTTTTAGAATCATTTCAGTACAACCAAAGGTCACCAAATGATTTCATAATCAGTTAACACTTCAGCTTAATTTCCAATTTGCCAAATAATCCTGTGCTGCTTTGCCACATAACTGAAGTCTAATTTGCCACACTGTACAAAGAGGCCTTGTTTATTCTCATTCCACCATCAGTATCTAACTCATAATTCTAATGCACTTTGAAGAACTTTAAACACAATGTGAAAGCAAGTCTGGTTTTATTCTGGGTACATTAGTTATCCTTCCAGGCTAGAAACCACTTTCAGATCATCACATTTCTTTGTCTATATAAACAACAAAAGCAACTCATTCACAGCCAAATATAACGTAAGTATTAGGAAGGTTTATCAAGCAAACAGTATAAACTACGCAACAAGAAGAAGCAAGAATAACACACCGCAATCTTAAAACAAATTAAGAATACACCTGATACACATTTTATTAGAAAACCGACATCCATTTTGTTCTGTTCAGTGTTTTGAAAATTCACTGGAGGTCAGTCTTCAAGCCCTTGCTTAGGCAAAACTGCCATTTTATTTCAGTGTAAACTTTGCCTATCAGAAGCCTTCAACATTGCAAACAGAGTGAGAAGTAGTATGGCACATAACATGGGAAACACATCTGAAATGAAAATACTTAGCTACCATGGACACTTGTTACTCCATTCAGGGTAGTGGGCTTTTTCTGAAAAATAGCATAATCTGAGATACCAACAGACCAAAAGGCTATAGAATCACTCTCTGCTAAACATAAAATCATCAGGTTTGCTAAAATGCCCCAAAGTGAAACCAGTGGTTTAAATGCACATCCACAATTAGAGGTTCACAACAGGCATTTAACAGGTATGCAGGAGGAAACTTAGGGGCAGATTCTGTTCTCAGAACTGCATTGCATCAATCCAACTTATTTAAAATAAGTGTATCCGATAGATATTTAGCTGATGATCCAGGAGTGTTCTATATTTAGCAGTTGATCCATGGGTGTTCAACCAAAATTAATAGTTCTTAAGGTCCACATGACTTTTGCATCTCTGACAGAGGGTCTCCACCTCGTGCCAAAAGGCAATCACTTAGCTAGGAAGGAAAAAATGTTTCAAAGTCTACAAATGCATCCTACGCTACCTTCAGAAACAGACAATGCTGGAGTCAGAATTACTGGGGATAGCTTCCTGACTGCTTATCTGGAAAAAATACACTCTTGAGTCTCCTAAAAGGAGCAGCTGTAGGGCAATATCTGATGATTTTATTCAGATCACTCTGAATAGAAACTCACCAAATAGAGATCCCCCAGGTCAACAATACTGCCTAGAACTCTGGGTCTATAAACTAATATATTGGTTACATTTATCCTCATAAGCAGTTTTCTTAATCTGCTGCAGAAAATATTATTATTCGATGAATATTTAATACTTGCTATTTAATATTTAATCCAAATATAATTTATGTTACTCATATAAAACAATACTAATTTTACTTAAATGTTTCAAATATCTATGTGAGAGTGAATAAAAGGGAAATTGCTTATCTACCTCTGACCACATATATTGATCAGATTTGCTATATTGTTGGGCAGTGTGTGTGTATTAAATGACATTAGACTATGAGAATTCAGGGCAATTCTATGCAATATATTATATTTCTAGTTCATTATGGATGGGTACTTTGGGCTATCCCATTTCCTGGAGCATTGGTTAGTGTTAAATCAAAGATTTATCCTCTACATAATGTTAATCAGACGGACACTGTTGGTCTGTACAATAATCGAAAGATAAAGCAGCCTTTCTGGAATAGTCAACCAGAAAAAAGTATATGCTGAATGCTTAGGGATCTCTCCAACTCCAATTTGCATCCATAGTGGCAAACTCACTGCTAGCTGCTTGAGCTATGCAGCCATTGAGATTACCATCAACTGTATTCCAAAACTAACCCCTTGGAAGTGGCCATGAATGCTCATTTTGGAATTAATGCAGCCTTCAAAGCCTGCCCCCTTCCTAGGTCTGGAATAAAAGGTGCTTATGCCTGATTGCCATGAACCAATTGCCCTATAACTGTGATTGGAGTGAGAGAACTCTTAATATTTACAAGATCCAACTAGCTTAGGACTTGTCTTTGTTGCTACACACAAGATTTACCTTCAGGCCTAGGACTGTAATAACTTTTGAAGTGTGCAAAGATCCAGCCAAAGAGGAGGGAAGGACTAAGAACACAACATCATGGTTCATGTGAGATTGGAAGCTCATTTAGATCCATAAAATTTTTACTGTGTATATTTCTCACCATCTCTTGCACTTTTTTAGACTTGAGCTGTGGAGCAATATTCCTCTACAGTGGCTCAAGCTTCGAACAGCATGTATGGCCTGAATAGCTATTCATGATTTAAACCAGTGGTTCTCAAAGCCGGTCCGCCGCTTGTTCAGGGAAAGCCCCTGGCACACCGGATCGGTTTGTTTACCTGCCGTGTCTGCAGGTTCAGTCGATCGCAGCTCCCACTGGCCACAGTTCGCTGCTCCAGGCCAATGGGGGCTGTGGGAAGCAGTGCGGGCCAAGGAACGTGCTGGCCGCCCTTCCCGCAGCCCTCATTGGCTTGGAGCGGCGAACCGCGGCCAGTAGGAATCGCGATCAGCTGAACCTGCGGACGCGGCTGGTAAACAAACCAGCCCAGCGCGGCTGGTAAACAAACCAGCCTGGCACGCCAGGGGCTTTCCCTGAACAAGCGGCGGACCGGCTTTGAGAACCACTGATTTAAACTACAGAGGGAAATGATTTACTGTTAAAGCAAAAAGCCAAAGACATTGATTCTCAGCACTCAATCACATGGGTAGCTTTCCTTATGTGAGTTTTCCCTTGAACATTACTTTAAATACTGAATAATCACAGGTCAGCAATATGTTTTATATACATTTTAGATTTTTTTCTAATAGTAAATGTTGATTATTTTAATTTTGTGTTTTGAGACCTTTGTGTACATCAGTAAGCTTCCTCCAATGTCCCACAAAAATAAGAACAGAACTATTTTTAGTAAACCCCCAATATATATATGAATTAGTATCATAATCAAAGCTAAAACATTGACAATATGCTCCAGGAATATGGCTTTGAAAATTTCATGCATAGTAGATCAACCAGCACCATCCAAGATTTTCATAAGAAAGAACCCAGTATGGGCAGCTTAAATAGTATGGCAAAGAAACAGATGTCTTAATACTATTTTCAATTTTAGCATTTTTTTTCTTTCAAAAGTCAAGGATATAGCCATAGCCCTTCAGTGTCTTGACTTTGTGTCCTGCAAAAAATTCAACATACTATATCCAGCAGTGGAAAAATTCATCCATCTATACAAAGAGGGATGCTTTCTCTATCAAATGCTGGTGTGTACACCATCCATTTCTACAGAATTTAAGATTTCACTTTAAAAAATGTGAACTTAAATTTCTAGCTCTTATCGTTGTGAAAATAACCTTCCAAAAATGAATCGGATGTTAACTGATGCAATACAGTCTTCCTATATTTTCAGTGAGGTAGCTCTGGTGCCTCAGATGCTGCCCGTAGCATCATCAAGCCGTAAAATAGAAAAACTGACATGACACTGAACAGTTTCTTAACTACTATTCATAAGCCTGTGGTTAACAGTGAAACTGTCAACAATCATATTAGTTTCATTCTGTGTCTGCTTCGGAAGTAGCACAAGAGATTGGCACTGGGGCTATTCACAAAGGCAAGATCCAAAAAATGGAAGCTGGGCAGTGTAATCAATAATACTTAGCTCTTATATGGTGCTTTTCATCCGTAGATCTCAAAGCTGTTTACAAAAGAGGTGAATATCATTATTCCCATTTTACAGAACAGGAAACAGGAACAGAGAGGTGATGTGACTTGCCCAAGGTCAGCTATGCAGGTCAGTGACAGAACCCAGATCAGAGTAGCAGAAAACCCTCCTCTCCCGTATTCTTGCAGCAGCCAGGAGGCTGTAGAAGACAGGCAGAGGCATGGAGACCTGCCCAATTCACCCTTCACACCAGTCAGGAAACAACTGAAATTAATTATATATGATTATAAGAAACTACTACCGCTCCTTGTCCAGTTGAAAAGAGAGAGAAATTCTGAAATTAAATTTTCACTAATTTCTCGTATATTATAGTGTTTAGGGGAGGTCCGAGTTTCCCTTCTTTCTATCGTATTCCCCTTACTCTACAAAAAGGTAAGAAAGTGGGGTGGGCATGTTCTTACACTGCTTTTTCAGCACTTACACTTCTTCATGAGACGATCATAAAGTTATTCAAGATATGAAAGCACTGGGAAATGAAGTACAATTCTTTTTTTCTGATATCTGTAGAAAATTGTTGTTTTCTTATCAAAATGCAAGCATTTGTCTGAAGTATCGAAAAGATTTGTATCTGGATGAATCACAGAATCATCCAAAAGACTCAAGGGGGGCAGGCGAGAGAGAAAACAGAATTTTTTGTCATTCTGTCCACCTCTCCAGATCAATGCAACGTTGTCCTTCTAGCATAGTTACCACCATTTCTCTAAGGGGAAAAATATTCTACAGTTCAAGAGAACGATATCACAAATAAGATGTTAACATGGAATAATTTTATAATGTTACTAGTTTCATACAAGAATCTCATGGACTTCTGTAATGATTGCTGTGAATTCAACAAAAGTCAACCAAGAGGTCTCTTTCCTGGAAAACAATTTGAAGAGTAGATGATATGCAATATCCTGTTTCCCCCCGTAGGACCAATGTGTCTTTCAGTCCTGTCTCATACAGGTGGCGAATGTGATGTTTGCAGTTTTGGAAAGTGTTTGGTTTTTCCCCCCACACACATATTTTTCGTCTGTATTTGGGATGCTGTGAAGGTAATTTTAACACATGCAAGTCTCAGCCAGTACATCCCCTTGCCATTGAGTTAAAAGAATGCTTAAAAGGCTCTCCATTTTTACAGGAACTTTTGAGTTTAGAGGGAGAGTTCTCTCTCTCTCTCTGGAGAGGAGAGGAAATAAATAAGAGGCTGATAATGAGATGTTGTAAGTTATGCAAAGCATAATGATGTACATGTTGTTAACGGACCTTGAAATCCTGACCCCACTAAAGTCAACCACAAAACTCCCATTGACTTCAATAGGGCCACAATTTCACTCCTAATCTTGTTTGCAAATGTACTGTTTGCTTATGCAATTAAATGGCCAGTAGAAGTTGGGAAGCTGCTATTTACCTTCTGTGTAATCCTGGAGATCTCTGTAACAGAGAGGACTGTTACAAAGGCTAGAAGCTGAAGCATTGTATACCTATAAGGTGGAGTAACGTTGATCTTAAACCAATGACCTATTGGGAAATATAGTTAAGTGAATGGACGGCCATACTGTTGCAGGCACTATTTGCAGTTAACTAAAGAATGTGGCTTTATTAAGGGTATTTTTGTATTACGGATGTTTTTAAAAAGCAAAGAAAATAGTCTGCAGCACACATGAGTTAATATCTTTTTCTGTACAGATATGAAGTGGGAGATTTCAATGACTGAGAATCACAAAGGGCTGAGGTGAACACCAAAGGGTGCCTTTTAGCAGGTTTCGGTGCTGCTATACGTTAATATGGGAATAGGCAGTAGCCTACACATAGCAGTAAACTATGGACGTGGAGATAATGCTCCTCTGTATTGTAAATTGGCAGATAACTCATTAAAGCCATGGAATCTATTTACTTTTGTATTTCGGTCATTTTATCCCATTTAACATTTCAATGTTTTGGTTTGGCAATAATTACTTACTCGTTCTTCAGTAAGACCACTCAACCCTCTCACTAGCCCTTCTTCTCAATTTTTCTTCCAATGCAATCTCTAGTATGAGTATAGTGAATGTATTTTCTTACTACTTACTAAGAATGCACAGATTCCTGCAGGACCCAGCGCCCTACCTATATGAGACCAAATTATAGCCAATTTTTGAACACTCAGACAAATACAATTGTCTTTTAAAAGAAAGAGCCATAGCCCTGGTTTAAATGAAGAAGTGCATATTGTTAATTGTGAGCTGGGAACACTATAGTAAAAAAAAAAAAAAAAATCTGTCTTCTTGGGTGATTCAGACCTGCACTATCATTCATTGTTCAACTTATTATTCCTACTCTCAACCTTTTGTATTATATTTCACGAGCCAGTCAGTTTTCCATTCACTTCCATTTCTAAATGTTACGTAAGAAATAGGTAACATCAGCATTACCATGTGTACCAGGACTGCTGTCACTGATAATGGCACTACTAGAACCTTTTCAAGATGTGCTTCTTCTTCCATCTATGTGCTATATGCACTTGATTCTTTAATCTCACCCACAAAAACTGGGTGTGGAGAGTGTTACTCTCATGCCCCACACATATACATTTTCAAATTGGAGGTGGATAACATGGTGAAGGGAGGTAGTCTGGATTAATCTGTTTTTTGTTGCTGCTAGAAATTGAGGGTAATGGTACACCTGCCTTTATTTTAAAACCTTTTAATACAACTACTATTAAGTCTGATCACTAGTATGGCTACTACTTTGGCCCATTCTACTTTTATTTATTGATGCTTTTCGAGAGGATGTACTAAACTTTATTTTGCTTGACTTTTACCTGAACACACTCACCAAGGCCTAGTTCACCAACCTTTAATATGCATGGTTCTTATTCTCCATTAAATCTGACATTTTGTTGAAGATGATAGTAGATGGGTTAAATATTGAATCTGGGGTGGAAGTAAAACACAAACATAAATGAATCCTCCTGATTTGGAGCCTTGTCTATGAGAGTCTGGGCTGTTTCCTACTGATGGAGGAAATCACCGATAATAAAACTGAAAGATCAGGAGACAAATATAACGCTGTACCAATAGCTTGCTGGCTGAAGTGCCATGAAGATAGGGCAATGTTTACGCTTTCACTCTAACATGGAGACTCACAATGAATGTTCACCCAATGTAGGTATTAACATACAAAGGTATTTTGAAAAATACAAACAGAACAATACCACTTTCATCTGTAACTGTAAGATGTGTAACCGTAATTAGCTCACGAAAGCTTATGCTCAAATAAATTTGTTAGTCTCTAAGGTGCCACAAGTCCTCCTTTTCTTTTTGCGGATACAGACTAACACGGCTGCTACTCTGAAACCTAATTACAGAGTACTGGGGATGTATAAGGAAAATGCAATTATCCAATAACGTACCCACACTCAACTGTTTTTGTTTGTTGTGTTTTGTTTTTATTCCTTATGATGCAGAAAAGGCCCAAGAAGTTTGATTTTCGAAACCAAAGGGTTATATTTTTGTTTTTTTACATTAGTAATGTTGGGTCCTGTATAACCTGGATTTGGCCAGAGGGCTCCATACAGGCCTGGAAAATGTTGTGGGTATATAACCTCACAATAGTTGGAGACTTGAATAATTTAGAGGGGGAGGGATTTTTAAGTCAGACCATTTAAAATTCTGATCTATCATTTTTCCTAATAACTATTTAATCTAAACTCATGATAAATAGTTCAGAGAAAAACCTCTTTAGGTTTTTGGAAAACTCCATCTTTGGAAAGATTCAACACCCAGTTCCAGTCTTTTGGGCTTCCCACAAAAACAGGTATAACAAGATTTGATACTCTTGATAGTTCTAAGGTTAAAAAACAGCTCAAATGTTCTAAATACTGTATATGAAAGGGCACAAAGCCAGTCCCCTCCTTCCCCCTTTTGCAGGACAACTTTAAGTGCTTATTGCTCTGCTCTTTATTTATTTTTTATTCTCCTCCCCAGCCTCCTCTGCCCCACCCCCCAATTTCTAATACACAGACTGTTTGGCTCATTTTCAGGCTACTGAAGTATTTCTGTTCTAAAAAGCACAATAGGCCACAACCACCCATGTCACTTACAGAAAAAAAAGTCTCCACTGTGTCAGTCTCTAAAATGTAGAAACATAAAAAAAACTGAGATGGAAAGCTAATGACAGCAAATTTACAAAGAGTTCTAGCCCTTCCCCATGGGAGGCTGAGATGAAAATATCATGCAAATAGACACTTTTATGGTGGGTTTTTGTTTTTTTTCTGGAATCTAGAATTGCATGATCATCTGAAAGGTGTATAAATTCACAGAGAAAAATAAATAGTTACCCAAACCTCTACAATTAATTTGTTCAAATTCAGTTCAAGTAGGAGTTTAAAATGTGTTTCATTGTCCAAATCATATTTTGATTGCCTTTCAAGGAGTTCAGGGAAAACACCATGGTGTGGAAGGGAAATGATATTCAAGGCACCATTGAGAAAAGAGTAATGAAGAGACACAAGCTAGTCACTTAGGTACTTTTGAAAATCCTATCCTAAATGCCTGAAGAAATAATAAGATGATAAATATATTTAGAATAGGGGATAGGTGCTCAGATAAATATTTTCCTTCCTCTTATCTTATAGAGAACTATTTTTCAAAGTAGCAAAATACTTTATATTATCAATACTTGAATTTTTTTGGTTAAAAATGATTTTCCTTTTATAAAATGAAAAGTAACATTGTTGAGCTCTTCTTTAACAAGCTATGTCATGGCATGTACTAGTAGGCTACTACAGATTAATATACTCACTTTATAAAGTGCGTCTAAGAAGTGATATCTACCATACATACAGGAAAGGGCACTTGCCACTCCTATCAGCAAAAAGTTCTCTTTTAGTTCAAATGACAAAGGCTTGCGTTTTCAGAGGCAAAAGCCAGAGTTCTAGCCCTAACTCCCCTGTTTTACTGTATTGCTATTACTGTAAGCAGGACTGGGGAGCCATGGTGCTAGATACTATGTACACACATTATTAGAACAAGTCCCTGACTCAAAATTTGCCAATCCAGTTAGACAATAGACAACTAAAAGTGACTGATTAGATACAAGTATCAAAGGTGCATATTTAATTTTTTTAATCTATCCTCTTAGCAAACCCCTACTCCATTACACAAGCCTGTTTCTAGATAGCTGATTAAACAGGATATACTTATTCCACCTTGTCACTGCAAGAGAGACAGAAAGATACCACTTCTCTTCCAGTTTATCCAGATCACTCGTAGCACAGATGTGTTACAGGTGCACTCATCAGGTAGGGTGACCAGGTGTCCGGTTTTCGACCAGAATGCCTCGTTGAAAAGGAACCCTGGTGGCTCCGGTCAGCACCGCTGACTGGGCCATTAAAAGTCTGGTTGGGGGTGCTGCGGAGCCAAGGCAGGCTAGTCCCTACTTGTCCTGGGGCACCGTGCTGCACCCCAGAAGCAGCCAGCAGGTGTGGCTCCTAGGCAGGGGGGCATGGGGCTCCGCGCGCTGCACCCACCCCTGAGCATTGGCTCTGCACTCCCATTGGCCGGTTCCCAGCCAATGGGAGCTGGGCGGAGCAGTGTCTACGGGCGAGACCAACGTGCACCGTGGAGCCTCCAGCCTCCCCCCCCTCCGCCCCGCCTAAAAGCCAGACCTGGTGGCCACTTCCGGATCACAGCGCAGTGCCCCAGGATGGGCAGGCAGCTTGCCTTAGCCCTGCTGTGCCACTGCCCAGGAGCTGTCCAAGGTAAGCCCATGTCCCAACCCCGAGCCCAGCCCTGATCCCCTGCAAACCCGGAGCCCCGCCCTGCACCTCAAACCCCTCTCCCTGGCCCCATTCCAGAGCCCTCATCCCCTTCTGCACCCAATGCCCAGCCCTGTGCCCCCCAAACCTGGAGCCCCCTTCTGCATCCCAGAGCCTGTACCCCCAGCCCAGAGCCCACACCCCCAGCACCTCAACTCCCTGCCCCAGCCTAGAGCCCCCTCACACACCCTGAATCCCTCATCCCCAGCTCCATCACAGAGCCCTCACCCCCTCCTGCACCCCAACCCCCTGCCTCAACCCACAGCCCCCTCCCACATTCTGAATCCCTTGGCCCCACCCCCCAGACTGGAGCCCCCTCCTGCACTCCAAACCCCTGCTCCTTGGCCCCACCCCAGAGCCAGCACCTCCAACCCAGAGCCCTCACCCCCTCCTGAACCCCATCTCCCTGCCCCAGCCCAGATCCCCCTCCCACACCCTGAACCCCACATTTCTGGCCCCAGCCCAGAGCCCCATTTAGAGCCCTCACCCTCTCCCACACCCAAACCACTGCCCCAACCCAGTGAAAGTGAGTGAGGGTGGAGAGAGAGCCACCAAGGGAGAGGAAATGTAGTGAGTGGGGGGCGGGGTCTAGGGGAAGGGGCAGGAAGGGGGCATGGCCTTATGGAAGGGGAGGGGCTAGGATGTTCGGTTTTGTGTCAATAGAAAGTTGACAACACTATCATCATGTGTGTGATGGGACTTGACCTTTCGTTTTTTGCTTCACAATGCACCAGCTAATGCACAGCTGTTGTGGTCTATTGCTGTACCAGAACCCACCGTTAGAAACCTGAGTGTCACCCATTGTAATCCCTTGACCCAACCTGTATTTCCATTAGGCCTGTATGTTTTCTACTTTGTCATGGTAAGGCCCTTGAAATCACTACAACTGTGTAAATATATTCTGCTTTTAAAAAATATAAATGTTATCATTTTGGTGTTTAAGGCCTCCAAGGTATTTCAGTGGAAGAAATAATAGAAAAAAACACTACATTGTACATGTAATATTAAGGAAAGAAGGGGAAGCTTGGGATAGGGAGTGAGGGAAATTTCTATTGTGTAGTGTAACAAAAAACAGGAAACTATGACCATACAGAACATAAAAGTAGGAAAGCATTTTTCTATCCCGTCCACGTGAGTAGGTATATTGTATTATTTTGTCATAGAACACTCCCTTTGAGACTCAGCTTGTTTTGTGGGAATGTTGACAAAGTTAGCACCGTATCTGGGAAAAAACTCAGTAGGTAAATGACAATCAAATGACAAAGGACTTACATCCTCCTCCATATAGGTAGGACACTATGCTTTCTTTTGTCTTCACAATCTAGGCTTTTGTACAAAAGTTTGCTCTGTCACCTAAACTTTCATTTAAAAATCCCAACAGTGTTTCACGTACCGCATGCTCAAAGTTGGGTAGGAACATGTAGTTTATTAAGAGAATTATTTACCGTGATGCTGCAACTGCAGTTAGCTTTCTAGCCCCATTGCAAACTGGCTTCATGTTGCCTCCAAACTCTTCCCTCCTGCAACTTGTGCTCCTTCCTCCAAGTTCCATGCAGGCTTTTACAAATAGGGTGAGATTCTGGGCTACACCTCTAAGAACCAGAGCCCAGGTGGGTAGGCTTTACGCCATCTTTGCACCCTCTGGATTCTGAGCAATTCCAGGAGCCAGAGCAGTCCCTGGTGTAATTTAGACAGCCCAGAAGACTACCTAACCAGCTGTCTACAGAAAGCAGCACTGCCCAGACTCTCCTCAGTGCTACATTATGCAGCCAGGCTCCTGGCCCCCATTCTTCCCACCCACACCCACACACCATGGTTTGGGACAGGGTTTAGTTCCTAGACTGGGGAAAGCTACAAGTGAGAAGAATGTTTTTCTAAGCATGTAGCACAACAGTTGCCTGAAACAACCCTATTAAAGGTGTGAATTGTTCCCATTCATCTCAAAGGAGTCTTAATGCTAAACCTTCCTGATGACAGTTTAAATGTCTACCACTGATCATTTTCAGCTAATGATCTTATGCAAGTACAATCAAAATTAGACTGGAAATAGGAGATACCAAAATTAGCCCTCCCACCTAAGAAAAATGTGGGGTAGGGGATCAGACTCTGGGACTCAGATCCAGATCACTCTCTCTGTGGCTGTGAAGCTGACATTGGGATGGGGATGTTATACTTCTTTTCTGTAGAGCCGGGAACCAGAGTATACTCAGTACTGCCAACCAAAACACTCAAAAATCATGAGTCAGGCCCCAGAAATAACTTAGATTGGCTTAAAAGTACTGAGATTTTAAAAACAATTTTTCCTCCTGGTTTTTGAGCCTTTACAGCGCACGCAGGTCTCCTTTTCAAGCTTTTTTCCACCAACACAAGGGCTTGAAATTTGTTTTTTATCTAAATGAAAGCAGAAATTCCCATGTTATCACTGTCCCCGGGAGCTAGGGCATTAAGTAAAACTTCAGATATAAGACTTGCAATTCAATCATGAGAGTGGGCAACACTGTGTACTATGCACTTCCTCCCTGCTCATCCCTGCCCAGGCCCTTCTCTAACTCTAGCCAGGCTCCATATCCCTTTCTTCCCCCAACCCCCACCCCCACAAGCCCAGATAGCTCCATTTCACCTCAGGACCTCTCTCTCCTCCCAAAGGCAACTACTGCCTTCAATCATCTCTGATGACTTCCAGAGGTTGTACTTAGATTGTAAGCCCTTTAGGGCAGGGAACCATCATTTTGTTTGTACTGTGCCTAGCACAATGGGGTCCTGGTCCATGATGAAGGCTCCTAGGCACCATATTAATACAAATAATAAAGTACAATGGACTTCCTCTCTTCCCTCTAAACTCTTTGGCAGGATACCTCCTCAAATGTACTTTCAGATGAGGGGACTGAAGCAAAGTAAGGGACACCCTGTCCTCATCCACAGAAACATCTAGAGTGTTGGTGGAGACGACTATTCAAGTGCTTCTGAGCCTTGTAGTTCAGTAATGGCTGCTGCAAGGAGACTATACCTATCCCTTCTGCCTGGATGAAGGTGTGGGAAGACAATTGCCCTTTCAGAAGGCTCTGTGAGAGGATGGGGTAGTGATCCATAGTAGAAAACCATTTCCCTGAAGGTCTAGTGGGAACATGGGTAGTGGACTTTTGCCGACCCCTCCACCACCACCAAGAGATTGGAAGGAAGGAGGTTAAGGGGATGAAAACTGCCAAGCCCAATCCTTGAGGATATTAAAGAAAAGTGGGACAGGGCATGCTGAGTATCAGTGGAGAGGTTGGGTTTTGCAAGCTGGGTGGGTGGGGATACACAGTACTTCCACTATTTTCATTGTCATGTGATTTACTTGTCAAGCTTAATGCAAAAATTTGAGCCTAGTATTGGTAAATGTGACATTGATATTAGTGGTCTGACTCATCAAAATAAGCATGTAGTGAAAAAAATATCACAGTGCCTGCAATTAACTAGTAAGAGTACACCCTTCTACAAAATAAACAAGGCTATGACTCTTTTTTTAAATACAGCACTTGTGTGTCCCCCAAATTCTTTCAAAGTCTATCACTCACCCTACCAAAAGGAAACCCTTGTACAAAACATGTCAGTAGGTTGAAGTATCAGTGTTTTTGCACGTTATCATTAAGAATCATTAGTGTTAAAAAGTAACTACAACCTCCCCCGCCCCCCCCCAAATTTAGAAATTCAGGAAATAGAGTTAAGTTGCTTCGCAAACAAGGCACTCCAGCTACCTTAACTCTGCCCCACTTAGCAAATTCCCTGTACAAATAAACAAACCAACCCAGAAAAACATTGAACCTTATACATCAATAGCTAAGGTTTTATTTTACTAGTGACCAAAAACCTAGAATGCCTTAATTTTAATTGTACGTAGGGCAGCTTTATGGCTGCTGTGTGGTCATGATCAATGCAAATAAATAATTTTACTAATTTCGCATTAAACGAGTAGCATAGCAAAGGCAATCTTCTGATCATCATCAAAGACTCAATTCTCCAAGATGGCAAGGACTGAGACCTGTGATTCCATGTGGCAGTTAATTAACCAAATGTCATTAGACCCAAAGCAAGCATGCCTCCATGAATAAACCTCACATATATATATGAACCAATTTTGATACTCAACATGCAAAGAAGTGAAGATGACAACCTGGCATCTCTACGGTGGAAGAGTTAAGGTATTTTGGGTGCCCTGTTTGAGAAGTGAAATATTTGCTTTGGATTTTTTGGTTTTCTAATATTTGTTTTTGTTGTTTTTCCTTCAACTTTGAGCCTTAAATTCATCTTAGTGAAGCTTTTTGTGTAAAAATTTACAGTAAGGTGTATCAAAGAACCACCACCGAAAATGTTGTTAAAAGGATTTAATATGCTGTAATTTATTTCTAACTGCCTAGAAATACCAGGACACTTTCACTGTTATTCTGTTATATATCATACGTAGTATATTGTTTAAGTATAGTGCACTATATATTTTATATAAACAAAGGGAAAACCATAATGCAATCTTAACGCCTATAACATAATGACTTTCTTGAACTCTGGAAAACACAAGGAGCTATAGGCTGCAGATTTGTAAACAATTACAGTAGAGAGTGCACCTTCCATAATCTGAAATTACTCAGCTCTATAATGGAAATGCAACTACCTTTGACCACAGCCCCAACACAGAGCCACGCTTGACTCAGGAAAATCTCTGAGTCAACCCCTTAATATTAATTTGTCAATTAATGTATTAAAACCTATTTTAGAATCTCACAATTACTTTGCACTTGTTCAATCACAATGAGTTTAAACATTGACGTCAATGGGAATTTCACCTGAATAAAGACTAAAGAATCAGGCCCAATGGCAGAAGATACTTCTGGAAATTGTCAATTGATGGGTTACACTGTATTTCCTTCCTTTAATATTTTAGCCAGTATAAAATAGGTATAAATTCAGAGTGATTTATCAGTACAGAAACACTGGTAACAATCTTCAGAGTAGCAGCCATGTTAGTCTGTATTCGCAAAAAGAAAAGGAGGACTTGTGGCACCTTAGAGACTAACAAATTTATTTGAGCATAAGCTTTCGTGAGCTACAGCTCACTTCATCGGATGCAATATACAGTAGAACCTCAAGGATTACGAACACTCGGGAATATTCTTAACTCTGAACAAAACGCTATGGCTGTTCTTTCAAAAGTTTACAAATGAACATTGACTTAATACAACTTTGAAACTTTACTATGCAGAAGAAAAACGCTGCTTTTAATCATCTTAACTCAAATGAAACACGCACACACTTTCCTTACCTTGTCAAATCCTTTTTTTTTAATTCCCTTTTTTTTTTAGTAGATTATGTTTTACACAGTTCTGACCTGTATTTGCTTTTTTAAAATCTCTGCCGCTACCTGATTGCATACTTCCAGTTCCAAATGAGGTGTGTGGTTGACCTGTCAATTCGTATCTCTGGTTTTCATTTTAACTCTGAGGTTCCGCTGTATAGACTTTATAATGATACATTAGAACACTAAACAACAATCTAAATACTGGGGCAGATCCTCAGCTGGTGTAAATCCATGTACTAGGCCAGTTCACATCACCTGAGTATCTGGTCCACTGTTTTTAATTCCATTTTTAAAATTGCTCAAACAGTTTTTCTCCTGCATTTAAATTAAACTACAGATAGAGACTATTCAGTTCTCTGTATATTTCAGATCAGTACATTTTCCTCAGATGTCTTATCAAAAAGATATAGCTTACACAAAAACAGGTTGTTGTTTGGAGTGTTGGGCAGGTAGCGTCTTTCATGAGTGGGGCAGTTTATTTATTTCTATTTACTAAATTCAGGTTACAGGAAGAAGTTTTTATCATATGGCAATCTGACTCCAATAACCAACTGACGATACTTTACTGATGTTGGGTATTGGTAAGACAATGCACGATGCGCATTTTGCAGATATTGCTTTTCAGGATATCTTTAGAATTAAAAAAAAAATAACTGAACTGTAATTCAAATCACATAGCATCTTGGATTTGTTCCTCTGTCTTGCCCTCAAAAAAAAAAAAAAAAAAAAAGCTTTATCTGGAGTGGTTGGTGAGCAAAGTAGGAATCTATGCAGAGACTATGCATCACATTTCTGTCTTAATTGAATGACACCAAAATGAGATCAATAAAATGTAACAAGAGACAGCTTTGCATTTCCACACTCAGATATTCTCCCTCACTATTACTCCCAGCCATCACCGTGACCAGAAAGCATAAGTATGGCACTTGCATACTGCTGTCAAGCAAGCTGTTAGTATATGAGTAAACTTTTAAGGAAAACACTAAAACAACACTGGGGGAGGTCAACACATCAAAAGGCCAGTGCAAACAGCATTAAATATGCTGCTTTTAAGAGCTATGTTGCAGAAACATAAGAATTTCTAAATAACGTATTCAATGGCAATGTTTCAAATATAACTCCGCCCATCCCAAGAGAGTGTGTACCTGACAAGCAATCGGGGTGACCTCTTGGCTCAAAATCTGCAAATTCTACTATAAACCCTGACCAGCTGTGATTTCCCTACATTCAAAGATCCTGAGATCTCCAATGCATTATTGATAACCTCATCACTGTGCTAAAAGCAAAGGCTGACATAATCCCAGACTTTTCTTGAAAAGCTCTAGCTTCACCTAGCAATTGATTGCAAGTAGCAATAAAATGAAGAGCAAAACTGCATATGTAAAAGCAAGAAAGTTATATGTTCATGTATTGTATCCATTTCAGTTGGTATGTTAAGTAAATGCATTTTTTTTAAAACTACCAATTTCAAAAAAGATCTCATACAACTTACCATACAATGGTAATGTCTCATTATTAGAGAACATATATTTTTACAGCACTCACTGTAAAGAAGCTTTGGAATATTCTTTACTATTTGTATTGCAGGATTGGGACCTGATTGTGCTAGGCAGTTTTAAGCACATAGCAAATGGAAGTCCCTGCCCTAAAGAGCTAACTGTCCAAACTAAGATAAGATGCAAAAAATGACGAACAAAATGAAGCAACCAAAAGGGAGCCAGGACAAGAGTAACAAAAATAAAATTACTTGGATACACAGGTTAGCTATTCCACAAATAGAAGGGTATGACACTAAAATATTATAAACCTCTCAGTCTTAGATTGATATATAAAGAAATGCTTAAACACACTGCATCATGGGAAATGTTCTCTTCATGTTTTCAGCCAGATTTTCATATTACAGCTTGAAACTCAATTAGATATTGAAACAGTTGCTGTATAAGTACAAACACCTCTGCCAGGAATTATTAAAATCCAACTGATGAAACAGTTGGCCTCTTAACTTCAATAAATAATTCTTCATGCCTGGCTGACTGCATGGCTTTATTTCCTCATTATTATGGTCATGCTCAGTATTAAAGCAGATTTTTTTTTCTTTTTTCTGTTGGCCAAACAACAATCAAAAATAGCCTCGACAAAAGGTCTAGGCTGTGATAAAACATGTGACTTTTCAAACCAGAAAAGGCTTCTTTTTTAATCACTGTTTAAACAAACTAATAAAAGGATCCCGCCCACCCTGTTTGGTAGGTTTTTCTTCTTCACAGCATAGCTTAACAGGCTCAAAAAATTTAGTTGACCTAACTTTCATTATTATATCAAAGCAAATAGCATGATTCACTGAAAGTACAGTCTATCCTTCAGTTTCTCTCTTATAATGATTTCTCAATGAAAACTTAACAATACCTTTTACCATATGCTATATGATTATGTTTATTATTTCCCTTTCTGGTAAAGCTCAGAGGGGGAAATATTTTATTGGATATGAGACTCCTTTGCTTCTGAATTTTGAGCATCAATACTGATCAATTTTATTTACTCCGAAATAAATTTATTATAAGGGTTAAAATATATTTCCCTTAACTTTCAAAATGCTGCCTATTTTAAATCATATATACTCCTGGTTCATTTATTTAAAAAAAAATTAAGGTAATAGCAACCAGTTTTCTGGACTGATCATGTACTTATCTGGTATTAAATAGGCCAAACACCGCCACTCAAAAACGTCAAGCAAACTGAACTTTCCTCAGGGAACTGCTGCTCTCTGAGGCAGTGAATAATGATTGTATCCTTAATATCTTCAGTTCATAAACATTATAGATGAAAAATAAGCAAACCCATCCCTCCTGTACACATAGGAGATAGTGTCCAATCAGAATATAGCCAATGTTAAAACATTACATTTCATTATTTAGATATTTGGTTTTGGGTGGTAAGACTGACAGCTACACAATTCATAAAAGGCCCAAATACAACTCTCACTAAAGTCACTGGGAGTCTTTTCTTTGACTTCAGCAGGAGCTAGATAGGGTTTGTATTGTACTGTCCTTCTGGCTGGTCCATGAAGTCGTAAACAACTTCTACATTCTCCATGCAAGAGATATGCATTATAGCCATAGTGACTACTACCATAGGGATAGGATCCCCAACAAATTAGTAGATGAAAGACATTTGTAGATGCTTAAGGAAAAAAGCAACTAAAACCCATAAGCCACCAAGTAAAATTGTCTTTTTGTTCTGTTTTTGTACATCACTCACAATAGGGTCCAGGTCCACCACTGTAGTTCCTAGGTACGACATTAATACAAATAAACAAGCACACAATGGTTCTGATGGTTCAAACAAACTCCATCTCAAAGAGAATCCACAAACCTCACAGGATTTCAGTGAACAGGTAAGATTCCTGCTCTTACACCTAGTAGGTTTACTTATAAGGATTATGAACTTTGGCAAACTTTTTGATGAACCTAGTCTGCACTTTTAAGTTTAAAATGGAATGAGAAATGAGGTACATTTTTCATGATTTGAGGCATCATTGCGAACATTTCACACAGCTCTAGTTTTTGTTTCTTAATGAGCTATAGCAGTGGTTCTCCAACTATGTCATCCTGAGGACTGTTTTATAAAGTAGTTAGTTCTCAGCCTGCTTAATTCTGTGGATCATTGGGAATGTCTCATCGGCACACAGTCTGTGCACAACTTTGCTACAGTATTGTGATAGAATGCACCGATATATTTGTACCCTACAAACTATTGTTATAATCTTTATGCAAAATATGCCTTGTAAGATATCATTTGAACACTAAGCTTGCTGGTCAATAATGTTATGGTAAAATGTACATAATTATATTATATGTAAAGTTATGAACATAAGCTAAAATCATGACTGAAGTGTGTTTACCAGACAAGACCAGGGAATGGGTAAACCTATTTCTCAAAGACAAAGGACAAGTTGATGAACTAGCCAGGTGTCGTCAAAGCTCATGCGCCATCACCTATCAAGTGGTCATTCTTTGGCAAGGAAGGGGGGCAGGAACAAATAGGTGTGCGTCTTAGCAAACAGAAAAAAAAAACCTTTCCCACACCAGACTCCATGTCTCTTTGCTCTCAGCTGGAAAGAAATTTATCTTAGGAGATCACTCTCAGGAAAATACATTTCAAAGGGTGACTGAAATATGAAAGTGAGGGTCAAAGGCACCCCAAGTAATCTTTTCCTATCCTTCACTCTATTTTCCACTGAAGATGGCAAAGGAAACAGTCTATGGACTTTGGGAGCAGATCCTGACCTGAAATTTGCTCAGCAGTGATACTGGGAACTGTGCTAAGTACTTCACCTTGAATCAAGTCTAGTTTGTTAAGTTTAGAAAGTGTTTTATCCCTATTTTTCCTGTAACCATTTCTGACTTTTATGTCTCATTACTTGTACTCACTTAAAATCTCTCTCTTTGTAGTTAAATTAACTTGTTTTATTCTTTAATTAAAACTAATCCAGTGTTGTGAATTGTTTGGGTAACTCTAACTAAATGAACGAGGAGTACTTGTGGTACCTTAGGGACTAACAAATTTATTTGAACATAAGCTTTCGTGGGCTAATCCAATGAAGTGGGTTTTAGCACACGAAAACTTATGCTCAAATAAATTTGTTAGTCTCTAAGGTGCCACAAGTACTCCTCATTCTTTTTGCTGATACAGACTAGCACGGCTACCACTCTGAAATCTATTTAAATGAGCAGACTATTAGTAAATTGATCCCCTTAGAGGCGCAAAGGATATAGAGCTAGATTGTCCAGGAGAGGGCTGGACAGTGCAAAACATATTTGGGGGGAGGTGGGTGGGGGGGAGAATCTGGAACTGGAAGTGCGTTGGAGTCACCCTGCAAGTAATAACCAAGGCTGCAAGAAGCCAGCATGTGGCCCGAGTTTGCTGACAGACTGCTGGGGTCAGAGCTGCTGGACTAGGCCTGTGGCTATACACAGACGCTCAGAGTGTGACCTGCATACCGTTTGGCTGTTTGTGAGGAGCTCAGGTGGGGAGCTACAGCAGCAAACCATTATGAAGCACCCCAGGTTGCAGGGCAAGTGGCAATGCAGCCCCTCACTGGTCTGGATTCACCCATCAGAATTAAACCATACCTTTTAACAGTTAGAGGCCCATATATCTTACTGTGTGGCCAACCAGTCAGGAGAAAAATCGACAATTGTTCTTCTAACTACTACAAACACCAGTTGGATGAGAAAGCTTTTGAGAAAAGGGTAAATTCTCCCTTAGACTTGTCTGGGTTTTCCCTGAATGTTAGTTGGAGTTGTGCATAATTAATGAGGGGCAGAGTTGACCATAGGCACATGCAGACCTATTGATTGCAGGGGGCCCTCTAATTCCCCATAGTCCTTCAGTGCACACCAGGGCTTAAAGTGGGTTGGCGTTAAAAGGTCTTGTGAGGCTCCCATTTTGATATTCACAGAGAGCCCAATATAACCTCAGGTCATTTCATTTGAAGTTTATGAAACCCTGATATGTTTTGAAAACAGAAAAATACAGAAAGTTCCACTGTGAAAATTATTTTCACAACTCCTTTTTTTTTTGGTCAATATATATTCAGGCTTTACATGGACCAGAATTCACAAGGGCCAGAGCCTGGCCTTCACTCCAACTCCCTTCCATTGTATAAGTGGTGTAAAGGAGCCATAAGCTTGCTTAAACAAGCCAGTCCCAGCCACTTGCACCTGGGGGGGTCCACCGCCTGGCAGCCTCTCCTCTGAGTTGGCCACTCTGGAAGATCAGAGTTCCTGACCCCACCCCCTCTGCTCTGTTCCATCCTCCTTCCTCCATCCACACCCCTGCAAAATGAGACCATCAGGAAGGCAGGGCGAGGTGCCCCAGTGGGGTGGCATGCAGGAGGAGAGCACAGCTCAGGGACCATGGTGGGACTGGGAGAGGGTTGGGAGATCCTAAATAGGTAGGAGGGAATTCTGCAGGGACCCTAGTGGGGAATGGTAGGGGCAGTGGGGCAAGTGCTATTGTGAGGTTGGAGGGGCAGTGTGGAAACCTATGTTCCAGTTATTTTTAAGAGCCAGGCAGCCCTCCCCATCTCCATAGCAGTGCGAGAGAGCAGAACTGGAAAGAGCTGGGCTTTAGCTCCTGGCCCCAGTCTCCTGCTGTGGGGTAGTGAGGGTCACTAAACACCAAAACTCTTCTCTCCAGGCACTAGTCCTCACTCTGTCACCTGCTGCCACAGCTGCCTCTTTGAAAAATCCAACACAAGTAAAATTTACTAAACAAGCCAGCATATACAGGGCCAACCCTAGGAAGGGGTGATCAGGGCAGCCATCTGGGGCACCAAATCCCGGAGGGGCTTTCTTTGTTTTCATGTTCAGTCAATTGGTGTGCACAAAAAACATTTTCTACCCAGAACATTGCAACACCTAGGGCCAGCCCTGACTCCAAGACTACTTGCAGTCACATATGTAGGGTCAGGCACATACATGGGGGAAGAAGATATGGCCAGAGTACATCTTCTCTGACCATTGCAAGCTGCTGCAACAAACAGCATGCTGGGAGCCATTGCAGCTGGTGCAATTTAGAGCAACTCTCAGTGTTCTAAATTGTTCAGATAACAAATTTCGACCGTAGCCCTCTCCAGAACTGAGTCACTGCAAAAGTGGCTTAACACAGCTTCTCCACATACCCCAAATTGCAGAGCTCACCCATCGCTGAGGACGTGACCAATATGTAAGGGTTGCCATTAATAAGTCAACAGCTGCCACACAGTAATACCCGAAATTCTGCAGTTGTACCCATATCGACTGTAATGCTTGAATGTATCTCCTGTTTTATGGTAACTGCTGGTAAATGTTGATGTTTTATTGGCAACCTGTGTCTCTACATGCCCCTCTTGAACACACACAAACAAAATACAGTCACAGTTAAAAAACAAAACTGAAGGGATCAGAAAGTGAGAGATCGATACAGAATAAATCTTAATCATATCAGTTAAGTAATACAGATGAAAATGTATGTAAACGTTAATCTTTAACCTTTTTGCTTGAGTAGATTACATTACATACAAGTATTTTACTAAAAACTGTTCAAATTGCTTCCTAAACTTCAGTTCTCATTAAAAGTCCTGAAGAGCTGCAGTTGCTCTTAACTAACTACTGAATATAATTATCTAAATTTGTTTAAGAGGCTCACACTTTGTCTGGAAGTTAATGGAGGCTCTGAGACTGCCTAGTTTTCAAGATTTCTGGGGCACTTCCACTCTGTAGAAAAGTTAGTTTTTCTAACTGAAGCACTGCTTAAAAAAAAAAATCCCACAAAGCTTCAAACAAAATTTAAAACCATCCTACCTGCCAAGAATCTTATTTCACCATTTTTCTCCAATCCTGCAAATGACGCATATGTAACAATAAACTCTTTCATTTTCAGCTGCCAAGTTTGTCTCTTTTAACAACTTTACTTTTTTGAAGGGCAAACTTTTAAAGAGCTGGTACAAATCTGCTGAAGAAACATTTTAAGTTTTAACTTTAACATCATATATTTCTATGTAATATTTAAGACACTTATAACTTAACTTTTTTCAAATCAATTTTGACTCAATATATTAGAGAACAAGAAAAAAACCAACACCACTTCAAGGAATCAAAAACTTCTAGCTCTAGCTCCCATTGACTGTAATGAATCAGAATCAAGCCTAAGGAAAATGAGTATCATTCCTGAAACAGTTTATAAAAGCTTAGAAAAAAATGTCCTGTGCTATTTTAGGTTTTCAAGTATTCTTCATCTTCACAGTATTTTGCTATTTACTGTTTAATAATATATCCCTTTGAGCCAGCAACATAACTGAGGTTTTCATTTAAACTCAAGTAATTTAAACTCAGACAGTACTTCACTCCTTCATGCTCTTCCTTTTTATTTACTTTGATACACCCTCAATACATCAACTTGCATGACAGATTTCCATCACTTCATGTTTTCTGTAATTATAAAGGAAACTATTTCCCCCATCTTACTTGTACGAGAAAGTGAAACAGATTTTTATATGCTACATCTATTCCAGGCTTGAAAAACATTTACACAGAAAAATATCTCTTGAAAAACAAGAATAAATACTAGATCACAACTGATTTCATTGCCAGATACAAAATGCAGAGAAGATCCTGCAGGGTAACTCAAATCCAGCAAAGATCACTCAGCAAATCGTGAACCCCAATCTGAGAGGAAAATATTTTTTTAAGTGGCAGAAAAACTAAGGGCTTTATAAAAATAAATGCTGCTCAAGTAGCTAAGAGGTATTTGATTATGAAAGATTAAACTTGTATCACATAAATCAATTTATGCTTCATGATACTAATGTATTCCTTCATACAAAAATTAGTTGAAGCTCTTGCATGGATAACATTTTCCTGAAGTAATGTGAAAGCAATGCCAGCATACTGCCATTGCAGTTATCACATTTCTATAAAGCAATAACCACATATATGCAAAAAGTTGAATATGTCACATTACCACTTACAGTATTTATAGAGAAGGAGAAAATGCTGGGGTTTGAACTTACTAATGTAAGGCCATAAATTAGCATCAAATGAAAGAAAAGCAATAAAATAATTTTGTCACTAATTACTAACAATTAGTCTGAGTACAACAATTAATTTTGGGGACTGTAACCTCTGTAAAATTAGCAGAACAAAAACTATTTCAATCAATATCCTTTTCTAGCTTCACATTACTAATTTAACTACTTTTTGGCATATCAAAAGTTTTTGAAGGCATTAAACACTACGGAAAATGGAAAAAACATATGGGTATGACTTGCTACCATAAATATGTTTTACATATACTTTTTATTCATGAAAAAAGAGATACTAAATTGGGGGATAAAACTGAATTTTGCTGAAATGATCAAAAAGTTTATGTTCTTATGTTTTCAATAACCATATAAGATTTTTGATGAAAGGAAGTCTGATTTAAAAAATCCAGAATTATCAAATAGTTTGATAGAGGAAATCTCCAGCATTTTAGTGATATTTCTAGTATTATCACAATACAGTGAATATGAAATATAAATAATAATATATCCTATCATGTTCCCTTATTTCATTTACTTCTTTTTTTTAATAGAAGTTATCCCTTCATTCTAGCTCTCATCTCAGCCAGAGCTTTATTAACACTGATGCAATGCAGCATCACCTATTGTCACTGGCAGAAAGTAATGTCAGTACAAATTTCTCTACATCAGCCTTGCTTCAGGCATTCACACTCTGCTTCAGCTTTGTGTTTTGCTGGCTTCATAACACAAAGTAAATCAAGCACACAAAATGTTTTAATTGGTACAGCTACTAAGGAACAACCTTCATGAGGGCTGGAAAGTGCAAGCATCCCATATCAGTTACCATCTACTCAACATCATAAACATAAAAAAAGCAATATGATATAAAACTGAAATTTTGCAGAATTCTGCATAATGCTGGTAACATACCTGTTACTACTATATTTAATCTCTAGAATGTGATTTTTCTTCACACTTGCCTGCATTTGCTTATTATGAAAATTCAATAACATTTTGATTAAAAAATCTCTAGAAAGTATTTGTTTACAAAAGGGTCTGTTGTGTTTTAATACCAATTAAACAATATTAATAAACATTTTATTAAGAAAATATTTTCAGAGCGCATGCGTGTACGCACACACAAAAAGCTTTCTGAGGATACTTATAGAGTTTAATCAGCATCATATTAATTTATAAGGGTTGGTTGCTTGAAGCACAAATAAACATTCTAAAGGGTTTTAGCGCAAGGAGATAAAATCTCTCTCTGGGGAGACTGCTAGAAACTGCTCCATTGCCTTTGTGCAGACTACTGGAATGTGCTTGCTTTTCATTTCTTTCTTTGTGTCTGGCACTCTGGCCTCACAGGCAGTGTCTTAAGCCATGCAGGGTCAGGGCAAACAGAGAACTGCATTCATGGACAGATCAAGTTTATGTGAGAATCTGCTCCTCCTGTGCCCTCAATTTCCATTTGAATTGTTAATAAAATCTCAGCCTGAAAGCACATGATCCCATCAGTGGGGAAGTCATGCAGAGAATCCTCCAGCTCAGAAAAACAAAATTTCTTTATCTTTTTCATCCTCCTCTTGCATTCGTGGGAATTACGCCATGTAACCCCTCCTAAACCAACCCCCATCACAACACCTGATTGCCAGTGAGCAGCTTCCAAGAAAAGAAAAGAAAAGAAACGAAAAGAAAAGAAAAGAAACGAAACATTTGGATAGCAACAGCAAAACCACAACCGCACTAACTCCACCTCCCTAGCAGTTTTCTGCTTCAGACACCTTCAGGCAAAAGGAAACAGACATTTAATTTTTTAAGTTAATTTCAAACAGCTGATAACACTACGTGGAAGACTTTCCCACAGCTTTATGACACTGCATGAACCACAGGGCCACAGAGATAATAAAAGGTCATACATAAAGCAAAGAACAGAGCCATACCCCAATTAACTTGGTCTCCCCGTGCAAAAACTGTACAGGAACAAGAGCCGATATTTGCTGCAGGCATCAGGCATGCATCTCTTAACCTTGCCACGGTCTAACTGGGCCTCTTGTTTCTTCTGCCTTTGCTCCTTGTAAACTGTTTTAATATTGAATGCTTTTCAGAGGGATGGGCTGATGAAAGAAAACATGAATTTCCTACTTGCCCTTTAAGGTGGATTAAAGGAGGTGTTAGTAATCAATTGTAGAACAAAAGTAGAAACAGAGACTAAAGATTCTAAAGAGTAAATGTCTTACATTTTACAACTCGTTTTCTAATCTAATTGTCCCCTTTTTCCGTCCATCATGCATTACTATTTGTTTAGGAACAAAATATAAGATGTTACTCAAATAACTCAGGCATGAAATATAACAATTGACTAGGCTTTCCTCAATGTATAGTTGGTCTTTAGACTAGCATACGAGGTTTGAGTGTGACAATAATTTTGTTAACGCATGATGGGTTTATATTTTGTGGTTTGGAGGATTTTTCCATTTCTGATGGTAGCTTTTTCTATTGTCTGGAGTGATCATTAGCATGAAACAATATGTTATGGAAGATGTGACTTTGGGTCCAATCCTGCCAACCCTTACGTTCACTGGCTAGTCCTTGCTCACACCAGTTGTCCCATGAACTTCAGTTGAGCTACTCATACTAAGACAGGGCCCTTAGATTATAGACTCCCCTCAAGCCAGAGACTATAGCTTTCCCTATGCCTGCTTAGTGCTAAGAAGAACAGCTGCACTTAGTAAAAATAACAACAGCCTATTTTGATGTTTGATGATCACTTTTTGAACATTAAAAAAAATATTTTGCATTTTTTAGAGGTGGTGCAAAATGCAGATACAGTCAAACCTCAGAATTACAAATGACCGGTCAGCCACACACCTCATTTGGAACCAGAAGTATGCAAAAAGGCAGCAGCAGAGAGAAGAAAGAAAGAAAGAAAGAACAGTACTGTGTTAAACATAAACCACTAAAAAAGCGGGGGGGGGGGTTAAAAAAAAGATTTGACAAGGTAAGAAAAATGTTTCTGTGCTTGTTTCATTTAAATTAACAGATGGCAAAAAACAGCATTTTTCTTCTGTTAAGTTTCAAAGCTGTATTAAGTCAATGTTCAGTTGTAAACTTTGAACAAAACATTATGGTTGTACTTTCAAGAGTTATGAACATTTCAGAATTACGAACAACCTCCATTCCCGAGGTGTTCATAACTCTAAGGTTCTACTGTATGTTATATTAATAGCAAATCAGTAATAGTTGTCTGAGGAACCTACTGTAAATTCATTATAAAAAGCTGTTAAAATGGCACTTCTCTTGCAATTACTCTCACAAATATTTCTTCACATTAGTATTTGCATAGCATTTACCACCAGTGAGCATTCATGACTTTGATTTCACAAATCTAGGAGTATTTGAAAAACTACACACTGAGCATGAACAGCATAAAGCTCCATTCAGTCAACAGGTTCACACTTAAAGTGCACATTGACAGTTTTAAGGAACTTTACAAGCTCTCAAGTCATATAAGCACAAGGCAAGATGCTTACAAGCTTTCTGGCCATAGAACACTTCTGTCTTTGTGCCGTCTTCCACCGTGCCCTTATGCTTAGAGCAGCGTCCTACCTCTTGTGCATGACCACCTTCCCGTCATTCAAATCCCTTCTTAAAACTCAATTCTTCTGTGTAGCCTATTGATGCTAACGCACCTATGAAAAAAGAACAGGAGTACTTGGGGCACCTTAGAGACTAACAAGTTTATTAGAGCATAAGCTTTCGTGGGCTACAGCCCACTTCATCGGATGCATAGAATGGAACATATAGTTAGAAGATACATATATATACATACTGATAAGTTGGAAGTTGCCATACAAACTGTGAGAGGCTGATTAGTTAAGATGAGCTATTATCAGCAGGAGGAAAAACTCCAAGGAGAAACTTCTGAGCTTGAATTAATATGCAAACTAGATACCATTAACTTGGGTTTGAATAGAGGACTGGGAGTGGCTGTGTCATTACACATATTGAATCTATTTCCCTAAGTTAAGTATCCTCACACTTTCTTGTCAACTGTCTAAATGGGCCATCTTGATTATCACTACAAAAGTTTTTTTCCCCTGATGATAATAGCTCATCTTAACTAATTAGCCTCTCACAGTTTGTATGGCAACTTCCAACTTATCTGTATGTGTATTATATATATATATATATATATATCTTCTTACTATATGTTCCATTCTATGCATCCGATGAAGTGGGCTGTAGCCCACAAAAGCTTATGCTCTAATAAATTTGTTAGTCTCTAAGGTGGCACAAGTACTCCTGTTCTTTTTGCGGATAAGGACCAACACGGCTCCTACTCTGAAACCTGTCACCTATGAAAGAGACAGCGAAGCCTGCTGTAACAGACCACTAAACAGAACAACTGAAAACAACTGTCTATGGCATGGAGATGGTCTTCTAATAAAGTTGGAGCAGAACTGTAATTCAATACACGTGTGGATACTTTGGAGATTGCAAACTAAAGGTGTCTCCTGCACAGCTTGCACATTATTTCAGTCATTTACAGATGGCACTAGATAAGCCATTTAAAGATCTATCAGATAAATACCAGTGGAGTTTTTCTTTCACACTTTGAAAGATAGATTTTAAATAATAAACAAAACACACAAAATGTCCCCAAACAAACAAAAAACTTGTGGTCCTTACTCAATTTTTATCAGGCATTCAACTGACTTTAATGGGATTTTGCCTGAGCAGACATTTAGAGATTTTGTTGCAATTTAAAGGAGTCAATTCAAATTCGGGGAAGGGGGGATTCAGGCAATGCTAAAGTCAGTTCTAAGAAAAAAACATGAAGGGTGGGATTTTCGAAAGCACCTAAAGCCTCTTCTTCACTGTAGGGGAAAGGGAAAAGATGTGTTCTTAACTATGTTAGCTAACTTGAGTTAGCTATCATGAGGTAACACCTGAATGAAGACAAAGCAGATTGTAATTTTCACACAGGTGAGCAGGTCAAGTAAACCCTATGTTCCTTCTTAGCCTTGAGTTTGAACAGCTAACTCTCATAAAAACTGCAAACTGCCTGGTCTTCGCTAGAATTTTACTTTGAATTAACTAAGAACACACCTTTTATTTCTACTGAATACAAGGCCTCAGAGAGAGGGGTACTTAACTCCATTTAGTGGGCATTGGGAACCCAATTCCTGTAGTGTCCTTTGAAAACTCCACTAGAAATAGGCTATTTTGTACATTTGTCGTATTTTCTAGTCCTTTCTTTTTTCCTTAACATGTTGCTTAATAGATTATGCTTCATGCTGTAAAGTGTATAACATAAAACACATTGGTTGTGCAATACCAGTTGCCTTTAGAACCTCCCCAAGGGCAGATCAAATAGTACCAATCTAAATCCGCAGCCACAGAGTGAAAGACACCACAAATTTTAATGTGATGTTACCACTCCACTGCCAATGTGATAATGAGCATAAGCTTTTTCATACTGGCTATGAGCTCTATGGGCATAACAACAAAAGTCTCCTGGAAAATCAGGATCTCTCCCTCTTTATCACAGTCATGGATAAGGGTACGTGACAGCTTCCTGTTGAACAAGACATCCAATATTTATTGTTCTTTATATTATAATAGTGTCTAGAAAATCCAACCAAATCAGGGCCCCATTGTGGTAGGCACTGTACAATCAATAAGACATTCCCTGCGCTAAAGAGTTTACAATCCGAGAAGAAAAGACAGAGACGTGAGAGAAAGGATGTTCTCTCCATTTTTACAGAAGGTGAAATTCTGACCCCATTTAAGTCAATAACAAAACTCCCACTGACTTCAGTGGGCCAGAGAGATTAAGTGACTTTCCTAAGGTTATTATATAGGAAGTCTGTGACAGAGCCAGGAACTGAAACCTGATATCCTGAATCCCAATCCAATTCCTTCACCACAACAGCATCCTTCCTCAGTATCCACCTGTCTCCTAAGGCCACTAATACACTCACTCACTCTCTCTCTCACACACACACATCACACACACACACACACACCCCTTTTATTCTCTCGACTCAGCCTCCAACTCTGGAACTCAGTTTCCTGCAGGAGTTTGCTTAAAGCAGGCATCTACTGGAAAGTTGACATACTAGAACCCTGAGTACTGAAGATGTGGGCCCTCTCAAATTACTTTGCAGGGGGCTCCAAGCTTTATTTGAACCAGTCCTGAACCTAATTTCTGCATTACATAACTTATTATTATTTTAATGACTCAATCTTAACATCCACCTTAATAATTTAAACTCCATTTAGTAGAATTCCTTCTTGATGCTGTAATGATGCTTGTGTCTACATTACAGAAAGATAACAAATGCATTTCTTGATCATTTCAAGTAAGCTTTTCCTTATTAAATATTCGGATCTGCTATGGGTATAATCAAACTAAAACATCCACAAACTATATCATATTCCTCCAATTTATATAATCCACCTCTATCACTACCACAACATTTACTAAAAGTGTTAATTGCTATGTTATCAGCTGATAAACTAGCTAGATGGTAACAATACATCCATCCTTTAAGATATACATAATAGAGGCAAATAGCTACAGACTTACCCATAAAATATAAAGCATTAAAGATTTATGCACGTTAATAACAATAGTAAATTTACTTCTCTCTTAACATGCTTCTTTATTATTTGGTCATCAAATGGGAAATTTTAAAAAAAAGACAAAACAAACAATACAATTTCTAACTATTATTGCATCTCACATTTAGTTTATATATCAAAGGCATAGAAAAGACAACTTTATGCAAACTAGTTGTGAATTTCCTTGTCTTTTAAAAGACTGGAACAACTCAGCACACTACAAAAGTTACACACAATCACAGACTCTACTTTTCTGGTACTTTTCATCCTGACCTTCACTAGTCTATTCCAGTGCCGAGTAGATCTCAGGTGAGACTACCCATTGTGCTAAATTATGTGATCTTGTAATGTGAATAATTTGCTCTATGAACTTGATTTTAAATACATTTATAACCTCACCTATATTCAAACCCAAGTCTCCATATGTGAAAGATTACAGAATTAATTGACCCATATTATCACCTTGCCCTTGCAAACGTACACCTTAGAACATTACCACTTCCAATGAAAATATTAGCACACCTGATAACTAATTTCTGATTTAATTGACTCACACAAAATATCTTCACTAGCAAAAATAGGACAATGCACTTTGGATGGATAGGAACCAACCTCACTCCAACTTGTAAAGGATTCTGTATTCTACCTTCTGCAATAAATCAAAAGCCAGCTTATACAGTGATATATTTTTAAACATATTTCCTAATCTATATTACCAACATTTAGATGATTGAAATTAGATATTTAAAGGTCATTTGCATCACTTATGCTTTTGTTTCCTTCTACATTTCTCTCATCATTTGTGAATTGTCAATTTTTCTACTAGCAGATTCCCATGCACTGACACTGAACTGCAAAGGTTCTATTGCAAACACTGCAGATGAAAGACCTTTTGTTTAAAAAATACATTAAAAAAAATCACTGGTTTGGGGGTTCTTTTATTTGTTCCACAAGACTTTGCAGTCTAAAAGCTACCAGTGGTTCTCAAACTGTGGGTTCGGACCCCAAAGTGGGTCATGATCCTGTGTTAATGGAGTCGCCAGAGCTGGCGTTAGACTTGCTGGGGCCTGGGACAAAAGCTCCATAATTCCTGAAGAGCCAAAATGAAGCTGTGAGTGCTCAGGACCTCTGCAAATCAAGTTACTTAATTAGGTTGCTAAATGTAGGCACTTGTTTGAATAATGTGATCAGTGTCTAACCTCTTTATGTAAGTGTATAATTTCTACTCTTGATAATAAAACAGGCAGGGATTTTTTTCGAACATGGCTTCCTTCAGCTATGCTTTCAGGGGTGAATATAACTCAGCTCTCATTTTCCCTGTACTTCTCCACTTCCCATCTTTACTGGGGCGAACGCCTCCTCTATCTGAGCTGGTCATGGCTTGTGCCAGAGAGAACTGCTCTAATAAAACACAAAGCACGCCCCTGCCAAGGGATTCATTGTGTTATCTTCAAAGTCCTCCCAGATCCTTGCGCCCCAAGATGATGATGATATGAACAGAGATCACCATGCTCCTGACAAGTTGCCAACAAATTTTCCTGCAATTTACCTTCCTATTTAAATAAGGAACGTAACTGACAACAAATATGAAGTGTTTTAATTTTACAAGTGCCATGTAAGACACATGTTTTTTTCTTAAGCACTCATAGGCTCTGTGTGATTACTCAGGGTCAGCTGGAGTACAACAGAATACATCAGGAACATGGTTGTAGGGAACATGCCTGCAATGGGAGGGACTAATGTACCCTGTTATAGCATTTCTATTGCATTTTCGTAGCTGCCAAGTTTTGTTCTGCACCGTGTATGACAGTTGATGCAAAATATTTGCAAATTACCTCATTAAGATTAAAATTACTTAAATCAATGCATCCTTCCCCAAAGAATAGTGGTTGTAGGACAGAAGAAAACTTTGCACCTTTGGGTGGTAGGTAGGTGGGTTGGAGGATGCTCAGGAATGTCTGGATATAATTGGTGGGAGGGTAAGGAGAAGTGAGGGGGGAAGCTCTTGGGTAGCTGGGAGGGTAGTTGCTGGGGCTGTTGGTACTACTGGGAGTGAGGGGGTTACTGAGAAGGTAGGTAGGTTCTGTTGGGGGTTAGGGCACTGATGGGAGATATGTGGGTGCTCGAACCGCTAGGGGTCAGTGGTCTCGGGGGTAGGGGCGGGGGTTGCTCAGACAGCTTGGACTGAAGGGTCTGCTTGTGGGAGAAGGTAACTCTTGTTGGGGGTGGAGGGTGCTGGACTCCTGAGGGATAGTTGGGTACAGGAGCAACTGAGGAGAAGGAAATTTTAGGTAGCTGGAGCTGAGTTTGCTGGGCAGATTCTGTTGTTGTCAGCTGCAGGAGTGGGGTGAGAGTCTCAGGCCAGTATAATCCCATTGACTTGTACATCTGCCCCCACTTCTACCTTCTTTCTCCAGCCACCACCACCTCCTGCCACTTCTACCTGCTCAGCAGACACCACAGCAGTCTCTAGAAGTCAAAGAGCAAAACTGGAGGCAAATGCCTGCTCCCTTCCCACAGCTCAGCTGGAAATGTGAGAATCAAGCTGGGCTGAGAGAATGAGTGACAGGGCAGCTGAACAGGTGACTGTCATGAAAGTTACAAGACACTTGGCAGCTCTACATACTAGAGTGTTTTACAGTCACTGGAGGTAGAATAGCTTTCCAGTGCATCATTAGCAACAACATTTTCATAAGCATATTGTCATGAAGCTTCTCAAGACGTTTCAACTGGCAAAAATGACTCAAGCTAGTTTAACAAATCAAATTTGGATTTAATAGGTACTGTATGAAGCAAGGTTAGAGGATAAGCTACTGTTTTGTGGTCTGTTTTTTGTTGTTTTGGGTGTATTTTATTTGTTGTTGTTGGTTACTTTTTTGATAGAGCAGAAAAGGAAAGAATTCTAGAATAATAAAAAGGAATTGAATTCAGATGGTATCTTAAGCATCCAAATAAATAGAAATAGGGATCCACAGAAATGGTTGTATCCAAAGTGCAAATAAATCACACAAGGCTATAAGACGGAGAAGGTAAAACAAATAAATGGGAATAAAAGTACATAAGGTTTTAAATTAAAATCAGAAACCCATGTGTTTAATTCTAAAGGGAACAGTGAGTGCCAGAATATTGAGTTATATGTTACTTTACTGAAGACTAGGTCAAGATCTTATCAGCTCTATTATGAAGAATGTCAATAAAAGGCTGCACAATGATAAAATGTTTAATTAAAAAAATGACCATTGTGCAACTTATCAAGTCCTTTGTACTAATCAGAAAGAGGAGCCAAATGTATTATGTTCACTGAGTTACAATTCACACTAAATGGTTCTCTCTCCTCCCACCCTCCACCCCCCATCAAATATTCTTACGATTGTGAAATCTTGGGTGGAGATAGATTTGTTTATATCAGTCTTTTGCAAATTAGTTTATGCTTATCTACCTCAGGAACACTTCAGTTACTTTGAAAATCTGAGCCTACTGTGACGGAATGAACACTTGGGTCTTGTTTGCAGCATCTCTCAGTTGAATAATTGACACACATTGGCAATTTTAAGCAACAAAACAAAGGCTTAATATTGATTCAACATGTTGATCAAAAAATAACAGGAACAACCAGATTTAACTAAGTTTTTTGTTGAAAATTTACATAGCTCTGAATGAATACCAGAACTGTCCTAAAGATGTTAAACATCTAAGCAGACAAAGTAACAAACTAAGGAGCAGAGAGAAAGGATACAGAAGCAAATGATGAAACCTGTATGGTTGGCACACATTTTGTTTTCTCCAAGGTGAAGGGGTTTTTTAAGTTATTTTTTTCATACCATGAACTAACTTAAAGGACAAGATGAGGCATGAGTGCAAGGACTCAAGAAGGATTTAAAAGTAGGAGAGCATGGTTGCTTGGTGTGCAGAAATAAAATGAGAGAGATGAAGGACCAGAAGCAGCAGAACTAAAAGAGGAGCACCTTGATGCCACCCTGGCCCTCCGTGCAAGGGGAGCAGGAAAAAGTCCAAAGCAAAGAGCTGCTACAGACGTATCATAAAGGAGACTTCAGCTGGAACACATCTCAGAGAGGCTATTCAGGACTCCCCATACACCGGGGGAAAGCTATTGAGGCCTACGCTTTAGAGGCACAAACTACTCCAATGGAAACTGAAGATTACCTAGATTTTTTCTTAATTATTGCAGAACAGAAAGCACCACAAATTACACTAAAAAATAGGAAATGTCTCTCATTGGAATGGGTACACCAACCAGGTGAGTGAGCCTCAGAGATGGTGGAATAAAAAAAACAACAACAAAAAACCCAGAATCTGGAGCACATGCAGAGTTACCACCAGAGTTTTGGTCTGATATGAAATCAAAATATCAACACTTGTGACTAGCAAAACATTGTGTGGACAGGAATGATACATGAGAGTGTCATTTAGGACAGCACTAATGTTTCTGACCATGAAGTTCTATAGGCTCAACCAGAAACTTGGCTGATGGAGAAGAGAAATGATGCAGTAGGTATGAATATTAATACCTTTTTATAGGATGTCTTATAGGACCTGAATGTCATATATGCAACAAATGTAATGGTGATGGGGTCCAATACCAATTATTTTTTTAAAGGTAGGGTAATTACTGAGAATAAACAAACACTTACCAATCCAGAAAATAAAGGTTTTAGTTAACCAAAGACATCTGGAGAAAAATTCTACATAGCAATGAAGAAGAGAGTTCAGGATCTTAGAAACAGAAGAGGAAGACCTATTAGGTAATCTAGTGTTTCCTGTGGAAGTTCCAGGTTGTTCCCTACAGTACATTTTCTAGTCTTCAAAGACCAGTCTAGTTTTAAAGTATTTCTAGCAATAGGAGAGCCACCATTTCCTTTGGAAAACGATTCCACTGTACTCTCTCTCTCCCCATCAGGATGTATTTCCTGATATTCAGCCTACAATTTTCTCTGACAAGATTGAGATCTTTAAGGATTTCTACGCGTATGTTTTTCTAACTAAGCATAGACCTCTGAAACAATTACATGCAAAGTTCAATCACAGAGAATGATCTAAGAAGCAGAATTGGTGGTGATGACATTAGGTCCTAAGGCTGAGGAAGAGGTCTGCTTAATTGAGCTAAAGAAAAAGTTCCATTGGTAGAAACCAACAGATTCCTAGGGCGAAATCCTTGTCCTGTCAAACTCGAAGGCAAAATTCCCATTGACTTCAATGTGGACAGGATTTCACCCCTATATTTTATTCACAGTGCAGTACCACACAGAGAAAGTAAAAATGAAGCATCTTGAAGCAGGGTACCTTCAATTCCTCACATTTTCCCTCACCATAAGAGCCAAGATTTCCCCCTGAATGCCAACAGAGGCAGTCAAATGAGTTCCACATGTTAGACCCTAAATGTAACATTTTTCCTTGCAATCATGCACAATGAGGACGGGCTCTCATGTGGCTTCGTTAACAAAAATGCAGCACTCAATAATTAATAAATTCCTTTGCATGAAATAGTGGATGGCAGAACTATTCTCTGGGTGACAAAATTCAGAAGTAATGACATTGCGGGCGTTAGGTACATGTAATAAAGTGGGTGTGACTTACACCCCAAGGCGGCAGAAAATGGAAAAAGCAACCAACAGCAAATTAAGATCAAATAGGCCCCCTATTTACTTATACCTTCCTGTTGGTTGCCTGACTTAATACAACACCAATCTTCTATCCTTGGCCTGCAGTTTCTCATTTACACCCATTTTCCAACAAGTCACTTACAGCACCATTTATGTCACCTTTGAATTTGGCCCTAGGTTCCTCGGCTTACGTGCTGCCAAAATTCTTAATGGAGCAGTTCCTGTTCAAGCAAACATAGTCCCTTGCAATAGATACTAAAACCTAATTTATCAATAGACAAGAAAATGGCAAACTACTATTATCTATAGGCAGCATCTCTATTCAATACACTATTTTGACCCTTATATCTTGTGGCACCATACAAGCAAATAAAATTGAATACAATTGGTGACCCAAAACCACATCCTTGGAAAAAATTCTATGAGGAAACAACACTAGCTGTGACGTTTACAGATCAAAGAACATATGTACTACTTCTGAACACACAAAAATGGATTATAGAGGCAGTTCCAAGTCAGAATTAAATAGATATAATCAAGCGCTCATGAATGCATGTAAGGACAGGGATGACCAAATGCTAGAATAATTAAAACACCTGGAAAACTTCAGCACAATATAAAATCTACAGCCAATGGAATCATGAAGCTGTGTGCCAGAGGAAGCCATTATACTCAGTGAAGTATCAAGATGAAATAGGGAACTGATCTATCAAAATGTGGGAATCACATCCAAAATGCATATATACACCCCACCATTGAACCCCTATACTGTCATATTCTCTTATGTTCCCCCATAACCCTAGAACTGAATTCTCCTCCTACACTTGGCTCTCTCACCATGTAACACCATGTCCCCGCCCTCTACCCCCAGTTTCACAAGCTCTCGTTTTATAACCTCCCTCATTCTCCCCAGCACCTGCCTGCTCATTATATCATGTTGTGGTAGCAACCAATAGGACTGAGAATCCATTATGGTACGTGCTATACAAATAAATAGGAAGCACATTTCCTGCCCAAAACAGCTTACAGATTCACAACAAAGCCAAGACTCAACAAATGAAACAATAGGATGGAAATGGGGGGGGGGAGACAAAGATAACACCAGTAATGTGTGTTTCCATAAACTAATCGTATGCACAACTTGACGGCGCTGAATCCTTAAAATTATAAAGTGTGTTTTACACTGTAACCACGAGTGGGTGCACCATGCTGGTAAAATCTTAATGTGATATTTCTGCAGCTATGTAATGTATAAAACTACCAGAAGCTAAACATGTTTTAAGATGTACTAATCACGGGGGTTACAGCCACCTATTTTTCTCTCCAAAGGAAACAATCCTCTCATTCGGCCCCAATTCTCCCTTCTGTTACACGGTTGAGTTACAACCTTGTAAAACTGATGTAGCAGAGTGGAGAACCAGGTGCCTGAAGGCCCAAGCATCCTGACAGCTTGGAAGTCAGGGCAGCATTTTAGACATACCTTTTCCATTTTTAATGTCTGTTGTGGTCCATGAATTGTCCCCTCAGCTGTAACTCCGTGGTGACACTCCAGCATACACTCTGCTGGCAGTGTCACATGTACCACGGAGTAGCAATGGAGAATGGAGCTTGCCTATAGCTGTAAGATATCTACTGTTATGACCAAAGTAAAATTCATATTTTACTCTTATTTCTTATTGAGTAGAAAAATGAATATGAAGAACCTTAGCAAACCATGAACTGCTGGAAAAGAATGGAACATACCTTGCCCCCACAGACAGGTTCAATTCTCCAATTATAGTCAGTGCTGCATGTGACATCACCAGCAAAGCAAGGTGTCATGCTGAACAGGCTCTGGCAGTTCCAGGGAACAAGTACTTCACAGTCTGCAACAGAAGAATGAAGCATAATTCCACTCAGAATGGGGATTCTGTAAAAACTGTATTGCACAGTTCCAAGATTATTGTCTTTCAATGACCCCACAACAAATCTATTCAGTTTACAAGTAGAACAATATTTTCTCTAACTCTCAGCCCTGAAAACTCAATTGGTGATCTGAGAATTATACTATGTTTTTATGGCTTGTGCATCATCAGCAATAGTCCTAACCCAATTCAGGAATATTATAAAATGACTGCCATAAAAAATTTGACAATTACCATTGACAGGTAAAATTCACTTTATCTTGGCATTTGCCCCTTGCTTGTATTTATAATGTACTTAGTATGTAGTGGAATATTGACTAGGGTCCCGATAAAATCGGGACTGTCCCGATTTTTAGTTCTTTGTCCCGCGTCCCAACCGATGCACGGTCAGGATGCCATTTGTCCCGATATTGCGGCTTGCTGCTCCGGCAGGTTTTTTTTTTATTCTTATTTTTTTGCTTCCCCTATGTGTCCCAATATTTTGTCCATTTCATCTGGTCACCCTAATATTGAATGCCATGGTAACAGTTTCAAAATGCTGCAGTAATTGAATGGTGACCACTATAGACATAGTTATTGCACAACTGAGCTGAAGGCTACACATATCAAGATGAAGATTACGTTATTGGAATTTAGTTAATTCTCTTGATGATGAATGAGCCAAAATGGAATCCTGCTCCTCCTCCTAAATCTGCAACGATTTCTATAGAACAAGCAGGAGTAAAAAAGTAGAGCATAAATGTGTTTTTGTTACTAAGGGGTAAATAGAGAGGTTGTAGAATACAGAGAGGCAATCTGCTGCCTTCACACAGTTACTTTTCTGATTATCAGTGGATTTCAGGCCAAATTCAGCCCTGGATGTAAGTGGACACAACTCCAGTTGAATCAATGGAGCTGCACCCATATATGCAATGGCTTAATTGAACCCACTATTGTTTAAAATACCAGTGTGTTCACAGACTCCTTAACCTCTTTATTTGGAGCACTAAGATAATAGCACTGAAGTTCTGGAAGCTTTTTAAATAAAATGTGCAGACCAATCTTAAAAGGATATTATTCTAATGCAGAAGGGGAAAAAATACGCTGAGAATTTTCTGGAGTTTTATTTCTACTTTGCTTTGCTAAAAGAACTTCAAACATCTCTCATATTTTTATTGTTAGGCTTGTGAGCCACGTATATACCTACACGAGGTACGTAAATAATCTCCTTTATAAATTACACCTTGGATAATAAAATGATCATTGCACGAATATTACTTTATTTTTCAACTGAAAATAATGTACACTTACTGTCAGAAACTACAAAGCAGTTGATTCACCATGGAATACATCTCTTTCATTAACATCCAGTTCTTTACCTTGTCTGGGCATCCATACTTATGTTATAAGAGGACAAAATCTATAGAAGTATGGTCCAAAAAGTCAGCTAGGTATATACTGTAGTTGAGCTAGTCCATAGAAGTAAAGAAGTCATTCTTTGGTAAATTGTATCCTCTATATAAATTCCCCGTCTCCCACCACAAAAATCCCTATACACAAAGCGACATACAGTTACAATTACTGGGCTTCATCTAGCTACTTGCCCAATGCTGTTAACCCACGATATGCAGATTTAAATGCAATCAGGGACTGAATTAGTTTCAACTTTATGGGATAAACTCAAATTTCGCGCCTCAATTGGTGGCCTATCAATCAGAAGCTAAATACTTATACAGTGGTTACAACGTCACCTTCACATTCTCTGCAAAAAGTTCTCCACAGTGTTGACATGATGAGTGAGGAGGCACATTTCTAGCTACAGACATAAAGTTTATGGTGGTAATAAAGAAAAATATACGTATTAAATATCGCTACAGTCAGGATACCTAGCATGACTCAAGTCCCTATTAATTTTCACCATCACAGTTAATCTGCCTAACATGCATAGGAGAATAATTTGAAACATATGTCCCTTGTATTGCTGGCCCCAAAATGCCGAGCTCTGTACTTTGAAGGGACAATAATTTGTGTAGAATACCTTAGGAAATACAGCAGTGTCACAGAACTTGGGTCTAGTTTAAGTATGCTGAAGTAGGGAGTCATTGACATGCTCTGCCTCACAACCGAACCTGCCCATCTCTTAATACATATCTAACACAGAACCCAAAACAAATAATAATACAGCTGACATGATAGCTTTCTCACCATTACCTGTGAAAAGAACTTTAGTTATTTTAAAACTAAAATTAAGAGAAGCAAGTCTTTGGTGATGGTTGTTATATTGTACAGATCTATGGAAGTCATCATACTTTGGAGGCTTACAACTAGATATATATGGGAACAGCATTTTCCATTCCATGAAAAAAGTTGAGATTTTGGGGAAAAAAATAAAAATCTGAATTGAAATGAAAAAAAAAAACTCAACATTTTTCACAGAAAGAAAAGAGAGAAAATTCTATTAGGGGAGAACCAAAATGGATTTTTTTGGCTTATCAGCTATTTGCCTGGAGGGTGAGCAGGCAGGCTGTCCAGCTCTCCAGTCTCCCCAGCAGCCTCCTGGCAGACTGTTTGCCCAGACTGCCAAGCAGCCAAGGGAGTCAGGGAAAGCAGGCAATTAGCTTGCCTGCCTGGTTTCTCTTGAAACTTTTGATTCAGTCAAATAACCATTTTCCAACCAAAAAAAAAAAAAAATGTTCTATCAGAAAATTTTCAGCCAGGTCTAGTTAGAACAGAAACTACTTAACTACATATATTATATTATGTATGTTCTGATCATCTATTTTAGGGAGGAAATAGGTTTGCTATATTATTTAATGTTCTAGGATTTGCTGAACTCTGATCTATAGGTCATCATTAGCCAAGGACTGAAAGAGCAAACAGAAATGCACTCTGGTACTTCGAGTGCAGAAGGTGGGAGCCTACAAGGATTCTAAAAATTAATACTGGCCACTCCAAGCTTGGATTAAACTCCCAAGGTCACAGATTCTCTCTGACCTTGGATTGGTAGATGCTGCCACCACCCAAGTGCAGAACCCCTTTGAGAGCCCAGGAAGGCACACTTGGGAATTCCTTCCTGTGGGATACCTTAAGCCCTTTCACCCCCCTCCATTCTGGGGAAGAGCTGAGAAAGAAAAAAAAAAGAAATCAGCTGTTGCCACCAGCTAATTAAACAACATGTGCACAAATCTCTTAACACATAAAAATCCAATTCTGTTATTAAAAAAGGTAAATTTTATTAATTAAAAAAAAGGAAGAAAATACATCTGAGAACTAGGCCATTGCTAGATTTTAAAAGTGCAACTACAAGGATTAAGCACCAAGAATAGCTTTCTTGAGGTCCATCTTAAAGGTTGCAAGCAAAACAAAAGCACCTGGGGTTAGCACAGAGGAAACCACAAGCCAAAACGAAATAAAAGGGATAAACTTAATCGCGTCTTCCTAGACATTTCTTGATCTACTTACTTATCTGGGGTTTTTAAATAAGTAGTTTCTAGGTATGATACTGATGATTTTTTCATACCTGGCCCAAAATTCTTACAGCATAGCTGTTGCCCTGTCCGCCCCTCTCCAGGAGAACAACAACAGACAGACAAAAGGGAGTCTTTTTTTCAATTTTAAAAAGTTCTAGCGTTCCCATTGGCTCTTTTGGCCAGGTGCCCACTCACTACCTTTTACCTCTGCATAGCAGTGAGACTTTTTAGCCCTTTACAGATAGAGCAATTAGAGAACAGCTACTAAGGGGGATTTTATAGCTACTGGCTGGATGGATGTCCATAAAAGGGAGCTATCCCCCCCCCCATTTTATTTATCACAATGTTATGATAATCTATTTTAGGGAGGAATTAGGTTTGCTATTTTATTTAATTTTCTAGGATTTGCTGAAGTATAATAGGGTGCTAGAGGTCATCATTAGCCAAGGATTGAAAGAGCAAACAGAAATACATTTTTATTTTAGGGAAGTGCGGTAGGAATTTGAAGTCGTCAAGAAATTTGAATGCCCCAATAGTTTGCATCCTTATGTAAAAATGCTAGAAAATGTAATTAGAGATGAAACCAAGAGAACTGTTTGAGGACGGAGCCATTCAGCAACAGAGTGGCTTCCCACCCGGCCAGGGGCTCATTCTCCTCTTTCTTGCTGCCCTGGCCAGAGATCGTTTCTCTGTCCTGCAAAGACCAGATCTTTCCCCACACCTTGTGCCTGCAGGAATAGGGTGTCACCAGCACCGCGGATATGCAGGGAGCCCTCTGCACCTCTGCTGTCACAACCCTGCTCATTCACTCACTCACCAGCCACGAGTGTAGGAGTCACGCCCAGGCAGGAACTGTTCAGCAACACCTCGGCCTCCTTCTTGCAGTCCTGGCCAGGGTCACTGCTGCAGCAGGTGAGGATCACAGCCTCCCCTGCACCTTGTGCCACGGTGCCTTGGGCTCCACTGTCAGTGCTGTGAGATTCCTGAAGCCCACCTCACACTGCTGTCTTAACCCTAGCCCCAACCCTTTCCTCCCCGCCACCCCCCTTAGTTTCCAGCAACTGTAAAAACAAAATAAAAAAAATATTTAAAATAAAAATATATATTAATTGTAGAAAAATTGAATTCTGCCAGACCTAAGTATAAACAATCTACAAGTATTAGTTGAAATGTCTGTAAATATTTCTCATAAACAACAATTATGTGACAGGCCTTAGGTGTTTCTCCCCCAAACTTCCACATTTGTGGCTATTATAAAATATTGAGGAAATATGTATCTCGTGTGGTGTCCCTAACCTCTGACTGCCAGAAGCTGGGAATGGGTGACAGGGGATGGATCACTTGATGATTACTTGTTTTGTTCATTCCCTCTGGGGCACTTGGCATTGGCCACTGTCGGATGATCAGATACTGGGCTAGACAGACCTTTGGTCTAACCCAGTATGGCTGTTTTTCTGTATGTACATGTGTGGACACACTTCCCTCCAACTCTCTCGCGGGGGAAGTCCTCAGCCCTTCTTGCAATTCAAAAGATATATATGTCCCTAGAGCTTCTTACAGCTAGCACAAGATGGCAGTGCCACGGACTCCTTCAACTCTTCCAGTCAAACTCTCACAACCAGCGGTAACTTCCAGTGCCTTTCTCTGGCGCCCAGTGAGACAGGGAGTACATCATCTCTGGATCCAAAAGGATTAGTAAAGTCTCTGAAGACACACACCTCACAGTGGACAACAGCAAACATGATTCAGCTACTGAGTTCTCCAGGCTGTCTCCAATTTCCCATATTTATAGCTTCCCCCTTGCTGAGCTCCAATTGGCTCAGCCTTCAGATGGTGACTAAGGGTGTGTCCTGCCAGGTGGCTTGCCCACAACAAAACTTCCTATATAGTTGAAAACAGTTACTAACCATGCGAACAGAAGAAAAATTGATGTTTTGCAGCAAATTTTGAAGCATTTTTGCACTGCAGTAGACTTTTCAATTTGAATTAGTGCTACAGTACAATATTGTAAAAGGCATTTAAAAATATTTTGAATGAAGCAAAAACTCTTGCCGGACTGGGTGATTGAGTGCCTTAATGTCCATTTAAAAATCCAGTACACAAAAGTGTTCATACTGCAGTGATGGAATTCAAAAACAGGAAGTGGAATGAGGTCAGAAAGGCAAAGACATGGAATTATTAATTTTAACCTACCCTGCCCAGCAGACCTTAAACAAACTGATGACTTTTGGATTTACCATCATCCACACTGCGAAGATATGTAACTGCGTACTCTGGATATTTCTAAATGTGAAAAAAACTGATTGTTTGCAGATCTTAAACTAATGTAGTGACTAAATCAGAATCCCACAGCCTTTCATTCAGAATTCAAGGAGTACTTGTGGCACCTTAGAGACTAACCAGTTTATTTGAGCATGAGCTTTCGTGAGCTACAGCTCACTTCATCGGATGCATAGCATATCGTGGAAACTGCAGAAGACAGTATATACACACAGAGACCATGAAACAAAACTTCCTCCCACCTCACTCCCCCGCTGGCAACAGCTTATCTAAAGTGATCATCAAGTAGAGCCATTTCCAGCACAAATCCAGGTTTTCTCACCCTCCCCGCCCCCCATACAAACTCACTCTCCTGCTGGCAACAGCCCATCCCCCTTTGAAACCCCTCTTTATAATGCGCATGATAATCAAGGTGGGTCACCTCCAGCACTAATCCAGGTTTTCTCACCCCCCCCACACCCCCCCCTTTCCAAAAACCACACACACAAACTCATTCTCCTGCTGGCAACAGCTCATCTTACAATGTGCACAGCAATAATCCAAGTTTAACCAGAACGTCTTGGGGGGGGTTTTGCAGGAAAAAAACAAGGGGAGACAGGCTACCTTGCATAATGACTTAGCCACTCCCAGTCTCTATTCAAGCCCAAATTAACAGTATCCAATTTGCAAATGAATTCCAATTCAGCAGTTTCTCGCTGGAGTCTGGATTTGAAGTTTTTTTGCTTTAAGATAGCGACCCTCATGTCTGTGATTGCGTGACCAGAGAGCTCGTTCACCTGCACATCCACCAATGTGATATATGCCATCATGTGCCAGCAATGCCCCTCTGCCATGTACATTGGTCAAACTGGACAGTCTCTACGTAAAAGAATAAATGGACACAAATCAGATGTCAAGAATTATAACATTCATAAACCAGTCGGAGAACACTTCAATCTCTCTGGTCACGCAATCACAGACATGAGGGTCGCTATCTTAAAGCAAAAAAACTTCAAATCCAGACTCCAGCGAGAAACTGCTGAATTGGAATTCATTTGCAAATTGGATACTATTAATTTGGGCTTGAATAGAGACTGGGAGTGGCTAAGTCATTATGCAAGGTAGCCTGTCTCCCCTTGTTTTTTTCCTGCAAACCCCCCCCCCAAGACGTTCTGGTTAAACTTGGATTATTGCTGTGCACATTGTAAGATGAGCTGTTGCCAGCAGGAGAATGAGTTTGTGTGTGTGGTTTTTGGAAAAGGGGGGGGTGTGGGGGGGGTGAGAAAACCTGGATTAGTGCTGGAGGTGACCCACCTTGATTATCATGCGCATTATAAAGAGGGGTTTCAAAGGGGATGGGCTGTTGCCAGCAGGAGAGTGAGTTTGTATGTGTGGGGGGGGGGGGGAAGGGTGAGAAAACCTGGATTTGTGCTGGAAATGGCTCTACTTGATGATCACTTTAGATAAGCTGTTGCCAGCGGGGGAGTGAGGTGGGAGGAAGTTTTGTTTCATGGTCTCTGTGTGTATATACTGTCTTCTGCAGTTTCCACGATATGCTATGCATCCGATGAAGTGAGCTGTAGCTCACGAAAGCTCATGCTCAAATAAACTGGTTAGTCTCTAAGGTGCCACAAGTACTCCTTTTCTTTTTACGAATACAGACTAACACGGCTGTTACTCTGAAACCATTCAGAATTCAGTGACCTGACGGCTATTACCACATTATATGCCATTGAAAGTGGTAGCACATGATCTGGCAGAGATCCTGCAGCATGACAGCACCAAATCAGTGAGTTCTCTTCTCCCTGTTTGATATTTGTCCTCCTCATCTCACACCTATATTGGGCCTAATTCCTGTCTCTTTCCCTGCCATCCAAGTCTCAGCAGCTGGGTGTGACATAGGGAGATTGTATGGAGTTTGGTAAGGAAAGAGATCCAGATCATGCAGTGGAGGATCTCTGCTGCCAGCTCCTCATCCTGCTCAGCGAGGACAGTGGAGAAGCAGAGCTGCAGATCCACCTGACCCATGCCTGCTACTCCTCTGCCATGCCTCTCTAAAACCCTGCTACATAGGGGCCTCTGGGGAGCCCCCAGACAGCTGGCCTCTGCAATGTGCAGCATGGACAAGCCTTATATGGGAGCTTTTCAAATCCTCCCCATAACTTCTCATGCAGACACACAGAACCACCCTCTTGGTTCTATTGCAGCTGAAGCCCACCATGGCCCCCCTGTGCACTTTACTTCTTCCTGTGTTCGTTTCATTAGTGGTCTTTTTCCATCAAGACAGAAGCAGCCATGCATCTAGTCCCAGAAACAATCTCTCCATAACCATTCCCCACCACCCATCTTCTCTCCACAAACTGCCACTTTCTTTTCACACTTCCAAGCATCTCACTCTCGACACAGTTTTTTACAAGCTTAATTGACACCACACAAGTAATTTTAATCTGTTTAAAGACAACTCATTACATATTGACCTCTCTAACTACAATATGATGCCTAGCCTTTTACCAGTGTGCTTCCTTCCTCAAATCTTATTTCAGCACTATAGCTCCACTGCAACACCAACTGGCTTCCAGCAGAAACCACTGGGATGGATAAGTTGGCTCCCTAGAGCCCACTTGATCTCATTAGAATTGGCCGCCTGATGTTTTAGTGAGATTTTGTTAGACACACAGAAGCCTTTAGATGTAGGTGCCCCATTAAATAATCATTCTTATAATCTGGCATAAATGGCTAACGGGAGGAGAGAGGGAGCCAAGTAAAAGTGCAGTTTTACAGGTTACAGGAAAGTAGGAGGATGAATTGTCTACTTGGGATGACTTGAGCTGTTAACTGGTGATAGGACACTGTTGCCCGGAATTTATAACTAACCTGCAAAGCAGCAGAGGCCTAAATAACCCATATTTTTAAGACACATGCCCCAGATGTTGGCAAGACAAAACCTGTAAGGTAATACATCACCTATTTGTTATATCCAATATAAGAACCTTTATAGTTCTATATTAAAAGCAGATTTGTGAAAAGGTCAGATACTAGGGTAATAAGGGCCACATAAATAGATTACATCACAATAGATACATAGATTTTTTTTAAAAAGTATGATCCCATTTTAGCACAGCAAAACAGAGAATTTTTTTAATCACAATCTTTCTAGCACTAAAAAGATTATGCTCTAAATGCTACTTTTTACTGGTCTTTGAAATTGTTATAGAATAAAAGTTTCATATGCAGAAAGATTTGTCTCCGTACCAAATACATATATAACATAACATTTTTGAAACAGGCCTGTTCTCTGATGCTGCATTCCATACCAAACCTTTTGTTCTTAACCTTCTAAATGGAGTGGATCAACAGGAAATTCAAAATATCCTTATCCAATTCTATGATTAGGAAATATAATTGTTGAGGGGTGGGAGGGTCAATGCCACTGCAAGATCATTGAAGATTTTATAATTATAATGCTATTACAGTTGAAATTAAGATTTCACTTTCATTTTAAACCATTATTGTTAAGAGTTTCTAATAGGGCTGCAAAAAATTACAAAAATAATCACAATTAATCATGAGATTAAAAAATAGCTGTGATTAGTCACAGTTTTAATTGCGCTTTTTAATAATAATATAACACCAATTTAAATGTATTATATACATATTTGGATGTTTTCCTACATTTTCAAATATATAGATTTCAATTACAACACAGAATACAAAGTGTACATTACTCGCTTTATATTATTTTTATAACAAATATTTGCACTGTACAAAAGATAAAACAAAAGAAATAGTATTTTTCAATTCACCTCATACAAGTACTGTAGTGCAATCTCTTTATCGTGAAAGTGAAACTTACAAATGTAATTTTTTTTTTTGCATAACTGTACTCAAAAACAAAAGAATGTAAAACTTAAGAGCCTACATATTGAAGCATGAAGGGGCATACCAATGTTTAGCATACCTGACACATAAATAGCTTGCAATACTGGCTACAACACTGCCATGTGAATGTCTGTTCTGACTTTCAGGTGACATTGTAAATAAGAAGTGGCAGGATTATTTCCTCTAAATGTAAGCAAACTTGTTTGTCTTATCAACTGCCAGAACAAGAAGTAGGACTGAGTAGACTTGTATGAGGTGAATTGAAAAACACTGTTTCTTTTGTTTATCTTTTTTACAGTGCAAATATTTGTAATAAAAAATAATAATACACCTCTACCCCGATATAACGCGGTCCTCAGGAGCCAAAAAATCTTACCGCATTATATGTGAAACCACGTTATATCGAACTTGTTATGGAGGGCCAGGTAGGGAAGGCTGTGCCTCCCCAAACAGCCTGGCCCCGCCCCCTCTGTGACCCCCACCTACTCCCTGCCCCCTGACTGACCCCTCAGAACCCCCGACCCATCTAACCCTCCCTGCTCCCTGTCCCCGACCGCCCCCACAGACCCTCTGCCCCTTGTCCAACGCCCCAGCCCTGGCCCGGCCCCCTTAACATGCCGCTCAGGGCAGCGTGTCAGAGCCAGACACGCTGCCACCATAGGTGCTGACTCATGGGTGCTCCGGGGCTGGAGCGCCCACAGAGAAAAATTGGTGGGTGCAGAGCATGCACAAGCAGCTCCCCACCCCGCCCCCAGCTCACCTCCACTCCGCCTCCTCCCCTGAGTGCGCTGCCGCTGCTCCACTTCTCTCCCTCCAAGGCTTGCCTCAAATCAGCTGTTTGGCGTGGCAACCCTGGGCGGGGGGGGAATGCGGAGCGGCGGGGCGCTCGGGGGAGGAGGTGGAGCAGAGGTGAGCTGGGGCGGATAGCAGTTCCTCTGCGTGCCCCCCCTCCCGGTTACTTGCTGTGGCCCTCCCCATGCCCAAGCCACCCCCCCAGCCCCAGCTCACCTCCACTCCGCCTCGCCCTCCTCCCCTGAGCGCACCACCGCTGCTCCGCTTCTCCCCCTCCCTCTCTCCCTCCAAGGCTTGCTGCGAATCAGCTGTTTGGCGCGGCAAGCCTGGGAGAGAGGAGAAATGGAGCAGCGGCGCGCTTTGGGGAGGAGGCGGAGATGAGCTGGGGCAGGGAGCGGTTCCTCTGCGCCCACCTCCCCCGGTTGCTGCAGCCCTCCCCGCACCCCCCACCACCCCAGCTCACCTCCACTCTGCCTCTTCCCCTGAGTGTGCCGCCACTCTGCTTCTCCCCCCCAAGGCTTGCACAAGCCTGGGAGCGAGGGGGGAGCAGGGGAAATGCTTTACCATGTTATATCCGAATTCGCGTTATATCGGGGTAGAGGTGTATAAAGTGAGCATTGTACACTTTGTATTCTGTGTTATAATTGAAATCAATATATTTTAAAATGTAGAAAAACATCCATAAATATTCATAATAAATTTAAATTGGTATTCTATTATTGTTTAACAGTGCAATTAAAACCACGATTAATCATGACTTTTTTTAATCTAGTTAATTTGTTTTGCATTAATCACATACATTAACTGAAATTAATCGACAGCCCTAGTTTCTAATCAATATTGGAAAATAGTCACAAACTTTCCCATGCTAGGCACAAAGGATAAAATTTTCAAAAGTGCCTAAGTCCCACTGAAAGTCAATGGAACTTAAGCACATAAGTCACTTAAATGCTTTTGGAAATTTTATCAAAAGCCTAACTCACCTAGCACTTACCCTCATAAAGATGGTCACTTGCCTTTGAAAAAAAATATATATATATTCACACTGAGCAAGTGGAAAAAGACTGGTTATAAAATTTCTCAAAAATTTCTTTTTAGGCTGAAATTTCTCATATTCTTCCCAGGCTCAGCAGCAGCTTTTGTTTGTTTGTGTGAATCTGGGAAGGTGCCATAAAAATCAGCTTTGGCTAATTATAAGTCGTCTGAATAGGTATGAAAAATATTTTTATTTAAGACATTTTTCAGAATCTTTTTTGCATTCATAACTCAAAAACAGCTTTTTAAACACTTCAGATCTAGGTGGCAGCTCAGGGATGTGGAATGCTTATTTAATAGCATATGGTCCAGGAATTTACCTTGTTTAAAGAAAACTGGTTTTGAAATAAAGTTTTGGATGTTTAATAACATTATACTGAACCTTCTTTGTGCTGCCTCAGTCCCCAGGGCTACTCAGAATCATGCCCCCTGGCTTTCCCCCTATGCCAGAAAGTGGGAGGATGGGATCAGCTGTGTTATCTTCTTGTCACCAGGGGACTGCCCCACATCTGGAGAATCTTCAGCTAATCTGTTAGTGTGCTTTACTGCTCCTTTCTTCCACCAAAGCAAGGCCAAAGACATGGCCCCCAAATACGTATAGGGGTAACTACTTGAGTGCACCGAAGTGAACTTCAGCATACAATCGTCCTAACAACTGATTCTATTTAAATTTGCAGACAGACGAGGGGATCTTTGTAAGTATCAGAAAACAGGCTTACTTGAGAGTCTTTTACTCATGGTAGACATGGCTCAGTCTGACCCCTTTACTAAAACATTAATCCTCCTTACATTTTAAACTCATTTCCTGCACCTGGTGTCTGACAGCATTTCTTGAAATATATTAAACAAAACTGAAATGCGGCAAAACTTAACATTGCGCAATAAAGTTGTTTTTTTCTCTATCTGAAGCATAGCTAAAAGTCTGTAAGGTGATCGGTGGCTTAGGGTGAGAAAGTTATAACTTTATTCTGGTATGTTTAGCCAATGAATCCTAGCAATCTGCTAAATTCAAATCACTGATAAAGTCAGTAATTAAAACTCCAAAGATGAAATGCGGAGGGATGTAATAAATGTATGCTGGAGGTGATATTAAGAGACAAGCCTTGTGCATCCTCAGGCACTTGTTATCTCTAAGCTATGAACAATTTTATTATTTTTACAGAATGCACTGACAAAAAAGCAATAAAACAGTATGCATGTTACATTTAAGTGTTTTTCCTCCCAAACTGCCCTTTATCAAGGGAATTAGAGAAACATCATAGTGTATCTAACTGTTCCATATCTTTACTTTTTCCACTGTATGTTTGGTCATGAAATCACTCTTTTCACATCTTACTCTTTACCTATTTAATCTTTCTTATCTGGTTAAGCTTTTACAACAGACTCTTACTTTTACAACACTGACAGCATCTGAGCCCCTCACATACGAATACCATCTTTTAGACATTTGCTTTCTTTTACCCACCCCAAAGCTCCAATCTATTTAATTTTTGCCTGCCATTAGATACACAATTTCCTCTGCCCCCATCTAAATTTCATTTCTTCAAAGCCCAAGATCTTCACAGCTGAAACACTACTTCTGATCTTCTAAGCCTCATAATAAGGATACCACTCCACCCCCAAATCTTTGTCTATTTTTCGAATGAAACTCTCACAAACATATTTCTGAGAGTTTCAAATGTTTGTAAGAGTTTTCTAGAAGTGTCAAAAAAATTATGAGAATGGTAATTCTCTCAAGTCATTTTCAAACAGAAGCAACAGTGTCAGAATTCCTTCCCAAACACCTGTTCACATGAAATTTCCACCCAGTATTATATATTTGAAAAATTATTATAAGCAACATCACTTCTGGAGGAAATTTGCTTGGGCCCAAAAGGTAATTCAGCACCAAACTACCACTGACTTTCAATGGGAAGCCTAACTATTCTTTGTGCCATTGAAAATCTCCCCACAACTTGTCATCTGTTGACTCCTCCTGATTTACCGTCAGTACTGAAGTCAATGCAGTTTACACCAGCTGAGGACATGGCCCCATGTGTTTATCATTCTTACCAATACAGCAGAATTAATCCTTATGCTGTGCAAGGCTCTAATCCCACACTAGGGTAGATCAGAGAGAATCATCAGGGTTATTATTCTTTCGTTGATTTTTGAGGCATTTGAATGGATTGATTCAGTTGTTGTACTACTCCTTAGATATATTAGATTATTTAAACAAGAAATTTCTAAGCAGCTGACTGTGACCAGATCAATATCTCAGAGGAAGTTCTCGATAGCATCTAGCCTTCTTTTGCCAGTATTGTGTCTTTCTTCTAACCTAAAGTTGTTTCTTATAATGCACAGTAATGGAACACATGCAGAAAGAATTAAAACTTTCTAATTTTGTCTTTAGTAATTGGATAATGTTAATGTGGTAATAATAATATTCCCTATACCACATACAGTGAATAGTTAGCAATTACTGCACTCATGTTACCTAGTTCAGAAAAGAAAAGCATGGTTTTAAGATCAAACACACTAAAAGATAACCACCGTTTCCCCAATTGAATGATGAACTAGGGTTGCCAAGCATCTGGTTTTCGACTGGCACACCCAGTCAAAAAGGGACCCTGGCAGCTTCGGTCAGCACCTCTGACCGGGCCGTTAAAAATCCAGTCAGCAGTGCAGCGGGGCTAAGGCAGGCATCCTGCCCAGCTCTGCGTGGCTCTCAGAAGCGGTGGGCATGTCCCTGCAGTCCCGAGGCAGGGAGGGGCAATCAAGGAAGCTCTATGCGCTGCCCACGCCCACAGGCACCACCCCCACAGCTCCCATTGGCTGGGAATGAGTGAGAGTGAGTGATGGTGGGGTAGAGCGAGTGACAGAGGGAGGGGGATGGAGTGGTGGCGGGGCCTCGGGGAGGGGGCAGAGAAGCGGTGTTCGGTTTAGTGTGATTAGAAAGGTGGCAACCCTATGATAAGCTTACAACTACTGCATTTTTAGCCGGGTTAACAAAATGGATAGTCCTCTACAAAATCTCATCTCAGGATACATGACACAAAGCACAATAATGCCCTACCATTTAGCATACTCCCTAAGAGGCCGCTAACCAATTATAAAATTGGAAGATGGGAATATAGGAATTGCCACACTGGATCAGTTCTGTGGTCAATCCAGTCCAGTATCCTGTATCCAATGATGGTCAGTGCCAGATGCGTTAGAGGAAGAATCCCACCAGTCATCAGATGTGACATAAACTGCCCTCCATGGAGGTCTCATCCTAATCCTCAGTAGGAACAGGACTATTCCCATGCTTAAAATTAAATACGTGCTTATGTACATTGCCAAACTGGGGCCTTTTTGCTTTACATTTAGCTCTGTACAAAACAATTGGAAGGCCCAATCCCTGCCTCTACGCTCTAATGAAATGCTCTATGTAATTTGGTCAACTGCTTCAGACTATGCATCCCATTAACTGTCTAATATACTGTACTTTATAATCTGGGACTTCAAATAATTCCAACTAGCAAAAGACCCATTGAATAAAACACTGTTCATATATGTTCAAAATGAAGAGTATGTAAAATAATTATTTTTCTTTCTTTTTCTTATGCTGCTGTCATTAGGTCCTAAAAAAGAAGAAAGGTGCATCAGTCTCTGGGGAATTGAAAGAAAACAAAATCCACCAATCCAGCTTCACTCAATCAATTTCAACTGTATTTGTGTTTTGTTATGTAACTTCACATAGCTCTGTTTTATTATTTAAAATTATGTCAGGAATGTATCAATTCAATTTACAAAATTCCTTATCCCACACAGACATATCTGCCTGAAATAGTTGAGAGACTCCTCATTTTGAATATTAATCAACACACCAAGATTTACCTAATCTAGTGATGACATAAGCATATATATGACTATTAGCTTAATTGTGATTTATAATTCAAAATTAACATTTCAGCAAAATTCTATTAAAATCATATAATCAGGCAGAGTTATTATGGTAACATGAATATACATTTTTCCCCCAGTTGCCTACAGATGTTAAAAGTCCTTATAAAAATTGTTAACTTTAAACCAACAGGAAAAAAAGTGGCGATACCCTTAGAAACTTTTGACTTGCATACAGATCTAAATAATGTTAGCACAGTGTATGCAGTATTCACTAGACATTTTCTATATTAAGTCTTGACACTGAGTGTGTATATCTAGGTAACATGATATACTTATCATCTAACGTAAAATTTGATAGTTGTTAAGGATGGCCACTGTAGCTCAACAATGAGGTTCACTGAGGTCTTGAAAATACTTGTTCATTTAACACATATATCAGCAAGGCGTGCGACTGCTGTAGGTTTCGGCGGAACAGAGCAGAAACCCTACATCTGGTAGGTAGTGAGGATACAAAAATCTGTGGCCCACTGAAAATGTATTTTCTATCCAAGAACTACTATACTGATATTATTTTTTAAGTTCATATTGAATTGTATAACATCCACATTTTTTAAATTAAACAAAGACTCCCCCCACCAGCAGGGGGATGTTTTTGCAGCAGAATTTAGGTCCAGCTAGCTGTGGAGTGCCCAGGGCCTTGTTTTTAAGCTACAGACTAAACCACAAATAATGAGAAACTACTTTGTAATTGAACTAGAAATATTTCATCCACAGACACGCTAACAGCTTGATGTACAATGAATAGACACAAATTTACTAGGTTAATGGGTGACTTGATTATAGGTCTATAAGTACTTATATGGGGAACTAATATTTAATAATGGGCTCTTCAATCTAGCAGAGAAAGGTAAAACATGATCCAATGGCTGGAAGCAGAAGCTACACAAAATCAGACTGGAAGTAAGGTATACATTTATAACAGAGTAATTAACCTTTTAAACAACTTATCAATAATGGATTCTCCATTACTGACAATTATTAAATCAAGATTGGATGTTTTTCTAAAAGAGCTGCTCTAGGAATTATTTTGGGGAAGTTCTGTGGCCTGTGTAATTCAGGAGGTCAGACTAGATGTTCACAGTGGTCCCTTCTAGCCTTAGAATCTATAAATCATGTTTTTTAAGGCTCGTCTGCAGGTCACAACATTTCAGACAGAATCAGCATAATATCTGGGATAAGATATATAAAGATTTCAAAATAACGTTTCATTACACAAAATCAGTGGCAGAAGAAAATATTTAAGATGTCTGTTACTAAAAGCTACAATAATCCAGGCACTTGGTATTGACTTTGATAAAGTCTAACTTTTTCTGAAAAACCTAAAAAGAGTATTTACATGCTATACTTAACACCTGGAGGAGCCATGTTGGCTGTGATCCTTGGTGAGAGACCATCTCTCACTAGAACTTCTCTAGTCCCTCAAAAGAAAATCTCTAAAGTTTTCCTGAGCAGCTAAAGTCTTGATATTTATTTGTTGATACTTGACTAATAATAATACTTGAGTGAAGGAAGCCTCCACCAATCAACTCCTGTCATTCTTTCCTCTAAAACCATCAACCAAAACAATAAGATTCACCTGCTAATCCATTATTCTTTTGCCACATTATGGCTACATGATCAAAACCATTTATTTTGTGACAGGGCCTTATATAACACAAGAAGATGGGACTACTTATGCAAGTAAACTTAAGACAATGGACAAAAGTAATGTGTTTCAGAATTGGGCCCATAATTAATCCATCTCCTGATTTGGAATTATTTATTATATTAAATAAATAATAAAAACAACGCTCAGTTATGTTGCTCAGGAAAGCTTTGGTAACAAAAGATTATAAATCTCTGAAAGATTACAGTCTTAAAAAACTGTACTGGGACAACATCAGGCCCCACAAGTACCATAGTAAGCAGTTAGTATATACTTTATACACAGATTCTACCTAATAAAAAGCATATTGGTAATAATCACTTATAATGGAAATGTATCAAGGTAGAACTTCTTTTGTAAATCATAATGTTAAGACTAATAATACTTAGTTGCACATAAATTCTCCGATCGTTTATAGTCGCAAAACCACTGATTAACACGTGAAAGGTAAAACTTCAAAACAGAACACTTATCTCAGGTAAAGTCTCTTAATTGTAGTGTAAAATTGCAAGAAAAATAAATATTTCAAATATCCAAAGTAAGCTGTCAATTGCTCTATGCCGCGGTGCCTGTGAAGTCCAAAGCTGCACTGGCATTTCATTGCTGCCCTACTGCATTGCAAACTCATCCCTAACTTGTTATGCACTGTCATTCCAGGTGTTCGATTGTCATCCATCAAGGTAACATAAATAAGCAACTCCGCAAGATTGTTCAGAATGTATAGTATAACTTTGCCTTTCAAGTGCACAGTGCTTACTTCATTTTGTTTCCAAAGAGGTCTCATTCCAGGTACTACAAAAGAGAAAAATTAAGGTTTTTTCCAAAATAAGTTTTCAGTATTTTGGAACCATAATATTTCTGGTGATGGGTAACATAGTTTAAAAGGTTTTAAATGGAATTTATATGCAAGTTTGCCTGTTGTACCAGGAGCTACAAACCAATGCTCAATAGATTTATCCTCTCCTATGTTCCATGTCTAGCAAAACCAGGTCTAAATAGTAATGATATTGTTCCACGTGAAGCACTCCTCTTGAAGTCAATAGACTTTTTGTGTGTGGACTGAAGGCAGGATTGTGTCAGGATATTGAGAGGGTGATTACAGCTAAGAATTTTTCATCAAGTGACATTTGAAGACACTACTTTACAATGATAGAAAGCAGCAAACAAGCGCACTTCAAAATAGCTTATTCATTAAAAATATTTTTCCAGGCAAACATTCATTCATCCAGATTGCTTAAAATGAGGTATCACTTGCAGAACTATGAAAAATAAACTGGAAACAGAGACTGGCAAGAAAGTTCCCTTGACTATTTTTAAAACTCTTTCAGCTTGTAGTCTAGAGAGAACTTAATTAAATATAATAGAAATTTTTCAAAAGGCGAAAAAATAGGCACTTAAAAGGTGCAATATTCTTTTCTCCTTGAAACTGTCATTACTCTGACAAAATGACTGCATCTTGAGTTATAAATACACAAATACTGGCAAGCTTTCAGTCCTGTTTTTCATCTCCAAACCAAAGGATGAACAGTGAGAATACAAGCTTCTTCAAGAGAGCTGAAAAACAAATGCTTGCCAGGCCTTGATTCTCTGGCAAACCCCTCACCACAGCTCTAATTAAGTGCTAATGAACAGAGACTAAGGGTATGTCTACACTTAAAACGCTTCAGTGGTGCAGCTAGAGCACTTCAGCATAGGCACTACCTACGCCAATGGGAGGGGTTCTCCCATTGGCGTAGGTAATTCACCTCTATGAGAGGTGGTAGCAGGGTTCACGGAAGAATTCCTCTGTCAACCTACCCCTGTCTACACTGGGGGTTATGTCAGCATAGCTACCTCTCTCAGAGTGTAGATTTTTCCTGAGAGAGGTAGCTATGCCATTGTAAGTTTCCAGGGTACACTAGCCCTTACCTTATAGTCATTTTAAACTACTCTCGTAGACTTGTAGAAAAATATTAATTATTAGCTCTTATTAATCAGTTATTCATGCTACTATCTGGAAACTGTGTAAGACAACAATACATTTAAATATAAGACAAGTTCTCTTTGTTGATCAGCTGCATAGTTAATGAAAAACCCACAAGCATCTTTACATAAATAAGTGGCCTGGAAGATGTAAACCCTTTCCAGGACAGAGCAGTGTTCTTATCTCAGGGTATGTCTACATGGTAGCTGGAGGTGCAATCTCCAGCTTCAGCAAATGTATCTGCATGAGCTTTGTTTGAGTTAGCGCTCTAACAATAGGAGTGTAACTGCTGTGGCATGGGCGCTTGCCCAGGCTAGCCACCTGAGTACTTACTTAGGGTCTCAGATGGGATTGCACTCAGGCAGCTAGCCCATGCTGCCGTTCATGCTGCCGCCAGCACCGCCACAGCCACATCACTATTTTTAGCATGTTGGCTCGATCAGAGCTCCCATAGGTCTGTCTATCCAAACTGGAAATTACACCTCCAGCTGCAGTGTAGCTGTACCCTAAATTATGCAGCTAATCCTCATTATACACCTCAGTCAAGAGATTTATGAAAAATCTGAAGATATGCAGCACTCACAAGACAGGATAACATGGACCGTCCAGGTAAATTGCCCAAACTACCGGAACTTGAAGTTCCATATTATCCTGTCATGTGATGCTGTATATCTTCAAATTTTTCATAAACCTCTTGACTGAGGTGCATAATGAGGACTAACTGCATAATTGGCTATTTGTGGCTCGAGGGTGGAGTCTCTCTCTCGTGTGTTTTTGGGGGAATAATTCTAATTTTTCAATGCAAAACAAAAACAAATATAAAAAAAACTTTGATATTTTTCACAAAATGGAATTCTTGTTTTTCCAGACAGCCCTGGAAAATAGGACCAAATCTGGGCATACATGAAGGAAATAATGCTAAATGCTGTAGCCATGAGATCTGACTTTCTCCTACAATCCAAATCTTAATTCTTGAATACACCCAGTGAATCAAATTCAGCCCTGGCATAAGTGCCTGCAACTCCCACTGACTTCAAGGAGCTCACTGCAACTTCTATAAAACTAGATAAGTAAATGAGGATAAAATGATAATGTGAAATTAGTGAACCAGACACTATGCATTTACATTCGGCAACAGATCCTCAGCTGTGAACTGCTGTAGTTCCATCGCAGTCAAGGGAGCTCTGACAATTTACACTAGCTGAGAATCTGTGTTTTTTTCAGAATGAATTTTGCCAGCTTTCAAAATTAGCATTTAACCTTTTGGAAAATGAAACCTCATGATTAATTGACAAAATCTGAAGGCCACGTTCTCCTTCCAGACAGCCTTTGTGTGTGTGTGTGTATCTGGATGTCTGTACATTGCGGCCAAGTTCTATGTGGTTCCTCAAATGGCACTTGTGCAGGTGTGAGTATCTAAGGTCAGCAAGTATGTTTCTGATCCAAATCATTTCCCCATCTAATAACAAATCAATGCTAATATATCTCTGAGCAAGGATCCAAAGCTGCATTCACCTCCACGTCTGATGGATCAATAGTCTTCCTATTTCATGCATGGGAAAACTAAGGCACAAGACGGTGATATGACTTTCCCAAGGCCATACATCAAGTCAGTAAGAGTGATGAGAGATTTCAACCCAGTACCTCCTAATATTGTACACTAGCTACAAGACCGTTCTTCCCCTTCCTTTAGGTGACTTATTTCCTCTGAGCTCCTGTGTCTTCTCCATTGTTTTCCTTCCCCCAGTGTTTCCCTCTTGGCCTATCACCTGGCCCTTCTACCTCCTTTCTCTATTTTTTCCCTCCCTCTACTCTGCCTTAAATTTCTTACTCCTCTGGCACCGTCTCCCTCACACTGTGGCTACTTTGCTGAGAGCGGAACATGCTGCTAAACAGGGCTAGCAGCAGCAGTGCTGACCTCCCATTCCCCTTCCCTGTGTGCTGCACTATGGGGGGAAAGGGAGGAAGCCTTGGTTGCCTACTCATATGCATTAGAGGGAAAATCTTTCTTGTTGCCTGCAGCCCTGCTTATAAATGGCATTTTAGCTGGCATGAGTGAGCACCACTAGGTGCAAACGTGTGAACGTCACTGCAGATGAGTGACATTTGGCAGGTTTTCTTAGACCCCTTTGGACTTAGTTTTATCATGTAAAGAAAAAGTCTATATTCATATTCTGTCTGGTCGAAAAAGGCACGTGTTCCAAAAATACCACTAGTATATCATAGTGGAATTTAAATTATGGTGGAACATGATACTGGCTAGGGTACACACCTGATGATCCACAGAAAACTCTATGATAATTTCATGGAGACAGAAAAGCTAAGAATGAAATCTGTGTGAGATCGATGCAAGAACGATTGCTTCAAATTTCTAAAGCAACTCAGATGTTTATTTTACAATATTTGTAACTAATGTACAGCATCTTGTCTCATTTTACAGAAATCTATGCCAAGTAAACATTATGAGATAAATATTCCTAAAAAGAAACAACATGCTGTTAATATGGGGACAATGCCAAAACTGTTCTACAGTGTTATTCAGCAGAATTCCTCCTTCCAATGGCTGAAATACAATTGAACCTGAATAGCGAAACCAATTTCAAAACAACCACTGAAAAACTAATTTCATATACAACATCCAACTTTCTCATGTAAATATATTTCTGGACAACATTGATGCTAAGGAAGTGCCTAACATGTCTTGGCATGCCTTCATCCTACTTTTGCTCTTGTGTACAGAAACATGCACGCCCTTCTGATATTATACAGTCTATTGAGAAAACCAACTCATCTCTGGACTCCAAACACCAGTTAGTCCTACCATTATGGCCTTTCCTTTGGTGCATTCTCTAATTCTGAGAAATCAGGCACTGTCTGCTGCCTTCTTAGAACAAAAAACCCTTCCCTTGCTTCTACACTAGCTGCCATGCTCACTACCATGAAGCCCCTAATAGAATGATAGATTTTAAGGCCACAGGGATCACTATGATCATGTCATCTGATCGTCCACATAACACAAGCCATAGAATTTCACCCAGTGATTCCTACAGCAAGCCCATAACATTTAATTAAGTATATCCTTTAGAAAGACATCCAATCTAGATTTAAAGAAACTGCTTGTGGAAGCAGTTCTCTCTCATCTCTCAAATAGGGTTGCCACCATTCTAATTGCTGGTAACCCCGCCCCTGCCCTGCCTCTTCTCCCCAAGACTTTGCCACTGCTCCGGGTCTTTCCCCTAAAGCCCCGCCCCCATTGCTTGCTCCTCTCCCTCCCTACATCACTTGCTGGATCGTCACAAGGAGCCTGCCTTCAGGTGGCAGGTGACCCCGCAGAGCACGAGCTGGCATGGGTTAATGACCCGCCACCTCTCCTGCCCCACAGTAACCAGATTTTTGGTTCAGGTGACATTTAGGATTGCCAGGTCCCCTTTTTGACTGGACTTTAAGGTTGAAAACCAGGGACCTGGCAATCCTAAATGGCACCTGGACACAGAAGCCAAAAACCGGACTGGAAACCCAGATGGATAGCAACCCTACGTCTCAAATCACCTTTCATGTAACAATATACTGCACTAACTCTTATTAGGATTTCAGGTTTTCCATACTACAGTAAAAGCTAGTTACCATTTAGTTACCACCCTCTTCCTCTTAGTTAAGTAAGGTTTCTTGTACTTCTTCATTCTTTGATGATAATGGAAGCTACAACACTATGGAAATCCTCCTGGACTATCTCCACTGCAGTGCAGACATTTTTGATTCCCTCTTGTCAAAATTCCTCTCCTATTCATCAAACTTATCTCTCTCTTTCTATGGCAACTATACTTCTGCAGCAAGATCCCTCTTTTAAAGCAACCTTTAAATTTTCTGCCTTGACTCTGTTTTCAAATCTCAGCTGAAAACATATTTTCTCCTTCGGGTATTAGTTATTATGTAACACTAACTATATTTTCCTATAGCAATCAGGGATGCAGTTTGTATAAAAAGATGTTAAACCCCACAGAAAAAAGCCCAGTTAAATTGTATACAAGACCCACCCCACAAACAGTTCAAGGTTTGCATTAGGGATGTAAATATTGTTTAAAAAGTTAATCATTTAAATGATTAAAATTATACCGGTTAACCGATTAAAGGGAGAGGCGCTGGGGTCGCTCCAGCCAGCCCGGTGCATCTGGGGTGGAGTCGGCCGGCCGGCTGGCAAGGGGCAACCAGGACTGGGGTCCCTCTGATTGGCACAGGGTGGCCGGGGCTGGGATCCCGCCATCCAGCCCGGGGTTGGGGTCCCTCCATCTGGGCTGGGGCCGCTCCAGCCAGCGCGGGGCTGGGACTTGAGACACCAGTCAGAATCAGTGCCCCATTCTACTTGCTGCTGTACAAACCCATATTATAGGAAGACAGTTCCTGTCCCAACAAGCCCTATAGCCAGTTATTCATGACCTTGATTTCAGCGACCAAACTGACTTTGCATAAAAGGTCATGGTTTCTATCACCCCTTTTGTCCGCTAATGAGCAAGACCATTACTGTTTTTTTAAACTGGCTCTAAATAAATCCATTCAGCAGAGAATGGAAGCATTATCTGATTTTTAAATGGTTTTGAACCAAGCAATTTTAAAAACATATAATATACCTTATTTCAAAACAAGACTTACTTTTCAGTATTTTAATTGATGTATTCTGCATGCATATTGTTATGTTAGCTGTATATGCAAATAAAATAATGACCACCATAACTTTTTTTTTTAAATAAAGTCTGACCTTTTCCATTTAGTTTTACTCTGACCAACAGCCAGCATTAACAATAGCATACTCGGTACAAGTATTTCACTACCCATTTTATACTGTACTTTCGGACAGGAATGGCACCTATTTTTCAAGTAGTAAAGGAAAGGCCAGATACCTTTAGAGCCCATCACAAACACAGCTGACCTGGTTAACTGCTGCCACTCTCTAGATACATAAATTAAAACAAACATGACTGGATAAAAAAAGTAAATGTAGTAGAGTACGATATTGGTAAAATGTCCATCTGCCTAGGTATTTATAATACCCCCATCACCATAGCACTCAAGTTACAAAGTAGTATAGTCACAGAGAGGAGGAAAAAACAAGAACTACTGTGCTTTGCACTGTTGTACACTAGCTGGATGTAGCCTTCAAAAAATGTTACCTGCTAACAGCTTTAGTTTGGTTTCCAGCAGGAACCAGCTCTCTATATTAATATGGTATTTTCAGAGAGACAACCATGAAAAGTGTAACCCGAAATACAACACAGAAGTTGCATATTGACAATACAAGGATGCATTATTTTTTATCACTGCATTTTATTTTATCTGGGGTGGTACTTTTTTAAAAAAAATACAACCAGACACATAATGTAGCTGTTAGCAGACATTCTTTTTATAGTTTACAAATTTTATCAGTATATGGTATACTCTCATCAGTATATATGATAATGCAATGGGAATCAAACAATATACTTTTTATGGATTTAAGCCTGCAAATACGTAAGTCTATATTTCACCTGCTAGTACCAGATTAGTCATATGAGTAGAGTTATGTATGCATTAAGCTGTTTGCAGGATTAGGGACAACATTTGTAATACCTTTGTTTGTACAGCACCTGGCACATTTCTGCCACCATGATACAAATAATGAATAATAATATAAAATACCTTTTTTCATTTGTAAACTCTTAACAATCCATGCACAATTCATTATATTCCCCCAGATGCTGTTCCAGACTTGTCAATATAAAGCCAGACAGCTAATGACTTCACACTCTGTTATCCTTCAAGTAGTTATGATCTGGCCCTGAACATTAACACCAGGCAATATGAAGGTTCCCGTTACACATTTTATTGCTTTGGAATCCATCTTGAAACTTCACCTTAACCTTCTAAGTACTCCATTAATCACATCCTCATGTTTAGCGTTGACACAAGGATTGCATAAATTCAAAGAAAAAAACCTCTATGATTCAATATTTTATAACGTCTGAAACAATCTAATCTTTTGTCCCATCTACTCCTTATTTTATAATTATACTTAGATTAGTTTCTATCAAAATAAATCTTTACTTAATTACAGTGCTTCCAAATCAACCAGAAACAGCAGCATTTGAACACACCTCAAAATATCTTTGTCTACAGTTTTTCTTTCAGGATGGGAAAAATAATTGTATAGTTCTTTAATTTCTGCTGAAGCCTTCAGAAGGTGGCCACAAGGTAGGTTTTGGTACCTTGTCTAAACTTAAAGTATCTTCACTTAAATCACTATCGATAATCCAACAGCAAACTATAGGTAGCCCCGCTATTCAGTAATCAAGATAAGAAGAAGATACTTTGCATAATTTTCCCCTATGCAAAACACTATAGAATTTAACAGAAAAATACAAATATTCTGTATGATTTTTGAACCATACTATATAGATGAATAGAAAATATTATCCTTTCTATAAAATGGTTCAAAAACCCTATAGAAAGGAGAATATTCTCTGTTCAACTTCGAAAGTTTTTAGAGTAATTTCTATAAAATCCTATTACCTCTCCAGTGAACCATTTTGGTTTCACCCATGTTAAATTCTCATAGGAAAGTCCTCTCAGTACTACTGAAGGACAGAAATCACCGAAGGCATGAGCAAAGTTAATACCTGTATCTAAAAAGACCTATTTAATTTGACAGGAAGGCCAATCAAAACGTTTCAAAACTGACTCAAATATAGGGTGGTTTATTTAAGTCAACAGCAAATTTCCCATTCATTACAAAAGAACAGTATATGGACCCATAATTACAAGACAAGAAATAACTACTAAATTTTGCACTACAGAAAATATTTTCAAATATTTACATTTAGTGGCTTTTTTAACATGCAAAATGAAAGGGCAAATGGAAACTTTTTTTTTTTATAGTGACAGCTTATAACAGAAAGAAAATGCTGCTCTGAACCATAGTATTACTTCAGTTAGTACTTGCTGGCTCTGTACATTTATATAAAACATATTCAACAAAATGTCCTACAAAAATTAAAAACAGAAGTTGGTTTAAAGTATTTTCAGAGACAGTACTCTTTTTAAAAAATTTAAAACAAAAGCTGATGGAAATGTTTCTGTAATACAAGCAAGTCTCTTGGTGGTTTTAGAATGCTGTCTGGGTTCATTACCAGCCCTGCTCTCAGTACATAAAGGAAATAAAGAAGGCCGGAGGAGTGAGCTGGGATGTGTCTATAGGGAAAGAGGGACTTAAGAGTCTTCTAGGTTTTGAAAAGACCAGCAGGAAAAGAATCATTCTGAGGTCTAAGGCAATATTGTGAAAACGTGAAGGAAATGTGGAATTAGCCCAATCAATGTTTTCAATCAGATAGTTAAGGAATAGTCAGTCCTTAAGAGAACTATCAAGAAAACAGTTAGTAACTTTACTCATGTGATCTCTCAATCTCAAGCATGCTACTTCATGAGAAAAGTTAGCGTGTGTGTTAGTGTCTGTAGAATCAGGCCCATAGTTTGTACTTTTCAGTTGAAAAGCACGAGCAGAAAAGGCTGGAGCACTTTAAACAATTTCAAGCATATAAAATATTGTTAGGGAGCTACAATCCAGCCTACCCATAAGGGGTACGGTATAAATATGAAACAAAAATACTGGCATTTTAATTATTGTTCTCTATTGTATTAAATTGATTCTAAATAATTTGCTCATGTAAAAAAATGTAGACAGGCTGATGGAAAACAGATAGCATATCAAATGGCCAGCACTGCCATTGCAAGCAATAATACATTAACACTGAACTCAAATTACTTTCTAGCTCTGGAGTGAGCTCATTTCAACAGAAGCATATTTTTCATTAGTTTTGAGTACTTGAACATATTATCTAATATATTACGGACATCTTTATAGGTACAAGAAATAATGTGTATGTTATCTGATACAAGCAAACAGGAAAGCACAGTGCCTATGTTTAGGGATAAGTTATCTTAAGAATGAGCTTTTCTTATCAACCTGGGCCCTGTATTCAGCAGTAATTTTTTTTTTTATTTTGCTTCTTGTAGTATTATCAATTTATTATAGGTTCTGTTAGGTGCAAGTTATAAAAATATATAATCTTCAAGTTACACAAATGTTTTTTGGGAAAACAACACAGTGATATATGCTTTCTAACCAGTCTAATTAGTTAAGTTTGTATTAAAAACAAAAATGTGTCTCAGGAGGCAACAGCAATCCAAATGTATATTCCAGCATTTTATTAAAATGTGCTCTCTCTGAACAATAAACCTCTCTCTCCCTGGTCCCATTGCTGTTTTCTGTCAGAGGGCCTCAGCAGAAGATTATGGTTTAAACCAAGATAGCTTGGATAAGCATTTTATTCAATTAGAACAGAAGATGGCATAGGTTAACCTGCACAGCATTATGTATATATATCTCCCTATTTACTTATTTCCAGAAATATAGTCTAAAATAATGTTACTGGAAATACACAAAGGGTTGACATACTGCAGTCTATCATAACAATTTTTATCCAAGTGAGAATAAAGAGAAAGTGATTGATGAAAGAGAGACATAAATAAGAGGAAATATTAGGTTTTTTTATGTATAACAAGAGGCTTCCAAAATTCTTTGTTGGGGGGGAGGGTGTCTGTGTGTGAGAAAGAGAGAGAAAAGGAAAGATATTATGTATTTCTAGCAAAACATCTGTATTATGTATTCAGCAGGAACACAGTGGAAACTCTATATCCACTATCACAACAGATCTCTCCCAAGAAGAAATCACATAATAGCTTCAGTTTTAGAAATATCACTTTGATTTAATTTTGGCTAAAAAAATTCTATTGCACGAGTATTTTTAATCAAAATAGATTGTTTTTATAAAGCTATAGTTCCTTAAATACTGTACAAAGATAAATAATTTAGAAATTCACACAAATATTTTTCATATACCGATATATAGTTTTGCCAGAAATAGTTTGTGGAACTCACTGTGAAGCTGAAAACTTCAAAGAAAAATGATAATATTGTGCTTAAAAAAAAAAAAGCTCCTATCCATATGGTATTTCAAAGTTCTGTTTGCCATCACTAAGTTAAAATACAACAACAATGGATATGAAATAAACACAAGTTTTGATCCCACAAATCCTTGGTCATGTAAAGGAGTCCCATTTACTTTAGTGGGACTACTCACGTGAGCATGACTACTTGTGGGAGTCAAAATTTGCAGAATCAGGCCCTCAGTAATTGCAAAATACATTAAAACGGCAAATAGCTGAAACTGGAAACAACATTTCTGTTGTGTTAGAGTACGTTTATTCTGCTGCATTGTAACAAAAATTTTACGTATGTTCTAAAACTTTCCATGGAAAAATATTTTACAGTGTTTCTCAACTCACAAAAACAAATATGAATCCGAACATAGGAGCTTAATCACTGCTCTACAGTAAGATCAAACCCAGAAAACTGTACAATAACATTGTCTATATTATACATATTACTGTGCTAAACACTTGGTATTTTAATAAATGTAATCACAATTTTATTCTCCATTAATGATGTGATACTTTGTAAAATTACTTTTCTTCATTATAAGACCTTGTATCTTGCTTTTGCACAAGATTTTAAGAGTAGCCAACGACCTACTTATTTGGAACAGAATTTCATAGAAGTAAGGATTTGTCATATCCAAGTGTAAATTAAACATCAATTTATATTAATATTAAGGAAAGGTGTGTTAAAATAACAGTGTAATCTTTGTTAAAGTACATTTAAATGATCAAGATTCTCCAAAAAATAAAATAAAATAAGACAAGAGGAGCAACCAAACATTTTAAAAAAAAAACTTTTGAGATTATAGAAATCCCTATTCCATCTCTTCTATTTACAGCATACAAAAATAGCTTGATCAGATTTGCAATATCAATCACAACATTTAGAAAAATAAGTAGTTACCAGTTAAGCAAAATCAGTAAAATCTAATAACTTATTCACTTGAGGGCACATACCATTCCATGACAAAGGAATATTTTTATTTAACAATGTGGCATTCCTTTAACAGAGTCAGAAGTAACATAAAAGCAAGATAGCCACGATGATCATTTCTTTCATAACACAAAGAAGAAAAAAAGAACTATTATGTGAAATGAAAAAGATCTTCAAATACAAAGTCAACACACACAGGTGTTTGCATTTCGTATATTTCATTGTGCGCTTCATAGGAAGAAAAAATAGTTTCATTTGTAAATCTTACAGGGAAACAAAGAATCTCAACAAGAAGTCCTGATAAACAAACATCTTCACCAGGAGAGAGAGAAAAATTAAACCAGTTGTAAGCAACCGTGGACATCTTTTGTTCCTTGATAAATATTTGTCTTTGTCTTTTGTGATAAGGTCTGCTGCCTGCATTTCACATAAAAAGGCCTAGTTGTTTCTGTATAGAAAACATTTAATTAAGATCATTTCCGATTTCGTAGCCCCCCACCCCCCATGAGCTGATGAAAAAGGCAAGCAGTAAGGTAGAAAAAACAGCACCCGCTGGCTGTAAACAGGGTAGAACAAATGTCCTGCAGCTCCAAAACAAGGAAACATGGGCCCCCCTGCTGGTTAGTAATGGGGAGGAAGTTATCTCCTACAGACTGGAAATTGCTTCAAGGATACCAGGAAGAGGAGAGGGAAATGGATTGCAGAATCATGGCCATGGAGAAAAAATGGAATTAAACCACACTTTACAATTGTGTATTGTTTTGGAGGTGGGGTAGAGGGAGAAGAATTTTCACAGAGCGTAAGACCAAATATGTGATATATTACAAAAGTTACAAAACTGAAAAAGTTTTACTTTTAAAGGGCAAAATAATCTTAATTCCCAGAAACACTAATATTTCAGCATCTTCTATAATACTAGATGTTAAAAATTAGCTTAAATGTTAGCTCAGGAAGAGAAAAAAGTGGGAGAAGATATTTTACTGTGAAGCACAGATTGATGGGAATCACTCTTCTATGAAAAAATTATTTATTTACTTACCTATTTTTCGTTAATCCTTTAAAAAAATACAATTTTTCATCTATATTTTCATTGAAATTCACCACTATAAACTTCTCCACACACAAGTGAACACTGAAAAGCTTATTTATTTTTAAACCACTGTTTCATGTTTTACAAACACAGGGCCTTATCCTGCAGACCCTTAGCCCAGTGAGCAATCTCATTACCTTGAGTGGAAATTGCTTACATGAGTAACTGTTATTTGCAGGAGTTAGAGTTCACTAGAACAATCCCCTGCACCACAGATTTTAGAAATAAGAGGAAAAGAAATCTTGGTAGCAAAACCAAAGTAGTTAGGTTTTGGTACAGATAACATAGAGAATATACACAAAGAGCAAAACTTCCAAAATTCTTAATCCTTGTACACATGATACTTTCATGGAATTGCTAATGATTATAATACTGCTCTCTCAATCAAGGACACAATCAGGCAAGTTTCTGCAGGAAGAGGTGTCAGAAACAGCAATACGAGATTTTAATGCAGGCCCATTTCAGGTCTGGGTCAAACAATTACACATCCTCTCATTGATATCTATTTTATACTAGTTTATAAATAAGGCTCTCACAGAGTAAGAGAGTACATCAAAATCATTCCTTAACTGCACTCTTATGTGTGTGACTAAGACTCCTTGCAACATTTTATATGATATTTAGTTTAGGAACATGGACAGAAACAGTAACTCTCAACACTGAAAATGTTTACAGTAAAATTAAAGCGTAATATTAAAAACTCAAGTAAGTAGAAATGCAGTGTACATAATCCACTAGCACATTTATACATATTAGGGGCCATATCATTCCCACAGTCCAAATATGCAACAAAGGAATTGTGCTTACATTAGGGCCATGATACAAGTCCTCAATATGGATTCCAGCAGCTGAGTTTTCCTGTTTGGTAAATATTCAGAAAGCACAAAAATCAGTTTTCGCTTTAAACCCCAGCAAAAGAAACTACATGGCTTACAATGATCCTTTTTCAAAGTTGGATCAACTTTTAAATGTGCAATTTACTTTTTCTCCAGGAACACCAGGATCTTTATTCCATGAATAAAAATGTCAACAAAAAACAAAATAAAGAACTTCTATACTGTAAAAGATTTAAGACAAACACTGTAAGCACAAAAGGGCAGTTAGTGCTAAATTAATCTAAGTCCCCCCAGGAATCACAGAGTTTGTACAGACCAGCTATATAAAAAACCTGGCATATTTCTTGAAAAAATAACCATTAAAACAAAAATGTTTTAGCCAGATATTATCTTACCCACTTTTTAGACAAAAGTGTGGAAAAGCCATCATGCAGAAAAGAGTACTCTCATGGTTTGTGCCCTTTACAAATATTGTCAGACTCTGGATTATACACCTGAACTGACCCAGTCTAAGTAGATCAGGTCCACTTTCACTTTAGAAGAAATACGTAACTTATCTTCCTACCAACACATCAAAAATGTGATAACAATTGAACTTAAAATTACAGTACCTGGAGCTTGAAGCTGTTCTCAGGTTTGCTTAACAAAGCATTCTTCCTACAAGAAGTATTAGTTATTATCCCATAAATTGTGTTAATAGTTTTGAACTTAAAGTTCATATCCCCTATTTTAATGTTTTATACATATCCCCATTTTACGTTCATCTGTTACGGCTGTTACTGTTTAGAGATTTTTAAATTCATTGACAGTTAGAAGTCTCAAGTTAAAAATCTGTAAGACCCCGATCTTGGAAACATTTAAGGTTGAACCTAATTTTAGCACTGAGAGTAGCCCCACTGATATAAAGTGATGTTACTGAAGGTAAGATTGTGCATACCTGTTTGCAGGACTGGTGCCTAAAATGGCATATTTTTAGAGTACCAAAAAGAATAAGAATCGAGATTTCACTTTTTTACACTCTCTCTCTCTCTCTCTCATGTGTTTGTGAGCACATGTTAAAATAGATTTAAACTTTTTGGTAGGGAAATTCCATAATAAAAGGTAATGACAATAGCCAATCAGGATAATGGTTTTCGAACAGTTTGTACACATTTGACAACAAAGGAGGCAATAAACAAGCCCAACCAAAGAGTGTAACGGGATTAATCCAAGATTATCTCAATTGATCCTCTCCATAAATACAGTGAAACCATACTCACTTAAGAGCATTGGAGGAGATAATGAATAAGTAAAAGTTACCTGACTTCAGCATCAGGATAGGGCTGACAAGGACCATGTTGATCAGACAAATTAATTTGGCATAAAGATCTAAAATTTCTGACACTTAAGAAAAACGACCTTGAGACCTACTTTTGTTTTAACTGCACTGTTTTGTTTCTGTAGCAATAAAGATATTGTAGGGTTGGGGTTTAGATACCGTGGGGATAGGTTTTTTATCATATACCTACACCCTGGAAGGGTAAAAATAAATCTTTTAAATGAGCTCTGGGTTACATTTCAGCCTAAGGTCTGAGACTGACACCAAAACAAAGAAGGAAAATGATAAAACAAATATTGCCTGATAAGTCTGTTGTTTATCATGAACGTGGTAGTCGGTCTTCAAAGTAGAGCAGAATTAAATATTCATCACAATTTTTTTCCTGAAAAAATCCTTGATTTCCAAAAAGCATGTTCTAAAACAGATTTTTTTTTTTTAATTTAGAGATTTTGTTGACATCTCTGGGGGAAAAAATACCACTTTTTTGCATTTTAAACTGCATAATTTGGTGACTGTTCACATGGTAATGGTTTTGGATTCCTGATTGTCCAAGGTCACTCCTTATGATTAGCCATGATAGTAGAAGCTGGGAGCAGCTCTACGTAAAGCTCCCTTCTGCAGTGCAAAGAACTGCATGCAGGGGGCAGTTGTTTTGCCACCACTGTCACCACAGCCCAAAATCATGCATGACACAGGAGACCCCAAAAGGGAAGAGGAAGTGGAGATGGAATACTAGACAGAGGAGACACAGAGAGTAATTACAATACCAGCAAGCTGTGATTCAACAGTGAAGAGAGTGGGTTGATTGAAGGATGAAAAATAATGTAGAAACAAAAGTAGGTCTCTGATCCACATCATTAAGACTGTAGTAAAGTTAGAAAACAACTCCTGGGCCCCCTCTCAAGATACTCTCAAGCATAGGACACCGTTCACATAAGGGATTTATACTACTTTATACAGATACCTACTAGGTAACTCCTGTAAACTAGAATGTGTCAAAAGAGGCCATAACCTCCTCGTCCTCCAGATCTCTCCTTGAAAATCTGTGCAACAATGCCTATAAGAAATCAGTCAGTTAATGAGGACTGGATTGGCAGATGAAGACAGCTGACACTTTATTAGTATTTCTTGTATTAAATATCGAACAAATTGCATATACTGACGGGTATCTCTCTTCCCACAACCTTGCTGTGTCACTTGCTCCCTTAGATTGCAAGTTTAACAGGACAGGGATTGAGTCTCTGTAGATGTTTGTACAGAACCTACAAAGTAGGCCCCAGTCTTGACTCTGGAGGCATCTACAATATTGATATTTAATAATAAATAATAAAAATGAGAAGGAGAAGTAGTAGTAGTAATTCTGGGAACAGGGTCTGCAGCGGGAACAGTGACAGCATTAGGCTTTCTATAATCAGCATCAAACCTTATAATCCCATCCTTTTGGGAGATCGTAACAAGTGGAGAAGCCCAGAGACTATCAGACACTGTAATTACTGCCATCTCCATCATGCTTGCTATTTCCTGACAAACTAGGGGAGGGATAGGTCCGTGGTTTGAGCATTGGCCTGCTAAACCCAGGGTTGTGAGCTCAATCCTTGAGGGATCGAGGGCAAAAATTGGGGATTGGTCCTGCTTTGAGCAGGGGGTTGGACTAGATGACCTCCTGAGGTCCCTTCCAACCTTAATAGTCTAGGACTTTCTCCTGCATTTTGCCTGTAGTCCGGTATGCTCTGCTGGGTGCAGGCTGTGGTCTTATGGCCCATTCCACGAGTCAGTTCTAGTCTGCTGGAAAATACCTGTTGGTGACTTTGCAACACAGCCATAATCTCTGTCTTTTTAGTCCAGGTTAACCCTTTATATAGGTCAATGCTCTCTAGTGGGGTTTCACTATGGCATTCCGTCATCAAAATCAATAAGAAGGGCTGTCTTAGAGTCCTCTTCTATACAGCATATCATGTTTGCAATGGCTTCATGCCTGTGATACACTTTTAACCTGTTTATATGCACAGTTTGAGGTGCAACCCTGCTGCACAACCTTTGTACACTGTAGGTAACATTGTTAACCCTTTCTACCACCTCAAAAGGCCCCTCCCATGAGGTCTACAGGGAGTAACACCAGTACCAAATCCCCCACATGAAATGACCAACAACAGGTATTGTTTATTTCTGAGCTGCCTGGATTTTTGTGAGGTTTTGCTGCACCAGTCCCACCATAGACTTTAAATCCTCCCTAATTTTTTTGCACATATTCAGCCATCAGTTCCCCCTCTGCTTCAGTGTCACCCTCCCAGCAGTCTCCAATTATATGCAGGGGACCTCCGACCTTTCTCCCATACAGGTTAAATGCAGTGAACCTCGCAGACTCTTGGGGTACCTTCCGGTAAGCAAACAACCAATAGGGTAACATTACATCTGAGCCACATGCCCTCTTGTTTACATAATTTTCAGCATAGATTTTAGGATCCCGATGAACCTCTCAACTAAATTGTTTGTCTCTGGGTGGTATTGGGCAGATTTCAGTTGCTCTATCCACACATCCTCCACAACTCACCAAATAGCTGGGACTTGAAATTTGATCTCCGATCTGTTAAGCTCACTTTGGGAAAATCCTGCTGCTGAATATAGAGAGCAGTGCCTCAGCAATTGTTTCAGCTTCTACATTTGGCTGAGCAACTGCTTCTGGATACCTGGTGGCAAAATCCAATAATATAAAGCTTTTTCCTCTCTGGGTTGGCCTGGACAACCCTAAAAAATGCTTCTTTGATCACGGATAAAGGATGCAAAGGAGACTTGCAGAGATCCACAGGATTTTTTTCCACTTGTGACATAATTCACAAGTCTTGAAGTATTCCTTTACCTCATTTTGAATATTGGGTCAACAGAAATTTTTATTTTGTCTTTCATATGTCCTGTCTGTTCCCAAGTGACCAGCAAAAGGATAATTGTGAGCTAATATCATTAACTCCACACAATGCTTTGTGGGCACAATTAACTGTTTATAGGGCTCCCCGAGACTTCTATATTTCCCAGATGGGGCTTCCCTGTAAATTCTTCCCTCTTCTACAAAGACCCTCCCTCTGTTCTCTTTCTCTGGGGCATTCCTGAGGATGACCTCCACCTGCTCTCTAGGGAGGTGTTTGCACTCTACTCTGCAACAAACTCCATTTGGTTTTTGCTTGCACTGAGAGCTGTCTCAACTAAGGGAGAGCTGTCTCAACTAAGCTGTCTCTTCACTCCCCTCCCCTGGAGACAAAGCGGGTGGCTCACCAGAGACTACTGGAGCTGGAAGACCAAAAGTATAAAGACTGAGAGAAGAAAAGGCAGCATGAGCTTAAAAAGTTGGAAATGCAAAGACAGAACTCTCATGAGCCTGGTTACCCCCAGAAAGCATCACAGTGGTGTAGTCAGCAGGATCTATACTCCATTGGCTGGTTAGCATAGGGTCACACTCCCAGCACTAATCTACCAGCTAACATAGATTCTGAGAGATTCAAATATGAGAAAGTCAGAAACTGGTAAAGAAAAAGGTTACAGTTTGTTATTTCTCATTTGTTTATTTTGGGTAGGGGAAATAGAAGAAAAGAAACAAAGGTTGCTGAGCACACCAGATCACAGTGAGAAAAACTCTGTACAGACTGTGGCTCGAATACTACAGGGAAAACAATGGAAGGAATGAAATCTCTACTCATGGAATATGATAAGCACCAGATTAATCCACTGAAAGTGCCTGTGGCCAAGGGTGGTTCAGGTTTTGGCCAAGAGAGCCAAAGAGCAGGAAGCAGAGGAGAGCACCCAGAAAAAAGAGATGATAGCAGAGAAGCAAAAGCGGGAGGTAGATAAGCAACAGCAGGACGCAGAAAAAGCCAGAGGCCCACAGACACTACTGGAAAACAAGGTTATGGACACCAAGAGAAGGAAAGGCACTACTGTAAAGCTAAGAAAGTTGTAAATGCAAGGACAGAACCTTCACAGCTCTGTACCCCAGAAAGCCTCACTCCCCTGCCCCCACATTCAGTTGCATAAACAAATGCCTGCAGGAGCACTGAAAATTGTTTCTATGTATATTAAATGGGAACTATGTGAGGGCATTTATAAACTCAGGGATGTCGTTAGGGTAATTGCACCTCTGATCTCTTGTGGTCTTTGAGTGCCCCAAGGCTGATCAGATAGCAAGTGTGAAAAATCAGGACGGGGGTCGGGGGTAAGAGGTGCCTATATAAGATAAAGTCCTGGATAATGAGACTGTCCCTATAAAATCAGGACATCTGGTCACCCAAAGTGCCCTTCCTCTTCCCCCCACATTCAGGTGTCAGGCCTTGATCAGTCACCTTGCTCCAGGTGGAATCATGCAACTCTCTCACTCTCAGACCAGGATTTGGGCTGCAGTCCCCACATGCTAACCATGATTACTTCAGCAGGTCTGACTTCGGCTCAGAAGACCTTGTATTTCTCTTCCCTCTGGGAGCAATAACAGTGGTAATACTGACTGCACAGCCGTCTCAAAGCAGAGTGTTATTTGAACAAAAAGCATTTAAGAGAGAACAGATTTTAAAACAATAAACCAGAATACATGCTCTTTCCCTAAGGCTTGCGAGTCCCTGGAAGCTGCCCCAGTCCCAATTTCTTTAGACTCTCCCTGAAGAGCCTCACCCTCTATCATCTTGTTTCCCTGGAGAGCTGCTAACAATTGACCCCCTCTCCCATACTACTACTCCTGAGAAATACTTTTTAACTGTTTACTGCCCCTTTGATGTGTAGGTCCAAGCCTGGCAAAACACCTGTGTCACTTTGGTCTGGATCCTGGATGTTATTATCAAAGCCATTGTGTTGCCTTCCAGCTTAGTCTGAATTCAAGCATTATATGTGTGCAATAACAACTCCAATACTGCCAATGTAAGCTATTTCTAATACCCCACCATGGTTATACAGTAATTTTACCTCACTAAGTCACATTCAGTGTTCATATATTACATAGCAGTTCCACAACCTTCACAGATTCTGTGAATTACATACCAAACATTGATGGATTATCCTGACACAGAATTCCAGATAAATAGGTGGGCTTCACATATTTTTTGTTTTAAAAAACTTTAAAATGTTCTAATATATACAAAACTGTATCTTTCATTACTACTTCTTGCATCCCACCAGACTTCCCTATTTTTGTTTGGCTAGCGAGGGACCTAAAAAGACTTGAGTATAGAAAAAATGTTTATTTCAAATGGCTTTAGCTCTATTAATACACTATTTTTATTCTAATATTTGAAACAAGTATATATAGACCACACATTTTTTTGGCCCACACTCTTGCTGCAACAACGAGAATACTTCCTGCTTCTTGGCATTGTGCTAGTTGCCGAACAAACATATCAGAAGAGAAGCTCTGCCCTGTGGAGTTTACATGTTTTTCAACTGACTAAGTGATTTGTAAGCCAGTGGCCTAATGCACTAGTCAGTACACCAGAGAACTCTAAGGAGACATAGGATTTCATTCCCTTTTCTTCAGGACTCCAGTTTTATTTCTCCCAAATAAACAGTTTCACACATAAACCATGTCTTTTTCCTCTTCCCTGAAGTCTCCTGTATGAGCCTATTTACTCCCTGTAAGCCTCACTCACTGAGTCCTCTACTTCCACCTTCTGAGGCTTTCCTCCCCCCGACTAGCTTCCATCCATCCTAACCTGCCTGTTGCAAAGTTGCACTCCTAGGTTGTCTGCCTGGAAAGTAAGGAGACCCTCTCTATTGCCTTGTCATCTCTAGCCCCCTCCCTGAACTTGGGCTGCTCTTTACATGCCAGTAGTCCTGGCTCTGGGTCATAATCTTCCACCATGTGACCCTGGGACTTATTCCATTCACCTGGAAAGATGAGCTGAGCTTGGCACAGTGTGCAGCTGAGCCCCATCCCCTGGAACGGGACAGTTCACCTTGTGACAGGCTCCAAATGCAAAACTGGGCAGTCAGAGACTTCATGTGTAAGTACAAAACTCCCTAGAGTACTCAAAATAAAGGTAACAATTTTACTCTCAGGAAATATTTTAAACATGTATTATTTGCAGCCATTTAATAATATTTCAAGGTTGTTGGTTTGGGGTTTTTATTCATTGTTTGGGGTTTTTAATTACCAATATGCTAAAATGACCCCTTTCCATTTAGTACTGCAAGTATACAAGGTACCAGGTGTGAATGAATCATTCATAGTAAATAATTTATCAAACAAATTTCACTTCTTTTCTTCACCAAGGCCTTGATCCTACAACAGGGGCAGATCTTTGGACTTGGGCACAGCTCCACTGAAGGGCCCATAAGTGTGCATCAGTTTGCAGGATCAAAGCCTTAGCGATCCCCGCTCTGCACCATCTCATTCAGCGCCGTACCCTCACCATAGGGGCATGCTGGGGGCATGGATGAACAGTTACCAGAACTACATTATTTGAATTTTGAAGGAAAAGGCTACATAGAACAACCCTGACTTTCTGAAGGCTTTAGGGACATCACAATCTTCGGAAAGAACCGCACTTTGTAAAATCAGATCAGTCAGCCCAGCAGCATTCCAGACTTAGGGCACCCAGAACGCACCGTCTCCAGAGCCTTTAGTAATTTGGCCAGTGCCTCTCCACTGCTCTCTGTGCTAGGTAAACCAGGAGAACAGGGGAGAGCAGAGTTTGCTCCTAGAGACATTGATGAGTTTTGGTTAACCAAAGTTCAGTCATCTGCAGTAGTACCATATTTATTCCAATGGATAAAATTTGGTATCACTCAGCACTTAAATGTGCTCCAACCAATGGTTTCCACTTCTCAGAACAAATCTGATTCCTTGTCCATAGTAGCATAATCTGAAAATAATCAGTTACAACTTTAATGGGAAGTAAGCTTTCAAGACTGAAAGACGGTTGTGTTGTGGGGAATTTTGTTGTTGGGCTGGTTTTCACTTGTTTGGTTGGGATTTTTTGGTTTTGCAGTTTGAATGTTTGTGAGATTATAGGTGTTGCTTGTCATGGGGATTGTGGTATAACTGGATCTCTTGCTATGCAGTTTTAACCCATACTATAAAATGGGCTAAACCATAGTATTACAACTTCAGAAAAATCTCTTTGCAAAAAATATGGTTTCCTGGGTCAAGTAAATATATTTGGGGGCCATTGTCAGAAAACAGGAGCAATTGCTGGGACTCAAACAATGCCACAGGCAAATATAATATCTCTGTGGACTAGCTACCTATATTATCCAGGCTCTTTTCTGATACAGCGGTATAGCTGGCAAACCACTCCATGATTTGGGCCAAGATTTGGACAAATCCTTTGCGGTAAGTCTGGGGAACGCTAGCTGTTTTCCTCTTTCAGCCAAGCCAGAGAACTGCAGGATGAGTGTGTGTCTAGCATGACAAATAAAAAATCCCCCTTTGCTTGCTGAACCCGAATTCTGCCTCTTGTGCTTTGAGGGGAATATTTCAGATGCCATCATTGCAACTGGAAAAATGATGTGGTTAATTAAAGATTAACTGTACAGTTAATGCTAGCATTTCCTAACTTTTGACCTTGCTTTAACATAGTTTTTTGTGTGTAATTTCCTAGGGTTTTTTTTAAAAAAGCAAACTAAAAAAAAAAAAGGAAATTCCTTTATGTGGAGGATATTGACACCCACATGGGTCATCAGCAGGGTTGGAACTTTTAGAGCCAACTTCACTTGAGCTAATATAGTAACGGATAGCAATAGTAGGTTGTCATCCTCTATGTGGACCAGCACTAAAGTTGGAAGAGAGGCACACTTTTCCAGTGGATTTCACAGATATTTGCAGACAGCAGATGAATGGGAAGACTCAGGAATCTTGAGTTGCACTCCAGACTCCGAATGGGAGTGTTCTCTAGTGGGCAGGGACTCTTCTGCCCATTCCTCTGATCCTTGACCCCTTTTGCCCCATCTGCTGAACCTGTCCAAGCCCTTTTCTCCCCAACCCCAGCTCTTAGTTCCAGTGCCTTTCTCCTCACCTTGCCAGTCCCAGTCTCAGTATTCAATATTTTCACTAATAACTCGGATAATGGAGTGAAGAGTATGCTTACAAAATTTGCAGATGACACCAAGCAAGGAGGGCTGGCTAGCACTTTGGAAGACAAGATTAGAATTCAAAACAACTTTGACAAATTGGAGAATTGATCTCAGATCACCAAAACGATATTAAATAAAGAGAAGTGAAAGACTAAATTTAGGAAGGAAAAATCAAATGCACAACTACAACTTGGAGATTAAGTGGTAGTACTGCTGAAAAAGATGTCAGGGGTTATGGTGGATTACAAATTGAATGGTTTCAGAGTAGCAGCCGTGTTAGTCTGTATCCGCAAAAAGAAAAGGAGTACTTGTGGCACCTTAGAGACTAACAAATTTATTTGAGCATAAGCTTTCCTCCTTTTCTTTTTACAAACTGAATGAGAGTCAACAATTTGATGCAGTTGCTAAACAGGCTAAGATCATTCTGGGGTATGTTGTGTGTAAGACACGGGATGTAACTGTCCTGCTCTACATGGCATGGGTGAGGCCCCAGTTGGAGTGCCGTGTCCAATTCTGGGTGCCACACTTTGGAAAAGATGTAGAGAAAATGGAGAGAATCCACAGGATAGCAACCAAAAAAGATAAAAGGTTTAGAGAACCTGACCTATGAGGAAAGGTTAAAAAAACTGGGCATGTTTAATCTTGAGAAAAGAAGACTGAGGGAAGCGGGGGACCTGATAACAATCATCAAATGTGTTAAGGACTGTTATAAAGAGAATGATCAACTGTTGATGATCAACCATTCTCCAGGTCCACTGAAGGTAGGGGAAGAAGTATGGGGCTTAATCTGCAGCAAGAAAGATTAGGTTAGATACTAGGAAAAACTGTCTAACTATAAGGGTAGTTAAACTCTGGAATAGACTTCCAAGGGAGGGTGTGGATCTCCATCACTGGAGGATTTCAAGAGCAGATTGGACAAACACCTGTCAGGGATAGTCTAGATTTACTTGATCCTGCCACAATGCAGGGGGCTGGACTTGATGACCTCTTGAGGCAAACCTTCAATATGAAAAGAGACTACAAAACCCAATGTCGTACTCTAACAAACTGTGTCAATCCAATGTGACTGCTTCTCGTTAATATCTCTTAAGTGAGTTCTAGTGAAGTGTCTCAAAAGTCAGAGAAAATTGCCATTTCTGTTCCAAGCTACACAAAAACTTTAGTGGAAGTACAAAACTGCTGTTTTGTTTTTCACATATCAATCTAGGGTATTTTTATTAACAAGAGGTATTTTCTACATACCCCACCATATATTTCAGTATTGCATGTTACAAATGGATGAACATAATAACCAATACAAAAGTAACACATTTGATATTACCCAGTGATAAATAAAGATTGTATATCAATCTTAAAATGTTTAGTCAACCAAATTATACATAATTAAGTACTAATTTTTAAAAAATTAATGGGACTTTACACCATTTCATTGATACAATTCTCATTGTTAAAAACACGTGTATTTCACTGCTGAGTGGTTATGTTCATTTCTTTCTGATATTTGCTAATACACCTTCTCTAGATACCTCTAAAAAAAATCATAACAAAAAGCCCTTTCATTCATGTGCACAAGGAGAAAGGAGGAGGGGTCTTTTTCCTGCAGAGAAAATACATGTAACCAGCCCGTGTTGTTTTGTATAGCCCTCAAATATTTACTGGTGATCTAAGTGGTTTCTGGACTTCAAAACAGAAAGGCTTACTTCAAATATTATTTCTAGGAATCCCTTAGAAAAACTGTTTTAAATAAATGTAAGCAATGTCTATACAAAGCAGGACCAATTACAAATAATCCTTTTGCAAAATGGAAGATTGTCCTCATAGCAAAGATTTCAGAGACAAATATTCTTATTTGGGATGAAGCAGGCAAAAATTTGTTACTGCTATTTCTTATATTGCTGTTATTCACTTTCAGTATCTCAGACAGGCTTGCCTTATTTCTGACATTCCTTGTATAACCTAAAAATCAGTGGATACAAGAATACATGGTAGCCCATGCATTACATCTGGAGCATCAGGTCAGCAATATAATTTTCTTTATTCAAGAAGTTCCTTGATCAATATTTTTGTGTCTGGAATGGTAACTTTTAAAGGAAAGAGACAACTACTCGCTCACTATGGGCTATACATTCTACTATCCCAGCTCACTATGAATACTACGTTTCAACATAGTCTCACTGTAGTTAATGGGTCTCTCCCTGTGGACTAAGATACTATTCAGTGTGAATAAGGGAATCTGACCCTGTATTATTGCGACTGCCAGAATTTAAAACAAACTAGATGACATCTTCTTACATAGTATGTAGAAACTAAAGCAGCAGCAAGGACCACAAGCAGCTTTGCCAAAGAATAAGATATGAACGGTAGGAGAAAAAACAGTAAACGTAACAGAAGTAAGGTACTTACGCATATAAATACATAAATATGAAAGTGAAGGCTTTTGAAGTTTGCCCTTCAGCATAAGGCATATATTTGGTAATATCAATGTCATGTATAGTATGTGCTAAAATAATACTGAGACATACTGAAAGCAGCTAGAAAATAATCATATTTGAATTTTAAATCATTTAAATTTGAATTCTGAATATATAAGGGACCAGTCTTGAGACAGCAATGGGAGCTGAAGGTGCTCAACACCTTTGAGGATTAGGCCCCAAATGGTAAGCAGTTGGTCAGTTTGTTTAGTATGTTTACAAAACTTCTAAATGCATATATACAGTACTGGGTTAACACTGCATAAGGACTTTAATAAAAATATTTTCAAAAGGCCAAGTAAAAGACTAGAATTCCCTTACCTCCATCCAAGTCATCAACTTCATACTAATTAAGCAATACCGATACAATACTACTACTTACCATTTGGGTAGTAAGCTTAGTAGTTAAATGGGGACTTGTTTTGCCAGCTACACAATGTAAAATCCCTGAAGACCTAGAAAACAAAAGCAATAAAAAGGGGTTAGAACAGCACATGCTTTTCTAAGTGTCTGTTAATTTTATATGATTTGTGTTTTGAAATCTATTTTAAGACATCAGTTAAAGAGTACTTTAAAAGATGTAGTGATTAAGACCTTCAGATTTCTCAAGAATATTGTGCCTATAAAAGTTAAAGTACTCACAGGCACAAAACATTAAGTCCTTTATTTATTCATGTTCCAAGTTTGGCGTTCATTACTACCCTCAAGATCTGATGCTCTCAACCTCAACCCTGATCACGATGTTTGAAAATAAGAAATAATTCATTGTTTACGCTAGATCATTCTTGTGCCCCTCTTTTAGAACAAAGGCTAAAAACAATAAACAATTCTTACTTTTATTTATTTTTGATGCATATTCAACTGATAATTCTAGGGACAGTGGGCTAGGGCTTCATTAGAACAATAAAACATATACTATATCAGTTTGTTACTTTATTAATACTCATTTTCCAGATCATTTTTCATAAGAGTCTATCAAGTTTGGATAAAATATAAAATAAAATCTCAATACCCAAACTATCAATTGTACTAAACAGAACAGTAATTTTATTCAACACTAAATCTCATAGGATGCAGAGAAATCAGAAACCAAAATAAGAGGTGACATATGACCATTTTTTCCTTAAGGTAGTTTTGAAAACAAAATGCTTCAATTTGTTTTGGTCCACAGTCAGCAGAAAAGCTGGCAGTGAGAACTTGCAAAAAGTTAAAGAGGAAGAAAAAATCAAAAGTGAGGAAAAATGTTTATTCTTTTGATGGAAAATTTTATTCAGAACCTGAATCTCTGCTTGACTTGTGAAGTTGAAACATTTTTCTGCACAATCTACAAAAGATTTTAACAATCTGGATTTAACACTTTGGATGGAGAGGTGGGTTTATGTTGCTCGAAACAGAAAAGGTCATTAAAACAAACTGAAATGTATAACACGTTGAATAATTTTGTCTCTTCTTTTGAGTCTGCATTTCACTTACATGCTGTAAATCATTTGCTTTTTTCTCATTGTTAGTCAGTTATGTGTAACAGATGAATATAATCTGAGAAACTGAGAAAACAGAATATTATACTAAAGAGAACAAGCTGTGCCATCTCTAATACATGCTGTACCATCTCTTGCCCACCATATCTAATTGCAAGCATAAGAAAGGCACGTATACATTGCCTAAGACAAGTCCACAGCATGATCTCCACTTCCTGTATATTCCCTGATGGAGTGCTACCGCATATAAAATGAAAACTATGAACTGGAGGTAGCAGTAGAGATCATTCATTGTAAACCTTTTGCAAGTACTAGAACTAACACAGATAATTAAAGTGGTTCATACAAGGAAAAGACAGTTCATAAACATAGTAGACAAGTAATTAAAGTAGTTAATTTGCATAACAAAAAAGCAAGTCCATAAAGTTGTTTCCAATTCAAAACCATTCTTGAGAATTCCTGTCTTCTCCTTTAAAGGAAACAAGGAGGCAGCAGGGGTCATCTACACAACACAGATAGTACAGGACATGAATCAACTAACTACTCTTAAAGAGAAACAACCTCAAACTCCTGGGAAGGATAGGAGAGGTACTTTTGCCTCTGGTAGTGTGTAGATCAGTTCCTGCTTTCCAGCAAGCCTAAATGCAAAGACCACCACGAAGAAGGGATTAATCTTCCAACACAAGCAAGCCACATCAAAGTTCTGAAAATAAATCAGTCCATTTCTCACCACTGTCTCTTATTTTTACATAGTTTAAAATGTACATGTTTATTGAGAAATGATTAAAAAACTACTCACTAACTTATACTTAAAAATAACAGTGGGGAATCAATTCATATATGATTGATCAATATAAAACTTTTCCCCAGCATGACAGGTAAGTATGCCCATCAAAAATGTTTGTTGTTGCTTTTGTTTGTTTGTTTGTCTTCCACTACCTAACCAGATAATTTCACATTGGTTTCAATATCACAAACAGTTAGCCTGGTGCTGCTATCCTGGCAGTGTTGCTGTTACTAGCTTTTTACTGTCTTTGCCACAGTCTCCTGGCACCATTAATTAAATGAATATGATTCTTCTTCCAAGCATTTAGACAGGAAAAGTTTCAGGAGAGTGGTGGTGGTATGTAGGAAGCCAGATATAAGAAACAAATGGAGATTTTTTTGCTTGTTCAGATATTTGATCAGAGAATATTTTACTAGAGGCAGAAAGATCCACACAGGACAGAAAAATACAAGTTTTGGGCTGAACTGGATCTTGCCAGAAATGTAGCATGCATTTTACATTTCAAGTCTGGCCGGCATGGGGGGAAATAGAAAAACTGACCTGTTTCACACACACAGCTTTCATCTTTTCTATTTTCAAAACATTAATGCAACAAGGTACAAATTCTTCACATTCACCCTTAGTTCACAGGAAAATGGCTTCCAAAAGAACAGCTGCATTAGGTTTCCACAGCTGCTCCACTGCCAACAGCTAAGCCAGCAATGGATTTTGTACAATACATTTCAGAGGCCAAGGGGGAAAAAATGGAGAAAGGAAAAATGACACACTTGTGCTCTGAGCGGAAAGTTTCATTTCAGTCTTGGGCATCTGTTTTGCAAGTGCCAACTTGTCTTGCAAAAGCGGTCACTGCCTCCAGTCAGCCCAACCTTCTCTATCTGCTTGGGCTCAGCATACAAAGTGAAACTATAATGACTTCTTCTGTGGAATTTGAAGAGAAAAATAAATTCATACCAAGAGTTAAGGTTTTTTTTTTTTAAATGTACAGGATATAGTGTAAAGAGAAACCTAAGGAAGTGTACATGTCCCTACACACATGCTGGATGGAACAAGAATAATAAAAATATTTGTGCATGGCAAAAGTATTTATATCGATAATATGTAAGCACAGAATGTCAAGATATATTGTGCATTATTTTATATAATAAAATATATATTATTTTAAAAATCCCAGCTCAGATTCCTAAGAGGCATATTTACTACATTTACCTGCTCCAGGGTAGATATTAAGTAATTAAAATAGCTCAAGTGGATCTTTTTAAAAAGTACCTGGCGGTATGGCATGGATCCAAAATAGTACTAAAAATGTGGGCAAGCACAAATCTTAAACCTTCATCTACTGATAGCAGAAAGGGAGGAAGCACAACACTCCAATCCGATCCTAAGAGGAAAAAAATCAATGCCGTATTTCCATATAGACAACCTCAAGACCAAGAGCCAGAACGTCTCCCATTCAGGGTCACTTCTACTTCCAATGTGACCAAGGAAGGATGAAGAGAAACTTGTTTCCCAAATAATGAAAAACAAGTTCCTAATCAGACAAGGCGGCTGCCAAATTGATCTAACCGATCTACCCCAATGAAAAAGTTTAGCTTCTATAACCTTGTATCCCTGCACAAGATCCCTGCAGGTCGTGGTGCAAGTCATTTGCAGACTCTATGGGGAAGCTTATAAAGTATCTGTTTATTCCCTACCTTGTCTTTGGATACACATAGAACTTTACTCCTGGAATTGCCTTTATCTTGGCCAGTATTACCTGAATATGACATGGGAAAAGGGGGAAAAAACGCTATTTGCAGTATGTTAATTTAAGGTAGTAAAAGAAAAAGGGAATATTCAGTGAAATTGAAAAGTGACAATTTTAGAACTGATGAACAGAAATATTTTTTTCATACCACACATAATTAATCTGTGGAACTCATTGCCACAAGGTATCACCAAGGCCAAGAACTTTGCAGGATTCAGAAAGGATATTTTATATGACTATCAAGAATATTTAGAATTAAAAGGATTAAGGATTTTTAAAAAAGGTTTGGAAGTGATATAAATTCTCATGCTCTGGAGCTAAGCCAACCTCTAGCTACTGGAGCTCCTTGTGGCTAGTTTATTCCATAACTCCCTACTATAGGGTTTCTTGAACCTTCCTCTGAAGCAACTGGAATAGGCCACTGTCATACGGAGAATATTAGACTAGATTGATCACTGCTCTTCCTCAGTAAAATAAATCGTATGTTTCTAATCCATTCATTTAATAAGAGTATGCATCAAAATCATATTTAAAATACTCTGATATACTTATATGAAGCTCATGCTGTTTCACATATCTTTTTTATAACAACATGAGTCAGTGGTAGCTTACCTTGGGACACTTGTATTTTGTTTTACTGCATTATCCTAGGTAATTAAAGAAATGTGAGTATAGCAGGAATACTTCCTTCCAAAAAATAAATAAATAAAAATAGACAAGGGGAGGGGGAGGTCAGGGAAAGCAAGCACAGGGTTGCTTGAAATCAGACAAACAATCCATTCAATTCATCTTGGAAGTATTGAAAATTAGACATCAGATTAATGTGTTACATTCTAACTAAAATGAACTGAATCTAACAATATCTCTAAATATTATTAAGAGTTTAAGATTTCAATGAGTTTTCAGTATAATGCAGCTGTTCAGAGGTTCAAACAAACAGACCTTTATTGCACCTTACTCAAAGCTCACTCTGCCTGTATCACCCCCTGGATCCCACCAGCTGCATTTCTTGGGGTGAGCTGCTACCAGGTGTCTGAAAGGCAGAGTCCACTACATAGGCTTCATGGACAAAGACACAACAGTCAAACGTGGAATCTTTAGCACAACTAATAGGGGCTTGTGGCTTTTGTACTGAAACTCCAAAATTCAAAACTCAGTAACAACGTCTGTGTTTGCAGTGGTAGCTTGTTACAAATATATTCCTGAAATAAATCTGTTTCTGCTATGCACTCTAACAGCTGGAACCACACAATTACAGAACATACAATTGGCCCCATGACCCCTCAAAGGACTTCTGACTGACCGGCAGACTGCTGAGTGGCACATCGAGCAGGGACCCATTCTGTGCCTGCCTTCTCCACACATTTTTTCCCCTAAATCCTCATGCTGTGTCCAATTATTCTTTGGCAAGCTTCAGGGCCTCAGAACTAGGGCCTCAGCTCCCTTGGGAGACCCAGGCATGCCACAGCCATTACAGTCAGTTATGTTTGTCCCTTGTTCAGACATGAATCCTCTCTGCAAACCGTTTCAGGCCATGTTGCTCCAATCTGTGCCCCGAAGAAGTAATTTAGCCTACATCAGATCTTTCAGTTCTGGTTCCTGAACAACTTCTGCAGGTTCCACGGAGCAATTTAAGCCCCTCACTCCTGGCCCCTACGTTCTTGGAAACGTTTGTCCACAGTGCCAGCGAAGGGGAGGGGCAGGGTACCTGAACGGCATGTGCAGGGGAACTTCCTCTGCTACACAGCTGCCCGCCGAGACTTAGGACTCGAGAGGAGGTCATGCTTGACACAAACACTAAAGCACCAAGGGGCAGGTCTGACAGAGAACCACAAGCTCCCACTCTGGCTCCCAAAATGGAACGGATGGCAGCAATAGAGGAACTCCAGGGCACCGTGGAGGAAACTGCAATGGGGATGTATTCGGGAGAGAAAACTTGCAGCAAAACAACAGGGCCTTTGGCTCCAAACTCAGGTTAGCATAGCAGTGGGGCCTCACAGTCTCCGTGCCAGAATCAGCAGCTTTTCCTCAGGACTGGCATTACTTATATATTTTCTCTCTTCCATGTGGCCAGTGGGACAATTCTCCTCTGAAGATTTCAAAGTTTTAGGGTAGGGTTACCATATGTCCAGCTTTGGGGGGTTTTAAATAGGCGTCCGGGAGGAATTTGTAAAAATCTAAAAACGTCCGGGATTTTTCCCTCCCAATGCAGGGCGCAGGGCGGCCAGGCCAGATTGAGCCGCTTGCATCGGGGCCTCCAGAAGCCAGAGCCCCGCCCCAGCTCCCCCATCCCCTGCAGCCTCAGCACGCTGCGCCGGCAGCGCCTGGGGCGGAGGGGGGAGGGGCTGCACGCTCCGTGGGGGAGCCCGACACGCTGCTCTAAGCAGCACAGTAACGGGGCCGGGGAGTTGGAGAAGGGGCAGGGGATCCCGGGGGGCAGTCAGGGGACGGGGGGGTTGGATGGAGCAGGGGTTCTGGGGGGGCCTGTCAGGGGGCGGGGGTGTGGAGAGGGGGTGGAGCAGTCAGGGGACAGGTAGGGGGTAGGGGTCCTAGGGGGGTAGTTAGGGCAAGGGGGTCTCAGGAGGGGGCAGTCGAGGACAAGGGAGAAGGGAGGCTTAGATGGGGGTGGGGTCCCGGGGGGCAGTTAGGGGCAGGGGTCCTGGAGGAGCTGGATATGAGTCAACAGTGTGCCCTTGTTGCCAAGAAGGCCAATGGCATTTTGGGGTGTATAAGTAGGGGCATTGTCAGCAGATCGAGGGATCGTTCCCCTCTATTTGACATTGGTGAGGTCTCATCTGGAGTACTGTGTTCAGTTTTGGGCCCCACACTACAAGAAGGATGTGGAGAAATTGGAGAGAGTCCAGCGAAGGGCAACAAAAATGATTAGGGGTCTGGAACACGACTTATGAGGAGAGGCTGAGGGAACTGGGATTGTTTAGTCTGTGGAAGAGAAGAATGAGGGGGGATTTGATAGCTGCTTTTAACTACCTGAAAGGTGGATCCAAAGAGGATGGCTCTAGACTGTTCTCAGTGATAGCAGATGACAGGACAAGGAGTAATGGTCTCAAGTTGCAGTGGGGGAGGTTTAGGTTGGATATTAGGAAAAACTTTTTCACTAGGAGGGTGGGTGAAACACTGGAATGCGTTACCTAGGGAGGTGGTGGAATCTCCTTCCTTAGAAGTTTTTAAGGTCAGGCTTGACAAAGCCCTGGCTGGGATGATTTAGTTGGGATTGGTCCTGCTCTGGGCAGGGGGCTGGACTAGATGGCCTCCAGAGGTCCCTTCCAACTCTGTTATTCTATGATTTTATGATTCTACGGGGCGATCAGGGGATAAGGAGCAGGGGGGGGTTAGATGGGTTGGGGGTTCTGTGGGGAGCAGTCAGGGGGCGGGAAGGGGGAGGGAGTGGCTATGGAGCGGGGCTACCCCCTGTGGAGTGTCCTCTTTTTTTAAAGTTCAAATATGGTAACCCTGGTAACCTGTGAAGCAAAATCTGTTCTGAAATGACTATCCCCCTGGGGTGCTCCATTCCCTCAGCCTTGTCGACACCATTCCAGGACTCACAGGGTGCATTGGGCCAGAGCAGCAGCCTCAGAAGAACTTTTTGTTTGTTTTGAACCAATAGGATGTTGTATCACTTTTAAAATAATAATTTGGTGCCATCCTTGGACATAATTCAAGATTTTGTTGAGCAATGTAGATTATTATCTCATAGCAATAAATCATAGTGATAAAATGTTAAAGTTGCACAATTAAATATTCAGAAGTCAAGAAATTAAGCTTGAATATCCATTCTTAACTCTGCTCCCTTATAGTTAGATCCCATAAGTTGCTCCGTGCTACACACATCCAAGTACCTTGTCAGGAATTCCACTGAAGTCTACCCAGCTTGCAGGGTAGGGCCAGAGCTGACGTGCAGTATGATACGGTCTTTCATTACATGAAAACATGCTGTTTCTCCATCAGTAAAATAAAAATGTATTTTTCTTTTAGAGCCCTTGCCTCAGTCCTGGTGTACTTTAAAAAGTCTGAAAGAGACTTTTCCTCAGCCCCAGGTGTCCCTACTAATAGACAGCAATATCTCTGACCAGATTTCCACTATGCAGTTAACTTAGCTCCACAATCATGCTCAGCAAATTCTGTTTTAGCTGTGCAGTTCACATGCTCATCATTCAAGTCTACTGCGCACACTCAGTAGCTTAAAACTCAGTAAAATAAAAACCAGTCTCCTCTTTGTATTATTACAAAATGAGGGCTAGTTCCCTGCCAAATTTTACTTGTCCATCCCCCAGCTGTTTCAGCTGTAAAGCTGTTTAAAAATAGGTCACAAGAGGATTTATAATTATTATTATATAAATGGGAAAAGTATTATATTTATTCCCACTCACCTCACACTAAACAGCTGAACCCTTTCCCCACTCCCAAACTTAAAAAAAAAAAAAAGAGAGAGAAACCAAACTACACCAAAACAGCACCTTCAAGTAGAGAACAAACGTGGAATCTTTCAGCCTGAAAACTGAGTTTCAGAAGGTTAAGAACACTGCCTCCCTCCACTACCATCTCTGTGCATCTTAGTGTAGAACACAAAACATGGTGTGTGGAAAGTGGGGAGGGGGAGACTGCCAGCAGCCAGAATGCCTCACCAGTCCTCTCAGCCGTGACAGGGTGCATTCACAGTTCACTCTCACCCACAGGAGACGGTGAACACCACAGCAGGATCAAGTGGTAGTCAGAGGACAGATGCCTCCATACTCCGTCTCCCCAGCCCTTAGAATAGGGAAGAGAGAGAGAGAGAGATGGGGAAAAACAGGGGGGGAAAGTGTGGTATAAATGAGATAAGAGGTGATATATGGTATGGAGATAGAAAGATATAGTGAGTTGAAGAGGACAGCAGAGAAAAGGGGGATAAAGAGAAAAGAAGAAAAGATTCTTCACAATCTCTCACTGAGATAGTACAGCCTGCTCACCACAGCATGCCTAGTCTGTTCTGAAGGCTGGTGCAAAGGGGATGGGCTATTACCCTGTCTCCTGAGGATGCAGTGGGGGACCAATTGCCACACTCTCCTGTGCACATGGATGACAATTTTAACATGTCTTTTTACAGGTTACACAAAGGGCAGGCACCTTGTGCATGACCCAACTCAGCAGGGCCACATATGCATACTGGGGCACTTAAGGCAAAGTCTGAAACTGAGCTAACCTCCCCTCCAAAAAATTACCACTGAGGGGGACGACAATGTTGGAGAACAAGCCCAACTTACACTCATCCTGCAGCAGCAGCTCCTGTCCTGCCAGGCTTCCAGTTCTGGGATTTGCAACCTGGCATACAGTAGGCACCACTCAGGTTTGGCACAGCTGCCCCTCCATCCTAATAGAGGGGTGGCTGGGGCGAACTTGAATGGGGCTGAGACCCCATGAGGTAGGTCAAAACGTCACTCAGTTTGGGGGCCCTCTCAAAGAGAAGTCCCACAGCAAATTGACCCTTTTGCCTCTCGCCCTCAACCCCACACCAGGGTAGCCCTGCAAAACAGCACATCTGTATAAAGGCTATACAGAATCTGGTCCTAAAATCACTGGAAGGGCTTCCTTTGCTAAACCTATTTTTAAAGGAATATTTATAAAGTAAATGCATGCAAACAGTAGTTGCACATGTATACAGTGTGGTAGTAAATTAAAATTCATTTGTTCTCAATTCATCTGTAACCAAGTGCTCGTATTTTTTAAAAGGTCTCTTCTCTTTTTATGTCCTACATATGAAAATGTGATGCAATGGAAGTACAAGTCAATATAACTACAAGTATATTGTTACATGGTTATTGGCAAACTAGGATATATGCTGTCAATTCTTTCTGCATAAATACCCATTTTATTTAATTTAAATTGAAAAGTATGAATAAGATTGGATGGAAATTATTAAAATTGTTCTTAATACATCATTTTTGTTTTAAAGACTTTTTTGAAAATGTAACCGAAAAATCAACCCAATATAAACCATGTACCATTTATTAAATTTGTTCATACTAGGTTGGATTTAAGCAACCTGAATATGTGCCAAAAGAGTTAAACTGCCTAAAAACTAGCCCTCTATTTGTTTTATCACTTAAGCTGGTCTACTTAAAAGTAGCTCCCTGTAATTTAAAAGTAATCAATCACTTAAAGACAAGCTGATCTTTCTATTTACCCAAGCCAGACAAAGATTGCTTTTTCAATTTTATGTGGACTCAATACCTAGTGGATGAAAAAACAACTAAAGTGAAAGAGTAATTGAGGTTGTCTGTTACTTAGCCTGATGTGTAAACAAGACAGCAGATTTACAACTTTGAAAACTTAGTGCACCTAACCTGTATAAAACACGTGTAACAACCAATCACAAAAGCCTGTGCTTTTGTATTGTCTAAGTTTCTGTTACATGCGTACACGTTGTTCCAATTATTATCCATTTTAGCCATTCCTAATGCACCTATTACTGTAGTATCTTGCAGCCATTCATTTTTTAAACCCAAAACACTAAAACAAAAATATTTTATGCAGAACAAACCCAGGAAGAGTAACGAATCATTACAGTGAACCTGCAATTTGTACAACTCACGTTTTCAAGTGCTCCTCTGCTAGACATCACAAACAGTACATGTTGGGTGAGCAGTGTGCCAAACTATCCAGGGGAAAATGACAGCTTTGTAAGGCCAGAAAGAAAACAAACCATTTCACAACAGGAAGATGCTCAAGGGCTGAGGAAACTGCCTATCTTCCATGTAGTGTAACTTTTTACAGAGGGTCTGGTCCTCTCCTCATTTTTGCAGAGGGCCTGATACTCTAAGTTCTCAAGTTAGTTTCACTCTTGACACTAGTAACTAGAGCTTAGTGAACAACAGATTTTTCAGTTTGCTAGCAATTTTGAAAAGTTGGAAATCATTGTTTTGGGTTGAAGTAAACATTTAGTTCAACCCAAAACAAAAGGTTTTGTTTTGATTTAGCGCATATGTCAAGGTTCCTTCCCCACTCTGAACTCTAGGGTACAGATGTGGGGACCTGCATGAAAACCTCCTAAGCTTACTTTTACCAGCTTAGGTTAAAACGTCCCCAAGGTACAAAATTATTTTACCCTTGGATTTCCACTGCCACCACCAAACTTTATCTGGGTTTACTGGGAAACGTAGTTTGGACACGTCTTTCCCCCCAAAATCCTCCCAACCCTTGCACCCCACTTCCTGTGGAAGGTTTGGTAAAAATCCTCACCAATTTGCATAGGTGACCACAGACCCAAACCCTTGGATCTTAGAACAATGAAAAAGCATTCAGTTTTCTTACAAGAAGACTTTTAATAGAAGTAAAGGAATCACCTCTGTAAATCAGGATGATAGATACCTTACAGGGTAATTAGATTCAAAACATAGAGAATCCCTCTAGGCAAAACCTTAAGTTACAAAAAAGACACAGACAGGAATATTCATTCTATTCAGCACAGCTATTTTCTCAGCCATTTAAAGAAATCATAATCTAACACATACCTAGCTAGATTACTTACTAAGTTCTAAGACTCCATTCCTGTTCTGTCCCCGGCCAAAGCATCATACAGACAGACACAGTCCCTTTGTTTTTCTCCCTCCTCCCAGCTTTTGAAAGTATCTTGTCTCCTCATTGGTCATTTTGGTCAGGTGCTACCGAGGTTACCTTTAGCTTCTTAACCCTTTACAGGTAAGAGGATTTTTCCTCTGGCCAGGAGGGATTTTAAAGAGGTTTACCCTTCCCTTTACATTTATGACAGCATGTTTAAGCTTTTTCAAATTTTAAAAAATAAAATTAAAGGAAACATTGAAATGAAAACCTACTCAACACCAAAAAATCAAAACATTTTATTTAAAAAATGTTGAAACAAAACATCTCAATTTTAGGGGATTTTTTTTAAAAATGAACACTTGAGAGAAACTGACACCAATGAGCAAAACACTTCTGTGTCACCAAATCCACATTTTTCACTGAAAAATAGTTTAGTGAAAAATTTCACCCAGCTCCACCAGTAACTCTGCCATGCAATTCAACTGGAGGGAGCTGGGGAAAGAGAGATCCCAGGACTAGCCTTTCTTCCAAGATATACCTAAACTGCAATCCAGAGGTGTGATTACAGCATATGTAGAGTTCACAGTCAGGAAGTGGTCTCCTACCCACTGAAGAGGGGCAATTGGTAGCTCCCACCTATGATAACCACTAAATGTGGTTCCCCACTGATGATGTAAGGGGCTCCTCAGCTGAAAGGGATTCCTCCCTCCTCCCCCACATTCAGCATGTAAAGGGGGATTTTTAGCTTGACGGAGCCCCTCTTTTCTCTCTGAGTTCAGTTCATCCTAGGATGCAAGTCTCAAGTTTGTAAAGTACCACTCCATTCATTACAAATTGAGAACTATGTCAAGTAGAAATAATGGGGGGCCTTAATTACGCCATCAAAAAAACATTCCAGGAAAGGCTCACTCGTATAGAATTAAGGTACAACAAAGAAATCAAATAGATAGGTAGTCCATTTTGAACACAATGTGAGTATCCAATGGTTAGAGCAGGAACTGGGAGTCAGGACTCCTGCATTCTATTCCAGGTTCTGCACAACTGATTCCGTGACCTTGGGCAAGTCCCTTCACTTCTAAGTGTGTCGGTTTATTCATCAGCAAATGGAACATTATAATACCCGTCTACCACCGTGGTGACTAGAACTTTCAGGAATTCATTAGTAGCTGCAAAACGAATCATGCAGCTGCTGATGAAAAAAAATATCAGTGTTAATCAAAGTGCTGTAAAATGATATGGTTTCAACTCCTCCCACACCTAGAGATTGACAGATTCATACAGTCTAGGTCCAGAAGGGACCGTTGTGATTATTTAGTCTGACCTCCTGTATAACACATGCCATAGAACTTCCTCAAAACAATCCTCAGAGCATATATTTTAGAAAAACCTCCAATCTTGATTTTAAAATTGTCAGATATAGAGAATCTACCACAACCCTTGGTAAATTGTTCCAATGATTAATAACTCTTACTGTTAAAAATTTACATCTTATTTCCAATCGGACTTTGTCTAGCTTCATCTTCCAGGAATTGGATCATGTTATACCTTTCCCTACCAGATTGAAGAGCTCATTATTAAATATTTGTTCCCCATGTAGATGCTATAATAGACTGTAATCAAGTCACCCCTTAACTTTCTTTTTGTTAAGCAAAATAGATTGAATTCTGAGTTTATCAAGATAAGACATGCTTTCTAATCCTTTAATCATTCTTGCGGCTCTTCTCTGAACCCTCTCCAATTTATCAACATGCTTCTTGAATGGTGGGCACCAAAACTGGACACAGTATTCCAGCACTAGTCGCACCAGTGCCAAATACAGAGATAAAAATCACCTCTCAATCCCTACTCAAGATTCCCCTGTTTGTGCAACCCAGAATTGCTTTAGCTTTTTTGACGGTAGTGTCATATACTGAGAGCTCATGTTCAGCTGATTATCCAACACAATCCCAAAATCATTTTCAGAGAATTGCTTCCCAGGATAGAGTCCCCCTTCCTGTAAGTATGGCCTACATTCTTTGTTCATAGACGGATACATTTACAGAAGGCTGTACATTATTACTTTTATCAACTAAACTTGTCTTCTCCTCAGAAATATCAGGTTTGTTTGACAGGATCTGTTCTTCATCAATCCATGTTGATTTGCATTAATTACATTACCCTCCTTTAGTTTTTTATTAATTGAGTCCTATATCAACCATTCAGTTATCTTGCCTGGGATTGATGTCAGGCTGACAAGCCTATAATTACCTGGCTTATTCTATTTATCCTTTTTAAAGAGGGGCACATCATTAGCTTTCTTCCAGTCTTTTGGAAATTCCCCAGTTCTCCAAAACTTATTAAAAATTACCATTAATTAATTACCATTAATGGTCCAGGGAGCTCCTCCGCTAGCTCTTTTAAAACTGTTGGATGCAAGTTATTTGGCTCTGTTGATTCATAAATGTCTAACTTTAGTAGCGTCTCTTTAACATGCTCCAGAGATACTAGTGGAATGCAAAGAGTGTTATCATCACCATATGATGAGATAATATAATCTGTTCTCCCCAAAAATACAGAACAGAAAGATTTATGGACACTTCTGCCTTTTCTGCATTATTATTGATAACTCTACCATTTCCATCTGGTAATTGACCAATACCTTTGTCAAGAGTCTTTTTGTTCCTATTATATTTTTAAAACTCCTTTTTATTGCCTTAATTCTGCTGGCCATAGAGTTCTCCTTGTGTTCCGTGGCTTCCCTTATCAATTTTCTAAAATTCTTAACTTCCAATTTGCATTCATTACTATCAACTTCCCCGTAATTCCATGTGTTATACATTATTTTTTACAGCTGCCTTCACTTCCCCTCTAAACCATGTCCTTTTATCAATCACCAGAGCCCTCTTCCTCGATTGTGGCTTTTAGGGCATCTTGGAAGGTGTTATGAAATTATTCACATTTTTCTGATTAAATTCTTCCTTCTAACTGATTTGGCTCATAATTGTTTTCAGCTTTGTGCCCTAGTAAAGTGCACGTGTGTGAGTGTGTGTGTGTGTGTGTGTGTGTTATTGATCTGGATTTATTCTGCTTGCACTATGAACTATTAGTGCCTATCTTTTTCTTTCGTACCTGTACAGTAACAAATTCAGGGAATGATTGCAGCACACATTCCGTAAAGGTGGGTAAATTGTGGCAAACAAGTGTGACAAAGAACTATGAACTTAGACTGGTCCATGAAAATGTAAGTAAAGATATTTGAATATCTATATAGCAAGTTTAAATCTGATTAAACTAAAAGTTTGGAGGAAACCACTGTGCAGCAAACCGCTCTAAAAAAAAAACGGAAAAGGTTACATTTCTACTTTTGGTACCCTCCACTTCCAATAGAGTCCGGAGAATTAGATAGACTGAACAAAAGCTGGTTTCCCAGAACAAATGTGTGTAAAGCATGGCACAGGAAACTGTATATACCAAAAAGAAAATATGTTTTCTTGAACCTCTGAGGCCTGCCAACTCCCAGCTGCTGCCTCCCTCCTCAGCCAAATCCCAATATCAGCTCTCTGATGCTTTTCTGATCCCAGCTGCCATCTACCTTCCCTGCCAAATTCAAATCTTGGAGACCTCCCCACTCCCAGTTCCCATTTTTCTCTCTGGATAGACTATAGTCTGAGTCTCCATGCTCCAGCTGCCATTTTCCCATCATCAAATGAACAGATTCACCAGTACATTCTCTGACTGTTTTGCACCACTCAGGTAACACTTAACAGCCATAAATGCCATTAAGGTGGGTTTGTGGCTGCTTTGCATTGCCTGAGGCACGGCAAAGCAGCAGGTGCGCACCAGTGAAGCCCAATGATCCCAGCCACCATGTACATCAGCAGATATTTTAATGGTGGTTCATCTGTTTACTGATTGGCTTGTTTCTGACAGTTTTCTGCTGTCTTTCTTTAGTTTCATTAATCACATGAGGAGCAACTAATCTAGGGAGTGGTAAAAATCAGCTGGCAGTAGTAGAGGGAAGATTCTCTAATTATAGGTCCAGCAGAATGATACACACTGCAATATTGCCAGCACTAAACACTGATTAATTATGAGTCAAGCTCTAAAAAAAAATCATGATTTTTTAAAACAAAATACATTGTGGATTCTTTTAATTTACAGTCTTCTTATTGAGCCTTTAGGTTACACTCAGGTCACATTTACAAACTTTTCTCTGCAAGCATGAGGGCTAGAAAAAAAAATAGTAAGATTCTCACTAAATCACATGTCCTCCAGAGGTTCAGGCTTTACGTAACATAGCAAATATCACAAGACTCATGATAAAACCGTCAGCTGGCCACACTGCCTCTAGAAACCTTGCAGTTAATTAAAGATGTTGTCATTAAAGAGCCAAGGAATTATTAGTGTTGTTTACATGCTGAGTTCACTCCCCAAGACTGCATGCTTGGGAACAGTGTTGATAAGGGAAGACACATAAAGATCCCCTTAACGAAATGAAACACTTCCCAAAAGAGGTAAACTGCTGTATACTTTAACTATTAAAGATTTGGGGAAATATCTAGTACTGGGGATAAATGACAAAGGAAATACAAAACCAAAAGGCACATCAGGGCTCCCAGGTTGTATTTTTCTTCCAAATTATATTTATATTCTACACATTTCTAATGTGTCCATCACAAGAATATGTAAGCACCAGTAGATGTTTACTCTCCCAACATAACTATGCCGATACATAAAACAATAACTACGCCATGAATTCCAGCAGCAGGTTTTGATAATGGATACACCTATCTCAAACAACTACTGTATATCAGGTGTGAAATTCAATTTCTTATGAACCAATATACAATAAGAAATGTACATTTTACCACGTTATCTATTGATATGTTAACATGCAAAAGGTCGAAGCTTAAATGTTGTTTTTCACAGTGGTGACACCCTTAGTTATTTACCCAACAAGACATTCGCAGTTGTATGAATGAGATAAACAGATGAAATGTCTAATGACTAATGGAAATTTCCAGCAGCCACTACTAACAAAAGTAAACCTGATAGAAGGATCCCATAGGTTTCTCTGAGCATTTACAGAATCAAGAAGAAGAAGGAGATTAGAATATTCCCAATTTAGGTATTTTTCTATCACAAATTAACTTTAAAAAGATGGTTTCCTGAGCAAACTATGGTTCCTCCATTATTATAAATGTTTTCACAGATGATTATCCATGCACCTATATTAAAAAAGTCATCTATCCAAGAGTCTGGCTCACTTTCTTTGTGAAAGAAGCAGACAGAAGTGGTGTAACAAATATAAATGTGACAAGTCACAATTCCCTGGAATGAAAAAAGCATTTTTCCTCCATTTCAGATCTCGATTAAATAAATCCATTGTAATAAGTAGCAGCTTTTTTCTTCAAAAGAAAAAAAAGGAAGTTATTCTGATTACAGTGAAAACACCAAACCACATATTTTATGTATTTTTATGATAGGAACTATTATATTTATTATAGCAACTATTAAACACAAAATGGCTGAAAAATACTTAACCTGTTTTTGTGAACATTTTAGAGATTATCAGTGTATGAGTTCCATTACATGTCAATGCTACTAGATTCTACCACATTCTCAGCAGTTAATTGCTTCAGTGCTGGTCCTTCACTCCAGCATCTATGCCACTACAAAATTCCACTGATGTTCCAAAGTTCCACTGAAATCATAATGGAACTTCAATGACACATCTGATACATTGGACGGACAGCATGAGGGAGTATTGCCTCAACTGCCCAGAAAAAGTTAACATTTACCAACTTGCCTATATTTCAATATGAGGCTTCATAATAATAAATTTGCATTTTATTTAGATTCACTAATTTCCAAGATATGAGCATACAGCTGTCAATGCATGCAATTACTGCCCATAGAGATAAAATGAATACAAAAATATGGATCCAAAGCTGTATATATACCACTATTAGAGCACTCAATAGGGCTGCCTAGCTTTTCAAACATGTGGGTGCACTTTCCATAGAAGGACCATGACTTCATTTACACTCCTTAAATATGCTAAGTCTATACCACCCAGTTCCGCCCCGATAAATCAATAGTAATCTTATTCATTATTGAAAATATCATCTTGTTGATGAAATAATAGTAAAATCTCTCCCCTCATCCAGACCCTTAGAGATCAATGTCTAGACTATACATAATGGGTGAAATTAGATGCCTTCTGAGAGACACAGGACAGAACTTCCAGCCCAGGGTGAGGATGAGCTAAAATGGCTTTAAGCCACCTTTTTGCCCTCGTGATCCTGGGTTGTTCCGGGGCTGGAGAGGCTCTCAGAGTAACTTAGACAGCCCTGAGTGTTCGTCTAAGTTATAGCAGGCTCCCTGGATTGCTCTGTGGGCCACAGTGCTGCCCAGAGTCTCTGCAGCACCGCAGTATGCTGTAGCCCTGTCCCCAGCATGCGCCCTATACTTTGGTTTGCAAGGGAATCATCAGGAGGCAGTCTTACAACTGTCTTCCACAGTGCCTCCACCAGGGAAATGCTCCCACAGCCAAATATGGGGCTTTTAGAGTCCCTTTACACTGCTTTGGCCCTTTTTATTTGGTGCATAGTGGGTGGAGGGAAGGTGAGGACCTCACTCAATAATTCCTGCTGTTGCAAAGAATATTTTCCACTGACATCTTCTAAATTAGGCATATTTAATCCAGACCCAAATATTCTAAGGTGGGGATGAAATAAGTATGACCACTAATATATTTAGTCACTGGACTTTGGATATCTTTCCTCCTCAGGGCACTCGTGTGGTCATTCATCTTCACGTTATAGGAGGTTAAGATGCCATTGTCCACATGTACTTTCACTATGATCATAATATAATGTACGAAACTGATTTCACATGAAATACCATATGTCTTTATTGCAGACTTTTTTTCTGTCAGTGGGTATGAGCAGTGTTTCCCTCCAATCAATTTAATGTAATAGCCACAGGCAACAGCCACCCATTTGGTTTACCGACAACTCAGGTGTCCTGTATATCCCAACTGAAGTTAAGATTTTACCAAACCAAAACCTATCAGTCAGGATTTCTTTCTGCAAAACCAGCTACAAACACCACCATATTTTACTCAACTATAACATTAAAATAATAATAATAATAAAATCCAGCTACATCTTTACATTTTAGCCAAATGTAAAGATGTAAAATTGATTCCAGTCTTGCCCCCCCCCCATATGACTTGGAGATGTATGGTTAAATATCTAAATCAAGGATCGATAACAAAATTGAACATACATAATGTTAAACAGTTCCACTCTCCTTTAGAGACTATCTGTGATGGGGTGTCCGCCCCACACAGGATGGGAAGGGGCCAAGGTGGCCAGGTAGGCCTATTAACTCCATAGGCTTTACCTGGAGGAAGAGCCAGGGAGCAGGGAATTGATTGCAAGCAGGTTCAGCTGTGCAGGAATAGGTGAGGCCTATAAAGCCAGGAACCTGGCAACAGAGCTGGGCTGCTGCTGGGAAAGGGCAGTCACTCCCTGGGAAGAGGAAGAGGGAGGAGAGTTTGGAGCTGGTACTCCCAGGGAAAGGGGGGAACCAGGAGTGGTAGGAAGCAGTCCAGGGAAGGAGCAGTAAGGGCTGGGAGAGTAAAGCCCAGAACTGCTGGGTGGAAGGTCTCTGGACTGGAACCCAGGTTCCCTTACCAGCCACTGTGGGACTGGCACATGTGGCAGTGAATGGAAAGACTACTTAGGGCTGCTGAAGGAAAGACTTTGATATACCCCAGAAAGGGGGAATGCTGAGTGACCTGATTGGAGGGCTGAGTCACAAAAAGGACACAGCGATTCCTGGAATATGAGAGGGGCTGCAGATCAGAGAGAGAGAGGCGGAGGATAGCATGCCACCATAGGAATGGGCATCGATCTGATGAGCTAATTCCCAGAGCAGCTAGGAGGAGGCGCCACACTAAAGGTAAATATTATCCCTTTTTCCACTGAGGAAAAATATGAAAGAATAATAACCATCAAAGAAATTTGCCAACGTTCATATTTATAAAGTATTCCTTTTTCGTGTTTTTAAAAATGTTTAAAAAGGGTCTAAATTTTTAAACTAAGGTATGTAGTTTTGCCAGCCTCAAGAGATCTAAAAGATTTTGGTCCCCTCTGCAGGAGCTCTGACTACCACACCTATCCATCCCCTGGCCAATAATTTTTACCCCAAAGCAATTCTGTAACCTTAATCCCCGCATCAGTTCTGCCCCCTCCAGTTCAACCCCTCAAACCTCATTTCTGCTCCTCCTGCAGTTCTCCACCCACTTTTCCCAAGCCTGGAAAGGTGGCAGCAGATGCTTCTCCTGCTTCCAGGCTGGGGGAGGAGTGGGTCCCAGGGCTCTTCACCCACTCCCCTTTCCCAGGGCCAGTGCTGCATGGAAGGAGTGGATGTTGGGGAGTAGAGGCACCATTTGTTACTCACAGAAGCAAGAGGGAGGAGGGAGCAGAGCTGCCCTGAGCGTCTGAGCTCTTTAGCTCCCTTTTCCCTGCTGCAAGCATGGCTTTGATTTGCTGGCAGTGAAGGAAAAAGGAGTGAGAGCTCCTCCTGCAGCAGCAGCTCTGGTTGCTCTGCCCCAAGAGGCAGGCAATTACAACAGGGCTCAAATTCACCAGGTAGGGCTCAAATTCACCAGAGGGCTGGAACTTCTTGCATCATCATGAGACTGGCTCCAGTCCCAGCCAAAATGTCATCACTGGCAAAGGAAATCAGGAGACTTGGAAACAAAGACAGGTAAAGTTAGGCTCTTAAATCCGTATCTAGGTACCTAAACAAGACCCTGATCCTGTACCCAAGTAAGCACAGGTCTAACTTGATACAAGTGAGCTGCTTCATTGACTTCAATAGGACTACTCAGTGTGTGAAGGTAAATACATGGTTAACTATTTGCAAGACCAAGTGCTAAAAGCAGCCTGATTTTTGGAGGTGCTGAGCATCTACCAATGCCACTGAAACCAAGGAATGATTTACTTACCATGCACACACATCCCATCATCTATGACATTAGGTGGGAAGCTGATCTAATGCTGTTGCTTGAGGCTGAGTCAGTGCCTCCCCTCCTGGCAACAAACTCCATAAATACTCAGAGTGGGGCATGACTTTGGAGGGAAAGCAGAAAAGCAGAGGAGCTGGCTGCAGTAGCACTCACCCTGTCTTAATGCCAGCAGCACGTAGTGAAGGGAGGCCACAGGTGCAGTAGCAGGGAACTGAGACTCCAGAGTCAGAAGACTTTTGATAGGTTGAGATGCCCTGCTGAGATGCCTAAGCACAAGGAAGTGTTTCCTATAGTAACAGGACCCTCTGGATTACTAGGCTGTCCATATGCTTCTCAGTTGGTTAGCAACACTATACAGCTAAGATGTGCACAAGTAGTATGTCTACATTGCAATAAAACACTGTGGCTGGCTCATGTCAGCTGATCTGGGCCTTGGGCTGTGGGACTATAAAATTGAAGTGTAGATGTTCAGGCTCAGGCTAGAGCCTGAATGGCTACACTGCCATTTTATAGCCCCACAGCCCAAGTCCACGTCAGCTGACATGAGCCAGCTGCTCGTGTTTGATTGCAATGAAGGCATGCATAGAACCTCAGTTATGAACACCTCGAGAATGGAGATTGTTCATAATTCTGAAATGTTTGTAACTCTGAACAAAATGTTATGGTTGTTCTTTCGAAAGTTTATAACTGAACATTGACTTAATACAGCTTTGAAACTTACTAGGCAGAAGAAAAATGTTGCTTTCCCTTTATTTTTTTAGTAGTTTACGTTTAACACAGTACTGTACTGTATCTGCTGCTCCCTGTTTGTGTACTTCTGGTTCCAAATGAGGTGTGCGGTTAACGGCTTAGTTCATAAATCTGAGGTTCTACTGTACTCTAAGGGGCCAATCCATGCACTGACACCAAAGACATCCATTGACTTTGATGGGTGAAGATCAGGCTTTAATAGCCTATTAATGCATATGTAGTTTCAGCTTGTATTTTAAATGCATATTACGTAGCTGCATTAAGTATTAAACAATTATATTTTTAAAAAACAGTATGTGATGTATAAAGTACAGGAAAGTCTAATGGTATCAAAACATGGTGCTTATGCAGGAAAATAATGCAATCTTTTTTTGGTCCCTTGCTTCTGAGCAGACTGGAAGTGGGAGAGCTGCAAAGGGAGCATGCTCAGCTCTGTGGAATGAAAAACTTTGTGTTGCTCTCTAGCAACCCATCTGGGCAAAGGCAGGTTGTCAATGTCACTGGCATACTAACCAGAAGTATTTCAGACATAAAGAGGGGTCTTGATGAAGGAGAGCGGAGTATGTACAGAAGGAACTTTTAGTTCACAGAGCCCTCCCTGTTCCCCACAAAAAAAGGTATTTAGAAATATACTAAAAAATAGTTACAGACAGGCTCTAGAATTGTGTCACGTTAACAGAATCCTGTTTCTCTTTCTGCGTTACCATCTGTTATGTGAGGGATGGAGGATTGCCTGGAGAAAAACTATAATTCTAGATGCCATGAAGAGGGAGAGAGACTGGCACTCTGAACCTATATGCATGCTAGAAGTTATAGAAATGGAGCTTAGTTCTTTGGTGGCCAGACAATCTGGCCAGACAGGTGGGTCCAGACTTTCTAAAGAGCTCAGGACCAGATTTCCAGGGACTCGGCAACCATAACTAGGGACAGATTTTCACAGGAGCTCATCTCCCATTTAGAAACCTAAATAAGAACCAAATTTTTCAAAAGTGCTGAGCACGTACCAGCTCCCATTGTGACTCTTTTTTGCTCAGATTTTAAGAGTTTAATACCCAAGGTGTGGAGCACTTTTGAAATCTGGCCATTTATTTTGGTGTCTAAATGGGAGCTGATCTCTTATGAAAACTTGGTCCCAATTGAGAGTGCTGCTCTCTGGTGAAAACTCTGACTAAATGAATAGCTAAGAAGGACATCATGAGAATTTAATCCACTTTTCCATCTTGCACATAGAAAATATTTTTGGTTTGGCTGTTCTGTCACATTTTGTGCTACTAACACACTAGTTTAAAATCTATTTAGCAGTCTCTGCTGAGTTGTTTTTTTTTTTCTTTTTTTCTGTGCTGGTGCCCATAGCAACCTATACCGTGATGAGCTGTGAAGCTTCTGCAAAAGTTGCTACAGGGCAAACAGTACAATCTGCTGTTTCAGAGTAATAAACTAGATCAAAGTGCATGATTCACCCTAGTTGCTTGTAACTTTTCTGCTACAGCTGTGTCTGTCTTCCTAGAGTTACTAGTAAATGAACTTTAGTTTCCAAAACTAGACTCTGAAGACTTCCCTGTTGCTGGCATTAGCATATCTACTTTGAAAAATATAAAGTAGGATATTCACCAGTAGTACATTTGTAAATAGCCTGTCAGAGACAACTGACACTCAAATGTCACAGGCTTCCAATTTCTTTATTTGGTAAATAAGCCATCCTTTAGCCCAGGTCACACTGTGGCAAGTTAACAATTTATAGAATGGTCTCAATTCACTTCCACTGAAATCCAGTGGTATTTGTCAGTGACTTCAAGTAGTGCAGGATTAGAGCAATTATTTTACTTGATAGCTAACCCCTTATATGTTAGAAAGTTATGCCAATTTAATTGTGAAATATAATGCCTATATAGGTGTGAAGTAGTCATCTTTCATCTGAGGATCACACAGCACTTGATAAACATTTCTTAAGTCTCAAAACAGCCTTTTGAAATAGGTAAGCATAAAATATTACTCACTTTACCAAGAAAGCTGAAACCCAGAGAGGTTAATGGGACTTGGCCAATGTCATATTCAGTACATCTCCAGACTAGGCTAAAAGGCATATATTAAAAAAAACTAGTAACATTTAAGACCACCTTTTATCCTAGTTAACATATGTTTATGCAGAGTGTGGCAGAGCAAGGAATAGAACTCGGTTCTGACTAGGTCTCCTGTTCTAAAGTTTTTACATGAAAGTTTTTTTCTTTTACCTTAATATCTGACTTCCTATCTCATTACATCTACAAATCTCAAACTGTAGTCATGCATCTTTCACAAGCTCAATAGCAACTGTAAATATTTAACACAGAGCAGAGAGATTTAAGAGGATCTGAACTTACTTAATAGGCAAAATGCTAGCCAAATCAAAACAAAATTAGAGACGACTCTCTCACCAGTGCTAAACATGTCATTCTTGTTTCTTTATATACACCAAAAAGAAAAGGAGGACTTGTGGCACCTTAGACAAACAAATTTATTTGCGCATAAGCTTTGCTCAAATAAATTTGTTGGTCTCTAAGGTGCCACAAGTCCTCCTTTTCTTTTTGTGGATACAGACTAACACGGCTGCTACTCTGAAACCTATATATACCAAGTAACTCATCTACTTTTTATTTCAAGATCTTGCTCGAGCATTTGGTCCTTTGTTTCTTTTTAACATACTTGCCTGCCTCTCTCTCTCACTCCTTCTCTGAAACAAAGAAAAAAGCTTTATTAAATATGGCAATTAAAATATCTATGTGAAACTCTAAACAAAGAGGTCATTTAATTCAGCCAACAATGGGAGCCTAAAGTGAAGTTTCTAAATCCATATTCAGACACCTGAATGAGTGGCATAATTTTTAGAAGTGTCAAGAATCCAGCAGCTGCAATCAACTTAAGTGTGAGCTGCTGCATGCTCAGCACTTTTGAAAATCAGGTCACTTATTTAGGCATGGACATAAGGAGTTAGGAGCATGATTTTAGACCAACTCATGGCCTATAGACACAGTCTTTTGAAAACCTATAGAAATCTCGCTGGTGGCTAATACCTAATTCAGACTGATGGAAATGTGACAGAAGAATTCCCCACATTCAACCCTCTGTTCCTTCTGCCACCTAATGAATACAGCTCACTGTTGAGTGGTGGGATTGTAGCATCATAATGGGCAAATGGATGCAGGAGTATAAGGGAGACAGACAGGTAAGCAAGGTTATGTAGATATGGTAACAGAGAAACTCTCCTCCTTTTCAGTGGCCAGATCTGGAGCATGAACACAGATAGGAGAAGAGAAAACGCCATTCCTGTTGCATCATTCCCTGCATCCCTGGAAACCTGTCTGCAAGTGTTTTCCAGGGTAGGAAGAGGACAGGCGAAGGGAATGGCCCCTTTCCATGGCATTGTTCGCCCAGTTGACCCCATAGGAAAAACAAAAACAATAAAAAATACTGACAGGTTTCAAAGTAGCAGCTATGTTAGTCTATATCCACAAAAAGAAAAGGAGTACTTGTGGCACCTTAGAGACTAACAAATTTATTTGAGCATAAGCTTCACGAAAGCTTATGCTCAAATTTGTTAGTCTCTATTGCATTATTTTTTTTCTTTTTTTATTAAAAAGAAATGTTAAGCAAGTTAGCATTACCCTAGTCACTCTCTTCCTCCACTCTAATGCCCTCAAATAATGTAACCACCTGGACTCAGGAAACTTGGGTTCTATTCCTAGCTTGGCCACTAATCTAGTGGATAACCTTGGGCAAGTCATTTCACCTCCCTGTGCCTCAGTTTCCCCACCTGTAAAATAGGGATTATGATATTGACCTTTGTAAAGCACTTTCAGATCTGCTGATGGAAGAGCTGGACATTATTTATTATTATTGTATACATTTTACAGATGAATAAATAGACATACAGGTGACCTGAGTTGCCCAAGATTATATAGAGGACCTGTAAGAGTCAGAAACACAACCTAGGAGTCCTAATTCATAGTCCTCTACTGGAAACACATTCCCATCTACCGCATATTTAAATACAGACTCATCGTATTAGCAATAATAATCATGCTTAGCATTTATGGAGGACTTTCCTGATCAGATGTAAATGGGTGTAAAACACTACTAAACCCAAATGGTAATGATTTACACCTACTTTGCCCTGGTGTAAATCACTGCACTGATGCAAGAAGACAGAAAGTTTGTCACCTAATTGTTAACTACATATGGATTAATCAGATAAGGTTGGTATGCTACTTTAACCATCAGCCCCTGGGATTTTACACTGAATGGTGGAAATATTGAAGATGTGAGTGCCACTGAGTGTGAGGGATTAGTAATTTATAATAGACACAAGACAAAAATAGATTAAATGTTTTCAGAGGGTGCTGAGTCAAACTGCGAACATAGCATGTATCCTTGAAGGTAATTTTGGCAGCAAAGTCGAGCTTGGCTTTAAAAAATGTTGATGTTTCAAAGTTCTTTTGCTATCGGATGGTGCTGGTCTTTGGAGTTAATCAACAGCTTGCATTACCATGTCTCTTCTCCCCAGCACTCGCTGCCAACAGGACTGGGACAAAGCAAACACAAGTGGAAATGAACTGGAAAAGAGTGATTTCCTCACTACCACTTCTCTGAAGTGTTCTGGCAGTAATTGTGGAAGGATTCAAGTTTTATGGATATGTTATCTAGGGTATATAATTTTAAAAGATATGAACTGGAACATTTTCATACAAATCAGAAGAAACATGGCACTTTTCCCTCTGTTCTTCACACTAGTCAGTTATTCTCAATATTTATTTGTTTTACCACAGATCAGGTGACTGGGCCCTTCCACATGCCCAGAGCGGACTTTTCTTGGGGTTGTCTTCTATCAGTGACTGACAGGAATTGTCTCCCTCAAGATATCGGGCCTGTTCTCCAGCAGATGTTTCCTGCTCATTCTCTGAGCTTCTTGCCTGACTCCAGTGTTCCCAACTCTCACAATTTTGTTGAGAGTCTCATGATTTTGATGTTTTTCTTAAAGCCCTGTCCCCTGGAATCATGTGATTCTGTGAGAATCTGGTAAGTAAAAAGTAAGTTTCTAGCCCTCTTGGTTACAGAGAACTTGAAAACATGATGCCAGACACATATGACACCAGCAGATATAAAAAGAAACCCCTATTTATTTATTTTTAAATCATGATTTTTCTAAGCCCATCTAATAACTTCTGGTGCCTGACTTATGATTTTTGAACACTTGGGGTTGGCAATGTGTCACACCCTACATCCCAGATGCTACAGTTCTCCTATTATACCTGTCTTAACCTGCTCCACCTCTCAGTAGCAGTGGCTCTCCTGCTCCTGGTGCCACCTCTTTGGTGCATGACCCTTTAACAGCAGAATGTGTCGGTCTTTACCCGACTCACCTTAAAACTACCTCAGTTGCCACACAGACCCCTCTATACAGCTCGCTCTCTCTGATATTCAAGTGTGCAAGTGTTACTGAAAGAAAAAATATACACACCCTTTCACAAAGCTTTTACTGGGTTCTCTTCCTCACTAGTTACCTCAGACACAATAATATAACAAAAGGAATCCCTATCTGCACTTTTCTATCTCATGTTCCAAATAACAATAGTCTCTTCCCACCTTACCATCACAGATATATTAAACATAAAGCACTATGAAGGTTTTGTTTTTTTTTTAATTTCTCAAACTGGTGTCAGACTGGAAGCATTGTCCTACCATGCCATAAGAATGATAGGAGGTGATGAATGTGGTTTAATTAGGCCACAACACTATTTCTTAAAATATCTCGGATTACCCAGCGATAAATTGGACAGTGCAGGTCTTCATCATTTCCTTAGCCACTTCCACATAATCCCCAACCTGGTCCTAGCTATCCCGCCGCTGGAATCCTGCCACTTTCCCCGCCTATGAGGATTAAGGGGGCTATAAAAAGGAAGGGTGGCTGGCTCCCTGCTGTTCCAGATGTGGGAGCCCCAAGCCACCTTTCCTCAGCTCCATTAAGGGATGTTTTCTGCTAAATCCCCTTGGAATACATTGTATCTGATAATTATAACCCTTCCATACTAAGTGCCTGCACTGCACATCTGCCAGAGGTTTTACATGCTGAGCTGAAACATTATAACCTAACGCCTCTGCTCCACCCCATTGGGTCCCAAACCTGCTGTGTCTTCTGTGACAGATAGGACAATATCCTGGATGAACCTTATGGAAGTAAGAAACATTACTGACTTAAGTTCAATGCCTTTTGGATCCATCTATTAAAAATGCAATTGTTTGTGTAATTGTGAGATTGTATGTAATTTAGGGCATGCCAATGTAATTTCTCTAGTTATCAGTTTTCTCAACCCCTGGAGAGGTGTGCATATACTAGTTCAAACTGGATTCTCTAGGGACAAATGGGGGGGGGGGGGTTGATAAATAGCCTGGTTTTAAACAGGTATGGGGCTTTTTTCCTGATTCAGCAAATGGACAGGACTTCTGATCCATGGATGACCCCAATCCTTAGCAAAGGGTTGGAAGGAACGGGCCTACTGAGGCCCCCAGAGAGTGTGTGTGTGTTCGCAGAGAAGCTGTGCCCAACTTGAAACCACAAGGAAACCCCTTGGGTGGAGTTGTGAAGGACTGCTCCCAACCAGAGCCCACGTTAGGGTTGGGATGGTCTCTGGTAAGCTTATTAGGTTCTTTTCTTGGTTTTAATGTGTTTTCTCTCTAATGCTTTTTACCTTAAGAGTAACAGTAGGCTTGCATAGGAAGTGCTGTGGGGTAACTTAAAACTGTTGGCAATTACACGGCGTACCATCTCTGAGGGGAGAAGCAAGGAGGCCTGGTTAGGCAGACTGTCTTGGGCTGGAAAAATCACAGAAGGGTCAGGGAATGATGCAGCCTGGAGATAACCTGATCAGGAGGTAGTGAGATGCAGGTCTCCACCCAAGAGAGGTGACAGTCAGGGGAGCCAGAAGTCTGTAAATAGGTGCCCTCTTGCTGAACCAGTAAGGGGAAATACTGGTGCATTTGCCCCGAACTGAGACAGCTGCTTCATAGTGGGGCAAAAAACCCCACCCCACCTCAGCCCCTCTAGCAGTGACAGGAAAATTCCTTCCCAGTCCCCAAAGAAAAACAGGTGACTGGCATAATGGCCACAGCAGGCCAGGAAGGAATCCAGCTCTCTTTCAGCTTTCATAGGGGAGTGGGTATTGCCACCTGATCTAAGTGAGAAAGGCAGCTTCTGTGATCACATGGAGTATAAATATCACCCCCCCCACACTTCCGGTCAGCTGAAAGAGCAGTGACCCCCTCTCTGATCTGGTCCAGCTACTTCCTGCTCCCACCCACTCCATCCGGGTAAAATTTTCTCCTCTCTGCTAGCAGTTTCACAGGGAACCCATAAAGGAGCAACAACCCCTTTTCAGCCAGCCAGCCGGACGAGGACCCACTACATACAGTTGAGATGAGCACATTTTATCCTGTGTCCATGGAGTCATTCTCTTCTAACTACAGACACTACTATTAAATATATACAATAGTATATACAATATACAATACTATAAAAATATACAAAATATATACAATTGTGTACGGTACTGTACCCCATAATACAGTGTGGTCTAACAATAGATTGTTTTGGTCAGTGGGAACTCAACCACACTGTCTCCTTATCACCTGAGTCACTGCCACAAATTTCCAAGAACAGCAAAAATAATGAGCCCTTTGCACTTCTATGGTGCCTGTCATCAAAAGACATTGAAATATTTTATAAACACTAATTATGGAATGTGAGAAAGTATCCCTTTTTCACAGATGGGGAAATGGCAGCACAGAAAAGTTAGGTGACTTGCCCAAGGTCACACAAGTCTTTTTTTGGCAGAGATAGAAATGGAACCTGCAATTCCCTAGTCTGTCCTATTTTCTAACCACCAAAAGCATGGTATTCTCTAGAGGACCTGAAAAGCTTTCAGGGGGCTTTCAATGTAGAGAAAACATTTCAAAACATATTTCTCCCCCATCTTCCCACAGCCAAGAAAAAAATAATCTATTTAGGCTGACTGAGACGGTAAGCATTTGGAAGGGTTTTTTAGGATCTCAAATCTACATTCCTTTCCCCCCATTCATTTAAAAAAATATATACTTAAATTCACTGTTTAAGGGCCCAACCTATGCTTGCTCTTTCAGGCAGTCTGAGACTTTGGCCCAAGTCCCAAGCTAAAATGGATAGGAATCCAATCAACAATAAGAACATGAGGCATGGCATCTGTGCAGAACGTTACCTTACATTTCAGAAGCTCTTTCCCATACTTGGCTGGAGCCATTTACATTTCTTAGAAGAAATCCACCAGTTTTTGTTTTTTTGTTTTACACTATCAAGTCTGATGGGCAGATGGGAGACCTTTAGGTTGGCAGACAAGAATGAGCATAACAGGTGAACGACAATGAACTTGTCTGCTTGGAAGGGCTTGCTCTCCAGAGTTTGCATCTTTGGCAAACACTTTTGACTCAGACCTGAAATACCATCTTTAAGAACAGGCATCCTCCAAAATATTATTTTCTTTCCCAAATGAGTTTATTAACTTAAAAAAGAAAATGCTACAAATAAGAAACACTGTTGTCCTTTATGTAAATATTTCAACTAACTTCTTTATATTATTCAATAAGATTATCCTGCTAAAGGATTGTTTTTCCCTTTAACCCAACATAAATGATTTATAGTTCCAAGACTTCTCCAGTACTTTCCAAATTTAGCAATTTACTCTCTGAAAACAAAGCCCATAAATTTTAGAAAAGGGTTATGCTGAATCCCATTTTGTACTTAATTGTACTTTCATTACCATGGAAAAGGAGTTAGGTTTGTTTTTCAAATAGCAGGCATTTTAAATGAACATCACACACAGAGTAACTTTGAAATGCACGGATAATTTACTAGGCTATATTTTATCAACTCAGCAATTTTTGTAAACATATTTCTAATGTTACTCTCAACTTGTAATGTTACATACAGTTGCCTTGTTAATAAAACTGTTTTTATTCAAACTAACTCAATGACTGAAATAACCTTGTGACTTAGATTATGTTTATTACCATTACATTGGATAATTTTGTTAGTACATATTTGAAACAACATTTCCTAAAGAATCCTATAGCACTCAAGATAAAAACGAAAACAAGCAATCCCACAAAACCTTGTCTTGAATACAATTTTGGAACTTATATAAAATCAAAATATCTCAGATCTCGCTAAGATTTTCAGAAGTATGTTCACAAATAAAAATCCTTCATAAGTCAGAACCGCTGAATGCTGCCACAAGATAAAATTACATGCATCACAACAAAGGAATGCAAAAAGCTGTAATAAAGCTCAAGTCAGTGAAGTAAATATGGACAAAAGAAAAGTGGATCCCCCAAAAATATGACTGTGAGAAGAACAAAGCACACACAACAAAGAGCGTGCAAACCCTGGATTCAAAATACATATATTTAAAAAAAGATGAGGACATATGGTTTTCTATTTTAGCTTGAAAAATAAGGGGGCACAGCAATGAGTCTTGCTGGCAGGCAGATAACTTACAGGCCCTGACCCTTCGACTCACCAGGAATTCAAACACAAAGCTCTTTTCATAGTGACCGTGCCATACATTCTCAAGATAAGGCGGCAAAATAAGGAGTAGTGGAGAAATGCCACAAAGCTCAAGCTACGTGAACTGTTGATATAGATTGTTGTTCCCTATATGTTTGCTTCAAACCTGATGCTGCTTATACACAGCTATTTTCACCAAATCTGAAGCTACAGCAATGTGATTTAGAAAAGGGACACACCTCCTGAAAAAGACAAACACATGTACAAGCAGCAAGGGAAGTACTACCCACTACCCAATTTTGTACAGTTCAGAATTAACATACACCACAGGACAAATAATCTGCAAAACAGTGAGTTTCCAAAAAGGGTCGCTTTGTCAAAACAGAAGGGTTTGTAAAAACAACAATAGGTACATTTAAAACAATGTTTTAAATCTGGACTCACCATGAGAAAGCAACAGTTGCCTGAAGTTAGTGTGTTATTTTCTGCCCTGTTCCATTTCACATTTTGCCTACAGTTGTCCAACACTCAGCAGCTCAGAGCTGCCACACAGAGCCCCCTTCAGTGAGCTGGCTTATTAGCCTGTCAATTTGAGTCCCAGCTTCTGTATTATGCAGCTCTGCACTTTGCTGAAGTTCTAATATAATTTCCATACGCTTCCTCCCTGCCTGAAGTAGGCAGTTTGTTCTCTCTGTTTAATAAATACTCAGATCACTTTTCTGGTACTCACAGGGATAAAGCTTTAAGTTGTTAGTCTTCTAGTTAAGGAGTTCTCACTAAGTAGTGGGTGGAGAAAACTAAGCTCAGTACAAGGAAACTCTGCGCATAATCACAACTTGAAGAAACTTCCTCCCTTTCTCCCCCCCCCCCCCGCAAGGCTAAGCTGCCAGTGCCTCCTTCACAGAATTTAGGAATGTAAAGGGAGGACTCAAAGAGGCCCAGTCAGACAAGCCTTTCTCAATCAATTAGCTTGCAGCCATTACTTGTGACCTTAGGTCACGCAACATAAGTGTGTGGGGTGTGCCGTTAGGGGTACCAAAGCTGCTTATTACAACTTTCATAACCAAAAATATTTTTAAAAAATCAAATAAACCCTTTGAAAGTGGGAAAATATTTTCCAGTACTACATATGTGCAGTAAGAACACCATTCAACCAAAGAAACGTTAAATTGCTCTCCCAACAATACTTCTGCAAATAAAGTTTTCTCTATGAAAAATCAGAAAATAATATTTTGTGAGATGTATCAAGCAAGCGTTAGAGAGGAGAAAGTAATGTTTGCTTTAAAGTACATAGAAAGGCACACAAAAATGCCAGAGTGACTGGGTTGTTTAAGGAGGCACATGGTTTTATTGTCTAAAATGTGACTATATTGTAGCTAACTGTGAAAGGACAGCATGTTTGTAGAGATCAGTATTTTATTCAATGCATGAAATTCATTATAACTATTCCAACAAACGGTGCAGCAGAAAGGCAGGATTCTCCCATTCCCATTTTATGTTCAGAATCCACGTTTTCATTCTAATACTCTACCATGACTAATAAAACAATAGTTCTGAAATATTTAAGTGCTTCGATATGGTTTCCTGGTTCTTAACACATGGTGGAGAGAGGATGCACCTTAATTCCCACACATGAAAAATGCACTCCTTGGTGTGAAAGAAAACTTCCAAAAGATCTTCAGATTCATATTCTGCCAGCCCAATGACATGGAGATGATTTCCTGGAAAAGCCAGGGAAGAGTCCCGATTTCAAAAGCAGATCTAGGACTCCCCCTTTCTGGGAAGGCAAGATTAATGCACTGCAGGGGTGATGCACTTTAATCTCAGGGTGCATCACAAAGCACCTCTTCCTAGTTCCACAAATCAAGACTTGTGCCTGGTTTGAGGAAAGCTAATTCAGCCAAACTCCACTCTACTCGTAAGGTGAAAGACTGACACTTGTGAGAAACCAGGAAAAAGAGCCAGAAAAACATACATACAATGGGAAGGTAAAGATGAGGCATAAAAATTCATTCCCAGTTGAAGTCCTGCACAAGGATTATTCTCCACTAAAATCCCTATTAAAAACTCTCAAAATAGTCAGTGGCACTCTGTAAATTCAGAGAATCACCTGCATGGATCAGCTTGGAGGTTCAGGGCCTTAGATTGTAAGATTGCAAGTTCCTTGTGTCTCATACACAGACCACCACACTGTCAGTACTTAGTCAACTAAATCAGATTTAAATCCCAGGGAAGTGAAAATTGTGGGACATTTTGTTTGGAAGAAAAGATGGCCTTGTGGTTAAGACACTGGCCTGACCCTGGGTTCAATTCTTGGCTCTGCCACAGACAGACTATGATTTTGGGGAAGTCATTTAGGGTATGTCTTCACGTACACTGGTACATACCCGCATAACCCCACCCTCCAGCACTGGTATAAATAGCAATGTAGCCAGTGGAGCATGGCTTCGGCAAGGAGACCACAGACAGGGAGTAGGTGTGCATGTGAGTACACACACTCTACTTGACCAAACAATGACTCCTCATCTACACATCCTGCTGCCTCCCCACTACTGGAGCCTTTCCTTACTACACAAAAAAAGACTCCCCCAGTGGGGAAAGACTGAAGTGGGGGGAGACAGCAGGGAAAGACTCTTCCAGCTCCCTGCTGCTGGAGCATTTCATCTCTGGGAGGAGGGGAAAGGTTCTGGCAGAAAGGAAGCTGCAGGGAAAGGCTCCAGCAGGTCCCCATCCCTGGAGTCAGAGGTGGATTTATAGTGGGGCGCTGTGCTCAGCTTCATTTTTGGAGCCCCTCCTTGGGACCCAGACAAGAAAAAGAACATTATCTTTTATCTTCCCTCCCCCCACCCCAATTTTTCATTCTTTTTTTTCTTCATCCTCCTTCTATAAATAATAGGAAGTAAATGAAAATAAAGTGAGGTACCTTGATTGTTTTTGTAGTCTAACTTATTTTTTCACAGACCACTTGAAAATTGCTGAGGGTCTCAGCAAACCACTTAATGATCTTTCCAACTATTGTTTGTACCATTAGATAATTATTGTAAAGTGCTTTGGATAAGAGCGCTTTATTTAAAAAAATGTAAAAAAACATTGTAGTGCAGGGTCTGGCCAGGAGTTAGGATGCAGGAGGGCTCAGGGTTGGGGCAGGAGGTTGGGGTGTGGAGCACTTACCTGGGCAGCTCCCATTTGGTGCGAGGGGTGCAGATGGGAATGTGGGGGGAGGTGCAGGAGCTCCTGTTTGGTGCTCAGGGTGGGGGTGGGGATGTGGAGGGGTGCAGGAGTCAAAGCATGGGGGGCGGGGTATATGTGGGGGGTGCAGGAGTCAGAGGGCAAGTGGCTGGGGGTGTGTGAGGGGGTTCAGGAGTCAGGGCTGGGAGAGTGTGAGGGGGGTGCAGGGTCTGGGAGGGAGTTAGGGTGCAGGAGCAGGCTGGGGGTTGGAGTACAGGGTATGGCCAGGAGTTAGGATGCAGGAGGGGGCTCAGAACTGGGACAGGGGTTTGGGATGGAGCGCTTACCTGGGGCAGCTCCCATTTGGTGTGAGGGGTGCAGGTGGGAATGGGGGGTGGTACAGGAGCTCCTGTTTGGCGCTCGGGGTGGATCTGGGGATGTGTGAGGGGGGTGCAGGAGTCAAGGAGGGCAGGTGACCGGGAGTGTGTGAGGGGTGCAGGAGTCAGGGCTGGGAGTATGTGAGGAGGGTGTGGGGAGGAGGTGTGGGGGGGTGCAGGAATCAGGGAGCTCCCATTTGGTGCTCAGGGTGGAGTTGGGGATGTGTGATGGGGGTGGAGGAGTCAGGGAGGACAGGGGGCTAGGAGGTGTGAGGGGGTGCAGGAGTCAGGGCAGGGGGCTGGGGTCATGGGGGTGCTCCCAGCCCCCTGCCCTGAGCGGCTCAGGGCAGGGGGATGGGGGGACGGTATGTGTAGGAGGAGTGCGGGGGCCCCGCCTTTGCTCCTCCCTGCCCCGATTTCACCCTCCTCCCCAAGACCCTGCCCCCACTTCCTCCCCCTGAGCATGCTGCAGTCCCGCTCCTCTCCCTCCCTCCCAGAGCGACCTGAGGACCGGCAAACAGCTATCTGGCGGCAGGGGAAGCGTGGGGAGGGGCAGGAACGCAGCACCCTCGGAGGGGGAGGAGGCAGGGCGGAGAGAACTTGGCTGCCAGTGGGTGCAGAGCCTACAGCAGTAGCCCCAGGGGCTGGCAGGACCAAGCTTCTGCCCCCGCAGCTGCCCAGCCCTGGGGCCCCCTGTCGTTGGGGGGGCCCTGTGCCAGGGCACCCTCTGTTTCACTGTAAATCCACCTCTGCCTGGAGTCCTTCCCTGCTGCCATGAAAGGGTCTGGCAGCAAGGAGCTGCTGACACCTTTTCCTCCCCTCAGCCAGAGCCTTTCACTGACCCATGTAGTAGCGACCACATGTGGGCGCCACCTCCTTTTCACCGCAGCATGTCGATACATGTACGCTACATAATACCACCAGTGGTGTGTAGTGTAGACGTAACCTTAATCTCTCTTCACATTCTGCCTGTACCATGCCGGAGGTCAGAGTATATTACCATAATAATTCCTTCTAGCTTTAATATTTATGAATGAATAAGTAATATTTCATATGCAGAACCCTTCAACAATGGTTCACAGTAGATGCACTGTGTACAGTAGTACAGCTGAATTAACGGTATACACACGGCATGCCCACACATGTAAGGATTTCCAGGTAATTTAAAGCAAGACAGCTAGTTAAGCCAACGCTCATCAATTGCAATTCAACCAAGTTCTGCTATTGAGTTTCAGCATATATGTATACTCTCTGGGGGAGAGATGCAAATTTAGGGCATAACTCTGGAAACACTCAAGCATGAGAGTAACTTTATGCACATTGTTCTTTCTGTTGAGTTTAATAAGACTACCCTCAAAAGTAAAGTTCAACACATGCTGGAGTGCTTCAAGGATCGAGCCATTATACAGCAAGGGGCTGGAGGGCCTTGATTTTATAAACTAAGCTTAGCAAACAAGAGGCAGGAAACCTGGAAGAGGGACAAAGGCAATTGTTTCTGGCAGGTTTTAAGGAGTGGAGAATCCATTCTACGTTCTCCCATCTGTGATCTTTCAGACATCCTAAATTTGAGGAACTGCCTTTTATCTCAGGTTTCCCCCTAACTCACAAACCTTAAACCAAGCCACTCCCCAAAGACTCCATTTGGAAACAAATCGTAGTATCACACTCATTTCTTTTGGAAGGATTAATGTGGAAAATATACCACACAACTAATGAGACATTTAAAGGATGTTTTTAATGTAACTTAAAACAATGCCTACACATTGGAAATAATAATAGAATAATGGCTTCTCTTGGCAATGCTGATTTCCCTGGCTGATGGTTCTTCCCTTTCCTGATTTCTGGCTCTAACATTACCTCTCTGCTGGCTCCTCTCCATTGCTGCCACATTTCAGCTAAGCAAAGGCAACATGAGACATTTCAAAATAAGCTTTCGTAAAGAAAGCTATAAACCTGTAATAGGGACACATTCTTCAGAGGAGCAAATCCAAGATGATAGCCAGGATTGCACAGCTCTGTGGGCGGATCCTGCAAGGCTCCATACTCTCTCCTGTGACCAAACGGCACTTTTTAATTTACAGAATCAAATACTGACTTAAGTAAGGGGTTCCTCTTACCGTTGCACAGGGTAATGGACATTTTTCATTTCTTGTCCAAAACTCTTTACATATAAGCAGCTGCCGTGGTCCATTCCAGAGGTGGCTGTATCTCAGTGAAGTGAGATTCCTTTTCATAGACTGTATAGGGCTATATCCTCCCTTTCTATCTCAAAACTTCTGGAGGTTGGAGACCAATTAACCACCATTTATTTCTGTGGATAGTTCGGCTCAATGCAATCATCCATGCAAGTTCTTTCACTTTGAGAGGTGAATATTCACACAGGGAGCATATGTTCCTAAGTTTCTCCCTCCACAAGGACATCCCCAATCTTTTTTTTAACTCAGACACAGCAAACAGGTGAAGGAAACCAGCCCATAGTCACTCTCTCCATCCAGCACTTATGGCCCAATTTGCTTGAGTTCAAAGGACCTTTGCTTCTTGCTATGCAATGGACAGAGCACATGGACCATAGTCTGTGAAGTGTCTTGGGATCCTTGGCGATCAAAGGTGGCTTATACATCTAACTGATTACTTAAACACTCCCACCCCTGAATTCCATGCAAGGGAATGTCATTTAATCCCAACTCCAAAAGATCAGCTTCATCGCAGTGAGGAGGGGAAGGGGGATGGGGGACTAAGATATGTGCATCTCAAGACACAGAAAAATCTTCAATAAGCAATACATAACAGGGCACAACGATTCCAATTCTATAGTTGTTGATACTTCTCTTGGCTTTGCCCTCAGTAGGATATTAATGTCCTAATTCTTAACTGAATTACTTTACATTAATGATGCAGACTTCTTCAAACAGGAAATGGATATTTAATTCTAGCAAAAAGGGAAAGTTTACAACTGAGCTACAGTACTTTGAAACGGACCTTCCACACGATATGCCTTCTTAACCCTTCTTCCCCGCCCCCTTTTCCTTTCAGGAAACAAAACTCAAAAAAAAAAGAGAGAGACACAGAGAGAGAGAGAGAGTGTCAAAAGGTTACAGCAGGCTTGTAAGTGCAAAGAATGTGAGAGGCCCATTCTCCCTTAACACCTGACATCCCAGGGTACATTTTCTTCAGTATCACACTTGGTGGATTAGATATGCAGCTCCTACTGATAACAATAGAAGCTGTGCATCTAATTCACAATGCATTAGTGCTTAAAACCCTACTTCTCCCCATCCTTCACAATTATAAACTGAATTTTATGAAATTCACACCTTCTCAATTAGATCAACACACATAAATTAGAACCAGTAAAAAAAAAAAAATGTTTACTGGGTCCTGGATAATAATCCAGCAGCTAATTCTTTATACTTCAGAAAAAAAAAAAACATTACCCTGTGGCCAGTAAAATTATGTGTACTAATTCCTTAATTAAAATACAGGGAAAAAAAACCTTATATGAACTTAATAAATGTTGAAATGCTGTAAAATCCGAAATGAGAGCCTGCAGAACGTGACTGTGAATTTCAGGCTACCATTTGTCTGTGCTACAAAAGCATATTGAGATCCCCATGATTTTCAAACCTTAGCACAGTGCTCCCTCAGTAGGCCAAACATGTCCAAGGCAGAGTATTCATGCTTAGCCATGTTTGCAGAAGAATAAAAAAAGAGTAAAAGTGAAATATGTAATCAAGAAAGTCCGCTTCAGCCACAATCTAATTCAGAAGGAGCCCTCCACCCCCAATTTTGTATGTATAACACAGATCAGGCTGGACAATCGTGTAGGGCCTATACTGGCAATCAGTTGACCCTGGCTGGGTACACAGTTCAGGAAAAAATGAAAGAAGACAAAGTGACATAACAGGACCAAAAACACAGGGCAAAGGACAGTAGCGAAATAAGCTGGTTAAGGTTACTGAAGTTGGGTTTTGATTGAGGTTGGTTTCTGAGATGAAAAAGAGAGATGTATGCAGCACAATCCTGCTTAGAAAATAATTCAGGAAGATGCAAAGGCAGACCTGATATCTAAAAACAGTTTGCCAACATTCAACTAGTTGAGATAGTTGCCAGGGGAAAGGTCTGACTAGGATTTCAGGCATCTGAAAGAGAGAAGCAGGAAGTTTCTGATTTAACAGACCATCAGTTCTTAGCTCAAGGTAACTGAGGGAAAAGTAAAAAGAAAAGGAGTACTTGTGGCACCTTAGAGACTAACAAATTTATTTGAGCATAAGCTTTCGTGAGCTACAGCTCACTTCATCGGATGCATGGATCCGATGAAGTGAGCTGTAGCTCACGAAAGTTTATGCTCAAATAAATTTGTTAGTCTCTAAGGTGCCACAAGTACTCCTTTTCTTTTTGTGGATACAGACTAACATGGCTACTACTCTGAAACCTAAGGGAAAAGTGGGACTCTAGAAAAGGTAAGAATGCTGACCCTGATTGGTCGCTGAGCCCATAGGACTAGAATCCATAGCAATTCTCATGGGTGGAAAATCTTTCTGTAGTTGCTTGAATTCCATCCTCTCAGATGGTGTGAACTGATTTAAAGAAACCTCATTTCAAGGAAAGAAGCACATTCCCACAAGGAGATGCCATGAGTAAGAGCTCTTTTGAGATCTTGCCCAACCCAGGAGACTGAATGGGGACCTTGATAGCTGAAAGCTTGAGCTAAAGAGCCAGGTTTCGTAGTTGTGGGCTGAAACACTCACGCCCTCCGTAATTTGTATCTGGGGGGGTGGGGGAGGACACAGCACACAGTGACTAGTGGTTTACCAAAGCACACTCTGGGAGCCTCTGTACTACTTCAGGAACAAATGGGCTTTCATCAGAAGGTTGTCTAAACAATGGAATAGGTGAATTCTCACCAAAGAGATCAGAATTATCAAGATCTTAGGAAAGACCAAAAGGAAGGGGAACATAAGGTAATATTACTTAGCTGATTTCTTTGGCTTTTAGAAGTGCTGATCAGCCTGTAGGACACAAAAAGGTGTTGTGTGGGTCACATGACCCATAGATTGAGGAAGAAAAAAACTGGCAGAATCATGCATTTATTAAGACACATTTATTAAGATCCTGTCGTTGTTAAAACTTCCCCAAGTGGAACAAGGAGCAATTATACTTCTGACCACAGTAGTCCTTACCCAGCAATACTGACAAGCCCCAACCCCAGCATTTCACATCATCTTATCCTCCTTTCCCACCCCACCATAGCCTAAAACTTCCTATTGTTTTCTCCTGGACCTTGACTTCCATTTGATTCCAATCTGCCAATCCTTTTCAAAAGACTGTAGAATATGGTGAGCTATAGGGATGATTTTTCTTCCATTTACTGGAGCACAGATCAAGAGATTTGAGAACCACTTTATTATGGACTCTTTCTTGCATTTCTCAGAACTGCAGAAAGGTTTAGTCATAGCCTTGCAATTGTTAAAAGGAGAGGACACAGAATAATCATCACATAGTATTACAGAAGTAACTGGAGAAGGAAAATCTGGGTCCTCAAAATGATCAAAGGGTCAATCTAAATCCTGATCATCAGTAGCCAAGCCCCTAAAACATGCTAATGAGATAATCCACTTCTTCAGGCTTCAAGATGTATGAAGAGTATATCAAGTAAGATATCTGGACAAGAATCCAAAGAAAGGAGGTTTAGAGACTGCAGTCACCTAGAGATACTTGGAGGGAGATTTCACAAACACAAGTCTTACCCAGAGGAAGCTTTTTCTTAGCACTTTCTTCAGTTGTAACGTGGTGAAGGATTAGAGGTTTTGGAGTAACCAGAATGCTTTACCACAATATGGCTGGCAGCAGGTGAAAACAGGTGGCTTCAGGTCTGTCAAATGGCACCTCACTGAAGGACCAATCAAATGCATAGTTTCTTGAGATACTTTGGTCTTGGGAGCATGACTAAATAAAAAGACGAAGGTAAAAGAGTGTGAAATTTTGGTGTGCAGGGAGACAAAAGGGAGCAGTAGCCATGACACTGAGACATTTACCTGAGAGCTCTGTGATGTCTGCACACCTCACAAACAAGCTGGAATGTACCATCCCAAAACTCTGTAGAGCCATCTCTCTTTCCAGAATTTGTGGATTTATCTCAGTTATTCAGATGCTTGGGACCTTTTCATTTTTATGACGTAAGAAAAGACCAGATATGCATGCACATACAGGGATACGTGTGTGTTATACATGCACATATATACACAGACACCCACATATACAGAGACACACACGTGTCTGTCTTATTTTAGGAGCACTCATATACACAACAAATAAACACTCCGAACATAAATTTTTTACTGGCAGTCAAATTTTAAAACCCTGAAGTGATTGAAACAGATGATCTGTCACCTGAAAATAAAATTTGCATCATTGAAGGCATATAAAAACCACCTGTATCTTAAACACTAGACTGTGTCCTAGACACTAGAATCTTACAAGAGTTTTGATTTGACCCATTATAGAAGTAGAGCAGTTGTCAGATTTGGACGTTGATCTGGATTTGATTCCAATCTGCCAGTTCCCACCTACCCTGAATTTGTAGGTGTTTGAACCTGTGCTTTTTGCTTTTATTCTGTCCTTAACAGATACAGATATGAATCCCAGCACCTCTCTCCAGACAGCAGCAATTCAACTATTATATCAAGGCATTATTTCCAATAATTTTAATGAGAGCTGTTGGTGCTGAGCAGTTTTGGAAATCAGAGCACTAAGGCTATAGCACATCCCTGCAGACCAGGGACAAAGGTGAGTCATTAGAACTCAAGACCTTCTATCCAGGTGGAAACATCTGAATGACAATGGGTTGGACTGGAGCTGGGAGAAGATACTTCTTCCTGCTTGTCTGTAGGGAAGGGGAAGGGGAGAGTGCAGAAAATTCCTAAACCAGCCACAGCGACAGAGGCTACGAAGGAGGAATTTAAAACCACTTATGGGGGGGGAAGACAGACAGACATAGGAAGTTTACAGGAGGAGAGGGGATGGACACAGACTGGCCAAGGTCAGAGGAGGCAAGCTGGAAAAGGAAGCACCATGTTTTTCAGAACACAAGCCATTCACTGCAGCAGAAGGACCCTGGATGATCCCAGAGGTCCTTGAACCCAGCCCAAAGAAGGCTCTGGAGGAGTGAGGAAACTGAGGCGGGGTGGAGGGGTTGCTATTTTTGTATAGATCTGTATATTTCTCATGCAATTAAATAAAAACTAGTGGTTTTAGAATCTTGTGCAAAGTCTTTGTTTCATGTGTCACACTGACCATATTACCCTTTAAGAGGTAACCTGGGAACCCGGAACAACCACATGGCTGGAGGTCTGGGAGCGGATGTTTGTAAGTTGTGGGGATGAGTCTGGTTCTAGGGGGCTGGACCATGGGCTGCATGGTTGCAACTCTCAGAACAGGGTACTAAATGACAATCTGCTCCCAAAGTGTGCTCCTAGACAGCAGCAGTGTCTAGATTTTGTTCAGACTTTAGGGACCTAAAACACGTGCGATCCAGCAGCTGAATACCTTCACAGCAGCCTGATGAATCTCCCACCAGGGGAGCTCAACTGGAGCTGTGACACTGCCATTCTTGACAAGTCCTACCTCTGTTCTCAACAAAAGTTGGCAATTAATGCTAAAAGTTTCAGTGCTTTTTAATATATATTTATAAAACAGACAGGATAGAGCTGGATGGTCAAACTTATCACCTGTGCCAACGGTGACCCTACATTCCCAGAAATGAAAATCTAGAGTGTTAAACCACCGTTTACACAGAGACACTTCTGTGCTGAACCAGTTACAGCCAAAAAAAAATCCCAAACCAACAAAACCTCCTGATCAGAACTTGGAAATTTTCATTACTATTTATTTACCCTGACAGTCCATGTGAATTTTTTTGTCAATTAACCCTTCTTTCTTGGTGCCAGGAAAAACATGACCTTGCTGATGTTACTCAGTTGAAAATGAGTTCTCAGTAGAAAGATATCCATAAAGTAGTCTCTCTCTTATCATGGAATGCTCCAATAATCAACTTCAATTTCTTTTGAAAACAAAAAGTCATCTCTCTAGGGACAAAAATCAATCCCTAACTGTCAGAGGTAATGTACAAAGTTTAGCAATGTGCTTAATTCAGCACAAACAAGTGCTTGGAAATCATCAAGCCAGTATTTGATAGGTCACTCTTCCATTAAATAAAATTAGGAGTTAAACAAAAAATAGAACATGGATAACAAATTATCAGCAATTATATTTCATCTATCTGATCTCTATCCCATGCATCAGTGCAAAAAATAATAATAAGGATCTCCACTTACTAAAGTTCTTGTTTGAATTTCACAGGTAATGGGAATCTAAGCTTTTTGCCTATGAATTTCAAAGTACTTGCTATGTTCCCTGATGAAGGGATCAGAAGCAAGAAGGATGAAGAGGAAAGGCATTGTGGTTCAGGCACTTGCCTGGGATTGAGAATATTTGCATTCAATGCTCAGCTCAGCCACAGATTCCTGTATGACCTTAATCTCTCAGGTTTCAGAGTAGCAGCCGTGTTAGTCTGTATTCGCAAAAAGAAAAGGAGGACTTGTGGCACCTCAGAGACTAACAAATTTATTTGAGCATAAGCTTTTGTGAGCTACAGCTAAAGCTTATGCTCAAATAAATTTGTTAGTCTCTAAGGTGCCACAAATACTCCTTTTCTTTTTGCTTAATCTCTCAGTATCTCAGCTCCCCATCTGTAAAATGGGGATAATGCTTCTCTCTCTCACCCCTTGTCTTTCTTGTTTATTTAGATTGAAAACTGTTTGAGACAAAGACTCTCTCAACATAGGTTTTGACAGTGACTAGCACAATGGGGTTCATTTGGGCCCTTTAGCTTCTACTCTAATGCAAATAAACAAACAGTAACAAAGCCCTGACAAATGGAAGCAGTTGCTGTTTATCAGAGTGGAGAAATAGGGTTTTAGAAGACAGACCTTATTTCATTTGGAAAAATGAAGAGGATCTTGAACACATAATAAAAAACTTAGAGTCTATATAATCATCTTATTTCAAAATATTTACAATATTATTTAAAATCTATGAGATAATAGTTAAAATACAACAAATGTAAACAATTCTTTAAAATTATGAACTGAATGGATTGAAAGGGACAATAGAAGTTCTGTAACAAGAAAGAAAAACAAGAATGAGGATGAGAGGTAAAGATGATATATGTAGGGCCACCAGTGATCATAATAAGAAAAAAGGAAAACAAAGTATTAAGGGATTTTTTTTTTGAAAGCAGAGATAAATAGGACTGAAATGGCATCTAAGGGCAAATAATTTCCATACCCAAAATACACCTCAGGAAAAACACAATTGCGTGCTAACATAAATATCATTCAGTTATAGTGATGACATATGTCATTTTCCACATCGTCGGGCGAGCACACAAATACAGTTAAATGGTTGGTGTGTGCGGGTGTAAGTGAAGGGAGAAAATGTGGGAGATGAGAAACGGTGCTAATGCAAAAGTTGCCACTTGTTTCTGCCATTAGTTTCAATGAGAACAATAGAGTCAGGTTTCCGCGTACTGATGCAACATGGCATGCAATTTTGCATACAGTATCTCAAGTGCCAGAAAGAGAATGCATATTGCCATCCTTTAAATAGCTTTATTATAAAGCTTCTTATGGAAATTACAAGGAATGGGGCAGGGAGGAAAAAAGCTTTTCCCATCAAGAAACTTAGCAGGCATAAGCTATATGCAGCCAGGCACTTTGCAGCCCCACTTCATGGTGTCACACAACTACCAAATTATTATGGTACACAAGATCAAAGAGTAAGATTAGGCCCTGCTCAGCAATCCAGAAGCAGTTCATTTTTGCAGTGTGGATTTTTGAGTTTGGTCCTTTGCTCCCCCAGCAGTGACGTGAGTTCTGGGGGATGCTTTTTGATCAAACAAAAACAAAAGGCTCAAAGCTGTACTGCTCAATTGAGGAACATAGGGAAGTGAACCGCAGAAGCTAAGAGTTACCTTCTACTCGAAGATCAAAGCTTTTGTTAAGAAACATTAACAGAGCCAAGAACAATAGATAGTAGCAATGTACAAGACCCCTCACTTTACCTTGTTCCCCTTTCCTGCCAGTATATTTTCTACTATTTTACTTAGTCTAATCCTAAGCATCTCAAGTGATAGGATTTCCATCACATCCCTTTGGGACACTTCTCCAGGGTGTAATGTGTTAATGTCAGAAAGCTTTCCCTCAGTATGCAGCACACATTTTTCTTGTCTTAATTTTATCTACTACTGCTAGTTATTCTTCCTTGAACCCCTTTAAGTAAATCCTCTCCCTCTTTGGTATTCATGACCTTCAAAGGCTTGTAACCAGTTATGTCCCATCTGCAACCCCTCTCACACACATTGTCTGTGCTTAGGCCTACAGTATGTAGTCAGCTCTTTTACAATAAAGACATTCTCAATAGGGCTTAATTTTTGTTGTTCTACTGTGAATTCCATCATTCCCTATGGAACTGTATCTTCCTAGGTGCCCCAAGATGGGCAGTATAATTCCAGTGTCAAAGGCCAAACAAAGGGAAACTACCCAAGGTGGAAATAAAGTACTCCAGGGCCAGGGAAAACCCACATGAGGCCTGCCACCACACCATGGTCCCACCCTTCCAGAGGTGAGAACAGATTTCAGAAATAAGATGAAGGGAGCAGTTCACACCTCCTGGAGCCAGAGGCGCTGGAACACTTTTTATAGCAGGGGTGCTGAAAGCCAGCTAACAAAACCGTAAGCCAGGCCTGTTCAAAAGCAATGTGAACAAGTGCAATTCCTGCTCATACCACAGGGGTGCGGCACAGCTCTGGGATTCTTAAGAATTGGGAAATAATGCTAGCTTCGTTCTTTCAGCACCTACAACCTTTTCACTGTGAAACCTGGGGGTTCTGTGGCACCTGCCGCACCCTTAGTTCCTGCGCCTATGTCTGGAGCTACTATTTCACTGCACACTCAAACAGCCACCAGTTACACTCGGGTCACAATGTTAAGCTTTTCTTTGCATCTGTGAAGGCTAGAAACATTTTTTTATGAGAACTAAGATTTTGATCTCATGCAACTCCAGGAGCTGGGGCCTATGCCTTAATCCAGCCCTGGGACTATCACATCTCTGCTTCTTCATGTATCACCTTGAACCAGGCAGCTCAAAGGAAACGGAGTTTAGGTTTCATTAATCATTTTATTTTTAATTCATTTAAACTAGGTTGCGCCATATATGATTAGCCAGACAAGGAGAAGTGCAAAGCCCACGCCGTCCCATGGGCCTCACCGGCACACTGCTACTTTAATTTATGAAGTACAGGCTACTCCTCGAGTGTGCTGGTCCTGCTGCAGTGTAGAGGGGAATTGGAGACCATGGCTCAATCTTCTCCTCTTCAGAAGTATGGCGAGAACAGGCCTAAATCTCCCCTGAGTACAAGGGAAGCAGTTCTGTCTAGACCTTACCAGGACTTCATAGGAGGTAGACAGAAAACCCCTTGTGCCAGCCAAGACAGCTACATGAGGAGCAAACACATTCCAGCCCCTTATGGTGAAAATCTCACCATCTCTCTTTGCTGTTTGATTAGCTTTAAGAGTCAGACACAGTGACCACTGAGGTATATCCTGTTATAGAGAATGCAGGGAGGGACATCAAACATCCACAGTGGTAAATGTTAGATTGATATACAGCGTTTGCATCTAGTTACATTTTCCACAGTCAGGAAAGTAAAGAGTTTTTGGGACCATAAAAACTATTTTGGAAAAGACAGGAGCATTGTTTTCGTGGAAATGGTAAGTTTTCTGCCCTGGCCCACTGACAATGTTATAAATGCTATCAGGCTTCAAACCATCCCGTTTCCCACAGAAGATAATTCTACACACAGGGGATAAGAATCATTATCTTCCCTTCTGTGTTCCAGTTTTAGTCAGTAAGTTAACCAAGCACTGAATCATCCTCTGATAGAGCACTGGGGGGAGGAGGAGAAGATTGTTTTATGGCTGGGAATGGGCATTATTTTCAGAACTTTATCATTTCAGTTGTAGTTGTGACCCTGGTTTCCTTTGTTACTTTATACAGATAATAAACTGCAGCTTAGAGGAACATCATCAACACTTCAGTAATATAAGCCTATGATGAACCCAACCACATGAGTTTGGCTTTTTGGAAATATACATGCTATATGCAGTTCCTAGGCTCCATTCTTATCAGCAAGCAGAGAACTAAGCTTATGCCTCAAGGACTTAGTCAAAGTCAAACTATTTGTGAGCCAGTGCTGATTTTCACTGAATGTATTCCATATTTCTAAGGTATCTGCTGAACAGTATGGCCCAACTAACTTTAAGACTATGGGTTACTCACTATTACTGTTCACTATTCACGAGATGTGGCTGGTTACTTGAGCTACATGATTCTGCTTCCACTCCCTGATTGGATGATTCATACTTTGTAAACAGGAGAGCAACAAACAAGAGACTTTGGGTACAGTGTTTCAGATGAATAATCATTTGTGCAAAACTTTGTGAAGTGTTTCTGATTTGGGAACATTTCCAGTGGTTGTCTCTATATCTGCTCATAATGAACAGTAAATCCCCACAAATCTATTCACAAACCAATTTTATTTTATTGTTCAACCAGCAGAAAATACTCTTCCTGCTGACAAGAGGAGGACAAATTTGCCGAGCATACAAACACACACACCACATATTTAAGTCCCTGTAGGAATCTGAAATTTTCCCCATTTTTTATAAATAAACAACAATAACTACTTGTATTACCATAGCATTTAGGAGCCTTAGCCATGGACTAGGACTCCATTGTGCTTGATACTTTATAAATGCGGATGAAAAACACAGGCCTTCCCCAAGAAGCTTATAATCTATGCAGAAGTCAAGAGATAACAGATAGATACTGACAGACGGGGGGAGTGAACAAGCAAACAAAGACACAATATTGGTCAGCAAGATAGGCATTGGTCTCAACACATCAACCAGTCTAACTGTTGTCAAGTTTTTTTTACTGGCATCACAACAAAGGTGAGTTAAATAAAACTTTCTTCTTGCCCCTCCCATCACACAATTCACTAAACCCTAATCAGGAGTGGGCTTAATTTTACTTTTCTATGCCTTGAAATGTCAAATTATAGTTTAGCAAATTAATTCTGTACACTTATGTCCCAGTGAAATTTCATGTTTTTAGAAATGATTTTAGAGTTTATGAATGCTGCCATAGAAAAGAGTTCTCTCACCATAACACAGGTCTAATATGGCCAGTTGTAAGGCAGATTTCCACATACTAGCCTACTAATATTCCTTCAACTCTGACCCAGAGTGAACGTCTCTAAGGTTGAGTGGGTAGATCTCTCCCCATTCAGACCTTTGGCTCCCTGCTCAGATGGTTAGATAAGGTGCCAATTAGTGCCTGTTGGTTGCTTTTTGGATGTGCACACCTCGCTAGGAACTGAATTGAGGCCACCAACTCATTTCACACAGGTAATTAAACAGTGACAATTTTTGTGAACGACTGACTCAAGCCAGATTTGAATGGGCAACCTAGGGAGAAAAGCTCTATATCCCACTGCCCTCCAACCTCTCTGTGGTATCTAATTTTAATATGGCAACTCATACACTACAAATCAACGATATGGCTTCTGAATAAGGGATGTTTGACAATTCCTGAACTGAATGCTTTTATAAAGGCTCCCATAAACAGTTATCCAGAAATTAAACTCAGACTTGGCCCCTTTACCTTTTGTTATGCAGACTGCATTTAGAGGATTCCACTGGGGCAAGAGGCTGTGGCTTACATTTCTGTTGCTAAGTGAAATGAATCAAAGTAGAAACTGGTTTACCTGGGGACTTCAGTACAACACTGGGTGCGGCTCTGCAGAGTCAGCAAAGATCTAGCCATTTTTTTAAAAAAACAAATCATTACAAAAACTTAAGACATGAACATGAAACTTGTGTTCTGCTCTAGAAGAAAGGACACATCGCTCAAAAGCTAGCTACATGTCTTGCATCAAGGCAGGCTTCTAAAGGGTGAGGACTAAGAAAGAGGAGATGGGAAAGACTCATTTTAAAAGTTCAGAGTAATTTAGGCCAATTGTTTCTTCCACTAATTAAACATTTACTTCTTATTAGTACTGCTATCCATATTCCTTAGACATTTCAGAAACAAATCAAGAGCTACACACCAGGCTTACCAATATACAACTAGCTAACCCGTGCCAACGAGTAATCAATAAAGATCCTATTGGGTCCAGCTCTGTTGCTTAATAATAGTGTTTTTCACCACCACATGGGAGACCACAATTGATTTCTTCTCCCGGTCAGTCATTCTCAAAACTATTAGGGGATGGAAATGCTACAAAAACAAAGCAGTCTGGGGTAGGTTATGGAGAGAAGAACCTCAGATCAGTTAACATAACAGAAGCCTCTCTGTGCCCACCCAATACTCTGAAGCCTGATCTACGCAGTCTTTATACCACTTTAATTATTTTGGCTTGGGGGGATGATTTTTTTTAAACCAAAATGGTTAAGTCTGTACAACCACTAGTGTGCTCATAATTATATCACCATAAGGCACCTTTATACCAGTATAACCAGGGGCCACATTAGGGGTTGTACTGCTTTAACTATAGTGATAAAATTAAAGCAGCACCGCTTTCTAGTGTAGATAAGGCCTCAGTTACTGGAGGTACAATAGCTGTGATGCAGGGACTCAAAGACTGGTGAGAAAGAAGGCCGGGGAAATAGGACACTGTCTGAAAAATTCTCAGCATTCTATTAGAGGCTCAGAAGAACTAAGGAGAAAAAACAAACACCAAGAAATAGAGCAAATAAAAAAGCTAACAACAAGGAAAATAAATCCCTTGGGGTCATTATTCCATTGCCCTGAATCTGCTTTACATGGTTCCAGCAGCATAAAGAGGCCATAAAGGCAATGTGGATCTCCTCACTGGAAGAAAAACCCAATGTAAAGCTTTCCTTTGCTGATGTAGAGACAGCTACACTTGTTCCAAATGCCACCCCCTTCAATTTCCCCAATGTAGGCAGTGTGCCAAAGGGTGTGGCCAGGGGATGAGGCATAGCCAGAGCACTACTGTGCTCCAGAGCTTCTTGGCTCCCAGAAAAGGAATGAAAAGGTCTGTGTCAGCTTTGAGAGAGTGAAGCTTCTCTAAGGCATGCTGGGAGTTAAGTCCCTGGACAGCTTGAATAGGAGGAGATAGAAAAGAGGCATAAAAGCATCCTCTTCATTCATGCACGAACATATCTTAGCCGGAATGGACAACTGGAGCCCTGGACTCTACAAACTGCACCTGGGTTTTAAAAGTATTCATATAAATCAGTGCTTATATTTACACCCGTGCAGAGTTGGTGCAAAATGCATGTAAAACACTACTCTTCTAGTATTTTATCCCTATTTTGCCTTTTCATCCCTATTGTTCTAAATGAGTAATGCAATGGACAAGACAGTCCAGAATCAGACCAAAAGCACTTTCTTGAAGGCTTACCTAAGGAAAGCAATTGTTGTGTCTCTTATCCAGAAGAATCCCACAGAAATTCAAATACTGAATTGCCCAGTACAGACTTGATCTTCCCTCACCCAACAGGCAGATGCACACCTGATGAGTTGGATACATATTCTCTGTAGGTCTGCAGATAGCAGCCACATTTGATGGTGAAGAGCATACAGTATCGGGTATTGGAAACAGCCCTGGCAACCAGAGTGCTTTCCATATGGGTGTGCAGCACACACTGCTCTCAAAAGAGGGAATGTGATTACAGTCTACAAATACCTAGACAGCTCAGAAGTCTTGTGGAAAAAGGTCTCAAAAGATTCAATGTCTGGAAGCTGACACTAGACAAATTCAGACTAGAAGATCCACATTTTTAACAGTGGGGTCAATTAAACATTGGAATTATTTTCCGGGGGATGTGGTGGATTCTCCATCACTTGAAGTCTTTGAATCAAGAGTGGATATCGTTCTAAAATATGTGCTGTAGGTCAGATATTAGTTATGTGCTTGATGCAGAAATTACTGTGTGAGGTTCTGTGACCTATCATGAGGTCAGACTAAGTGATCATAAGGTCCCTTCTGACCTTAAAATTCTATGAATCCCTCAAATGTTACAGAGTGTGACATCAGCAATCAAAATGAGTGACAAATATCTGAAATATGGAACATCTGTACTTTGTTGTGTGTCTTGTCATAAGGTACAAATAATATTGTTTTGCACTATAAAACCTGTTTTAAAATATGCTTTCTCAGTGTGTGAATTAGATAAACCATTTCACAAAACTGGATAAAATAAATTCTATCACAATCAATAGAAGGACAATGGTCATCAGAGTGTGAACCCTGGCCCTTCACTCCCCAGCATAGATCTCTAATCTCATCGGCTACCGGAACAATTGCTATATCCTACTGGACCAGCCAGTAGAGGAGAACTTGACAGACACTTTGCCAGTGGGTTGCACAACTATTTGCTAAATAGTAGTAAAATATTGGAGACCATGAATTCTGGCTTTGATCCCTTTCCTTGGGAGTGTGGTGATTACAAACAGGATAGCCAGAGCACACAGTCACATTCATTCTGCAACGCAGCAAGGCTGAGTGAATAAGACTTTGATTTTCCCTCTCAGAAACCTCGATTCTATTCCCAGCTCTGCATGAAGTGATGACTAACCTCTCTGCTGACTTACATTTTGAAATGGTGGTACTAGTACCTGATTGCCTTCTCAAATTCATGTATGAGGCTTCAGTCAGTAATAAGAACTGTGAAGTGCAGCAGGATGTACACAGCAGGCTAGCAGATCTGAACTCTGGTCTCATGATGCAGTGCACTTTCCCTTAGGCTGCAAGGTATTTAGTGGGGGAGTTCCTCCATCAGCAAAACAGGGAACATCTCCCAAATCCAATACACTTGAGAGTTCTGGCAGCATCCAAAAATGAGTGGAGACTGACAAACCTGGTACATCGGAGACTGAGCCCTTAACGCCGTTATGGAAATTAGGTGATCAGCCCACAATGACCAGCAGTTCTGGTACTCTGGCTAGAAGCATTGGTGCAGCCAGTTCCACGTTGCTCAATTTCCAGCTTCCCAGGGTTACAAGAAGTGCAGTATTCCGAGCTGAGTGACCTCCCTTCAGATCCACTGATTCTCATAATGCACCCTTTCTGCACATATGCACGATCAAGCCCCATATTTATATTCCTCCACAAAAAATCCTCACTAAGTCAGAGTTAAGGTTGCTCAAATGTACCTCCTCACGACAACCCAAACACTAAAAACCAAGGGCATCATTAGTTAAGGCACTATTCACACTCAAGACAAGACCAATCTAAAATGAAACCAGCACACTAGTACATACTCCCCACAACACACTTAGTTCAGCAATGCCATTGCCTTCAGTGCGCACTGAAAAACAGAAAATCCACATTGCAACTAGCTTAATAACCAAAACGTTAGCACTACAAAGTGATACAACAGCAATAATGGTGGCGTTGACTTCAAAGGAGGGATCTCACGGTGGGTCACAGGATAGAGTACCTTTTAAAGACTGCAATATTGAATCTTGGGGATTGATGGAAATTTTCTAACCTGAGTTAGGATCAGGCTCAATAGAATTCAATTTTCAATTTTTTTTTTTTATAATTTCAACACCCAATATCAGTTTATTTGTAAGCATTTTCAACTTTTATTTAAAATTTTTATAGAATTGTGGGTTTTAAGCATTTTTTCCCCAATTTTTATTTATTTATTTAAATCTTCACAGTTGTGGGAAATTATGATGGTTAGGCAAAGGGGTGGGTGGGAAATCAGCTAATAATTATTTAATGGCAATAGATGTTCAGATTCAAAAAGTTGAAGATTGATAACTGTTAAAACACTAATTGTCAACGTTACATCAAAATATACAAAGCAAGTAGCCTTAAATCAAACTCTGATAAATTTCCAAGCAGTAATTTTCTTATTTGGCTTGTCTGTAAATTTTGACTATTATCAATTGAAATACTTTTTCATTGATTCATGTATGTACAATGAAATCAATATTTATCAACATTTACTGATTAAAAACCTAATTTTTCCAAGCCTATTTATGATATACTTCCTGTCAATCTCATTCTTATATTCATTACATTAATTCTGGAAGCTTTCAGGAAGGTTTCCAGATACAAGCTAAAGTTCAAGATCTCTATCTATCAGTTCTTGAAACATAAGGAAATTACTCTATGTAATGACCTCTGGGGGTGTCTGAACCCTCAGGTCAAAGTTTCAAAACTGCCTAAGTGACTTAGAAGCCTAAGTTCCATTTTCAGAAATGACGAGTGCTGAATGATACGTGCAGTGTTATGAGCTCTGAATGAGACTTTTGAGGGTGAGACTTAGGTGTGTAAGTCCCTTAGGCACTTTTGAAAATTTTTGCCCCTCATCTCTCTCTACTTAAATTGAAGGCACATCCCAGCTTGTACAGAGAGAGAAAAAAAGTCAGTTTTAAAGCCAACACCGGAATGAATTTTTAAAGTAGCATCCCCTCAGGCTCACTACACTAACACACTTTATAACACCTCTGAATTGAGAAGAAAACACTTACACAGCTTTATTAAAAAAACACTTGAATAATGCAAAAACCAAAACTTGTATTTTATATCATTCAAATATATTTCAGACCAAGTTACACAGAAGTCAAAATGAATGTTATATATATTTTTGCATTCTAGCACATATGACTGAAATGGATTGACCTGCACTATGAATTACACCTTCAACGAATGTGCGATTAATTTGCTTCATTCTGGGATATGGACATGACAAATATGGGAGAACGGGTGCTCCACATTTATATTGTTGGAGTGGGAAGAAGGTAGCTGAATTCTCTGAATCCATTAAGGGAAACTGATTTGTGTATCACAGTGGAGTGGTACAGTTTCCATGTAAGCTCTTTTGGGTGCCCTCTTTTTTTTTTTTTTTCCCACTAAATGGACAAATGTGGAGAAATCCACCTAGCAGAAGAGGGCCCACTAAGTCCTCCCTGTAACTTGCATCCCATGATAAGGCTGAGGGCACAAGTGGAGTTGCTGTGTAGATGGGCATTCAAACCTACGCCAAATGCAGTTCTCTACTGGGGGATGAAGGAAGGGGCACTGGATCAACATTTATCAGGATACCGTGGTCCAAAACACCTCAAAAAAGGCGCAGAGGTCAGGATGGGCACAGTGACTTTGGAAGGGATACAATGCAGGTCTGAACCCTTGGGTTGGAGACTATGGACTCTTTCCCGCCCCAAGCCTCACAGACAACCACGTTGCTTGCTCTTTGTGCCAGGAGATAGGTTTCAATTTTAATTCCTTGGGTGAATCATCAAGCAATATAGGTGAGAATCCAAATGAAGCAACATTTAGCAATTAATATTTGGGGGGTTACCACTGGATTTTAACAGGGCTAACCCTAAAAAATGCCATCCCTAGCAATGTTTTTAGTTTTAGTATAACATATAAATTACCACATTGAAAGAATATGAGGGCTGCAGATTTGTCACAGCATTTTAAATCAAAAATCAGGGAGCAGTTGTGGTAAATTTAGTAAATTGAGATGGTTTTCTTGACTGCTTCCTGATTTTTGATAAAAAGTGCCCTGACAAATGAGGGGGCACCACCCACCCACAGCAGCATCCTCTGCCACCAGCCTGGGTGGGGAAAAAAGAGATGGGGGGGCTACTCTCTGCCCCACACTCTCCTCAGGCATGGCAGTGGCAGCTCCTGCATCCACACAGCTGGGCATAGCTTCCCATTCCAGACATTTCAACCTGGCGCACCAATTACAGAGCTGCTCAAATTCAGTCTGGTCCCTCCTCATGATGGAATGGCACCTGGGCCAAACCTGAGTGACATTGTGACCCTGCGCTCTTGGTCACAAGGCCTGGAGCAGGGAGCCAGACCCAGCCCTGCAAGACAGGAGCCGCAGGAGCCGCCATTGTGGTGTGAGTCATTGACATACAAAAAGATGGGGACGAATGGCAAAAATCACACTATTGGTGACTTTTTTCCTGCCAATACAAACCCACATCCATAAATATTATTAAAATTGCAAACTTAAACACTCAAAAGTTAGAAAATGACAGAATTAAGGATGCCTGTTCAACCTTAGTTTGGCCACTTTGCACATATTCACTGCACAGGACGGGTGGTGCTCACTTACTGAACATCTGGTCAACATTTGGTTTTTTCCCTCATTGTTCAATGTCTGGCCCCATGCCTTATTAACTGCACTCTATTCAAACCCTCCCCTGAAAACAGATACATTTATTTCCTCATGAACTTTTCTATAGCACTCATCACCACAGCATCTTAGTGCGTCATAAACATTTATTTATTTCAACACCACCATTGTGAGATGAGGGGTTATTATTATTCCCATTTTACAGACGGGGAACTGAGGCACAAAGAGATTAAGGTAAAAAGCAATCACTAACGTTGGATGCCCAGTTTGAGACATCATGGACCTGATTTTTCTGAGTATTTAGCATGACATACCACTTGAAATATTCAAAGCACAGCTCCCACTGGCTTCAGTTGCAGCTGCGAGTGCTCAGCACTTCTGCAAATCAAATACCTGGGTATCAGATTGGGCAACTAGAAAATGAGGAACAAACAATGAGTAACCACTTATGAAGAGTTTGGTTTAAGCAACCTGCCTAACTTCACACACAAACTCTGTGGCAGAGACAGAGATAGAATCCAAGCCTCCAGGGAAACAACTTCCTTTACCCTGAAACTCTCCTTTCTCTTCCTGAAGTCCCCTGACTCACTCACTGTACAGCTTTCAATATGGCCTAAGTTCACTGGCCCACCTCTTCTGTTGAGGGGGATTGCTTTTAGCTATGCGTGGGCTTAGGCCCACCATCTCTCAGAGCCACAACAGGTGCACACCTTCCAACTTCTGCAGCAAATACAGCAGGCATCATGTAGATAACAGTCTCCTTCACTACCCAGTCCTGATTCATCCCCAGAGCAGGTCCATCCTGTGCACTGAAGGAGATGGGGTCCTGCGGAAAGAGAGTATATTATCACATATTTACAGACTATATTGTAATGCATACACAAAGGGGAACTGAATTAAGTTTGCACAGGGAACCTTAATTCTGGCACTTCCTAATTTTTGAGTGCTTGACTTTACAACCTTAATAATGTTCTCTTTTAATGTAGGCTTTTTGGGTATCATTTTGATATAAATCCAGTATTCCATGTGCACCAGAACTTGCATAGACTGCAATGGAAATTTTGAGTTTGTAATACAGGATCAACAAATAAAAAATATGAATATATATATAATGTTTGAAAATTTTATATTTATTCATTGCTTAACTTTAGTTCTTACATGAAACTATGGAACTATTTCTGTATATATGCTTGCTAGTGTACATGCATTTAATTTCATTCCACTTATTTGGAAAAAAAATTCTGGTTTGATTCCAGAACTTGGTGAATGTTTGGGTCAGTGCTGAAACTCATGTGTAGCATCAAAGTAATCCAGGTGTCAGTATCCTAGCAGGACGCACCATGTAATGACATACTGCTTTTAAAAAATTGCAAACCGCTCTTTTAAAAAATTTTAACCAACAAGATTTAACCAGGTGGAAATTAATCCCATTCCACATAATAGCTGACAAGTATCTCACAGCTTCAGTCTCCAGAAGGAATGGAATTTTCTCTCTATTCATATAGTGAAAAATGTCTTGGTGTGACCAAGCAAAATATACATTTCACATATCCAAGGCTGGATGGAGACTGTCTGATCTAAGATCTTATCTTTGGGGAACTACAGTTTAACTGTGTGTCACAGAGCAACATTTGTGTCTAATGGGCATTGTGCCTTTAAAAATCAAACAGCCAGTACCCTCTAGTGGTGAGTTCTCGAGGGGAGTCAGTCAGTCCGAAGCAAGAATGTTCTGGAAGATGGAGAGAGCTCAGACCTCTGAAGAGCACTGTGACGTGGGCCAGTGGACACTAATAAGATGACAGAGCTTTTTTCCGAATTTGATGTTACACCGTCATGGAGCAGAAAAGGAAAGCTCAGTTCTCCTCAGCATGCCAGGTCCTTCCCTCCTTTGTTAAACTGCCACAGCACATGAACTGATCAGAGGTCCCTGGGCAGTAAAAGAAGAACTCCGAAGTCCTACAAGAAGAAATTGTTCTGATATTTGCCCTAGTATATGCCCCTCAGAATTAAATTGTGGTTCCAAGTACGCATATGTCAAGTTTGCATTAATTATTTGGAGGAGTTTCATTTATTCAAACAAGAGTAAAATTAGATACTGATCAGGATATGTCCAACCCAGGGGCAAATGGCGAGAGAGAAAAGGAGCATTATATCTTCTTGACATTTTCCCAGGCAATGAAACAATCCCATTGCAGGGGGAAAAACACACACACACACACACACACACACACCCCTGGCCAACAAAGATTCCATGATCTAACTGCTTGGGAACCTCACAGATTTTGGCAGAGACATGGGTTGGATTGCAATGAGCTTGGAAGTCTATGTTATCATTATGGTTCGATATTAAAACCTTTGTGCAAGCAAAAATACAGAAGTAAGCACACACTGACTGAAAATTTAAATTCGTTTGTTTGCATTTACACTGCAAAATAAGGCACGACTGAGAAGTTGAGAGGGCAAGTGCCTTGATGACCTTGTTTATGACCAGCTAAGAAAATCTTTGGGACACCCTGAGGGATCTTTTAATATTGGTAGCATGATTTGTGTCCAGTGATGAGACTCTGTAATGACAGTGTTTCTCATTAGATTAGTGAATTCATTATGACGTGCATCTCATTTAGTCCACTGCAAGGCTGCTTCTAGCTGGGCAACATTCTCCAAATACATCCATTGATGTATTCTTCAGGGCAGCTCTTATGATTCTAACACATTCTGGTCATTCCTAGGCTAGGAAAAAGGGATGTGTTTTAAAGCATATTAGGTAACACATTTTAACTAACATGATTTCAAACAACCCTATGCATAAGTGTAGACAAGTCATATTTAAAAACATGTTAGCTTGTTATGGTCAATCCTAGGGGTAAGGTTTGAGATTAATCACAATCAGCTAACATTTTTAAACACAATTTGCCCTGGCTACCCTAGGTGCAAACTCCTACTTACAATCATTTTCGTTAAAATGTGTTAGCTAACATGTTTTAAAACATGCCCTATTTTCCTAGTCTAGAGTTGACCTCAGGCAAATACATCATTTTGTTTTCTTCCCTTGCACTTCTGAGTTGCTGAAACTAAAATCACAGGAGTACCATGACAGCAGCAATGACTAACCCACCTCCTCCCTATTTGTGCATGCCGAGAGCTGCCTTTGATAGTAGCACTGCTGTGGGTATCATGGCTGGCCCAGGCATGCATCCCACTCCAAAATGCTCCAGTCTCTGGAACTTGGGGAAGATGCCCCTACTCTCTCCATGCAATAAGTAAAACAAAATAAAATAGAAAATAAATGTGTCCATTACCCACATCAGGTATGGTGGGCATTTTAACCCATTCCACAATACAGCTTAGGAGACTTCCCCCTCCACACAATCTTACATGGAAGGACAAGTCACAGGCAGTCATACAAGCAAACAAGCAGTGCTAGAATTGCAGACAGTTGTCCACAGATGCATGGGAGATACAGTTGTCTGGGCTGCTGTCAGGGAACTCTTGTGATTATAGTCAATTTCCTTCTAAATTTCTCCCCCAGGTTATACCTGGTGACTGGTGTATTCCCCCAAACCATCCTTTTCATCATGTGGTAAGCGTATTGTGGAAATGTTTCCTAATACTGTACTCTGAATGCTATAAAACTCAAAACTCCTTTCTAGTAAAGATGTGTGAAAAGGTGGTGGCAGATCAACTCCAGCAACACCTGACATGTTTGAGTAACTCCTGTACTGAGCCCAGTAACTTGTGTTTGAGTAAAATATAACTTTCCAAAAGGGATCTGATACAAAAGTGTGGGCAATGGCAATGACCTATGTGCATTTCTTATCACTTAGTTTATCTGCTAACATGCTATAAAGCTTTTATTTTAGCTGCCTTGCCTGCCTAAATGAATGTCTTTGGCCTTCCAGCTATTCTGTCCATGATAAACACAACTTCCATCTACCACTGACTCGTTCCTGCTGCCACTGCAGACTAGTGAGGGGCATTGTCCTAAATTCTGAATGCCACCACAAAATTCAAAGATTCACCTTTAACAGCCCTGTACGTTCTGAAATTGGAGGCATTTGTGGTTCCAAATCATGCACAACTCTACTACTCTGCTGCTGTCAGATTTTACATCTTTCCAGTTATTTCCAGCTTTCACAGTCCACACTTCTGAGAGTCTATCTTTAAACTCAGAATTTCTGAAAGTTGTACAAAATCAGCTGTGCCTCTGTAGTCTTAACATCAGACATGCCTGAGGAGTGGCACAACCATAGGGAATCACAGCAATATCTCATTAAATTTAACACAGAGAGACATATGCCATTCATATTCATATTGGGACAAATCCTCAGCTAGTACAAATTGGCATAGCTCGACTGAAGTCAGCTGAGAATGTGGCTTTTTATTATTTCAATAATGGGGGGACAATAAAAATAAGGTGAACTGAAGAGGGTAGAGAATGACAACGCTGCATTTAAATATACCTTCTGCCCACAAATGTGGCAGCTGATTTTGGTTCATAATATTTTCCTGACTTTGAAAAAAGCTTTATTTTTTTTTCTCACAAAAATGCATCCATGGACAACAATTTTATCAATACCATCTGAAAAAATCACTCCATTAACTTATTACTTATCAGATGCATATAACAGAGCTAATAAGGAAAACTGGGGGAAAGAATCTGAAAACTCTTCTCTTAAATTCAGAAACTTTTAAATGTGAAAATTCAAAAAAATTCAGTCAGCTCTAGAGTTGGACAAAAGTGAAAGGGGGAGGAGGGAAGTCATTGATCTTTTCCCTGATTTTTCCCCCCAAGATTTTGGGGTGGGGAGGGAATGAAATTTGAAACATTTTGACCAGCTTTAGCGCACATTATTTAAACTAAGGATAAACCAGTGTAGGGAAAAGGAAGTTCAGATCTGGCAACTGTCCACGAAGGTAGGATAACCTGTATAACCCAAGCCCCAACAGTTGTTGCCATCACCCCGTGCTGTTAAGGATATGCTCTCAGAGATCCAGGCTCTTCCGGGCCTGCAGCAGGGATAGGGCTGGTGAGTCCTGTTTGCATTTCAGGGATGGGATTCTAACACCACAGAGAGTTTCTGAGCCAGCAGCACAAAGTGTCATTTCCTAGGTAACCAACTTTGATCTGGACACTTATTAGTTATAATCACTTAAAATCTATCTTTCTGTAGTTAATCATTCTCTTTTATATTTTACCTAAACAGTGGGCTTTGGTTGAAGTACATGGGAAATCTGCTCAGGAACAAGAGCTGGTGCATGTTCTCTACACATTGAGGGAGGGCAGATTACGTAATAAACTTAAACTGGTCAGGCTTCTGACCAGGGCAAGATGGTACAGCTCTGGGGCCTTAGGCTGAGGAGCTGAAAGGAATTGGCTGCAACCTCTCTATTGTTAGTTCATGAGGGGCTAGGAGAAACATTCATGTAACTCAGCTGGGTATATCCCTGTGGATGTCTGTGTAAGTGCAGGACCTGGAGAGGTTTGTAGCTTGTCACAGCATCAGAGTGTGAGAGGGAGCTCAGGTTGGTAAGACAGAAGGCTCAACGGTACCCCAGTTCCAGGTTGCACCCCTGGGGAACCCATCACAGCTTTAAACAGAGTAGTTTATTGACTTCTATGGGACTGCTCATATGCTTAAACTGACACATATGCTTAAGTGCCTTCCTGAATTGTGTCTAATTGAGTGCAAAACTGACTTCAATGGGAACTAGCACTGACCATATGGGTTTGCACCAGCACAAGTATCTACAAGACTGAGGCCTATGTTTGGAATTTTTCTTTGAAGGGCTCAGTTAAGTAGCAAAAAAAAAAAAAAAAAAGTGTGCTAGATCTTGTGCATTTATAGCATAGCAGCTTTATAACAGCCCCACAGACACTTGGCACTACATTAATGAATTCTAAAAAGACTACCTCATCTTTTGGTGTTCTGCTATGAACCTCTCTTCATAAAAATAACATTAGCTTTAGCCAGCTTTTAAACATACGACAAATGATCAGCCAACTGCAACTTTGGTCAAAAGGGAAACCTTGATAAAATTAACCTGTATAAAGAAAAAGGGTGAAGTCATTGTATTAATAACATGCCAAAATATTTGTGAGGTGAAAACATCCTGCAGAAAGTCTGCAAGAACTTTGCATAGTTACAGGATATTATTTGTTAAAGTAACCATAAACTTTACAGTTTAATTTTACCAACTTGGGAAATCTACACTGATATACTGTCATATAATTCTCTATGTAGAACTATAGTTTTACTAATTGGTTATATATTAGGCTGTATCTATCCTGTATGTTTATGTACGTGTAACAAAATCCACACCAGGATTAAATCTGAGGAAGAAAGATTGAGGAGGGAAGGGCCAAGAAGAACTAGAATTGTAGAATCAGGCTGTGTTCCATAGTACTATGCTAGCCATCATTTTGGGCACCATTTCACATCTTTGATGATAGGAAAGTCATTTGCCTCCAATACTGTTAAAAAGAGATCTAGATACTGTACTTAGACAAAATTTGCATTGTAAGAACCACAGGGTAAAGTTACTATAACCTCTACTGGCTGAAGAGAATGCCTCTACCTTAGCGGGCTGGCATTATTGTGATGATAGAAAAATACTTGAGTTAAAATAGATAAAAATAAAAACTATAAAATGAAATCAATAATGTATACCTGATGCTCTAATTAAAACTTACATTTCATTTTATTCTGCTTCTTTCAGAGACGCTACCCATTGGAATACAAGTATTTCCATTGTAATCCAATAATGGGGAACTATATTATAAATTATGTACTTTTTATGAAGTTGTGAATATTAACTCATACACAAACAGTAAGTTACATACAGAGTATCATTATACATACACAAAAATTGCATGCTTATATAGAAATAATTGCACAATATACTGAGATCTAATAAGGATGGAAAGGTAATTCTTTGCATTTCTTATATCTATATTCAGCCCAATAATGCAGCACTGACTGACTGTGTGTGTATATCCAGAAAGCAACTGTGAGAAACCCAACATGAAGAACTGGGAAAATGCTCTTTGGCCTATCATATCAGAGGTGTCATCCCTGCTGGTGCTTAAGTCTTCCAAGACAATGAGAGACAGGTAAAATTTTCAAAAGCAACTGACTCAGGACTCAGAGCCTAAGACCTATTTTCAGTGGTGCCTAAATAATTTATGAGTCTAAGGATAAAGTGGTCCAAAGAATGTAAATCTCATTTTCAAAAATGAATGAGTGGAGTCTTTGTCTCACTGGAAGTCAATGAGACATCAGCTCCTAAATAGCATTTGAAAATGGGACTTAGATCTCTAAATGCTTTTGAAACTTTTACCTGCTTCTTTGTTAGTGTCTCTAGAAAGTGCTTGGCACTGGGTGTTTAGAGATTAGCAGAATACCCAAGGTAATCTCTTCTCTAGACTTTCACATTAAGAGGACACACTTAAAAGATTTGGGTTTGAGTGATCTCTCCCTACACATGAGTCCAGAAAGGGACAGAATGATTACTCTACCTCCAAATTTGTTCTCCCTGTGCCTGGATATGTTGGAAAAGAGTATTTCGTGATGGTAGTGATGAGGGGTGGAGGGTGCCAGGGAGGTAGAACACCAAGTCCTGCAGTTTCGGTTACTCGGTTTCTGTGACAGTTCGGATTCAACAACTTGCTGATAAACTTGTCAGTGGTGAAGGGCTTATTAACCACACATCTTGTGTTGACTAGTTTTAAGACAAAGAACTACTGTTTGTCAGTTTGGGGCTGTGCCATGTGAGGTAGCTGTTTGTTGATTGCATTGCATTGGATGTAGCTGACTGGTGATCTTCTTTCCAGACATCAATTAGTGTTTTCTTAGTTTTCCTCTTACTGTTATGACTTATGTTGCTGAAGGATGTAAGTTGTTTGTGGGGTGGAGGGAAGTTAGCTTGCAGTGGACTTAAGGGGACTTAAGAAGAATTAATGCTTAGTGTCCCCTTGCTATTTAATAAGGGAATTAAATCACCTTTAATTCAGAGATTTAATTAAGGTGAGTTGCTGAGAATCAGTTTTTTCCAAATGCCATCATTGCACATCAATTTTGCTAAAACTCTCTCCTTTACTTCAGTGGGAATTCTGCTGGAAGATTGATAGCAGGTTGCGGCCTGACATCATTTTCCCCACAAGATGGTGGCTGTCTGAAGAAGAATCATCCTTTATAAATGATCACTTCTGGCAATTAAATTATCCACTGTATATCAGCAAAAGTTCTGAGTTAAACATTTGTCACGTTGATTGCTTAAAAGACCAGACCAGGACCATTTACTGGAGTCCAAAGTGTGACATACTAGTGAAAGATTATACTTTGTAATCTAACTTCCATTACAACAAAATATTAACATAATGCACTGTAGAAATAATGGCACAGGCAATGTGGAAAAATGATAAAATTACATATGCACAATTTATGATATTTTTGTTTCTCTTTCAATTCTGGCTGGTTAATGCATCATTATGTAATCAAAAAGAATTGTGCCTTAATTTCAAAATCAGGCAAAAGATTGAAATCAAGCAAGCAAGACGTGCTACAGCACACAGATTTTTTTAAAAAAAGCAATATGGCTGATTTGGCACAAGAGTAATGTTTACAAAAAAATTAAAATAAAAACAGGAAAATGCAATGGAAACAGAGAGTGCCCTTGTTTTCAAGTAACTGCTATGTAAAGTATTTTCCTTGCAAAAGGAAAGCTAACTCAATTGTGAAATCATCTCAGTAGCATATTCATCCTTAGGCAATATTTTATAGCTATTGCTCGAGTTGCGTTTCTGGCAGGCAAATGTCACTTTTAAATAACAAGAAGTGGAATGCAAAGTAAGAGTCAGAGTTCAACCAGACAGACGAGTGTGGAGCTCAGGGTTCAGTATGCAGGTCAGTTGGAACCAGCAGTCATACGTTTTCTCAGTAATCTCTATTGATTAAAGAGATCACTTTTGGTTCACAACAAAGACAGAGGCTCTGTCTGTCTTTATGACAGGTACATAGCAGCTCTAAAAACCAGGCACTACTGAAAAATATACTCACTTAGCTCAGTGCAGCATAGTAGACATTCACATGGTGAGACTCATTTCTAAACCGTGATCCTCCTGCTGACAGCTGCCATCTTGTGGAAAAGTGACAGCAGGTCATATCCTGCCATTAAGCTGCAAGTTAAAATGAATGGCAGGATAATGGCTCATCATTTGTAAAAATAATAAGGCAGCCCAGTTTTCCACATTGTAATGCAATTATTATCCTGCTTGCAAAATATTTTGACAATTAGAAATAGAACTGTTAAATCAGCATTTAAACTTAATATGTGATGCCCTATCCTGAAAGAGGATTCCACTGAATGGGCAGAATGGCATTTTGCCTTGCAATGACTCCGTATCACATTTGCCCAGTTTACAGGTATAAATTTGAGGTTCAGTCTGCAGCTACACCAACTTTATACTTTGGGCACCTGAGATCAAGGGAGTGGTAAGAAGCGGCACTAAGAATTGGGTATGTTGGCTTTGTGCTACCTGAGAACTCCCAAGCTAGAAAAGAATACTCAGTTGCCCCATTAACGGAGCAAATGCTGCCGGAACCATAGTTTTTTCCAAATGCCATCATTGCACACTCAGTATGGGATCTGAAAGTCAGGCTCTGTTCCTTACAATTCATGCATGATTAATGGTAATAAAGAATCTGTCAGCCGAATTCTGGCTTCAGTTGCCCTTCCATCAATCCCTCTGACTTAAAAAAAAACAAAAAAACAAAAACAAACCCCTCCTGTTCTATTATCCCTCCTTCCTCCCCTAAAAACATCCACAATACTTGAAATGTTTTTTTTTAAATGGAAATAAAATAATGAAAAATCCATTTGTGTCAACAAGATAATTCAAGGTGCTACCAGAAGGGTCACCTTGTATCACATATCCCTGTGTTATGCAGAAGAAGGTGAACACTTTGCACCATGGGGAAATGTTTATATTTTCTAATCCTAGAGTGAATCTTGGATTTTATTTTATTTTATTTTTTGCATGTTCCTGTTTGCAGCAGGTAACTGAAGATCTAGTCATGGAGAAATTCCACATGCATTCCTTTAGCTGTAGAATTATGGAGCACAGTGAGTCCTAGCTCTTATTAAATCCAAGCATAACATTGTTTGCAGCCTCTGATATTGGGCTCTTACAAAATGTCACTTTCAACAAGATGGCAGCTGCCAGTTTCAGCTGCAAACTTTGGTACAAATCCTGCTTGTCTTCCTCATGTACATAGAGTCATTGATTTAAACAGGAACAGGATATGCCTCTTTTTTATTTCATAAATAAAATACCCAGGTGTATATATGTCAAGAAATGTAAAACTTGCAGTTGTTCTTTGTCTTCAGTAGAAAAAACTTCCTTGGGTATCCAATGTCAAACTCTCACACAAGGTCTTGACCTGGCACGCACTTATTCACATGGGACTAACTGTATGAATAAGATCAGGCACATAACACTATTAGCATCTGAAAGATAAAGAGACTGCCCCTAAACCTTTGCTCCTAATAATGAGGAAGAAGTGATCATAAAGACCCTTCTCCTTAAGGCCTACTTCTGCCATGATGCCCATGAGAGGTAAGCCATTTGATGGTTGGGCTGAAAAGCAAGTGGGGACAGCTAACTCTTACTTTATTTATAACAAAACAAAAATGCAAATGTATATGTGTACAAAAATGTAAATATTTGATTGTATCCCTCCAGCTTCCCACACACATAGACTTTGTATGTCAGTTGTCTTCTTCAATTGTCACCCTAAATTCTCAAAACTGAGTACTGATTTTAGATGTCCAACTTGAAACATCTTAAAGGGGCTTGGGAAAAACTTCAACTGACAACAATAGCGTCAAGATTCACCCTGGTTTTCAAAGGAGGGGTGGATCTGCACTCTTTTCACGATGTCTCAAAACGGAAGCACCCAAATGTGCTAGTCATTTTTGTAAATTGAGGCCATAATAAATTTGGTGCATGGAACATGGGTGAAACATAGCCCTATTGAAGTCTTCACAGAGTTTTGCACAATGGGCTCTCGATGCTGACTGGGTCTTATGGATGCGGCAACAAATAAAATAAAATAAACAGAAATATCTCTTATTAAGGAAAATAGCATTCCACAGTTAATGAAAGAAAATAGCATGCCCTTTTCTTTTCCATCTCGAGCTTCCATAAATGTAAAAAAAAAATTTTAAAACCAAACGATATAAAATTTCATTAAAAAATACAAAAACAGCTTGGTTTTTGCCTAATTTGTCATTTTATTGAGGTTTCCCTCCTTCGTTATTTTAACATTCCTGTCCCTATTTCAATGTGAATAAATGGGTGTTAGAAATGAGTGAGACTACCCATGCTAGTCACAGCAGGTAGTGACTGACAGCTGAGACCTGTGTTCAAAATTTCCCCCCTACCTCTCTATCTGCCATTTCCCAACCTTTTTGGCCAAGCTTTTATTTGAACGTGACTACCTTAAGTAATTGCCGATATTTGTAAAGTCACTATATGTAACCGCATTAAAGAAAACCGATTTTTGGTACTATTTTGCAAGGCTTGTGGGATTTTGTTGTGTGTGTTTTGGTAAGTGCTCTGTAGATGCTGGGAAGGTGCTTGGTAAAACTTGCCTCTGTTGGTGTACAATTGTTTTATACACTTTCCCTGGACTTCATTCTTTAGCGAACATCTCTGGAATAAGTAATTACTGTGGGAACACTTCTTTACGGCTATTCTCAAACAGCAAAATTGGCAGAAGCTGGTTTTATAAAGTTCACAAACTGAATGGTGCCTTATTGCCATAAACAAAGGGATTTTAACTACTAGCATTAAAATACACTAAGAACAACAGATAAGAGAATCTGTGAATAAAGATAAGTCCTTAATTGACAAGAAAATGAAGGATTAAGCTAATGCAGTATTATAGCAATATGCCATGAATTCAGACTCTGGCCTCCATCACCATTTTGGACTAAGTGATTATAAAAGCTTTTAAAAGACAGAAAGCTGGACTCCCCTGAGACATTTTCTGCCTAAAATTTGTCAAAATGTGTGCAACTGGTACTAAGCCTCAGTGTAGGCCTTCTAAATGAATATATAATTTATTTAGTTACTTAAGATAACTGAAGTCTTGCCAATTTAATTAAAAATAAACTAACTATTGAAGAGAAAAAATGAAAAATTTAAATCCTGCCCACCATATTTTATAACATAATAGCAATTTGTACCGTAGGATGAATAGTATGGGTTTGTATTTTTTACTCCCTCTGTCTACTGATTTTATTGAATTTTAGGGAAATTCAAAGGCCTTTTGCTTGAAAAGACATATCATAAACAAAAAGTCCAGGGACCAAAACCTGCCTCAGGTAAAGCACTAGAAGTCTTGGCTAAATAAGGACTTTTGATCACAGATAAACATCCAAAGAGTCCTCATGTTGTTTTCAGTTATGGATAGGGAGTATCACAAGAATGTGTCTGCTCTTCCACTTCTTGTCTGTCAAGCCACGCAGTGCTAAGCCAGACAAAAATTATTTAAGAAAAAAATAAATTAAACCAAATTTTGTGGCACCTCACAACATTAGTTTAAGTTTCAGGAGATAATGAAGGCTAGTTCTTCTGTAATGTGAACCAGTTGGTGGAGTCCTAAAAAAACATAAATCTCCTGATAGAATTCAGCAAAAGCTAGCATGTGTAAGAACACGTTTTGGTCACCACCAATGGCGCACTTTTATTCATCAATCCAGATAAGATTGTAGCGGAAGAGGAAGTGACACAATCTCTGTCTGCTAAAATGACTATAAGGGAATAGTTTATTGTCTCTCTCATGGTCGAGAAGAGATTGTACTTGTGGGTGATGGATATACAGAGATTTCTTTACTCAGGCTGCTGGTTACAGACAAGCCCCTGTTGTTTTTTCAGGCCCTCTAGTTCCTAGACTTATTTAAACACAGTACGGGGTTGCCCCAAGCTCCAGCCTGCCCAGTCATAGAAGGCACCACTGACTATGGTTTTGGTCCTGCAAGGGACTGAGCCCTCTGGTCTCAGTCCAGCAAAACACTTAAGCATGTGCTTAACTTTAAGCAAATACTTAAGTGCTTTGCTGGATTGCAGCCAGAGGGCTCCTCTCTTTCAGGATTGAGCCCCATGCTACAACTGTTGTTCTCAGCAATTTGTAAGACATTTTGTTATATATCCTGGGTCAGATTCTGCCACATTACATTGTGCAGCGCCTTACTCAACATGTAGTCTCAGAGGGGTTTATAGAGGAATAAAGCACCATTCAACTTGAGTAAGGTTGGCAGAAGGTGAACAACACACCTCTATTCTGAATGCCAGATTACAGGTGAGAGGTTGGACCAATTGTAAGTTATGCTAGGTTCAAAGTTGAGAAAAATGAAGGTGATGGTGTAGAAACAATGTGGTTGGGGAGGTGGGGAAATCAAGCTGCATCTGAGAGCAAATCTGAGCTCCAGGTGTTATCGGGAAGTGAAAGAACGCTGAGGAACAAAAGTTGGAGGAGCCAGAGTTATGAAGAAAAGGGCCCGTCCTCCAAAAGCTGTACCATCTGATTTGAAAAGAGAAACAGCAAGTGCCACAAACTACAGAGAGAATGGGGAAGGGAAGATGAGGGAATCACAATTTGTTGGGTTCAAAATATGAGAAGATTTTTCAAAACTATGAATAGGCTTGGCAGAATTTGTTTAATTTTTTATAATGTTAACAGCTAATATCAATGTTTATTTTTAAACATTTCTAGATGTTTGTTGATTTAAATCTTCACAGTTGAGGGAATGGTGGTTGGTGTCAAAATAATTATTTAATGACAGTAGACATTGAGATTCAAAAGCTTTATATGAGAGTTAAAGCTTTATAATTGTTAAAACAAATTGCCAATGTCACATTAAATCAAACTCTGCTAAGTTCTTAAGCAGCATTTTTCTTAGACTATCCGTAAATTTCAATTATCGATGGAAATATCTTTGTCGATTTGTGTGTATACATTGAAATCGATGTTTACCGACTTTTACCGATAATATCTAATCCTTCCAAGCCTAACTATTAATAAAAAAGAATAATGCATCTGAGTTTCCCCCTCAACTTGGTCATCATTAGTTGGCTGATTGATTTCCTGTAGGCGTCACAGCAAAGGGGGTCTAAAGAAAGTCGTGGCCTTACTGATTAGCTCTGGGAAGGCTTTTCATCTATCAGAGGCAGTGGAGAAGAAAGAACAAAGAAGTAGACAAATGGTGTTCAAGGCTGGCATCATCGACAGAGCACAGTGGACACGAGGAGAGATGCAGTAAGAGAACAATGGGTATATTGGGAGGTTCTAATTTAGTGCAGTGCCTACAGCACTTGCTTTGAAGCTCTGGGATGTGGCAAGTTTGACTAACATGTCTATCCAATTTAAACACCACTGCTTATATGGGAACAGCCCCATTCGAAACAAACGGGCTTGTGAAGTGGGTAGGGGGAGGGAGGTCATTCGTATTCTACCCATTTGTGCTAGATTTCAACTAATTCACACCCCTGATGAATATCCAAATAGCAGAAGGAATGAGGACTAGTGCTCTCAACCAGAGTGTGTTAAAATGGATATTACAGAAAAATCTGAATTGCCCCAGAAGGAGGGAGGAGAAACGGGGTACCAGCTCAGCAGGTTTTTGGTTACTACAGCACTTGACTCTTCTACATAATGTAATGTAAAGAGGTGTAAAAATAAATCTCTCATCCCCTTATAAAATTAATCTCTGAATACAATAAGAAATCTAGAAGATTAATGTGTGTGCTTCAAATGCTTTAATGGAGAGTCCTTGTAGAAATTAGCGTGGTTACCAAGTTCAGCGTGCAGCAGTTTTCTGGTGTATCAGAAGGCAATGAATTTGGAATTAATTAAAGGAGTGAAGTGTGATGCGAAATGGCCTCTGTCATGGGAGCAGTTTAAGCTAATGAAGAACACTATGGGCTAATCCTCAGATGATGTAAATTGGGGTAGCTCCATTTAAATCAAATTTGCCAATTTACACCAGCTGAAAATGTGGCACACTGAACTTTGAACTTTTTCAGCTTTGGTAGCTGGAGTAAACATTAAACTTGTTTGGCAAAATCCTGCTTTCACTTATATTGGTGTAAACTGCCCTGATTTCTTGATTTAGTTATTCTGGATTTACAGAGGTGTTACTGCGAGTAAAATTTGGCCATTATGGTTAAATCAGCATTAAGCCATGCTGGCATTTGTTTTTAGAAAAACAGAGGCTGCTTTTCTTCAAACACTATGAATATTCCGTGTATATTAGGGTTCCAAAACAAAGGATTTTGCTTCCTTATTTTGGAGCCAGACATAAAGCCAATGTTTAGTGTCCATTATTTACGGGACTTTACACATTGTCTTTATTACAGTATTCCCTCAGTGTGTTTGCTCAAGTGTGTTTAAAGGCTTATGACATTTTTCAGTAAAGTTTTCACCTGACTACGTTATTGTACAGCTGTAGTACCCTCTCCATAATTAAGGTTTGGGCATAATTTCTTGACACATTATAGAAACTTGATTAAAGCTTTCGGTGAAAATATTCAAACTTGGCTGCCTACAATTAGACATTTACATCCATAATTAGACACCTAATTCAAAATGGCCCGGTTTTGGTGTTGTTGTTGTTGTAACTCTGATCAAACTCTCAGGGACCTACACATGCTATTAACTCTAAAATCCTTTTTATTTAGGTGTTTAACTTTAGGCATGTATCCTTGAAAATGTTGGCACTTAAAAAAAAAATCAGAATGACATTTCTTATACATTCTCCCAGAGACAAGATAATCATAACACAAGGGTAGCATGAATTATTTTCACTACTGTGTAAAATATTTCATTCTTGAGAGTCCTGAACTTGGAGAACTGAATGACTCAGGCCTTTTGTCTCCAAATCACTTATCTGAATCTATCCTAAGCTGGTAATGGCTAAAAGTCATTACAAAAAAAATCAATGGCTTTTCCATGGCTTATGTGAGATAGTTTAACAGTCCCATTCTAGCTTCCACACCATGAAAAGCCATCATGCTTTGCACAAGTTGCAATGCTTTCTGGGAATCCCAGCAGAGGGGCTAATAACGAAAAGGGCATTGTAATTTAACTACCATCTCACACTTAAAATGGGTCCCACCAGAACCACCAGGATTGAGGCACATTGGTGGAAGGGAGGAGAAGTTTGCACTGACTTTGCCCATATTGTGGAGAGAGAAATACAGTGGTTGGTGCTATCTAATCTCACACATTTCCAGAGAAGTATGTGTCTGACCCATTGTATGAGACTCATTGACTTTGATGGATTTTGGACTGGACCTCAAATACAATCAAAATCAATCAAAGACTGATAAGTAAGACCCACACATTGGTATTGTCACAGCTGGCAAAAGTATCAAATTCTAGTGAACTCAGTTATTGTGTCTCCATGTGGACACTTAGAATGAAGAGCATAATGGGAATATGCTAGAAAAGTCAAAAGAGATCTTGCTCAAATACAAGATCTTGCTCAAATACAGGGAGAACTGGAGGTCCTGGTGATGTCAAGGAACTATGACGTGATTGGAATAACAGAGACTTGGTGGGATAACTCACATGACTGGAGTACTGTCATGGATGGTTATAAACTGTTCAGGAAGGACAGGCAGGGCAGAAAAGGTGGGGGAGTAGCACTGTATGTAAGGGAGCAGTATGACTGCTCAGAGCTCCGGTACGAAACTGTGGAAAAACCTGAGTGTCTCTGGATTAAGTTTAGAAGTGTGTGCAACAAGAGTGATGTAGTGGTGGGAGTCTGCTATAGACCACTGGACCAGGGGGATGAGGTGGATGAGGCTTTCTTCCGGCAACTCACGGAAGCTACTAGATCGCATGCCCTGATTCTCATGGGTGACTTTAATTTTCCTGATATCTGCTGGGAGAGCAATACAGCGGTGCATAGACAATCCAGGAAGTTTTTGGAAAGCGTAGGGGACAATTTCCTGGCGCAAGTGCTAGGGGAGCCAACTAGGGGGGGCGCTTTTCTTGACCTGCTGCTCACAAACCGGATAGAATTAGTGGGGGAAGCAAAAGTGGATGGGAATCTGGGAGGCAGTGACCATGAGTTGGTTGAGTTCAGGATCCTGACGCAGGGAAGAAAGGTAAGCAGCAGGATACGGACCCTGGACTTCAGGAAAGCAGACTTCGACTCCCTCAGGGAACAGATGGCCAGGATCCCCTGGGGGACTAACATGAAGGGGAAGGGAGTCCAGGAGAGCTGGCTGTATTTCAAGGAATCCCTGTTGAGGTTACAGGGACAAACCATCCCGATGAGTCGAAAGAATAGTAAATATGGCAGGCGACCAGCTTGGCTTAATGGTGAAATCCTAGTGGACCTTAAACATAAAAAAGAAGCTTACAAGAAGTGGAAGGTTGGACATATGACCAGGGAAGAGTATAAAAATATTGCTCGGGCATGTAGGAAAGATATCAGGAGGGCCAAATCGCACCTGGAGCTGCAGCTAGCAAGAGATGTCGAGAGTAACAAGAAGGGTTTCTTCAGGTATGTTGGCAACAAGAAGGAAGCCAAGGAAAGTGTGGGCCCCTTACTGAATGAGGGAGGCAACCTAGTGACAGAGGATGTGGAAAAAGTTAATGTACTCAATGCTTTTTTTGCCTCTGTTTTCACTAACAAGGTCAGCTCCCAGACTGCCGCGCTGGGCATCACAAAATGGGGAAGAGATGGCCAGCCCTCTGTGGAGATAGAGGTGGTTAGGGACTATTTAGAAAAGCTGGACGTGCACAAGTCCATGGGGCCGGACGAGTTGCATCCGAGAGTGCTGAAGGAATTGGCGGCTGTGATTGCAGAGCCCTTGGCCATTATCTTTGAAAACTTGTGGCGAACGGGGGAAGTCCCAGATGACTGGAAAAAGGCTAATGTAGTGCCTATCTTTAAAAAAGGGAAGAAGGAGGATCCTGGGAACTACAGGCCAGTCAGCCTCACCTCAGTCCCTGGAAAACTCATGGAGCAGGTCCTCAAAGAATCAATCCTGAAGCACTTACATGAGAGGAAAGTGATCAGGAACAGTCAGCATGGATTCACCAAGGGAAGGTCATGCTTGACTAATCTAATCGCCTTTTATGATGAGATTACTGGTTCTGTGGATGAAGGGAAAGCAGTGGATGTATTGTTTCTTGACTTTAGCAAAGCTTTTGACACAGTCTCCCACAGTATTCTTGTCAGCAAGTTAAGGAAGTATGGGCTGGATGAATGCACTATAAGGTGGGTAGAAAGCTGGCTAGATTGTCGGGCTCAACGGGTAGTGATCAATGGCTCCATGTCTAGTTGGCAGCCGGTGTCAAGTGGAGTGCCCCAGGGGTCGGTCCTGGGGCCGGTTTTGTTCAATATCTTCATAAATGATCTGGAGGATGGTGTGGATTGCACTCTCAGCAAATTTGCGGATGATACTAAACTGGGGGGAGTGGTAGATACGCTGGAGGGGAGGGATAGGATACAGAAGGACCTAGACAAATTGGAGGTTTGGGCCAAAAGAAATCTGATGAGGTTCAATAAGGATAAGTGCAGGGTCCTCCACTTAGGATGGAAGAATCCAATGCACCGCTACAGACTAGGGACCAAATGGCTAGGCAGCAGTTCTGCGGAAAAGGACCTAGGGGTGACAGTGGACGAGAAGCTGGATATGAGTCAGCAGTGTGCCCTTGTTGCCAAGAAGGCCAATGGCATTTTGGGATGTATAAGTAGGGGCATAGCGAGCAGATCGAGGGACGTGATCGTTCCCCTCTATTCGACACTGGTGAGGCCTCATCTGGAGTACTGTGTCCAGTTTTGGGCCCCACACTACAAGAAGGATGTGGATAAATTGGAGAGAGTCCAGCGAAGGGCAACAAAAATGATTAGGGGTCTAGAGCACATGACTTATGAGGAGAGGCTGAGGGAGCTGGGATTGTTTAGTCTGCAGAAGAGAAGAATGAGGGGGGATTTGATAGCTGCTTTCAACTACCTGAAAGGGGGTTCCAAAGAGGATGGCTCTAGACTGTTCTCAATGGCAGCAGATGACAGAACGAGGAGTAATGGTCTCAAGTTGCAATGGGGGAGGTTTAGATTGGATATTAGGAAAAACTTTTTCACTAAGAGGGTGGTGAAACACTGGAATGCGTTACCTAGGGAGGTGGTAGAATCTCCTTCCTTAGAGGTTTTTAAGGTCAGGCTTGACAAAGCCCTGGCTGGGATGATTTAACTGGGAATTGGTCCTGCTTCGAGCAGGGGGTTGGACTAGATGACCTTCTGGGGTCCCTTCCAACCCTGATATTCTATGATTCTATGATTCTATGAAATAGCTTGCTACTCACAAGCTATGTTGCACTGCTTTTGAGGTCACACTAGTAAGGCCAGATATCTCCAAAACTGTTTAGATTATTTTTATAGTGTTTGCAAGCTGAAATCACTTCAACAAGGGGTGAAATAACGCTCATATAGACAAGTTGCCATTAGACAAGTAATAAAACACAGAAGAATGTGAGAAATGGAGAAAAGAAAGGGGGCATATTGACTATGGCAAAGTTATTCTGTCTCCTCAGCAATTTTTCAGAGTATGTGAATGTGCAATTTCATGTCTACATATGCCCCAATACCAATGCAGCTGGAAAGTGAAAAATCTGTAACACAACAGGTTTTAATCCATGAAAATATAGGCTGCATTTATTTGGAATGGGGCCACATACAACCACCTGTACTGGATGATCTAGAAGAAGTTACTGGGAAAACTGAGAAGGGGTGGTAGGTTCCAATTCAGAATTTTATATTATATTGTTTTCTGAGCTCAACAAACAAAGATAATTTTGTACAAAGATCTGGATTTGTAGAAACTATTCCACATAAGATGATGCAGAAAAGCGAAGCAAAGAAGAAAAAGGAAAGAGGAAAAAAAGTAAAATAAAGACATGGCTGGTTTTGGAGCCATGAGACTCAACAAGTTTGAATCTGTCAGTTGGAGTTACTTTTCCAGCTTGAGAAAAGAAGCATTTTATCAACAGACCAAAGGGTATGGGCAATCGATACTTTATGTTCTTAAAAGCACTGTAGGGCCTAACATGTGACTAGTGCACTTGGAACGTATTGAACTTGATGTCACAACACAAAGATTTAACATTCTAACGTATACATCAAGACAGTCTTCATTTTTCACTGGACACTGTTCAGTAAAAATGGTGTTCTTGTAGTGAACACAATGCATTGAAACATATGGAGGTTTACAAGAAGCCCGAAAACACACTGTAATAACAGAAAGAGAAATGAAAGCAAATAATTTAGGGAGTTTTGTGGTTTCACAGAATAATTTTACAAGGGACAGTGGGGTTTTTATATTAGCCAGATGTCACCCATCTGATGTTGGCATGACTATATTTAATATGGTTTTAGAAAATGACTGAGTTTTCATTGGACCAGGAGACTTAATAAACAATGTCAGGAAACAAAGCTTGATCATTGGATTATGGACCCATCCATTGAGTTCTAGTCTATCCAGGGGAACCTTGGTCTGGATAAAAAGGACTACTGGTTTGAGGTAGGACTTGTGCAGTGTACAGATAGAGGCTATGGGAACAGAGATATAGTCTTGTCTCCTAATAGTGATAGAAGAAACATCTGGCTTGCATGGTGGGTAATACTTGTGTCTTCAGAGTGAACAGAAGAAGATTATTCAAGGAAATGGCAGTGAACACAGGTTCATGTACTGGCAGCTATGGTAATATAAAAGGAAAGTTCTCTTTCTTTTTGAGGAGATGTGGATGCTTGAGAAGGCTTGGTTATAGGCTGTAGAAGCATTCATCCTACTATGACAGCTGCTTTTGACGCTATTGTCTCACTATTACTTTGAGATCCTTCTGTCTGTTTGTTGTACTGATCTGTGAGATTATAAACTCTTTTGTGAGGGTCCTTTTGTGTTATATGCTTGTACAGCTTCAGATTGGGGCCTCTAGATCAGGCGTGGGCAAACTACAGCCCGGGGGCCACATCCGGCCTTCAGACATTTTAATCCGGCCCTTGCGCTCCTGCCAGGAAGCGGGGTCTGGAGCTTGCCCCACTCCAGTACTCCAGCTGGGGGCTTGCCCCACTCCACGTGTGCTGTGGCTCCATGTGGCTCCTGGAAGCAGCGGAATGTCCCCCCTCCGGCTCCTATGCACAGGGTCAGCCAAGGGGCTCCGCAGGTCCCATTGGCCGGGAACCATGGCCAATGGGAGCTGCGGGGCAGTCCCTGTGGATGGGGCAAGCTTGCTGAGCCGCCTGGCTGCGCCTCCGCATAGGAGCTGGAGAGAGGACAAGCCGCTGCTTCCGGGACCTGCTTGATGTAAGCGCTGTCTGGAGCCTGCACCCCTGACCTCCTCCCATGCCCCAACCCCCTGCCCCTGCCCTTATCTCCCTCCTGCCCTCCGAACCCCTTGGTCCCAGCCCGGAGCACCCTACTGCATCCCCAACCCCTCATCCCCAGCCCCACCCCAGAGCCTGTACTCCCAAACTGGAGTCCTCACCCCGCCCCCCCTGCACTCCAACCCTCTGCCCCAGCCTGGAGCCCCCACGCACACCCTGAAATCCTCATTTTCTGGCCCCACCCCAGAGCCCACACCCCCAGCCTGAGCCCTCAGCCCCTCCCACACCCCAACCCCCCAGTTTCATGAGCATTCATGGCCCGCCATACAATTTCCATACTCAGATGTGCCCACCCCTGCTCTAGATGCTACTGTGATACAAATAAATATTAATATTTGTCTAAAGCACTGTAGTAACATTATTGACAACTGAAGCTTTTGGAACCATAACTAACATGCTGTGGGGATTTTTATTTATTTACTTATTTTTAATATGTGCAGTTTTAGGCTGCTCTTTGCAATACACACTGAGTTGGTAAAGCAAAGGTAATTCAAGTGGTGAAGATCTCTGTTTTGGTGCTGAAGGTAAAAAATTTAAACTCTGCTGATGACCACATGAATGTGTGGATTATTACATATCCATACACCCTTAAACATGATTTCCTTACAACAGAGTTGAGGCTCAAAGGCACGGTAGTGTGGGTTAGGCTGTCCTACTGATATTCTGCTCAGTATAGAGGTGACAATTTCCCAGTGCCGTTAATCCAGCTCCCTTCACTAGATCCAAGCTGACTAAAACAAGAGTTTATCCCATTTAGCATATTTTGACTCAGAATGGACTCAAACACTCACCATTTTGTAGAAGAGAAACTGCATGTGGTCATTGGTTTTTTTTCCCTTAAATCAATTTCTTTTTTAAACACTCCTTTGGGAATGTTAATAGTTACAACGCAGCTGTTGCATGCTGCTCTTGATTTTCCAGGAATACATTTGAGAAGCCTGTTTATTTAGAGAAATGGATGGGTGTTAGCTGTCAGCCCTCCTTGTGCAACACAGCTTTAAAGCCATTCATGTTATTCCATCCTTTAAGAGATTCACTTTCAGTATTATCAGAAGCTTAAAGTCTGAGTTCTTCCACCACATATTACATGCATGTATAATTTAACAATCTTCTAAACAATCATGTTGAAAATTAGCTTCATATTGTATTGATCTTTGCAATTGCAATGCTTTCCTCAGGTTCCTGTAATATGAAGTGTGCCATTTCACTTGTTGCTACTTAATGATTATTTTTAAGAAGTCAGATGTACACTACTAGGAAAATCCTGACTGGCCACCTGAAGCTTCATGGTTTAGCTTGACTTTGCAACCAAGGAGCAAAATGGGAATCCTGTGGCATGGATCCAGAGTAACTCGACAAAATCATGAACCTGTTCTCAACTTCCCAGGACTCTGAGAATGCTGTCAGAGACCCTCTGAACACATACAGGAGCCACGCAGTCCCAACAATATATCAGCTAAAAGCTCCAAAAGACACTTGTCAGCCAGGGTGGATGGGCTCCTCCATACTGCAGCTATTCCCAATTACCTACAAGTCCCTCCATACACAAATGCATACCCTGTAGCAGGGTCCTGTCTCCTCATCTCATGGCATGGCCTTGCACTGCAAGCACCCCACCCACAGTCCCCTCCTCATTCTCTTAGTAAAGTATCCACCCAGTAACATGTTCACAGTCCAGACTACTTAAAGTTTCCCTTCCTGGAATTCAATTGATTATGTCCTTAGGAGAAACAGTCTATTTTGTCCCTTTGTGGCCCAAACTCTTCCCTCCTGGGGTTTCCAGTTTCATCCTGGATCCAGGGTTTCAGGTTCTTGGTTCCCCCTACAGTTATCTGCGAGCAAGGGAGCTCTGTAGGTCCCACTATGGCCCTGGTTTCTATGCAGACTCTATTTCCCCTAGTCTCTTCCTGTCCAAGTCCTTGAACTCGCAACTCCAGCTTTCCTCTGGTTAAGGGATTCCACAGCCCTCCTTCCTGGGCTGGTTTATGATTCAAGCAGGAAGGAAAGCTAGACTGTCTGCCTTCTCTCTCTCATCACCCCCTTGGATCTCCAGAGGCTTCTGTTTTTTTTCTCCATCCCAAAAGGCCTGATTTTAGCCACATGACCCGCCTGTCATGTGACTTTGCTTATTTTCTCCAACTGGGGAGGCACGTTAATTGTAACAGGTGGGGCTGCACGCATCATCACATACATAGGGATGCACTTCCCTCTCTTTCTTTCCCATGGGTCTTCTCTGTCCCCACATGCCATCTCTGCAAGGAGAAAAGGAGTACTTGTGGCACCTTAGAGACTAACGAATTTATCTGAGCATAAGCTTTCGTGAGCTACAGCTCACTTCATCAGATGCATGCAGTGGAAAATACGGTGAGGAGATTTTATATACACAGAGAACATGAAACAGTGGGTGTTACCATACACGCTGTAACAAGAGTGATCAGGTAAGGTGAGCTATTACCAGCAGGAGAATGGGGCGGGGGGGAACCTTTTGTAGTGATAATCAAGGTGGGACATTCCAGCAGTTGACAAGAAGGTGTGAGGAACAGTGGGGGGGGGGGGGAATAAACATGGGGAAATAGTTTTACTTTGTGTAATGACACATCCACTCCCAGTCTTTATTCAAGCCGAAGTTAATTGTATCCAGTTTGCAAATTAATTCCAATTCAGCAGTCTCTCACTGGAGTCTGTTTTTGAAGTTTTTTTGTTGAAGAATTGCCACTTTTAGGTCTGTAATCGAGTGACCAAAGAGATTGAAGTGTTCTCCGACTGGTTTTTGAACGTTATAATTCTTGACGTTTGATTTCTGTCCATTTATTCTTTTTCGTAGAGACTGTCCAGTTTGACCAATGTACATGGCAGAGGGGCATTGCTGGCACATGATGACATATATCACATTGGTAGATGTGCAGGTGAACGAGACTCTGATAGTGTGGCTGATGTGATTAGGCCCTATGATGGTGTCCCCTGAATAGCTATATGGACACAGTTGGCAACGGACTTTATTGCAAGGCTAGGTTCCTGGGTTAGTGGTTCTGTTGTGTGGTGTGTGGTTGCTGGTGAGTATTTGCTTCAGGTTGGGGGGCTGTCTGTAAGCAAGGACTGGCCTGTCTTCCAAGATCTGTGAGAGTGATGAGTCATCCTTCAGGATAGGTTGTAGATCCTTGATGATGCGTTGGAGTGGTTTTAGTGATGGCTAGTGGCATTCTGTTATTTTCTTTGTTGGGGCTGTCACTATCAGTACAAAAGGTTCTCCCCCACCCCCGGCTCCTGCTGGTAATAGCTCACCTTACCTGATCACTCTTGTTACAGTGTGTATAGTAGCACCCATTGTTTCATGTTCTCTGTGTATATAAATCTCCCCACTGTATTTTCCACTGAATGCATCTGATGAAGTGAGCTGTAGGTCATGAAAGCTTATGCTCATATAAATTTGTTAGTCTCTAAGGTGCCACAAGTCCTCCTTTTCTTTTTGCAGATACAGACTAACATGGCTGCTACTCTGAATACTGTCATCTCTGCAAGGGTTACTGCAGCTGCAGACCTGTAGCTGCCTCCACAGCTGGAGAGTGAGCAAAGGGAGACAGGATCCATGAAAGGTCAGTCAAGGGAGAAGTAGCTCATGCTTTTAAGGGGTTTTATGGGTCCCAAAGGTAGAGCTGCTATAGAGCTGTTCCACAGCTCTTGCATCAGCCAAACTATCTTTCGGATCATTGAATTGTGCAGAATTCCCATATGCCAGAAGCAGGGACTCACATGCATCTTACTCCCAAGTAAAACAGAGCAGGAACCTAGCATCTGACAGTAAATAAATTTCGTAGCTCCAAGAAATGAAGCACAACTAATGGCAACAAAAATAAAATGTAGATGTTATTAAAAATACACCACAAAGATACAACAGAGTAAAACTAATTATTCACCTCAAAGCCAAAAAAGGGAACTAAACTGAACACTAAACGCCATTTAAAAAAAAAATAGAAGTGCCATATGAGTTCCGTAGAAGTTAGTTTATTAATTTCCTGTGAAAGGCTACAAAAATGCAATTTTCATGCAGAGAAAAATCAAATACCAGTAATGCTTAGGTACTTATTACATGCTTCCAACTAGGTATTAAAGCTCAGGAATTAATTAGTGCACATGGATTCATTTTGGAATCCTTGCTGAATGAGTTAAAAGAGCCTTATCAGAAGAATTTTATTTTGAGCTTCTGTAAAGGTACAGTTGGTGGAGTCATGACAAACATAGGGCTACGCTGGCAAACCCTCACTTATGTGAGTAGACACCATTAACTACAAAGGCATCTGTGAGTGTTAAGCATATCTTTAAATCCAATCACTTTTGTTAAGTACTTAACTATCAATTTTGATCCCTAACTTTAGGTATTGACGTTTGAAGACTGGGGCCTATGTTTTTACATTACATTATATAGAGAGAGAAAGAATGGAACCAAATATTTACAGGTGGAAACTTAGCAGAACTTACCATTTCAAACCATAGGGTACCATGTGCATGAATGAAGAGCTCACCATGTTTTTTTAATTGGATACTGGTGGGGAGGGACAATAGAGTGCCCCAATGTGGATAGCTCTAGCACACTGGGTTTACAGACCTTTTCAATATAGTTTTCAGTCTCTGTATTACCTGCTTTGCATAGAAAGATAAACCCCATCTTTTTCCAATGGAAACTTTTTTTAAAAAGAAAAAAACAAAAACCCTAAACAAATCTGAGCTAAATCACGAACACTGATGCCCGTCAACTCTTAATAGTAAAGGTTTTGTATTTACTGCTTCCCACCACGTCAATTCAAAATTTCCTGTTACAAATACTTAAAAAGCGAATGCAATGTTTTTAGAGAGCTGGTGCTAAGGAGCGTCAAACCAACCATGAGAAAAGGGGATTCAATCACCATTTTTAAAAGAAAGCAAAGACAAATGAAAATACTCAGCTGTATATGACACAAGCTAAGCCGCAGTTTTGCAGAGCTAACAAGTGCCATACAAGCCCACTTCAAAATTGTCCTCAACTTGACTTGAATTCAAAAGGAACACTACCTGCTTAGCTCTGATTACCAGTCCATCAAGTTTCTAAACAGACACTGTTAGCAATGAAAGCTTTCAAGTACTCAGTTATAACCTAAATGGATTCCAGAGGAAGGAGGCAGCTCTAATAAATGAAAAGACATGTCTGCCCATCGGCATGGAAAAAATCTGGATAAAGGAATTAGGCGTTCCACTGTGCAAAAAGTAACAGATGACTACAACTGCCATGCATATATATTATATCTATATATCTACAAGCCACTTTTCTCCATAACTTATACAAACATGCTACAAATGTAAAGAGAGGCATAGTTTATCTGATTTCAGAGAAAACAGCTGGTACTTGGAGACTTCAAAAAAACTGCAAATATGTATTTTAGCTGTATTTTATATTGAAAGTAAAAACCCATTAACAGTAACTTGCAGGTATGTATGGCACTCAACTTTTCTAAACTGAAAATACTCAGCTTTTATTTTACAAACTACAAATGATAGATCCTCTATGGAAAATCTACTAGCTTATCCACCTTTCAGACTTTTCAAAACACCTTTATCAAATCACTAAAGACCCAACTCTGCCACCCATACTCACTTTGAACACCTCCTTACTATACAAGTAATTCCCATTCAATCCAATTGACTAATTGTATAGTAAGGTACTGCTCAAGGTGAGAAAGAGCAGTAGAACAAGGCCCTACTATATAAGACAGCTCAACGCAAATAAATATATAAAGAATTGCTCAGATACAGACAACGCATTATTAAGTGCATTAGGAATAACTGGGTAAGTAGAAAATTGAAAAAGGGACAGAGAACCAAACACTTTTAGTGATAGTAAGTGAATTGAAACTTATTTAAGGCAAGGATTTGATTACTAAATTGTGCTATCATCTATCCATGTACCCTTTTGTTGGCAAATATTGAAAGTTTGTGACTTTAGTAAATCGGAAAATGTGTAGACTAATTTTAAAAAAAACCTCTAGATCCACATTGGGAAGCTTGGGTATATTTAAAGGCTGTGGAGGCTGGGATAGAGGCAGATGCATTTTGTGCTTTGCATATTAGCAAACAAAATGTCACATATTAAATCATTCAAATTCAGAAGACTATAACTGGAGACACCTCATCTTTGGTATAGCCTTTTGCTGCATCTCCTTTGTAATTGGCTCCTTCCAGTCTTGCAACTCCAAAACAAAACAAAAAAGTCAGTTTATTCAGAGTTAATAATTAGTACCAGACAGAGTCCTGGAGAATTAAATTTTCTATCCATGGAAGAATTATGGTACAGGCAGCAACAGCGCACAGATTCCTATACCAATCTGCTAATGTGATGCTGACTTGTCACAAAGAGACTACCTGTGTGGGAAAGTGAGTAATTCAGTCTTTCATGTCCATTAAGTCCATGGATTCTGTGCTGAAACTGCCAAAAATTTGTCAATAATCATGGTACATTTGGGATTTTTTTTTATGCTGAAAATTAGGGTGTTCTGAAGCCTTCCCCAGCAACAGAAAATGGGCTTGTAAGTCCTTATGCAAATAGCCAAAACAAAACTTTCTACAAAACTACCAGTGATTATGTAACGCTAAAAGAAATGAACTGAACAAGGCACACACAAACACAAAAATAAAAACCACGACAGAAGAATCACTCTCCTTCACAATGCCCATAAAACAAATTCATGAATTTATGGAACCCACCATTCATAACCACAACTACAGCCTTCTGCATCAGCACTGGCCTGTTTTGACTAATGGCACTTGTTTATTCTTTAACTTGTCTCGTTTGCTTTAACTAGAGGGACTGAATTAGAGGCAATAGGACAGTATAGGTGCTGACCCTGTGGGTGATCCAGCCCTGAAGCACCTAAGGAAAAAAATAGTGGGTGCTCAGCACCCACCAGGCACAGCTGATCGGCAGTGCCACCAAACAGCTGATTGGCGGCTCTCGGAGGAGCTTAGAGGAGGGTGGAGAGCAGTGAGCCTCAGGGAGGGGACGATGTGGCAGGAAGAAGAAGAGCAAAGGCAGGGCCTTGAGGGAGGAGGTGGAACAGGGAGGGGGCAGGAAGAGGCAGAGTGAGGGCGCGGCCTTGGGGAAAGGGACAGGGTGGGGGCAGGGCCTTGGGGTGGAGCGGGCATGGAGCAACCCCAGGGAAAACAAAGTCAGCACCGATGTAGGACAGGATGAATTAGGAGGACCCAGAAATCATTGGGAAAACCCTCACTATGGCCACACTGATTACTGATTTCACTAATTCTGGCCCTGATGCTATTTCTTTGCTTCATTCTATTTTATGGTAGAAATTTAGGAAACTTGGTGGGAAGTCACTGTTCTTCCTTCACTCCAACTCTCTCCTCCAGTTCATTATTGTTCATTTTCCTGTCCAAGAAAGATGCTCCATCATTTCACCTTATGCTTCCCTTCTCCCTTTTTACCCTACAAAACAAAATAGATCTCTTCACAATATTTTTTCAAATACAAAAAGAACAAACACAATGTCATAAGTTACATACAAGTAAATGATTTTGGTGAATGTTTCAGGGATATTTTTGTTGGATGTCATCCATTGCTACAACACCCAGCACAAATGAAAGTACTGCAGGTCTCCTAAGCAGCAATCAGATCAAAAACAATTTGCCGCAGGAACCTGAAATTAACTTTTGACCTTCAGCTTCAGTCTCTACCATGTGGAACACAATTTGTTTCCACTAGTCTAAAAGCTGCCTTAGGGTTAATGCTGAGTTTTGCAAAAGCACTTCAAGGCAAAAGTGATCATCTGATGGTAGGACTGTCTCATTGTTTGAGCAAGGAAGTCATACGCAAGCTGCAAGTCAAACACCTTGCTATACACAAAGACAGTACTTCTGCATAGCAATCCTGTGTGCCAGTCCAAAGGCATATCCAGAAAGAGGTGAGGGCTTAAGGGCAACTTTATATTTTAAAAAATATTTTGTAACTGAAACTGTTTCATGGACACAGCGCTGATCCTCCTTATCCATCCTCCTGTTACAGTTTAAAAATCTTTAATCTTTACAAAAACATCAGAATTACAGATGTATACTGTACATAAGCCAACTCAGCTTTATTCAGCCTCCATGAAAAGTGCAATGTCTCCACCATCATTCTGTGTAGTTGAGCTACAGACCAATCCTTCCTTTCCAATGGGATATAGCCTTCCGGCCCTACTTGGGATTGAGATATTAACTTTAAACTCCTGACACCTACAGCACTGAGTGATGTAGCTAGGTCAACTTACATTTTAGGTATAGACCAGTCCTAAGTATGAAAGCTGGAAGAGAAGCAGGGCAGCTCATGGAGTCCCTGCTAAGTCTCCTCTCCCTCTGAAAGGAGGGTTTTTGCACTCTGAGAAGCTGCACGGCACAGGCAACCTGAGCACTGTACCTGTTGTGACCAGAAGCACAGCGAGAGAGATCCAACCCAGCATTGGCTATCAAGAGCCAGCTGAGGCCACAGGAGGATTCCAGACCAGGGAACCACTGAGCCTGGTTGGAGATATGAGAGGACCGTGCCCCACATATGGGTGGAAAAAAAAGTAAGAGGATTTTTATTTAAGCTGGCCACTGCCACAGCATTGCAACACTCCATCTCAGGACATATGACCTTGGTCATACCATCAACCTTGTGAAATTGCCAGGGAGGGAGCTGGAGGTGTTTGAGAGTGTTAGGAGATGGGGGGATTGGCTCAGTTATACATGTTGATTAATTTTCAGCTAACCTTAACCCTTTCCTTCCCCAGATCCTATTTTCCTGTTCCCATAAAGTTCCCCTATCTGATATACTGTTATTTTTGGTGCGTCATTCCTTTACTTAATTTACTTTATTGTCCCCATGTATAGGGACTTACATTCCTTGCCAGCTTGTAGGATTAGCACTGAGTTCTAAAGTCACAGCACTCCTGTATATATACTACAATGGGGAGTAGAGGCATCAGGCACCAAGGAAAAGAAACTGGGACTGAACCTGCACAAGGAGAGTGGAGAAGCTGCTCCAAATATCAGTGATACCACACACCTGGGAGAGAAGAGGGAGGAGGCTTAAACCGCAGCTGTACACGTGAAAGACTCATGGGTAGTACCCATCCCAAAACTCAGTGTGATTAAACCTTTTTCCCATTCTACCAACATGTATATGGATATATTTCACAAATATGCAAGAACATTAGAAAGGAGTCATAATATAGAGAAAGCACAAAACTTGTCTTGAAATACTAACAGAGGATATGCATTTCCTCTTCTTTCTAGTAACATGTAAACCACATTAAGTAAATCTCTGGGTAATAAAAGAATTTCCAGCACTTCTCCAAGGCCGCCTTCTCCTGGTTTAAATTCAAGAGGTTGTTTCTTTTCAGTATGTTGCCCACGGTAGAGGTTTCCCTTGGTACTCCCTGCATGAAGCTCTCAGGGAGATTCGGGGTATCGAAATCCAGCACATCTATAATCCCTTTTTCTCAAGTGGCAGAAATCCATTTTATCTCATCTCCCTCTCCAACCAGTTTTAAGACCTCTCATCTGCCCTACAAACCGCATAGAGTAAATAGGATGGACTTGGATCTTAGATTATAAAGCCAGAAGGGATCACTGTGATCCCCTTGTCTGGCCACCTGTATGACACCAGCCATCGAACTTTCCTGAATTAATCCTGTTTGAACTAGAGCATATATTTTGGGAAAACATCCTATTGTTCTCTTGGCAACCGACTACTATCAATCCTTAATGTCCATCAACAAGATCATTTCCTGCAGACATATAGGTTTTACTCCCAGTGCTGTCCCACTAGACCTTGCTTAGCTTGTGATTTAAAATATATAGATATATATTAAATATTTATTAGGAGATGCTGATGTTTGATAACTTTTTAATTTTAGAAAGATCAAAACAAGTTTGGAGCTTACAAGACATACAACGGAAATATGTATTACTTAAACTGCGTTACATCAACAAATTATATATTACATAATTTTATTTACGGATTACATCTTTTCTACCACCTAGCCATAAAAGGGTTCATATAAAGTCAATAAAAGCCCTAAAATGAACAAAGGGAAAGCAAATAGGTAATCATACACAAATAAGAATAGTAACCCGCGTGCTAGAAGACAACAATGCCTGAAAGTGTCCCACAATCCCATCTCTGTCATGTTGGCCACAAAACAGCTACCAAATTGCATTTTCTCTTGCAATAGCTCTCAAGAGTTATACTTGTCTGTAAAAGCAATTAATGCATTGTTGGTGCTATACAAGAAACAAGGGCCATGCCAGGTGTGTTACGAAAATCAGCAATTTTTGACAGCACTCCCCTGGGCAATTCCTCAGGTGAGTTATCTTTCTATCAGTGGAATTGAATGGAAAGGCTGTTATTCATTGTATAATTATATACAGTTCATTGAAAGCTTACAAGTCGGGTAAATTCCATGTAGAATCCATACGCTACAGAAAGCGTTGTATAGAGTTGTATACTTTCAGATACTATTTTTCTATGTTTCTACCCATAGCACTATATTGGAATTTCTGTTAGCAGGAAAAATGCCCCAGGACAAGCATTTTCTGAAACCACATAAGTTTAAAGAATAAGTCTTCTAGGATTGGTCTGTGCATCAGATGTTTCAGCTAATACAAAAGGGCATGTTGTGTAGTGTTGTAAAGAAGACAAGAGAAGAGTGCAAATCTTTGCAGATTTACAGTCCTGATGAGGTATGATAAGCATGTTTGATACAGGTAACTGAGGACATTTCCCAGGTCTGGGACTTGTCTATGTGTAGGAAGAGGACAGTGACCTCGTACTTCAGACAAGTAGGATGGGAAAAAATAGACAAGCTGAAACAGCCTAAAGGAATAAACTCCTCTTTCTCTCTCTATCTAGTAACTTCCTCAGAAGCCACTTTATAAAGAAAACTTTTTGCTATCTATAGGGAGCTTCAAAAACTTCTCTATAGAAGATAAACTTGTTTGTTACCATGATCTAGGTTACCTTGTAGGAGCACTTTCTCCTAACATTCTACATAAGCCTGTGGCATGGAAAGGTGGAATTTAGGAGATAAATGCATTCTGCACATTACTAAATTTTGTTTTCTAAAGCTTATCTGAATCGCTATTCTGCACTAACTCCCCATTGTACACTTTTATTCCACACCAAGAGTGTTTTTGTGAGGTTTAGTTTAATCCATTTTGGAAGTGGATTAAGCTAAACTGCAGAAGTGAAGAATAAGATTGTCCACATGGGGAGTTAGGAATAGCTATTACACTTTACATTCACACTGTAGTTTATTTCACAATAACTTGCCCGTTTTGAGACGCCCTAAGTGGAAAATAAATCTATAGTCATGCTGCTATTCTTCCTGGTTGGTATTCTATTTTAACAATGAGTCATGAACTCAATGGAATCTATTTGAAGAAGAGTGACTTGCAGCTTCCTTAGGAACTTGTGTAACTACCCTAGATTGGATGGAAAGGGCAGGATCAAGCTGAAATTACACACTGAGAAACTGTTGAAGTTATTCACCAAATTTAATAGGAAGGACATTAGCAATAGGCTGAAGTGTTTAAAGTACAGTCTTAGGTAAATGTACAACTCTTAGTTTAAATAGGCTGAAGACAGAACTGTGAGACAGCCTCTGTAAAATAGCTTTGTTTGCTAGCCAGTTCACAAAGAATCGGAAAAGAACTGGCAAATTGATTAATTTACAGGTTTGTCCCCTTTAACTCATCCCTCTTTCACCTTACCACCCCACCAAACCAGATAGAGGATAAATTCGTAAGTTTGGCACTGACTGAATTTCAAAAGATAGATCTTCCTCAGATGATTGGGACTCTTGAGCCCAATCAATATCCCTAAGCAGCACTTTTTAGAAAATAGTCTCTTAATATAGTTCAGAAGGTTCGATATTAGAAGATAAATCAACCCTACATTTTTGCTCATGGGTGGCTCTGTCTGCTTTACTGTTTTCAAGCAGGACTTAGTATTCTCCTTTTATATTCCCACACTTAAGTGATTTGTGATTATTGCTGTGGGTAGAAAAGCTCTTTAAATATAAAAGATCAGAATTTTGCAGCTACTGGTAGGTGTCAGTATTGCCTGTATATACATACCACAAACAGAACCGGCCATCTTCTTCCTCAGCATTACTGGTCTCTTATCAAGTGGAAGAAAATAAGTGTTCTATTGTGACACTAATAGTAGATGAAAAGCCAGTGCAAACATTTTAAAATATGCAATATTTATAAGTAATGAAGTAGTCAAATGTTCATTCCTTGATACTGCTGTGGGACAGACTTAAAAGGAACTCCTAGATTGGGGTAGTCAATAGGTGGACCGTGGGCCAAATCCGGACTGCCAGATACTTTTGAACGGACTGTGAAATCTTTTTATTTATTTATTATCATCATCGTTATTATAGTATTATTTTCTCTGGAGTCTGGACCTTGAACAAGAAATTTGAACCATGCTTTCTTTCTGGCATCAGGACAAGGAGAGTGTCTTCTTATGTTTTGTACAATGCCTAGCACATTTGAGTCTAGTTTCTGAGTGAGCCTGTGGATGCTACCATAATATGAATGTTAAAAACAATAGCAATAATAATGAGGAGATGGTTGTTGGCAGGGAAGGCTGCTACAGAAGCTTGAATTTATTAAAAAGGTTTAACATATTTAAATACAATACAACATATATCAATAAGAGGCACTTCAGAAGTGACAGATGCAAAATAACTGTCTAAAGAAATCATAGAAAATGTATCAGCTATTATCAGGCCCTGCAAATAAACATATTAAGTAAATAGTCAATAGACGGCTAGTCACTAGACCTGGGGGGAAAATTTCAACCAAGCTTTTGTAGGCTGAAAAATGCAGATTTGATAACAATGAAACATTCTGGAAATTTGTACCAGTTTCACTTAATTGTTTTGGTTGGAAAAAACTAGAACAATTATTGAAAGGAAACATTTTGATTTTTCAATTCAAAACAACTTTTGAAATTGCCTTGAATTTTATTGTAAATAATTAAAAACTAAAAAATGCTCAATCAAAATTAAATTTTGGGGGGGGCGGTCAAATGCAATGTTTTGTTCAGCTGAAAATGATTTTTTTAAAAAAAATTTATTTGCCAAAAATTTAACAAAATTTCATTTTTGGTTTGAATTAAAAACAGGGATTTTTTTGACTTTTTGGAATTGACAGAAAAATGAAAAATCCATTATTTGCCCAGCTTTCCTTAACACCTCTGGATTCTAATGAGCTCTACACGAGGTCCATTCAGAGGCTGAAACTACTGCAGAATGCTATGACCTGCTTCTTACATACAGTTGGATGTAAAGCAGAGCTCCGGGATCTGCACTGGCTCCCAGCTTGTATCTGTGTAGAATACAGTGTTGGTTTTAGCCTATGAAGGTTAAATGATTTGGGACCTGGTTACATGAGATTGCCTCTCCCCCCATGACTTAATGCCATAATTGGCCATCAATATGAATGAGAAGGGAATGCCTGCAGGGTGCACTCTGTGAGTGGTCCTCGACTCTGGAACTTGCTTCCCCTTTTGGTCTGCTAGATTTATTAACCTTCCAGACACAGTGCAAAGCCTGTTTCTCTCTCTCTCTTTTATCGGGTTGTTGGGGTGAGGCTTAGCTGATGGTTGGGCAGTTATATTCAAAGATAGTCCTCTTGTATTATTATTTCTTTTGGGGGGCAGGAGTTAACCCCTGCGCTAGACCTGGGCACCATAAGGGGGATGCCTATAAGCTATATTTGATAAATATATATGTAATGATTTCTCTGTTTTTCAAACTGTTGTTAAAAGGTTAGTGAATTACATAAAGTCAATTACTCTTCACTTGTCAAGGGAAGGTTATGCAGGTATGTCGAGGAAGCAAACAGAGAAACAGAAAAGCCATTCTCCGCCACCACATGCATCTCATTACAAAACATCTCTGTTCTCACCCAAATCTTACTGAAATGCCACAGAATGGAAACATGTGCTTCAGCACCTTGCATTCGCTAGATTCCATTTGTGAATAATATTTCTTCCTTTTTGGTTAATCTGTCAGACAGGCATACTCACCCCACCTCTGAGAGGAAGATTGCTCACACCCCTGGGAACATAAATTGTACTGTTATTTGATTTGTCACACAAGATAAGACATAAAAAAAAAAACCACTGATGAAAATGTCTTTACAGCTCTTTGATCTTCCTGTAGATGGTGTGTACACATATATAAATGTACAGATTCCTCTATAGGACAATTTAGAGTTTCCTTTTCAACTGCTTAAAAAGTATAGGGCAACTATTATGTGTAGCACAGTGCCTAATCTGACACAAATGTATGCAAAGATACACAACTTAAAAAGTAGAGCTCGGCAAAAATGTTTTCTCTGTACTAAAATATTTTATATTAGAAACCCCAAAGCATTAAGTAAATGCACTGGTCTGGGAATTGCTCAGGTTTGCATCAGTCAATAATCATAATCACCAACTAACTCTTCTAAAACAGCAGTCTTTACTACAGGATTTTAATATTCTACCATGCTTTACTTTCTTAAAGGGACACTGTAGTTTAGCCTCTAAAAGAAACTAGATTACAACTCTTCTGGACTGTCTGGAAGCCCTCCTTTTCTCCCTCTGAGTACCCCACGAACAACTAGGCAAAGAATCAGCAGCAGAGAATAAGTGGGGCGGAAAACAATCTAAATGTATAGGTATTCCCACAGGATAAGTGGTATGGCAATATGCTTCCACAGGCATCAAAGGAACCCTAAATCCAAACATGGCACAGCTTTTGGGAAGATAGGAGAATACTCCAATCCATCCTGCTCTGCTAGCTCTAGATTAACTAACAGCAGCATGGCTGCCATGCTTCTAATTAATTATGTATCAGGACCCAGCCTGCCAATCCATTCCCAAACATCCCTGAAAGTGAACTCCTTCTACACCCTAAGAACTCCAACTAGACCGCAGATGGAGAAAGGCAATGTGTCCATTTTCAGCTAACTATCTTAAAAGTAAGGCAACAGCACTGTAATTTATAGCTAGGAGGCTGTCAGTTCTGCCAACACTACTGAAATAGTCTTCATAACTTATTCAGACACCATGGACCATGCCCATTATATCATCACCCAGCAATGCTGCTAAAGTTAAAAGGTCAGTTACTCTTTCTATTAACTCCCACTTTGGAGAATTTTATAACTTAGCTGTTCAGTTCGGTTCTAACTGAAACTTAGAATACAACATCTTGGCCTGAATTAATTTAGTTCATTCTTACAAATTTTCATTTTACATGGTTTGATTATTCCCCCCCCCCCTTAGAAAGTGGAATCCACCTCCATCCTATCCCCGACTCTTCAGGACTAAATAATGAAGTGTGATTCAAGAAAATATTAGAACTTTTTCTTTTCTGTGGCTAACAATGGCATCTGTGATTACATTAGCTAGGAGAAAAATTACAAGAATTATTAGTGCTCATGCTTCAAGGTATAAGCTCGTCTCCATACATACCTTTAGGACTAATGACAGATGAATATGTAATGCTGACAGACCCCAGTCATCAGCAGGTGGGATTGAACCTGAGACCTCTGAAGCTTAGTGTATGAGCCTCTATTGCATGAGCTAAAAGCCACAGGGTTGTTAGCTAAGTCTGTAGCAGATTTATCAATCTCTAGCTGGGCTAGGTGCCACTAGAGGGGGACAGAGTGCCACACCAAGCAGACATGGGTTACAAATACACAATTAGTATGATGTATTATAGAAGAGAAAGGGTGTTCTCCTTTCTCTGAAGCATCAAGAATAGGCCCCCTGTCAGTGGCAAGACACCTGGTTAATTGGACCAATAGGCTATTCCACTACTTCACTTCCTGTTCTCAGGCATTTGTAAAGTTCTGATTTTAGCCCAGGAGTAGAGAATAGGCATAAGGATCCTATTCCTTCCTTTACTCATCTCAGTCAGACTGCAGTTTTCAGAAGGGTTCAGCACATACAATCATACAAGCCCTGCTTCCAAAAGAATTCAGCTCCTGCTTCAGCATCAAAATTAGTTGCCAGGTTTTCAAAAGCAACTCCCCCAAGTATGCCTAGCTGTTTTGAAAATCTGGTGCTGAAGTGTGAGCTGGCCCTCAGAAATCTGTGACTGACTCACGGATATGGCACAATGTCATACATCATTTATTATTTGTATTGTTATAGCACTTGAGGAATCAGGGCCTCATCGTTCTCAGCACTGTATGTACGCATATAACAAAAAGATGGTGTCTGTATCAAAGACCTTACAATATTAGTATAGGACAAGAGACAACAGGTAGATGGATATAAGAAAGAGATGGGTAACACTAGAACTTCAAGCTGCTTTGAGCAATGTTAGGCACAATTCAAAATGAAGTAGCAGTATTTACTCAGGAATGGTCCTTGCTTCAGTTGAGCCAAACCCATGAGATTATGCAAATAGGTGCCCTATAACATCACAAAATGTATAGATACTAAAGATATGTTGACATCTTCTCCAAAATTTGTTCATAAATCTGAGTTTAACATAACCACCAAACAAAAATAGTGTATGTTTAACATAACAACCAAACAAAAATACACCAAGTTTCACAATAACTACTACCACTCCACCAGCAATTTACAGGAACAGTATCTTGACCAAAAGGTATATTTTACATCAAAACTCCTAAATACTAATGCACAGAAACCTATCCAGCCATTTTTCATCCATGTTTATAATCACTGACCGTTCCCCAAAACTAGAGAAAGCATAGCACTGATTCCTAACACTAAAACACAATAGACTGGAGGCACAAAAGGAGTTAGACGCCTAATTCTATGTTTTAGTCTTCACTGTGATGTATAAAACGCCTGCCAATCCTGTGATTGGCTCACTCACCTGAGATGTGGTAGATCCATGTTCAATTCCCCTCTCTCTCTGCCAAAGGATTTGAACAGGGATCTCCCACCTCTCAGGAGAGCACTCTAACTCTGAGCTATGGGATATTCTGATGTGGGTTGCCCTCAGTCTCTCCTGTTGAAGCTGTTCCACTGTGTATAACTAATGAAAGAGTGATGGGACCTGGGAGCCTGGACCCTCCCACATGGGTGTCCTAAGTGGTGAACTACAGAGTCATCCTCACTCTCTGGCCCAATACCTATTTAAGTATTTATCCATAGCCCAGTGGTTAGAGCATTCTCCTGAGAGGTGGGAGACCCCCATTCAAATCTTTTCTCCCCCTCTGGGAGAGACAGAACCTGGGTTTCCCACATCCCAGGTGAGTGCTCTAACCACTGGACTAAAAGTTATAAACTGGGTGGAACCACCACTTCCTCCTCTTCCTCCAATGGCATAGGAAGCTAATGCCATCATCAGGTTCACAGCTGTGACTCACAAACACAGATAGTTATCTCCCTGCTGCCTGAATTTAGGTTCCTATCTCTGTGAGAGGGATAGGGCTTAGGACACACCCTTCTTGTCAGCATCTCCCATTGGCTAGCTTCGGCAGCTTCCCACCTGGCATGCTGGCTTATGTGGCACCTATCTTACCCCATTCATTGTATGGGAGTCACTGTGTGGGGAGCCAAGGTGCCTAACTCAAGCTTTGTGGATTGCAGTGCTTTTCTAGGCAGTGTGACAGGGTCGGGCCAGATGGCTATAGGAGAGTAACAGAAGGCAGATACATTAGCCCCAAGCTAAGTAGGTCCCTTTTCCCTGGGTAAGGTAACAGGGAAGGTTCCAGAACAATCAGGAACCTTCTGGAGACAATTAAGACAGACAGGCTGATTAGAACACCTGCAGCCAATCAAGAAGCTGCTAGAATCAATTAAGGCAGGCTAATCAGGGCACCTGGGTTTTAAAAAGGAGCTCACTTCAGTTTGTGGTGCGCGTGTGAGGAGCTGGGAGCAAGAGGCACTAGGAGCTGAGAGTGAGAAAGCATACTGTTGGAGGACTGAGGAGTACAAGTATTATCAGACACCAGGAGGAAGGTCCTATGGTGAGGATAAAGAAGGTGTTGGGAGGAGGCCATGGGGAAGTAGCCCAGGGAGTTGTAGCTGTCACACAGCTGTTCCAGGAGGCACTCTAGACAGTTGCATTCCACCGGGCCCTGGGCTAGAACCCGGAGTAGAGGGCGGGCCCGGGTTCCCCCCAAACCTCCCAACTCCTGGTCAGACACAGGAAGAGCTGACCTGGACTGTGAGTTCATAAAAACTAAGGGCTGCCATGAAGCTCCAAGGCGAGCAAATCCGCCAATAAGTGCAAGACCCACCAAGGTAGAGCAGGAACTTTGTCACAGCAGCTAAAAGCTAGGTGCAGTGATGCTCAGCATCACCATGCCTATCTTCTTTTGTAAATCCAGCCCCATCTTGCCGTCCAGCAACTCTCCATATGGAAATAGATTCTACAAACAAACAGATTGCCAAATCCTCAACGTCTTGTTTCCAGCATTAACTGGTGCTTAGGTGCTGTTTACACTGTAAATATTTTTCAGGTATACAGCACTCTCATAATCAAAGGACTAAGTCCATTTTTTGCAGGACAAGATGACCAAGGAATAATTTCAATTTTGTAGAAGTGTTTTAACTATAAGTGGGTTTTTTTAAAAGTATTTACACAAACATAGCCTGTTTTGGATGGGTACTAGATTGAATTTGCTTCCAAGAATGCAAGTATGTGCTACCATATGAAATATTTTAAATTAAGCCTTGTAATGACTAAAATCATTCTCACTTAAATCATCAGTTAGTTGAGTTCTTCTACCAAGAATAACCATAGAATATTGAAGTTCCATGGGAGAAATGGGTGAAAAAGATGGCAGAAGCTAATCAAGAAGGCGTGGCGGGGAGGAAGACGAAACAGTCTCCACAGCCACTTGTCAGTTGCAGAATTGTGGGTCCCTCTGTTATGTTTCAGGCCATGGCAGCCTCCTTCTGTCCATAAAGAATGGAAGTGTAGCCATATTCATCCTACTGGACCTCTCTTCAGCATTTGATAAAGCTGATCACTAGAGTTTCAGCCAAATCAAACCACCACCTGTTCCAATGGAAGACTTAAGAAATCCTGGAGAAGCAGTTATGGAATAACCTGCCTCTGATGAAAATTTCTTCCTAACTCCCATTAGTTAGAGATTGACTTATGCCTGGAAGACTGAGGGTTGGAGTTCCATTTTCTGAAGAATATCTATTTGGTGCCAACAGTCTGTTAGACCTTGTCATTTAGCCATAGAGCTTTACTTGCTACCAAGTCTTTCAGATCTTGGCCAGCATGGACTCTCAAGCTCTCTCAACAATCTTAACCATAATCAAGAAACCTCGGCCAGTGGCCCATTCTTGAAAATCCTTTGGCTAAATGTCAAAGGTTTCTCCTTTCTCCAATTCTTAGTCTCCAAACATAATGTAGAGGTAATTCTGCCTTCATGAAACATGTATCAACTCCCTTTCTGCTCATCACCTTAACATTAAAAGGTTGCGACCTTCTAAGTTACTCTCTACATAAAAAATATGGTTGTGCTACCTATGCTTGAATAGGTCTGGCTGACATGGACCCATTCTTATCTAATTCAGACTTCTGTGACATTGTGAGAGTCATTTCAGAGTGGCAAATGTATAGAAGCCCCCTAACCAACCCTGGCTAACCCCAATTGTTCTCCGTAAGCTCCCACCGCTTGCCATCTATGTTGGATATTTTAATAGGCACCACATTACCTGGAGATAGAGGGAGTCAATCAAAATGGAGTTGGCGTTTTGGATTGGACCTTGCTCCATGACCTTAATCTTATCCGTGACCCAAAACAACAGAGTACTTTTCATTCTGTCAGAAGGAAGCAAAATGATTTCCTTGACCTCCCCTGGACCACTGGCACAATCATCCATTCCAAGCAATAAGCAGTGTATTAAAAAACTCCCCACATAGTCATCATCATCCTATCCTTGGCAAAACTGGAGAAACCATACCTTCTGTGAGTTCCAATAAAAATCTTCCTAGATCTTTGTATCTACAGTCATCCAGGAAAATAAAATACCCACTATCTGGCACAGAGCAAAAGTAATAACCTTGCCAAAATCTGAGAAAGACCAAAGACTGGCAACAAGTTACTGGCCCATTTCTCTGCTAATCTGAGTGTAGGTCAAGCAGGTTTCAGACCAAGTCACCGTATCTGTGATCAAGTGCTGGCACTCACCACTTACATTGAGAACAGCTTCCAGACCAGGCAGAAGACAGGTGCAAGTAGTATTGTGCATATGATACAATCTGGCATACAGCCCTACTGTGCAAACTGTCATTGGTCCTACTGAAGTGGGTGTTCATGACTGTGGAAGTATTGCTAACAGGCTGCCAGTTACAAGTTTCAGTTGGACAAAAAACAGCTCCTGGATGTCCCCAAACGCTCAGTTTTAGCAGCAACGTTTTTCAATCCCTTCATAAATGATTTTCCAAATACCACTGCCAGGCATTCTATTTACACAGACATCATCTGCCTGGCGGTACAGAACCGGGATTGCCGTCATCTAGAAGTCGCTCTCAATGCTGACATGAAAGATATGGCCCGTTATTGTAAAAGATGGAGAATTAAACATAATATTAAAAAGACAGTTTCCTTATGCTTCCATCTATGTCACATAAAGGCCAACAAATATTTCTGAATGAACACAGGCTGGATCATGATCCAAAGTCTGAGTATTTAGGTTTTACACTGGACTGTACCTTGACTTTCAGGGAACACTTTACCAAGGCCTGGCTGAAAATAAAGGCAAGAAACAACCTGATCAGCAAACAAGTTGGTTTTACTTGGGGACCCAATGTACAGACACTCAGAAATTCTGGATCTGTCTTGTGCTATTCTCAAGGACCTTGGTTTTCAGTTATTTTGTTTAAAGTTTCCTGGGAATTTATCAATGTGGTGTTTTTTTTTTTTACAAACATTAAAAAAAATCACTAAGCATAGATGCAAAACATTAACTTCACAGTTTTCTGGGTAAACATCAGGGCATGGGAGGACAGAAAAAAAAGCCAACAAATACAGAAAAGTAAGACTATTCTCCTGTTTTGTAATTTTAAACATTCAAAAACACCCTCATGCTCTAAAACTTAGACATGGGGTTTTTTTCAATCCATTTTTACTAACTTCTATTTGCTTTGAATGCTGCTAACATCCACACTATCTGGAAAGCTGGTAATCTGTATGTAGTGGGATTGACATTAACACTACATATACCAGCATTCAAGTCAATTGAGAAAAGTTCAATTGTTTCCCACGTGGAGTGATCAGATGTACTGCTAATGACAATAGGCAGGGCCTGTGTTAGGGTTCCCTCCCCACTCTGAACTGTAGGGTACAGATGTGGGGACTCGCATGAAAGACCCCCTAAGCTTATTTCTACCAGCTTAGGTTAAAAACTTCCCCAAGGCACAAATCCTTCCTTGTCCTTGGATGGATACTGCTGCCACCACCAAGTGAGTTAGACGAAGATTCAGGAAAAGGACCACTTGGAGTTCCTGTTTCCCCAAAATATCCCCCAAGCCTCTTCACCCCCTTTCCTGGGGAGGCTTGAGAATAATATACCAACCAAATAGGTAAACCAGATTCTTAAAAAAAAACAGAACATTATAATAAAGAAAAAAAGTAAAAGAAGCACCTCTGTAAAAGCAGGATGGAAGGTAATTTTACAGGGTAATCAGATTCAAAACACAGAGGATTCCTCTCTAGGCAAAACTTTAAAGTTACAAAAAACAGGGATAAACCTCCCTCTTAGCACAGGGAAAATTCACAAGCTAAAACAAAAGATAATCTAATATGCCTTGCCTTATTTACTTACTCTTTTTGCGATATTGAGATTCATTTTAGGAGAAGGAGTTTTATGACCTGATGCTTCCCCAGAGAACACACACACACACACACACAGCACAAACAAAGCCCACTCCCCCCCTCCCCAGATTTGAAAGTATCTTCTTTCCCCATTGGTCCTTTTGGTCAGGAGCCAACCAGGTTATTTGAGCTTCTTAACCCCTTACAGGTAAGGAGGAATTCTAGGCTACCCTTATCTGTATGGTTATGACAGCCTGACTCTCCCATTTGCCAGTGTGACCAATTAGTAGATGTAGGCCACATATTTGCAGGCTGCATCCATCAGCAAGGGCTGCCTGGTTTCCTCCTGCACTTCCACGAGGCTTTTCCCTCAGCTCTTCAATGGTTAAGATACTTGGGGCTTCTCTTCATGTACAGCACTACAGCGGTGCAGCTGCACTGCTGTAGCACTTCAGTGAAGATGCCCCTATGCCAACGGGAAAGCGTCTCCCATCAGCATAGTTGATCCACCTCCCTGAGATGCAGTAGCTAAGTTGATGGGAGAAGCTCGCCCATTGACACAGTGCTGTCTACACTGGGGGGAGGAGTGGGAGGGGGTTAGGTCAGTATAACTACATCACTCAGGAGTGTGGATTTTTCACATCCTTGAGCGACATAGTTATACCGATATAGGTCTGTAGTGTAGACCTGGCCTTAGATTAACATGCTTTATTTGACCATTTGTGTAGATGTAATTGCATTATATAATTCCTGCCATTTTGTTTGCCTCTTTTTTGTTTAGAGTCAAATATGCTTCTGAGGTGCTGTTTTATTTTTATGGAGCTACTATGCAAATTTAAACCTTGTTTTAAAATCACTTTCAAGACTTTTGGATTAACTTGCTCATTTTTTTTTTAAAAAGAAATCCCCCATTTCTAGAGCCATAAGGATTTAAAATTTGCAACAGATGTTACCTTAAATTAGTCCTTTTACCACCTTCAGAGACAGCTTTCCCTCCTTTCTCTTGAATAAGCCTTTTTTTTTTCAATCTGACAGTTTCCCCCCAGTATATGACAAATGAAATCCTCCTAAAGACATTTTCCAACAAAGTAGATGACAGTGTGTGATTACAGAATATTAAAGACTAATTTCATAGGTGGCTGAGGGGTAAAGTAAGAGCTTCAAAAGCCTTTGGGGGGGGGGGGGGCGACTTAACTATTGGACTGAGGATTTTTTAAAGAAAAATATTTCTCTCTCATTTTAAATGATGAAAAGTTAGATATTCACTAAAATATTCTTTCAGTCAATATGACTCTTATAAAAATGAGCATGGTGGTGACAAGAAAGCTTCAGAAAATGCAATGTTCACAGAGAGGAAGACATTGCGAACTGATGCAAAAAAAGCTCAAACATGGAAAAGGGCTGTCTGGGACCAAGGGATTTTCCTTCTGGCCTCTAGTCTCACATACCTGTAGTTTTCTTAGTCAGATATTTTCTGTCTAGCTCTTTCCCACAATTTCTCCAGATTGCACAGAAAAATTACCTGGCAATTTATACAAGAAAGCCCAAAATTACATTTTCCAGAATTCCCTGAGACAGTATTTCCTTTTTAGTGGCTTTATGAAATTGATCGAGCTTGCTCAAATTGTGAGAGATTGCTATTTGGATAAGTGTTCACTACAAACTCAGATAAGTAAACCATGTTTCTTACCTTTTATTAGCCATCTAAAACACTATGGCTACCATATCCCTTTATAGCTTTCCATTATTTAAGAGCCTTTCTGTATCTCAGAGATTCACCAAAGGTGATACAAGTCTGACCCCCAGCATGAAAATTAAAACAATAATAAAAGAAGAAATTATCTAATCATAGGAAATAAACAGACCATGTGCACCAGTACATGTATTTCCTATTCCCCTAAATAAAGTCCCAAGTGTAAACTGTAAACTCCCTGGGGATTCAGAAAAACCACAGAAACGGGGAGAGAGACTTACTTCCTCCTACTTCAGTGAAACTTCCCTGTCAGGAGCATGAAGGTGGGATTTTCAAAAGGGCTCAGCATTAGCCTAACTGTACTGCCATTTAACTCAATGGGAGAAGTGCTAGGCTAATACTATTCATTTTTGAAAATCCCATCCTTGGTCTATGTAGAATTACTCTTGGATACTTGTTGTTTACCCATGACCATATTGAGATTCAGTTTTAACATTTTTCCCAACTAAGCCTTTCCCTGCATGGACTTAAACAGGGATGCATCTTACTACTACTAAAAATAGAATACTGAGCATTCCAGACTCAAAGAACATTTATAGGGTAAAGTGAAATATACACTTGGACAACTTCACAATATTAGAACAGACCCAGCTGGGCAGCTTGAATCCTGCACAGCTTTCTGCTTCTGCACTTTGAATGCACCACTCATAGTTAAATGCATTTTACCTATGAGCAGAGGAGGGTGGGGAGTCCTCGTCTTGATTTTTCTTGTATTTAAAAAAAATCAATTTACTGCTCATGAAAAGTAACAGACTGACAGCCCCGGAGAATGACATCAACTATCCACAGAACAAATGCATTCTAGGAAAAAACAGTGAAAGCTTCCCCACCATAGGTCTCTCCTTGTTTTGGAAGAACCACCTACAAGGATAATTCATTATCCTTCTCTGAGTTGTTGGCCTCCTGCTTGGACTCCTAGCCAGGTTACCAACTAGTGCCACCCTTGATGGTGGTTTTCTAATATGGACTCCTCTCTACCAGGAACAGAACTGAGATTTAAAAAAAAAAAAAAAAATCACGTATGATACCAAATAAAAAGTATGTATCCAGACACCGCCAACCAAGTCTGGTCTCAAACCCATGACCGAGAGGTGACAAGTTCTTCAATGATCATGCTTTATAAGTTTCTACTGGTGTTGCCAGTATTCCCTGGTCTAGAAAATGGGAAATCTTTCTCAAACGGTGAAAAATCTAACACGGTAGAAATGATTAAATGCATCCATTGTATCCACTTTAGCAATCCTCTGAGTCATCCAGCTCCACTGTTTTGATCATAAAAGCTCTGAGCTCAAGTGCAAAAAAAAGAAATCTATGTGCTATTTTATTCAGCAGCAAAGGTAAGAGACATCAATGTCCATTTCTTCCTGATGTAGAGATTTTGAAGATGAAAATTAAATCATCCATTTAAAGGAATCATGTAGAACATACATGTTGTCATGATTTCTATCAACATGCAGAAACACCAAAGAACAATAATAGACATAATATATATTTGAAAAGGAGCAGAAAAGAAACATGTGCAGTCTGCAGCCAATACTGCACCCATAACAGAATGAAGCATCTCCTCTCTTGAATAGTGAGAGCTATTATGAGCTTAAAACCAGTGCTCCACATTTTGTTCTGTCTACCTGTTCATGCCCCATGCCACTTGTTACTGGAGAGATTATCTGTCTCCCTATGTCCAGTGAAGATCATTATGTTCTCCTGGGTTGCTCTTCCTGTTAGTTCCTAGGGCTGAAAACTCCAGGATTGTTTGCAGGATGTTCTCAATGGAGTGTCAATGCCTTTGGAGCTTGCTTTCTGGCAGTTTGGCAAGAGTGATGGTGCAGCAGCACAAGACATGTTTGGTCAAACACTTAGTTGATCTCTGGACCATATTAAGGACAGGATATGGCCTTTTTAAAAAAAAACAGTCTTTTTATTACTGCATTTTAAATTTGACAAAATTCTGGAAGGCACGCAGGTGCTGAGACAGTGGGCACAGTTCACTGTTAGTTCCAAAGGCACTTACATGTTCAGATCACCACTCCAGCCATATTCCTTCAATCATTTTCCCTAGTCCCACAAGAAAGCATGTTCTTAAATATTAAATCAGCAACATTTAGTTTGATTTTTAACTATATCGCTTTTAATATTTATTTCTTGTAGAAGGAAGGAAGAGGAGCGAATGACAGCAAGAACCTCCATCTCCCCTGGTAGAGGAGAGATACAGGGCACTGATGGATGAGAAGTTGGCAAGATATTGTTCCTTGAAGTGAAACCAGAGGTGAGCCAGGGTGAGCCAAAATTTAATTCATCCTTAAAATTAATCTAGCTTCAAACTAGACTAGAGTAATGCAACAAGACACAGTTTTGGTGGGTTGGCTATTGCTACAGTATTATTCTGCAGACAAACAGATGTAACCTACAGGGCAAGTTCAACTAGTTAAAATCAGTCTTATTTCCTTCTCTTCTCCCACATGCTTAAAATAAAGATCCTGTTGTCTCCATCAAGAAAAGCAGGAACTGTCAAAACATTTTTTTAAAAAATATGCAAAAGAAATAACTGTTGAAGAATTTTTTAAAGGCACATTCTCTCTCTCTCTCTCTCTCCTTAATGTGGTTGAAGGAGGTTGTGCCTAGGAATGAGGGTAAGTGAAGAGGTAAGAGGTGGTGTTCCCAGATATGTTATGCCTCACAGCATTTCACACTGAGATGGTGAAGTCTAGTGGGATTGGTGTTTTATCCCCCGATAACAAATTTTTACAAGTACTGTGCTATGTAAGTAACTCTCCTACAAACTGAAGTGGATGAGGGGCAATTCTATAAGCCCTTCCCTAAGCTTCTAATTTTTCAGATATGCTGGAATTCTGGATTCATGCCACTCATTCCCTCATGTTGAAACCTCAGTATTTTCCATAACCTTTGCCTCTTTTCTGTACCACCTTTCTTCTGTCACTACAAACTGGCCAAACATCCTGTTGAATGTATCAAATTACCCTAGATTCCCACCTTGGGAAATGCATATACAGTCCCAACTGACCAAATATCATAGGCATATTATCTGGAAAACCAGTCTGTCAGCAGAGTATCCTTCACATTTGCAAAATGTAATAATTGGCAACTAAGCGCGTAACACGAGACTGAAAAAGTTAAGGGAGAGCTAAAGGACAACCTCTAGGTTTTTGTAGGGTTTTTTATCCCTCTCTCCCCATTAACCACACTGATAGTCTCTGTTCCTGGATTTCATCAAATGGCACACCCAGTACACTCTTGATGAATTCCTTTAAATCTCAGTTTTTCATTCTTTTGTATTTTCAAGTAGTCCTGCTTCCAAGGAAGCCTAATTTATAATGTGGGGGAGGTTGCATATTTTTGGCACATGCAGTCGTGCAGATGTTATTCCTTAAGGAAGACCATCTTGATTGCCTGCATGAATAATGGCTATGAGATGGCAAAGAGCCAAGAGTTCTCTTATAGCAGAATGTATAAAACCACTCTCCTACTGAAAGAAGGCCCCCAGTAGGATAATATATTATTACGCATGATTCAAATTACAGGATCTGCAGCAGGGGAGCTAGTGGCTGTATCAGGACAGCCGCACACAGAATACTGATGATGGGATGATGGAATGCATCAGGCTTTGAAAGAACCAAGGTTTAGTGTTTAAATCCCTGCATTCTTTTGAAAGTGACTACATGGTTCACCATACAACTGAAGCCACAAATTGTGCGTTCTCCTGATTTTAAAAAAAATCATGTTCTAGCAGAAGTATTTGAGTATGTTGCTTGTTTTAAATAAATAAATAAATAAATAATAATAAAAAACTTTGCTTCTCTGGAGATTGATGACTTCTTGAAGCCCACTGGCAACAGATACAGCATTAATTTAATAAGACAATATTGAATTGTCTCATGTCTGATCCTGTTACAGCTACTAGGACACGGTAGAACAAAAATTTTCTTCACTAGATTATGACGTCTGAAAACTCTAAATTCCCTGCTATTCTGGGCTGCTTTTAAATCACTTGCATAACAAATTACTTTACCCACAAAGAACTAAATCCAAAGGTTCAACACAATCTTGGATCCCCAAACGTTTTTCATTTATAAATGAACGCAGCTCAGGAAAATGTGCATGTTAAAAAAAAAAGATACAAACTATTTAATGATATAGAATGCTAGCTAGAAAGTATTGTTGCGGGCTAAGATCAAATATTTTCTCTATTCCTATGCAACTGTTAAATACAAAAGGTTATAGCTAAACAAAACTCTATATTTCGCTTTGCTGCTATATACCCTGAAGCAGTATGCAAGCTCTCCCTTAACTTCCTTTCATACTGGCTCTGGTATTCATTTATTCTGGTATATGGATGCAAATCAGGTGCATTGTGCTGAGGTGGGAGGAAGGGGGTGAAATTTTCTCCGAAATGACCTCAGTTCTATTCATTAGTAAAATGACATCTTGGCTGAAAGTGGCGGAAAATGAAACATAACAGTGCTGAACTTCACTCAGTTGTGACAGATGCATGTAAAAGCCTTCAGAGAAAGCCTGGTTTCTAAAATGGCCACTCCAATGTGAATTCTGAAGCATTAAAGTAAGTACTCAGATGCTGATTGCGGCTAAAGATGCAAAATCCATGCTACAGCACCCTCTTTACCTTTCAAGATTAGGCAAGGTGATGTCAGACATTAATGGAGGAAGCAATGCCACACTAGGTAAGGAATACAAGGAGACAAATATGTTAAAAAAAGAAATTATATGCCCAATATTAACAATGAAAGGCTATTTTAAATGCTTAGTCGCACCAAAAAAAGAAATGGAACAGTGCCCATGGTTACCTGCAGAGACAGCACACAGTTTAAAAAAAAAAAAATCAGGGAAAATGTAGCCCTGTTTTGCATAGCGATTCAAATTATGCTGGCAGAATAATTAATGGAGGGACCTAATCTCAGGGAAAAAAAGGATACGTTAAACAAAGTTCATTACTGCATGATGTAAATGAGTTTCTCACCAATGATGTCACTGATTGGCTGAGATGTGGAGCTGGTTTCGAACAGTGCAGCATGGCCGGATTGGCTGCTAGCTCTTCTGGTTACTGCCTGCTTGGGCAGCGGTCGAACCAGACACTTTCTGTCTCTCTTGTTGTCGTTTGAAGCAAATCTTGTTCAGCCCAGCTGTGTCTCCATAGTAGTGGCACCCTAAGAGAGTCTCCCTCCTGCTTCCCACAGCTCATCTGTAAGGCGGTCGCTGCTGTGAAATACCAGCCCTTGGCACGGAGCCCAGACTGCGTTGTTAGATCCGTCTATAATACAGAAAAGAAATTTTTTTAAAAAAGCAGTTCTTTCACCGAATTACATCCTAAAACGGATTAGTTAGCACTGAATTGCAGCTGATTTGTGTACTTCTAAATTATGTAGCTAGCACACTTCCTGAAATAAAACATTATCTAACCTGCAGTAATAGAACAGCGTTCATTTAAAAAAAAGAGAGAAAAATAAAACAACTCTTCTTTGTTTACCTTGATTACCAAAAAAAAAAAAATCTTCACTTTTCCCTAGAACCGTGACTGATTTCTCAGTTGAACCCAAACATTTTTTAAACTTATCAAGTTTCTTTTTACGTCCGAGTCATTATTTTCTGTTTAAGACAAGGGATCTTAATTAGCATTCTTTTTAACTATGCAAACAGATCAGGGCATGAAATAAAAATGCTGAATGAAGAGAGAGAGAGAGAGAGAGAGAGAGAGAGAGAGAATGAATCTGTGCAGCTTTTACAGTTCAGCTGCCTGACCTCCTGCAAAAAGAATGCAGTCATATCAACTTTGCCAGACAATGGAATACCTACAGGCTTTCCCCAGACAAGTCCTTTATAACCAGTCAGTATTATGTGCTGCAGACAGTGGCCAATCGGTAAGCTGCTTTTTACAGCATTGACACAATAGGTGCACTGGCCACACTGTCCTTCTAGCCCCTGACAGCAGTTCAGGTTCATTTACGGTGTACGGAATACACATACGTCTGTAATGTTTCCACTGTAAAAATTATCAGCGAAGGCTCCCTTTGTTTTATTATAATTACATCATCCTAATTACTACATTCAAGCCGCAGTGCCACTATTCACAGAGCGGCGCATAGGCATGCACGTCATATAAATATGCATGGGCACGCCTGCTTATTTAAATAATAAAATGCATCAATTGTTTTTTTCTCCCCCAACTCGTTCCCAACATACTACATGAGTTAAGAACACACAGTGAATACGATCACCGCCTCCTCTTATTTATCTATCCAACATTTTTTAGTCAGTTACTAAGAAATAAAAAATATATCTTCAAATCCAAACAAATCTCAGTCTAGAAATGAAATTGTATTACAGACCTAGGGCATTTTTCCTCCTGTCACCAAACATCACAGTAAGAGCCTGTAAGTGATTCTGCATGCACTCCATCATAGCCACACATCAGATGCCCAGTTCTTATTAAAAGCGTGGTGATCATCCAGCATGTGCATGCATCTAGCTTGTGTATTTGGGCATTCTGTAATTATAGCATCTCTTGTAATAAATACCTGAAACCACTCATAGATTCAAAAGATTAAATCATCACTTTTCATGTATTAGACGGACATAATTGGGCAAGTTCTATTGTGGGAACTGCCATGCTAATTTTTGTGATTTTATGCATGGATTTACATATTCATGAAGAGAATAGCTGTTATGACCGCCGACAGAGCAACATGAAAAGAAAAGAAACCATTCTCCAGCATACAGAGTATACAAAAATCTAGGGGGAAAACATGCAGCATATGGCGACAAGAAGGAGAAGTTGTTTGGTTTTTCAGGGTGATGTTGATTTCCTATTTATAAAATTTCCAAGTAGACGGCTTACAAAAATATGTAAGTATACTGAATTTGAAAGTAAAGTAAACCTGCATTTTTAATCATTCGCTAGTAGTGGGAAGAAAATTGTTTTACAATCGGTGCCCTCATTCTCCAAGTTTTGCCTTTGCAGTTATAGATCATTCTAAGTTTGTGGATGCTTAGAGTGTGGACACCCAGTGATGCTGAAAACACTAATTAACAAAAACCTGCACTTCAGTTTTATATTTTAAACATTATTTCATATTTTAATATCTGATCTATATTGGGGGATCGTACCTTGCCTAAGAAAGGTGGGGCTCTATGTTAGCATAGTTCTTTTCCATCTCATTACGATTGCATGCTTTCCAAGTCTGAAAATGCAGGCTTAATGCAGCTTTGAGTTTCAGTTGTTTTTTTAAAGAAAAATGTCACCAATGGAAAGATAATTCCTACAGTATGATAAATACAGTGTGCATTGATTTTTGTAGTGCTTTCATCACAAAAAGCACTCCTACAATAACTGCACAGTTACTATATACCTTATTGTATATTAAGTATAAATAATGAAAGTGAGCTGTAGCTCACGAAAGCTTATGTTCAAATAAATTTGTTAGTCTCTAAGATGCCCCAAGTACTCGTTTTCTTTCTATAAAACTTGTCTATTTATTTGTGTGGTAGCTACCCTTTTAAATGTCCCTATTTTTCCTTAAATAGCTAGATAACATTACATAGGCACTCTCATTGCTCCCTACATTTGATACAGATAATGCTCCAAATAATGAGATAAGATTATTTAGTTCTTCAGGGAAGTTGAAAACTTTTCAGTATGTGTTTGACAGGCCTTGACTTAAAATAACTATTTCACACTACATACAATAATATTACAGAAGAATAAGTAGTATTTAGTATCATGTGCCCATTTTAAAATGTTGAGAACAAAAGTTCCTTGCAGATACAATGCTTGTTTCCCAGTGTTGTACTTAACTCCTGTGTCGTGTTGGTATTCTAAGCGTTAATGCTGCATAAAATACGTTATTAGAATTTATTTTCTAAAAAGTAAACAACAACACGGAAAAAACATTAGCTATATCAAATGGTAAAATCCCATGAGAAATTGCTACTTGTTCTATAAAGTAATAGTTTCAAAAGCTAAAAATAAAAGATATTTTTAAAAATATGAATAGCTACAACTACATTAACTAATGCATATTTCTCTAGTCAAACCAATAATCAGGCAATAATCAGTTGGGGGTCTTCTTTATACTTTTATCTATCCAGGATTCAAACTCCAGTGGCTCTAGATCTCCAAGCAAACTATTAATTTGTCCACTCAGTTTAGGATGATGTCTAGGCTATGACATAATATGGCGCATCCTTGCAAGGTACTCCTGTGGATTGCAGAACAATCATGTGCATCTATTTTAAGATATCATAGAATATCAGGGTTGGAAGGGACCTCAGGAGGTCATCTATTCCAACCCCCTGCTCAAAGCAGGACCAATCCCCAATTTTTGCCCACATCCCTAAATGGCCCCCTCAAGGACTGAACTCACAACCCTGGGTTTAGCAGGCCAATGCTCAAACCACTGAGCTATCCCTCCCCCCTATATATCAACTCTTCAGAACCTCAAAGTGGTCTTGATTTAAGGGGAAAAAAAGATGTAAAGTATATTTCCACTAATTTAAAGTTTCTTTTAGAGGAGTGTATCTGAAATCTAGTATTTATACATCAACAAAATCAAAGCCACCAGGGGGAAAAAATAACACTAAAAGTGAGTTTATAATCACGTATGTTTTTCTTTTGTAGTATTGAACATGCCAAATTCTTCTTTCAGTTACATGCATAAATAAGTTCTCAAATCAGAACTATAAAAGGAAATTTTAGATTAAGAAAGAAACTTTACCAAAATAATCAATGTGTACATCAGAGATTGAAGGAATAGACATATAGTAAAAAAGCAACCGACAATTAGAAAAGCATTGGACAATATAAACAATTATATCTAGAGCCAAATTACTTCCCCCTAGAAGATATACATAAAATATGTCATTCCCCTGTTTACAACTTAAATGTTACTACTTGTGGCTATTGCTTGATGCACTGATCATAATATTCTCAACTGCACCTTTTGCTTGCCTCTCGCATCCCTTTGTTGCAGTCAGTTTTCCTCTCTTGCCATATACTTAAATTGTAAGCTATTTGGGTGAGAGAAGGTCTTTTTGATATGTGTTTGTACAGCACCTAGCACAATAGGCCCCAGTCCCTGACCAAGGCCTCTAAGCACTCCCACAGTCCAAACTACAACAATTAATGATGTTTCCTTGCACACACATACTAAAGCTCTGTCCATTTTAATCATCTGGAATATATATTTGATATATGGGAACAATAACCAAAATGTTCAGACTTAGCTTCCTAAAGTTAGGCAGCTACATCCATCTCTAGGCCCTGTTCCTGTAATGAGTTCCATGCTCGAGGACTCCTATACCTCTGGAGCTAATTGCAGGATTGGAACATTAAGTACCTAAATAAGCAAATGTCCTGATTTTTAGGGGTGCTTGGAAGCCCCTGCAGCTGTTGTAGTTAATGAGAATTATGGGGTCTCGTGTCTAAATATGATGTAGGTGCTTACATCCTGGCTTGCACAAGGAGTTTGACACAATGGTTGAATAGGTTTTTTCCATTTTTAATAACTGCTATAAACCTGTATTCCATTGTTATATATCCCCTGTATCCTGAAAAGGGAAAAGTGCCAGAGGATCTATGAACTTCACTGAGGATTTCACTATTCCTATTGATTTTATGTGGAAGGCATTCAGATACTATTGTGATGGCAGCAGTATAACACCAATTGAGAGAGAGAAAGTAAGCCAGGGAGTAAAATATATCAAAGGATTTCCATCATTATGCCTTTTACTAGATCAGCCAGCCATGTATATCCAGAGAGAATATCAACTTTTTTATATACACAACAGTGACTGTGAAACAGGTTTTCTTGGACAAAATAAATAAATGTAGTTAAAGGGCTATTAATTCTAGTAAAATATTAAAAAGGAGGAAACTATGCATTTCCATTTTAAATTTTATGTCTAAAAAATTACACCTCTTTACATGCATTGCTGCAAGACTAAATCCTCAGTTTTTTTTAATATCAGAAAAACTGCCCAATCCTCCTAAATGTCATTCAGTTATACATAATTTTACACAGTATTTATGAATACGGCACACAAACATTTAAAATGTGCTTACTTTCATTTAATTATTTGTAAATAGAATGCATATAAAATACTGGTTTACTGTCCTTTATTTTTAAATAATGTATTTTCTGTACATATTTATGTTAAAAACAGTTTAAAAATAGTTTTCAAACCTGCCATTGTCCGGCCCTGCCGGAAGTAAGCCAGGAGGCAATGGATGGCATTCTATTAGGCCAGAACTTCATTCACCTAAAATATCTGGAAGAACTCTGGTGACCAGACATCCCACTGTTAGGGGCTTTCTCTCATATAGGCAACCTATTACCCTGCCCCCCCACACCCCAAATTTTCACATTTGCTATCTGGTCACCCTAGGAAGAACCCAGCAATAAATTGTACCATGCAGGTTGTCATTATTCTTTAATCGCTTCCACTGATTTGGGAGAGCTGCCCTTCCTATTCTGCCTTGCCCCATCCAAATAACTCATCCCTTCCTTTCCCCTCCATCTCCAACTGCTGAGGGAGCCTTTTCTTTTGGCAAGCTGGACAAAGGACCCACCACATACAGTTGCAGTGAGCACATTATTTGTTCCTCTCGCTCTGAGATCTGTTTTACCTTATTTTAATTAATACTTTTGTTTCCTACTCAATCCCACCTTCCCATCTCTTGTGCTGAATTCATCCGTTCCTTTGTCCTCTTAAAGAGGCAGACAGTATCATATGAACACAATGTGCTTTTCACAAATAAAATAAAGAGTGATTTATAGTGACCCGTATTAAAAAAGTCAAGCACTTCCTACAGCTATCACACAGAATTGCCTGAGATACCACAGATTTCCTCCAATTTCATGTATTCATGCATGTAGTTATGGGTACATTGATATTGGTGATGACTGTATTTTTAGTGATTTGATATAAACTAGCACCAAAATGGCTGTAAATTATACCATGAAACAAGTCTATCTATTGTTGCTCTCTCTCACGAGCAGGAACTCTACCGTGTGTGTTGGTGCCATAAGTTCCAAGTACCTCAGCACGACAACTGTGATGTCCTATACGGTCACCGACTCAATTCACCTTTAGGTGACATTTTGTTCCCCTTTTTGGAAAGGGGGGATGCACATATCTGCAGTCCCATGGCACAGAACGTATCTGTTGTGTTTTTCATGCACAGAGAATTTAACATGTATCTTTAGTTTTAGATGACTTATTTTGATTAAGGAAAATGACAAAGAAACTAATGTAGACTCTCCATGAAAAAGAGAATTGCTTCACCATACTACCTACCTAGAAGTCAAGCAAAAAGCCTACTTATCTTCTGACACAGAGGAAGCACGTTCAGGTGTAACTTTTCTGGGCCATAAATTGTTTTGTAAACCCAGACTGCCTCCCTCTCAGGTCCAGAACTTGTTGCCAGAAGGAATAATCATATTCCCAGAAGATCCACTCACATCCTGAATGGTCTCTATCTACCAAGCAGAGGATCAGAAATGCAATGCCCTCCTTCCGTGAATTCAACCTGTACATACAAGAAGTTGTCAGGGATAGGTTAATCAGACGTCCTGTTTTTAACAGGACAGTCCCGTATTTAAGCCACCTGCAAGTATACAGACATTTTCTTAAAAACGGGAAATTTGTCGCATTTTCTGCTCCCCCGCCCCAATAAGTACCGACAGGTCCTACTGCTGGCTGGATCCTCTCTCACCAGCCGCTCGCCCACCAGTGGTGAGTGGGGGCGGTAGTTCAGTAGCCGATGATGGGGGTGCGGGTGCAAGGCTGGTGGTGAGATGAAGCTGCAGGGCCAGGCTGCTCCCCCTGCCAGTCTGTCAGCGCAGCCCCACACTGTGTGCTAGCTCTCAGCCAGCAGGGCCCTGCCCCCATCCCGTTTCCAGCTGGTGCTGGCTCCGCACTGCAGCAGCCAGAGAGTGCGGGCAAGTGCTAGGTGACTACATGTTACCTCTGCCGCCCACCCATCAGCCCTTCATGCGCTCCCCATCTCGCTGTCTTCTCCCTGCTTTGCCCCCTTTACCCTCCCCAGCCCTGCTGCTCCTCCATATCTCCCCCCCCCCCCCCCCCCCGGAAGGATGTGTCCCACTCCCAGCGCTGTGAGGAGAACCAGCCCCTGGTCGGAGCGCTCAGCTCACCAACAGTCTGGTGGGCAGGCTCCTTCCTTCCCCCACTGCCTCTGGTTGGGCTGGCATGCCAGGAAAGCTGAAGACCCTCCAGCCTGGGGTGCTGGCCAGGAGGAGCCGAGCCCTGCATGTGCCAAAGCCCCGCACAGTGCTGGCATGGGGAAGCCGCTCCGCCCCTCAGCTAAGCTCTGGAGTGGGTCAGGGAGGCGATTTCCAGCCTGTTCCCACCCTGAACCTACAGGCTCCACAGCAGCCCCCCGGGCAGGGGCTTAGCACCCTCTTCTCCTGCCTCCCCCCACCGCCCTGGGTCCTGCCTCCAGGGAGTGCGGGGCTTCTCTGTCTCCTAGGCACCTTCCCCTGCTGAGCCACCTCTCTGGTTGGGCTCTGGCCAGTATTTATTTTTAGTGGGGGCTCAGTCAACTTGATGTTAATTTGAACATTTGTACTGCATAGATCTGATTGATTGCTGTTGAACTTGCTCGAATGGAAGTAATTTTACCAGGGGTCCCATATTCAGCATAGGGAAATATTGTCACCCTAGTCAGGGAAGGAATGACAGCAATCAGTGTCACCATGTATAACACTGTTCCTTGTACTTCCAGGGTGGTCAAAGAGAATACAAAAAATGTGGGAGTCCTATTGACAGCCATTGCCCACACCTCATTTGATGAGGGTAATCTACCACACACCCTAAAACACAATACTCAAACCAAAACTAAAAAGACGACATTGCTCAATGTTAGAGACCTCATGAGCCACTGCTTGGTATCTAAATTTAGTTTTCTAAGCAAGCAAATCAATTAGCTGGCAAAAAAAAGGGCTCAAAACCACCTGCCAGTATCCTATTTCCCTGTCAGTCAACCTTCAGGACAACATATAGGACCAACAGAACTTGTTGCTTTGGTGGACGACCTTTCCCTGTTCACACATACAGGAAGCACACTCACTCATCCTGCTGTCCCACCTCCATAAAGCTGCAAGGATAAAAACAATCATCCTGAAGTGCCTCAGGTCCTCCTTCTCTGCCCAAAACATGAACAGCATCATTACCCATGTAATTCAGGGTCTAGTCAAAAATTATCATCTGGATTAAGAACAGCTGACTAAAGCTGAACCCAGGCAAGACAGAAGTGATACAAGATAAAAGAGCATTTTGGAGAACTTGTCTCCTCTATCACCATTGATGTATCATCTTCCACAGCTGCGGGCATCTTCCCACCGATTGTTAGACTGGTCCACAGCCTTGCAATCCTTTCTGGATTCCTCAAAACAACCGAATACTCAAAAGAGACATGGTGGTAAAAAAATGCCCACTTCCATCTGTGCCTGGACAGAATATTGTGCTCCTTCCTATCAAACACAGACCTGGCCACTGTGATCCATGTGTTTGCAATATCCACACTTGATTATTTCAACTCATATTTAAAAATGAAGCCACACATCCTGAAATAGGAAGATGTATCTTGATTTACCCAAAAACTACTTTTTCTATCAACAAAAGTCCACAGATCCATTACAATTGGTCATTCCTCTTGTCACAGTTCTCCGAAGGCAGAACCAGACCTGTCTGTCAAGAGAGGCTGGAAGTGGCCATGCTCCTGAAGATCCAGCCAGTTCATTCTGCTTCAAGTAGCTGCAGGCAGAATCTACCAGGCCCTTGCTTAGAGCAACAGTAGCTTCCATGGCACCATGTTGGGACAGGCCTCCCTGGCAGCTACATTATACAGGCAATCAATAGCAAAGCTGGCAGGAGAGGGTCCAGAAATGCCCAGACTACCTGGCCCCGGGTCCCGGGGCAGGCTGCCATGCCCTACCTCAGCTGGTCTACCCAGCCCCAGCTCCCATTGTGAGCCGCTATACCCAACTGGGCTACTCAGCCCCAGGTACACTAGAATGGATCTGTAGACTTTCCCTGTGGGAAATAAAAAATTTGCTTCGGTGTTCTTGAAGTAGATTGTCACCTTAGTCTGCTTTGTGTATGGGGCAGCACCTTGGAGTAGACTTGTAATTCATTCCTTGGTTCCCCCTTGCTGTATTCAGGCTGAGGAGTTGAATAAATGGCTACTGGTTCTACCCCCATGCTGGCTCAGTTCTGCTGGCCAGACTATTGGGTGGGTCTAGGCTCCAACCATTCCCTGCCACACCTGTGCAGGAGAACTAGTACAAGCCCTACTAAAGCTACTCCCTCACCCCCTCTGTAATTACAATGTGGATAGCCCAGGCAGAACAGAAATGGGACACCTTATACCTTCCTACTCCCTGCATGGCATCACAATCCCTCTCTTGTTGAAAACTTGGGTTAGATACTGTTAGATACAGTCAGATACTGCAGTGATGGAAGCTAAATAAATAGGCTCCTAACGTTTAAAACTACAGTACAAAGAAAACAGGATCATGGCATCCCCTCACATAGCTACCCCATAGTCGCTCAAGATTGCAAAGTATGCTGTCTCTTCATATATTTCTCTTTCATTTAAAAAGCTGTTGGTTTTCATATAACAAAGATTAAAAGGATAAATAACGAACCAAGATTTTGTTTATCTCAATAAATCTTGTTTTTCTTCTGAGAACTCACCTGTAATGTGCAGTACTTAACTCTGCTTTGTCATGACATCATGAGGTGAACAAATATCAAATGGGTTTTTAAAAATCTATTTAATGTAATCGGAAACCACAAATACATTTACAATTATTTTAATTGTATGCTTATTGCATGCCAGAGTCCAGGGTGTTTGGGTACTTTCACTGTTTTTCCATACTTTAATATATTTTTTAAATTTAGCCTTATCTCTGAATTTACTGGATTTTCAAAGCTTGTTTTGGGGATAATTGCAACATCTCTGTAACGACTTTTCCCTTACTGTTATGTACCAATCTTAACTCCATTTTAATGTAGATTTTACATTGGAATATACACAAGATTCTTACAATCTGTTAAGTGAGGCATTTAGCTATAGAATTCCACCTATTGCAAAATTATTCCATCTGGCTGGGCATAACATATCTCTCATGTAAAAATCCAGAAAATTTTGTAACTCCAATTACCTTTATGAAGTTATATAGCATCTTTCAAATGGTAAAGTTTTATTTTAATGGCTACAATTAACAGATTATAGCTTTCCTGGTATAAATACATGCATATTCAGTTCAAGTTGCTGTTTTAAAAAAATATTAATGATTGTGACAGATTGGGAGTATGTTTGGGTCAAACTGTAAACTCTATTTTGTTTTGTGAGTACCATTTTGTGGTTGTACTCTTTACTGAGACCTTCACTCTTTGTTGGGTTAAGACATCCAGGTGGTGTTGAAAATCAGTCTAATTTTGAGAAGGCCAGTCTATTCTAGGTGCTTCATGCTGATCGTCACAGCCACAGACTGGGGGTAGGGGAGAAGAAGGCAGGAGGGACTCTGCCTTATCTAAGGATGCTGATCAGAGCCAGGTCTCACAGACAGGATGAGATCAGATTAGAGGGACTATGTTCAAAACTTTATGTTGTTTTCCATAAATCTGTAACTTTTGTGCTTTTTAAGAGTAAAGTGTGTCTGTATTAGAAATTCCTTTGCTGGGTCAGCGTTCCTTACTTTACAGCCACATTGTTCCCAAAAGCTTTACCTAGAACCGTGAGCTCCCACAGCCAGGTGTGCTCTGGGGCAGGAACATGTTTAAGCAACTGGGGTCTCAGGAGGGCGGAAGCCCTAATTAAGCAGTTTAAACAAGGAAGTGCCAGTGTCGGCTTGTCCATGTTAGGAAAATTGTCATTCATTGTGTACTCCTCAAGAGCTCACATATTGAGTCATAAGTAGAGTGAATAATTGATTTTTCGGTTTGGTGGCTGCATTTCACCCAGGTCTACTCATTACATGAAGACAAGGAAACATTCAATGCAATTAAAAGGTGGAAAACTCAAAACTGACAAAGGAAATACTTTTTTTACACAATGTGCAATTAGATTGTGGACCTCTCTGGCACAGAAGATGTTGAGCAAGATTCAAAAGGGGCTGGACATTTCTATGAAGAGCAAGGATATCCATAGTTATAATTAACGACAACAATTCTGTCTGTGGGATATGAAACCATATGGTTTGGGTTTTAAGCCAATGTATATCTAGTAGAGACCAAAGTAAGAGCTAATGTGGAGAACGAATTATTCCACATGTGCGTATGGTGGAGTTCTTACACCGTCCTCTGAAGCATCTGACTCCAGCCATTGATGGAGACAGGATACTAGAATAGATGGAACTTGGGTCTGATCCTGGCAGTTCCTTTGTCTCTATGGCTTTGGGCATCAGCTTCTGTTTTCTTGAGAGAAGTTATAGTGGATAAGACACTGGAAGTATCATCTGTTCTTTCCAAACATGTCATGAGATCATTACATTTCTCCTGAATGCCCACCAGACACACACAGAAATGAGACCTTGGCTACATATATTATGGTAAGGACATGATGTTTAACAGTTCAGCATGCAACTACTGCAAGGTGGACATTTACCCATGAGCTCTACATTCTAGTATATAACTTGATCCCAAAATCTGCCAGCCCAAAAGTGAGACAGCGATATTCAAGTTAGACTAACACAGTATTAACAGTTGACATAATTACAGGCTTCAAGAAAATAAATCCAGAGATTGATCTCAGACACTTCCATAACATCCTTACCTTGTCTTATTTACATATCCCAACACAATGCATGCTACCCCACACCCACTAAGAAAATGATCTTATATACCACAAGCGCTTCGTTAATTGGGTGCTACAAGGTCAGGAAAAGAGACAGTGCTTGCATCAACTACATTTCCTTTCTTTAATTGTTGTATGTTTCAGATTTGATTTCTTGGCCCAGGGAGGGAGAGGAGGAGATCCTAATGAAGACATGTTTAAGACAACAATCAAAAATTTAGCTATGTGACTCCGATTAGCACCAGTGGGAATTGTTTAGGGATTTAGCTGCACAATGCTTTGAAAATGTATTGATGGAAGGACATGGCTGCCCAGGATTTGTCTTTCCCCGCAATGCTTCCAATTTAAATACATTTAAATTAAAAACAAATACTTTTGCTGAGGAAATATAGAAAAACTGAAAATTTGAGTTTAGAAAATGCAGGAACTATCTAAAATACCTCCAATGTCCTTTTAAATATCCAACAATAATGTATTTAGCTTTTAAATAAGGCTGTAAGTTATGGACAGCAAATAGTATTTTAATCAGAGAAGCTGTGGTGATAAAAAGCACTTTTCAATCAAAGAGCTTGGTCACTGCTATTTAAAGCAGTGATATGTAGTTTACCAGAAAAATATGATTAATCCTGATATGCACTAAGAATGTGACATCCAAAAACAATTAGCACTGGCTGCTGAACTCCAAAGGTAACTTGTAATGGAGGGGAACTGGGAAGGCCTATAATGGTTAAATGGGAGATCAAGGATATTTATTGAGTGGTGAGGAAGGAAGATGCCCTGAGAAGCTGAAAAGACTTGGGGAAAGGCTCAGAGCAGCAACTAAAGAAGTGACAGGTGCTGTCTGAAAAGAAGGTGAATTAGAGAAGTTGCAGAGACTGCTGTATGAAAAATCTATCCAGAAAAGATCTAGAGTCTTATTTAATAGCCTAGCGGGTGAGGGTTTCCCTACCCAAAAATCCAGATGGATTTTCTGCTCTCTCTTTCATCTCCCATCTGAGAAGAAAATAGAATGGTCTATCTGAAAAAATAAACATTTTCTAGGGGAAATTCCATGCCTTTGAGATTTTCCTTGGATTTTCACTGGGAAAAGAATAGATCTTTGTGTGCTCAGAGCAAGACTGTGCCCAGCCCTGAGTAGGTACCTAATGGTGGGAAAGAGTACAAGAGGCCTCCTTCCTTTACACACCCCATACAGAAGATGGACAAAATCTGATTCCAGCACTCCCCTGAGCACAAGCACCATGTGAGGCTAGTGCTGATGTAGGAGGAAGCAACTTTAAAGTGGGTAGGGTTATGGCCTGGAACCCCACCACCCCGAGCACATCAACTGGCCAGAGATGGAGGGGAAGTTCAGCATATATATATGGCTTGATGTATGGTATTGAGATTTCAAGGCCCCTGCCTGTAGAATTCTTATTGACTTTACTGGGAGTACTGTGTGCAGAGGGCCTGCAGGATTTCGCCCAATAAAGTCAGAAAATTGCAGAGATTTTTTTTCTTGATTGTGTGAACTAGCCCATTTTATCTATTTGTGGTTTGTTGCCAGTGACCTGTGGTGACTCATTGGTTAACTACTTCACAAGGAATCTCTTCTGTTTTCAGAAATTCTTAAATAGAAAAAGAACAAACACAGAATACCACCATTGTTCATTAGCAAGTGTCCTTGTCTGGAAGTAAATTTACGTATTTGTATGACGATGCCCTTCACGAATCAGATTGCAAGAGGGGGCATCAATTTGGTCTAATCACTCAGCAGTATGGAATTCAGATGAATGTTTGTGAATGTTATTTTGCAGGATTCAACCTGCTTGAATCATTTCCATGAGCATATCTGAAACTGCTAGTCTTTGGCATGATCCTAAATATTCAGCCCCTTCATCATTAATTTGCTATGTATTTCCAGCATAAGACTATCAAGCGTACGTACTTCTGAATTCATGAAGCAGTCAGAGATACACTCATTTATGTCCAAAAGATTAGAATAATGGCCCAGAATGAAGAAATACCTATTTAGCCCCAACTGGTGTTCTTCTCCACTAGAGGGAATTACTGTGTAAATAAAAGGACACTGCAATTAGTTTCCAGGTGCCTGTGTGAGGGAAGGGAGCTTGAGATAAAAAAGGAGCATAAGGTTTGCTAGAGAGAGGTGTGTACAAGCAACAATGTATATGCAAAATCTCTCTCTTTCTCTTCCCTATATCTATATAATCTATAGCTATGACAAATCCAGACATGGAGAAGATTTTCTTCTCCCTTCTGTTGAGACCGAGTAATTCCCCAAAACAAAAGGAGTAATTTCTTCAAGTTTTCGTTTGTTCAGTACAATTTTCTTTTCGCCTGCAAACTCCAGGGTTCCTAATGAACCAAGAGTTTGGTATGCTGCTCAAAAATAGCAACAGGCAGTAGAGGTAAGAGAGTGATTTGTGCCCTTTAATATTAGCACTAGAGGCCTAATTTTCATTTATTTCAAATGGAAGTGTGGGTGTTCAGGTCCCAGAACTCAATTTAAAGAGAGAGAGAGAGAGAGAGAGAGCGATAACGAGATAACAGATGTAGGTTATGCAACTGATGATAACCTAGGCTTAGCAACCTGAGAAGGAGAAATGTAACTCACACCTTTAACTAGCTCTCAGTTACATATACATCTTGTCTGTTTCTGTTGGTATTCCCCCAAAAGGCTCTCCAGCGATTTGGGTAGGAATTGACATGATCAGCATGGCTTCAAATCCCTTTGCATCTCACATGACCATCAGTCATATGCTCTCAAATGTCACACTCCTGTTGCCATGCATTGTTTTGAATGTTACTTCCTGTTGTGCATGAATACCAACAGATTACTTCATCTTTATTGTCTTATGCTAAAAAGTCAAGATTTGACTTCACAAATGAACCACAGTGTTTGTAAATGGCTATAAAACACCAGTCATGGTACTGAAAGTTAATAAAGATGCATATCCAATCGTTTAGCTGAATTACTATAAGTAACTTCCTGTCCTCTTGTCTATCCAAATAATCTACCCATGAAGAGTATTCAACTCAGAAATGTACAAATTGCTATTCCTCTGCAGCCAAAAGCAGAGCTAGATGGGTGAAAATAAGTACACATCTGTTAACCAAATCCTCTGGACAGAAATGAAAAGAAGATTCAGGAGTCTCCTGGTAGGAAAGGAGGCACCCCACATGGATAGCAAGCCCAGGCAAAAAAGAAAAAAAAAAGAGGAGAGAGAGAGAGTAACGTGGCACTCTGATATTCTGGTGACGGTGGGGTCATATAGATTAGATAGGACCCAGCAAGATAAAGGATGCAGCAAGGGGAGAAGGTAGCACTGAGGAAAGGTGAGTGGAATTCATCCTTTCAAAGAATGAAGGGCAGACAGAGACCAATGCAACTATCGGTAAAAGGAAAGCCAAGGCTCATTGTTTTCCTGTGCTCCCCATTCACCTGTCTGTTTTAATATCCACTTATTATCCATAGTTTTCTACTGAGACTAAGATCTTTTGGACAGGAAATGGCCCTTTTTTATATGTTTGTACACCACCTATCACTATGGGGCCCTGCCCCTAGACACTACTGCAATACAAATAATAAATAAAGCCCTTTTCAGTAACAAAGCAATGAAAGTAGAAAAATCTATCCAAAAAAAGGAGGAAAAAGCAGGAAATAACACGAGACATCAGATTTCCAAATGAAGATTAAATTAAGGACATATAGATTAGCCTTTGTCCTTTCCCTGTTTTCCACTTATGGAATGATATTTTTGTAGGGAAAAATATAATTACAGTCCTATCAATTTTGTGGCAGGAATTTCAGATCAGATAGAAAAGAAAAAAAAAATCAGCGTTTAGAGTAGCCATGCATTCCTTTTGGCAAGTAGCACTATGGCCTTGTGTATGCTTAAATTGCACTTTAACTAGGCCAGTTTTTAAACTGATTTAATGTGGTACAAAAGCCTGTGTGGCCTCACTTAATTCAGTTTAAAACTGGTTTATGGTGAATTAGCTTAAATCGGTGAGGAATAAAGACCAATATAGGCCAGGTATAAATCAAATAAAATGAATCTGCACAGGGTTTTGTATCACTAAATTGGTTTAAAATCACATCTTTACTTAAACCAGGGCAAATTTGAATCTAGACAAGGATATACAATAAATGGGCAAACCAACAAAACCAAGGCCAAAAGCAAATGTTTACACAAGAGGAAAATGCCAATATTAGGATAAAGGAATAAAAGTGGTTTAGGACAAAATATGTCTAATAAGCCTAATGGGGGATTGTTTTAATCTCAAGAAAAACTTTTTTTCATGGTTTTGTTATTTAAGCAACAGATAGAGGCAAATTGCTAAAACAAGTCCAAAATGTACTAAACTCAGGCTACTTCTATGCCTCTCCTCACTACTTGTCATACACCGTGAATTTCATACACCACCCATTTGTCATACACCACCCATTTCCATTCACAGTAAAAGACCAAACCTTAACTGCCGAGTACCTGCAACGTTCAAAGAAGTCAGTGGGAGCTTTGGCCATTCAGCACTTCTGAGGACTTGACCCAAATCCCACATTTTTCTCCACAATTATATCCATGTTGGAAAAGGCTTAAAAGAGGTGCTTTTTCCAAGAGCAAAAAAAATTACATTTGCATAACCAATTCTGGTAATCCTTTCTAAATCTGTTTTGGAGTGGGTCCCAATGGGAAGTTTTGTTTCAGCAAATCCTATCAAATTTATGTTACAATCAAATATAGGTCATATTGATTACACTCACCCACCCTATACATGGGTGACCCTGGCCTTCATTGAGCCTTACATTGTTCTTTCCCCTCATCATAACTTCTTTCTGCAACTGATTTTTTTTTTTTTTTGCTTCAGATTCTCCTCCTTTGGGATTCTTGAAGATACTATATTCTTGACTTACCTTCATACTTTTAGAATCATCCAACAGTGGAGTTTTTGTATGAGGAGTTAACATTTCATTTTTAAATGACCTTTATTCTCAATATTTACTATTACTGAGCTTCATGCAGTTCTAAGGTTATTAGCTTGACTCTAGTTTCTTACAAATTGTTACCATCCACTTAGAGCAGTTGGAGGAGTAAATGGCCCTGACTGAAACATCTCTCCCAGAATACCAGCCTCCCACAATGTCTCTCTGAAATACTACCCCTTCGTTATGAATACCTTCTCTCCCCACGAGGCCACCACCAAGAACTTACCCATATTACAAATGAAACTTGAGACACACAGTTCTAAGCTGCTCAGGAGGTACAGCTACTGAGAGTGTCAAAAGCTTTGCTGAAATTGAGTAGTATGAGAAAATCCTGCTAAAACTCTCTCACGTATCACACCTGACCATCCAATTAATTTCATTTTGAGGCTAATCAGAAGTTATAGCTAGAGGATGTTTTAATAATCAGATTTTCCTCTCCCCAGCTCTCCAATGGGGGAGCACAAGTAATAACATTTAAAAAATTTAAATCGGCTGCTGTATGCCAGAGATGAAAACTATTTGTATATTATCAGCAGGTGATTAAAAGTCTAACTGACGCAAATTGGTGCTCCATTCTCACTGCCAGATACCATGTTACTGTTCCAGTATTAGAGGTGGAAAATTTCTGCTGGAAGAACCGTGATAGATACCCAGCTACAAAAAAGTCTGTTTCCTTTCCAGTTCTGTTTGTTGACTACTTACGTGAAGCTTTCACTTAAGATGGTAATTCTAATAGATGGTTATTTTTCAACTTCCTTTCACCCTGATCTCTTTTTGGTGCAACTCTGATGAGAAAAAATTAACTGTAGATGTACTTGATTTATTATTTTTTGCACATCCACTGGGGATTAGACTCGGTGAGAAGTTGCCACTGTATGATTGGTCCTTTCTGTTCCATTGTTTAATAGGTGTGTAGCGGGGTGAGCACCCCCTCCAGCCCTGAAGGGGTTGGAAAAGCCCTGCAGAGGGCTGGGGCTGGGGAAGGAAGCAAAACCCCGGCTGATTGGGGGAAGTGGCGGCAGCTGGGGGCCATGCCTCAATCAGGGCCCAGCTCGCTCTATAAAGGCTCTGAGCCAGAAGCCCAGGGAGAGTCTCTCTCTGCAGGGAAAATCATAGAATATCAGGGTTGGAAGGGACCTCGGAAGGGCCTGGCTGCAAGGTGCCGAGCAGGACCTAGTTTGAAGAAGGGCTGGGGAAAGGCCAATGGAGCTGGGGAGCTCCGGCCTAGGAAAGTACCAGGCTGCAGGCCTGGTAAGGCCTATTAGATACCAGAGTTGCAGGGGGCAGCCCATGGGTAGCCAGAGGCAGCAGGTCCAAACCCAACCTTGCCTGTGATGAATGGCTCATACTGCAGTCTGCCCCAGGACGCAGGAGCTAGCTGGTGACTGGCAGGAGCCTACGACTGAGGCAAGGTAGGGATAGTGGGCGGGGGGTTCCCCTAGGAGGGGAGACCCAGAACTGTGGGGTACTGCCAGGGGGCAGCACCCAAGACAAGGGTACTGGGGTCCGGGAGGGACACGGGGGCGAGGGGCGGCAAGACACCGGCCTGAAGAGGGCGCTCCAGAAGCTGGAACGCTAATTCCCCGAGACGAACAGCAGGAGGCCCTGCCGGGTGAGTCTGCGCCCCCTGACAAGGTGTAAAAATACCAATTTATTCTTGATGAAAGACTGATGTTTCTCTGCAAAATACTAAACACTCATTGGAAAAACACTTTGTGACCATAGTCACAACAGAGAATGACAAGCAGAATCAAAACCTTGCTGATGATCAATACATTGCAAACAAGTTAAATGAGTCAATTCCTTTTCCTTTTCCGTCACAATTTCCAAAGAAAATGTTGATCTTCTACTCCTAATACCTGGCTGTTTTCTCTTTGACATGCCTACAATCACTGCAGCAACACACCATGTTAACCTGTATAAAATAAATATATCTGTTCTGTACCTTAATTTTAAAGGGATTTAGGCTGATTATTGAGAGGCCTAGTTTTTTCAGGTAGCCATGCAACTTGTTGTGTATTCTGCAGACACCAGTAGAGGTTAGTACTATTTTCTCATAAACCACTTTGGGATATAGTTTAGCTTTCTCACTTTCAGCCATTTGACTGAATTTTTAAGCATGGCTAACAAGAGGGATGTTTCTTTATTGGACTTGGGTCTCTGTGCAGAGCTGAAGTTAGCAGTTGCTAATCACTGAAAACTTTCTTAAGCTGGAAAAGCAAAGGGGATTGGGGATGAGGGGTTTGGGATTCAGATTTGGTATTGCCACATTTAGACACCTTACCTTTTAAGATGATGGATTACCCTAAAGAAAGCACAATACTGGCTTTTGAATAGCTTGCCAATCTATTAAATTAAAGCTGCATTTTTCCAGAATCTCAGAACTTTGCATCCATATGCTTGTGTTCAAAGACAAACCTCTTTCAGATACAGACTTTTTAAAAAAAAACATGGGGGGGGGGGCACCTTCAGGTACAGACAATGAGATCTGACTGAACAATTTAGAGTGGTCTGAAAAAATTCTGGGTGTAGTCTGGGTGTCTTTTTATCCCATCAAGATTTTTTGCTCCTTGATTTTAAATCTTGATCATATTGTTGTAAAGAAAAAATAAACACCTAATATAATATATCTATTATTCAGGTGCCTAAATAGTTCCCACAGAGCTTAGGGATATTAGGGGTTTCCAACTTGGAGGTGAATTATCCGGCTACAACCCTAAGCTTCCCCGAACTTTAAATCAGGAACTGTGGAGATTGCCAGTATGTAGGTGGTAGGTGAATTACTCAAAAGAACATGACCAAAGCAGCAGCTCCTCCTCCCCTCCCCCCGCACTCCATGGTTCATATTAGGAGAGGAAATGATGCTATTAATGTACTACAGAGATTTAAAATGGGTTAAGAAAATGGTATAACTTTTTTCTCCTGGCTGCTCCTGCACTGTATGTCAGTGGCCTTGCAATTTAGATGTCAGGGGGCAATCACTATCTTCCCTCTTTCTCTCAAACAGTTAAGGGATTCACATAGTAAGAGGGTTGTGATTTCTTTCAGATCTGAAAAGGAAAGCCTAGGAACTTTTTCATATTTTTGTATATATCAGGTAGATTATTCAGAATAATTTGTTTGAATGGGCTGTTCCAAACATTCAACCTTATGAACATACATCCCACAGATCCCAATTTTATATGAAATGAGAACAAAGTGAAAGCCATTTCTATGCTACAACTCTCTAGTATAGAAATAGGGGAGAGATTTGGTCATTAAAACTCCAACTCTGTAGCTGATCCCTATTCAGTAAAACACTTAAATGCGCTAAACTTTAGAAATGTGTTTAAATCCCATTACTTCAGTGGAACATAAGCAAGCGCTTAAATGCTTTGCTGAATTGAGGCCTAAATTAACACTGCCAAGGTTATTTAAGCACAAAATTGGAACTTTAGATCTGATTGGAAAGTCCATGTAATTCATTACTGTCGAGGTTTTTCTATTAGCAGTTACTTAAAGCCCTCTTCACTTTCAGAGCCCTATTGCTTTATAGTGTAGACACAGCCCCCTGCTTACTTAGGTTCTGGCTGTCCAACAAAAAGTATCCCACAATACCATACGCCAACTTCCTTTGTCCTCCCTAACCCAGATCTCCATTTGACACTAGGTAAATGGAAGCAACCTCCCTTGGCATACGGCAGCAGCTCGGTGAGTCAGTGTTTAACCCTTCCATTGTCTTCTGACCACTGAGCTGCGCACACACACACACCATCAGAGTGCCTTCTATGTTTGCAATGGAGTGTGATCAGAAGTAGTCTTTTGAAAAGCATGCTGCTTCATGGTCACAGGAGCCCAGACAGATTTGGATAAGCATCTGGCATGGCCAGCAAAAGAGTGGACTTTAGTAAAAGTATCAGAGTTGACCAAAATGACCAAACATATCTGCAAATAGCAAAGCAGCTGGCAGCACTGCAAATATACCAGACTGGTGGCCAGTTCAGGGACCGGATTCAGTGGCTCAAGACTGAGTACAAGAAAACCAGGGATCAGACCCGCACCTTGGCCAACTCGCCGACCTCATGCCTATTTTATGAGGAGTTTGACCGGGTGATGGGCACTGTGCCGAGCATGGAGTCAACGGTGGTGCATGATGAACTGGTCAGCTGGGGTGGTGTCCTGCTGGCCCCAGAATCCAGCACGGGGAATAATGGGAACCAGCTTCAGGCACTGAGTGAAGATGGTGAAGTGACTGTTGCTGAAACCTGTTCCAGGGGTGACTTTGGAGCAGCACATTCTGGGCCATAGTAGGAGGAGCTGTTTGATGCCCCCTGTCTCCCACAAGGAACAGCCCACTGCGGAGCCTGCAGAAGTCACAGAAGGGACAGAACCCTCTGAGCCCTGTTAGTTTCTGGATTCATTGTAATGTTTTCTAATACAGTAATGGGAGGGATTTCCGCTCTATGAACCAATGCAGCAGTTACAAGAAGCCCCAGCTAGCAGTGTGTATCAGCTAATGACAGATTATATCCTGGTGGCTTGGCTCCCACCGCATCCCCACCATGGGGAGTTTAAAATGATTACCAGAAATGCAAACAGTAAAAACACTTTGAAAGTGAATTTACTTAGGAAGCACAGATTTTTGCTAGGACCTTTCTTGTTTCTTAAAACTAATAATGTTACATTGCCATGCCTGTAAGTATACTACTCTATAACCATTCAGCGGTGTAACGAGCCACGTGAAAACAGTGAACTGGGGGTAGGGGGAGCGGAAATGTGTTCCATTTACGTATCTAGTCCATTTCAGCTAGAGGTAGCCCAGGCAGTCCATAGGTGACAAAATCATTTATGTCCAATTTGATCAAGGGTTGAAATTTTGTCCAGAAATATGTTGGGGATGGGGAGGAGCAAAACTTTGAAGTTCTGTGAGTTTGCTTGCAGCCATAACAAGGTAAGCCGTGTGGAAGCCAATGCAGCATCCTGTTGATTCCCTCATGAAATCTGACCCAATCCCAGGTATTGATAGCTGCAAACTTCTCCTGAGGCAAGAATTTCAGATAAGTAGTCACCTTTCAGGGAGGGACGTATTTCCCAGGGCCATCTCAGTAGTGGACTAGCCCGCACCACTCACAGATGTGCTGCTCAGTCACTATACATTTGAATATTTGGTTGCCAACCAGCAGCTTGGAATAACATCTCCCTTTGCCAATTGGGCACCACAAAAACAGTTATATCCTCCAAAATGAGAGAGGCCTGAAATGATAGAAAAAGCTTTTGTAGCACAGCCACTGATGCGTTGGGGGTAGGGGACAAGTGCCAAGTAGTGCTGCAATTTTTAGAAAACAAAACACAGCTTTGAATTTTTAACTTACCATCATCTCTGCACTTCTTTCACTGCAGCTACTCAGACTGTTTCCTGAGAGTTTCTGTTGACTGAAGCGTCCCTCTCACAATATGCTGAAGTTCAGTTTGGAAAAGTAACATTTGATGTCATTGAAATTCCACAAAGATTTTTTCTCTGTGCTCCTACACTGAGCTATTTGAGACAATAACCCGTGTCTTGTCTTGTTCCAGGCCCCTCCATCTCTACTGGGTACAGTATCTCCACAGCTTACCCACATTGCAGCAGAAGCCTGGGCCAGAATACCTTCACAGACCATTCCAAGAGGAAACACTTCCGTGATGAATTTATGGTTGAAGTTCTGGACAGGGCCAACAAGCAGGCCCAGTACCAGAAACAGAGGGACTATGGCTAGAGGAACGGATTTCAGCATGGGAGAAGGCACTTGCTTCACAGTTCCTGGAACAGGAACGGTGGCTAAGGGAGGAGGACAGCACTTAGCAGAAAAAGCTGTATGAGTGGCTGATACCACAAATGGCAGCAAGAGTACCAGCTTCTGCTGCGTTAACTGTGTAACCAGATTAGCTTGTAAATGCTAATTCCCTTTCATGTCCTAACTGCCTTATATTATGCATGCAGATGGTTCAGTTAATCTTAAAATAAAAAAATACAAGATACTGCAGGAAACTAATAATATTATCTACCTTGTATTCAGCTTAATTATCTGTTCTATAATGGCTAATTCCCTTGTATGAATGAATGCAACTAGGTTACCTGTGTATGCATAGGAAATAGATTAGCTTCAAAGCAATTGTCCACGGACAATCTGCACTGCCTATTCTTCCTTGGGGGAAGGTCCTGCTGTGACAAGAGGCTTGTCAGCTTGCTACAGAGCTATAAAGGAAATCTCCGGGCCTGATCCTGCCATCTCTAATTTGCTTAAACTTTGAACAGGGAAAGTATAAGTGGTAAGATGGAGATCTTCCAAATAATTATTTGGAATAACCTGGAAGATGCTTGGAAAGAGTAACAGACTTAACATCTAAACTGCCTTTGGATTCTGACTGTTGGGATGATTCCAGAAAGACTTTCACAAGCCAACAGTTTATTCCATCACTGCTGCGATCCTGAACTGTGAACACTAAAAGTCACTTGTATGCATATTTATCTTTTAACTATTTGCAACTCTCCTCTTTCTTATTCTTTATTATTAAACCTATAGTCTTAGTTATTAAAGGATTGGCATCCATGTGATTATTGGGTAAGATCTGAGACTCATATTGACCTGGGGATAAGTGTCCGGCCTTTTGGGATTAGCAGAACCCCACATATGCTGAATCAGGTTTTCAGTAACCCCTCACTATGTTGGACTTGGTCAGTCAGAACATGCTGCTGAAATGTCCACCAGCGTCTCACTGAAGCTCTGCCTTTTTCCTGACACAGAAGTGAAAGCGTAAACAAGAAGTTCTTTAAAAGGTACCTCCTCCATGTTGCTGGCTTTGGGAGCTGGAACTGCACAGACCAAAATGGCTGCCTGGCAGGAAGTGTTGGTGGGCTGTTCAAACTTCCATTAACATGTAGGGTGGACAGTCAAGTGTTCCCACAGTGCACCACGATCAATGGATTAGAGCAGCAACATTTTGCGAGGGTGCTACACCATCTGGTTTGATTCAGTCTGTGTACTGCAGTGTGGATGCTAGAGGCCCAGGCTCAAAAGTTCTTAACTTAGGGTTAACAATCAGCGTAGATGCTCAGGCTCTGGGTTTTCTAACCCAGGGTAAGCGGACTCGACTGGGCTTACAGTGCAGTATAGACATACTCTTAGATTTCTGTTTTGCTCACTGCTCTGTAAATTGCTGATAACCAGTTCAGTGAGCTCAACTTAAATTGAGCTACTCAATGTAAATCTTGGGTACTTAGCTGCTGACACTCTAAAAAGAAACCGAATGCTGGACTTATGGAAGGCAGAGAAGGCTAAAGGTGCCTGGGGTGTACTGAGTCAAGAACACAGAAGTCTCTGTCTATCTTTGAACGAAGTCCAGATGACAACCATTGGGACATAAAGCTCCAATTCAGGTAAGGTAATGTGAGTAACACACTTGAACAGGCCCATTTATTTCAATGACACTATTTATATACGCCTCAGTTCCTTGCTGAATCTGGGCTGCAAAGAAGACTAGACAGTTAAACAGAGTCATAGATTTTAAGGACCAAGAGGAACATGATGATAATTTCATCGGACCTGTGCAACACATGCCATACAATTTCAATCAGCAATTCCTGCATCAGACCCAAAATGTTTAGCTGAGCTAGTGCCTATTCTTTAAAAAAAAAAAAAAACACATGGAGTTTTGCCATTAACTTCATTGGGATCAGGATTTCACCCCAGTCTTGATCTGAAGACCTCATGTGATGAAGAATCAGGCTGAAGTTACAGAGTTTGGGTCATTTAAAAACAGAAGATGATATAGCAGTAAGAAAATTGAAGACCTGGTTGGAGCAGGGCAGTTACCCCACTCCTATGAAAGGCTAGGCTGATTGGGGAAGCAGCCACAGCTGGGGCCACGCCCCAGTCAGGCCACACCTGACCCTGCTATAAGGGCTCAGGGGGGAGCTAGGTCAGTCTCTCTCTAGTGGTGCAGAGAGAAGGACCTAGCTGCCTGGGAGCAGGGTACCAGAGGTAGAGTAGTGCTGGGGAAGGGCAAGAGGAGCTGGGGAGCTCCAGTCTGGTAACTCCTGAGGCTGCAGGCCTTGTGCAAAGCCTGCAGAGATACTGGGGCTGCAGAGGTGTAGCCTGGGAGAGGCAGCCGGTCCAAACCCCCCTTGCCAATGATGAGTGGTTTACAGACTGCAGTCTGGCCCAGTGAGTGGGGGCCAGATGATGACTGGCAGTAGCCACTGAGGCAAGGTGGGGATAGAGAGTTGAGGGTTCCCCTGGGAGGGGAGACCCAGACTGTGGGTTACTACTAGGGGCAGAACCCTGAGGAAAAGGGGCACTGGGGTCCGGGAGGGACATGGGGGCCAGCAGCAGGTGAGACACTAGCCAGGAGGAGGCGCTCCATACGCTGGAGAACTAATTCCCAAGACGACCAGCAAGAGGTGCTGTGCCGGTGAGTCTCGACCTCGCTACACTGGTACATAATTGTATAATAATTATCCCCTCTACTTAGTTTCTCGTGATCCAATGGTAAAGTTGCACAATCAGTTCCCAAACATCCTACCTCTAGACTGAAAAGCAAACAGTAAAATATTTCTGAAGCTATTTATAGTCTCTCCTGGCTTCCAACCCCCCCTCCCCTACCTGGTTGAAACTGAAGACATTGAGGGATGCATCTGTCCATTCCTCCTGCCAAAATTAGTTTTCAGCTAGCATTTCTAATAGGCCAAGTCATTAAATCAGTTAGTAGGCTGAGTTGTAAAATCTATCAAGTTGCTAAACCAGTCTCAGAAATATGACAGCTGAAGAAGCACCAGACATTTCTTATGCTCAGACAAGTTTGACTATTTATTTTGCAAGCTTACAAAACTGATAGTCTTTTATAAATCATTAGTTAATATAGGAGGACATATAAACTGTCATAGGGTCAGGCTACTCAGTTTACACTGCATAAGCCCACCCCCACTATTTTGCCAACCACAGCACAGCTGCAAGTAGTTTCAGTGACATTAGAACATAATTTCACATTTTGATTGACAATCAAAACCACACAAGACACATTGTGCCTTAGCCCAGCAGCAGAGAGAGATCCTCAATGGCATAATAAAGATTTGTGCCTATACGTTCACCTAACTAGAAACGAAATACACAAAAATTCATTTAATTCTTCACCATTATTTCTAAGGCATCAATCACCTGTGATATCGAGGCACAAATATAATCATATAGACACAGTCAATTGTATATTCAATATAAGAATTGTTACCTGATTTCATGGATTCCCTGGTAACTATTTGCACCTTATACCATCTAACCCTCAACTTGCTACTTAGAGTTTGATTTCTTGCCACTGAGTTACTGCTAAGCAGACCCACTCGCACATGCAGTCATAGAAAATTGCATTTGTTACAATCCCAGATTCCTTTACATTTGGTGGCAATAGGGTGTGGTGGCTAGGACAAAGGACTGATTGTCAGGACCACCAATTATGTACCGTGTAACTCTAAGCAAGTCTCCTTCAGGCAAAATTTGTCACATATGGCCACTGATTTTGTGTGGCTCATTTTTTGGTTGCTCAACTTGAGGCACTGGGTAGGTCGACAATGCAATTAGACACCTGAAGCTGGCCCATACCAATGGACTCAAGCTTGAGGGGCTCAGGCAAAGGAGCTGTTTAGTTGCAGTATAGATGTCCAGGCTTGGGCTGGAGCCTGGGCTCTAGGACACTGCAAGGTGGGAGGGTCCCAGAGCTCAGGCTGCAGCCTGAACTGGAACATCTACACCACAGTTAAACAGCCCCTTAGCCAAGTCCCAAGAACCTGAGTTAGCAGACATGGGCCAGCCACGGGTACGTAATTGCAGTATAGACATATCCACCATGTGTCTGATTTTCAGATGTGCTGAAGAACCTACAGCTCCCAGTGACTTTAGTGGTAAAGAAGGTGAGTAGGGAAAGGTGCAACCAAGATTAAAGCAAAGAAACTTAATGTGAGGCAAGCAATTCATTTTAACGCTGAGATTTTAAAGTTAAGAACAACAGTCAGGAAGGGAGGAATAGATGGCACGATGGTGGAAGAATTCCCAAAAGGAGAGATCCAGCAGCTTTCCAGTCCCTTTGCATCAGTGGGGTAGTGCAAAGGGGCAGAGAATTTATCCTTATGGCTGACCACTTAAAATATTTCAGGGCATGGAGCACAATTGCAAGAAAATGACATCTGCAAATGGTGGAAGTACAGAAAATGTTTGCAAAGCCAGTTTGCCCTGCAAAATTATTTTGAGATTAGTTTCAGCAAGGAAGGGGCTGGAATGGAGTAAAATTGTTTTCAAAAGCCCAAATGAAAAATAAACACTTTTTTCCTGCCATAGAATTGGTGACTTTTTTGACAACAAAATAGTGTGTGTTGCCGGGGATGGGGAAATGAGAACTTCAAATAAAAATAAAGAGAAAAATATTGCAACAGAAAATCTTGACCTTAACAGATCTCTTCATTACTTTATTTCTATAACAAAAACAGCTAACAAAACAATTATACAATGGGTTTGGAAAAAAATCTGTCATTTTTCCAAATGACCCACAAAAACCCTTCGGTAACAAAGGCAAATAGTTCAAGAATACTTCCAGGTTTGTTTTTGAAGGCATAAAAGAGTATATTTTATATTTAAAAAAATCACTGTTTTGTACATTTAAAAATAAATTGGAAATTGTTCTTGAACTACTATATATGTACATACCTGTACAAAACACACACACTCCCCTACTCCCAACATTAACATAAAGCAAGCAAGAGTATTTATCCTATTATAGCCATGCATGGCAGCAGCTCCATAATTAGATTTATGTTCTAAAATGGATACAAATTTCTTTTCCCCCTAAATGTAGGTGGCCAATCATGTGAAATTTTACACAGGGATTCTGAAGGGAAGTGGGTAAAAGATACACCCCAAACCTAGTTCCATATTAACTCCTTCCTGGGGCTAAGTACGTGGATGGACAGACACTACTTCATACAACTGTGGGGTGGGACCTACTCCCTGCAGGTTAGGTCATATGCAGATAATACAGCCACAACATCTCACTGACAACCTCCCTTTAGTTAATATTATATTGAGTACCTGACCCGCACGAACAGAACTAAAACTGATCTTGCAGTATCAACCTACTAAATCTCAGTGACACTTGCAGAGTTGGCTGCCTCTTTCTTAAGTAAATCACCAATAATAGTTATTTAACTGAACAACCACCATGCATTAAACACCATCAACTGAAGAGAAGGAATCCTTGCTTGTGAACACACTGTATCTGTAAGAAACTATTAAAGGTATGCACCAGGGAATCAAAACTAGAAATTGATATTGCTTAGATATTGCAGTAGCGTCTATGGACTCCAAACAGGGATATAGGTGTTATGCTTAAAAAAAAGTACACAGGATCTTTTGAGGGGAAAAGACAATATGCCACGTTTATTGAAAATATAACAGTTAGCATATGCATTCAATCACACACACACGCAGGTCCTGCAGATGGTCTTAATAGTTACCAGTCTGTCGTAGCTCGAGTCAAACTAATGGCCAGTTAGATTAGGCACGAGTGAGGAGTTGGGTTCTGTCGGTCGCGATCTGAGGCTTTGCAGGACTGAAATCAGAGTGTCATGACAAAACACCCCATCTTTATAGTTGTAAATTCCCATTTGAGTCCATACATTTTGCAATGTCATCCTGTAATCGTTAGTCCTTAAATGGTGTTAATCTTGGGGTTTTCTGCTATTATCATTTGATGGTTTTGTTGGGCTTCCCATCGTTATCTCCTATTTGTTGTCTCGCCTTTGGGGGTGCCTGCCTCACACTGAGGTTGTCAATGCTGCTAAAATGTTTTGCATTGGATACAATGGATGTTTTTTGATTGTCTCCTGGTGTTTCCAAGTCTCTCACTTTTTCTTGACTATCTGGACATTTGTGATGGGCTTTTCACTTATTTTTAACTATGCATACATTCCTCACTCACACCAACCAATTTTACAGAGACTTTCAAACAGGATAACATTTTGGAAAGCATTATATGGTTACTAAAGGGATTACAAAAGAACCTTACACAATTTAGTTTGCAATGCAGATAAGAAGGAAGACCTTATAGCAAATACTGTAATGAAATCTTATCCTAAAACAAAAGGTGACCATACTCAGCCATAAGGACTATTCTGGTCTACTCCAGCCTTGAAATCAAAAAGAGTGGCTGGCAGGGCATATTAAATCATAATTATAAAATACATCAATACATAAAACATTTATTCAAATAGGATTTTCTTACTACAAAGGCCCCATTGTACTAGGCACTCTAGAGAGAGGCCCTGCTTTAGAAAGTTCACACATCTAGGATTTGGATACTATGTAACTGGTAAATAATCAGATAAATAGGGGGATAGGGAATGGTGGGACAAGACAACAGTTGAGAAAGGTGCATACTACATTGCTAGCTGGGCCTATGCTTCACAACATACAATTTTGCTGCCTCATCACCCGCTGTCCAATACCAGAGGAATTGAGAGACCCCAGCCTTCACAACCAATTCACCCCCCGCCCAATATCCTCAGCACACTGCAGCATTTCTCTACCCTTTTGGCCATTCGGTCGAGGCAACTGCAGATATGCAGCTAAGCATCTAAATGAGAACCTCCAGGGCAGAATAGATACAACCCCATTTCCTTCCCCAAAATAAGGCACAGAAAACAGTCATCACACAGAGCTGCGTAACCAGAAAACTATGCTTTTACACAGACCATTCATCACAAGCGACAAGGGCAGCCATAACCTTGATCACAGCAGTACCATGAAGATAGCTGCTTTCTAGCCAAAACCCCATCAGCAACCTGACTCAAATGAAGTTTAGCTTAAAATATATTCCCAAATATTGCAAGACTGGGGAAGATGGAAATAACCAAGTCGCAAACCTTGATTTGATTTTAACAGGAAAAAATGAGGTGCACACGACACAGCCGTTCCCGTTCGACAATACACACCAAACACACACTTTGTCATAGTCGCTGAGTAGAACCTGTTCCCTTCTTCTGTGGTATCCATCAGCTAAATATTATATCCATAAAAAAATGGGTTGACATAGACCCAAATGTCATGGTAAGATTTTATTTGGATTCTGCAACTTTGAATTCAAATTTGATTTACTAGCATCTTGAATCAATAAAAATGAGTACTGGACGGCATATGCTGGTTTAAACAGAGCGAATTTAAACTGGTGATGTGCAAATGTTCAAGTATCTAAGCACTGACATAAGGTCCACTGCTATTGGTGGAAGATATAGATCAACGCATACAGAGATGGGGACCTGATCATGCAATGAGCTCCATGACAGCAGAATCCTGTGTCCCTGAGGAACTCGGTGCAAGATCAGGGCCCTAATGTTCAGTAGAAAACATACAGCCATCTGCTCAGCCTTGTATAGCTGCAGCATCAACAGAGCAATCTGCTGACGTTACATTGTGTTGTCCTAACACTAAGCACTACAAATTGTCCCATTGACAATATAAATGCAGCAACTTGTTACCATCACCTCTCCAATTGATCGAGCCCAATAAACATACCTCAGATGGACTTGGGAGAGCAGCAGCCACACCAGCCTAAAGTTGACATGGCAGAGGAGAGCAGACCACTTTAATTGAAAAGAGCTAAGATTCAATCCGCCAGTCTACCCGTAAAGTCAAGTCAAAAGAATGAAGGATTTCCCTGGGCATGTTAGGAAAGAGGGGAACCTAGGAAAGTGACCTCTAGGGAGGGTACATGAATTCCCCAGGATGCATGAGAAGAGTCAAAATATAAAGCATATAGCCTAGCACCCATTTTCCAATTATATTTCTGAACATTCAGGATTCCTGAATAAAAGGCTATAGGCTTTATTCTGCATTGTGCTACAAGATTATCCTTTCCTGAGAATAACAAGTAATTCTCCTGGTTCAGTCAAAGCCTGGTATAACAGAATGGTGAATCAAGCCTAGTATTTGCAACATCTGGGATTTTTTTTTTAATTCAGATTGCATATCCCTATTATGTTCACCACTGGTAATCCACAGACAATTTAGAAGTCAATTTCCATTTCTCCCAAGCACTCCAATTAAAACAGAGCTATCGTTTTTCTTTATTCTGAGATATCCAACCACCATTAGAGTAGGTCATAAAAATGTATTTATCACTTTAAAATGAATTGAAAGTCTTTTTCCTGTCAAAATAAGGGTCTGTATCTTTTATATTACTGGTGATACGGCCAATGTAAAGAATTACACCACAAGTAACAAACATTTCTATCAGATGTGTCAGCCTATTGTGTGTTAAACAGAACTTGAAGACTATCTGTAAATGCACCATCTATCTGGTGACTCCTAGTAAAGTTACATGCAGCAGAAAAGAACCCTTTGTTTAGTATTTGATAGGCAAATAAATAATCTCTTAACATGAATATTTTCAGGCTGTTAAATGCCTAAAATTTAGGTTTGGATTAAAAGAAGTTTCTAACATTTTAATGACAGGTTTCAGAGTAGCAGCCGTGTTAGTCTGTATCTGCAAAAAGAAAAGGAGGACTTGTGGCACCTTAGAGACTAACAAATTTATTTGAGTATAAGCTTTCGTGAGCTAAAGCTCACTTCATCGAGTTAATGATTGAAAAAGACTACCTTAATTTCATTGTTCAAGCCAAGTGCAATGCAAGAAGTCTAGCAAAAATGGCTTAAAATAGTGTAAATTCAGTTGTTAAAAAAACCCTCTCATTTTGAAGAATCTAAAGACATTACTAGTAAAATAAATACATTCATTTAAAAAAACCCACCATGATTTGTGTAATTTGATAGTGTCTCTTTAAGCTATTCACATAAGACTTCTGGTTAAAAGACAGTCAGCCATGGATGAAACAGGTCTAATTACATGTCTCTTTGTAAGTTTCTCAAATGCATAAATATAACACAAAGAAAATGGCTCTGTGTCTAAATTAGAGTAAATTACTATAATAAAAGTTTACTTTTGTTTTAGGTAATCAGCAAATTAATTGTGTTTGTCACACATGTACAATATATAATTACTACTACATCTGTGTCATTTAAATCAGCTAAGCAATTCTCATTGTATCATTACTGGAAAAATCTGAAGTGTACTTAATGTATTAATGATGCACAATGGGGAAAATTCTCATTAGTGGAAACTTTTGCATAGTCAATAACTGAGAGAAATTTTAAATGAATAAATCAGCCCTACACCAACCTGTCAATTCTATATAGACTGAAATCCTTGCAAATAAATACTTGATAAGACAGTAAGCCTGTTAAAGCAGTAATTAGGTGCATATCAAAGCTGGATGTTTGTCTGAACCATACTAGTTTAATCCTTTTAAACACAAAGGAAAACTCCAGGGATTATATAGACTACTTTAGATATCTAAACAGTTTACTAAAAATGGTTGGGCAAAGTAATCAAGGTTTTAATTGTGTAAAATGGGTTCAGATTTGGATTGCATTTTATCCAATCCACCAAAGTTCCAAGGAGTCCAGATAAGAGATTCAGGTTATGGGTCATCCTTAACATTCAATTGAAAAAAGTATTTAACTATAGACAGATATGGGACCCAGCGCTGGGGTTAGCCCAAGGTGTGTTCATGCAGTACACGAGTGTGGGGTGAAGGTGGCTGCGCATAGTCTTTGCACTCCATCAGCCCCCAGGCTCAGCTCCTACCTCTGCCCCATATAAATCACAGGAACTTTAGGGCTGTTCTAATCTACCGCAACTAGTTTTCAATCGTGTCCCCCTGCAGCAGGTGGAGCTAGCTTCTCAGGGACCTGTTCAGGCAGCTTCCAGCTCACTTGTACCATTGGCATGATGGAGCGGGGGTGGAGCATGGACCAGAATCTTTAGGCTTTAGGCCACATCCACACTGCAGCTGGGAACGTGCTTCCCAGCACAGACCGACAGAAATGCGGTCGCTCGGTTTGAGCTAGCATGCTACAAACAAGAGGGTAGCTGGGGTTAGCACAGGCAGCAACTCGTGTCATGTAAAGAAGAGTTGATAATATCTATGATATGAATTGACTTTTCCAAACATCTTTGACTGTTCCCCCACATTCTGGCCACTAATCTATCTCTGCACGGATTACTTTTAATAATCCGAACGGCCACTATTTGTCCCCTTGCTCCTAAGCCTCCTCCCAAAAAATGGCAACCTACCCAAGAAATATTTCTTTTCCCCTGATGAAGAAGGAAGTTCATGCCAAGTTACAGTGGTCCAAGTTACAGGGTATGTAATATTCAGACTCAGACCAGCTGAAAGTTGAAGGTCTACTACGGAGAGCTTGAGCTGGTCAAAAAAATTTCAACCAGCCACCTGCACCTCAAAGTTTTTCAAAAAAAAAAAAATATATATATATATATTTATTTATTTATTTATTTATTTATTTCACTTTCAGTAGCCAAAAAATGAAGATTTTAGCCAGCTGGGCAAAAAAAAAAAAGTGGTAAGAAATTTTTTGTCCATCCAGCCAATTTTTTTCAGTTTCAAGATGACAAAAAACTGAAAAACTCAGTCGAATTTGCTTTGGATAAAAATGGTGGGAAATTTTTTTTTTTTTTAGGAGGGGTGGGAGTTCCTAACCAGCTCTGGTCAGAACCCAGAAGAGCTAGAAACTGGTTTATACTATTAGGAATGGAAGATTCACAGCTTTTGCCTTTAACCCTTGAAGGCCCTAGTTTGTCTGATGTTAAACAAGTGACATTATTGTTATGTGTTGAAAAAAATTTTTAGGTAACTGTTAGAGGTTTTCCATCATTTACTTTTCCCTTATAGATCACTATATCTGGTACCCAATAGGGATGTGAGTGATATAGCCATTCCAAACTCATTCTGATAAAACCTTCATACACCACCACCATGTGATTTATACACATATTACACACACACACACTTCACATTATGGCCCAGATCCTACAGTGAGTTCCATGCAGCGTGCTAGTGAAGGCAGTGGGGGTTCATGAGGAGATCATTGCAGAGTCAGGGCCTCTATGAATAAAATTCTCCAAAAAAATGTTAAATCCCAAACTATTCTTTTAGTATCTTCATTCAATAAGTAGAGCTGGTATCTTACCAAAGCCCAAGAGTCTATCTAGTTGATGGAAAGATTCCCCCCCAACATAGCAAGCTCTGGATCAAACCCTTCTTTCCCTGCAAGAGACTTAGTTTGATGATGTAAGGTAGGGAAGAACGAATCCGCTTCCCCCGTTTAAAAAGAACTGGAAATCTGATAAAAAAATTTTAAATACAGTCAATGTATATACCATATATCTTTAATGGTGATTTAAAATAATGTTAATTTAACTAATTATTTTAAATGACAGGATTTAACTAGCATCAAGTTTGAAGCCCCGCTGACTTCTGGTGTTTAAAAAAAAAGGGCATTTTTTTTTCAAACAATGCCATTGAAAGATGCAATTTTAATTGAGGAAAAAACTAACAGAATATAAAACCATTGTTTCCAGAAATCTCATCCAGTGCTTTACTGATTCGGAAGTAGACCTCATGTTCAGTCCTATAAAAATAAAGTGCAATACTCTTTTCAAGTGGCCTTTGGAGTGGATTATTTATTGCTATTGCCTGTTTTAGCTTTTATAGGGAGGTCAAGTGCCCAAGTATTGTGCTGTTCTGCCCAGGGACAATGATAAAAGCTGGGCTACAATCTGACAACAAGACAGGATCTAATAATTACAGAAAAGCAGTGCTTGGAATTCAGAGGGTTTTTTCTGAACACAGATCTACGATTTTATTAATGCAATTGACACTGTAAAAATGTGAATATCAGTCTCTTCACGGAACAGTTTACAATAGGTGCTTGCTTGGGATTGTTATCTATAAAGGATTATTTTAAAAGTGTGTGTGTGTACACCAACACATATATAAATCAAAGAACATACTTTTGTTTGTGCTAATATAAGCAAACGCCCGTAGTGGGAACTGCAGTTCTCATGTAAAGCCAGAGGCTAGCTGCTGCCATGAAACAAAACTTGAACTCCCCCAGTCTGGGCTGTCAGTGACCTCAACGATGACCCAGAGTAATGGTTGGTTTTTTTTGTATGCAACAAGTAATTCAGCTTTCATATTCCAGCCTTCAGTTCTGGGCTTCTACTACAGAACAGAGACTGATAATTGTACCAGGGGGCATTGAGTACATGATCTCATGCAGTCAGCTTTTTGAGGGAAGTTCATTTGAACATATACACTACATATGTACCATACATGATTTATTTAAGGTGTTAAATGCAGTAATAGAAGATTTATGTTCCTTGAGCCCTGCAATAAAGTGAACAGCTAGTTTCTTTTAAGCAGCCCCACGGTGTGTGGAGACTTTGATAGGGGTTTGCTAGAGTTAAATGGATGCCCTTTGGTGAAGGGAATCTTGGAGAGTTTCAGTGAAGAAGAAAGTCAGCCCAAAGTTGTTTAATGAGCATCCTTGTAGGTTTCTCACATTCAGTTATTACAAGAGATGAGTGAACAGGGCTGGATAAAATCAGAGCCTCCCCCAAAAACATAAGCAAACATTTTTGAATCTCAAAAGCTTGGTTGATATTTCTGGCCATTGGTGGTTTTCTGTGCTCCTAAGTTTCTCCTGGAAGTTCAGAGCAAAGAGTTGTAAGAAAGCATGTAACGTACAGCATTTAACGTCCCGAGTGCAATGAGCGCAAGTAAAGCTTCTGCAGGTGTAGCCTTAATGAAGTTTTAATGGGGACACAGGCGTGCATAAATAAGGAGCACACGGAAAGGGGCTAGTATAGTGAACAAAGCAACACAGGCATAGCCTTTGGTAACTTATATTAAGATCCATTAAAAAAATCCATTACTCAAATGGTTTCTAAAACAAAGAGTTTCCCATAAATATCCAAGTGTTTGGATGCATGCTTCCTATCATCTGCCCAACTCCTTAGAAGGTCATATGGAGCACCTGAACCATCTCTGTCTGATGGCTGCAGACTTTTATCTTTTTCTGAATTTCAGAATTAAACCAGGTGGATTGTTTGCCAGCTTGGAGATGTTGGTATAACAATTTCATGGAAGAAAAGACATCTCCAGAGCCACAAATTTAGAGTCCTTTGTAAATTATATCTTTCCATATCCACTTGGATAATCCAGTAGGCAGCTAACTGAGGCAACATGGTTTTGAGAGCATGGAGTGAAATTGCTTGGAACCTGTAGTGACCACAGTAGTAGTAGTATTTGGATTACCGGAGCACCGAGCAACCGTAGTTATGGAGCAGCGCCTCACTGTGCTAGGTGCTGTACAAACACAGAACAAAAGGACAGTCCCTGCCCCAGAAAGCTTACAATCTAAGTATCAAAATGTGGGACAGCAGGCATTTCCCTCCACAGCTGAGGTTATTATGGATTGTGCTTAATAAACTCTGAACCCAGGCTAAACAGCAATCACCTGAGGGAGCTTGTGCCTTATTTACCAAGGACATTTTTCAGGGATAAATGAAAATGCCACTTTAAAAAAAGACTCTGAAGAGGGTTCTCTGGATCCCAACGGTCAGAGCGTGAGTACTGCAAGGACTCCGGGGATACAAAGTTATATAACAAGTGATTCGCTACGAGAGCTAAAGGAAATTTTTGTGAAATTTTTGCAAAATTTTCAACATTTAATATTTTTGTCAATTCAAAAATTTTGAACAAGAAAAATAATCAACATTTTGAAATTTATTGCTCAAAGGAAGCAAATGCAGAGAATGAAAATAAATCAAAGTCCTACGTCCACACTGGATTCTCTTACTGGAACCAAAACCCAGTGACTGCAGTTCTTTTCTTCACCACACTTCACTCCTAGACCACACCTCCTCTGGAAACACCATTTTATATCCTGGAGAAGGTTCCCAGCTTAACCTACTCTCAAGGAGTAACAGCTGATCACAATGAACGTTCCACCATATTTCTTTGATATCATCTGATAGGCATTACATTTTATTTACCTTTTTTTTTTTTTTTACTAGTGGGAAAGACATCTGGTTTATGCAGCTATTCTCTGCGCACACAGTATAATGAGGAATACTGTCAGAACCAATATCTTACCTACTAGTATGAAGGTACAAGGATATTTGTTAACTGTACCCATGGTACTTGGATAATTAAAGTGAAGACAGTACCACTCAAGACCAGCAAAACAATGAGCTGACCCCGTTAGAGAAGGGGAACTGGCAGGCAACACAGCTAGCTGACAGAGTCAAGAGTGGAATTCCACCTCCCTGGCCTGGTTAGCCTCTTTCAGGATGTATAAAATGTCATATAAAGTGGAAAATGTACTAGTATTATAACTGAGCTACACTTTCTGTCAGCCAGTTCAAGGTGCAGTTCTTGTTTTATAGCTGTACAAATGGCTATTCACTATCACATAGCAGCAAAAGACATATGTACTCATCATGAGCAGGTGTGGAAAAAATATATGTAAAGAAGAGGAGTTAAAAGTACAAGTCTTGGCTAGTGCCAGCCAGGGCTGCCTAACAACTGTGCAAGGTACCAGGACTGTACCTGTAAAAGACAGCATTCTTTGTGGGACAAATAAACCAATTGTATTCCATTCTGTTGGGTTTCTTCTTTGTTCTGCCAAATTTAAAAACTCTATTTTTATTCTGTATATGATTCAGCTACCAACATGGCAAGACAACAGAAAATAAAAACAAAAGCACAGTTTTAAAAATATGATTTATAGCCAGAGTCTGATATCCTTATGTTGGGAATCACCTTACTCCAAAAGTAGCCCCGCTGACTTCAATGGGGCTGTTCAATATGATTAAGGGGATCTTACTCATAGCTAAGAGCCACGTACCCTTGCAGGAGAATGATGTTTTCAGGGCTGGCCAGTCAGCCAATATGCACCTCTACACCAGCAACTAAACAATGTGGTCTCAGAAGAACGAACCTGCAGTCTTCGCTGACAACACTACCAGCGCTGCTCCGTGAGTGAGAGAAAGTTTCCCTTCCCCTCACAACAGAAGCATCAATGGACTTTGGTGGGATAAATATATAAATCTTGTTTTTATAAACCCAAGATTTCTTAAACAATAAAAATCATTGAAAATAAGAGTCTGCCTACTCAGGAAGAGAACTAACCTTCTCATACGAAACCTTCTTATGGATTTGTCACCTCTTATCTGCCAAGCATGGGGCATACAGTTTAAGACAATGCCATTTTATTTCCCATCTTCAAACCTCAATCCAGAGCTGCTTAGTTTCACACTGCCAGTGAGCTTTGTTCTCTCTTCTTATAAAAAAGGGATTGAACATCAATGTTAGTATGAAATAATTTCTACAGCAGGAGAAAGGGCTGGTTAAATATCATGCTTTATAGCTGAAATTAAATAGAAAAAGATCCACTCAGTCACCTAATTCATCTCCCTGTGAGTTTAGGTTCATTCCCAATGAGGACTCAAGGAGTTTTTCCACTCTAGTTATTAATGTCTCAACCAACAGAGACTTTAACTGCTTCCCTTTTGGGAGTAACGCCACAATCTGATAAAATCTTACTGTCAGGAAAATTTACATTGCAAAGCAAGAAAAGCTGATTTTGCTTCCTTTTCATCCCATTACTCTCCACCCTAAGTAATTCATCTCTCTTGGATGTTTTATACTGTAGATAGTTAACTCAACCCCGTTGTCTTCTTAGTAAAAGTCTAAGCAGCTGCACTTTGGGGACATTGTTGTTCCATCTGTTTTGTGGTGCACACCAGTGGGAAGTGGTGGAAATTATGCAGGAGCTACCCAAAGTGGCAGTAATCTGCTCTAAACAACGGGGACGACTGTGGCTCCCTCTATGCATGGGCACCAGCAATCCGGTGTGTGTAGCAGCTGTATACAAAAGGGGAGCGACACAGGGAGAGGAGATGGGGTTCAGTGAAAGGTTGGAATGACTACAGGACTTGAGCTAGTACATCATACACACTTGCACTTCAGGCAGGACGAAGAATGCACAGTGTTGTGAGACCGCTTTCTCTCTCCATTTATGGAAATAGCTAAAAGTGCCAGGAGGGGGTGCTCAAGAATAAGCAGCACAGTTCCTGGATTTTGTAGGGCAATTTATTGCGCACTACAAATGGCTTCCTCTAACAACGCTTTAGATCAGCTCTTAATGCAGCTTGCGGCAATTTCAAAATGTGCCCCACAGTGCCAGCAGCCAATGGACTACGCACAGCAGGAGAGATATGTCCTGTGGCCTGCCCTCTGTATGCTTCTTGAGCGCATGAGAGATCAGCAGGCTGGTTGTGTTCTGGAGCGTGTGGTGGGGGGAGGGGAGATTGGTGTAGCAAGTGGTTTTCATTAGGCTTTTGGTGGCACTAAGGTACAGGGCCACACATACTCAGTGATTCTGCATCATGGAATTTGCTGTGGCATCACCACCTGGCCACAGAATTGTGCTCCAGAATCTGAACACTTATTTATTCTTTAAATATTGTATTTCTAGCCTTTATGGTTGCAGACCATGATTAAAACGAACATGAATCGAACATTAAATAGTCACACTGCAGGTTTCTCAACTCCACCTTTTCTGGGCGCTCTTCAGTGGCACCGTGCCAGGTACTTTGCACACCTAGCATGGGCATCTTTCCCCTTTACATATTCATCACTCTATCACCAGCCAATTCCTCCACCAAGTGAAAAAAACAAACAGGATAAACTATGGAAAACCTTAAATGGGTTTCCCAAACCTCTAGGGTGACCAGATGTCCTGATTTTATAGGGACAGACCCGATTTTGGAGGCTTTTTCTTATATTGGTACCTATTACCCTCCACCCCTGTCCCGATTTTTTACACTTTCTATCTGATCACCCTATAAACCCCAAAGTGTTCAAGTGGTGTAGACACAAATATGAAGCTCTGGCATACAGAACTATGTAGCAGACCTACTCTTCAATGGCAGTGCTAATTCTTCAGGGTCACTCTTTCCCCCTTCCCATAGCCATCCCATAATATTTTTAAGTAAAAAAACTTGACGGCTCTCTCACTGGACTTACAAAGCTGCTGCTAATACCTGCCAGGAACAAAATAAAGCACACAGTGCTTTGGCTGCATGTTCAAATGTTTTGCATGCAACCGTAAGGATAAATGATCTAAGTTTCCCATGTTGCCCTGCCCTCTACTGGCAGCAATAAGAACTCTCACACTGAAATAGCAGTATAAAATCTTTAAAGACACATCACCAGATAAATTATAGTTTATAATAAATATTTACCAAGACACATCATTGTCTTTTCTCCTCTCACTAGTAAGAAAAAACAGGGGACTAGTTAAACAAGGGTGGAGAGTAACAATATTATTAGAAACTAAAAGAGGATGCAAATAGTTATTTTTCTATATTTCAATATGGATCTAATTCTATCAGTTATATTTAAAGGTAATTGAATGGGGGAGTGTTTTGTTTTGTTATTTGCTGATAAATTACCACATTTTATTTTGGGGCATTTAAAATTTGTCTCTCTAGAGGAGGAATGGAAGCAATAGAGAACAGAATCAACAGTTACAAAAAGAAACAAACAACATTCATAGAGCATCACCTGAACCTAAAATAAGTTCACAAAGCTACTCTAAGTTTTAAGCAAAACTTTTTTTAAAAAAAATAATTACTCAATATTATCAAGAGAACAATGAACTCTTCTGGTTTCACACAAGAAACCAAGAATGCTTCACAATTCAACTATGCTAACTACTGAGAAATTCCAGGACATTAACAAATTTGGCAATTGTTACTGGAAATTGGCAGTCATGTTGAATTTCAATACCAAGAGTTAATATAATTTACTAATACATGAAAGGTGATAGACAGTTACAAAAATTCTGGAGTCACAAGCTAACTTAATATTTAGGATCACCCTTAAACCCTCTCGCTCTGTTCCAGAAGAAACACAGAATGGGAGAGTGAATAGCATATAAAATAAATCTGCATTGTCCTTATCAGCATTTGTTATTGGTAGAGATAGGTCAAAATCAGAATTGTCAAACTCTGGCAAATAAGATAAAATGGAACCCTGGACTAGTCCACTCATGTTTGGAGTTTGGTTTTGCAAAACCAAATCTGACCAATTAAAATTAAAAACAAAAAAATCTCCACCATGAAACCGCCCTTCTCAAGAGCATCTCTAGATAGTATGGATTCCAGGCCAGATCCTCAACTGATGTAAATGAGTGTCACACCATTGAAGAATACTGTAAGACAAAACCTCACCCTGTGTAAGGGTGGTACCTACTGTGAAAATATCTCAAAGATTTTTGAATATACCTTGAAAGATTTTCCTTTCAGCTTCAATAACTTGACTACTGACACTAAGTCCTATGCCTTAATGGATGTAGATAGATCAGAGCTGCAGCCAGCATGACAAAATATTCCTGTGTCTCAGCCAAATCCACATCTCACCTTTGGGGCTATGATGAGGGACTTTGTCCACCAGGGCAATATTTGAAATATTAGAGCCACCAGAATACTTACAGTGGCCTCAGACCCAATTCCCTTCTCTGAAATAATCTTCTGGGATAGGGGCAAGAATAAAGACAGACCAGCCTAAGCAACAAGCATGTGAGAAATGCAACAGGACAAGAACCCATAGAATAGCCATCTGCCCACCTAAGTCATATGATGAAATGCTATGGGAAACCTGCCTTTGCATTTAAATGCATCGACCTGCAGATCAGGAGGACAGAGGTCACTGTGTAATGCAGAATAAAGGTACCGTCAGGGAGCCAGAATTTGTGTTGTTGCATCAAAACTAAAGTTTTTGCGGATAGCAGAAGCTTTTATGAGCAAGACTATTTGGAAAGAATAATACAAATAAGTCCTACATTATTTCAGCAGAATCTGATGATTTGGGTGTAAATTAGATTTTAAAAAACCTCTCGGAAGAATAATATCACCTAAGAAAATAACAGTATTAGTACATTTTCGCCAAACTCAAATCTAACACTATAAAAGTTTTAGAGGGAAAAAATGGCAATTAGTTTCTGTGGATATAAATTATGGAGCATCTCAGCTCCCCACTCCCTTTCTATGTAATATAAAGTGGTAAAATTACTGGACATAAATCAAACCAGCTGTGGAAGAGTACAAGCTTCCTAAACACACATTTAATCAATGGCAGGACAGTCAGTTAAAGTTATATTTCAACCTTAACGAAGGGCAGCATTATTTACTGGATTGAGTATGGAACTCAGAGCAGGGCAGCTTGTGAATTCTAATCCCCTGTATTACTGTGAATAACTGTGTGGCTTCAGGGAAAGTCTCTCACTCAATTTCTCCACTGTATAACATGGATTATAATATAGGGGGCTTGTCTATACGAACACTTAGTTCTCAGCAACCTGGGGTATAAATCTACCCCTCACTGCTACATCTATACACCAGGCTCAGGGTGTAATTCCTCAGGGTAGGTAGACCTACATGTGTTATCTCTGATCAGGCTAGTGGGCTAAAATCGAGGGTAGCTGCGGCAGCACAGTTCAAATATGTACCTACCCAAGATGTGAGGCACGTACTCAGGATGGCTAGCCCCTCATACCAGTTATTATTATTATTATTAACATTATTAATAATATTGATAACAATGACAATATAATAAGTACTCCTCACCCGGGGAGTGTCTTGTTTCTTTTTGCAGCACTTAGACACTCCTGATCTTGTTTTACAGAGATGAAAAAATAAGGAACGTCCTGTGTAATAAGGGACTGTTGGCAAGATCAAAGTTCACTGTGAGATGTTTAGCACAGGGATGCAGGGTCCACATGGACGCAGCAGGCTAGTGGGAAACAGATTTTCATCCCAGCTTGCCACAGACTGAATGTCCATGTAGACAAGGCCTTAGTCATCTCACTGTGGTTTTGAGGGGATTTATATAGTGCCCAACATTGTGCTAGGTGCTTCACATACATAAAGTTGACCAGGTTTCTTTCCCGAATAGTTTACAAAATAAGTAGACAAAATGTACACAACGTGTGGGGAAGGGATGATGAAAACTTAGTATCTTTCTGCTCTGATCAGTTACTACAAAAATGCCAGCGAAGGGTTCCATGTTTATTGTCCCTTAATTTCCACATCAAACATGCTTGGTGAACAAGACATTTAAAAAACAAACAAACAAACAAACAAAAACGAAAGAAAACACAACTAGCCACCTTGCAAATTCAGTCTGGATCAAGAGTCCATTTCACCTGTAAAACATTTTACATGCCAAATCATGTCTTCAGTGACCCTTGTGTAGCCACTACACTGAGGTCCATACACCAAAACACTGAGGTCCACCCACAGTATAATTTGGTCTGCAGAATTTTTCAAAATTGTATTTTATTTTTTTGAGCACCAGCTCCCTCAGGTACCAGAAGTGGCAGCCAGGGAAAAATGACAAATGCAAATATTTGTGTGGTGAAATTTAGCAGGGAGTCTCTCAGGAGGGTTCAGAAAAGAGAAGGTCCCCACAGAGTCTCAAAGGTCTGTCCAACCTGTGTTGCCAAAATACAGAGCTTAAGGGGGCCAGGCCAGAGAGGAGAAGTTACCCAAGATGGGGACTGCACTGACATGCCAGAGGAACCAAATGCAGGTTGCAGACGGCTGTCATCTTGCTCAGAACCCCGGATGTGCACTGATGTGTACAGGCATAGCATTCAGGGGAGGGGAAATAGCTATGGGAAGTCAACTTCCAGCAGTCAAAGAGATGCAGCACCTCACTTATGCTCTGATGAAAGGAGAGAAGGACCAAAGACCTGAGGTCCCAGCAGTCCTAACGGCGAGTCACTTCAGAGGGAGGAATAAGCATACTGCATTGTTCCTGAGTACTAAGGGTGGTCCAGGACATGGGCTACATGTACTAATTACATCCCAGGCTCTGGGAGCTCTCCACAGACTCCTGAAGATTTCATACATAACAGGCTGTACAACTGGCCCCCACAGAGCACTATCCTGGCAGATATTAATATAGCAGACTAATGATAGGCCTCCCTCTCCCTTCTTGTAATGCTAGCACTTCGGGGAAAAAATCTTTTTACGTGTCTCAGTGATTTCTGCAGCAAACTTGGTCAGTGCACACAAATATAACATTCCCTCAATGTTGTTTTTAGAGTCACTTTTGAGCACAGAAAGCCATACCATTCACACACTGCTTTACGTTTTCAAAGTGATACAGCCTGTATGGACTAAGCCATTTAAAATCCCACCTGTCTTGTAGGAGGAAGTGATATTTTTTATGGAAACTCAATACCATAAAATAGAATCCACCCGACAGGATAAGAGAAAAATTCAAAGCACCGGAATTGAGACGTGCCACTGAGTTCTTTCCATTTAATACTTCGGAGCAGTTTACCTTTCAGATGTGAGGACCAGACGTTGCCAGATAGTTACTGCCAGTAACCCTCACTGGGATTACAGTGCATGGTTTCATTAAATGACTCAGAGAAGAGAGTTTAGATTTTAAGAATTAAGGTAGCCTTCTCTATCTGGCTCTTCACTGTTTTTGATTCCTCTCTATGGAGACAATAAAGCCATTTTCATATAGGACAAACTTAACGGTAAACCTGAAATATTCTTGAGTGAATCTTCTAGTAAAAACAGATCTGAAGAACTGTATCTCTTCATTGCCAAATGGCAAACAGAATGTCTTGGTGAAATTTAGACCCATAGTTCTTTTGTAGTCATTGGTGGTCAAGAAACTATACCTTCAGAATACATACAACTGTCGTGTCTGTCAACAAGAAGTTGAAATTAAATTATTTGAAAGGTAAGAAGCATTCAGTTCAATAACTGGTTTGAACAGCACTCCATTGATACTGAAGATGAGCAAAGAGCATGCAATGATGACAGAAATCAGTGGATTTATGGTTTTGAAAAGGATTATTGCTCGAACCTAATCTATTTCCAATGATCTCACCCAACCAGCATTTTCATCTTTAAAATCTACAAATCCAAAGGTACTGTTTCAAAGACAGTAAATGATGAGAAAGAAGGATGATCCACTGGCTAGAGTGCTAGCCTGGGACGCTGGAGCCACAGGTTCAATCCACTGCTTCAGAGACTTCCTGTCTCACCTTAAGCCAACTAAGCCACTGACATTGTTTCAATGGGAATTTGGTGCCTAAGTACCTTTGAGGATCTGGGCCAAAAGTCTCTGCACCTTAGTTCCCCATTCATAATACATAGGTGCTGTGATGAAGGGTTGCGAGGAACTCACATACTACAGTGATGGGAGCCAGATAAGTACCATAAAATGATTAGATAACTAGAAAAGGTTCCTGGGAGACCTGCACCATTAGCCTATAGAGAACAGAATAGATGTCCAGTTGCTAATTATTTTTTTGACTGGAAAGCTATTTGCAGTTTAGTGTCCAACCATATATACAGCGGCAAAGGGAGGAAAATACAATGAGTTTTAAGGTTTGAGAAACATTTCAACTCAAGTCATGTCCTTTATTTCCAAAACTTTCATTTTTGTTTTGAAACAATGAAAGTCAGACAAGGAGCAGACAAGTATTCTTAACCACCTCTGCCTAATGAAACAAGATTACTTGTCATTTAAAAATAAATGACAAATGTCTATTATAGTATTTCCAATTTGGAGAGCTTTTACCACTTTGACATTTAAAAAGTCTAACAAGCTATTTATATAAGGAAAAATAATACTTTACATTGCCTGTCTGGAAAGGACCTCAGGTCATCAATTTCTTTTATGAATAACTAATTCACAGTGCAATCTGGAGCCTGGAAACTTTATTCTCCTCAAAACTAAGTCTACAAATATTTTATTTTTTAAAAAGCTACATTAAAAGCTTTGCTTTTCACATTTTGGATCCAATTCTGCAATCTTTATGTGCATAAGTAAATTTTGCTAGATCAGGTCCTCTAACACCTGTGATTGCTCGCTTCAAAAAACAAACAAACAAAAAAAACAGGTGCAATTTAAATCTAAATGAAGAAAGGTCAAACACACACACACAAACAGAAACGACAAGACAAAGATTAGGAAGCCAAAACTATACTCGTTATTAAATATACTATTCTTTAAACTATGTTAAGGGACAGATCTCAGCTGCCTCTTAATTCTTAGGATTCCTTGGCCTCAAAAAAAAATTCTTTAACCATCCAGTGATTATGCTAAAGAATAAGAGAAAGGTGATGATTAGGAAAACAGAGAGGAAGGAAGCCCCTGTTGCTAATGCATTGGACTGGGAATTTGGAAATATGGGGTCAGTTCCCAACTCTGCCACAGACTTCCTGTGTGACCTTGGTCAAGTCACCTATGATCAGTTCTTCAAGTGCATGGCATCCGCAATTGGCACCTGATTTTCCAGAAATGCTCACCCACCCACCCCCATTTAAGTACTAAAATAAAGACTACATTTTTAAAGAACATCAACACCCATGCTCATTGTGGAAGTTATGGCTAGATTTTCAAAAATCACTCAGTACCCAACCTGCTGAGCTCTTGAAAACCTGGCCATTAATTTTGGTCATTCATTAGGAGTTGAGCTCTTTTGAAAATCTTTCCCAACTGTGCATAATGAGCTCTGGAAAATCTGGTGCCCAATCTCTCTGTGCCTCAGCTCCCCATCTGTAAAATGGGGATAATAGAATTTTCTTTCCCCCATCATTTGTCTGTCTTGTCTAATTAGATTGAAAGATGTTCAGGGCAAGGATTATCTCTTACTATGCATTTGTAGAGTAACTAGCACAATGGGACCCAGATTTCAGCTGGGGTCTCCAGGTAGTACTGCAATACCAATAATAAATACTAATAAATGTAAACCATGCCTGCTCGGTGTGATGATCCACCCCCTTCTACTAGTCCTCCCCTCTCTAGAAATAGATGACCCTGCTGCAGCCTTGACTAAGACATTTGGGCAGCTATGGCAATAGAGGCTTGTGCATTAAAAGACCAGATACCAAGGAAGCGGGGAGGAGTGTCATGGTTGAGCTACCAAGAGCCAGCCTAACAGCACATTTGAATCCAGACCAGAGTGCCACAAGGACCATCTTACTGTCCTTGGCGTGGACACTCTGTAAAAATACCCATTTGCTTATTCTGATATCATCCTTTAAGATAGCCAGTGATTTCAGCATAGCACCACCCATCAAAGACTGAGCCTAACCTCACTATGTGCCTAGTTATGCACTGGCTATAAATGTTGGGAGGGGTAGAGTTTATGTATTGCTTTGTCTTTTATTATTGTAATCCCCTTTTCCATTGTCCCCTATCTGCGTTCCTCTCACCTAATAATGCCCCGGTTTTTGTTTTATTACTTTGGGAATTGGGATGGCTATTCATTTTTGGGTGCTCTGACTGACACTCCTCTGTACGAGATTGGGGGTTGAATATTTTCTCAAGGGACAGGCCCCTGTGTTCTCTGCACTAGGAGGGGTTTCCTTGGGTGGAGGCATTGGATGCCTTTATTAGTGACCCCAGGACCCATACCCTGAGGAGAAAAGGAAGAAGGCTACATGCAGCTGGGTCTCAGGAGTGGATTACAAAATGGAGGCACTGCTGGGATTTTAAATTACAAGTGAAGTTTGAGGAATAAGGACAGCTAGTGCATGAGGCCTTGTTCTGCTGGTGAATAGTGAACCAGCGCCTTCTAGTGGGACAATCACTACGTTAAAGCCTTGTTCTGCCCATGAACAACAAACCAGTGCCATCTACTGGGGAAGTCTCTGGCTTGCAGACTGAAGCAAAGCAGAAGGCTTGGAGCCAGAGAGATGCTTTTTTAGTGACAGGAATCCCTTGTGACACAGGGGATGATCAAATAGTGAAAGTTCTCAGTGCTGTAAAAATCTGGAGAAAACTTACAGTGAGAGGCAGAGTCACTAGTTCTACAACACAGAGCCTCAATGCGTTAATCCTGGATGCCACTTGAGTGCCAGAAGAGGTGCTTACAGGTGAAGAATTGCCACAGTGGGGAGTAGCAATACTAAATACCAGATAGCCCTGCACCTGTGGATTTTAATGCCAAACTACAGTCCTTATTGGCACAGGAAAGAAAGACCTTCAGAGATTTGAAAGACTTGATGTCAAAGGACGTTTCCTCTACGTCCACACCTGACAGCTGGTTGCAGCTAGTGGGCCAGCTTGTGGAGAAGTGCAGTTCACCGGCCTGTGACAGCAGGTGCTATAGATGATTGAGGACATTTTCTGGACAATGACTTACTGCTTCACGGTAGGAGGATTTTGAGAGCTGGAGGAAGCAGGCCACGAAGATAGTCCGAGTGTGGCAGTCCTCTAATGGAGAAAAGAGGATTGCAGAGTGCTTAAGAGGTTCTACATCCGACGTGGCAAGAACACTCAGAATCAGCAATCCTGAAGCCACCATACAGCATTACCTAGCTGTATGAAAGAGCACCTATGGAACCACTGAGAGTTGTGAGGATATGGACTATCAGTTGAGAACAACATCTGGGAGAAAAAATGTCAGAGTCCCTGTTGAAGCTGAAGAAATTGATAGTATGTGTGACTCTGAAAAAAGATATACCTCCAGAACAAGTGAACCATGCCCAGCTCTCTCAGGTATTGTGGGGTACCCTCTACAATGATCGTCTACTTAACCTACGTTTGAGAGAGAGGTTGGAAAACCCACCCACCTTCCTGGCACTATTAAAGGAAGTCAGAGAGCAAAAAGATAGTGAAGGAGGCTTTTGTTGGCTCCTATATCACAGCCCAAGGCAAATGCATCCAAAAGTCATGAAGAGACAGCATGCAGTGCTGTTGTAGCCATGTCGTTCCCAGAATGTTAGAGAGACAAGGTGGGTGAGTGTAATATCTTTTATTGGATCAACTTCTGCTGTTGGTCCAATAAAAGATATTACCTCACCGACCTTGTCTCTCTAATGAAGAGACAGTGACCACCAGAGAAGTGGATGTGCAAAAGCAATTGAAGAACCTGAAGGATCAGGTAGCTGTGCTGCAAATAGCACAAAGTCAATTTTGCTTCTCCCAACCTATCAGAAAGAAGGAAAATATCCAACCTAAGCAGCTCATTTCAATTCAGCCACAGCCAGAGACACAGGGGAGACCACCTCCTTCTGAGGACCAGCGCCCACTGACATGTTTCAACTGTGGGAAAGTATGACATAAAGCCCAGAGGTGCCCCAACCCAAGACACATGGATGGCATTCCTACAAAGTTACAAAACAGGAAAACTTCAAAAAGTAGCAGCAACTAACCCAAGAGAGCCCCAACCTATAAGCTTGCTATAGCTTTGGCTAGAGACCTTAGGCAATAGAGGCTCATGCATTAAGAGCCAGAAGTCTCAGGTTTGATCCTCTCTACCGATAATTAGGCAAGGGGCCTTACATAAATTTAAGGTTTTCAAATGCTTACCTCATGCGTTACAAATTTTGTAGGAGATGCATTCATAGATACAAACAACTCAAATATTTTGGTCATAGAATCATAGAAGATTAGGGTTGGAAGAGACCTCAGGAGGTCATCTAGTCCAACCCCCTGCTCAAAGCTGGACCAACACCTACTAAATCATCTCAGCCAGGGCTTTGTCAAGCTGGGCCTTAAAAATCTCGAAGGATGGAGATTCCACCACCTCCTTAGGTAACCCATTCCAGTGTTTCACCACCCTCCTAGTGAAATACTGTTTCCTAATATCCAACCTAGACCTCCCCCTCATGCAAACTTACAACTTGATTTGGCCATAAAACAGAACAATGATAAAGTTGTTAGAGAGCATGTAGTCATTTTTAGGGAAGAATTTATGGTATCACTAAATTCAGGTTTTAGGGGGAAAAGGGAATTTCCTAACTCTGTACAAAATATGGCTACACCTATGTCCATTCAGAATGGCTCTAAAATGGACACACACATAAATGGCAAAACCTGAACTATTACACATCCATATTCTGACTGAAAAGGCTCCATCTCAAATATCTTCCATGCAGATTGCTCTTGACAAATGATGGAATAATCTTTGAGGTTGTGTAATGTTGCTAGGCCAAATAATGTACACATATGAACATGCACATATGCACCTTAACACATAGGCATTACCCTGGACCACTCTTCTCCTGTTAATGTCTCAGAGGACCTATAAAGCCTTTCCTTGACTCCTCAAGCTCGTTTAGAGAATGTTTGCATCTGTGCTTTAAATAGTCATAAAATCTACTGGCATCATCCTGCAGACTGGAGTCAACGGGAGTTTTGTTTGAGCATAAACTACAGGATGGAGCCTATAATCAGCTATGACTCAATAGGAACATTTATGCTATTGAAAAAAGTCTCTGTGCAGTTTAATACTCCTACTCTTTACCAGTGCGCACACAGTTCTCAAACGCACAGACACATCTATTACATTTCTTTCTAATCAAACACAGTGTGAGATTTTACAGCATGTTACTGATCATTGCTATTTTGTTCAGAACGTACCTTTTGTCTTCGAAGAAATCTCAGCTTTCAGCCATGATTGAGGGGTTGGAGAGAAGAAGAGCAGTTCTAATTATACACATGCTCTAGATGAAAATTAACCCCTTTTCACAGTTATCCAATTTAAAAATTAGCCACAAAGTGCCAAACCCCAGCTATAGATATACCCCAAAATCACTGCTCAAGGAAAGATGATCAACAGATACCAGCCTTCCAAATGCATTTTTGTCTCTTAAAGTGCACCCTTTGGCACTACCCAAAAGGAAAGGTCTGCCAAAAATTAGTCCTTAACTTGTAGTCATAATTCCAAACACTGGGGCTATAATCTAATATGAAATTACAGGCAGGCTTTAGGAGAAAGCTAGATGTCTCAAGGATTTGTGAACATTCAGATGCATGAATTTGCAGACCATTCTGATAGTTTTCCAGTGGTTCAGAGCAGTGTGGCTTATGAGTGTTATCAAGTTGGACCTTAAGGCATTTATAATGGGGTTGAAAGTACATCGGAAGCAAAGGGATCAGAGAGAGCACTGTAAAGGAGAATATTAAGAGGCTAAATTGCATTCATGTCATGAGGTGTTTTTACGATTTCAAGGGAACTAAGCTATCGGCATTCTCCTGTCACTACACTGCAAGACTTTTTTCTAAATTTTAAATTTAAAGAACATTATAGAAACGAAGTGAAAACACAGCGTCACCACCTGCTACAACCAATGGTCCGGTTTTTACCTTCTTTGGGGAGCGGGTGAGGGTGTCTATTGCAAATTACCTGAAATGCATAAAAAATATATATATTGCCAGATAGGGAATATACTCAATTAAATTCCCTTACACATGCCAAGATCATTCCTATTTAAAAAGGTATGGAGCTTCAGAAACAAGACTGGGTTTGATAAATAAAATAAAGTTGGAACTTACCACTGTGCTGTTTGTGTTAGTCACTCCTTCCTCTTTGCCTCTTCTCTCCCTGGATAACAGAATGAGCTCATTTTATTTACAGTATAAATTCTCTTCCTACTGAGAACAACATTGTACCTCCCAGCAGAATGAGTCCAGTGCATTATTTATAGCCCAATTTTGATTATTTAATTTTTCATAACCCACTGAGAAAAAAATTCGCTAAAAAGGCAAGTGACTTAATTGTCCTAATTTTTCCTTCTGCAGACTCAAAAGGATAATTCCACAGGGTTTACATTTCCGGGAATGTAAAGGAAGCTAATGCTAAACCCCTAAAAAGAACAAAATGTGTGTGGAGATTAGTATTTCTTAAGAACATTTTATTATAGTCAGACTATGTCCTGACCATTTAAAAAAAAAAGTGCACGTTTTAAAGTGCCCTCCGAGTTTCTAAGGAAAAATAATTTCATGTCAAGCTGGTAGCTTTAAAACACTCATGCACAGTTTTGAGATAGAGGATCATTTGTTACTACAGAGGCAGTGAGTTGTGAAATCAGCCCTCAAGTAGAGAGCCATTTACACAACGAAATAAAATCCTTATTGGATCATGTAAATGCCTGCAAACAAAAACCCAGCCCTCTCTCAGAGAAAAAATAGCAATTTTTTGGTGACAGACCATCATATTACTTTCCCTGAAAAACAGAAGAAATACTCCTCTCTCTGCATCATTCATGATTACAAAAAAGCAATCAACTAATTTATTAAACCCAGGCAAAGAAGGATTTGTCTTAATCTATTGTGCAATAATGTGTCTAATAAAACAAAAAAACTGCTGTATGCAATGATCACAACCATAAAGAACTATCCAAATCAAGAAGAGCTTCCAATCACAGTCAGTGAGGACTTCTCAAGAATTGCATAACAACCAACTAGTCAACCTATAATTAGCCAGAATAATCTTTTCTCATAGTCTCTGAGATTAAGTTATACTTCCTATTTTGGGACTTCAGTTGTGTTATTTTAATATATGTGGAGGTTCAGACTCTTTATGAAAAGCTGTTTAAACTATAGCAGCTTTAAGAAGCCAACAGATCTAGTGATCAGTGGTTCACATCATTCATGTTATTCCTTTGTAACACACACCGAGATTTGCATTTTCTAATTTAAGTAGTAATTTAGAATATAAAGACACTGTGCTACCGTACCTGTTCCTGTCTGAATGATGATGACAGAATCCCAGACTCACATTTTTAACCCTTTGAACACCAGCTGGCCAGTAATGGAGGATACATACAGTATATGACCCCAATCTGCCACACGAATGGTCCCCTACACATGAGTGGGGCTCTGTGCATGATTGAAGCCTGTATTTCTGTATCATCTATTAGGTTAAGATCAAATAAATGCTACAGCATTTTCTAATGACTAAGTCTGTCTAAATTAAATATTTATAATTTCTATGGTCCCCCAGATGTGTTCATACATTGCCAATTGTTACTGCAATATTTCACTGTATTTCCTTATTCTTTGAATAGGAGATAAGTGTGAAAACTTGTTTTCACGTGTGGTACTCTGTACACACTTGCTAGCTTTTTAATGGTGATCACTACAAGAGTTAACGTAATCTTTCCTTTGGCTGAATGTTACAGTCAATAAATTAAACCTATTTAGGCCCCAGTCCTGCAAAGTGATGCGTACGGATGGACCCCACCAGCCACAGAGTCCGACTGACTTTAGTTGGGTTCTGCGCTGGGATCTGGATGCATGTAACGGTGTGCACAATCAGGGCCTTTCATTGTAACTAAACATAGGTACCATATTATTTTGGCATTTAGATTATACTCTGTCCCATATCCTTTTTTTTCTTTCTGATAAATTCTGGGAAATTTTAGATGTCAATAGGTTAAACACAGTCCCTACTTAAAATAACAGCTAGAACGGAAAGATTCAGAACATTCTTGATTCAGAAATGTGACATTTTGAACAAAATGAACTATTTTGACACATTCTCAGATCAAAATATTTTTGTTTATGATTGAAGCATAGGATTAGTTCTCAGGAGGTCTGTCAAAGATTTAGTTGGAACATTAGCAAGTCTCTCAACCTTTTCACCTGAATTTCTTCATCTATAAACTGGGGAAAATACTTTAGTAGCTCACATAAAACTACTATTGCTTATTTGTATTGCAGTTGCACCTAGGATGTAGTATAGGCAGGGAACTTGGGCAATCTCCCATGTTGCCCCATGGTCTTCACTCTGGTTGAACTACCATGGTGCATCATGGGAATTCCAGAATCACAGTGTAACTAACATGGGAGATTTAGTCTGGCTAAAGAGCCTGGCCTATAAGGAAGCATGAGGCACCATAAGGGACCATGGCAGATCAGGCAGACACAGTTCAATGTCAAAGAAAGCCAAAACTAAACATTTTGATTTGGTTCAACAAAATAAAAAAAATTGATTTGAGAATGTCAAAATATTTTGTTTTGATCAAAATGTTTCAACATTTCTGAATCATATTTTCTGAACTTTAAGTTCTGCAAAAAAATTTAACTTTTTAAATTTTTCTTCTAAATTCAGACAAAAACAAATATAGAAATGTCTCGTGTCATGGAATTCTGATTTTTGACCAGCTCTACTAATAACAAAAGAACTAGACAATTCAATCCCATACACTTGGTCTGGGGTTTTCAACTCTCTAAACTCTTCCCTGTTCTAAATTCTTCCACTATGCTTTTTTTTTGTTTTGGATGAAGTGTTGAAAAGAGATCTTAGCTGCAACAGAGAAATTCTTTCATACTTCAAATGGAGTTTAAAGTGATTCCTTACTGCTTCCACATGACAGCAAATGGATCTAAAAGAACAAGTATTCTTTGGCCAAAAAGGGCCATTAGAGCCTGAAGCACCACTGGATTCTTCCATGCAGCCAGATGAAGAAGGAATTTCTGAGACAGGCATAACCTTTGCTCCTCTAATAAACTGCGGAATGAAAAATACTTTACATCTTTTGATTTTGTATTTAAACTTATGAAAGCTTCCCATGAGAGGACAGGAGATCAGATGGAAAAGTGAGACACGAGGGAGAGAAAAGGAGGATGGAATAAGAGAAATGAAGAATTGCTTAAAGGAGGTGTGAAAAGAAGGGAAAGAAGAAGCAGTAAACAGGGGAGGCTAAAGCCATTGTTATCAAGACAAAGTTACTGAAAAAATGATATTGTGCAGTATTAACCAAAATAAATAAATGAATAAAATCCTGAGCAGAAAGAACACAAGGGAGGAGATGATGCAGGAGAGAAAAGGCCAGGTTTGGTCTGATTTTAAATTACACACTGAGCTGTGACTGGATTAAAACATGCAAACATCAGAAACTCTTGCAATGTAATTGGCCTACATACATCACTTTTGACAGTGGATAATTATTATTTACAATACAATTTTATAAGCAAAAGCAGTTCTGATGTATTCTGATGTTCCAAGATCTAGTTACCAATCAGAATATAAGATTTCTTTAGAGCATTTTAGAATGCACATTTATGTCTATTTGTATCACATCTGGTTTCTGTCTGGCACTAGTTAACAGCTGCCATGGCATTGAAAGGATTAATACGACAGATAGTTTAATAACCTAGAGAAAAACCAATATTTTACACCTAGCTTACAAGAAAAACTATTATAAAATGGATATTGACAGAGAGAGAGTGTAGACGCTGTAACTTAATCTCAGAGCTCTGAGGATCTGAAACCTCTTGAGCATCACTATACAGTTTATAGTACAGTATCACAGTACTCAACAGAATTACAGCTTTGTAACTAATCTCTCCCTATCAGTTACACTATATGGAAACTGGGAAGTCCAAATACAAAGAGCCTATACTATGAATGATTGCACTTCAAGACTTTTCCCCAGCAATATTTGTAAGCTTGGGAGTGATAAACAGCACACCAGTTATAAATGAGCAACAAGGTCAGTGGAACTGAAAGGCAGGAGTTCAAAGAAAAGTCACAAGTCTGAAGAGGTCAGGAAAAGTCCATAGACTGATGTTGCACAATGCTGTATGATAAATTACCAGAAGTGTTCTGCAGCAATTAGAGAAGGCAGTTGATTGGTGAATAAATGTGGCAATATCAACATCACAGGCTAGAACTATTTTTATCTGAATCACTCCACCAGCTTCCAAATATAACAGCTATTGACCGGGAAAAAAAACCCAAGATTTTCTAGCGACATAAAAGTAATTTAAAATATTAAAAATCATGTATCATAAGAAGAGGGGTATGTGGCAAGGAGGCCAATGGTATGATTTCCAAAAATCATCCACACCTATAGAAGTGAATATGATGACACAAAGTCCAGGACAAGAGAAAAGCAGGCCCAGTGTGTCCAAAAAAGAGAGCTCCGTTGGGGGAGATTTCATGTGTGAAGTAATGATAATGGGAAAAAACCTGAAGCTAGCAGATATTTGAAGATTCTAATAGTTTATACATAGAGACTACCACTTTCTTTCTAGCAGCACCCCAACACAGTCCAAAATAAAGGCAACTTTATTTGAGGATGCCCAGGTTTAACAAGTTTCAGAGTAACAGCCGTGTTAGTCTGTATTCGCAAAAAGAAAAGGAGTACTTGTGGCACCTTAGAGACTAACCAATTTATTTGAGCATGAGCTTTCGTGAGCTACAGCTCACTTCATCGGATACAGATCCAAATGTATATCTGCTTTGGAGGCTTGCTTATAACAACTATTCTAAGGCTCTGGGGTCAAGTGTAATATCCCCTCATCACACAGGGTATGATTTTCCCCCTGACTTCAGTGAGAGCAGAATCAGGCCCCTAAGAGCTTAAAATGTAATACAGTAGAACCCCATTTATCCGACCCTCCATGTTAATCGAACAACCCTCACACAAAGGTCCAGAAGTGGGTGATCTCTCCTGTGGCCACCAGATGGCGCTACAGCCTCGCACTTTTCCATTATCTGAATTTTTGCTCATCTGATCTGGCCCTGGTCCCAGTTAGATTGGATAAAAGGGGTTCTGCTGTACCTGCACACAGCACTTCCAATTAAAATTCTGAATGGAGGGCAGCTGGTTAAAAGCACTGATCAGGGGAGCAGGGACCATAGTCTCCCAGTTCTGACGTGGTTTTGAGGTGGAGAAATTAATCCTTCCATAGGGGAGGAGGATCCAAGCCTGTCAATAGAGCATATTTGGGGGCTTGCTTGCCAACTGAAAGGTTCAGTGTCTCCATGTGAGCTTTAGGGCTTTCTCAAGCACTGGTGTAAACTAGGAAAACCAGTGAGGGAAGGGACTTACTGCATTACCCATGTGTAAGGGTGGAGGTGGAAAAGACAGGGGAAGATTTCTCCATTTAATGACAACTCAATCCCACAGCCTTCTGGGCAGCTCCCACTCAAGTCAATAGGAATTGAGGGCATTCAGTACCTTACAGCAATGTGATTAACAGCCTGCAGCACTGAGACAGAAGAGCCTGTTTTACTGAAGTGCTGAGCACTCACAACTCCACTGGAAGTCAATGGCAGCTGCAAGTGCTCAATACCTTTCAAAATCAGCTGCTGAATTTATAAGGGCCTCCCATTCTGAAGAGGAAAGGAGATTTCTGACCTTGTACTGATGAAGATGCAGACTTTCCCTCAGGATTTTATTATTATTATTTTAAATCACAAATGTATCTCTTCCCTGCTCCAGGAGCACTGGGCAAAAAGCAGGACATCAAGAATATTTATAATCAATCAGAATATACCAACGTATGATAAATCCCAGCATTACAATATCTTCTTCAGCTAAAAGCTACAGGACAATTGTAAAAATGGATCCCACCATTATAGGCTTGTGGAAAATTGCAAAGCAGCTTTAATAGATACACATACATGTTATAACAGTTTAAAACTCATATATTAAAAATAATGCTGCCTTACCAGCTTGATGAACTCCACACTACATATTTAAAGCAAATTTAAAAAGCAAATATACTTTTCACCGTTCACTGTGTATTCTTTTATTATACTTCAGTTTGAAAATGAAAACAGCTTGTCAGTTTCTTTTCGTTTCTAGTCCATTTTTAGGCATTAGCACAAGTCTGCAATGTTTGGGTTGCAAAACTCCTTTTCCTTAAATAATTTAAAAATTCGGAACATTTCTTCACTAAATTTTGTGTAATCTTCCTGTAAACCTATGCCTCTGAAACCACTGAAGTCAAGTTGCTGGATCCAGGCCTAAGTTTTGGAGCCCAAGGTATCTGATACCATAACACAAACAACAGAGAAGCAAAGATTTGCATGAGGGGTTTTAAAAAATGAAGTATTCTGAATCCTATGCTCCAACACAAATTTAAACTTTGGCTCCTACTTGTGAACAATTCCCTGCCATCGTGCCAAAATGGGATTCGTCAGATGTCCAATGCCTTGTAATGAAGTCAGAGATAGAACTGAACAGACATGAACTTACCATGAGACCCATTGATTTTTTTAAAGTAGATCATATGGATAATTTAAAAGGAATAGCTATCTAGTCTATGTAAAAAATAACCTCCAGAAAGCTTGAGTCATTGCTAAAAGGAAATTATTAGCAAATTAGAAATCCTCTGCCACCCTGAATATCATACTATCTTGGTGTAATGGATTAAGTGTACTCCTAATGCTAAACCAGGTTACCTATCAGATGTATGATAAATCCAGCACATTACTCTAACCTTAGAGGGGTGACTAACAATAAGAGTAAGAAATACAAGTCATATAACCTACTCTGTACTCAGATCAGAATTTGGATTGTATGCAGTAACTAAGGCCTGGTGTCACACAATGAACGATGTGCACCTTATTTCTAGTCTGAAAGAAAATTTGGCTAGATACCCATTCAGTGAGCACTGTCCATTCTGTGCACTGAATGAAGCAGGGGTGCTGTGGAAAAAAATACAATGTGATCATCAATTAAAGTCTGTTTGCAAAGACCGTATAGGTGTATACATGGAGACAAGGCAACCTTAGTTCTGGCGTTTCCTACCCTTTGAGTGCTTCCCTTTGCAACCTTAACAACATAATTAATTTAGGAGGGTCGGGGAGGGGGGGGGGTCAATGTAATTGGGAGAAGGACAGAGCTTTTACATATATATGACCAATGTGATGTTTAAAATGCGCTTTGACAATGATTGGTTATTTTCTTCATGGAACACTCAACATCACTGTTGTATTTGGGTGCCTCACACACAATCTTCACAACAGTATAACTATTATATTGGGATTCAAATAGATTAAGGCCAACATTTGCAAAAGTCTCAATAAATGTTGGGTTTCTCACTGAGTGGGCACCCAATTTAACAAATCTAAGGACTGATGTTTCAGATTACTTAGCATTTTCTTGCAACATTTTGTACATTCAAAGTATTGTATATAGATTGATTAATCCTCACAGCATTCCTGCGAGAAAGCAGGATAAGTATTACCTGACTTTTACAGTTGCAATATTGCCTAGTCTTAGGAGTTGCACAGTTTTTAAAAACAAAATAAACGGTTCTCATGGTTTTTTAAATTTCTACCTTCAATTAAATTCCCCTCTTTACTTATTCAAAATGACCACCATCTCCCATTACTGTCAATGGGACTGAAGCCAGAGGCGGCCCTCAGCAAGATAGCCATTAAGTCCCTTCAACTGTTGTAGGTAAAAATCAGGCTGCTCCTAGCAAGGATGGCCACCACCTCTCATTGTTTCCAATGAGGTTGGAGCCAGGTTACTCTTCGAGAAGATGGTGGCACCTTATTCACCATAGAATCATAGAACTGGAAGGGACCTCAAGAGTCATCTAGTCCAGTCCCCTGCACTCAAGGCAGGACTAAGTATTATCTAGACCATCACTGATAGGTGTTTGTCCAACCTGCTCTTAAAAATCCCCAATAATGGAGATTCCACAACCTCCCTACGCAATTTATTCCAATGCTTAACCACCTTGGACATTAGGAAAAAACTTCCTGTCAACCTAAATCTCCCTTGCTGCAATTTAAGCCCATTGCTTCTTGTCCTATCCTCAGAGGTTAAGAAGAAAATTTTTTCTCCCTCCTCCTTGTAATAACCTTTTATGAACTTGAAAACTGTTATCATGTCCCCTCTCAGTCTTCTCTTCTCCAGACTAAAACCCAATTTTTTCAATCTTCCCTCATAGGTCATGATTTCTAGACCTTTAATCATTTTTGCTGCTCTGCTCTGGACTTTCTCCAATTTGTCCGCATCTTTCCTGAAATGTTGCACCCGGACTGGACACAATACTCCAGTTGAGGCCCAATCAGCATGGAGTAGAGAGGAAGAATTACTTCTTGTGTCTTGCTTACAATACTCCTACTAATAAATCCCAGAATGATGTTCACTTTTTTTGCAACAGTGTTACACTGTTGACTCATATTTAGCTTGTGATCCACTATGACCCCCAGATCCCTTTCTGCAGTACTCAATCCTAGGCCTGGCACAGGCCAGGAGAATGTGGATCTGCCAGGAGTGAAGGCAGCAGGGAGTGGGTACATGTCAGGAAAAAGAGCAGCACTGAGGATTCATGGGAATGCAGGGAGCAGTAGATGGACTGAGAGGGAGAAGTCTATTTACGCATATATGTCGTTATACCACCCTCATCACTGTAGTGTATCTGAATGCCTTTGAAAATAGGATATGTAGAAGACTGAAGGGGGAAAGGAAGGAAATATAGAGGGAGCATTGAGGCAGAACGCAAGTGTGGCAGTTATCTGTCCTCTTTCTGTGGGAAGGGGGATAGAGAAGAATAGAAGAGCAATTCCCCTCCACAGGGGGGATAGGACAGGGCAAAGCAGAGTCCACTCCAGGCTATGAATAGGGAGGCCTGCATGTTTGTGTGTATTTAAGGTCAAATTTTAAACCTAAATGATCACATACTAAATTAGGGGCAGGCAGCTTCACCCTAAATGTGAAAAAAAAATCAGAAGGTAATAGAAAACATTTTTCCAGTTCTGCATCAGGACAAAACTTAGACCTTCTGTTTTTTGTGAAAAAATTTGGGAGAGATACCTACCCGTCATTAAGACATTCACCTCAGAGGTAAGAGGTCTAAGTTCAAAGCCCAGGGGGGCCATGAAAGAAGACAGGGCTCATGTGCACCCACATACACACGCTTCCATCCTGACCTGAGAACTTCTCTATGAGAGTTACATCAAACATCATATAAACTCCCCCCCCCCCCCCCCGCCAAAAAAACCCAACAACAAGAAAAACGACATTTCATCAAAAAATTCCCATCCACCTCTAATCACAATGCATACACTCAAAGAAGGCAAACAACACAGGCCTGTTTTCCTAATTTAGGAGTGCTTGACTTTGCAACCTTAATAACTTCTTTTAAAAATATTTTGGTGTGTAAACACACACAACTTTCAAAACAATTTAAATCAGCTGTTGAAAATCTGCTCGTTCCTGCCAAGACCAGAGTTCTGGCTTGCTTTGTTGATTTATTTGTTGTAAGATTTCTGTTTATTAGGTCTACAGAGATTAATAGTTGCAGCCATTTTGGTCAAATGAAGGAGGACATTGGGTCTCCAAAAGCTTATGTGTTACAAAATATTTGTTATTCAGATTTTAAAAAGTATCTATATCTTATCAAGAAAACCTAGATGCTCACAACAAATTTTACTGAGAGAGAGTGTCTAAGCATAGATCCATTTCCCACCATTGGAAATATATAAAACCCAAATGTATCCCTTGTTTCGTTCAACAAAAGATGACAGTTCATTATTCACATTGCTTTCAGGTAGGTCTACAAAAAAGCTCCATCTGAATTAAAAGTTTACTGCAAGGTTACTGGGCAGAAAATAATGAGGTCAGCACATTACACCAATTTTATCTTTTGCATTGGCTCCCAGGCAAATCTTTAGCATTTTCCTTGTTATTTACAAGGACATTAAGAAGATCTTGTTCTTATTACCTCAGCAATTTTCTTGCCATATGCAGATCTGGTCATTCTTTAGATGCTGGCAAATTAAATACTCCAGCAATCAGGCTAAAATCTTAATAAAATAATTTGGTTAATTAACCTGAGAAAGTCTCTTCTTTGTGAATTTGATTTTACTAGGAGATCTGCAAGACTACTGCAATTACTCTTAAAATAGATTCTTTTAATCCTGCTTCAGTGCTCCAGGACATGTCCAGAAAAACAGGCAATCCCTTTTACATGAATATTTGACAACTTGGGGAGGGGCAGGGGGAAATCTTATTAAAATCAGTTTCCAGAGAATCAAAAGTTAAGTTACTACAGGAAAGTGACCTGACAAGAGAAGAGCTGTTTTTACATAAAGAATGTTCCCTGCCATCCACATCAAGTGTATTTTGTACAACTTCAGAACCTTGCTAAATAAAGATCTGTTAAAGGCACAGAGCTGTGGAAAACAGGACCTTGATTCAACAAAGGTATTCATTTAGGAAATGTCTACTTTAGTTTAGATTCAAAACAGGACAGAATTTGTTGCTACCCTTTGACCTACTCTTCGGCCCAGCTGTGCCCACACCAGGCTCATTACAGGCTCAGGGTTTTGGACAGCTGATGGGGAGTTTTGGTGAAGGGTTTATTCAGATATTTAATATGTTGAGGAATGGAATGCACATTCCAATTCATCACCTCAAACTGACACTCACCAGACATAATGGTTCCATGGTTTAGACTTGTGTGTGTTTCACTGATGTTGTATTTAATTATTTTAGGACTCATTGCCCACCTGTGCTGGCTCTTCTTACTATTACAGTCCAGTGGACATAGTTCTACGAAGTTCTTGCTGCTCTTATAAGTTTCCCTTCCTGGTCAGGACATACCCTGCTCTGCACTGAACTTTGCTCACATGAGTAGCCCCAATGAAAATTAACTGTGACAGGAAAGTTAAACACTGGAACCCAGTCTCCACAACCTGTGTGCCAAGAGCTGCACTGGAACACATTATTGTCAGAAAAGAATGCTTCAGAAACTGAGCTGTCACCTGTACTGCCTTCCTGCCTTTCCAAGTGGTTGAGTGTCACGCCAAATCCAGAGACGCAATGGCACCGACATATGATAGATTTAGAGCAATTTGGTCTGGTCCAGACAATCCCTTTTTAAAAGGAGAATTTTTAGAGGGGTTTAAAAAAAAAATCTATCCATCAATCACTATATATCCAAAATGTTTGCGTTTAATACATAAAAAACTACAGGGATCACTTTCTAATTTTACCTTTTCAAGGAGACAATGTCCCCACATTGTTTAATCTTGCCACAATATTTACCGTCCTATTTACTTACAAAGGCATTTGAAAAAAGAACGCCCATTGAGCAGGAGATCAAAGTAATTTATATGTGCTGAAGAGCAAACAGATCCTGTAGGGTAATGAAACCAAAAGCATTTCTTTTCAGAATGTCAATGTGAGCGAAAGCCATGCTGTGCTACTTGTGTGCATTCAACTCTTTCTATATTAACCCTTGTTTTTTAAACAAACACTTCCATATTTTCAGTAGGGATACCCACTGGAAAAGTCCTAGACCTTACATAAATTAATGGTTACAGTATGCATGTTGAAATAAAATATTACATGTCTATTGTATCAAAGATTATAACATTTCCTTCTCTAATTGCTACTTAGCAGCTAATATTATCTCACTTTCTCTAGATCTCCTAGCCATGCTATCATACCCGTCATCATGAGTAATACATACAATCACCCTGTAAGGTGATGAGCACAGTAATTTCTACTGCTGTCACTATTAGCTAAGGATGCTCAGCACCTCCCAGCATTGAGCCCATAGCATATGCCCAATCTTTGTGCAAATTGCTTCCTAATCAGTATTTATTTACATTTGGGAAGGACAAAGTTCTTCCCTTTAGCAACTCCAAATCACACAGCTTGACACAAGTATTTATTTCTTTTTCTAGGAAACAATGAAGTATAGTTATACCATATATAAACCTATGTATAAGTACAGTTATGCCATATATGTTGTAAACCCAGCTGGAAATCCCCTAAGGAAAACTCTTACCTTATGTGAAAGAGCAGCATTAACCCCCAGTTTGCAATGTGAGAATTTGTTTTTCTTTTAAGGATGAATTTATATCCCTTTTTAGTTTGGTACCTTTATGCTCTTTTCCGACCTAATTTTGTCAGTGATAAATGCCACAGTTCCAGTGGAGTCACTTGAGCTGCTGTAAGGAAGGAATTGAAGTAAAAAAACAAGTGCACTCAACATTCCTCCCTTGACAGATTGCTTGTCAGGATACTAAAAGCCTTGAAAGCCTATAGGTGAGGTAAAGCCTCAGAACAGCCATTCTTTAGATTAAATTGGATTCTAGTTTTCTACTAATTATTCTGTACTACCATAATTAAGTTAAAGCTCTTTCAGACTAAATAGTTTTGTAAATTACCCAGGTCTGATATATACTGTATCTTACAGATACATTCCCAGAGGTATTGTATGGCTAAAGGCCATACACCAAGCCAACATTCAATTTAATTCCAAATTAAAAATACATGCATCCTATGGGGAGGTGCTGCAAAGTGAGCAGGTTTTTGTTAGTTTCCTTACTTTCTTAAACCTAATATTCTATCTGATGGGGTGTATCTCCCCACTGAAGGCTCAGTGTATCCAGAAAGAAGAGGAGTACTTCCACTCCTGCTTCTGCAGAAAAAGTGGGGCGGCAATCAGGCTGCATTCACCAGAAGATACCAAAGAACAGCAGTGGGAGGAAGCAGGCTTCTCCTCGCACTTCTTCCAAAAGGTCAGCATGGAGTTGTTGACCCCTTGGCTGTCCCTTTAAGATCGAGAAAGGGATGGAAAAAGGCAGCAGGCCAACCATACACTAAACCATGAACATAGTACCTGGGACAGGCAGCAGGAAAGGAGGGAGCTTAGCTGTGCTTGGCCAAATTTATTTGAAAAAAAGTGTCAACAAATTTGATATTTAAAAAAAAAAAAATCTTATGGGAGTTTTGGGTTCATAACTAAACCATGCCAAACTCAGTCCTTATCCAAAAGGCTCTCTTCTCTGTACCTTGATGTCAAAAGGGAGCCAATAACAGGGAAAGGATGGTAATTGAGGAGAAAACAGAGGATAGAAAATCAGATACTCAAAGTTTGATAATTAAATAATGTGACACCAGAAAACTCCTTAGGGGCCCATAAACAAACCAAAAGGGACCAGGGGGTGGGAGGAGGGACATGCCTGTGAGTACGGTTTCAATCTTAAGAGAATTTCAAAGGCCTTCAATAAACTTTTCCAAGACTAGGTTACAATAGAAATTGCCAACAGATCTGACTTGTAGCCGTGCTATTTTAACAATGAACAGCCTTAGCATTGCACAAACCACTCCAAGTACCAGAGGACAAAGAGCGTTGAGGAGGAGAGGGGAATAACTAGCTTTCTGTGGTCTCAATTTTCAAAACTAGCAAGCATTTCTGTACCTGGAAGCTAAAAATGGCACCTACTGAAGTATTTGTGCACCTTATTTTCTCTCCCAACTGTGAACACACAAGTGCCCTACTTGAAGCAAACAAGTTTGACAACTGGGCTGCCTGGGTTGTCAGGAGACACTCATTTCGACACAGCTGATCAACAGATGCTTTCAGGAAGATCGCAGGGCTAGATTCCTCTCCTTTATCTGCTCCAAACGTCCTGTTTCCCCAACAATCCCTCAGCTTACAACATTCTAACTAAAGGTTACATTTCTTAAAAGCAACAGTCACAGCAGCTCTGTGAACCCATACCCAAATACCTCATGGCGCACAGTGCAGTTTCTGAAGCCTACTTAATAAAATTCCACGGGCTCTTAAAAGCACCCTCATGGCGCCTTTGAAATGCCAATATTTAATATGTATTAAGCCTGTCAGTTACTCAAGTGCTCGTTTCTCTTTTAAAAAATCAATATTTAAATGTATTGCACAGACAATAAGTTATGGCTCCCCCACCTTTCCTTAATGCTATGAAGAGAGCTAAACAAACTGTTTCCATTAAACTGCGCACACCATATAAAAGCTGGCAAACCCACTTAATAGAGTTATGTTTGGACCTAGCATAAGTTTACATAGTTCTTGTACTTGTTTGGGGTAGGAGGAGAATTTAGCTTTTAAGTTGTTTCCCCTTCCTCCCCAATCATTTCCTTGTCCGTTAAGATATTTTGGGCAGAATTTTCAAAGGTGCCTAAAGGAGTTAGGTGTTCAGCTGCTACTGAATTTCAGTGAGATTTACGTCTAACTCCCTGAGGCTTCTTTAAAAAAAACAAGCCTAAATTAGTAAGGAAATATAAAATATTTCATAGGCTGACACTACAGTCAACATTCTCTCTCATCCTTACTTTCCCCATTCTCTTTACAGCAGTTCTCACAGGATAACACTTTCAAAAGTGCCTAAGTGACTTGAGTCCTATATACAAAAGCACCTAGATGACTTAGGAGGCCAATACAACCTTTGAAAAGGGAACCAAGGGTCTTTTGAAAATGCTCCCCTATGATGCATTTTCAAAGATGACATAGGCATTTACGAGCCGAACTCTTTGAAATTCAATAGAACTCAAGTCCCTAAGTATCTAAGTCACTTCTGAAAATGGGACTTAGAGCAGGAGTTCTCAAACTTCATTGCACCGTGACCCCCTTCTGACAACAAAAATTACTACATGACCCCAGGAGGGGGGACCAAAGCCTGAGCCTGCCTAAGCCCCACTGCCTGGGGCTCTGGGCAGAGGGGCCAAAGCTGAAGCTCAAGGTCTTCAGCTCCAGACAGGGGCCCTGTGACCTGAGCTCCACCACCCAGGGCTGAAACCCTTGGGATTTGACTTTAGCCCTGGGCCCCAGCAAGTCTAATGCCAGCCCTGGTAACCCCATTAAAATGGGGTTGCAACCCACTTTGGGGTCCCAACCCAGTTTGACAACTGCTGATTTAGAGGCTTTTGACAAGTTTGCTCCAAATGCTTATTTTCTCATTTTAATTTTCCTAAAAGAAATGATACTATTATACATTAAACAGAAGATGTCCACAAAGCAATTATGAGAAACAAAGACTTCTGATACATTTTCTAAACCTCATATGGATCCTTCTGATGATGCTAATAAATTTCTTTAAAAAATCCTTACAAATATTCATTCTTAAAGAACTTCCCAGCCCTGAATCACATGTGCACTGCAGAGTGGGGCTGAATCTTAGAGGAGGCTCTCAGGGTAAGGGGAGTTTTGTGGGAGAAGACAGACACTAAATAGTAAGTTACACAAACACACACACACAAACACACCCACCCACCCAAACTGGCTTCTACTTCCCTCCCCCCGATCAATTGAAATAGGAGGGCAAATCTGAAGCTCCTGAGCCACTGCCCCCCAGCGTCAGCAGTAGCATCATAAGTTAATGGTGCTGGAGGCAGGAGAAATTCCCCTTCATAGCATCTGAACACTATAGCAGCAATCTAGTCATGGGAGGAAGCTGGGTGTCCCATGTAGCAATGCCACAGACCCATTGATGCAGATTCCTCCAGTATGCAGATCCTTGGCCTTCTAGGGGGAGGGATAGCTCAGTGGTTTGAGCATTGGCCTGCTAAACCCAGGGTTGTGAGTTCAATCCTTTAGGGGGCCATTTAGGGAGCAGGGCAAAAATTGGGGATTGGTCCTGCTTTGAGCAGGGGGTTGGACTAGATGACCTCCTGAGGTCCTTTCCACCCCTGATTTTCTATGATTCTAGAGCTCTCTCCTTCAGATCCTGGCCTCCTCACTTTTCCTGACCACTTCCCCGCCTAGATCTGCTCCAGCACCAGTCTTGCTCTCAGCATAGCAAGACAGCAGTGACTCCAGCTTCAAATCTGCCTTCTCATTCCACCCCTTTTAAGGCTTAAAGGGGAGGCTTGGGCTCAATATGGTTATACTGTCCTGCTGTGGCAATAGTCATGACACAGGCAAACTTTCCGCTGATTGCAACAGGAGTTTTGTCTGAGTGAAACTAAATAAGGACCCCAAGTTTTGGCCCTATAAATAGTAATCACCATTAAATGTTGTCATGCACTGCTATCTGAGATGCTACAGTCATTCATACAAAGAACGATATATATTGCAGTCATGGAAAGAAAGAGGTTTAATCCAACTGTAATGCATTTTAGATGTGCAGATTTTAATAAAGAAAAGCACAGACTAGAGACACAAAAAGACTTCCACACATTTTGACTCCCAGTTTTGTCTCTTTTGTTTACCAGGGACCACACCCTGTCTGGAATTCTGTACACCAGACACATTCAATGACTGTAATGATATGTTTACCTACAGCATATTTTTCACTTACAATGCAATAGCAACATAAGTATCAGTTTTCAACAATACTTTATATATACTGGAGTACTGTTCAGAGCAACCATTTCCTTAAAATGCCTTTTATTTTTTAAAAAAAGGAAGTTGCTAATTAATCAAAGCAGGAACACAGATTTAGTTATTTACATTCTAGATGCTCTCAGACCAAACAGACTAGCATCACTAATATTCTGATGTTTGTGTAAACTACATATAACACCTGATACTTTGTTGCAGCTGACCCTTATTGAAAGAAACTTATTTTATACTTCTTATTTTTGTAATTACATTTTAAAGCAAGGAACTTTTAAAAACCACCACCATTATTTAGGAATTAAAAAAACAAATCAAACCAACCTGGTGTCTCGGAAAGCTCCCTTTTACTCAATCTTGGAGTGACAATGTTTGTAAAGGATCACACACGCTGGGACAGAGAGTCTAGTAACTAGCATATAGAGCAACAAAATACTTATCATCCATACTCATACAGCAACCCACAACCATGAGGTAATGCTTAAAGTGTATTGACAAGTCTCTAAAGCTTTTTGTCTTCCACTGGATATATAGTGCAATTGATTTTCTCCTTTGCGGATCAGGCATCAGTTTATAAATAATGGGCATGAACTAGTGGAAGAGTGAAAGAGAACATATTTCTGCTGACTCCTCGGTTTTGAGCAACTGCTCTCTGGCGTCAGTAACCCATAGGAAAAGCAAGCCCAAAGACTGGAAGTGAATCAGATTGTTGTGTTGCTGATTTTTTTAACATCTTATAATTCTTGGAGCTGATCTTTCCATGACTGGTAGGGACACACTATTCAGATAATTTCTGTGGAATATGGGGGCTCAGAAGAATTGAGTTCAATTCCCCGCTCTATTACTCATTACCTGTGAGAGTACTTGGGCAAGTAGCCAAGGCACAGAGGTTAACTGTACGTCCTTCGCCCCATTCTTCACCTGTGTTGTCTAGTTACATCGTAGAATGTTCAGGACAGGGATTGTCTCTGACCACGTATGTGTTTGTATAGAGTGCCTCACACTATGGAGCCTCTAGGCTCTACTGTACTACAAAGCAATAATTCTGATATTGTTGATGCTGATAACACTGCAATACAGCAAGTGCAAGTCTAAAATTCCACCCTATTACAAAGTGAATGCCATGCTCAATTACTCCCAGGCTGAATTCCATCCATGATGTGCATGCATCAAGCCTGGAGAGCAATAAACCCATCTCTGAAAGGAAAACCCATTTCCGAAAAGTGCATCTTGTGACAAGTGGTTTTTAAGGACAGAGAGGTTACGTTTTCATAACTCTTGTTACAAGATACCTTGCTGAGATTTTTCTAACTATGTATAATACAATTTGAAACAATATAGAGCACAGAGATATTTAACAGTTAATGTAAATACGTGTTTATCATAGTTTGAGATGGCTCTATCCACGCTCATTCTAGATGGTTACAGGCAGAAGCCCCAAAGGGAAGATAGGCTTGGTGCAGAGGAGTCAGATAATTGCATTTCCCCCATCCTCTACATTAGAAGGAAAACAGAGCCAGTGTTAAATAGCTTGAGGATAACTAACAGCAGGAAACATAGGTACCAGTGAAGCACTCCTCCGGTCAGGATGTGGCACTGTAGGGACTCTTCCTCTCTAGTACCCCCTTGTGTCCTGGTTCCACAATGGTCTGCAGCTTTGATGGCCTAGCCTTCCAGCTAGGTCAGCTCTCAGTCCAGACCCAGAAAACAAATTAAATCTCAACTCAAAATAGTCACCGGGGAATGGAAGTCCATAATCAAAGCACCTAGTGTTGTCAAGATTAAGCAGGGACCACTTTGATTGGTTTGCCAGCCCCCATGTGCCACATTCAGACAAATCCAAAATCTCAAACTGAAACTTGTCTAAAATAACTACACTTTGCTTCATTTCAGGTTGAAACCAATGAGTTTCCACCAAAAACTAACTCTCGATAAGTATTTCTTGTGCATCAATCATTAGCATGTCTAGGCATCAATCAGTTTGCTCAGAATTCTGGGAACCAGGGCTAGGTTTGGGGTTTATTACCTAGTTATAGGGTTCACCAAAAATGTTTTCACAGCTCTAATTAGATGTACTGCCTGCAAATAAATAAATAAATAAATAAACAAACAAACAAACAAACAAAGGGATAAAGCATCACTGGGGAATAGAGAGGTCAAAGGAATGGGTGTTAGGAGGTCTGACTTCCATTCCCATTTTGCATGCCATGTTTCACTTTTGGTATGCCATTTCTCTCTAGATGCTTTGGCATGTCCATATGTAAAAATGGGGACAATGATGTTACACTTTGGGAAAGCATCTTGAGGGGTAGGTGTGACAAGTGTTAAATATGTCAGTAGAAATAAAGTGACACTCTCCCTTCTAACCACAGGGACATGATTGGGGCTGGAATACGTCTTGAACCGAACGCTGTTGTAAAGATTCCAATAGTCCATATACCAAAGGGGTAGAATATGATGATATGGCCCCAGAAGGCATGCAGTTAGCAGTCTCTGTTAGTAAGTGCAAGAATTCAAAATATTACACAGCGTGCAGGACATCCTGGATCAAGAAGGTAGTGGGGAATTTACTAAGCACAAAATATGCAGTTATTTTAATAAAGTCTTTTGAATACCTACTTTCAGTGGCTGCCATAACAAGTGTCCAGGTGCTTGTGTGAGTTCAAAATGCTCAGCATTCCAGTCACTAAGTAATTGGCTTGACTTCCCAATGGTTTAGCTATGGAAGACCATTTACTACGGGCAAAAAGTAAACACTCACTAAGGTGCAACATTCCACATCCACAGATAAATTTCAACAGCAAAATGATTCAGTGTCAGCAACTCGGGGCTTGGGTTTTGTTTTGTAACTTTCTCATGTAACAGTGGTGCATGAAAAACTGAACATTTGAAAAGGGAAGACACTTAGGGCTTAAATCTGCCTTTGCTTTTATAGGTGCAGCTCCAATTGAATGAGAGGGCAGAAGAGGGCTGTTTGGGAAGGGCATAGTGTTAAAATACACACGCACACAAATTTTGTTTCTAGGTATTTAAAAAAAAAAAAAAAGGAAAGGAAAGAAAGGGATAGATTCACCAAATAGCTTGGTTTCAGAGTAGCAGCCATGTTAGTCTGTATCCACAAAAAGAACAGGAGTACAAATAAATTTGTTAGTCTCGAAGGTGCCACAAGTACTGCTGTTCTTTCTGCAAATAGCTTGAGGACACAGTGGCAAATAGTCACTGGGCGAGAGAGGGAGAGAGAGACAGACAATGACACTATAGCCTGGTGGTTAAGGGCACTCAGCTGGGAGGTGGGAGACCCAAGTACTTGCTCAAATGACTATTTAATTATGCAAAGTAGAACATCTTCAACAGAAGAGACAGAGACCCCCCACACCAGACTAGCCCACAGCCCCATGGGTACGGCTCCCACTCTCCCGCAACCTTAACGTTTGTGCATTGATCAGACACTATGATGATAGGTGTCACAGAAAAGCCAAGTAACAAATGAAATAGCAAGAGCAAAGGGGAGCGTATCAAGCATAGTGGGGAGAGGCTGAAGGTGGTAGCATCGCTCTCTTCCTTTATCCCACGTCCTGTGCTGGAGAGCTAGGCAGTGTTTCATTAGCAATAAGCAATGCAGTAGGAGGGCACCGTTGTAGGAGAGAGCTTTACTGCCCAGTGTTACATGCTCAGGCTATAGAGTCCGAGCATCAACAGCCTGACCCCAGCTTGCTTCCCTGAGCCTCTGATGCCATAGCAAACTAGGTCTCTCCTAAAATGTCACCCTCTTTCTCCATTTCCACTCATCAGGAGTGAATCACCCCTGCCTTCTGCTTCCCACCCCTGTGTCTGGAACGAACATTCAGCTGAAATTAGCTCAGCAGCTGCTGAAGTACCTATTTAAAATATTAATAGGTTTCAACACCTAATTAAAGAGTCTAATTAATAGCTAATCTTCGGTCTGTGCTCTAAATTTTAAATTAGATGAATTCAGTAAATTAAGTTCTAAATTTTCCTCCATTAAAAAAATGAAAACCAAAAAACTTGGTGTGCTGATCACCTCTATTTTTCAGCGGCTGTATATCCTAGGCAGAACAAATTCAAATTTGATAGATAAATTCTACTTCAGCCACAGACCTCACATGCTAGATGTGAGGGTGATATTATGTGTGTGGATTTTAGAATGAAAGGGGCAGAAGAAGAGAGGATCCGTATTTTATGGACTGCAGTAGGAATTAGGGCTGTCAAACGATTAAAAAAATTAATCGCGAATAATCGTGCAATTAAAAAATAGAATACCATTGATTTAAATATTTTTGGATGTGTTCTACATTTTCAAATATATTGATTTCAATTGTATTCAACAGAATACAGGGTGTACAGTGCTCACTTTATATTTTTGATTACAAATATTTGTACTGTAAAAAACAAAATAGTATTTTTCAATTCACCTTATACAAGTACTGTAGTGCCATCTCTATCATGAAAGTAGCACTTTCAAATGTAGAATTATGTACAAAAAATAACTGCATTCAAAAATAAGCCAATGTCAAACTTTCGAGCCTAAAAGTCCACTCAGTCCTATTTTTTGTTCAACCAATCGCTCAAACAAGTTTGTTTACATTTGCAGGAGATAATGCTGCCTGCTTCTTGTTCACAATGTCACCTGAAAGTGAGAACAGGTATTCACATGGCATTGTTGCAGCTGGCGTCGCAAGAGATTTACATGCCAAATGTGCTGAAGAGTCATATGTCTTTTCATGTTTTGACCACCATTCCAGAGGACATGCGTCCAGGCTGACGACAGGTTCTGCCTGATAACTGTCCAAAGCAGTGCGGACCAACACCTGTTCATTTTCATTATCTGAGTCAGATGCCACCAGCAGAAGGTTGATTTTCTTTTTTGGTGGTTCGGGTTCTGTAGTTTCTTCATCGGAGTGTTGCTCTTTTAAGACTTCTGAAAGCATGCTCCACACCTCATCCCTCTCAGATTTTGGAAGGCACTTCAGATTCTTAAACCTTGGGTCGTGTGCTGTAGCTATCTTTAGAAATCTCACATTGGTACCTTCCTTGCATTTTTTCAAATCTGCAGTGAAAGTGTTCTTAAAATGAACAATGTGCCGAGTCATCAGCCGAGACTACTATAATATGAAATATATGCAGAATGCGAGTAAAACAGAGCAGGATACATACAATTCTTCCCCAAGGAGTTCAGACACAAATTTAATTAATGCATTTTTTTTTTAAGGAGCATCATCAGCATGGAAGCATGTCCTCTGGAATGGTGGCCAAAGCATGAAGGGGCATATGAATTCTAGCATAACTGGCACGTACGTACCTTGCAATGCTGGCTACGAAAGTGCCATGTGAATGCCTGTTCTCACTTTCAGATGACATTGTAAATAAGAAGTGGGCAGCATTGTCTCCCGAAAATGTAAATAAACTTGTTTGTCCTAGCTATTAGATGAACAAGAAGTAGGACTGAGTGGACTTGTAGGCTCTGAAGGTTTACATTGTTTTGTTTTTGAATGCAGTTACAAAAAAAATAAATCTACATTTGTAAGTTGCATTTTCATGATAGAGAGATTGCACTACAGTACTTATAGGAGGTGAACTGAAAAATACTTCTTTTATCATTTTTACTGTGCAAATATTTGTAATAAAAATAATATAAAATGAGCAGTGTACACTTTGTATTCTGTGTTGTAATTGAAATCAATGCACTTGAAAATTCAGAAAAACATCCAAAAATATTTAATAAATTTCAATTGGTGTTCTATTGTTTAACAGTGAGATTAAAACTACGATTGTGATTAATTTTCTAAATTGCAATTAATTTTTTGAGTTAATCACATGAGTTAACTGTGATTAATTGACAACCCTAGTAGGAATTCATTTGCAACCTTAACTTTGGAGTTGCCACCACTGATCAAATACATCCCTAATAAGACCTCATTTCCTCCAAACGGTGAACAGTAAAATATTGTGTGAACAACAAACAGCAGCAATTTCACTCCTTCACTCACTATCTTCATGGAGAGCTTTTCCTTATTTTAAAATAGCTCAAATAATATTTTAAAACTGTACCTGTGTAGTAGCGTAAACATCTTCTACCTGTATTTTCCTGTACAGTAGCACAGGCCTGATATTGGAAGGAACTGACTGCCTGCCACTCCCTCTATAGTCAGTGAGAGTGAGTAAGGCTTTGTCTACACTGTCAATTTCCAGCGCTGCAACTTTATCGCTCACGGTGTGAAAAAACACCCCCCTACCCCCGAGCACTGCAAGTTTCAGCGCTGTAAAGTGGCAGTGTAGACAGAGCTGTCCCCCAGTGCTGGTGCCACGACTACACAGCCACGTTAAAGCGCTGCCGCGGGTTGTGATAAAACCTCAGGGTGTGATAAAATTCACAATACGAAATACGTCAGATATATTTTAAGAATCAGTTATTCTCGAATGACCGAGAACAAACTCTCCCAATGGGCGCTCCGTAGTTCCAGGAGGCCCAATCAACTTCCTGGGAGCTAGGTGCATGTATTAGCTTCTCCTTACAGATACCATATCCACTGGCAAATCAAGGCAAGCAGTGAGTTCCAAAGCCAACAATCCCTCACTAAGAATGCCATGCTGCCAATCTCCATCTCCCTTTAAATCGGGGAAATATTACCTTGGGTGATTCCAATAATCACAACTGCCACAGTACCACTCTGGGGCAGAAATGCTCTCTCATAACCCCAGCACACGAACCATTTAGAGCTTTATAGGTTAAAATCAACACCTTAATCTCAACAGCTTGTTTCCAATCTATGCTATTTTTGCTTGAAAAAAAGGGCGATGCTGTCCCTATTTACATGAAGAAACTGTCTTCAGTAAGTGGAGTAAAACCCTAATTAACTTGAGTATGGCTAGATGCAGAACTGACATATCAGAACACAAAGGGTACACTGTTGTCCAGGGGATTCTGAAAGCATCTTTTGTCAGATCTAATGTACTTGCTAGTACAGGGTTAAATGCTGAATAAGTAAAAATTAATTTAAAAGCACACTAGGTGTTATTTAATCAAAGGCTTTGTTATTCATTCAAGAGTACAACAACATTAAAAGCATTCACGTGTCACTCCCATTAATTTCTAAAGAAGAGGCAATGCAGCATCAGACCATCTGTTATTAAGCAGACAGGGACACACCAGAACACAGCTCTGTACTACACATCTGCTTACAAAAAAGGAGTAGTTTTTGTTACCTACTATAATTCATTGATCTTTAAACACCCAAAACAAGGTAGTTACTTTTTTGGGATCTCCTGGTGGAAAACTAACCTGTTAGCCACTGGATGTCACTCTTGCTCCACAGAAATGCAACTGGAAGAGTCCTTTTCATCATATGAGTAAGGCAGATCCTAAAGAATAATTTCCTGCTTGGATAGGAGGTAGCATAGAATTCCCAGGATCACTATGAGCAAATCCATTGGTGTTGGGCAATAGAAGCTGTACTAGCCCTTGCTATGTGTGACTTGTGTACAGACAGACAAGCATCTTCAAATGATTCTATGGGACAGATTTCTCAAAACAGCACAGCTCCATCAAAATAAATGGTTATATCTTCAGAAGTGCTAGGCACATTGTGTTTTGAGCTCTTTTGAAAATCTGATAAGTGTCACAATGGGAGCTGCTTGATGCTCAGTGTTTTTGAACATCAAGCCCATACTTGGGTGCCTAAATAAGAGCTGAAGTCTTTGGAAATAATCTGGTCTCAGTTGTGGGTTCTGAGAACTTGAAAAATCTCATTCATGGTCTTTTGAAATTGTCCCTAAGTTTAAACAGATCCCTTTGGAGATCCTTCTGAGAAATAACTGTGATTCCAGACTCACGGCACAATTCTTCATGTACACATGGAAAGAGGAGAGACTGAGATATGAAATGGTGTGTAGGATTTCTCTGAACTAGAAGTTAAAAACCTGAGACTTCCCAGAGCAATAATGCAGTTTCAGCAACAGAGGTTCTAGATAAGGAATCATCAACTCCTGGTTAGAAACAAGAAACCTTATCTAAGTGAGTGATCAAATTTCTTCAGACTTTAGCCGGATCCACAGTCCCAGAATTACTATGGCATTAGCCATCCTCAAGTGTTAGATAGGGGATTTTTAGAACCTCCAGAAAGGATAACAAAAAACAGTAGCCACTTTCCTCTGGCTTATGTAAAAAATAAACAGATCCTGCTGGGTATTGTAATATTCGGAGATTAGGGAGCATGGTGAATGATGGATCACAAAAGTTTTATATATTTACACAAGAAGAAAAGCCGTCCAATTAATGCACTTATTTTTAAATAACTTTCCTTGTGGGTCCTTTGAGATGCTCAGATGAAGAGTGCAATGTAAGAGCTAAGTACTCTTGCTGTGATATCCAACATTAAAACTATAGGAGTACATTTGGACTCATGCAAAAAAACCCCAAACAGAAATTCCATAGATTTGGGATAACTGCCTTGGATCTGAAGAAAATCTGCCTGAGTGAGTGAGGTTGGTGCAGATATTGGCAAAAATTCCCAGCCGTTTCCTATATTCCTCTTTGAGAACAACAAAGGCTCTGATAGCAAAGAGAAGCAACATTTCACTAATTGGCTACAAAAATTCTAAGTGTGGTCATCTCCAAAGAGACAGGACTTACTGTGTGTGCTTCCTGGCCCTGATTACTTGAGTCACCTGGCAAAGTCTTCATGGAATATATTTTCAGCCCTACCAAAAATCCTGTTGGTGCATCAGTGGAGTGGCTTTGATAATGTGAAAGAGGCATGGAGAGCATTACATGACTGCCTGTATATCCTGAACATTCTGAAGAGCAGAAAATTGAGAGGATAGTTGTGTCAGATGTTTACCCTGTTTTTGTAGAATTTATAATCAACAGCAGTGTCGGTGTGTATTTTTGCAGCGTTGTTAATACCTGTGTTTCTAAATTACTGACCTTGTGCACTACATCGCCAGGACATAAACATACGTTAAACCATTCTGTGGTAAATTTTAGGGGTAAAATTTTCTCCGTTGAAAATGATGGCAAAACCAGAATTTCAGCCCAAATATTTTATCAGAAGACAAAACAAGTGTACAGGATTCAGTTAGGAATGAGAGGCTAGCCAGACTGAGAAATTTTACCAACACTACCGATAGCCTCCCACTAACCACCACAGAATGAAAGAGGTTTCAGCAACTGAATACCCCCCGAAAATGCCACACAGATGTTGTACTTTCCATCAGTAAAGTTCCTTTCATTGGCTGCTCCTTCTCTCTCTTCTGCTGATTTAACCACCAGCCATTTCTGAACAGTCATTGCTGGCAAATAAAATACAGCACCAGAAAGAAAACTCAACCTTGACAGCTCACTCCGAGGGGTGTACGGGCATCTGTAGTAGCAGGAGTAGCGGAATTTTACCCAGGGATCCACTTGGAGTAGGGAGGATACAGGCCCGAAGTGTTCTATGAATACTGAAGGTTGGTGCTCCCCATCACAGTCATACCCTAAAATACATTGTAAACTCTTCTCCCAGGTATTACGCAGCAATAGTTAAAAATATTCAAATTCCTGTCGCAGAAGCAGCCTGGTTTTTGATACCATACGTGCTAAGCTAAAAAAACCCACTTACACTTTCACTGAGTTTCATTAATATTCCACGCTAACCCTGGAAGGCTACTGGCACGCTGTGTACAACATGAGACAAATTATTAATATGTACCCTGAGAAGAGATCCGCTTTAGATACTGTGCCAGCCAGAATGCGAGCAGCTGGACTGATGTCCCAAGGAAGCACAACATATGGTAGGCACTACATCAGTAGAGTCTCAGACTAGGCAAGTCTTGGAGAAGACTGTTTTAGTGGATGAAACAGTGACACGTCCTGTTGCCCATAATAAAATAAGGTTTAAATACTTTAATTTTAATTAAATGGCCACTCTCTGGCATAATACAAAAGAAAATTCTGATTTCGTTTTCACAACCCTCCAAATTTATTTTGAAATTTTGCTTATAATAGACTTAAGCACCTTTCTTCAGCTCTAAGGACTTTACAATAATTTGCATACACAAAACGAAGAACAGAGTCCACAAAACACAATGAACTGCACAAACAATAGCACAAGACCCCATTAGTACGACACACCCACATCTGACCACCAATGGGCTGTATCTTCCTCAGCCCCCAGAGTCACCTGAAAGAGAAGATGAGCTTTGAAGCTTGCCCAAACAAATCTGGGCTCTGGCAGACGAAAGGGTGTGTGTGTGCGTGGGGGGTGGGGTGGGTGGGAGGAATAGGCGGAGATAGAGATTGGCAATGAGAAAGATTTTCAACTGTTTCACCACTCCAGCTCCAAATACAACCCAGGTTGCTAACTGCAAGCCTTTACTTAACTGTATGGTGGCTTACATGGGAGGTCTTGCTTTTAGTGGAAATGGGGTTCCACACCATAAAGATCACCATCGCAGTTGGCACTGATGGACAGTCCTGTTGGTAGTCTCAGTGGAGGCACCAAGGAGTGAATAAGTCTGTTAGCCCTGGAGGAGCCTTTCCAAAGAAAGTTTTCAGAGTAGCAGTTGTGTTAGTCTGTATTCGCAAAAAGAAAAGGAGTACTTGTGGCACCTTAGAGACTAACAAATTTATTTGAGCGTAAGCTTTCGTGAGCTACAGCTCACTTCATCGGATGCACACTGAATGCATCTGATGAAGTGAGCTGTAGCTCACGAAAGCTTATGCTCAAATAAATTTGTTAGTCTCTAAGGTGCCACAAGTACTCCTTTTCTTTTTCCAAAGAAAGGTGTTGCATATTGGCTGGGCACAGAGTGGCAGCTTACACTGCCTTTGTCCATGCTGTACACATCCTCTGAAATAAAACCAGGACATCAGTCTACAGTGCTCTCACTTAAAACAAGAGTTCTTTTTACATTTATTGTGTCTGTTAGAAATGCTTGGAGCGCAGAGGCTGCAAAAGACATTTTATTGCTTAAAATGTTTATGCATTATGGCCCCAATCCTGCAACTGACACAGCCAGGGAGGTGTCTTGCACCAAAATGAAGCCCCATTTATTTTATTTCAATGGGGTTGCATGCAGGCATAGGGATTCACCCATGCATAACTGGTTAAAGGACCGGGGCCTTTTTGATCAGTGGGTTAGCACAGAGGCACAGAAGCTGGTATTAACATAATAGTTCATGACAACTCCTTTGAAGACACAAAACTAAGTCAAAAATCCAATTTAAAAACAAAACAGATCATCCAGATTTAGAGGACAGATAATTAAATTGATCCCGCTCTCAGACAAAGGGAGCTTCATTATTGCCCTTGATAGGATCAAGCCAATGTATTTCAGCCTGGCTCTGCAAACCATTTCACAAATAAGGAATCCGAATATGGATCTGCCGCAATACATTATGTTTCATAGTAGGCACAACAATTTAAGAAAGATGTGGAGAAACTGGAGAGAGTCCAGAGGAGAGCAACAAAAATGATGAAAGGTTTAGAAATAAACTGGGCAAGTTTAGTCTTGAGGGGAAAAAAAGACAGAGTATGTTTACCCAGGATGGGGTGGGTCTCAGAGCCCAGGCTCCAGCCCCAGCCCAAACATCTACATTGCTTTTTTCAGTCCTGCAGCCTCAGCCACGTGACCCTGCGTCAGCCAACCCCAGGCTCTGAGACTCGGTGCTGTGGGTTTTTTATTGCAGTGCAGACATACCCTGAGGGAGGACATGATAGCGTCCTAAGGGCTGTTATAAAGAGAACAGCGATCAATTGTTCTTGTCTTACGTTAAGTGGACATGGAGTAATGGGCTTAATCTGCAGCAAGGGAAATTTAGGTTTGATATCAGGAAAACTTTCTAACTATAAGGATAGTTAACTACTGGAATAGGTTACCAAGGGAAGTCATATATTTCTCAGAGATTTTAAAGAATAAGGTTAGACAAACATTTGTCAGCGATGGTCTAGGTTTATGTGGTCCTGCCTCAATGCGGGTGGGTGAGAAGTGGGAGAGAAAGTGTGGTCCCCTCCAGTTCTACATTTCTGTGACTATGAATTCTAGAAGACCTATTATTGTCTGTTGGGTAAATAAGTAATCATTTTCAAACGACAGACAAGCTCCTCAACTGATGTAAGCTGGGGTCATGCCAATGAATACAACAGCATTATGACTGTTTACACCAGTTGAGAATCTGTTCCCAACATATTCAAATGAACATTTGATGTATAATTAAAAATGCTCTGGGTTTCTGCACAGAGGGGTCTATTTTCCCACAGAAACATGCAAATAAAAGCTCTGAACTTAACAGAGTTACTCTGTATGTGCACTCCCTGGGTTTGATTTAATCGTGGCACATTATTGCTTACCACAGCTAACAGGCCAACTGGACTGGGGTTGGGGTAGTGCAGACTGCTTGCAATTTACATGGGTGTGAGCTGTAAGTAGCCAGTGGGGATCCAGAAATCAGCAGTTTGGCTAAAGACACTGGGGAAGTTGCAGATTCAGCAAAAGCAACAGTGTTTAGAATCCCTTAGGTTATTAGTTGTCAGCATATGCTGTCTCATCTCCAGTGAACTATGAGGAGAAGTTGGAAGAATATGGTAAGCTTCCGTAACACGGACCTGAGGAATGAAACCCCCCATCTAAATCCTACCTGCTAGAAAGAATTGTGTGAAAATCTCAGCTTTCATTTTAAAAAAAGTTTCTAGGCTTCCTGGTTGCTGAGAAATCCTGGAAAATACGAAGCAAGTGTATCAAAAAGGCTTAGAAACCAGAAGGCAAAGAATTCAACTTATATTCACTAAAATAAAATAACCCTGAAGATACTGGATGTTTGGTGATGGCAATGTTGTCATGAAATGTTTCATGCTCAAAACCGTCTGTCAAAGTACCTCTCGTGCCCAAACCCCTCAAATGTGTTAACACTTCGGATTCAAACATTGGGTGTCATTCTAGCATGAAGCGACATACCGGCGCTAGCTCTGATCAAGCTAGCAAACTGAAAATCGGTGTATCGCTATGGCAGTAGGCATGGCAGGAGGGGCTGGCTGCCTGAGATGACAGGTACGTACGCCAGGAGGCTAGTCCCTCCTGCCACCAGAGCTACTAGATTCCTACAAATAGTTCAATGAGAGCTAGCACAGGGGTGTCTCCTTGAGCTGAAATTTACCCCTTCCAGCTCTAGGATAGACAGACCCACTGTGTCGCCTCCGGGCCTCTGCTGGAGCTTCTCTGGCATAGTAAATCCCATGCCTGAAAAACTGGGTTGAGTTAAAGTCTCCTCTTTATTAGTTCTTTTTCTCTTTTTAAATTTTTATTAAAAAACCCCCCGATCACCTAATTGTTATGGTAGGAAGCGGCACATCTAGGAGTACATTAAAACGTGAAGCACAAATCAGACCCCAGAAGGCTATAAACTGTGTTGCAAATTGTTCCAATCAAAGGGGAGATATCCCCTTCAAAATTTTAAAAAATAATGGTAACTTGAGGCATTATATGAACCTAATCACCATTAAACCAAAGAAAAATTCAAACGTCATTTTTAAAAATTTCTAGGCTTAGTTTATTGCCCCTTTTAAAGCATTTCTGAAAAATAAGGTTTAATCCCTTCTGTAGAAAAGAAAACTCAGATTCTGTTGCTGTGGCACACTTATTACTTAGAACTCAGGTTTAGGAGAGTCAGTATTAACCTTGAAATCCTGGGATTTTGTCAATATATTTCACAAATAATATATACATCACAGGTTTTTTACACCCACTCTAATTATTTCCTATGGCAACACTTTTGTGCTGGCTATTTATTTGTACATTTAGAACAACTTGTGCCATCTTTGGGGAAACACGATTACTGCACCCCCACTGCATGCTGGTCTTGAATCTAAGGCTCCCTTACAAAGCCTGATTGAATGAAGCCATGTGAAGGGCATCTCTGTCGTTACTTGAGGAGAGAGGCTGTAGAGCACCAGAGGAGCTGCCCCACTCCAGCAGCCTCTCCTCACTATTCCAGGAGATTTGAATGGTGGATGAGCAGACCCTCAGGGAGCTCTTCTTGGCCTATTGCTATTCAATATCTATCAACGAGCTGGAAGAAAATAGAATATCATTGCTGATAAAGTTTACAGATGACAGAAGAATGGTAAATAGCAAGGACAGTTCTTCTGTACTGAGCAATCTAGATGGCTTGGTAAACTGGACTCATTTGAACAACATGCATTTTAAAACAGCCAAGCAGAAAGTCAATAAAGAAAAGTGCAAGTAGGTCACATTTACAAGATGGCATCTATCCTGTTATTTTTAAAGATGATGGTGAATAACCAAACTAAATATGAGCTTCCAGTGTGATGCCGTGGATAAGGGGGACAATGTGATCCTTCCATGTATAAGCAAGAAGGAAGAGATATTGCATATGTGTACAGCACTAGTGAGACTATTACCAAAACACTGTGTCCAGTTCTGGTGTCCACACTTCAAAAAGAATGGTGGAAATGCTGAAAGGGTTCAGAAAAGAGCCACAAGAATGATTTAAAGTCTGGAAAACCTGCCTTTACAGTATAAGAAACTTATGCTAAAAAGACTGAGCTTCTGGTGAAAGAACAGATTAGGAGGTGACTTGATCACAGTCTACACCTGCACGGGGAGAAATTTTCTGATATCTGTGTTGGTTTGTTTCAATCTGGCAAAGCCTTAACAAGATCCTATGGTTCAAGGCTGAAACCAGACAAATTGTGACTGGAAATAAGGCACAGTTTTTTTAAGTGATGGTAATTGCACATTGGAACAACTTACTTAGGGATTACCCATCTCTTAAAGTCTTTAAACCAAGATGGGATGTCTTTCTCAAATATATTCTCTAACCCAACCAGAAATTATGAGCCTGATACAGAAATTACTGGGTGAAATTCTATAGCCTGTGTTTTGCATAAAATCAGATTAGATGGTCATAAAGGTCCTTTTAGCCTTAAGACCTTCTAATTATTTGCAAAGTAAAACTACACCCGCTCTATTACTCTTGAGACTTAAAACCTCATGGAAATGGAGCAGAATCGGGGCCTCACTGCTGCTACATTTTAAAATAATTCAATTGATTAAACATATACTAAAGTTGGTCACACTCCAAACCAGTCAGTCTCTATGCAAAAGAATAAATGGACACAACTCAGATATCAAGAATTATAACATTCAAAAACCAGTCGGAGAACACTTCAATCTCCCTGAACAATCAACAACAGACTTAAAAGTGGCAATTCTTCAACAAAAAAACCTTCAAAAACAGACTCCGAGAAACTGCAGAACTGAAATTAATTTGCAAAGTGCACACCATCAAATTAGGCCTGAATAAAGACTGGGAGTGGATGGGTCACTACAAAATGTAAATTTCCCCTCTACTAATACTCACTCTTTCTGGTCAACTGTTGGAAATGGGCCACCTTGATTGCATTGGCTTCATTAGCACTACAAAAGTAATTTTCCGTCCCTTGGTATTCACCCCTTCTTGTCAACTGTTGAGAATAGGCCACTTCTACCTTAATTGAATTGACTCGTTAGCACTGACCCCACCCCCACTTGGTAAGACAACTCCCATCTTTTCATGTGCTATAATATATATTCTGCTTACTGTATTTTTCACTCTATGCATCTGATGAAGTGGGTTCTAGCCCACAAAAGCTTATGCCCAAATAAATTTGTTAGTCTCTAAGGTGCCACAAGGACTCGTTTTTTTTTTAAAATGATTTAAAGACATTCTTGTTGGTCTTGCATCTGGCCACTGGTGTCCTGCTAAATTACTTTACTTCTGAATGTTTGCCTAAGTAGGATGTAACCATTTTAAAGCTTGTTAAGCACGGATTAATTCGGATATGTAGTTATTTTTTTCACCTACCAAATCTGACATGGGAGTCTTTATATGTAATTACAGTGACACAGTTGACAGTGTAGTATACAAACAATTTCTTTTTAATCTCCCTGACAATGATCCTAAAGTTTTGCCTATTTAAACAGCATTTTGTTTTGTGCTAGCCTCATTTATCATAGAATCACAGAATATCAGGGTTGGAAGGGACCTCAGGAGGTCATCTAGTCCAACCCCCTGCTCAAAGCAGGACCAATCCCCAACTAAATCATCCCAGCCAGGGCTTTGTCAAGCCTGACTTTAAAAACCTCAAAGGAAGGAGATTCCACCACCTCCCTAGGCAACGCATTCCAGTGCTTCACCACCCTCCTAGTGAACAAGTTTGTCCTAACATCGAACCTAAACCTCCCCCACTGCAACTTGAGACCATTACTCCTTGTTCTGTCATCTGCTACCACTGAACAGCCTGGATCCATCCTCTTTGGAACCCCCTTTCAGGTAGTTGAAAACAGCTATCAAATCTCCCCTCATTCTTCTCTTCTGCAGACTAAACAATCCCAGTTCCCTCAGCCTCACCTCATGTGTCATGTGCTCCAGCCCCCTAATAATTTTTGTTGCCCTCCGCTGGACTCTTTCCAATTTTTCCACATCTTTCTTGTAGTGTGGGGCCCAAAACTGGACACAGTACTCCAGATGAGGCCTCACCTATGTCGAATAGAGGGGAACGATCTGCTGATATGCCTCTGCTTATACAGCCCCAAATGCCGTTAGGCTTCTTGGCAACCCGGGCACACTGTTGACTCATATCCAGCTTCTCGTCCACTATAACCCCAAGGTCCTTTTCTGCAGAACTTCTGCCTAGCCATTTGGTCCCAAGTCTGTAGCAGTGCGTGACATTCTTCCGTCCTAAGTGCAGGACTCTGCGCTTGTCCTTGTTGAACCTCAGATTTCTTTTGGCTAAATCCTTGAATTTATCTAGGTCCCTCTGTAGCCTATCCCTACCCTCCAGCATATCTACCACTCCTCCCAGTTTAGAGTCATCTGCAAACTTGCTGAGGATGCAGTCCACACCATCCTCCAGATCATTAATGAAGATATTGATCAAAACCAGCCCCAGGACCGACCCTTGGGGCACTCCGCTCGATACTGGCTGCCAACTAGACATGGAGCCATTGATCACTACCCATTGAGCCCGACAATCTAGCCAGCTTTCTATCCACCTTATAGTCAATTCATCCAGTCCATACTACTTTAACTTGCTCACAAGAATACTGTGGAAGACCATATCAAAAGCTTTGCTAAAGTCAAGGAATAACACATCCACTGCTTTCCCCTCATCTACAGAGCCAGTTATCTCATCATAGAAGGCAATTAGGTTAGTCAGGCATGACTTGCCCATGATGAATCCACGCTGACTGTTCCTGATCACTTTCCTCTCCTCTAAGTGCTTCAGAATTGATTCCTTGAGGACCTGCTCCATGATTTTTCCAGGGACTGAGGTGAGGCTGACTGGCTTGTAGTTCCCCGGATCCTCCTCCTTCCATCTGGTTGATTTCTAATGCATAAGAATTACAACGTTCAGGTCAAAGCATACCCTGTCCTTGGTCTTCCTGTTGCTTCTAATGTATTTGCAGAATGTTTTCTTGTTACCCTTTATGTTTTTAGCTAGTTTAATCTTGTTTTGTTCCTTGGCCTTTTAAAATTTTGTCCCTACATACTTGTGTTATTTGTTTATATTCATCCTTTGTAATTTGACCTAATTTCCATTTTGGTAGGACTCTTTCTTGACTTTCATATAATTGAAGATCTCCTACTTAAGCCAGGGGTGATCTCTTGCCATACTTCATATCTTTCCTACACAGTGGATAGTTTGCTCATACCCTTAAAAGTGTCTCTCTGAAAAACTGTCAACTCTCTTGAACTGTTTTTCCCCTTAGACTTGCTTCCCATGGGATTTTACCTACCAACTCCCTGAGTTTGCTAACATCTACCTTCTTGAAATCCATTATCTTTATTGTGCTGTTTTCCCTCTAACCTTTCCATAGAATCATGAATTCTATCATGGCTTGATCACTTTCACCCAAGCTACCTTCTATTTTCAAATAGCTTCATTTTACTGGTGAATGAAGTAATTCAATGTATGCTGCGATTCAGCAAGGTGTTTACCTTGAGTAGTCACACTGAAGCCAAAGGGACTACTCACATGCTTGACATTAGGCCTGGCTTTTAAGTACATTACTGAATCAGAGCCATAGCTCAAAGGCAGTGTTTCCCAAATTAAGTGGTGCAACGGGCTCATACACACTTCTCAATTGTTCTCCAGGATCTCAGCTTGCTTTCTTCTGTCTTTTTTTAAATCTGTAGTTCTTATGACAATGAAGAAACATTCAGATCATGCTGTTGAGGTTAACTGATGAAGCATCATCTGTCACACTGCAGAGAGCGAGAACTGCCCCATTCATCCCAGTGTCCCACTGAACCGCCCCATTCATCCCAGTGGGTGCTAACTCAGATGTCAATGATGACATGGTCCTCAAAGGAAACCTGCACACCACCTTCAAAAGGTGAGCCTGGGAAATTAAATTCACAACTCTGCTGAAACTAAAAACCATGGACTCAGAGACACTGGTTTTATGGCTCCTTACAACAATTTGCAAACACGACTCATGACATACTAACCCTTAATTACCCACTTCCTTTTAAGTGGTCTCCTATAACATGTGTGAACCCTTTATGCTTAACAATCTGTCTCAACTTATATTTAGCTTAAACACTATCTTCCCCAGACCTGAAGAGCTCCAACATGCTCAAGAGCACGTACCTTTCACCAACAAAAGTTGGTCAAATAAAAGATTACTTCACCTACCTTGCCTCTCCCAGTGATGATACTGCCACCGTTTCAGGGCTAGTCGTACCCCTGAGTCCTCTGCAGTATTGGGCCTTGTGCCTTCACCTCTCCTGAGGTGGAATCCCACAATTCTCCCACTCTGGTAGCCCAGGGCCTGGACTACAGCACCCTGTGATCAACCATGCTTACCTCAGCAGACCTGACTGGGTTCAGCACCTACAGTTGCTCCCTTTGGGATCTTCAGAGCAGTGGTCAATACAGTGACCAGCCAGCCTTCTTAAACCAAAGATTTATGTAATCTGAAACAGTGGGAACAAAACATAGTGTACGAGAAAAATGCTTTTCAAAACACTATACACAGATCCATCTCACCTAGAGGCTTGGCATACCTTGTCAGCGACCTTCGGAAGGATTCCCTTTATCCTCTTCCCTAAACTGCTTCCTCCCCAGAAAGTGTCATTTATATCCAGCCAGAAGTCCTTTGTATCAGGACTTGTCTACACTTAGGCCTGGTCTAAACTCAGGGGGCGATAGATCTAAGTTACGTAACTTCAGCTACGTGAATAGTGTAGCTGAAGTTGATGTATTCAGATCTACTTACTGCAGTGTCTTCACTGCGATAAGTTGACTGCTGATGCTCCCCCATCGACTCCACCTGCGCCTCTCACTCTGGTGGAGTACCGAGTCGACGGGAGAGTGCTTGGCGGTCGATTTATCACATCTTCACTAGATGTGATAAAGGGACCCCTGCTGGATTGATTGCTCCGGAGGCAAGTGTAGACATGCCCATAAAATGCTGCAGCTGCATTGCTGTAGCATTTCAGGGAGATACTACTTACGCGAACAGGGCTTCTCCCACTGGGGTCAGTACTCCACCTCCCCGAGAGGCCGTAGCTAGTGCTCTCTACAGCGACGGTTAGATTGATTTAACTGCATCACTCAAGGTGTGGATTTTTCGCACCCCTGAGCAGTGTAGTTATACCAACCTAATTTCCCGGTGACCAGGGCTCAGTTTCCCAGTCCTTTTGGCCTTGCCACTGAAAACCTGTCCAGTGAGTTCAGCAAGGTATTGGAGGAATAACTTCAAAGTGAATGGCTCTTGCATTGTCCCTTAAGCGTTGGTAGATGGATGACCATTTGAAACCATAGTATTCTTTCCTGCTTACGTGCAGTCAATCTCTTCCTTAACCTTAAGTATTCACACAGTCACACCCCCTACAAAATGAAACTTCGGGAAACAATGCTGTAAGTGAGAAATTACTCACTGTTAATTCTGTTTGGTCAGTATTGATAAACTTAATCGCTCCCCTCCACCACCCCCCGTCAGTCAGTCAAAGCTAGTATATATTAAAGGCTAGCAAGCCATCCCTTTCCTTTCCAGATTAACTATTACTTGGCTGTGGAAGTCTATCAAATCAGAGAGAAAAAACAAACAAGTGACCGTTCCTAAGGGGAATGGGAAGGATGAAAGATAGGAGAACTCCGACAAACAGAATCAAGTTGTTGTGGTTGAAGAACAGGACTGGACTGTTGATAAGCGTTCTGGATCATTTAAAGACAAAAGCACATAGATAAATTTATGTTTAAATTATGTTGGGGAGAGAGAACCATGGGATGATTAGACTTTTTTAATGCTAAATAGGGAAATCATGTATCTGATCACACCCACAGTACTAGGAAACGGTGACTAGTTGAATCCCCAAACCCCAGCTCTTGAAAACATTGTGTTACTATTTAGGACACTATACATACATGCTTAAGTTTCTGCCATTTCATACCACCTCTGAATTTGGTCCACATGGCTGAAGGGAGTCTATGCTGATGCAACACATATGCTGAAGAGCCAGAAGAGAGGAGAGCAGCAAGTAACACAATGATATAAGCAGGTGTAATTTACACCTTCCTCTGCATCCCAGTGTGCATATTAAACCAACTTACACAGAGTTACTGATATATTAGGGAGTCTAACCTTTATGTCCCTTCTGAATTTGAACCAAAGGGGAGTTTTTTCTGCACAAGAAACAAAAGAACCATGCTCTTAGTTGGAACTGGAAGATAACATTTATGGTAATGTTTTATTTTACATAGAAAATTTTAAATCTTCTGGTGGATAAGGAAATCTGAGGTATTTCTTGCTCGGCTCCTCAAATTCCTGTGAGGAGCCAAGTGATTAAAAAAGGATAGCCTTAGAGTTTGATCATTTTGCATGGTGATTATAATTAGATTTTATAGTTAGATTAATTATATTTTTAGGAAGCCCCATATCTGACTTTAAGATACAGGTCTTGAATTCAACGAGCTTCCCTCCCAAAAGTTGAAGGTAGATTTTGCACAAAGTAGAACATATTCATTAAATTCACCCAGCAAACCACAAAAATAAACTTTGAAAAAAGTGTTGTTAACCGTTGAATTTCAAACTACACTAGGACTTTTAAAAAAGTAGCATTTTTATGTGCATATTCTCATACTACGCTACAAACAAATGGAAAGAGTAAGACTATTTAGGCATAATACAAGCATCAGCAATTTTTTCATTTTCACAAGTAGCAGAACTGAAGGAGGAGATGACAGGTGATGTGCCCTAGAACAAAGCTGTTTACATTGTCAATGAAGCACTGCAGTTAAAAAAGTGCATGAATGCAAAGGTGATACAGTAGTGAGGTTTTGTATCTTCCTTACTGACATCTGATATGATTTCAAGATGAACATTTCTGCCAGGGGCGTGGATTCATTCCAGATCCAACTTTTCCACTTCTTCAGATTCATTTTCTTCTTCTTCCAAGGCACTGGTACTAGCAGTGGTACTGGCTGGTCCTGTGGCAACAGCATTGACTAATGATAGACAATGGCATTTTGCCGTTGATTTTAACGTAATGGTGGCAACATGATGGCTTAGACAGACAAAGTTTAGTACCAGGAACAGTAAGTTGACAAGCACTTCCTTTACTCCGATTTGGATAAAATCTACCAAGTCCTTAGTTTTATATGACAGCAAAAAATGGCTTGTATTTAATTATATCTACAGGTACTCTGGTAAAGAGCTTGGGTTCACTTCCTTTACCCCGTTCTATGCATGTGTAGTTATGAATTGAGAAGATTTGGTCACAGTCCAATGATTAATGTGGTGCAGTGAGAATGTCCCACTATTTCTATATGTATCATTCATGAAACTAGTATTACCCTGCAGAATGTTTTTACATATTTTAGGGTTCACCAAAAAAGTTTGTCTAAGTTCTGTGCAGCCAAAGAACATGCAACTCCCCTTAGGTTTCTTCACCGTATGACTTTCGCAGTGCAGAAGTTCCATATTTTCCACACAATACCTATAATTGCTACCATTTTAAATTCACATAAGGTATGAGAAAATGCTTTTGACTCTATGGATCTTCTGGATCAAGATTCCAAAATGCTTTATTAACTTAACAAGTATCCAAAACAGGATTTTTCTTCAACAACATAAATGAATTGTATTTCAAAACTTTTCCTAGTGAAATTGAAACACACAGTTTTAGAGTAGCAGCCGTGTTAGTCTGTATCCGCAAAAAGAAAAGGAGTACTTGTGGCACCTTAGAGACTAACAAATATATCTGAGCATAAGCTTTCGTGAGCTACAGCTCACTTCATCGGATGCACACACAGTATGGACTATGCTACGCTCAAAGGCATAAGATATTTCAGTGAAGAGCTGAAAAACTGAGTTGGGAAACATTGTAGATAACTCACCAAAGGAAAGACACTTAGGTTTTACCTTTGCTTCTTTCTTATGTATAAAAGGATTTTGAAAGTCTCCTTTTCTCCCAAATACAGGGATTCCCCCTGCTTTTCATTTTTAAAAGATGGAATGTCTTGTCTTCTCTATTTTTGATGGAGGACTGGATAGGGAGATTCCTCAGCCCTCCACTGAAGCTGTGGATATTTGAAGATTTAGCAAAAAGAGCTTTTCTCCCAAGTGGAGGAAAATGGGGAGAAAATTAGAACAGTTTGAATCTCATTCAGGCCTTGTTTATATATTATAAAGGAAGCTCAACATCTTGATAATGGATTATATTATTAAATATAATCCCTGGTTCACTTTTATCTCTGTTACTAAAGATGTAAGTTTACCAGCTTTGCTTAAATCTGTCAAAAGCTCTAGGTTTAAACATAGTTACTGTAAGTAAGTAAATATACAATTGAGTCACACCTTCAGATGGAACGTGCTACAGATAACCATCATCACACCCTTTGAAATCATATTTTCACCTGCTAAGTGCACATGCCTGTAGCTCTTCTACACTGTCCTTAATTGCGGTGTGAGACAATATGCAGAGTTTCAGACTTTTCTATTTGTTCTTTCCTGGAACAAGAATTACTACTTGGCTTCTGGGCACTATTGAAGTGTTACTATTTTGCATATTTTTGAAAATAGTTAATATTATTTTTGATATATTTTTGAAGACCGCAGAGAAAAATCCTTTAACAGATTTTGAACCAATGTGCCAACATTTTACATACTTCAGTCTAATACAAAATAACAGGGCCATCCCAAAAAAGTAATAAGTAGTCTGCAGGCTGTTGATGAGATTTAAGGATAGACTAAACCACTTATTTTTGTGAGGTCCAAAGTGAGACCCGTTATACTGCCAGATTGGCAATTTTTGAGCTTTATCCACTCTTCCCTCCCCTTTTCACTATTTTGTTAGTCGTAAAAGAAAAACACAAGATAGAACCAACAACAGTACTATTGGGTGTCGCTCCAATAAACACATACACACAAATATTTACATCTTTTACTGTTCTAGCACAAAATGTTCTCTATAAAGATGAGGAATCAAAATATTTTCAGGTAACAGGATTACCTAAGGATGCATTAACTCCTTTTCACAAAATAATCGAGTTTCTTCATTAAAATCAGACAGTATTTCAGTTCTACAAAACAAACTCTACAAAGTTCTTCATTTACTTCTGAGAGAAAGTAAATTAGCGCAGATATAGTATTTCTGAAATCCTTTACTATAACAGTACGAGCAACCAACTTCACAGCAAGAGTTAGTGGAAGGTTACATTTCTGAGCTAGAGTAGTGTGCAGTTTACATAATTGAAACACAAACCTTATAAAACAAAAAATATGAGTATCTGTGATGGATTCTAGAGTCATACATATTTCACAATTACAAATCCTCCATTTAATTTACTCTACTCAATCAAGTCTTTCAAAAGAAATCTGAGCGCCTGCTGTATCTAATATAGCTTCTAGTCCTATGGAAAATAGTTTTTGTTTTTTTAAAAAAGGGTCTCCTATGAATAGAAGAAAGGTGCAATTAATTTTTGTTTCAGAAGCAAGCCTCTAACTTCACTTTAAACCCAATGCGGCTTCAAAATAAATGTGTTCAGATGCAGTATTATACAGATCAGTAAGGAATATACAAAAAGTAAGGTGTGTAATAATACTGTGACAGATTTCCAATGTGCTGACATACAGTAATCAGTGACCATCTCTAAAGAAATTGGCTGTAAATCCTGAAGAATCATGCCTATGAACTTAATGACCCACCAACATATTGCATCCGTTTCTGGTCTAAAAAAATAGCTATATAATACACTAATATACAATGTATCTGCTTGCAAACACAGGAGTAGCCATAAATAAAACTTTATTCTTCCATTTCATTTACAAGCTATCAAGTACCATGTATTTACACAGCACTGGACACTTAAAAGAGTTGCAGTCACAGAATGATCCAGACTGAATAGAAAGCCGTTGATAAAGTAAAGGATATTAAGATAAAAGCAAAGTAATACTGTAACAGACAGGTGGCAAGAAAGCAGTTTTGTAATGTTGCATCAATTCTGGCTGAAACAAAAACCGAGCCCCATGCGATTCTCAGCTTTAACTGTTTGTAGTCTGGCTAATGTCTGTACAGCCATTTTGTCTTTTGCAATTATTAAAATAAAAAAAGTTAAAAACTATAGCAGCAACAAGCAAACCCTGTGACAGGTAGGCAAGGGTTAAGAACTAAAAAAGTTTATATAATGTGCTTATGAAGGTTTGCAGAGTTTATCTTCCATCGGCTGGAGTTCGACTGAGTGACAACATGATTCGGGCATATCGCTCACACAGTTCGTGTGTGGAATAGGAAGGTAACTTTGGTGGATCATTGAAACCTTTAATCTCCGTAGAGCAATCTAGAAGTTTTGGCAGGAAGTCTGTCAGCTTTTCTTGCAAATTAGCTGCAAATATATATATAAAAAAAAGTCAATATAAGAACTTACTGGCCTTAGGAGCAATAAAGTGAAAAATTGCTCCATAGCACCAACTTCCTCTTTTAGTTAGTTTCACTTTGTTACAAACACCTTTCCTTAGTACTCTAGGCTTCAACTAGGAATAAGTAAATGAGTCATTCAGTATGACCGTGCTGAGTACTAGACTAAAATATTCTCAAGATCATCAGGAATACACTGAAACAAAAATTAAATATGCAATCGTATGAATGTGAAAACTTTTCCACCTCTAAACAAACGTCATACAATACTTAGCTCTTTTAGGGCCCAACACAATAACACTTGTCACCTATGGATTTCAAAGCATATTTCAAAGGAACAAAAGATTTTGATAAGATAAGACAGAACTTGAAGATAGACATAAGCTATATCTGACTTCAAGATCAGAGTCATTTTGTCTACGGCATTGTGTGTGTGGAGGAGCCTTTGAAGTTAAGAAATACATAGAGGGTGACTAGATAGCAAGTGTGAAAAATGGGGACCGGGAGTGGGGGGTAATAGGTGCCTATATTAGACAAAGCTGCGAATATCGGGACTGTCACGATAAAAATCGGAACCTCTGGTCACCCTAAATACATACGACTTACGTTCCATTTCTTGTCCAAGATACGAACACCAGCGGTTTCTCATATCTTCCACAGCAGCAATATCCTTCTCTTCCGTTTCATCCACCAGCAGTAATGGCAAGCATGGGACAATGAGCTCATTCATAATGATCAGCCCATTATTTACTTCCTGATCATCTCCAGACTCAAAGAGTGCCGCAGCATGTTCATTTAGTTTCTTCATGCAACACCATAAAAAAGGAAAACTTGTAAGTACTTAGCATTTCATGTTTCACGAAGTATCAGCTTCTTAAAAAAAGATTTATTCCTCACACAAAAAAAAACAATTTGAAAACCAGCAGTGACCATATCACAAGTTTTAAGTCAGGGCAATCTTGAAAATTCTTCACTAAACGGATCGGGTCTTAGGCTATGCTTCCCTCTAACAGACCCGTGAACGGGTGCCTGATTACTTGTAATTGTTGTAGCCATCCCTGCCGAAGGCTAGATCCCCACTCCCTCTGTTGCTACTTCTTCCTATGGCTGAATAAAATCAAGTTGGGGGCGGGGGGGGGGGGGGGGGGGGGGTGGAGGAGAGAGAAAAATCTATTTCTACTGCTGCCTTTTCTAGCATTAGTCTCCTGTCAACTAGTCGCACTGTGGCAATGTGGCCGTTTGCTGTCCAAAACTAGGGTGTACCACTGTTCTTTGCCACACTATGTGTGGCAGTGGACAGGTTCATCATAATGCCCCAGTAAAACAGGCAGCTACATACTCTGTAGGAACAACAGAAATTATAAGTTTTCCTTTTAATCCTCATATTTTACATTGCTTCCTTCTCCATTGTTGGCCCTGTTCTTACAAGGGGAGGGATGCCCTTAATTGGTTACATTAATATACAAAGGGTTTTTTAATTGCAACTTTGCATAACAATTACCTGAGGTTGTCTACTATTTCACACATGCAACAACTACAAAATTAGGGTCATATTCCACTTACTAGCAAACATTCTCTTCTGTAATGGGATATCAGCTCTTCATCATGCCCTCTATACAGGCCTTTGGACAAGAGTTCTTTGTTATTCTGGTAAGCATAGATAAGGTAAAGCAAGGCTTCCATATAACTAAAACACACACAAAAAATATATATACACACATCAGATTTATAATGCCCTTGTACAGGTAGGTATCATTTGTTTCTGTATCTTTTCAAAGGTCAATACAATAAAACAAGCATTCAAACACTCACACTTGATATGGTTTCCCTTGGTATTGGTTAGGACATTTTCTCCTCAATGCACATCAGTACAACTTTCTGTTGCAACCATAAGCTGGATCCAAAGCTGAAATCAATGGGAGGTTTTCCATTGACTTCAAATGGCTATGAATTAGGCCTTATATACACAGGAAAACAGTTTTCTTCTACACATTCGTGACACATTTGGTCTGATTCTTCACTATCCTGCAGTTTGTGTAGCCATTTAAACCTTTGCAAATTGGGTGTGGAATAGTGTGATTTCATTTTTCAAGTGTGAACTTCTAAGAGAAAACTTATTTTCAGGTACATTAATTATAATGTCCCCAAATTACCACTTGTATTTAGACTGATGGAAATGTTCACAGATGTGTGACTGGCATGGTCTCCCAAAAGCAAATATTTGTATCAGTAGTCTACTGGCAATTTTCACCTTAATCTAAACTAATGATAGAGATATGTACATTACTGTCAGGGGGATGAATAATAAAGAACCCGACAACAAAATCTGATGATAGACAAAACAGACCTCACTGCTTTGACACCGGTTGTCAAAAAGGATTAGCGAGTGTTTCATCTTTCACTTCTAGTGAATACATTAGGAAACTTTGGCATAGTCTGAGTTAGAGAAACAGAAAGAGAAAATGAAGGCATGTGCCTTCTAAAGATGCCTTGAAATGAGTACTCATGTAAAGAAAAAAATAATTTTTGTACAAGCGAACAGCTTAAGGTGAAAGCCTCAATAAAAAAAGTTTCAGCGAAACAGAGCACCGAGGTGTATTTGCTGCAGCTATACTAGTGAGCATAGGAGGCTAGCTCTTCTTCGGACATTTTCTGTACTTTTAACATTACATACACATGAAAATCATACAGAACACATGTGAGGATATACCAGGGCCTTCACAGTGGAGCAACTTACAAATTTGGATGTTATAGCAAAAATTCTTGTTGTTATTCCCTAAATGCATGACCGTACACGATTACATTCCATCACATTTCTATTACTTCAGGTTACAAGGTCATCCAGACTTCCTTGTATGATAGTCCGGTCCTCCTCTGTATCAGCAATACCTCCAAGCTTTGTGTCATCTGCGAAGATAGTGGAGTTCCTCAGGGACTGGTCTTGGGACCAATCTTATTTAACATTTTTACTACTGACCTTAGCACAAAAAGTGGGAATGTGCTATTAAAACTTGTGGATATCACGAAGTTGGGAAGTATTACCAATACAGAGAAGGACTGGAATATGATACAAGAATATCTGGATGACCTTGTAAACTGGAATAATAGAAATGGGATGACATTTAATAGTGCAAAGTGCAAGGTCATGAATTTAGGAACCAACAAGACTTTTGCTATAAACTGGGGACTTATCAGTTGGAAGTGACAAAGGAGAAAGACCTAGATGTACTGGTTGATCACAGGATGACTAAACCACCAAGGTGATGCAGCCATGAAAGAGATTAATGTAATCCTAGGATGAATCAGGTGAGGTATTTCCAGTAGAGGCAGGGTAGTACTATTATACAAGGCACTGGGGAGAACTCATCCGAAATACTGTGTGCAATTCTGGTCTCCCAAGTTTAAGAAAGATGAATTCAAACTGGAACAGGTGCAGAGAAGGGCTAGGAGGATGATCAGAGGAATGGAAAACCTACTTTATGAGAGGAGACACAAGGAGCTTAGCTTGTTTAGCCTAACCAAAAGAAGGCTGAGGGGAGATAGAACTGCTCTCTATAAATACATCAGAGGGATAAATACCAGGGAGGGAGAGGAGCTATTTAAGCTAAGTACCAATGTGGACACAAAAACAAATGGATATAAACTGGCTATCAATAAGTTTAGGATTGAAATTAGACAAAGACTTCTAACCATCAGAGAAGTGAAGTTCTGGAACAGCCTTCCAAGGGGAGCAGTGGGGGCAAAAAACCTAACTGGCTTTAAGACTGAGCTTGATAAGTTTACAGAGGGGATGGTATAATGAGATGGCCTATGATGGCATGAGGCCCATTGGTGACTGCCAGCTTCAAAAATCCCCAACATCTGGAGACAGGGCACTAGATGGGGAGAGTTCTGAGTTATTACAGAGAATTCTTTCCCAGGTATCTTCCTGGTGGGTCTTGCCCACATGCTCAGGGTCTAACTGATCACCATATTTGGGGTTAGGAATGAATTTTCCCCCAGGTCAGATCGGCAGAGACCTTGGGGGATTTTCTTCTTCCTCTGCTACAGGAGACATAGACCACTTGCAGGTTTAAACTAGGTAAATGGTGGATTCTCTGGAACTTGAAGTCTTTAAATCATGATTTGAGGATTTCAGTAACTCAGCCAGAGGTTAGGGGTCTACTACAGGAGTGGGTGGGTGAGGTTCTGTGGCCTGCCATGTGCAGGAGGTGAGACTAGATGATCACGATGGTCCCCTCTGACTGTAAAGTCTATTTGGAATGGCAGTTTATGGAATGGAAAATAAACTGAAAGAGAAAGATTACTTGCAATAAAAAGGAGTTGGCTGAGGGCGTTGTGTTTTTCACATTCACAAGAATGAGATGTGTCCCAGTACTGCAGTTTCAAAAGATTAAGGAAAGCCATGGTGATTGTGGGTGGCATCAATGCCCTCTTACAGCACTAAACACTGTGCCTGAAATTATATAGTGGTGGTAGACACTGTCCCCATCCATTCTCTCTCAAACGTCAGAGTTCAAGGACATATCCATGAAATTCAGAGGAGAAAGAGAGGCAAACAGAGAGCATATATACACAGAAGCAAGTGCTTCAAGGAATGACAATTCCTAGTTAGTATTCACTCCTCCTTTGGGATAGCCATAGGTGATCCACCAAGCAATACAAGCCATATCAATCAATCAAGCCCAGGTGGAAGGAGGGCAGAGAAGTTCTTTATGAAGTGACTTATGTTACTCTTCCAAGCTGGACCTCCATCTAAGACCATGGTATCCAGATAGTAATGCAAAGTAAACGTACTGAGAGAACACCACGCAACAGCTCCATAGAGATCTCAATGGATGGGAACATTGTACAGGCAAGACATTTGCTGTGTTAGTCCTACCGAAACAGGCTTTAAGATTCTCAGGGAGTGGGACTCTGGCTAAGACATAAAATGTCTCAACACACAATTTTAATCCTGGCTCAACCAAGTTAAGCATGGATGGCTCTGTGGCCACCACCAGTCCATGGCTGGGCAATGTCCCCTTCTGACCTCAAGTCTGATCTTCAGGGCTCCACATGCTGGGACTTTATCTCCAAGATGGGGTATATGACCAAAAAGTTCTTGTGGTAGTAATCGCTGATGACTTCAAACCTCTCAAGGCCAGTTCTGAATAATACGTCCGTGTTACTGATAAAAATCAAACTATCTTATGGCCAGTAGTTGCCACTAACACACATATGAAATGCCTCCTGCTGTCTTGTTTAAGCACCACCCATGTTTCAGATCCGTAAGAGGATCAGCAGTACAAAGGTCTGATAAATCTGTACTTTTGTATATACTTTCACCTTCTTTTTGTCTCCAGACCCTACAGAGGTCTTTCATGGCTGAGGCTGCTAAACGGTCTATCCTGAGGATGTCTGGTTGGCTGCGCCCATCTGATGACAAATTATTGTCTAGAGAGCTGAAATCATCCACTACTTCCGGCAGCACAGATGTCTTGAATCACGACTTTTGCCCTGACACTGGATTTTTGATTTTGCCCATGAAATCTTTAGCCCAAGGGCAGCTGCCCTGTAGCAGAAGCTCTCCTGTCTTTCAGGTCATATGCAAGCTGTCTGAAGAGGATGTCATCTGCATAATCCAGGTTGGTAAAAGAAGTTAAACTGACAATTATACTGTTATTTGTAGAGACTTGCTCAAAGAGCCAATCTATTGTCTGGCAGAATGGCGCTGGGGCCAAGACACATCCCTGCTTCACCTGGGATCTACTGTAAACTCTGTTAGACCTAGGGGTCCTCCATTGCACCTGTGTCCCTAACTTATTACGTAGATCTTTAATTCACCTCAGGAGGATATCGGGAACATCAGTGCCTTGTAGGGCCTTCCGGAGGGCAGCTCAATTAACAGAATTGAAGGCTGACTAAGTCTCCAAATGCTGCTGTCAAAGGACGACTGAATTCTTGATGGATCTCAGATAAAAATGAAGAGCAAGTACAACGTCCATTGTAGATCATCCAGCAATGATACCTGACTGCCCTGGGTGATGGCGTTTCACAAAGTTAGGCTGGAGCTGGGTGAGTAGGACATGTATAAAAACTTTTCCGGTAACAGAAAGCAAGGTTATGGGCCTGTGTCTCCTAACTCACCACATAGGCATTACCCCTTACAAAGTGGGATGATGATCCCTTCCTTCTACTCTGCTGGTACCTTCCCTGTACAAATCTGGGGGGAAAAAAGTTGGTGTAATGCTACACTTATGGGCTGAATGGAGCAACTGAGAAGTTTGGGGTTATGTCATCAGATCCAGCATCATGCCCGCTTTGCAATTTCTTTATGGCAGTGCAGACCACATCCAAAGTAGGTACTCTACACAGATTTTGGGTTCAGTGACTGCATCTACTACTACTGTGACCAGATCTGAGCTTTGAGTCACTTCAGGATGGTTAAGTGCATACTCAATATTCTTTTCATCTTTGCAGGACTTTCTTTGGGTTGAGCATGTTTTACCATCATCCTTATTTATCCGCATAAACCGTGTGCAAAGTCCAGTTTTGGATCAATGTGGTAGAGTAACTCTGAATGCAGGTTGTAATTTGTTAGGCCTTATTCCCTCTTTCACCAAGTTCTCAAAATAAGCTTAAGTGCTCAAGCCCCCTCTGTATAATAAAAGGGCGATGCTGGCAGGTGATTCTTAGCAAGAGGTCCTTGACTTTGGAAATTGCTCTCCACTTTGGTCTTCAGAGGTTACATTTACTAACCTACCGGGCATTTTGGAAAGCCAGTTGCCCCTCACTTCCCCCCCCCCAAATTATTGAGGATAGTGGAGATGATTATATTTATGGGTGGTTCTTCTGTATTGTCGTCATTTTAATTTATGCAACAAATTGTCAAATATATACAGCTGCCCATTCTAATATACTGAAAGCAATATTGGTCTTTTCTGAAAAAGAATGGTGTATTTGCAATACACTTACAAATTATTTTTCTTTTACATTTATTATTTTTCCATACATTTGGTTTATCGTTTACATTGCTTTCCCCCCCTCAGAAACTGAGTATTTAATGTAACCAATTTAAAATAACCCCGCAGTCTGAATTCTATAATGTCTCTTCTTACCTCTTTTTTTGAAAAAGTTCCAATCCTACCATGAGATACATGGTTGTTTCTCTGTAATTTCTATATTCTTGATGCCATCTCTGCACATAAGAAAGTGTATTAAGAATGTTCATTCATACAAAGGAGAGATACATTTTGCCCTCTTCACACAGCATTGCATACATTTAATAAGGACTCATGAATGGTTTGGGGGATAAATCAAAGAATTTGGAAAATATTTTTCACGTAAAAGAAAAAAAATCTAACTATCTAAATATTTGTCACACAAAGAGAAAAAGAAAATTCTAAAAGTTGGTAAAGTGATAAAACAAAAATTCCATAGGATTATGTTTACAGAATTCATTGCCATTTGAAAGGAACAAATATAGCAGTCTAAGGGAAATTCCTGGCAGCACTGTAAAATGTCCTTTTCATCTCCTGGGAGTGGGAAGGAGAACGACCAAAATAGGATTATCTATGTTTTGGACTTCTGTCATGCTGAAGTATTTACATGACCATATATATATGGTCTGTATGGAGTATGCTGAAGTATTTACATGACCATATGACCAAGTATTTACATTTCTGTCATGCTGAAGTATTTATATGACCATATATATCTGGGCTGTATGGAGCAACTGAGACATTTGGGATTATGTCATCAGATCCGTGTGTGTGTGTGTTTGTGTGTGTGTGTGTGTGTGTAAAAATCAGGCTCTAATTTTAATCTATAAACAGGGGAAGCAAAATGTTACAATACTGCAAGCCAAAAGCAATGTGGTTTGTACTGGAGTTACTTTTCCAATATTCTATAGGCAAATGAATGTTTTACTTCAAATTTGAAGCATGTTTCTATTCCAGTAGGTTAGAATGGCAGCTCTTAATTGCCTGCAAGGGACAGAACTCCAACCCCAGCACGGCTTGCCAGATATCCATTTATGGTAAAATTCCCCCCAACACAAGAGCCTGCATGAGGTTCCATGAAACATTTACTGTCTATATATGATAAATCCTAATTTTACCTTTGCAGATATAGATATCTCTCCTACCTCAATTTAGCAGAAAAAGGTGTTTTACACATGTGAAAGGGGGAGAGGTGGCACCCAGGTGTGACACAGCCAAGATCTGTAGTGTACATCTATGTGAAGTTATGCAGGAGTGGGAAGGAACTTGAAACCAGAACAGAAAAAGAAGTGTGGCAAAGAACCTGCCACGCTGTGAATCCTCCAATCCTTCCCCTACACTGGGGAGGGAAAGCACACAGAAAGGCCACCTAGCCTATTTCAGGCCTTTAGGCTGGTGAAGGAGCGCAGAGCATCTCTGTCTTCCGTTGGATAGGTGAGGGGGGAAAATTACCTTCTGTTTGGCTCTATTGGCAAAAAGATGAGGTTTAAGTGAGGCATGGGGACCTGTGTGGGAAAAGAAGTCCATCTGAAGGATTTAGGCCCCAATTCATTTAAAGCACATGCATCACTTCAAACGTGATTAAATGCTTTGCTAAACAGACGTCACTTGATATTTAGCTGGAATGTGACCAGTTTCTCAGAAATGACTTGTAGAAGTTTCATTCTTGAGTAGTATTTGTCAGCATTTTAAAGTCAGGATGTATTGATCAAGTACTTCAAAATGTCAAGGGTTTTGGGTGAGGAGGATGGCGAGAGATTAATCTGCAAGTAGTCTCGGTGTGAGACAGGATGTACATGAATCTGATTCTCGCCAATACACTGGGAATGACAGCATACCAGCTGGAGATAAACAGTAGCCAGGTCCTACTGACCTGAAACCACCCATGCTATTTTACTAGATGCCGACTTCTCGTCGGAAAAGCCAATTAATTCACACTGATAAACCATGGGGTGCTGTTAATGATATCAAGTCATTAGGGAGTTGGCCAAGACCAATAAACTATCTTTTAATTATGGCCCTAGTCAAATTTGTCCTCCCCAAAAATAAAGGGTCTTTCAGCAGCTGATCTATACATCTTATGGCATGAACTTGGGAAATTTGGTTAACAAGATAAACTGTTCACTGTAAATGAACAAAAGATCTTTTCTGAATTTTAGTAGATAATTATTCTCTGTTACAATTTATTAGGAAAGAAAAAATACTGGCCTCATACTCCTCCATGTTTACTTCATCAGGCTTTATCATTTCAAGTTTGGCTTGAGCCACTTTCATTATGTTGCGGCACCTTAAAAACAAAGAAAGAAGAGTTGCAAAAAAAATTAATTGGTGGTAACTGAAAACTCACAGACACATGTTAACACTGCAGAGATATTAGCCTAAAATACTGCAAGTAAACATTATTAGAGCACTACAACTTTGACAAAAATACAGACAGGAAGTGTGATTTCCCGTATACTTCTTGAGTTCCTTGCCATGTATTCACAGGCAGAGGGTACAGGACTTTCTCATAATTACTTTACAAATATGTAAATCAATCACTATATTTTAACTTTCTTCCTCTACCAAAACGCCCTATCAGTTTTTTAAAAAAGTTAAAAATCAGGTGACTTAAACCTCCCTGAACTTGTAACTATTTTTTTAAAACCATCTTAGAGAATTAGGATCTGAAGCTTCAAGTGCTGGTACTGTGAGGGATTCAGGGTGCAGTACTATAATCTTTCAGTTTGTGTTTTTAAATAGGTGAACAGTTGGTAATAGTTAGGGTGGAGCACAGAAAATTGCCATAGTGAATTAGACAAGCTGTCCATCTAGCCTGGTGTGCTGTTTTTTTGTTTTTACTGTGACCAGTACAAGTTGTTTCAGAGAAAGGAACAAGAATATGTAATGATAAACTATGGAATATTACACCCATAGTGAACATCTCTTTCTAATCATCAATTGATTTATGCCATCAAACATAAGGATTTCTCTTTAATGTTACTCTATCTAATTTAACCGTGGATGTTCCCATTATCCACATAAATATTTAATTATATCCTGAATGCTACTAAGTTCTTGGCAGCACTGATATATTGCAGCAAGTAGTTTCACAATTTAATTATGTATTTCTTAAAAGTAGTATTTCATGTGAAAATTGCAACATTGTGTAAAGGGAAACCATTCTGAAGTGGTGGCTAGGCAAATATATTGTTCATGATGAGTACCTAATACCCACGTTATACATACAATACATAAAGCAGAGTTAAATATTGTATCCTCTGAATAAAAAATTTAATAGTATAAGATTAGCACGTCTCATTTTCCCATTACCTTTCATCAAAGCTCAGATTGTGATCTCCAAACTGCTCCAGTAATGTTCTCTCAATTATTTTCTTTGGTGCCTCGTTTTGCATGAAATAGACAACTGCATGATGCAAACGGTAATCACATTCAGGTGGTGGATCATCCTGAGCCAATTTTAGTAGCCGTGCATACTCCAATTTAATTGCCTACATAATTTAACCAAAAATATCAGTTGTTTTTTTTTCTAGTTAGCCCTTGACAAGTGAATTATTTTTATTTCTGTGAAGTTAACATCCTCATATTGCTGGCCATGCTACAAGATGCTTAGTAATTCCCCAGCCCTGTCCTACTTAAACATATTCCCAAAGTACCCTTGTAATGGGAGTCATTTAACATTTAAAAACAAAACCGAAGTTGTTCCTCTCTCTCTGATCAGCTATCACTGCCATATGGGCAGAACTTCAACATCATTTTCTCACCTCCTCAGGGAAGATTTAGCTTTTTACTATCCAACCACTTCTCCAGCCGTCCCATCTTTTTACCCAAGGTAAAGATACCTACTATATGTCTCTACATCCAGAAGCCGTACAGGACAATTGCAGCCATTTTAGCCAGTAAATTATTCTGAAAGCTTTCATGTTGAAAAATAGTTTTTGCCCACGGTTAAAATGCAAAATTTATTTTCAGAGAATGTTTAATGAATGTGTAAAGCTTTTTAAAAATATATTTAAGCGTGATGGAAATGGTTTACACTAAGAACCTAACTATCTGATTTCTACTGAAAACAAATACTTAAAACAAGTTTCTATCCCGCCTTATAAGGCCTTAACAGCATAAACATTTAGTATTTTACACTGTTTTTCCTTTACGCTAGTGTCACAAGAAATACTTTTCCATCTTTGCAGGCACTATTTTTTTTTAAACACAGAAATTCTAGTTTTCCTGAAAACTTTTCAATTGTGCTCATTAACTACTTAATTATGGACTCTGACCACTGTGTAAAACAAAAGACAAATCACTGAGAGAAATGGTGACGGATCTTACTGTATTTCAAGATTTTTTTTTTCTAAAGGTACAAAAATGGTCAAGCACTATGGTAAACAAATGTCAACTTGAACTAGAGTGAATGTATACAATGCCTCTATGTAAGATAATGTATATTAACACTAACAAATCTGGAACACAACAGAAAAACAACAGGCAGTTTCAAAGCACTTAGTAATAAACATCCAGTTTAATACTCCAAATTCCTTTCTTCCCAGACACTTGACAAGGCTACTCATCTCTGCAAGACGTATCACCATTTCTTTCACATAATTAAAATCTCTTCTTCTATACAGGTTTCTGCCAGTTTCCAAAACTTTAACTAACATTTAACAAACATAACAGTCTTTTTTCACAGAATAAACTGGATATTGCAGGTAGTTCCTCTTTCTACTTAGGAATTCAAGGGTTTCCTTCTTGTTCCTTCCAAGACACTCAATGCATAGGTGAAATGCTATACATTTAGAGGCATGTGAAGACCGGAGAAAGCCCTCATCTCGTTTTCAAGGGTGGGATTTTAACTAGCCTAGTGGAATGTAGAGGTGTATGTCTGTGTGTGTGTTTATGTGTTCAATTTTATTCTTTTCCTTGGACATACCAAAATGCTATTGACAAGCTTTGCATGATCTCAACTGAAAGGATCGATTATCAGGACCAAAATAAAGGTCTAATTAAGTCAAGGTAACTATACCAGCCAAAAAGCACCTCCAGTAGGACCATTTGCTGGTACAGTTATAGCGGAATAGTTACACCAGCCAACCCTTTCTAGCATGGACAAGGCCTGAGACAAAAGCACTTAATATATACCACTTTACAGACAGTCTACCAACAGAAGAAAAGAACTCTTGCCATATACATTTTTGACTTGACCTAGTACAGTAACAGGCATCTTATCTGAGTTCTAAGATTCTTATATGCTGAGCAAAATAATAGTTTTTTCTTTATACAATATACAGAAAATGGGATTACGGTACAATCAATATATCAGAGAAAGATTCTTTCAATTTCTCAAAGCAAGCTATATACAAAAATCCTGAAGAATATGATTTGCTAGATTCTGAAAACTAAGACAATTACCCTATAAAGACTTCAGGTTTCAGTTTAGAAAGAGTGACTCGTTTCAAATATGTTTCAACAAGAATAGTAAAGCAAACATATCCGAAAGCAAACTAAAGAAAAAACAGAAAATTATCTTTATAAGCACTATTATACGTAAAATACCATGCAAAACATAAAATGGCATATAATTTTATTAAGCACAGAGCAGCTAAGAGACTATGGAAAACCACGCTGAAGTAACGTGAAGTTGCACTTAATATTCTTCAAGTTAGGAAACTGAGTCAGCCACTTCACTATTAAATTGCGCATTTAAGCCAAAGTATCGTACGTATGGTTTTTATACACAAGTACACCATCACCAACCCCAGAAAGGTAAGCAGAATAGAGCTGAGTGTGAAATGGTTCTCTCATCCCATGGGAATTTTTGAGATTTAAAATATTTTCCCCATATCAAATCAGGACAAAAAATAGTAATCTCTAAAGTTTGTGTGAACTGAAGAAAATTTCAAATCAGATCAAACAAAATATTTTGTTTCCATTATGACCTTTTCCCATATATATTTCTTACTATGCATTAAATAGAACTTCAAAACTAAAAGTCATTTCAAACCAAAAAGTGGCACTTTTCATTTGAATTTTTCAAAAAACAGGAAATGCATTGCAATGACCTTTTCCCATAAAAAAGTTGTTTTGATGAATCTTCATTTTCCAATGAAAAATGTTTAATTGAAAAATTCCTGGCCAGCTCTTTCAGTTAGGAAAAAGCAAACTCCCACCACACTTTCTAACCAAACTAACTCACTATATATGGTAAGAGTATAGAAGGCTGTATCTGTCTCACCAGAAATTATGCATATTTAAAACAAATGTTAACACATACACACTCCTCAAGGTAAAAACATTTCAAGTTCCATTTTTTTTCCTTTTAAGGTACCATAAACACACATTCTCACTTGGGGAAAAAAAAAAAAAAAAAAAAGATTCTGCACTATTTCCTGGTGGCTCTTCCACTGGCACACTGATGATTCAAAATCTTATGCACTAGCAATTCAGAAAATTTACATATTAAGGAAAACTGATAACATCTGGATATGGTTTTCTAAATGTAATGTTACTTTGAAAAGTTAAAGAATGGGCACCCCAAACAATATCTCCCCATAATAAATTACACTATACAAAAGGGATAATACTGACACTAACAAGTAAACCAAACCAAACAATTCAGCTTGTTATTTTATGGAGGACAAGAGTCAGAATAACATTTCTCTGAAAAGCTTTGGTGAACACAGAGATGTTCCTGTGTGAAAATGCTGGAGTTCTCAGAGACATGCTAGTGGAAGTTTGCATTTAGGCTTGGTCTACACAAGGAATTTATGTCGGTATAACTATGTTGCTAAGGGGTGTGGATTATTCACCCCCCTAAGTGATGTAGTTATAATGACCCAACCCCCAGTGTAGACAGTGCTATGTTGACAGGAAGGCTTTTCCCATCAACATAGGTAATGCCTATCGGGGAGGTGGAGTACCTATGCCAAGAGGAGAAGGTCTCCCATCGGTGTAGGTAATGTCTCCACTGAAACACTACAGTGGCGCTGCTGCACTGTTGTAAATGTAGACAAATGCCATCATTGTTCAAGTTCACACAGCTAGCCTTAATATTATCTTTCTTAGAAAATGTCAGAAGCTGTGACTAGTGATATCAGAAGGCTTTATTGTTAACACACACCCCTAGTAAGATTTCTATATGCTTCTGTCAGGACAAAAGTATTACTAACTGTGGACTGAAGGTAAGAAAAAGAAAACAGACAAATGCCAGAACAATCATAATATGCATTAATAGGAAAAAATATTCCAATAATAAAAAAAAATCAGAGGAAAAGTAAAGATTGAAACGTTAGTTGTACCTTAAAGAACCCTGCTTCTGGCCCACACCTGTCATAAACATTCCTGGCTTTACCTATAGCCATGATAATACCTTGCATGTTCGGGGTCAGCATGACCTGCCACAGGGGATTTAAGGTAAAAGTTTTGAATGATTAATATTTTAATGATTTAAGTCAATATGCCTTTAGACTCATGCAACAAAGAACAACCTACTGCATGCATACATTGGAATGGCAAATGCTTCAGTATTAGCGTTTATGTTCTGCAAAAGAATACCATTTTTCTTTACTTCTACCAAAGCAACAGCCATATATGATCTAACAGATGTTTACATTAGAATAAAGTAAGTACTAATAATTATTCCCAATGCACTGAAAGCAATTTAAGAATTACATGAGCAAATGTCCAAGGAAAGAAGAGACTGTTCAACACTGTTATTCCACAAATACTGCAAAATGAATTAGTACTAACCTAAGAGATCCTGTCTTACTAGCAAGTTTCTATTATTTCAAATAAAAAAATCCATTCACAATGTTTATGATGCTCAATACTACAAATTTTTATTTTTATCATTTTGCCTTTTTTCCAGATACTTCATAATTTAATAATTGCGTTACTACATAAATTATATCTTAAAAATCAGGATCAGGATCCCATTGTGCTAGGTGCTGTACAAACACACAAGATGACATGGTCCCTACCCTGAAGGGTTTACGACATAATCCGAATTAAGAAGCAACAAATTTAAACCAACAGAAGGGAAGTGGGAAGGGAAGACAAAGGTAAAACCAGTAAGATTATGCAGTTACACAAGTTATTTATATACTCAGATTGACACTTCCAAGTTACTTGAAAGGTCTTTTTCCTGCTTATATACAAACAAACGAACAGCTCTGTTTCCAAATACCCCTCAGTCTAGGCATCATTGGCTGGCTAATTTCTGGCAGGCATCACAACAAAAGTGAGTCTTTATGGAGAGAGGGCAGAGAGCTTTGGGAATAGTTCAGGGAGGACATCCCATATGTAAGGGCAGCATGTAAAAAACCACAACTACATTTACGGAAGCAGCAGACAAATGGACACAAGATCAGCACCACTGAAAAGAAGGGGATGTGGGATGACAGTGCTGTAAGACAAAGGCAGATAAGTAGGGAGGGGCCGAGTTGTGAATGTCCTTAAAGGTGAACATTAACAACAATTCCCTTGGAGCTAGTCAGGGTATCGTAAGAACTTTCTTTAGAGCTGCATCATGTAGGACATAAGGTCACAGGACACAGATATATAACTGCTGCATTCAGATCACAGTGGGTCTGACGTCTCACAAATACAACAGTACCAATTTAAGTTTTGTTCTCCACCCCATTCTGCCAATTAAAGTTTCTCACAATTGAGGAGCAGAATATGACTTGACCTACTCACTGCTGCACAGAGAAGTAACCCACCAATACATGGCTCCATGAGTTACTCAGAACATAGGCCCAGGTGCCTTGAGTAAGCAGGCACCGTGCACCAGCTATGTCCCCTCTCTGAGCAAACAGACACGAAGTAGTGGGGTATGGGGTGGACCTCTGGCTCTGCATTCCCACACATGATCCAGAAAAACTAAGCTAAACTGGGGGTATTGTAATTTGCTGCTGATCTAGGCCAGCAAAAAACTACTATCCTTCTGGAGCAAAGGGAAAAGCAGGAAGGAAATGGTTTTGCAGAGGGGTAGCTCTGAGGTTCTATGCCTTTCTGGTCTACTCCTCCAGAGCTGAAGTTTAAGTTGCACCACAAGGAACAACTTAACTCTTTTAATTTGCTTTTCCATTAGTCATGTCATAGGAATGCAATTGTGAAATAAATGAGAATTTTTAAACATTTCTAATATCTCTCTTTTTCATTAAGCTTTTCTTCTTTAACTGTTACCATTGTAAGTTAGAGCCCTAGCATAAAAGGAAATACAATTGAAAAGTCAAGAGCCAGGAAACACAGTTGGCTGCTAATCTGTCCTTAACTCATGCCTCTGTGTCTAAATATTTCAGCTTGTATCTGTAGGACAGTTTGCTCCTCTGAATCTAAAATGTCTAAGCTTGGCAGACAAGAGATGTAGTTTGAACCTTAACTTTATTCAAAAACAAGGAAATTCAGAATGTCATTTGTTATTACAATTTTTTTTAAAAACTGTAAGATAGTCGTTCATAAATATATTTCATAGACTACACTAAGCCTAAGATAATACTAAACTTCCAATAGCTCAAAAGGCACAGATATATGTGCCTTCCTATAATCATTTCATACCACATAAAAAATGTGCCCAATTAGGGTAATTGCTGCTCTTTTCTGTAAATTTTTGTTGTGAATTTCAAGAGATCATTAACACAAATTGCTAAGCTTTCAGTTATGCAGATATCTGTTAAGCGCCACAATGTGCAAACATGCCAAAAAATTCTCACACCAGGCAGCAAAAGAAAATACTAGTGTAGCAACTGTGCACAAGACTGCAATCAAAGGTACCTCATCGTCATAACCCCCCTCCTCTGACTCAATCACAAAAGTCCCTACATCAGGAATCGCCACCTCTACAACACGCTGGTTAGGAGCTGGTTGAGCTGGGGTGTTATCAGAGCTCTGCAGGAGAAAATCATCATCAGTATGAAAAAGTCAGAAAAAAGAAGAGAAAAGAAAAACCAAAATGAGACTGATAAGTAAAACAATCTTGTGTTGCTGGGATTTGCTAGACTTTATGGTATTAGACCACCTGCATTCTCTCCCACTATTTGGATTTTTGAAAGAAATTCAAAGGTATGAAAAATCTTAAGTAGTGAATTTTACACTCGATGTTTCCACAAGTCTTGGCCTTCAATTTGTCTTAACACCTTTTTAGAAAAGTGATTTTCCTTTTTGCTGTAAAATTATGTGTCATTGTAATGCTTATACCTTCTCTGTAACTGTAGCACTAGAGTGATCTAATGTGTTCTTGTGACAAATTTTTTGACACTAAGGGGCAGATCCTCAGCTGGTATAAACTGTCTTAGCACCACTGAAATCAAACTGTCATGGATGGCTGCACTGACTTCAACAGAGCTATCACAGTTTATGCCATCTGACAATTTGCTTGGATTAGAGTCACGTGGCAATCATGTGCCACAGAAACAAAATCCTCTAACGTCTATATTCTGCTGTAAGAACTATGATAATAATTTTTATTCTATTAGCACCCAGAAGTCCCAATAAGGAACAGGCCCCCTTGTCCCAGACAGACACTGTATAAACACACAAGACGATGGAGTTCTGGTCCTGAAGAGCTTACCACTGAAAACTCAGGAACAGAAAAAAGGGCAGGGGACATAAGTAGAACAAGTAAATGATTGTGGTGGTGACTGGCACATGGCTTGTCACAAGTTTTGCTGGGTTTGGGTTTTGTTTTTTTAAGCTGGGGGAAGAGCTTGGGTGAGAAGGTTAATATGAGAAAGGGAGCAAAATAAAGGAAGGGGAAGATGGCTGTGAAGAGAAGGGAAAATGAAGAAAGGAAAAGAAGACAGTATGGGTCTGTCTGAACTGTACACGCTTATGTAACAGAAGATTACTAAAACCAGCTAATAAAAGTATGTTTGCACCAATTAAAACCTAGTTTTTAGGACCTAGTTGTTTAGAAGACACAGTGCACAGTGTTACTAAACAAGGTATTTATACTGAAAAGTTGCTTAATTTGTGGCAGAAAATTTCAGAAAAATGTTATTAAATACTTAATATTGTCCAAATACTTTTATAAAGGGGTCCAAATACCGTCCAAATACAAGATAAAGGGGGCACAAGGAGCCTTAACTTTGCCTCTTTCTGAACATAGGTTACTCACCTTGTGCAGTAACCGGAGTTCTTAGCGATGTGTGTCCCTACACGTGCGCCATTTCAGGGACATGTGTACCCCTGCACCTTTAATCAGAGACTTTTGGTAGCAGGTCTTGTTCGGCTCATGCATGTACCCTATACATCCTTGTGCCCCACACTGAGGATATTCAGAGCTGAACAGACAAATCAGCCTCAGTTTCTTTTCTGCTGCAAAGTCCTGCAGAAAAAAAAACTCAGAAGGAGAAGAGGAGGGCAGGTAGTGGAGTACCCATAGGGGGACACATCTTGAAGAAGTTCAGTTACTGCACAAGGTGAGTAACCTCTCTCCCTTCGTACAGTAGTGTCCCTATGGGTGCTCCACTTCAGGTGACTCCCAAGCAGTATTCTGACAAGGAGGAGGGAGCTTTGTAACATAGTCTAATACTGAAGACAAAACTGCATTGACAACTACACTATCTGATCTAGAGACATCAACCAAAGTACAGTGGTTGGAGAAAGTATGTACTGAAGCCCAGGTTGCAGCTCTGCACACTTCAGCAACTGGAACATTCTTCAGTAATGCCATGAAAGTAGGTTATAACCTTGTAGAATGAGCTAATGCTCTAGAAGAAGGTTGATGCTGGCAAAGTCGTAACATAAAATGACACACCCAGATCTTCATCTTGAAAATTTCTGGATAGAGATTGGTTTCAGAGTAGCAGCTGTGTTAGTCTGTTTCCGATGAAGTGAGCTGTAGCTCACAAAAGCTTATGCTCCAATAAATTTGTTTGTCTCTAAGGTGCCACAAGTACTCCTTTTCTTTTTGTGAATAGGAATTGTAGATCCTTTGTATTGGTCTGCAATTGAAACAAGCAGTAGGGGAGATGAATGGTCTGGTTAATAAGAACATTGGAAGATACCTTAGAGGAATATTTTGGATGTGGTCGGAACAAGACCTTTTCCTTGAAGAACACAGGAAATGGAGGAGGGTCTGTCATTAAAACCTCCAGTTCTCTGACCCTCCAGGCAGAAGTGACGGCCACCAGAAAAAAAAACAAAAACAAAAAAAAACTGTTTTCAGCTATAGGTGAAGCAATGAACACATGGCTAATGGCCCACAAGGGTAATTCATAAGGTAACTGTCAGTCAGGTTTAAGTCCCATACTGGAGTAAGTTCTCTAATTTGAGGGAAAAGATTAACCACATCTCTGAGAAATCTTGATATCGTGGGGTGAGCAAACGCCGAAAAACCTTTGACGAGGGAACAAAAGGCTGTTACAGCTACTCAGTGAACCTTGATGAAGCTCATAGGAAGACCTGATCTTTTTAATTCCAAAAAGGTAGTCCAGGACAACGAAGCAAGAGAGCGGGCAGGAGAGACTGGCCAATGGGTCTGCCAGAGGTAGTATCTCCTTCATTTTTGAAGTTAAGCTTGTCACATGGATTTCTTTCTACTGTTTAATAACACCTGTTGCACTTCTGTTGAATGGGTAGTCTCTAATCCAGAGAACCATTGAGGAGTCATGCCCGGAGCCAGAGAAATTCCAGACTGGGGTGAAGTGTCTGACCAGTGTCCTGAGACAACAAACAAGAACTGATCAGAAGTCGCAGTGGTGGACGAGAAGCAAGTCTAATGACATAAGGACATCAAACTTTTCATGGTCAAGTCAGCGCAAACATGACAACTTTGTCTTGCTTGACTTCGAATTTTCAAGAGCAACGGTATTAGCCAATATGCATAAAAAGGAGGCCCTTCATCCATGAGATGAGGAAGGAATCTCCTAGTGATTGGGTTCAGGTCCCCCTTTTCAAACAAAACTTATTGCGCTTTGCATTGGCTGCAGTGCAATAAAGTCCACTTCTGGAAACCCCCATGTTAAATATATCCTGCTGAGGACTCCTGAATCCAACTCTCACTTGTAACTCCGAGAGAAGCATCTGCTGAGGTAGTCAGCCATGGTGTTCTTAATACCTGGAAGGGAAGATGATGAGATGACTATCTGGTTAACTATGCACCAATTCCAGAGTTTTATCACTTCGGCACAGAGTGAAAGGGAACATGTCCCGCCCTGACAACTGATGTAGAACATGCAGGTCGCATTGTACATTATGATCGTGACGGATTTGGCTCTGATCAGTGGAAGGAAGAGGGAGCATACCCTCCTGCCTGGTCTCAGTTCCAGAATGTTGATGTGCAGAAAACCCACGTGGGGAGACCACTTGCCCTGGATGATGTGTGATTTGAGATCAGCTCCCTATCCCTAGAGAGATGCATCTGAAGTGATAATGGTCAGAGGAGCTTGAAAAAAAAGGAACTGCCATACAGATCTTGGAAAGATTCTTCCACATATTGAGCGAGTCCAGAACGCAATGAGAACAGAGACCTGTCTATCTAGACTCTGCTCGTTTGGTGTGTCAGTGGTCCTCAACCATCCCTGTAAACGCTGGAGATGTCATCTGACATGTTGGATTAATGAAGACACAAGCTGCCATATGACCCTACAGCTGAAGACAATTTCTTGTCAAGGTTGAGGACTTAGAGTCCTTCAGACAAGATTTTCAGGTTTGTGAACATGTCCATAGGTAAGTAAGCCTTGGCTATCATGGCATCTAGAGAAAGTCCTATAAAATCTATCCCACTGAACTGTCAGCTAGGGATAATCTGTTTGACGTTGCTGTTTAGAAGTCTGAGATCTGATATTGGTCTCCATCCTCTGTTCTTTTTGGGGACCCCTCTCCCCTATGCTGGACTGGACCTCAGTCTATGACCCCTAAGCATAGAAGGGAGATGACATCCGGTCTCAGCAACTGATTGTGCGTTGGGTCCCTGAACAGAGAAGAGGAAGTGGGTGGGAGGGAGGTGTGGAGGTAAAATGGATGGAATAACCACCTGTTATGACTTCCAAAACCCATTTATCAGATGTTATTGTTGCCCATGCAGGATGGAATTGGGAAAGGCAGTATCCGAGTCAGGGGAGGACAGGACAGTGCAACAGCAAGTCTCTGTGGAGGGGGTGGTTCAGACTCCTGACCAAGCCATCAAAACTGGAGCTTAGCCACCGCAGATGGCTGGGATGAAGTAGCTCTGTCAGTAGTAGTTTTCTTTTTGGAATACCTTGGTCTCTTCGCCCAAGGTTAAGGTCATCTACAGAGAGTAGAAAAGTAAACTCTGCGAGATCTTTGGGCCATCTAACACCTGCTAAATTTCCTTTCATTTATAAGTATATAGATCCCAAGGGATCTAAGGACATGTCTACGCATGTAGTGAAGACACGATAAATCGACCTCCAAGTGCTCTCCCGTCGAATCTGGTACTCCACCGGAGCGAGGAGCGTAGGCGGAGTTGACAGGGGAGCGTCAGCAGTCGAAGATGAAGACACTGAGATAAGTAGCTCTAAGTACGTCGACTTCAGCTACGCTATTTTCATAGCTGAAGTTGAGTAACTTAGACTGACTTAGCTCGCCGCCCCCTCCCCCCGTGTAGACCAGGCCTAAGAGTGGCCCTCGAATCCTTCAAAGTGTGAAGGGACTGTCTGTAAAGCCTGAAAATAACTTATGACCCTCTACAGTAGGCTGTACCTCCCTGTGGAAGCTGCACAGCTGGAGCCCTGGTGCTTATTGCATCACGGTGGAGATGGAACAGGCTACACTATCGGCTGCATCCGAGGAAGTCTGTAAAGACGATTTTGCCAGATCTTAATTTACGATGGTCTTAAATTGTTCACAGTGGTCCTGTGGAAAATATTTAATAAAGATACTAAATTTGCTGTAATTCAGATAGTGATATTTTGACATGAACTCCTGATGATTTACTATCCTGAACTGTAGTGTTGCAGAGGAGTAGTTTTTGCGACTAAAAAGATCAAGATGCTTTTGGACCTTGTTAAATGGGATAGCATTGGTTTTGTATTGCCTCCCATCCTCTAACTACATCCACAACCAAGGAATTTGGTGTCACATGTGAAAATAAAAATTCTGAATCCATGACCAGCACGTATGGTATTTTTTGCTAGTATGTTTGCATGCAGGGGGTGCTGTGGCAGGAGTTTGCTGGACAGTCTTGGCTGGCTCTAGAAGAGCCTCATTAATTGGAAGTGCCACACATGTTGAAGTTGAAGAATGTAAAATATCCAGGGGTTTATGGTGGGAGTCCAAATCCCTTGTGAGGAAGTGGAGAAGAGCAGTTTGTTTCATCAGCTCCTGGAACTCTGGAAAGTCATCTGCCATGGAAAGTGTTGGAGGCATTATAGCCTCATCAAGAAATATTTGTGCAAGATGCTACATCCTTGTCAGCCCTTGCCTCCTGCCCCTCCAGCTGTAGGAAGGTGGGGATCATCTATCTTCCCTTCTCTCCACGTGCGGCGGAGAGCAAACTCTCCTTGAATAAACGTGAAACACTTAAACAGAAAGCTGTGAATCGAATCAGATTCCTCTTCCACATATTCTAATGGAGATGATAATTGTTCTCCTTGGATAGTGTAAGTCAGAGAAGTAGAGTGTCACAATGAGAAATGACTAGAGAGTGACCCAGAAGACCTCAGTAATGAGAGATGCGTGGTACCAGTAAGCATTGGAGACTCTGGTTCATTGGAGATGAAGAGGTCTCGTATCTGAACTCCTCTGGTACTGGAGGAACTCTGGAGGTTGATATCAGCACCGAGGTAGATACCTGACTCGTCTGCATTGAGGAACGAGCACATCCAAGCATAGACTCAGATATAACAGTCCGGAGCACCGAATTAAATACTGAGGATACCAAAGAATCTGATGGCACTTGTCTGCTTGCATGGACATGACCACCAGAAACAGAGGTGGTCTTCAGTATTGAGTCCTCCTTGGCAGAGGGATGACTTTTAGAAGCAGTCTTAGACATCTTCATGATACCAGAAGCACCTGGAGCCTCAACAGCACTCTTCTTGGTGCCTGAGGTATCTGGTGACAGACATCTTTGAGAAAGATTTAATACGCCTGCTCATTGTCAACACCATCAACTTAGATTGCAAAGCTTTCAGTACTACAAAGCCCTGGATGCTTTCGGTAACTGGGATCTCAAGGTGGCCAAGATAGCATAAGTCTTCTCCCTTGCCCGGTGATCCCGGCATACCTCAGAAAATACAAGTCCGAAATGACCCTGCAAGTTGGGAAAACACAAGCAAAAGGGAAAGACAGAAGCTCTAAAACAAACAGCGAACAACTATATACAACTACGACGTATATAACAACACTAAGGCAGGTAGTAGAAGCAGGCATGTGCAGCACTCCATCTTAGACTAAAGGTGGTCAAGTAGGAACTGAGGGCAGTTCGTCTGTGCAGCCCTATATAACTTTGGTACGGGACACGCGTATGTGTAGAGAGCATAAAGGCCGAATGGGCACTGGAACCAAAAACCTCTGATCAAAGGTGCGGGAGTGCCTGAAATGGAGCAGCCACAGAGACACTACCTGAAGAAAAACTTTCTGTTACCGACTTAACATGAAGACATCTAGGTTTCTCAAACATACAATAAAATTTCTGCCTCTCCTACAATTAATTCCTCCCCCCAACCACAATCTTGTAACCCACTGGGACTGTTCATTCCATGTGACAGGCCTGAACTGACGTATGTTGTTCCCTGAAACCATGCTAGTATGCATCTATCCTGGCGTATCTGGAGGGAAGCCAGCAGACCCAAGGTAGAGGACAAGGGTAGGCAGGATATCGTTGAGGACTTTCACATCCTCATTTTGGGGTAACACAAATAGGTACAATGCACAACATATAATTTTCCCAGTCTGTTTTGCTACGTTGGCATTGATTTTTCTGATTTAGGCTCTGTTAATCATGACAGATTATTTTCTCTGAGAACACAGGCGGCCAGTTAAACATTAAACTAGAAATATTGGTGACAGTATGTCTTGGTGTCAAGAGTTAGATTAGTTTCCCATTGATTTTAAACCACAACTCAGCAGTGTCTCTGCTCTCTTGACATCACAATGGTTGAGAGATAGGAGAAACACACTTCTGCTTTGATTAAGCACCAATCCAGGATTCCATTTCCAAGTGGACTTGATCCACAAAAGTATCCTAATTCTTGATGTGAGATATGAGCATTTACTGGTATATATGCTTGCCTGTTAGTTCCTGGGACTAGGTGGGCTTGTTTAGCTCTGGACAATTAGGACTCAGGCCACAGTTTTGTTTTTTTTATTTTTGTTGTTCATACACTGCTCCACGATGACTTAGCAAGCCAAACTGGGGAAATAAATAATAAACTGACATATGTTACATTATTTTGATTTAAAAAAATTATTCCAATAAAGTTGCTTGTGCTTTCAAAATGTATTTCTATTTATGCAAACATATGTGATCAAATACTTATACCTACAGTTGGTCAAAGAATATTTGCTGAACGTAAAATTCATTGAATTTTAGCTTCATAATTCACGAAGCAGCCTTACTATTTGCACTTTTATTCAGTACTCAAAATTACTTGAAGACTATCTGAAGTGAAGTACTGGAAGTCTTTGGAGGATTCACATAAAAAGTAATTACCCAATATTCTGGCTGGTGTAACATATGTATTCTAAGTTAAATATATACATGTGATGAATCATGAAGACCTATTTCGAAGACATGTGAATTCAAATACTAACTCCTAGAATAGGATCCTAGCTCAAATAGAATTGAAGCAGGATATTCATGTCTCCCCCCAAGTATTCAACTACCTCTACATATATCCTCCATAAATACAATGCTTAACCTTAAAAGCTACATCAACTGATGAAACCTTTCAGGGATACTGATGACTTAAAATCCCTAAATAAATGTTAAAAAAAACCCTAATATCTTTTAGTGTTCTGGGAGGAATACTACTTAATATACTCCCATAACAAGAAAATTATTAATTGTAGGTGGACACAGAGACGTGTGACCATTATTTAAGAAACAACATACTGTACTCCATAAAGAAGTATGATAATTACATACAATGTATGTACGTCACTAGTTTTACCCCATCATCAGCCTTTAGGTATACTCCATTTCTTCTGAATAGCGTATAAAGGTTAAGAAAAGGTTAATGCTCTCTTCGAGGGAATAATTTTCTCTTTTATCAGATATTATAATACCTGCCACTTGCAAGATAACAAAAGAAGGGGTATTAAAATCTTGAAAATATCCTCACCGTTTGCATGACAGTTTCAGGACTTCCATCTTCCTGTTCAGCTAATGCTTTAGTGATTGCTCGTACAGAATCTTCTTTCAAATGCTTTGAGAGATCAGTTCTTGATGGCTGCTCTAAATACTCTGGTTCTCCTGCTTGAACTTAGTGACAAAAAACGTAAGATAAGCAATTCCATTTCTTAACATAGCTAAGTCTATCCATGTTATTTGGATTAACAAGTAAGTGCTAAAGAAATCTGCACAAAAAAGCAAGTTATGACAAATAATTCACACAAATCTGCTTTAGATCCATGTTCAAAATTAGTCCCATCTTTTCTAGTTTAAGAAAACACTGGAAGAGCTTAGTGAACTGTTTTAGGATTAAAAAAGTTTAAAATCATATTTAACATATTTGAATTGCCTGTAAGCCCTGCTCAAGCAGAACACAGTACCCATGTTGAGCCTCGGGCTGTACATGAGTGTAAGGTTCTTCCTGAATCTCCTTGTGGGACTGTGGCCTAAAATAGCTAACAGTTTAAATCTAAAAGGTTTATATTGCAAAATAAACATACATTACAAATCAATACATTTTACTTTTCAAACAACTAAGACAACACAAATTCCTTTCCATTTAAACATAGAATCTTCACTAAGGAAAATAAAACAGACTTGCTTATTGCTTTCAGTTAGTAAAACAAAAACAGGATAAACATCTGCTCGTAAATTTCAAGAGAAATTCATTAAATGTTTTGTATCACTAATACAGAGAACAAAAACTAGGTTGTTCCAAGTAACTGAAAAACAAGACATTTAGAAGATGAAATCACTCTTTGGAATAAAAAAAAATGCAGTTTAACATTATCAGTACACCAATTTTCTAGATCCATTTGGCCAAACTATGATGTGTGTGCGTCTGTCACTACTAAATGAGCATACAATCTTTAATGATCCAAGAGTGACGAGAATGTATGAATGACAGTCTCCCGCTATCCAAACGCGTCTAGTCATCTTAAGTATTACACTGTAGAACCATCAAAGATAGAAATGGACATAGCCTATTAACCCTACCTAGTCTCTTTCTCTATGTCAGTGGGGGACTGTCTGAACAAGTAGTTCACCAATTGTCTGTTCAGGTCAGGTAAGTCCCAAGCAGTGGAGTTTCCACCACTATTCTTTGGAGTCCACCACACCATCCTTAACATTCTCAGTATTTTCCTGGTAATCAGCCTAAAGGTTTCCTATTTCTTAATTTAATTCCACTACAACAATAAATATCCCATATACCACACAATTGCTCCCTCTCCTTACGGATAACTTCTGCTCTTGCATTACTGTAAATCTAGAGTATCTGAGTACCAGGAAAATTTAGAGAAAGGAGCAAGGGAAAATACTCTGGAAATACCAATTTCTTAAAATAAAAGGCCAACAGAAGCGGTTAACTACTCCGCCCTTTTGAAAAATCAGGGCACATTTTCAATTTTGAAGAATGCCTTCAGCTGAGGTGGTACTGGAACTTCACAAGGGCAGAAAAGTACTCAACATTGGTAAGACCATCCAGGAGGCTTTTTTTTAAATATATATTTTTTATTTTAATGAGAAAAGAAAACCCCCAACAGAAACCAATGCCCATTTAAAAACCAAACTTCAAATGTGGTTACTTTATAGAACTTCTGCTGAAAACAATTCAGTTGTGAAGAAAAACAGTTCAGTATCTTCAAAGATAGGACAGTTTACAGCTGGCACTAGCGCATGTAAAGCTTTATTTTTGTCCCTCCCCCCCATAAAAAATGTATGCAGACCAACCTGGAGCAGAGGAGGGTGCTGGCATCCTGGGCGTCTGAGATGCTAACAACTTTTCCTGTTGTACTTTCTGAGCAAGTTCTGCATCCCATTCTTCTAGTTCCTTTTCAAACCGCTTATTGTCTTCCTTGACATAGTCCTTTAAATCAGGAGGTAACGTATCCATTCCAAGCAGCATCTGACCAGTTTCCTTATTAAATTCTTCTGTAAAACCACATAGTTTATATGTTTCACAGAATAATGAAAGGCGACAGGGATACACGTGGATGAAAGGCATTCAGAATGAGCATTCTTGAAAGCACACAATATACCAGCAAAATTAAAAAAGTTGTCTCACATTTATGCATGCTTCTCAGTTTATCATTTGTCATATGCAGGAAGCTTACTCACCTGGAGTGGAGTTCAGGAAGCATATTGCTTCTGCAATTTAAGTCTTGCTCTTAGGCACCATAAGCTCATTACCACCTAAAAAGCCAAACCTCTGGGGCTGTGTGCAGCCTATGAATCAAAACGTTCACAGCTAAAGTACATAAGGGACCAATTGCTTTCCATTCCACTTGGTCTTAGTTAGACTTAGAACTTTTAGACTGGCAGAGCCACAAGTTGGGGCCAATGAAGACTGTGGCGAGAGGCCCCTTATGAATCTGGGGATCTAGAAATGTTGAGGCTAATCTTAGTTCTCATTTAAAAATAAGTGAGATTTCTAACTTTTTACCTTATGAAGATAGATTTATATTGCTTTACATTTTTAAGGCCTAGAAACTTGTCACTAAGTTGTAACCAAAAATCCAAGTTCTTCATGGTATTCTCATTCTACACAGTGAGGTTTTGAAGATCCATGTAACCTGTAACAAGTAGTCCTTTGATTTCTGGGACCAATTCGCTCATGTCTGGGTGTGGAGAGAACAGTGAAGGCCCCAAGTGCCATAGCACTATAGGCATAAGAAACTCTCCTGTCTGTCCTGTCAGATGAACAGCCAACCTCCACTGAATAGTCAATCTACATCATCTGTTGCCACAAGAGGGGACAGTGAAGGAGAATATATATTTTCTTCTAAAACATTTTTGAACTACGATTTAAACTACAAACTAGTTATAAAAAATAGGATTGAGGAACACATGGTCCATCACCACAATTTATTCATAATATAGTTAAAGATACACTTGTCTATCGTGGCCAGACAAGAACGGTGAGCAGCGGGACTGCTTTCTGTCATGTATCTTTGCAGTGAACATTTGTATTCCTGTGGAAGTATATGTATATACTCCCTAGACATTGCTTTCTGGTTGGACACGATTTAATGCAACAAGGGATGTGTTCCCAAGAAGTGTTATCTGGAGAGAGAAATTTCAAACTACATAAGTTTTAGCCGGTCTAATTGGGACTGGCCAATTGGGGCCAGATGAGATAATCAAAACTACAGATTAACTGGAAAATGCAATGCTGCAGTGCCATCTAACGGTTGTTTCTGGCCCTGGAGTCCTGGTTGTTCAGTAAATGGAGAGAGCCGGTTAAGGCAGGGTCGAATAAACAGGTTCCTGCTGTGTTCCTTTGTTTTGATTTTCACAAGGAAGAACTCAAAATGTAAGTTAGCTATGAAGTGCTCATTTTGATAATTTGCTACAAGTCTCAGGTTTTTTTGTTTTTACACTCCATAAAAAAGTATATTAAGTGGCTGAAGGCAAGAAAAATATTCCTGAGAACATGTAAAAGTGACCTATTCTACAGCTTTTAACATTTAACTTTTTTGGTTTTACTCTCTGGTGTTGTGATAAACCTATGCCCTCACCATGACGTCTTCATTTGGTAAACATTTTATTTTGCTATTTTAATAATGCGGAAGCACTTCGTACTGTGACCTTATGATACTTACTACTCAAAAGATGGGCAGTATTTTTTGCCCTCTAGAAAACTATAAACATTGATACCTATGAGCAGAATTAAACATTTCACTTTCTACTCATTTCTTTAAACACTAAAGATTCTGACATCACTCCACATAGCAACCCCATCTTTAGGGCTATAACTTGGACAGCTAAACACCTACAATATTCTTTAGCTGATCTACAATTAAGCAATGTTCGCTTGTAAAATTGTATAAAAGCAGGATATCATTGTTGCATTTGTACTGAACTCCACAGGAACATGGGGATTTTTTGGGGGGAGGTTGCTTAGTTTTCTTTGTATTCAACAAAAATGCATATGTAACATTTTAATCAACAATAGGAATTAAAATAACCATATGACTATTATTTCACATGTAAATAAAGTATTATATACAAGTTTAAATTTCAAGCTTTTAAATTCTGCTATAATTATATTAGCCACAGTTCAGATATTCAGTAAAGCAACAGAATCACTCAGGAAGTCAACACCATGAGCACAACTTCCACATACTGTATTTCATGCTGAAAATATGCCCCAGACATTACCTTGTATCAAGAATTGTTCCTTATCATTGATATACATTAAACAGTATGCACTGGCATTCCTGTAACCACCAAAAGAGTCACGTTCCAACTCCTCCCAAGTTGACTTTGTCACAGAAATGTCATTATATTTCATCCATCTCCTCTGGTGGTGGTCATAAATGTATGCCCAGTAGTGTCCTGCATTAGCTTGGCCTTCGTGAACGAGTACAGCATGTAACCGATAAGGAACCTAACAGAAAGAAAGCATAATTTAAATATTGTTGCCATTACAGTAGGAGGAGGTTACTTACTATAACTGGAGATTCTTCAAGATGTGGGATCCCTATTTGGATTCCAGATGTGCGTGTGCATGCGTGCCAAGCACTGGTGCCAGAACTGTTCATAGTAGCATCGGTTGTACATCACGCGTTGGCTGTGTGGTGCATCCAAGTCTTGTGCGTTAACGCCAGTCCCGCTTACCAGTAAGGGGATGGAGGGCAGGTACTGGAATCTAAATAGGGACCACACATCTAGAAGAACCTCCAGTTACAGTAAGTAACCTCCTCCTCTGCAAGTGATGGCCTCTATATGGATTCCAGATGTGGGAGAGTAGCGAGCAGTGCTCAGAATACTGATCTGGACACTTGAAAAATCAGACAAAGTAACATGGGTTATAAGGAGACTATAGCTTTATTTTCCTAACTGACAGTTTACCTGGGTCAAGCACCACTCAGATAGTCACTACAAACTTTTCAAAAGCAATCGACTAAAGACAATAGATGTCTTCCTCAGAGCATGTTCTTTTTCATTCTCCAGTGTACAGTACAGACACACAGATCCTTTAGATCAGCTCCATCCCAGAGTGACTACAACTCATCATGCAAACATCACGATTCTTCTACCACTGCCATGTTCAAGTACCATGTCTGGAACTTCAAGCAATCAGCCACTTCCTTTTCTCAAATCTGAAAGTAGCAAACTTCAAACTCTAGATTACATACTGTTAAAAAGCTTAACATTAAAAAAAAAAAACCCATCTAGCAGCTGAGTCACATGTTTCCCGGTTTAAGCAAGTCTTTCCAAAGCATAAATATAAGCGTGCTGCAGCAGAGACAAATAAGTCAAACAATATACTGAGTTTAGGTTCTAATTGTCTGATCATGTTGACTGCATCACTAACAAACTACATAAATGAATGGTTTCCTCATATAATAATTGGTGCACTCAATGCACCAGTTATTGTCATCTGAGTAAATAATTAAGAGAACAGAGGCCATCTGCCTGTCAAAGATGGCCAATTTTAGTACTCAAATGGTTGACACAGAGAAGATACCCTATTTAACACATTAATAAGCCATTTGTTGATAGGCATCTAAGCGTCTAATAGAACAAAACAATAAAATTAGAAGAAAAAACAGCCAGGTAAAAAATACAGTCAACCTATACTAAAACATCTGGCAAAATACATAAAATCACTTAAAGTTTTCACTGGATTCTACCATCTCCCAATTAACACAAAACAGTAAAGTCATCATCTTGGCAGTCTGCACATCTGTTTTTATTTTCCCACCCCACCCTCCACATGCTTTCGCTTCCTGGATTCATCCCAACCCTGTGATCTTACTCTTCTGCTCCAGCCTTTGATGCACAGAACTGACTTCCTGTTATTGTATGCCAGGTGCTCACCCTCTCCCCCCTCATTTAGCATCCAACTCTTCAAGCAATCCCTCCTCCCTTCTTTTCATTCCTACATTCTGCATATCATTAACTATTATCTCATGTCTTTCCCTCCAGTGTGTCTGTCTTGCTTTACTTGACTTGTTAACTCTTTGGGACAAGGAATGCATTATACCTAAGTTTGCAAAGGGCCATGTAAATTAACAGTAACATATTGGTGGTTTAATAAAATCAGTGATAATTCAGTCACTTCATTTCCATGTACATCATAAATTTGAACACTTACATTTTAAAAGAGTACATCTTGAGAGTACCAATAGACCTATAATAATTAGGAGCATACAAGAAAACAGCTGCATTCTTATTGTGTTCAGTCAGTGAAGAAACTGCTAGCTAGAGAGAAGCATGGCTAGGTGGAGGGTCCTCCCCTCATTTTGAGATAACAGAAGAGGGACTTCATATCAATGTCTAGGCCAGACCATGCCAACAAGTATACGTCCTTGCACTTTCCTCAGTGTCTAAGAGCATGAACTTTAGCTCCTAATCAATGAAAATATTGATACAAAGATTTGCAGCAGATGTGGAGACAAGTCTAAGTTTTTACCAGTCACCAACAAACATTAACCTCTGTTCACAGTGATGCCTTATTGGACTACGCAGTCTACCTTGCCTTCAGTGGCTGTAAATAACCAAAAAACCTGTGAGTAAGGCCAAGAGGGGTTCTCCAAGAAATCTGCCTTGGTTTTCTAGATCAGTAGAATACAAGGATCAAATAAGTTAGCAGTAAGACTCTAAACACATTAGGGACATAGGATGCTAGCTAGTGACCATCTTCTGGCAACACCTATGACAGAATTTGAAGACTTTTTGCAGTAGAGATGAGAAGTGTTACAGACTATAAGAGTAGAGAAGGAAGAATGATCCACTCTACCTTAAAAGACCTTTAAAAAATGGTGAAGGTGTTTTTCTTTAAAAAAGTTCAAGGGAAAAAAATATCAATTCTATAAAAATAGCATTAAATATTACTATTATCCTTAATACAAAAGAGATTTTTAGAAGGACTAAAGATGTTAATGAATGGCATTTTAATCTAAGGCAAGCAATATAAGAAAAACAAAATGAAGAGGAAGAGATCCCAATGCTATTCATACAGCAATCTTGAGTGCTAATAAGCCAGTCTGATATTAAAAATTTAAGCTATCTTTCAGGTTTATTACTATAAAGAACTAAAGCCTAGAGTGAAGATCTGCGTAGGAGAACGTCTGCTGGATTCTTGTTGCACACATCTTGAAAGCTATACTATTGCAGCAGTAGACTTCAAGTTTAATATTTGTGTTATCGTCATGATAAAAAAATAAGATCACTTATAACAATGATTAGGGATATTGGAATGTTCCCTGAAGTAATTACAGGGTTTTTACTTGCCCCTAATATTCCGGGCTACCATTCTCAAAACAGTAGACCTCAGAGTTACGAACAGCAGAGTTACGAACTGACCAGTCAACCACGCACCTCATTTGGAACTGGAAGTACAGACAGCAGAAGAGACAAAAAACAAAAACAAAAAACAAAAAAAACCAACACAAATACAGTACACTACTATGTTAAATGTAAACTACTAAAAAAAAATAAAGGGAAAGATTTGACAAGATTAAAAGAAGATTTGAGAAGGTAAGGAAACTTTCTGTGCTTGTTTCCTTTAAATTAAGATGGTTAAAAGTAGCATTTTTCTTCTTCAGAGTAAAGTTTCAAAGCTGTATTAAATCAACTTTCAGTTGTAAACTTTTGAAAGAACAACCGTAATGTTTTTGTTCAGTTATGAACATTTCAGAGTTACAAATAACCTCCATTCCCAAAGTTCTACTGTATATCAGTTTCTTTGAGCTATGAGGCTATGCAAACTCCCTGAAACTGCAAGGCTGCTTCACAACTAGCCAGTAGGAAAAGTGGAAGAGGAGCAAAGGTTGCATCTGTCCCTGAGACAGGAACATTGCGCTCCGTAAAGCTCCTTAGTGCTGGCAACCCCAGCTGAAAGAATCTTGGCAGTCCTGTGAAATGAGTGTCCTGGGTGGGTAATATTGTTCAAATACAGCTGAGTTACCAAACTGGTTTGGTAGCATTTTTTAAAAGGAATATGGGTATGCAGATTAATTAGAAAGACTAATGGGGCGGGGAGGGGAGCCTCTGTATGCCTTTCTGATGACATTCCCTCACCACAAGCATAGCACAGTACAACCCATTGGGACTGAGGTTTTAATTGAGTTTTAAATAAAATTGCGCTAATTGGGTTAACTTCAATCCCTCTTTATCTCTGCCAAACTAGCTGCCAGAACTGTTTAGTCTGATCAAGGAATGTTAATTGCAGCCTTCCATGAAGAGAGAGATGTATAGTGCTAACAACTGAATTCTGTACCAGTAGCTGTATCTCACAATAAACCATTATATCAAGAAGCGATTAATGGTACACAGCAACACACAAAGTATGTAATTAGCATTAAACTTTCATGCGGTAACTACCAATGTGTGTAACAAGAGAGACATCCCCAGGAAGGGAAACTTTCAAAATTGTGTACCCACCCCCCTATTACCCTCTTGTTTCCTCCCTGCATCAAACTGAGCTAACAAAGCAGCATAAAAACACTGACGTAGTGGAAGAAATAATGAAGGAGAATGTAATGGAGTAATCCTGATAATTGAAAAAGCATGAATGACCGAGGTTTTCAGATATGACTAGAGATTTTGGGTGCCCAATTTGAGAAATCTTCTCTCTACTATCCCATTCAGCATATATATGCAGCCATTAAGTGAACTGGTAAGACGACACCCTCAAGTACCAGAAAATTCAGATACACAGCTCTACCTTTCCTGAATCTCACATTACCACACTATTAGCACCACAATAGTCCAGGCCTTGGACAAGATCAACAACAGACAATTGAGGTCAAACCCAAGCAAGACAGAGATTATGGTGGTGGAAAGAGGAAAGCATTTTGAAGTTTGCACCCATGTTGCAGTCTCCTGTGGTTGAAGATGCGTACGCACATGCACACACGGTCAATTTGATTCAGATTCTAGTTTAAGAGATCCAGGAGCACTCTCACTGACACTAAACTCTCATGTAGCAGTGTCTACAAGTAATGCTTTCTACTATCTCTGCCTGTCTAGAAAACTCAATCTGGAGCCCAATGACCTGGCCTCAGTTATGCATCTCCTATCTGGACTACAGCAACGTAACCCATCTGAGCAATGAAGACATCACCCTTTACGAAACTGTCAAGCACAGAATATTGCAATATGTCTGTTCAGCAACATGACCACCATGAGCCCATGAAACCTCTCTTCCACTCTCTACACGGCCATCCCATAAAGAATATTATGACAAAAGTACAAGGTCTTAGTCCCTACCTTCAAGACACTCAATGGCCTGGGACAACGATATCTAAAAGATCACCTAAAGCGCCAGGATGAAGAGCATGACTGACAACTCCACTCAGACAAGGCAGCTTTCTACAGTAAAGTTCACCTGTGCAGCAACTTTCTCAGGGGCCAGTCCAACACTGAGGAATGAACTCCCATAGGAATAAAGGACCATTACAAACTTAGATTTCTAGTTTCACAAGGCATGTATTCATATAGTTTGAAGAAATGTCAATTAACTTTTGATAAATCCATTTATTTGGCCTTCCTGGTCAAGGTGGTAAGGCAAAAAAGGAATTTAAGCTATAAATGTCACAAGATCATTTTGCTAGGGCTTTATAGACCACTGCAGTTTCCCCATATGATTTTTAGCTTTAATGTAATGTTTCAGAAGTCTTGTTTTTTATATAGTCAGAGTATATATTACAAAGTTCACTGGTTATCAAAACAGAAAACAAATACCACAGTTCCATCTTTCCAAGGAAATTGGTTTTATGGAATCCAGAAATCTCTCAAACCTCGAACTATGACCTAAAAAGGAATGATTGTAGCAACTGGAAACTCACTATTAATAATAAAAGATCATTATAAAAGTACCCTCACATAAGCAGTCTACAAAAGAAAAACAAAATGCCTTTATACTCCCATAGCCCAGACTCAAAAGTTGGCAGCTGAATCAACTATAAAGATCAGCCTCCTCCTCACTGTGTCAGGACAGCTCCCAAGAACAGCAGTGTTGTGGGGCAATCCCTACTCCCAGAATATGATACTAGGCTGGTTGGGTATCTGTGCAGCCTCCAGAACCTCAAGTTATCATTTTAAATCTTTGATGCACACACCGCTGCTTTAGATTAAGCAATGGGTGTAGTGGCACATCAGGTACCAACAAATCAATGTGGCATCTTCATCTTCCTTGGATATGGAATTACATATTTTCAAGGAAATAAAATGACACCTGAGCCCCAATATATTGGCTGGGTCTTGACTATAAGAACCTTTTTACACTTTTTCACCGAATTATCCTCCTCGCTCCAATGTAATGCTTGTTGGCTAATAAACTGTAGCCATCTAGAAGTGAATGAGCAGGCAGGTGTTTCTTCATGTCACACAGAAGTCAACAAACCACAGATTATTTGGAATTGCGTTTGGACATCTGAAGACCTTCTTAGAGAGCCTAGGTGCCTTTACTGCTAACTAAATTACAGTCCCAAAAAATTAATAGTTGCACTTAGCAGTGAGCCTTCAAATTATCAAATGTCACTGCTAGATGACCTGCAGCATGTATCCTCTTTGTTATATTGTAGACCTTAACAAATCCTGCCTGTGAGGAGGAACTTTAAGGGACACTATCTAGGTAGGTCTGCTGGAAAGTCTGAATATCAGCACTGAGCTGCCAATATTTATTACAAACACTGTACTAAAGCTTTAATGTACCTCTAGGAAAAACTGACCTACCCCCACACATACCCAGCCTCCCTATGCCCTGACTCTTGCACCCCCCACATTCTCACCCCCACCCTGAGCACCAAACGGGAGCTCCTGCACTCCCCCCCTATGTTCCTACCTGCACCCCTCGCACCAAACGGGAGCTGCCCAGATAAGCACTCCACACCCAAACCTCCTGCCCCAACCCTAAGCCCCCTCCCTCATTCTAGCTCCTGGCCAGACCCTAAACCCCAACCCCCAGCCTGCTCCTTCACCCCCAGCCCTGTGCTCAGTGCACTCCCACCCACAGCTCAGTGCAGAGAGAGAGGAAGAGAATGGGCTAGAACCAGGGAGAAGGTAGGTACCCACTCTGTGGGTGGGGCCGGGATCCCAGACCGGCAGCAGGTTGAGCAGGGCCAGCAGCTGGGACCCTGGCTAGCAGGAGCCGGCGGACGGAACCCCAGACCGGCAGCGAGCTGAGTGGCAGCAGGCTGACATCAGGATGGGATTCTGGCTCCTATAGCTGCACTAGGGGATGGGGGCCTATAATAGCATTGGGGGGAGTGCAGTGAGACAGGGGTTCAAACTGAAACAGGGGAGGGGCACAAGCGCATGGGAGGGGGCATGGTGCACAGAGCAAAGGGCCAGTCAGGGCAGAGGAACCACGGTGCAGGGCAGGGAGCAACCAGGCTGGGGGTAGGACAGGGAAACTAAGGGGCTAGCTTTAGAGGCTGGGGCGGGGCAAACAAACAAGCAAAACTGCAGAGGGAAAAGGCAAACAAACACGCTGATGGGCTGGGGCAAAAGGACGGGGGCAAAGGGCTGCAAGGTGAGAGGGGGAGACAGCTGCGGGGGCGGGGAGGATGTCAGTCCGGGGTGGTGGTGGTGGGGGCGGAGGCACGTGCGCCCACTTGCGCTTGCAAAAGAAAGTCAGTTTATGCTGGCTGCTGCTTCAGGCCCAAATGGTGGCAAAAGGGCACGGCAAGCCAGGTAAGCAGCTGAGTCCTAGAGGCAGGAGCTGAGGCAGATGGTAAGCGACCAGTGGGGGTGGTGGAGGGGACAGCGATGGTGGTGAGGGCTGGGGGGAGACATAGATGGACAAGGGGGCAGGCTCCACGCCACACCCCCGCGTGATCCCACAAACACAGTCAAGACCCCCACCACAAGAGCAGAGTTTGAAAATTACTCAGTCCTTGAAGGCCCCCTCCACAGTGGTCTGCAGAGTCTCTGCACACTCCGCCAGCAGCGGATGGTCCTCTTCTTCCTCCTCAAGGCTCCAGCAGAGAGTCTGGTGGCCAGGCAGGAAGGACCCCTCGCAGGTGGTGGTGGTGTCCACAGCAGCAGTAGCAACAGCTAGGGCCCCTCACTCCCCTCCTCTGGGGAGCAGGCCAGCAGGCCCCCCGCAAGGGCTGCAGCGGGAACAGCAACAACTGGGGGCGGGGGGGGGGGGCGGTTTGAGGTGTGGTTCAGCAGCCTGGTAGCAGAGAAGTGGGGGGTTGTCTGGCCTAGCTAGGGGAGTAGCTGGAGCAGCAGCAGTGAGAGCCCAAGGCCTAGCAGCAGCCCCAACAGCTGAAGAAGCAGCCTCTTGCCTCCCTCCAGGCCAGAGGGCTATAGGAGAGGAGTCAAGGGCCAATCTACTGGCCACTGGAGAAGCAGGTTGCTGTTCCCTGACTGACCAGAGCAGGGGCTGCATTAGAGCAAACAGGAACCTGTTAGAACCAATGAAGGCAAGCTACTTAAGACACCTGGAGCCAATTAAGAACATACTAGAATCAATTATAGCAAGCAGACTAGTCAGGACACCTGTTTTAAAAAGGACCTCCCATCAGTTAGTGGAGGGCATGCAAGGAGCAGGGAGTGAGAAGGCGTGCTGCTGGAGGACTGAGGAGTACAAACGTGATCAGGCTTCACGAGGAAGATCCTGTGGTGAGGATAAAGAGGGTGCTAGGGGGAAGTAGCCCAGGGAGTTGTAGCTGTCATGCAGCTGATACAGGAGACATTGTAGACAGCTGCTATCCACAGGGCCCTGGGCTGGAACCCGGTGTAGAGGGCAGGCCCGGCTTCCCCCCATCCTCCCAACTCCTGATTGGACACAGGAGGAGTTGACCTCGTCTGTGAGCAACACCAGAAGGGAAGGTCTAATTTGGATCTGGACTGTCCCTGACCCACTAGGTGGGACAACAGAGACTGAGGAGATTGTTCTCCATTTCCCCCATGCTGGCCAGGGATGAGGTTAGCTTAATGAACAGCAGGTTTGAGCCTCTAGCAGAGCAGCCAAACTGAGAGCTGCTGTGAAACTCTGAGGTGAGCAAATCTGCCAAAAAGCGCAGGACCCACCAAGGGAGAGGAGGAACTTTGTCACAATCCCTTCTGCACCTTGGTGGCTGCCCTCCACCAAACACCACAAGAGGGCTTCCATAAGACTAGCAGAAGGATGCTCATGAAGCACTCCCCCGTCACCTATAGCCCCTTCTCGTAAACTGAATCAAATAAATTTTCATCTCTTCCTTGCTGCGACAAAAGAAATGATGGACAGATAATTCTTCAGTTGTAGACCTCATCCCTCCTTTTCCTTTCCTAACTTTGGTACATTTACCTTGAATTTTGCCTGTAAGCTCTTTGGGGCCTGGAAGCATTGTCTTATGTCTGTAATTTGCCATACCCACTAATAGGTACCAACGTTAATAATTAAAAACCACACATAAAAAACCCAAAAAAACCACACATGAAAAGAGGATTATGTGGATACAAGACTACTGAAGGAGCCACTACTATATATTATGATGGCTTAATATTGCTGATCACAGTACAAAACATGTCACTTAACAAGCTTTGTCCCCTAAGAAAATGGTTTAGCATGATAGTAAAAAGACTGACTGATGCTTAATCAGGATAGAATTAAAATAACTCTTGCTTAATATGGATTTATATAGGTAGTTCCAAATACCCATAGTTAAGGGGTGTTTAATCAAGCGTTAAATAGAGGTGAAATTCTGAGTCATATTGTAGAACTTTCAAAGTAAAATGAATAAGAAATGAAGACGAAATATAAACATATAGAAAATAGGTTTCCTGTATTTTTATTCAAATATTTTTTCCTCTTTTTAAAATGATCTCTTATCTTAATTGGAAGTAGCTCACTCAACAGCCTAAATAGCTTCTATTGTGCAATGCTAAAATTACAGTCAACACAGCTGCATAGAATCAGGTATTCTGGGTTTTGCCACACATTTGTATCACAACATTGGTTAAGTCACTTCATTTCTAACACCTGACTTCCCTGTAAAATAGGTATTACAGAATTATTCTTTGACTTAGTGGTGTGTAATTAGGGTCTACAAAACTCTCTGATCTTCTGATTAAGGACCTCAACACATTATACACTGCCTTTTTTTTTTTAAAAAAAAAAAAAACTGACTTAAAGAAACATCTTTCATTAAAAAGATTAAAATGATCTATTTTTTCTTTTGATCTCATGTTGAGATTTTACTTACCTGGACCATTGATTTGTCAGAGTACATCAATTCAATTGTCCGATGTATTCTAGATATGCTTTCCTGCAAGTCTAAGGGAATAAGAAAAAAGTCATATCCTTCTATGCCACCACTATGAGTTATCTATATGCTTCTACAGTATGCTACATCTTCACTTTTTCCAAGGCTCAAATAAGGATAAATATTTCTAATCTTATTTAAAAATTAATGTTAACCACTCACATGCCAGACACTGGTTTCTCAGAACTGAATACAAATGCCACAATCCCAGGGACAATGCAGCCTCCTCCACATAAGATACCAGGCGCTCTCTATGGGCAAGGAAATGGCTTTACTTTGTTCCTGCCCTTGTTTGAACAGTTAGTGCCCTTCCTTGTGCCCCACACCAAGGGAGCAATCCATGCACTCTCCCAAACAAAGGCCCTGCAACTGTAAGTAGCTTTTGCGAAGAAGCTCACTGCACTCTCCCAAAAGAGTCCCAAGAGATGTCCCAGGTTGTGCACCCACAAAATGCCCAGTCACAAGTTGGCATAACTCTTTAAACTGCCTGTCACACTGACAGCTACAGGACAATGATGGAAAAATCTACCAGTGCAAGTACCACTTCTCTTCCCCTCCCACCCCTCCATATCACACAGCACAGCAAAGCCTGCATAGGGTATAAGCCCAATTCCAATGTGAAAAGGCAAGGTTTGGGGCTAGAAGTCAATGCTTTACCATCTGAGGCAGACTGACATTTTTGTTAATGAAAGATGTTTTTCCTTCATCTGTCTGTTGAAGACAGATGTAAATTCAGTAAGAATTATGAAAAATGATTGAAGTCAAACACACTTATTTTCTTCCTCCAGAACCAAAACATTTTCAGTAACCCTTTTCAAAAGCAACCATAGTCTCTACTTTCTCAGAGTACCTCTAGTGTCATTTTCTACTTCAGTCCTCCAACGATGTAAACAGCCCTCTAACACTGAAAGCTCTTCTTCCGTTATGTGTCTTGGTGCTGGATGCATTGGCAGGTCTGGAGGAATTCGGGACTGTGTGAATGGTTTGTGTATTACTGATCTTTGTACAGGTGATGTGCTTGGTATCTCTGAAGATGAAGGCCCCTGTTGCTCTGTTGTGCTGTATTTATTTAAAATATGAAACAAGAGAGACTTCAAACTTCCTATACACAAGCTATACAGAAATTGACTTCACAGACACTTGTAGCTGAAATATAAACCAACCAATCCCTAATCATTTTTGTTTTTTAATCTGAGCAATTTTAAACACTTTAAAGCTAACAGTTATCAAGTTAAAGCAATACAGTCCACAAATTTTAAGTTTAAGTACTGGTTTCCTTACACCTTGTCCACAGTAGACTTTTTCTTCGGATTTCCACCATTGCTAACGTGGTATTAATCCAAGAGTGCGAGCAACAATGGGAGCTCTAGTGAGCATAAGCTCCTGTGAGAGGGGTAAACATCTGCGATAACACTGCTGCTATTTACTCCTAGGGGAATTCTGCACCACTGCGCACATGAAGAATCCATGTTCCCTGCAGATTCCTCCCCCCACAGAATAATACATTCTGCCGGGGAGACGCTGCACCTTTCTCCCAGCAAGGGCTGCTGTGGTACCAGAAGAGAGGTCAGCCAGCTCAAGGCCTGAGCAGGCAGCTGCAGAGAGGGAGGGGGCAGAGGCTACTTTCCTCACCGCACCATGCCCATGGGGCCAAGCGAGGAGGCATAAGATATGGGAGGACGGAGAGAACAGGGCACACAGGGTTGCTGGGAGGTCACAGACTGGGGACCAGAAGGGCGGGGGGGGGGGGGGGGGGGGGGAACGGGACGACAGACTGGGGAAGGGGCACAGAAGCTAGTGGGGTGATAGCATTGAGCCAGGGGCTGAATGGCAGTGGGGGGTGAGGGCCACATAGGTATAGGATGAGAGGGGGTTGCTGAATGGGACTGAAGGGACACATGGGGATGAGGTGAGAGGGCGTGCAGGGATAGATGGGGACGGGGCAGATGTGCCTGACTGAATGGGAGAAGCTAGGGGTCAGCCAGTGTCTGCCTGGGGGAAGCTCCCCTACTCCCAAACAATCCCTCCCATGCAAAAAACCCCCAAACTGTTCCATACTTCTCCCACCCATATCCAATAACCCTCCAAGCTCCTGCCCAGCCATTACTTCCCTCTCCCTCAGCTCCTCTGTTACCCCTGACTTCCCCAAGGCTTTGCATTGCTTTTGAGAGGGGTGGGAAATACGGTTCAGTATTGTAGTTTAAATGAATTATTACTCAGTTTTGGATTAATAAGCCTAGTAAGGAATCCATTTGTCAAAAAACATTTCCTGAATCTTTTTTTGTTGTGTGTATTGTTACGGATCTATGTGCTGACAGGTACTTTGAAATAAATTACCAAAATAATTGAAACTGGTGTGATTATATTGTGTTATTTTGAAAAGTAAGATATGCAAAATAATGTAGAATTTTAAAATGTTGTGGACAGAATTTCGAATTTTTTGGCACAGAATTATACAAGGAGTAACTACTACTATGTCCTTTGGTAGCAATGGTGGGAAATTAAAGAACAACCAAGTTTATACACAGCCCCAGAGACCACTTTTGCCCTTATGCCTCCCCATTTCGGCGTCTGCTAAAAAATTTGTGCTTAGTTTCCAGATTTGTACATATGACAGAGCCCAAATTAGTTAACCTTCATAGCAAAACACATCTATTTACTTGGGATTATGCCTCATGGAGGTTATTTGAGATTGACTGGAGTATATTGTGATTTGGAGAACTCAGGGAATGCTTATAGTTGATGGTATGCTAATCTGCTTTGTGTTTTTAATGTTTCTAACATATGGGCCTAAAAGTCACAATACTCTCATCTCACAAAATGAACTCAGTACACAGCACAATTTTAAACAGCAAAGCACTTTCTGTAGTGTAATTCAGGCAAACAGTGTTCCCTTGCTGGAGTCTGTCACCTATTTTATTAATAGGAAGTTTCTATATTCATGATGATCAGAGCAGTACCAGCAAAGCACTTCAGCACTTTTTAAAAGAAAACTTTTGATCCATTTACTTCAGCAGGGATACTTGCAAGTTATGCAAGTCTTTAGTTGCTTTGCTGGATTGGGACCTACTATCCCAATGAATCAGTTGGTATGAAAGCACTGATTCATTGTCACAGTGCCATGTTCAATTCTCATCTGCAAATCTCTCAAATCCATTTACTTCAATGGGGTGGAAATAAGGGCAGAATTTGACCTCTGTCAGCATGGTATTCCGACACTTACCTAAACCAACATGATCAAACAGCAATTTTAAGTAGTGAAGCACAAAAAGAGCAGATAGCATATGACTGAGATGTAGAAATGCAGATCATTGCTGGATTAAAGCAACACTTGGAGCCATTCAACACACGCACATGAAAAATTCTGGGATTCTTATAATATATTTTTCCAGTGATGTATAATTTATACACCTATAAAATCTTGCATTCATTTTAGAATTGCAACTGTCACTCAAACTATAATAATTCAGTTTTTAGGAAAGTTTAAGTTTTATAACTAGAATCAGACATATTAACAGAGAACAGATGAGCTCATAGGGTCACATAATTCTATCACTAAGATAAATTTTTCTTAGAGATAATTCACAATACACAGCAATATGGCTTCTGGTTTTAGTTTAAAATTGACAAATCTTCACCAAAACAAAATTTGAGAATAGGTTTTCATAAATACATAACAAAAATACTCAATATATAGTATTTTTGTTATTACTGAAAAATATTCATGAGGAGGAGGAGCAAATCCTAGAACTTCCCATATTAGTTAGGAGCTCTGGCTTTTAAGAGGGCTCATTTTTACTATTACTGGATAAAAATATTAAAAAAAAACAACTCCTCTCCCTCCTCCTAGTCCTTCCTCATACTGGAGGCAAACTTCATTCCTTAAAAGTGATCCATAATTTGCCTAAAAATAAACACCTAAAACCAGAAACGCTAAACAAAGAACACACACAAATGAGATCTCATTTTTACCTTGGTATCGTCTGTGTTGTTACAGTACCACTAGGGGGAGCACTAGCATCGATATCATCAATTGGAGAAGTGCAGACAGGTTTACTTGATGCAAACTCCAATGCATACTGTAGGACATCTACCAGGGGGAATCGTTTAGGACCAGAACCATAGCTTAAATATCTGTTAACCATAGAAATGTATAAATATCATGGCACTCATACTAAATGGAATTTTTGGCAGACTACAATTAAGTAAAATAAGCCTGCCATAATAAATTCCATGCATTTTATTATTTTGCTTAAATAAACATTCCACAGAAGTTGCAAGTGGAATGGAACAAAGGTCTAAGAGGAATTTCGGAACACTTAATTATATATAAAAGACCATGAATTATTCTGTTCTGTACAGCCTACAATTCAATGTCACTTGCACTTATGTTTGGAAAAATCATCTGTAGTACCGTTCTAATCTCTGCTGTAACACTGTGAGATACTCTTTAAGTCTCTTGATCTCATCCCGTTTAATTCTTGTAATTTCTCTGTTTTTGTGCATGTATCTGTGAAAACAAAATGGCAGACAAGGAGTCACCCTTCTGCATTTCAGTAGTGACACTGAACTCTATTAACTGTCATGCACATTCACTAACAACTGAGTTTGATTCACTAAAATCATTTTTTGTCCACTTACGATGCATTAAAACACACATGTAAAAGAAGAGACTAATGATAAGGCCATGTCTACACCATAGGCCCTACAACAGCGTAGCTTCAGCATTGCAGCTACACTACTGCAGCACCGTAGCGTAGGCGCTTCCTACACCATCAGAAGGGTTTTTTTTCCGTCAATGTAGTTAATTTACCTCTTTGAGCAAAGGTAGCTAGGTCAACAGAACAATTCTTGCATCAACCTACCCATGTGCTCACCGGAGGTCTAGTTGGATTAACCATAGCATTCAGGAGTATGTATTTTTCACAGCCTTAAGAACCTATATCCACCTAAATTAAGCGTGGACCAGGCTTAAGACATTTACATTTGTTTGTCCACCATTCATCAGAAGAATATTTTTAATTAATTTCATTTTGACTTGAATTACTTATACAAAATACAAGCTTATGCTAATCTTTGGCATCATATTTGGCATTATAAAACTTTCAGAAAAGTCTGATTCCCAAGCTCTAAAACTCTGTCCACACAACAAATACAAATATATCGTAACTACTTCTCAACATGCTTTTTGATAGTTACTCATAGTGACTCATGAAAATGGTCTGTCCTCACAAACATGGTTGGTTTATACCACATCATCATCAGCTAACAGTGTTTCACCCTGCACTCTGTAAACTAGTACAGCACCCTTTTTTCGGCAGTGTGGACATAACCCTCAAGAGCTCCTAACTGGCTTAACAGTCTGCAGTAACGTATTCCATGTGCACATCTTAAACATCGGGGAAAGAGTATTTGAAACACATGGAATAACACTGTTCAGACTAACCATTTAAGTAACTAGTTATAAACTGGGTCAAAAGCTGTAGTATGGAGTGTGTTTCAGTAATATAAATAGCAACATACCTACAATTTTTGTCATTTACATGAACCTACTAAAATGATTATTACAAACCATTAACATTTAAGCAATGCTCTTTACAATGTAACATTACAATGGACTTAAATTGCAGCAAGGGAGGTTTAGGTTGGACATTAGGAAAAACTCCCTGTCAGGGTGGTTACGCACTGGAATAAATTGCCTAGGGAGGCTGTGGAATCTCCATCATTGGAGATTTTTAAGAGCAGGTTAGACAAACACCTGTCAGGAATGGTCTAGATCAGTGGTGGCCATCAGGGTAATCCGCTGGCAGGCTGTGAGACAGTGTTTGCATTGACTGTCCGCTGGCACGGCCGCCCGCAGCTCCCAGTGACCCAGTGCTTCGCCATTCCAGGCCAATGGGAGCTGCGGGAAGCGGCGGCCAGCGGATCGTCAACACAGACTGCCTCGCGGCCCGCCAGCGCATTACCCTGACGGGTGGCAGGTTGCCCACTACTGGTCTAGATAATTAGTCCTGCCACAAGTGCAGGGGACTGGACTAGATGACCTCTTGAGGTCCCTTCCAGTTCTATGATTACTATGAGTTAACCCAGTGTAAGAAAAACTGGCAGTTTAACCAATTCTGTGTGATTTAATCTGTAAACACATTTTAAGATCCTTATGACTACATTATACCGTACCTGTCCAGATATAAAATTGGTGGAAATTCTAATTTGTTGTGGATCTTCTCTGGCCTTCCCAAAGCCTGATTAAACTCAAATCTTGAGAGCTCAAAAGTTAAGACAGGAGGAAGTTCAGTAAACCAGTGCTGAAAAAACAAACAAAAGAAGCACACAGTAAATTCTTTTCAACCATACTGCAATTGTTTGGTCATACGGTTACAATAATGATTCCAACCCCGTGGGTAAAAAAAAAAAAAGATTTCGACAATGGATCAGTGTCAACTTTGTATGGTTCCCCCACCTTTCATCTTTAGTTTAAGAAAGACTGCCTGTTTCTATTCAAACTTGAGATCATTAGAGCCCAATTGTTACCAACAGGATTACCTGGGTGGAACACAGTGATTCAGTATGCAAATGAGAATTGAGTCAACTATGACAGGGACGGGTTATGCAAATGAGCATTGTTACAGCCTGTGCCACTTCACCACTATAATTGTCTACTCTGGCAACTGTGTTCTAGCAAAAGCAGGGTAACCCATGCGAAAAATGATGGTCATGTGACCCTCAATACCATCTCAGAAAGATGAAGGTGGACCCATAAGTCTGCAGAGGGACATCTCCAGCCACGCTGGAGACATGGTGCTCACTCAGGACTGCACGACGTAGCAGACGCAGCAATTTTTTGCATCACCATATGCTTCTCCAGGGCCCGATGCTGAATTGACTCCTTCTATTTGATCTGTCGGGTGAGCAGTAGCCATTTGCACTCCTTACAAACACAGTGCATACCACACAGGCTTGATTTAGGCTTGGCTTACACCACTACAGCAGCAGCCTGCGTGATCACCAGCACAGTGCTCTTTGGGGATCTGCACTCTTGGTTAATAATTTTGCCCTGGATTTACATCACCATAAAGAGGCACTATTAGCCCCTACAGGAACCAAACATTTAACTCACCTCCTGGCCAGACTTTCCAGAATTTTCTGAATGTAAAGATTCAATCTCCCCTTCAATCATGGCAGCTTCTAGGCACTCATGCAGATCTTTAAAGCCATTAACCTGGAGTGGGTACTGGCCGAACATTTCTGTGTTTTCAAATTTCTTACCTTGGCAGGAGAGAGGTATTAACAATTAAGGTTTTATGCATAAACATTTGTCATTTAAGCGTCTAGTCAGTCCTGTGTTAGAATCAGAGAATCAAAAACGCAGGGCTAGAAGGGACCTTGAGAGGTCATCAAGTCCAGCCTCCTGTGCTGAGGAAGGACCAAGTAAACCTAGACCCTCCCTGACAGGTGTTTGCCTAACTTGTTAAAAACCTCCTATGATGAGGAGTCCACAACCTCCCTTGAAGGACTATTCCAGAGCTTAACCAACCACCCTTACAGTTAGAAAATTTTTCCTAATACCTCACCTAAATCTCCCTTGCTGCAGGGTAAGCCCATTACTTTTTTTGTCTTACCCTTTAGTAAACATGGAGAACAACTGATCACAGACCTCTTTATTGCATCCTTTAACATATTTGAAAAATGGTATCAGTTGTTCCCTCAATTCACTTTTCACAAGACTAAACAAGCCCAGCTTTTTAAATCTTTCTTCATAGGTCAGATTTTCTAAATCTTTTATCATTTTTGTTGCTCCCCTCTGGACTCTCTCCAATTTGTCCACATTGTTCCTAAAGTGTGGCACCCAGAACCAGAGACTGCTGAGACCTTGCCAGCACTGAGGAGAGCAGCACAATTACCTCCTGCATCTTACATATGCTATTCCTATTAATATACCCCGGAATGATATTAGTCTTTTCTACAGCTGCACCACATTGTTGACTCATATTCAACTTGTGATCTGCTATAACCCCCAGATACTTTTCAGCAGCACAAATGCCTAGTTATTCCCCAATTTGTAGCTGTGCATTTGATTTTTCTTTCCTAAGTGAAGTACTTTGCACTTGTCTTTATTGAATTTCATCTTGCTGACTGCAGACCAACTGTCTAATTTTTCAAGGTCATTTTGAATTCTACTCCTGCCCTCCAAAGTGCCTGCAACCCCTCCCAGCGTAGTGTCATTTGCAAATAATGCATCCCTGTAGTCACACTGTACACACCATTGTGATAGTCTTTGTACAAAATATGCCTTGTAAAATATCATTTGAAAACTAATAGCTTAGCTTGCTGGTCAATAATACCGTGCTGAAACATGTGTAGCAACATTATATGTAAAGTTATGAACATAAGCTGAAGTTATGACTGAAATGTGTTTACCAGACATGTCTGGGGACTGGGTAAACCAGTTTCTTGAAGACAAAGGACACGCTGACACATATAGCCAAGGGTCATCAAAGTTGATTGATAATAACTGGTCAAGTGGCAATTCTTTCGCAGCGAAGGGAGGCAGAAACAGATTGATTTTCATTTTAACGAACACCATAGAACCTCCTTCACCATGAGACCCCAAGTCTCCATCCCCACAGCTTGAAGGAACTTTATCTAGGGGTAACCCTCATGAAAACGCATTTCAAAGGGTGACGGGACTATAAAAGTGAGAGGCAAAAATACCCTAAGTATTCTCTCTCTCTATCTCACTATTTCACATGAGAAGACAGAAAAAACAGCCTTTGGATTTTGGGAGAAGTTCCAGCCTGTTGCTGGAAACATTTGGTCAGAATGTCACCTTGAACACTCTAGTTTGTTAAATTTGAGTTATTATAAAGTGTTTTATCTTTATTTCTCTTGTAACCATTTCTGACTTTAATGCCTTATACTTGTACCCACTTAAAATCTCTCTTTGTAGTTAAATAAACTTGTTTTATTCTTTAAAATCAAAGCTAATCCAGTTTTGTGTTCAAACTGAATTGTCTCCAACCAAAGTAGTAAACTGTTGTACAATGACCTCTTATAGGGGCAATGGACCTCTAATAACTGGAGACAGCTGGATGGCGGAGAACACATTTGGGGTAGGGGGGAGAGGTATCTGGAATTGGGAGTGTGTTGGGGGTCACCCTGCAAATGGTTACCAAGGCTGGTGGAAGACAGTGTGTGACAGAAGTCACTGGCAGGCTGCAGCTATACACATTCTCAGAGTGTGACCTGCATGCTCTTTGGCTGTTTGTAAGGGGCCCGAGTTTGGGAGTAATAGCAGCAAAGCACTATGAGGCACCCAAGGTTGCAGGGCAGGTGGTGACAACCCCTCACTGTCTGTATTGCATCCTAGAATGTGATATTGCAAATTTTATAAGCATTCTCCCCACTCTATTACTCAAGTCATAAATGAAAATGCTGAACAGTATCAGACCCAGGACTGACCCCCTGCGGGACTCCACTAGATACAACCTCTCCGTTTGACAGCAAGCCATTGATAACTACTCTTTGAATATGGCCTTTCAACCAGTTGTGCACCCAACTTGTGTAATTTCATCTAAAACACGTTTCCCTAGTTTGCTTACGAGAATGTCATGCGAGACTGGGTCAAAAGCCTTACTAAAAATCAAGGTATCACATCTACTGCTTTCCTCCTATCCACTAAAGGCCAGTAACCCTGTCAGAGAAAGAAATTAGGTTGGTTTGGCATGATTTGTTCTTGACAAATACACGCTGGCTATTCCTTATAACCCTCTTATTCTCTTCGTGCTTAGAAACGGATTGTTTAATAATTTGTTCCAGTATCTTTCCAGGTATCGAAGTTAGGCTGACTGGTGCATAATTCATTAAGTCTTCTTTAAAAAGGGGAACAAAGATAAGTACTACATTTGCAAGTTCCAGATTATATACTAGTACTGAACTAATCAATCGGATGCATGAAAATAAGTTACTTTAGACGGAAAATGATCTGGATAGAATATTAAAGTGAAAGACTATTTTGCTCCTCAACCACTAAAATCTACTACATATTTTAGCTCCTACATGTATGTTACTTTAACAACTAGTTTTACTTATTATTGATGTAGAACTCCCGATGTGCATAGCATTTACAGGTGAAATGTAAGAGCCCGAACCAGGAAACTAATTCAATAGTTCTTACTTACCTGTATAGTCCCAGAGTCAATGGGACTACTAATGGGATGAAGAACTATTGGTATAAATGTTCTGTAGAATTAGGCAATAAGAAGAGGACAAGCTAAGACTTCTGCCCTGAAAATGCTACAGTAATTTATACAAATCTGTAAAGACATCCTACTATGGAGACAGGGAGAGTAATAATGGGTAACACCAAAAAGGAAGAAAAGAATTTTATTTTACATGTATTTATTTAGGCATACTTTATGTCAGTCATTACAGGAGTCATGATTTATGACCCATTGCTTTACTTCTACTCCTTTGGTTTTGTAACTTTGCCATGTTCCGATGTAGAAAACATGAATGAGAGTGCGTGAGTGCAGATATGAGTTGGAATGTTAGCTCAAAGTAATGAGTTTGTAGGACAGATTTGAAGAAAGAATGAAGCAGGAGGGAGGATGTTCCAGGTAGACACACAACCGGGAAGTCTCTTTAAATTTGGTTGAAATGTTTTTCAGAGTGATTTCTGTAAAAGTGGAACATCATAATCTTCAAAGTATTAGAAATTTTAAACTGCTACATGTTCCATAGAGAGAACAGCTCACTTGCAAACACATGCAGGAACAGGATTTTCTGTAGCCTAGTAGGAAGTATTTGCCAGTTCTCAGGAGTGTTTACACTCATCTCTACCTAAATTGTGCTGCACCTGAACACACACACACACACCCACCCACCTTGACTGGAAATTATCTGAAGTCTTCCTAATATTAGTTTTAAAAAAACCAAAACCAAAACAAAAAACTCCACTATCCATGTCCTTGCTTTTTCTATGAAAAAATTGGTCACAGTTGTGGTCAAATTTTTCCCATGCATGTGCAGAACAAATTTTGTTATGTGCACTAATATGGAGGTGATGTGTGGTGGGGGTGGGGCCGAGGGGTTCGGAGTGTAGAAGGTAGCTTAGGGCTGGGGCAGAGGGTTGGGCTGTGGGCTCTGTCTGTGGGTGCGGGCTCAGGGGTGGGATGTGGGGTTCATGGTGCAGGAGGGGGCTCAGGGCTGGAGCAGAGGGTTGGGATGCAGGGGGGTGAGGGCTCCAGCTGGGGGTGTGGGCTCTGTTCTGTGGGAACAGGTATGAGGGGTTTGGAGTGCAGGCTGCCCTGAGGCCAAAGCAGGGAGAGAGGACTTCCCCCAGCCCTCTCTCCCCGCAACAGCCTGGGGAGAGATGCCGCTCCCGGCAGCTCCAAGGCTGGGGCAGAGGTGCCTCTCTCCAGCCGCAGCAGCTCCAGGGCCGGGGAAGAGTGTCTCTCCCCGCCTCTGCCTGGTTGCGGCAGCTCCAGGGCTGAGGTGGAGGAGAGGCGCCTCTCCCCGCCACGGCAGATCTGGGCCTGGGGCAGAGGCGCCTCTCCCCGCCACAGCTCTGAGTGCTTGCGCAGCCCTTGATAGGCTGTTGCGGGGCCATGCAGCTGCGCGGCTTAAAGGGAACTTACACTATGGTACACATTTTAAAGTTGTATTCTGTGGAGTAAGGCATTGTTTAGAAAATGCGTGCAATTATACAGTTCATTTGTTTAACTAGACGTATATTTAAAAAATTTTAACTGACATCTTTTCTAGTTCAACTACAATAAAATGCATACCTTCAAGCACACCCACTGCTAGAAATCGTCCATAAAACAACTCTACCATTGGGTTCTTTGGCTTCTCTCCATCCCTAAAAACATGAAATATGCAACTGTAAGACCAAAACCAACAAAGCCACATAAACCAACATTTACAAAATGTAAGAAGCATTCGCATTTATTACGTAAATCTATATAGTGGCATAATTCATTTTTAATTATTGTAAATGTCAAGTTTTGTACTTTCATCTGTTCATGGTAATCTAAGGATTTATATATTCACAATGGTGAAGTGTATTCACAAAGTAAGTATATTTTATTCTGGGAAGTTCCATGCATATCCAAACTCAGAATTGAAGTCATTGTAAGCTTGTAAACATATATAACCATGTACGAGTGAGTTCCCTCCACCCTCCTAAAAATTTAATTGTTCAAAAGAAAGCAAGAATGTACAGTGACACAGTGAATAGTTAGCTTTTGTGAGAAGAAATCGGAAGAAGTTTTGGAAGAATTTAAACTACTGTATTTAAAAACAAATTTTCTTTGAAGACAAAACCCAATTGATTGGCCATGATGCATTTTAGTTCCTTAATATTTTTCTATTTTCATACCAAGTTCCCTACGTTTCCTAAGATGAAAAAGATAAGATAGCAAAATAAATAAAACTTACTGAGAGTACCTAGAAAGAAACATCTGCATTTAGAAAAATCAGCTTTTAACTGAAGTACAATAAGATGTTATCTGTCCCAGCAACAAAATGAATATGTTTTCAGGAAGGGGGAAGGGATTAATACTAACCAGAAAACAAATATACCCTAAGTTAAGGTCAGATCCAGCTGTCATTGAGTTCAACGGAAGTCTTACATCAGGAATTGGACTGGGCCATTACAGTAGTTAAAACAAGAAAATTCTCATCGACATTCAGTGTCCACTAATTCTTTTTATCAGTCCTAAAAATTTACAAACAACAAAATAGCCAATTTGCATTTATGCCTGAAAGATAAAAAATGTCCAGTGCAAAAATGAACAATGCCTTTGAACACGATTAGATAAAAAGTGATAAAAATTCCTGAGCCATAACCACCTTACAACTTACACCACTGCTACCACTAGTAGAGCTGGACTTATATATTATAAGCCCTATTTCTTCCAGTGTAGACAGGACGCAAGTTATCTCCTTTTTTAAAATTTCATTTTCATAATATGGGCCATTGGTTGACGGAAAGGACAGAGGAGTCAGTTGTCTTAAAAACCAGTTTAAATATTCTTTAGGATAGGAAATTAGATGAAGATTTATATGAATATACATTTTTGCATATTAAAAACCCCTTACCTCTCCTCTTCAGCCTTAATTTGGAAGGCATCTTCTAACCAATCTAATAGTTTATGAGTGAATTCACTCACATCTTGCTGTTAAGAAAATGAACAATGATTAATACATATTTATGTGTATTCTTTAACACTATTAAGTGCAGCACAGTGGCTTCCACACCGACAAGAACTCCAAAATCCAATTGTTTCAAGGTCATGCTACAATGGTTTTCCAATCTTGACTCTCAGAATGTGTTCCTCAACAGTCAGTACTATCCAGACATCCCTAATACTTAGGCAGATCTCAGAGATCTCATGCACCCCCCGTGCTCCAATACATCTCTAAGTCCTTTGGTATGTGACATGTGGCGATTGATGCTATCCACATGGAACGCTGAACTCAGTGTATCGTAAGCAAATGATTTAGCCACCTAAGTCCATGTGGATAAAATGACAGATTTAAGTAGAAACAAACTACTTGGAAAGAGTAAAATGTAATAGCTATGATTTAGAACAAAATAAAGTACCAAAACTCTCCAAATGAATCAATATCTAGCCCATTCCTCCCATCTGGGGATCCAAGATTAATAATTGAGATGTGTTGTAGAGCCCTGCAGTGGGACCAGGATCCTACAGGTCCCGCAGGACCCACTGCCGTAATAGCAGGAGCGGGTATTGTGGAATGGGACGGGAGTGGGATTAAAAATAGTCCAGTTCAGGGCTCTAATGCGCTCCCCATGAGTAAGGCTCTGCCAAAGACTACTAACTCCATTTAACTTCTGGATCTTACACATGAGGCTGGAACTCAAGAGCATGGTTCTGGTAAAAATCCTTGTAAAGTAATATATATCACTGCTTTGAAGTTGTTTTTTTTATTTGAGTGTGGGAGGGGAGGGTTAATTTAAAAGCATGGATTATGTCAGGCACACTCAGCCACAAACTTCCTTCCATTTGGAAAATGGATTTAGACCTTGTGTCTGAAAGCAGCACTCCAATGAGATCATAGAACATTGCACGTGGACAACAATTAAGTGAATAAAGGAGAATTAGAAATCTTGTCACCAACTATGAACATAGTATATTTCGCTTTTTATTTAGGTTAAATATTTACTACTGTTCAGAGACCATAGGGAGATCCAATTTTAAATATAATTATAATAAATATTACCTGCTGAGAATCATTTGATTTGAATGCATCTTTAAGAATTTCAACTGCTCTAGATGGATCAACATATTTTCTCTTTGAACCAACGAGAAGTGCAAAGAGATACCTCAATTCACGCATGAAAGGCAAATTCCTATGTTCCTGTATTTAAAAAAGAATAAAAACAAACATTCAACAATTTTCCATGAAGTACTTTATCAATCTTGTAACTATAAAGATAGTGTGTAAACTGGGAGCATATTACACACGTATTAATATTCAGTCTGCTGCCATATAGGATGCAAACTTACTCATGCATTGCTCATGCTGTGCCACATGGCTTTTGTTTGACTCGTGCTGTTACGTGGAATGTGGACTCCCCCTCCACCCAAAAAAGGCACTCCAGCAAAAAATGCAGTCAAACTTGAGTAGTGAAATTTAGCTTCTAAGCCCTGGTCTACACTATGAATTTATGTCGGTATGACTATGTCACTAGAGGTGCGGAAAATTCATACCCCTGAGCGACGCAGTTACGCTGACAAAACTCCTGGTATACACAGTACTATTTCAACAGGAGGGCTGTTCTTATGGACATAGCTACGGCTTCTCAAAGTTGGCGAAGCTCTCATCAGCCTAGGTAGCGTCTTCACTAAGCGCTACAATGGTGCAGCTGTGCCACTGCAACACCATAAGTGTAGACAAGCCCTTAGAAACTAGACTTTAATGGCTATTTAGCCTTCAGACATCAGGCATAGCTGAACAGCATAAGTGGTGGAAGCGTGGGGTTGTGTTTAATACTATAAATAGGCTTACAGAATTTGATTTTGATTTTTTTTTAACTGACAGATCAATTTTATGTTGACAAATTTTTTTAATCAATTTACATTTTTTAACAGTTGCAGGAAATTATAGTATCATTATACAATTATTTAATGACAGTAGATGTTCAGATTCAATTGTTAAACCTTTATACACTTAAAACACAAACTGTCAACACTATGTCAAAATATACAAAATAAATATCCTTAAATCAACAAAGCATACCTATTTTTGCTATTCATTTGCTAGTCCATTTGTAACAAGCCTAATTCAAAAGTCTAACTTGCTGGATTTTTATTTTAATTAAAGCTTTCAAGCAGCAATTTTCTTGTTTTGCCCATCTGTAAATTTCTGTTATCACTGATGGAAATTTTTTTCATCAGTTTGTGTGTGTATGATAAAATCAATGTTTACTGACAATTACCAATAAAAATGTAATCCTTCCATGACTAACTATAAGGTTCAAGATGATATTCTCAATTTACAATTAACACCAGGGAAAAAATTATACTATCTAATGATCTTTCAGCTCAATAGCATTTCATTTTATAAAGTGAACTTTTACATGAGATCAACTGTAATCCATGTTTGCTTGAATATTAACTATTCTTGTACTAACTACCATTTGCTATCTATACCATGTACTTTACACCATGATTAAAAAGTATGTTGGCTAACTGAGGATGGGGTGTGATGATAAAATAATTGCCTAGAAATATTTAGTGTGTAGGCACACTAAGGTGGCGGAGGAAGAGTGGGTCCAAGAAGAGACAAACAAGAGTAATGAGATTAAATCTAAGAAAAAGAACTTAAAATCTCCAGCAGTGAGATTTATCAGTTTAAATTATCAGTCTGTAAAAGCCTCCCAAAGAAAGTAGCAGAAACCCCATCACTAGACATATTTAGAACTAAACTACAAAAACCCTAGGAAACAAAGCTGGAACAATCTTATATCAGTTCTAGTCAGATTTTTTGTCCATCTGCTTCTGATGAACTCACTGTTTCAGCAAACTCCCTGGAATACGTGTGCTTTAGGTGGGCCATAAATTTGCAAAGATAGTGTGCATTATTACTGCTTCCCTTGATCAAATTAGGTGTAAGATCCCCTACATAATGACCTGCTCTATCTCCTCCAATCCTATTAAAAATACCTGTATGGTAATATGTAGTTCTCTCTCTAATTTCAGGAGAGAAACAAAAATAATAAGGGGAGCCTAGAAATATTTCTAGCCTGCAAAATCAAAATCAAGTGAATTGAAATGTAAAGGTTTAATTTAACCCAGGTGACAGGTACTGTACAACACTAGCCACACCTCTCTGGCTTCTGAAAGGGTAGAAGATACTGCTCATGAATGATGCTTGTTAATTAGGAAAGACAAAGACTACTTATTCCAAATATAAATTAAGTGTACCAACACCCTAACATGGTATAGATGTCAAGCCTGCTTGTCAAACTGGTATTGATCGCTTTGTAACAAACAATTGCAGTCTAAACAAACAAAGAACGGACTTGTTTAGGCAGTTCTGTGGAATGCTGCCTGGAATGTTTAAGAGCAATGTGTATAAAAATTGTGTCACACAATTTTTAAAGTAGGAATAATGATTACGAATATATTCTGCATGCATGTTAAATACCTTTCATATTCATATAGGCCTCCAAGTAGATTTACCTGCTCTTCCAGCCTACTTCACAGAAAGTCAAAAAGAGCAATGTTCATAGAACCTTCATTTAATCTAATACACACTTCTTTCCAATGTTAATAAAAATAACGTTTTTTAAACTTTTAAAACTGGCTTTTTAAATTTAAATCAGATTTTTATTTAGGTGCTCCTAGCAATTTAGTTTTCTTCCATTTTAGAGTCTTAAATTGTTCAGGTGGACAGAATTTCACACAGTGGTATTCTTCTACCAGGAAGTTTCAATTTTAATGTTCATCTTTTCATAGTTTGTATTTTAGACTAGACTGCATGTAGTATCTTCCAGGAAAGCACTGGGTAGGAGGATGGTGGCGCGGTTATAAAATTTGACAACATTCTGAAGAGTTTTAGGCCTAACTGAAATGCTCATCTCATTCCTACTTCTGACTTGTTAGGGGTACTCATGCGGACAGCAGTCCTTTGTCATACAATCACAGAGACTTCAACTCTGCAGAGACTTAGACACATGTTTAACTTTAGCCAAAGGGAACAGCCCCACTGGCTTTAAGAGGAACTCTCAGTGTATAAGCCTGTGCAGAATGGGGGACAAACTGTAAACTCTGAGACAGAAACGATCTTTTCATAATGTTTATGAACACAGTGACCAGAATTTCTAGGCGCTACCATGACACCAAAAATTAGCAATACCTGACCAATCACAGTCTAGAATCTTCTAGCAAATACTGTACAGTTCCTAACACTATAAATACAGGTCCACAACAAATTTTTGCATTACAACAAGGGAGAACAGTGAATGTCTATAAGACAACGCTCTTTTAGCACAGTGTAAACTAAATTTTGAAGAGTTTGTGTCTACAACCGAAACAGAATTGTGTTTAGCAGAAAAACTATTCAGAAAGAATTTATAGAAAAATAATTTATACATTTTTCTTTGTCTACAGCAATTTGTAAAATTCAAATACACCTCTACCCCAATATAACGCTGTCCTCAGGAGCCAAAAAATCTTACCATGTTATAGGTGAAACCGCGTTATATCGAATTTGCTTTGATCCACCAGGGCGCGCAGCCCCGCCCCCCCCGGAGCGCTGCTTTACAGCGTTATATCCGAATTCGTGTTATATCAGGTCGCGTTATATTGGGGTAGAGGTGTAATTTAACCTGCCAGTAGTTATGCTGAAATAAATTAGTTTTAAAAAAAACAACTGTATTTATAATGTAGTGCATTATAAATTTGATTAAAATTGAACTACCACAAATTTTCAAGTTATGCTAAAGCTTTTTACAACAGATTAAATCTACTATTTAAATTATTCCAGTATGCTTCTTTCTATCGATGTGCACTTGAAAATGACTACTTTATGTAAATCTGACCATTAATACCACTACCTTCTTTGTTTTAGTTTCAAATTCAAATATGTGGTCACAAAAATATGGATTTAATATTACTATGTCGTCTCCCTCATAATCCGTAATACTATGCCCTACTCTACAGGCCAAAATATGGTACCATGTGGTTACAGTAGCTTATGTTGTCTCCCAAAGTTACACCAGCAGCAAAAAGCTATAATGCATATCTCCTTGACTATGAGCAAGTGGCCTGGAGCCAACCCACTTAGTGTGGTTCTATCAGATTTGTTTGCTGAACTGAGTGATATCAGTTAAATACCGAGATGGGAACAGTGTTGAAGAAATACTTCATTGCTGCAGGAAATGGTACTGCCTATGGTACAAACTTTCCTTTATATAGTACAGCTCTTTCACCAGTGAGAAAAGTTGAAAACAAAGTTTAAGTAACTTATCCAAGCACACCCACCCACAGAGAAGTCAAAAGCAAAGCCAAAATTAAACTGAGGAGTTCCTGGCATCCAACCCTACTCTCAATTCATCAGAGCATGAAGAGACATAAAACAAAGATTTTGAAACTTTGTAGTCAATAAGGCCTTGTCTGCACTAGGGGAAAAAATGGTGCATTCTTAACTCGTGCTAGCTAACACATGGTAGCTAACACAAGATACAATCCTAACAAAGATAAACAGTTCATCTCAATTGCTAGCCAATGTTAAACTATACCGTGCCTCATTTCACTAAGATTTTATCTTGTCTCAGGCCATGTGTACTTACTAGCTTAGACTGGCACAGCTGTACCGATACAGCTGTGCTGCTGTAAAAGTGCTCATGCAGCTGCGTTATGCCGATGGGAAAGAGCTCTCCCGTCGACATAATAAAACCAACTCAACGATCAGCGATAGCTACGTCGACAGGATAGTGTCTCCTGCTGACATAGCACTGTACACACAAGTGCTTATGCAGACAAAACTTATGTCACTCAGGGGGTGTATTTTTTCACACCCTTGAATGACAAAAATTTTGCTGACATAAGTGCTAGTGTAGACATAGCTTAGGTTACCAGGTTAGCTAACATGACTTAAGAAAACACCTTTTTCCTAGTGAAGATGCATCCTAAAAGCAAGGGTCTTTGCTCTGATATCTGTCCAAGTGCTAACCAGTAATTTTCCTGAATTCTCCCTGCAGTTTCAATTGGATATGATCCCTTCACTTCACATCAAATAATTGCATTGCTATGAGAACAAAAAGCATTTCAGCACAGAGGTGGCCACTTTCCAGTGGTAGATAAAGAGATGCATGTACATCAATTTACTTTATTCATTCCCCTCAGGGTGGAAGGTGGTCTATAAAACATAAGTTACCATTAAACATAGAAGGGCAATACAGACCCTTACTAAGGATTCTTGCTCTCACCAACCCAATCTGAATCTCCAATATACCAGCTGCCAAGATGCCTACGCTCAAGCCCATACATTTGGCTGACATTGTGCTATTCCATGCATCATTAGTCTGACATGGTCAGAGTGTCTACAAGACAGTATGTTTGGAAATGGAATCTGTATAATACTGCAAGTGCTAACCGCTGTGTAGGAGATTCTTCTCCAATGGCAACAATTGAAGCTCATTTACTTGATGCCACCTAATGTATTTTAAGTGCTAGAAAAGCAAGACAAGGTACTCAAGAGTATGCGTAGTTCCCACTAAGACAGGTAATGTAACTGATGTTGAGATGCTAGACAGAGATCAGTGGATAAATGTGCAAAGAAAAATATTTTAGGACAGCTATTTGGCTGTGGAAAGCTATGTTGCAATCAGACCTCTTTCAATTAATGGAATACATTGTCCCCTTACCCTGCCTTAATAAGTTCCTACTAGAGCCTACATGGTACCAGTTGCGCATCGTCTTGTGGTCTTACTCAAATGACTCACAGAGATGCCGTGACCTATAGTTGACCAACCTCTGAAAATCAGCCCATGAACATCTCCAGGCTTTGCTTGCTCCTGTCTCACATCGCTGTAGAATCTGAGCATCCCAAGTACCTATGAATTTATCCTCTCAAACATACCCAGGAGCAACGAAGTTATTATCCCTATTTTGTCATACTGTGGACTGAGTCACAGAGAGATTAAGTAATTCACTCAAGGTCACACAGGAAGTCTGAGGCAAAGCTAGGAATTCAATCCTAAGTCCCATTCTAGAGCCATAGGCACAAAACCAGCCTGCCTCCCAAGTCTGTTGAGAGAGGATGAATCAGTAAATAGTACAGTACTTAATTTCAAAAGGAGGATCGGTGGGTAATTAACATCTGTGAAAATCAGGCCCAATATTAAACAGTGAGCGTAGCCAGGTCTAGGTTACAAACTGTTGCTGGCATAGCTAAGGGGTGTGATGAGTAAGTAAGTAATAGTTAAGGGGTGTGATGAGACGTGATCTGTGATCTACACAGTTGTGTTGGCAAAAGCCGCTCGTGTAGATGCAGTTATACAGGCAAAACTGTGCTTTGGCCAGTCTAGCTTATTTTGCACGGGGTGGTGGAATTAACTTGCAACAACAAAAGTGAAATTTTGCTGCTATCAGCTGCATCCATACTGGAAATGTTTTGCTAGTATAGTATGCCTGTATAACTATGCTATTGAAGCCTTCCCAGCGTAGTAAATCCAGATCTCCTAACTCCCAGCCCTATATTCTACCACGAATTTGCAATGCCTCCCATCTCCCCTTCCTACAAAGCACAAAGTAAATATATTTAGTGCCTTTGAAATTACTAACAACTAGAAGTCACAGACAGTATGAAACTGAGTTACTATAGAAATGCCATGTTAGTCACTGGAAATATAGGTTTCTAATTTTACCTTTTGGTTTCGGGGCAAATCTTGAGCGCTTGCAGGTGGACTGTAGTTCAAAACTAGTCTTCGAAACTCCAGCAGGTTAAATAATGACTGAAATATTAAAAAAGAAATATTCAAATGCTTTTGCAGGGGAAAACAAAACCTTTCAAATGTGCTTTAGCAAAATAAATTCATTGTTAGATACATGCCATTCTGAAGTTCTTCTTACACACGTTATTTAGACTGAAAACTTTGCTTGCCATATTTACAGTAGAGAGAAAAATGTGTATTGACAAATGGCATAGTTTAAAAAAAGGTCATTTGTATATGATTTCTTCTATATATATTCTGGAGTCTTTAAAAATAAGAGTCATTTGTATGTGATTTTTAAGATTTATATAAATCTTAGAAATCACATACAAATGATTTATTTATATATATAAAGTTTTTATTTTATTTATATAAAATATAATGAAAACTTAACATGGCAGTAAAATAAAATTTCCTTTTTATAATTCAGATTTAAGATGGCATTATTTTCAAAACAAGAAATGGAAAACTGAAGTTCTAAAGAAACTCCTACTTTCTTTACCAAAGACACTACGCTTACAAACTAACAGAAATTATTCCATGAAGATACGGGTTCAGCTCTTATAATATTTAACATAAATGTAAGATATTCATATGTCCCCCATCACCATAGTACCTGTACACCTCAATCTTTCATGTACGTAACCACACAACGCCCCTGTGAGGTAGGAAAGTATTAGTATCCACAATTTACAAATGGGGATTTCAGGCACAGAGTGACGGAAGGTATGTCTACCTGGGGGGTGGGGGTGGGGGGGGGGGGAGGAGGGGAAGAGACTGGCAGCAGGTTTCAGAGTGGAAACATCTACACTGCTATTTTTAACCGCCCAGCATGAGCCCTACAAGCCCGAATCAGTTGACCCAAGCGCTAAGACTTTTTTTCCCCCCTTCAGTGTACACATATTCTCAGTGGCTTGTCCAACATCACACACAAAGAAGTCTGTGGTGGAGCTGGGACTTTAATTGAGGTCTCCCAAATCCAGTGAGCTGCTGTAACTGAGCTAAAGAGCTACAGCTCCCTAAAGACCACCTAGGGCAAGATTCTGCTACTCTAACTCACAGTCCTATTCATTTCAATAGGACTGCTTGTGGAATAAGGTACTACTAACTGTAAGTACGAGTGGCAGAATCTGGACCCTGGTAAGTTAAAGTTGATCTGCAAGAAGGGGGCAATGGTGGGGAGTTCTTGTGCCCTTTGTTTCTTCATGATCTACAAAGAATCCCCTAAATGTTGGATTTTTCTGCTCGTGTTTTACTGAATTACTTTAGAAAGTCATATTGTCTACCCAACAAGCATCTGAGATCTTGCAACTGGTTCTACATGGGGTAGGCAACCTAAAACTGTATGGGCCACTGAGAATTAGCAGGATTATATTACATCACAGAGCAAGGAAGTGAAACCTGATTGTGACGGCACTCTATTCTTATTTGGATAATTTAAAACTGAGGGTTTTTTACCTTAAACAGTTGGGAGAAAAGATCATTTCGGTCAAGTTCCAACATCCTCTCTTCAATTAAGGGTTAAAAGAGCTATTTCTATGATTAAAATCCTTTTTACACCCTTAAATCCTCCAACAGAGGATATTCCTAGCATTTCTAAGGTTAACAAACAATAAAAAGCTGTTCAGAATCTCTTTATACAAGAGCCAAAAAAGCAACCCATTTTTTCCCTGGCAGTCACCTTTAAGTATCTCCTTTTCTTCCCACTCAAACCAGGATGATTAAATCCATCAGGTATTTTGTCTATACCCTTCAAAGCTAGGAAGTTGAAATATTAATTATTAATTTATTCTTCTTTCTAGCAACTCAAGAGGAATGATGCAAAGCTACATTTCAGATGATGTAATGCATTTTGTTGATGGGCTTTTCATCAAATAAGTTACAACACTATTATATGTACAAAATAAATCAGTTGACAGATAACATTCAAAGACTGGCCTTTTCCCATGACTAATTCAAGTGCTATCATGCAGCCAAGCAGCTGAGCTGGCCAAATTCAAGTATGTAAGTACACTTCCTCCCCCCCCCAGAGAAAGTGACACACAAGCAGATGTTTTGACATAAAACTGAATCCACCACTTTGTCGGGATTAACAAGCTTCTGGTAAACTAGTGGTTTTGAAGTATCAACTGAGTATTTGACACTTTACTAAGCTAAGCTTCTACTTCTACTCCTAGATGAATATAGAAACATCTGTGTCTAACAACTTATTTTATGCACTTTGTCCACTATGTTTTTTAGAACGGATTTATTCAGGGTTGTCAGAAATTTTTCATACAAAGTATTTAGGTATCCAAGTCCAAAACATGTTCACAGCTTATTTAACTGCAGCCCATACGTACTCAGGAAGAGTCATTTACTCACCTAGAGCAGTATTTTACTACTTGAATAGTCCTATGACAACCTGTTTAGAGTAAAATATTAATGCCATGTGAGGAAGGGTGGTAGAAACTAGGCCTAAAAGCATTACGTACCAAAAGGCAAGTAACAGAGCTCCAAATGTTATGCCATATTGACTGTTGCCTTGAATATTAGAACTAGTAAGGTAAGGAACATCTGTATTGCAGTTACTGAGTCAAATTCTCTGCTGGTGTAAACTGACTTGTAGACTTGTACCAATTTATAGGAGTAAAGAATTTGGCCAAGTCTGCATGCAACTGTCCAGGAGAGTACTTCTGAGCCCAACCATTTTTCTCCAAAAGAAAAAAATACAGGTTTCCCATAAATCTAAATTTCCTCACAAATCTAAATATCAAGCCACCAAAACCTGGTAATTGAACATACCTATACCATTCAGTCTTACTTATATCCAAGACCATCAGCAATACACACTGCAAATTCTTATCTGTTTCGCATAAGCAATAAATATCCATATGAGATGAGATCATGCAATCAGGCCATAATAAAATATGGTTCGCTACAAGCTACAAATTGTAAGATATAATAAATATGGTCCTTTTAAAAAACAAGCAAAACAAAAACAAAAAACCCACAACTACATGAGCTCAAGTTGAACAACTGATCTCCTAAAATAGAGCAGAGAATCAATCAGCATCCAAATCTTACTATTAATGGAGGGTTTTCACTGATATCCCAAAATAAAGAAACAATCACTCAAGTTTGATTTGTACCATCCTGTTATACTTTTGATTACATTTCTCATCTCTCTCGTGGGTCCTGACCACAAAGCAGGAAGGTGCTATTCCTCTTCCATAGGATCAGAGTTATTTAGTGAATATTTCTATTAGTGACAAGCCTAAATCATCCAAATATCCAATCAGAATATTCCCAAACTACTGAGATGTTGGGATTCAGACATGAAATTTGAGGACTTGTCTAAATCCCCAATTTCCCCCCTGGCTTCTTGAATCACTAGATTCCCTTGTGTTCTTCTTTTCGTGAATTTTCTTTGCACTATATTCATTTCAATATGGCATTCAGTACAGTGTGAAGATAAACAATGACAATACAATTTCCTGGCAACCTGAAAATGCACAGGATGAAGAATGGGCAACCTCAGAATGGAAATGACTGCAGACAAAGTCTTGCACTAGGCCAAGACGACATTTAGAAGAAAAAAAAAAAAACACTAAAATTACCTCAGTTCTCTTTTCTGGAATGTCAAATCATTAAAAACAAAAACAAAAATCACTTTTTTGCCCCTCATCCAACCAGACAGACAGCGTTTATAATCTTTAAAGTGTGACGTAAAAAGCAAGGTTTTATCATCCCCCCTCCCATTCATATGACAGATGTGTGAATTTCCCTTATAGGCCGGTTGCACATTCCCTGGCTGGTACAAACAGAGAGACCGTCCTGGAGACAAAACATAGCTGAGCTCTGGATTCTAGGGTGCACTTTCATGCTTTTCTGATCAGGAGCAACCTGTGCACCATCATCTCTTGCCAAGTGCTTAATGATGGCAGCATGAACACTAGCTAGCTCACACCACGGCCTCCTGGTGATGTGACGCAGCACAAACGTGTCAGCTTGGTCACCCCCTAGGACACAGCTACATTTATCATGCACTATTGTCTTCATGAAGGAAGGATGTCAAGAAGAGGTTCCAAAGGTCCTCTCCCACACCACTGGACACCAGCATAGGATACAATTCAGTTTTCTCCTGTGAAGTTACATTCTTATTTTATGACATGACAAGCAGGAACCAAGACAACTACCGTGAGGCCATAAATATAAATTACAACATTATGATTTCACTGCCCAGGTAGAACAAGTAGTATATATTTTCTATGCAGCAGAAAATCCCGGTTGGTTTAAGCAACCATTTTATTTCTTAAAGTTAGCAACAATGGAATTGGAAGTTATTTAATAAAGTAAAAAAAAACTATCGATATTTTAGTATACATTTCACCACCACTATCAAGTGCTAATGTAAAAAAAGTTACTATGAAGATGATTCACATAATGTATTGTAATAATTTTTCTTTTCCTATAATAGCTAATGATCCCCACACTAAACCCAGACAGTGCACAAGTGGAGTGCTTACTTAAACCTTTTCTTCTCTGCCACACATTTTTAATCACATAAATTAGGGTAGAGCCTCCTTTGTCACCATAAGTTTTGCATTCAAGTACTTGTCATGCAAACAACATGGAGAGAATTAACTCCGAAGTGTAGAACGGGGGAGGAATAACTCCCAAAAAGCTGTACAAGTGATTAACAATGATGAAAAGGAATCTTTAAAATAAATTGACTCACTTCACCATGAATGATTTTTAAGAACATTTCAATAGAAGGCAGCTACATTCATTTCTATATATAGCCCTAAACCCATAACAATGAAGTATTTGCTCTAAAAAAGCTGAATCCTTGATGAGAAGGCATTAGTCCAGGGGGTGATATTTCACGTCTTATGAGCTTAATTTTTAGTGGGTAACTAAAAATAATCCTCCTTTTTTGCGAATTTAAATCAAACTAAATCAAATATTCTTACTATTGAGTTTGTGTTCTTTGCAAAGTACTGCAAAAAGTTTCTCAATACACAGTAATGCTTAGCACAAAAACATTACAATGAATATTGAAAATCCCATTCATTCCAAAAGGACTTAACACTATTACATTTTTTAATATATTTGTGTATTTTATTTTCTGCAGTAAAATACAAAGTACAGTATTCAAACTCGTTGGAAATTAGCTGATTTCGTATCACCTGAGAAATTACAGCAGAGCCACCAGAGAGCAATAAGCCTGCCAGAAAGGGTTTCTAGCTACTGGGAAAATAGAGCAGGACTTCTGGGTGGGTCAAGTGCTGACCTGTCCTGCCACAGGCACATCTCATCCCTGTTGCCTGTCAATATAGTCTCCCTCTACTCCTAGGAACCAGCAAGAAACAACAGAAAGCAACCAGTATTAGCAGTTACAGAGATGGGACTATTAGAATTCTAAAGGAGGGCAGATAAGCTAAGGCTCCCAGCTGGTTGAAAATGGGAAGAAACGGAGAGGCATCATCCAGCACTTCACAAGGGAGCAAGATGAAACTTGCTTTAGTGATTCAATAGAAAAATTCTAAAAAAAAAAACTTATTGTAGGACCCTATTTTGGGTATGGACCACCTTTTTGTTGTATTTTTCTAGAGCAGGCAATATAATGGGGATTCTGATTTTATGAATGGTCTCTAGGTGTTAAAGGAATACACAATGCCAATTGTACACAACACAGCCTTCAGTGTGTAACACTGAACATCTATATCCTCCATACTCTAAGGATTAATAAGTATCTACCTCAATATTGCATTAAATTATTGATGTGTAGAGACGAGTGAACACATTAAAGCAGCAAACAAGTATATAACTGAACCATGAACAGATCCTTCACTATTGTTTAGGTACCAGTTGCCATTATACGAGTAAACAACAAAAACCCAATAATTCTTTCTGGGTATGAGCAGAAAGATGCCTCTAGATGCAGGATCATCAACAGGCTGTTTTATGTAATTTCAGACAGACATTTTCTGAAAGGAACCTTTCAAATTCTGCCTGCAGATTGCCAGCAAGTTGCTTCAATGCCAAATGTATGACTACTATTTGAAAATATTTGACTACCAACTCTTTTAGTTTCTTTCTTTAGGGGGGAAAAAAAAAAAAGATAAATCTATCTAAGAAGACTGGTAAAATTTTATTTAACTTTCATTTCCCACATTGCAAGTTACATATAACTTAATAATTTATGTATTTTTAAAACTGAGTTAGGAAAGGGTAACTTAAGTGTCAAAGGAATCTCTCATATAGGTCATTTTCTCTCAAATTCAGAGGTCGAAGCGATTTTGAATACTGGTGCTCGACCAATCAGTGAGATGCTACAAAATAGCAGCGTAATTTGGTGAGAGGTTCTCTGTGTAGCACAAGTGCAAATATACCACCTATAAAACAATGGATACTGGCAACATTATAATGGTTACAGAAAACCAAACTGCTTACTAAAGCGATGAAAACAGAAAATAAATGAGACATCCATTGTTTCAATGATGAAGTCTAGCAATTAAAATAGCCCTGGCAGATATGTGGAATGAAATTGTCAGCACTTCACAATATGCCTATTTCATTGCTGGAATCATTTAGAGAGAGAAAAAATACAAAATTAACTCAGATGTAGGCTGGGGGAAAATGTAGGAGAGTTTAACTTAGCTGAAACCCCAAATCACTGACGTTTTTCAAGTTGGGTTAATAAGACACCTTCACAAAGGGGGAGAGAGAGAGATACCCATCATGGATTTCTGCAAAGTTCTTCACTTAGATTACAGTACTTATTATACATTAACTAATAGGCAATATATTCTACATATAGGAAGTGCTTTTACATATTTAATAAAAGTATTTCATCACTGTAATATGCTTCCTCAGCTCATCCAGGGTACTTAATGTCTGTGTAGTTTTCACTGTTTAGATTTTAGTACCATAGAGCAGAGATTGTGTCAGAGATTGCGTTTTGTGCAGTACCAAATACACTCTTGAGTAGCATGCCTGATGACATCTTTAAAAATCAGATATTATTTCTACTCTAAGAGAATACATTATTACAACTTGGTTAGAGCTTGATCGATGCTGGTTATTAAATGAATGTATTTTGCTTGAGACAACTTGGTACTGCTAATACTCCAGTACATTAGTTTTCATAATTTCAGCAAGCTTGGTTATACTCGAGTAAAAGATGCACACCGTTAGGGTCAATATTATCATTACAAAAAAAGCTACTCTAATAGCAAGAAATAATATTGTGCAGAAACCCTGTCCATAATGGAGTACGCTCCTCCCAACAACTAAGGCAAAGAGTTGTGTGTTTTTGTTTTGTGTTTTTAAACTATTTATCCACTTTAAACCTGACCCAAACCCACTGAAGTTAATGGAACAATTCCCATGGACATCAATGGGCTTTGGATTAAGCTCTTTACTTGGCAAAATAAGGGTGAGAAAAGATTTCAACAAGAGAGCTTGAAAAGCATGCTATTTAAGAGTAGACAGAGCAAAAGGAAGTTACTCTTGGCCTTGGTAAACTTGAATAGCTAAAGTAAGGGTTAACTAAGTTGCAGTAAAACAAATTAATTTACTAAACCCTCTGTTGAAAAGGTTTGTCAAACTGGCATGAGGTTGATTAGTCCAGGATTAGACATACCCTACAAGAAGCATCAAAGGAACAGATCATAAACAGTACTGAGATGCTATAAATTTCCTACTAAAAATATCTAGGTTAAAATTAAAATTTGGTTGCACAGTCCAACAGTTAAAGTTCAGAAATGCCAGATTTATGATCGTCTGGGCAATCATAATTCTGCCCCGATGCACATCGATCCTGTGCATTGAATGAGGCAGAGGCCCTGAGGGAAAAAATGGTATAACTACATCATAATGCATATAGACATGGGGGACGAATTAAGGTTGCATAGACCAGTGCTTCTCAAGCTATCTGATGTGGGGGGACTGGCAATTTTTTTTCCAATGTGCACGCAGACTGGCAGCCGATGGCTAGCAGACCAGCACTGGTCCGCGGACCACCACTTTCAGTAGCACTGGCATAGACAACAATATCTTAATTTTTGAGTGTTTGGCTTAGCGCAGTGTGAACATTATATTTTGATATCGCTATTTTTTAAAAATAACAATTTCTTAGGGTTCTTTCAAAGGAAAAAAGGTAAAAACAAATTCTAATATGTACTACTGTACTAACTACCCAATCATGCATCATCAGGGATTGAATCCTGAAGTTTCAGCAAGTAACACACTTCTGCTGCTTGAAATATGCAACTGACAATAGGAGAAGGCTGTGCTACTGACACAACATGCTGGGCCATGGGGAAAAGCAGTGGCCCTCTCTCCCCAGACATTGGGAGAGCTCCTGAGCCAGGCACCATGTTGTTTTTCTATTGCTGGGGGGGGAGAGGGGATGCTAAGGCCAACTGTCAGGTTTAGCTTCCCACTACAGCTCCTCTGGCAGCTCTCAAGTATTACCAGTGCAGTGTCTTCTACTGCTACTTTTTGAAGTGGCTCAGCTCTTTGGAATATTCATGTTCATATATTTTGGCATGCAGCAGAAGTTCTCATGAGCCACGCAAACAAAAGGCAGCAAACAGTGATTTTTACTAGCTTACTTCTCAGCTAAAACTGAACTGAATTTCAGGGGATCAGGAAAAGACACTTCCCTAGCCAGAGTTCTCCAGCAGAAATTTCAAAGATGAGTTGGAAATAATGGAGGTGTTAGAGCTTCTAAAAAAAATAAATCACCAAAAGAATCTTTCACAGTGACAAGTGTTAGATGACCTAAATACACATGTTGCTACTAGGTTTCCCTCTATTTGTCAATCAAGATAAAACCTGATTCTCTGAGTCCTCTATCATGTTGAACCTAAATAGAGTCCATTCTTCAGTAACACCTTTTGATGCTAGAGCAGCAAAGCACTGTGAGGAACTCAGGGTTGCCGGGCAAGTGTTGAGACACACCCTTACTGGTCTGGGTTGTACCCCAAACCTCATGACAAACATGTTAGGTCTTCAAGCTACCTGCTGTATAAAGTACTAATTAATCTGAAAATATGTATTACGTATCTGAGCTGGGAATGGTGGCTCTCTGCCAGATATGCCTACACTGACAGGGAGCACCATGGCAACAAGTTGCATAGGAAACCTGAGGAAGAGTGAAGATGCTGCCTAGCAATTGGTAGCTTCTAGCAGCAAAGTTAGAGCACGGAGAATTGGATCAGGGCAGTTGGATTGTTTGATAGAAAAAAGAAAAATTAAAGCAGAAGGGAAATATGGTGAAATCCCAGGTCAGGGCAACTTCGCCTGCATTTCCCTTTAGTGGTTCAGCAAGGGTAACCACTCTAGGCTTCAGGCTCTTCAGTAGTCACCTCTCTTGGGTGGAGTCATAAGTCTCTTGTCCCTCCTGACATGGGTATTTCCCCTGATTATATTGTGATAACCCCCAGCAGGAAGGACTGCCTAAACTGCATTTTTTTTTCTCTTCAGAGACTAACAACAATGTGATTGCCACAGTCATAAGTTACCAAACAGCTCCTTCTAAGCAAGCGCTTTTATTCTCAAGATAAAAGCATTACAGAGAAAACATTAAAAACAATAAAAGGACCTACACACACGCTGACAGGCTTACCAGAGATCATCCCCAAACTTCAACAATGGTTCTGGTTAGTGATTGGTCCTTCAAACCCACACAGAGTTTTTAATTGTGGTCACCAGTTCATAACCACTTTTTCTCAGAACTAGCTCCTCCACAAGTTAGAGAGTCCCTCGTTTATCTAATTTTGGCCTTTGAAGAGACCTTTAATAGGTAATCAGCCAGACAATGGTTTGTCTTGTAGCTTCAAAAGGATGGCTCCAGAAATGAGTAACTTGCATTCCCCTCTTCCCAAATATTTCCTATTAAAACCACTCCACAAAAAATTAAATCTTGTTTGGTTCAGTGTTTCAAAACAGGAGTCCTTTGAAGCACATAAAACTTCCCAGTGTTTACATGAGTGCTGTGTCTCCCCCATATAAGAAGTCACATACCATCCCATTATAATACATAAACCCATTCACATTCTTAATACAATGACCTCCTTAGATATTTTAACATAGTTCAATATGATTTGTCCAGAAAATTGCAGGATATTGTCAGACCTATCACAGTGAAAAATACACAAACACCAATAAGTCTCTGAGCAATAAAGAAGCTACTGAGCATTCAAAGCATGAAAGATATAGGGGACACATGGAAAGTAGCTGAAAAGAAGCAAACAGAATTGGCAACAAAGTTTGAATCTTTTCTGCTTCTTTTGGAAGACACATTAAATAAGTACATGACAAACTGAACTAGAGAAAGAAAACAAAACCTAGCACAAAGAAGGGTCAAGAGTACCCATACCAAGGGAAAGGAGAACTTAACAGAAAACCAGAAAGCACTGTTACAAGTCAGCATGATGAGCAAACAGGATTGTTGGCAAGAACTACTAACAGGACACTCCACGCTGACATATAATTAAAAGGCAGCAGCACCCTGACATCACAGTATGGACACACAATTGTGCTATTACACAAATGGTAGCACAGGCAGTATTAATGATTGTTTATGAGAAGAGTGAGGCTGGGTTAGTGGGATATCCCTCTCACATGATAAATCATAGAATATCAGGGTTGGAAGGGACCTCAGGAGGCCATCTAGTCCAACACCTTGCTCAAAGCTGGACCAATCCCCAATTTTTGCCCTAGATCCCTAAATGGCCCCCTCAAGGATTGAACTCACAACCCTGGGTTGAGCAGGCCAATGCTCAAACCACTAAGCTATCCCTCCCCCCCAATAATGACTCAGATGACCAAAAATCTTTAGCACTGTAATTTAAAAAAAAAAAAGTCTAGAGCATGTGACAAGACAGAGAAAAAAGCTAGGCAATATCTCCTGCTAAAGATGAAACAGTCGCCTTAGGCATAAAGGAAGGAATAGTCCCCACACCAGAACATTATCACAGTGGAATGCTAGAAACTAGAAAGAGCTAAGAATAGTCAAAAACAAAGAATTTGCAAGTTAATAAGTCTTACGGCTACTATTTCATTTAAAAATAGTATTTTAAGGTCTGACTCCACAGGGACAAAGTTTAGGCAGTTAAAGTAGAATCTGGCTGAGAAAGAAAACAGACAAGCTCCAAATGGAAATAATGGGTTTAACCAAGTGTCGGGTGATGTACGTTGTTGAAAGCATGGACAGCTTTGCTCAGAGACTGTGCTGACAGTTTTTTTCCAAACTCCTCCCTCACAGTCGTTACCTCAGCGTCACTGCACAACTACCCCTCTTACCCTCTCTTCCCCTGTCCTGTCACTCTCTCCCCTCCTCTTCAAGTCCCCTCTCCCTTCCCTTTCCTTTCCATTTAGCTTTTCCCCATCTAATTAAATCCACCCCAAAACAAGAACATTGATGTAATTCAAAGAGGAGCGAGAAATATAATTTGGAACTGTCTCAGAATTTATTGTAAACCATAGTTTTGGAAAACCATGAAAACTGACTAAATTCCAACGCCCATATCCCAATATTCTCAAAGATAGGGAAATGCTTCAGAACTAAGTGTAAAAGAAATACACATTGTCTAACGTGCAGCTCATGTGGCACATGTGACATATGTGCATATACTATTTGCTGTGTAGGACCCTCTCTGATTCACTACAGAGGCTGGATGGTGCTCACTGAGTGAGCAGCTGTTGAGTATGTTGTTTTGTGAACACTGAACAAGGTGCAGCCCTAGGCCTTATTTACTACACATTAGTCAACTGCTGCTCTGACACAATGATTAATGTAGGATTGTGTCTGTGTTATTATGTAAATTAAATGCCTTAGAATCAACACATTGCACACACAGCAAGCCTATGGACCCAATAGTAGCAACCACTGATACTCTGTATCATTGTACCCTTAACCTCTCCATTGCCCCACTTTCCTTCTTAGTATTTATTAGGATCACTCTTTCTTAAATTATGCCCTAATTCTGCAAACTCTTAGGCACATGCTCTACTTAACATAGACGAATGACCCACTGAGCTCAGTGGGGCTACTCATGCGTAAGTGTTTGCAAGATCAGGGCTGTAGGTTGTAGACTGGGCCAGGGACCCAGTTTTCCTATATGTTTGTATAGCATCTAGGATAATGGGGCCCCAGTCCTGACTGGCACCCCTCGGTTCTTCCAGAATACAAATTTGATGGGTTCGGTCACAGGGTTCCCCCTGGGACTGTCACCTGATGTGCTGAGATTACCTCTGAGCCCATTTTCTCTGCCAGCCTGGGACTTCAGAACCCTGCCTTGTTGAGCCAGACACACAGGCCTGATGCAACACGGACCCAGACTCTGGACCCAAAAGCTGCAGGCTTTAAGTGAAAACAGCTCAGCAGGTTACTTGCCTTCAGCACCCAGATACCCAGCTCCCAATGGGATCCAAACCCCAAATAAATCCGTTTTACTCTGTATGAAGCTTATACAGGGTAAACTCATAAATTGTCCGCCCTCTATAACACTGATATAGAGATATGAACGCGCCCACAGGTATTAATCACTTACTCTGGGTTCATTAATAAATAAAAGTGATTTTATTAAGTATAAAGTAGGATTTAAATGGTTTCAAGTAATAACAGACAGAACAAAGTCACCAAGCAAAATAAAGCAAAAACACCCAAGTCTAAGCCTAATACATTAAGAAACTGACTACAGGTAATATCTTACCCTCATATGTTCCAATAAGCTTCTTTCACAGACTAGACTTATTCCTAGTCTGGGCCCAATCCTTTCCCCAGCATAGTCCTTGTTAGTTCCAGCACACATCTTAGGTGTTAACTAGGGGTGTTCTCATGACTGGCCTCCCTCTCTGTCCTGCTCCACCCCCTTTTATAGCTTTGGCACAAGGCAGGAATCTTTTGTCTCTCTGGGTCCTCACCCCTCCTTCTAAATGGAAAAGTACTAGATTTAAGATGGATTTCATTATCAGGTGACATGGTCACATGTTCCTGAAAGACCTCATTCTTCATTAACCATGGGCTGGCCCACAGGTACACAGGAAGGCTTGCAGGTAAACAAACCATTTACAACCAATTGTCCTAGTCAATGGGAACCATCAAGATTCTAAACCACCATAATGGCCCACACTTTGCATAATTACAATAGGAACTGTGACGGGGCAAGGTCATATGGCTATAGAAAAGTAGTGGGAGATAGATATATTAGCTCCAGACGAAACAAATCCCTGTTACCAGGACAAGTTAAATGGCAGCTGCTCCAGGTCAATTAAGACACCTGGGGCCAATTAAGAACTTTCAAGAAGGCAGGGAGAATGCTAGGTTGATTGGTACACCTGAAGCTAATCTGGCTGAAATTAGTTAAAAGCTTCCCAGTTGGTCAGGTGGGTGCGGACGTCAGGAGCTGTGGGAGGAAGTTGCGCTGTTGGAGAGGCTGAGCAGTACACCCCCTATCAGGCACAAGGAAGGAGACCCTGAGGTAAGGGTGAAGTGGAGCCTGAGGAAGTGGGGGCTACTGTGGGGAAGTAGCCCAGGGAATTGTATGTGTCCTGTTTCTAAAAGGTCAGCTACCATAGCTGATACTATCAGGGTCCCTGGGCTGGAGCCCGGAGTAGAGGGTGGGCGGGCCCGGGCTCCCCCCTTTGCCCACTCCCTGATTAATCACTGAGACTGGGAGACAACAGAGACTGTGCAAGGGAGAATAGCTTCTCCTCACCTCCCTTCCTGGCTTATGATGAAAATGGCTCAGTACACTGTGACCCTTGTCTCTAGAGAGAGAAGGGTTACATGAAGGGTCAGTGAGCCTCTGAGGCTATCGAAATCTGCCATGAAACGTGGGACGCACGGAGACAAGGACAGAGCTTTGTCACAGAACTCAGACTTATTCTTCATATTCTTCAGGTACAAGAATAATACATGCATACAAATAGGGTGAACACGCTCAGTAGATTATAAGAAACAGTTTGCATAAAGCATATTTCAGTTACATCATTCACTTTCATAAAGCATATGGAGTGCAACATCACAACAAATAATAACCACCACCAAGCTATTATTTAGCATTTATATGAGTAGCTTAGGATATTACCTCATTAACAGAATAAATCCGTACACCTACAATTATGAATGTTTTAAAAACATATTCTAAGCTCTCAAATTTCTGCACTTCTCCTACCAAGTTAATATTTCTAAACTTGTACAAAGGAATCCACGTACATTTCTTAATACTTCTGATGTTAGTGATTCTCAAGTGTACTTGAGGAGGAAGAATTCCTGAGGGCTTGAACTATGTCTTGGCAAGTAAGTGAAGGGAAAACTCATTTTACAACCACTTTGTTTTAATATGGATTCATTGGTAGTATTTAGAGATCTAAACATGTATTCTATTTTGATATGGGATCCTTAAATAGCTTTCTGAATGTATTTTAAAGCTATAGTACATTATTAAAAATTACTTAATTTGATTTTGTTTACAGAAGTTTATTTAACTGAAGTTTGGTCTTTAAATAAAAATTGAGAAAACTCCACTTCCTTACTCACAGTTAAAAAAAAAAAAAAAAGACATGCTTCAACACAATACATAATAAATGCCACTTCTAGAAATGTTTGCTTCTTGTAACAGGTTTTTTGCTGCCACTCTGTAAATGACTGCTCTAAGTAACTTCACTCCTCAAATGAAACTGGAACTAGTCGATCATATGTTCAAATCAAAATTGGCTGAGAAATTGACAAGTAGAAGCCAAGCAATATTGCATAAGAGACTGTACATTGAAATGTTAAATGTATTTTTATAAGCTTCGCTATAGTGCAGAACAGAACAGAAAAATGCACCACTGGTTTTTGCATTTATTTTCATTTTGTTTTGGACTATGTTGCATAGTATATTATTGTGACTCACGTAGGCAACACTAGATGATATTGCTGACCTCTAATCAAATGTGTCAGGTTTCAAAATGATCCTAAAAAAGGGCCTGAAAATATTTTTATAGTTGATGCAACCCAAGGAGTCTGTCTATCCTGTGGTTAAATAAATACTGAATTAGATAATGTCCAAAATTAACCTACACGTAGTATACTAGTATAGTTGTCTGAAACGTAATTCTCTCTCTAGTTGACAGGCAAAACATAACCTACATTTTCAAATCAAAAAGATTATGAAAACATACACGAGGAGAATAATTTTATTTTGATTACTTTTTTAAATTATGAACAGTAAATATACTATTTATCAAGGTGTAATATTGTAATTTTGAATGCTATAGAATTTCACACAATACAAGTAGTGACCATAAAAACTGGCCAGTCCTTTTATAATCCAGCTTCAATGTACAAAATAGCACACTGAGTGAAGCTAACATGAGATCATAGATCTAGCATAAACTTCTAAACTCTCTAGTCACAGTTCAGTGTTTCCATTGGCTGATGGACCAAAACCTAAACTATACATAAAGGTTTCTTAGAAATGTTTGACTTTTTGTATCAAATTAGAAAAAAAAACACATTTATAAGAATGCTAAAGTCAATCTTCTTGAAAATCTGACAGGAATCTGTGAATGAGAATGGCAAAGCAACAAATTAAAGAACTATCAAGTCAAGTTTCTTTCACAATTTGAGTTTTGGGTTAAAACAACATTGTATCAAGATAAATGTTTCCAAGAGTGGTGGGCTATTTTTTTTTAAAACCTACAGTATTACTGTGATGATTTGGGGATTTTTCTTGTACTATTTATGAATTCTGGTTGATATTATGAAGTTTTATAAAATTTTTGCTATGAAAATTGTGCTCGCTGAATGCCCCCATATAAAGGTGGATGCTGCTATTGCTGGCAGGACCAGCAACAGGCACGTACCAGACTGAAGACAATGGGGAGTATTTAACCTTAATGACTGTACTCTGACCACAATTAGTTCTGCTAAGGAGAGTGCTAACATGGAAAACAAGTTGGACCCAGCTGGTCTGCATGCGGCCTGGAGCAGTGGAAGCTTATCAAGCAAAACTAACAAACTGGTGACTAATCAGGAAGTTATAAAAGATCTTACAGGAAGTTTGGGAAAGAGAGGGGAAGGACTTTAACTGAGCAAGATAAGAAAAGCTGAGCTGAGGAAGAAAGAATATAAGAACGGCCATACTGGGTCAGACCAAAGGTATCATCTAGCCCGGTATCTTGTCTTCCGACAGTGGCTAATGCCAGATGCCACAGAGGGAATTAACAGACCAGGTAATCATCAAGTGATCCATCCCCCTGTCGCGCATTCCCAGCTTCTGGCAGAGGCTAGGGACACCATTCCTGCCCATCCTGGCCAATAACCATTGATGGACCTATCCTCCCCCACCATGAATTTATCTAGTTCTTTTTTGTACCCTGTATAGTCTTGATGGTCACAGCCCCCCCTCCCCCCCGCGCAAAGTAATACACTGCAACAGAAGGACACTGGACAGCCCCAGACAACCCTGACACCTGCCAAAAGAATGCCTTGGAGGGGTGAGGAAACTAAGGCAGGAACGTGTGTATGTTAATTTTTGTTAGGTCTGTGTATTTCTCATAGGGTCAAGTAAAGAGCAATAACGTTAAAATTCTGGGCAAAGTGTCTCTGTTATATGCTACCTCACCACGTGGGCCCTTGAAGAAGGAAACCAGAAGGCTCATACTATCAGGAATTCTGGGATGGAGTGTGCTTAAGCAATACTGCTGGTCCCTCAGACTCACCTTGATTCAAGGGGCAAGGTAATTTGATTGCAAAGACTGTAAGATAGGTTGCTAGACAGCGGGTCTGCATCCAAAGAATATGCTTAGGGACCCCAAGACTAGGACAATGCCTGGACTCTGTTCAGAATCCAGAAGCTTTAAACCAGGGTGGATAAAAATCAATGAATTAATTTAAAATTGGATTTTTTGATAGGTTTTTTCCTCCAAAAAGCATTTATCTAAAGATAGTTTTAATTAAGATACATTATAGCTCAAAGATATCTCATCATGGAATAGAGATTATAAATTATAATTCTATAGTATGAGACAATATATTCACGTAATGTTTAAGAAAAGTTTCGTAAATGAGTTCCAATAGTTCATGGATTAGGGACCCAATTTTATGGGATTCCAGGGCCTTCTGTATAGATTATTTAGGTTAATCTTTCTAGCTATCCAGTAGAACTCAGTACTCAGTCTAGAACAGGGATCTCAAACTCGAACCACCACGAGGGCCACATCACTGACACCTTTCCATATAAAAAGATACAAAAGCCGTCCCTCTGCCCCCACCCGTACTCCACCCCTTCCATGAGGCCCCAACCATGCCTCTCCTCCTCCCATCCCTTCCCCGCCCCCATTCCAACCCCCTTCCCCAAAGCCCCCCCCCCAACTCCGCCCCCTCCCTGCCCCTATTCCAACCCCTTCCCCAAATCCCTACCCCTGCCCCACCTCTTCCCCTGAACTTGCAGCTCCTTGCTCCTCCCCCCCGGAAAGCAGCTGTTTGGCGGCGGAAAGCGCATTGATATAGGCAGAGGAGCGGGGATGTGGCGCGCTGGGGGGAGGGAAGCGGGGGGAAGGCAACTTGGCAGCCCGCAGGAAATAACTCTGGGGAGAAGGGGGAGACATAGAAAGCTTGGCGGGCTGCAGGACATAACCCTGCGGGCTGCGTATTTGAGACCCCTGGTCTAGAAGATACCATCAGAGATGCTAAATTTTGCAGTTCTCAAAGTGTGGATTTGTGTCTCCAGATATAATATGCTTGTTAACAGCAAAAATATTGTAAAATAAATAAATAAGAGGTGAGAAATAGCAGACCTCAACCCTATTGTCCCTCTGAAAATCTGTGTACACAGAGTCCGTCCCTTATCTCTCTCTAAAAGTGCAAAGTTTCAAAAAGTTCAATGAATAGAAGATCATTGGGGGTGGAATAGATCTGGACAAGGAGAATTCTGGAAATAAATGTGAGAAAGGAGGGACAGGCAGCAGAAACAAAAGTGAAACTGTTTGAGCAGCATATTCCAGAAGTCTTGAGGTCTTTCTGAGTATAGCCTTCATCGATTTAAGATCTACTATACCATTTGCTCCCTAGAAGGAAAAATCTACAATGGCAGCAGGTTGTAAGAGAGACCCAGTTCGGGAATATTTGAATGAAGAAGTTCCTCTACCTGTGGGTAAGACAGGCATGCGTGCAAAGTGCAAACAGTGCAACAAAGAAATGCATGGCCTGGTTGCCCTAATAAAACATCATCATGAGAAGTGTTCCTTCTCAGAAGGAAGCTGCGTTGAAGATGATGAAAGGAATATGTCTGAACATACAGGATCTTCAGGTTGGTAAAATTTCATACTTCTTTAAGGACTGCCTGTCTTCCTTCTGGACTATTCTTGAATTCTCACGTTTGAGCAAAAAGTATAGTTGTTACTCTATGGTACTATCATTTTAGATGCAGTTATGATAAAAAATAAATAGTTGAAATAGGCAGATCTTCTTTTTACAATTTCACCTTTAATGTAGTACTGAGTATCAGTGAATGCAATGAGTAATACTAAATGAGCAGTATGGTAATAATAATTAAATAGCTGCATTGACTTATTTTGTTTAGGAGAATCCATCCTCAACCTACAGGATTCTGAAGACTATCCACCTTCAAGATCACCAAAATTTTCTATAGTTTCAGAGCTATCTGCCTATGATAGTGTTTCAGTCACATCATATATGTCACATAGTCACAGTATATCACCTGTACCAAACGAAAAAAACATTCCATCATCCAGAAAGAACCATAGATAAGTTTGTGATAAGAATCAGCAGATTACAAAAAGACGTAACTGATGAAAAAAATTGCCCCGTTTGTTTATGCAACAAATTCTCCTTTCCGTACGATTGAGAACCCACACTTCATTAACGTGGTTCAGTCATTAAGACCATGATACAGTCCACCCAACAGAGGAGATGTTGCAGGCAAATCGCTGGATAAAGTGTATGAAAGAGAAATTGATCAGAAGGTCTACAGGGTGAAATTGTTAACCTGAGTCTTGATGGGTGGAGCAATGTCCACAATGACCCTGTTATGTATGCTTGTCTGACAACAGAAGAAGGGAAGGTCTTCCTTACAGCAACAACTGATACATCAGGAAATGCACACACAGCAGAATACTTACAAGAAGTAGAAGTAAAAGCTATAACAAACTGTGAAAAAAAATTCAAATGTCTAGTACGCAGCTTGGTCACACACTATGCTGCAAATGTATCCAAGATGGGAAGAAATTACTTAGGAGTCCCAAGCTAATAACATATGGTTGCAGTGCTCATTTGATGCACCTCCTAGCCAAAGACTTTAGCCTTTATTTCTGGAACACTGATGTTGAAATTGAAACATATTTCTGTAACAACCACTTAGTAGCAGCTGCTCTGAAAAAAGCGGGAGGAACCAAGCTAACTCTCCCACAAGACCTGGGATGGAAGTCAGGAGTGGACTGTGTTGAGCACTATATCAAGAGCTGGCCTAATCTGATGACATTTTGTGAACAAAATAGTGAAAAAATAGATGGCACTGTCACAGCCAAAGTTCTTAACATTGGGTTCAAGAGAAATGTTGAACACATGCCGAGTACCCTGAAGCTTATTTCTGTAGCCTAGAACAGAATGCAGGGAAATAGCTGTTTTATTGCTGATGCTGTTGAAATTTGGAAGGAACTAAGTGAGATCTTAAAAAGAGAAATGTGCAATGACAGAGTTAAATTACAAGCATTAAAAAAACGAATGGGAGAAGCACTATCTGCAACTCATTTTCTTGCAAATATTCTCAATACTCGGTACCAGGGTCAAATCTTAACTGCTGAAGAAGAGGAGTTGGCTATGACATGGACATCCAGCAATCATCCCTCCATAATGCCAACTATAATAAACTTCAGAGCAAAGGGTGAACTGTTCAAGAAATATATGTTTGCTGATGTTTTAAAGAAAGTCACACCAGTGAACTGGTGGAAGTCACTTAAGCACTTGGATTCAAAGACTGCTGAAGTGATAATCTCACTTTTAATAGCAGTAGCTTCTTCTGCCGGTGTAAAAAGAATATTTTCTTCCTTTGGACTAATTCATTCCAAATTGAGAAATCGTTTGGGACCTGAAAAAGCAGGAAAGCTTGTTTTTCTTTTCCAGATTATGAACAGGAAAATGAAGGTAAGGATGACTGACTTCGCTGCAGAAGCTAATTTTTAAGTTTATCACGTTGACCTGGCTGACATAGTCTATTTAATTATTTTCTTTTTTTAAAAATATTTAATTTAACTATTTTAGTTAAACAATTTTAACAAAAACAAACCTGATTTTAAAAAACTTGAATATTTAACTAAACTAAAAAATTCATATGCTTGTTTTGTTAAAATATATGTTTGCTGTTGAAGAAAAAATCCAGAATACATAACATTGTTGTTTTTGTTAAATAAAACAATTTCAATGTCTGTCTGGTGATGTTCTTCTCCTAATACAGCATGGCAAGAAAATCCTCCAAATATTAATGATTAACCTGTTGAATTGGAGATAGTTCACATCCCAATGACTTCATAAATATCTGCTTCAATTACCCTTGGTCAATGAAATAACCAAACAATCACTCATTTTCTGACATAGCTATAAAACTAATCTGAAAAGTTTTCAAAATAAATCACTTAAAAAATGTATAGTGTGTACCTTCTAAAAATGAAAGCTACATCTAGCCGAGAGTGGTGAATATGTATTAAGGTTATAACAACCAACAGGAATGCACTTTAAGTAGAAAGTCATGATTAAATTGAGTTTTCTGACTTTTGATTTAAATCAAATTGATTTAAATAAAATCTACCCTGCTTTAAATACTCAGGGATCAGCAGCAGGATTCCTCCAAAAACAATCTGGTGCATGACCAAGAGGGGGCACTGGACTGGATCTGTGAAAATTGGGTGTTAATAAAAACTTAGCTAGATACATAAAACTCAGGCCTTTCAACATTTTGCTATGGCATGAGACCCCTGGGAAGAACACAACTATAAACAAATTTGAAACTAACTGGTCCATTTTCACTATTCAAACTGAGAGAAGAACACACAAAGAACAAAACAGACAATGAATAATAGAATAGTTTGGCAGAATTTTTTTAAATTTTTTTAGTTTTACAGACTGAGGTATTATCTGCAGCTCTGCTAATTTAAGTAATTTATTTAAAACACAATACTTTTTAGCCTGACAGCATCCCTATAATAGAAATTCATCAAAAACTGAGATAAATTGTTTAGTCTCTAAGGTGCCCCAAGTCCTCCTTCTCTTTATTTGAGCATAAGTTTCGTGAGCTACAGCTCACTTCATCAGATGCGTTCAGTGCAAAATACAGTGGGGAGATTTATGTACACAGAGAACATGAAACAATGGGTGTTACCATACACACTGTAATGAAAGTGATCAGGTAAGGTGAGCTATTACCAGCAGGAGAACAGGGGGAAAAAACCTTTCGTAGTGATAATCAAGGTGGGCCATTTCCAGCAGTTGACAAGAACGTCTGAGGAACATGCGGAAATAGTTTTACTTTGTGTAATGACCCATCCACTCCCAGTCTTTATTCAAGCCTAAGTTAATTTGTGTAGGTAGGTAGGCAGGCAGGCATAGCGGTCACCACCCTATACTGGAAACCTACTGATCACTATGCCTACCTACATGCCTCCAGCTTTCATCCAGACCACACCACACGATCCATTATCTACAGCCAAACTCTATGATACAACCGCATTTGCTCCAACCCCTCAGACAGAGAAACACCTACAAGATCTCTATCAAGCATTCTTACAACTACAGTACCCACCTGCTAAAGGGAAGAAACAGATTGACAGAGCCAGAAGAGTACCCAGAAGTCACCTGCTACAGGACAGGCCCAACAAAGAAAATAACAGAACACCACTAGCCATCACCTTCAGCCCCCAACTAAAACCTCTCCAATGCATCACCAAGGATCTATAACCTATCCTGAAGGACGACACATCACTCTCACAGATCTTGGGAGACAGGCCAGTCCTTGCTTACAAAAAACCCCCCAACCTGAAGCAAATACTCACTAGCAACCACACACCACACAACAGAACCACTAACCTAGGAACCTATCCTTGCAACAAAGCCCGTTACCAACTGTGTCCACATATCTATTCAGGAGACACCATCATAGGGCCTAATCACATCAGCCACACTATCAGAGGCTCATTCACCTGCACATCTACCAATGTGATATATGCAATCATGTGCCAGCAATGCCCCTCTGCCATGTACATTGGTCAAACTGGACAGTTTCTACATAAAAGAATAAATGGATACAAATCAGACGTCAAGAATTATAACATTCAAAAACCAGTCGGAAAACACTTCAATCTCTTTGGTCACTCGATCACAGACCTAAAAGTGGCAGTTCTTCAACCAAAAAACTTCAAAAACAGACTCCAACGAGAGACTGCTGAATTGGAATTAATTTGCAAACTGGATACAATTAACTTCGGCTTGAATAAAGACTGGGAGTGGATGGGTCATCACACAAAGTAAAACTATTTCCCCATGTTTATTCCCCCCACTGTTCCTCAGACATTCTTGTCAACTGCTGGAAATGGCCCACCTTGGCTATCACTACGAAAGGTTTTTTTCCCCTGTTCTCCTGCTGGTAATAGCTCACATTACCTGATCACTCTCGTTACAGTGTGTATGGTAACACCAATTCTTTCATGTTCTCTGTGTATATAAATCTCCCCACTATATTTTCCACTGAATGCATCCGATGAAGTTAGCTGTAGCTCACGAAAGCTTATGCTCAAATTAATTGGTTAGTCTCTAAGGTGCCACAAGTCCTGCTTTTCTTTTTGCGGATACAGACTAACAGGGCTACTACTCTGAAACCTGAGATAAAAAGGAATATCCAAGTTGCAATGGGGGAGGTCTAAGTTGGATATTCGGAAAAACTATTTCATTAGGAGGGTGGTGAAGCACTGGAATGGGTTACCTAGTGAGGTGGTGGAATCTCCATCCTTATAGGTTTTTAAGGCCCGCTTGACAAAGCCCTCGCTGGGATGATTTAGTTGAGGTTGGTCCTGATTTGAGCAGGGGGTTGGACTAGACCTCCTGAGGTCTCTTCCAACCCTAATCTTCTATGATTCTATGATCTAGTTTAATGTCTTAAGACGCAGGAGTGGTCTTACAACTTAAACATACAGTATGCAAAGTATAATTAAGAAACATCTCTCTCCCAATTAGATCTCAGTTATTTTCACAATATTCAACAGTTAATAGATACATATTTTCAAGATATCCACAATCATTTAAAGATGGACTGATTTTCCCTTTAGTCATTTAGTTAAAAAAATTAGAAGTCTTCATAAGCATTATGCATAAAGAATATCTGATATGAGTCTAACACAACATTTTATTAGTTCAGAGACATGCTGCGGTATACTTATTCACCTTGAGTAGTACTTTACTTCTCAAATAGTTCTGAACTGAGCAGGACTGCTCGAGGAGTAAGGTATTACAATGAGTATGGATGGCAAAATTTGGCCCTTCCTGTATAGATTCAAGATTATTTAAACTAGCAAAAGGTCTTTTACGTCACGTAGTCCATCTTCTTGAATCACCACAGGATAGAACTGACGGATTTCTACAGAAATACAATTCACTCCTATTCTAATCTTGCCTTGATCATTTTCAGTGATGAGATTTTACTTCCCTTGAGAAATTATCTACAGTCTAATTTACTTCAGATATTTAACCTATTTCTTAATAGCTTACTCTAAATGATTCCACTCAAAATTTAAACCTGGTATACCAATTCTGGCTACTGAAAACTGCTTTTACTGCTTTTTGGAGTTAAAACCAAATGAGCAAAAATCTCATTTCCTGATCAAGGCACTTGAATTCTTGTCAACTTGTTGCAAAGTGAAAAACATTTTGCATACATAATTATGCCAAACGAATAATTAAGTCTTCATAACAGCTGTACAAACAAACAGTTTACCCAGTACCACAGTATACGTATATTAGCTGGGCTAGCCAGACTAATTTAAGACAGAATGACTACAGCTACACTGGCCTTTTTTCCTCTCTTCCAAAGATTTTATCTCTGCCTCTTACCCCAACTTTGTGGCTACCCTACAAACAGTCCATTGTCGGGTGGTGGGATTGCAACATCCTAAATCAGTAGCACTACAACCACAAAGGTTAGCCAGCCACTCTCCTCCTCCCACCTCTAAGTCATTTGCACATAACATTTTATTTAAAATATTTATTCCTTGATTTTCAAATACTTTGAGCACCAGAAGCTGCCAAAATAGTAAGTGTGAGCTACAGGTCCTTATCACCTTTGAAAAAAATCACGCCCTTCATCATTAACAAGTTTTGTGACTTACTTTGACACCTCACGTATCCAAATCAGATCAGTAATTCACTATACATACCGCACTAAAACCAGTATGAACATTTATAGGCTTATGGTAAACATATAATGCTTAACTATATCTCATTCCTTACCTTTAAGGATAGAGAGGGAAAGTAAGTTTAGATACTGTCCATCATCGCCAGTTAGTTTTATACAAATTATATTACAAGAGAAAGTACAGCTAATCAGCAAACGCACTTACCTGAATAACAGCACTAAACCAGCATGTGTTGCCAACATTCTTTAATCCAACTGGACAACTGTCTTGCCTTTTTCGATCATAGGGGTTTGGAGAATCACTCCATACTTCTGGATGTGTCCTTTTCAAACTTGCTTTATTTTCTGCTATACTGGCTTCTAGAACTCTTAGAAAGCAGAAAGAGAAATGAAAAAATTAAAAGTAAAACAACAACAGTAAGATAACGGTATAATATGTAGTCACACCTTCAAATATCCATACAGAAATAATAACTAATCATTTGGTAACTTGTCAGATTTATTCTTGACTCAAACACCTTTTTTTTTTTTAAATGTGCCACAATGCACCTTGGAAAATAAGATGGTACTTTATTTGCAGATGCAGTACTGTAGCTGATTTTCCACAATAAATGGCATTACATAGTCAGGCTTATGAATGGAGTAAGCTTTCATGACTTTTAATTCCACTAAATAAAGGAAATTAATTTTAAAAAGTCAAAGACCAATCTTAAAACTGGGTCCTAATTGTTTAGGTGGACAACAACAAAGTGGGAAACAGAAGTAGTTTGAGAATCTGCCAGTAGTCATTTTTCATCCATACATATCACTGTGCTTTATAAAGAATATCACCACCATTTTACTGATGAGAAACTGTAATGAAGGAAATTTATCTAGCTCACTCAAGATCATGCAGCATACCAATGACAAGCAGATAATGGAATCCATGTTTCTGGATCCCCATTTCGACATCCTGTGCAGTGGATTCATTGCCTTATGTAGCTCAAGTGTACCTTGTGGGATTAGGAAAAACCCGCTCCTCTACCCAGAAAATCTTAAACTGCTCCCACACAGAGTAGTTGGCATATTCAAGACTTTACTACATTCCTTGTAAGAAATGTACTGTTCAGATGCAAGGAATTCATCACATATACAGAAGCATAACAAAAGCTGGAGCAAAAGCTCATGAACCCCACTGAGTTCAAATCACTCAGATCTTGCTATATAGGGCACTGTAGGGCAGGCATTTTACCTTTTAATTTGGCTATTAACTAAAACAAATTACTTCCCATATTAGCAAAAAATCAGTATTGCCTCTTGAGAAAACCTGAAAGATAAAGGAACATTTTTTTTTTTTTTTAAATTTGCTTCCCCCATCACTGGCATTTCTTTGACAGTGTTAGGAGACAGCTACACTTTGGGAGAAGATCAGCTATTTGATGGTGGCATTAAAGAGGACTTCAAAGCAACTATCACATCAATTTAAAACAATTTATTGAACAGCAAGTACAACCTAAACTCTGGTTTACAACTGATTTTGGTCAACAATTGTCAGAATGTGTAATACAGTTTGAGAGAGATCTGCTCAGCCCAGCCAAGAAAAGGGCAGTCAGAGTACCCTACTGTGAATTTCCTAAGCAGCCTTTGCACGCAGGGTTCATACAGAGCTCCAGCTGGACTGTAAGACTGGTCTGCCCAGGCAGAAACCCCAGGCAGAGAAATGGAATTCTGACACCTGCCCAACTACGGGGATCCATTCCCTGGCACAGGTGAGCGAAACTGGCATCCCCTGATCTTTTAACCTACTTACAATAGTTCTGACACCATAGGTTTAGCCAAAGACCAGTACCATTTATGTATTCAGTTCATTTTTAACGATTTTTCTTTTTAGAGTTCTCTCTTCCTTTAATAGTAGAGGGTTCATCAATTTGATCACCTATAGATCTTTCTTAGCTCAGTTTAGATAAAGCTTTATTACTAAAGCTGGCTTTCACTAGCCTTGTGGCAATTTTTCCTACTTAGAAATGAATCATCTGCTGAGAGAGGATTAGGCCTAACACTATCTGCCCTCAGATTACAGTGCTTTTATAGTCAATAACCCGAGACTCAAACATCAGCCTCAACAAATTCATGTCACAGTATGAAAGTTAGCTTTCTAATTCCTTAATCGGTTTTTGACAAGGAAATAGTTCTCAACAACCTTAATTAGAGTGTGCAAGAACCAGTTATGGCTCAGTAAAACAGCTATTCAACATAAATTACTTGATGCGATATACTGGACCCTCTCAGCCTCCCAACTGTCATCTTGAAATTGCTGCCAAAGGTTAAGCAAAGGAAGCCTGATACGAGGCCATTCTCATATACGTAATATGCTGTGGGACTTATGAGAAAGAATCTCTCTCACACATTGTCTTTGACATGTGGAAGTGATCGTCAAGATAATTGGGAGGAGGATGTCTTACTTCTGGCTCTGGGTATCATCAACCCTCTTCAAAAACACAGCATATGGAACTGAAAATGGCTCCCAAGAATGGTGCCAACAACCAGAAAAGTTATTATTTAACTGGAAGAGCAAGACCAAGACATGCATCAATCCATGAATCTCTTGATGCATTTTTAGACATGACTCACCGTGTAGAAAAAAGGACCTTCTTAGTTTTAACAAGTAAAGGGACCTTTGGGTACTCTTTAGCCAACCAGAAGTCCTACTATCGTCAGTGGGCATTCTGTCTGGGAAAGGGACAAAATATTGGACCCTATTTGGAAATACTTTCTAGAGTTAAAGAGCTTGATATCTAGAATGACCCTATCCCTTTCTACCATTGCCATTAAATATGGTAGTTATTTACTTGCTCATATTATTACAATCCTAATTATTTTACTCATATTTACACTTTGTTTGAAACCATCAATTTTTAAATGATATAGCAGATGAGGAAGTAAGTTATAGAAATTCTAGTAAGGACAGCTGCCTGTTTGATAACAGAACACATTAGTGGGCTGAGAAATCTTAAGGTCATTAATATTCGAAGAGCAGTATATTTGGATCATTTTAGTATCGGGACAGGTGACTGAGTTCTGGATACTCTAGGCTTGCTTCTTCCTTAGAGGCAGCTATGGCCAAACAATTTGTGGACCACAATGGAGTTGCTATCATATGTCCTATAAAATCAAAACCTATATTGCAGGAATGTGAGAGAGAAAACAACTGGGTGAGCGTTGTCATGTTAATGCACTGGACTTAAATGCTTTATGGAGAGATTCAGCCAGGAAGAAAAAAGACATTTTTAAAATAACAGAATCAATATTCCTCAATGGTAACAGTTTGTGTGCAAGCATGGCCATCTGGGTTGCACTTCTCTCAATAACCTCGAACTGACCAGTCCTAAAAAATATCAATTTAATGCAAAAAAACCAAAACTACTATAATGTTTCATGAATATAGTGATCACACAAATCAATAAATTCATAATGTTCCCATAGAAACCTTAACTCCATCCCTAGCAAACTCATTTGGCACCTGTCATTTGTGCCTTTGAAAATCTTCCCCATAGTGAGGATACCAAATTAAAAGATACATATATATATCCTTCAATTATTAAAACTGATTTTTTCCAGTTTTCTTTCTTGCCACTCCAGTTTGTATTTGACTTTTGCCTTCCCTTAGCCTAATAAACAAAGGCAGACTACTGCTTTTGACCTTGTTTCCATTTTTTTTTTTAAATCAGTTTCACTTTCTGGTTTTCAGAACAGAGCAAAGCTGCCAACAAACAGCAAAGGAATGAATGTTAGCATCCAAGGAGAAAATAAACCTATTTGTGTTAGGCTTTCTATACATATAAAAAACAAAACCTAAAATCCTGTCATAAATTGACCATACTATTTCTGTAAACCTTAAGTGTCAAAATTTCTGTATTTGACTTGTGATTCAAATTTAATATTACATGAATACACACATCTATAATTAAAAGATAAGCATGTTGCCAGTATAAACAAACACTATTTATTTTATTTTGGTGGGGCTGTATATGATTGACCAGAGAGATCCTATACGCTTCTTGTATGTGTGATACAAATAAAATGGCATATTGGTTTGCTAGTTTCTGCCACCAGAGAAAAATACTAAAACACATTTGCAGTATTTACTTGTAGATCAGAAGATTAAAAAGGCCACTTTTGGCAATCTTTGTAGTGTGGAAAAGGGACTATGGGTAAAAAGAAAAAGGTCTAAATGTAGAAGACCCTTCAAAAGCAAAAGAAAAGGTCCTGAATAGAGGCCAAAGCAAAGAACAAAAAAAGGAAGTCGTCCTGCAAGATGCACCTAACCTTCAGACACAATTATGAAAACAGTCTAACTAAAAGTTCACAAGAGCTGAACTTCTCATATGAAATTAGAGAAAAACAGCTTTAGCGGTCTTCTCATAAATTACTATTTTAGTACAAATTATGACAGAATATACATAAACTGAAACCTGAAGAACAATATCACCAGCCACATTAAGTAACTACCAGGTGCAAATCTTGCTCTTGTCTCAGCCCCTCCTGTCTTCCTAAGGAATGTAAGACATTTTATACTAGTCTAATAATGAGAGGACTAGTCACTAAATAGTTCTTCCCACACAGCTGGAAGGCTCTCTTTAATGGGCATGTTTACTTTTGCAATTAACACAGCTTCTATTTTTCAAAGAAAAATATTGTAGGGAAAGGTGGGAAATTACACTTCAGAGAGGAAGCCTTTTCATTATATCCCTGACTTTGCTAAACACAATGTGCTAAGCAGAACAGTTGTTGTGGTGGATCTCCAAGCTCCAACTCATCTCAGACTTAGGGTAAAGGGCCATTCTGAAGAATAAAGCAACAGCTAGAGCAGCTTAACTTTCTGTGGGAACCACAGGAATGCACAGCACACCCCCAAGTTGGGTGCACACTTAACAAGATTACCAAATAACTATTGCAAGTGGGCAGTATCTCACTTTCAAACACTCATAACTTGGGTCAAATCAAAGCTACTTTCCTCCAGAGAAAAGCCATGCATAGCTTTCAGTGAGAACTATATCCACAGCTAACTGCAACTTTCAAGACTCTGTCATTTCAGCTCTACTGCTGTTCACAAAAGAGGTCACAATTTATGTTCCCATTTAAAAAATTTTTGCTAAAAAGTTAAACCAAAAAAACCACACCACCAAACCTTCTCCCACCCTTCCACCTTTGGCAAAACCAGGTCTAGAAAATTTCAGTCCAAAATGTGAATGTTTTTCAGAATTCTGACCCTCTAAAACAGAAACAAGTCTTGTAACAAAAAGCATGTTGCCACCTGTAATGTGGTAGCTCTTGTTTCTGCTAAAATTTAAGAACACTAACAAAATTATGCTTTTCTGTCACAGAAGTGAGAAAGTGTTATTGTAATAATGAACATTGCAAGCATACGAAGTAGTGGTTAGCTTCTTAACCATATTTTGCTTTTCAACTCTTTCCCAAATACACCATAGAAATGTCTTTCAGTTTTAGGTTTGATTTGAGAAAAAATTGATCAAAGGTCTCTCCTTCCAAACTGGTCCTAGGTATTTAAGCAAATGTGCAGCCATGAAATATACTATTAATTTCTACCCTAAAAATAGAGGGCTGGTTTTTCAACAGAAAGTGTACAGTGCAGTAAACCAACACTCCTGAAGCCAGACGTATCAGCAGCACAACAGATGAAAATTAACAAGTTCTTCTTTATTAGATAGAAGGGGGAAGAAAAAAAAATCAACACAGGCCAATCTCTGATTATTTTAAAATTTTATTTCTGCTTTATGTAAGTTGTTTGTTTACCTGCTAATGGCTTGCTCCTCATCTGTTATTCCAGTCTCCCTGAATGCCCTGTTTGATTCCTCCAAACTCAAGGCAATTGCCCTCTGAAGATCATCTTTATCATCTCCAGTGAGATCAATCACATCTGAAAAGCAAAACTATCTTTCTCAAAATTAAAAGTGAAACAGAATGAAAAATAAATCTTACTGTAGAGGACATAAAACCAGCGTGGACTGCTAAACCACGTTCAAATTCCTCCTCAAAATTCACTTCTTTTGGCTTGCTTTCCACCACTAATCTTAACGTCTTCACTACCTACTCCCTCTCCTACTTGATCATTAAAAGAAGGAAGAAAAACACAACACTTGCTCCTTTGTAACTAATGCTCTACAAAGAGCATTTTTCCTTTTTCCAAAGTCTTCCTGTTTCCCAGGTGGTCTCCATCAAGTTACCCATCAATGTAGGACTGGTTCTGCAAACCTATAGCTTCCTGCAAAGTCCCTTCTCTACTACTGCTTTTAAGTTCAGTGTTGTAACTGTCTTTATCAAGGCCAAGATACTGCTTTTTCCAAATTACATTTGATGAAAACAGATTTTCCTTAAAGGCTATCTTCAAAGAGAACAGTCACTATTATCGCATATGGAGCAATGTGTGCTGAATGTCCCCAAAACACAGACAAAAGCCCAGTCCTGCAAATGCTTGTGTGTATATTGTACACACACACAAAATTAGATTAGTGATGTAGGTAAGGTAATTACATACACAGGCATTTGCAGGATTAAGACCTAAGCGAGGAGTCAGCACATTATTAGGCTAAATCTTCCCTTCCCTCCCTTTTTCCTCCCATTCTCCCTCTCACACATTTTTAGTTTGAAACTAAACATGTTGAATTTCCTTCAGTCTGATTAGTAGAAGCATCCAGGACAACATTCAATTTCCAAAAACAAAGAAAAATTATCAGATATTGAAATACAAAATAAGAGTCCCCACTTTGGCAATCCATCCAGCCTCTTTTCTTTTACCAAATGAATAAAAACGTTAGGGGCCTATTTCTTACTTTCCCTACAACCGCAGACCCCACCAAAAAAAAAAAAAAAAAATTTATCGGCTGCCAGCAAACATAACTTATGTAAGCTTCCCAACCTACTGTATGTAGCAGTAGAAACTCTTCTTTACTCAGAAGAGGAAGTATATTCTCTCTAGCGGCCCCCCACTGCTAAATTATGCATTCCAGTCAAGCAGAGAAACTCTTCCCAGAGCAGACAGGCTAATGGGAATGACGGCCAGCTGTGCAAGACTGCTAGAAGGACAGAAGGTATCAGACTTTCCATGGCTGAAAATCCCACTCTGCAAGGCAGCGGGAAGGGGGGCACAGGAAAGAAGGAAGGAACGTATTATATTGTACAAAGATGACCCTTATATGTGTATCTCTGTGATGTCAAACCCAGAGTCATTACAGTGCCATTTTCACTTTCTTTCCTGTTCTTAAGAGCCAGAGCAAAGTCAAACAAAGCAGCTATGCCAGGGGTTACTCCAGCCTAAAAGCAATGTTAAAAGCAGATGGGAGGTGGGTGACAGAATGGAGAGCTACAAACTTGGGAGTTTCAGAGGAAAAGAGGTGAGGCAATTTGTTTACATTTCCCCTTTCACTGCCTAGCCTTCGTAACTCATTCCCAAGAGCTTCTCTTTTTAGCCTTCCCCTGATAGATTGGCCTGCGGTGGAGTCAGTATCCATTATTTTCCCAGTCTTATATAGCTGTGGATACTTTCTGTTGAATCAAAATAATACACTGAATGTGTGATCTTACAATCATTTCCATAGCTACACACCAATACCAAATAGAAGTGACAGCTAAGGAAGGATTGTTGATATCAAAACGACAGTTCTTTTCTCATATCTTCAGAAATTAGACAGAGCACTGGCCCTTCTCCCAGTGCATTCCTCCTCACCAGCTTCCACCAAGGTCTGTGTTATTTGGTTGAAATTCAGTTTAATTTAGATATTGGGCCCTTAGGGTCAGCAACCATGTCTTCTTACCTGTAAAGCAATATACTTAACTATAGCACTCTAGTAATAAACAATAGCAAGAATAACAGCAAAGTAACTCGTTTTACTTTAAGTATCTTTGTGATGCTTGGAAACGGTTCCTGAATTGTTTTTTTTTAAAGAACATTTAGAGTCTCAGGATTGTAAATCTCACTCCAGAGGGGGCTAAATACATTATGAAATGATACACTCAGCTGATAAGGAAGCTAACACTTGACGCATTATGGATTTTAGGATTCTGTACATGCCAATTCAGACAAAAAACCTGGCAATTTACAAATATGGTACCACACCTGCAAACTGAGAGATTTGGCCATTCAGAGCTGGAGTAGGAACACTTCACTGATTGTAGATAAAAAAAATACATTAATAAAAATTGCAAAGAAGAGGCCAGCAGTGAAGCAGTTGGGAGTGTTATCCAATGGGCAGCATATTGATTTACAGCTCTGATTCACTTGTTATTCAAAAAAATTTAAAAAGTAACAATTTTAGTTTCTATCATCGCCAAAACCATTTAATGAAGTTACAGGTCTACAATTTATAATTATCTGTCGTTCTGCATTTCCCACCCATTTGCTGGTAGTCACTTAGCAACCCTGCAATCTCAATGGAAGTTTCCTATATTTCCAGTTGCAGAGTGCTGGTAGTGATCACAACTGATAAAGGATGGTGAAAGGTTAGTTTGGGGTATATTGGAGGAAAGCAGGTTCGAATAAATGGGCATCCCCATTAATTAGATGAATGTAGGATTATGTTAGTCACTTCTTTGGAGAGGTGGAGGCTTCTACAGCCATTCCTTTTTCATTGGGGTTGATAAGAAAATCTTTGAGTTATCTGCATCTTATACAAAAATTAGAAGAGTCAATATTTAAAGTGAAAAATATAAACTTGGAAATCTCATTTTCTCTGCGCACGCGCACACGCGCGCGCACACGCACACACACACGCACACACACAAATAGCATCTAAGACAACACACAGTACTTTTATCAGTGCAAACTACCCTCCATTGAGTCCAGACATAAGTTCCCACTGCTAAAAAAAGCAAAGGCTGCCAAAATATTTCAAGGTCAAAGTCAACTGACACTTTGCCAAAATTGTATTTTTTCCTTTTTTCTGGTTTATGGAAAGCATATTTTTTAATATTTTAAATGTGTACTAACATGTACTATTAGCCTAAATGCTAAGAACGACATCACAAAAATTTACTGTTAATTGGTGTACTAAGAACAGAAGTTGATCATATAGTATAAAAACAAAAAGGAGAATCCCCATCTACGCTTTGTTTCTAAAAATTTTGGTAGTAAAAAGTATTTTTAAAGATGACATGTAATTACACATCACCAAACAGCTTTACTTTATAAGGTGCCTGATCCCAAGCCCACTGATGTCAACAGAAATGCTCCAATTGGTTTCAAAAGGCTTTAGCTCAGGTGCTATATGATTTTCTTTTATAAACTGTACTCACATCTCATGGGTTCGTATGCATTTTTCTCTAAACAAGCAGTTATTACCTATTACTTATCTCTCATCATATACACAGTCATTGTAACTAATTTGGGTCACTGGATATTTAAATGGGAACAGCAGAACCCATAGTTAAAAACTGATGTTACCTAAACTTCCTTTTCTAATGTACTTCGAGGACATCTGTTCTGATTGTTCTCTATATAACGATTCCTGATGCTCCAAGCATGCATGGTGTCCTCCCAAGAAAAATTCAAACAATCTTGTTTTTTTAAAAAAATTGGATTAATATTTTGTAGCTAGTTAATTCTTAAGTGGACTGAAGTCTTTTGGTGCAATACCTTGAAAATGAAAGGGCCCAAGGTAGCTAACTTTGAATTTTGTATAATCATTAGTTACGTTGGCTGATTGTTCCTTTGATCTATGACGTTCCGTGGATCTTGGAGTTTACGGAGTGCTGCAACACAGAACCAGTGGCTTGTGGTTATTGAATAGCGACTTCTACTGGAACATGATGAACCTACTCATTTTAAAAGCTGATCCTTTGAATGATTAAGTAGGAATTTAGATTTTGGAGCTAAAGTTTCTGAACTGAAATACCTATAGTGAGGGCTTGTGTCTGGATTAGGGTGACCAGACAGCAAGTGTGAAAAATCAGGACGGGGGGTGGGGTTTATAGGAGCTACATAAGAAAAAGATCCCAAAATCGGGACATCTGGTCACCCTTGTCTGGATTACTATTGATTCATAGATTTTAAAGTAGAAGAGACCATTAGATCATCTGGTCTGACCCATATAACACAGGCCATATGTAGAATTTCACCCAGTTACTCCAGATTTGGCCCTACTAACTTGTGTTTGACTAAAGCATATCTTCCAGAATAGCATCCAGTCTTGATCTGAATATTTCAAGAGATAAAGAATCCAACACTTCACTTGGTAGTTTGTTCCAATAGTTATTCACTCTCACTGTGAAAAATATGTTTTATTTCTGATTTCAATTTGTCGGGTTTTAAATTCCAGCCATTGGTTCCTGTTATACCTCTCTCTGCTAGATTAAAGAACCCATTAGAACACAGTGTTTTCTCCCCATGAAGGTATTTATACACCATAATCAAGTCACCTTTGGACCAACCCCTTACAAACAACCCTGTAAGAAGCACTGAATTTATTCTCAAACTTTGCAGCCAAATAGGATGCTGTTGTTTTGTCCCACAATAAAATCACCTCTTAATTTTGTTAATAAGCAAAGCAGCTCCTCAGAGTTATGCCAATGGCATTGAAACATCAGTTTGAGTCAGACTCAAGAATGCTATATCTGCTGTTCAGAAAGATTAGTTTTGAATGAGGAGGAAGGGGACATGATCTTTAAAAGGTCTAGCTGGGTACACTAGTGACCTCTAGTCACGATTAGTGTACAAAGATGAAAAGTGGAACTTCTGCTGGAACTTGCTCTTGATATAGTTTTTGGTTTTGTTTTGTTTTTTAATCTAGGCAACAGGGTGTATCTGTGATGCCCAAGGTCCAGTGTTCGAAACCTTCCCTTAATAAGTGAAAACATTTCACTTATGCTAATAACCACACGACTGGTCCATTTTTTTCCAACTCATATACTCAGTTTGCTTATTCAGGAAGTTCCCATCACATTTAAAATAAACTATTCATACTCTAGTTTAACAAGTTTTGTGTTTTTAAGAGACAATTATTGCATTATTTGAGTTCTTAATGTCAAAGATTTGTGAAGTGAAATCAATGGCGCTGAAAAGAAAAAGCAAATGGGAGGAACCTGGAAGAGTGAGCAGGCTATGAAAGGTTTCAGAGTAACAGCCGTGTTAGTCTGTATTCGCAAAAAGAAAAGGGAGTACTTGTGGCATTTTAGAGACTAACCAATTTATTTGAGCATAAGCTTTCATGAGCTACAGCTCACTTCATCGGATGCATACTGTGGAAAGTGTAGAAGATCTTTTTATACACACAAAGCATGAAAAAATACCTCCCCCCACCCCACTCTCTTGCTGGTATTAGCTTATCTAAACTGATCACTCTCCTTACAATGTGTATGATAATCAAGTTGGGCCATTTCCAGCACAAATCCAGGTTTTCTTCCCCCCCCCAACAAATCCACTCTCCTGTTGGTAATAGCTTATCTAAAGTGATCACTCTCCTTACATTGTGTATGATAATCAAGGTGGGCCATTTCCAGCACAAATCCAGGGTTTAACAAGAACATCTGAGGGGGAGTGTAGGAAAAAAGGGGAAACAGGTTACCTTGCATAATGACTTAGCCACTCCCAGTCTCTATTCAAGCCTAAGTTAACAGTATCCAATTTGCAAATGAATTCCAATTCAACAGTCTCTCGCTGGAGTCTGGTTTTGAAGTTTTTTTGTTGTAATATCGCAACTTTCATGTCTGTAATCGCGTGACCAGAGAGATTGAAGTGTTCTCCGACTGGTTTATGAATGTTATAATTCTTGACATCTGATTTGTGTCCATTTATTCTTTTATGTAGAGACTGTCCAGTTTGACCATGTACATGGCACAGGGGCATTGCTGGCACATGATGGCATATATCACATTGCAGGTGAACGAGCCTCTGATAGTGTGGCTGATGTTATTAGGCCCTGTGATGGTGTCCCCTGAATACATATGTGGGCACAGTTGGCAACGGGCTTTGTTGCAAGGACAGGTTCCTGGGTTAGTGGTTCTGTTGTGTGGTATGTGGTTGCTGGTGAGTATTTGCTTCAGGCTGGGGGGCTGTCTGTAGGCAAGGACTGGCCTGTCTCCCAAGATTTGAGAGCGCGTTGGGTCATCCTTCAGGATAGGTTGTAGATCCTTAATAATGCGTTGGAGGGGTTTTAGTTGGGGGCTGAAGGTGACAGCTACTGGCGTTCTGTTATTTTCTTTGTTGGGCCTGTCCTGTAGTAGGTGACTTCTGGGAACTCTTCTGGCTCTATCAACCTGTTTCTTCACTTCCGCAGGTGGGTATTGTAGTTGTAAGAATGCTTGATAGAGATCTTGTAGGTGTTTGTCTGTCTGAAGGGTTGGAGCAAATGCGGTTGTATCGCAGAGCTTGGCTGTAGACGATGGATCGTCTGGTGTGGTCAGGGTGAAAGCTGGAGGCACGTAGGTAGGAATAGCGGTCAGTCGGTTTCCGGTATAGGGTGGAGTTTATGTGACCATCGTTTATGAGCATTGTAGTGTCCAGGAAGTGGATCTCTTGTGTGGACTGGACCAGGCTGAGGTTGATGTGGGATGGAAATTGTTGAAATCATGGTGGAATTCCTCAAGGGCTTCTTTGCCATGGGTCCAGATGATGAAGATGTCATCAATATAGCGCAAGTAGAGTAGGGGCGTTAGGGGACGAGAGCTGAGGAAGCGTTGTTCTAAGTCAGCCATAAAAATGTTGGCATACTGTGGGGCCATGCGGGTACCCATAGCAGTGCCGCTGATTTGAAGGTATACATTGTCCCCAAATGTAAAATAGTTATGGGTAAGGACAAAGTCACAAAGTTCAGCCACCAGGTTAGCCGTGACATTATCGGGGATAGTGTTCTTGACGGCTTGTAGTCCATCTTTGTGTGGAATGTTGGTGTAGAGGGCTTCTACATCCATAGATGTAGTGGCCAGGATGGTGTTATCAGGAAGATCAAGGATGGATTGTAGTTTCCTCAGGAAGTCAGTGGTGTCTTGAAGGTAGCTGGGAGTGCTGGTAGCGTAGGGCCTGAGAAGGGAGTCTACATAGCCAGACAATCCTGCTGTCAGGGTGCCAATGCCTGAGATGCTGGGGCGCCCAGGATTTCCAGGTTTATGGATCTTGGGTAGTAGATAGAATATCCCAGGTCGGGGTTCCAGGGGTGTGTCTGTGCGGATTTGATCTTGTGCTTTTTCAGGGAGTTTCTTGTGCGGGCTCGAGAGTGCGAGCTAGGGATGAGGGGCTGGGGGCTGCAGGAGGGTGCTCCGGACTGGGGCCGAGGGGTTCAAGGGTAGGAGGGGGATCAGGGCTGGGGCAGGCGCATGGGAGGGCTCAGAGGTGCAGGCTCCGGGCCACGCTTACCTCAAGTGGCTCCCAGAAGCAGCAGCATGTCCCCCATCTGGCTCCTCCACAGAGGCGCTGCCCCATCTGCAGGCACCGCCCCAGCAGCTCCCATTGGCCGCAGTTCCCAGCCAATGGGAGCTGCGTGGTCAGTGCTTGGGCAGCATGCAGAGCCCCCTGGCTGCCCCTATGCATAGGAGCCAGAGGGGGGGACATGCGCTGCTTCCAGGAGCCGTGCAGACCGGGACAAGCCCCAACCCTACTCCCCGGCTGGAGCGCCAGAGCATGGCAAGCCCCAGATCCTGCTCCCCAGCAGGAGCTCAAGGGCCGGATTAAAACATCAGGACCAGATGCGGCCCCTGGGCCGTAATTTGACCACCACTGTCCTAGACTCAACTTCATGGGATTTCTTTGTTCTTAAAGTGTTACCTTTTGAATGTCGCATCCAATCAATTCCACAATTCCAGGGAATGTTGTGAGCACCAATGGGCAGTACCCTATTGATTTTGATGAAAATCAGAAAACCAGAAGTGGGAAATAGGTGAATGAGGAGCCTCTGGGATCCAGTTTGCAGACTCAGCACCTTCTAACAGCTTTACTGTTGTCTACAGATCAAAGAACCAATTGATGGCAACCACAAACACCATCCAGCGTAATGCCAATCCTCATCTCAGTCCATCCCATCATCCCAATATAGTTTAAATTTTGACATCCAGAATGACTCATCTTCCAAACAGAAAGAAAATAAGCAAGAATGGTGGAAGGATATGGGTAAATGGTGGTGAACACTGAGCCCAACACAGGGAGAGAATGAGAGCAATGGTATTGGGTGGGAGAGCCCATGGCATGTGCCAGAGGGAGGAATCAAGAGACATACAGCCGTTGGCATGACAACAAAGCAGTGGACTTGCAGGGGGTCCCTGAAATAGAGAGGGAGAAGAGTTTGGCACACATGTAGTTTATGGGAAAAAAGAGGAATGCAAGGAGCCCCTAAGTGTGTGCAGGGAGCTCAGCCTATAGAAGCAACAAAGCCTGTGACCCTCTAGTTCAGGGGCGGGCAAACTTTTTGGCCTGAGGGTAAATCAGCAGTCTCTCCCATTTTCCCTTCTAAGTTTTACTCTGGCTCTTAAACTAACAATATCAATCCCCTTCCAGCAGTGATCATCATAACTTGCATCAGGTTTTGGAAATTGTATGGAGGGCCAGTTAGGGGAGGTTGTGCTTCCCCAAAAAGCCAGGTGTGGCCCAGCCCCCACCCCATATCACATGCCCCCCCTCCCCGCTTCTCGCCCCCTGACAGCTGCCCCTGGGACAGCTGCCCCATCCAACCTGCCCAGTTCTCTGAGAGGCCCCCAGGACCCCTGCCCCCTCCCCCACTGCTCCCTGTCCCCTGACTGCCCCCCGCTGCCCCATCCAACCCCTCCTCTCATTCCTGACTGCCCCCCCGGATCCCTGCCCCATCCACCTCCCCTCCCGCCCCGCTCCCTGTCCCCTGACTGCCCCCCGCTGCCCCATCCAACCCCCCCTCCTTCCTGACTGCCCCCCCAGGACCCCTGCCCCCATTCAACCCCTGTTACCCACCCTCTGACCGCCCAGACCCCTATGCATATCCCCGCCCCCTCCCCCGAACTCCCCTGCCCTCTATCCAACCCCCCCGTTCCCTGCCCCCTTACCGCGCTACCTGGAGCACCGGTGGCTGGCAGCGCTACAGTCGCGCCACACGGCTGGAGCCGAGTCAGGCCAGGCTCTGCAGCTGCACTGCCCCAGCAGCTCGCAGCCCCGCTGCCCAGAGTATTGCGCCGGTGAGCAGTGAGCTGAGGCTGCAGGAAAAGGGGAACAGCAGGGGAGGGCCAGGGACTCGCCTCCAGGGCCAGGAGCTCAGGGGCAAGGCAGGAGGGGCCCATGGGCCGTAGTTTGCCCACCTCTGCTTTAGTTAATATAGTTCCATAAATGTACAAGGGACTTTGACACTCATAAGATTGTCTCTACCAGAGGAGCTTAAGAGTTATAGAGAAGAATAATTTCTATACATGAAATATTTCAGGACTTGAATTTGATACAATTTTAGTGGCATGAGGGGGTGAAATTCCTTTACTTTAGAACAGAGGGGCGTGTGGTGATTTCTGTCAGGCTTGGCTGAGGTTTGACCCAAAGACAATATTTTTCGAAAATGAATTTCTCCCCCTTTCACTGCTTCTTCCTCCTCTAGCCCTGGATTCTTTAAGTTTCTCAAATAAAAAGGAGAAAATAAATACTATGTTTAACAATGTAACAATCCTGACTAACATCCCCAGACAAAAATAAATTGAGGTGAGCTGTTTTAAATCATGCTACTAAAAGGACTGAACTTCAGGTAGAAAGTGCTTCAAGTGCTCTATAATGGCACAGCATTATTTAACACTTCTGTACTTCTCTAGGTTTGTGTGTTGTTTGTTATAGGCGCAGTGCTCCTTCTGCAAAAAACTGCCAGGTCTCTTTTGTAATGCCTGGGATCCACATGACAGCCAAAACCTCTAGATCAGAATTTTTGTACAGGTGTATTGCAACAACCCCAACATTTAACAAGTTTTCATGCTATGGTTTCTATTTGCATACACACAAACCGACAACTACCACTTGCACATATAGGGGATCAAATCAACTGTATATGCAGCTGTTGGTGCTAGAAAACTGCACATGCAGGTGTTGGGACATGCACAAGTGAAGGCTGTATTAAGACTTCTGTGATAATGTGGCCTTTGTGTTTAATACTGAATTAATTTCGGTTAAGTAGTAAATTATCAAATTTATGAAATATAAAGCATTGTGGGAGGTAGGAGTGGAAAGGTTCTTTATTTTCATTAACTAGTCATGGTTTTAAAATCTTAACAATCGAACATTCAATTAATAGCTTTTCCAATTGTCGACAAGCCAATAATTTGCTATAAACAGGGTCGGGACAGAAAACCTACTACTCTTGAGGAACTTCAGTTTCCTAACACTTCCTTCCGTGCTGGATAATGTACTTGGTGGCTCAAGCAGATATTTTATTCTTTGCTATTGAAAGATGCTTACTTAGTATAGATCCAGTTAAGCCAATAACCTCAAGAATAAGCCAACAATGCCTTTTTGCTTGGCATGCACTCAAAAGCCTCAACAAACGGATATTTTTTGTTCCCTGGTAAGGGACTGAGTTTCCGGTATTTATCTATTGACCTCTTATCCCCAGTCTGGATGGCTGAGAAACTATAGCACTCTGCATCTAGATGACTCATGACATCTTAAAATTTCAAATGAATGTCGATGATGAAGCAATAAGGCATGATGTGGATGAGTTTATCTTGAGATAATTACACCTTGGTGGGGTATATAATGGGGTTCAACACATTTAAATGGCAAGACACTCATCAGTTTTACACAGTGTTGCAGATTTAAGTGGCATCAACATCCCTCTTCATGGAATGGAATGATGAAGGTTAAAGTAATCATGTTATTGTGTTTTCGTATTTTGTCTTAACCCACATTTGCTTCCATTCGCCTCTCAAATCAACCACTGTCCTATTCCCACCCCCACCCCCAACATACTCTGATTGCAACAGATTGTCCTGGTGATTTGTTTTGAGCTTTTTCTATTTATAAAAAAACTGAACAAATTTAGTGGATGCGATAAAGGTACTTATCAGCAGAGAATGGACTGAGCAGAGAATAATGTAGCTTACAAAGTTTCTCAAAGTTCTGCAAAGTCTCCTCTCTTCTGATATGCAAGAGTTCTGCTATCCCAGTCAGGGATTTCTCTTCATCAGAGACAGCCAAAGTAGGCTGAATTGTTTAGTGGTTTTCTCATGTACAGAAATAAACTAGGATGAGACTCCCAAATACATTCATTCTGTGACCTAAAGCTAGCCTGCAAGGAATTAAGGGCTCTCTAGCTTTGATGCCAATGAACTTGAACAGTCAGCAGCAGATAACATAGGGACGTCAGTCTCCAAAATGTCAGTGTTTTTACTCCACAATGGTTCTTACTTCTAGATTATCTTTCAATATTTAATCAGTTTCACAGCCATAAATATTTATTTTTTCTAATGATCAGTGCTGCAAATTAAACATGGATTTCAAATTCATAATGTGCTCTATTTCGTGCATTCTGTGGGCCAGATTATACCCTCTGTTACATCCTATACAACCCTCTTGTCTCCAGTAAGGTTACATGGGGTATAAATGAGGGCAGAATGTGGCTCTACAACTGGACTTCTTTCCATCAGTAGAGTAGTTAATGAAACATGAGCAACAATAGAATCCAACTCATTATCCCATATCGGTACTTGCTCTGGAATAACATAGTCATAAATATTGCAGTAGCAAATTCCTGTATCTCAGAAAAGTATGCAGATGTAATACTGGATCCATACAGGAAGCTGATAGGTTAAGTATGCACCATTTTGGTACAGAAGCTTTTCTGACTTTACCCAGACCTAAATTACTTTAGTTACACAATATTTTGATATTTAATTTATTCTTAGGAAATTCTAATTTTCCACAGCATATCTGATAAATTTTATGAAGGGAGATCAGAAACACAGAAGATGAAATACACTTTTCTGCACTGTACTGCTGAAAACCTAAACTAGCTCAGTTATTTCAAAACATAAATAAGCTTTAAAATTATATAAGTCTACTCTTCCAACTCCAAGTTGTTGAGACAAAACTAGATTTTCTAATGGATAATATCTGCTTAAAATAATATGAAACCCTAACCCTGAACAAAATGTCTTTACTTATGTTACCACCCCTTCCTGAAATAAAAACTAAGAGCAAAAGCCCATGCTCTTCTAAAGCAGAATTCCATTGACTTCAATGAAGGTATGCAGATTTCCACCGCTTGGGGGTCTGGTGCAAAGAATTTTAAAATTTCAATTTTAGGTTTGTGTTTAGAAGAGATTAGAAACACAAAAACAATATTAACAGAAAATTCAGAAGTTACGATAGAACTCAAATCTATTATACACCCTTCAATATACTCTGTTTCTTCCACGTTATTTCTCTTATCTCTTTAGAGAATAATTTCTACTTTAGGTAACAAATGCTGAAACATGTGAACATAAAGCATTTATAAGGGGGCAAGACGAGTGTCCTCTCCAGGACTGAAAATACACTGTACACTCTTAACATAAGAAAAAGGTCAACACAATAAGGGAATAATCAGAAAATAATGCCTCCCGTATGAAACAATCTTAACCATTTTTAATGGTTTATCTTTTTCAAGAGACAACTGCCAACTTCTTAACAAACTTGGGAGTTAATCCTGAGAGGCAGAAAGCATGCTTAACACCTGCTGTTATCAGTTACCTCATGGACACCACTGACTATCAATATAGGGTCCTTAAAATGCATATGTGGTAACTTCTATAACATTGTATTTATAGCTTTAATATTTATTTTTATTCACGTTTGAAGTACTCCTATGTTTGTGGATTTTTGCCTCTCTTTAAAGCTACTTACCCTTCTTGAACTGGCATGCCCCAACCAGGAACCCAACAATGGGAAAAAATATGTTGTAGGTCCAGTTCAATTTCTAACTAATAGCAAAAAGGAACATGTTAAAAAAAACAAAAAAACAAGAGAAGTAACTGAAGAAAGTAAAATTTATGCTGAAAGAAACAAGAGCAACTGAAAACCTAGGAAATGCGAAGTTAGGGAATTTACAAGCAGAACTGATCGTAAATCTTGTACAGCCAAGTTCTCAGTTTCTTTGCTTTTAAAATAGTTTATACAGAGAAAGAAGTACCTACTTGTGTCTGCCTGGCTGCCCACACTGATGTATCTGTCATTGCCAGGAAGTGCTGTTTGATAGTAAGTTGCTTCCTCCTGCTGAGGAACCTTGGCATTCTTTGTCGTAAGGAAAGTCACCGCTAATTCCAAGTTCCCATTGCTGTCCTTTAAATGTCAACAGAAAAAGAGACTTCACTTTTTTTTTTTTTTTTTTTTTTTAAATTTAAACAGCAGGCCAGAATGAGTTTGTTATGATCAACTTCAACTGTCATACAACCAACTGCACTTCATTTTTTCCACATCAAATTCTGGTAAGAAAGCCACAACCTAAAATCATTTTAACTTTTCAGACTTTTATTTTATATACTTGGCTAGTTTCTAATCAAATAATGTTGTGGGCATAATGTCTACTTCCAATTACAAAAGACAGAGCAGTCAACAGGTTTCTTCTGTAATTACTCTTCATTAGAGTTGTACCCATCAAAGAAGAAATTAGTTAAAAAGGCACTGTAAACTATAAATTTCAGATGACATTCTCATCTAGTGTAATTTGGCTCATCTAGCTTCACTGACTTCAACAGAACTAAGCCAAATTATGCTACCTGAGGATCTGGCCTTTTATTTTTATGGCTACAGGTATTCTATTGTTGACATTTCCTCTAGTCCAAATTTAACCAGGAGTAACAGACATACACACACAGATGTTAAAAATGCAGCCCCTTCCCTCCCCCCGCTCCCACCCCACTTCTTTCTTCTTTCGTTTTTTTCTTGGAGAAGGAAGGAAAAGGTTGTGTGTGTATTTCTGTATAATAAATTGAAAGGTAAGCTTGAGGGAAGGGGAATTTTGCTTCGTTTTATGGGAAAGAAGCGTGGCGGTTTCTACTCCTGCCGCACCCCCACTCCCCAAAAAATTCAGGTCTTGTTTGCTCTGCAAGAATTTACGACACCTGGAGAACTAGTGAAATGATGTTATCACAAGAGTCAAAAGAGAGCAAATGAGGACAAATTAAGACAGGAAGAGATCCTTATTCAATCTGCTGAAGGGTCTTGTCTACGTTAGAAAAGTTGTATTGCTTTAACTAAACCAATGTATTTAACCCACCTGAGGATGCAGTTATATTAGCATAGAGGTATCTTATGCCAGTACAGCTGTTCCAGTATGGAAAGGGGAAGAAGATATATAAATTATAAGGGATATAACTGTTTTGACTCTACAGTGGGACGGTAGAGTCACTAATTACATAGCTTAAACAAAACAAAAAGCCACCACCTAGCAAATCCTTAGCCAACAGTCAGACTGTGCACAAACTGTGCAGATGAGGCCTGAGATGCTTTAGTTTTTGTTGACATCAGTGTCTTCAAATTCAGTGCCTAATTAACATTTTGGTTGAATAAATATTTTGTTAAAGATTCATTCCCTGAAAATCTGCCCAGACACTTAAGAGGTCCACCAACACATAACCAGGGAAGATCACACTTCATACTCCTGATATTTCTAAGGTAAAAAAACACCATTGGGAAATAAATATATATATATATACATACACACACATACACACACACACATATATACACACACACTACATATATATATAATAATCCTCTCAGGATTTTTTTTTTTTTTTTGGTGCATCATAAAATAGCAGGGATGTTAACAGTGATCTGAGAAACGGCTAGAGAATATTTTCCTTCTTTTTAAACACACCCCACCCAACACATCAATTGATATTAATATCTAACCAGATATCAATTTTGTTCTTTCAAATTACACAAGAAGCCATTAATAGGTATTGTGTCATTTTTCCACTAAAAGGGAAATGCCATAGGAATGAATCAGGATGCTACCTTTACTGCTCTTTTTTGATTAGATGGATACGACATCCAAGCACTACCCCCTCTGCCTGACCACTCACAAAAAAAAAAAAAAAAAAAAAAGTTTCCAACTTATTTTTCACATAAGGAATTATTAGGTCTTGTCTCCTTACACTGAAGGATGTCGTTCAGATCTTTAGTAGAGCTAGACGGTGACATCACAGGAGGCTAACTTACAGCATGTGCGCGTGCTGCTTCCCATCAGTTAGATATTCATTAAAAATCCACC